>NW_023416357.1:42061367-46861367 GCF_014108235.1 Myotis myotis | reverse complement strand
GGATTGATTAATGGATTGATTAACTGTATAATCTTCTTGCTAATGCAAGCAGTGCAATGTTCAGTAACCCTGGTTACATCATTACCTCAGCTGTCTGGTCCATCATGATAATTTCCACAGGGAAACTGCTTCCAAACACAAACATACACACAGCTTTCTTTACTGAAAGAGGAGGGTAATGAGGCCAGGCAGTTAGACCAGGGTGTGGCTTTCTGTGTCCCACAAAGACAAAAGCAGCTGCTTTGTTTACCTGGTGCAACAAATTCTACACCCACAGCTGCTTTGAAGTCATGACTTGTCCCATTAAAAACCCCGTCACAGTGATTTGTTCTCAACACATTTTTCCATCATGCTAAACAATACTTGAGTGTGCTTTGGCATTAGATTGTTTTGGGGTTTTGTTCCATAATGTTTTCATTAAATGTGCATGCTAAAGGAGAAATGAGTAAGGGAATAGAAATTACCACTGGAACGTTCTAGCCAGGCAGGCTTCATAAATAATGCTTTGTTTTTGCTCTTGATGTCAATCCAGCCAAGTCTTTCAGTGCCTGTCTTTGTTATTCTGAATACTGCAGGTGCCAGCGCTAGAGCTCTCTCTTCCTCTCTCCCTTTTTGTAAGAAAACAGAAATAGAATGATTGTAGATAAAACCATTATGAAGATCAAAAATATGTTTTGCTACAAAAAGAGAAGACCTCAGGATATGAATAAATGCAAAATGGAGCAAATTATAAGTTTATTTCCTGTTTCATAACACTAAAAGGGTGGCAGGGGTGGGGGGGTGGGAGGTATGGGGTGGGGAGAGAGAGAAGAAAAGAGAACGAATTACAAACTAGAAGGAATGTTTTTCTTACAAAATGCAGTGAATAAATGGCTTGGTAGTATTTGTATTCAAATAGTAAAAAAATATTGAGAGCAAAAGTTCTTTAATATGTCTGAAACCCTTTGGGCATGCATACTTTCATACAAAATTTTTTTTTACAAACAATATGGGGAATTCATTAAATAATATGTGCTTAGTTTTGGGTGGTTGGATCATGTCATTTAATCATGAAATTGTGACAATGCTCATTAGGCCAGGATGGCAGACATGCCTATGGTGACCCCTCAGCAAGTCATTTTCTTGGATGATCCCTTTAAATAGAGTGCAGAAGGACCTGTAACTTCTTCTAGACACTATATAATATGGAAAAGAATTATATTTTTGACATAAGACACTATCTTAGCAGACTTGAGCTAGAGAGTCTCCTACTGGCCTTGAAGAAGCAAGCTGCTGAGTATGGAGTTGGGCAGATTCTCCTAAGGGTGGAGTCTAGCTGTAGCTGGGGACTCGGGGGTCTAGGGAAGTAAAGAGCTAATCCTGGAAATGGGATTTTCCTTTGTGACACCTACTCTGGTGCAATAGGGCAGGGCTGTGATGCCAATGTCTGGAGGACACGAGAGTGTCTGCTAGAAATAAACATGAGCTTGCTTCTTACTGCTGTTGTACCCCACACAGACAGACACACATGCACACACACCAAAACAAACAAACAAACAAAACCTCCCAATATTTGCTTCCAAAACTTTATGGTGACACATTTTAAAGCATACTTTGGTTTATCTCAAACTTTTGAAATTTTTGATTTCCTCTTTAGTGAAAATGTTTGTTTTTGAGATTTTGGTTTGATCTGTTGAGAACACTCATGGCTTTGAGTGACCTTGATGAGCTTCTCTCTCACAGCATCCTTATTTATCTTCCTCCCTTTCTTGATTTCAGACTCTTTTCCATGTTTTCATAGCTCTGTTATTTTGGCTAAGTCACTTATCCCATTTATCTTTTCTCAAGTACCTCCTCTGGAAATGGGGATAAGATCTCACACAAATATCAGGATAAAACAGGGAGATATATATATATATATATATATATATATATATATAATTTCAACGTTTTCCTCCTTTTCCTCTCCTATAAATGTACAGTTTTATTTTTTATTGTGCTCTCCTCAAAAGGTCCAAAGTTTAATCCCTAAAACTTGTTGTGAGAGAAACTCCAGCTCTCTTTCAGGAATTTATAGGAATCAATGTTTTACTGTAAATTCAATAAAATGTGAACTCTCACATATCTTCCAGACTGACATCTTTTGAACTTTTCTAAAATTACCTGTAAGTGTAAAAAAAAACAAAACAAAACTGCTGTTGACCTTTGCTTGGACCTCAAATTTACAGTTAAAGGTTTAGCAGGTCAACGGTCTTTTATTTTCCCACCTTTTATATTTGACTGGATGGACAACTGTAGGGTCCTAAAAGTGTTAAAATAACAGAACAAGTTAGTTTCTGATAGTCCTCTGATGCACTGACTTTCACAAAATCAATGTGTGAAGCACTATATTTAGTTGAAAGGCTGACTACATCCTTTCTTCAAAGCACTCACTGTTCTCCCACCACTTTTAATTCTCTTAAGAAATATCTTAGTAATAGTTTATCTTTTAGTAATATTCTAGTTTTTTATAGTTTATGTTTTCATTTTCTCCACTTTCATCATAAAGTTGGCAATGAGATGGTTAGACAAAAAACTTTGTTCTCCATAAAGTATAAAGTAGACTATCATTAACCAACCAAGTTGTAATATAGGAGTTAACATCCTATTTCAGGGGAAAGTTTTATATTATCGCTTCAGATAATGAAGATTAGCAAAGCACTTTCTCAAGATGTAATTCTGATTAGATTAGATGAGGAAAAAATGGTGTTCTTATCTCAATGGAGTTTCCTGAGAACAGCCATCTCAAAAGCCTAATAATATGTCTCAAAATTCAGTTGAAACCATTTCTCATAACCTCATCCCCAGAAGTTTTGACTGAATTCCTGTGGCTTTTATCTGGCTGGGAAGTTATGCCAATAATTTATGGAATGTAGAATAAAGATGTAATTTGAAAACATCTTTCTTTTATGTAATTTAGAAATAATTTGTTTGGGTTTTTACTCTTAAATATGGTCTCTCAACTCTTGAAGCTGGCCATGGACCTGAAGCACAGATAGAGAGTGACAGACTGAGGATAAAGTGTTCTTTTCATTGGACATGGCTATGATTTGGATAAGGAGAAAATAAAATACCATGAAAGCAACTAGATTGACAAAGGTTAAAATGACAAGGCTAAAATTCTGATTTTAACAATACCACATCCCCAAATCAAAGCTTTCTTCATTGTTGAAACCTTCAGCCCATTAATTCATTATTTACATTGAGCCCATCTGTTTTTCTGGCATTGGTTTGGCCATAATTTTCTGTAATAAAGACATGTTCAATTTTGAAAAAAATTCTCAAGTTCCTTAAATCTTTCTTTAATACATGTTTGAATTCTTTAACTATTCATTTTTTATATGCATTGTATATTCTTTGGTATCATCATTAGTTTCCCATTTATCCCTTCACATATTGACCTTGTTTCCTAATTAAACAAGGTGAAAAGGGAATAAGAGGAAAAAGGGAAGAAGAGAGAGGGGGAGAGAGAGGAAGGGAGGGAGAGAGACCTGTGTTAGGTCTCTTTTTGAGTTTTGAATCTTATTTAGAGTAAATATTTAACTAAAAATTCTATTTTCAGTAAATAACAGGATCCATCAAGCACAAGAAGGTAGAAAGAAAAAACACAATGAAAAGGAAAAACAAAAAGCAGATTTGGAAAAGTAGAAGGGAGGAAAGAATAAAAGAAAGCTAGACAGTAAAGTAATAATAGCATTCACCATTTTTGAAGCTTATTTATGTTCAGATAATTTGATATTCACAACAGTCCTGCAAGTGCGGCATTTTTAATTTTGCAGATCAAGATACTGAGTCTCACAGGGTTAAATAACATACCTACTATGTGGCATGGCCAGGTTCTTCAAATATGGTTGTCGGATCCCAATGTGCCAGAATGCAATCACCAAACTACAGTACATTGGCTATTCTTGGTCTAGTACAGTTTTTTTAAAAAAAATAGATTTTGTTGATTTTCTACAGAGAAGAAGGGAGAGGGATAGAGAGTTAGAAACATCGATGAGAGAGAAACATCGACCAGCTGCCTCCTGCACGCCCCCCAGTGGGGATGTGCCCGCAACCAAGGTACATGCCCCCGACCGGAATCGAACCTGGGACCCCTGAGTCCACAGACCAACGCTCTATCCACTGAGCCAAACCGGTTCGGCAGTCTAGTACAGTTTTTAATTTTCTCAAGAATCCTTGCTTGTCCTTCATGATAAATACAATCCATGATAAATACAGGGCTAAAGAATCACATAGCTTCCAGGAATAACTGTCAAGGCACATTAATGCCTGGTTGACTTTTCATGTAACTCTGGCTATCCATTTACATAGACTAACAGCCTAGTTTTAAATCCTTTGACTTTTAGTTTAAGAAACATTAATAAACACTTTTACACCTGAACATATGCCAGTCATTTGAGAGAAGAGAATGAAATTTTAATCAGCTGGTAGACTTTAAAATTAAATTGTCTAAATTTTAAATAGCTTATCATCCTATATAATAAAAGGCTAATATGCAAGTAGACTGGACAGCGGAACAACCAAACAACTGAACAACCAGTGCTATGATGTGCACTGACTACCAAGAGGTGTGCGTGGACAATGGTGGGTGTCAGCTGTGGTGGGATGGCGGAGCAGTTGAGCGGGGGTGCCAGACCAAGGCAGGGTGCCAGTCGTTGTCATTGGGGTGAGCCTCTGGTGTTTACTGAAAATTCTTTGCTCCTGCACGCTGCAGTCCTGGCAGGTGCTCGCACCTGCTGCAGGTGCCGGCCCAGCTCACACCCGCTCAGGGCTTCTACACCTCCCCCTGCTCCTGAGGGGTGATCAGGATTGGCAGTGGGCTGCTTGCACCCACTTCTGGTGATGGCCCCGCTCACACCTACTGCCGGAGACAGAGTCACTGCTCATACCTGCTGTTGGCACCCAGCACTGGTTCTGATTGCTTACTCGGCACTGTCAGCAGGTGTGAGTGGCAGCTGCTGGCCCCAGTCGCCCCTGCGGGCTTCTCCACCTCCCCCTGCTCCTGCGGGGTGATCAGATAACAGCGGCTGCTCACACCCGCTAATGGCACTGGCCCAATTGCTCTGTGCCATCAGCATGTGTGAGTGGGGCCTGTGCTGCCAGTGCGAGGGAGTAGTGGCAGTAGCAGATGGGACCAGGGGCCATGGCGGGAGGACCCTGGTGAGGCACGGAAGATAGGCCAACACCTGCCCCTGTGCCCACTGCAGCCTCCACAGCCTCAGCGGCCAATAGTTCCTTTCAAGTGCACAAATTTGTGCACTGGGCCCCTAGTAATTAATAATAAGGCAGTTTAAGCATGATGGGCCTTTTCCATGCATTCTGCAAATGTGCTTGTTAGTTCTTTAAGTAAACAAACCATAGGGAAAAATTAGAGCATGCAATTAGAAATAAGCATGTCAGAAGCCCTTAATAAATTTACCTTTTGAGATTTACACAGATATCTCAATGTGTGTTAAGCAATGAAGAACTGATTTTCGATTTATTAATTAAATGATAAGTGAATCTCTAAAGATTTCATGGAGTTTTGATAAGCATTCAAGGTTTCTAGAACTTAAAATCTTATCTCAAACCAAAAAGATTTTTAGTTAATAATTAATCAGACAGAATGTCCCATAAGACTAAGTTCTTACATATGAATTGGTATAAATCTTACTCATAATTGGGATGATAGTTGCTTTTTTTTTGTATTGGCGATCATTTATTTACTCCCTAACTACTAAGTACCTATAATAGTATAAGGTTCAGGCAGTGAGGTCAGAGATATAAAAGAGACATGACCACTTTCTCCCAAATAGCACACAGCCTTGTAAGAGATATAGATAGCAAGTGAAAAGTGATTATATTTCTGAGAAGTGCTATTAGAAAATATGAATAAGGTCAAATTTAGAAGATGGACGTTTCGGCCAGGAGTTGTGGTTGAACAAAGGGCATTAGGAAATGCTCTTGAAAGGAAATGGCATTTTAGCAGAGTTTTGAGTATGCTACTTAGAGATTACATAAATAAGTTTTCTCCAAATTTCCAACTCGAGAATCCTTCATTGTTCGGTGGTGTTCACAAATTAGACTCTTAAAAGTTCTACCTCCTATTTCCCTCAAATACTTCAACTTGGCATTATGGAAAACAATTTAAAAGCTGATTTTTGTTTACTTTTTTAAAAAATAATATAATCTAATGCGTATATTACTTTCCATGGAAGAGCCATTGTTTTCCTCAAATATGATTTCTTTTTATTAATCCAAAATGGTAAGTTATTCATTCACTATAAATTGAATTTCTGAGACAGTAGGCACTCAAAGGCCTGCAGGAGAGCACTCGTGGAGTTTCTGACCCTAGGATGTGCCTAAAAGGCACAAGGAGCCTAAGAGCAGTTTTCCACCTTCCCATGAAGGAAGTATTCTGTTATATCCCTGCATCATTTCAGTCTTACTTTGCTTCCCTAATATCCTGATGCAATGCTTTTCACTAAAAGCGTGTCTTCATTCCCTCAACTTTGTTGCCTCCCTAGTCCACACCATATTTTTCTCTTGAAACTTGTCTCAGCTAAAAAACTAATAGAATTCCTCCTGTAATGGCTCTTTCCTAACTTTATGCAGTTCTGCTTCATATAAACTCAGCCAGACTGCCTGAGCTTGTAGGCATGATTCTGGAACCTTGAACTTTCAGAGATTTTTTTTTTCTTTATTGGCTGTAGGTATTCAAAAGAGTCGTAGCATAGATATATGTGCATCCTGGAATGTTAACTCCTGCAGAGTTATGACTTTTAGTTTCATTTTTAGTTACTGTTATTGTTGTAGGAACACTGTAATAGACACATTGAAGAATTTCTTAAAGCTCTAAAGAATGAGTGAAAGAAGTTCACTTTTAAATTATGTTATCAGAAGAATAAGTTGATTAGCAAAATCATGTAATCTCAGAATGTGATAAAACATAATATCTTTCCCCAACCCTTTTAGGTTAGGAATAGAGAAACTGAGACGCAGAATATCACAACCCACATTTTTATTCAGTGTAACTTCTTTTTTGTTGTTGTTATCTTGATAACTCTGTTTATAGTATGAGTTTCACACGTTATTAAATGTTTGATTCTTTAATTTAAAATTTTACAACAGCATATTTACTATTTTCCACTAAATGTTTAAAATTTTCAGTTAATGGCCAAAAACAAAACCCACAAAGTATCCCCAAACACCAGATTTTAAAGAGTAAATATATGTTTCCACTTTATAATAAGTTGCTGAATATTTTTAATCTATCTTACAGATGGATAGATCATTAACAACAATCCATGTAGAAAAAAAATACATAAGGTGTTTAAAATGTGTATATATGTCTAGGCTGATAATTAAGGTGCCTCCTTCTCAGTTTTCATTGCTTGCTCAGGAATAATAAAGATTATATTTCTTTTTACATACTCCAAAAAGCACTTGAAGTAGTTTTCTAAAAGATATGGATGAAGAACATATAAGTAGAGAAGGAAGCAAGATTCTGGGGAAAATGAAGGAGAGGAAAATACTGGTCAGGTCAGGAATAAAGCAAGTTCACATAATACATATCTTAACTTGATTTATTGCTAGGCATCTTTCTCTCTAGGTTTGGATTACACCTGCTTACTATTAAGAGCCAGAATGAAATTTACTTTCAATTTTTGCTAATTTAAATGAAGCCATTCTCTGTCCATTCAACAATCAACAAGGATTTATTAAGCATTCCTATGTGTCAACCTCTATTTTAAGACTGGACATGGCAATCAGGTTATGTCAGTTCTCTCATAGAACTTAACTCAAGTAACATAAATAGCTGCTCTGAAGAAAGACTTTTCTTTTTTCTTAACCTTTTCATTCATCGCAAGACCATGGAACACTGGGCTAGCGACACTGCTGGCGACAGACAGAAGCATAAGATGTAGTCCTTGCTTTCAAAGAGCTGATAGCGTATCGAAACGGGTGGAAATGGAGGAAAACAGCTGTAGTCGGCATTGATAGATGCTGGGAAGGAGTGTGCCCAAAGGAGAAACTCTAAGACTAGGAAGTCAAAAATCTTCCTGATACCTGCGTCCAGCAGGATTAAAGATATGTGCAGTAACTAGCCCACAAAAGGTGAGAAGTTAAACAGTTTTTAAATGCAGTTCAAAGGCTACAAAGCAAGAGAGTAAATAGTATAATATAGTGGTTATATTTGAGGTCATTGTGGAGAAATCCAGAAGGCATTAGAAATATGAAATTTGAAGATTGAGAAAGAAATATCTGAATATATAGATAATAATTTTCTTCTCTTAAAAAAACCCTCTAGTTTTAACTCTAAGTGATTGGCTCCTGTATTGCATTCAGTTTTCAGATTAAATATAATTTCTTCAGAAAGTCCTCACTTTATCACCCTATCTAAAGTAGCTATCAATTATACTGCTCCATGTTTTTTATTCACTGTATATCTTTGTTACCCTGTATATTTATTCTTTTTTTCTTACATTCTTTTTTTCCTGACTTATCATAAGCCTGTGGGATTGTTAAAATGAAATTGTCTAGGGCCTGAGAACCTATGCCTTCACCATGTTCTTTAGGAGTTGCTAGATGACACTGCCTTCACTAAGGAAGTGAGAAATGCAATAGTGATGGTACCAGCATTGGACGATATTCATTAGAAGCTGCCATCTGGAGGTCAGCAGTGATGGCAAGGCTGCTGCTATCAAATATCAGAGTCTAATGGTAAAGCAGAATGGGAGAGTCTATCAGTGGTTCTCAACCTTCCTAGTGCCACGACCCTTTAATACAGTTCCTCATGTTGTGGTGACCTCCAATTTCATTGTTACAAATTGAACATAATTAAAGCATAGTGATTAATCACAAAAACAATATGTAATTAGATATGTGTTTTCCGATGGTCTTAGGCGACTCCTGTGAAAGGGTTGTTCGACCCCCAGCGGGGTCGCGACCCACAGGTTGAGAACCTCTGGTCTAGTTGGTTTCTCATAACAATAAGCCACAAGGTAGATATGATTCCATCAATGGACAAGAAGATAAAATTGACAGTTAGCATGGAAAAATCCGCAAACGTCTATAGCAATGGATCAAGATGATCCTAAGGATAACTATATTCACATAGTTGGAAGTAGTCATGAGTAAGCAAACAGAAGGCTAATGCCAGCTGCTAGAGTGGACTATTGCAGCTCCTCACCCTGTTGCCATATCTAAACAAGTTTAGTCTCAAGTGGTCTCCCTTCACCAGCAAACGCACATTGAGGATATGGGTGGTATAGGATAAATTTGCAAAAAGAATTCAGAAAAAATAGATGGAGCACTTGAAAACTAAGCAAAAAGAAAAAGGAAAATAATAATGGAAAAGCAGGAACACAAACTATGTCCTAAAATTTAGATAAGAATTTGGCAGAAGTGAAGGACTATGTTTGAAGCTTGGAAAAATAATTTTAGCATAGTGCTAGCAAAGAAAAGAATCAAGGAGCCACATTCCTGCAACAGGTTGTATGACGTAGAGCAAGCAAAATAACAAAAGCTTCAATTTTCATAGAAATGTAGATGTATTTTGATAGAGACATGCTGAATACAAAGGGCTGAAATAAATGAGTAATCATTAACATCAAATAATAGAACATTTTAATAAAAATTAATATTTTTTCCTTGAACATTAACTTATCAGACACTGAATAACTACACAAATTAATAAATATAACACAAATAAACCTATTTTTCTTGTTCTTTGAAAGCAAAGTATTTCCTGTTTCACACATCAAACAAGTCAGTCCAAGACTAATGACATGGCAATGGCTGCTAAAATATTCGCTGCTAGTATTAGTGGAGAGAAATGGTGCGCCTGCGTGTAAGGCGCGTAAGGGAAATGCATGCAACACAGTTATAGCAATCAGTCATTAGTGAACGTTGTAGTGCATTATTAATAATTCTGTATAACAAGATATTATAAAAATTAAGTTATGAAATTTTCATTAAAACATGTTTTACATAGCGTTATATTGGCTGGGCTACAAAAATATTCGTTGTGGGACACATGTGGCCTGCAGGCCAGGAGTTTGAAATGCTTGGTGTAGAATATTATAAAACAAAATTAGAAAACTGTGGTACACAATGGAATACCACACTGCGGTAAAAAAGAAGTAATTCTTACCATTTGCCACAGCACTGATGGAACTGTAGAGCATTGTGCTAAGTGAAATAGCAAGTCAGAGAAAGATAAATATCACATGATCTCACTCATTTATGGAATATAATGAACAACATAAACAGATGAACAAACATAGATCCAGAGACAGAGAAGCATCGGTCAGACCATCAATCCTCCGAGGGAAGGTAGGGGAGGGTGGGGGGAAGGGGGAGAGATCAAGCAAAGGACTTGTATGCATGCATATAAGCATAACCAATGGACACAGACAACAGGGTGGTGAGGGCATGAGTGGGGAGGTAGGGGGGCAATGGGGGGCAGTGAGGGGGGCGGATAAGGGCACATATGTAATACTTTAATCAATAAAGAAATTTTTAAAAAAATTGGATAGACTCAAATGTTGGGAATTACTCTATATTGTCTAAAATTAAAAAGCATAACCTGGTATGGTAGATTACATCTGGCTACAAAGACTTTGTTTCCTTTCCCATTACGAAATAGAGGTTAATTCGCCTATCTTTGAATTTGGACCGCTGTTGATTTCCCTGGCCAGTAGAATGCAATGGAAATGATGTCTGGGATTACTGAGGTCAGGTGGCATTTCAGTGCCACTTAGGCCTCTCGGAATCTCCTTCTCACTGGTAGGATTCTCTTGGGACACTCCCTCCTGGAATTCAGCTGCCATGCTGTCTGAGGCTGAAGCCACATGGAGAGGCTCTAGTCTATTGCTCTAGCTGAGCTCCCAGACCATAGCCAGCATGCAATGAGCCAGCTTGGAGCCCAGCCCAGTCAAACTTTAATTCAATATAGCCCCAGCCAATCTGACTGTACTTAATGAAAGACGCCAAGCAAGGATTGCCAAACTGAGCCCATTCAATTCATGGGTTCATGAAAGATAATCTTTAAAGCCATTGTCTCAGTTTCCTGAGGTTTGTTGTAACAAATTACTACAAACTGAGGGGCTTTTTGGATTTCATAGATACTTTTTTAAAGACATGTCTAGCAGAGGTTTGTGTAGTATTTGCTGGGTGACTGGGGAGATGCTGGCTTCTGATGAAGTCAATCTGTACCTGCTGCTCCTGGCAGAAGAACAGGTACAGTTCTTAGGGACCAGCAAAGGCAACTTATTCAAATAAGTTGATAATTAATGTGACCATATATCCTGATTATATGGTCACAATAGTGATAATTTCATACCCATTTGCTCCCGAGCCTTCAAAATACTGACCTTCATGGTCATCTTTTGATAGATTTGACCATTGGGCATTCATTTACAAAGGGATACTCTTTCTTACTCTGTTTCAAATCAAAAATTCATATCTGTTGCTCTTTCAAAATAGAGTTTGATGTCTATTGGTTTCATAATCTAAAACATTCAGAAAATTGGCTTTCATCTCTTAAGAGTTGGTAAGCCTTAATCTTAATTATTTCTAATGAATCTAAGACAGGAAAAAATTGCTTCTATAGTAAGATATTCGAAGCATGTATATACTGCAACAAAAATCTTGAAATAAATGATAATGAATAACTTATTCTTATATTTTATTATAAAAAAGTGAGATAGATAAAGCCACCTAGCAATATTATAGGACAATGAAATCCACATTTATCTTACTATATAGGAAACAGGAATTTGCAAGTGCTTAAATCAATACCCTATCTCCTTAGCTTATAACATCCTCAAATAAATTAAAGACAACTAGAAAGCAAAGTATAAAAAGATGGAGTTTTCCAGTTCTGGGTGCTTAAATGAAGGCAGAAAAGGCAAAATTTTTTAATAACTTTTAAATAAAATTTCTTTAATAATTTTACATAAATTTTCTTTTCCATTTATAATGAAAAGAAGAATTTTAAAGCTAAGGAAAGTGAGAAAAAAGCTGGCATCCACCTCTTCCTTTCCTGGCAAAGTTCAGTCTCCCCCCTCCTGTTTGCCTAATCTTCCTGAGTTGTTATTCATGAATAAAATATTTTGTTGTGCTTTTAAAAAACAGGGATGATTCCATAAGTAAAAAATAAATATTTCTTTTCATCTTCTTTGGTGATATCTTGAATTGTTTGCTAGTAAAATATTTAGTGAATGTAAAAAAAAGGATTCAATTGAAAGATCTGACCTTTTGGGAATGAGAAGAACAATCTTTTAACCATTTTTGCCAGTCAACAGCACTAGAATAATCATCTCTAAAATTCAACTACATTACACACTGTATACAGTTTCAATTTGTGCAACATTTTGCTAAAAGATCAAGTTAATCAAGGTAGTCTTACATAAGAAAGTGTGTATTCAGTGGTAAGTACATTCAAGCCCAGGTCAAATAAAGTCAAAATTGAATGTAAGCTAAAATGAAATCAATTTCAATGCAACCTTCTGTAAGAATAAAATCTTTTCAATTCTCAAGACAATGTCAAATGGAGAAAACTTTAGATGAAATACTCTAATTTAAGTCTTGGAAGAATGGTTGTCAGGGGAAACTAGAGGCAAGGACAGAGCGTCACATAACTACTTGTTTGACTTCCCTGCCACAATGACTTTAAACCTTACATTTATGCTCTTGTTAAATACACTTTGTCACAAAGGATTGCAAGAACATCTTTAGATATTATGGTGGAAGACTATTTTTTAAAAAAAATATGTTTTTATTGATTTAGAGAGAGGAAGGGAGTGCTAGAGAGAGATAGAAACATCAGTGATGAGAGATAATAATTGATTGGCTGCCTCCTGCCCACCCCCTACTGGGGAGCGAGCCTGCAACCCAGGCATATGCCCTGACCTGGAATTAAATCTTAACTTTCCAGTTCATAAGTCAATGCTCAACCACTGACCCCCATTAGCCAGACAAGAAGGACTAATTTCTTAATGTAGCACTCGATACTCAAAATCCTACTCTTTTTCTGTCATTCCCATAAGTCTTACTTCCTTGTAAGTCTCCAAAGAGACAATTTTGTCTTCAGATTGGTCTCCACCCTTATAACCTATTTTAAAAATAGCTTTATTAAGATATAAACAGCATACATTTAAAGTGGACAATAAAAAATAAATTTAAGCATATGAATACCACTGTAAAAATGTTAAGTTAATGAGCAATCAAAATAGTAAACATATTCATCACCTACTGAGGTTTCATTTTGCCTCATTATAATCTCTCTCTCCTATACCCCTACCTTCCCCTTCTAGTCAACTAGTCTGCTTTATGTCACTATGGATTAGTTTGCTTTTCTAGAACTTCACACAAAGAGTTACTCATTTCGGGGCGGGGGGGGGGGGGGGGGAGTCTGGCTTCTTTCATTCACTAGCATGATATTTTTTTCTTTGATTCATATTATTATGCACACAGTCTATTTATAAGTGATTTTTTACAAGTGAATTGTCAGGTTGGCCCCATGTATACAATTACCCGGATGAGTGATCCAGCATAAAATCTCTGAGAATGGTGACACTCATCTTTGGGGTATTTGAAACTTGAAGTAGAGAAAGAGATGCACAGTTCATATGAAGATCAGAATATACAAAATATGCAGCAAAGCCTACAGGCTTTCCCTATTTCCTTAATAGTGATAGAGCAATTAAATAAGACAGTGATCTCACTCGTAACTTTAAACTTTGACATTTAAGTCCTCATGGATTCCCAGGAATGAGTCTTTTAGTTGAAAACTAGTGACCCAGTGCACGAAATTCATGCACATTAAAAGGGAATTAATTAGAGGAAATATTTTAATATTGCTATTTGCCCTTTCTCTAGAATAGAAGTGTCAGAGATGAAAGAAAGTTAGTAAAATGTATATGAAAATTTTCCTCCTGTCAGAATGTGGGCCGCACCACAGGAACCAGAGTCAAGTCCCTGCTCATCCATGTGCGCCTTGAAATCGCATGAGACCTGGACCCAGCCAGCCCCACCCCCGTCAAGCCCCACCAGGTGGGGGGCACGGCCTCAGGTGGCCTGGGCTGTGGCGCTGGGGCAGGAGGCGTGGCCTGAGGTCTCCCGGCCCAGGCCTAGGGGTGTGCCTTGAAGTCCCCTGGCCTGGGCCAGGGGGTGTAGCCTGAGGTCCCTGTCAAGCCCCACCAAGCAGGGGATGCAGCCTCAGGTCCCCCGGCTTGTGGCAGGGTATGCAGCCTGAGATCCCATCAAGCCTTGCTGGGAGGAGGATGCGGCCTGAGGTCCCCTGGCCCGGGCAGGGGGCATACCTTGAGGTTCCCCATAAAGCCCCGTGGGTGGGGGATGTGGCCTGAGGGTCCCCCATCAAGCCCTATGGGCAGGGTCATGGACTGAGGTCCCCCATCAATCCCTGCTGGGCAGAGGCATGGACTGAAGTCCCCCATCAAGCTCCGCCAGGCAGGGGAGCAGCCTGAGGTCCCCCAGCTTGGTACCAGGGCAGGAGGCATGGCCTGAGGACCCCCAGCCTGGCACTGGGGTTGGGGGGCACGGCCTGAGATCCCCTGTCAAGCCCCACCAGGCAGTGGGAGCAGCCTCAGGTCCCTGCTGATTGCTCGTTAAGGCTTGTTACAGGAACTCAGCCTCCATTGTGGGCGCAGCCATCTTGTGTTACGGAATCCCTGCCTCTGCTGTGGGTGTAGCTATCTTGACTGCTATGTCATGATGGTCAATTTGCATATTCCCTCTTTATTAGATAAGATAGGTATGTGTATATAAAAATATAAATATATTTAATTCTTTCCTAGGGTGCATATCAAGCTACAGGCCTTTTTATCAATCAAATCAATAACCAAATGAGGACATCTACACATTTATCTTTTTACCCATTGGTCTTTTCGGGCAAAGAATCAAGCATTTATTTTACCTTTGTACGAGTATTTTATTTTAAGATGACAAATTAGTTGACAAAAAAGTATAAGAATTACATAGAAAAATGTAGGTATTAAAGATAAAAGGAATGATAGAATTTGCCATAACAACCAAATGAGTAGAGCAAAAATGACAACTTGATAAAATTTGAATATGGATTGAGCTCTGAAAGGAAAAAAAAAAATACACTGTTGTTAGTTGTGTATGTTGTAACAGTGCCACAGTGGTATGTAAGTAGGATTTTATTTTGTTTTGTTTTCCTGCAGCAAAGATATACACTGAAATAGTTAAGAGGAAAATGATATGACATCTGACTTTACTTTTAAACTTCCCTGAACCAAAACACACAAGCCCTTAAAATAAAGATTAGAAAAATGGTAGTAATATTCAAGTTGAGTGGTCAGAATATATGTCTTTATTGTATCCTTGCTTATTTTGTTTGTGTTTGAAATTTTCTATAAGTAAAAAACAAAGACTATATTCTCTTTCTCTTACTATCTTTCTTCTTTTATCCTCTGGATTGAGCTGGGTCCTTGGTGAATTCTCTTGACCCAGTGAGGAATCAAGCATATCTCTTTTTTCCTGTCTCTCTCCCATTAGGACATATGATCCATTAACTACCTAAGACACAGTTTTTCTCTGATACCCATTTCTAAAAAAATTCATGAATGTTCTCTTATCTTCTTCTTTGACCATATATTCTATATATATATATTCTACCATTTTCTATGTCTCTAAGTCCATCTTTTGTTTCTTAGTAGGACAGAAGCAACAGCTTCTATATATAAATGAATAATAATTAACTTTTTATATTTATCTTAGATTTTTGACATGTTTCATGTATTAAGACTAATAAAAGATGTACTTTGATTTAGTATAGATTATTGGTTATTAAATATCAGAATGAATAAATTGATTAATTAGTAATGAAATAATTAATAAAGTGTGTAAATGTCAGAATGAATATAGAACTCAAAATATAATATACTAAAACTCCTACTTTAAGTGGAAAAAAAAGTCAAACATCAAATTCTATTTTGTGATGCCACAGAAGATTTTGTTGCAAAGTATCTGGGGACATCCAACTCACACAACAGAAATGTGTGACTCTTGTTAACTAAACAGAATATAATATACTAATTGTACATAGGTGATTTATTTTAGCTCTCTATGCCCATCTATTTGAAATTTTCTACTTTATTTCCATAAGCAAAGGTATTTAAAGATTATTAGAAATGTTATTTCAAATTGGGTTAAGGAATAGTTCTATAGCAGTTGCTTAGGATTTTGTTTTAGGTATAGTCATTTTCATCCAGAACAGCTTTACTTATCAAGAACTAGAGGCCTAGTGCATGAAATTCGTGCATGGATGGAGTCCCTAGACCTGCCAGTGATAAGGGCTGATCAGGTTCCCTGCTTCCCCACCTCCCCGCCTCCTCCTTCCCTTGCCACACATGTGCCGCCACCACGCAGATCGGGGCCTGCTGGCCAGGGGGGAGGGACCGGGAGGTTGGCCAGCAGGCCCCATTGTCAGTTGGGGTCTGTGGGCTGGGGGCAGCTCCTGCATTGAGCATCTGCCCCCTGGTGGTCAGTGTGTGTCATAGCGACCAGTCATGCCAGTTGTTCCGGTTGTTCTACTATAATGGCCGCTTAGGCTTTTATATATATAGATGTGAAGGAGATTTGTACCTTTGTCTAGTATAGAAAATCTGGATAGATATTTGTGTAGCTTTTAATTAAAAATGCTATTATATCACAAAGCTACGTATTCCATTAACAAAAGTAAAGGCAAATCAAATGAATTAAAGAAATATCAAGGTTCTGAGGTTGGCCCACTGTATTAAGTAACATGCAGAGTCTCTTTTCAGTAACAATGGAAATATCCTTCTCAAGCCTATAAATAACTTTGGAGAGTACAGTAGAGTTTTTCTTTACTTAAAAAAAAGCAAATGGATAAGGCTTACTAGAAGAAAAATATTCAAATAAATAGACTAGAACTGAGTATTGTCAGGAGCACTTCAGGAGTTGCAAGGGACCTGGTTGTGTTAGAGAAGCCCAATGCATGTTTCTTCTCTAAGCAGGAAACATAATAACTTATCCAAGCACAAACACATAACCAACTCATAATAAATTCAGATTATGGGTGAGCTTTAAGTAATCTTCTAGGAAGAGCTATTAGATATAGCTCTGCTTTGAAAGGTTAGTGATTCCATGAGAAGTCAAAAATATTGATGTAATATTAGGTTAAATCATGTACTGTACTGGTATTCAGGCATGTTTGAACCATCAAATATATAAAAACAAATTGTTATTCACAAGTGACCCAAAAACCATGTCTTAGTATTGTTGTGATATTTGTAGTTTACCAACAAACCTATGTGGGGATTTACTATAAAAACTGCAAGCCACAGCCCGGCCAGTGTGGCTCTGTGGTTGAGTGTCAACCCATGAACCAGGAGGTTACTGGTTTGGTTCCCAGTCAGGGCACATGCCCAGGTGGCAGCTCAATCCCCAGTAGGGTGCATGCAGGAGGTAGCTGCTTGATGATTCTCTCTCATCATTGAGGTTCCTATATCTCTCTTTCCCTCTCTCTGAAATCAATAAAAAACATTTTTAAAAATGCAAGCCACATGGAATTAGTCTAGTCTGACAAATTCTATTTGAAATATAATTTTGGTTAGTTCAGTATCAAATATGTTTCAATTAATTTATAGCCTTTCCCGAGTTTTTAGAGAAGCCATAAATAGTAAGCACAGTACTGAAATCATTTTTGGTATGATTAAAAGTCTTTATTTCATTGCTTTTTAACATTTATGATGCATAACACAGTGTTCAAATCTTGCATATATTTGTTAGCTAAATATACTATATATGTTTATTAGCTAAAATACAGAAAAAGAAAAACTTTTCCTAAAGTGCACAAAAGAATTTTAAAAGTAAATAAGAAAATACATTTAGTAAGTAAAATTAGTAAATGACTTGAATGTTAATCCATAAATTTAAAATGTTTCTAAAAATGACAGCCTAAAGACAATAAAAAGTCAATAAAGTTATACAAATCTAAGGAAATAAAGCTATGTTTTGACTATCAATGTCTTAATTCATGTCAGTGTGAAAGAAATATTAGAGAAGAAAAAATAGTAACATACAGACATTTCAAAAAGCTCCAAAAGAGAATACAGTAATAGAAAAATGAAGAAATGACTTAATATTTTTCTTCATGTTATATTTCTTATTTATCAACCCTTCATATATTATGTTATTAGGAAGCTTTATTTCTTTTCTCCAATCCCAGTTTTATATAAGTGACAACTAAGAGTTAGTATGATGAAATAACTTACTCAACATCTCAAAACTTGTACCTAATATGGTGGGTCTTCTTATCATATTACAACTATATCATATTGCAAACCAATACCAGTGTTCTTAATCACTCTACTGGCAAATCCCTGTGGACAGGGGACTTTCTCATTCTAATTACTCAATCCTCTTTAGCAAGTTGTTGCTTTATATAATTTGGCCTTGTTTTGCTTTGCTTTTCTTTTTTTAAACCTTTATTGTTGAAAGTATTACATATGTCCCCTTTTTTCTCCCATTGAACCTTATAACTTGTTTTTCTTATCTGTTAAATGGGAGAGTTGGATTAAATAAGCTTTAACATTTTTTAGTGTTAAAAACACTGTCACTCTTTCTCCTTTTTTAATGTATAAGATGATTTAAATCATTATATAATCTTAATAGGGATTACAACTACATTTTTAATAGTTTATAGATTACCTGATCATTGTTCATAACAGTTTATAAGTGTTACAATGGACATTCATGACCATTACACTTTTTTCCTATGTCTTCTCTCATCTTCCTTGCAAACCTGGCATTTGAATTCTCAGAATCCCATTTCATCGTTAGATAAATTAGATAATTCCTATTTTTAGAACTACATTTTCTTATGTAAAATTAATTCTGTTTCTCCGTGCAATGTATTGATTTATTATATATTTTTTTTCTAAAGGAGCCATGCAAAAGGGATGTAATTCCTATTTCATTTAGTACTGTAGACTTGAACATTTCTTTTTCATGCTAAGCAGCTTTGTTTATAATTTTTAGTATAACATAGATCCTAGATTTCATACTCATTTTTTTATTCCTTTTGTGAGGTGTCTTAGATTATCTAAAATCTTTTTGCTACATGGCTCCCAGAACTACATGCAATATGCTTGGTCACAGTCAATAACTGCTTATTTTAAGTAATATAAATGGATTTGACAGAGTTCATTATATTAAATGAGAAAAAAAATCAGACATTACTTTGAGGAGTTTATTATAATGCTGTACACCTGTATTTCAATTTAAAATAATTTTAAAATTAGAATAAAGTCTAAGGTGCAATATACAAAATAAGTGAGCAGTAGCTTTAACATTAGGATGTTAAAATATTCCAAGTCTTGTGTTCTGCTTCATAAAAAATAGTTTACTACAGGATACCTTATTTTATTGCACTTCACTTTATTGCACTTCACAAATGTTATGATTTTTACAAATTGAAGGCAAGACCCTCCACCAGCAAAAATATTATGGCACACTTTATTGTGACACTCACTTTATCGCAGTGGTCTGGAACCGAAGCTGCAGTACATCTGAGGTATGCCTGTGATAGCATGTTCTTATTTATCTTCCTAATTATTAAAATGCTGATAATAGACACCATAGACTTTTTACTATAAATTTTGGACATTTAGACAGGATAATTAATTTACCCATCACTGTCTCATAACTTTATTTGAAAAAAAATTGCGTTGTCATTAGACATATTGAATTTCACTTTGTTCAGTGTCAGAAATGCTTAAAATGATATACTTAGGAAACAGAATCAAGGGGGGTTTAGATAAATCCATATGAATTGAATTTATTAAAATAATTTGCTAATGGCAAATTGTGAACCAGGTGACAGTTCAAAATAAGATCTGTATAGAAATGATTAAATTATATTTGTATCGTTTAAAGCATATATTTGCTTCAAATACATGAATGTTATAATTCAATAAATTTTCTGGTGCTGTTTCATTTTTCAGAATTTTTATGAATGGAGAATACGTTACATACTATTGTTTTAGTTGACTTTTATTACTAAACCACTACCTAAGTAATAAAAAAATTAAATCAAAAATATTTTATCTAGTTATTTCAGTCATCTTAATACTATCATTCAATTTGCCGTGTGACAGATTTCATCACATCTAAAAATCAGCTTCTATCTGAAAAAACCAGGATGCTATCTGTAGAAAAACTATATCATATTACCAATTGAGAAGTAGCATGGCATGATCAAGAATATTCATGTATTATTTTAGCTATTTAGTTTTTCTATAATATTGAAAAGCATTTTATTAATTATTTTATGTGTTTATTTTTAAAATATGTTTATTTATTTTTAGAGAGAGAGGAAGGGAAAAAGGACAAGAGAGGGAAACATGAATCTGGTGCCTCCTGCATGCCCTACCAGGGATCAGGCCTGCCACCCAGGCACATGCCGTGACTGGGAATCGAACCAGCCACTCTTCAGTGCACAGGATGACACCCAACCAACTGAGTCACACTAAATGTTTTAAAATTAAAGTAAATATAATAATAGAGATCCTGAAATGTATACATCTAAGTAATCCTGGGAAGTTCTGTTGAGGATAATCTCATTCCATTTTTCTTTTTTTCAATACTCAATATTACCATAAAACCTATTTTTTTTTCTAACCTATATCTCCCTGAAAATCATCCATTCAATTCTAAAATGCATTAAATTTTAAATACCTTTTTCATTTCTTTGATATATGAAATTGTCTATTGAACTTGCCTGAGTGACTCTCAAAGATGGAGATTTCTAGGTGCTCCTCTTAACCATTTTATATTTGGGGGAACTTAATTTGCAACAAGTAGGTGCAAATTAGGAAAGGACTGTGTGCCAGACATCAAAGCAGGTTACATCTATCCATGAAAAGACACAGCAGTTGTGCTCTCATACACAGTTTGTAAGGATGCATGGAGGAGTGGCATTAGGATATATAATTAGGAAAAGAACAAATAATGATATTGACTGAACAGTGAATGGCAGTTTATTTGATATGAAACTTAAAGTTTAATGAGATAATTTGTAAAGGGAAGTTGAAGCGTTGGATTAAAATAGATGAAAAGATGACTTTTTCACTTTTAACTATGAAGAATTAGCTTCAAGCAAGACTAATCCTTCTGCTGAAAAGAACTAATGAATCCATAGAACATGTGAGAAAAATCTATTTGATAATATTACAGAGATACTGGCAACCAATGGGAATCAAGATCCAAGAGAAAAGTACAATGACATAAGCCCAGCATTCCAAGCACTTGCCTCTCACTCCCCCACAGCCCTCTCAATACATTTGCCAGTTTGATGCCTCTCCGGTAAAGAGGGTAAAGAGTTGAGCAGATTTTGAAAGTTGAGTGGGGTTAGGAGACAAAAATTAGAAATGTAGGACATGGCAAGGAGAAAGGGCTTTGGAAAATATTCCAGATTTTCAGCCAGATACCTTGAAAGTCTGTATCCTATAAGTAAGGGAATATAGAAATATATTGGTCCACAGAAAAACTGAGACCTCTCTATAAGATCTAGGGATAGGAAAACTAAATTATAGACCTGTCCTCACAAAGACTTTAACCCTGCCTTAAGTGAACTTGGATTGGGAAGATCTTCCTTCTGTTAACTGCCTGAAAGAAAAAAATAATTCCTCTCTGCAGGAAGTAACCATCAACCAGAACCTCAAATTATCTCTGTAATTTCAGAGTTTGCTACATTCAAGCAAATCTCCAAGCACACCACAGGTGACAGCAAATGACAAAACCAAGAGAACAAACCTGGATAATAGAAATGAGCTCATTGAAGACATCAGACATGACATTTAAAATAACTGTGGTTAATATCTTTATATATAAAAGCCTAAGCGACTGGCCAACTGGCTGGCGGGAAGCTATGACGTGCACTAACCACCAGGGGGCAGACGCTCAATGCAGGAGCGGAGACCACAGGCATGGCAACATGGAACAGACTGATGAATCTCAGAGGGAAGGGGGGAGGGGGGAGAGTGGGAAGAGATTAACCAAACACCTTATATGCATACTAGAGGCCTGGATTTGTGCACCGGTGGGGTCCCTTGGCCTGGCCTGCGGGGATTGGGCCAAAACCGGTTCTCCGACATCCCCCGAGGGGTCCCGGATTGAGAGAGGGCATAGGCCAGGCTGAGGGACCCCACCGGTGCAGGAATCCATGCACCAGGCCTCTAGTATTTTAGATAATAGAGAATAGTAATTTCAGAAGAAAAATGGAATCTACATTTAAAACTGGTTTATATATTAATTATCAGTGTAACAAAATTTCTCAAATTTAGTGGCTTAAAAAAATGGCCTCTTATTACTCCTCCAAACACTATTTGGTTCACTGGCAATTATTTCAATACAGGGGCAGGTTTGACAGATCTGTAGGTGATCAGCTAGTTGCTTGGCTGGGGGAAAGCTAGCTTAGAATGTCTCAACTGACATGATGAAACTGTTGCCTGAGGCTTGCTGGCCCATGCTGGCTTCCTGGTGGTGGCAGAGTTTGAAGAGAAAAAGTAGGTGCATGCAAGATCTCTTGAAACATAAGTGTCAGAATTTTGTATCATTCCACTCCCTTTATTGGCAAAACACATCTCAACGTCAGTTGAATGCAAGTGACAGAGAAAGAAATTCCCTCTTGATGAGAGGAACTACAAAATCAAATTAAAAGGGGAGGACATAGAAAATGGGAGCCATTTGCAATCAGTCTACCCTTCTGTACTCTCGATGTAGGTCCACACATGTTAGGGCCAGCCTGCTCCTAATTAGTGGGAGATCCTCCCAGAGTCTGCCAATAAATTGACTTTCAGTCCTACCTTTTGGTTTTGCTACTATGATTCTTCTGTTTTGTGTCTTCATGGTTATTTTTAATGAAATCCAAATGTCTTCATCGCAGGCAACTATTAAGAATTTATTTAATATAAAAATGTAAGTACAATAAATAGAGGAGCAACTTATTTACATTATGGTAATAATTTTAAACATCTCCCCATTACTTATAGTCATCCATAGGCTGCTATTTTATACTTTAAACATGTACTTCATTTAGGGCATGCATATATTTTCTTGGAATGTTTGCCATTCTTCCTGTGTTCTTAGCAAACAACTCTTTGATATTGCACTTTGAGCAATTCATTTTTTGTCTTCATAATGGACATTAATAGAGTAAAGGTCAGCACAGATGCTATGCTATAAAAGGTGTAGCCCAAGGGAGCAGAGATATAAGTGCGTCTAAGAGCACAAGTCAGTGTTAAGGAAGAAATTATTCCCAAGTCCATGCTGTTTTTACAAAGACTCTACAATTTAATAATCCTTTATTTTCTAATGTCAGTCAAATCTGAAAATACATGAATAATAAATAAGAATAAAATACTGTGAAATGCAATGAGGAAAAAATTTAATCAACATTTCCAGAAACCTAAGGAAATAAATCTTTAGGAAGTACTTCAAGTTAATTTAAACAAATCCACTTAAAAAAATTCTCCAAGTTATTATTTAAAAGTATTTTATTTACATCAAAAGGTATCTATTATTTGTAAAAGAATCTTCAATAATATAGCTCATTACTTTTCTGAATAATATTTTTATTTGATTATCAAATCTGGAAAGTAAATTCTCCAGAGTAGACTTTTAATTACAGGATTTTTCCATCAATTTGCCTCATTATGTGGGATTAATTCTTGTTATATATTTTTATTAAAATCTTTTACCATATATATTTATAGTAAGTTGTTTTGGTTTTCAAGTACAATAAAAAGACCATTTGTATTTACTGTAATTTTAACATCCATATTAAATTTGCTATCATTGGGAATTCATACATCTAGTCAATTTTAAGTCTGAAATATTTTAATTTATAATGCTAATAAACTTGATTATATTTAAGGTAACCTTAAATATAAGTGGGCTAATGATATTTCTTAGCTGCATTTCTAAAGAAAATACACTCAAATTTCTGTTTAAGTATTTTTATGCTCTAAATAAAACATAATATCCTCTCAAGTTTTCCAAAAATTTTTTATATCTAATAAATGTTGACTATACAGTATCTTTTAGATTCTTAAATGTTTCTGTGCTGTTAACAAAACATTTTCTTTAATTTTTCAAGTAAAATAACAGATCTATATTAATTACCAAATCATATTTAAATTAGAATTAAAGCTGTTGAATATTGAATATACAAAATTATCTTGACCATCAGAAAGATACTCCAATTAGTTATCCCTGTGCTTAATTCTAAACCTTAATTCTCTAGAATTAAGACTCACTAAAAGTTATTAAGACCATCCCACATAAACTGAACCCTCAGTCACAGGTTATATATCAAGAGAGCTTGTTAGAAAATTTATATTCTTATTAATTTTAATACAATAAGGATTTTATATGATACCAAAGGGTTGATCTCTTAGCTGCTGTCCCTTCGAGTTAATTTATACTTTACCTAATTTTCATTTGAATCTTCAACCTCATTCCCAGATTATAACTATCATTTTCTGCTAATTATTTAGATTTCATTTTCATTTAATTAGCTTTGAGAACATGTTAATGCCTTGTCTCCATTTAAACACGTCTTTCTGTTGTACATTTCACAAGCTTATTTCATTGTTTTAAATCATTTTGAACTCTTTTGCCTCATTTATCTAGCAAGAACTCTATCTTACTTTCCATATATTTTTTTCCTGTCTTGTAAGTCGACAACTTTTACACTTATGGAGATGACCTTCCATTGGATTTCTCATATATTTTGTGACTGCTGACTCTGTAGACAATCTGGAATGCTGTGTTATTAATAGTAACAAATATTTAGTCAGGGTCCAGACTGAGCCTTACCTGGTATTCAGAGTCTGCTGTGTTACTGGTACTCTAGAGGGGGTATCCTGCCAGAGATTAAAGTTGTATTGATTCATCTTTTCTAGTGGGAAAAAAAAAAAATTCCAGAAAAAAATATCTTGGCCTCATTCCAACTAGACTTCCTTAGAATGTTTGAAAAGAAAGAGACATAATTAAGTCCTTTCATGTTCTGAGGGTTGCACAATAAAATCTTTTAAGCCACTAGATAGGGTGGGGGATGAGGGCGAAGAGGAGGGACACCTATGGACTAAATTCGTGTTCTGGATCTCTTTGTAGGGGATATCCCTAGAACCAGTTAGTGAGCTTAAGTGTGACCGCCTGTGAGAAATAAAAAAGCTTCTGCTGAGAGTTCCAGCTTTGGTTGGAGTGGAGGAGTCCTGTGGCCAGTGGAAGATCATAGCGCAGTATGCCAGGGCCTATCTAACTATGTTGGGCCAAAAACTCGGCAGTAACGTATTTTGGCATCAAAACAATATCAAGAGTGGATTGATCGGACTTCAAGGCTTTCTTTGTTTATCTGCAGAAGTTGAAATGCTTGCTTTTAAATTGTGTAAGTGGTTAGGATACTGGGGCAATTCATGGGTTCTGAAGAAAATGTTGATGGGTTCTTAAGCAATGACTTAGAAAGATAGAAAGGGGTCAATATTCTCTGCCTCAAATTTAACAACCAATTAATGGATATTAGAATTTGATCTAAGAAACTGTTGTGTTCTAAATATCTTTATGTAACTATTTGAGGTGTCGACTTAAAATGCACCCATACCTGTAGAGAATTTTTATAAATTTATTTGAGCCAGGCTGGTGCTGCTCAGTGGTTGACCATCTACCCATAAACTAAGAGGTCACTGATTCAATTTCCAGTTAGGGTACATGCCCAGGTTGCAGGCTCCATCCCTGGGAGCAGGCATGTAGGAGGCAGCCAATCAATGTTTTTTTTTTTATCAATGTTTCTATCTTTCTATCCCTCTCTTTAAACAAAAAAGAAAGACAGAAAGTTTATTTGAGCTAAACTGAGCATATGCTGAGGAGCACGATCTCAAATGTTCCAAAGAATAACAGTTTTGCAGCTTTTTTATGCTTTTGAAATAAATGGAGGGACTATAACAGTGATGGCGAACCTTTTGAACTCGGCGTGTCAGCATTTTGAAAAACCCTAACTTAACTCTGGTGCCATGTCACATATAGAAATTTTTTGATATTTGCAACCATAGTAAAACAAAGACTTATATTTTTGATATTTATTTTATACATTTAAATGCCATTTAACAAAGAAAAATCAACCAAAAAAATGAGTTCGCGTGTCACTTCTGACACGCGTGTCATAGGTTCGCCATCATTGGACTATATTAGGAAGATTGCAAGAAGGTGGGAAAAAACTAGGTGAGGATTGGATTACAGATAGTTAGGGAGATTATGTGCTCTCTCTAAGAATAGTCAGAAACAATGGAGAGGCTTGCTAAAGGCAAAGATAAGACCTGGGGTGTAACTGCCCACTATGACCTGCCCATTAAAGAACTGATAATCAGATTGCCCTGTGAGGTTACTTTCCATGGAAACCCTCCCCCCCTTTTTTAATCCACAAAGATGATATAGATGTTGGGAATAAAGCTTTCAAAATTTTGGGAGGTGGGTAATGTGTCACAGTAGAAGGGAAATATAATGCCTACCTCAGTCAGACTTCATTGAGGAAGCTTGAACCACCACAGGGAGAAGAAATCGGGCAGGAAGTAAAGGAGCTGTTTTCAAAAGGGACATTTTGAAGTTTTTTTTAATCCTCACCCAAGGATATTTTTCCATTGATTTTTTTTTTTTTTTCAGAGAGTGTGGAAGGGAGGGAGGAGGGGGAGACCCAGAGAGAGAGAGAGAGAGAGAGAGAGAGAGAGAGAGAGAGAGAGAGAGAGAGAGAAACACCAATGTGAGAGAGAGGGAGAGAGACACTGCTGTGAGACATGTGGATTTGTTATCACACATGCCCCTGACCCAGGCTGAGCAAGGGATATGGAGCCTGGGACCCTTCGGTCCAAGGGCCGGGGCTCTAACCACTGAGAAAAGCAGTGCTTATTCAGAGTCCATGTGTTGACATACAATCCAGAGTTGGGAAGTGGCCCTTTTCCCCCTGTATTGTTTTTTTTTAAAATTTCTGTATATTATGATATTTGACAGCTTAAAAAACATTTGTGCTGGGCCCAGCTGGTATGGCTCAGCGGTTGAGCAGTGAACCAGGAACCAAGAGGTCACCGGTTCGACAGCCAATCCATGTTTCTCTCTCAAGGATGTTTCTATCTTTCTATTCTTCTTTCTTCCTCTCTAAAATCAATAAAAAATATAAAAAACAAACAACAACAACAAAAAAAAACAGTTTTGCTGGGTAGAGATTGTCCCTTCTTGAGCTAGCCAATTTCTAGAGATAGCAAAGAGCCCATTTGGGAGTATGCCTTTGATATGCAAACAAACCAGTCCAGACCCTTACTTCCTCCAGCTGGCCTGGTCACTGCTGGGGGCAATATTCCTAGCCTCAATCATCCCAGGACTGGGTACCAGGCTGTTAGAGATCATCTGTAGCCAAACCTGCTGGAATTACTTAAATTAGCCAATTCTAAACTGTTTTCCCTGCCTTGCCTGAGTTTTCCTGCAGAAACCCCAATAAAGGGTATGGTATGGTCTAAGCGTAGTCTTTCTCCTACTCCTTCTGCCTTCTGACCTATGCTGGTGCCATGGCCTGTGGTTCTGAGTGGCATGTGTTGACTTCCTTCTCTGGGACCTGTGAGAATAATAAGCATTTTCCTTGTTTCCTCCTGTGGCTGCACCAACTTTAGCACACTATCTCTACCCTGAAAACTTTTAAAACAGCCCTACTCTGCCCCAGGCATCTCCACAGCTTTGCCTGAAGGGGGAGGTGAGGCATTGCCACTGGAGGACTGACAGTGACCAACACCTGTCCCTGGCATGCCCAGCAGAGCAGTTCTACAAAAGACAGCAGAACCAGAGCAAACTTCATTCTGATTCCCCTCAGACACATTCTAGAGACTCCCCAAAACAACTGGGAGAGATTCAGAAGTACACATTGATTTCCTCAAATTATGCAGAAAACAAGCCAGCAATATTTTGGAATTTAGATTAGGGTGACCTGCTGGGACCTGTAGGCAGGAGAGGAGGCATAAAGACATTCTGATTTCAAATCAGTTATTGAATATGTATGTGCAGTTCAAGGTGTGCTTGGTTCCTGCACTTCTCAAGGGTGAATAAATGTTTTGTTTTGCTTTGACTTTTTAAATATAATTATTAAAAATTGATTTAAGGGAGGTCATGAGTGTGAACAGTTTGCTATCTGCTCTACTCAGTATCATAAACTCTATAACCGAGTATTTCTAATGCTGTTCAATAAATGTTTATTTTTAAACTGAGGTGAAATAAATAGGAAAATTCAAGACACCACAGAGAAAATTCCTGTGGAAGAATTTAGGAAATTTAGCAAAGATTTCAAAAAACAAAAATTGTGGAGAAAAGGAGTTTTCTTTTTTGTTTTGATAGAAAGAGGCTATGTCTAGGTAACCCTAATCATATTAAAGCACTCTTGGTTTATGATAGATGTATAAGAGTTAGGTAATACTAAGTAATCTTTATTATGCTAATGTAAGGCAAGCATTAGATTAGGTCATTTAAATTTATCATCTCATTTAATCCTCCACAATCTTTTTTTTTTTTTTACAATGAAAAATTTTATGTTTAGAATTAGGCAGTTGGATTCAGTTTAGATGATCCTAATTTTGTTGGCAACATCCAAAGCATCATAGTCAGGAGCCAGTCGAACATATGCCTTCTTTTCTCCATCAGCCTGGATCAGGCTGTTGACCCTGGTCAGTGTCATAGAGCTTTTTACAGCCTGTTTGATCTTTCGCTTGATATTCGTAATGAGCACAAGTGTATTATTGTCTTCTATCTTCTTCATGGTAGTCAGGGAGAAGTTGATGGCACAGTGGTCAAGCCTGTTTCTCCTGGGGGGAGTCCTCTGAGGATGTTTGGGCTGCCTTTAGATCTGCAGTGTCTTGGGCCATCAGAAAGTGGGTGACATGCACATCTTTGTGTGTGTGTGTGTGTGTGTGTGTGTGTGTGTGTGAGTGTGAGAGAGAGAGAGAGAGAGAGAGAGAGAGAGAGAGAGAGAGAGAGAGACACTGTGGATGCCTTTCAGTACTTTTTTCTTTTCCTTAAAAGCCTTTGCTTTGGCTGTAACTTTGGGAGGGCATGGAGCTTCCTTCTTGGCTTTTAACACCATCTTCATGAAAAGCCTCCCAATGACTTCAAGTGTGACTATTTCTACATTCATTTTGATTTTACAAAATAAAATATTGAAGAATACAATGGTTTTCGAATTTTAGTGAGGGACTGTGAATGCTCTAAAGCAGCGGTTCTCAACCTGAGGGTCGCGACCCCTTTGGCGGTCAAACGACCCTTTCACAGGGGTCGCCTAAGACCATCCTGCATATCAGATATTTACATTACGATTCATAACAGTAGCAACATTACAGTTATGAATTAGCAACGAAAATAATTTTATGGTTGGGTCACAACAGGAGGAACTGTATTTAAAGGGCCAGAAGGTTAAGAACCACTGCTCTAAAGTTTTATTCAGCTTGCAAGCTTGCAAGTCAGCCTGTCACCGTTTTGTAGGTTCTGGCAGAAGACACAGATTCTTGGGTCAGAGACAAAGGACTTTATTATTTGTTGTACATTAAGCAGCATGAATCTCATATTTGTGACAGTTTCTTTGTCCCCAAGTTCCATTTGGGCAACACAGAGGGATTCAGTTGGAGGAGGTACACATAATATGTTGGTGATGCTACTGAGGAAACCCTAATCTAGAGAACCTGATAATTTATACTGGGCAGTCAGATAACCTGTCTGGCCTTTGATCCAGAGAGAGCCTTTGCTTTTATTTTCCTGACTTTCTTTTTCTTTATTTTATTTTACTCTTCTCGCAAGAAAGATACTCACTCTATATTCCAAAGATGTTTTACAATATAAGCATTATGGAAAGATACTCTAGCCCTAGCCAGTTTGGCTCAGTGGATACAGCATCAGCTTGTGGACCAAAGGGTCCCGGGTCCAATTCTGGTCAAGGGCATGTACCTTTGTTGCAGGCTTCTCCCCAACCTGGGCCCTGGTTGGGGCTCATGCAGGAGGCAACCAATCAATGTGCTTCTCTCACATCAGTATTTCTCTCTGTCTTTCCCTCCCTCTTCCACTCTCTCTAAAAATCAATGAAAAAGTATCCTTGGGTCATGATTAAAAAAAACATCAAATATACTCTGGACTATAAAAGAGACCCACTGAAATTTGTTTTCAAAAATTATCTACTTCTCATAGTATGCCCTCCATGAGTATGCCACTCTGTCACCAGTCAGATTAATACCCACTTTTCAATAGTAGAGCCGGGATTTAAATCCAGGTATTCTGATGCTATCTACTCTAGAAGGAAATCTAAAGGAATTGAGTAAAAATCTAGGATAGTTTGTGTGGGGGGTATTAACAGACCAATACAAAAATTTATAAGTTAAAGTGTTAAGAATAATTAATTAAGTAGGAAAAGAGAATTGAGTTAAAAGTCAAAAAGTTAGAGCTTTATTTTTTGCTATATTGACTTTCCTTATAGTTCTTCAATGTGTAAAAAATCAAAACTATGTCTTAGTGTGAAAGATAAATTTGCTTGACAGTCATAAATCATGGTATATTTCTTTTAAAAAGATATACTTATTCATACAACAAATATATATTTAACACCAATCTGTGCCAAGCCTTCTTCTAGTTCAGTGATGGCGAACCTATGACACGCATGTCAGAGGTGACACGCGAACTCATTTTTTTGGTTGATTTTTCTTTGTTAAATGGCATTTAAATATATAAAATAAATATCAAAAATATAAGTCTTTGTTTTACTGTGGTTGCAAATATCAAAAAATTTCTATATGTGACACGGCACCAGAGTTAAGTTAGGGTTTTTTAAAATGCTGACACGCCGAGCTCAAAAGGTTCGCCATCACTGTTCTAGGTTGTTAACATAAAAACATTCAAACCTTTTTGAAGAATTTTTGTGAGTTTATTTGAGCCAAAATGTTGACATATGCCAGGAAGCAGAACCTCAACAAATTGAGGTAATGCTCCAGAGAATGGCGGGTTACATCTATATTTAAACATTTCAATCAAAGGAAGGGACGTAGGTGGGTTACATGAAATCCATTGGTGACAGACCAGAGAGGCAGGAGAAAGCAAGGGGGAGGGGGGTGGGGTGGGGAGGGAAACCCCTGGGATTGGATAAAAAGTAAAATGAATTTGTGTATCTGTCCTGGTGCCCAGGCACATTAGGCTGTGGCCCACAGGGTCCAGAAAAAGGGAACTTACAAGTTACCCAGACATTTCAAGGGTATGTTATTATAGATGCAAAAAGACAGATGGGCTCAGTTAAGGTAAAGGTTGACCTTGTCAGTGAAGATACCAACCTAGGATGTAACTACCCACCATAACTTCTTTTAGTTAAAGTTTAATTTCAAACCATCCTTTGTGGTTACTTTAGTTCTCTGAGTTTACAAGACCGCCATGCAGGCCTTCCCTGAGCTTGTCAGGTTAGCATGTGGCCCCTTTCATCCACAAGGTGCTGTTGTTCTAAACTCTCTATTCAAATATGCAATGAAGGGATTAAACATACTGGTTAGTTGCTGTCAAGACCACTAATTATTCTAGACCCTTACTCAATATTCTCACACATTTTAGAAAGACATCAGAGTGTTGTGATTCTGTGTATGGACTATGGAGTGATATCTCCTAGATTTAAACCTCCAGTCTACCATAGAGTAACTTGGATTAGCATGGTAATAGGCCATACCATACTATAAAAGATCAGGACACTCAGAAAGATTGCTTCAAGAGAAAAAGCAAGATAGAGGCTACTGTTTTTGTAATGGTACTTAATTCTCTAGGCTCTGCTTACCCCTCAAGTCATATCCCTCATTCTTCCCTGGTTTATAGGACATCACAGGGCAACCTCCTATTCATCTAAGCAGATTTATTCTGATAGGTCTCTGTACCCACCTCCCTCACCCCAATCCACTCTCACCTACCCACCCCTCACCCCCACCACCAATGTAATGCTGATTGTACTACATTGGAACTGCTTGTTCATTGTCCAGCCCCTACCAAAGCATATACCCAAGACAAGCTTTTCTTCCTGTCTTATCAAACAGCACTAGGTCGGCACCATCTTCCCTCATTGGCCTATACTTTCCTCTCCAGTGACTCTCCTGCAATAGGGCTGATTCTTCTTCCTCCCACTCATTTCAGCCTTGTTGTGTTTGACCCAGGATAGACTAACAAAGTACTTACGCCTAAATATACAAGGATCGCTTTTTAAAAATCTTCTCTACATCTCTTGCTATATTTGCTTTGACATCTCTAATTTTATGTTATCATTTTTAGTTTCTTAAATATATTTTCCACTGATTTGACCTTTATATCACTTATTTTGAAGAACCACTTATGACTTCACTTCTGCTTTTTTTGAATCATAATTCATTAATCTCTTCTCATACTTTTAAAATTTTTTTTTTAATTTAATCTAACCATTCTATAGTAGACTTCTGGTAGTTCTTTTAAGATATATATGGTTCTCAGAGCATTTGAAATGATAATTTAAATATATGCAGTTTCTGAGGAATATTAAGAAGAGAGGTTTTAAGTGGCCTCATGTGCTAATTCAGTCATTCCTATGAGTATTAGGGTAGGCAGTTTGCATATGAGCAAGCATGTCCTGAAGGTGGCTAAGGGCAACACATTATGAAGTTGAAGGGAAAAAATGAGACCAAAAATGTTTAAGAAGGTGATTCATAAGAGAAGCATTTCCTCTACTTCAAGGAGGCTCCAGCCTTCAGAAGCTGTGAGTCTCTGGGGCTGAACCGTAGGAGTTTTCTAATGCTGACCGATCTTTGGGGCTTTTGGTGCGGAGAAAACTTTGCTCCCCATAGCACAGTCATTTAAATAGAATCAAACAATTTTCATCTTTGTTTCTTAGCCTTTTATAAAGCTATTTTTTTTAAAGAAAAAAAAGTACTTTGAACACAGCAGTTGTTCTTCCTTTGTCGGTTAAAATGAGAGAAACTTTTTTTTTCCAATGTTTTAGTATCTTGACTTGTTTTGAAGTTTGGACTTAGATGTGTTTTGCATTTGATATGCTTTAAATCAGTGAATACATGCATTGTATTTGTTTTATGTATTTTCTGAATCTTTTCTCATATATACTCATCTATTTATATATTTATCCTCTATAATAAAAGCCTAATATGTAAATTGACCAAACAGCAGAACAATAGGCGGAATGATGGGTCACTATATGCACACTAACCACCAGGGGGCAGGCACTCAATGCAGGAGCTGCTCCCAGCCTGCAGGCCCCAGGCCAGCCAAGGCAGGTGCTAGCAGGGGCCCCCTGACTACCCCACCAGTCGCTCCACAGATCGGCCCTGATCACCAGCCAGGCTAAGGACCCTACCTGTGCATGAATTTCGTGCACCGGGTCTCTAGTATATACATATATATGAATGTATTTGTTCATCGTCCAGCCCCTACTAAAGTGTATATTCATATATGTATATGTATACAGGAAAAATGAGTATAATATGTATATATTAAGATACAGGTGATAATAAAGTATAAAATGAAGTATGGATTATAACATATAAAGGGATGAGGATGTTCCTCTCAATATTGTAAAACACAAACAGAAGGAGCAGATCAGTTTCTGAAGTGATGTACATCCAGTGATATAGATCAATATGTTCTACAGTGTAGCTCCATATGGCAAGGATGAATTCTGTTTACCATAATTTATGTTCGGTAAAGTAGTTCTAACTTATACAAACTATCTTTCAACATATTACATATAATAGCTTCTTATCAGGCCAGAGAGACAGTTTGCTGAGATCCCAAGCAAGAAACACGGGAAAATGATTTACAACTGTGAAGCTTATCATTGGCACACAGAAACATGACAAGGAAGAGGAATACACTCCGTCAGCCTCCCAGAGAAGTAACCCCATTTCTCCTAAATTTGTGCAAAATGGGCTTAATTAAAGCTACTGAAAATGTTGTTTAGCAGTCCTCAAGGCAGCAGCCTTAATGGAGTAACCTCTACAAATAAGGTTTGAGTGCTTTTGTTTGATGATAAATAAGGTCTTTGCTTAGAAAAAAAAAAATAAAGTCATATTCAGCTAATACTGCACTCCCCAGCCAATTTTCTCTGGACTAGGGAAAAAGAGGGCTGAACTTTCCTTAAAGGAAACATCACAAGAACAGTTAAAAAAAGGAAAAAAAAGTGAAAAAGGCAGGTGCTGGGGTGTGGGTGTGGGTGAGGTTGACTGGTGATGGTAAAGTGAGTTTTACAATCCCTTTCATCTAAAATTAGCAACAAAGGTGACAGAGATAGTGACTCCTGAACTTGTCTTTCAGTCTATCTGTATATACCTATTGGATGAGACAGGGAGACTTCTACTTCGATCTATCTTTCTATGCCTGTGTTTATATCTATTATTTCCCTCTTGGGTCATGGAAAATAAGATTATCTAAGAGTAATGTGATATCGTTTCCCCCCAAATTTAAGAAAATATTGTAAAGGAGTCATGGTTCTGTAAGGTTCTCAAAGACTACTGGTAAATTTGGATTTCCAAATCCTATATTTGAAATCTACTCAGTCCTGTCTATTCCTTACAAGTGAACTTTAATGACTTAAAGGAGTATCATGGCTAGTAAGGTAATAGTGAGCTAAGTTCTCAAGACTTCAACAAAGCAGGAAGAAGAGTTCACAGTCTTTTAGGATACAGAATCCTAGCATATACAAGGTAACTGGAAATAAGAAAATATCTAATTTGCAATGTGTAAAAAACAAATGAGAAATACTTGTTCCTAACTTAGAAAAGGTAAATAGACTTGGATGATAAGAAGTGAATTCTCCACTAGGAAATGTTTCATATTTTAACAAGGTAGGGACTCAACTCTTTACACTACTTAGGTCATTAGAGAATGCAGGATCTCTCAAGAAGAATAACAGCTTCAATTATGATAGTTTTTGAAGGATGGAGGTATATTATCACATTTTTTAGGAAGAGATTCTAATTATCTTGCATTGTTTTCTTTTCTTTTTCTTCTGCATTTGTGTCTTATCCCAGTTCCCTTCAGAACTTCTGTAAACAGAGTAGGCTCTCAATGAAAATACATTAACTGAGTCAATAAATCAGCCTATTCTAGCATTATCTCAACACTGTATTTGATTCTTTTGGTGGGACAAGAGCAGGATTAAAAGGAACAGTACACAAAATTTAGATTTCACTGAATAAATGTAGAATGATTAACCACGGTTGTGACTAGACCCCAGTCTATTTATTTCAAATGTTCTAGTTGTATTTTTGCATAAAGGAAATTTGGGCACATAATTGACTGTGATCATTGACTTCTGTGTGAACATCAAGTGGTTGGCAGAAAATGTGCAAAGCAGGGAGCAGCATGTAGTGCAGAAGGTCGGGCAGACATCTGTCTCTGCTAAAGACATAGCATGCTCTGATGAACTGTAGCAGACTGAGACTGTCAACAACATTCCCCCAGAGTTAAAAATCTGGCAAAACTTAGATGATCTCTGTCCTGGATGGAGGGGAATTTTTTTAAGTGATGATTTCTAAATCATTTCAAATCCTCGATTGCATGTACCATATTTTTCCCCCTCAAGCTTAAGAGAAAAACACAAATACCACCAAAATAAAATGATCACAAATTAGGAATGAGTCCTGTTGACATAATGTAACTTTCCTTCTGATTCTTAACATGAAGCATTGAAATGACGCCCAGTTTCCCAAATTGCAGAAACAATGTAGACCACATTGTATTATCGGTATGGGACTGATATGCAGATAGTCAAGTGAATATAGACCTTTTATTTGTTTAACTAATTGTATCTTATGCAAAAATACCAGCCCTTGTGTTTTTGTTTCCGTTTTAATCCTCATCCCAGGATATGCTTTTTTATTGACTTTACAGAGATAGAGCAAGGGATGGATGGGGGGAAGGGGAGAAAGAGAGAGAGAGGAGAGAGAGAGAGAGAGAGAGAGAGAGAGAGAGAGAGAGAGAAATATCTACTGTTTGCATCGTGTATGTGCCCCGATCAGGGATCAAACCCACAACCTTTTTGGTGCAGGGGAGGATACACCAATTTTTGAAGCCAGGGCTTGTATTTTTTAAATTACATTTATTGGGGGTAAATTGGTTAATAGCATTGCATGTGTTGTTTTATTTAAACTGTGGTTACATTTTCTTCCAAAGCTTCATAAAGCAAGAGTAAAATGGGAGCCAAAAATTTACTTTTGATTATCAGAAAATATAGGAAGCCTATATTCTAATAACTACTACTTGTTTGGATCAAAATGCATGTCAGACGTTATGCTAATCAATTTTATTTATAATTTCTGTATTATCTGACTTTAGAGATGAAAAATTGACCTTCAGAGAGATTAAATAACAGGCCAGGGTCATTGCTGGGAGGTGCCTGAGCCACCAGGAGCACCTTTAGGTTCTGTCTGTCTCCACTGTCTGTGATCATGGTCTTCAGTACATTCCTATGCATTTCAATGCGTGTTATCACAGAGCAGGCTGGTAAAGGACCCACCATATTAGGTCTTGTATATCTGGTACAGCACAAAAGGAATTTCTTGTGGCGAGCCTTTCTGCATTTAACTCCATAGTGATGTTAGGAGTCATTCCTAAAACATACATAAAGTTAATGTAAAAGTAAATAAATAGAATAGAAACTAGGAATCTCTTTCTTCTAAAATGACCATTAGATTCACCTTTAAAAAGCGACTAAATGTGTGTTTATACTTTGTTTGTTAGTAAGTGTCTAGGGAATAAGTAGCTGGAAAGCTGTATGTTGTGCATGGTTCAATAGATGAACAGAAAGCCCTGGTGCTCTCTTTGTGTATGGGTGCCAGGAAGTATTTCTAATGCTTGAAATTATGCATATCATTGGCTTCATTACTATTGTTAATATTTGTTGGGCATCTTCTTTATAATGTCATCTTTTGTGACATTTTTATTGTTTACTATATACTTAATGTTTATTTTATAAAAACATATTCTTCATTGATCCAAAGCACTAAGATATTTAAATGTGAAGTCTTATGGTTCTAAAACTGTGCTGTAAGTCAGCATATTTCAAATAAAGGATGTAAATTGCCTCCTCTGACTTCCAACAAATGGTAAGCAAGCAGCCTAAGATGAAACAATGAATGACTTAGGGAGCAGCCTAATTCAAGGGCAGTGCAAATGTCAGTTTGTTGTCTTCCTCCCTAGCCTGGAAGTGTGCCCATGTGAAACTGCTTTCCTGAGGTGCCACAATAGAAGAAAAATGTAGGAACAGCCATACTGCTGTACCTCATGCAAAAATTCAATGCACCCATAATCTTGCCAGTTTAAAATACCTTCTCATGAAAAATATTGTTAATATTTTAATTTTTATACCAAAAATATAAAATGCATGTTTCAATGCCTTTTGAACTTTTTTTCTAATTAAATAAAAATGAGTTAACTTAAGTTGTATCTCTGTAGCTAGAGTTTACTAAAAATTGTTTCTCTTTTTCAATTAATTTTTGAAGACATGCAATTTGCTGTATAACTTATTGAAATAGTATTACTCTCTCCTGATGGTATTCTTTCTACATGTTATCAAGTGAAGATGGTCCTTGGGGAAGCCTCTTGTGGTGACAGAATGCTCTTCCACCTCTGAGTCTGGCTCCCTGGAGTTACGTGCTCCGTGTAACCTGCTTGCCTACCGGGGAAGGGTTAAGGGGAGAAGGTGAGGAGATTTTCATGTGGAATTAAGATCTTTAAACTGTTGATTTTAAATTAATTAAAAGGGAGATTATTTTGGTGGTCCTGACCTAATCAGAATTCACTCAAATAAACTCTTAACAGTCAGAGACAGAAAAGATTTGAAACAGCAGAGTCCTTTTCTTATAGAAGTAAACTGCCAAATTGTGGGGAGACAAGGAACAGTGGGTGGCTATTAGGAGCTGAGGGCCTCAGTCCTACAGGCTCAAGGAACTCAATTCTGTCAACAGCCAGTAAGCTTAGAAGAGACCCTAAAACTTTAAATGAAGTGACAACTAGACTTCAACCTCATGAGACCTTGAGCCTATACTCAGATTCCTCACCCAGGGAAACTGTAAGATGATAAATTTGTGTTGATTTTAACCAGTACCTTTCTGGTTATTTGTTACACAGCAATAGAAAACTAGTAGACCAAGCTACAACCATTTTCTCTGGTACTAAACAATAAAAATGTAATGTGTGCTCTTTGTATTAGTGTAGGGAGAAAATAATCACAGATGAACTTTCACACTTCTTTGTTGTCATTCAATAGCCACTCTTTTCACCTTTGGAGCTACTTATCCTTTCCCAGTTCAAACAACAAAATTATGTAATTGAAATTTTAATTCTCAGTCAAGCCCCAAATCAGGAAACTGAAATATTAAAAAAGGATAAGAAGAAAAAATGACCATAAAATCAGTGGTAGGAAGCCAATAATGTATATTAGTCCTTTATCCAGTAGGTTTAGGTCACATCCTGATTTTCTCCTAAGAAATTTAACTTGAGGTGTTTTGTTTTGTTTTCATTTCCAAAATTCCTCAAACTATAAAATATAATATTGTCAAATACATTCATTTCAAACATTCAATTTCAACTGGACCAACCAATTCAAATGCCCCAGGGATTGATTACCGAGAGATGATAGACTAAGTACATGATTAAAAATAGACTTACTTGCTGTGCTGAGAAAAATCACTTGTCCTTTTGTTTTCCAATCATGATAATATCTATGACTAACTCAATAATATAATGAGGGTTATTTTCTGTATCAAGATTTTGATGCTACAAGCCAACTTCTAAAATATTTTTGAATTATGCAATAGAATATATTTCTCAAAAGATTCCTTTTATAAAAGCTCAATTTTGTCAATCAAGTATTATTTCTTCATTGATATTTTAAGTGCATTTTCAGAATGGGAAAATTAATATAAAATAATCAGACCTAAAGATACAGTTGGTGTTGATTTTTTTAAAAGTCTTAGTTTTAATATAAATAAAAAACGTGAATGCATCTTTAAAATAACCCTAGGTGAGTCTAATGTTCTGCATAAGTGACTATATCAAAGTCATATTAAATTATTTAATATGAAAATTTAATCTCAGACAGAATCAATTAAATTAATTTAGTTGCATTTCATTATGTCTCTATGTGTTAAATGATTTTGACCTGAGGAAAAGATTCTTTTGAACCCTAGTGTAGGCCAGGTCCTCGGGTACAAGTTCCTAAACATCTTCCTCTATTTTCATAATTGGCTAACTATATTTTCCTTACTTTATAATACTTACTGCCATTCTTCACCATAAATCTGGGATGTCCACAAGGATAGAAACTATATTGGTATTGTTCACTACAGCATCTTTATGGCCCAAACTAGTGTGTAGCACCGAAGAAATACTTACTGGGGAGACTATATGACCCAAGAATGGGAAAGAGGGTTAGAGGAAGTGAGGGGAGGGAGAATAAAGGGAGAAAGAAAAGGAAGGAGCAAAACAGGGAAGAGGGAAGGACAGAAAGAGGAAGGAAAGGAGGGAGGGATGGGAAAATGGAGAGAGGAAGGAAAGAAGAAAGACTGGAAGGAAAGTAAGAGGAAAGGAAAAAAGGAAGTAAGGAGAGAAGAAAACCTAGCCCTGGCTATTGGGGCTCAGTTGGTTGGATGTCGCCCCATGCACGCAGAAAGGTTGCCATTTGGATTCCTGGTCAGGGACTTTATTCTATTGAGGTGCATTTCCACTATACCCAGTTTGTTTAGAGTTTTTATCACAAATGTATGTTGAACTTTGTCCCATGCTTTTTTTTGCATTTATTGATAGGATCATAGAGTCAACAAGGTCCCCCTAGAATCAACAAGGTCTCAAGATGTCCAAGCATTAAATACAAAAACTAGAAAACATGGTTAAAAGTACAGAGTTGTTTTTTGAAAGATATGGTCCTCTTTCCGCATCCCTTTCTTAACTAGTTGGGGCTCGTAGTTACTGTACTTTTAACAACGTTTAAAATTGAGGAGGGAAAAAAAAACTTTATGGCAAAATAAAACCAGAAGCAACAGCATACTTTAAATTTGTGGACTTAATAGAAGTTGCTACCCCTTAATTATTCTTGCTGATTGTATAAAGCAAGGGGTTCAGCCAAATATGAGGCACAACTTACTTTTTGTTTCTTATATTTTCTGTTTATAAAACTAGTATAAAGCTAATTGGTATATATTGGTTTTCTGCCTAAAAGCATAAGGTTGAATTATTACTTTTTTGTTGTTATTGTTAATCCTCACCTGAGGATATTTTTCCATTGATTTTTAGAGAAGTGGAAGGGAGGGGAGAGATAGAGAGAGAAACATCCATGCGAGAGAGACACATGGATTGGTTGCCTTCTGCACTCCCAGACCAAGGCCAGGGATCGAGCCTGCAACTGAGGTATGTGCCCTTGATTAATACCTTCTAGGACGACTTATTTACTTTTTATAGCATATTTATTTAATATGTTTTGGGGTGGAAAAAAACAATATACTAAATAAATTGTTATGGTCCCTAAAATGGCATAACTTTATAAAAATTGTTATAACTAATCATGAAGAACTATTCCCTGATCTGAGATAAATTTGATTCAACTACAATAATAGCAACAACAACATTCATATTTTAATAAAGTCTGCCTAGAAAATAAAGATTATCAATATTTACCTTACTCTGCCTTTTGTCACACATGTTACAGTATTTGCTTACCACTCAGTCTTGGATTGACCTCCTGCTAGCTCCCTCTCCTCAGTACCTGAAAGCATTCTCACAGTTCTCTAAGGTGGCAGTTTCTAAATGCTAATTATTTTCTGAGAGAAATGATGTCAAACGTGGTGTGAAGTAGGCTCCTTAGGTGTCAAAACCTTTTTAGTCCTCTAATGGCTGCACTTAGTGCCTTATCTATGTTCTAAAAACTCCTGCAGTCCCCGCGCCACAGCAGCACCCAACACCAGAACACTAGTGCTTGTGAGGAGCCTGATGTATTCTCTTCAGAAGCGCCCAGTCCATCTCTGTTTCACCTCCACTGGGATTTTGGGGTCCCTACTTGCTACTTAGTAATTTCCCTTGAATAGTAACATTTATAGTATATTTTCCTATTTCCTCATATTTATCAAACATCTGACATTTTCAGTTTTATTCTTTTTCATTCAGCTTTTCTTTAAATGGTCAGAACTTTTTTTTTACATTTTATGCATGAATAGTTCAAAAATAAGTAAACAATCTTTATGCTGGGGTCCAGCCCCAGCAGGTCCAGGGGTCCCCAAAGGTGTCGACGGAGTCTGCGAAGAAGGAATGACACGGAGACAGGGTTCAGGTGATCATCATGGCCAGGTTCCTTTTAGCCAGGTTCCTCAGCCAAATTCTGTCTAGGATCTCCAGTCAGGTTCTGTGTCCATGTTCTCTTGCTAGGTTCTCCAGCCAGGTTCTCCAGGTTCTCCAGCCAGGTTCTGTAGCCATGTTCCCTCGCTAGGTTCTCCAGCCAGGTTCAGTCACCAGGTTCTAGTCAGGTTCTCTTGCCATGTTCTATCTAGGTTCTGTAGCCAGGTTCTGTCTCTAGGTTCTGTGTCCTGTTGTCTTGTTACATCTGTATTTATACCAGTTGACCCCAATCCTATCAATCTCTATTCCAAAGGTTAGGGCGTTTCTTATCTCCATTCCAGGGAGTAAAGATTATGTAGCTTAAGTGTGATTGTTCGTAGTTAAAGTGATTAACTACCCGCCTGGCACTTAGTTAAGGGGTTTTATTCCCTCCCTAACTTCAGGGGAAAATACCTACCTGGGGAAACAACCTTTCTCGGAGAGGTGACCTTGGTTAAAACACATAGCGCCAAGAAGGTGAGCAAACATATTAAGAACAGTATGCCATATACACCAGGTCCCTTGAAACATATGCTGTGCAGATGTTTCTTCCCTGCAGCGACTGTGTCAAGCAGCAAGGATGGACCAGCTCCCAGCATCTTTAGATAATTATAATAGGCTAAATATTTCTTGGCGCTATCACTGATACTGGTATTTTCCAGAATTCTACAGTGCTCCTTCCATTCTGCTTGTGTTTTCTCTTTTGAGCCTACTATCTATTTAGCAAGAATATAGTTTGGTTGCTAAGGCTATCCTATCACATTCATTTTATTCTTCTTCATTTCTTATTGTTTCTATAAAAATGTTGATGAAACATGCATTATCCAGTCACTCACCCACAGATGTGAAAGTTACATTAATAGGAGTTTTTTTTCCTATCTGCTTGGCACAATGATCAATCATATTTTATCAAATGTAAACTTAAGAGCTCTTAAAAAATATATATTTAACTAGAGGCCTGGTGCACAAAATTTGTGCACTGTTGGGGGGTGTCCCTCAGCCCAGCTTGCGCTGTCTAGCAGTCTGGGAGCCCTCAGGGGATGTCCGACTGCTGGATTAGGCCTACTCCCCATAGCAGTGGACATCCTTAGCGCTGCCGCTGAGGTGGGAGAGGCTCCTGCCACCCCACTGCATTTGCCAGTTGTGAGCCCAGCTCAGGGCTCCTGGCTGAGCAGCGCTCCCCCTGTGGGAGAGCACTGACCATCAGGGGGCAACTCCTGCTTTGATCATCTGGCCCCTGGTGGTCAGTGCACGTCATAGCAACTGGTCGTCCTACTGTCCAGTTGATTTGCATATTAGCCTTTTATTATATAGGATGGTTATAATTATCAGCTCCTACCAATTCTCTCTACTCCATCCCTAACCTAATCCTGATCCAGACATCTTTGGGACAGATATGGATGCTGATTTCCCACAAAACAGATTAATTAGTTTATGTTATAACACGTGTGCTTATGAATAATCTCCCTTGTTAGCTATTTGGAGACAGTGAACACATTGTTTTAGGGTCATTTACTCTGCGCAGGGCACTGTACTATGCTCCATGAGGGAGAGATATACTCTCATTGACTTATTAGTTCCATGCAGCTGCCCACGGAACTGATAGGTTTGCTGTCATGGGTGGAAGAGTGGGGCTTGGGAAAGGAGATCTAGGATCAGAGCAGCTCTGAAACCTTCGACTTAAAAAATAAACATTTAATTCATGCATAATAGTGCATACACTGACTTACCTCGCTCGTGACATTTCTCCTTCTCTGCTCCTGTAATTAAATCCCCTTTTACTCCTTCTTATTCTCCCTTTGCAGCTGGGGAAGATGAACAACAGAGAAGGAAAAAAATCTTTAACACTCAGCTTTGCTTTCATCTCTCCGTCAGGACATACTCTGTTGCAGAGAGTAGGAAATCATTCCCTCAGTAACCTACACTGTCATGGAGGAAAAGTATTCTTCAAACTGCTTCTCAGAGATCAAAAAGCAAGCTCACTCGATTTCCACCCCATGTTAACACGCTGTCTGGATACCATGCTGTTTCTCTAGTCACTTCGAGAAGAGCATATAAAATACTTCCGCATAAAACACTAAACTTGGTAACTTATTTACTGATTCATTCTAAAAGTACAGTTTGAGCCAAAACCGGTTTGGCTCAGTGGATAGAGCGTTGGCCTGCGGACTGAAGTGTCCCAGGTTCGATTCCGGTCAAGGGCATGTGCCTTGGTTGCGGGCACATCCCCAGTGGGGAGTGTGCAGGAGGCAGCTGATCGATGTTTCTCTCTCATCGATGTTTCTGGCTCTCTATCTCTCGCCTTCCCTCTCTGTAAAAACTCAATAAAATATATTTAAAAAAAAAAGTACAGTTTGAATGCCCCGGGATCACCAAGGAAGCAAGACAAACAAGGTCATAATTTTTATTAAATATTTGTTCTTGAGAGTGAAGCACAATGTTTTTTTAAACGAATAAATAAAATAGCAAATAAATATATACGGGTGACTGGTTGTAGAGAGTTTAAACAAAGTGATGTGAGGGTGTGACAGGGTGGTTACCTCAGGTGGTGGGAAGAGGAGCGAGCCCCTGTGAGGGAAGGGTACTTACCTGGGATCTGGATGGTGGGGAGCAGCCAGCCTTTAACTTTTGCTGTGAGATCATTCTGAGAAGAGGGTAGGGCTAGTGCAAAGGTTCTGAGGAAGGGTGAGCTTATTTTTGTTTAAGAATGGAAATAAATCAGTGTCTTTATAAGAAGGATGTTAATCCCACCATGTAAGCCCCATCCTCATGATGTCACCTAAACGGAATTACCTCCCAAAGTTCCATCCCCTAATATCATCACGTAGGGGATTAGGACTTCAATATATGAATGTGAGGGGTCACAACCATTCATTCCATAACACATACCCTTCAGGTTATTTACATCTATGTCCGTATGGTAGAAAGTCTATTGATAATGGTGTGATACTGTGCATTTCTCTGAAACTCAATGTTCAATGACATTTTGCTGATAACTTGAAATCAGTCCGGGTGAGAGTGTTTATGCCACACAAAAATGCTAAAATCTAGGCTCTTCCCACCCCCCACCCCCCACCCCCCAATCTCTAAAGAAAACTTGTTTAACATTGGCTAGCATGTACTGTATATATAACACTGGGCCGAAAGAAGTTTTGTTTGCTTTTAGGATGTAACATACTGCTAGTTATTTATATGTTGATACTTGTAAAATAAGTATTTTTACCTCTCTAGAATAATTCTCAGGCTTACCAGTTTAATTTTATTAAGACAAAATATAAGTCATTAAGGATGGGGTTTTGAGAGAGAAAAATCATACAGGAGAATATCACAAAAGCAATGCTTTTCAGAGGGTAAGAGTAGATGGGATTCAGAACCCAAGTGAGATAAGTAAGAGGCGTCTATAGTGACATTGAGAAGACCAGTGCAAGTCGTTTGATGCCTTGTACAGGTGATGATGGGGACATTGCTGTTTCTTTTGCCGGACGGAGAAGATATCCCTGCCAAGACAATATTTGAGAAAGACGTCTCATTTTTTTACCTAGTTACCGCTGCCATATCTGCCCTTACCTGGAATCATAATGTCCAACAACTTGCTTACCATTATATTTCCTCATTATACCAGATCTCCAGACATAAAACTTATTCAATCAAGAGCACTCTTTATAATTACTTTTGAAAATTTGATGTCTTAGAAATGAAAATGCCAACCAACACATATTTCCTACATTGTTTCTAAAAATTAATCTCTGAAATTATATGCAAGTCATAGGTCTCGCAAATCCTCCAAATGTACATTAGAAATAAACTCATGACAAATTTCTCTAAAGGTTATGTAAATCCAAAAATACCATCAATGTTTATGAGTGGAATGTTTAGGCCTCAATATAATCGATGCTTAGAAGTTCCATTACAATGTAGAACACTTGATAAAATACTCTATTTCTTGTACCTAAATATAAAAATTAGAATTTGTTATCCCTAAAATGGAGCAATCTTCAGCCACTGTGTGGTCACTGAGAGGACAGGTAATTTCTGAAATAATTAACCTCTAAATCCCTTAGAGTTTAAGCCTCATAACTGGAACTGGCTCTCAGATGAGAATAACTCAGTTGAGCACAGGGTAGCCAAAATGCATTTCCTATTTCATTAAATTGCTTCCTCTTGCTAATGGAACCCAACATGGATATTATGGTTCTATGATTGTGATGTAAATTACACTAAGAAATATTCTGATATCTCCAGATCACACACAAGATAAGCAACATAGTCTACATTGATTTTGAACTACTAGACTAGAGTTTCACATAACTGGACTGATTTCATTTCTTACTGATTTAATACTGTTAAGACAAATATGTCATTTCTCTGAGGAGAGGATTTTTAACACATATCCTGTGTCACAGATATTGTGACACAAGTCTTTAAGGGAAAAACTCATGAATCAAATAAGGTATTCCGGTAGATTGGTTACATTATTTAACTTGAAGACATCCAGTTTAGCTAAAGAGAAGCATATTACACTAGAGATAGATATGGGACAGGAAAGGAGGCAGAATATCACAGAAATTAAGTATAGAATATATAATTGGGCTGGGTCTTATAAAGAAACAGTGTTCTGGGTTCAAAAGATTTTTTGATGTTAAGAGCAAGAGATTATAATCTTCCTTTGCAACGCAAATAGGATTGACCTGACTCACAAATTCTCTGTATGTCAGCCGAGTTCTCCTTCACTACTTGCAGGCTTCTTCACCCTCTACTGTGTATATCTCTTGTGTTTTTTTATAGTTTGCTTCATTCGCCCTTTTTTATATGGCAGGATTATGCATGGCAACAGTGAAAAAGACAGATGACTTTGCCCTCACAAAGTTTGCCCATAGTGAATGAAATGGAAATTAACCAGGAATTTAAGATAAGTGGGATAGGTATAGGTCATGAAAAGTTCTACAGGTTCATATAGATTTCAAGTATGGACTTTTATGATATAAGGTCTGTATATTGCACTGTGTGCCCAACATCCAAAGTCACCCCAATAAATTTAACTAAAAAAAAATGAAAGAAAAGTTGTAGGAAGAAAATAAATGAGGACTTGCAGTTAAAAAGGAGCCTGAGTGGAACAAGATGGGCCTGAGTGGTGGGGTTGGTCAGGACTACTGAAGGTATAGGGAGGGATTCAAAGGAGTCATCCATTCAGAGAGTTGGGGATTGGGTAAAGCATGTGAAGTGGGAAGAATTTTGGCTTAATAATTATACCAATGTCTTAATCAGAACATCCAGCTTACTGATAGCTCAAATTGGCAAAGCACATTATCCATTTATCTTCCCCTCAGTGCTGGGCAGTGAGTGAGTTGACCAAGCCAGGGAAGCCCTGCATTTTCAGTTTAATTCCTTTACTGATTCTGTGCTTTGCAGTTTCATAACAGACTAAATTATATAGTTACTAGAGGCCCAGTGCATGGATTTGTGCACCTTGAAAGGAAATTAATTAGAAGGTGGCCGGTGGGGCAGGACTGAGCAAGACAGGCTGGACATGCCCTAGAGCCAACCGCCCAAGTTCCCTCCTCCACCAGCCACACCTGGGACGGCGCCAAGGCTCGAAGGACATTTGCAGAGTGAGTGGGGTTCCTCCAGCAGGTGGGGTTTCTCGTCCTGGCTTGCGGGGATTGGGCCGAAACTAGCAATTTGACATCTCTTGAGGGGTCCCGGAGTGCAAGAGGACACTGCAAAGTTGCTGTCGCTCGGCAGCTCCTGCATTGAGTGTCTGCCCCCGGTGGTCAGTGTGTGTCATAGCTACTGGGCGGTTGGCTGGTCTCTTAGCCTTCTATATATACTAGAGGCCCAATGCAAAGATTCATGCGAGAATAGGCCTTCCTTCCCCTGGCTGCTGGCACCGTCTTTGCTCCAGCCAGAGCTGCCTTTCCACCTTCGCTCTTGCCGGAGCCACCTTTCTGCCTTCCTATGCTGCCCAGAGGTACAGAGAGGCTGGGGCGGGGTGGAACTCCTGCCTCATTGCCATGGTGACAACGCAAGCATCCCGCCCCACCCCTGGTCCCTGGGTGTGTGCGTGCACGCTGTTCACAGGCCCGCCATCTTTGTTGGGTTAATTTGCATACTCGGTCCTGATTGGCTGTGGGGTGTCGTGGAGGTATGGTCAATTTACGTATTCGTCTATTCTTAGTGTAGATAGATGGTGATTTGTGTCTGCTTTTGTTCACTGCTGTATCTCCAATGCCTGGAATACTCGGCACAAATCAGGACTTAAGAAATATGTATGGAATTAAGGATTTAATAAATGACCTACTGGAAAATATGTGGATTAGGGAATGAATTCAAATGTAATCAATCTACATAGTAATAATGGACTAGAGCAGGGGTGGGCAACCTTTTTGTGAGTGTGTGCCAAAACCAGCACAATCTCTGACACAAAATTCTTCTGCGTGCCAACCCTAATTTTTTGAGAATATGTTACACCTACTTGATATCTCTTAAGGTGTACATATGTGAAGAACCTTGAAGAAATAATAAAATTCATTCTAGCGACAAAAACACAGTATATGATGATGAAAAATACATTTATTTTTTAATGTATACATGTACACTGATAGTACGACAGAAAACTTTATGACTCCATTTGATATTATCAGTGGGACTTTTGCTGCTGCATCACTGATGACAGAGATTTTACATCAGGTTTATATTTCGTGACCTTCAGAGATATGCATGAGCTACTACTTTTATCCGTCAGGCTACTCCTATTATGAGACTTAACAAAATTCATCACTGAGAACAAAGATTCACAATTGTAAATGGAATATTATAAGAGAGGGTTTCGCATGCCAGCTAAAGTTACTGGTGTGCCATGTTTGGCATTCGTGCCAGGAGTTGCCCACCCCTGGACTAGAGTGTCACTCAAAAGCTTTCTCCATGAGCAAGTTTGCTTAAACTGTCTTGGATATGCAGTTTAGATTTGCATGATCTAAAAAAAGTTTAATGTTTCAATTGTTGCTTGCCTTCACTTAGGTATATATATATACATGAAACCATCAAGGTTTCAAAGTAAGTCAATGTATAATTCATATTTTAAAATTCTAAACACTGACTATAGTGCCTGTACTTCACTTAAGTAGCTGTTGAGTAAACGAATGAATGTGCATATACTTTTTTATTTCTTCTATTTTAATGTTGGCTTAGGAATTTTATAATATGGATTTCTTGCTACTAAAATATATAGAAAACCTGAGATGGTTCAAGATCAAACATAGAAAATTTTTTCAGCCATAGAATTAATTATATTGTCAATTTGATGTTACTTTCCATTCCAACCATAACTTTTGAATGTAGCTTTCAGAACTGTTTGCAAAGTTATGTGTCATGTGAAATGAAAAATTAATTATTAGCACAAATGTCACCCACGGAAAAGCAGTCACAGAGTAGATGAACATTTAATTAGGTTTTTTTTTATATATATATTTCTTGCACTGTATCTTTTATTTATAATTCGGTTAAAAATAATTTTTTTATGTTACTCAGACCCCCACACAGTCAACTCCTGGTGGGGATATATGTTTTTCAGGCTGAATCAGAAAGCATCGTCTATTATAAATATATAAGAAAATGATTTCAAACTCAAACAAATCATATTTTCTTTTGACAAATTGATGTAGGCTTTCTCCACAGACTCTGAAAATTTCAGCTTGTAAATTATAACACTATGAGGCAACTTGTTCCCTTATTCTCTGGAGATAAGGATGCTAATTGGACTAATAATGTCTAGCTCCTAATCACAAATAAGCTCCGGACTAAATATGTGTTGTTGCCACCACCGGGAGAGAGGAGATGAGGCATACCAATAACCATCTGTCTGAATGAGAATCTTACCTCTCAGACTATCCAAACAGGGTAAGCACTTTGATACATGCTGCAGTTCCAGGGAGAGCACAATTGCATATTAACAACTTAACTAGAATTAAACTCTGCCTAATATGGCAGACTTTTAGCAATTTGTTCTAATAACAATTGAGACGATTTCCACTCAGTCATTCACTTTATAAACCTCTGTTTGGTATCCAATCAATGTCAGATACTGTTCTAGGCGCTGTCTGGTTTGCTGAATATTTTAATTTTGGTAGCATGGCTGATTTTCACATGTAGAATATATCACCAGTTACCAGTTTATAGCATAGTAAATATCTATACTAATAAAAGGGTAATATGCTAATTAGACCAGGTCGACCTGACATCTTCCAGATGTCCGACTTCCTTCCAGACAAAGCCACGGTGGTGGGGGCTGAGACAGAGGTGGTTAGGGGTGATCAGGCTGGCAGGGGAGCAAGCAGTTAGGGGGTGATCTGGCCGGCAAGGGAGAGCAGTTAGCAGGCAATCAGGCTGGGAGAGGAGGGCAGTTGGGGGCGATCAGGCCAGCAGGGGAGAGCAGTTAGGGGGTGATAAGGCTGGCAGGCAGAGGCAGTTGGGGGTGACCAGGCAGGCAGGCAGGGGTGGTTAGGGGTGATCAGGCAACAGGTGAGCAGTTAGGAGCCAGCAGTCGCGGATTGTGAGACTGCTCTGCAGTGATTGGGCCTAAACCGACAGTCAGACATCCCCTGAGGGGTCCCAGATTGGAGACAGTGCAGGCCAGGCTGAGGGACACTCCATGCCCCACCCCTGCATGAATTTTGTGCACCGGGCCTCTAGTATATTTATATTCTGACACCCACATGGAAAATTAAAGTTGTGTAATTACACTATAAAGTCACAAATATGTCAAAATGAAATTTCCTAAAATAAAAATTTAAAGCACAGATGCCTCAGGCTTTCTTTTACTGAGATACTTTAAATGAACAATTCTTTAGAACACCCTACAGAGTCGATAGGAAAAATAAATAGTGATTCTGATTCAATGTCAGTGTAATAGAGTGCTAGGTTAACAAAGTTACTGGATATGGAAAGAAATTTCTTCTTGACCTAGACTTGGCATTTCTGCGAAGGACAATGTTATCCAGCTGGATTCAATTTTAATGCAAAACATTTAAAATTTAATTTGCTGAAAATATTTCAAGAGAACCCTCAATGAAGAATGAAGCAAATGAAAAAGTGTAGTCTCAGTAACCTGCATTCATCTCAGTTATCTCATTCTACTCAAGGCTTAGCAACTGTGTTCTTAATCAGAAATAAACCACATTCTGTTTTTAAATCTTTGCAGTGTAACTTAGAAGTTGTCATATTTCCAAAGATCTTAGGTTAAAATATAAATATTGAATATTTAAACTTGTAAAGAAAATATCTAATATATACTAAAAATATCATGTATTGCAGGAAATATATTCTCATATACTGTTCATTCAATGAACAAATTTTATTTATTTATTTATTTATTGATTTATTGATTGATTGATTGATTGATTGCTGTGCCATAACTCAGCAAGAAAAACAAATGATCATAATCAAAGATCGTCATCCAAAGCCACTGAATTTCTTCCTAGAGAATGCCATATCCAGCAGGCTGGGAAAGGAGTGTTGGAGTTATGCCTTCTGCTAGGACAAGTTCTGGGGCCTTTAAATTCCTAAAGCTTTTAGTGATATTGGAAATAGTGGTAATAGTAACAATAATGAAAGCCTATTTGCAAGAGATTTTTAGAGTATAAATAGACATTAGAAGTATCTTTTCTCACCTTCCTTCTTGGCAAGAAATGAAAGTGAACCTAAGGAAGTTAATTCACTCTCATGTTAACATAGAGTTTGAGGTTGACACTTTCTTAACTTTCTTTCTAAATTCTACGTTATGGTTATTTACAGTTATTTTTTAAATTGTGTAATCTATTGTCCTCACTTTGAGGACAATTTTGCTATGTTAGAGATGCAATGACTGTGTTTTATGAGAAACAAAACCCATGAAGAATTTAATGGTAATGAAATGATAAAATATTAAATGTAATATACTCTCACTAAAATGCAAATCAGTCCTAGCCATTTTGCTCAGTGGATAGAGCATTGGCCTGCAGACTGAAAGGTCCTGGGTTTGATTCCAGTCAAGAGCACATGACTAGGCTGCTAGCTTGATCCCCAGTATGGGGCATGCAGGAGACAGCCAAGCAATGATTCTCTCTCATCATTAGTGTTAGTCAATCTCTCTCTCTCCTTCCCTCTCTGAAATCAATAAAAAAATATATTAAAAAAAATAAAATGCAAATCAAGGGTGATGATATTTCTGTTTATATCATGTCTGATTTTTAATGAATTTCACTTTGTATTTGTGTTGAGGATTTCTTATTGCCAGAGAAATGAATCTTAGAAACCCTAAACTCACCTAAAAATATATTCCCATTACCGTCTTACCTAGAAAGCACCTAGCATATTTAGGAATTATTTTGGTTGATATAAAATGATGTCCATCTTTGGGAAAATGAGTCATGAACATAAATTATGATCTTCTGAAGAATATGTGGGGAATACAGCATGGCTGTCAAACCCTCTGGCTAGCTGTACATAGTAGGGATTAAAATTAATTATACTTTCTAAAATTATGTTATCTAAATTATGCTAAAAATGATCAAATATATTATGTAAAAGAACTTTCAAAATTCTAGTTTTATTTCAAATGCATAATATGCTAAAGCACTTTGCATAGCTGAAATAATAATGTATACTAGAGTTATAACTTGTAAATTCTTCAGGACACTTGTATGTGAATTCATCTATTCATTTGATAAGTATTTATAAAGATACTATGTGACAGACATAAGGGACATAGAGGATAACGCTTTGAGGGATAAACATTTCTTTTTAGTATAAAACCTTCCTTTAAATGTACGAATACCTGGCTCAGGAAAGATTTGAATAGCCCAGAACAAGTTGTGTAAGCATTTTATTAAATGTGAACTTCCAGACCCCATTTGAGAATATTTGTGTCTCTATTAAGACCAAGCTCATGGCCATGAATGCATATGGGAAAAAATACATAATAGTATTTTTTCTAATAATATAGATATATTAAAAATTAAATTTGATGAGGTACATTTTCATATTTTACATTGTTTCCCAATAATAAATCATGACAAATTATTTTCCCTCACAAGGAGCTTGTTCTTTCACTGTGAATTTGTATATACTAATTAATTATTTTAAATTTATATATGAAATTCTAGATCACAAAACATAACACATTTTTGGCTTTAAAGGTGTTAAAGTTCCAAGTGTCAACTGCATTGATTTCTTATTAAAATGGAGATACACTCCTATAAACAAATAATAAACTGGAATTCCACAACTCACTTGATTTTAAATCCAATAATTTAGTTTCAAGTAAAATCAATTATTAGCCATAAACGAAAAAATAAATGTTTTTGCTCCAAATGTATTCTACCCTAATTTTTTAAAACAGCTGCATTCAATTATTTAAACACATGAACAGCAAAAACAAAAACAAAAACAACAACATTCATTCTAATTAGAAAGTCCCTTTTTTTTTTCCTTTTCTGAATTCTTATTGCAAACAAGATCAAATAAGGCCATGTACTTATTTCACCATTTCCTGGCACTGTTTATGACTTCATGACCATAAAGGTAAACAGAGTATTCAGCAGAATGCCTAGAGCAGCAGAACCTAACCATAGTACAGTGTCAGCGACATTTGGTTACTTCCCAGGGACCCACTACTGAATGTAAACATGAAAGTTACTAAATTGTTTTCGTCTTGTGCATCTCATGTTTTGATCTTTTGATGTTTGATGGGTGATAACATAACCGTGAAAAATCCCTCAACTATAACAAATCTTTTTAACGTGGCCCTTTGGTGACTAAGAAATTTATGTGTGTCTTTTTTCTCACGTTAAAAATGTTTCGGAGTCATTCTGCCAAAATTTTCCATAAGACACTCAGGTTTATAGTGATGGTTGGCTTGGTGGTTGGCGTCCTGGAATCATTATTTCTTTCATTGTAGTATTTAAATTATTATTTCTTGTCCTAGCTGCTTTGGCTCAGTGGATAGAGTGTTGGCCTGTGGACAGAGGAGTCCCAAGTTCAATTCCAGTCAAGTCAGGCACATGCCCAGGTTGTGGACTCAATCCCCAGTAGGGGTCATACAGGAGGCAGTCAATCAATAATTCTCTCTCATCATTGATGTTTCTATCTCTCTTTTCCTCTCTCTTCTTCTCTGAAATTATATATATAATAACTTATTATTATATAATAATTTATTATTTCTCATTCCCTGAGGAAAAATGTCTTAATTCAATTGCGCTCAAAAAGTTACGAAGTACATGTTAAAACCAGTTCAGAAGGAATAATAATGTTCAGGACAATTATTGCAAAGACAATGGATGCAAAACTAGGTCTAAAAATAATTATGACCTAACTTTTTCAAAGAAAACTGGAAATAATCACAACTGTATATAGAACAAATTTCAAAGATCAATCCGATACTTGTGATCCATCTGCCTAACCTGGAGCATACCAAGACGTTACACATACAAGTCTCGCCTTTCACTGAACTGCTTGATCAGGTGCAATTTTTTGTTTTTGTTGTTTTTTTAAAAAATGTATTTTTATTGATTTCAGAGATGAAGGGAGAGAGAAACATTAATGATGAAAGAGAATCATTGATCAGCTGCCTCCTGCACACCCCCTACTGGGCATCGAGCATGCAATTTTGGGCCTGTCCCCTGAGCAGGAATCAAATCATGACCTGGTTCATAGGTCAACGCTCAACCACTGAGCAACACCAGCTAGGAATGACCAGGTACAAATGTATAAAGAGACCATCTCTCTATTCATTGGATATTTAAACCCTTTTAGGTTAGTTTAATGATTTCCATTGGATGGCACTTACTCCTCTGAGATCTAAATATTAGTCTAAGGATATTTAGCAAAATAAGCACCAAGTATGTAGAGCACACTTTGTTGTAACTGGTTAAATATAAAATGTCAAATTTTCCCTAGTGCCAAATTGTACTGCTCTTTTAAGAGCTTAGGGAAGTACATCAACTCTTTCAGGTCACTTGGATATCATATAGTATATTATTGCCATAAACATTTAGGAATAATTAAAAGCAATAACCTGGAAGTTTTAAAGGCCTTTGTTCCTATGGGCCACCTTTGTGTCAGCCCTCTAATTTTTTTTTTTTTTTTAGTTAAAATAAACTATATTATAACTAAGATAAAGTATTGGCATCCTATACATAACAAATCATGGTATAAATGACTTCCTAATATTTGCACTGCAAGTATAATTATATAGTATAAATTATTAAAAATGAATATGTAGAAAAATTTAGTGTTTGGAGGCACAGAAGTATGAGAGATCTAGAGGTATTTTATTTTAGTACTAGAGGCCCAGTGCATGAAATTCGTACACAGGTAGGGTCCCTAGGCCTGGCCAGCAATCAGGGCCGATCAGTTTCCCCACCTCCCCGCCTCCTCATTCCCTGGCTCCCTCAGTGCCCTCACTGCTGCCACTGGTCACCCTCTGTGTTCCACGCAGCCCCCTGGTGGTCAGCACACATCATAGCAAGCGACTGAACTCCCTGTCTCCCGGTCAAACTCCCAAGGGTACACTTTGCATATTAGCCTTTTATATATATACTAGAGGCCCGGTGCACAAAAATTTGTGCACTCAGGGGGGAGGGGGGTCCCTCAGCCCGGCCTGTGCCCTCTCGCAGTCTAGGACCCCTTGGGAGATATCGCCCTGCTGGCTTAGGCCTGCTGCCAGGTGGCAGAGGGCTGGCCCAATCCCTAGGTGCAGCCCCTGGTCGGGCTCAGAGCAGGGCCGATTGGAGAATTGGGGCGCCGCCCCCTGTCATGCACAGAGCAGGGCGATCGGGAGGTTGTGATGCCACCCTCAGTCATGCTCAGGGTAGGGCCGATTGGGGGGTTGGGGCACCAGCCCCTGTCACCCACAAGGCAGGGTTGATCAGGGGGTTGGGGCGCCGCCACTCTCACACTCAGGGAAGGGCCAATGGGGAGGTTATGGCTCTACCCCGTCACACACAGAGCAGGGCCCGTGGGGGTGGGGGTGTTGGGGCACTGCACCGCCACACAGCAGGGCTGATCAGGGGGTTGGGGTGCCACACCCTGTTACAAGCAGAGCAGGGTGGATAGGGAGGTTGTGGCCCGCCCCCTGTCACACACAGAGCTGCAGGGCGATCAGGGGGTTTGGGCGCTGCCCCCTGTCATGCTGATCCCGGTGTCGGGAGGCTTCGCAGCTCCGCTGATCCCGGTGCTGGGAGGCATATTACCCTTTTACTATATAGGGTAGAGGCCTGGTGCACGGGTGGGGGCCGGCTGGTTTGCCCTGAAGGGTGTCCTGGATCAGGGTGGGTGTCCCCACTGGGGTGCCTGGCCAGCCTGGGTGAGGGGATGAGGGCTGTTTTCAGGCTGGGGGTGACTGAAGCTCCCAACCGCTCCTTTTTTTCTTTCTTTTTTTTTTATTCTGGGCCAGCTTTAGCTTTGTGGCTTGGCTCCAGCTCTTAGGCTTCTGCTGCTGAAAGTAGGTTTCTGATCTTTGCTTACAATGTTGCGATCCTGCTGGCTGAAGCCTGTGGACTAAAGCAGGTTTCTGGGGTTTTGCTTAGCTTCTATATTTGTTACACAGTTGCTTAGAGTTGCAGCTCAGAGGCCTGCAGTGGCAGGCGGGGAACGTTGGAGTCCTCCGTCACTGAAGCAAGCAAGCCTCATGTTAGTTTCAAGCTGCCTGGCTGCCGGCCGCCATCTTGGCTGGCAGTTAATTTGCATATTGCCCTGATTAGCGAATGGGAAGAGTAGCGGTCGTACACTAATTACCATGTTTGTCTTTTATTAGATAGGATATAGATTATAGGAGATTTTATGTCATTAGATCCTTATCACATTATGTAATATATTTCTAGTCTTTTAAAATTTATTTTAACAAAGGAGAAATGTACAACTGTATATATGGTTCCAGAGTCAGTTAATAGAACACAGATCTTTCTGATTTCTGTATAGTCAAGCTTTAATTCCTTTTCATAGTCTAATACACCATTAATTTATTGCTACTTGGAGATGAAATGGAAATCACTACATTATGAGGTAACAATTTGATTAGATGATTTTTTTGTTTGGTTTCATTTGATTGGGTTCTATAAACTGCATCTTATTGATGAGACAATGACCAAATCTAAGAAGCATAAACATTAATCTCAGAGTAAACATGAACCAGGTGGATAGCTTGAGTTATCTACTTATTTCAGCCCTAATTCCATGGATTAAATGAATTAAGTCTGATGAATCTTTAACTCATTAATAAATCTAGGGATGCTTGATGAATTTCCTTAAACTTTTAAAATTACTTTTTAAAGGTTAACCCTGGGACAGAATTATGCAATGCCTCAAAAATCAGTCTAACCTACTGTTGCTTTTCTTTGTAAATGGACAAGCTTAGCTTATGTTTATATCAAATATATTTTTTAAATAAAAAAAATTCTAATGTAATGCTATAATATTATAAAGTAAAAATCAAAATAATAAATATGCTAATGTAGCTGAGAATGCACATTCTATTTTGAATTTTTTTGAAGATAATGAATGCCTCATGATATCACTACATTATCATTCAGCATCCACTAAGGAGCCAGTGTGCCTGCAAGTGCAGCGATCAGTAAAATTTCCTCCTCCCTCTCCTCATTTTTTTCCTCCTCCTTTTCCTTGTCATTTTTCTTATTCTCTAATAAAATTAATGCCACACCATCTATCCAGTCACTCAAGGGAAAACTCACTAATTATTTGATGTCTCTGCCCTGCAGCCAGTTAGTATTGGCAATTGCCCCTTGTCTTGGCAGTTTAGTCTCCTAAATATTTCTTTAATTTTTTCCCACTTTTTTTTTAAATATATATATATTTTTAATATATTTTATTGATTTTTTACAGAGAGGAAGGGAGAGAGATAGAGAGTTAGGAACATCGATGAGAGAGAAACATCGATCAGCTGCCTCCTGCACATCTCCTACTGGGGATGTGCCCACAACCAAAGTACATGCACTTGACCGGAATCGAACCTGGGACCCCTCAGTCCGCAGGCCGATGCTCTATCCACTGAGCCAAACCGGTTTCAGCCCCACTTCTTCATCACTGGTATTTCTGTCCTTGTTGAGGTTCAAAAATAAAAATAAAAAAACCCACATTCCTACCCTGGACTACTTCAACATTCTCCTAATTATCTGTTTTCCCTGCTTCTGATTTTCTGATCTCAAATCTGCTTTCCACACCATTTCCAGGGTGCCCTGTTTAAAACAGAACTATCTCTTAAAACTCTTCAATGGCTCTCTAATTTATGTAGAATGAAGTTAAAACTACTTCATATGCCATAGCTAACTTACATTCATCTGGACCCTTTTCTATCTATCTCTCCAGATACGTCTTCACTCTTCTCTGCTTGAACTCTTATTTTTTTTTTTTAACCTCATTGAGCTGCTTATAGTTCTCCACCTACATTATGTTGTTTTTGGCTTCATGGGTGTTCGAATGAAGCTCCCTATGATGGGAATGCTCTCACCCAGTCCTTCATCTTGTAAGATAATTCCTACAAGGTGTTTTGTGTTTGTTTGTTTCTTTTAAAGATTGTCTATTACACAGTTTTCATTTTAAAATAATCAATTGTGGATATGTTTTCTACCCCACAGATTCTTAACTATCTTCAGTTCTCTAGAACCTAGAATAGTGACTACAATAAAAACACTCAGTACATTGTTATGAATGAATGGTAGGGTTCAAATGAGTATATCAATTTCAAAATGTTTATCCATGTTAGTGGAAAATTCAACCAGAATTTAGATATTTGTTAAAAATGCCAGAGTAGAGCCCAGGGATTATCATAACTCATTTATAACCATTTAAAATGTGGTCACTCTATGCTAGGTGAAGGAAATGTACTCTAAGAATGTGTTGCAAGTTTATCTACTTACACATGTGTGTGACATACTCTTAATTTGGTTGCTTCTGACTCCTGGCAATTCTATGAATGAGTGATGTCCACAGTGTCCGGTCCTCAACAGCCCTGCTCAGCTCCTGTAGGCTCATTACTATGACTTCTTTTTATAGAATCAATCCTTCTCGTTTTTGGTTTTCCTATTTACCTGCTCCTCGTATTTTTTCCCCCAGCATTATTGTCTTTTTAAAAGAACCCTACCTTTTCATGATGTGCCCAAAGTAACACAGCTTCAGTTTTGTAATTTTTGCCTCCAGTGATGTTCAGGCTTAATTTGCTGTAGTGCCCACTTGTTCATACTCTGGTGGTCCGGGGTATCTGTAGACCTTTCCTCCAACACTGTATTTTAAATGAATTAACTTTTTTCTATTAGCCTTCTTCACTGTCAAACTTTTGCATCCATCTATAGTTATTGAAAATTTCTATGATCTTAGTAATTTGTTGATGCTCTTTGCCTTACTTTCATATAGGAGCATGCTATTCTGTGCTCTAAAATGCAACTTTTAAACTGTGAGTCCTTTCAGGATAAAAGCAAAGACCCTCATCTCTCTTCAGTGGACATATTATGTACTGATAGAATCCTTTCAAACTCAATTGCAGGTATATAGGGGTTTCATGTTTAAAAGTACTAAAGTTTAATTATCTTTAGAAGCAAGAAAATTATCATATTCATTTAATTGTAGCTAAAATATTGTCTCTTTTCTTTCAATATTATATTCTTTATTGAAAATTTAAATTCTCTTCATGATAAGCTTCAACATATAAGAAAAGTATTTATATATTTTCACTCTAATCATACATTCCTTTAATAGTCAAAATTATGTTCAACTTATACAACCTATCAATCCTTTGGTCTCATCACTGCACCACTTTGATGGCTTAGTAACATGTAAAACCATCACAATATTTGCTAACAGCTTGTGGACAAGTCTTCCAAAATCCATGATTTTTTTTCCCCTTTTCAGATCTTAAAGGCAGTAGAACTTTCATTAATAGAAAAAATGACGATTATAGAAAATCTTCCTGCCATTGTAACTGCTAAGGTTCTGTTCAGGTTAAAACGCTCTTTGACAAGAAGTTAATGTGCCAGCTGAAGCCTTAGCACGACACAGCTTCAGCACAGGGCTTTTCTTTTCAATTTGCAGACTATCCTGCAGTGAAGGTGTGGATATTAGGGGAAAAAATAATATCAATTCAAAGAAGAATGTTTAATTCACATAAGACTTTTGTTTCTTGTTGAATTATGCTTTGTAGGAAACATGAATTGAAAGTTGAAGAAGTAAACTCTTTTCTCAGCTAAGCCATTGTCTTGTTGCTGTAGGTTATGTGAAGTCACCAAGCAATTATCTTCTCTGTTTTTCCACATGTACAAATAAAGATATTATTTTCCCCCACAAATAACTAGAGTGAATTAAATGAAGGGATTAAAAAAAAGAAATTGGTAGGAATTCATGGGAGTTCTACAGGCAACTGCGGAAGAATATATGAGCTGAGAAACTTTATGGATCTTTTTAAAACATCAAATAGAGTCATGGCTGGTGTGGCTCAGTTGGACCGGCATTGTCCTGCTTACCAAACGGTTGCAGGCTTAATTCCCTGTCAAGGCACATGCCTGGGTTGCAGGCTCGAATCGGGTATGTTTCTCTGTCACATCAATGTTTCTCTCTCTCCCTCTCCCTCTCCCTCTCCCTTCCTCTGTCTTTAAAACTCAATAAAAACATTTTTTTTCAAATAGCAAATAGATGGGAATTTTAACCATCTGTTCCACTGGACTTGGGCCATTCTGAGAGAGGGTGCTACCTCAGTGACCTCACAGTGCCCCTTGTCTATGTACCCATCTCCAAGTTACAATTCACTGGTTCAGGGATACTTTCCTGATGCAAGTGCTGAACTTGCAACTCAAAGTATCTAGTTTGACTTTGTTGGGCCCTTGAACTTGGAACTGTGGGCAGCCACATGTGGGCTAGTAAAGCTAAAATAAAAAAGGTTTGTTTAGAAAGACAATAAAATAAGATGTTTAATGGTTAGCAGAGATGAGGGACTCTTTAGCCTTTGGGCTGCGAAGGTGGGAGAGATAGATAGGAATAGAGATGGAGACGGGGGGGGGGAGGGGGAGAGAGAGAGAGAGAGAGAGAGAGAGAGAGAGAGAGAGAGAGAGAGAGAGAGAGAGAGAATGAATGCCAATAAGTGGCAACTGCCTAACTCTGGGCCTGGGGAGATTCTTTTACTTGTAATCAAATAATTTCTGCCTACAGCAATGGACCCTCACCTATTCAGCACTAATTTTTCCATGAAAATGCCAAACTATTTTTAAAAATCAGTTTAAAATGATCTCATGTCATTCAGTGATCAAAACACCTAGTTATGAGCTAATAACTTCAAATATATAAATTAATAAGAATTATAATTCATAGCATTAGAGTTAAAAATGAAATATGTACTTCAGGATTGTTTTCTTCTCTCCTTATTTCCTGTTTATCATTTCTCATTAAAAAACCTAAGCAGGTATGGGAGAAACATATTAGTATTATTTACTAGGGATTTAGCTTTGTTTAGAAAAATAAAAAGTAATGCCTTGCCTACTGAAATCATTTTGACTTTGCAAGTACTTTTTATTAAAAAACAAAAACAAAACAAAATGCACACAACTTTGTTATAGACTTTTGAAAGTTATTTTGTTTATACCCAAAAATGAAAAATGAGGGTTTTTATCCTACAATTCAGTTAAATGTTCTTTATTTAACAGATGTATCCAGCCCTGTGTTTTGCATTATATTAAAAAACATGAATGTTTTAAACATTAATATTCTCTCTTGGTTCTGTAAGAGATTGTATCAATTTCTATTCTACCCAGGAATTTTATCCATTGCTTTAGGTATAAACATACAAAATCTCAGAAAAGGTTGCAATTTATTGATGTATTACTAGAGTTATAGCAGTGACAGCTTGTCATATGCTTTGCAAAGAGAGTCATTAGCCAAATGGAAATTTAGGTCAGCTAACAATTCTGAATGATATTTAGGGGATCACTGAAATTATTGAAAATGGGCTTCATATTTCATCATGCACATGTCAAACTCGATGCCTCATTCATTTATTTACAGTCATGCTCCCAAACTTACCTGAATATGCAACCAGTGAAGATCTATCATTTAATAGAGCTTTCCTCCCCCACTGTCTGATTCTTAGCAATTCAGGTAAATCACTCCATCTCATATCTTTGAATAATCTCTCTCATTCTCTGGCACATCCAAGTAAATATTTATGCATATTCTATATACATGAACACAGTGACAGGTACTAAATATATGAAAGTATAAGTACTTACAACATTTTCCCACTGCTGTCATTTAAAGAAAATGTATGATCTGTGCTGTATAATGTGGGAAATACCAGGGTGTTTGGCAGAAATACCAGGGTGTTTCCAAATTGCCTTAAGGTTTCATCAGGGTAACCAGACAACAAAAGATGTTAGTCATTTGAGAGAGAGAGAGAGAGAGAGAGAGAGAGAGAGAGAGAGAGAGAGAGAGAGAGAGAGATAAACTAACATAAGAGGTCAACTAGAAGTAAACTAGGTTTTCTTAAAGAAAATATAGGCTAAAGAGATACTGTAATATTCAAGTTTTTCAGAGTCAATTATTTTTTCTTTGCATGTGTTTCCACGCTGATATCAGCCTGGACCCACAAAAAAGACCACCTAATATTATTTGGGATACACACATATGTATATGCATATACATATGAATGTGCAGTATATTAGAATGATTTTATATGCTTTAATTTGAGTAAAATCATGTAAATGTCAGAAATTTACATCATATCAGTTCTCTCAAAGTATGGTCTAGAAAGGATCAGGGCAAATACTTTCTGATTATTTCAATCCTCCAGTAACTGATCTGGGCCGCGCCAGCACAGCCATGGGTGATCCTGAGTGGGGGAATGAAAGGATTGAGAAAAGACAGACAAGAGAATGAAAGCTGGGTCTCAGTGGGATGCTGCTCCCTGATGAGGAGACAGCGCCAGCGCCCACAAGCCGTGTCTTTATTTTATAGCAGATGCCACGAGGCAAAGTAGGGGCGTGATTAAGTTGTTTACAGCATTCTCGTGAGTTCCAACCCTACTCAACTACATGCACCTGAACTCTAGCACACAGGCACGTGGGGCCACGTGTTCAGACCATAGGTTCAAGCTCACAACTATAGCTGTTGGCTATAATTGTGCTGGGAGGGCCCTGCCCTCCAGCTGGGACTTGCACGTGGCAATGAAAGGACTCTGCCCTCTCATCAGTCCGAGGCTTGAACCTGTCTAAAGCACTGTAGTCGCGCCCCATACTGATCTCTGCAAAATTCTGATATTTGGTTACTTTGACTTTCTCATTTCCAGTGATCTTATTCTCCTTTCCTCGTTCAACTTATTCTCATGATCAATTTTTTACTAATAATTGCACCCCTTCTATACTCTCAATTTTAAGTATCCAACTCTTCATTTATAACCATTAATCATTCAGCTCATTCTCTTTAGTGTTCTGAATACAATAATTCTTTGACTCCATTGGAAACTCCAATTCATTGTTCCTACCCTATTTTCATTCTCCCTCAACCACATCTTTTCCTCAACCCCCTCGTTATCTGACTTCAAATCCATGCCAATCATTATTATTACTCCTATGCACAGACCCTCCACACCTTTATTTTTATCCCTCCATATATTTGCTGAGGAAAGTCTTGCCATAGTTGAATCTAACTATGCATTTCACATCCGCTTAGAATAATACATAAAAGCACACTCAAAATCAATTTCTGATCTCAAACCTTAAACAGATATTTAGTGTGTCCAGTCAATCCTACTATCCTCTCCTAGATGAATATTTGACATGCTCCTCCCTGTGATCAAGCTATATATCAACAGCCTTCTCCTACCACACTACCCACTGCTTATCTTATTTTTTACTATTTCACCAAGAAAATGGAAATGGTTATAAGAGACATTTTTCATCCTCTCACCATCAAATTAAGTTCTTTAATACAATGCCCTCTGATTCTTCCCTTAGCAGTAAGTTTTATGGAAGTAGTTTGTTCTGTTTCTTTTGTTCACTTTGTTTTTGTGTCCCCAGAGCCCCAAACAATGAAGGGCATATAGCAGCTCATAAATAACTGTTGAATGAATTCAATCTAATCTCTGATGCCCTCTATAACTATGGTGCTATCTTTCAATACCTATTATATATTCTTTGTCTCATACTTTTAGTATCTAGAACAGTGCCAACACATGGAATTTATTTGCTAAAATTTTTGAAACCTAAACATGTTTGAATATTCAGGATATTTAATCATAGCTATTCCAATAACATCAAGCAACAGCAGTTTTAGTGATGCTCTGACCATCTCTTACTGGGGCATTTTCTTATCACAGGTTAAGAAATTTGCAAAACATAAAAGTTAATCTTCAAATAATCAGAAAATTTAAAGCATTATAGTCTATTAGAATTTTTACATACTCAAGTTTAATAATTAAGTTTATTTATAATTGATTTTGAAGGAAGCACTACTTTCTCCAAGAGCCATATTATTTCATTTTATATATCCTACACTAGAGACTGAAATTTTAATGGCAATAGACAAAAACACAAAAGCATGCTGAATAAGTTCCACTTAAATCAGGCACTTTGTCCTTAAGGTGTCAGCTTCCTCCTTGTGGGTTCTTCTTACTTCTTCATAGACTATTTTTTTTTCATATTTAAGGGGCAAAATGGAAGCTTACAAATCACAACACGTATTCAGATTCCAGAATTCAAGCTTGAATTCATAACTCAGGCCTTAAAGATATATTTTATAGTCTTTAAACTTTTATCTGTTTATGAACATCATAACACAAGATTCATCTTTTGTGGTTGATTTCTCACTATAGCAAACTTTCTTATTTTTACATTTGATAGTTTCTAACTCTGATTAAATTTCCTATTGAATTCATTGATTAAAATAGCAGAAAAAGGACAACCTGTGAGACTATCTTTACATTTATTGACATAAATTGTTCAGAAGGTTTGATTCAATAATAATCATTTGCAATTTCCTTGTTTTTCTCATCCATTTACAGTCCAGAATGTTACAGACAATCAACATCATGTTACTGTGCACATAAAACTAAGAGCAAAAATGCACACTCTCAATAAACATATTAAAGCAAGGCAGCTGGGCTTAATGTATATGTGTAGCTGAAAGCAAACTACTTCGAGGGCAAAGTGAAATTCTAGAAACTATCTTAAACATTATATTGTAATAAATTGCATCATATTTTTTCATTAAAATATTATACTCAAAAGTTTTGTATCTTATCAAGGCATTGATACAAATCACAGACATAAACGAAGAGGGGTGAAAAAGATATGTCCTAGTCCTGCTGGTTCAAGCAGCATGGAACGCATCTGTGCCCTCTTCCACGTCATAGTGCTTTTCATATTTGAAGGACATTAAAATGTACTATCACCAGATATTCTGTGCTCCAAATGAAAAATTAACACATCCTTTCAGTGCTGTCCTATCCTTTTATATGCTAGGATTTTACTCATCCTTTAAGATTCCGAAGAGTATAGCTGTCCTGTTAGTCTTTCACTTTCGAAAAGTAATAATAGCCTCTTCTGTGCTTTAATTGGTACAACTCTAAAGTAGATGTTATTTCCCTCCGACCTTGACCTACAATTCCTGATATCTGTGTGGATGCTTTTAAGGCAGATTCTGTATCTCCTTATTCTTGTCCAAGGTTTAGCAGGGGACATATGGCATATAATAGACACTCAGCAATGCCGGAGGCAGCCAATCCACGTGTCTCTCTCACAGTGATGTTTCTCTCTTTCTCGCTCTTCCCCCACTCCCTTCCACTCTCTCTAAAAATTAATGGGGAAAAAAATCCTTGACTGAGGATTAACAACAACAACAAAAAGAAAAACGGAAAATTTTTTGCTCACATTCCCAAGTAGGTTGTACTGAATAAAGAGATGAAACTATTTGAGGTAGTTTAAATTTACTCCTCAAATACCACATTGAGTAAGAGTAAGAATACTTGACTTACATTTTTTGAGGTAAATATTGGGAAGGAAACTTCGACATTCTAGGAATTTATGTAGTAGCAGCTGGGTAGACACTGGTGATCTTGAATGGCATTTCTTACGTGCTTTTATGCTGTGTTATTAAGATGATGATACTGTGTTTTTAAAGTCTGATAACCTTTCTTTGTTATAACTTATTCCAATTTTTAGCAGCTCACACTGTCAAGAACATTTTCTTTATATCTAACTCACATCCCTCATACTGTTCTTAGAGAACACAGAGAAAAATATGTGCCTATATTTATAATAAAAATCTAACAGAAGTCAAAGTGTTATTTCTTAGATCAAGATTGTATTGGAACAGCTGATATGACTAAGAAGTAATTTCTCCAAAATATTTTAAAAGAACATAGAACATGATTGGGAGAAGAAGAACCGATACCTAATATTCAATTGACATTCAAGTGTCACTCTACTCACTTTTATCACTGTCATTATTGAATTCTTCTTACGCAGAAAGTACTATTATATGCTAACAATCCAATTAAGTATCTGTTAATTATTTAACATGGATATGTAGACTATTACATAAAAATTTACAGTTCTTTACTAACTCAATCTTATGACTTTATACTGTTGATACCTTTCAAAGTGTAATATACTAAAATAGTTATAGTCCTTCATTATGTTTATATCTGTATATGCACACATATAGTATAAATATGGGGTAGGTAAAAGTAGGTTTATAGTTGTTAAGCCATCATTACCTAAAAGATAAATTATAAGTAATTATATGAAAAATAATAAGACAAATAATACAAATAGATAACAATTATCTATAACGTAATATACTAATTAGATCAGATGTCCTTCCAGATGACTTTCTGGACGAAGGCAGGGCTGCCAGGGATGCCCGGGTCCCAGGTGCCAGAAGGAAGCCGGTGCCGACAGCCGGGGGAAGGAAGGCCTACTCTTTCATGAATTTTGTGCATCGGGCCTCTAGTAAATTAATAATAAATACAAGAATAAACTGTTTCATGTACTTATAACTATAATCCTACTTTTTCCCACTCCTATATATACATGATAAATGTAAATTAAATGATTTATGCAGGAAACACATTAAATGCCTTAAGTATAGGGTACCTTAGTAGGTACTAATATTGGTATAAAGAAAAAACAGGTGTAATTCAGTATAGTTATTAGTATAGTTGGAACAATTTCATAAAACATTGAAATATACCTGAGAGATCAAGAGACCATAGATAAAAATGTAGTATATTATGAAGTCCTAATTTTATCAGCGCTGGGGTCAGAGGAGCAGAGACAGAGCCCGCAGGGGGGCGGGCACCCAGCAGCCCCAAGCCCCAAGGTGGGGCTGGGGAAGTTGGGGCTGGAAGAGCAGAGACAGAGCCTGCAGGGGGCCCAGCACCCAGCAACCCCTAGCCCTGAGGCTGCAGAGGTTCTGGGGCCACTGGGGCTGCAGCAGAGACACAAACCGGCAGGAAACCTGTGGAAAGGGAGATAAATTATCATAACTTTATCTCCCTTTCCACAAGATGAGAAAACTGACCCTGATTTATTTAGTGATATGACCCACACCTTTCTAAAAGCACAGGGTGTGTTATGACCACTCCCAGGAAGGTCTGGTCAGAACACTGTCTCCAGGGAATAATGCTACTGTGGCAAATCATCTACGAGAGGAAACAAGCTTTTGTTGGGTTTATTCTGAAGGTCAGAGTACGTGCCACCTCAACATATGCCATGTTGTTATATTGATGATCTTGACCTGCAGACGCTTGAAAAACAGCAAATGCAAGGAGAGGTTTTCACTGAAGTCTCCTGCTCTGCCTAAAATCAGACCCCCCCAAAGGTCCCCTTGATGGGAAAGGTGTCATCAGTCAGTGAAGACTGACTACTGTCACAGGACAGGATACTAGAAGTTGACATCACACCTAAACTTTGTTACAGACTATCTCCCCACCCCTGTTCATCTTTCCTAAAACCATTTACTCTCCTCTAAGAGGCCTACATATCCCATCCCCTCTCCCTAGGAAGAAGGTATTTAAATCTGGATTCTAAGCCATGCTGGGGAGTTAGTCATTTTTCCCTGGGACCTCCCATATATACACGAGGTACACATGTTAATGAACTTTTGTTTTTCTCTTGGTAATCTGTCTTTCATTACAAGGGTCTCCGCTAAGAACTCAGAAGGGTAGAGGAAAACTATTTTTCCTCCTCCATAATTCTATCTCGGGAAATCAAGTCCCAGGCTGAACAGTGAATTTGGCTCAAGTGCCAAGCAGTCCCGGCTGAGGGGAGGGAAGCTTCTAGGGGGAAATCAATATTATTGGCATCAAAGTAGGACAGAGGGCACACGCATGGTTGCTGGTGGGAGTTTAAAGTGGTTCAACATTTTTTGGAGGATGACTTGGCAAAATCGATAGAAATGTTCAAGGTACATCCAAGAGTCTTCTTCTAGGAATCTCATCTGCTGAGATAAAGCATGAGTGCATAAGCCCTGGTCAGAACCCAGGATGCTACTGCGGGCTCCCCTTCCATGATAGGAAAACCTGCTAACAACCTGCATTTTTAGGCAAGGTGGCATCTATACTAATAAAAAGGTAATATGCTAATTAGACTGAACATCTTCCAGATGACCTTATGGACGTCCTTCCGGACAAAACCATGGTGGCAGGGCTGAGGCAGAGGCGGCTAGAAGCGATCAGGCAGGCAAGGGAGAGCAGTTAGGATCAGGCCAGCAGGGAGAGCAGTTAGGGGGATCAGGCTGGCAGGCAGGTGAGTGGTTAGGAGCCAGCAGCTCCAAGGGGTCCTGGATTGGAGAGGGTGCAGGCCAGGCTGAGGGGCTTCCCGCTCCTATGCACGAATTTTGTGTACCGGGCCTCTAGTTATCAAATATTTTGCTTGTGATCACCAAGATAATATTCAATATTTATTGAGCCATAAACACATGGAGAGGATTTGGAAGAGAAAGTAGATTAAATAGTAATGTATTATCAAGCATGATTTTAAAAGTTTTCAGGAATAGAAGGAAAGAGATGAGATACTTGGTCATTCATTCACTCAACACCTATTAATTGAATGCCAATTGTGTCAGTCACTATTATAGATACTTAGGATTAAAATATCTGTCTATATAAGACTTCTATGAGAGGAGACAAATATCAATTAATAAGTATGAAAATTAATAGACTTATAAATTACAAATGGTAAGTATTATGGGGATAAAAAAGTAAAGTAGGATATGGGGAATGTAGAGCTGTATCCTGGTTGAGAAATTTGAGCAGTAAATGAGTTACGTAAAAAGTAGAAATAGAATAAACAACTCTAAGGAGTTGGATGTAAAAGCAAAAAGAGCCCTAACCGGTCTGGCTCAGTGGATAGAGCACTGGCCTGCGGACTCAAGGGTCCCAGGTTCGATTCCAGTCAAGGGCATGTACCTTGGTTGTGGGCACATCTCCAGTAGGGGGTGTGCAGGAGGCAGCTGATCAATGTTTCTCTCTCAATGATGTTTCTAACTCTCTATTCCTCTCCTTTCCTCTCTGTAAAAAATCAATAAAATATTTATTTTTTTTAAAAAAGCAAAAAGAAATAGGATACCCATCAGAAAGGAGAACAAACTTAGAAATGGTATGTTTGTTTCTTTGTTAAACTTAGGACATAACTGAAAATATGGACTAATCTCAATTGTCAATTGGAAGTAGAGACAGGATATATATTGATTAGTTCGACAATAGAAGTAGATACAATAGTGGGAAGTGACCACACTGAAGCAAGTGACTATTTGACATTGAAATAAACAAAGCATGATATTCCCACCTTGATTTGTAATTGATAATCACTTACCAATTTGTAATTGTGCATACACTTAGGTTTTTCCTCCTTTCTTATAAAAGGTTAATACAAGATAAATGAAGAAATCGAGTCTATGCACTATTCATGTGGACTATTGCCTCAGAGAACTTGTTCAAGGTAGTGAGAGCTGCAAGGACATTTGAATATTTTTCTTAAAGTAGGGATTTTGAACACATACAAGCCTAGAGGCCAAAGGAACTCTGTTGGCAGTGTTGAACAATGTAAACAGAAGTTTGCCTAGAATGACAAAGTGTGATGCTTGTGTCACTGTGGCGATTGGGAATCATGACCAATAGGGTGGTTTCCAGACTAATAACTGAATGTTTGGGCAGATTAGCAAAAAGGCACTTATGACCCCAAGCTCCAGTGCTAAGAATCTAAGTATGAAAGTAATTTTTAAAAATATCTTAATAAATTCTTCAACTATAGCCAAAGAATTCAGGCACACTGAAACCTTACTGAGGGACTGGATGAGCAATTACATAGATTGTTAAGAGATCAACCAGCAATTTAAATATTTCTGCAATGTGACTGGAAAATTCAAATTAAATTTAATGAATATGTACATTTCTTTCAGAAAGCTGAAGGGAGGCTTACATGTCTATCATTTTAATAAGAACACCTACACAGGGAAAAATAGAGAATGCACTATTCTTGGAATATTCAAAACTAGTATGAAAAAGACTGCAGTGTATTATATTTGTTGCAATCAGACAGATTTGAGAACTAGTTCTGACTCTGGCAATTTGCTAACTAAGACCTTGAGTGAGTTACTAGGCGTCTTTGAGGCTCAGTTTTCTCATCTTAAAATAAGGATACTAATATTAATTGCAATACATATTAGTTATGAGAATGCAAAGCAATTAGAATTCAGTAGTGTGGTCCATGTGAAATAATTTAGAGGCATTGTAACTGTATTGATAACTGTATTGATACTCTGTTGGTATTTGCATTTATAGTAGTATTAGTGCTCATATTGGTATTAGTGTTGTATTGGTATTTGTGTTGGCATTGGTGCTGCTGTTGCTATTAATATTAGTATTAATGTTGGCATTGGTGCCAGTGTTAATATTGATTCTGGTATTGATGTTGGTATTATCTTTGAGGTTGGCATTGGTGCTGGTGTTGATGTTGGTATGTGTACTCATATTGGTATCAGCATTGGTGTTGCCATTGCTATTACTACAAGGTGCAATCTGAAAACTACTATTAAGATGAGAGGAAAAAATTAGGCCCATATTGTAGTCAAAGGTTGGGACTACTGAGAAGTATTATAAGAACAATCCATTTTCAATAACCTGCGAGATGAAGATCTTTGCAATGAAAGTTCCCAAAGTCTGACAGTAAAACTGTAACAGGTTCTTAGGCACATAAAAGACTGCTTTCTGGGTTAAGAGGGGAGTATGAGCTAAAATGTATGCCTGTTTGAAAGAATCACAGTGCAATTTAAATGGAATATATAAATAGCAATATTGCCTATCACATGATAGATTATTATTTTCCCATCAGCCCTCTTTTGCCTATTTTAATTCATCTGTTCTTTCTCCTCCTACATCTAAAGAAAAGATTGAAATGCAGCCTGTGTTTTTTCTGAGACTGTTTCATTTTCTGTGGAAATAGGTATTATTCATCCTCTTAAAAATAAAAGAAATCAATAAATTTGAATAAAAATATAACAAATTCTGAAATCAAAATAATTTTAAATCTTTTTATATAAGGACATGTTCTTTAAAAAAGGTACAATCAAGAGAAATAGCAACTATAAAACTTTCATTTATTCTCCTTTTCTTCACTAAGATGCCGAGAAATAAAAGCATCTGTTAATTTTTAAATACCTTAAACAAATTTGAAAGATGTAGAGGTAAAAATGTAGCTGCTCAGAGATCATTTCTAATATCTATCAAAACATTCATTGTTTGATATTTTTAGAAATTGGGGAATACAGCTCATGGATTAGAAATTTAGTGGATTTATTAATTTCCTCCTGAAAGCTAAAAAATAGTTATGACTTTATTAGTATTGGAAGGAATAAAAAATTCATCTTTAGTTGCAGAAAACCTGATTTTATACCTAAAAAATCAATAAGTACCAGATAGACTTTCAATCTAAATATGAATGATAAAATGTTAAACTTCTAGAAGAAAAGTATTGAGCATTTTCAAGATAAGTTGGCATAAGTAAGAATATTTTAAATAAGATACAATAAGTACCAAACAAAAATATTGAGAAATTGGATTTTATTAAAATTAAGAACTTCTGCTCATTAAAGTCTCCAATAAGAGAATGCACACTGGGGAAATATATTTATAATACAAATAAATGTCATTTTATCTTTGTATACTTCTCCTTTGTGGCACTTATCACAAGGCACAGTTTTTCATTCATTTGTGTACTTTTTAGGTTAATTATTTGTCCTTAAGTTTCATGAAAGCAAAAGTGTTACATGATTTTGTTAATCATTTTGTTCTATTGTCTAATACAATGCTTAATGCATAAAAGGCAGCCAATAGCTATTTGGTGAATGAATGAATTTAATTTAAAACAGTTACAAAATCAATGAAAAATTAAAATTAAATGATGTATTTGTGCATTTAATTAATTAATAAGATAAGTTTTATTTGTTAATTTCTGTTAGTCTTTAATAGCAAGAAAACTGAATTTATTTAAAATTTTACCAAAAAAGCAAAATGAATGGTAAAAGAGTTGGAGATAAGCCTGCAGTGTAAAGACATACAAATTTGATGACTTGAACTATATTATAAAGATTATTTATATTTATTGAAATGTAATGTACTATTCCTCAATAATTGTTGAAAATAAAAAAATTGCCAAGATACCTACATATCAAATTAATAAACCTAATTCAGACTCATTAAATTACTCAGTGGTAATTTAATAATGGAATAATATGATATTCATATTAAAATTTAATATTATACATAACCACTTGAGTTCAAAACAAAGTTTTTAAAGCATTTTTTACCATTTAGTATCAATATGTGTCCCATTCCACTTGCAGTTTAATTAGGTTTTTAATAGAAAATTGAAGTGAAGATTTCAAATAATTATACAGATTATGTTAACAACTAAATCAACATTGTCAAGACTAACTTAGATATATAAGAAAGTAAAAAGATACAAGTTTAATATAGCTTTTAATATTTTTATGTTATAACTAGTGGCCCGGTGCACAGATTCACACACATTGAAAGGAAGTTAATTAGAAGGAATATTTTAATATCACTATTTGCCCTTTCTCTATAATAGAGGTGTCAGAGATGAAAGAAAATTAGTAAAATGTATATGAAAATAATACATAAATTGATTAATAAATAATATTCTGTCAAAGATTTCTTTTGGCTTCAGAGGTATGTTGTGCCAAAAGTTGTTTTCAGACATATTCTGTCAACGAATGTCAACAAAAACAACCAAATTCATGATCGACAATGACAGATTGAAACACCCGCATGTGATTCGCGCCAGCAAGAGCTCTCTATATGTATTGCACATGCGGTGAGTCAACGTTTATTTTTAAATCGCCAGTGCACATCGGACGTGTGGCCGGTCACTTAGCCTTTTATATATAGACTAGAGGCCCAGCGCACAATTAAATTAATCGTGGGCCCACAGCTCCCACGCCCTCAGTTCCCTAGCCTGCTGTTTGGTCGTCCATCTGGTTGTGACAGCACCTGGCTTTTTATATATATTAGGATAGTTAGGGGTCCCAGAGTGTGAGAGGGCACTCTGCAAAGTTGTTGTCATACAGGGTGTGGAATACAAACACAAGTGTTCAGTAAACCAGATTCAGGTTGACAGTGCCCTAGCAATGACATAACCCATGGCGTGGTCCTGGCAGAAATCGGGCTCCCTCCTCTCTGGTTCTGGGGTGTGTCACCCAAGACCCACCGCGGCCAAGTCACCACAGCTTGGCAGCTCCTGCGTTGAGCATCTGCCCCACTGGTGGTCAGTGCACATCATATGTACTGGACAGTCGGACAGTCGGACAGCCACTTAGTCTTTTATATATATAGATGTATTATATGATAGAGTATTATATTATGTGGTAATGTTTTTCTGCAACTGCTTGTAATAAAACTGCCTGTTTGGTGACATTACAATATCTATATATCAATATGAATTTTTCTGAGCCTATAATATTAAGTTGCAAAAAGCATCTAGCACAGTGATATCAGCAAGATGGCTGAACACAACAACCCTTACACATATCTCCTCCTCAATAACAATAATTTGGTATCTGGACAAAAGCTCAATTATCTATACTAATAAAAGAATAATATGCTAATAAGACCGGATGTCTTCCAGACATCCATCTGGACAAAGCCACAGTGGCTGTGAGGGCTGAGGGCCAGCAGCATGGGAGAGGGAGAGAAGCCGGCCACCCCATGGTCCCAGGTTGCCGGGAGCCGGTCCATCCTTGCTGTTTCAAAGGATCTGGCATAGATGGCATACTGTTCTTAATATGTTTTCTCACCTTCTTGGCACTATGTGTTTTAACCAAGGTCTCTGAGAAAGGTTGTTTCCCCAGGTAGGGATTTTCCCCTGAAGTTAGGGAGGGAATAAAACCTCTTAACTAAGTGCCAGGTGGGTAATTAATCACTTTAACTATGAACAATCATGCTTAAGCTACATAATCTTTACTCCCTGGAATGGAGATAAGAAACGCCCTAACCTTTGAAATAGAGATTGATAGGATTGAATCAACTGGTATAAATACAGATGTAATAAGACAGTAAGACACAGAACTTAGAATACGGAACCAAGAGAGACAGAACCTAGGCACAGAACCTACACAGAACGTTCTCTAGAGACAGAAGAACTTCGCTGGAGAGAACATGGCAAAAGATCCTGGACAGAAACTGGCCTCAGAACCTAGAGACAGAACCTAGCGAGAGAACATGGCAAAAGATCCTGGACTGAACCTGACTACAGAAACTGGCAAGAGAACTTGACTAGAACCTGGTGACTGAACCTGGCTGGAGAACCTGGACAGAACCTGGCTGGAGAACCTAGCAAGAGAACATGGACACAGAACCTAGCTGGAGATCCAGACCAGAACTTGGCTGGAGATCCTGGCTGGAGATCCTGGCTAGGCTGCTGATCAACTGAACACTGTCTCCATGTCCTTCCTTCTTCGCCAACTCCGTCTACACCTTTGGGGACCCCTGGACCCGCTGGGGTTGGACCCCGGCACCAGGTGCCAGCACCTGCAGCTGCAGCCTGGGAGAGGAAGAAAAGCCACCCTCCCTATGATCCCAGGTGCCTGTGGCCAGCCCGGGTGAAGTCACTGGCCCATGATTCTCTGCAGGTGTGGCTGGCCAGGGTGAAGCCGGCCTGGAACCTGGGTGCCTGCAGCCAGCTGGAGGAGGGAATCCTGGGTCCCGGGTGCAGGGCTGAGGCAGAGGTGGTTAGAGGTGATCAGGCTGTCAGGGGAGAAGTTAGGGGCGATCAGGCAGGCAGTCAGAGGTAGTTAGGGGTGATCAGGCAGGCAGGCAGGCAGGTGAGTGGTTAGGAACCAGCGGTCTCAGATTGCGAGAGGCATGTCCGACTGCTGGTTTAGGCCCGATCCCACAGTTGGACATCCCCTGAGGCGTCCTGGATTGGAGAGGGTGCAGGCCAGGCTGAGGAACCCCACTCCCACCCCCACGCATGAATTTAGTGCATCGGGCCTCTAGTTTTCTTATAAGTTTTTAAAAATAGTGTAACTTTTACAAAGTAAAGTAGTCTGGAATGAAAGTTTAAAACAAATAAAATGAAAATATGAGTGGTATTTTCACTTTTATTATAATGTGTAAAATTGTAAAGTCTATTGTTAGCAGTCTTTTCAATTAAGGGGCATTGTTAATAGTATTTGTCTTCATATTCCCTGCATTTTAATCAACAATAATGGGCCTATCCAGGCACATCAAGGATTCATTTGACTCAGTAAATATATTAATCACATCTTATTAAATCCTTACCATCTCACAGAAAGACTAAGCCTATAGGAATGTAGGTTACTGACGTATGGATGTGTATGCCCAAACACAAATTTATATTTATCTATATTGTCCAATTCTTAAATATTTCTTTGCTCTCTTTGCCATTGTAGAGTTTTCTCTTTCTCTTTATGATCCCTCTGAGGAAACAGAGGGAAGCTAGGTAGTCAGGAATTGGGACCAGGTGGGGGTAGGGGGAAATAGAACCTGAAAACTTAGCTGGATGGAGTTACTTGGAAAACCAAACTGGGTTGGGAAAGAAGGACTCCCATAAGAGACATGAGCTTTATAATGTGTGAATGTTGCTAAGATAGAAAACTTGCAGATAACCAATCACAAGGCAATAAGGTGTATAAACCAACCCAAGGACATTACTGAGGCAGAATTCTTTGAAAAGACCAATTAGGAGCTAGCAAGTCTTTCTCTACCCCTAAATTAAAAGTTGTACACTTCCTCTCACTCTCTCTCTTCTCCATGGCATTCAGTGGGTTCCTGATGTTTGTTCCTGTTGTAGAACTAGAGAAAGGACTTGAGTATTTCTATTTGTTATACAAGCCTCTCATCTTTTTTAGGCCAGCATTTACCTGAGGCATATTCTCATGGCCGAAGGCAGCACAAGAAAGCAAACTCAACCTCAAAATGATTTTCAGTTTTTTATCCATCACATTCACTAATACTTCACAGGCCAAAGAAAATCATATGGCCAACTTGACATCTGTAGAGTAGAAAAACATATTCTCTCATGACAGTGAGAGGAAGAGGCATTGACTATTTGCTGCAAAAATAATCTAATCTACCATACTTACCAAGCAAGGAATTGCAAAAAATGGAAGCAAACACCTGAAAACTGCCCCTTTCACTCAACTCCATATATAAGAAGTCTATTCAAATCCATAGTGTCTACTAGTACATGCTTTAGCACAAATTTAAACTCATCTCTTTTTACTCTAAATTTAAATATGTTTAAACAAGTAGTAAAGCTAAAAACACTTTTTAAAATTAGATAATTAAGCTCCTAACCAATCACCACATACAAAAAACCATTTTACCTCTTTGAAAAACAGGGTAAGACCTATCATAAGTAGGTTCATAACAAAAGGATAGTCAAGTGGTCAGTTCTAAGAAATTTCTCTATTTTTACAAAGATTTTGAAATTGTGTTTAGTCAAGTAAATGCTTAGATAGAAGAATGATGGTTGGTCTCTATAAAACTTCAAAGTCAAGACAAGATTATCCATGCTAAGAGTTTATTTCTTTAGTTCATTTCATTAAAGACCATCAACTTATAATACAGTGGTCTAGTTCAACTTCTTAAGTTCTTAATCATTCTAACAATTTTATTTCTACATACAAAATAAAAAGTGACACAGAGAATAAGATCCGCTACAAGCAATAGATTTCTAAGCTTAACATTGTGATTAGCTTGTTTTTATTTCTTTCCAAAAGATTATGCCATACTGGGTTCCTGCTACGTGTTACTTGATTTCATTACATATGGTAAGTTAATAGTTTGTAATTTTCAGTCAGTCAGTATTCATTGAGTTGTTTACCTATCTTATTGCTCAATGATACATGAAAAGCAAGGATAAATAATGGTTTCTGCCATCTTCACAGACTCTAAACAAGTATTTGAAAACATAGTCAGGCTTCTTTGGATAAAAAAGGAACCACTTTGATGAGAAGTTTTATTGGGCATATCCAATCTACAGTTTAGATAATTATTTGAAACTCTTAAGCCTGATTGATTTTCATTTCCATGCTATTAAGCAAGCACAAACTTCTGTAATCATATTTCTTTGCATTATTTTTTAAAAAAATTTCATATTTACAAAAGAGTTGCAAACACAGTACAAAGAACTTTTCCTTTTACTAAAACACTTCAGTGGAAGCATGCTTCCCCCCCGCAGGACACTCTTACCTGACTCCCCTTGCCTGGCTTCCTCTCCACATGAAAGTCAACATTACTTGGTCCACCTAATTGCTACAGAATGCAATTACTTAAGAAAGGAAGGGGAGGAAACAGCTGTTATACCTCTGGATTTCTTTTTTAGTCATTTGGTTAAAGAGTACAGACTATGTCATCAGTTACAGCATCATATGGACGAACCTTGGAAGTTATTAGTCCAGAAAACCTTTGTTTTGTTTTATGTATTTGATTACCCAACTCTGAGATTTCCTACATAAACAAACAGCAAAATTAATCATATAATAGCATAACTCATATCAAATGTTGAGTGCTATATATTTATGTAATATTTTAGTTGGCAATAGTCTAAGTTGATAAAGTTTGTACAACATTGGAGATGTGCTCTGACCAGAATCGCACTGAGACCTCCTGGTTCATGAGCCACACTGCTGGGCTCTTTAAAAATATATATATTATCTAAATCCCAGATTATGTATGCTAAACTTTAAAAAATGGAAACATTGTTTATGGGCTTTTCTTTTCCACTCTGAAAAAATTTTTAAAATGTAGTGTATGGCAAAAATAGGTTTACAGTTGTATGTGAAAAAGAGCTTATTCTTTTTTAAAAATTTATCTTTATTGTTAAAAGTATTACAGATGTCCCCTTTCCCCCCCATTGGCCCCCTCCACCCTGTCCCCCCACCCTAGTCCTATGGCACTGTTGTCTGTGGAAGCATGGAACAGACTAAAGAATCTCAGAGGAGAAGGGGGAGGGTGGGGAGAAATTAACCAAATAACTTATCTATAATAATAAAAGCATAGTATGATAATTAGACCAGACAAAGCCGAGGCTGCAAGGGAAGTCCGGGTCCCGGGTGCCAGAGGGAAGCCGGTGCCGGCAGCTGGGGAAAGGAAGGCCTACTTTTGCACGAATTTTGTGCATTGGGCCTCTAGGATGCATATATGCAGGTTAATTTATTTTAAATAACAAACCTTAAAAGACGTTAGGTCTCAAATCAAGTGTAAATACATAGGAGAAAAGAGATAGTCTATTTCCAAATAACTGTGTTTATGTCTAGAAAAATGACCTATTTCTGTAACATCAGGGGCAAGGAATAAGCATGTTAATCTTACTAAGGGCATTTTCTACAAGTAAACCACAAAGTGCGTTTGTGAATCAATATGCTCTGAAAGAAAGAGTTCAGAACCTATCCAGAGGGGAAATCATTTTCAAAGCCAAAGGGCAGTAGCAATGGACCATTTTGTTTCTTTCTTTCTGTTCAGGATGCCCCTGTGTTCTCTGCCCTGGAGACAAAGGAGTTAGGCACATGGACCGTGCAGTGGAGGAATAATAGCCCAGGAATCCTGAGGCAGAGAGCATGGCCATGGAAACTGCTACAGTGGTGGAGTAATATTTGGTTTTCCTTTAATCCCTTCCAGACTTTTTACAGAGATTTTTCCACTGTCTTGTATTATAATTTAGAAATACTTTCCTCCCATTTTTTATTCTGATTCTCCCCCAGTAACATATTTGTGTGTCGCAATTTTGATAAACAAAATCAGTATATATGTTTTGAAAATTTTCCCTCATTGGTTTTTATTCAAAGGCATCGGGGTAATATATTTCACTTTGGGCAAACTGTGCATGTCAATATTTTTCTTGTTCTGTTGTGGGAAGGACATAAGAGAGGGCAGATCACTTTAGTTCAGAATCATCCAGCTACCAAGAATCTGGATTATAAATATTTAGATTGAACCATTGTCCTCTGATCATTTATTCAGCAGGCCAACACTGATTGAATAACTGCCTCTGCCATAGGACTGCAAAATGTTAGCCCCAGGAGCCCAGTGATGAATGAGAGAGTACGTAGGCCTTAGAGATATTCAGAGTCTAAATGGTGCCTCCACGGAACAGCCTTCAAAATGTTTGGAAAATTAAAAGTGAAAGTCATTTTATCATGTTCTGTTAATATCTATGAGAAGAGAGCATTCACTTTAGGAAGAAGTAAATTGTAAGAGTCAATGCACCTGGAAAACATTGATTAAATATTAATCGGTTTCTATGATACTTTGAAAACAAGTACAAGTAGGCATCAACATTTGCTGGTCTAAATCACAAAGGACCTTGAATGTTCAAAAAACGGAGTTATAAATTCTCTCAATATAGACTTCTCTGTCTTAACATATGCAGTTGTATTCCAGCTGTCAAAGAATCCGAGAATTAATGCAATGGATGATGTTTGACTATTTGGCTCATTCTAAGTCTCTTCTGTTTCCTAAATGGAGGGCGTTTTGAAACACTTGCTTTTAACAGAATAATTGCCTTCACCCTTCGCTTTACTTTTCCTTTGTAGACATTCTGCATAATTGTCTGAGATAATGGTATGCTTCATTATATGTTTTGTTCATTCAAAAATACTGGCTGAATATATATCTTCTACAAATAATAAAACTGTTTACATTTCATTTGGCTGATGGATAGCTTCTCTTTTGCTTTTGCTGTTGTACATCTCAGCAGAGTTACAGGTTTATAATGTCACTTTAAAAAATTAATACATTTTGGATTGATTTTCAACTACTATACCTTCTTCCATCCTATTATATGATATAGTAAAACTAAGAAAATGTATCAGTTATATATTGCTGTATGCAAAACCTCCTACCTCTTATAGATTTAAAAAAAGAACAGTTTATTATTTCCTATAATTTTGTGAGTTGATTGGAAAATGCATCTGCTGATTTTGCCTGGACTCACTTATGTGGCTGAAGTCAGCTAGAGGTGGCTGGGCTGGATGGTCCAAATGGCTTCAGCGACATGCCTGGGAGTTGGAGCCACCTCTCAGCTGGGGCACTGGTTTTCTGCCAGTTTGCTTCTCATCCTCAAGTAGGCTTGACTACACGTCTTCCAGCATACTGTATTTCTTTATGCATCCATCCATTGAATGATGTGTTCTTTTGATATCTTGGCTATTGTGAATAATGCTGCAATGAATGTGGGGGTGCAGATACCTCTTTGAGATTGTGATTTCATTTCCTTTGGACATATTACCAAAAGCGGGGCTGCTGGATCATAAGGTAGCTCCATTATTAATTTTTTTGAGGAAACTCCATGCTGCTTTCCAAGTGGTTGCTCCAAAGTACATTCCCACCAACAGTACACAAGGATCCCCTTTACTCCACATCCTCACCAGCACCTATCTCTTGTCTTTTTTGCAAGTGAAACAGCATTATGTTTTAATGTAGGAAATTAGTTTTAATCTCACAGTAAATAAAATTTCAAACTTCTTATTTAAGTAGCATTTTCAAAAATTATACTTTGCCATGTTTGCATTGGACAAATCTTAGTAAGAGGATTTTCATGGTAGGGAAGTATGGAGCATGTTTAAATATCTCAATTCTTTCATGAAGAGCTGTGCGACAAAGAACTCACCATTTGGACATCTCTGAATATTGAAACCTTCTTCCTTTTACTGGAGTGAAATCTGTTTCCTGTTAACTTCTTTTCAGTATTTCTTCCCTAAGCACTTTCTAGAATGATATCCAAAATAGGACCCACAGCTCTCTATATTCCATCAGATGTTTCTTCCTTTTCTATGTGAAAAGAATAGTCTTGATGCCAGTGCTTATTCTAATGGTTTGAAAACTCTCATGATAGAAGCTGATTATGGTTCTCTGAACTTCTGGATATGCCCTTTGCTTTGGGCATATACTTTTAAAAAACTTTATTTTTATTGTTGACACTATTACATATGTCCTCATTCCTATCCCCCCTCTTTTACCCACCCTTATCCATCCCCTGACCCCTTCCCTCTGGCCATCACTACACTGTTGTCTGTGTCTGTGGATTATGCATATCTGCTCTTTGGCTAATCTCTTCACCTTCTTTACCCAGGACACCCCTCCTACCTCCCCACTGACAGCTGTCAGTTTGTTCCATGTATGCATGCCTCTGATTCTATTTTGTTTGTCAGTTTGTTTTGTTCATTAGATTCCATATATAAGTGAGAATATATGGTATTGGTCCTTCTCTGACTGGCTTAGTTCACTTAGCATAATAGTCTCCAGGTTCATCCATCCTGTCGCAAAAGGTAAGAGGTCCTTCTTTTTTATGGCCAATTAGTATTCCATTGTGTGAATGTACCACAGCTTTTTCATCCACTCATCTATTGATAGGCACTTGGACTATTTCCAGATCTTGTCTATTGTAAGTAATGCTGCTATTAACATAGGGGTGCATATATTTTTTTTGAATTGGTGTTTCAGGATTCTTAGGATATATTTCCAGAAGTAGGATTCCTGGGTCAAAAGGCATTTCCATTTATAATATTTTGAGGAAACTCTATACTGTTTTACAAAATGGCCTTATCCAGCCTGCATTCCCACCAACAGTGCATGAGGGTCCCCTTTTACCTACATCCTCGCCAGCACTTGTTTGTTGATTTATTGAGGATAGCCATTCTGTCAGGTGTGAGTTTAATTTGCATTTCTCTGATGATTACTGATGTTGAGCATTTTTTTTTTTTTCATGTCTATTGGCCATTTGCATGTCCTCTTTGGAGAAGTGTCTCTTTAGGTCTCTTGCCCACTTTTTTAATTATATTGTTTATCTTCCTGATGTTTAGCTGCATAAGTTCTTTATATATTTTAGGAATTAACCCCTCATCACATGTATAATTGGTGGGTTTCCTTTCACTTTGTTGATGATTTCTTTTGATATGCAGAAACTTTTTAGTTTGATGTGGTCCCTTTTGTTTGTTTCCCTGTGTTTGCCTTATCATAGGAGATAATATCAGCAAAAATACTGCTACAAGAGATGCCTGCGATTTTACTGCCTGTATTTCCTTCTAGGATTTTTATGGTTTTGCAACTTACATTTAAGTCTTTTATTCATTTTGAGATTTTTAGTTTCATTTTGTTTTTTTAAGGTTTGTCTGAGGTTTGGGCCTATTTTTTGTTTGTTTGTTTTATTCTACGGGGATATATACACCCTTGAGGTGATATGTAGAGCCTGAGAGATATTATCAGTTATATGATAACTTGTTACTACTCAAGATGATATCTTAAAATAGCTTCTTCTTAAGGAGTAGTTTATCAGTAGATAATTTGAGACATATATTAATTTTTAAAAGTCCTCTCTGAAGGTAAAAGGTTATTATTTCATGTGTATTTTTACATGACAGTGAAAGATCTATTTTAGATAAACCAACTGGATTTAATTAAAAATAAGAAATAAAGCTTATTTGAATGATTATGAAACCTAATGAAAGAAATGCTCATGTAAGCACAACTTCTAGAGAAAAAAAGGTCAGATATACATTCTGGAAATTCAGACAAAAACATGATTGACAATTCTTTTATTCCATTTCTTTTTTTTAAATATATTTTATTGATTTTCTTATAGAGAGGAAGGGAGAGGGATAGAGAGCTAGAAACATCCATGAGAGAGAAACATCGATCAGCTGCCTCCTGCACACCTCCTACTAGGGATGTGCCTGCAACCAAGGTACATGCCCTTGACCGGAATAGAACCTGGGACCCTTCAGTCCACAGGCCGACGTACTATCCACTGAGCAAAAACAGTCCAGGGCTCCATTTCTTATATTGGCCAGTAAAATTTCCCTTTCCATTTTTAATTTAAAAAATCATATTCTCTTAAATATAATAAAGAAGATGACTGAACAGTAAATGGAGAATTAAGAATCAGCATCTTGTGTCCTGGACAGAATTTCTTGAAGGGTCATCAAAAGTAGAATAATGAAGGTAATCACCTTCTCAGTATTCCTAAAGACATGAGAGATTGATCAGTTTCAATCTGAGCAAGATAGCAAAGCAAGATTGGAAGAGTATGAATAGGGAAGTCTAATCAAAACCTTGTACACACTAGTCTCTTTATACATATTACCTCCAATACTTATAAGCCTCATGAACACTCTCAGGTAAACATTAGTCACCTCATTCAACAGATGAGAAAGTGAGGCCCAGGTAACTGACATGCCCAGTTTACATACTCAGCCAGTTGTGAGAAAGATCAGCTTGTTGGACTCAAAGGATCTACTGTTTCCTTGATACCACAAGCCAAGTTTTTGTTTTTCCCTACCCACACTGAGGAAAATCCAACAAATTCTGGGCTCATTTGTGGCTGCCTTAGCAGTGTTGCATGACAGCAAAGGCAACGGGCATTGAGTCAGGTGACCTGATCTTGAATTTTCCTTCACTGAGCTGGAGGTTTCCATGAGTCATTTGCATCATGGAATCTAGTTTTTTATATTTATGAAATACAACGTTTAAATTAGATGTTTCTAAGACTTATCCCAGATTAGAAGTTCTATGATTCTCACACACTTTTAAAGTTATATTTTCCTTTTTAAACAAGACTTGTCTGCATTTACTGTATTTACTTTACATGTCAGATATTATAAATATTTGTAAATGTGATGAAGGTTTTACTCTGCAAGATATTGGCACTGGACTGCAATAAACCTTTTAACATCATCTTATGCTGATTCCAGGTATTTGATATCAAGCTGAGCAATGCCTGACTGAAGGTCTTTTGATGTTAGTAATTCTCATTTTATTTGGCAATTGCAAGGTCCTTTGGCTTATATATACAGTTAAATTTCTGAAGTAGAATGGCAGTGATCCATTTTATACATTTTATAAAATTTAGTGATTTGGTCATTGGAAGAAAAAGCTGACATTTGGTTAAAATTAATAATATAACATGAAATTTTAAACTTTTTTGAAAGGGGGGATTGTGCACATGTATATGCATAAATACATGTGTATACATGTATATACACAAGCACACACAGGTAGGCCATCTCACTTTTTTTGGGTCTGAAATACCATATTTCTCATAAATTTTAAAGAAGTAAAACTATTACACAAACTGTTCTAATACTAACATTTTTATGTCATTAAAATTAATTTTTACTTTGTAACTAAAAAGTAATTTTCCAGTCCCTCTTCCTATCATTATTTATTTTAAAATTATAAATTTTTAATTTTACAAAATAGAAAATATAGCTAAACAGAAAGAAAGCTGCCTTTAACCCCCTAATATAAATATAACCAATTTCGTTGTTGCTTGTTTGTTTGATTTTTAATCTTTATTGTTGAAAGTATTACAGATGTCCCCTTTTCCCCCCTCTATCCTGCACCTGTACTCCCAGGCCTTCACCACACTATTGTCTGTGTCTATGGGTTGTGCATATATGCATATAAGTTATTTATAGATATAACCAAGTTTTAATCTCTTGATTCATATGCCTGTACTTCCAAATTTTCTCTAAGCATTTATATATATATGTGTATATATATATATATATATATATATATATATATATGCAATTACTGTTTTTTAAACCTGATTAATTTTGTGCCTATTTCATATGAACAAATAAATACAAATTAAAATAGTCAATGTCTTTAAAGCATTTGACAATGTGGCTATAAGAAAATTTATTAATTCTTTATTATTCATTTAATGATTTTTCTCATTTTTATATTATTAACAATGTACAATAAGTATGAATATCCATCTGTGTTTGACTAATTTTTCCCTTTAAATTAATTTTAAGACATGAATTTATTAGGCAAAATGGTGAAGCAGTTTTAAAAGGTTTTATACTTACTGTTGAATTTCCCTACAGATTTTTTTAAAAATCACTTTACATTTTTTTCCAACACTCTTCCAAACAATGAAACCCAGTTCTTTAAATACTTTGACTACCTTAACATATTTCCATAAGTTCATACAAAACATTCATACAGCTATATGAATTATACAAGTATTAAAGACAAAGCCCCTCAATGCCTCCATTGATAATTATTTTGCCCCATGAAATGAAAGCCTACTATTTATTTATTTATTTTTGTAAGAGGACATTTATTGGGTAAATTACAGAGGTAGAAAGGTCATTCCTAGAAGAAATAGGCTGTGGAGGTAAAGGAAGGGCTCTTGGAGCTTGTGAATGAGGAAACAAAGGGTAAGGTGCCTGGGGCAGGGAGGAGGAGGGGGAGGGAAAGGAAGAGGCATGGGCATGCTCCCTGAAGGGAGAGCGCACTGGGTCCCTGTCAGAGGGTTTTGAGAGTGGAGATTTTAGAGGGGATCCCAGGAGATCTCAATAGAATATTCAGTAGTTTTCAGGTATATCCATTCAGAGCTGTGGTCTGCACTGATTGATTGGCCAGCACCAGGGCAGGCGGGTCATTATCCAATGCAGCTGGTCGTGACAAATCACACTATTTTTTTTTTTTTACTTATCTGAAAACCATTTTACCCTCTTTTATTTTCCTTATGGGGACTGACCCCCCCAACTTTTAGTTCAGGGGTCTTGGTGGGGCTGGTTCATCCCTTGTTTCAGGCTGTGTATGTGACCCAGACCTTAGCCAATCAATGCATTTCATTTACCCTTCACTAGAGATTGGTTCAGGGATGGGCACACTCCTTGATTTTAGAACATTGACCATGAGGATTGGGATTTTGTTCAAATCGATGGAAGAAGAGAAATAGTTTGAGTATACTATAACTGCCTAACGCAAGGCTGAAAGTTCTGTAGCCATCTTTCAGCGCATGGATATGCTTGTCTGACTAAAGCCAGTAGAGTGGCAGCCAAAATCAAAAGAATGGGAAAAGTCAGGGCTTATAACCCATGCCTGGGTTGTGTAAGATCCCTGGACTTTAATCACTAAAATAGAAATTATCATTTGAGTTGAGTTTTTGGTTGCCTACAAGTTAAGGACACTAATGCCAGCTGACATATGTTCAAATAAAGTTTCGAATCTTTAAAAAACTATATATACTTTTTTATATATACTTTTAGAAAAAAGTATATATAAATATATATATATATACTTTTTTATATATACTTTAAGAAACTATATATACTTTTTTATATATACTTTTTTTATTTCAGAGAGGAAGGTAGAGGGAGAGAGGGATAGAAACATCAATGATGAGAGAGAATCATTGATCAGCGCTTCCTGCTCACCCCACACTGGGGACTGAGCCCACAACCTGGGCGTGTGCCCTGACCAGGAATAGAACTGAGACCTCCTGGTCCATAGGTTGATGCTCAACCACTGAGCCATGCCGGCTGGACAATTTTTGAATCTTTAATAGCTCAGTTTTCACTAAACATTTTCAGCAATAGGTTTATTTCTAAATCTTCCAAAACGTGGTGTTTCCTTCTTGTTTCTTTCTTTATACACTTTGTGCTTCCAACCATATTAAAGATACACATAGTGTTACTCACTGCCCTATCTCCTCTCTCATCTCTGGATACTAAAACCGTTATATTTCACTCTTGGTGAAAACACATAAACAAACAGCAACAAAATGACAACAACAAAGCCCCCAATATTTATTGCTGAACTACATTTATAAATTTTCTAATTATCTCAAAATGTTATAGCGCCTCCACCTGCACACAGACTATGAGCTTTTAAAGAATAGGTTGTGATCCTTATATTTCTTTCCTCAGAGTTTTGCTTTTAGCAAAATAGGAACTCAATACAAAATGTGCTGATGGATTGGAAACAAGAATTTAATGACAAAGGAAAGTAGCAAAAGAGGGTTTTTTCATAGGATAGCAGAGAGCCCTAAAAGCACACAAATCCATATTAAAGATAAGATAAATTGAACAACCAAAGTCTGTAGGCCACACTGGTTATACAGTATATCAAAGATGAGTAACATCATGTTTCTAAATAGTCACACATAATATAAACCATCCTATATAATAAAACCCTAATATGCAAATCAACTGAACCGCAGAACAACCAGTTGCTATGACATGCACTGACCACCAGGGGGCAGATGCTCAATGTGGGAGCTGCCCCCTGGTAGTGCGCTCCCATAGGGGGAATGCCGCTCAGCCAGAGGCCAGGCTCATGGTTGGCGAGTGCAGCAGTGGTGGCAGGAGCCTCTCCTGCCTCTGCTGCAGGTGGGCAGTAAGGAGCAAGGGGTCCTGGATTGCGAGAGCCCGAGACTGCCAGAGGAATGTCTGACTGTGGACATCCCCCGAGGAGTCGTGGACTGTGAGAGGGTACAGGCCCGGGCTGAGGGACCTCCTCTCCCCCCACACAGTGCACGAATTCCATGCACCGGGCCTCTAGTAAAAAATAGAATCAGAGAATTACGCTAGCCCAATCCTATTTGGGGTATGTTATTTTATTCACTTGTCTTTTAATTTCAAAGTGTATTGCTTTTTCTTATCTTTGAAAATAGAAAAAAACAAATTTTACTGGAAGCCTGCCTTGGTGTATTCTTTACATTAAAATAAGTGAGTACTTCATATAAATAAACCCAATATGTTATAAAGATATTATTTATAAATAATATATATAGTCATATTAGTAATTTATATAAGTAATTAGTTAATAAATGTTAGTCTGTGCTTAAAAAGAGTTCCATTTATCCACTCTAAACACATATTTTTGGTAAAGGAGAGATGAAGCCTTTATTACAAGCACAGTGGGGTTTTCACAATATAGCAGGCAAGCCTCAGATTATCATCTGTTTTATCAAGACTTAGTTCAAAAAAAGTAGCAAACCCAGGGGCTTATCAAGACGTACAGAAGTGCTTTATGACTGATGCTGGAGTCAAATAACTGGTATGAAAATAAGCCCTGAATGACAGGAGGTTTATATGAACTAAAATGGATTCCTATTATACAAAACCTTCATATTATTGTGTGTAGCTTATGTACTGAGCATCATATATTTTATTAAAAATAAAAACAGTTTTATAATTTTACAACATATTTCAAAAAGCAATCTATGTACTGTTAAACATTTTTTAATTAAAATATTTTAAAATTAAATTTCAAAATATTCATAATGACATGTTTTAGAGATAATCTTTGCTAATACTTTAATGAAAACTTTCCAAAGTGTTTCCCATGCAACTATGAGCATATTTTGACAAAATTGTGTCATATTGTATATAATTTTGAAAATTGCCCTTTGCCTCCCTGAATCATTATTTTTTTTTCATTAATGAATATTTTTCTATTAATACAGTATTATGGGTCACATGTATCCCAATAGTGGGAGTGCTATTATTTACTGAATCAAGGGAATATTTACCTGTAATTAGCCTGTTAACATTCATTAACTATTAGAAACAAAACTTTGATGAATAAAAGGATAAAAGTTTCCATCTCTCATTACTGAGACTTGCTTTTGCTTACCTGTGTTAAGTGGTGTGGTTGGTGGCCACCACGAAGCAGAATTTCTGCAATCAGTTTGTCACTTACTCTACTTTTCCTTCCCGAATGGTAGCAGTAGTTTCAGGTTACTCCACCAATTACTGAGTAGCTGGCGGATTTATTCCAGGAAGGACAGAGCCTATTATAGGTTGATCACAGTTCTCACTAGAGGCGGATTTGCCTTGATGCCAGTGAAGGTTAAGTTTTAGGGATTCTCATTTGTACCAGCTTTTTCTAAGGTCCAGGGAGGGACCTGGCACTGTGTTCATATGTCTTATGCTACCTACAATTTTGAAAAAAGAAGGCTTGTAACTGCTATTTCTTTCCATACAACTCTCCCTTTGTCAGCACCCTCCTTTAGGGTGGCATTGGAGGGATGATGAGAATTTTGGAGATATGATTATGAAAAAGTTAAGTCAAAGATACACTTATTTTGGGTTCAGGGGCACATATTTCTATGATTTGTAATCACTTTTACCTATAGCAATGATGGCGAACCTATGACACGCGTGTTAGAGGTGACACGCGAACTCATTTTTTTGGTTGATTTTTCTTTGTTAAATGGCATTTAAATATATATAAAATAAATATCAAAAATATAAGTCTTTGTTTTACTATGGTTGCAAATATCAAAAAATTTCTATATGTGACACGGCACCAGAGTTAAGTTAGGGTTTTTCAAAATGCTGATACGCAGAGCTCAAAAGGTTCGCCATCACTGCCCTATAGCAACTGCTCACTGTTGATATGTAGCCATGACTCCATGACCATTATCACCAGGGACTACGCCGGCTGACCCAGGGCTGTGGCGGAAAGGTAGAGGGCTAGACCATCTGGAGGTAACCAGCATCCCCTCTGTATGGTAGTGAAAGAGAAACCCAGTTTGACAACTATAGATCCAGAGATTCAGTCTGGAATATTTCTTGAATTGTTATACCTTATTTATAAAAGAAAGTTGACAAAATTTTATTAACCTTAATACTAATTTTAAAAGTTTTTTTGATGTTACTGACTATGAGTTGCGGCACATTATAAAAATAAGAATTATGAATTTAAAATTTTTGATCACTCAGGCCTAGTCAGTTTGGTTTGGTGGATACAGCATTGGCCTGCAGACTGAAGGGTCCCGGGTTTGATTCTGGTCAAGGGCATGTACCTCTGTTACAGGCTCCTCCCAGGTCTAGGCCCTTTTCAGGGTCATGCAGGAGACAACCAACACATCGATATTTCTTTCTCGCTTCCACTCTCTCTAAAAATCAATAGAAAAATATCCTCAGGTGAGGATTAAAAAATCAAAAATATTTGATCACTCATGCTAGAGAAAAGATCAAATTATCTTTCTCTTGTCTCTATGGAAACTCATATTTAAAAATTGTGCTTAAATAAACAAGTGATTCAAAGTATAAATTCAAAAAAAGTTACAGAATAGCAGACACATGCCAAGCTATTAATAAATTAAAATGTTTCATTTTGTGATGGTTGAAACTTTGAGATATATCTCAGCTTTTTAAGATTTTAAAAATAATCTTGGTCACTCTAAAGGAACAATCACTTACCTATGTAAATTGTTTTATAGCTTTGTATTATGTTTTGTAGAGAGGGATGGCTACGTCATACAAGATTGTAAATCCCACAAAATCTGGATCTACTTCTAGCATTCTCCCATTAGTGTAAGGAAGAGGAAAAATATGACTAAAAATAACAGCATATACTCTTGCCCTCCTTCATTCCTTTATTACATGTATGAAGGAAAAATGATTAAGTGCTACAATGCACAGCTCAAGAGTGCAGCTAAGAATTACAGTACTTTTCAGATAAACTGGCATTGTCAGTCTCCATGGAAAGTAAAAGGCTTTCAGAAGTTTTGTTAGGGTTGAAAAGTGCAGGAACATATGACAAAATGATAATGTCTGGACAGCTGTCAACTTCTAAAAGCAGAAAATATGTATCAGTGTTTCTTCTAAATATAAAAGTAATATAGGCTCTCTTAAGTGGGTTTAAATACTGAATGTATACAAAAGAAAGCATATAAGTATATACTCTGTTTCCTTTTAATCTATAGATGTAAAAGCCTAATATGCAAAGTGTTAGCAGTCATTAAGAAGTAGTATTGGGGCCACCGCTGGTTTGGCTCAGTGGATAGAGCGTCAGCCTGCCAACTCAAGGGTCCCAGGTTCAATTCTGATCAAGGGCATGTACCTGGGTTGCGGGCACATCCCCTGTAGGGGGTGTGCAGGAGGCAGCTGATCCATGTTTCTCTCTCATTGATGATTCTAACTCTCTATCCCTCTCCCTTCCTCTCTGTAAAAAAATCAATAAAATATATTAAAAAAAAGTAGTGTTCGATTATTTTCATGTTTTTACTTGTCCAGAAATTAGATTTAAATATCAACTAAACTTTTCTATTTGATGTTGTTTAACAGTAAAGCTAATTAGATTGGTAATCTATATTTAACTTATTTTAATTATTCAAATGTAAATTTTTTAATTTCCAAAAATATCTAATCACTAGAAATATGTTTACTTTATTTGATTTGCAGAAATGTTGAGTTATACCTGCATATAAAAATTGGAAAATTTTGCATTAAATTTCAGGGGTTGAAAAATTTGGAGTCTGGCCCTGCTGGGCCCATATCTGCACAAGGCAACAGTTGACTGTAGTTGGGTAGCTGCTCTATACTCTTTAGATTGGGCATGCATTTTCCAATTTACCACCTTATTGTATTTCACTAGGTCCATTTCACTTCTATATGTGGCTTGCCTCAACACAGTAATTATTTACTGTAAATTTTCATTTTTAATAATAAATTAAAAATATATTCATAGAGAAGACTTACCAGGATTGACCTGAGCTTTGGTTTCCTTGTGAAATTGTGTTGTCCATGGTGTCTAGAGCTAAATGGGTTCCAATATCTGTTGCATTCAAGTGGATATATAGTCTTGGCAGACCATTGTTATAGATATATATGTGGAGTGTGAGAGCTGTATGCTGGTGAATTTAGTCAAGACGAAGAAGTTACTGGAATATTGGAGATGTACAAGATTACTAGTGAAAAAAATCTTGGTATTTCACAGTCTTTAAAAATAAAATAAAAGGAACTTCTTAGTATAGTATCTGATATAGTATTTCTAGAGGCCCGGTGCATGAATTTGTACATGGGTGGGGTCCGGCCGGCCCACCCCCATGGGGGCCCATCGGGCCAGGCTGGCGGGGTGTGGGGGTGAGGGGATGCAGGAGGTTGGTCGGCCAGTCCTGCCCCCAATCCGACTGGGGCTGGTCAGGGGGAGGTGTCGTCCCCCCCCCCCCCCCAATCAGGCCAGTTGGCTGGCCACATTGTCTCATAGCAATAGGTCGTTCCGGTTGTTCTGGTCATTTTGGCATTCCAGTCACTTGGCTTTTATATATATAGATAGCATGTGATAAGGTAATATTTTGGGGATGCACGAATGAGTAAATGAATGACTGAATGTCCCATGATTAGAATTTATTACTGGTGAGAGGAAGGTTACTGAGTGTGAGAATCAATGTGAACTGCCTGAGAAAATATAAATAGAACTCAGTAAGTGAGGAGGAAAATAGTGCAAAGTGACAGAGGAGCTGGCAATGCTTCTTGTGCGTTTAACTCTGCAGAGTGACTAAAGAAACAAATTGATCAGGAAATGTTATTGATACAAATGTTATTAAGTGCCATTCCAAAAAAAGGAATATAAGATATGATGTTTAGATCCCTTATGCTGATCTAATTTTGTGAGGAAGCTCATCAATGCAAAACCAGCTCCCTGTTCACCCTAAGAGGTACAGTCATAGTACATTTGACTATTTATTTGAGAGAATCAAAATTCTTTTGACATGTCAACAATGAAGTAAATTTTAGGAAAACGATTATACTAGACAACCAACAGTCCTCTTTGTAATAATTTTAATAGAGATGTATTGTCTACAGTGACGTTTAATAAGCACAAAATGATTCATACAATATGAAATTTTCAGAATTCAAGTGAAAAGCAGGCAATACCCACTTTCACTATTTTAAGTTCCCTGATGGTTGAAGGAGTGTTGTGGACACTAAGGCCTTTGCTTCCTGTAATATGCTACCCAGGTGTTTGGCTTCCTAACATCCCTGAGCATTTCATTCAGGCCCTTCTAGGACTGTGGCACCCTCCCTCCCCTTCCCCAGCTCCATTCTTCCACTCCATCAAGAATGTATGCTCTGAGAGCCAGTTATCCAGATATCAGCATCCATCCAGCAGACTGGCCTTAACATTATGTTGGAATACTCCTTCTCTCTCCTGGGAAGACATCAAAGTGTTCTCCCCCACTCCTCCTCTACCCCTCCTTCCTTTTCTATTTTGCCTGTTTCTAAAGAAGAGACAAAAATCAACCTAGAAATTAATGTCTGTTGTTACATCACTTTACCACAAAATTGTTTAAATGGTCTTAGAGACAGACTCAGTATTCTTTGTAAAGATCTACATGGAGAGGTATAATATACCTCCCTTCTCAGCTTCTGATACTTAGGAGAGTCCTGCAGGAGACAGAAGCCAGCCAGCTTTCTGTAAGTTACTCATGTTTGCACACCTCTGGCATTGTAGTTGGGCTAGCAAGCCACCAGAAGTTTGAACCATTGAAGAGTTATTTATATTTGTTTTAGAGTGCTAGACAATGCACCTAGAAAAGTAAATAAAACAAAGGAAGTACAATAATTTTCAACTTCCTTTTCATCCCATGCTGTAGACCGAATGGAAGGCTTGTCCACTGTCAGAAAATTATCTTAAATTCATGGATTTGACTATTAAGGACAGAATGATCCTAGAAATTAGAAAGCAACAATACTCTAGTCATTACCCTGGGCTGTCTGAGTTGATGCTTATTGCTCTCGTGGGAATGAGTCCTCAGCCAGCAGTCTCAGTGACTGCCAGGAACAGTGATTTAAGCTCTGCACTAACCACTTCCTCCACAAGACTGCCTTTTAGGGCAAAGGTGCCATCTGGGACTGGAAAAGCAGATCTGTTTTATAGCATTAAAATGTATTTTACAGAACTAATTAGAAGCAAAGAGTTGTCCATCTCCCTTGCTGGGAATGTAAGCTATTCAGAGAATTCGTAAGATTATTCTTCTGCATCTTTAAAAATTAAAATTAAAAATTAAAAAGCTGAAAAAATATAGTAATAATAAAAATGTAAGTACAGAAGACTAAAAGGCAGATAAAACAATAAAAGATTTTGCTGTGGTTAAAAAAAATAGAAAAGTTAAAGGGCCAACCAACTCCCAATATTTAAATAAACCAGCTAAAAGTTGTGGATCAATAGTCTATGCACTTGTTATAAAAACCACCTCTGTTCAAAGGGGAAGACTTTCTGGTAGTTTCAGTCATCACTCAAGATCCCCAGGCAGAGTCTTGGACAGAAATGAGTCACCAGCTTGAGTCATAGCCCAGAGTGACACATTATTTAATAGAGGAAAGGAAAATGTTAAAATAGTACAAGGGTGTTTTCAGCTGATGCTGAGTCAGATCCTAGGCAATATTGGAAACACTTCTCTTCCACTATTATGATGTCTTCTCATGAATAGAACTAAAAAATAGTTTGCATGTTAATATCACTGTTAATTGTATTTTAACAAGTAGGAAAATGAAATTTTAAAACTTTTTGGCAAGAGTACCTGTCTTCCATTTGGAAGCACTTTTAATTCACTCATGTCCAGTTGTCATTTTAAGAGATCCTCTAAATTCATCATTTTATTTTTAAAAATAAATGTTGGTTGATTTTATAATATGCACTTTCAAATTCATGTTAATTTTTGTCATTACATTATTTTATAGTAAACATTCAGAAATGTATTCCTTATAATAAATTGGTAGATAATAATTCAGCTAAATAAATTTTTCCCAATTTTATCTGCTGGTTGAATAAATGAAGGCTCACATTGCCATAGGTTTTTATATATAAGCTACAACTTCCCAGTTCAAAATTCCTATATTATTATATTTCAGATCACACATTGCAGTACAATGCAAGTTTGCATCCCTATATATACTTTAAGAAAAAAAATATTGAAATCAAACTAGAGCCCTAGCTAGTTTGGCTCAATGGATAGAGCAGAGGTCCTCAAACTTTTTAAACAGGGGGTCAGTTCACTGTCCCTCAGACCGTTGGAGGGCTGGACTATAGTTTTAAAAAAATAAACTATGAACAAATTACTATGTACACTGCACATATCTTATTTTGAAGTAAAAAAACAAAACGGGAACAAATACAATATTTGTATTTGCATGTGGCCCGCGGGCCGTAGTTTGAGGACCCCTGGGATAGAGTGTCAGCCTGCGGACTGAAGGGTCCCGGGTTTGATTCTGGTCAAGGACACATGCCCAGGTTGTAGTCTTAATCCCCATTAGGGGCGTGCAGGAGGCAGTCAATCAATGGTTCTCTCTCATCATTGATGTTTTTATCTCTCCCTCTCCCTTCCTCTCTGAAATCAATCTATAATAATAAAAGTGTAATATGCTAATTAGACTGGACGTCCCTCCTGACGAAGCCGCAGTGGGTAGGGCCAAGTCCCTTGCACAAATTTCATGCATCAGGCCTCTAGTAAAAATATGTTTTAAAAAAGAAATTAAACTAGAAATCTTTGAATTTTCTAAGGATGTATTGATGCAATAATGTAATTTCCCTTCATAGTCTCTTTAATATATATTCATAATTTTGTTTTTGAAAATGAAAGCTTATCTATGAATCAAAGTTCCCAGGATCCCCAATTAAAGCAAAGGAGGCATGTTGTCATTGTGCTGTGGAAACCTTATTTAACATCTCTTGGTTTACATGTGAACTCTGCCTTTCAGCAAGTCACTTGACTTAACTAATATTGCTTTCCTTAGGTGAAAAATTAGGAAAGCAATAGGATTAGCTATAAAGCACTGCTGTGAGGCTAATTAGGGTAGTGTACTTTAAATTATTTTATATTGAAACTAGAGGTCTGGTGCACAAAATTTGTGCACTGGGTGGGGGGGTGTCCCTCAGCCCAACCTGCACCCTCTCCAATCTGGTCCATCCCTCTCACAATCTGGGACTGCTGGCTCCCAACCACTCGCCTGTCTACCTGTGTGATTGTCCCTAACCACTTCTGCCTGCCTGCCTGATCACCCCCTAACCACTCCCCTGCCAGCCTGATCGACGCCTAACTGCTCCCCTGCCAGCCCGGTTGTCCCCAACTGCCCTCCCCTGCCTGGTCTGGTCGCCCCTAACAGCCCTCCCCTGCTGGCCTGATCACCCACAACTGTCCTCCTCTGCCGGCCATCTTGTGGCTGTGGGCACCGCCATCTTTGAGGGCATGGCAGTCAATTAGCATATTTCCTCCTTATTGGTTGTGGGTGCTGCCATATTTGCGATGGTGTGAGGGTCAATTAGCATATTCCTGCTTTATTAGATAGGATTATTTTAGACTTATGGAAGACATAAAAAAATAGGTACTAATGTTCCCATATACCAGAGGCCTCCAAATTTTTTCTATAAAGGGTCAGATCACAAATATTTTAGGCTTTGTGGAAGAGATAGTCTCCTATTGTTTGTTTGTATTTTTGACCATTCTAACAGGTGTTTAGTGCTGTTACTTTGTGGTTTTAATTTGCATTTCCCTAATGAATCATGTTGAGCATCTTCCTAAATGCTGTTTGCCGTTTGTGTGTCTTCTTTGGTGAAGTGTCTATTCAGATTCATTGTCTATTTCATTTTTTGAATTGACTCTTAAGTTCTTCATATATTTTGAAAATAACTCCTTTATTAAATACATGGTTTCAAATATATTTTCTCAGTCTATGGTTTGTCTTTTTATTTTCTTAAGCATTGTATCTTGCAGGGAAAATTTTAGTTTTAATAAAGTGAAAGAAAATGTCTTGGTTTAAATTTTTATTTTGATTTGGTTGCTCTCAAAAGCATAAGATCAAGATACTATAATTTTCTTCATAGTGAGGACCATGATGTTTCTTTCATCCTTCGAATTGTAATACAGGCACTATGGTTTTGCATTATTTTTTTTTATGGAAAATATGAGTTTAAAACATTTAAATAAATAGTTCATATTAACAATATGAACTAATTCAATAACAATTTAAGACAAATTACTACTATATTATGAGGCATGCATGATATTTTAGTGTAGTATTTAAAATTACTATGGAAGGAAAATTGTTCTAGGAGTATTTTATCTATAAACAGAAGTAACAGAATCAATGTCAGCATGAAACACAAAATTAAATGTTATTCTCCCCTTGGGTGAAGAAACAAACCATATTTTAAATTGCAATTGCCAAAATACTATATATTGAAATATATTCTATTTGCATTTTCAATTTTTTAAAATAAAACAATAATTGTGAAAACAAATTTTTATTGACAGGTTTTCTCATTAAATTGTAGTCCATTTTGGAACCAGGAAAATCAGAGGATCTAATGTATTCATAATTTTTACCATTTGTTTATGGATAAATATTTTTCTCTATGTTTTACTAGCTTTGGACCAATTACTTTGCTTGATGTAGCAAACTAGAAATCTTGTATATTTTAAAATATATAAATCTCTGACTAAATTTTTAGCAATGCTAGAAAAGGGAAAAGAGAGAGGGAAATGTCAGTGAAAACAATAAAAGGGGAAATAGTCCAAGATTGTCCTTTGGACAGTTGCAACATCTTTTTTCCCCAGTTAATCACATATTTAAATAGCTGTGGCTGTGATGGACATAAAGCGAGTTTTTCTCATTTTAAGTCCAAAGACACTGAGTTCCAGTGTTCAGTCAAAAGGAACCTCCGAGTTTACAGCATCCAATCCTGACAAATCTTCACGAGTGTCTTTGTCTTTGCTGTAAAGAAACTTGTTTTTCTCTTATCCTGTCCTGTACATTCATGAGCACTTATTTCCTCTCTACACTGACCGTAATGGCTTGGCTCCTTAAATTTATTTTTCATTATTTTTCAAGCAAGCACTAGTATATAGGAAATTACTGTAATGTCTGCACTGGAATCTAAAGACTAGAGGACATGTGCTGTGTCTGCAAAAGGTCACTAGACTGGTCACGTTAGAGTCAGAAACAGTACAAGTGTGTCCATTCGATTAGCATTTATTTGGCAGAAGTTATGAGAATGTGGTTAGGAAAAGAAGTAGCTATGAAAATCTGAAAAGAGGGATAAAGCTAATATTATTTTTAGGTGATATAATTGTATATCTAGAAAACTCAAAATGAACTAAAAATCTAATATAAACAGTAAAGATTTTGATAAAGTGACTAGGTATAATATCGGGACACATGCACACACACATCCAAATAGTCTTCATATAAATATAAAACAGTTATAAAATATAATGGGAAAAAAACTGTACTTAGATGGGTACATAAAAAGATAAAATACCAAAGTAGAGACCAATAAGAGGGATATAAAGGAAAACTTGGATATATAGATAGGAAACCTAATATTATAAACATGTTTATTACAATTTCAGCTAGACAAATTCATTCTAAAGTTTGCATGGGGAAAATAAGTATACAACAGTAGTGAGAAAATATTTTTAAGACAAATAAATAAGGGCATATTATCTTAGAAGTTATTAAAAACATTTTAAAACAACAATAATTAAGAGTATGGCATTGACACATGAATAGATAACCCAATAGGTGAGTCTATAAAAGCAATCAGTAGAACCAAATATATGTTCACTGAGTGATTTAATTGGCATGCTGTATCAGTAAAGAAGACATGCTTTTTTTTAAGTAACTGGTTTTCTGGAAAACAAGTAACATATATACTCCCCCTTACACAAAAACACATGAAACCATAATAACAATAGAAGTACTAAGAGAAAATGTAGGAGAATATAAATGCAGAATAGTAAGAGCATAGTAAAATATAAAACCTAGAACTCATAAGCAAAGATGGATAAATTTTATCATTCCAAATATAAAACTTTTAGGACAATAAAATCAAGCAAAACAGCTGTAAACTAGCTGGGAAAATTTTAATATAAACATGATACCCAATGGGCTAATTTCTTAAATATATACAGAATTCCTACCGATCAAGAAATACATCCGCAATCCAGTAGATAAAAGAGCAAATGGCATGAAATGTCATGACATAAAGTTAATATAAATAATCTATAAATTATTTCTAAATATGTGAAAAGTCACTAACATCCAGTCATAATAAGAGATATTCAAAACTACATGATGTCAGTTTTCAACTACAAGATTGACAAGCCCCCAAATTGTAAACACACTGCATTGGCTAGGATGTAGGGAGACAAGCTCCCTGATGCATTACAGATAGAAGAATGACTTCTTACATCTTTATATGGCAAGAGCCACCACAATTTTAAATGTGCATACCCTCAACCAGCAATGCCACTTTAAGCATTCTATTCTAGAAACTGTATTTTGCTCACATGTGCAAAATATGTGTTCATTGAACATTGTTTGCAATAGCAAAAGATTGGAAACAACTTAAATGTCCACTAAAAAAGATTTATGTTTCACCCGTGATATAATTTCAGAAATACTTTTGTGGAAAAAGCAAGAGCATGATGTTTATATAATTTAGTAATTGTTATGAACAATGTGTATATACATACACACCTACACCACATATATACATGCATATACATATGTATATATGTGTTTATGTGTGTGTGTATATATCTTCAGAAGGTTACACAGCAATAGCTGCTAACTATCAGCAGTTATTCTGGGGAGACAACCCTGTTGTAAGGAGGAAATGACACTAAGAGGAAAACTTTTATTTCTCTGTAGACTTGTGCCTTTGAACTTTCATTATATGCATGTATTAATTATTCAAAAATAGTTTAGGGACCTAAAAATTAAGTCACAAAAATGGTTGGGAAACCAGAGGGCAGGAATGAGAGGTACCAGAAATTTCTCTTACTGGGGTCAGACTCTGAAGGCAAAGGCTTATTCTTGTGTAATGACCTGCATATTTTCTGGAGACAGCATCTGTCAGGGAATCAAGCTTGGAATACTGGGAACTGGGAATTTACTACAAAATGTGTAGTCTTAACCACTAACTTTCCTTAGTGCGCGTAGTGGGAAGACTAAAGAAATTCAAAATGTTAACACGCTGCTAAGTCCATGGCGCTCAATTATCTTCGTGGCAAGAACTATTCACAATGCAAGCAAAACAACTAGAGAGAAATAAAAAGTGTTAGTTTTAGGAAATGATGGTTCTGTTGTACTGGAATAATTTGGGGAGGTCTTATAGGGTCATTCAAATACAGATATTAAAATTTGGGAGCGGTTTTTTCAGGGAGTCATAGCAGCATGAGTGGAGGGTTGGAGAAAAGAATGCATTGCTCTCCGTAGCTTGGTGTTATGGAGAGCAATGCAAAAAGTATTTTGAGTTATGCAAATATTTTGGATAATTTTAAAATGTTCTTGGAATCCTACATTCAAGCAAAGTATACTCTAAAATGATAGATGAAGAAGGTCAGAGAGAAGGCAGACTACACTAAAAAATGACAATTACATATACTTTCTTTAATTGAAAATATAAATACATACTAGTACAGTAAGTTAGATGACTTGCAAATATACCCTACAACATAATGGTTGTGAAAATCACTCCTGGAATCAAATCAGGGCTCAGATCCTGACTCCTGGCTCCATCCCTCAGTAATGCCTTAATCTTGGGCAAGTTTTGATTCTTGATTTCCTCAACAGTTAAATGGAGATAAAAATAATGGTTACCTCATAACGCTTGTTGGAATGATTTAGTGAAGCAGTATTACATGTGAAAATGCTTAGTGTTTAATATACAGTTGAGCCTCCATGATTGCTGCCAGTGGAGTGTGGTTGGCTCTGAATTCAGACTGTTTAGGTTCAATTACTGGCTCCAACACTTACTAAGTTGAGACCATGGGCACTTTACCCAACCGATCTGTGCCTTATTCCTTTCCTCTAAAAGGGGGTAATAATAGTGATCTATTGTGTTATTTTTTCCTCTCTGCTTACCAGGTTACTGCAAATTCACCAGATTTAAACACCACCAATTTATTAGCTCACAGTTACATATGTCAGAAGTCCAGGTCAGGACTTGACTGGCTTTTCTTCTTTGGGTCACACAAAGCTGAAATCCAAAGTTTAATCCAAGGACATTTTGGATGTTAAAGAAAATAAAGTTTTTGAAATGCAAAACAAAGTTTTTAAATGCAAAATGATAAAAAAATCATAGTGCCAAGTACCATTTGATAAAATAATTTAAGACTCTTCATGTACTTAGTTTATTTATTAATATTATTCATTAATTACAGAAATAATGAGAAATAATACATTTAGTGTTATTTACTGTTTGACAAATTAAAAGTTGAGTTTAAAATTTTTCGATAATTTAATGGAGGTGGTGGATGGGGAATGAAGGTAATTAGTTATTGAGATAATTTTTTTAAAATTCCATAAGTGATTATTGTCTTACTCATTTTCTCCTCCTCCTTCTCCTCCCCCTCCTTCTTCATCATTATCTCCATCATCACCATCGTCACTATTGTTATCATCATCATAATCATCACTGTGAAGCCACTAATGGACTAGGCCCTTTTGGGACAATAACCTATCACTGCTAGTATGTGTTTAGTACTTTTATTAACTCCATTTTACAGATGAGAATAGTAAGGCTTGGCAATTAATGGACTTGCCTACGTTAAAAGTTATAGTGGTAGAGACAGTATTTCAATTCATATATGTTCTGTTCCAGAATCCAAACTATAAGCAAATAAGAACAATTCTTGAAAATCAGTAAACTTTACACACTTCCATTTTTGTTAGTTTTGCTGATACTTTACTAGTATTCTGCTTTATTTTCTGGCAATGTTTTCCAAGTTCTTTTCCTTGTAGCACTAAGTGTACAATATGTTAACAGGTGTTCTGAGAAAAAACTTGTCCTAGTGAAAAAAGAAGTTTACAAAATTCTGAATTACACATGTCTGGAAAAGTTTCATAACCACAGGACCTTTCAGAGTTTCATATGCTAGTGTTCACCATGAATCCTCAAGATGCTGCTTTGATATGCAATGTTACCCAAATTATTGGACCATGGCAAAATTTGTTTTTTCCCTCAGAAACCTATTAATATCTTGGGGGAAGTAAGCTTGCAGAAAATATTTGGGAAGTGCTGTTTTCAAATGATGTATAGATTCATTTTTGGTATTTTGGGCACATATTTGCAGAAGCTATAAAATGTAGCCTGGATCATATATGCTTAGTAAAGGACCCTTAGCATTTTATGTGAGCTAAAAGATTCATAACAGAATTTTATCCTTTTATTTTTTCTTCTTTTTAAAATCTATATCTTTTGGTCTTCTAACATTTCTTCTATTCCACTTCTGAAGAGGCTAGATATGAATTTATTAAGAGTGAAATGAGTGCTATCAATGTAAATTAGATAAAGTGCCTGGAACCTTCAAAATGAAAAGCTGATTGGTACATGATCATTATCAACAAGTGAGAAAAAGGGGGGTAGCTAAGCACAGGAAGCTATGGATCTAAGGCTATGTATCAGAATGAGATTGGAAGTGGGACTTGTGGAAGTAGAGGTATTAAACTGGCAACATATATTACAAGTTGTCTACCAGGTTAAACAGAATGGCATTTATAGTCACAATTCCAGGTATTTGGTCACAGAATATGCATTTAATGTAGTTTTATGCTCTCTTGGAGTTGTTTTTTTTTTTTTAAGAATTTAAATTAGAATGAGAAAACGTGCCCAGCTGGTGTGGTTCAGTGGTTGAGTGTAGACCTGTGAACCAGGAGGTCACAGTTCGATTTTGGTCAGGGCTCATGCTCAGGTTGTACACCCGATCACCAGTAGGGGGCATGGAAGAGGTACCTGAGCAATGATTCTCTCCCATCATTGATGTTTCTATCTCTCCCTCTCCCTTCCTCTTTGAAATCAATAAAAAATATATTTAAAACATAAAACAAGAAAAACTTTTAGTAACATACACTGTAGCAAAAAAATAATTAACTTCCTAACATGCTTATTAAGGTCATATATTATCAAAAAAGTTGAAATAAATGGAAATTAAATAGGAAAATAATACCTCATCACAGAGACACTGTTTTTCATTTTATATTTTTGAGATTTAGCACTAACCTTTGAAATAATACCTTCACACTAATACTAAACATCTCATTTCAAAAGAATAAAAAGGTCCCTATGGTAGACATGCCATAGCATGACTGAAAGCCCACTTTCAAAATTCAGTAATAATGATGTGCTAGAAGGTTGGAATATCACTGTTTAAAACTTCTTTGCTGCAACTCTGGACAATGATGTCTTATTCTAACATCAATGGCTTGAAGCATGAAAATAGTGAATAAATGATTCTCCCACTTTCCCTTAGCAAAGTCATTTTAAAAAACGATTCCTTTCACCAACTGAGTGAAAAAGGAGCAGGCATTGAGATGCACAGATTGATAATTACAAAATAGTCATGGGATGTAAAGTACAGCATATGAAATATAGTCAATAACACTGTAATTATGTATGGTTCCAGTTGAGTATTGGAAATATCAGAGAGAACACTTTGTAAAGTATTTATGATTGTCTAATCAATATGCTGTACACCTGAAATTAATACAGAATAATATTGAATATAAACTGTAAACCCTATTCTTTTACCCTCTCCCCAAACATATGATCTGAACAAACCTTGGTTTGAAATAATTTTGAAATGCCATTGTGTTTTATTTGCCAGCGGTACAAGACCTTAACTCCTCCATAGCAATATATAATAATACTTTTCCACCAGTCTTTTATCCTTGATCTCACTTCAAATTCCAAAAGGAAGGTAGAAATTCAAGTTTAAGGAACCCAAGCAGGCAAAAGGAGATGGAGTTTGCATGGCCAAAGATCCTGTTATCCTTTTCTTAGTACATACAGTCTCCTTTCACATCCTTGCCTTCAAGAATGTTCCCTTCAATTTTGCTGTGTCTGTGTTTCTCTCTCTCTTCCTACCACCCTCTCTGGAAGGAAAGAAGAAAACAAAGCAAGTGTTTCATTTTGGTGCCTGCAACTGCCGAAACGGAATCCATGTACACTAAGCGGTCATTCTAATCAGAAAAATAGAGAACACTATTGTAAGCCAAGGGCTATATTTTGGTCCAGCTATTTCCACTGCCCAAACCAGTCCATTTATACTGTTTTTGTGGGTAATAGGGTGATTTGATCCACTTTAGTGAAGCTTCAAGAACCTGTCATTGCCCGGCCCCCAATTCACCCCAATGTTTCTCATCTTGAAACAGATGCAGGTCTCCCATTCCCTAGCCCCAGCCTTCACCATTCGGTCCCCTTGAAGAGATGAGCCCGCAACCCTCTGCCCCAGCCCCAGAGCTAACAGAAGTGCAGACAGACAGTGAAGCAGCCCCGTCTTAGCTGGATGGAGTCTCGCTGCTCAATCGGTCGCATTTCCTGAGAATCCAGGACAAGTGACTTTGCAGGGCTCTGTCTCGCCAGCAGCTTTGTGCCCCAAGAGCTACTTTTCAGAACCTCTTAACTTCTTCTCCTGGCTGTACTGAGAAAAGGGCTTCGGGGGGATCCTTAACGTGGTTCATGATAAAGTCGGTGCTGGAAACCAGGAGAATCTCCGACACCAAAGGTGTCTCCCTTAACCCCGCGCCTCTGGGGCGTGTGGACACGGTACCAGCCGCCCAGGAAGGTAGGAACTTCAGAGGCGGCGGCAGGTGCCAGGGTGTGGCTGCGGTTGTCTCCCTTTTCCAGCAGAAGGAGCCACCTCCGAGTGAGAGAGACAGACCCACAGAGTCAGAGAGGGAGGGGGGACGGGCCGGGGTGGGGGCGGGAGGCGGAGGGAGGGAGGGAGGGATAAGAGGGCGGCCGGGGGCGGGGGCCTGGGGAAGCCGGGGAGGCTCGGCTCGCACGCACGCCGCCTCTGTTTGTACACAGTGCGCTCGGGGCGGCTGGCTGGCTCCCCGCCCTCACGCTTCATTGTTCTCCAAGTGGCCAGCCCCGCAGCCCAGACCCGGAGAGCGGCCCCAGCTGCGCCGGCGGAGCGGCCAGCCTGCGATCGCCGAGCGGGTGACCTGGAGCCCCGGGCTCCCGCGCCCCACCCCGGCCGCCCAGCCCCAGCCCCAGCCCCAGCCGGGACCCACCCGCAGCGGAGGCTGAGACCCGCCGCTGCCAAAGCTCGCCCACCTCTGCGCCAGAGCGCAGGCGAGAGCAGGAGAGACAGCCCTCCCTTCGGGCACCCACTCTTCCTCGCCCTCTCCAAGAATTTGTTTGAGGAAGCGCTGCAGGAAGAAGACATCTGCCTGAATTCACGGCCAGGGGCGGGGTTGCTGCTGCCCTGCGGTGCTACCTCGGGCACGTGCCCCCCCTGCTCCATCGCCTGCCCAGCCGGGGTCAAGTCCCGGAGAAGGGATCATGAAGCACTCGGTGGCCGCTTGGCTCTTGGTCGGGCTCAGCTTCTGTGTCCCCCAGTTCTGCAAAGGTGAGGAGTCTCCCCCCACCCCACCCACCCGCGCCGCCACCACTGGGTGCAGGACACAGGGGAATGCCATGCCTGGCGCTGGAGGTGCTCCCCTGGACTTGCCAGGGGTGGCGGGCTGCGCGGAGGAGGCAGCACGCCCTGGGTTCTCCGGAAAAGTGCCCTTAAAGTCAGAGCAAGTGCGTGGGGTTGAGCAGGAAAGAGGGTGCGGTAAGGAGGTGAGATTGAGGGAGGAAGGGAGGCAGGAGGGAACGAACGGCGCTCTTGGGCACCACAGATTCTCACTCGGCCCGCTGGAGCCCTCCCTGAGCAGTGCCGGCCAAGGACGGTGCTGTCCTGAGCCTGCTAGGCACCCCGGGTGGGCATTCCTGGGGTGGGGCTGGGCTCAGCTCATCTAGTTGAAAAGGGAAGTGGCTGGAGAGGCGCGGGACTGCCTGCCCCCGGGGTGCAGAGCTTTGGCACGAGGCTGGGCTGAGCCTTTTGCAACCCAAACCTCACTCCGGGAGTTTGGGCTGAGGGTGAGATGGAGAACTGTCCGACAGACAAGTCAGTTCTGCTTTCTTCGTCCTCTCCATCCTCGGAGGCAGCCTCGGCTTCAGAAAACCCCGGGGAAGCCACCTCTGCTCTAATCCTAGGGGCTCAGGCTTTGCTCAGCCCTCCCTTCTGTGCAAGCTTCACTCTTGGAAATGGAAAATCATGCGGTGCGAGATGACCCTCGTGTTCCGCCCAAGAGCGGAAAAGTTGTAAGAGCTGGCCTGCCGGTGCTTTCCATGATTTGTGTGAAATAAACCAGCCTGTTGGGGAGAAAAAAAAGAGGGCCAGGACGAGTCTCCTGCTGGGTTGTGACTTCCAGGTCCCTTGCGAGGGGTCGCTTATCAACACAAGCCCTGGGCGGGCCCCCATCTCTGCAGCGGTGGGGGCTGACGGGGGCGTGGGAAAAGGGCAGAGGGAGCCGTGGGGCTCCGGGGAGGCCGGGGGAGGGGTTGCCCCCTCTGCACTCCCGGGTGCCGGCAGCCCCTTCTGAAGAGCCCGCAGGCTGCTTCGCGGAGAGCTGAGTGCACTGCCTGGTTTAAAATACTCTGCCTCTAAGAAGGGAGAGTTGGATGGAAAATGTGTTGACTAGAATTCATGTGAGGTTGCATACTGAATGAATATTCTGCACCATCCGTCCACGCACCCGTCCTTCCATTTGTTTCGCAGGACAATTGTGTGCTCTGAGGCTACTGTTCGCCCGCGTTCCTGGCCACATGCCCTCCCCGCCCCGCCAGTAGCTGTCTGCTGCCTCTCCTTCCTCGGCCTCCTCCCTCCCTCTCCCGGGATGAGGCTCTTTCCCCCGCGAGTAGGCGTGTGTGTAGGTATGAACCTCGCCTGCATTTACCAAGTGCCCTTCCAGGGATCAGGCAGAGGCAGCCACCCCGCTGAAGGTTGCGGAATGGTAATGGCTCCATAGTTGCTCGGTGGAGTCCCCAGCGATACGAAAAACATTGTGTTCCCACCACCAATATTTTCCCTTTCTCTTATTTCCCGTCTGAATTGCTTTTGTACTTTGATCCTTTAGCTGGAGGGAGAAAGGGGGAGCTGCAGGCACTCCGTCTTTCCTCCTCCCTTCCCCACCTCCGTTCCTGCTCCAAACACGAAAACACACACATTCACCCACTCACACGCACCTACAAGGTGCCACGCTCTGTCCCAGCTCCGAGGTGGAGGCGACGGCGCCTTTAGCGTGTGTGGCCACTGGGTCCCTGTCGCCTTGTTTGGTCGGGGTGAGGAGCCCTTGGCAGGATGAGTCTCAGCTCGCTGCAGCCCAGAGCGCTGCCTCCTAGGTACCAGGGTTAGGGCACAGTTTACCCTGCCAGACAACACACCTTGGTGAGGTTGCCTGGCCTCCCATCAGGCTCCTAGACAATGCCAACAGCTGTGCACTCCAGAATCTTCAGTAGGGTTCTCTTTTGTCAGCCAGCCTGTAGGGAGAGGGATTTAGGAAAAAACACCATTTTCCATGAGCAATTTATGTTAAACTTGCACATTTCCACTTTATTCTCCTTCAGCCCTGCAGAAGGCAGAGTGCAGCTTGCATGACAGCTCCAAACGATTAAACTTTGAACAAAGTTATTAAAGCTGGTGCTAACACTTAGAATTTCCCTGCACCTTCCCTGCCCCCCCGCCCACCCCCCCTGCACACATATCATTTATCCAGTGTATGCCTTTTAGAAATTGGAGTTTCCCTGCGTGGGTTGCAATTTCCCTGCATTAATGCCTGGGATTTGATAAGGATGTGTAATTCCTTTTATTAGTTATTTTTATTTTAAAATTAAGCCAATGGATCAGATTGAATATTTTATTAACTCTTAAATTATTCATCATTATGGGTTGCTCTAAAAAATCCAATAACATGCATACAGTTGCAGCAAGCACGTGACATCTTATGCAATCTGTCCCTTTGCCTGCAGTTTGTGCTTGAAGTCTTTAGCAAATGGCACTGTCTAAAGATGTCTAGACACTTCCCAAATACTCTGAACCATCGGTATTTACATTTCCTTTTTAAATAAATGGTGATTTTTAGTTAATTCTACGTGAAAATAAATTAGTAGCTGAGCAATCTCACTGGAGATAAGAACACTATGCTTAGTAGCTGAGCAATCTCACTGGATAACAACACTATGCTTCTATGATTATACTAGTATAGTAATATTTATGCTGAAATAACAGTTTTTTATGTGTTTAAAATTATTACATATTAGTGTCTTCATTACCTAATTTACATGACCATTAATTTTATACTTTAAAGATAAATGCTAACTTTAGATTCCTGTTGAAACCTTTAAAAATAATTTTGAGATGTTGAAGTCATAATTAAGGAAATATTAAGTATCCTGCTGTGACTATTTCAAACTAATGCAAAATCTTGGCCATGGCATCCACTCTCATGGTGCAACGTACATTTTTCCCCCCTTCTGCGCATGAACATTTTTTTCCTGAACATTATTGTTGAAATATTTCCTTAGAATTGAAATGCATTTTGTTTTAAATTTATATGATTTTGGGACAACATTTATAATAAAACAAACTAATGGTTAAAAATTAAAATAGCCTATTCTCTCTAGGGTCTTGAAGTAACAAAGATCTTCAAAACCAGGCAAATTTATAGCACTTCTCTAAATTAAAACTCTGTTGTATTTTTAAGATCATTATTGATATAAAACATGTATTCAGGATTTAGGATATTTTTAATGTTACTAATAACATTTGCTTTCATTGCTGGATACATATGATTTCTCACAAAATTATAGCAGCATAAAGGGATAAAGTATACATGACTGAAATGGCTTGGTTACTCACAACTATTACAAAATATAAGTTAATAGTTTTGACAGCCTACATTTGTAGCCCATACTCCTAATTTCACTGATATTGAGATAAAAATGTTAATTAGGTAATTTATTTTTAAAGTTTTTATCTTTTACAGGGTTTTGAATGGGATGGACTGTATATGTTATCATTTGTGTACTGTTTTAAAAACGTGCTAAATTCAAGTTTCTAAAGCCCAAGAAACTAATTCTAATATTTGGTCTTCACTGAACACACTTGCAGGTGCAATAGAATTGAGTATGATTTATGATGTAGTAGGTTCATTATACTGTATTCTGGCCAAAACAAAACAAACCAACAACAAAAATGCAGGATTCAGAGCACAGTTCAAACCAGAGTAAATCAGAATGAATAGGTAGTGAGTAACAAATAAATTTTGCAAATATGTAATCAATGGTATGGCTTCCATCACAGCTAATAAATTTACTCTTTATATAGTTGAGTTTATTTCCTAAGTAGTTTGCAAACTGGCATTTATGTTTGTGGCAGGGGAAAGAGTAGAAAATCAAAGCCAAACCATTCCTACTATTCAGTTCTCACCTGCATTTTTAATGAAGATGCCTAGTATGTTTTCCTTTTTTTTAAATCATTGCCCATGTAATGACTTTAATATCTGTTGGTTAATCAAAGCAAACAAGTATTTATCTACAAAAAATCAAATGGTTACCCATGTTGAGTATTTTCTCATAGTTATGGGATAATGCTAGAAATTAAGTAAATACTTAAACTGAATGAATCACCACTTAATTGTCAATTAAAATACCTCCAAGAAGTCTGATTTGGGAGAGTTGTCGAAAGAAAAGTAGATTGGGATAAAGTCTGCCCTTGCCAGCAGGTGTCAGAATAATCAGTGAAGATCTTTTAAAGCAAAGCTGGAGAAAATAAAAGAGGTAAACTAGTAAATGCTAATCTGCAAATCCACATAAAGATAAAATGTCCCACACTTATTTTGTTATATAAAGGGCATATGAAGTAATAGGTCAAACTTAATTGTATGAAACTTATGTTATTCGTGCTCCCCTGAAAAAGAGGACCCACTGCTTGTACCACGGGACTTTAACTTGGAAACAGGGTTGCTGTTAGTGCCACAAACAAGTCCATGTCTAGGTTAAACTGCTGTATCTCAGGGGTCTCCTGAGTACATTCAGAGGAAATGCTCAGAGATTTTATGAGGTGCTTACAGCAAAACAACTATTATTGAAATGTTTGGCATGCTTTTAAGCTTGTTCTTCATACCAACTGAATGTATTATAAATAAAAGTTCTGCTATAATGACTTCTAGCTACATATTATACATATCTATAGTCCTGGCAAGAGATACCTGCATATCCTTTTCTATAACAATGATGAAGTATATGTTTTCTTAGAGTTTGTAAGTTTCTAAATAACGTAAGTCATGTGCCCAAAGGAGACTAAAGGACATGAAAAAGTTTTTTGGTTTTTTTTAAAATATATTTTATTGATTTTTTACAGAGAGGAAGGGAGAGAGATAGAGAGTTAGAAACATCAATGAGAGAGAAACATCGATCAGCTGCCTCCTGCACATCTCCCACTGGGGATGTGCCCGCAACCCAGGTACATGCCCTTGACCGGAATCGAACCTGGGACCTTTCAGTCCACAGGCCGACGCTCTATCCACTGAGCCAAACCGGTTCCGGCATGAAAAAGTTTTATTACCCATTTTGGCCCATATGAAACCTTACAGATGTGCCTACTGTGTATCAAGTTGTCAGTCAGTTGACATCATTTATTTGTTTTTAATGGATCCTTGCCTGATAACCTTTTCTTCTGGCATCTGCTGATACAGCCCTTAAAACCAGGTTACAGATTCACCAGAACACCATTTCTACAAGTTCTCTCAGGTTTTATACAGTCGCTGACACCATGCAAACAGTCTGTCTCCAGTGGCATCTTTTCTGTCAGAGTCCTCCTAAAATAAAAATTCTTTCTCTCCCTCTCCATCTTTTCCCCTCCTCCCCCGTCACACCCCCAATATTTCCTTGCTCGATAGCATCTCTAGGGCATAGTATTCACTATAAAATTCTGTCATCATTCTTAAAAGGTCGCAAATCTCCCAGACTAGAACTTGAAATTTATTCTCTTGTGAGGGGGAAAAAAAGATGCAAGATGAAGCCTCTACTACTAAATCCTGAGGTTTAAAACATAAATGGAAATAAATTAGGATCTGAATTACAGAGCAACTTAGGATTTCACAACTTGATTTTGAAACGCAATTTTTGGACTGGAACATGCGGTGTCCCCCTGGGCAGACTGGTTCCTGGGTTCTTTCTCCATGGGAATCGAAGAATGAATCCACGGACAGAAGGTGGTATAGCAAAGGTGGATATTTATGAAAGAACAAGTACAGATTCCCACATGGGGAGGGGGAAGAGTCCCACTGAGTCCCTGTTTCTATGGTTTATAAAGGCTGTAGATCTTGGTGCCTTGATATTCCCTCTGATTGGTCACTATTTCCTTGGACTGGTTACTATAGTACAACGGTTCTCAACCAGTGGGTCGTGACCCTTTGGGGGTCGAACAGTCCTTTCACAGGGGTTGCCTAAGACCATCGGAAAACACATATATAATTACATATTTTTGTGTGATTAATCACTATGCTTTAATTATGTTCACTTTGTAACAATGAAATTGGGGGTCATCACAACATGAGGAACTGTATTAAAGGGTCACGGCACTAGGAAGGTTGAGAACCACTGCTCTAGTAACTTGTGAGCTCAAAGGTTGAACCTCACATGGGACATGTGAGGTTCCCCCCCCCTTTCCTTATTGTTTTCCTATTCCCTTTGGGGTTTCTACTCCTTTTGGATGAAGGGCTTCCTTCCCTTTATTTTGTAAATATAGACCTTTTGCTGTTTCCAGCTCCCTCATTCAATGGAAATGTACCCGTTTCGGCTTTTCAGCTTCCCTATTCCAGCTTCCGCCAAGCCAACCTTTCGGACCTCGGGGTCCACCAGTGGTCTCTGGACCACAGATTGGCAACCGCTGCCCTGTTCTATGGAAATATACCTCCTGCTGCTCTGCAGCCCTGTGCTTCTTCCATTGGTCCTCTTAATTTCTAAAATTTCTAAATCTGTCCTTTTCACCCCTAAAAATTCCTGTTTCAGTTTGATCACAGTGACCTGCCTACATATATCAGCTGGGCAAATACTTATATTGACTGTACTTGTAGTGAAGTTTTCCTGCTTTGCCTGTAGCTTTGATGCTTAGCACATAGCTAAGAACCTAGAAGAAAATATAAAAAAGTTCTGATCACCTCAAATAGTTACAATGTTTAGGCCTTAGATCATATAGAAAAGACTGTAGCTCTTGGTTTTTAAGTTCCTGGGCTCTCTTTCAACCAGATCCAAAGAATGAAGGGCATATGAAGTCACAGGTCAGACTTAATCAGAGCAATAAAAGGTGGCAGCTGATACAGGAGACTAACAAAGTATATGCAAAAGCAGTGATAGCTTGCAGGGTAAAAAACTGGGGACATTTGTTGGGGAGTGGGTTTGGCTAAATTTAAAGGTCGAAAGGCATTACTGTGTAAGAATATCATAGCATTTGGGGCCGGTATTGGTCTTGCATTCTAGACACAGACTCACTGCAATGTGTTTAATATTTTGCAGTACAAAGGCAGTAAAATGTATGCATCATTGAAGAGATTTTGTAAAAAGTATTTAAGCTTGAAAACCTGCCTAATGGTGAAAGAGACAGAACTCTGAAGAATTTGGATGTTTGAAAACTTTGTTTTACTATCATGCCAGAGAAAATGTTATTATATATTTTGTATTGATTTCCCCCCTACAGTAATGAATGAAGGTATCACAAAACATATTACTCAATTTTGTAGAGAAGAAGTGGACCTCAGAATGCAGATAAAATGTCCCACACTTATTTTGTGATATTTTAGAAGTAAATGTACTGTTATTTTGTTGTGAGATATGCATTATTATATTGATAATAACTGCATAGGATTTGTTCAACGGAATATTTAACATTGCATGAAGAGGAATGGGAGATTTTGTGTACAAGAATTTAAGTAAGGGTTTTTTAAAGTACTAAAGCACTTTTGAATGTGATTATTAATATGGAGAAAGATTGACTCTATATCTTAGCTTTACTTTTTCAATTTTTTTAAAACAAGCTTGTATCAAACTGATTGGTTTCTTTAAAAATAATTTAATACAGTATAACAGTGAATAGATTGGAAGGCCAAGGTTTTAATCTCTTGTTAGATGATATTGTGCTTAATTTGAAGGTAATCTCTTTAAGGTTTATACTTGGTATTTGATAAAGTCATTTATTTGGGAATGCAAAATAATCCTCTTAAATCTCTTCTTGTACTGAGGTCAGGATGAACATTTACATTCTACTGATGCTGGAGATTATATGAAGACAACCAGGGTAAAAGGGGCTCATGACTCAAGCAGAGAAGACTAGAATAGTCAAATGAACATTAGAGGATGTTTGTATTTGAAACAAGTTGACAAATCTCTCTTGGTAATGGCAAGCAGTCTCCCACCTCTGTGTCTTCCATCTGTGCTCTCACACCTTTGATGCCGTTCTGTCCTCACATTTTTCTATCCAAATGTGCATTGAACTCAGATTTTATCCACACTCTTTTCTTGTTTGTTTAGCCACCTTTTTCCTTTCCATAGTTTAACTTTTGTATTGTAGACACAAGCTTTTTTGAAATGTTGTCTACAGACAAACAAAAAGCAAATTACCATTCAAAAATGCTTTAATATTTATATGCCAAGTTCTTATTTTATATTTTGTGCTTCCTACAGAGCCAGGGCTTAGAACAGTATCAGACAAGACAAACAACACAACTAAACAATGACAACAAAACCCAAAAGATACAGTCTATATATTGAAATGAATGGAGCTACCCTCTCTCCCCCAAATCAGTGTTCCGTAAATATACATACATTTTAAACAGAAGTATATTTTTTATATAAAAAAAAGCCAAAAGTAGTTTCAAGAACTTTGTTTTTCAGTTTTTACAACCTGTGTTGTAGATGAACCTACTTTGAAAATGCTGCTCAGTGCTCCTGAGACAGCTTGTTGTTTAAGATACAGTGTTAACATACAGGCATGATACGGAGTGCTTTTTATGTTCCTGATGCATCATCAATTAAAGAAAAGCTACCGCTAAGTGATAGATTACTTTGTTAGATACAAAGTTCTGACATTTCAGCTAACTTTAATTTTGAATTAGAAATTTTTCTGGTATCATTTTCCCTTTTCCTTTCTTCTCTTTACTTGGGGACTCCCACTGTATCAGGTTAAATATCTTGCTAGACAAGTTAACAAGGGGCATCCATTCTGATATATTTATAAGTACAGTGAATAAGGATAGTATTTATTGAAGTGATCTTAAAGGTTAACAAGGTTTTTATTTCTGCTGATTTAATGAAGGCTTTTAATTTGCCTCACATCCCGTCCTCATTTAATTTGATTTCTATATAATTTATTAAGAAGTTTTAGCCAAACAAAAGCACCAAAGAGTCTCAAACCACATCAGCTAGAAAATTACATTTTCTAGTTTATTTTCATAATTACTTATCCAAAATATGGTTTATTTTTTAAAAACTAGAATTGGATTAACTTGGAACATTTTATAAAATAATGAAAATTATATCATCTAATAATAGATCACCTTATTAATATCTTTTGTATAGTTGGTACAATATTTAATAGTTGAAATGGACTTCCAATGTTTTGTTATATTTATTTCCCAATAGTAGTAGTAGTAGTAATAATAATAATAATAATAATAATAATAATAATACAATAGTTAACATTTCTTAAGCATTTCATATTGTTATTCTAGAAAACATTCTAGAAGGCATTCTTTTTCTTTGTCTTTTTTCTTTTTTAAATCCTCACCTGAAGACATGTTCATTGACTTTTAGAGAAAGGGGAAGAGAGAGATAAAAACATCGTTGTGTTGCCTCCTGTACATGCCCCCTGCCTGCGTCTACCAGGGATTAAACCTACAAACTAGGTGTATGCCCTGAGTGGGAATTAAACCCGTGACCTCTTGGTGCAGAGGAGGTCACTCCAGCCAACTGAGCCTCACTGGCCAGGTCCAGAGAAGGCATTCTTAATCTCATTTAACTAACAAGGAGACTGACCTTCAAAAAGTCACATGACCTATAATTCAGCATGACCTGTAATTCAAGCAACCAATGACAATTTGAACTTGACTCTACATGTTCCCATTCCAATTTATTTTTTACTCTTTTCTGTTATACCACTTTGCTTGTGTGAATTATAGTTGTGTGTTTTTTTCTCAGTTCTTGGACTCATAAAACGAGAAGGAGGAATTGGTGTACTGCTATTTGCCTTTTAGAAAAATATTTCAAACTGCTCCTCAGCCCAACATTAGCACTTTTTTTTGCCATCAGCTTATACCACTTCCCTTCCTCTTGGGAGCCCAAGTAACCATCATGATATCTTGAACTTCCTCAGTGACTTCAAAACTTTGTTTCTTCTCTAATATTTGTTCCCTTAAAATTTTTAACACATAAACTTGTGACCCTTATAAAATCCTGGTGTTAAACTTCATGGAAGTTCCCAACACTAATGATCCCCATCTTCATTTTTAGGTACTTACTGGCAATGCTATTTCTTAGATTTTCATATCATGGGAGTTGTGCAGGTACCAGTACTTTAAATTCCTCAGGCTTTCCATCTCTTAACAGAATCTTCTTTCTACCTCTTCTTACCTTCATTTCTATTGAACCCATCTTGTCGCTGCTCTAATTCTCAGTCCTCCTTTTCCCTCCTCTTTTCCAACCTAGTCTCTGTGGCAATCCATTTCAAGAGATATTCAACTATTTATGAATTTCTCAGCTGTGATGCTTTAACCATTTCTGCTTCATTAAGTTCCAAACTAAGGTAGTTTCCAAAGAACCTTCCCCATTTCTGGCACCAGAAAAGTGGAGTGCTGTCAAAAGGTAGTAGGATCCATTGGAAATCCTGGTGGAGCTGAAAGGTTAAGTTGGGCTCATAAAGGAAACGAACAATAAAGATAGAAAGTAATGGTATGAGGAGTAAGATTATGGGGGATTGAAGTAATTACACTGTAGTTACAGTTACAAATATTGTTCTAAACAATAGTTTATTACATAAAGTACTGACTCTCAGTGTGAAAGTAAGGTCACCAAAGCAGCCCACCGTGACAACATCTCATCTATGGACCAAAGGAGCTTTAAAGATGTCTCTGGAAGTTTCCTAGCAAAATTCTGCAATGCAGTCCATGTGACTGGAAGTCTTTGCAAGGGGAGGCGATAAACAAATGAAATGAATTTCCAAACTACTTCTAGTGAAGAACATTTTGACTTTTCCAATTGCTAAGGGGCGTTTTTAAATGTAAAGGAAATAAGTAAAAAGCAGTGTACCCTGTAAAACTAAAGAAATTACAAAGGGTGTTCATTTTTTAAGTTATCATGTTAAGAAAACATGATGGAATCAGACAGGTAATTGAAAAATTACTAATTGTCACAGTGTCTGCATCCCAATGGTCTAAGAGGACAGTAATGGACGAATATTTTGTTTTATATTTTGTTCTGTATATTTTGGAGTATGATCATAGGAATTATGATTGAAGGAGACTAGAAAATTATTGGAAGAAAAGAGTCAAGACACAAATGGCCAGGTTTTGGAAAAAATCATCTATGTGGGTATTGAAATTCCCAAAAATTATGCCAGGAGAAATGTTGGAGAGAATGACAGTGAATTGGGAACAGAAATCTTCAAGGAATGAGGGCATATGGTACAGAAATCAGGAGATAACTATAATACGATGGTAGGTTTGGAGAATAGAGATATATGATGTGAGATTAAAACTGTGTGAGAGAACCTTCAGAAAGTCTCATTGAGGAGCAAGAGGGACCTATGCCACATCTCAGGTCTAAAAGCTATGGGAGAGAAACTGGTATTTAGTTAAGAGGGCTACAGGGTAAGCAGTGACCCAAGGGAGAGCTGAATTCCTCTAGAGCAGGAACACATATAATAGCCCAGTCCCAGGCATCAGGCTCTTTGAAGGTCCTCATTCTACAGCGTTTAGCACATTGAGCTCATTATAATAATTGATATGTCCCACTAAGAGTAACACATTTCAGCACATAAAATATGTTTTCATATACAACAGCTCTTTTAAACCTCATAACTAACTCAGGGGTCATTATTTTCCCCCTACTTTACAGATAAGGAAAAAGACAGAGAATAGAATAAGTGATCTGCACTAAAACACACACACACGCGCGCACACACACACACACACACACACACACACAACCCACAAAAAACTAGGTGTATGTCTTACAGACCGAAGTCCAGGACTCTTTACTATAACACAGCTATGGGAGGATCCCTTCTAAAGCTCAGCTGGGCTACGAAGATTTCTGCAGTTGTGCCCTGACCTACTTTGCCCTATTCAGACAGGCCTCTAGGTATTTTGAGGTCTGCATAGTTTAGGTTACTGGGAATGTCAATGTCTGCTTGGTGGCCTTCATCCTTGCCCATGTTTGAATTGCTTGTGGTCCTGATTGAAAAACAACATTATTACTAGGGGAATATTTCTTTTTCAGTTTTAACATACTCATAATTGTGCAACCTATTACACAAAGAATTCTTTTTCCTCTAATTTACATGTTTCAAATACTTATAAACCATGATGTTTCTTCTTTGGTGTCTGACATGCTAAGTCATACATATTTTTTTCCCTTTAATCTGGCCTTGTAAGCCATTTCTTTCAACATTTTAGTTGTTTCATTTGCAATCTGTCCAAGTAGCCTACATATTTATTCAAGAGGCTTGGGAAAATCTCAACAAAGAATTCCAGGGATGTTTCCCTAAATAATGCCACACACATTAGTCTGTTTTATTTTGCAAATATATTCTTAATTTTTAATCTGTTGCTTTGCTATAATTATGTCTTTCTATCAGAACACATTTTTCCAAATAATACTTGTCCATGTCTTTTTTATGACTTTATTTTGCATTTCTTTCACTGGAATTTTATTTAATTTTTTGATTCTGTATTTAGTATAATAGTTGTTACTTTTATATGGTGAATGCTCTGCCCACAGAATCTCAGAATAATTTAACTTCATTTGCTGACAATTATACTAATTCTAGAGGCCCAGGGCACAAAATTCATGCACTTGCGGGGAGGGCTTCCTCAGCCTGGTCTGCACCCTCTCTCAGTCCCGGAGGGAGCCCCGGGATCGATAGCCCAGCAGAGGGAGGCCCCGCCCACCCGCTGCAGCAGCGCCAGCCAGAGGCCTGGGCCTCCCTCTTTGGGGCAATCACAGAAGCCCCCCCAGTTGATCGCACTGCGGCTGGTGGCCTGGGCCTCTCTCTGCAGGGCAACTGTGGGGTGGTGGCGGGGTCCCCCCCCCCTGCCCCCGACCAATTGTATCACACCTGCCTTGGCTGGCCTGGCGCCAGTGCGTGTCATAGCATGGTTGTTTGGATGGTCGTTCTGCTGTTTGGCCATTCAATCAATTTGCATATTATGCTTTTATTATTATAAATGCTATTTATTGCTATTTTTGTATCATGTACATAAATGCTTGATAATAATTTTTAATTGTTGGTGGGGGACCTGCAGGTAGCCCTTTGATCAGCTCATTTCCCCAGTGCACCCAGTTTCAATGCACTCATTCCTCCCCTTAGTTCCCTGTTTTACATTTATTCCTTTTGAGGTCTTTAAGTACTTATTTTCTTGAATCTATCTTCTATCTCTATTTTTATTTTTTCCTCCTTCTATATTTATTTCTAGCTATCTCCTTCTGTATGTTGCCAATTTCTGCCTGTAGCTTCTTTCTCAGTTGAAACTACACACCTCCACACAATCTAATACCTCTGATCACCTTCTCCAAGTAATCAATGCTCCAACACATATACACACCATATACCCTTTACTCTCTATAACTCTTTATCTTTTAATTATAGTATTTTTTTCAAAAATCATAGTGATATAAACACTTTTGTATTAGCTTCTTTATTTTCTGTCCTGTTTCCAATGTTTTGTAAACTCCACGTGGGCAGAACGGACATCCATTTTGTTTCTTAATATGTATTCAACTCCAAACATGGTGTTGAATAGGGTTGGGTAGGTACTCAAATTATATTTGTTGACTGAATTTACACATGTATCAATGAATGAAAACCATGAATGGAAACAACGATGCTGGTATATAAATCTTTCCCTGGTTAAAAAATATGTTCCTTTGATAGATCCATTAACTTATTTAGTACCTTCTTATCTGTTTGATGCACTGATGCACTGACCTGTGATTTATGGCATAAGCGATACACTTTGAGAAAGCAGTAAATACTTTAGTAGTGGCAAACTCTAAGAGCTGACTGAATAATGACCTATCTGTTTCCATAGCTGTCTAATTTATAAACACCTTATAAGCAAGATTCAGGTTGTACCTTAAATGAGCAAATTCAACAAAATAGTTGCAATTGTATATAGAAGATAGTAAGGTTTAAACCAGTGGTTCTCAACCTTGGCTGCACATTAGAATCACCTGGGAATCTTTTTAAAATCCTGATTTCTGGGCCTCATCCTCCGGAAATTCTGTTTCTTTGTTATCGGGTGGGGCCACAACATTAGTAACAAAGAAACAGAATTTCCGGAGGATGAGGCCCAGAAATCAGGATTTTAAAAAGATTCCCAGGTGATTCTAATGTGCAGCCAAGGTTGAGAACCACTGCTTTAAACTGTCATTTTATTATCAAGTGTTGACAAGAAAAATATGTGCAACAAATTCAAAGCACTTGGTATTTTTAATTGTCAGGTGGGGGACCTGCAGGTAGCCCTTTGATCAGCTTATTTCCCCAGTGCACCTGTGATCAATCCTATAGCTCTACCAGCAATAACTGCCCTCCAGTCGTAACTTCTTACCCTCCTCCCACCGTGCATTCACACCTGCTGAACCCAGATGTACTTGGCAGAGGGGGAAAGACGGCACCTGGAGCTGTGTCTGCTTGGGAGCCTCCAGAGCAGTGTAATGACAGTGTCTATGTCATGGCAAACTGCTGTTTATTCCCCTGTGGGCTACCACACATCTACCTCTCTTAAATGCCTCAGTGGTTCTAAAACAGTTTGTATGCTTGTGACCCCAGTAATTGTGTGATTTCTACTCCTAGCCTGAAAGCTCTGAAAACTACATGTCTCTCTTTAAAACAGCCTAGACAGCCAGGGATTGTGTCGAGTACAAATTGTAAAATCGAATGCATTGCTCCTTTTTTATGTGATAGGAAAGAACTGTTGGCAATTTATTTTGAGGAGCAGTTAATTTCTTATTCTTGTTCTAAAGCTTTAATTATTTTTAAACCTATAAATATATACTCATTGAAGAAAAGTTTTAATGGTAACATTTTGGTATCTCTATTTATAGAGACTTGCTTCAATTAATAAATATCTTGGATGGATCATGCGACATAGTTGTATAATTTATTTACCCGACAACTTTTATTGTGCAGAGATTGATGCAAAAGACTGTTCTGGGTGTTGAAATTACAACAATAAACAAACAGACCTAGGTTCTTTTTCCCAGAGAGCTCACACTCTAATGAAGGGGAGCAGAGAATAAACAAAGGGAGTTTGTAGGTTACAAGGAAAGGGTAGGGGTTTCAGGAGTGGATTTAACTTAGGTAGTTGTGCTCAATCAAGCCTCACTATTCAAAAAGTTAAGGAAGTGAGGTATATGTTGCAAGTATGTTGTCTTCAGCTTCATTTGTCTTTATATTGTATTTATTATTTTATGTGGTGTTAAAATAAATTTATTTTGTAAGATATATTAATATTTTTCATTATGATTTGCCTTTGGCATCATATTTAAGTGCATAGGAATTGTTCTTTGTTTTTCCCACCAAATGGTTAGCTATGTGCCCCAACACAAATTACATCAAATGTTAGGAAATGAGGCATGTATCATATATTAAATTCTATGATATATTTGCATCAGTTCAGAGACCTACCAGGGTGCTTCTCTATTAGTGTGACAGTAGCATATAGTTTTAATTATTCTAAATTTGTAATATATTTGTGCCATCATATACAGTTATTTAAAAATATATCTGAATATGCTTTGCTAAATATTTTAATTGGGGTGCTTGCATATATTTTCATAAATGATATTTTAAGCTATGTGTATCAGGCTCGGTATAAAGGAAATGCTGAGTTGGTAGAATTAATTGGGAAATTCAGTTCCCTGGAAGATTTAAATATTATAAGAGTTTTATGTTTCTTGAAGTTTTGAAGTAACTCAGATATTAACCAATCTGATCTGCTTGCTGGGTATTTTTGTGAATACTGCTTCTAGGGTCTTTCTTAATCAATAGAGCACTCACTTGTTATCTATTTTCCATGTTTGATGATTTGTAATTTCTGATACAATAGAATACTTTAAGGATATCTTCTAGTTGATTAGCATATGTTATATATAGCATTAAAATGTTTGTGAAGAGTTTCATATTTATAAAAACAAAACATAATGCAGTAATCTATATATGATCTGATCATTACAAAGCAAAAAAAAAGTAAGGGTAAAACAAGATAAAGCTCATAGGCTCAGGAGTTAGGGTTTCAATTTCAACAGATAACTGACCTTGCTTTTTGAAAAAGGAGAAAAAAGCGAAGATTATAATAATAGAGCCTGACTCTTAGTGTTATTGTGAGGATTTAATACAGGTTAAGTGCTTAGAACAATGTCTGTAGCCCAAGATGGGCCGTTATAATGATTAGATCTAACCCATATAATATGCTTATAGATCCTGGCACAATATAAACCCTCAATAAACACCAGGTATTATTTTCTTAATTGTGGTTGTGGCTATTACTATAAAGAGGACAGTTACCATAGGACACATTAAGAGGAGAATGATATACTTGTAAGGAGAGGGTGGGAACTTGGATCCGTTTGACAAATTGGCTGATCATCAAAGTGGAGCAATCCTTGAATTTATCTGAAATATATTTTGTTTAGGTTCTGGCTTCAAAATATTTAATTTTGGGATATTTGGTTGCCATAGTACATTAGGGTTTTAATAAAAAAAAATGCCATAGACTGGGTAGATTATAAAATACAGAAATTTATTTCTCATCGTGCTGAAGGCTAAGAAATGCAAGATCCGTGTGCTGGCAAATTCAGTGTCTGGTGAGAGCCTGCCTGCTGTGCGTCTTCACATGGTTCATGAGCCAAGGGCGTTCTCTGAGGCTTCTTTTATAAGCCACTGATCTCATTTCTGAGGCCATCAGCCTCCTGATGTAATCACCCCGCAAAGGCCCACCTCCAAAACCCACCACATTGGTGAATGTAGTGCAAAGAGGTCTATAGTATTGTCTTTAATAGAAAAATCTTTCAATGTCTCCTAACTCACCAGGAGGTCCTTGCTTCCTTCATATTCTTCCCACACTATTTGCACTGATTCTCTACTCTGAGTATAGGCTATAGGTGTGTCCTGATTTATTACCTGTAATAGAAACTTCTCCACTATTTTAGGTTATTTTTATTTCACAGTTTGACTTGGCAGTCTCAATTGTAAATACTGCGTATAAGAAAGCTGACAGCCTGAAAGCTCTTTGTAATCTACTTATTCATGGCTAGAGTGTGTATGGTCAGTACTTAGTATTCAGAAAACTCTGCTATTTTTTTGCCTTTAAGAAGTTCAAAAGTGTTTAAATATTTTTACTCAAAATAGATAAAATGAAGTTGATGTTGGACTAAAGGTCTTAAAATAATAGAATTCTGTTTGCATTTTAAAGAAGTGACGACTATTATAGCTCATCCCCCTTCTGTTTCAGGAACAGCAAACAAAAATAACTTACTATTAAAACAAGACATTTAGGTCATATCAAGATATAGATATGCAAACATGTGTTAAGGGTTAGAATAAAACTATATGGTTTTTTACAGAATGAATCAAGTGGTTTAGATGAATTAAGAAATAAATGATTATTCTGTCCAGCCAGCATGGCTCAGTGGTTGAGCTTCAACCTATGAACCAGGAGGTCCCAGTTCTATTCCAGAAGGTCTGATTCTATTCCTGGTCAAGGCACATGCCCAGGTTGCGGGCTCGATCCCCAGTGTGGGGCGTGCACCCAGAGGCAGCTGATCAATGATTCTCATTTCCATCTCTCTTTCTCTCTCTGTCTCCCTTCCTCTCTGAAACTATATATATATATATATATACACACACACACAATGATTCAGGGTAGAAGACTGCTAGGTCAATTTGAGTATTACAGGAGTTCTCCATAAAGGAATAATTGTAGCATGCAGATTCAGGATTATATCCCCATTTTAAGCTAACTTTGCATTGAGAGGTATCAAGAAATTGCTAATTCAAAATATTAGTGATGATTCATAAATAATTTTGAAATTGATCTTTACAGAAAAAAGCATGCTTCTCTAGGAATAATGAAATTAAATAATACTGAGTAGCAATCTTAATTGCATACCAAGTCCCTTTTGCAATAGAACATAACATATTTAATCTACATAACACCAAAGGGTAAAGAACATAGGACAAGAATTCCACTATTATTTATATGTACGATCTCATGTAGATACAGGTTTATATAACTCTTCATCTGTATTAGTACTGTATTAGTACTAGTTTAGGTATCAAAAAGCTTAATCTTGGCCCTACCAAGAACTCGCCTTGTGACTTTAAGCAAACGAGCCTAATTTTCTTTTTTGGCAAAAATTGAGATAATAGTCTCTATACTATTTGAGAGTTGTGGTTGTTTTTACTTTTGACTTATTATAATGATCAGAATGTAAAGGAAGCCATATGTAAGGAGTGATTTTTAAGTCTGAAAACTGACATATAAATTGTCTGTTTTGGTGGTAGCTTCAAATTCTTGCTTTCTGTGCTTTTATAGAATCAGCTAATACTGGAATTCATGACAATTCCCAGTTTTTATAAGATAGTCCCTTCATTTATCTTTGCATGTTTATTAAGCATATTTTGATGCCATGAAAACATTTTTTAGTTGATTTGAAAAGAGAGAGTGAGAAAACACAGCTTTGCTGTTTCACTTATTTATGTGCCCATTGGTTGATTCTTGTATGTGCCCTGTCCAGGGATCTAACTGGCAACCTTGGCATATTGGGATGATATTCTAACCAACTGAGCTACCCCGGCCAGCTCCTCCTTAAAAAACTCTTGTTGATTACAATTATTTGGAAAAGGAGCATAAACACACTTAAAAAATGGTGACAAATCTGACACATAGGTAGTCACTGCAATGTGAGAGTTTAACTGGTGAAGATCAGACTATGGGCAGCTCTCACATGTTAAAATGGGCGTATTCATATCCAGTGTCCCCCAGTGTCCATGATTTCACTCCCCCTTTTAAACCTAAATTGAGAAATAAAGTGACTGGCTTAGAAAAATTTTTTTTTGTTCATACAAATGTAGAAACTTAAGTTATTCTTTTATCCCCACTGACAAAATTTCTCTCTCTAGAGGGTCATCTTCTTTTCTGTTATGTTCCTGCAATCAAAAACTTCAACTTCTAATCCCAATGCCAGTCCACATTATGAGATTAATACAAATTTCCTTAAATATAACTATGCCATCATAGTGTTAAATATAACACTATTTAAAATATTTAACTAGTATTATTTAATTACTTCTAGAGAAGCATGCCTTATTTTGTTTCTGTAAAGCTCAATTTCAAAATTATTTATGGACCATCACTTATTTTTGAATTAGCAATTTCTTGATACCTCTCAATGCAAAACTTAGCTTAGATTCCAACACCAAAATGCAATCACATTATTGGGATCTCTCCCCCTCCTCCTCTAGTAACTGTAATGTATATGTAGTTATAAATTTCTAATGTTTTATTATAAACTAGAGGCCTGGTGCACAAAATTTGTGCACAGGTAGGGTCCCCAGGCCTGGCCGGTGATCAGGGCCAATGTGGGGTGACCAGCAGGGCAATGGGAGTGCCCCTGCTGGCACCTGCCTTGGCCAGCATGGCGCTGCTAGCTTGCTGGCTGCGCCCCCCGCTGCCACAGCTGGTCACCTCCCTCTGCAGGGGAATCAGGGAGCCCCCACTGGCACCCGCTTTGGCCAGCCTGGCACCACCCACTTGCCAGCCCCACACCCTGCCGCCTCCGCCAGTCACCTCCCTGTGCGGGGCAACTGGTGGGGCAATCGGGGGTCCCCCCCGTTGGCACCTGCCTTGGCTGTGGGCAGCTCCTGCATTGAGCATCTATCACGGACAATTTGCATATTAGTCTTTTATTATATAGGATAAAAATATTTAGATAAATTAGAAGAATAAATACCTTAATTAAATTATCTCTTTAGTTATAGTTAGTAATAGAATTCATATGGTGATTGCTTTAAAAATAACATTTTTTGGAAACCAAATTTACTAATAAAACAAAAATAGTAGCAAAATTGTTGCAAAAAATAATTTCTGCATGTTCTTTGGGAAGTGGCAGAGATCAATTTGAAGAAAACTTTCTTGATTATTTCTAAAGGGGTTAATTTATTTTACTTTGTATTTCCCATAATTCAAGAGTGCCTCAAAGTATTTAAAATGTTATTGCTGATAGCAGTTGTATAGTAAACCAATCTAAGGTTGAAGGTTTTGGGTTGCTGATTTAACTTTAATTGGGAATATGTTATAAATTAAGTCAATTGACTTTGGAATAATGAGAGGCATGAAGAACTCTTCCAGGATTAATTGTTTGTGAAAGCAATTACTATGAGCAAAGCCTAGAATCTGAGCCCAGGCAATTGGAGCATACAAATTTTAACAGTGACTTCTCAGGCTCGTTTACCTTGGTATATCAATCTGAAAGTATGCATTTTAATATGTAACTGAATTATAGAAAACTTAATGTTTAGGTAATTTGGCAATATTAGAAATACAAACCATCACTCCATAACATTTAATAGAAGGAAATCATACTTATGCAGTATAGCTTGGATCAACCATTTTTTTTAAATTCAAGAAATTGTAGGAAGATACAACTATGAGGAAGATAGAATTTACCAATTTAAAGCTTATTCAGATGGTTCAATGGTTCCCTGACTCCAAAAAAAGAGAAAATTAAAGCAAAATGAATTGCTGTATAATTTGGTTGCACTCCAAGAACTTAAACACTATTGGTTTTTTTTTTGTTGGAGTAGTAACAAAGGTGTGCAGTAAAGCAAAAAGATACTGTTATGTTCTTTCAAAGCGGGCAATTCAGAAATTGAAGTGGAAACCACTTCAGAACACTTTATTAATAAATGTGTATAATTAAAACTTGGGCCGAAACTGGTTTGGCTCAGTGGATAGAGCGTCGGCCTGCGGACTGAAAGGTCCCAGGTTCGATTCCGGTCAGGGGCATGTACCTGGGTTGCGGGCACATGCCCGGTGGGGGATGTGCAGGAGGCAGCTGGTCGATGTTTCTCTCTCATCAATGTTTCTGACTCTCTATCTCTCTCTCTTCCTCTCTGTAAAAAATCAATAAAATATATTAAAAAAACAAAAACAAAAAAAACTTGGTTTCTTTGGCATTGCTGCTCATTTGGGAATTTAGTTTATATGTATTCTACATTAAATTCATTTTGTTATATATCTATATAAGCTTTTACTACAGGGTGCTAGTCAAACTGCAGCTATGAAATAACATACAGGAAACTTGTATAACCAGAATATTTATGACTTCCATTTTAGGTTATTAGACTATTATGTTGAGATGCTCAATATTGGTTCTTTTGGTTTATGAAAATCACTGATACATCTACAATGACAAAATGGTACTATAAACTTTAAGAGGCATTATTGATATGCAAAACACACTTTCTACTTGTTTAGTTCAACGAGTTTTAAAAATTGTATCTCAGCACTATAGAATGTTTCCATAATACTAGAAAATTCTCCCTTGTTATTAAAGTACATTTCTTTATTCCTGAAAAGTGTTTCCTATAAATATACCACAATTTGTTTATCTGTTCTCTAGTTGATGGATGATGGGGTTGTTTCAACTTCTTAGTTATTATGAATGAGTATAATCTGAAAAATCTTATAGAAAATATTTTAATATAATTTAATTTATATTAAATATATGTAATTTTATTTCTCTTTGGTAAAAACCTAGGAATGGAGTTCCTGAGTCATAGGTAGATATATGTAAACTTGGTGAAAAACTATTCAGCTGGTCTACAAAATGATTGCGTAATTTTGCCCCCTTTTCAGCTATGTATGAAAGACTCTGTTCCATATCTTCACCAAAATTTGTCATTATTAGTATTTTGATTGTAGCTATTATACTTGATATGAAATGGCAACTCACTGTATTTTTAACTTGTTTTTCTTAATGATTAAGGATGTTGAGAATATTATCATGAGTTTATTGACCATATCTATTCTTTTGTGAAGTGCTTAATTGTTTGCAAATATTACTTTTTTGTTATTGTTTGGGTATATTATAGGTGATTTATCCTGTATACATCCTGAATATGGCTACTTTGCCAGATATATATTACAGACATAATTCCTAGTCTGTGGCTTGATATTCGTTTTCTTAATGGTGACTTTTGATGGTATCTAATTTTAATTAAGTGCATTTTATTGACTTTTTTTCATTTACACTGTTTGATATAATACAAAGTCTTTGTCAGTCCAGTGTCACAAATATATTCTTTTTTTTCTTCTAGAACTCTCATATTTCTGGTTTTTATATTTAGGTTATGATCCTTCTTGAGTCAATTTTTGTATATATCACAAGGGATAATTTGAGGTTTATTTTTCTAATAGGGTGAATCACTTATTTCTATACCATTTTTGGAAAGAATGCTTTTTCCATTGCATTGACTTGCTACCTTAGTTGTATCTATTTCACATCTTTAATCTGTTTCTCTGTCTTTATACTAATACCAGGGTGTCTTGATTACTTTAACTTGGGTAATGTATTAATTCTAAATTTATTCTATTCTATATCTTTTGTATTTTTGTTTAAATTTTAGAATTGTCAATTTCTTCAAAAAGCTTGCTGGTATTTTGATTAAAATAGCATTAAGTTTATAGGTCACTAGGAGGGGAATGGACATATTAACAATTATATCTTTTAATAGACCAAGTTATTTTTAATTTTATTTTTTATATTTTTATTGATTTCAGGGGGGAAGGGAGAGGGAGATAGAAACATCAATCATGAGAGAGAACCATTGATGGGCTGCCTCCTGCACACCCCACACTGGGGATTGAGCCGGCAATCCAGGCTTGTGCCCTGACCGGGAATCAAACCGTGACCTTTTGGTACATAGGTCAAAGCTCAACCACTGAGCCATGCCCTTTGGGCTAAGATCTTATATCTAGTCATTTATGTATCTGTATCTATCTATATTTAATAATAAGTACAAATGCTTTTTAATTTTTACATGATTTTATAAAATATAAAGTACTTCCACATTGATTATCTCATTGTTCATACTTTCCCTTATTTTAAAACAGGAACTGAGTGTAAAAAGTTAAGGTCATTCAGAACCTTAATATGTTTCACAGTGCTTACGAAAGCCCTGTGCACATAGGTTATATTTGATAGGCAACTCGAGTTCCAAGAAAACCTCTTATTAATATTTTTATAACATGATAGACATTGCTGTCAGAAAAAAGGATCAGCATTTAAAATGTGAATATTTTAAAACTAAAATAAATATATAAATATTCAAGTTTCCAGAAAAATAAAATTAGTGTCAGACCCATTAAAGGCTGGAATAACAAAACCTTTAAAAAACTGGAAGTAGATTACAGAATCAGAGATATTTAAAATGCCTATGATCACTTTATTCTCCTAGAAGTAAAGATTGTACTTAACTTTAGTCACTTTGATTAGATAAGTGACTCTTCTATTTATAAAGATACTAGAGGCCCAGTGCACGGCATTTGTGCACTGGGGGGGGGGGGGAGAAGGGGGGGGAGGGTGTCCCTCAGTTCGGCCTATGCCCTTTAGCAGTCTGGGAGCCCTCGGGGGAAGTCTGATGGATAGCTTAGGCCCCTGGAGAGTGGGCCTAAGCCACAGTCAGACATCCTTAGCACTGCTGCAGAGGTGGGAGGTAAGAGAGGCTCCTGCTACCACCACTGCGCTCAGCTTGTGCCTGAGCGGCACTCCCCCTGTGGGAGCACACTGACCACCAGTGGGCAACTTCTGTATTGAGCATCTGCCCCCTGGTGGTCATTGCCTGTCATAGCGACCGGTACTTCTGCTGTTTGGTTGATTTGCATATTACTCTTTTATTATATAGGACTAGGGGCCCAGTTCCTTGAAAGGAGCTATGGGCCATGAGGCTGAAGTAGGCACACGGGCGGGTCTTAGACCATTCTTCACGCCCCCGCCCAGCCCCTCCCACCATGGTCCTCAGCCCCTTGTCTTTTAGCAGCCCCACTCCCACCACCGCCGCTCCCATGCGCTGACGGTGCGATTGGGGCCAGTGCCAGCCGTGGGTGCAAGCGGGGCCAGCGCCATCAGCAAGTGCGAGCTGAGGTTGCTACCCCAATCACCCCTCAGGAGCAGGGGATGGTGGAGAAGCCCTCGGGAAATCAGGGCCGGCAGCCGCCTCTTGTACCCGCTGATGGCGCTGAGTGATCGGGGACCAGTGCTGGGCACTGACAGCGGGTGCTAGCAGTGGCTTTGGCGCCAACTGTGGGTGCAAGCGGGGCCGGTGCTGGCAGCAGGTGCAAGCGCCAGATGGAACCACAGCACATGGGAGCAAAGAATTTTCAGTAACCACCAGAGGCTTGCCCCAATGACAGTGACTGGCTCCCTGCCTTGGTCTGGTGTCCCTGCTCACCTGCTCTACCATCCCGCCGCAGCCAACACCTTCCATGTTCCACACAAGCCCACTGGTGGTCAGTGTACGTCATAGTGACCAGTTCCGCCATTTAGTCATTCCGCCATTCAGTCTATTTGCATATTAGCCTTTTATTATATAGGATAGGATTGGTAGTTATGATTATTCCTAGCTTTTTATAGACTAATCAGGCTCATGAGACAGGAAGACATTATGCAGAGGCTTTATCTTGCTTTAAAGCTTAAATAATGTGGTGTGAGTGTGTGTGTGCGCGCACGCATTTTGATGACTATATCCCAGAAAGGTGTTATCAGAAAGTTTTTGGTTCAACTAAATCTTTTTAGGTTCACATCTGAAGCAAGTCCAAACTAATGAGATTTTCTTTTAAATGGGTTAAGCAAAATCCAGTGATTAGCTATCTTTTTATTACTACTTATGTTGCAGAATTGACTTAGGAAAGTGGACTAAAGCTATACCAAAGAGCAAGATATATGCTTTTGAGCTATTCACTGCTGGCATTTTGCTACCACATTAAAAAATATGTAATATGTTGATATGGTACCTACAACATTTTAGGAAAATATATTTTAGAAGAATCTTGCTGTAAAATTCTAAGCCACTCCCCAAGTATATTATTTTTGCCATTTTATAAGACAATTTATAATACTAGATTGGGTTATTGAAAAAGGCAGAGCATTCTTTGCACTTGAGAGGCCATAATTAGCAGCATAATTATATTCACTGCCTCATCCATGACTTAGATACACCATACATGATTACAGTGAATTGAAATAAAAATCTTCTAAAGGATCACTTTTTGCCATGCCATTCTGGTAGGATTTCTTAGCTCTATACCAACTGCTACTTCGAAATGTGCTTAGGTTTCTTTTCCCGTCAGTGTTTACTGAGATTTTCATTGAGATAATTACCATTCTGGAGGTTATAACCTACACAGGTGATGACATTATTTATTTCTTCTTAAGAGTCTAATAGGAAATGACTGATAAAGGGCATTCAATTTATCTACTCATTTTATATTAGGAGATGTTTCTGGGGGCAGTGAATTTATTCCCAGGTTTCAAACACCTTGGCCTTTAAGTTGTCAAACTTCAGTCTTTAAGTGAATTAGCTGGGTTCTGACTGAAGTAATTGAATTCAGAGAAGGCTGTACAAATAGCTGTTCCTATATTTTCTCACACATTTCTGTAAGGTTCAAACGACTGGAAAGCAATTAGATGCTGAATTACTCAGTTATCCTTACAACACCTGTTCTTTGACCTCAGAAAAATCTCCACGTTTTCTCTCTAGGAACCTTTGGTCGCCTTCCCTTACTTTTCTGTTCAGCTTCTATCACTTTGCCCCTTATATTAACCACTGTCTTGTGGCTCTTCAGCTTCCCCAATCGATTGGTCTTGAGCTTCTCCTTGTTGGTCGTTGTTCAGGTTGTTGTTCTAGAAACATAGACGATACAAAAAGACACATGAGATTTCTGGTCAGTTCATTCACTCCTTGTTGATCATGGAATTAGAAGAGAGACATTGCTTACTTGAACAATTTGAATGTTTAGTGGTAAGAGACCAAAATGGTCTGAAGACAACAGGGACACATCTGTCCCACAGCCTGAGCTGCAGTCCCCATTCTCCCAGTCAGTGGCCAGTGCTTGGAGGGACAACAAGGTTAGCCTCTACCTCTCTGGTTTGAGTGTCCAAACTACTGGCTCTTCTCCCCGATCCTGTTCATCTACTGAAGTGCTTCTGACTAACATATACTTTCTTTGGACATGATAATACATTCCCTAAATTTCAAGTCAACTCTTGCAGTCCTAAAAAGTCAATCTTTTCTATCTGTTGGGATTTTATAATTTAACCATCAGATGGCAGCTTGATTTTTTTTCAGATGGCCAAGTTCATAGGGGATTCCCAACCTGTTCAAAATTGTAACTTCGGTGTTCATGAGCTATATAACGAAGACTTAAATCGTAGGATTTAAGTCTAGGGTTTGTTATTTATTTCAGAAATAAAATTGCATATTTTAGAAATGTATTTTGTACTTTTATGTGTAATGATTAGCAATGTGTTACAATAAATAATTTATCTAATTAAATGCCTATCTGATCACATTTTTAGTAAAAGTTGGGTATGAGAGAGGACATTTATCCAAATCCTTGCTGCGTTGAGTATAGCTGCCTTGCATGTTTTATGATAATGCTAGAGAGGCAGACATGCTGGGTAATGTTTTATGCAATCAAATGGTTGATTTAAAAATTTTATTTTTCATGTTTAAGTCATCTTAGATTAAAACAACAACTTTAAAATATAAATGTTAATTTATATGGGGTAGAACAGGAATAATATTAACATTGCAGTTTTTAATAAAGAAACTCAAATTCCCATACCTACATAAGTATTCTCCTTCAAAGTAATTGCCTTGAGAGCTTTATCCCGCCCCCCACCCCCCTTTTTAAAGCTATACCATGATTGTTCAGTTGGTATATTAAACTCCTTTTGAAACTGCCTACATAGCCATAGGGTAAAAATGGGTTCCATATTTCTCATGTCTTCATGATAGAAGACAGTTAGCTTCTATCCCAAAACTGCTTCTCTTTAACTAGTTTACTAGGTTTGATATTGAGAGATGTTTTACTTCTTTTAAAAATTGGATGTAATATCAAATGACCAAAATCTATAACTGTTTACATTTTTTTCATGGATTATAGCCCAAGCTGTGAAAACAATTTCAAAAGGGAACTTCTTGTCACCTGCTCACATCACATTGTTGTAGATATTTACAATTTTGACTAAGACTTGGCTGTAGCCTTTTGACTTATATAGGATTATAGGAAACTGGCCCATTTAGGTGTAAGGAGAAGAGAAGATGAATGAAAAATTAGCTAAGATCAGGTGTACTTCCAGAATGCAGTATCATTTGTAATGCATTCACTGGTACTGCCCTCTAGACCCCTATATTATGCGGTTCCAGGGTATACCAGAGCTAACTATTGCTTGTGCAGGAAGTTTTTTGGCTTTGTGGAGGATTTTTGTGGTTATTTCAGGTTTTCTGTGTGAATTCTGCTTTTCTTGTGGCTACTGTCACTGATCCAGCCCTGGAGAGAAATAAATGGGCAAATACTTTGTCAGTATTCCTAGTGATTCTATATTTCCATTTTATTCACTAAAAATAAGAACCTGATGGGAGTCCTGGGATAGGGATGGAAGGCTACAACAAGAAATGGGAGCATACATCAGAAAGTTCTCACAAGGCTCAAAGAGCTTGATACTTGAAGAATCAATCCCTGAATTACTGATATAGTGGACGGTAGAAGAAAATGAGCATGATGGGTTAGATCCGAGATTATACGGGAGAGGAAATAACAGCACTGCATTTATCTGATGTGTTAGGCAGCATAGTCCCCCAAAGATAGCAAGTGAAATACCTTAAACCTGTGAAAAAGAAATTTTGCAGATGTAATTTAAGAATCTTGAAATGGGGAGATTTTTCTGGATTATCTTGTAGGCCCCAGGGTTCTTTTTGTGAGTGCGTGCCCAAACCAGCAAAATCTCTGACTCAAAATTCTTCTGCGTGCCAACCCTAATTTTTTTGAGAACATGTTACGCCTACTTGATATCTCTTAAGGTGTACGTACGTGAAGAACCTTGAAGAAATAATAAAATTCATTCGAGCGACAAAAACACAGTATATGATGATGAAAAATACATTTATTTTTTAATGTATACATGTACACTGATAGTCCAACAGAAAACTATGACTCCGTTTGATATTATCAGTGGGACTTTTGCTGCTGCATCACTGATGACAGGGATTTTACATCAGGTTTATATTTCGTGACCTTCAGAGATATGCACGAGCTACTACTTTCATCCGTCAGGCTACTCCTATTACGAGTCTTAACAAAATTCATCACTGAGAACAAAGATTCACAAGCGTATGTGGATGAAACCAAAACACTGGTCGGATCTAGGAAGGCAGGGAGAGTTAAGGCCAGAGGCATAGAAATTGCTCTTCCCCTCTCTCGTCAATCCATGCCTATGGTCTTTAAGATAGCTTGTTATGTAAAATTATTTATTTATCTAAGATGCACCTACACTGAATTTATCTGAAAAATATAAAAGTCAATATTAAGAAAAAAAATGTAAATGGAAGATTATAAGAGAGGGTTTTGCGTGCCAGCAAAAGTTACTGGCATGCCATGTTTGGCATGCATGCCAGGGGCTGCCCGCCCCTGCTCTAGCAGCTGAAAAAGATAAGACAACAGATTTGCCCCTAGATCCCCAGAAAGGCATGCTTTCCTGATGACACCTTGATGTTAGTCTAGTGCAGCCCTTTCATATTTCAATATTATAGATTACAAAATAATAAATTTATGCTTTCTTAAGCCATTACATTTGTGCTAACTTGACACAGCAACAATTGAAACTAATATACTGATGAAAGAACTTCTCTCCCAGTTATGTAATCCTAGCCATTCCTCCTTATCAGCATCCTTGCTTTGGCATACTAGATTAGGAGATAGTTTATTTTCACATGATTTTTATGCAGCTGGTTAAGATTTTTAAAAAACACTCAAAGAATGAGTTCATCTGAATTAAAAACTAATTTAGAGGACGATATGTTTAAAATATGTTTATCAATTTATTTAAGAGATGTAATAGTGGTGGTGTACTGCAATACAATTTTCACCCAAAAGTGATTCTTTTTCTTAATTTTGATGTGAAATTATTCTTTCTAATACTGCTGTATCTTCATTAAAATTATCTTGAAAATTGTCTATATAATTTAACAGTACTAAAATAGAATATGTTTATTATACTTAGAGATAAATGGGCCATGTGCTCATATTTGGAGCTTTTTATTTCATGCAGAGATCTATCTATCCAGAATATCACTTTAACAGAATTTGATATGTGATTTTTAATGCAGTGCTTAAAAAATATGAGGCAAACCTGAACCTAGCGTTAGTACTATGATAGAAAAATTCTCATAAGGAAATGAAGAAAAGTATTAAGATATGAAAATTATATAAGATATAAAATAGAATTACATCATAAATTATGCCTTCAACATATTTCGGTTTTATATACATATGTGGGGAATTGTTACATGTAAGCATCAAAAATATAAAATTTATTTTTGTTTATTTTTTCATTTATATTTATAATTTACTGAGCACTACTTGGGCCAGGCATTGTTTTAGGTGCTCAGGATACAAACAATCAAAGTAAAGGTAAATCCCTGCCTCTAGGTAGTTTGCATTCTGCAGGAGGGGACAGATAACAGTAAGCAATATAAAGAATATCTATATATATAAAAGCCCAGCGACCGGAACAGCAGAACGACCAGAATGACCGGTGGCTATGATGTACACTGTGGCAGCCAACCAGCCTGATCCGGGCCCCGATTGGCCTCCCTGATCAGGGATGGGGCAGGCCAGTCAACTGCCTGCGGCCCCTGTCCCCCGCTGGCCCAGCGCAATGGCCCTCCATCTGGCTGGACCCCACCCATGCACAAATCCATGCCCCGGGCCTCTAGTCCTATATAATAAAAGCCTAATATGCTAAGTGTCCAGTCGTGCGGTTGGCCATTCAACTAATCAAAGCATAATATGCTAATGATATGCTAAGGCCACTCAACCACTTGTTATGATGTGCACTGACCACCAGGGTGCAGACAGTCGACTGGTCGACCAGTTGCTATAACATGAATTGACCACCAGGGGGCAGACGCTCCAACTGGCCAGTTAGCTTGCTCCTGGGGTCCAGCCGATCTGGACTGAGTGAGATAGGTTGGACATGCTCTGAGCCCTCCTGCAGTCCCTCCCCAGCTCAACCTCCCGTGTCCCTCCCCAGCCCCAATCATGTACCGGTGGGATCCCTTGGCCTGGCCTGTGCCCTCTCACAATCCAGGCTGAGGGACACCCCCTTCCTCTAGTGCACAAATTTTGTTCATCAGGCCTCTAGTAAGTAAATATTGTGCTGTGTGGCATTATGTGCTAAAAGTAAAACAACTCAGGGAAATGTACAAATGGCAACACTCTCATTTTAGATAGGGCAGCAGCAGATGGGCTTACTGAGAAGATACAAAGTGGCCCACACAGAGATCTGGGAGGAAGCCCCAAGCAGCAGACATGGCAAATCCCTGATACAGGAGTGTGCCTGGCCTTCAGAGTGCTGAGGCGGCTGGGCCACTGAAAAGAGGAGCAATGGGAGGAGTTAGTAGGACCTGAGGTGGCCACGTGGCATGGGTCACTGTACTAGCCTTGGTTTTTGTTGTTGTTGGTTTTGAATATATTTTTATTGATTTCAGAGAGGAAGGGAGAGGGAGAGAGAGATGGAAACATCAAAGATGAGAAAGAATCACTGATTGGCTGCCTCCTGCACACTCCCTACTGGGGATCAAGCCTGCAACCCAGGCATGTGCCCTTGACAGGTATCAAACCCAGGACCCTTTAGCTTGTAGGCCGACACTCTATCCACTGAGCCAAACCAGCTAGGGCCTAGTCTTGTTAATAGGTAAGATGGAAAGCCATTGGAGGATTTGGAGCAGAGGAGTGGTAGGTAGCATCTGACCTGCGATGGAAGGATCTCACTCGGGCTGGATGGAAGAAGTACTCATGTTTTGCATTTGTAGCTCATTTTCTATTTCTATTGAACAGTGCTGGGCTAGAATGAGAGATAGCTGGGTGAATATCCAAATCAGAAGTGGAATATCTGCCCAGGACTTCTTTTGTTTGTAAGTTTAAAGGATACATAGTATAGCTGTCCTTTAAAGACAATTCTGGATCATTATTATGTAAAATGCTAGATAATCGCATACTATTATTTTAGTAATGTTATTTCAAGACTAAGTTTTATTAATCTCTTGTGGATTGTCAAATAAATGGTGGCCTATGGATTAAGTATATACAAGTTTGAGAATTTTAAATATACATACAATTGTCCTAAATCTTTTAATTAAATCCAAAACAAAACTCATTTAGGTTAGGTGCTCATTTCCCACAACAAGTCATCCATCTCAAGGGACTTTAAAAGACATATTAAAAAATATTTAATTTCACTAGTAAGTAAGTAGCAATTCAGTTTGTAAAATATATCTTTTGGTATCTGTCAGTAAAGTAAAAATTAAAAGTTTGATAATATCTAATGTTCTGCTGGTAATGGTGGTTCTTCTAGGTAGATATAAATGGGTTCAAATTTTTTAGTGGGAAATTGACATTAGACACAAGAGTTTAAAGAATTTGTTGTACCAACCAAAGGCGAGACATAATATTGAGAGAGAAATAACTGCTAATCGCTAATTACATAATATTGAGAGACAGACACACTATGATAACTTACTACTGTGGGTAAGAACACAGATCCTAGAGCTAGGCTTCCAGTCAGCAGGATTTTTCACTTCATATCTGTGTGACATTAAGTTATGTACTTACTCCCTCTGCCCTCAGTTTCCTTATCTGTAAAATCAAAGCAATACCTGGTAGAGCCGTTATCAGGATTAAATTAGTTAATATTGCTAAAGTTTTGGAACAGTTTCTGATGCCCAGTAAACTGGATCAATATTTTTAAGTTAGTCAAACATATTTGTTATGATATGTGCACATAAACATCTGTAATATTGCATATAATATGATATTTGAGAGTAGGCATTTAAATGATTGCTTTATCCTTGCTATAAAATAGTATGCAGTCATTACAATGATGTGGGCTGTATTTATTGACGTGGAAGAGCGTTGATGGTGTCTAAAAGATAGGTTGGTCACTTACCAACTTAATGTGTAGTTTCATCCTATTCTATGTTATTAATGAAAAATGACAGGAAATGTGTGAACATGATTCCTTTGAAAATAGAATTTAGCTGTATAAAATTTGCATGTTTTTATTTTTCAAAATGATCCTGAATTATTTTTATTACCAAAGTATATTTTAAAATGGAAGTCATGAATTGTGTACTGTAGAGTCAGCAAATGGTTAAGTACATGACTATTGTTAGTTACCTCTTAGAATAAGAGGGATAGCTGGTTGATCGACTAAGTAGATCAATTCATTCTAACCCTCCCTAACCTGTAGCTCTAGGAGGAAGGAACAAGCTTCTGCAGGTCGAGCAGGGCTAGAGGACACCAGTGGAAGGGCTATCACTAATTAGACCCTTCCAGACCACGATTTTTCCACAACACAGGCTGCAGAAATGTCTGGTGCATTGTTGCACTGAGACCCATGCTTGGGAAAGCAAGCTGTGCTTTTCTCTTTTTAAATAACAATAGTAGAACATGTTTCTGAATTTGGTCATAGACATTAACAAGAATATAATTTAGCTCTTAAAAAGGCTGGAATGTTCCATAGTACAGAGAGAAGAAAAAGGAAGCTATATTTTAGATGAAATTTTGAGGTATAATGTACAAGAGTCATCAGGAGTTTGGACAGGGCTATATATATAAGTAGGATGAATTTTTTTATTTGTTAAAATAATGATTGACTAAAATGTTTTAATTTTCATAATCTAAGATGTAATGCAATATGATTTTGTTGTTAATCCTCACCTGAGGATATTTTTTTCATTTATTTTTTTTTAATTTTTTTATTTTTTAGAAATAGTGGAAGGGATGGGGAGAGACAGAGGGAAAGAGAAACATCAATGTGAAAGAGACACCTCAGTTGGTTGCCTCCCGCACACACCGTGACCAGGGCTGGGATGGAGCCTGCACCCAAGGTTCATGCCCTTGACCATGCCCTTGACCAGAATCGAAACCGGTACCTTTCAGTCTGCAGGCCGATACTCTATACCAGGGATGGTGAACCTATGACATGCGTGTCAGAGGTGACACACGAACTCACTTTTTTGGTTGATTTTTCTTTGTTAAATGGCATTTAAATATATAAAATAAATATCAAAAATATAAATCTTTGTTTTACTATGGTTGCAATATCAAAATATTTCTATATGTGACACAGCACCAGAGTTAAGTTAGGGTTTTTCAAAATGCTGACACGCCGAGCTCAAAAGGTTCACCATCACTGCTCTATACACTGAGGCAAACCAGCTAGGGCTGCAATATGATTTTTATGTAATAAACATAAAATATATTTCAAGTGTAATGTTGCTACACAAACACTAGCTAGAAATTTTAATTTTGTAAGAGTTGAGGTAGTACCTTAAATATTTTGAAAACATTAAGATACTTATACCTTCAATAGACATTAAGGGCATTCTCTGTGTTGGTGAGTTTTCTGGTTATCGTGGCTAAAGAAAAAACTTAATACATTGCAAAATTATTAATATATTTTATTTTATTTTCTATCCACAATGCCAGATTTATTGGGGGATACTTCCTCAATAAGCCAATAGAGTCAGACACAGGTTACACATGGGGGGTTATTAATATATTTTAATTTATGCATCTTTAATTCAACTAGCCATGCATCTCAAATTCACAATTCTTTTGTGTGTGAATAGTTTTGGTTTTGTTTCCTTTTCCTTTTTGGTTTTGTTTGCTTTGCCACAGAAGAACATAAACAATGAAAAAAAGAAAATCAGGTTGGGGGGAGGTTAAATTTTGTTAAATGGAAGAGAGAGACTCATTGAAGGTTAATTGGATAAAAAAGTTTAATGTTGAATAAGAAATGCTGATAAAATAGGTGTTTTTGTTGTTGTTGAGAATATTGCACAGAGAAAGGAAAAAGAAGAAAGATGGATGGATATAACAATAGCAGACACTGTCAGTCCCTTGCTGCATTTTGGGTGCTCAGGGATGATGTCCAGCTGCTGGGCCATTTCTGTGCCTAAAGACGTTTTCTGGGACAGGGAGAGTGGAAATGGCAGATAATTAACACCTCTATAGATCAGTTCCACAGCGACTGTAGGGAGTTGGTGTATGAATACCCTGCGCCCGTGCTCCAAGTAGTATACATCTCTGAAGTGTGTTGTCCACCTTTTGCAGAGTTTCTCTCCCCCTGCCCCCCTCCCTCCATGACATTAAGTCCAAGTCACCTTGTGCTGTGGCTTAGTAATCACTCTGTACTGGCTGCTCTTTCTTCCATGAATTATTTCCCCACGCCTTCACCATTGATTCTTGTACCTGGGTTTGGACCTATTATCAAGTTCTATCTCTGGGGAACCTGAGGGACAATATCGTAGTGGCAGGAGATTTTTATCTCATTCTTTCAAAATGGTAGTGCCTGCCTTTCAAGTCTTTATAATATAGATCTGGGCAAATGTATCTGAATGTATCTCAAAAAGAAAAGTAATTCAGTTAAGTAGATATTGACTCATTTCTAAATGGAAGGAACAATGGTAAATCTGCAAGGGCTAACACTTGTGATACATTATCTACCGGCAAGAAAACTGAAGTTTAATATTGGGCAAGAAGGTGAATATGAAGATGACTATAAGTGTGATATGAGGAATCAAGTGAAACAATTACTCCTATTATATGGCTAGAATTTTCCTCAAAAATTAATCCAATTCTGTGTTTAACAGTTAATAGATTGTATCTGAGATTATAAGGAAAAAAACTAAATATAGTTATGTACATTTAGGTAAGGAAGATCAGTAAAAAGTCACCTGCATTTAGTTGTAGTTACTATAATTAATGAGGTGGGCACAGTGCATTATAATAAAATTAAAGGCAAATATTATTGCAAATGTCAATTAGCTATTCCCAAATGGAGCATAGCATTTCTTTCCTCTTATGCATACTCAATTTTTGTCCTCTGCATAATGATATAAGAGCTGTAAATTTTTTAGAGCAGTGTGGGACGAGAAACTTTTCCAATAAGAGAACAGATAAAAGTAGGACTTTGCGTTTCATGTGATTTGAATAGATTCACAGTTTTACTATCTACTTAATGGGAATACTCATGAAAATACCATGATTAGCAAAATTAAATTAGCAAAATCAGTAGTTCAAAGACAGTGCAGGAATCAGCCAACTATGACCCTTGAGCCAAATCAGCTTTCACAGCCTGTTGTTCCTATAAATAAAGGTTTTTTGGAACACAGTCGAGCCCATTGGTTTATGAATCGTTTCAGGCTGTGTTTGTACTAAAGAGCAGGGTTAGGTAATACCTACAGAGACAGTATGACCCTCTAGTCTAAAATATTTTTTATCTGGCCTTTTATAGGAAAAGTTTGGTGACTCTGAAGTAAATATTTAAGAGAAAAATGATAGAATTCAGTGGATCCACTTAATAGAGTAAATAAGATTTGTACAAGCATCAGTTATTTTTTTAAATTTAATTTTATTGTTGTTATAAAGTGTCTCCCGTTTTCTTCCTTTTTGCCCCCCCCCCCCCACCCAACCACTGCCCCACCCCAGGCCTTCCCCATGCTATTGTCTGTCCATGGGTTATGCATATATGCATATGCGTTCTTTGGTAAAATTCTTCCTTTCCCTCCCCTTAACCTCCCCACCTCCCAGTTTTGTTATTCTGTTCCATGCATCTATAAACAACAAAATAGACAGTGTTTTTGAACCTATTCCAGGAGACAACCTTTTTAAATCATCCTCTTTTGTAGTTCAGGAAATATGCTGTGGTTGCATAGGGATTTGCTGAGTGAGATTCTCCCATACATTTGAGGTTATTCAATCTGTACCTATTTTTAGTGGTTTTTGAACCAGCTTTTACTAGCTTCAAATTTATCTCTTTCTTTGTAGTTGCATTTGACTACATTTTATTTTTTGAAAGTTTTGCAAAATGCTTGGTTAATTTTACCATATATTTATATATGGCAATATATAAATTATTACAACACATAAAGATACTTTTTCTGGCCTCTATTCATCTATCATATAAATGAAAAATGGAACATAGCCCTGGCTAATGTGGCTCATTTGGTTGGACATCATCCTGTGTACCACAGGTTTGGAGGTTCTCTTCCAGATCAGGTCACATGCCTGGGTTGTGGGCTCAGTCCCTGGAGCAGACCAAACAGGAGGTGGCCAATCAATGTTTCATTCTCACATGTATGTTTCTCTCTCTCTTCCACTCTAGCTCTTTCTCTAAAAATCAATAAAAAATGTTTTTAAAAAATGGAACATAAACACATTACCTCTTTCTCTACCACCCTGAGTCCCACATAATTAGGGAGCAATTAATAATGTTATGATCTTTTTTTAAAAAGTGGGGCTGTCTATAGGAGATGATCAGATGATTGATATTTTGTTACACAGTGACTCAAAGTCAACATTATAGTCTGAGAGCCATAGTTCTACTTTAATTCATGTCTTAAACAGAACCTAATTGATAGATTTAAGTTGGAAGAGTATCTGGCTTTTTTTGATAACTTATATTTTATTATTGCCGTTTATTTTACCCCACAGAAAACCACCCTAAGAATAATAGATATTTTGAAAAGAATATTTGAGTAATTCCTCTCTTTTTTTTTTCTTTCTGTAAGTAGGAGAACTCAAGAGGACATTTCCTTGGCAGAATGTGTTTCAGAGGTCTCTAATCATTTGGGCTCTGTCTTTCTATGGCAACAAAATTAGTGGCATGTGTTACCCAATATTATAATTACAGAAGGATTTAAGTGGTTAGGTATTTCCTCTGCGGTGAAATGTGAGCTATTACAAAAGAGATTTATACTGTCCTGTAGAATTTTATCTGTGTGAGCCAAGAAAAGGAGCCCCAGGAAAAGATGAGAGAATAGCAGCTTGGTCTTTCAAATGTTTATGTGAAAATAGGTAATCCTTTTAAAATACTTTGTAAGCAATTGTGAGAGTTTTTAGAATGGCACGACCAGCTTGCTTTAAGTGTAAGATAAGACTGATTTTTTGAAAATGCTATTATAATTTTGAAGCAACATAGACTGTTTAAATCAAGAGCCGTAGTCTTTGACACAGTACATGATTTATTATTGTCGAAGGCAGATCTATTTATTTATTTATTTTTTAAAATATATTTTATTGATTTTTTTACAGAGAGGAAGGGAAGGGATACAGAGTTAGAAACATCAATGAGAGAGAAGCATTGATCAGCTGCCTCCTGCACACTCCCTACTGGGTATGTGCCCGCAACCAAGGTACATGCCCTTGACCGGAATCGAACCCGGGACCCTTCAATCCACAGGCCAACGTTTTATCCACTGAGCCAAACAAGTTAGGGCAAGGCAGCTCTATTTAAAGAAATGTATAATTTAAATCGTTTAGTAGTTACCTTAAGAACATAAAAAATGTTATATTATTTTTAATAATATATTTTAATGGCAACTATAGTTGATAATATTTTATTGTATTACCCAATTTGCTAAGAAATAGAACTGAAGTGTTCTCACAGAAACAAAACCTTAGGTAACTATACAAGGTGGCAGACTCCATGGGGGTAGGGATCCTTTTGTTATCAGATAAATGTGTGGATGGTCTTTCTCTGTTTTTAGTGGGAGTGGAGTTTTGGGGGTGCTGCTGAATAAGCATTTCTGGAGGTCCCCACTGGAGGATGAAATGTGCTAGAAAGCTTTGTTTTCATAGAATTGTATCCTTGGGATTCTAAAGTCCATTTCCCTTAATCCAGTCCTGGAAGATATGCAGCTGGAGATTCATTAGAGCTGGAAGCAAAGTCTGCATCCAGAGTTTGCTTTCCATGGTAGAGCTGGGTCTAATGCAGCATTCGGCTAGTTAGAGTCCATCAGTCCATTGTGTGGGCCCCATGGCTGTGAGCCATATCGACTAATGCAGGGGAGCCAGGAGAGTACACCTGCTGCAACAAGTGTCTCAAGAGCCCCACAGGAACCAAGAGAGAGAACTCCTTTGTTTTAGGAGCTTAAGTATCTCAATTGTCCCCATGTTTGCAGTGGCCATGCCTACTGTGGTGAGTGACCTGCTCCCAGGTATGACTGGCAGACAAGTACCTTCTCTATTTCACCCTGACTTTACTGGCCATGTGTCTGTTTTTCTCCTGTCCAGTCCCTTCCTGGGGAATGTTAAACTGAAGCTTCCTGGCAAACAAAGGTACACAAATGGCATGTCTATATTACTTGGCCTTCCCTTGCTCCTTTCCTATTAATTAAGAACTGGGTTAGTTACAACAGGATCACTTTCAAATGTATATGTAAATCAAATCACCACATTATGCAATTACACCTCAAAAAAAGCTGAGAAAATAATGTATATTTTTTTACTTAACCCAGTATGTGAAAAACATACTCATTTAAAAACTTAGTAGTATAAAATTATTGATATATTTCATTCTATGTTTTATTCTTAGTGTTTATAATCTGGTATGCATTACATTAATAGTGTACCTTGTGTTTAGATTTCATAAAATTTACATTTGAAAACGCAGAATCACATGCCTAAGCTGTTGTCAACATATTTAATTTTTTACTAATAGCTACATTAAATATTAGATTTTTATTTAAGTTAAAATTTATAAAATTATCAATAAAGTAAAAAATTAGTTCTGCTATCTCTCTAGCCACTTTTCAAGTGCAAATGGCCACATATAGCTAGTGGCTACCATTGGACAGTGCAAATGTAGGTCATTACTCGGTCACCAAGGTCGGAGTTTTCAAATACTTGTGATTTGTTTGCTTATAACAGTGAAACACTCCTCAGAATGGCTACAATGTGCCACTTTTAACAAAATACATAAAAATGAATCTCCACACTCAGAATTGACTGGCACATGTTCTGTGGGCACTTTGGATTTTTCTAATGCTGGATCTGTACCAGGTCACCTTTTTCTCCACATAGTAGCTTCTCGTCCACATTTGTAGAACCTCTGCTAGCACAAGTTTCAGAGATAGGTGGACTACATTCCCTCCCCCCAAAAAATATAGAATTACTTCACTGCATATTTTCCGAATATTAAAGATATAACAGTTTTCATGTTAAAATCTTGGTGGGACCTCAATCTGAAAGTTTTCCTTAGCTTTGGCCATAGAGTGACTCTTCGGTAACAGAGGGAGAAGGCCTGGGTCTTTAGGATCAACCCTAGAGCATCTCCTATAGGAGAGAAGGGTCCTGCTCGAGAATGTGAGTGAGAGTGAAACCAGAGTCCACAGAGAGCAGTCTTGATTCTGCATCTCCTATGGACGTATACGTATAAATAAATTTATAGCTACTCATGCAGTGTATATGGAATAGACTTTAATGAGTGCTTGTTTCAGGTTGACATTCTAAAGTCATTAAATGGAAAAACAGTTCTTATGGGACTATTACATCACTTGGTATTTCTCACAGTTGTCTCAAATTAAAGTGAATCTGAGTATATTTCCTGCTCTAATATAGATGAGCTGGCTCATCTGAATATAGATAAGCTGGACAATTTTGTTCCTCTAAAAAAAAGGGCAATTTATTAACAACATAAGATGAATGTCAAGAAACTATTTTTACTTCAGGTTGAAAGGACTTAAAGACCTGACCCATTGTACAGCAAAGCAGTTCAGGAACATAGCCAAGAATAGAAATTATGCCACCACATTTTCTTTCTCATTTTAAATGTACTGAGAACTCAGCTCATGTTAAATAAAAGAAAAACAAGTAATTTCCTAGTGATGAATTTTGTCAGATGAAAGTTTTTAACTTAGGAAAAAAAGTACCAGCAGGCAAAGAAGGTACACATGACATTTTAAATGGGCCAAATGTAAATGACTTCTCCCTTTCAGTTTCTCTCTAAAGAAGACAGAAGACAGGGAAATACTTTGTTCATTACATTTTAGTCATTGAAAATTTCAAGCATATATTTACAATGAATCTGAATATTGAAAATGTAGAAAGATAGGATTAGGAATCAAGAAGATTTAAAGTAACTTATGAGAGTGGAAATAATTTGGACAGGGAATTTTATCCTGAGTTTGCTTTCAACACCTTGAGTAGAGAAAATTGTAGAAAGAATTCATGGCTACTTAACAGCTGAGAAGTTCAAGGCAAATATTCTTTTTTGCTATAGAAAGTACTATTAAAATTTGAAGGAAATTTGATTACAGTTGTATGGGTAGATGATTTCTACATTTAGTTTTAGCTCTAGAAGTTTGAAAGTCTCTGAAATAAGAGGGGAAGCAGTGAAATATGAGGAATAACATTCTGGCCAACAGCTTGATCCTAATCAGTATTTGAACTTAAAACTGAAATGTAATACTGAACAATCATGAAGGGTAGAGAATTCATCATACAAAGATTGGCTTGCTGTTCTGTGTTCAAAAAAAGAAATGCTAATTTTTGAGGAAACTGAATAATGGTGGCCCATAAATTCTTTGATAAAATTTCTTTCAAAGGGAAGAAATCAATTCATGCTGCAGGGCCTAAAGAAGGGTTGTAATCCTTCTTTATATAAAAAAAAGGGGATAAAGGCTGGTATAAGGGAAAACACAGGCATTGATAATGCATTTGATGCATATTGGGTTTCTAGGGACAAAGAAGCTATATACAAATGAACTGTAATATTTGCATTAAAGTCCTCTTTATGACAGTGGGACATATGGATACAAATAAAGTATTTTATACTATGCTCAGTTAGGTTTTCCATATAAAATGTGACTATTTGCCAGTAGCAAAAAGAAGGACAGTTCCCAAACTCCTTCATCTACTAGATAATTAACATGATTTTAAAAGTAATTAATTGAAAAGGGATGGATTTCCTAGTTGATCCTATTTCAGATTATATTAGTTTTCTCTTATCAGGAAATGTATTTTTAGGATCTAGTCTCTGTAGGATTTGAGGTCATTGTGTGAGACTTCTGACCTGTACAATAACATGACAAAGGAAGCTGTTCAAGCTTACTTTTAAAAAACCATAGAAGTATATAACAAAACCTTGTAGAAATATCAGGAGCACCTATCTTTCTTTGTTAATCTGAATTTTTCCTTATACATTCCTTTGGTTTCTATGAGACTCAGCTCTGTTTTGATTATTGTAAATCTTTTCTTTTATATAAGCAGGCATAGTGGCCAAACAGCTACTCATTAGAATATAAGTTCATCAGAGCAAGGATTGTTGTGTGTTTTATTGACTGTAATCTAGTATATTGCACATAGTAAGAGGAGATTCAGTGTTTGCTGAAAAATGTGGAAGTCATGCTATGTGTAAAATATTGAGCTATATGGGAAATAAAAGATAAATGTGTCTGATAATAAGTAGCCTCTTATACAATACTAGAAGTCTGTTGCATGAAGATTCACGCAATAGGCCTTCCTTCCCCTGGCTGCTGGCACTGGTTTTCCTCTAGCACCCGGGACCCAGGCCTTTGGTCCAGCCACAGCAAGGCTTCGCTTCTCCGCTGTGGCCGCACCGGAGAAGCCAAGCCTCTTTAGTCTTCAGTCTTCAGTCTTCAATCCCTGGAGCCTTCAGTCTTTGCTCGGTGCCTGTGTATGCAAATTAACTGCCATCTTTGTTGGTTTAATTTTCATAGTCATTCTGATTGGCTGGTGGACGTAGCAGAGTGGCACCAATTTGCATGTTTCTCTTTTATTAGTGTAGATGGGAAGACAGGGTAGAACTTTGTCAATCATTTCTACTGTCTCCCCAGTACCTACCACAGTTCCCAGCAGTTAGAAGAGCAAGGGAGAAAAGAGAGGGGTAGGGAGGAGTAGAGAACTGTAGGTCCAGTCACATAATGTGTGGGGCCCAATGCAAAATGAAAATATGGCACTCTGTTTACAAATGATAAAGACTTTTAATACTGCAATAGAAAAACATCAAACCATGTGAGAAGCACTTTAAAGTGTGACTTCACAGGTCACATGCCCATGTAGACGGATTTGGGGAATTGCATTAACTTTGAAAATAAAGTTATTTCTTTTCCTAGAGAAAGGTTTTGGCAGATTGGATTATTGTTCTCAATCTGCACTCTCTCCCGTTATATGACCTTACAATGCCTGAGAGTGAGAATTTATACGTCCCCACCCCAGGGATGCTGGGTTTTGTCATGAGACTTAATTTAGCCAAAGGCTAAAAGTGACATTGTGCTGGTTCCTAGCTAAAACCCAAAGACAGGGCAAGTTTCATATGGCCCTGTCTTGGTCCACCATAAGAGGAACATACTCTGATAGTTCTGATAGCAACTGGTCTAAGAACTTGAAAGCACATAAATCAACCTGAACCTAATCTGCAGCTTACAGTCTAAAGCAGCCATGGGCAAACTACGGCCCGCGTGCCAGATCCGGCCCATTTGAAATGAATAAAACTATTGAAAAAAAAGACGGTACCCTTTTATGTAATGATGTTTACTTTGAATTTATATTAGTTCACACAAACACTCCATCCATGCTTTTGTTCCGGCCCTCCGGTCCAGTTTAAGAACCCATTGTGTCCCTCGAGTCAAAAAGTTTGCCCACCCCTGGAAAGCCAAAGGCCTGGGACTTTCTCCAGCCTAGTCAAAGCAACCTGCAGTCCCAAAAGAGAAGACGAAAAAACCCCACAACAATATTAAGCCAATGAATTTTAGTTTGATTTTTGTTAGTGTTATGACAATAGTGGATGAAAATGTAGCTGTGATATTGATGGTGGGAGAAAAACTGGATGAATTGTGGGTGATGTCATCTGGGAGACTAATCTACTGAAAGTAAATGTGGCTGAAATTAGAGCTGAATTTTATTGTGTATCTACTGTAGTGCTGAGCACTGGGCTGGACAGTGCATCTCGTATGAAGAAGTGTGAGGTGCTCTTCTTGCAATGGAAAATAAGCTAACAACAGTGCCTTACATGAAATAAGTATCAAATAAGTAACAAAAAAATGTATAATGGAGTTGAGAGTAATGTGAGAAGAAAAACTGACTCAAACAGTAAATCACGTCAGTTTTCTCTATTAAACGTAATAAGCCAAGTAGGAAGCAAGAGAGAAGAAAAGCAAAATCTCCCAGGTCAGTTAGCCTGGGAGCAGCCCTCCCATCTAGCACTTCCTATCTAAGGTGCTTCTGAAGTCAAAAAGTTGGGGGATATGGTAATCAAATTTTACTGCCTCCAATAATTGCATACCAGCAAAGAGTCGGGAGGTATTTGGATAAAAGTACTGCTTCAATAGCTTCACCATGGAGCAGAGCCAGGGCCAATCTGCCTGTTCAATTGCTTATGGGAGGTAAGACATTTAAGGCACTATGCTAGCAATTTTACATATTTTATCTCATTTGGTTTTGGTATCATCATCATGAATCAATCATTTTTCTTTTGTACAAATAAGGAAAGTGAGATCCAGAAAAGTTAAATTTGTTGATCAAGGTTATATGGCTGTTGTAACACAGTCAGCTATTGTCAAACTTAGCTGCATAACAAACTCAGCAGCTTAAACAAAGAAACATTAGTTTTTTGCTCACATATCTGCAGATCAACTGATGTTCAGATCTACACTGGGCTTAGTTGGGGGCTCCTCTTCCTGCTATAGGTTGTCTGGGCTTGACCACAGGCTACAATTTCAATTCATATTTACTTCATGTGCTTTTATCTTTCCTGGAATGGTCTTCCCATGGCAAATAGCAGGAGTTCATGAAGCCAGTTAAACAGCACAGCACATTTGCTAGTTTATGCTTATATCACACCTGCTTGTATTCTGTTGGTCAAAGGATGTTACAGACCCAGCCATATTCAGTCAGAAATGGGCTAATTAAGGAAGCGTGTCTTTAGTCCTTCCTGTCCTCCCCAGAATTAGTATAACACCCAGTGGTGGATGGTTATGGAGATTCCAGCCTGAACAATATCAGAAAAGAAAATAAGATTAATTTTAATTAACATAAATCTAGAGTTAGATTTCTAAATACGTTTTTGTATCCAAGTTTTTGATGATTATATGTATGTGAGTAAGTATTGAACAACAGAGAAGCATGAAGGCATACTGCAAAAGAAAAGAAAATGCACGTTCTTATAAAGTGGATGATCGATAGCCTTGTATTTTATTATGGTACACAAAAGGGCAACCTCATAGCTTTTGCATGGTCTTGCATATGATTATGATTTCTTGTTCAGTGTGAAATTGGAGATTATAGTTCTGTAATAAAAATGAAATATTTGCATCATTATAGAAGAAATCACTTTTCTGATTGTGATTCATTATTTACCATTGCCAAAAATAGTTGTGGAAAATATTGAAGGTCAGCCTGAATATAGTCACTTAGTCATAAATTTGTAGGCAGTATAAAATAAGACCTAAATGGTATCAGAAAAGGGTTTCATTCTTTGTTATATCTGAATCCTATTCAATGTGAATTTGCTTTAGAGCCATGCCCTTGGTGTGGATGTTTTTCTTGCTCTGCTTTCAGAGCAGTTGTGCCCTGGAGGAGCACTATATATATTATATTGCAACATACATATTGTACTTCATTTTAGTCATGCTAGAATAACTACAGTTTTTATTAGTTGTTCATGTTCTCTAATTTGGGGATGCAGTTACCATTTGGAATTGAGTACAGGAAATTTCCACCTCAATAGTTTCTTACGTGTAAATTTAGCATTACTCCAACCTCTTTCCTTCAGCTTTGGTTTCCAGTTAACTGTTTTCCAAAGCAGATCAATGTTTACCCTAGATAAAGTTCTTAAGATATAAAGGGCAAAGAGGGTCAGTCACATCAAGACAAGGTGACTTTGGTACCTCTGTGCAAATACCAATAATTTATTCCTCTAAAATGATAGAGCTCTGAGGGTGCACTTTTCTATGAATTGGGAAAAGGCCCTTCTTCAAAGTTTATATGCAGGCTTAGGTCAGTGTACAGGGTGAAGTCTGGAATCCAGTCCTCCGAAGACCAGGACTTAGTCACTTGTCCTGGCACCCTTGTGTGAGAAGCAACTTGTGCAACTCTGTGGAGTTCCTATGATTAAAAACTATCCCCATTTAGGCGAGAATTAGGCTGGCTTTCCAGCTCTGCCACTTACTAGGAAAGTGACATTGTGTAAGTCCCTTAAGCTTCAAAGATTGTTGTTTGTTTGTTTGTTTTTATCTTAGGGTCAGGACATAGATATTACTTCAAAGAGGAACTGGAGATATGTCCTTGACATTTTTTTTTGTCTAAAGTTTTATATATGTCTCCTTTTTCCCAGATTGGCACCCCCTCCCCGCCATTCCCACCTTGAGGGCAAGCCCCCTTCACCCCAGTGTCTGTGTCCATTGTTTATGCTAATATGCATGCATACAAGTCCTTTGGTTGATTTCTAAACCCCCCACCTACCCTGCCACTTGTCTCTGGATCTATTTTTGTTCATCAGTTTATGTTGCTCATTATATCCCACAAATGAGTGAGATCATGGGAGATTTTATCTATCTCTGACTGGTTTATTTCACTTAGCATAATGCTCTCCAGTTCCATCCATGCTGTTGCAAATGGTAAGAATTACTTCTTTTTTAGTGCAGCATAGTATTCCATTGTGTAGATGTACCACAGTTTTCTAATCCACTCATCTGCTGATGGGCACTTAGGTTGTTTCCAAATCTTAGCTATTGCAAATTTTGCTGCTATGAACATAGGTGCATATATCCTTTTTGATTGGTGTTTCTTGTTTCTTGGGATATATTCCTAGAAGTGGGATCACAGGGTCAAATGGGAGTTCCATTTTTAACTTTTTGAGGAAACTCCATACTGTCTTCCACAGTGGCTGCACCAGTCTACATTCCCACCAGCAGTGCACGAGGGTTCCTTTTCTCCACATCCTCACCAGTACTTGTTTGTTGATTTGTTGATGATAGCCATTCTGACAGGTGTGAGATGGTATCTCATTATTGTTTTAATGTGCATCTCTCGGATGAATAGTGACTTTGAGCATGTTTTTATTATTATTATTATTAGTTAAGGTATTACAAATGTGTCCTCATCCCCCCCATTAACTCCCAACCTCCCTCCCCCCCCCCCCCCGCCCCGCACACTCATGCTCCCATCCCCCTGTTGTCCATGTCCATTGGTTTGGCTTATATACATGTATACAAGTCCTTCGGTTGATCTCTTCCCCTTACCCCCGCCCTCCCCTACTTTCCTTCTGGGGATTGATAGCCTGATCGCTGTTTCTCAGTCTTTGGGTCTGTCCCTTTTCATCAGTCTATGTTGTTCTCTATAATCCACAAATGAGTGAGATCATGTGGTATTTATCTTTCTCTGACTGGCTTATTTCACTTAGCATAATGCTCTCCAGTTCCATCCATGCCGTTGCAAAAGGCAAGAGTTCCTTTTTTTTTTTTTTTACCGCAGCATAGTATTCCATTGTGCATATGTACCACAGTTTTCTAATCCACTCATCTGCTGTTGGGCACTTAGGCTGTTTCCAAATCTTAGCTATGGTGAATTGTGCTGCTATGAACATAGGGGTGCATGTATCCTTTCTGATTGGCGTTTCTGGTTTCTTGGGATATATTCCTAGTAGTGGGATCACTGGGTCAAATGGGAGTTCCATTTTTAGTTTTTTGAGGTAGCTCCATACTGTTCTCCACAGTGGCTGCACCAGTCTGCATTCCCACCAGCAGTGCAGAAGGGTTCCTTTTTCTCCACATCCTCTCCAACACTTGTTATTTGTTGATTTGTTGATGATAGCCATTCTGACAGGTGTGAGATGATAACGCATTGTCGTTTTGATTTGCATCTCTCGTATAATTAGTGACTTTGATCATGTTTTCATGTCTTTCGGCCTTCTGTATGTCCTCTTTCGAAAAGTGTCTATCTAGGTCCGTTGCCCATTTTTTTATTGGATTGTTTATCTTCCTTTTGTTAAGTTTCATGAGATCACTGTAAATGTTGGAGATTAAACCCTTATCGGTGGTATCATTGGCAAATATGTTGTCCCATGTAGTGGGTCTTCTTGTTGTTTTGTTGATGGTTTCCTTTGCTGTGCAAAAGCTTTTTATTTTGATGTAGTCCCATTTGTTTATTTTCTCTTTAGTTTCCATTGCCCTAGGAGCATTATCAGAGAAGAAATTCCTTTGGCATATGTTTGCAATTTCGCTGCCTATAGATTCCTCTAGTATTTTTATGGTTTCCCGTCTTACGTTTAAGTCTTTTATCCATTTTGAGTTTATTTTTGTGTATGGTGTGAGCTGGTGGTCTAGTTTCATCTTTTTGCATGTATCTGTCCAATTTTCCCAACCCCATTTATTGAAGAGACTGTCTTGACTCCATGTATGCTCTTGCCTCCTTTGTCGAATATTAATTGGGCATAGTGGTTTGGGTCGATTTCTGGGGTCTCTATTCTATTCCATTGATCTATATGTCTGTTCTTGTGCCAGTACCAAGCTGTTTTAAGAACAGTGGATTTGTAATACAGTTTGATATCTGGTATTGAGATCCCACCTACTTTGTTCTTTCTCAGGATTGCTGCAGCTATTCGGGGTCTTTTTTTATTCCAGATGAATTTTTGAAATGTTCCTTCTAGATTTGTGAAATATGCCGTTGGTAATTTAATGGGGATTGCATTGAAACTATAGATTGCTTTGGGTAGTATGGACATTTTGATGATGTTGATTCTACCAATCCATGAACACGGTATGTTCTTCCATCTGTTTATGTCTTCCTCTATCTCTTTTTTCAGTGTCCTGTAGTTTTTGGCATATAAGTCTTTTACCTCCTTAGTTAAGTTTATTCCTAGGTATTTTAATTTTTTTGGTGCAATGGTAAATGGGATTGCTTCTGTAGCTTCACTTTCTGTAAGTTCACTATTGGTGTAAAGAAATGCCATGGATTTCTTAGATTAATTTTGTATCCTGCTACATTGCCGAATTCATTTATTAAGTCTAATAATTTTTTGATGGAGTCTTTAGGGTTCTGTATGTACAGTATCATGTCATCTGCAAATAAGGACAGTTTTACTTCTTCTTTTCCAATCTGGATGCCTTTTATTTCTTCTTCTTGTCTGATCACAACGGCTAGTACTTCCAGTACTATGTTGAACAGGAGTGGTGAGAGGGGGCATCCCTGTCTTGTTCCTGTTTTTAGGGGGAATGGTTTTAGTTTTTGCCCATTGATTATGATGTTGGCTGTGGGTTTGTCATATATGGCTTTTATTATGTTGAGGTATGATCCCTCAATTCCTATCTTGCTGAGAGTTTTTATCAAGAAAGGGTGTTGGATTTCGTCAAATGCTTTTTCCACATCAATTGATATGACTGTGGTTTTTTTCTCTCAATTTGTTTATGTGATGTATCACATTTATTGACTTGCGGATATTGTACCATCCTTGCATCCCTGGGATAAATCCTACTTGGTCATGGTGTATGATCTTTTTGATGTACTGCTGGATGCGATATGCTAGGATTTTGTTGAGGGTTTTGGCATCTATGTTCATGAGGGATATTGGCCTATAATTCTCTTTCATTGTATTGTCTTTATCTGGTTTGTTTTCATATGTCTATTGGCCTTCTGTATGTCCTCGTTCAAAAAGTGTTTACTTAGGTCCTTTGCCCATTTTTTGATTGGAATTTTTATCTCAGCAGTTCTCAACCTGTGGTTCACAACCCCTTTGGCAGTTGAACGACCCTTTCACAGGGGTCGCCTAAGACCATCCTGCATATCAGATCTTTACATTATGATTCATAACAGTAACAACATTACAGTTATGAAGTAGCAACAAAAATAATTTTATGGTTGGGTCACAACATGAGGAACTGTATTTAAAGGGCCAGAAGGTTAAGAACCACTGGTTTTTCTTTTTTTGTTAAGTTGTATGAGTTCTCTGTAAATTTTGGAGATTACACCCTTAGGAGATATAACATTGGCAATATGTTCTCCCATGTGGTGGGCTTTCTTGTTGTCTTGTTGATCGTTTCTTTTGCTGTGCAGATGCTTTTTATTTTGATGTGGTCCCATTTATTTATTTTCTCCTTGGTCTTCATTGCCCTGGGAGCTATGTGTCAGTAAAGATATTGCTACGACATATGTCTGATATTTTGTTGCCTTTGGAGTCTTATAGGATTTTTATGGTTTCCCGTCTTACATTTAAGTCCTTTAGCCATTTTGAGTTTGTTTTTGTGTATGGTGTAAGTTGGTGATCTAGTTTCATTTTTTTTGCATGTATCTGACCAAATTTCCCAACACCATTTATTGAAGAGACTGTCTTGACTCCATGTATGCTCTTGCCTCCATTGTCAAATATTAATTGAGCATAATAGCTTGGGTAGATTTCTGGGTTCTCTGTTTTGTTCTATTGCTCTATATGTCTGTTCTTGTGCCAATACCAGGCAGTTTTGAGAACCGGGGCTTGGTAATATAGCTTAATAGCTGGTATTGTGATCCCGCCAACTTTGTTCTTTCTCAGGATTGCTGCAGCTATTTGGGGTCTTTTTTTATTCCAGATGAATTTTGGGGGAGTTTATTCTAGATCTTTGAAATATGCCGTTGGTATTTCAATGGGGATTGCATTGAATCTGTAGATTGCTTTGGGTAGTATGGACATTTTAATGATGTTGATTCTACCAATTCATGAACATGGTATGTTCTTCCATTTGTTTATGTCTTCCTCTATCTCTTTTTCTTTTCTTTTTTTTAAATATATTTTTTTATTGATTAAGATATTACATATGTGTCCTTATCCCCACATTACCCCCTACTCCCCCCCCACCCCACCCCCCGCTCATGCCCTCACCCCCCTGTTGTCCGTGTCCATTGGTTAGGCCTATATGCTTGCATATAAGTCCTTTGGTTGATCTTTCCCCCTTACCCCCCACCCTCCCCTACCTTCCCTCTAAGGCCCGACAGTCCAATCAATGCCTCTCCGTCTCTGGATCAGTCCTTGTTCATCAGATTATGTTGTTCATTATATTCCACAAATGAGTGAGATCATGTGGTATTTATCCGCTCTCCAGTTCCATCCATGCTGTGGCAAATGGTAAGAGTTCCTTTTTCTTCTTCCACTTCTTAAAGAATACCTTTCAGCATTTCATATAATGCTGGTTTGGTGGTAATGAACTCCTTTAGCTTTTTCTTATCTGTGAAGCTCTTTATCTGACCTTCTATTCTGAATGATAGCTTTGCTGGATAAAGTAATCTTGGTTGTAGGTTCTTGGTGTTCATCACTTTGAATATTTCTTGCCACTCTCTTCTGGCCTGCATGGTTTTTGTTGAGAAATCAGCTGACAGTCGTATGGGTACTCCCTTGTAGGTAACTGACTTTCTTTCTCTTGCTGCTTTTAAGATTCTCTCTTTGTCTTTTGCTCTTGGCATTTTAATTATGATGTGTCTTGGTGTGGTCCTCTTTGGGTTCCTTTTGTTTGGGGTTCTCTGCGCTTCCTGGACTTGTAAGTCTATTTCTTTCACCAGGTAGGGGAAATTTTCTGTCATTATTTCTTCAAATATATTTTCAATATCTTGCCCTCTCTCTTCTTCTGGTATCCCTATAATTCTGATGTTGGTATGCTTGAAGTTGTCCCAGAGGCTCCTTACACTATCTTTATATTTTTGGAATCTTTTTTCTTTTTTTCTTTTTTCTTTTTCGGTTGGGTATTTTTTTTTTTTTTGTATTTCAAATCTTTGACTTGATTCTTGGGATCCTCTTGTCTGCTGTTGGATCTCTGTATATTATTTTTTATTTCAGTCAGTGTATGCTTAATTTCTAGTTGGTCCTTTTTCATATCCTCGAGGGTCTCACTAGATTTCTTGAGGGTCTCACTAAATTTATCGGCGGTTTCCATAAAATTCTTGAAAAACCTTATAAACGTGGTTTTGAACTCTATATCCAGTCTTTTGCTTTCCTCCATTTCTGTCATTTGTGACCTGTTTCTTTGTCTCCACATTTTTTATGCTTCCCTGTGTTGGTAGAGTGGTTTTGTGTACTAGGTGTCCTGTAGGGCCCAGTGGCTCAGCCTCCCCAGTTACCTGAGGTGGACACTCTTGGTGCACCCCCTTGTGGGCTTTGTGCACATTCTTGTTGTAGTTAAGCCTTGATTGTTGTAGGATCACTGGGAGGAATTGACCTCCAGGCCAATTGGCAGTGAGAATCGGCTGTGTCTGCAGTGGGAGAACTTCTGTGCTGAAGACACCCTTCTGGGACAAGACTTGCTTCAGTGCGGCTTTGGTGCTCACTGAGTCTGCCCCCTGGGTGTGTCCCTTATGGATCTGAGGAGTTGTAATCCGGATGGTCCCCCTCTGACCACTGGGTACACTGGCTCTTGGAGGTTACCCAGCAGGAGCTATGAAGAGAACTGCAGATTCCCCTTCCTTTTTTGGAGTTTGGAGGTGCCCTGATGAGGCCCAGCTGTGAAGCAATGCAAGCTGCTGTGGGGCCTTGGGCCTTCTCTTGGAAGTTCTGGGTCTGTGGCCCAGCTGCAATTTGTTAGGTAATTTTCAGGTTGCAAAGGGCCAGGGCATTCATATGCAAAAGCCTCTGCCGCAGCCTGGGTGGGGCGGGGTCTCAGGGAATCAAAGGATGGAGCAAGGAACTATGGCGGATTCTCAGCCTTGCCCTAAGGGGCTGCGCGCCTCAGTGTCCCGGTAATTGCTGCAAGCACCTCTGAGGGAAAGCCGACCTCAAGTTCCGAGTTCTGCCCACTGCCAGACAGTCCAGTTTCTCTCTGTATGAGTCCTGGGTCCCCAGAGACTTCCCGGAACTGGAGTTCAGAGCAGCTGGGAGCGTGTGACTCCCTCCCGATTCAAACAGACAGCCGCGTCCTCAGGTGCCAGCCCCTTTCCGCGCGCACGAGCCTCCGTACCTCTGCACTTTACTTCCGCAGCTCCTGACCCTCAATGTGCTTTTCTCCTTCCTTCTAGTTGTAGAATGTCCACTCCGCCAGCCTTCCTGTAGTTCTGGATGATGTCCGTTTTGTCTGTTTATTCTGTTTTGAAGTTGTTGTAAGAGGCAGCAATTTCGGTGTTTCCCTATGCCGTCATCTTAGTTTCTCCCTCTATCTCTTTTTCAATGTTCTGTAGTTTTCCAAGTACAGGTCTTTTATCTCCTTAGTTAAGTTTATTCCTAGGTATCTTAATTTTTTTGGTGCAATGGTAAATGGGATTTTTTTTTTTTTAGTTTCTTTCTTTGAGTTCATTATCCTATATAATAAAAGCCTAATATGCCAAGTATCCAGTCGTCCCATCAACCAATCAAAGCATGATAGGCGAATGATATGCTAAGGCCGCTCAACCACTTGCTATGATGTGCACTGACCACCAGGAGGCAGATGCTCTGACTGGTAGGTTAGCTTACTGCTGGGGTGTGGCAGATTGGGACTGAGCGGGATGAGCCAGACCCGCCCTGGTGCCCTCCCACAGTCCTTCTCTGACTGGCCAACCTCCTGCATCCCTTCCCAGGCTGATCGTGCACTGGTGAGGTCTCTTGGCCTAGCCTGCACCCTCTCAAATTCCGGGCTGAGGGACCCCCCAAGTGCACAAATTTCGTACACTGGGCCTCTAGTTGGTGTATAAAAAGGCCATATATTTCTGGGTGTTAATTTTGTATCCTACTACATTGCCAAATTCATTTATTAAGTCTGGTAGTTTTTTGATGGAGTCTTTGGAATTTTCTTTGTACAGTATCATGTCATCTACGAATAAGGACAATTTTACTTCTTTTCTAATTTGGATGCCTTTTATTTCTTCTTCTTGTCTGATCACTATGGCTACTAGCACTTTCAGTACTGTGGAACAGGAGTGGTGAGAGTAGACATCCCTGTCTTATTCATGTTCTTAGGGGAAATGAGTTTAGTTTTTGCCCATTAAGTATGATGTTGGCTGTAGGTTTGTCGTATAAGACTTTTATTATGTTGAGGTATGATCCCTCTATTCCCACTTTGCTGAGAGTTTTTATCAAGAAAGGGTACACTTCCAGTACTGTATCAAACAGGAGTGGTGAAAGTGGGCATCCCTGTCTTGTTCCTGTTTTTAGGGGAAATGCCCTTGACATTTTTGTTTGAAACTATATTGGCATTATGTAAGAAAAAGCTACAGAATGTTGTTATTTTTATAGTGATATTTGGCGTTCTCTCAACTATATTATGGATTTAACATATCTAAGTTAAAGACACCACCATCCACTGTGTGGACCATGCCTGAATCTAAAGCTTCTGTATGAAACACCTTCCACACTCTCTTTCCCCTCCAGGCATAGTTACCTAGCTTATTGATGCCCTTTCTTAAACCATTATTTATATTTTAATCTCTTCTCTCACCACACTCACAGCCTTGGTCCAGGCTCTCATCATTCCTCCCCTGGATTATTGTAATTACTTCCCAGTAATTTTGAATCAATTTCTGTTTCCCTAGTCTGCTCTCCATACCATCCCAATAATTACCTTTCCACTGGCTGAATCCTTCAGTGACAGACTGTAGTGCACAATAGGCAATCTCAGCCAGAGCTTCACCTGTGTGCTTTTCATGCGCTGATCCCTGTTTGCTTTTCCAGTCTCATCTTCCGCCCTCCTGTTCTCAATTGTAGAGCAGATACATGAAGCTTTTATACTTCTGTGCCTTTGAACATGCTAGCGTCACTGTATCAAAAGCTGCACTCTCAGTTCCTGTGTCTTAACCATTCATTACATTTTTATTTCTATATTAAGGATCAGTTAAAATATCCCCTAACCCTTGCTTCTATTCTCCACTTCCTTCCTGAGGCATACCCCTTTCTTGTGTATAACAATTAATGTCACTTGCACTGTAATTTTTTAGGTACAAGTTGTAGTCTCCCTTGAATTGTGCAGACTTTGGCTTAGAGGACAGGCCACAGTTTCCTTTTAATACCTGCAGATTCGGGAAGGTCAACTCCTGAGTGCCGGTCGCCATTACTGTTCTTGCAGTGAAATGATGTTGCACATATTTATATAGTTTGTGAACTGTAAAATAGTTACTATTTTTTGTATAGGTATATCTGAAAATGTCCAGTTTAACAGATTCTGGAGGAAAAATGTCCCCAAACAAATCACTTGCCACTAAAATCACTGGAAAGGAGTCGTGTTACAATGATAAGGGCTGGCAGTTTCCAGGGACTTACATGTTAGAAGTTGCATTTAGATATTTACAGGAATCTTCTCATTAATTCTCATACCTCTCCATGGTTGTTAAGGTTTATTGCTCCCATTTTCCTGAAGAAGAAGCTGAAGTTTAAACAAGATAAACCATTTATTCCCAACCAGGCAATATGTGGTAGAGCATGGTGAGCCCAGACTGTTCACCAACAGGCTTTACTAGAAATCCATACCTCAGTGAATGACATGACTGCTTGATTTTCTGTTAAGCCACAAAGATGCTTGTTGTGAGGAAAGTCCTTTTACATTGACATTCCCAGCGCTGGACTGCATTGGGTACAGTGTCAGTAACCGCCAAGGACCAGGCTGTGATTACAAATGGACTTTTCCTGGAGGCACTCTGCCTGCAGGGCCATCTCGGTCACAGCATCTCTCCCGGACCACCTCCCAGGACTAATATCCACTGCTGTTAGAATTAGGGAGGACCAGCTGTGGACTCCATTGGCTGGGAGATTATAAGACCTCTCCTCAATTTTGGAATAACTGAGACAATCATGAGTGAGAATTATAATGAAAAGTAATGAGAATTACTTTACTTAAAATTTTTATTTATCTCCCAGCTATTGCATGTTCTCTGATCTGGAGAAAGAGCTGGAAGAGATTTAAGACTCCTTTGACCCAACTTTAATTTAAAATGTTATTGCACAAAAAGTCATGTGAATCAAATGGTTTTCAGTGGTTAGTTAGATTGTTAACAAAGAAAAAGAGAAAACAACCAGTGTCTCTTAAGGAAGGATTTAAAAAATGAGATGATTTTATGAAGATGTGTAGAAGGTGACAGTTGAGGCAAAACTAAATTAAAAAAATTTTTTTTATTTGTTTTTTTAAACCTCTGCAATTATTAGTTTATTAGTATCATCCAGGACTCAGATGTTCAGTATTCCTCCTGAAATTACATAAACAAATGCAAATGAAAATATCCAAGTCAAAATTACATAACAAAACAGCATTCCATCACAAAAGCGTGTAAAATTACAAGAACGCTATTTTAAAACACTGGCACTTTAAGAGAATGTCAAAAACCACAAAATTGCCAAATTGTTTCCTAAACAGCTAAGCAGATAAACATGACCCTAATGAGTTTTGAGTCTTATAAAAATCAAATTCAAAAAAATTAGACAATTCAAAATGTGATACAAGGCTACTTCCCTCATGTCTATTTGATTTTATAAAGGGGCAAACTATAATTTGGAAAATATACTCGATCTTAAATGTGGCATACAATTTAAAAGTTGGCCCAATTAATTAAAAATACCTTTAATGGAGTCTCAAGTTTCCTAAGCAATCCATATTTAGATAAATAAAAGACATTTAGTCAGCATCTTTTTTCTTCAGAGCCTTTGCCAGGACTAATGTCAACAAAAAACTTCATACAGCAGTCTTTTATTTTAAGTTCACACTTTTGGGGATTCATTCTCAGGCCTTCTTTAATGTGGGAACTGCAAACATAACTGCCATTACATGGTAATGGGAGTTAAAAAAAATGTCAAGTCCTCATGTAAAGATTAGAAGATACTTTTCTATTAGTCCTTCAAGGACAGACTTTCAAATGTTTGATTCTAATAAACCCATGCTGTGAGTAGAGTGGTTACTTTTCACTTTGTAACTGCGCTATGTGAAAATTATCATCTGACCAAGACTTTGAGTTTGTTATGGATGAAAACTGCCTCAATTCAATTCTCATTACCCTCATCACAATTATGCAGGGTGTGTAGGCAAAAGCTTTTTATCAGCTAACTATAGGAAAAGATAAACACTGTAATAATTATATGATCCAAAATGGGCAAAAGCAAGACTAGCTTCCCCTCAAGAAGAAAAATGTCAGACCTATGAAAAGGACAACAATACTAATTAAAAAATTGTATTTACTTAGAAGCATTCAGAATGTCAGCAAAACAGCTGCAACTTTTTTTGCAATTACGGAGTGGTATTCAGTTAACAGAAAAACAATTATTTCGTATAAGCTGCATCAGAGACAACTGAAGATGAAAAAACTACCATCCCCATATATAACTAATTGTGCTGTGCACCAGCAAGAACCTGCTTTAAATTTCCATGCCAATTTACAACCCCCATACTGTACCAGGCAAGGTTAGTGGCTATTGATAATACCACCAGGACAGGGCTATCTAAAGACACATTCGGTAGTGTGTTAACTATACAAAAAAAAGACACTGTACAGTTTAAAGACAAATCTTACACCGCCTTACATATCAGTTATTTTCTTTAAAAGGAGTGAGTTGTGTACAAGGGGGTTAAATGCTTTATAGACAAGAAAAAAAAAACTGCATAGAACCAACTTATTCATCATCATCATCATCATCTTCCTCATCTTCATCTTCCTCTTCCTCCTCCTCATCTTCCTCATCTTCTTCCTCTTCCTTCTTTTTCTTGCTTTTTTCAGCCTTGACAACTCCTGTTTTGGCAGCATCAGGCTTTCCTTCAGCTCAGTATGCAGTAATATCCTTTTCATATTTCTCCTTCAGCTTAGCAGCCTTCTTTTCATAAGGCTGCCTGTCATCTGCAGCAGTGTTATTCCACATCTCCCCCAGCTTCTTTGCAACGTCACCAATGGATAGGCCAGGGTGCTCTCCTTTCATTTTTGACTCCTTTGACCTATATTTAATTTAAAATGTTATTGCACAAGAAGTCATGTGAATCAAATGTTTTCAGTGGTTAGTTAGAATGTTAACAAAGAAAATGAGAAAACAACCAGTGTCTCTTAAGGAAGGATTTAAAAGACCAGATAATTTTATGAAGATGTGTAGAAGGTGATGGTTGAGGCAAAAAAAACAAAACTTTAAAACCTTTAAGGGTATCATTAAAAAGTAATGGGATTTCATGATAGTGACATGTTAAGGTCAATGAATTCAAGAGCCAGGTTTGTTTTCCCCATATTTGCCCATGCCCTTGCAGCTCATAAAATGCGTATTTGACAAATTAATCAAATAGGTATGTGTCTCTGAACAATAGGTAGGAAAATGAAAGCTAAAGATTGAAAAGGCACAATGAATCAGGGCACATTGGCAACAAACTCTGAATGGAATGCTTGGATAGAGTTTAAAATGAAGGAGCTAATAGAACTTGGTTTCTTATCCTTGAAGAAAAATCTTCCCTCTTTTTTAAGTTGCAGTATTTGAAGAATAAACTATTTCCTTCTTCTCACATGGCCTGTGTGCAAGGGCACCGCTCTTACAAGAAAAGATTCAGGATGAAAGACATTCAGTGACTACTGATGTCTACTTCTGTTCTTCTGGGCAGGAAGAAACATATTGCAAAGTTATTGCACTTTTTAAGTCATGGCCTTGCTCCATTTCCCCAGGGCATCTGAAAGGTTACATCCTGGGTATCTTTGGTTTCTTTATCTTCCATCAGGCAGCATTCAGAAATTCTTCTAAATATGAGCTCTGAATCTTAATACATTTCTGATATGTATTGATTAGTTTTTGAGAGAAAAGTTTATATCAATATCATTTTCCTTCTAGTAAATTACAATAGGAAATGGGATATATTGGTATAATATTTATTAATACTTTACTTGAATATTTGTATAACAGTATAACAAGGCTTTTTGGTCCTATTGATTAATGAAATGTATATCCTTCAAATATTGAAAAACATAAGACCAAAAAACCCCAAAATTTTAGCATGAGAGAATTTTATGCTCAAAAATTACTTATTTATTTTTTGACACAGAAATTTATCTATCAATATGAGCCAGAACCGGTTTGGCTCAGTGGATAGAGCGTCGGCCTGTGGACTGAAAGGTCCCAGGTTCGATTCCGGTCAAGGGCATGTACCTTGGTTGCGGGCACATCCCCAGTAGGGGGCGTGCAGGAGGCAGCTGATGATATTTCTCTCTCATCGATGTTTCTGGCTGTCTATCCCTCTCCCTTCCTCTCTGTAAAAAATCAATAAAATGTATTTAAAAAAAAAAAAAGAAAGAAATTTATCTATCAATATGAAGTAACTCAGCCATTAAGTTTGTGCTTGATCTTTGTGTGTGTGTGTGTTTTAAAGGAATTATAACTAATTACTTTATTGTGAATATTTCAGCTTCTCGGGACTATTTTTTAAAATGATTTCTCAATGAAATATTAATTTTATGCCCAAAAAAACCTTTTTTGTTCCCATTTAGGAAGCTATGAATTGTCTTTTTATTATCTACTTCATTATAATAAATTTCAATTTGCATACATAAGTAATATATTATTTGGTGATATTTTAATGTTTATAATTATTTCACTATTGAATTTTAATGGTTTGAGAATGCATATAATTTATCTTCAAAAGTCACTTTAGAAATAGTTGTTAGTAGTCTGACTAAAAAAATACACTAATCTCATAATGGTCATTTAGAAAAGGATGAAAATTTAAGAATATTGCACAGATTTTTTCTTATATGCATGTAATTATATTATTAGCTTCTTCCTTTGAAATTAAGCAAGTAGAATATGTGTTAATACATTTATTTGTTATAAATCTTCATTAATTTTTTACTCAAGTCACTTTTTATTCTTAATTTTCTCTATCAAAACCTGAAATCCTCTCAACTTCAATCTCAAACGCCAAATTATGTTACTTGTCAAGCGGGGATAAATTATGGTGTTTAAGCAAGTGATATGTATAGCTTCAGTTGCTATTAGGTTCTTATTATAGCTTCAGCTCTGGGTGATCAGCCATACTGTTTACAACTTACATATAAGAAATTCATTATAATTACTAATAATTCACAATATGAAATAAGACATATCAAGCTACATAATCATATGTCAGCAGGGAGTTTAGCCCTAAACTTTATAATTTTGTGTCCTCTTTTCATAAGTCTTTTTTTTTTAACTTTCTGTTTTCTTACTGGCCACTTTCTTTTCCCTCTATACTTCTTAATTCTCCTAATTATTTTCATATATGTATCTTTCTATCTATCGACCCATCTATCTATCTATTTAGTTATATCTATCTATTGCCTACCTACATAACAGTATATTATCTGTTTATGAATATGCATACACCCACTTAAAATAGCCTATTTATTCCTCAATGCAATAAGAAAGAAGCACAGTGTCAGTTTCACCCCCATTTTGCAACGTGCAGACGGGCGTTTCAAAGTGATCTTTACCATAGAAGCTCTTTGTGTTCATTATAGCCTTTTGAGAAACCATGGATTTATTTATGAAGCTGTACCTCTGCCATTAAATGTTTTTATTGAATCAATGGCAAACACCAGTAATGCTATTATAGCAACACTGTCCCTAGACCCTCCTCATATACGACCTCATGTATCTGCCTGTTGAGATCCCAGCCTATCTTCCACATTCTTCCAAGGAGAGGGTCCTGTTAACTCCAGTAAGGAAAGCAGTCCCTTTGAGCTTATGAAATCGTGCACTGAAAACAGAATCATTGCACGATTCTATAATCAGTACTTTATCTTGAACTCTGTAACGGCTTTCAACTTTAACCCGAGGTAGGAAATCAATTACTGCAGTGTTCTGTTCACTTTATTTTCCTAGAATGAGTCTGATATTAGATTGCCTCTTGGCTGGAGAGGCTTTCATGGAGTTTTCTAATGGGAGCACGTATCCAGCCTTATAACATATTTGCCAGTTTGCCCCAAACTCCAGAGGTGAATAATTTGATTTCTTTGAGCTCATATAAGTTTACTTCTTTATTCATTAAGTATTGACTGAGAAGTCATTGTTCCAGGTCTGAATATATGTAAGGGGATACTGAAAATATATATACATGGATAACTGCTATATCCAGGCAGATCCTACTGTTAAAGAAAGATAGTATACAGAAAAACGTTTATTTAATAGTTCTTATAAAGAATATTTTGTCGATAAATATCAGTGAGGAAACAAAATGAAATAAAACAACAGAGAAAGTTGCTGTAAGGGCAGGAATGCCAACCCCTTCCTTATCCATTTTACTTTGCTTCACAATATTTTAAGAGCACACCACCAAGTGCCCTCTGTATTGGTTTCACTGTAGGCAGCCCTGCTCTGTAGGAAGGGTGATTTGACCACAGGCATGCAGCCCTCGGGGAGCCTGCTCCATAGCCCTGTCTACGTAAAAGATAAGCAGAGCTGGGAGGCTAGATTGTAAATTACATAAAAAGGACTATGAAATTTTCTGATAATTGATCTCTCTGTTGTAAATGTTGGTCATATCTATCTACATTAATAAAAGACAAACATGCAAATTGACCATACCTTCACTATGCCTTAAGCCATGCCCACCAGCCATCAGAGTGACTATATGCAAATTGACCCAACCAAGATGGCGGCTGGCAGCCAGGGAGCTGGAGCAAGGAGGAGGCTTGGTTGCCCCAATGATGGAGGAAGCCAAGCTTCCTGCCTGCCGCTGCTGGCTCTGAGCTCCACTCAAAGCAACAAAGTTTCAATTATAGAACGTAAATAAACTCCAGATACCTGCTTTCAGCTGGCCGTGGCCACAGAGCTGGAGCCTTGGGTTGCCCCTGGCAATGGAGGAAGCCAAGTTTCCCTCCCACCCGCCCTGGCCAGCTCTGAGCTTCACTCCAGGTTACAAAGTTTCAATTATAGAAGGTAAATAAATCCCAGAATAAAAAGAAAAAGAAAAAAAAAGAGGCTGGGAGGTTCCGTCGCCGGGGGGGCTTGGCCAGCCTGAAAACAGCCATCATCCCCTCACCCAGGCTGGCCAAACCTCCATGGGGTGAGGGTCCCCACTGGGGGGGGGGCTTGACCAGCCTGCAAACAGCCATCAGCCCCTCACCCAGGTTGGCCAGGCACGCCAGCAGGACCCCCACTCTGATCCAGGACACCCTTCAGGGCAAACCAGCTGGCTCTCACCCGTGCACCAGGCCTCTATCCTATATAATAAAAGGGTAATGTGAAAATTGACCCTAACAGCAGAACGACTGGGAATGACTGGTCACTACGACACACACTGATAACCAGGGACCAGATGCTCAATGCAGGAGCTGCGGCCTGGTGGCCAGTGCACTACCACAGGGGGAGCTCTGCTCAGCCACAAGCCAGGCTGACGGCTTCCAGTGCAATGGTGGTGGTGGGAGCCTCTCCCGCCTCCTCAGCAGCACTAAGGATGTCCTCTTGCAGCTTAGGCCTGCTCCCCGCTGGCAAGTGGACATCCCCCGAGGGCTCCTGGGCTGCCAGAGGGATGTCTGATTGCCAGCTTAGGCCTAATTCCCTGGGGAGCAGGCCTAAGCCAGCAGGTGGTCATCCCCCGAGGGGTCCCAGACTGTGAGAGGGCACAGGCCGGACTGAGGGACCCCCCCCACCCCCACCCCAGTGCACAAATTTTTGTGCACCAGGCCTCTAATTAATATATATATATATATATATATATATATATATATATATATATTTATATATATATATATATATATATATATATATATATATATATAAGCCTAAGCAACCATTACGACTTGACTGAATGACTGGTTGACTGGTTGCTATGCTGTGCACTGACTACCAGGGGGCAGATGCTCAAAGCAGGAGCTGCCCCCTGGTGGTCAGTGCACTCCCACAGCCAACCTCCCTTGGCCTGCCAACCTCCCCACCCCAATCAGCCCTGGGCCTCTAGTTTTATTATAAGCATATACCTTCATCTAAATGATATTTTTATTGACTTTATCATTAAACACAGATAAAGTTAGTTGAATGTGAGGAAGCATACTATTAAAAAGGATAATATTTTTTAAAATATATTTTATTGATTTTTTACAGAGAGTAAGGGAGAGGGATAGAGAGTCAGAAACATTGATGAGAGAGAAACATCAATCAGCTGCCTCCTGCACACCTCCCACTGGGTATGTGCCTGCAACCAAGGTACATGCCCTTGACCGGAATCTAACCTGGGACCTCTCGGTCCGCAAGCCAATGCTCTATCCATTGAGCCAAACTAATTAGGGCAAGGATAATATTTTTTAAAAAATCTATGCTTTTCAGTTTGTCCTGCTGGGGGTTGACAATATATAAAATACATATCTTCAGTTTATTTAAAAATAAACTGCTGCAGATAAATTTGAGAGCTAAAATTTACTAAATCTGTCATACCAATTGTACAGACTAACTGAATTTCATTTTTTTTCCATAAAGAGTTTTCTGTCTTTAAAGAAAATAAAATACATAAAAATGTAGATTGTGCTCATTTAAACATTGAAATTAACCATGTTAAGGCTTTATTCTCTAAATGATCTGAGTACTTACACTCAATTGGCAATACAGGGTCGTGAGCACTGTCGCCTGCTATACCTGTTACCTGTCTTACTCTTGCTTATTTGTTGTCATCTAGATAATGGCAAAAATGCACTCTTCTACATTTCTGAGTTCCAAGCATTACAGACTAGTTTTAGAACTAAACCTTTTCTCTTTGCATTGAAATGAAAAAGGAACTCATTACTCCAGGAGAAACTGGTGGTTTTCTAGGAATCTCAGGCTCTCTGCTCATCATACTCACTCGTATTTCATCTCTTTGGCATGAATTAGTTATTTGCAAGTTAATGTTAGAACTTAATCTTCTTTAAAATATGGCTCTGGAAAACTATATACTCACTTTCTAACAAATCACTGTAGGTAACTAGATCTCTAAGTATTTTGATATTTAAATTGGATATTTGGAAATCAATCTGCTGGTAAGTGTGTACTCTCTGAAGTGGAGTTTCCTCTTAAAAATCTATAAGTAGGTATATGAAAAATTACAAATTATGTAAATTTGGACAGATAATTCTAAGTTTGTGTTTTTTCTTTTGTGCCAAGGCAATAGTAGCCTTCTCTTCACATTTGACAATATTGTTATAAATAGGATACATAAAAATGCCTTGGCAAATGCTAATTATTATAGGTTTATAATTATAATTATTATTTTCAACATTATCCTTTCCATTATTTAAAAAAATACTGATAAGTGGTGATTATTAGAAGAAGTTGGTGAATAATTTATACAGTGGAATGAAGAAGCAAAATGATAGCAATAATAATTTATGAATTTTGAAGTAGCAACAGGATATCAAACACAGAAATAGAGGCAAGCAGTGTACACAACAGGTGGCATAATCATTATGCTAACTTCTAAGCCACTCACATAAATTAATAATGTGGCACAGTGGCATAGAATGCAGTCAGATGAGCTGCACATCTCTGGGAGCCCGACATAGCAAGCACCCTGTAACAGGAACTGATGTAGTCTTCATAGAAGGCATCTGAAGCACATAGAACTTACATCCACAGCATTAGAAAATAGAGTTAACATGTTTATCTTGAGTATTCAGGAGAAATCAGTATTGCAGAAAAGCATCAGTATTCACTTAATGGAAATTGCCTGGTTTTTACTTCACTTTTATTTATTTCCTTATGGTATAAGATGCTGATAACATCCAGCTAGCATTTAGGTTTTATGACATTTAGGTTTTCCAACAAAGTGTACTTGCCATGGAAAAGAAACTCTAATGGCCATTTTCCTTTTCATGCCTCTGTATCTTATTATCAAGAAAAAAGAAAGAAACTTAATAGCAATTTTTCTGTTCTCAGTACAGATATGCTGTTTTGCATTTACTATAAGAAGGAAATGTGCAGAATAGGGATGGTTAGCATAAATCATTTAGTATGCAGATAGTGAAGTTTCACAAGTGGTGAGAGAGGTTCGTGCTGACAGCTTTGTAGCCGGGGCAGGACGGAGGGTTGTGCAGGAAAGAACTGTAGTTCTTTCAGAAGCTGATCTCTCTCTGAAGGGTCAGACATCCAAGTTGAAAGTTCCCTGAGGAAAATTTTAAGTATTTGTAGGAAACTTTACAAGTATCTGCCTCTTCTCCTTTTCCCAACTGAAACCATCTCACAGATGCAGTGAAAGATAATATGAACCCCTGACAGGTCCTTGAATTTTACTTCGTTCAGATACTGCATTTCTTTTACCTCAGCTAAATTCTGGTGTTCTTGGAGCTGAAGGAATTTGCCATTTTCTGCACTGAAGCATAGGCATGATAAGGAGATTGTGGGGTGAACTTTGTATCTCTATAGAGCAGTGGTTCTCAACCTTTGCTGCACATTAGAATCACCTGGGAATCTTTTTAAAATCCTGATTTCTGGTCCTCATCCTCTGGAAATTCTGTGTCTGTGTTAGGCGGTGGGGCCACAACATTAGTAACAAAGAAACAGATTTTCCGGAGGATGAGGCCCAGAAATCAGGATTTTAAAAAGATTCCCAGGTGATTCTAATGTGCAGCCAAGGTTGAGAACCACTGCTTTAGAGCCATTTATAATACACACTAGTGGCCAAATGCACAAAAATTCGTGCAAGAGTAGGCCTTCTTTCCCCCGGCTGCCAGCACCCGGGACCCGGCAGGCACCTGGGACCCGGGCTTCGCTCTGGCTTTGTGTCTAGAATGATGTCTAGAAGGACATCTGGTCTAATTAGCATATTACCCTTTTATTATTATAGATGGGGTGACCAGGCATATAGGAATTATTTACCCATTTCAGAAATACGTGATTCAGGTTTCAGAGATCAAAAATCACCTAACACATTTGTTTTTAGATGAAGGGCACCGTTCAGTGTGGATATACAAAGGTTTATTCCCTTGAGGATTCTAGAGCTCATTCCATTATGGTAATAACCACACCTTTCTAGAAAGGTGCAGCACAGAGATGGAGGAGAGGTCGGCCGTGGTGCTGGGAAGGATTTTCTGCATAACCAATATCACCTGGCAGAAATGTTCATACGGTCTTATATGCTTGGACTGATCCCATTTTAAGACACAGCTTTAAGAAGCAAGTTCTATAAATAGAACTTCTAGTTCTACAGCAGAGGATTGCTGAGAAAGGCTGAAATGTTTAATTGTACATGACATGCTTCTACAAATACGTTTTAGAAAAGTTTCCATGTTACCCATCTTTTTGAAAAAATTTTGTTCATTGTTGGCTCCTTTCTTACTCTATTGAAGCAAAAGGAAATTTTAGTTCTAAAAAAAAACATTAATCAACATTATTTAAGTACTAATTTAATATTGGAAATAAATTCTCTTTGAAAAGCGTTCTTTCCTTCTGAAATGACTTAGACTACTTCCAAGCTTCCTTGTAGTGCTCTCGTGTGCTGCAAGGCCTCCACGCCCTATCCCCACAGAAAACTGAGATGAATTAAGGCTATTCCCTCGATAGGAAAAATAGAAAGAAACCCAGCTTTCTTAATCTTGCCAGTCAGTGGAAAGAGGTAAAATAAGAAAAAGAAAGCATCTCCTTGAGAAATCCTAATTGTGGGCCCTCCTTCATTGTGCCTCAGGACTGCCATTCATACCAGCGGTATGACTCCCAAACCTGTAACCCTAAACTTTAATATAAAATGGTCTTGGGAAGAATTGTTGTCTCAAGTGTGTAACTGAACCAAATGCAAAACTTCTCTGTATGATAAAATGAATATTAAGTATATAATGCTAAGTGTTCTCACAGAAACCGTTCCAAAGAACATGAATTAAACCAAATAAACAAAACATATAGAGAAATAAATCACTATGAAAAATGTTTTAAAAGTGCAGAATCAAGTTTGCAAGACTGTACAAAGTAAAATTATTATATGAGGACTATATCTTTAATCTCTTTAAACAAATAAACCAAAAAAGATGAAGTTGAAAGTATGACAAAGGCAATATAAGTGGCTATAAAAGTATATGCCTATATATGACTATAAACTATGACAAGTGACTAAAACCTGGTTAGTTATATTTGAAACAGAACTAAAATGAACTTAAAGAAATGAAAAAAATAATAATTAGAATTCTTTATAATAAATGGGATTATTAAACTGACAAACTCAGTAGACACAATTGAAAATATATTTGAGGAACAGTTAGATATAACTAAAGAAATTTTCTAGAGTACAGACAGTAAGAAAATGAGATGAAAAAATTGAAAGAAGAGTGAAAAATAAATTATGAAAAATTTGAGACACACAGGAAACAAAAGAAAAAAAAGAAGAAGAAAAATCCATGTTTAAATACACCATAATGAAACTACAAAATGCTTCACAAAGAGATCTTATAGGTAGCTACCGAGAAAATACAGAGAACCAACAACAACAAAAAAGATTAGATTTATTTCTAACCTTTGATAGCAACAATTAAAGTCAGAATATAATGGATTATATTTCTAAGAACTAAAAGTTCTTCCAATCTAGAATTATATCCTATAAACTTACCATTCAAACATGAAGGCAAAAGAAAGCTATTCCCAGAAAAATAGAAATTGAGAGAGTTTAAAACAACCAAATGTACAGGAGAGAAACTTCTAAATTATGTACTTCCAGATGAAAAAACATCATGTTAGGACAGTTTGCACAAAGGAACAATGAGCAAGTAAACAGGTAATCAAACATGGAGGAAAATCTATAAAATCATAATAAAATATGCAATCTCTTTCAGGTTAGAAAAATCAAGTTACAAGCAAATCTTTGGAAAGTGATTGCTTGTGAGGTAGATGATGATCAATAAAGATTTAAAGATGATTGTATTATTTTGGAAAAGGACAAAGATACTGATTAACCTAACACATTGGGGAAGTTATGGATTTTCAAATTTGTAATCAACTAATCTAAAGCAACAACCAAACAGTAACAACTTAGAAAAAAAACTTAGAAAGTGGCAACTTACTAAATATGGAAATGAATGGAACGAGGGTGATGGGGTGGTGGGGGTCTTGGTCAATACAAGAGAGGAAAATATACTTCTCAGCAAAGCAAGATGCATGAAAAGCACAAGGTAAGATGGTAGGATTGAGTCCAAACATATCAGTGATCTCAGTCAATATAAATCGATTCTCTAGTACAAAGACAAAGCTGCTACATTTTTAAGTAATGCATTTCAGATAGCAAAGTATTTTAGAAGTATTCTTAGAATAATTCTTTCAATCAGCATATTGCATCGAACTTACAAAGAGATTCAATTACAAGAAAATGATGTATAGAGAACATTTTCAGAAGTACTACATTAAATTTGTTTAATCAGCTGTTTGATATAGTTCATATCAGAGATACATTGAAATCAATGAAGTGTTTTATCTTTTTAAAAATTCTAACATAAAAGGAAACGTCATGGTATAACAGGAAATTCACAAATAAAAAACCTTGGATTTGATAACCATAAGACCTAGATGCTAATCTCAGCTCTATAACTACTTGGTTATAATTAAATGATCCAAATCTCAGTTTCTTAATGTGAAGAACTAGGAGTTGAATGAGCTACATGATTTATCTGGATTGATGAAACTCAAAACTGAGATGATTATAAAACTTTCATAATTTCAAGCATTTTGAGGTAGCTCACATATGAAATTTCAAATCATTTATATATGAGCTAACCATCAAAATGCAGAGTTGAGTCCAAGCAATTATTTCAATCATTGAGAAACATAATGAGTATTTTCAGTTGGGTCATTAGCATTAGATGATCAAATTCACTGGAAACAGATCAGTTCACCTTTTATCTTTGTAGTCATAGCCATAAATTCTGTTCAATCAGAGTTAAATAAAGTGAAAAATTGCAATAGAAAAGCAGTCATGTATTGTGAATATTTGAAAACCTCACATCACACTCCTCATTATTCAAATTTTATAACTATAATTAAAAGAATAAAAATAAAAAGATATTTATATTTTCAATTAAGTTGTTTGAACTACTTGAAATAATGGGGTTAACATAATAATTTTCTTGAGATGTCCTTGATTCTTGAAACATTGATTTAAAAAAAATGAATAAGCATACATAGTCATTAAATTAAAAGTGGATTTTAAAGTGTAGTATCTTGAAGACTTCAAAAACATATATTCGATAGTGTCTTATTTGGGACATTATAGAAAAATTATATTTTGTAGGTTTTAAATACACATAGAACAGGAGAGATATAGTGGAAAAAATTAAATGACGGCATTTTATCTTCTACTAGTAAGGGTTTTGGAAGGAAGATCGATGTTCTTTCCTGCAAAGGAAAATTGGCCCAATAATTTTAACATGGTGAATTTATGAAATCTAAGAAACCTTTTAACTTATCTTTCTATATATCTGTATTGATAAAAAAATTCTCTCTGTAGCCTAAAATAGACTTTCCTTTGCATGCATTTATTATATAAAAGTCAAACACTAAATTAAAAAGGAAGAAGAGTAAAGCAAATTGGGCATGAAGATAAAGCAGATGTTTCCCTGACTCTGGAAAGACCTAGCTGAGGGAGTCACAGCTATGATGCCAGAGATTGTCATTGGAGTCACTGCCCTACCCTGTTCCCCATGACCTATGCCTCTCAAATTGCTTTGTCCTAATGCAGACTCCCTCCTGGTTCCCACTGTGGTGTTCCATTCCTTTCTCACCTACTGGGCCCCACTAAATGGCACCTGCCCTAAGATATATCTTTAGAATATGGATCCTTTGTAAGTATCTATAATTTGGTTGCAAATTTGGAATTACCGAGGAGCTATAAAAAATATTGGTGCCTGGGTCCTACTCCCAGAGATTCTGACTTAATTGGTCTGAGGTGTGGCGAGGGCATTGGGATTTTTAAAAGCTTTCCAGGTGACTAAAGTGTAATTTGAGAACTACCAAAATGTACCAGGAAATCTATCTGTCTCTCCGAAATCACCATCTACTTAATGTTTAAATTATCCTTCTAGGTTGATATTATATACTTTATAGGAAAAAGAATTTCAGAAAGATTAAATGGCTATTGCCGACAAGGAAAAATAATGTCCTTACTTTTTGACATCTTAGTTGAAATCTCTATAATAAAAGATAGATTAACAAGAGAAAAGCAAACAGAAGCTTACTACTATGTGTACCTCATGTATACGTAAGCAATACCCAAATGGGGCGGGGCGGGGGAGGGATAACTCAAAGTGATGGCTTTAGAATTCAGACTTAAATACAATCTTAACAGGAAGGAGTGTGTGGGGTGATGTAGGCCTCCTTGGGAAGAGTAAACGATTTTTAGGAAAGATGAATGGTCCTTAGGAGGTATGACAGTTTGTGACAGTTGTCTGGATGTGGTGTCAACTTCTAGTCTCTCTCTTGTGATAGGAGTCATCCTCCCTGCTTGATGAAACTCCCTGGGAAGGGATTTCTGACAAATTTTTTTTGGAGGATCTGTCTTTATGCAGATAAGGGGAGTTTAGAGAAAGCCTCTCCTAGCATTTGCTGTTTTTCAAGTGCCTAACTGCTCAGAATAATCAGTATAACAAAGTGGCGTGTTTTGCAGTGGCATGTCCTGAACTCCTACAGTCATATTTTGCAGTAGCATATTCTGCGACTCTTTCCTTGCCTAACGTTGATATCACCAACATGGTAGCTGCAGGATTCTGGCTATGTTGGCTGTGTTGGCAGGCTTGCTCCTTCTCTTTATGTTAGAAGTAGCCCTAACTTTATGGTGTGTACCCAGATTCTTAGCAAAGCTGTGGTCTCTTTTCTTACTATATTGGAATTTTGTTAAATGAATAGTCACCTAAAAAAATTAAAAAGCAACATTTTCCATGAAAATCTTTCTCTCCTAACAGAGGCTTCCTATTTCAAATTTGTGAGACATCTCTGGAACTGAGGGGAAGCAATAATAGCATGTGGTGACAGTGTGGGCTTAAGGGACCGCGGGGAAATAAGTACACAATCGCTAGCTTGAGAAAACAACAAACAGATCAACCAGCAACATTTTTTAAAAAAGGTTTCATATAAATGGACAGGAGAGGGCACATAGGGAAAATCTGTTGGAGATACTGATCTTCAACATAATCGTTAGTTTGAACTAAGATAAAATTGTCTTCTCAATATGTATCTCTGGTTGTATAGCTCATGAAAGGGAATGTAAATATGTTGTATTAAGTCCTATACCTTTATTTAAGTTATGAAAAATGTATTTGACAAAGCTGTGAATATATCTCCTTTTATAAGTACTATAAAAATCACTCAGCCTACATAAATTATTGTTAACTTATTTTTATGGTTCCAAAATAAGAAACTGAATGATTGATAATATAATTTCACCCAACTCCATGAACAAAAGGTTGTATTATTTACCCTAAGGAATCTTTATTTGAAAAATATGAAATATAACTTGAAAATGAAGTATCAATTTAATTTTTTAAAGTCCTATCAAGTAATGTCAGAACAATAAATTGATCTCTTTATACAAATGATATTATTTTTTAAAAGATCTATTTTGGTCTTGTATCTAATATTATGAATTATCTTGTCCTATTAGAATATCAATATTTCTCTTATAAAATCTTAATTCTAAATTAATAGTTTACTTTTTATCTGATTTCAGTATTTCTAAAAATTGCTAGCCAAAATAGTTCTAAATTTACCTTTTTACACGGACAAGAAAATAATAATCCTTCTCAATGAAATTGAATCAAATTAAAATACAATAGAGGGCATGTACTCATCATATAAAAATCAATTACAATTAAGGTGCCACAAATTAGGCTGCTCAGCAGATAATTAGGAGAAGAGTTCATTTGGGAAGCCAGCACAAGAAACGCTAGGAATATTCATATGCACAAATCACCCTAAGCTTTGCAGTCCTGTGTACAAATAGTCCTGTGTACAGAAGCCAATTCTCTTCAAATTCCAGTTTCAGGTACCTGCCTACAGCATGTCTTACAGACCCTTCACACTCAGCATTCCCAATACATACTTTGTAATCTCTCCTCTGTCTGTCCAAGCTGGATCATTTATTGGTAATAAAGACCAGAATGCTAGGGGGCCAATAGGCCATATTGACTCTGCATCCCAATTGTCTTAAATTTCTTTCCTCTTTATTCCTTTGTTCACCTCTCTCACATTGAATATTGTAGGTGACCTCTCTTTGGTCTCCCTGCCTTCAACCTCCTCTGTCCTCCAGTATTTCATTTACACTGTTAGTCAGAATCATTTTTCAAAAATACAGATCTAATCATCATTGTTTCCAATCTTGTTGTAGGTAAAAGGAAATGCAAGAATCCTACAAGGTTCTGGCCTCAACTACATTTCTGGTTTCACTTGCCGCCCTAGCCATTCCTTTCAAAATTTGCTCCTCCCCCTTCACATCCTCTACCACTTCACTGGAGACCCATTATTTTTAAATCCTCACTCCCTCACTCCAAGATTTGTTTTATATATTAGAGAGAGAGAAATGGGAGGGAAGGAGCATTGACGTAGGAGAGAAACATTGATCAGTTGCCTCCCAAATGCACCCCCATTGGGGATCAAATCCACAACCTAGGTATGTGCCCTGACCAGGAGTCAAACCAGCAACCTTTTAGTGCATGGGACAATGCTCCAACCAACTGAGTAACACTAGTAAAGGTGAGACCAAACTTTTTTATATGTTGCACCTTCTCATTTCTCCTATATTTTTATATCTCTCCTATACAGGCTCTAATAGTGAACTTTCGTCAAGGTTGGCCTTGCCCTCTGCTTTTTTCCCCTCTAATAACTCCCTCAGAGAGAGTTCATTTGTTCTCAAAGTTTCAGTTGCCAACTCTGTGCTCCCAGTGTTTCTTCAACCCAGAGCATGTAGCCTACAGCTGTTGGCATAACCTGTCTAAAACATAATTTTTGACAAGTTATTTCCTCTTCAAGAACCTATAGTGATTTTTTTATTGCTCATGTGTATAAACGAATAAAGCTGATCTAAACACCTTTTTAAAAAAATAACTATAGCTTATATGACATTACCGCAAATGCCCATTTTGTTTTTGTTGAACCTCCTTATTTTTCATTATTCAAATTTTTCAGGACTGATCTTACCCAAACCATGTTGTTTTTCCATGTTACTTTTTTAAAAATTAGTATCTTTACCTAGAATATCCTTCCAAATTTTCCATTCATTCACAGACATCATTTAACCTCAAGATGAAGATTGGATTCACTTATTCCATGAAACTTACTTTGCCTAATCCTACTTCTCTCCTATCACTAAAATTTGGAATGATTTGTTATCTTTTTGTTTTTTAAATGTGTTCTTATATTTCTTTTTGTTCTTTAATTGTACCTCACTAACTAGATTACATATTTTTGTAATCATACCATTTATGTCTTTTGTATCTCTATCACCTAATACATAAGAGATGAATACTTAGTTGGTGCTAAGTGGAAGTTTATGAATAATAACTCTTATTGAGTAATCACTATGTATCAAGTATTATATCTAACATTTTACATGAGTCAGCTCATATGTTTTCCATAAAGCTCCTCTGATTGGTACTATTATATCTCTCATTTTGCAGATAGGGAAACTAAGGCACAGGAGGTAAGATGGTTTGTCTAAAGTCATATGGCTGGTGAGTAGTGAAGCTGGGGTTTGAAATTTGTGTTCACAAATAATCACTAACTCACTGTGGAAAACAAGAGCTACATAAGATGCTTCTGCTGAGGAAATCTCAGGAAATTACTTGTTCAGAGAACATGTCTTACAACTCAAAGTTTTGCCACAAAAAAAAAAGAGGAACAATTGTAATAATCTGAACAATAAAGATTTAATTTAAAAACAAAACAAAAAAAGCCATACTATGTATTATTATTACACTTTGACACATGTGTTATCATCACATTGTTTATTTGGATGCATTTAATTATCTAGTTAATAGGAGAGCATTAATTCATTGGAGACTTGACACATTTCAATATTTATTTATATTATGATCTTTAAATATTATTTATCTTTTCTGAAAATATATAAGGAATTAAAAATACCATTAAAACCAAATTATGAGGAAAGCCATTATAGGATATGATCACATATTAATTTAAATGTATCATTTTATCTTCTGCAGATTTAAATAAAATAATTATAAGAAAAAAAATAATAAAACAGAGGCACTGGGGAAAATGCTTTCATTAGAAATAGATTTGTGTTTACACTTGACACATGATTTAGGACTAACTTACTAAGCTCTAAAATTATTCTGATGCCATCTGAACAGTATTGGTCAAGAGAGAGTTGCAGATAATTTGACTGAAGAACAGAATTTATCTATTTGCCATAATCTCAGATCTCAAGGAAGATCGTATTTAGTTCATAGAAGATGGGAGATAATAGTAAAATAATATTATCTATATATATAAAAGCCAAGTGACTGGAACGGCGGAACGACCAGAATGACTGGTTGCTATGATGTGCAATGCGGTGGCCAACCAGCCCAATGAGGACCCCGATTGGCCCCCCCAAACTTCTGCGGCTCCTCCCCCCAGCTACCCCCTTTCCCCGATTGGCCCTCTCACACCCTGATTGGGGGTGGGGCCAGCTGCCCAACTGCCCACGGCCCCTCCGCTTGGCCGGTCCTGCCCCAATCGGCCCCCATTGGGGAGGGCTGGCCTGACCCCACCTGTGCATGAGTTCGTGCACCAGGCCTCTAGTCTAACAATAATATTTATTAGTATGGTGTTATCAATAAAGTGTGGCATAATTTTAGTAATATATTATGACCATTAGATTTCAATTAGTTCAGGGCACATTTTGGATATTAACCAACTGTATGAATTTAAAGGAATACAGTCCCAACTGCATCATCAGGATGGTTGCTGTTGTGATTGGTCTTCCTTTTCTCAAGCCAGTGCTCTGCCTAAGTCAATGACCTTTTTACATGGCAGTGGATTCTAATATTTTGCTGCCAACAGTGAAAGAAATGTAAGGAGAAAGGGGCTCATTGTGCTTGGTGATTATTACTAGGATAATTTATTGATCTTGCTTTGATACTTTTGTCCAAAAAAGAAGAAAGTTAGAAAACAACAACCCTTATCACAAAAGAGAAGGAAATTCTATTCCTTAAATAAATCTGAAGAGGAATGTGCTTAAATTTGCTGGTCAAAGACTTTGGAGGACATGAGATGAATGTAAAGAAAACAGGAACACTGTGTATCTGAAGTTATTTTTTGACTAATGAGTAAGAGAACTCACAGCTTGGAATTGTACAACAGAGCACCAAATCAAGCTCTGTTGAGAGCCTTAGAGAGCCCTTGCTTCATTTAGCTAGTGGATTACAGCCTATATCTAAAAAGGCTCCAGGGACCAAGGGCAACAGAGCTAATTTGAACTGTGGGAGTGATTACATAACAACTGGTAGGAGCTAAATTTTGTAGAACAAATCATATATAAGGTAGGCATAGAAAATAGTTTCAAGGTGGCCTAAAGAAACAGTTTTACCTTATGAGAGGGAGGAAGTAATATAATTGTTCACATATGTACCCATAGGGAAATTGCTAGAATTAAAATATATGTTGATAGCATTTAAATGCATGTTTTCTATTCTTAAAGATTTATGAAGTCAGGATTATTTAGTTAATACTTAAGCCCCGGATTTGTTAATTCTAGATTTATTTTATGTTTGCTTAATTTTATTTACTTCTTAAATACTGAATTGTTGCCCTAGCTGGTTTGGCTCAGTGGATAGAGCGTTGGCCTATGGTCCAAAGGTCCTGGGTTTTGGTTCAGGTCAAGGGTCCTTGGTTGCAGGCTCCTCCCCTGACCGGGCGTTGGTCTGGGCTCATGCAGGAGGCAACCAGTCGATGTGGTTCTCCCACATCAATGTTTCTGTCATTCCCTCTCTCTTCCACTCTCTCTAAAAGATCAATGGAAAGATATCCTCAGGTGAGGATTAACAACAACAAAAATTTAATACTGAGTTTTATTTTGTTAGTTTATCCTAAATATTTCAAGTTACTATCTAATACCATGTTCTGAACTCCTAAGGACCTTATATTTATTTTTAGCTACATTGAAGTTACATTAAAATTTTCCCCATCTCTGGATTATATTGATGATGACTGTTTTCATTTTTAATGAGAGTGATTCTTCCTCTGACACATTTCTAAAATGTGTCACCATATACAAAGTGAGGGCTCTATTTTTGTGTTTTAAAGGGTCATAGATTTTATCATTCCTAGTATTCCTTGACTCATGTCCATTGGTTGTATTTCAGGGCTGCTTAGATTTGTTAACAATGAAATAACTTTTTAAGGATTCAATCATAAAGATATAAAGCTAATGGATTTCAATAAGACTTATCCCAATATAATATTTATCATCCATCAGATCTTCAATATGATATTCAAAACATAATTTCACCTTGAACACTTAATCTTTATAACAAAAATTCTAAGGTTTGGCTTCAAATGATTATTATGATACATAAAATAAGATATATTGCCGAAACCGGTTTGACTCAGTGGATAGAGCGTCGACCTGCGGACTGAAAGGTCCCAGGTTCGATTCCGGTCAAGGGCATGTACCTGGGTTGCGAGCACATCCCCGGTGGGAGATGTGCAGGAGGCAGCTGATCGATGTTTCTCTCTCATCGATGTTTCTAACTCTCTATCGCTCTCCCTTCCTCTCTGTAAAAAAATCAATAAAATATATATATAAAAAAAAAAGATATATGTGTTTTTCTTTTTCTGGCATTCTTGTGTCAACTCCACTAAGCAAGAAGAGTGAAATTGCGGCTACATGTTCACAATGACAAAATGCAAGCTGGCATTCTGAATTTTGTGGCCTGTCATGCATGACAGTTAAATGACAGAAATGCCCCAGATGTTCTGTATCACATTGAAAAAACTCTATATTCCAACTAACACAATTTTGACACACCCTAGATAACTTTGGCACACCCTAGAAAACTTTGAAAACCCTAAGTTTGACATTCTTGTCAGTCCATTAACATATACCACAGAATATAGTCATGCTTGTTGCATTATGTTAAAGCCAGATATTCTGTTATCAATTCAGTTTTTACCTAGAAAACATCCTTGTTACTCAATGGTGAAAGCCAGTAAGGATGAGCTATAGAGTTTAGTGGAACATTTACATCTGTGTATCTTCATATATTTACTATTATATCAGATTTTTCCAAAAGCATTTAGAGTCTAAATAAATTATGGTTTGTCCACACCAATGAGTACACGACTCTGTACCCATTAAAATTAAAGTAATAGACATTTTGGGGTTTTCATAAAAAGATGCCCAAGATATGTTGTTGAGTGGAAAAGCTAGGTGCAAAAAGTATATATGGCACGATCCACTTTATCCTGAACAGATACACATAGACACACACACAAACACACATATCTATGTGGTTGCCTCAGGGAGGGAGGATTTAAGAGTTGGAAGAATAGAAGAGGGAATTTAAAATTGTCATTATATATTTTCTTGTACAATAATTATAACTATTAAAAATAGTTTAATTATACCTATTAAAAACTTAACTATAACTTCTTAACTATTAACTTTAGGAATAAAATCTATTTAATGAACTGTAAAAATTAGTTAAATTATTGACTGTGTACCATATGCCCATACATACCCATGTTAATCACTAAACTAGTTGGGGAGAGCAGACTATCACAAATAAAATTGGAATGCAATAAATTACTAGTTCATGTATGTAGTTTAGAACGTTAGCAGACTAGCAGTTCAGAAAATGGAGAAAACAGAGAAATCTGGAGTACTTCAAAAGTTGTGATCATTGTGTTCCTTAGGATAGCAAAGCCAGGATGAGTGGTGTGGTTAGCCTGACAGTGATACTCAGTTCTCTAGTTCTGTTAGTGGGATGCTATTACTGTAGAGTCAGGACTGAAGTGGTAGAAAGAATACTTCAAATATATTGCAGCCATTTCTTAGATATCATAAATAATAAAAAGAAATAGGGTGGGGAGGAATCTGGCCAAACAGCTAAGAGAGAGCAGAGAGTAGATACCAGAAAGAAGGAAAATGTCAGCTCAGACAGAGCACAAATCAAATGCACAGGTTTACTGTGATGTTACAGGAACATTAGAGCCAAGTGGGGAGATAGAAAAGGGCTAGGCAGTCAGGGACGGGACCATGGGATGGAAAGTAGCACAGGGAAATACAAGAGTAACACAATCTTGTGGAATAATAAGATGCAGCCTGCTGACTGGCCTGTTCTGGGAAAAACCAGAGACAAACAAAAGGACCCAGACAAGGCAACCAGCTGGGCGAGAAGGAAGAGCACATGCAGGAGACTTGAGCTTTAAAATGTATGGATGTTGCTAAGGCAGAATTCTTTGAAAGGGCCAATCAGGAGCTCACAGGCAGAATTCTTGAGCTAGCAATGCATATTTCTACCCCTAGACAAAGAGCTTCAGTGGCAACTGACTTTGGGTCTCCTCCTTTCTAGAGGGAGTCCATCCATCTCTCAATACACTTTGCTTCTGCTTACCCTGTGTATCAGTGATGATATTGCAAGACCGAAAACCTGGATCTGATCACAGCACTTTGGTTTCACAAGGACTCAAAGAGGAGTGCTAGAGGCCATGTTTTGTTGCTCAATTGTGAGAGACAGGACCGTGCTGATACTGAGGGAGAGACACAGCTTACCTTACACACAGACTATTCCAAAAAGCACTCAAGAATGCAGAGGGAGAATTTATATAACATACCCAGAAGATTAAGGAGACCAGGGTCACTACATTATAAAACTGCAGGGAGCACAGTTCCCATGCTTATGTGTGGCACCCCTGGAGCAGCACAGTACTCAGCCTACCCAGAGGTGCACACTGTCCTGAAAGACTCTTCTTGATGTGATCAGAGAATGGCTTCGTGAAAAGTATCAGTATTTTTCACTTGCTTTTAGAGACACTGTGACACATCACAAACTATGATAGACATAGCTCTGATAAGCACCATGCCTTGTATGTTTACTGAATACAGTAAAATAAAGGACGATTAAGTGATTTTGCTTCATTGAGATAGGGCATTGAAATGGAGGTTACAAAGGCCTCTGTTTTGAAGGCATCAATAGAGAATTTGATGAGATATGAGGCTTAAGTCAAATATTTCAGTTTTATGGTTAAGAAAGACCTGGGAACATCAAAAGAAAAAGTTCATGATAAGAAACTAATTATGAGATGCTGAAGATGATGACTGCAGAAATAAAAGTCTGGCAGGTATAGCAAGGAATGAGACCCAGATTTCAGATGGAGGGTTTCTATAGAGAAAAACCCCTCTCCCTCTCTGAGATGTCTCAATTAGAAATTTCTTAACTACATTGTGAGCATCATGATGGCACAGTGCAAAACACATAGGAGGCATTGAGTGAACAATTTTTACCCTGACTAAAAATAAATGGCATTCATTGGGTTTCTGCTAGACAATCTGTTCTCTCCATAAATTTAAGGGATTGGCCATCTTCTATTTTGATTGAACTAGCTTATACTATTATCCCTGTGGGCTCAAAATTTCCAGCAGGTAAGATGACGATATTGCCTAGAATAGAAGACATGTAATAGAGATAGATAACACAGAAAAGACTTTAGAAAGTGACATTTTTTGGAGGATAAAAAGGATAAATTCACACTGAACCTTCTATGGGATATAAAGATTCCTTTCCAAATAAAGTACTTGAGATTTCAAGTTTGTTTTATTAAATCATGTAGAGTTATTAATGTGCTAATATAAGCTACAGGAAAAAACTAATAAAACATTAAAATGGAACTGATAAAAGAGTAAAATCAAGGTTCTATAATTAATACTAAACTCTCAGGAAGATACCAGATTTATGATTGCTGTAAAACACTGATTTTTGAGACAAATGTTATACAAATATATTCTCTATATAGTCAGTACTCTTTATAGAGACAAAATATTTACCAATGTTTAAAATGAATGTAATGTTCACCTCTGCAACTATTTTTAGTCAGTAGAAGACACAACTTCCTGTGTCTCACACTTTTGATAATATGATGAAAACTATTGAATCTCTAGTCAAAAAAGAAAAAAAGAAAAAAAACACATTTGGAACCTAGTTAAAAAAAAAAGCCCAAAATTCCTGTTTCTTTTTTATCTTCTTCATGTCCTCTTTATCTGCTTTGGACCCATAAGGTATTCCCGAAAGGCCTTGAAAGGTTCAATAAAGAGTATCACAAAAGGAAGAATTTGGTCTTGTTATGTTTTTCTTTTTTAATGTAGAATTTATCTGATTAATGATTGCTTCACAGAGTCATCATAAGTCACAGTGGCCTGCAACGTGATGATTTGAAGCTGTAGTCTCATTCTTTAGTACAAGTTTGACAGGATTTTGTTAAAATAATGATCATTGTGATTTACATGACAAGATGGAGGCTGACACTTTTAGCAGAGAAGGATTTGACCATTCTATTTCTGTATTTGGTTCACTACAGCAAGCAAATACTAAGGCTTACAAGAATAATAGCATACTGTATTACATATGACTTGATTTAACAGGATTACTTTGAGATTGGCAAGTCTAAAATTTTCTCTGTCATAATAGCTATCATTTGTGGTTCATAATATTGGACTAATTTTCCTTCATGAGTTTGCATTTGATTTTTTCTTACTTCTGATCCTATATGATTCTTTGGAAAATTTCTAAAATATTATGAGGTTATGTGTATGTATGTATGTGTATGCTCATGCATACATGCACCTGTGATCATGTATGATTGGCTTCGAGTCAGCATCATCTGGATTCTAGTCTTAGTCTAGGGCAGTGGTTCTCAACCATCCTAATGCCACGACCCTTTAATACAGTTCCTCATGTTGTGATGACCCCCAACCATAAAATTATTTTCATTGCTACTTCATAACTGTAATTTTGTTACTGTTATGAATTGTAATGTAAATATCTGATATGCAGGATGTATTTTCATTGTTACAAATTGAACATAATTAAAGCATAGTGATTAATCACAAAAACAATATGTAATTATATATTGTGAAATATTTATTTCTAATTACAAATAAATGAAATTTTGTCTTGAAGCATGGTGTAGCATGGGTAACAGTCTTAATATAACAACAGTAAATTACATTGCTACATTTTGCAGCAGTATGTGTAAAAAGCCAACGTCAGTGTGAAGTTTGAGATTGCTTCTTTCTCACCAGATCAGAAATTCTCGGGGCAGTCTTTGCAAGAACACAATGAAGATCATCTTCCACAACAAGTCTACTTCTGATTTTAGACTTGATAACCAACAAGTGGAAAACCCTGTTTCACAAAGATATGTTGTTAGAAATGGAAGAAGAAGGAGCAACCCAGTCTCAGACAGAGCAGGATATGACTGCAAACACTTGATCCAGAATTTTGTAACTGGCATTGTAGAGAAATCAGTTCTCATTCTATCATTGTTAATAAATTCAATGAACTCCTCTTGTACTGTCTCAGGAACATCTTCAACTTTGACTCTGAATGGGCTTCTGGCAAGTGCAAATGGGGTGTCAGGTAGATTTGGAAAGTATGATGAAATTTTGTCTGCAAGCATGTGCAAGTGTTCTATCACAGAAATTATCATTGTAATCCTTTTGTCTGGTTCAATGTCATGTTCCTCAAAGAAAACAGATAAGGTAGGCAACATGTACATTTTATTTTCATCCAATTTTTTTTTTGCCAAAGCTGAAGTTTCATTTGGAATTATCGGATCTTTTCAGACAAATTGAGGCATGTTGCATTTGGTCCTTGCAGTGATAAATTTAACTCATTCAAGATGGCAAAGATGTCAACCAAGTAAGCTATTTTCTGCAGTTCACTTTTATCACCGCAAAGTGCTTCAAACTGCAGTCTTGCTTACTGATTAAAAAACGTTTTGAGTTCATCACGAAGCTCAAAAACATGTTTTAAAATTTTCCCCCTCAACAACCATCTCACTTCAGTGTGAAATAGAAGAGCATTGTTCGGCGTTGCACAGTTGTGAAAACAGTCGACTGTTTAAAGTGCTCGCCTTTACAAAATTGACACAACTTATGATGCTTTTCATTACTTCTTGTAACTCTTGTGGCAGCGTCTTCATTGCTAATATTTGCTGATGAATCATACAGTGAGTTCTGATGACTTTTGGTGACTCATTCAGTACCAAACGTTGAAATCCAGATCGACATCCTAGCATAGCTGGAGCACCATCTGTGCAAACACCACAAACCTTTTCCCAAGAGATCTTATGCTCTTTCAGAAATGAACCAACTGTGTCAAATACATCATGTGCAGTAGTCGTTTCAAGAGGTTTGCAAAAAAGAAACTCATCTTTAAATTTGCCATCATTAATATACCTCACGTAAACCAGTAGCTGTGAACAGTTTGCAACATCTGTAGATTCATCAAGCTGGACACTAAATATTGGAAGTGGAGCAGATTTAATTTCCTGGATTACCTGATCAAGAGTATCAGCAGACATGTCATCTATTCTGCGGACAGTGTCATTAGATAAGGAAATTGCCCTCAATTTCATAACAAATTCATCTGTGATTATAACTCGAACAATGTCTTTGGCCGCTGGCAACAGTAAATCCTCAGCAATGGTGTGAGGTTTCATAGCTCTGGCGATTCTGAGTGCCACCAAATATGAAGCTTCAATGGCTGCTATGTTTTGTTTGTGGTGCTTGCCACCAGTGTCAAGTCTGGCTTTCTTGAGTCCATCAGTTTTGCTTCTAAAATAGTTGGTATCCTTGCCAGCAAAGCTCAGATGCTTGCTATCAAAATGGCATTTTAGTTTGTTCAGCTTCATAGATTCGGCTGATAGAACTTCACAACAAATAACACATTGCGGTTTCTCAATTCCTGCTGTAATTATTGAGGTAAAACCAAACTGTAAAAAATCCTCACTATATTTTCTTTTCTTAACGTTCTTCTCTACACGATCCATTGTGATGGGATGGTTTGCTAATGAAAATAATATATAACAATAGCTTTAATAATACAAAAGATGATCCATGGCATAGTTCAGTCAATACAGTTCATTAAAGTTTCCTATGATTTACCATTCTCTGTGTTGTTTTTTTTTACATACCTGTTACTATCACAAGGGGGCAGTATTCACATCAACCACAGCTGACTATAAAAAGACCGATCAGCATCCAGATTAAGTTCCCATGGTACAGATATTTTTTTTTTTGCAGTAGTTGATGATTTTACAGTACATGATTTTACATTTATCCAGTAATTATAATTCATGAAGTGTCGTTTTACCTCCAATACTGCTGCTTTCAACCCAGTAGCTGCTTTTAACAGAGTAGCTGCTTTCTACACAGTAGCTGGTCTCTACACATGTGTGACTGGTCCGCATTAGTGCATTATGGCGCCAACCCTGTCACATACACCTGCATTTGTAGGGGTGTATGTGATGGGGTTGGTGCGATGATGTCATCACGCCAGGTACTCGTATGTGGGTGTATCTGCATGTGGGCGGACCGGCCTGGAGACGGATAGAGGAGCGGTGTCTCGGTTCCTAAGACCATCAAAAATATGTGTTTTCCGATGGTCTTAAGTGACCCCTGTGAAAGGGTCATTCGACCCCCAAAGGGGTCGTGACCCACAGGTTGAGAACTGCTGGTCTAGGGGATGGCACCAAAATATTACCATCTAATAATTGTATGATTTTAAGTGTGCTATATAACCTGTTTCCTTGTCTATGAATACATACAATACTTTACCTGAGAATGTAATTTTGTTTGAGGTGGCACATAAAGTTTCTTTGTAAATATATTCATTATGGAATTATTATTTAAATTAATTTTTAATTAACAAATATTTCTTAAAGATGGATTTCTCTCTATACTATTTCTTAAAATATAACTTTATTTTCTATATAATTATAGTTCATTATGTATTATAGACATTTGTCTCAGGAAAAAAAATAATTTCCTTAGCTCATAAAACATAATCATTGTTGTTAAAAGATTTTATTGATAAGATTACATTCATAATAGAGGGTGTGAAGCCAAAATAATGACCTCCCTAAGATAGACATCTATCTATATCCTTTCTAAACCATGGCACCTGTGAATATGTTACTTTTCTGGGCACTTTGCATATGTGATTAAGGTTAAGGATCTTGTGATGAGGAATCAGAATCTGTCCTGGAATATTTATGAACCCTCAAAATCAGAATCTTTCCTAGAGAGTTCAGAAGAGAGGATGATATGACTATAAAGAATGGTCAGAGAGCTGCAATGTTGCTGACTTTGAAGATAGAGGAAGGGGGCCAAGAGCAAATAATAATAATAATAATAATAATTAAATAAATAAATAAGATAAATGCAGGTATACTTCCTGTAGAAACAGGAAAAGGCATCCAAACAGATTCTTTCTTTGAGCCTTCAGACGAGATTGCAACCCTGTTAACACCTTGATTTTAATCCAATAAGAACTATGTCAAACTTTGAATCTATAGAACTGTAAGATAATAAATTTGTGTTGTTTTGAGCATTAAATTTCTGGTAATTTGTCATGGCAACAATAAAAATCTAATACACTGGAAAATGTTGATAAATTTAGACCTAAAAGAATAGAATATATATATATGTGTGTGTGTGTGTGTGTGTGTGTGTGTATATATATATATATATATATATATATATATATATTAACATAAATTTCCAATATTTTATGATATACATCATGTTCCAAATGTATTGATTAATAATGACTGTTCTATAGACGAACATAAATATTAGGTACTTTGGGGTTCTTAGGTTTGGCTGGTAATGTGAGCTGTGAAAGAATTCACAACTAGAATAAGAGATAGATGCAGAGAGAGGGAGTTTCTTTCACTTTCCATGAAGGGAAAGGGCTGGTGCATTGCTAATCAATACTGGGCAAGAAACAAGTGCTGCTCTTTTAAGCAGAGGCTGTTGCTAGGTGACAAGGAAGGGAGGAGGATTTTGGATTGAAGTTGAGCAGACATCAGGCAGGTTGTCTTGGAAAGTGATAGTTTTGCTTGTTTTTTCAGGAGACAGTCCAGGCAGATGTCCCAGTGGAGTGCCTTATCAGTATTTTTCCCAAGCCTGTAGAACATGCAAAAGTTATGAAGAGTTCAAAAGAGTCTTGTTTAAAGGGGAAGGGGAAAGGGAACTTTCTACTAACTAGAGACCCCTTGGTGTGAAATATCCCCTAGTTGTAAAAACAGCAGGGAGGAGGGGTATGTAAGAATGTAGCCTTGAGGGTAGCTTATCTTGTCCCTCAGTTTGAACAGAGGGGCTGTTTGAAACAGAGGGGCTAACAATCTTGGGGTTTAATTACCAGGTGCTTCTCATAAATTATGGAAGGCTACAGCAAAGTAAAAGAAAGGCCTTTTTTTCTGTCCTTATAGGGATCAAGGCCATTGCTGATTATATATGTGTACCTCCTATCTCTTCTTAGAAGTAATTGAAATAGTATACAAAAATCACTGTGCATATGAAAAAAACCTGATTTCTGTACATAAAAGGAAATATGATCAGTAGAGGTTACTAAGAACAGCAGAAAATAATGAGTACAGTAATAAAAATGAAACAATTCCATATAAATTTAGTTAAATTTATTTTGGGAGAATGGAGGATAGATTCAAAAGATAGAGAAATGATTATCTGCTTTGGGGAAACATCAATTTAAGGAAGTAGAATTATTGGGCTACCCCCTTAATGGTAATATAAATTTTTATGTGTATCTACCTATAGGTAATAGGGGTCTTGAGGAGATAGCATCTTCAAAGAGTATCATATGTGGATTAATTTTTTTCCATATATTTGAAAAAATCATATTCTATCTAATAATAGACAAAGATGGTAATTGACCATACCTTCGCTACGCCTCCCATTGGCTAATCAGCATGATATGCAAATTAAGCGCCAACAAAGGTGGCAGCTAATTTGCATACTGAAGGCAGGCCAGGCCAGCGTGAGCCGCCATCCAGGCCCCCTTGTGCCGCCTAAGCCCCGCCACCAGCTGGGACTCCCTTGTGCGCCCATAATCCTGATTGTGATCGGAAAGCCGAGCCGCAGGCAAGGTGTCCCCCTGGAACCCAGGAGACCGTCAGCAAGGTCTGCAGGCGAAGCAACAATCAAGCTATGAGGGGGAGGGTGGGGAGCAGAAGGAGCTACAGGAGCAGCTCTGGCTGGAGACTGAAGACTCCCGCTGGAGTGAGGAGCAAAGACTGAAGGCTCCAGCAGCAGTGAAGACTGTGTCCAGAGCGAAGATAGAAGGCGGTGGCCAGAGTGTAGGTCTGGGTCCTGGGTGCCAGAGGAAAACTGGTGCTGACAGCCATGGGAAAGAAGGCCTATTGCACGAATCTTCATGCAACAGGCCTCTAATATCTATATCTATATCTATATCTAATCTATATCTATATCTATATCTAATCTATATCTAATCTATATCTAATCTATATCTAATCTATATCTCTCTCTATATATATTTTTCAGTTAATAATGCATAACAGAAGAAACAGAAGTCCCCTGTCACCCAGCTCTAGATATCACCCACTTTAGCTCCTTCTTCTGGTGTTAGCCCACAACATTTTTAAAAATGTAGGCCTACTACTCTCTCTTAGTTCAACAACTTGAGATTTGGAGTCCCACCACATGTGGCAAGGATTGTACTTGCTTTTCTATTTACTACCTGTTCATAAATTCCAGAGGCAGGTCCTGCTTACTTCCACTGTAACTTGTTAATAGATTATTCTCAACTAAGTTGTCCTTCTCAGTATTTAATTTCTCAGCACCAGCTCATAGGTTTTCCAAGCATTTGTTAAATATTTCATCTGCTGGTTTTGCCTCTCTGTTGGAAATTTAAGTGTTATAGTGAAAAGTAGGCAGCTTGCAAAGGAGGCCATGAGGTGGCCTAGCGGGGAAGTAGTAGATGAGTGTAGCAGCCACAGAGCTGAATCCTACAGCACCCCAAACAGAAAGTCTGAGAATCAATACTTAGTGAGACAAGAGAGGAACCAGTAGGTGGTGGTAACCATGAGAGAGAGTGGTTTTAAAGAGAATGAAGATGTCAATTATGCTCAATTTGAGTGGAGAACAAGGCTGCCACCATTGCTTTCACAATGCAGAAATCACTATGAAGTCAGCAAGAGCAGGAAAGAGCAGTTTTTGTGGAGTCAGTAGGCAGTTGGCCCATTTGAGTGAGTTAGGGCAGGCATCACATGGTGGTGACAGGGTTCCTTCAGATGCCTCTAGCTAAAACAGCGGTTCTCAACCTGTGGGTCGCGACCCCTTTGGAGGTCGCATGACCCTTTCACAGGGGTCGCCTAAGACCATCCTGCATATCAGATATTTACATTATGATTCATAACAGTAGCATCATTACAGTTATGAAGTAGCAATGAAAATAATTTTATGGTTGGGTCACAACAGGAGGAACTGAATTTAAAGGGCCAGAAGATTGAGAACCACTGATCTACAACATCAACCTACACTTCACTTTGTTTCCTGTTTAGATGACATAAATATTAGCTTGCATTAGTTTTATCAGTTTTTACTCAAAATAAACACTGTGCTCTTCAGATATAGAAATAGTTTCATTTTAATTTCAAAATAGGCATTTACTGTTCATGTGCCACTCCCCTAGATCCTGGGGGAAATGCAGAATAAAACAAAGTTATTCTGGAATATAAATTTTATCCATAAAAATCACTAAAATACCCTACTAAAGGGGAACATTGTTACAATAGTAATAGGGTGCCTGCTTAGCTAGTCTGAACTTCACTGCCTGGAGCTCCCAGGATGTAGAGCTGGAAAGGAAGATGAACGCCCCAGGGCAAGGAAGGAGGGAAGGAATTTAATATCTTTTCTGTAACTACCTAATGCTTGTTAGAGTTGGGAGGGAAAAAAAAGAAAAAGAAAGTAACTGACAGGTATAAATTGCCCACTATGTGTCCAATACTAAGGTTGTTGCTTTTGTGTAGTATAAATTAATCCTTACAGCAAACTGAGGCAAATTTTATAAATGAGGAAACCAAAACTAGAATAAAATAAATGTGGACCTGATACAAAGCGGTAAAAACCAACTCTAAAGTAAAGACACATTAACTTCTGTCCCCTGTAGACAATCAGTGTTCCCTGCCTATGTGATTGCTGATAGCTTGAGTCAGTGTTCACCTGGAGATAGTCTTGGGACAAACTGTTTCTATTACCTATTTGTGTAGCAGTTAAGAAACACAGAGAAATAAATCAACCCAAGTTTTTGTGTAATAAACAATGGCAGTGAATATCAGTCTGCCTTATTGTGTTATAAATAATTTAGGAAATTTGTATAGCTCTGTCTTTTAAGAGTGATATATTTAAAGAGCCATATCCTTAATCATAACTCTAACCACTATTTTTAAAATAAAGCCGTTAGCTTTCAGAAATTAGTCATTACATTAGGGAAAGTTAGTAGGTCTGTTTTTTTCCCCCACTTTACACATGAAATGTTTTTGAATATTCAAAAAAATATTTAAAGCTTTAATTTAACTTAGTTAATCTTTATGATAGGCATGCTTTAATACCCACTGCTATAATGACAAATGTTCCTGTTGCTTTAGTAATAATGTCTACATTTGTTATGTGTAAACATCATTTTCTGAATTACTTTAGATGATTTCCATTAGTGGTTCATGGTCTGAGAGCATGAATGAGGTCTAACACTAGGTTAGGGTGGAGTAACATCCTTCCTTCAAATGACACACTAATCAAGCATATGGGTTAAAATTGACACACCTACATATTCACACTTATAGAGTTGTTATTTTTAAAAGTTGTATATACAATGATATTTTCTTTTAATTTCCTCTATGTTATTATGTATGGCAGAGGAAGAGAAAAAGTACTAAAATTTTCCATTTTCTCATGACTGTTGAGTCCTCATTTCCTGTTCTGGCCATGATTTTTGCATTGAATTCTCCATGCAACATCTATGGGAACTAAAAAGTTATTCCAGATAAACTTACACTTTTTAGACATGTATAAATAAATATTAAAGTAGATTGCACTGTAATGTACGCTGCATTGCATTTTCTGGCACATCTCAATTTTGCCATTGCTTCTGTTTAGTGACATAATGCTTGAAAGTGGGGCTTCTTCGGTGTAGATTCTAGAGTCAATATGTAGCAACAGTGTAACCTGGGCAGGTTATTTTTTATTTTTTAATATAGTTTTATTGCTTTCATAGAGGAAGGGAGAGGGAGAGAGAGATTGAAATGATGAGAGAGGATCATTGATCAGCTGCCTCCTGCATACCCCCTACTGAGGATTGAGACCGCAATCTGGCCATGTGCTCTTGACTGAAATTGAACCCAGGACCCTTCAGCCCACAGGCCGATGCTCTACTGAGCCAAACTGGCTAGGGCACCTAGGCAGGTTATTAACCTCAAGATGTGGTTATATGAGGATGACAATGGTGCTAAATTTATTGTTGGTGATTAGGGAAGTAATGCACATAATGTGTTACCACAGCATCAGAAACCTAGGAAGAACTCACTAAAAATTAGGCAATAAATATTGACTAATATATTTTCTAACTGAAAAATCCACATTGAAATGCTTTAAAATGTTTTCAGATTAATGCATTCTTGTTTACAGGGTGTGTGTGTGTGTATGTGTGTGTGTGTGTGTATGTGTGTGTGTGTTTTAATATAAGAATCCCTTTAGTTGGTGTAGTACTTGAGTGAGATATAGATGGATGGATGCACGAAAGGATAGATGGATGGATAGATATATACATCTGCCAAAAGACTAAACTTTGATGACTTAGTTACAAATCATTTTATTTCTTATGAATATTTGTGGAGCATATATGGCCAGTTGAAACTTTTCACAGCACTTCCATCTGGATGATAACTTGCATTATGGTTATTATGGCACATACAATTTTTAAAAGTTATTTTTAAAGCACATAATTTGGACCTACATTTTGAATGCTGTCATACTTCATGTATTTTATATAAACACTTGCAGATGGGATATAGAACATTTTTCTGTTTCCAGAAAATCCAAAAGAAGATGTATTTACAAGTCCATATAAATATATTAAGAATTTGTTGTGAAAAATAATGTGTACATAGAATAGTGAATAAAAACAAATATCTATTGGAATGAATGAATTATTTAAAAGAGAAAATGTATGCAACCATCACCTGGTCTAAAAAGCTCTAAGCCAAATGGGTTATATCTGGTTTCCCTTTCTTACCACAGCCCTCTCTGGCCTCCATCTTTTCCACATTTGGCAAAGGAAACATCATCTTCATTTGTATGGTAATCGCTCCCTTGATTGTTTTACCATGCTACATTACAACCTGAAAATATATCCCTAAAGGATATAGATTTGCCAGTTTTAAATTTTTTCCTTCTTGGAAAGATTTAACTGGGACACATGTGGATTGAACCTGACATGGTTCATTTTCCACTATTTATGGGTTAGTCCATGCTTGTTAATAAGAGATGCTTGTGACGAAACTAACACAATGTCTAAGAGCTTGGATACTGGAGCCAGAGAGTCTGGGTTCAGCCCCTGGATCAGCTTTAATAGCCTTGAGAAAGTTGCTCAGCCTCCCTGTAACTCAGGTTCCTCAACTACAAAATTAGGTAATAATAGTGTTAACTCATAGAGTTACTAGGAAAATTAATTTAATCAACTTTGTAAACTACTATGAATTTGTTAAGAAAATATAACAACAGTTGTAATTGTGTTGTTAGCAGTAACCCTTGGTTTACTCATGAACCCACGAGTTTCTAGTACCTAATGCATTCATCAGTCTGTGAAATCACTATGAGTATATACTTTGAGAGCCAATTATTATAACGGTAGTTTATTTTTAAAAAGTACTTTAAAATAGTGAGAATGCAATTGTAACATCACACTTTATCTTTTTTATCTTCAGCCATGAATGATAAACACAGTCTCTCATCTGCCATGGAGAGTTGATATAACAGAGGATGGTGTGACAGTATGTTGCACAAGTCTGTGCCATGCTCTGATCTTGTTTCTTCTGCGCACAGCTGAGAGAACTAAACAAAAAAGCACTAATAAAGAGTGAACACTTTTTTGGCTCCAGAACACTACATTCTATTCAGCATAAGATAGATTCTGAAATTCTGAGTTTCCTTTAAAATTTGATTCTGAAAACAAGCTCTAAGTTTTGAATGTTATAATTTTGAGGGTTTTTAAAAAATGATGTGATCAGCACATTGATATTCACAAGCATTGCTGGTAGATGGGTATAAGAGAGAGAGCTTTGTGTAACAGGAAGATATAAAGCTGATGTATGAATCTGTTAGGGCTGCCATCATAAAGTACCATAGATCGAGTGGTTTAAAACACATAAATTTATTTTTCTCTTACGTCTCGAGGGTAGAAATCAAAGATCAAAGTGTCCAGAGGGTTTGTTTCTTCTGAGGCTGGTAGATGTCCATGTTTTCCCTTTGTCTTCACGTGGTCCTTCCTCTGCACATTTCTGTGTCTAAATTTCCTCTTCTAATAAGAACACTAGTCACTGGATTAGAGCCCATCCTAATGACCTAATTTTAACTCATTTTCCTTTCTGAAGACCCTATCTCCAATACAGGCACATTCTGAGGTACGGGGGGTAAGAACTTCAACATATAGTTTTGGGGGACACAAATCAGCCCTGAACACCTAGATATTAGGATGCAAAGTTTTTGATTTTGTTTTCTTGTAACACTGAGATTTTAGTAAGTCACTGAACTGGTCTGGTCTGCATAATTTTTTTTCCAGCTGTGATATATATATATATATATATATATATTTAAGAGATTAGCATTCATAGAGTTGTTTATTAAATTGTGGACCAATAGTTTTATTTCTAGCTTTACCCAGTGGCCAGATAAGTTTCTATTGAATGAGTACACAAAACTTTTTGCATAAATGTTAAAGGCACGCCTTAAAATTAAATACCCATTGCACTTTAAAGTTATTTATTACATGTTCTTACAAGCTAATATCTTTTAAAATTATGATACTTTGCAAAACACTGTGTAATATGAAAACACGAGAATTCTCGTGATCCGTCCACAATGTATTAAAGTTATCTGTTCTGTGAGGCGCGGTAGTTCTTTTTATAAAGTAATTTTAACTATACAATTAATCCACAAATACAGTTCTTTAAAAAAATATTCAAGTAACATTGAAAATCAACTCTGTCTTCAGTGACTACCCTGATCCCTGTTTCTTCTCTGTTACAAATTTTAATTTCTACCCCAGAAGAGCACTGTACTTACTGTGATGATGGAAATGTTCTATAGCCGATGTCTATAATAAGATGGTCGCGCAATACACACAGTTAATTGAGTACTTAAAATATGGCGTGATTGAATAATTGAATTCATAATTTTATTTTTAACTTCAATGGATTTTAATATAGATAACCACTGCAGTTATTGCTGCTACGTTGGACAGTAAAGTTTTACTTTTTCTGAATTGTTTTTTTTTTTTAACTAAATATGAGCACATCTATGATATATGTGTGTATGTGTAGTAAGGAGGCTATAAAATATAATTAAATTTCACTATATTTTATTCTATATAGTTTTTCAGTTACTGTTTTCTATATAATCAGATTATGTGTTTATGTATATATATATGATAATAAATTATCTAACCTCTTGGTTGATTGTCACATATGTTACAATCTTTGTATAGATTTTTGTCTAAAGTTCAGTTTGGTTTAATATTTATATTACTTTTCTTTAAGTAGAATGTCTTATATAAATTATATTCCAGCATAATATTTTCTATTTTTCAGGTTGTTTTGTTTCAAATGTATCTTTTGAAAAGGGCATATAGCTGGATTTTTAAAAATGTAATCTGATAACCTCTGCCTTTTAAAAAGTGAGAGTATTCCTTTATTTAAGTACTCTTTAAATATACTTGATCCCAGAGGGAGGGCAGAGAGGGAAGAAAGGGGTCCTAATATGAAGTGATGGGAAGATTTGCGTCTGGGCGGTGGGCACATGGTCCTATATACAGATTTTGTAAATTAGTAACCCACACATGAAACTTATATGTTCATGTAGACTAATGTCATCCCAATAAAATTTAAAATAATGGAAAAAAAATACTTGAGCAGGCCAGTTGAGTGTGTATGTATGTATGTGTGTGTGTTGTGCGTGTGTGAATATAGCTAAAATATAATTAGAAGTCTTAATATCGCTTGCCTAACATTCCTGTGCAGATAATGAAAATCAATTTAGTAAAGAAAAACAGTTACTCTTAATTGATTTAGCTGACTATAAAGCTGTGAGATTTTTTCTCTCTTTCGTTCTATTCATTTCTACAAACAGCGGCTACTTGTATGATTCTAAATGTCACATATCCTCACTCTTGGAAAGACATTACCTTTCTTTTCTTTGTGGTACCATATATTGAAATTGTAGTAACATATACTGACATTTTAAATTGGGTTATCAGGCAGATTATAATATAAGCAATGTGTCCTGGTTATAGTATTCCACTGTAGAGAATATTTTATTTTCAATGTTATAGTCAGAGTGTTACCAGTGGAGAGAGGCCCACATCTCCATCTGTTGCTAGTGGGAGTGGGCTTCTTGCGATATCTCGAGAAAAGGAATTTTCTGTGACTTGCATGGGAGGATGTGGTATTGTAAAAAGCTTTATTTCTGTGGAATCATGCCCCTGAGTTTCCAAGGTTTCATTTCCTCAGTCCCGTCAAGGAACTGAGGATTTTGCCTTTAGCATGGCTAAAACCAGAGACATTGTCCAGAAGTTCTGCTCCATATTTGCACACTCCAGTCCAGCATCAGGCTAGCTTAGCTTGTGTTCCCAACTGCAGTCTACTGGTCTATTGCTTGTGGGGTCCACTTGGCCGTGGCCATATGGGCAAATGCAAGGAAGAAGGTACCAAAGAGTCCCGTGAGCCAAGAGCAAAAAGAGAGTGAATTCCTTGTTTAGGGAATTTATTGCCAAATTTTCATGGGCTTGCATTGGCTCCACCCATTCTTGCCAATCCCTGGTTCCCCAGACTTGACAGACAGGCAAGTACCTTCCCTAGTCACTCTAACTTCACTGTGCAAGCATCTATATCCCCTCTGTTTGAACTCTTCCCACCCAGTGTACTGCAGTGAATCGACCAGTGACTCCCTGGGGAGTGCAAAATTGCAGCTACTTGGTAAAGCTGCCCAAATGGTCATGCTTATAATATTTGGCCTCCCTTTTGCTCCTTTCCTATTATTAGTAACTAGCTAATTATAATGGTATCAAGAGTAAAGCAAGTGTTTAGTGAGCAGTCTGTTTAAGGATAGAAACACAGCTACAAGAAATAGCACATACTAGTATATTCAATATCTTATGTATTAGAGATGATGTGTGTTCAGATGGGACTCCCCATACAGCAAACACTGAAATGGAGCTTTGCATGTAGGAAGAACACTTGCAGGGAGTAAAGGAAGCAGTAGTGGGCAAAAAGATAAGTTGATCACGATGAGCTTGTGAAAGAGGTCTCAGAGAGTTATCACGGCAGCTCTGAAGCTGGAACGGCCCTTCCAAGCTGTCTTGCATTGAAGCCAGGTCTGTGTTTTTGCACTGTTAAAAAACAAACAAAATTCAACTGAGTAAATTTGAAGATCTAATTGACTTTATTCAAAGATTCATAAATTGGACATCTCGCAGGTGGAAAGGAGCTCCTAGGAGCTGTAAAAATGGAAGGCTTTTTTAGGCAGAAGGGGGTGGAAAAAGCAAGTTTCTAATAAAGCATGGATTATTTAAGATAAAATCACCTTTCTTTGGGTGAAGGCTGGGAAAGGGAGGCTATAGTACAGATTACCTTGCTGATAGTGATCAGGTAATTCCAAAATTAACTGGCTAAAGGTCACACACCTGGGAGAGGTTGAAACTGCAATTTTTTAACCCTTGGCTTGCTGACATGGAGCACAGGTGACTCTATTTTGGGCCAGTTGTTTCTCTTTTAACAGCATTGACCATTGACCACTCCCTGGATGGGGGCTGTCCCCAGGGAAGGGATGTAGTCTTCAATGAAGCAGTTCCCTTGGCCGGGACAGTTACTGGCAGGAACTAACATTTGAGCTTTTAGGAGACAATGCTTCCAGCTGTTAAAAAATGAATGTTTTGTTCCCGACAGGGGATCTGAGATGCCCACTAATATATCCTCCATAGAGCATTACCTAGAAGGCAGGAAGAGTTTGTTTTTAATTCTTTTATTAGTCACTGCGGTATTAAAATGACATTACTTATAGTGGGCTGTCAAGATGTTTCTGTGGAAGAATATAAAATTTATTAAAGTTTTTATTTCCTCAATACACTTTAGTGCTTAAGCAGTTTCTTAACAGTTAGAGGTGTCTGATAATAATACTATCAGGTAGTGTTATTGATAGCTTCAGTATATCCATTTGTTTCCGTTAAAGAAATAACATGAGAAAGAATACCTAGAGAGATTAGTCTGAGGGATGGAAGGATGAAAGGGAGTGAACGCTATCAAAAGGAAAGTCGTATTCTCAGAATCAGAATGCCAGCCATGTCAACTACTGACAGTGAGTCAGGTAAGATAATGACTGAAGAATGCCCACTAGATTCACACCTAATCATTCTTGGTTCTTTTTTAGGTGAGTAACTAGGGACAGACAACAACTTGCAGGGAGTGAATAAGTGATTGAATGAGTCACAGTGGAGGAAGTATATATGACAATTTGAGCATGTGTCAGTGCTGACCAGAAAGAGCTTATGAAAAGAAAAATAAACAGAACAGGGAAGTAGGGTAAACATCTCCCACCATTGACGATGCGGGGAAGGGAATGTTCCAGAAAGAAGACATAGTGTGCAAAACTCAAACAGCCATGTGTTTACGTAATTGAGCTCTTTTGTTGATTTAAGGGGAAAAAGTAAAGAAACAATTATATTAATGGCTAAGTTTAAGTAAACTTATTTAGATAAAGTAACGATGTGAAGTGTGTAACATTAAAACCAAAAGCCAAGCTTACATTGTGGAACATACTCTATTTATTCTTTTGCTTGTTTGCTTATTTTATATGCCCAGCTTTATTTAGAAATCTAGAGGATGTAGATTGTTGAATTTAACTGTTTTCCTGGAAAAAACAAACAAACAACACACAAAATAAAGACATTGTGTCAACCTCAAAAAAAATAATTACTTTATAGTAGCAAAGTTGAGTTTATTCGAGAATAGCAGAGAACTGCAATTTAGGATAAGCAAGCAATGGCAGCCATAGGCAATTCTGAAGAACAAGGAGTAGGGCTTGCTTTAAAGAGGGAAGGAGAGGGTTAAGAGGGGTGATTTTAAATGACAGTCCATTGGAGGAAAGTGCCTGTGGAATGGTGATGACTTCTCATTGGCTGACTTACAGCAGCTCTCAGGGCTGTGCTTGTTGCTAGGCAAGAAGAACCATCTTTTGTACTTGTGCTGGGAGTACAAAAGATGTTTCTTCCTGTTATGTTTGCCAAGATATGATGAGTGGTAGAGCATAAGAGATCCCCTATAGGGCTTCCTAACTCCATATTAAATGAGGTTTCTCTTATTTATTTTCACAATGTTGAAATGTGGCAGTCCAGGATAGGCAGGGAGGTTTCAGTCACAATCCCCAAGTCTTGGTCTGCATTTCTTAGCTCTCTACATTCTACATTTCGTTCATTCATTCATTCATTCATTCATTCATTTAATCAACTTTAACTTAAAAATTAATTATGGGACACTCAGCTGCTGCCCCAAAATTGCTTGTTGGTATGGGAACTCCACTTCCCCCTTTTCACTCCCCCACACTGGAATTATTAGAATCGTTTTCGTGGGTACTGGTCCAGTCTTACCAGGTTAATGCCAGATTCTATTTCAATTGTCAGGGCTAAGTTATACTTCATGTTAAAGTTTTCGAATATCATCCATACAGTGAGAATTCTGAGCAGAGGGGTAACATGATCTGACATGTTTTGACAAAATCTCTCTTCTGACATGTGGTAAAATACTGAAAGGGGGAAGGGTTAAAGTAAAGAAACCAGTTAGGAGGTTATCAAATTAATGGAGGCAAAAGATGACTGTGGATTGAACTTGAGTGTCAGCAAAGGAGGGGTGAGACATGGTCAAATTCTAGATACAGTGTGAAGTTAGAGCCAACAGGAACTGCTGACAGAGAGGTATGAGAGAAAGCAATGAGTCATGACTGCCTCAGAGGTTTTTGGCTCGAGCAGCTGGAAGAATGAAGTTGACATTAACTGAAGTGAGACGGATAGCAGTGAAAGGAGGTGGAGGGCGATGATCAGAAGGTTGGACATGTTAAATTTAAAATGCCATTAGTCATCCAAGTGAGTTTGTAATTAGAAGTCTGGGGTTTGAGGGGATATAGGCTGGAGGTAAAAATGTTGAGTCATCATTCTATAGGTGGTACTTTAAAGATGAAATCACACAGGGAGAATATAGATAGAAAAGAAGTCCAAAAACTGAGCCCGCGAGCACACTAAAATTAAGTGTTAGGGAGGAAAAGGAAGGGCCTGCAAAGAAGGAATGACCAGAGAAGCAGGAGGATAACTGGGGCAGAGGGGCGGGGGGAGGAAGTGCTTGGAAGCTAAGCAAAGAAAGTAGCTTACATAGGAGGTGGTGCTCAACTGTGTCAAGTGCTGCTAACTGGGCAAGCAAGATGAGGACTAAGAACTGCATTAAGCAATGTTATCAATTTCAAAGGGTTCAGTGCATTTTCCCGTATGACCATATACACAGCAGGCCTGTGACTGTGTCCTTCTGTTATCAGGGAAATTGGGATATCCCCTTCCCCACTAAGTGCTGGGGGAGAGTGCCTTTGATATCTCAAGAAAAAGGATTTTCTGAGACTCCCACGGGAGAATGAGTGATTTTTATTTGCATGGCATTATATCCCTGGGTTCCCAAAGTCCAATTTCCTGTAGTCCAGTTATAAGAGAAGTGTAGCTGGGGTTTAGGTAGAGCTAGAAGTAAAACTAGTGTCCCGAGTTTGTTTCATGTGGCAGCTGGGTCCAGTTCGGCATCAGGGTAGTTGCAGTCCATTTGTCCATTGTGTGTGGGTCCATATGGCCGTGGGTCATGCCGGTGAGTGTAGAGGAGCAAAGACAGCGATCCCCAAGCAACAAGAGTCCCAGGAGAACCAAGAGCACAGGAGCACACAAGAGGGAACTCCTTTGTTTAGGGGATGAAATATCCCAAATTTCATGCCCTTGCAGTAGCCATGCCCATTCTGGCCAATGACCTGTTACCAGTGTGACTGACAGGTAAGTACATTCCAACATCAGCCTAGCTTTACTGGGCATGTGTCTACCTTCCCTTTGTCCAGAGTCCCTTCCTCTAGAGATCTGCAGGGAATAGACCGGTGGCTCTCTGGGGAGTGTAAAGCTGTGGCTTCCTGGCAAAGCTGTCTAAATGACATGCCTATAGTACTTGGCCTTCCCTTTGCTCCTTTCGTTATTAATAACTAGTTTATTTACAACAGTATCAATGCTAGGAAACAGAAATGCTTGCACATTAACCACCATTGTTCATTAAGCTTGTGTGTAACTTTGTAGATTATTATAAAAATCCACCCTGAATTCCAAACAGTGTTAAAAATTATTTTGACAGATATTTAGGCGGTGACCTCACCTCCAAATTTAGTATACCAAATATTCATAATTTGAAAAGAAGTGTTATTATTTTCTTCTTTTTTTTTTTAACTCAGTTCTGCTAAAGATCATCTAAAGAGATGCCACAGAGAACACCAACATCCTTGGAAGCCAAATGCCAACATCTGACATGCTTAATAAAAGGTTTTCCTTTTGAAATAATCTCACATATCATATTACATACAAAACTAATCTCTCAATCTTGTATAAAGGATCAAAATAGCAGGGTGTGTTTTTTTTTGGAAAATATATATCTTATAGAAAGGCAACTTGATTAACACAGGCTTAAATCAATAGAACTCCACAATTTATAAAATATGGTGCTGGCAAAATGAGGTTTACAGTTGTTCATATGGAAAAAGACCTACAAGTTATAATTATTACAGTAGTTTTGTTAACCCTGGGTTTTGCGTACTCACAACTGTAAACCTACCTTTGCCAACCCCTGTATTTGCAGATATAGCATCATCTAACCATAGTACATAAACTATCACCAGCCAAAAGAGGCTGCCTGTGTTTCCTGTTATGGGGCTGCCTTCCCCTCTCATTACCTGGATTAGCCTTTGGTCACGGACATCTTAGGTAGGGTGCTGTTTTCAGAAGAGTACTAATAAAATGTTACGTAAAACATGAAGTAGGATTCATACAATCCTCCCTAGCCTTCTGTACTAACCTGACTGAGGCACTGTGAGTGGTCTAAAGAGTGGGCAGAGTTCCCAAAGTTCAGCTTAAAACCCCATGGGGAGAACAGGCACCGTTCATTACAGATGCTCTGCTGGGAGCCCCGAAGGCTGAACAGCTGAGGATCAGCCTAATTGATTCTAACCTGAAGCACAGGGCCATTTTATGAAGGCAGGAGAAAAAAAGACATGAATAGAGAGAGCATTGTATCTCAAATCTTTAAAAGAACAAATAGATTCTACACTATTTTATATATTCTGTTGTGCTATTTAACCTGATAAGTTTTAAAATATACAAGGAAGGCAATCAAGAGTCCCTTATATAAATAATCCTAGTAAACGTATGCTGTGGATTTCTGGGTTAAGTTTATCTAAACAAGCAAACACACCAAGAATAGATGCTAAATATATTGTCTTGATTCATAGCGTGACTGTCTGCTGAATTCTTTCAATAGGAGCTTGAGAAGATCTTAAGCACTGCATATCAGCCTATACTGCAAGATTTATTGTTGTCCCCTTTTCTATGCTTAAAGAGGATTTTATTTATTCCATTTCCATGAATAAGTATTCTGTTCTTTCTTGGGGTTATTTATGCCTTTTTTTTAATATTTTTAAATCAGGGGCATACTATTACTCCTTTACCATCCCTTCCTACTAGACGTATAGAATGGAAGGAGTACAACGAGCTAAAACACACATCAGTTTTTGTGGAAATACATGATATCCCAGAATTAAAAACATTTTCAGTATCCTAAACTGCAATCTACTGCCTACGCGAACCTCAAGAGAGCTTGGCGCACAAAGCAAAGCTCAAGAATATTTATGCAGGCTGACTATAGAGTGCACGGTAAGCCTAAAGATAAAGCAAGAATTTAAAGAGATAGGCAAAGAGTTTCATCTTAGGTAAATCCATGGTGAAAATTCCCATGGAATTAATACAGGTTGAGATTCTGGCTGCCAGCAATTATGTTCAAACAGGTAAAAAGAACTCCATGTATAATACATTTTCAATTTTGAGCTCTGTGTGTCTCCCATTTCCATATAAAGTACTGCTACTGAAATTAATCAGTGCAACTGGGCCCCTCATGCCACTGAGAGAGCAGTCACCCTGACACTTTTCCTGTAAGGGCTTCTATCAGAGGCCCTCCACAGTCCATCACTTCCCTTCATTAAATCCATGGCGAAAGCAGCGGCCATCCATGCAAGTGCAGCAATGCATACCAAGTGGGTTCAAACATCTTAGTAGCTTCATGTGGAATTTATTTCAGCAACCTGAGAGCCTCAGTCTAACATGAGATCTTTTTACTGTGGTTTTCCTTGGTGGATGTATTTTTTCTTAGGTGATATTAACAACATTAATTTTTTTTACTATAGTAAAGATAAAGCATTTTATTTGGTTCATTCAATTGGCCATGTCAGAAATTGCATACCTACTGCATGTCAGAAATTGCACCAGGCATAGGGATGCAAAGCTCCCAAGACATGGTCCCTGCTTTCTAACCAGTAATTCTTTTTTTTTTAATATATTTTATTGATTTTTTTACAGAGAGGAAGGGAGAGGAATAGAGAGTCAGAAACATTGATGAGAGAGAAACATCGATCAGCTGCCTCCCGCACACTCCACACTGGGGATGTGCCCGCAACCAAGGCACACGCCCCCGACTGGAATCGAACCTGGGACCCTTGAGTCCACAGGCCAACGCTCTATCCACTGAGCCAAACCGGTTAGGGCCAGTAATTCTTATTTAAGAGGTATTAGTAGCTCTCAATTAACCTCAGATTAGCACATTTATGTGTAGGCAAAGTAGCATTTGAAGGCTAAATAAATGTAGTTCACACACACACACACACATATATACAATTTTTGAGAGAAGTGTGGGCTCTATTGGGATTAGAACAATTAAATTTAGGTTAGCTTAATTAATGGTAACATTTTGTCATTAAGCTTTTTCTTAATCAATGAGCCTCAAAATTGCAACTCAGATTATATGAGAGTTCATGCTTTTTTTAACATTAAAATGAGCTTGCTTATTCAGAAATGTTCAAATTTACTGTTATAGAGGTTTATATATATTGTCTATCTATACTTTCTCACCATAGTGCTGTTTAACACATATCCACTTACATGTGCCTTTAGAAATATTCTTGTAGATATTGACTTCTTGTGACAGTTGTTTGGTTTGTTTGTTAAATTAAATTTCAACCCATCACAGTGCTTTCTCTGGTACACAGAATGTCACTGAAAATAATAGTTTTTATAGATTTTCCCCATTGTCTTCTAAATGGTAATTGGTACTTAGCTACAAATCAAAAAATATATATCTTTCAGGAAGGAATGGGACAGCATTTTCTTTGTTGTACTAGAAACAAAGGTGGCATTAAAGCAATAAACTGTAGCATCTATCTCTAATTATGCTTTTTGGTCTGAATTTCTCAAGACTTGTTTTTATTAAATTGCTCTTAATTAGGATGTGAGAACAAAATCATTTAAAGACTTCTAGAAGTTAAATTTATTGTTATATCAGTCAGAAACATTTCTTAGTAAATGCAACAAAAGAGGACAAGCAACCAAGTAACTCTAAGACTACATTTCTTAATAATGTCCATCTCATTAAGTTTATTCTAATCAAATCTTATAGAAAACTAGAGGCCTGGTGCATGAATTTGTGCACTCGGCGGGGGGGGGGGGGTCTTTCAACCCAGATTGTGAGAGGGTGCTGGCCAGGTTGTGGGACCCCACCAGTGCATGATTGGGGCTGAGGAGGGACGCGAAAGGTTGGCCAGCTGGGGAGGGACTACAGGAGGGATCCAGGGCATGTCTGGCTTGTCTCACTCAGTTCTGATCAGCTGAGGGACCCCAGCAGCAAGCTAACCTACCGGTCGGAGCATCTGCCCCCTGGTGGTCAGTCCACATCATAGCAAGCAGTTGAGCAGCCTTAGCATGTTATGCTTTGATTGGTTGAATGGCCGGCTGGACGACTGGACACTTAGCATATTAGGCTTTTATTACCTAGGATAGTTCTTGAATATGAGGATGGCACTGTACCATACTAGGTGCTGGTGATAAAGTGATGAAGGATAGGCCTTTGTACTCAAGACTTCATGGCCCAGGGGGAAGAACCACTAAACAGAATGGATGCATGGATTGAGTAGCAATTCCATAGGAGATATTCATGGTGTTTCTGAGAGGAGTTTTCTCACCAGAAATGGGTGTGGAAGGAGGGCAGGGAAGGCAGCTTGGACTTGGGAAAATCAGCTCATCGTTAAGAGATTAAGACTGACAAGGTGGAGATGAGGATTCTTGGCAGAGTGTCAAAGGGCAGAAGTGTGATGATGATATTGGGAGTGGAGGTGGAGAGAAGGGAGTAGATTTCTGGGTGACTTAGGAGGTAGAATGTGAAAGGTACTTGGTGGTAATAGATTTAATGCTGAGGATGAGGGAGGAAAGGGCTCCTGTACGTGGTCCTGTCTTGTGCAACTGGATGAGTGGTCATGATCTTCACTGAAGAGCCAGGTTTTAGGGAGTAGTTACAGGGATGTTCAGTTTTGAATATAATAAAATTGGGGTGCTATAGAGACATATGAATTGAAATAAACAGTTGGGAAAAAAGACAGAAAAAATGGCCAGAGAAGTAGGAAAAAAACATGTACCTAGGAATATATGTATATGTTAGGAAACTAGGAATGCATGTAAATGGTTCTCCTTAAGAGACCATATTCTATGTTGCTGTATGATGATTAGAGACTGAAAAAGATTTTTGAATTGCAAGTAGTTGTTCAACATGGTCAGGAATGTGGATAATAATTTGTGTTTAATTGTAAATAATCATGATTTTTATTTGAAAGTAAATGGCATGCCTTTGATAGATTTTAAGTTGCAACCTGGTTTAATTTAAAATGGCCTTTTTGATGGATGGAGACTTGACTTGGAGTGGTAAACACACAATACAGTGTACAGATGATGTGTTATAGAATTGTGCATCTGAAACTGCTATAATTTTGTGAACCAATATCACTACAATAAGTTCAATCAAAAGGAAAAGAATAAAAATGGCTTTTGAAGGTAAACCTGGGGTTATATTTAGCTTTGAAAATAAGAGTATTTAAAGATCACACTGCAAAACCAGAATAACCTTAGTTTGGCCTTATGAAATAAAAGTGGAATTAGGGTGAAGAAAATGGTTTATTTAAAAAGAGAGCAGTCAACCATAATTAAAACAGTTTCTAACTCTTAGAATATATATATATATATATATGAATAGTTAACTGATCATATAATTATTTTAATGATTATAACTGACATTATTATTATTGTATCATCAGCAGCCATTTCTTAACTATTCACATGAGATGGCATAATTTTAAAGAACTGTAGCCTTGCTCAATGGAGATTTATAGTCAGTTATTTAATGTGTTTCTTAAATGCCATATTTGCTCTTATAAATGAATACGGAACATACCAGCCCAATATGGAATTTTACCAGCTTATCTGCTTTCATAGAAGATAATGTTTATCTCTTTAAATGTTGGTTTTAAAAAGAAGAAAGGAAAAGAAACAGGCATGATTTATTTGTACTCTTATTTTTCTTACATAACATTTGATTATGTAATTTCAAAAACAAATTCATTGATCAAATATAATCAATATTCACTGGTTTTTCAAAAAGTATATAAAACAGATTAATAAGTACATAATGGAGAATCAGTCATTGTATATCAATATTGGATACTTAAGTAGATGGCAGTTTTCTCAGTTTAAGTAGAAGAAAACAATAATTGGGGAAATTAAAACTAAAACAATAGTCATACAATGTTATACCTATCAGTTTACAGAGAATAAAAAGTGTTGGTGCACTGTGGAACAGGGAGACTCACATTGATGGGGAAAAGATAAGTAGATGTCACTGCTTTAAAGAACGACTCAAAAATAGTTTAGTAAGTGTATATTGTTTACCTAGGAACTGTACTTCCAGGTATATATCCTAAAGTCATTATTGCACAGTGTATAAGGAGAAACATAGTACAATGTAAGGGCAAAATTAATAAATCAAATAAAAAACAAAACAGGAAAAACTTATATTCCAAATATCCACCAATAGGACAGTGAATAAACTATGGTATACGATAGAATGGTATAGAGCAATTAAATGTACAAATTGGAGTTTTGTGAGTAAATATGAATGACTTTCAAAAACACAATTATAAGAAAAAAATGTAGAAGGATACATTTGGTATAATACTATATGTAAAGTTGAGAGAGTAAAATAAAACTCCAGATTTATATGGATCCCTACTTGTATCGTAAAAATGTAAATCATGTATTAAAAGTATAAATATAAAAATGTGCTAGTTGTTTCCTCTGCAGGATGAGCAAGAGACAGGGATGGAAACAAGGTGGGGTGAACACAGACTTACCACTATTACGTTAATGCTTTGATTCTCTGAAACAGAGGGAAATTCAAAAATTTGGCATAGTTATGTGGTAGACATGTTTTTTATTATACTAATTCTCAGACATCTCTGTTTTATTGAAATAATTTATAACTTGAAGAAAGCACTTGAAATGCCTGAGGTGACAGTTTGCTGTTAGCACAGCCAGGGTTAGGGAGCGTCTGGTTGTCATCCCCAGAAGGGAACAGGCAGGAGTCAAGTGCGCAGGTGTGCACAACTGCCCGAGCAGAAAGAGACCAAGTGTGCGCTTGCCATTTCCACGCTGTGATCACAGATGTCACCCACAAACCATGTTAATAGCTAACATTTTTAAGCACTGATTAGGTATTTTGCTGGTTTTTTATGTGGATTATAGCACTGCCTTGAAATTGATAAGATGAAATAAGAGTCATATTTAAGTGAGACCTAAAGTGCTTTCCAGTGGACTGCACATTCCTGAAAGGGAGTGTGGGTTGCAAAGGCTTTGAAAAGGCCAATGCATAATGTGCTTGAGATGAAATGATGCCAGAAGAATAGACACCATTCTACTCTATTTGTAGTCAAATTCTTTTTCCAATTTAGTCTGATTTAGATGGTAGCCTTTGTATAAAATATCAAAGCTCTTGAAAGTCAGATTTAAAGTCTATTGATCACAGTAAAGGAAAGGATTAGAATGAGAATAAACTGATAAGAAGAAAGTAACCTATTACACTTCAGAATGTATATCAAATCCCTTTAATAGATCATGGAAAGTTTGTAGTTAATGATGATAATGGTTATTTATTGAATGAACACTTACTGTGTGCCAGCCACTGTTCTAAGAGCTTAAAGACATTAATTCATTTATCTTTCACAAAGACCCTGTGAGTGAGGAGAAAAATCCTTACACAGATTTTAAGTGATTTTCCCATGTTAACAGAAATTGTTTGTAATGAGGTCAGAATTCCAGGGCTTAAATTATTATCCAAAGCGCAAAATGCTGACAGTCATGGTTTGTGAAAGTGATAAAAAAAAATATACTCCTCACAAGTGAAGAGAAGACAATATCGTCATTTAATAGCCTTAAGAATGTAGTCTACCATGAAAACCCATATAGACAACTAGTAAGAAAATGTACTAGTGAAATAATAGCTATCATTGAATGAAAGCCTGCTGAATGGTCATTATCTTCTACACTAATAAAAGACAAACATGCAAATTGACCATACCTTTGCTACGCCTTAAGCCACGCCTGCCAGCCAATCAGAGCGACTGTATGCAAATTAACCAAACCAAGATGGCTGCTGGCAGCCACGGAGCTGGAGCAAGGAGGAGGCTTGGTTGCCCCAATGATGAAGGAAGCCAAGCTTCCCGCCTGCCGTGCCAGCTCTGAGCTTCAATCAAAGCAACAAAGTTTCAATTATAAAGGTAAATAAACCCCAGATACCTGCTTTCAGCCGGCGTGGCCACAGAGCTGTAGCAAGCAGGAGGCTTAGGTTGCCCCTGGTGATGAAGGAAGCCAAGCTTCCCTCCCGCCCACCCTGGCCGGCTCTGAGCTCCTCTCAAGGCTACAAAGTTTCAATTATAGAAGGTAAATAAATCCCAGAATAAAAAAGAAAAAAAGGAGAGGCTGGGAGCTTCCGTTGCCGGGGGGCTTGGCCAGCCTGAAAACGGCCCTTAGCCCCTCACCCAGACTGGCCAGGCACCCCAGTGGGCACCCCCCACCCTAAAGGGGTTGTGGCCAGCCTGAAACAATCATCAGAACCTCACCCAGGCTGGCCAAACCTCCATGGGGTGAGAGTTCCCACTAGGGAGGGCTTGACAGCCTGAAAACAGCCATCATCCCCTCACCCAGGTTGGCCAGGCACCCCAGTGGGGACCCCCACCCTGAAGGGGGTGTGTCCAGCCTACAACACCCATCAGCCCCTCACCTAGGCTGGCCAGGCACCCCAGCAGGACCCCCACCCTGATCTGGGACACCCTTCAGGGCAAATCAGCTGCCCCCCATCCATGCACCAGGCCTCTATCCTATATAATAAAAGGGTAATGTGAAAACTGACCCTAACAGCGAAACGACTGGGATTGACTGGTCACTATGACACACACTGACCACCAGGGGGCAGACGCTCAGTGCAGGAGCTGCCCCCTGGTGGTTAGTGTGCTCCCACATGGGGGAGTTCTGCTCAGCCATAAGCCAGGCTGATTGCTGCCAGTACAGCATTAGTGGTGGGAGCCTCTCCCGCCTCCTCAGCAGCACTAAGGATGTCTGATTGCAGCTTAGGCCTGCTCCCCGCTGGCAAGTAGACATCCCCCGAGGGCTGCCGGGCTGCCAGAGGGATGTCTGATTGCCATCTTAGGCCCAATCCCCTGGGGAGTGCGCCTAAGCTAGCAGGTGGTCAACCCCTAAGGAGTCCCAGACTGCAAGAGGGAACAGGCCAGGCTGAGGGACCCCCTGAGTGCACAAATTTTTGTGCACTGGGCCTCTAGTATTTAATAACATCAAGGAGATGAAACTGAACCCTAAAGAAATTAATGAATTGGTGCAAGGACACACATCTCATACTTGGTGTAGCTGGCATTTGAACAAAGGTCTGTGGAACCCAGTTTCACGTCTTTGTACCACACCACACTCTCTTTAGGCATTCACATTCTCATTGTGTCTGGTAGGAATATTGTGAGCTGCTGTTTTTATCCCTTATTACATTTCTCAATGAAACTCCTTACTACTCAGTAAAGGTGAAGTAAAGGGAACTGCAAAGAAAGACATGAGTCCTGGACATGAGTCCTGGACTCCACAAGAGAACAGTTCATTGCTGGGAATTGTGTAGAGAATGAAGACACAGAAACATTGCATCTTGCCTTTCCCTCACTCAGCCATTGCCCTTCAGTGATACAAGTCATGTGGGAAGAATGAAAAGCAATGTGGCCAAAGGGTCAAGCACCATAAGCCGAAGGAAAAGTGTGGCTTTCTGTCTTCTGGGAAAACTGGGCAGCATCAAATCTGGAGCAGTGGCACATTGAATAGCAAGGAAGAGTCCCTGGGGAGTAAGTATTGGCCTATATCAGTCCACTGGCAATAAAGGAGTACTAATTTTAGTACAGAATTCCCAAGGGTCAGGAGACTGTACCGCAGCAGAGTATTCAAACAATTTTGGAATTGGAGCTGGAAAAGAGAAGATGTCAGCAGAGAAGGCAGGAAAAATATCTGACAGAGCTTCAGCCTGTCATTTCACTGTGCGTAGGGGGTCACGAGAATAGCAAGAACAAGGTGGACCGATAGGGAAGGTCAAAGCTTTTTTCTGACCAGTGCATCCATCCAAATTAGACCTGAGAGGCCCTGTTAAAAAAAGCAAAGTGCTCTGCAAATAATAACTTTGACTACAAATTAAAAAGAAAAGGAACAGCGTTAAGATATGCACAGTATATTATAATCTATCCATAAAGCATCAGCCATTGCAGGTTTAGCAGCACAAAGTGATAGTAATCCCTGTAAATACCTTTGCATACAAGTAAAGAATGCATATGTAGAGTGCAGATTGCAGCCTTTATGCTAATCTATATGGCAGGATTCCTAAGGAAAGTCGAAGAAAACAATTTTTAGCATGTCAGCAGGAAGCTGAGGGAACTCCTCTAAGGAGAGTGTAGGTTTTCATTTTATTGATAGGATTGACTAATAGTTAAGACAATGTTTTGATGTGATTACTCCACATACATTTAAATTATTTCTTCTCACTGGAGGGAGTTGGACTTAATAACCTTTATTCTTGAGCAGGATTTAAATAATTTATTTCACAAAAAGGAGAAAGGAAGAATACCGATTATGCATCAGGCATTGTGCTAGTTGCTGTACAGGCATTATTTTGCTACTCAGTTTAAGCCTCCCGATTTAAAAATGGAAAAGAAACTGGGGTAGAGAGGGTTTTCCCCAGGTGATAAGGCTACAAGTAGTAGAGCTGCAATGTGAAGAGCTTGACCTGGCTCCTACATCCTGTAGCCCTTGAATTATGCAATACTATCCTTCACATGCTCTCCAGAAGAGCAGGGAACCCGGGGAGGGAGTGATTAGCCACTTTCTGTCAGAGATGTCAAGGAGAACACCAGGAGAAGGATGGGGAATCCCTGCTCCTGCAGATTAGGAGTCAGCAGATCTGCATTTACTTACGCAAAGGCACTTCAGCAAGCATGAACTGACAGTCTGCACTGTTCTTTTTCATTCCATGAAGAATTTCATTCTCTTCCCGATATGGTTAGACTCTGAGAAGTAAGTGTGGACTCACAGATATGTCAGTGGTTCATTTCCTCAATGCTGGACCACTGGTTTGGGCACTGGTCTTGTCCCCTGTATGTGACATAATATGTGGCACACAGTAGGTTTTCAATATGCCGATTTGTGTTGAAAGAAAGATGATCACTGTTTTCAGCCATTACCGCCTGTCAGTGACTTTGAGGAAGTAATTTCACCCATCTGGTTCTGTAGAAGTCCAGGTACTTTTTGAGTTCCTATTTCATGCCTAGGTATGCTCCAGTGCTTGTACTCTAGAAACAGAGGCAATTATTTAAATAGATGACTGCAATACGTTGAGAGAATACATGAGAGGGACCCAAATGCAATTGTTTTCATTGATTTGTACTTATTGCTTGAAATCCCCCCCTTTCCATGTGCTCTTATTTTGTAAAGTATTATTCATTCTTAAGATCATTCTCAGTTGTTTCCTTTTATGTCAATGTGCATATAGCTTTTTTACCTAGACAACAACCTCTAGAGTATGTGATTGATAAGGGCTATTGGGAAAAATACATTTGAGTTATTGGGGGGACATATGCTACACGCAAATATGTATTATTAGAATTCTAGTCACACTGATGGAAACATTATAAGGTTGAGTCTTCAGGGATACTACTTCAGGGGGTTAGCCCCAATAGAAAGGCACACATTATTTTCAGTAACTACATTATGGTATGAATTAACTTTCAAAGTAAGGGGTTAAATTTTATGCTTTGAAACTGAGTTCTACATTAAAATAATCAGTTTTAATTTTATTTTCCAATGTTTTCAAAGAGTGATCAAATATATCACAAGATCTCCCTGTAAATGATAGAAACTATACCTGTGATGTTATAAATGCTATTTCATTACAAAAGGCACTGTAGGTGTTTAAGAGTGTATATGCTGATGCTAAACTATGTTTAATGAAATGTAAGAAGTACACATATAAGAGATATTTCAAATTCTGATCATTACTTTAGTAAGTAAATATATATAGGTGAATTAAATGAATGGTAGTATTTTACAAACAAATGCAATTTTTATGTAACAAAATAGCAAATAATAATTAAAAATTTAATTAAGCAAAAATGGCATCAGCCTTTTAATTTTAAAACAGAGCTTTAGCCAAAACCGGTTTGGCTCAGTGGATAGAGCGTCGGCCTGCGGACTGAAAGGTCCCAGGTTCGATTCCAGTCAAGGGCATGTACCTGGGTTGCGGGCACATCCCCAGTAGGAGATGTGCAGGAGGCAACTGATCGATATTTCTCTCTCATCGATGTTTCTAACTCTCTATCTCTCTCCCTTCCTCTCTGTAAAAAATCAATAAAATATATTTTAAAAAAATAAAATAAAAACAGAGCTTTACTTTATAAACAGGTAGTATTTTATAGACTACTAGTGTTAATATACCAAGGTTAAAGAATAACAACATTGTGACTATAAAAGGTAACACGTTTAAAAAGTTTAAATGTTTAGAAAGCTGCCTGATTCAATTTATTTATTCTTATTATGTGCTATATAAAACCAATAGTACTTGACTTGAACATAAAGTCAAGAGGTATATCAGCAAAGTGATGCCAAGGAGGAAATAAATACATTGGTAAACAAAATAAACAGATCAAGAAGCAAATATATGAGTGTTGACAGATTATGAAGGAAAGGATTAAAAAGTTACAGAAAAGCACCCATTGAGATTAAGTAAAGGGAGAATTAACAACCAAAGCTGAAAATATATCTTGAATTTATTTTGAAAATTCATCAGCAAGAAAATGGGAATATTTTCTAATATTCATCTGACTTTAAATTTAGGTACATCTTCACACTATATCCTTTAAAAACTGAATTAGAGCTAGAGAGCCATCTTTTTACTTATTTTTATATTATTTTGTTTTTTAATATATTTTTATTGATTTCAGAGAGGAAGAGAGAGGGAGATTGAGATAGAAACATCAATGATAGAGTATCAGCTGCCTCCTATACTCCCTCTACTGGGGGTCATGTGCTCTGCCTGGAAATCGAACCTTGACCTACTGGTTCATAGTCAATGCTCAATTACTCAGCCACACCAGCCAGGCTAGCTTTTTATTTTGGGATTCCCAGTATCCCATTAAGCAAACTAAAAGCTGTATGTATATATGCATATGATTGAGCAGCCAACAAAAGAGATGATTTGCAATAGGATGAGAAGGAAAAGAACTAGCCTGTAAAGGCCCAAACATGTGTTTAAAAATAAAAAGAGTGGGTGACTCCTCACTGGCTTTAAAAGACTCAGAGTGGTAAGAAAGTGAGATCCCACCAATACAAGGGGGAAACATAAGAGTATGCATGCATGAAAAATGCAAACTAGGCAACGTTCCTGCAGAAAATATATAAATCCAATGAATAAAAAGTAGTTTACCTTTTTCATAATGAAATCCCGAGCTAGTATTAATAGTTCCTTTTGACAAAATTGTTGATATTTAAGATTTACTTTAGCATTTTTCCTATCATATCTTTGTGAGCATGCATTAGTCAAAATCATTCACTACCTCCCTCTAAGAAATTAGTTAATATATGTGCCTAGTTGTTACAGTTCTCTCATAGCCATTGTCTGTGAATAATGATACTTCTTTAATCACTGATTTGAGCTACAAGTATTCTAGATTATCATCTCTCTTTAGATTGCCTTAGGAATAAAACTGAAGAATTCCAGAGTCTTCTTTTCATGTCTAGCAGATATTACACACTAAAGCCAACTTAGTGGAGAATCAGAGAAAACAATATTCAATGGGAATTCAATTTGTAAATGAAACCAACAAATTATGTTACACATAATTGAGAGTGACTGCTAAGAGTATGTTAATACATTTTCTGTAGATCTCTCTGATTTCCTTCCTGTGCTGTTAAATGAACTTACTGTATTTAGATGAGCAATTAAGGTAGGAAATAAAAAACCTGAGACTTCTGTAATAATTAATTATTTTGCACATTAAACAAAAGGAAAGCTCTACTGAATGCAAAGTGGAAAGTGTATTTTGTTATGGTCTCATCTTTGTGGCTTAGCAGATAGTAGAAATAGTGTGGAGCTTGACTCATTAAAACTATGTTCTTGTCACTTATTATCAGTAAAACTTCAATTTTTCCTCCCCTCAAATAATAGCTAAGGAGTAGATGGCAGGGACAATTAAAAAAAAATAGACATTGGTCAAGGGATCAGGAGATTAAGATTCCAGCCCAACATGTGCCACTAGTTGGCTGGCTGGCATTTCATGACATTTTTAGACCTCTCTTTACTAATTTCAAGTTCAAAGGAGGTAGATTATACAGCCTCTGAAGTACTCTCTAACTCTAAAAAATTTATGGATCTATTCCATATTAAGGCAAAAGGTTGTTATGTGAGATTAAAAATAAATATTTTTGAGTATATCCTGAAATAATTAAATCGCGATAAAATGCAATTAGGTATTATTACCACCCTGATGACTATTGTGCTCTAATGAGTGTGTGTGTGTGTCTATCGTTGTTCCTGCTGTTATTTATCATTTCACTGATGTATAACCAGGCTTTTTCCACCATTTGTATGTAAAAATTGATATTTTCTTTCAATCACCACATATTTTACTTAAATAAAGCTATCGATAATATCCATAAAGTATTTTTTATATGTTGGTTTTATTTGTTATAATGCATAGTAAAATAGATACATAAGTTTTTAATGCTTAAAATAATCTCTCAAGATTTGTGAAAATGGCTAGAATGTAACTGGAAAATGGTGAAGTAGAGGGGTTAAATTTTGAGGACTGAAAATGATACTAAACTATTTTAGAATGTTCAAACTCAAATGCTACTTTTAAAGTCAGAAATATAGCATCCTGAGGAAAAGCAGATGTGCATCAAAGACAAAAGGCATGGTATACGAAAACGGAAAAATGGGTCAGTTCATTTCTACCTGTTGTCAAGCTCTTGGCTTTATTTTGATCATAAAGCATCCTTTTATGGGATGAATATTAACTCTATTAATGTTATAATCAAGCAAAATGATTGCACAGGTATGAAATGAGGTGTCCTAACCTCTTCCCATATTTTAAAGACCTGGAAATTTATAAGGAGCTGGTTGTGTAGAACTTTTTAGAGGCATGAAAGGAAGTAGTGCCATGGTACTACTACCATGTGAAACCACTATATGTAAGGATTGTGATAACCTTGATGAAGTAAAAATAGAAATGAAAGCAAGGCAAATCTTGCAGTTTGCATTAGGAGGTAACTAAAACACAAACATGTGGTTTGAGAAGTTTCTAGACACTGTGGCAATGTTGCATCTTCCACTATTTCAATAGATTTTATGGGTATATTTAATACTCAAGTATTGTTTATTATGTGCTTGCTATTTTTATAAGTGTTTTAGGAATAATAACATTTAATTCTCACACAACCTTATCAGATAGATACCATTATCATCCCCACTTTATATATGTGGAAAATGTAGCACAGAGAGGTTAAGTGACTTGCCCCCGTATGCAAAAAGCTAGATTAGAACCCAGAAGTCAGCCTGGGTTCATCATTCACAGATTCATGTTGTTCTACCTGTCGCACAAGTGGGCATGATTGTTCTAAAGACAAATTCCTCCTTTTTAGCTGATTGATTCAGGAACTCAGGCTTAAGGTTATTAGCACAAGACATTTGCCTAAAGATAAAATTTGGATGAAAAAATGTGCACTGCACGTACACAGTTAGGACCAATAAGTAATGGGGAAAATCCCCAAGTCCTCTTGGAAAGAAATCCTCTTGCTCTTAATAAAAACCGTTTTTCAGAGACTCTCTCTTCTTCTAGATTATCATAGTGTGGCTTCAGACCTATCACTGCTTTGGTCTTTTGGGTCCTATGTGAGAAAACCATCTAATACCTAACCAGATACCAGAGACAAGCAAAATCAGGAGAACTGGAGAGAGAGAGAGAGAGAGAGAGAGAGAGAGAGAGAGAGAGAGAGAGAGAGAGAGAGAGAGCCATTGGCCACTCGAGCCACCCTGTGACATGTTATCATAGACACAGACTCGGATGCTTCTTGAGCTTTTAACTCCATGCCCTTACACTATATGAATTGTAAGTCCCTTTAGATTTTCTTTCTTTTGGTTAAAGAATAAAACTAAATTAAAAATAATAAACCAAGAAGAAAAGCTCCAAGAAGGTCTTCTGAGGAAACAGGGATGGTGGAGTATGCACATCTGAATCACTTCCCAGTTGAGGATGTGGCGTGGGCTTCCTCTGACTGCTGTGGATTATGCCATGCTGCCTGAAGAGTTTCTGTATTGACTCTGGAGATGCTTCTAGGCTGTATCATGCCAATAAAGTTACTGAAATTGAATTCTGTTCCCCATGGTATTAGAATGTAGCTGATTTAGTAATTAAGTAATTGCTTTAAAAAGCATGAGACGTAATTTTATTAAAGTGAAAAACCTGATAAGGGATTTGAAATGAACATAAAATAGATTCTCTTTCCAGAGGTAAACTAAATCTCACTAGCTTACAAGCTTACAACATATTAGTAACTAGTGGCTTCATGGGGAAAATCAAAGGCACATAAATCATTCATGAGAAATCCTTGAACATCAGCATAGGTTTTCCTTTTATAATAAACTAAGTCCCTTTTTAATTCTAAATGACAGTTAAAGGGGCATTATAATTCTACATTAAAGTTCATATTAATAATGCAATATTTTAAAATATAGTCAATTTTGTCTATTTCTCTTCTTTTAGAAAGACCCAGGAAAGGTAGATTTTAAGTGTCTAGATAAAATTTGAAGAATAAATTAGGTAGATCAGTACTCTGTCATAACTTTGTAGTTTAACTTTCATGGTAATTCACCCTGTGCCTTGAATCTAGTAGAAGCTCAATAAATTATTTTCAAATGAATCAAGGGATGGATGAATGACTATGACTTTTTTTTTTTAAGATTGGGCTGTATAAATAATACAAACCATTACTTATGTTTGCATAATATTTTTATTTTTATTTCTGTCTACTTCATGGATATCATTTCATTCCTCTGCCAGGTTTTAAGTCAGAGAATAAGAAACCATTTCACGTGAAGTTGCATATAGATGGCAGTACTTATTAGATGTAGAATCATGATTTATTTAACCTTGCTTTTTATTAACTTTTTTTTTAATTACCAAAATGGTGATAATAGTAGTATTCATGTTATATGGTTATCGTGAAGTTTATATGAGACAATATCTATAAAGTTCTTAGAATAATGCTTGGTATATCATTAGTGCTTAATAGTTAGCTTTTATAGTTGTTGGTGTGAGCATTATTATTGTTTTGAAAATTAACTAATACAAAAATAAAGATTTTAAACTCTCAGGGTATATTTCAACCAAAATAAAAATGATTTGTAATTTAGTTCAAGATTAATTTTATCATAGCAATATTGTAAGTTGACAAATAACAACACATAAGTAAGCAAACAGTGTCAGCACAGTTACTGACATATACCTGTATATCCTCAGGCTCATGAGTTTAACAGCCGTGATAAACCTTGAGAGTGTCTTACGTGTCTGTAATGAGAACAGATTGGTTCCTAAGATCACATTCTTTGTATTCCCTGCATTAAGTATACATTAAACATTCATGGCCTTTCATAATGCTCACTAACCTCTGTTTCTTCTAATTTAACCTTGATACTTATCTTTTCTGTTTCCACCTAGCTGCTAATTGGATTTTTAAATGTTGTGAGTTTTTTTAATTAAGTTTTTTTTTTCTTTTTCCAAAAGAGCAGTGCACATAATTCCATAAAACATTCTAAAATAAACACAATGAATAATATTTAAATACTCCCATAACCTTCCTATCTAGAGATAGCCTGGTCTCTTTACATATATCTTTCTAGATCTTTCTCCCCTCATAGAGTATGTACTGGTTTTTATTTTTGTTTTGTGTTGTGTGTTTTTTTCATTTAACCAAGTATTTCGACAAGATCCAGCAGCATTCCTATATGGATTCCATGCTTACAAATTCTAATGGCCTCCTGCTCAGAGATATTCTAAGCTCCAGGGTGGGGGCAGAGAGCAGAAAAGAGGGCAGCAGGTCCTTTAGAGACACGTTGGTGTCTACTGATACGTCCCGTAGGTTCTTTAACCTGAGGTCTGGGAAATTTGCCAACAACAATCACACTAACTTTGCAGCCCACATTCAGAATAGAATGAAAGCTTTAAGAGTCCCCAAATTTGTATATCTTTTGGATTAGTTATGCAGTTAAACACTGAGTTCTTCCCAGGTGACGAGAACTTAGAGTTTTAATTGTTGGAACCAAAGTTGTAGTCTGCTCCTGCTAATGAGGAACAGAACTCATATATACATATTGCTTACAATAATGTAAATTAGTTTGGTAACAGTCCAACCTCAATGCCACCAATCATAAAGAAGAATGGTAGCCCTAACCAGTTTGGCTCAGTGGATAGGGCATCGGCCTGCGGACTGCAGGGTCCCAGGTTCCATTCCCGTCAAGGGCACATGCCCGGGTTGTGGGCTCGATCCCCAGGAGGGGGGCATGCAGGAGGCAACTGATCAATGATTCTCTCTCATCATTGGTGTTTCTATCTCTCCCTTTCCCTTTCTCTCTGAAATCATTAAAAATATATTTTAAAAAAAGAAGAATGGTATATTCGTAGTGATTGAGATAATATTTTTAGACAGCACTAATATAATTTGTGGAAGGATATGTCCACTTCTAAAGTTATATTTCCAGTACAAGTAAAAGTTCATAAAGATGTGTATACAGAAGTGATCAATTAATAATAATTTGTAATAGGAAATAATTGAAAACTCCTAATTGCATTTGAATTATGGTGTACTTGAATATTTAGAGTCCACATATTTGCTAATAAGAATTCAGTGTCTTTGCTGACAATCTCTGAAATACTGTGAAGCAAAACAGACAACTGATGGAACAATGTGCTGTTTCTTTCAGTTTGTGTATGAAACAAACATAAAGCAGTATTTGTGTATAGCTTTTCAGAAAGAATACCAAACAAAAAAAAAGCTAACAGTGGCTACTTCTAGAATTTGAGAATAAAAAGCAGAGAATAGGGGTATTTAAAATCCATGTAATAACTCTTAAATCTTTTTTATAATGTGCCTTTGTTTCTTTCAGTGTTAAATATTTGATTAAAATGTAGAGCTAAACAGAGTAAAGTTTTCAGGGATGTAATTCAAAGTGGTAATGGCACAGGATTATAGTAATGTGTTTTCTACTTTATTACCATACTTGGGGCCCAGTGCATGAATTGAAAGGAACTGTGGGCTGTGAGGCTGTGGTGGGCACAGGGGTTGGTCTTGGCCCATTCTCCATGCCCCGGTCCGGGCCCTCCCACCGCAGCTTTCAGTCCCCTGTCTGCCGGCAGCCCTGCTCCTGCTGCCGCGGCTCCCACGCACTGATGGTGCCAGCCATGCTGGCAACTGCTGATGGCGCAGAGCCATTGGGGCCTGTGCCAGCAGGGGGTGTGAGTGGCGGCTGCTGCCCCGATTGCTGCTCAGGAGCAGGGGGAGGTGGAGAAGTTCTTAGGGGTGATCAGGACCAGCAACCGCTGCTTGTACCCGTTAACAGTGCCAAGTGATTGGGGCCAGCGCTGGGTGCAGGCAGCAGGTGGAAGTGGTGGCTCTGGCGCCGGCTGCGCATGCAAGCAGGGCCATCGCCAGCAGCGGAAGCAAGAGATGGCTTCTGACCCTGACCGCCCCTCAGGAGCAGGGGAAGGTAGAAAAGCCCTGAAGGGCGATCAGGGTTGGCAGCCGTCACTCGAATACATTGATGACACCGAGTGATCGGGGCAGGTGCTAGGCGCCGGCAGCGGGTGCGAGTGGGGCTGGCACCAGAAGCAGGTGTGAGGGCTGTGTGGGACCGCGATGCATGGGAGCAAAGAATTTTTAGTAACCACCAAGGCTTGCCCTAATGACAGTGACCTGCACCTGCCTTGGTCTGGCACCCCTGCTCACCTGCTCCATCATCCTGCCGCCCAACACCCGCCATGTTCCAAGCTCTGCCGCCTGATGCCAACATCTGCCATGTTCTGGGTGCACCTCCTGGTGGTCAGTACATGTCATAGTGACCAGTTGTTTGGTTGTTCGGTTGTTCCACAGTTCAGTCTATTTTCATATTAGCCTTTTATTATATAGGATTATCTGAACTTTTTGCAGTGACCATACCCTATTTTTGTTTATAGTATTTTCAGCTTTATTGAGGTATAATTGACATATGACATTGTATAAGTTTAAGCTTTACAATGTTTTTATTTGATACCCTTATGTACTGCAAAATGATTTCCACCATAGCTTTAGCTAATCCCTACATCATGTCACACCATTACCATTTTATTAATTAATTTATTTATTTTGGTGAGAACATTTAAGATCTACTCTTTTAGCAACTTTTAAGTATATAACAGAGTAGTATGAACTATAATTACTATGCTTTATGTTAGATTCCCAGATCTTATTCATCTGATAACCGGGAGTTTGTACTCTTTGACAAACATTTCCCTATTTCCCTCACTCCCAGTCCCTGATAGCCACTATTCTAGACTGTTTTTATGCATTGGGCTTTTTTTAGATTCCACATACAATAACATTATGCAGTGATTATATTTCACTGACTTATTTCACTTAGCATAATGCCCTTCAAGTTTTATCCTTGTTGCAAATGGAAGTATGTTTTTCTCAGAGTGGAATAATATTCATATATATGCCACATCTTTATCTGTTCATTCATTGATGGATTGAAGGACATTTAGGTAGTTTACATGTCATGGCTATTGTGAATAAAGCTGCAGTGAACATGGGAGTGTAGATATCTCTTTCAGTCCTGTTTCATTTCCTTTGTATCTATATTCAGAAGTAAGATTACTGGATCATATGGTAATTATGTTTTTAAATTTTCGAGGAGCCTCCATACTGTTTTTCAGTGAATGTACTACATGTTACATTCCCACCAACAGTACAGAAGTCTTTCTTTGCTCTACATCCTTACCAACTGGTGCTTTTTGTCTTTTCTATTCTTTTAATTTTATTACTTTTTAACTTTTTGTCTTTTGATGAAAGCCATTCTAACAGGTGTGGATGATATCGCATCTTGGTTTTGATTTGCACGTACCTGATGACTAGTGATGTGGAGCACCTTTTTATGTACCTGTTGGCTTTTGTATGTCCTCTTTATAAAAATGTCTATTCTGTTTCTCTGCTCATTTTTTTTTTAAAAAAAATGTTTTTATTGATTTCAGAGAGGAAGGGAGAGGGAAAGAGAGAGAGAAACATCAGTGATGAGAGAGAATCATTGAACAGATCGGCTACCAGCAACCCAGGTATATGCCCTGGCCAGGAATCAAACCATGACCTCCTGATTCACAGGTTAGTACTCAACCACTGAGCAATGCTAGCTGGGCCTCATTTTTCATTGGAGTTTTTGCTTTTTGCTACTGAGTTGCTTGAGTTTTTTTATATATTAGCCCCTTATGAGGCAGATGACTTGCAAGTATTTTCTCCCATTCTGTACGCTGCCTTTTCATTTTGTGTATGGTTTCCTTTGCTGTGCAGAAGCTTTTAAATTTGACATAGTTTCACTGGTTTATTTTTGTTTTTGGCCTTTGCCAAGACAAGAATAAAAGTGCTTGGATCATAGTAGATGCTCAGTAAAACAGAGATGTTATCTCAAAACTTAAAAAAAAAAAACTATGTTCAGAGCATCTTTATGTACAATACAGATTGCATCATTAGATTTCAGTCATATCAATGTCTGAAATGCTCACTCAGTTATTTAAAATCTGCATGATCTTATACTTGTTTCCAAGAAACCATTTTACTCTCACATTTAAATAGGCTATAATCTCATCTTTGTAGACATAACATGGATTTAGAGGGGATTGATATTTACACAGAGAAAATACATAACTGACTGTTTGCTTAAAGTGTATTTAACAACGGGAAAGAAACCCACAATAACACGTAGTCATAAGCCACTTAGTCCAGAAGTTGCTCATTACTCCTACTTGTAGCTCTATATTAGTGATTCATTAGAAAGGACAATGAACTATTTCTAACCAAATTATTACTGAAATGAGAGAGAGAGAGAGGGATATAGATGTAGACATATTTCTGCTTTCTAAGACTTTTTTGCTGTAAATATATACATTCTGAAATTTTAGAGATTATCGCAATTAGAGCATTCCACAGCAAGTTTGTAAAGTGTTTCTTTTATGTGAAAACATTGCTGTGAAAAAGTGAATAAGAAATCATTCACTTTTTTCAAAATTTAATCAAGATCTAAATCTTATTTTTTGAAATATGAATTCCATTCCATAAATTAGACAGGTGTCTATTAGTTTTTTTCTCACTGGAAGAGGCCTATTTTTTTTTTATAAGTGTACATGTTGGTGGCATTTAGTATATTAAAATATGGCACAACCATCCCCCTATCCAGCTCTAAAACATTTTCACCCTCCCAAAGAAGACCTCATGCACATTAAGCAGTCACTCCCCATTCCCTCTTGCCCTGCCTACTTCTTTCTCCCCACCCCCAGCCTCTGGCAACCACTATTCTGCTGTCTGCCTCTGTGAATTTACCTCTACTGGATATGACATAGAAATAGAATCATAGATGTGATCTGTTTGACTTCTTTCACTTAGCATATTTTCAAGGTCCATTCACTTGGAGCATGTAACAGTATTTCATTTCTTTTTATGGCTGCTTATGATATCTCTTTGTATGGATATACCATCTTTTGCCTATTCATTCAACTTTTTTTTAAAAATATATATTTTATTGATTTTTTACAGAGAGGAAGGGAGAGAGAAAGAGAGTCAGAAACATCGATGAGAGAGAAACATCAATCAGCCGCCTCCTGCACATCTCCCACTGGGGATGTGCCTGCAACCCAGGCACATGCCTCTGACTGGAATCGAACCCGGGACCCTTCAGTCCACAGGCCGACGCTCTATCCACTGAACCAAACCGGTTTTGGCTTCATTCATCTTTTGATGAACATTTGAGTTGTTTCTACCTTTGAGTAGTGCAAATAATGCTGATATAAGTATTGTGTACAAGTATTTGAATACTTATTATCAATTCTTTTGGGTATAATTCTATGGTTAATATTTTTATTAAATTGAACTTTTTTAAGTGATATTAGTTAATGAAATTATACAGGTTTCAAGTGCACATGAAAAGATAACCCACTGAATGCGAAAACATATTTGCCAATGATACATCTGATAAGAGATTAATATCAAAAATTTATAAAGAACTCATAACAACACCATGAAAATACACTATCCAATTAAAAAATGGGCAAAGGACCAGAATAGACACTTTTCCAAAGAGGACATATAGATGGCTAACAGATTTATGAAAAGATGATCAACGTCACTGATAATCAGAGAAATGCAAATTAGAGCCACAATGAGATATCACCTCACACTTGTCAGAATGGCTATCATCAATAAATCAACAAAAGTGCTCCCAAAAAAATGTGGAGAAAAGAGGACTCTTGTACATTGTAGGTGGAAATGCAGATCGGTGTAGCCACTGTGGAAAACAGTATGGAGGTTCCTAAAAAATATTAAAAAATTGAACTGCCTTATAACTCAGCAATTCCACTTCTGGAAATATATTCAAATAAACCCAAAACACAAATTTGAAAGAATATATGCATATCTGTGTTATTTTCAATAGCCAAGATTTGGAAGCAGTGGATGTGTAGATTAAAAAAAAAAAGAAAAAAGCTGTGGTACCTTTACACAATGGAGTACTACTTGGCTATAAAAAAGAACTATTTTTAATTTTTGTGATTTTTTTTTATCCACCCACCAAATGGATAAACAGATACAGTCAGGTTCAGTGGCACAGTTTATAAATGTGTTATGCAGTGCAATGATTGACAACTTTAAACATCCTGGCAATAAGCAATTGAGGCTGCACTTAAATCAGTAAAAGATATCCCTTCAGTTTTTGCATGCTGAAGTGTACAACTGTCATTCTGCTGCTTTAAATTATAGACATTTTAAACAAGATTCAAAACAAAACACAAAGTTAGACTTTGCCATTTTTTTTTTTTTTTGGTAATTTTTACATGCCATAGCCTTTCTACCTGAAAAATTATTTGATAAAATGGGTTATGTTGGGATTAACAAAGAGACCTTTCTTTTGGTTATTATGTTTATCAAGAAATCAAGTTAGCCAACTTGTTTTTGACTATTTTTCTTTGCAGGTTATTTTTATACTGCGGCCGAGCAGCTTCACATTTAGAAAAGGCAGAATTCCCAATGTCCGATCTAAATAAGGTAGCATGGCACTCCCACAGTGGGACATGGCACCGAATTTTCTTTTCTCTGTGTCACCTGATTGTGTTTATGAAATCAGTGTGAGTTTGTGTTCTTGACAAGAATTGATGGACTAAGTGTTACTATCCTGATCTGCATTACTTACATACAGCAGCCAAATTCTATCTTTTAGCTTGTCCTTCCTGTCTACTGCAGAATTGCATGATTCTCTGAAAGAAGTATTCACTGGGCTTATAGTTTTCTCATAATTATAAAAATGCATAATTTTACAGCATAAAATTAAGTGAGCTAGCTGATGCATTTTTCAAGAATGCTGAAGCTTTCAGGCGTCTCTCCTTTTCTGTGTTGACCCTCACCATATCTATCTGGTAAAACAGCAAACCTGAACCCTGCCTTCTGCTTCCGCAGGACACCGGCTGTTGCCTTCTAACCAAACACCTAGTTGGGTGTATGTTGCCACTATTAATTCTCATCTTCAAACGCAGCTGGGCCCTTATGCTTTCCCTGAATATTTTTTCTATTCTTTTTCAGGCAGCACCCTTTCTTTCACTGATGGTGCATGTTACCTTCCATCTTCTCAAGCCTCTGTTCCCATCATATTTGTAGCAGCCTATTACACAGAGAAAGCACCAGGTGGGAACCCCTGATATGTGTAACAGCATCTACACACACACAGGCATCCAGGCCCACACTTCCACATATAATGGTCTTCCTGCTCACCCCAAAGGCGATCCTTCCATATGGACCCTGAAGCCCATCTGTCCTAGTTTTTCACATGCCTTGCCCTCTGAGTAGACCCTCTGCACTGTATCTTTAACCCCTTCTTTCAGTAGCTGCTTCCCATCAGCTCCAACACTCTATCAGCCTTCTGCCATTTTAAATGCATTTCCAACCTGTCTGCTAGGCGCTTTTTATTCAGGTAACGTTTTATTTGGATAAGGATGCCTATGTGCCAGGCACTTATCTTTGGCACTGGGCAGAAAGTAAGTTAAAATGATTCCAAACTTTAGGGAGCGTTACTGTCTATTTCTAAATCACCTTTCCAAACACTCGTCTCAGAATTTTTTTGGTTCTTTGATTAAAAAGAACCCAACTCTATGTTAATTCCCCCATCTTCAACCTGAATCTTCCTCCCCAAGTTCAATTCCATAAAACTAACTTCTCACTGACTATCTCCATGTGGATGTCTGTAGGCACTTCATTCCAAGCATTTTCGTCACCGCCATTTACCACCATCCCCACCGTCCCCTAAATTGTTTCTTAGACCATGTTTTCTTTCAAAATGAAAGGCAGAGCTTTTCATTGAAGTTTGATTTATGAGTGATACCTTTAGTTTTTCTCTTTCCTTCCAAATATCCCATTAGACCTGTAAATTTGTCTCTCAGTATTCCTTTTGGAGTTCACTACTTTCCATTTCCATTGTTAGTAACTTCAGAAAAACCTTTGCCACTTCCTAACTGGTCCGTTACACTGAGATTTGCCTCCTTGTAATCCACTCTTCACTGCAGCAAAGGTGACTTTCCCAATTGTCCAAATCATATCCCTCTCTCTTGATAAACACCCTTAAATGGCTGTCCTTTATACTCAGGAATGCCCAGACTCCTTATGAGCTTATTAGAGGCACTTAATATCCTGGCCTCTGCCTTCTCTTCAGTCTTATCTTTTGCCGTTTATGTTTCCTTTCGTCTCTCTAGCCAACATGAGTATCATCCTGTTTCTTAAACACATGCTCTGGCTCTGTTCCTTGCATCTGCACACACTTTCCTGGAAATGCTGGATCTCTTGTCCTACCTCACTGCCTGGTTGGTTCCACTAGTCCTCTGGTCTTGAATTGGAAGTTACTTGCTTTGAGGCAGATTTCTGACACACAGTTCAGAATTTGGTGCCCGACTCAGACGCTCCCTTGTTACCAGACATTTCCTTTTTGGCAGACTTGAAATGCATGATAACTACCTGCCAAGTGACTTGTCTTTTGTTAGACACTAGTCTAGAGAATAGGTGATTGTCCATCATGAGCCCCAGAGTTGTGCAGCAGTTTCCACTTTTAATGGCAAATAGATGGGCTTCAGTAAATACTAACTAAATGACTAGAGGGATATTCTTCATAGGTAGAAATACTGTAGTCAAAAGGTATGGTTGAATTTTCTGGTAATTTAGAACATTTTATCAAATTATTTTATAAGAATTCAATATATATTGTTAGTATTAAGTAATATCTACTTTATTCTCCCTCATATACCGGGTGCCTTTATTTTCAATTTGCCAATTCCAGCTTCTGGCAAACTATATTTTCAAAATTCATAGTGTACTAACAAAGCTGGTCAAGTAAATATCTTCCTTCACTTCCGTTCCTGTCAATTGAAGGCAGAAAAATACAAACTTCCTTCCTGTCATTCTTCTTTCGCCCTTCCTTTATTTCCTTCTTCACCATCTCCTGTTCACTTTCCTTCTACTTTAATAAATTAAAATCTTCAAATGAGCTTTAAGGAAGCGTGGTGGGCTGAGTGCACCCCCAGAGATTCTGGCTTAATTGGATTGGGCATCGGGAACTTGAAAATCTCCCCTGTGGTTGTAATATAGAGCAAAGTTTGAGAACCACTGGGTTAGATCATCTCTAATATCTCAAGTCTTAAAGCTCTAGATGTTATTATTTTAAGGGACTCTCCAGAGTGTTTTAAAATACAAAATATGCCAAAGGATTTTCTTTTAAAATGCAGAGCCCAAAGTATTTTTGTCTTTTTATGCGGTTAACTAGGTTTGATTGAAGCTGGGTGTTAAAGATGTAAAATTCAGATAGTCAACACTCAACAATTGTTGCTGATTTTCTTCTAATTCTTTTTATCCTAGTATTCCCTTAGCATTTAAAAAGTTATCTTTGTAAAAAAATTATTTAAAATGAAAAAATGTTTTTAGAAATTGTGCGATAAACCACTGGCTAACAGCTGAGAGGCATCCTGCTTTAAGTTTGCATCAACATGACTCTGAGTCAAAGTTTCTTTGTTCATTCATTAGATTTGTTTCTTCCATGCCTGAATATAATCATTGGGGGCCCTTTGAACACCAAGGTATAGAATTTGATGATCTTTTTTACAAGTATCACTAGTGATATTACAATAAAATGGCAGACCCATCCTGTCAATCAGAGAAACTATTAGCATTTTATTTAATTGCCTTCTCTACTCCAAATTGTAGGATCGTCTGAAATATCAACTAGAATTTACTATTGCTCACTTGTACCAGAATTGGCTGATTTTTCCAACTATTTAACTCTGTTTACAGGATGGTTCAAATTCTAATTCATGCAATTGTAGACAAAGCTTTTATTTTATTTTGATTTTAAATGAAACGATAGGCATATAGCTGCCAAGTTCAATGGGAGAGCAGTTAAACTGAAAATGAGGTTGTAATATACAGACCTGCATTGCCATGATTGCAGAACATGAATTTAAATGGTCTCTGTGTTTTTTTCTTTGCCACATATAAATACATATTATAATATCCTTCGCATTTAGTTGTGGAGATGTTGAAGAATTAAATAATATCTTCTGTTAGTGATATACATGTTTGATTGACATGTTACCACCTTTTCTTTTGTTTTTAATTTTACATTGGTATATGAAGTTTTTTTTCAGAAATGGAGATAGAGCAGACATGAGGGCACAGAAATATTTTAGGTGACGTCTAGCATTGTTGAAGTGACAGAATTTGAGGAGGCATATATCCACCCAATAAATTAGTGACATATTTACATTATTATGTAAATATATGAATAGGTTAGCAGTACCATCTAAATATATTCATATGTAAAAGATGTCAATAAATAACTATGTAAGCACATTAACCTGTAAATATAATAATATATTTCCAGTAGATGTTTTATCCCTATTGAGAATAAGCTTAGCAGAAATCTCCTTGATTATCAGGAGGACAGAGAATCAAATGTGGGGCTTTAAATTAGAAATTGGTTCCTACTAAAATTGTGTTGCCAACAAAAACCTTTAGTGACTTTCTGTTACTGTGTTCCAGATACACTAGGCTCCGTTCCGTTTCTTGAATTCACCATTCTCTTGCCTGTTGCTAGGGCCACACACTTGCTGTTCCCTCTGTCTCGAAGGCTCTTCCTTAGGTTTCAACATGACTGCCTCCTATTCATCTTTTGGGTTTCAGCTCAAGTGGCTCCTCCTCAGAGAAGACTTCTTTGACTGTCTTTCTTAAATAGCTAGTTTTATTTACTGCTTTTCTCATCATCCTGTTCTCCTCCTCCCTGGCCTCCCAAAAGCTTTTATTACAGCGGGAAATACCTTGCTTATTTATTTGTAACTTTTCATTATGCAGTCCCTTCATTATAATATAAATTCTAAGAGTGCAAGAACCTTCCGTGCCTTTGTTCAGGCCGTATCCCTGGTGTCTGATGTGCTTCCTAAAGTATCAATACATGCTGAATGGATCAGCGATTCTCTAATCTGAGAATTGGACATAGGCACTAACATATAAAAAAGACTGAACACATAAACCATTGAGAGCTGAAATATCGATGAGAGAAATAGCTCTTCTGTCCACCCAATTCCCAGAGTTGTGACAACATAGAACTTTCTCCTGTACCTGGCATTAGAGGTTGCATAGCTGTATACTGATCTCACAGAAGAAACACAAAGTCAAGCATAAGGATACAGATTTTAGAGGGTTTTATTATTATTATTATTATTATTATTATTATTATTATTATTTTGTTTTGCTGATCTTTTGCAGTGCTACAGGGTATATTATAGATTTTGCTGTCTAGGCTAAAAGATCATGGATTATAAATTGATAATGAAGTGAAACAAGACCCTGAATCACCTTGAACAGGAGGTAACTGGCAAAAAGTGGTGTGCCAGTGAGAAAAGTGAATTAGACACTGAACACAGACAGGAAGGTCCCAGTCCAGGCAGAGCTAAAGAGTGGTGGTGGTGGTGGGGGTGGGGGATGGGGAGAGCAGGCAAAACAGGAAGTTAAATTTAGCCTGCAATGATTTCTTGCCCCTGGGAAAAATAATTGCTTCATTCTATTGCCAAAAGGTAAATCGGCATCAGCTTAATTTGCTTGTCTGCCATAAACTGCAGATGGAATCATAAAATATAGTTAGATTCAAATTAAACACATCTGTCCTAATCTAAAGCAGGTGAGGCCAGCCAGCCAAGAAGCATCAAATATAACACTGCGCACAGATTATAATGTGCAGAGCTGTATTTTAGGAGCCTGCTGACAGTAAAATAAAGAATCATGAAATCCTGTATTGTCCTATTTTTCTTTATTGAGCCCACCTCATACTACTGGTTGCCATCTTAGTTTTAAAAGTCTCTACCAAGACATCCACTGGGAAACAAACAAACAAACAGAACAAATACACCGATTTGAGGTCCAGGAGTCTGATTACATTTGATCAGGATTGTTACCTGATTCTCAGTTTCATTGAAGTGACAGGGAATCAGAAGTCCCTACAGTGCATGTTAATTGTACTTGAAATTCCAGCCAGAGAAGATTTATTTCTACTTAAGGTATCAGCCTTCTTCTGTACCATAATGGCTGTGCAGAGAAAATAATCGGTGTGTAACTTATCCAAACCAGGGCCATTTTGAGAGTGTGGCACCCATGGCGGTGCCAGGCTCCCATCTCCCTTTCAGAAAGAACGAGGAATGCAGTCAGCTCCCCATCATCTGTGGCACTTTCAGGGCCCCACTTGAGCTGGAGAGCTCCACTGTACCTGGACCACCTCCAGCCAGGGTTTGAATATGGGGTGGGCACTAATGCCTGGCCATTTCTGCCTTGGAGGAATTCCTCTATGATCTTTGCTCAGGAGCTCTCCCTGTGGACTGGCTAAGACTTGTCATGTCTGCCTTAGGGACTTGGGCTCACCAGCTCAGTGTTCCTTGTAACAACCCCCACGCCCATTTCTTTGCACAGATGTCACACCTGCGTCACCAGATGAAGACTGCGTGCCCGTCTCTGCTTCCACCTCATTTTATCTTTCACAGGCCTTGCTTCTCAGTTAACTTCTTGTACTCTCAACTTTGTCTCAGCTCTTCATGGAGAAGCCATCTGACACAGTACTATTAATAATGAGGGATAGGGAGGCAGATTTAAAGCATGCCTATAATTCTAATTATGTCTGATAGGCTTCTGTTGTCTACCCTCTATGTATCCAAGGCTAAAACATTGTTTTCTGTTGATATTGTCCATCTAACACAGGTATACATGGGGCCTTTATTAATTTCAGGCAGACCTCGGCGTACTAGACCCTCAGTGAAGAGACTGAATATTTATCCTGGAATGGAAAGGGCCTAGCATTGAATTCCTTTTTTGTCTTTCCTTCTTTCTTTCCTTCTTTCTTTCCTTCTTTCTTTCCTTCTTTCCTCCTTTCTTTCTTTCTTTCTTTCTTTCTTTCTTTCCTTCTTTCTTTCTTTCTTTCCTTCTTTCCTTCCTTCCTTCCTTCCTTCCTCCCTTCCTTCCTCCCTCCCTCCCTCCCTTCCTTCCTCCCCCCCTTCCTTCCTTCCTTCCTCCCTTCCTTCCTTCCTTCCTTCCTTCCTTCCTTCCTTCCTTCCTTCCAAGTATTACAAATAATAGTACATATGTCTCCTTTTCCCCCCATTGACCTCCCTCCAGCCTCGACTACCCCTGGCACATGCCCTCACCGCCCCCCCGCCCCCCGCCATGCCTGTGTCCATTGGTTATGTTTATATGCATGCATACAAGTCTTTTGGTTGATCTCTTACCACCCCCCCCAACCTTCCTCTGCCTTCCTGCTGTAGTTTGACAGTCTGTTTGATGATTCTTTGTCTCTGTATCTATTTTTGTTCATCAGTTTATGATGTTCTTTATATTCCACAAATGAGACCATGTGATATTTATCTTTCTCTGACTGGCTTATTTCACTTAGCATAATGCTCTCCATTTCCATCCATGCTTTTGCAAATGGTAAGAGTTCCTTCTTTTTTACAGCTATGTAGTAGAAAACAGTATGGCATTTTCTCAAAAAATTAAAAATGGAACTGCCATTTGACCCAGTAATACCACTCACTTCTAGGAATATATCCCAAGGAAACAGAAACACCCATCAGAAAGGTGCACCCTATGTTCTTTTCTTTCTTTTTTTTTTTTTAAATGAATCTTCCTTCTTTTCTTTACTTATTTGTTGGTGTTCCCAAGGACCTCTCCCCTCCTCCTTTTACCTCTCTGCTCGCCTCTCCTCTCCTGTTCTGCACTCCCTTCAAAGTCTCTCCCTGAAATATAATTTTCACATTCATACTTAACAATTCATGTGCTGAAAACCTTTCCAATCATATATCTGCTTAATTAATAGCTTTATGGACATTTTTATTTTCGATATCCCACAGACTCTCAAACACAATAATTCCTTTAAACTGAAACCTAATATATTTTCTTATAAAAGATGGCCACTCAGTCATCCAGGGAGGAGCTCTAGAAATCAGTCAAACCAGATTTCTTGCTCTCCCGCAACCCTCACATTAATTTGGTCACAATGTCATCTTTTTATATATATATATATTTTTTATTGATTTTTTTACAGAGAGGAAGGGAGAGGGATAGAGAGTTAGAAATATCGATGAGAGAGAAACATCGATCAGCTGCCTCCTGCACACTCCCTACTGGGTATGTGCCTGCAACCAAGGTACATGCCCCTGACCGGAATCGAACCTGGGACCCTTGAGTCTGCAGGCCGACGCTCTATCCATTGAGCCAAACCGGTTAGGGCACAATGTCTTCTTGATTCTACCTTGTACATCATTTTTGTCAAATCTATTCTTTTCTATCTTTCAAAAAGATGCTAGGTAAATATCAATAGTGAGGATAAATGAATTTTTACAAGTATATAGTTTCTTAGAAATAAGTGAACATAAGCAAAAAGAACAAAAAGTACAAGGATGAGAAAAAATAGGTCAGCTCAACAGCAGCTGGAATCCACAAGATATAATTAGAGGTAAACAGATCATCCTGTCTCATTTTGACCACAGAAGCATTATATGACTGGCATACACACCTGGTAGAAAACCCGTTAGATTAAGTATTATCACCTTGAAAGGGCAACAGAGTAACAAGAAAGTTTTCTTCGGACACCAAAACTACCCATAATGATGGGATAATCAAAGGAACCAGACAGTATAGCTTCACGTGGCTCTTGGGATATCTGGACTGTAAGATCACATCAGTGAACAAACTATCCAGGAACTTGGCTGTAGGAGTGAGAGGGGTCAGAATGAGAGGTTCTTGATTTTGGATAAGTCGATACATACAGAGAGGATGCTTGAGAACCTCTAGGACTCTGTTCATGCCTTGCCTTTCTCCTGGAGACATTGCCTCTGTCAGTGTAAATAAAGCAATAGAAACAACTTCAGCATGCCTCGATCTGGTGCAACAGCAGATCTAGTCTGGGGGATGTAGAATTCCTCTTCACTTGTATGTAGTATTTACAATACACAAAATTTTGACTCACGTCTCATCAAAAAATGTTCCCTCATTCATAGTCATCTCCATTCAGTGCACAGAGTTAGGAGATGGTAGTGTTATTCGTCTGACTGTACAAAGCTGTGCTGCTTTGTTCACACCAAAGGCAGAGAGACATGGTTTCACTTTAAATTGGGTAATTCAGTCTTCTAGAAAATTTCAATGCTAATTTCTTTGCTCTAGATTAATTATCTGGGGGGAGGGATGGTACTGATTTGGGAGAATTGCTCTCAGCCTTGACTCCTTCATCTGACCCAACACAATGCTGCCGTAGTCATCATTCTAAAACACAAATTTGACTACTTGCTTTGTCATGCATTAAGTTCTTTTATGATTTTTCCACTGCTTAAAGGTGAACTTAAAAATTTTGGCCCAAATAAGCCTTTTGAGCTTATTTCTCTCTATTGCTCACATAAAACTATCCTCTAATTGTGGGGGCCTACTTAGAAGGTCCTGGAATGAACCATGATGTTTTCCCTTTGTGTATGTAATTCCTGTTGCCTAGAATGTTGGCCATGCACCTCCTCTGCCATATCACCTGATAGCACTGCATATTTTTAGAAGTCTCCATTGACCCTACAATTTGGATCATGTACACTAATCACAACTCTTGTCACTGTGCTGATTTTTTTATCTCCCCTGGTAAGCTCTGTACTTCTTCATGGTAAAGTCTGTCTTTGGTTCTGTATGTCCAACTTCAACTTACCTAAGTGCCTACCGTAAAATAGGTACTCAAGGAACAAAAGAATAGATGGACAAATGAATGGACAAAGGAGGGATAGCTGAGTGACTGAGCTAGCTAGAAATATAAAAGGTAGAAAGAAAGTATATTGAAGTATCTTTACCAGTTGTCAACCTTCCCATTCAACTGTACTCTATAGAATTCTGCCATGATAGTCTTCTTAAAATATAGATATGCTCATGTCAAAACTTTAATATACATGTAACAATATCCATTGGCTCTTCATCTTATAAATTACATTGGTCACTTTTTAATCTTTTCTGATCTGACCTATTTACACTTTCTCAGCTATTCCTAAACAAATACTCCATGATGCAGCCCTCCTACAGTTGGCAGTGTTCTCAAAACATATTAATTCATTTATTCACTTATTTCATGACTCTTTTTTAATATCTGCTTCAGTGCTAATGTAATATTTTTATATATTATCTAGTATAGCTAATGACTTGCTTTATAAATTTGACAATAATCTTAACCTCCATTTTCATTTTTCTATAATTTTAAAGTGGCTAGCTGAGAAAAGAGATGAAGTAATTCAAGGGAAAACTCCTATATATAATAATGAAAGCATAATATGCTAATTAGACGGGACATCCTTCCAGACGAACTTCTGGACAAAGCCAGGCTGCAAGGGAAGCCCGGGTCCCAGGTGCCAGTGGCTGGAGGGGACTCCAGGTCCAGGGTGCTGGAGGGAAGCCTGAATCCTGGATGCCAGAGGGAAGCTGTTGCCAGCAGCCGGGGGAAGGATAGCCTACTCTTGCACAAATTTTGTGCATCGGGCCTCTAGTTGGGAATAAAGTTCTTAACAAAGGTAAAGTGTTATGGAGTTGGAGCCAGATGCATTTTTAACTTTTAAAAAGCCTTATTCTCTGCTCTAGCTGGTTTGGCTCAGTGGCTAGAGCGTTGGTCTGCAGACTGAAGGATCCTGAGTTCGATTATGTTCAAGGGCACATAGGCTCGTTCCCCAGTAGGAGGCATGCAGGAGGCAGCTGATCAATGATTCTCTCTCATCATTGATGTTTCTATCTCTCCATCTCCCTTCCTCTCTGAAATCAATAAAAATATATTAAAAAATAAAATAAAATAAATAAAAAGCCTTATTCTCTTAATCTAGGAGGTGGTACTTTCACCTAGCAAGGTCCCCTAAACACTGTACAGGCTTTTCTGATTCTGATTCACATCCTCTCTGTGCAATAAAGCCACACCCATGGCTGTCTGAAGCCTGTTTTCATTTGAGATTGAATGCTTGGGTCTGCCAGACAGCTCAGGGATAATATCCTTCAGATTTCTAGAAACCCTTTGAATTACCTGAGAGAGTCTTTCAAGTTGCATCTGAATTATCTGAAATGTTTTCACAAAGAATCTTATAGTCATAGCCTTGCTTTGATACTTATGTTGAAGCCATGTCTTTCTGACCAAGCCTTGGACTTGATTTTTTACTTGTTTGAGAGGCCAGGTTTTGAGAAAGAGCTTTAGTTTCTACCACAAGTTCTGGTCCCTCCATATTACTTTTCTGTACTTTCAGACTCGTCAGTCCTTTATTTAGCACGCCTCTTATAGTACCTTCTCAAATGAGACTACTAAGAGCCAGCTGACACTTCCACATTCTGCCTGGAAATCTCATTGCTTGTATACAAAAGTTCATTAGGTGCATTTTCCACCACAGACATTTCCTCAGGTGACAGCTTCTCTCTACATAACAGGGATAGCCATTTTTCTAGCTTCCGAGAGCCGTTCTCTCAGTGCCTTTCCACATTGCATTTGCTACCCAGTTCCAGGCCAAGGGCACATATTTTAGGTCTTCGTTATGGCACAACTTTTTTCTAGGTAGCTTCTCTCTTATCCTTACATGTTTAACTTACCTCTTTCCAGTAACCTAGCCTGAATTTATTCTCAAAACATGGTAGGGTGCCAAGAGAGGGAGTGGAAATACTCAAGAGCGTTTTCTGAACTCTGCTGGCTTCAAATCTGCTAGCTTTCTGCTAGCCAAGGCAAGTCACAGGAACAAGCCCAGAGACTAGGATCCAGCAATAAACCCACCCATTTAATGAGGGGAATTGGAAAGTTACAGAGCAACGTATGTGGATATTGATAGGTTATTTATTGGCGTAATTAATAAACCAGTCTACCATACGTATTTCAGTTAATCTTTAGCAAATTAGATAGTATTTCATTTGCATGTAATGAAGGAACTCGAAACTAAATTAATTGCTTTTACTGTGCAATTCAGTATGAGTTGTTTGAATTATAAATGTTAATATTTGCTATGTTACGCACCATCTTCCTTAAAAGCACATGGTTTCAAATGGGTCTTGCATACATTATCTGTAGATCTGAATTGTATGGTGACTCTACCAGAGGAAGATGAGAGGGGTATGTGAAATAGTGCATTTCAGTACTAAGACAAAAATAAAAAAGTAAAAGTTTGTTTCTTTATTCCTCAGGTGATATTTGTGATCCCAATCCATGTGAAAATGGGGGCATCTGCTTGTCAGGCTTGTCTGAAGATTCCTTTACCTGTGAGTGCCTGGACGGCTTCACAGATCCCAACTGTTCTAGTGTTGTGGAGGTTGGTAAGTGCAAGATTTACGCATTTCAGTAGTTATTCTCTTTGTTTCCATGAGTGGCTGACAAAGTTGGCTGTGGTGCATTGTAGGTATCCTATATAATAAAGAGGTAATATGCAAACTGACCATTACACCCTCACAAGATGGCTGCCTACAACCAGGCTGGAAGGAGGGTTAGTGAGGGATGACCAAATGACTGAGCAGCAGGCTGCATGGGGTGACTAGGCCAGCAGGGGGGCAGTTAGGGACGACCAGACAGACAGGAAGGTGAGTGATTAGGAGCCAGCGGTCCAGGACTGTGAGAGGAATGTCCGACTGCTGGTTTAGGCCCAATCTCCCGGACATCATCCGAGGGGTCCGGATTGGAGAGGGTGCAGCTGGGCTGAGGGGACGCCCCCCCCCCCCCCCCCGTGCATGAATTTTGTGCATTGGGCCTCTAGTTCTGTATAAGATTGCTGTATATTGCTAATTAGTTACTCCTCTGTAGGACTCTCAATTTTATCATTTCCATTTTATATTTAAATTATATTTTATTGGTGTTCTTAATAAGTACTTTTAGTACATGTTAATGGTTAACACTACTTTAAAGGCACTACAAGTGCTACTGGAATATGATAAATTTATTATCTCTCCAATATTAATATACATTTATTCACATTTATATTCACAATAGAAAATCATGCTTAAGTCAATTTATTCAAATTCAATAGTCACTCTAAATAAAACAGAACTTATTTTAGCAACTGATAATATTATCAGTATTTTGTAGCTGTTCTAATTTTTACTTTTCTAACACTATAACTATATGAAAGAAGCCAATATTCTAGCTACATTATTCTTCACAGTCCTCTCAAAAAATTGCTTTACAGATACTAAATAGTCATTGATCATATTTCAAAATGTGTGGGTTTTTTTCATCTGTGAAGTACTTCATTGACATGTATAATTATGAATTCAGGGTAACTTCCATAACTTCAAAATAGTTCCTCATTAAGAAAATAGCTGTGCTTTAAATAATTTACCACTAAGTAAACTTGTATAGAGACTTTTCTCTCTGGTTAAAGATAATACCATGATTTAGTTTGATAGATTTCAATGTGTTTCTTTCAGCTCAATACCAAGAAGCATAAGAAGGGTCTATATCTGATTTATATAGGAAAACCAAACATGTTTTTCATTAAAGTTCTGTCAACTAGCATAAACCTTGGGAAACTTGGAGATTTCTATAACTTCTGAAAAATAGTTTTGAAGCAGAAAAGTAATAGCATCTATAAGAATCATCTTTATGCATAGTAGGAGGTCAATCATTATTGGTTCAATGAATGAAAGGATCCTATCTAATAAAGAGGGAATATGCTAATTTACCCTCACACTGTTGCAAAGATGGTGGCGCCCACAGACAATAAGGAGGGAATATGCTAATTGAATTCCATGCCCTCAAAGATGGTGGTGCCCACAGCCACAAGATGGCGGCGCCCAGTCCCTTCAGCCCACTGGGGCACCTGCCTCCAGAGTCTCCATCCCCTCAGCCCCCAGCTGCCCAGGGCCGGCATGAGGTGCAGGCAATCCTTGGCTGTCGGCTGCTCAGCCACCCAGGGCCCGCCCAAGGTGCAGGCCAGCCTTGGATGGTGGCTGCTCAGCCACCCAGGGCTGCTTGAGGCTCAGGTAACCAGGGCCGGCCGAGGCTTGTGCTGCCGGCAGTGGCAGCAGCAGAGGTGTGATGGGGGTGTCACCTTCCCTTGATCACCAGGTTGCCTCCTGCCTATGAGGGCTCCTGGACTGTGAAAGGGGGTTACACCAGGCTGAGGGACCTCCCTCCAGTGCATGAATTTTCATGCACCAGGCCTCTAGTAATTAAAACCATTAACTTATGTTTTTGGCCACTAGTTATTAGATTTTAATATGCTTTATTTTTTAAATGCCTTTTTATATTACATTAGTATGAATGTATTAAATCTAAAAAAGTTAATTATATATGGCTGCTGAAAAGTACCTTGTACATTAATTCATTTCAAAGATAAATCTTTTACAAGGTTTATATTAAGTTGCTCTTTTTTAAGTGGGTTTGATACACTTTAACCCAGTCTCCAAATATATACAGCGAGTTTTAGAGTTTAATCTGAGAATCATATCCTTAGGAAAGTCTATAGCTCTGAAGAAAATTATAGACATAAATATTTCTAATAGGAATATATAAATAAAATAAAAATGTATTTAGTTAAGCCCACTAACCCCAGATATGGCAGTGTCTTCGATTTGTAGTATATAATGCTCTTGTTGCTACTGTGAAAGAGTCAAATCTACAGTTGAAGAAGCAAATGTATTTAATTAATTTTTAAAAAAAGTATCTTCATACAATTTTAAAAATAAATACTTGAATACTTTTGGCCATATTTTTAAACAATAATTCCATATTTACCATTTTATCAGCAGAATGATAGTATTAGCAGCAACAATTTAAAAATTAAACACACTGTATTATTCCATGTACTTCAGTGAGACTTTGGGAATCAAATGCTTACAGAATTTTTATTCAGATTTGTTATTATAAGTACCTCTGAAATAGGGCAGTTATACTTTATTATCTTAAGCAATACATTTTTTTGTGATATGTTTCAAGCAACCTCATTTTTCTATGAGGTCTACTTAGGAGTTCTTGGAAGAAATACATCCAGCTTTTATTTGCTTTACCATTTAGCATAGTGTATTTGTTATGCCAATTGGTTTTATAAGATTAAAATAATATAAAACAAATGCCCTTAAAGTTTAAAATGTCTATAGTTTCTTAAATACAACTTTGCTGTTTTGTGAAATAATATTTTTAAAGGACGAGAGAATAGTAAAGAAAAAAACATATTTTTTCAGGTTAGATGGTTCTTTGGAACAGATATGTTACCTTATTTGCATTTCTACTACCCCTTTCTCAGCTCCATATTTTACTACATAGAATAAGGTCATACTAAAAATTTATTGAATAAAAACAAAAACAATGCCTTTGATATCTAACCAACTTTAGATTTTTTTCATATCTTAAAAATCAATGAAACAAAATAAAGGAAACTTTAGATTATTGAAGATTATCCTGTCATTTTAGTTTTAAAAATCTACTTCTTTTTTTGTTGTTGTTTCCCTACTGTTAGGTAGCACCAGTGCAGAAAGCACAGTGTACTATAATTTTATTTCTTTTAAATACAAAAGTTATATGTATTTTAATGTAAGATATTAAAAGACAAAAGTTAGAGCTGTCACTATTGCTGTATTTTTACTTTCACATTAATCTCCCAAAGATGGAGGAGTATCTAAGGTTTTTCTGACCTTTTAAACCATATGAATTTTGTGATTATATGAAGTTCTAAATCTTCTTGTTTTTAATTTCTAAAGGAAAGAAATAAATGTGTCTGTATTTGTTTGGAAAGTTTTGTTGTGATCCTAATTTAAAATTATTTTTACTTTGTTCATTCTGTAATCAAACATATACTTACTTTATTATTGTACATTTGGAAAGGAGAATTTCAAATACATGCTATTATTAGAGGTAAAAAATGCTGTTTGATTTTACCTCAAACCTCATTATTTTGCAGTGTCCTTGTTTTAAGTTCTTGATGCTACTTACTTCAAAAGAGATTCTCATCCCATTTTGTACTTTAATTCTTCCCTCTCAAAGCATCGAGTGTCAGATAACTACAAAACACTTAACCACATCTCCAATCAATCCTCACCTCACTTACATTCGCATTGTACGTGGGAAGCTTGGGAATGTTGACTTGCTCAGATTTGTGAACTTTATTTGCTAGACAACATTACTTTTCTTTGAATTAATTCTTGATCTGTCTGTATATTCCAATATCCATATTTTACCTCTCTCAGTTTCCGTTTCTCTCCTCTCTCTGTCTCTTTCTTGACCACACATATCTCCCTTATACAGACCTATCTCCCAATCTCAATGTTCTCAGCTTCTTAGTGTTATTAAGACTCACTTCTGATATTTATAAAAGGCAGTAGGAAGACATGTCTCAGAGAGCAGGGAAGTAAAACACCTACTACACATCTTCAGATTTGAAGACATTGGCTAGATTAACCAGTATTTGCACAGATGTACACATGATGCTAACTCATTCTCTAGGGGTCTTGTACACAACAACCATGAGCTTAAGCCCCAAATTATTTTCTAATTATCTCCTCACATTCCTGGTTAATTCTGTGTACTTTGGAGCCAAATGCTGACACATTTATTTCATATTTATTTCCATTGCTAGTGAATATTCTAGAGTACACATATAAAAATATTTGGAATTATTAAATTTTTCAAGTTTCATGACATAATTCTCTAATAAACTAATGATAAATATAATATTTTACAACACAAATACATAATATATTAAAGTAACCAAAGAGAACAAAATAAGTGGTTGTAAGTCTAGTAAACTAATGATAAATATAAACTTTTACAATGTAAATACATATTATATTAATGCAACCGAAGAGAACAAAATAAGTGATTTGACTTAAAAAAATAAATCTTAGCTTTTATTGATTCTTAAATATATATTGAGTACCTACTGAGTTACCTAAATGGTAGAATGCAATGGTAAGCAATTTTACAGAAATTGCTGTCTAGCTAGGAAAACAGAGAAATAAATAAATAGATAAAGATGATGGGTGTTGTGATAGGAGAAGTATATGGAGCCATAAGAATGTAAATCAGGTGTCATATCTTAAGCGAGGTGTCAGAAAATGCATGCCTACCTGAAAAAATTATATCTTGAGATAATTCTTAAAGATAATTTCAGTCTAACAGACAGAAAGCTAAACATATTCAAGACAGAGGATATAATTCTTAGAAAAGCCAGGAGATAAGAAAAGTCATAATTCCATGAGCTGAAAGAAATTCAGTGTGGCTAGAGCTTAAAAGGGAGAGACATGGAGGCAGCAATGAATTTGCAGATGGTGATGATGGCAGATTCTGCAGCCTTGCAATTGTTTTTAAGGAATTTGGACTTATGCTGAGAACAATGTACTTTAAGAAGATCACTTTCTTTGCCACATGGAGGTGGCGGGGGCGGGGGGGGGGGGAGGATAGAACAGATTAAGGCAGGGAGACAATTAAAAGGCTACTGTGGAAGAACAAGTTAGACATGATGTTCTTGGCCTGGATCAGTGTTGTAACAAAGGGAATAGAAAGGGAAGAGTCAATAGATATTTAAAGGAAATAGATAATTACTGGTAACTTATGGGTTAATTGACTAGAAGGAGTTTGGAGAAAGTATAAAGTAATGAAGGAACAATATCAGTGTCTGACCTGAGCAACTCTGCCATTTACTCAGCTAGTGCAAATTTAGGGTACACTGGATTGGGAACCAGAAAATGAAATGATTATTTCACATATTGGGTTCAAGGAACTCGCTAGATATTAGGTAAGAAGCCAGACATAGATTTTTAAGTTACAATTATACAGATATTTATCATTGCTGGGGAAATATATGGATCTTCCCAGAAGCACAAGAACTTCTAAAAAAGATGAGAGGACCCAGAAATGGAAATTGATAAGAGGTTCATCAATAATTAAAGAGTAGGTAGAGAAAGTTAAATCTATAGAGGAGACTGAGATAGAGTGGTCGGGGAGATAGAAGAGAAACCAGGAAAGTGTGGTACCCCAAAAGTTAAGGATAAACAGTATTTCAAGAAATGAGTGGTCAGCGGTGTCAACTACTATGAAGTTAATCAAAATAACATTTACATTGATTACATGTGACTTACGGATGATATTGCCAAGGTCAGTTTTGTTGGACTTTTGGAGAAAGAACTTGATTGTGGCATATGGAAGAATTGGAGTAAGATTTTAAAAGGTGGCTAGGAATAGAGGAGAAATTCATCAACTTGACAAAGAATGCCTACAAAAATCTTTGACTAAAATCATACTTAATGGTAAGAAACTCATTTTTCCTCTTGGATCTAAAACAAGACAAGGATCCTCCCTCTCACTGCTCTATTTCAACATTGTACTGGAACTACTAGCTAATGCACTAAGATAAGAAAAAGGAAATAAAAGGTTTACAGATTGGGAAGGAATAAATAAAATAGTCTGTTCACAGATGACATGCCCATCCCTGTGGAAAGAAATCCTGACGTATCAACCAAAAAAACTGGGAACGAATAAGCAATTTTAGCAAGGTTTTAGGATGCAAAATTGATATACAAAACTTAATCATTTTCCTCTATACCAGTAATGAACAAGTGGAGTTTTAAAATACCTTAGGAGAAGCATAGAGGAGTTTAGGGCAGTGAAAATAGTCTATATGATATTATAATGATGGATCCAGGTCATTATATATTGTCCAGACCCATACAATGTACACACCAAGAGTGAACCCTAGTGTAAACTACGGATTTTAGACAATTTTGATGTGGTAATGTAGGTTTATCAGTTGTAAGAAACGGTGGAGAGTGTTGATAATGGGGGAGGTTATGCATATGTGGGGTGAGGGACTATGTGGGAAATCTCTATACCTTCCTCTGTTTTGCTGTGAACTTAAAACTGTGCTGAAGAATTTATTTAATTTAAAAATGGCTCTAATATCTCAGAGGAAAGGGGGCAGGAAGAGATTAATCAAAAAATTTATATACATATATACATAACCCATGGACACGGACAGTAGTGTGGTGAAGGCCTGGGGGGTGGAATTGGATGGGTGGAGGGGTCAATGGAGGACATTTGGCCTGGCCAGTGTAGCTCAGTGGTTTAGCATTGACCTATGAAACCGGAGGTCAGGGTTTGATTCCGGTCAGGACACATGCCCCATTTACAGGCTCGATCCCTAGAGGGGACGTGCAGGAAGCAGCCAATCTATGATCCTCTTTCATCAATGATGTTTCTCTCTCTTTTCTTCTCCCTTCCTCTCTGAAATCAATAAAAAATATATTTTTAAAAAGGAGCCATCTGTATTACTTTCAACAATGAAGATCAATTTTTAAAATGGCTATAATAAATATTCATCAATTTATTTGTTTAGTCATCCATCCATAAAATACTTATTGAGTATATATTATATGCCAGGCACTCTTGGCATTGATAATATAACCATTAAAAAAATAGACTTTGCCTTCATGGATATTCTAATCAAACAAGGAAAAGACAATAAAGTATCACACTTATGCTAAGTTCTATAAAGAAAAATAGAGCCCTAACTGGTTTGGCTCAGTGGATAGAGCATTGGCCTGTGGACTAAAGGGTCCCAGGTTCTATTCCAGTCAAGGGCATGTACCTTGGTTGCTGGCACATCCCCTGTAGGGGGTGTGCAGGAGGCAGCTGATTGATGTTTCTCTCTCATCGATGTTTCTGGCTCTCTATCCCTATCTCTTCCTCTCTGTAAAAAAATCAATAAAATATATTTAAAAAATATAAATGCCAAGTGGTTTGGAACCATCTAGTAGATCCTACCTTCCCTAAACCAAAAAGAAAAAGAAAAAGAAAAATAGAGACAAGTGTGAGGTATAATAAGAGGAAGTATTTTTTTGATAGGAATATTAGCAAAGACAGAAAGTAGTGTTCGAACAGAGAGTGAACGGAGATAACTTCCGAGCTCACAACCCAGGCATGTACCCTTGACCGGAATCGAACCCAGGAGAGAGGACAGTAACCGAAATGGGAATTTGGGACAAGGAAGGTTTTTCCTTTAAGATGGAATTGCAAAGTCATGACGATTCAGAAAAAATGACATAAAAACTGAGCTCGTGTTTCATTAAGAATAAACTATGTTAGATGACTCATATAGATATTTCAATAATATTTGTAATAAATTTAACCTCTTAAAACTATCAGTCTGGAACCAAAGGACGGAAACATTGGAATTTGGTAGTAATTTAAAATCTAGCATCATATTTACAAGAAAATTCAAAGCACTGATGTTACTGAGAATAATTCAGTACAGGATAACAAAGTCAGCATGTCATTTCATTTATAATTCTTTGTCTTTACTCTCTCTGTAGCTGCATTGGCTTCTGACCAGGTTTTCTTAATTTGAAAAATATTAATAAACATGAAGGTGCTTTATGCTGTCCTGTCCTCTTCTATCTATTATAGTCCATCCTTTTGCCTTTGATAGTTGGTATCCCTTTGCTACATGGATTTAGGTTCTTCAAATCTCATCACTGCTAAAATATCCTCTTGCTTTCAATTCATTATGAAAAATTGGTTACATTGAAGCCATAAACATAAAGTATGTCATAACAATTTAAAAAATGATTTTCACTGTACGTCTTGCCCATGAATAGCCATGTTCATGTTTATCTTTTAGAAGATGATCAGTGTCAGAATATCAGGTCGTGTAGCAGAAACTTTCTAAAAGATTTCTTATCAGTGATCATAGATTACCAGATTGTTAACAAGCTTTAAGTAGACCTCTTGGATAGAGTGAGACTATTTTTAGATTCCTAAATTTTGATTACCAAATGAGAGATTTGGTCATTTCACTTCAGTGATTTATATATTAGATGAAATTATAATCCAGTTTGAACCCTTAAGAATATTTCTTGGAAGGATAACTCATGATTGAATCCATACTTCTAGAAATTATCATAATGAAACCTAATCTAAATGGACTAAAACACTTTCTCAAAAGCTACTAGCCATGATTGCTAAGAAATTTCTCAGTTAACTAGAGTCAAAGGGATTTATTATCAGAGTCATATCTACCTACTTTCTCATAATAATAAGGATTAAATATGTGTTCATACAAACAAATAGGATTGCACAGCTACAATGACAGAGTTAAGGAAAAAATTTTGCCATTTACTTTGCATACATTACAGAAAAGTAATTTTGTTTTATATATGTAAATATTTCTACTATAACATAGCTAGTAAACTATTAGTTTATTAATTTAAACATGTTTCTACTTTAATGTTAATTACAATTATTAGAATGTGTTAACTTGTACTTCCTAACAATTATATACTAACTTCAGAAAAAAATACATAGAACATCGAAGAACCTTAGAAAATGTCAAATACACAAATACTCTCTTGCTCAGAAGGAGGAGCTAATTTGTAGTAAAGCTTCAGTTTGAAAGAAAAGACAACGTAACACATTTTTTAAAAGTTGATATATACCATTTTACCCATTGTCTTTTTTATATATATATTTTATTGATTTTTTTACACTGAGCAGAGGAGAGGGACAGAGAGTTAGAAACATTGATGAGAGCGAAACATCGATCAGCTGCCTGTTGTACGCCCCCTACTGGGGATTTGCCGGCAACCAAGGTACATGCCCTTGGTCGGAATCGAACCTGGGACCCTTGAGTCCACAGGCCAACGCTCTATCCGTTGAGCCAAACCAGTTAGGGCCCCATTGTCTTTTGCTCTGAGTGTATACCTTTCCTATTGTTAGGAGATGGATACTATTGTGAATAAAGTGATAGTGGATGTATATCAGTAAGATTTTTCTACTTAACAAATCATCACAAATTTAGTGGATTTACACAAACATTTCCTGCACAATTCTGTAATTAAGTAAGTGACTGGTTGATTGGTGCTGGGTAGCAGAAGATGGCTCAGCTGTGATGGCTTTTCTTCACTAGATCAAGCTCCCTTACATAGTGGTGATGGAAAGGTCCCAAGAGAAGTCAAAAGATCAAGACCCAACTACAAGCACTTTTCAAATCTCAGGTTGTATCACGCTAGCTAAGAGCACTCTAATGGGTGGATCTGCCACTTCATATTGCAAAGGCAAGGACACAAGAAATAGTTTGTGGCTAGCTTTGCAATCTACCATGGAATGTTAGTTTTCTTCTTTGATTTTTTTAATGCTTTTTATCGGCAATGCAAAAAGTTGACAAAAAATTCAGATATATTGCTTTCAGAGAGGAAGGGAGAGGAAGAGCAAGATAGAAACATTAATGATGAGAGAGAATCATTGATTCACTACCTCCTGCACACTCCCCACAACCCAGGCATGTACCCTTAACCGGAATCAAACCCAGGACCCTTCAGTTCACAGGCCAGTGTTCTATCCATTGAGTAAAACCAGCCAAGGCTTAAATTATCCTTTTATTTAGATTTCAAATGAAGTGTCATGAAGTTGGTTATGCCGCTGTCAACATGTGCAATTTGACATATTTATGAAAAAGAAAATTACTGTTTTAAAGTGATAGGCTAAGTGGCAAATTTAGCATTAATCTTTAGAAAAATGTTATCTTCCAAGTTTAAATACTTATATGGAAAAGAGGTCTATAAGCAACTCACAAATGACATACAATAGTTAAAATGTGCCCAACAACCTTCAAAACTTTTCATACTGTTACTTGGTTTATCTTCTTCATTGATTTTCAGCATTAATATTTTTTATTCTGATAATTATACCTATTATTTGTTTTCTTTTAATTGCATTAACTACATATTAACCCATGGCATCCCAAACAGAGCAGGTTACTAAAAAATAATATTATTTTTAAGCAATGGTGAAAGGTTTTAAAATTTTATTGTTTTAGGGAAACTGATATGTTGCTAGAGATTGAGCAAAATGTTTTTCTTATGATTACAATAGAAACAAAAAAAATGAAGAAAGTAGTTAAATTTAGGTTGAGTTGCTGAATACTATTAATAGGAAGAAAACTTAACAGTGTACAGTGGTTTTGTCTTGAAATGGATAAATCTTTTGTAGAGAATTTATTTTCTTCATTACGAATGCAATAAAGAAGAATATTTAGAAAATATAAGACAAAATGTAATTTTAGGCTATATATTCTTTTTTTCTGTTGTTTATCTGTAGATTTATCATGTATGTTTCTATAGCCATATACAGTCATATCAAGTGTGACAGCAATTTAAGTTAAGCCCTTGATATAAAATTGTGCACATCCATATTTATATGTAAACGTGTGTGTAAAACTTATACTGCACATATTTCTTTTCCATTGATGATCACTTTTTTTCACTGTAAAATTAACATATTGCCATTGATTATAAATTCTTTCCTGACATTATTTAAAATGTCAGGATAACATTATATCATTAACCTTTATTCTTTGAAGAAGCCCTTATTGTGTGGACCTTCAAGTGCTATGCAAATTTTCTCTCTTATAAACATTTTGATAAATACTCTGGTAACGGTATTTTGAGTACATTCATCATTGTCTCTTTAGACTAAATTCTTAAAAGTAAATGGTTGGGATAAGAGTTATTTGAGAATTTGAGAATTGTTAATATCATAAGGATTGTATAGGAAAGGCTAAATAGTTTATCATATGATGATAACTGATGATAACTGATGATATTAGGCTTTTTATGATGAAAAAGCCTAATAGGCTTAGATCTACTTAATAATAGTAATGTAGATTTGGGTTATAGTTATTCGATTTGTATAACAGGAGGAGAAAATATTCTTAGGGAGCAAAAGAAGAGATTGTTAACGCATCAAAGTTATAAAATAACATGAAGACTACATCCCCTTTCATTTTCACTTAATTTATAAGGCAATAAATAAATAAATAAATTTTTAAAAATATGTTTTTATTGATATTTTAGAGAAAGAGGAAGGAAGAGAGATAAGAGAGATAGAAACATAGATGAGAGAGAAACATCACCGATCAGCTGCCTCCCGGATATATACCCTGACCTGGAATTGAACTGGTGACCTCTTGGTTCTTGGGTGAATGCTCACCTGCTGAGCTACACCAGCAGGTGGCCATACATCATTTTAAGAGGCCAAACTTAAAACAGGCATACATAAAGTCCAGTCTGACTGATAAAAACTGTGAGGAAAAGGCTATCCTCTAAAATTAAACTAATGAGAGAGGGAGTAGGGATTTAATAGAAGAAATTCTAAATACTGGCCCTAGAGCACCTATAGTATGGAACGGACTTAGGATAACTGGATAAAGAAAGCCTAAGAAGGTTAGATAAAGGTAGTAAAGAGAAAAATGATTAATATCATTGTAATGGAAAGTGAAAGCCTATTGGTTGAATGACAGCCTTTGCTATCATCTGTCCTCTTACCATTAATTACATAGCAGATAGAATGAAGAGAAAGAGATGAAACATTAAGAATTTATTGAAAACAAATATTTTGATAGGTTAAAATTAATTTCTTTGGATTATTAGTAATTATGTAGTGTTTAATAAAAATATATTAGATAAACTAATTAATTCATTTTATTGGCACCTACTCTGTGCTAGAATCATGCTATTTGCTATGAGGAATTACTAATAAAACATAAGGGTTACTAAAATGCAACGGAAGGTCTGAATTGTCTGAATTTTTTCTCAAGGAGCTTCAAGTAGATGTCATTATGTGTGAAGGTTTATTTGGCCACAGTCCCTGAAGCCATAGGAAAACTAGTTGACACCTCAAGGTAACTTTGTGCTCTATGACATTTTATTGTCCAACATATTTCAAAGTATTTATGTGAAGGCAGATTCTGTAATCTGTGTTATTTAAAGGATAGTGGCAATACATAATGAGAGAGAATTTGGTCAAAATTATTTTCAGAATATATGTAGTTTTTCCCATTGGATGTGTAAAATTTACCAAATTATGATTTAAAATGAGCAATAATCAATATTTATTGTTAAGTTTATTTTATTTTAATCAAAGCTTGGGAAGTAAAGCAGGGAGAACCCAATTTTAGTCCTTAGCAAAAGAGAGAATCGAGATAAAGGTATTTTCTTAAGTACTAATCCTTGGAAATAGGGCAAAACTCAAATAAGAATTGGCAACTTCTTTATAGAGCATATTGAAAAAAATCCCACAGTGTCTTTATCTGGTAAGATTTTAATTGAGAAATCAGACCCAGACTGCTTCATCCAAATCATAGAAAGCGATGGGTACAGAACTGATTTCTGTTACTCCTCAACACAGTAACTACCAAACATTTTCACAAAGACAGGTGTTGTTTGTATCATCTCAACTCTCTTCAATCAATGGTTGTGGCTCCACAAGCAATGGATAAATCGGGGTGCACCACAGAACATGCTCTGGCCAATAAAGTCAGCTTCTATTTATTATTCAACTATGGAAGTCAAGCTATATTATTCTCCACAATGATTTTCTGACCCAAAACTTCTGTGGTAAGTCTCACCTCACAACTAGGCAGTCTGGTTTCAGGCTAACATGTAATGAACATGGAAGGGGGAGGGAAGATAGTTTTTTTAATACAATTTACCAATCACTGTGATACCCAGGACATTTTCTTCCTCACCCTTTCCCCTTTAATAGTGTCTTGCATTTTTAGAGTACTCTATTCATTAAAATGCTAATACATATATTAACCTTGAAATAAACAGTTGAGCTCATACCAATCTCAATGTTAAGTGGGAAAGAGGTTCTGTGATAATCGTAATGATTAGAATAAGGTCATAAATTTCTTCTCAAAAGCAGGCAGAACAGATGTGAAGCCTGAAATTTTATCCCATGCCTTTTACACAGTTCACTGTTTTTATTCAAATTTAACTGTGCTGGTTACACATATAGGAATGGATGGTTTGAAACAATGAGAGAACTTGAGGTAATCTATAATAATGAAAGTGTAATATACTAATTAGACCTGACATTCTTCCAGATGACATTCTGGAGAAGCCGGTGCTGCATGGGAAGCCCTGGTCCTGGGTGCCTGCCAGTGGCAGGAGGGAAGCCTGGGTCCCGGGTGCCAGAGGGAAGCTGGTGCCAGCAGCCGGGGGAAGGAAGGCCTACTCTTGCACAAATTTCTACACTACTACTACTTCTACTACTAATAATACCTGTAATTCCAGTGTTCATCAGATGCTCTCTTGAAATTCTGCGGAAACACATTCTCTAAAGAATTTCATCCTGGCCCTAACTGGTTTGGCTCAATGGATAGAGCGTCGGCCTCCAGACTCAAGGGTCCCAGGTTCGATTCCGGTCAAGGGCATGTACCTTGGTTGCAGGCACATACCCAATAGGGAGTGTGCAGGAGGCAGCTGATCGATGTTTCTCTCTCACTCTCTCATTGATGTTTCTAACTCTCTATCCCTCTCCCTTCCTCTCTGTAAGAAATCAATAAAATCTATAAAAAAAAAAAAAAAAGAATTTCATCCTGGTGTTGTGGTTAAGAACTCAGCCACACTGAATTCAAATCCTAGTTGTTCTGTGTACTGTCTAGATTACTTGGAGCAAGTTGCTTAACCCCTCAGTGCCTTAGTTCCTTCCCAGTAAAATCGGGATAATAATAGTACCAACCTCAAAGGGGTTTTATTCAAATTAAATAAATTAATATATGTAAGACTCTTAACATACCAGTCTTGCTATAATTAGAACTATATAGAAGCTATAAAATAGTAAATATACATGAATCTTATAGACCAGCGGTTCTCAACCTGTGGGTCGCAACCCCTTTGGGGGTCGAACGACCCTTTCACAGGGGTCGCCTAAGACTATAGGAAAACACATATATAATTACATATAGTTTTTGTGATTAATCACTATGCTTTAATTATGTTCAATTTGTAACAATGAAAATACATCCTGCATATCAGATATTTACATTATGATTCATAACAGTAGCAAAATTATAGTTATTAAGTAGCAATGAAAATAATTTTATGGTTGGGGGTCACCACAACATGAGGAACTGTATTAAAGGGTCACGGCATTAGGAAGGTTGAGAACCACTGTTATAGACAATTCAAAAGCTACATGCAGAAATCAAGCTTTGTAGTCCCTGAATATTTTTCCATCATTTCAGCCATAGCATTATAGAAATGTCCAATAAATACTGACCTAATATATTTATGTCAAGATTTTTCAGCTTGTCCTTGAATGTGCAAATTGGGGGCAATTTATCTGTCAGCTTTTAATTTTTCAAAAGTTTCTTCAATTGGGGATCGAGCCTGCAACCCGGGCGTGTGCCTTGACCAGGAATCGAATCATGCCCTCCTGATTCATAGGTTGAAGCTCAACCACTGAGCCATGCCAACTGGCCTCTATTACATATTTATTCTGCCTCCCAGATAAATCTGTTTTTCAATTCATTATTTATTATGATTGTTTTCAGTAAGAATTGATCTAATAGGTTAATTGATTTGGAAAAGCTTGAGTATGGTTTATTGACTGAAATTAGTGCTAGTTTCTAATCTCGAATTTCTAACCAGAGATCAATTGCTGAACAAAACAGCTATAAGGTTTAAAGAGAGTTTCCAGGAAACCCTTCTATGACTAGAAATGTCAGTTGACATGTAGAAAATCCCATGAGAAGAAACAAAATATTTATATTCACCTGAATGTACACCTAGTCTTGAACACTAAGGAAACAATTGCAATAAAGACAAAAATTTGGTTTTCCTGTCGGTGGACTTAACCAACTGTATATGAAATACATGCACACTCTATTCTTTGCATATAGAAAGTGAAAGTTTAGAAGAATAGCATTAAGGCTTTGCTTGGTTTCGAAATTTCGCATTATTTCCTATTGCTAACATACTTTTAACATTGATTGCAAGCCAGTCATATTCTCCCTGGACACCCCACCCTAAGCATGACCTCCCCATTTCTTGTCTCCCTTTTTTACCTACCCAGTCTTGCCCTGAGACAGGAAGGAGATAAGATTTAGTAGTCCCCAGTGTTCTAGAAATTGGTCTATAATGTGGGGATGGAAGAAGGAGGGAAAGGAAATTAATTCTTTATTCTTTCAGTAGCTGATTCAATTGTGGATTGTTAGTTGTGACATAGTAGCCTAAAGAAGGCAGGTAATAATGCCGTTGTATTTTGTAGAAGTTAGATCTTAGGTGGAGAACTGATTCTTGTTGTAAGATCTTCTTGTTGCTATATTAAAAGACCGTGACATAATTTAATTTATCATGAGGAGTTTAACAGATATGATGACCAGAGTATATACTATGATATATGAAATTAAGTGGAGATGTTTATCTCAGTTATCAAGAGAATTATGGGAAATATCATAGTTGTCTTCAAGTATTTGAATAGCTGTTCTTTCAAAGAGCCACATTGTTCCCTTGTTCTCCAGAGGCTATCTCTGGGAGAGTGATGTGGCATGTTGCCGGAAGTTGGTCCATCCTTGCTGCTTGACACAGTTGCTGCAGGAAAGAAACATCTGCACAGCATATGTTTCAAGGGACCTGGCGTTATAGCATACTGTTCTTAATATGTTTGCTCCCCTTAGCGCTATGTGTTTTAACCAAGGTCACCTCTCCAAGAAAGGTTGTTTCCCCAGGTAGGGATTTTTCCCTGAAGTTAGGGAGGGGATAAAACCCCTTAACTAAGTGCTAGGCGGGTAGTTAATCACTTTAACTACAAACAATCACGCTTAAGCTACATAATCTTTACTCCCTGGAATGGAGATAAGAAACGCCCTAACCTTTGGAATAGAGATTGATAGTATTGGAATCAACTGGTATAAATACAGATGTAACAAGACAACAGAACACAGAACCTAGAGACAGAACCTAGCAAGAGAACCTGGCTGAAGAACCTAGTGAGGGAACATGGCTACAGAACCTGGCTGGAGAACCTGGAAAACCTGGCTGGAGAACCTAGCAAGAGAACATGGACACAGAACCTGGCTGGAGATCCTAACCAGAACTTCGCTGGAGATCCTGACCAGAACTTGGCTAGAGATCCTGGCTAGGCTGCTGATCAACTGAACGCTGTCTCTGTGTCATTCCTTCTTCGCCTACTCTGTCCACACCTTTGGGGACCCCTGGACCTGCTGGGGTTGGACCCCAGCAACATGTTTCTTTCTGATGCTATGAATTCCCTGCCACTACAAGTTTTGAATCAATATTTAGATTTTTTTAAAAATCCTCACTGAGGATATGCTTTTTATGATTTTTAGAAAGAGAGGAAAGGAGAGAGAAAGAGAAACACCAATTTTGTTGCCTTTTCTACATGCCCCAATCTGGGATAGAACCCGCAACCTTCTGGTATAAGGGTCAATGCTCCAACTAGCTGAGCCACCCAACCAGGGCATATTTGTAGACTTTTGGTTGGTAGGTTGGACTAAGTGACCTTTAAGTTTTGTTTGGATCTCACATTTAACTTTTTAAAGTTGCTTGCCTCCTGTTTTCTGAATGGGCTGTTTCCTAGACTGTTCTTAATTGTTGGAAGAGTGGAAGTTAACTAGTGTGCAATAACGACTTAAAAATAACCTCAAAGATAAGAAGAATGGGGTTCGGCCCTCCCTAAATAGCCCTGAACCTTTATTCAATTTCATTGTCTTAAAGTTAGACTTGTCCACATTTTTATCAGTGGAGTTCTTTAAAGACATTCCAATTATGGAAAAATTTAGCCCAGGGAGACAAAGTTTTGCAGATAGGGAAATTACATTGTCAATGTCACTTGATTAACACCTGAATGTGGAGATATGCTGACTCCTTTCTTTTAAAGAAGGTCCTAATGATTCTGAAAAGAAAGCATTTAATTTTAGTTTCTGCTTTAACAGGCAAGAAAAAAAATCCTTTATAGAAGTCATCAACTCATTGCTGAATAAGTCAGTGGCACATTAGGTTAGTGGAGTTCATGTAGGGAAGCAGAGGCTGTGCTTTCTCTCTTTTAGTTAATGTCCTAGGATGAGTTCAAGGTACACGAAAAAAATTAATAATTCCCCTGACCAAAGAGAAACAGATCCACCAGGGATAGCTCAGCTCTTTGTAACATAGACCTGCTCACTGTTGTTGTTTTTCCCTTCATCTTTTACCTTTCAAAAGATACTATATTTTAATTAAGTCAAATATGCGGATCTATAGTCTGGGAACCCATCATTTCAAAGCCATCATAAAATTTCTGAATTCATCTTTGAAATGTAAACAGTGAAAAATGGATGATATTTTACTAAAATGCCTCACAGATTTCAAAAGTAGTAAAAATGTCATGTGAAAATAACTATAACATGTTAAATACTTGCTTCTGTATTCAAACATGCACATGAATTAGATGCCAATATTTTGTAAGAAGGTAAATCTCTGTCATCAATTAATTACCATTTCTTTAAAAAAAAACATTAGAGTTCTATAATATTTATATCCCAGAAGGTACAGAATATTCAGTATTCAATGTCCCTAGTTGGGGTAGCAGGTGATGGGCAGGGCAGTCTGTTAGTCTAAGGCTATATATGCACAAACACAGAACTCAGCAATTTAAAAAATATATATATTTTATTGATTTTTTTACAGAGAGGAAGGGAGAGGGATAGAGAGTTAGAAACATCAATGAGAGAGAAACATCAATCAGCTGCCTCCTGCACACCCCCTACTAGGGATGTGCCCGCAATCAAAGTACATGCCCTTGACTGGAATTGAACCTGGGACCCTTCGGTCCCAGGCCGACACTCTATCCACTGAGCCAAACCAGTTAGGGCTCAGAAATTTTTTGTTGTTGTTGTTGAAATATTTTTATTAATTTTTTTTTCAATTACAGTTTACTTTCAGTATTGTTTAGTATTGGTTTCAGGTTGTAGCATAGTGGTTAGACAGTCATATGCTTTACAATGTGTTCCCCTCAATATTTCTAGTCCCCACCTGACCCCATACAGAGTTATTACAATATTATTGGCTATATTCCCCATGCTGTACCTTACATCCCCAAGAACTCAGCAATTTGTCTCTGTGTCTTGTGCTATGTGGACTTGGGACACTGGAAGTTTTATTTGATCTCTATTAATGGTAACTATTGCAAGGGAGTAACTTTCATAGGATGCAGACACAAATATAAGTTGGCCAATATATTTCAGAAGAATATTAATAAAGGTAGGCTGATGGCATAGAAAACAGGATCATTTAAAAGCTTTATTTAGTCCGGGCAGTGTGGCTTGGTGGTTGTGGGCTCAGTCCCTAGTGTGGGGCATGTAGGAGGCAGCCAATCAATGATACCTTCTCATAATTGATATTTTTCTCTCTTTCTCTCTCTCCCCCTCTGAAATCAATAAAAAATATATTTTAAAAATAGTTATTTGCAAAAGTGAATGTTTTATATTGTGTGTAGAATTATGTGCTCCTATTTATTTAATGAAATTATTTGGCCATTTTTGTTTCATATTTCTACCTCTATTCAAATGGAGTCTGATTATTCTTTGAAATATTATTTATAGGAGAAAAGTCCCTAAGTCTATCCAAATAGCACTCAGCAAAGAGTTAAATAAATTATTTCAATAAAATCAAACAGTTTTCAATATTGCCCATAGTCATTGATTATATTGACATAGAAGAATGTGCAATAAATTGATTGAAAAGCATATATTTTACAATCCTCTTTTATTATATTATAAATGTTAATAATTATATACTATGTATGTACACAGGGTGTTGCAAAAGGAGGTTTATAATTGTTCATATGTAAAATAATACAATAACAATATAAGAATAAAGTCTGTTTCATGAATTCACAACTGTAAACCTACTTTTGCCCAACCCTGTATGTAGTGTGATGTTTAATACTTTTACTTCAAAATTCGCTTTGAGGTGAATTTTTAGGTTGTAATTTAGATGATTTATTAAACATACCTCTACTTTCTAATGCAAATCTTAACCCATTATAGCAATGTTTGTTTTGGTTTGTTTTTGCCAATATCCTTAATCACATGATCTCTTTTGACATGAACATTTTCTGTGGTTTCCTTAAGTGGGTGCTTAAGGAGATTTGTGCCAATATTGCTGATCTACCCATTACCTTTTAGATTTTTGTTCTTTTGGTTTTAGCCGATTTACTTTTTAGATTAGCTCATTTGCCCAGTTTTATGGGAATGAATTGAGGTTGGAGAGAGCAGTCTCCATACATACATAAACAGAAATCCACTGAACATAAGCCTGATGGTATCAGGGTCCTTCTGTCAGTTGCTGTGGACATTCACGTATGATGAACAGGTAACCTGAGCTTCATGGCTTTCCTAGTCTCATTAAACAACATTCTCATTGAAGAATTATTCCCTTTCCTATATTAAATTTTCAGATAGATTATGAATTAATTTTGCTGAAATTGAGAAATCTGAGCAATCATTTATATTAACTTCTGCTCTGCTCTATTCCTCACAAGTTTCTTCTATTTATCTGTGAATTTTTAAAATATATTATAGGTTTACCTTCCAATTCTCACTTTACATGACTCAGAATAACGTAAAACCAGTCATTAAGTTTACTTACTGGACTTCATTTTCTCATCTGTAAAATTGGATAGGTTTCCAAAAGAATTTACTCAGCACTAGTTATATGCACTATACAAAATTAAAATATAACCATTTCTCTTAAAAGACGAATAATGGATAATATTCAGTTAGGGAACAAGACTGGAAAATATTGTTGCCATTTTCTTTAGAACTGGATTTCAGTTACAGTTTAAAAGCCAGTGGGAACTGGAAGAAGATGACTATATAAATCTGGAGATTGACATGAATACTAGGGAATTGAGGGTGCTAAGATTTGAATTCAGTCCACAAGGATGGTATGAATTTGGATAGTGAGGAAGGGCACATTAAATGAACAAAAGGTATTTGAGGAAAATTGAATAGATACATGAAATGTGAATTATAAGGCCTTTGTAATATCAAATCACCTAAATTAAAAATCTTTAGTGCTTCCTTTAGTAGGCAAATGTGTCCCAGTCATGTCTCTGAAATCTTTAATACTATCTATATGAATATAGGCTACTTGAGTCATATTATTTCTTAGCTTCCCAATACTATGGCCTACTTTTACAAACTATGTAATTTTTTTTTTAACACAGTGGCAAAAAATTGAAACTAAGATATCCATTCATTCTTTATTATTTCCCCATTTGTACCTCTTTTTAAAATGAGAAAATCACGCTCGCACTGGTAATTGCTGTTAGCATGATTCACTGTATAAGTAGCTTATAAAACCCATGTGAGCTATATAACCACTAAACAGAGAAAGCACATTTTGCAGTTCTACTTTAATGAATCTGTTTAATTAATAAACTATCCTTTGATGATTCTGAATTAGTTTAAAATCACAGATTTACTTTTTCTTGAGATGATCAAATGGTCATTAAAGCAACCTTGTCTTTTTAACCATTGCTTTTCTCTCCTACCCAAGAAAGAAAATCTGATTTACAATTATGTAAATTATTACATATAAAAGTACATATAGATTTATATTACTAAAACATAGATGAAGATATAATCATTCTTTTTTGGTAAGTCAAGTAATGTAGCATAGTGAAGGAGCTAAATTTTATTGAGTAACAGGACTTAAAAGTTGCTATTACCAATTTCTGAGGACTATATTAAATATCTATTTTTTATATTTCCATTTTTTATTTTTAAAATATATTTTTACTGATTTCAGAAAGGAAGGGAGATGGAGAGATAGAAACATCAATGATGAAAGAGAATCATTGATTAGATGTCTCCTGCATGCCCCCTACTGGGAATTGAGCCCCAGCATGTGATCTGACCAGGAATCTAACCTTGACCTCCTTGTTCATAGGTTGATGCTCAACCATTGAGCAACACCAGCTGGGCTTAAATATCTATTTGTATTTTATTTCTTTTAACAAATATTAATTGAGCCCTACAGTGTTATAGACACTACTCTAAAAGCTGTAGGTATAATGGTAAGCAGAAATGATACTGCCCTATCCTTATGAAACTCCTGGTCTAAGGGGAAAGACTACTAAACATACAAATAAATATATACTTATATATTAATTGCATGTGTACATAATTATTTTTATGTATTGAATATTATTAACTGTAATTAAATATAACATAGGAATCAAAATGCATGTAAATACTGACAAAATAGAGAAGACGTCATGATTCTCTGAACATTTTATATGCAAGTAACATTGTCTACTGCTCCGGATAATCTGCAATTCAGAGAGTGTAGACTTGACCACATTATATGCTGTCTGAAGTCTTTGGCCAGAGAGACTTACACTTCTCTTTATGCTTTCAAAAAGAAGTTGCTAATAGCAATTTTAAGTCCTGAGGCATGTCTTCATTGATTCATGGGCCAAGAAACAAATGAACAAAACAAACAAACAAATAAACAATAAAACATTAAGCATATAAACCAAAGCCTCTTCCTAAATAATTCTTTTAATACTTCCAGAAGCAACTCCATAACCTACTTAAATGACTGAATTCACAAATTTGAAATGATAATGTATTCTTCTTTGCCTTAATAAATACACACACATTTATAGCTTTTAACATCTGGGCAGGCATGAATAATCATGCATAAATATTATCATTGTTATTTTTACATTCTAGCAGCTGAATAAAAACATTCTAAAATATTGTCAGAATACAAGAATACATATTTATTGTTGCTTTGCTTATGGAGATAATGAATTACATAGATAATTGTATACTTTCAAAGCATATTCAGTATATAATTAACTTGATTTATGATATAGTAAACAAAATGATCCATAAGTCAATATGAATTGAGTAACATCCATATATTAAATAGATATTAATGCTAAGAAATATCTATAATAATAAATGTGTAATATGCTAATTAGACCGGACAGCCAAATGACCTTCCAGATGACCTTCCGGACGAAGCTGGGGCTGTGAGGGCCAAGGCAAACTGCTGCGGTTGTGAGGGCTGAGCCCCTTGCATGAATTTCATGCATCGGGCCTCTAGTATTTTATATATTTCACAATGAGCTTATTCTATTTGATGGTGAGCCACAATGGGTATAGAATTATTTTGAATGGTTGTAATTTCTAAATTATTAAAGTTTATTTAAAGCACCAGGATGAAATAAACAAAGATGGAAAGTATAAGAGTTGTTGAGACCACATTAAGAGAATAGAGCCTATCCATAATTATGTGTTTTTAAATATCATATGTATATTAGGATAATACTCAGGCCATTGGGTTTAAATAGTTCTGGTACTTGACCTTTGATACTAAGGAAAAAGGAGAAAGAGAAAGGAATAAAAGGAGGGGGGAGGGAAGGAGGAAGGAAAGTTAGTAGATACCAATATAAACTTGAAGAAAGCCTACAGGATGCCTTCTCCTTTCTCCAAGCACCAACCCAGTTCATGAACAGGTATACGCCAGACTGTCCAGAAGAAAACAATGACCGACTTCAAAATTAGATAAATAGGTTTATTTTATCAAAGCATGGTGGCGAGAATAAAATCTCAGCTGCCCTCTGAAAGCGCAGCCCAGGTCTGTGTGTATGTGGGTCTCCCCTGTCTCAGAGAGAATTTATTCCTTATGCATTCTAATATATTGTAAATGGGAACAACAAGAGTGTTTATAGTTGTAGCAGAATGTTATTTAGTTGCAAATAAGAAGCTTCACTAAAACTAGATAAACAATAAAGAGTAGAACTCCAGTCCCAAGTCAGTGGCTCAAACAATATCATTGATATTCTAATTGCTTTCTGTTTCTCCACTCTGCCTCTGGGTAGGATTGGCTTTTCCCTAAAGGTGGCATCCATCATGGTTGCAGGATACCTGCCAACTTACCTCTGGGGTCACAGACTTCCTTATCCATATGCAAAGAAGAAAGAAAGAGGGTTATTCCCAATCACTTTCTCAGAAACACAAGGAGCCCTCCTTTCTGAGAGCCTGTCCTCACCCAAGCACACACAAACCTGTTCTTACACATTCTTGTCCCCAGTGGATCATATTCCTACCTACACCAGTAACTGTGGTCAGGAAAGGGGGAAGATTCACTCACTTCAGAGATGCAGACTTTCTCTTGAATTCAAAAGAGGAATCATCTTTCCCCAAGGATTGACATAGATACCTCAGTAAACCTGAAGATTTTCTATGGGAAGGAGCATTGAAAACTGGTGAAGCAATCACGGTGCACATTGCAAAAGGTTTCCTGTATGCCTGGTAGTTTACTCCTGCGGTTCCAACAACTGCACCGTAGCTCTTTCCCACTGCAACAAACTTGGATGGGTAGGGCCATAATTCTGAACATTTAGTGTTCCTAACAGTCACCTGCTGAGCTTTCTAAAAATGCAGAAACCTGGGCTGACACCCCAAATTCAAATTCAGTAGATCTGGGGCATTGTAACAAACACCCAGGGTTATTCGTGATGGGCAATGACTTAGCTAAATTATGTATATATCACCTTTTTTTTTTTTATCACCATAATTTCCATGCATCCTTCTGCATTGGGACCAGGCAGAGCAATACAGATGCTGGAAGACGGTCTATCCTTGCTGCTTGACACAATCGCTGCAGGGAAGAAACATCTGCACAGCATATGTTTCAAGGGACCAGGTGTATATGGCATATTGTTCTTAAAATGTTTGTTCCCCTTCTTAGCGCTATGTGTTTTAACCAAGGTCACCTCTCCAAGAAAGGTTGTTTCCCCAGGTGGGGATTTTTTCCCTGAGTTAGGGATTAACAGGACTAAGGAAGGGAATAGAACCCCTTAACTAAGTGCCAGGCGGGTGATTAATCACTTTAACTACAAACAATCACTTAGGGTAATCTCCTTCAGTTACTTCCTTGTAGCTTAACAGAACAATAGAGTAGTGACCTTAGAATGGAGATAACAAACGCCCTAACTTTTGGAATAGAATGGATAGGATTAAAATCAACTGATATAAATACAGATGTAACAGGACAATAAAGACCGAACCTGGCTAGAACCTGGCTAGAGAACCTGGCTAGGCTGTTGATCAACTGAACACTGTCTCCGTGTCATTCCTTCTTCACTGACTCCATCCACATCTTTGGGAATCCCTGGACCTGCTGGGGTTGGACCCCAACATACAGAATCATTTGTTAGTTTATGTTCATTCTGCTTGGTGCATGTATTTTCAGGATTAGAGGAACTTGCATATGAAACTAACTTTTATACCTTCTGTGATACTTATTTCACTTAAATATCACCAAATAGGCTTCTTGTGTCCATTTTGAGGCTTACATGTATTTGTGGGGATCTAGCTGCCATCTGTTAATAGATCATGACACTTCGGTTAGTAATTCAGTTAGTGTACAAAGCCATCTTTGTCAGAGATCATGGAAACAGTGAATTAATACCAATGTTACCCCTTCTATGTGCTTTTGTGAGTGTGTGTGTGAGCACTCACACACACATGTATTATAGTAGCATAAATATTGGCTACTGACATCTGCATATTACAAGGAACCAAAACCATAGGGATGATGCATAGGAATACAGTTTTATGCAGACTTGTATACCTGTTGACTCTAATGTGTTAATTTGTAAAAAGGAAACTTTCAGGTATTACTGGTTCAAGTGTAGGTTAGTATACTAGTTGCCCCAGGAGCTTTAGTTTTAAGGCATTTCTAATTGCCAGGACTTCTATAAAATTGAAACTGTGTTTACGTCAGTGCTTGCTCATTCTTTCCTAAAATTCCTTGCATATCCATAAACGATTAAGGAATAAAACTTAGGCTTAATCTTCCTTAGGCATCACAAACTTAGGATATTTTATTTAACTCCGTAGTCACGATTTCACCTTCCTATATCTAGCCCTGGATGGGAGGGGGCTTGAAGTTTCCCAGGGGGAGCTTTATTTTTCTAGGGGTTTTCTCTCTCAGACCCTACATCCAGCTGTTTTATTTGTGTGTGTGTGTGTGTGTGTGTTTTCACCCATGTGCTTACGTTCAACTAACATTATCAGAGCTCTAGTCAGTCCTGGTTTCATGACCATTTCTGCCTTCTTCACTTTTTCTCAGTGGATATGGAATCAGCACTTTTTGAGACACTAAGGCAGAGTGGAAAGAGCTTGGTTTTAAAGTCACACTGACATGAGCTCAAACGCAATTGACCTTAGACAAATTGCCCAGTCACTCTGACATCATTATCTTCATCTTTCAAATAAGAGTAGTTTTCATCTCATTGATTGCTTTATAAATTGAGTTCCACACATAAAGTGATTAGTCATAAGTGCCTCCCCCCGCCCCCTTTGAATCTCCAGCCTCTTACTGACAACAACCCATCTAAGTCAGTACTTCCACAAACTCCTATGGTCTTTTCTTAAACAAGGAATTCCTGGAAGTTACCAATAATTTTCCTCTTTGAACATGTTATGATATATTTTGGACGTGATAAAGAAGCTTACAGCTTTTTAAATATTTATGTTCTCCACGCCATGCATGCCAACTGTGCTTGCTCTCTTCATTTGTTTACGTGCCAAGGAGACAAGCCAAGCAGCGTGAGAGGAAAATACTGTCAGGACACAAAGTGAGTTTGTCTAATGTGGACTCTCTGCAGGCGTAACCTTAACGGGAAAGAGTGGAGACTGCTCCCTGGTTGCACAGGGCTACCTTGATTAACGAATCACCTGGGAACAAAGCTCCTTTATAAGCAATTCAGCTGAGTAAATTTATATTTTAAAACTTCATGAATCAAATGAAATAGTGCTGGCTGGTGTCACATATTTCAAGAGTAATATTCGGGGTAAGCTGCACTTGCACACGGAGCAGAAATACCTACTCACAGAGTGTCTATTAGGATAAAGGCGATGGGGTGGATTCTAGGAAAAATTGTAAAGCTACTTCAGATAAACTCTTTTTTCACTATTGTAATCACCATGCTCCACCCCTACATACACCCAGCCATAGATCATTACCCTGGAGTTTTGCTGCTCCCTTTAAAAACAGATATCAGAATGATTCACACTTTGAGTTACAGTTCATGTTACCTTGTATTGATGTTACTTAGTCATATCTCAATCCTGGCTAGAATTTGGTGCTGCTGAAAGAGATTCTGACTTAACTGGCTTGAGAGGGGACCCAGAGTTGGCATTCTAATACAGATTCAAGGTTGAGAACTACAGCTTTAACATAAAGTTGTATTTTCATCTTATGGCCTCTCCTATCATAATATCCATGTTTATCTGCTGCAGTGGGCTGTAGAATTCTTGTGTCAAAAACACATGGGTAAGTTTATAATAAAGGTTCCTGTGGCCTCAGCAAAGAATCACTACTACTGAATCCTGAGATATGTGGTAGATGTGAGTGTGTTGTGTGTGTGGTGCATATATATGTGTGACAGGGGCCCCCGGGGAGAACTAGAATATTTCTGCTTAACCAACAACCAAAGTGATTCTGTCTCACTCTTAAGGTTTAATAACTTTTATCTTATTTATAATTTCTATCTCATGGAACAACTTAATTCTTTTTTGCTAATAAAAAGTTCCAACAAGTGGTTGACATTGGGCTATTTTCATGATATGTATAACATATTTTAAACAATATTAGTTATAATAATTACACTCTAAATAAGGTCAATCTTATTTGCAAAAGGAAAGAAAAATCAAATTTATACATCAGAATGGTCTTTTCCAATATATACATATTTTGAAGTACGAGTGTATATTGTTAATTTAATGTAAATACCCATTAATCTGTCATTACCTAATTATCTAATGACAGATTTCTAATATATACACTAAATTTCAAGTTAAGAACTTGTGATCATTGTTTAGAAATATGAAATCTCAATCTCTCTTTTTCTGTCTCTCTCTCTCCCTCTGCTCCCCCCGACACTGTAGCCTCAGATGAGGAAGAGCCAACTTCAGCAGGTAAAGTTACTATTCTGTAAAGATTATTCTTATTTAACTTAATACTATTAATAATGGAGGCACAATCCTTTGAAGTGCATGTCCTAAGCAGTGGTTCTCAACCTGGGGGTCGTGACCATCGGAAACCACATATAGCATATCAGATATTTACATTACGATTCATAACAGTATCAAAATTGCAGTTATGAAGTAGCAACAGAAATAATTTTATGGTTGGGGTCACCACAACATGAGGAGCTGTCAGAACAGTTTGTCTAATGTGGACTCTGTGCAGACGTAACCTTAACAGGATCGTATTAAAGGGTCGCGGCATTAGGAAGGTTGAGAACCACTGTAAGGTTTCAACCAGAAAACTGGTATAGGTTTACTTATTTACTCTTATAATTTCTTGGACTTTCTACTCCAGACTAAATGATGTTGGAGTTATAAATAAAAATAGGAAAGAACAGAGGAAAAAATAACACAAAATATCACATCAACATTAAACAATAAAGGAAATTAAAACATTCCATAAAATGCCTAAAACAATAAGCCCTACCAGTATTGCTCAGTGGTTGAATGTCAACCTATGAACCAGGAGGTCATGGTTCGATCCCCCGTCAGGGCACATGCCCAGGTTGTGGGCACGATCCCCAGTGGGGGGAATGCAGGAGGCAGCCCATCAATGAGTCTCTCTCCTCATTGATGTTTCTATTTTTCTCTCCCTCTCGCTTTCTCTCTGAAATCAGTAAAAAATAATGTTAAAAAGTCTAAAACAATAAAATGAGGAGAAAAAAACTAAAATGATAAAATGCAGAAAAAATAATAAAATAGGGAGGATAAAGTAAAATGATAAAAGATACTATCAAAACTGTGACATTCTATATACAATACTGCATTATAAAATATATAACCAGTATTGAAAGTGATATTCATATAAGTTTAAGGATAAAAATTATGTTGTTGCCTTAAATATTCACTTTATTTAAAAACAAAATATTGTATAACTTATGGCATCATGCCTCTATGTTTCTTATTCAGCTAATCATCTATTTGGTAAGCACAGGCTGAAGTGAGAACTGAGTATCATGAAGAATAAAAATGGTAGAGAAGGCATGGTATTTTCAACATCGTTAAAACAATGATTCTGTTTAGAATATTTTCATGCTTCATTCGGTCTTGAGCTATTTTTTTTCGAACATGCCTTATTCTTCTCATGTGAACCTCTAAATTGCCATTGCAAAAGCAAGTGCCTTTTTTGTGTAGCGTTGTAGAGAAGGTACATAATCCATCACATCTGCATTTCTCCTCATGGAGAATTGTTCTGCTCTGAATGTTCTGATGGGTTGCATTAACCAAAGGAACATTTATTTGTAGCAACTAATTTACTAGGGCAGTTTCACCTAACACCTGGAACTAGCTGAAGCTTCTTTTATCTTAGTTGAATATTATGTTCAGGTATTTAAACATCTCATTTCATTGAGTGTAAAAACACATTTATGAACTATACAAGAAATTCCTTCAAACTAGGTTACATCCTAATATCTAATTACAAACTAATGAGATTCATATTTTTTGAAGCTGCCATAACAGATACTGTGCCTCCAAATGAATCACCTTTAGAGGTGATAAATGAAATCCAATTATGTTGCTATTACTCAAATAATTTTTCAAAACTCCCTTTTGAAATTTTCTTCAGAATTTGTTTATGAGATAGCAACATCAGTTATTTCCTTATAGTTTCAGAAGTGTGCTACTGAATTCATAAGACTTTGTCTAATAAATATGTCTACAAAAACCAAAGATTTGCAAATAGTAAGAGTGTGTGTGTGTGTGTGTGTGTGTGTGTGTGTGTGTATGTATTTATGGGTGTGAAAAGCAGCTCAGTTTGTAACTTTGAAATCAAATCAGTTTACAACTTTTGAAAGGTGAATCACATTAAGGTTAAATTTCATGAAATAACACTCTTTAATAAAGTTAAGTCAGTGGCTGCTTCTCCCATGTTGCACAAATCCAATTATAATTTATTTAAGTTTCATAATAGTGAGAGGTTTTTATAAACTGATTATACCAATACTTTTGTCTATGTCATTTAGAAAATTAGGACATTTACATTAGAAACTTGACTGCTACAAATGATCTAATAAAGATATAATTTAATTTATTAACTATAAGGTATATCAAATCAGGCTTATTGATATGTAAATTTACTCATTCCTGTTCATTTATTTGATCTTTTTTAGCTATTATTTTACTTTTTTAGATATATGACTTAAATATCAAATTGACGAAATTACTATGAATTAAAACAAAGGCAAAAAATAGGAAGATTTGACTTTGGGTGATGATAAACACAATGAAATACACAGATTATGTTATCATAGCATTGTACATTTGAAACCTATATAATTTTATTAACCAATGTCACCCCAATATATTTTAAAAAATAAAGGCAAAAATGGAAAATATTATTGAATGAGATAAAAATCAGTCAAAACTGACAGTGGAAAGCTTGTGGCTATATGGAAATCAGTGGCAATAATTAGTCAAAATACAACTTAGTGTTTTTGTTCATACTACCTAAAAACAAATATTTAATTTTCTGTCTCTCTTGCTTATGGGTAGATTTTTTATTTCTTTAATTGTCTTTTTTAATATCAAAGAGACTGAGTTTGGGCTTATATAAAACTAGCTATTAATACTGAGTTAACATTTAGGAAAAATTATGATTAGAAAATTTAAATTTTCAGATGAATATAAATGGTAAAATCTTTTTAGCAATCAGCTAATTTAAAAAATAGTAAACTACAAAAGTCATAGTGTTCTTCATATGTTTATAAATGTTATCATTTACTTAAATGTAAATTGTATTTGTGGCCTATTAACATCTGATACTATTGGGTAATGATGATAGAGGTTACTTCCTGGATACAATAGTTTATTGTAGACTCATTTCGACATCTGTGATGCCCACCAGAGATGAAGAAAAGAGTGATTTGGTATGACCAGAGCTTCAACATTCTCATTTGTTTCTTCCAAATCTTTTGACGTGTTTAATCTTTTAAATGCTCAGTTTGGCCATTGAGGAAGTACAACTAAGAACACTAATAATCTGCATATATAATGTAACATTGGCTAGCAGTAGTAAAGATTTGAAAGTATAGTTTTATGTGAAAATATATATTTATCACAATAATTTTATATCTATATATTTATAGTTTAAATAAGCCATATATATGGCTTAACACAAATGTGTTATATATCTATACAGCTAAACACAGGACAGATTAGATATTCTTCTCTAACTTTGGAAATATTAAGTTTTAGTTCTACAAAACATTTGTATTTACAGTGAATATTATGATTTTCTCCACTTAGCTACAGATTCCTTTCAGATCTTTTTCCTGTTTTTGTATGGAGTTTAATTTTACATGGCCAACTGTACTCAATTATTCAACAGTTCATGCATTTTGAAAAGGAATGATATCTTACCACATTATTCTCTAATGAATAAGAGTTGCTTTTGCATTCTAATCTTAGTGCTTTATTTCCTTGGGGGTCTGAAATAGAGCTTGGCATTCTTGTTTTTTACATTTGTTAAAAATTTTCTCCATTTTATATGGAAATGAATATTTCCCCTCTAGTGCCTGGATTAACTTTCCTAATTATTTTATCAAGTATATTCTTGTTCATAAATATATGCTAAAGAGAATTAAATATTAAAACCTAATATGTAAAAGACCAATTTCTACAATCTCTTGAAAAACAAAATCATTATTTGTAGATTCTCAGTGCAATAGGGATGAAAACTTGGCTGCTTAAGATTTAGTTTTGGTCAGTTTCATGAAAAGACAAAATAGTGCTTACCTTTTTAAAAAATATACTTTTATTGATTTCAGAGAAGAAAGGAGAGGGAGAGAGGGGTAGAAACATCAAAGATGAGAATCATTGATTAACCGCCTCCTGCACACCCCATACTGGGGATCGAGCCCACAACCCGGGCATGTGCCCTGACCTGGAATCAAAACATGACCTCGTGGCTCATAGGTCAATGCTCAACCCCTGAGCCACAAGGTTGGACAGTGTTTACTTTTTTTTTTTGAAACAAAATTTCCTTATTGGTAGGTGTGTGATAGTGATTTTGAACTCTGAGAAAAATTGTTTTTTAAATCCCTGTTATATGTAGATAGTTTTTTTTTATATGTTCACTAAAATAAACTTCACTATAGTACAGAATTCTGGTAACAGTAGGAATTTGAGAGATTAAAGATTTCCTCTTTAAACAGGTTTAAGAATTAAAGTAATAAAAGAGGGAAAAGTAATATCTTTACTTACATATCTATGAATATAGATATATATTTATAATCTATCATTTTTTACCCAAAAGTATAAAACTGGACTTGAAATAAATAGTTAAAAGTCTTAAGATCTTATTCTTAAGAAATATGTAAAATAACTAAAATCCCTCATAATCAAGCTTGAAGCTATCATTTCTTCAGTAATGTTTGTAAATATCTAGCAATGCACATCTTTAAAAATATTTATGTATAGTGACATGATTATTTTAGTTGTAACTGAAGCACCAATTTAATGTTGCTTAAGTAATGAGATGCTATTGACTCACAAAATTTAGAATGAAGAGCTCATTGGTGTCACTAAAAATCTGTGTTTTTTTTTTTTCTTTCCCCCGATTTTTCTGCTTTGTCTACTGTAGTGTAAAATTTATCTTCATCTTCAAACTGGCTTCCCTTGTGGTGGTGATATATCTGCCAACAGCTGCTGTGGCTGTATGCATCTTTATTCGTGTCTGGTGCGGACAAATAAATGATATTTGTTCCCCTGCCTTCAAAGCAAGTGTCCTGAAATCCATTCTAATTGGACAGGCTCAGATCCCATCTGCCACCCCTGAAACACCCAGCCAGTCAAGACATCCCCATGTACCAGATCATGAGGTTGATTTTAGCTTTCTCTTAAAATCAGAAGCCACGTGGATGAGGGGCAGGATATGCCATAGGAAAGGAAAGCTTGCAATTCATACTAAGTGGATGATTAGTAAAGCCAACAAAACATAACCATTACAATGCCCCTTTGTCACTTTTTAGTAACTTCTTAGCTTTTCTCCTACAGTTTATGTTTTTTATATTATTTTATAAAAATTCTTATGAGATCTTGAAAGTCTATGAAGAAATAAACTTGGTGCACATCTTAGTAATACTAAAGCACATAAACAGAACATATATCAGTCAGGGAGAAGCAGAACATAAAGGGTGCATGTACATCCACAAATATAATAAATGAAGAGATTTGTATTTAGGATTTGGCTCACATGATTATTGGGGCTGGCAAGTCCAAACTCTGTAGGGCAGGGCAGGCAGCTGGAAACTCTGGCAGGATCTGTATGTTATAGTCTTCTTCTCAAGGAGACCTCAGTTTTGCTCTTTTTTTTAAATATATTTTTTATTGATTAAGATATTACATATGTGTCCTTATCCCCACGTTACTCCCTACCCCCCCCCCCCCGCTCATGCCCTCACCCCCCTGTTGTCCGTGTCCATTGGTTAGGCCTATATGCTTGCATATAAGTCCTTTGGTTGATCTTTCCCCCCTTACCTCCACCCTCCCCTACCTTCCCTCCAAGGCCTGACAGTCCAATCAATGCCTCTCCGTCTCTGGATTAGTCCTTGTTCATCAGTTTATGTTGTTCATTATATTCCACAAATGAGTGAGATCATGTGGTGTTTATCCTTCTCTGACTGGCTTATTTCACTTAGCATAATGCTCTCCAGTTCCATCCATGCTGTGGTAAATGGTAAGAGTTCCTTTTTCTTCTTCCTCTTGTTAAAGAATACTTTTCAGCATTTCATATAATGCTGGTTTGGTGGTGATGAACTCCTTTAGCTTTTTCTTATCTGTGAAACTCTTTATCTGACCTTCTATTCTGAATGATAGCTTTGCTGGATAAAGTAATCTTGGTTGTAGGTTCTTGGTGTTCATCACTTTGAATATTTCTTGCCACTCTCTTCTGGCCTGCATGGTTTCTGTTGAGAAATCAGCTGACAGTCCTATGGGTACTCCCTTGTAGGTAACTGTCTTTCTCTTGCTGCTTTTAAGATTCTCTCTTTGTCTTTTGCTCTTGGCATTTTAATTATGATGTGTCTTGGTGTGGTCCGCTTTGGATTCCTTTTGTTTTGGGTTCTCTGCACTTCCTGGACTTGTAAGTCTATTTCTTTCACCAGGTAGGGGAAGTTTTCTGTCATTATTTCTTCAAATAGGTTTTCAATATCTTGCCCTCTCTCTTCTTCTGGTACCCCTATAATTCTGATGTTGGTACGCTTGAAGTTGTCCCAGAGGCTACTTACACTATCTTCATATTTTTGTATTCTTTTTTCTTTTTGCTTTTTCGGTTGGGTATTTTTTGTTTCTTTGTATTTCAAATCTTTGACTTGATTCTTGGGATCCTCTTGTCTGCTGTTGGATCTCTGTATATTATTCTTTATTTCAGTCAGTGTATGCTTAATTTCTAGTTTGTCTTTTCATATCTTCCAGGGTCTCACTAAATTTATCGGTGGTTTCCATAAAATTCTTGAAAAACCTTATAAACGTGGCCTTGAACTCTATATCCAGTCGTTTGCTTCCCTCCATTTCTGTCATTTGTGACCTGTTTCTTTGTCTCCGCATTTTTTATGCTTCCCTGTGTTGATAGAGTGGCTTTGTGTGCTAGGTGTCCTGTAGGGCCCAGTGGCTCAGCCTCCCCAGTTACCTGAGGTGGAGACTCTTGGTGCACCCCCTTGTGGGCTTTGTGCACAGTCTTGTTGTAGTTATGCCTTGATTGTTGTAGGATCACTGGGAGGAATTGACCTCCAGGCCAATTGGCAGTGAGAATCAGCTGTGTCTGCAGTGGGAGAACTTCTTTGCTGAAGACACCCTTCTGGGGCAAGACTTGCTTCAGTGGGGCTTTGGTGCTCACTGAGTCTGCCCCCTGAGTGTGTCCCTTATGGATCTGAGGAGTTGTCATCTGGATGGTCCCACTCTGACCACTGGGTACAGTGGCTCTTGGATCTAAGGAGGTGCTAATTTAGCCTCTGCCTGAGGTTACCCGGCAGGAGCTACGAAGAGAACTGCAGATTCCCCTTCCTTTTTTGGAGTTTGGAGGTGCCCAGATGAGGCCCAGCTTTGAAGCAATGCAAGCTGCTGTGGGGCCTTGGGCCTTCTCTTGGAAGTTCTGGGTCTGTCTGGCCCAGCTGCAATTTGTTAGGTAATTTTCAGGTTGCAAAGGGCCAGGGCATTCATATGCAAAAGCCTCTGCTGCAGCCTGGGTGGGGCGGGGTCTCAGGGAATCAAAGGGCAGAGCAAGCAGCTATGGCGGATCCTCAGCCCTGCCCTAAGGGGTCACGAGTCTCAGTGTCCCGGTAATTGCTTCAAGTACCTCTGAGGGAAAGCTGCCCTCAACTTCCGAGTTCTGCTGGTCCAGTTTCTCTCTGTATGAGTCCTGGGTCCCCAGAGACTTCCCGGAACCGGAGTTCAGAATAGTTGGGAGCTTGTGACTCCCTCCCGATTCAAAAAGACAGCCGCGTCCTCAGGTGCCCGCCCCTTTCCGCACGCGGGTGTGCTCGAGCCTCCGTACCTCTGCACTTTACTTCCGCACCTCCTCTGAGTCTATGTGTGCTTTTCTCTTTCCTTCTAGTTGTAGAATTTCCACTCAGCCAGCCTTCCTGTAGTTCTGGATGATGTCCGTTTTGTCTTTTCGTTGTATTTTTGAAGTTGTTGTGGGAGGCAGCAATTTCCGGTTTTTACCTATGCCGCCATCTTGGTTTTCCGCAGCTACCACTTTTTGAATGTCAGCTTGGCACTTCAGTTTTGTTCTTAAGGCCTTCAACTGATTAGATGAAGCCCACTCATGTTACTGGTAATCTGCTTTATTAACCAAAGAACTTGTATTCATATATGCATAACCCATGGACACAGACAATAATGTGATAAAGGCTTGGTGTGGGGGGCAGGTGAGGGCAAGAAGGGGTCAATGGGGAAAAGGGGACATCTGTAATACTTTTCAACAAGAAAGATAGATTAAAACAGATAAATAAAGTCAACTGAATATAGATGTTAATCACATCTATAAAATACCTTCACAGCAACTTCTAGAGTGGTATTTGACCAAGCAACTGGACTCATAGTCTAGCTATTATTGGTAAATATAATTTTTACATTTAAATATCAAATTTAAAAACTTTTATATCTAGCCATCATGGATAATAAGTAAAAATTATGTAAACACAAACTGTTTTGCTTTTCAACAAGTCTAATTCAGAAAAAAAAAACAGATCAAGAATAATGTGCTATGTTTAATAAATTGCTGCTCCACTCTCTGTACGCACTTTGGCTTCCAGGTTTCTTTAATTTCTAGTCCTCCCTGAATTGATGGAATTCATCTTTAATGCCATCTCCAATTATCTGGGTCAATTTTTTGCTGTCCCAAGTTTCAACTCAAAGTCTAATACAAATAGAGCATGAGAAATATTAATTTAATATTTCAGGGATTTGTTGGTTCAGGGAAGGCATTAAACTTTATGTAGGTTAAAACTCCATGGATTTGCAGCCTTGAATCTAAGCCTTCAGGTGCTTTTATTTTCAGATAAATAACTATCTTCTACCTGTGAAGTTTTTTTTTTTCTTTTAAAGTTTTCTTTATTTGTAAAATGGGATAATAATATGCCTACCCTAGAGTTTTCTGTAAAGATCTAACATGATGATACATGTAAAGTTCTTATCACATGATGCCTATCCTTTATACACAGAGATAAATTATTGTTTTTATTTTCATTTTCATGAATGTGTTTTGTCATATTATTATTGTGATTTTGATTATGATTATTAGGCAATATACTGAGTGTTCTATGTACTGCATTTTATTTAACTTCACAATAAATAAAGCAGTACAACTAAATATATATATTAATATTTATCTCTTTAAATATTTAAAGAGAACACTAAATTTTAAAATATGAATAAATATGCCCAAATGTAACACATAATAAAAAGTAGCAGAAGCAGGATCCAAATTCAGATTTCTCTGGGGAAACCTTGTGCTTTTCTACTGCAGCAAAGTCTGTCTTTTTCTTCACTTAAAAGGGGTTTTAAATAGAATATATTTCTTTTCATTATAAAACTTACAGAGTTATTCAAGCATTTTGTAACGCATGTATTAGAAAGCTGTACATAAAAACATATGCAAAATTTTACCTATTATTTTAAATGACAATCTGATTACTGTTGTAATTTATGGACCATGCAGACATCTTTGAAAAGATAAAATAGAAAGTGAAAATCCCCCCTGCTGCCTTCATCCATATTGAAAATTTGCATTTTTAAAAAATACTCTGCCGCAGTCCAGCTGCTCTTATGGGTTTCTCCATCTCAGCTGCTCCAACTTAAACCTTCAGGTCAATTTTGATGACACCCCCTACATCGCATCCTCACCAGATCTTTTAACCTCTTTAAAATAAACATAAAATTCAATCTCTTCTTTCCATCATCTCTACCAACACCCTAGTCCAAGGCTCCATCTTCCCACACTTGGCTTACTGTGCAGTGGCCTCTCAGCTAGTGTTGCTGCTGTAACGCAGCAGACCCTTCTCAGCAGAGAGGCCAGGGTGATTCTCCTACGAGGCCCTGCGATCTTAGCACTGTTCTGCCCCAAGCCCTCCAGTAGCTCTCATCTAACCCACAAGTCGATTTAGGATTGAAACGAGATATAATTTTCACCCTTCTCCCTTACCTCCCTGGCTGGATTTCTTACTATTGCCACTCCATCCTTCCTTTTCTTCAAAGCAAACACAACACAGACCCTGGGCACACTCCTGTCTTAGGCTGGGCTTTGCACTCACAGACCTGTTGTCTGAGGGCTTCTCGCAGGTTCTGCATGGCTACTCATCACATCCCTGTGTTCTGACCCAGAGATGCCTTCTTAGAAAAACCTTCTCTTTATTTCTAAAAAGGTCACGCCTTCTCCACCTGGCCACGGTCCCCTGCTTTGCTTTATTTTTTAATGTCAGCACTGGCTGTGCGCTCTACATATACAGTTTGTTTATTGTCTGTCCAGGTTAAATATAAACTCCCCGAAGGCTGGGTTTTTTGTTTGTTTGTTTGGTCTTATTTTATTCAGTATTGAATCTCCAAGGTGTAGAACAAGCATTTGGTCCATAGTACATACTTAATAAATATTTGTTGTATGATTGAATTAATAAGTAAATTTAGCCACACTGAATCTATGCTGATTTTAAAGCCTTGTCAACACAAGAGCATACACAGTATTTCTTATTAGGTTATGTAAAGAGAGGGGTGATGAGAGATATATTTTCTAATTTAATAAATGAATAGGTAGGATTATATTAATAACTTCATGAGAGTCATGACGCTGCTTTGAAATTACTTAAATCCCTCAGCAGAGAAAAATGCTATAGCATTGATTATTGTTTTCCTGTTTTTGTTGCAGTAAAGTAAAACATGTTTTGCTTGGTGATTCTTTTCATGTGGTGTCATAACAGTGTCATTAATTTAGCCGTTGTTAGTAATTACGGGATGGAAACCACAGCAGTGATTTTAAGAAGCTTCAATCACAGTGTAGTGCAGGGCATGGTGAGGAGGAGGCTGACTCCGGGCAGGGAGGCCCACAGAGTGCAGCGCTCCGCACACAGGGGCCGGGCAGGCAGCAGGGCCACTGGGATTCCTGAGAGCATGTAAGAGGAGAAGGAAGAAAATGAAAGGACCTGCTTTTTTTATTTTTGTACAATATCTTTCTCCTTATTGCAGTATCGATGCATATCTCATTAAGCTCATAGGCATTTTCCAAATAATGTTACTTTAAAGTTGCATGGATAGTATATTGTTTAAGTCTTAGAATAATGCATCTATAATAATAAAAGCATAATATGCTAATTAGACTGGACATCATTCCAGACGTCCTTCCTTCCGGACAAAGCCACAGCAGTTGGGGGGCGGTGGGAGAGGCCCCGGGCTGGAGCCAGGGCCCTTGCATGAATTTTGTGCATTGGGCCTCTAGTTTTAAAATAAAATAAAGTGTTCCCGAGTATAGTATTTTTGGAATACATTTTTTAAGATGTTACCCAAGGCAGATTTTCAACTGCTAGACTTCACCAAGATTTAAAAGACATGTTTCAAATCAATTCAGCTAATTTTTTGCTTCTCTAGACATAAATCTAAATGAGAAAATATTCAGTATGTATTTCTCATCCAATTTAAATAATATGTTACAGAATTGCTGATTGTTTTGAAAAAGAATGAATAAAACCATTCTCAAAAATAAAAACAAAGAATTAAAACCACTGTACATAGCAGCCAGTGGTTTGTGCTGAGGCTTTAGATGTTCATCAAAGGACATGATGGTACCCATCAGAGACTGAGGCCCTGAAACAGTTGCATCCTTAACTTAGTGTTTAAATGTGTTGAAAATTGTTGCAAGTACTAAGCAGCGATAACCAAAGCTAAAATAATAAATTATAAGTTGAATACATAGGGATTTTCTCCCTAGAATTTTAACAGTTTACACTTTTGCCATTAAGTTTTACAGTAAGTTTTATTTGTAAAATCATGAAAAAAACCATTGGGAATTCTGATTCATCTTGAGTTCTCACTAATATTCTTTAGAACAGAGTGCTCAAGCAAGTGTCCAATTTTGTGAAGATTTCTGAGAATTTATAAAGCTAAAGGAGTGGGATATTAGCATATTTTTAAGTAACTTAAGTTTTTGGCCATGATTGTTTTGGCTGTGATTGGCTGTGCTCCTTCATACTTGGGTGGGTGGTAGAAAGTTGAGAGGTAAAACTATTGACTCACACTAATTTTTTCCTTATTCTGGAAATGAAGAAACCAATAAGCTAGTCCCTGAAGGCATTCTTTCATTTCACTCCATGAAACCTGTGCCTGGTTTTATGATCCATCACACCCGTATTTCTTCTCCCTAGAAGGCAGAACAGTCTCCGCTATTCCAAGTCATACATGCTGTGCTCATTCTTACTTCAAGCTTTAATTCATATTGTCTGTCTGGGGGCGGAATTCCCTTCCCTTTATATCTCTAACATCTATCCATCTTTTCACGCTCATCTCAAGTCTTACATCTCTCATCTGCTGTAACTCACATTTATTTCTCTTTTCCCAAATACCAACTTGTGTATCTGTTAGGCATGTTCTCTGTGGCAGGTAATTGAGATCAGCAGGATTGGGTCCATTTTCCGTGAGGTCACAGGATGTTTCCTACTGCCTTTCAAATAGATCATGTCTAGTATGAAAGAGGGATAGAATAGAGGTTGGAGAGCCCACATTTTCTAACCTTTAAGGGATTTGTGATCCTTTATTATGTGCATTGGAATTGTTCCTCCTCCTGGACTGGGGCTCACTCTTGACAGTGATGATCCTTCTATTGCATCCCCTTATCTCCACTTCAATTTTATCATTTGTGGGCAGAAAAAAAATTAGCTGATATGAGTGATCTGTTTTGAATAAAACACAAATATTAACTGTGGTAAAGACAAAAGTCTTTTAGCCAAGTTTGTTTTAGCAACTTGAGAGTTAAGGCTTCACCTTACTATAATGAATACAGAAACGTTTAACCTATTCCTATTTTAAATTTTACTTTTCTGATCATTTTGACATATACATCTCTTTGCTACATCCATTTCTTGTACCTGGAAAATGTTCTTTGAGGGGGATGGCAATAAACAGTGAATGAGAATGTGATTAGACACCAGTCTATGAGCTCTTTCTAGGTTCGGGTAGCAGAAGGCAAGTGCCTCACTGTGATGCAGAAAGAACCCCTGGGAAATAATCATGTTGAGTAACTTGAGAGATAGAGCAGAAAATACCAGTAGGTTGCTGTGAAAAATGTGTCAAGAAGCATTTTAATGGAATTTCTTCCACTTTATTTACCAGTGAGCTGGATACTCAATAAATGTATTTACTGTCTTGAGCGTTATAGCACTGCCAACTTCTCTACTCCATGATTGATAGAAGTTGAAAATAACCTTACTGTTCACCATCTGTCATTAAAAAGTCAAGCTCTTCAGGTTCTTCATGTGGACACAGCTTCTTTATAACATTTTAAGTGTTATGGCTATTTCACACTTCATATTTCTTTTGTGAAAGAAATGCAGCCTTTTGCAATGACACAGCTAACTTTATTGTTTCTCTTGCTCCTTGTCAGATTACTGCCCATCCTTATTTTGTAGTCTATTTGAATGTCTCTTGTTTATTTCACATACTTTGGAGCTATCTAAAAATCTTACTGGAAAAATGTAGCACACAGATAGGTACAAACATATATACATGACTGTGTAGAAAGTTACTATTTTAATTATCAAGGCTTCTCATAGGACATACTACATTAAAAATTATACAAAATTGCCGTGGCCCATGTGGCTCAGTTGGCTGGGCATCGCCCCACACACCAAAAGTTTATGGGTTTGATTCTTGGTCAGGTCACATGCCCGTGTTGCAAGCTCAATCCCAGGTATGGGGGCTCTGCAGGAGGCAGCCAATCGAGGTTTCACTCGCACATTGATGTTTCTCTCTCCCTCTTCCTTCTTCTCTCTAAAAATCAATGAAAAATCTTAAAAAAAATAAATTACACAGAATTAACATTTCTCTTTTAGGCCATGCAGCCATTTTTTGATAGTTGGCCTTGGATAAATTAGTTTATTCTTATAAATTATCACAATAGAAAAGAGAGGCCCTAGCAAGTTTGGTCCAATGGATAGAGCATCAGCCTGTGGACTGAAGGGTCCAGGATTCAATTGTGGTCAAAGGCACATGCCCTGGTTACAGGCTTGATCCCCAGTAGGGGGCGTACAGTAGGCAGCCAATCAATGATTCTCATCATTGATGTTTCTCTCTCCCTCTCCCTTCCTCTCTGAAATCAATAAAAATATTTTAAAAAAATAAAAGAGAGAATTAGAAGAGCTATTTTGAGATCACTAATATGTTATTTCAAAGAAGAACAGAAGAGTGTAGTAATAAGGGGCCTGCTGAGTTTCCAAGTTAATTAGAATTGAAGTAGGCAAGAAGGGAAGGACAAGTTACATGTAGACCTACAAGAGATGGAAATAATTAGATAATAAATTAAAGTAGGTGTTTAATAGACATGCAAATTTTAAAACAGAATTGAAGGAAAGGGCAGAATTTAATTAAAGAATGGCCAAACATTGAAAACATGGAGCTTGGTTATAAAATGTTATCTTGATTGGAAAAATTGAGTTTCATTTTACTTACATTTTGGTGAAAATAAAGGGAATAATTCAGATAGACAATGTTCAAAATGTTTTAATTTTAAAAATGATCATGTTCTGAATTGTTAGTTTTAAGGGACATACATGCAGCAGACATTACTCCCAGAAGTATCTGAAAGGGAATTTGACTAAAAGGGCTATGTAAAAATGTAGGTTTTGCTTGGACAACTATTAACTAATCATGAAGTATTTTAAATAAATTTTGTAATCTCAATAATTATGTTTAATCCCTATTTGTACAATAAAGCTGCCTGCAAGCATTCTTCTATAAGGTAAAACTGTACTTGATGTTTTACTTTCACTAGTTTTTAGAACACAAGTACAAAGCAACAAAAGTAGAAATCTCCGTGGAAAGAAAAAACAGGCAAATCAAAGCTGTTTTCTAATGATAGAATCCAATATTTCCAAGACTTGTTGATTATATCTCAGGAATTGGCAAAAGTATATAACAATCTAAATTTAAAAATATATCTACAGATATGTACTTTCATTACTCCAAATCCTGCCTTTTTTGGGAAATAGTTAATATAAGAAATTCAAGTATTTTCTCCTTAATTATATATAAAGAGTATCTTTTTTCCTTAGAGAAATGTTGACATTTTTAATGAGTATTGCCTTGCTATAAGTCTAGAAATGTGATGAGCCCTTGACCTAAAGTTCTTACCTGATGCTTGTGAGGGGAAAACTTCCATTATGTTATAGCTTTTATAATAGTTCCTCACCTATGTGACCCATCAATTAAATTTTTAGAGTACATTCTAATTTAGGATTTCCCTGAAGATCACTTTGAATATATATCCCATTCAGAGGTTCCCATGCATCTCATTAAGTATCATAACCCCCCAGAAACATGTGCTATTGGCACATCAAAATCAGCACCGAGATTCAAATTTCTTTTGAGAGCAGTTTGTGAAATTAATTTACCTATATGATATAGGCCTGTTAAGGGCTTCACTTAACATCTGCTGGGTCATCTTTGCTAGACATTTTTATCTGAAGAAATAAAAAATATTCCTAGTAGTAGCATTTATTTAATCCCCTAGATTCTAATTCAGGCAAACATGAGATGCAATACTCATAAAACACCCCATCCTTGAGATTTGTTCAGCTTAATGTTCTTCAGAATATTAATATATTAAAAGCTGAGTGTTTTTCACAGTTTGCGTCTCACAAGTTAACCAGAGGCAAAATTCCGTAGTTTGAGGATGATGAATCTAGTTAGTGTTCTCTGCAGATCCATTACTTCTTGACATTCCCCCCCCCCCCCCCCCCCCGTGACCTCAGTGAGACTGTTCTCAATTAGCTTTAAAAATGTCTCTCTTCCTATTTAGTGTTCTGCTTCCTTTGCCTTTCTTTTGTATATTAGTAAGTTTTATTATCTCCTTGACCCTCCCTTCTATAATCTCCCCACCTTCTTCTAGCTCCTTTATGGCCTGTACTCCCAAATTTGGATAACTACACCTCTTTGTGATTCAGTTCTCTGGATGAAATGGTGACATTGTAATTATTATTCAGAGGTTATATGTAAAAGACCCAGTTTGGTTTCTCTTCTCCCTCTTCTAGCTAATCCTGGCCTCTCTCCTGAATTTCAGATTCCCATTTCCTGGCATCAGCTACACACATTTAATGGCCTGTGTGTAAAAAGCAATATTCTAAACTTTCTTTCCCTCTGCCCTTATGTAATCTCACTCTTGGTGGCATTGCCCATTTCCCTGTCAGGCATAAGACGCCCAAGTCACCTTTAATTCCACTCTCTTCTTCAGCATTCCCTTCTATAATCATTTGCTTCTTACTCTGAAACATTGTTAAGCCCATTCCTACTGTGTGTCCCAACTGGCATTCTGTAGTAGTAAAAAAGTTCTGTGTTTGCACAAACTTTTCTTAGCTCGTTATAGTTTAAAAAATGTTACTCCGTGAAGGCATTGGACTCCCATTACCCTTTCCTTGCTCAGTTAGTCAAGATGAACTTGGTTATGCCTGAGGAACAAGCCACATCGAAATCTCAGTGATTTAATGCACTGCAGAGGTGAACAGGGGATCTCTTCTCATTGTAGACATTTAGGGACCCAGCTAACAAAGGCTATATTTCAACAGTTGCTTCTATAGTCACCAAGGAAGCATGAAACAAATATGGTAAATCACTCATTAAATCTTAAAACATGTATCAGAAGTGACACATATCACTTGTTATGCTATTGGCCAGAGAAATTCACATGACCAATAATAACTTGAAAAAAAAAATAGAGAAGTGCAATCCTGCCATGTGTCTGTGAGGAGAGCTGGAATATTTGTGAAATCGTAATGACTCAATTTTGACAATTATAAGGACTTCCACACTGGTTTTCTTGCCTACATTGACATCCTCTTCCTCAGACTCTTTACAATAAAATCTCGCCATCATAATTCTATTATTAAAAAATTTCATTTACTTGTTTAGTGCCTGTCATTGTTTGAACACCACATTTGACAAAATTGTAGCATGAACTGTGCACTTTCATTTTGCATTTAATAGAATTCCTTGAAGATTTTTGCATAAACTGAATTGCTTTCATATTTTTAATTTAATTGGCAATATCCTAGTCTACTTCATAGCTATGTTAAAGGTACTGTAACCATTCTTCAACTTGTGGGAGTTAGGACTATTTCAGGCATTTTATGTTTAGCCTATACAACATTTTAAAAAGGCTGACTAAGTAAGGTTAAGCTAGTTTAAAGACTGTCCAATCAGCCTTACACAAATCAGATATCTTATCCAATATCAAAGCTTATTGATGATTTCAAGAATACAAGTAGTCAAGAGGCACAGGTGAAACAAGGCGAGTTTTAGGATATTGAGAATAGCTCCTCAGGTCTTTCTTTCCTGCATTGGATACACGCTCTCTAACCCAGAAAAAGAGATGAGGTTTCTAAGTATGGTAAATGGATTACCATGTGTAGGGGAAATATTCAGATAACTTTATCTTTATGTAGTTGTGTGGCTTATACTACATTTGCCATAGAGGTACACCTTATAAATTCACAGATTGTAGATTTGTTTAGCAAAAACCATCATAAACTAGTGACATCCTGCTAAAAATAGTCATAGATAAGGTTTCTCCTCCTAAGCAAATATTTGCTAGCAGATTTAGTTACCAGTATGTTTACAAAGCACGGAAACATCTACCTTCCTTTCTTTCCCTTGGATCTTACCCCTGATAAAAGGAGAGAAATTGATTATAAACCAATTGTTTAGCTGATTTCTACACAAGACTCAAGTAGTATATATTTGGGAATTAGTGTTCATATTCCAGATTATTTCTTTGAGATTTAAGATACAAGCAATTAACTTTCTTCATTACCCAAACAAATATACATATATACATATATACTAGAGGCCCGGTGAATGAATTCATGAACCAGTGGGGTTCCTTGGCCTGGCCTGCAGGATCGGGCAGAAACTTCCTCTCCAATACCCCATGAGGGGTCCCAGATTGCAAGAGGGTGCATGCCAGGGTGAGGGACCCCACCAGTGCACAATTGGGGCTGGGGAGGGACGCAGGATGTTGGCCAGCCAGGGAGGAACTGTGGGAGGGCTCCAGGGCATGTCTGGTCAGTCCACTTAGTCTCGATCCGCCGGACCCCAGCAGCAAACTCACCTACTGGTCGGAGCGTCTTCCCTGTGGTGGTCAGTGCACATCAGAGCAACTGGTCGACAGGTTAACTGCCTGCCTCCTGGTGGTCAGTGCACATTATAGCGAGCGGTTGAGTGGCCTTAGCATATCATTAGCATATTATGCTTTGAATGGTTGAACAGCCAACTGGACAACTGGATCCTTAGCATATTAGGCTTTTATTATATAGGACTAGTAGCCTTGCACATGAATCTGTGCATGAGTAGCTCGCTGCCGTTTGCCTCAGCTGGCCACCCGCCCACTGCTGCGGGTAGCTCTCTGCGGCTCGTAGCTCACTGCCCAGTGTCGGAAGCCGGTCCATCCTTGCTGCTTGACACAGTCGCTGCAGGAAAGAAACATCTGCACAGCATATGTTTCAAGGGACCTGGCGTATATAGCATACTGTTCTTAATATGTTTGCTCCCCTTAGCGCTGTGTGTTTTAACCAAGGTCACCTCTCCGAGAAAGGTTGTTTCCCCAGGTAGGAATTTTTCCCTGAAGTCAGGGAGGGGATGCCTCTCCTAGAAAGGTTGTTTCCCCAGGTAGGAATTTTTCCCTGAAGTCAGGGAGGGGATGAAACTCCTTAACTAAGTGCCAGGCGGGTAGTTAATCACTTTAACTACAAACAATCATGCTTAAGCTACATAATCTTTACTCCCTGGAATGGAGATAAGAAACGCCCTAACCTTTGTAATAGAAATTGACAGGATTAAAATCAACTGGTATAAATACGGATGTAACAAGACAATAAACAGCAGAACTTCGCTGGAGATCCAGACCAGAACTTGGCTGGAGATCCTGGCTGGAGATCCTGGCTAGGCTGCTGATCAACTGAACACTGTCTCCGTGTCCTTCCTTCTTCGCCGACTCCGTCTACACCTTTGGGGACCCCTGGACCTGCTGGGGTTGGACCCCGGCAGCCCAGCCCTCCTGTAGCTCTCCACCACTTGTAGATTGGTTGTGATGTTATGGTGTAATGGATAATTAGCTTATTCCTCTCTTATTATATAGGAGATTAGCCTATATAATAAGATAATGTGTGTTTTATCCTTCCCCTGAGGATATGTATTTATTGATTTTTAGAGAGAGAGGAAGGAAGGGAGAGAGAGAGAGAGAGAGAGAGAGAGACATCAATGTCAGAGGGAAATATTGATCCATTGCCTCCCCAAGCACACTGATGGGAATTAAACCCGAAACCTAGGCATGTGTCCTGACCCGAATTGAGCTTTCAACCTTTTGGTGCATGGGATGATGCTCCAACCAACTGAGTCAAACAGATATGTATATATTTTTAAAAGTTATAAAACATCCAACTTTACCTCACTTAATGTCTGAGTGCCTTATGCTTGATAAATAATCTTAGGTTTTCCTGTGAAGAATAATTTTAGTGGAAGTCATGGAAACGGAAAGATTTGTCACTGTCTTTCTCCATATAACAAAGTATTTCCAGTTTCTTTCCCATTATCCCAATACTTTCAAAAGAAGTAGTTTTCTTACTATCAATGTGTAAATAAATAAGAATGCCTGTCTGCTACATTGGCCTAATTTGGACTTAAGGATTTTATTTTTGTCTCTTTGAAAATCAGCTTGAGTTCTGTTACAATAATTATATGACTAATCACTGGTTTAGTTAAGACAAGTATAATATATCACAAAAGTTGTGTAGCAAGTTTATTAATTTGGATATCTCAATAAAATATTCTAAATCTGATATCTCATCAAATATTTACATATATAAGATAATATAGCTATGATTCTTGTTTTGAAATGACATTTTTAACAACTGGGGAGAATGCATGCCTTATTTTTTGCTTACTCATAAATATTAGTGCATTTCTATGTCCAGTTTGGTTTTTTGAAAACAAATATGCATCTTTACTTTATAATCAAGATCTTTATAATCATGATTAATCCCTGAGAAAATTTGAGCTCACTAGATGGAATGATTAATTAATACTCTGCCTTTTTTTTAAGGGTGATTTTACAGACACATCTTTAACTCAGATACAAATCATACAACATTTATAATTCATATTCTAAATAAATGCATTCAAGAAAATTAATCCCTGAATGTAATCCTGATTGCAATCACCTGGTTTTCCCTAATCTTTCAGGCTTCTGAGAGGATTGTGCCAATATTCTAGTAGAAATCCCCCAATAAAAATAACAGTGAATAAAAAATAAACTTGATGTTTAACAGGACTGTTCTTCACATTAAGAGGAAAAAACAACAGCAGAAAGTTGAACCTTGTACATTATTTTCTCTCCCTTGGTATACACCATAGATTTAGAAAGGGCTTGTTTTTCTGTCATGACAACACCATGTGCTTTAGTTGCTCTCAGCTTGGCTATCAGCCCCTGTTCATTTTGTAGTTGGTTAGCGGATAAATTTCCAGGGCTCCTTCACATGTTCCAGCTAATGGAACTCTCAGCTGAGCTGAGGTGTGCTAGGAGGATGCTTGTATTTCCTTTTACTGCTCGCAGCGAAAGTACCTCAATCCCAATGACACAATAGCTTCCTATTGCAAAGATTTTACTAGAGATTTGAGGCTGCCAAGAAGAAGTAAAAATGACACAACAAATAAAAAAATAAACTTGATGCTGAATAGGACTGTTCTTCAAATTAAGGGGGGAAAAAACAGAAAGTTGAACCTTTTACATTATTTTCTCTCCTTTGGTACACTCATTCCAAGACTTCCTCCTCTATCTCAGTCACCGTCATCTTCTTTCTTGCTCTGAAATCTAACCCTTGTTTAATTCTCCCATTGCAGATCTCATGCTTTCAGGAGATGCCAGACATTTATCCAAGAGTAAGAGATCAAGTTCATTAGAAAACCTTGCCAGGCAAACAAACAAAAAAGCCACCTCGCTAAGCAGTTCTCACTTTAGGCTATATGATCACGTTTTGGGGCCTAATACATTTAATTCACTGATGTTTGAACTTTTATTATATGCAATATAAGGATTTTTCATCTCTTTCCAAAAATTGTTAGAAAGGATGAGGAAGGGTGGTTGTTCTTCTGGTTGCATGTGACTGGAAAAGGAAAATAGGACAAAGGAAAAATAATAAAGTAGTCAGATTGAGATGAAATCTGGGTGAAGTCTGTGTTTAAAATGTTTGCACACTTATAGCTTAGGCCTGCATAATATCTATCTTTAGGGCTGCGGCTGTTTATAAAAGACGTTGGACCATCTCAGCACTGTCCACCTGAACAAAGACTTCCTCAGAAACAAAATTAACTCTTGTTGCAATTTACTCTTTAGACAGAGGCCTGAGTCTCTCCATCAAGCAGGACACTGTTGGGAATTAATTATTCTGGAAATCTTACAGCCCAGCAATCTCATTCCTTCCTGGAAACTGTAATATCTCCTGTGACTACTGAACTGGAATCTTGTCTGGCTAGTGCTCTCCACTAGTCCGTGTTCTCATTCAGCTCTGCTTGTCTGGTCAGCTCAACATTTTTGCTGCTCACCTTTCTCTTGAAAAGGAAGGGACCCCATTCCATGACCCACGAATTTCATGATATGCTCATCATCTATCCAAACAACTCCTTTGTCTTAACACAATATCTCTAAAAGGACAGTACTTACTGTGGATGATTTTAAGTGGTGAGAAAACAAGACATCAATAACCTTGAATGACGTAGGCTTGCATAGAATGTTACTTTCTTGCTAATACTCCTTTATTCATTCTGTACATATCAATAAAAATGGCTCTATGTGTTGATGATCATTAACACTTCACTAACATTTTATAAATATACTAGAGGCCTGATGCATGAAATTTGTGCATGGGGCTGGGGGGTCCCACTCAGCCCATCCTGCACCTTCTCCAATCTGAGACCCCCTCGGGGGATGTCCGACTGGCGGTTTAAGCCCGATCCCAGGGATCGGGCCTAAACTGGCAGTTGGACATCCCTCTCACAATCCTGGACCACTGGTTCCTAATTGCTCACCTGCATGCTGGTCTGATCGCCCCTAACTGGCCCACCTGCCAGCCTGGTCGCCCCTAACTGCCCCCTACTTGCAAGACTGGTTGCTCCTAACTGCCCCCCCCCCCCCCGCCAGCCTGGTCACCCCCAGCTACCCCCCCACTGGCCTGGTTTCCCCTAACTTCCCTCTGCTGACCTGGTCACCTCTTACTGCCCCCCCCCCCCCGCCAGTCTGGTTGCCCCCACCTGCCCTCCTCTGCCAGCCTGGTTTTCCCTAACTGCCCCCCACCCCCCTGCCAGCCTGGTCGTAGGAAGCCACCTTGTGAGTGTGTGAGGGTCAATTTGCATATTACCTCTTTATTATATAGGATATCAAAATTGCATATATGCATTTAGTATGTGACCGCACTGTAGTACCACCTTTTTTCAGATCTAGAACTCATTTAGTTTCTTAAACTACACCTGCTCTTTCATCTCAGCCCTTCAATTCCTTTCTCTTTCAGCTCCTTGAAGCCTTTTACTAAGCCAAGACCACAAGGTCCATAATCAAAACCACTCTCTTGCACACATTGTCATTTTCTTTGGCTCACTGTGTCTGAGCTTTATACATATAGAAAACACCCAACTTTGGATTAATAGTATCATCATCCTTTTCTGCTAAGCACAGCAGAAGAAATAACACACTACACAGACATTGGGACCATTACAATTTCCTTGTCTTCAACCCCAGCCAAACATCAACACTACCTAGAAATCCACTGATTGCCTACTCAGATAGCTCCTATACCCTCCAATGATACTTAAAATGCTCCTGCTTCCTTTCCTATCACACTGCCTCCTGATATCCTTTCTACTAAGGAGACAGATATATACTTTGGAAATAAAAACCATCCTCCAGTAACTTCACCAAATAGCTAATCCTACACATCCAGTCATTCTTTGCTTAGAACTCCTATTAATTTCCCATTACCTTCAGGATAAAGTCTAAATCCCTAATCTGGCTTGTAAGGCTTGTCATATCAGTCTCTGCTAATCTCTCTTTCTCTCCTATCAGTTTTTGTCTTGCACTTCAGGTTGAAATTATATTGCATTTGTTTCAGCTCTACAAATTAGCCGTGCTTTGAGTATTCATACATCATGTAACTCTCCTCTGCCTGGAGGCGATACCCGATAACGGACCTCCTGTATTAGCCAACTTCTGTTTATCCTGGAGATCTCAGCTTTGGATGGTGTTATTCTAGAATGTCATAACTGAGTCTCCAGTATTGGATTAGTTAGTTCTACATTCGCCAAGTACCCTCTGCACTTGCCTTACATTAGCACTTATTTCATTATGTTGAAGTTTTCTATTTACTTGTCTGTAATCTTCATTGGCATGTAAGATTCTTGAGACCATTGATTGTATTTTGGTATGCTCACTGGACCCAGTGCCTGGCATATAGAAGCTGCTTAATGAGTTTCTGAAGACTGTCTGATGTTATAAGTTCAAAAGGGCATTAGAATAAACTAGACCTGTTGTTCATGATGAGAAAAACTATCCTTGTTCTCAACTTCAAAGATACCCCTTCTTGGGTCCTGGAAGCATAACTATTAATAGTAAATAAAGCAGAGTGGTGTTTTCTTTTTCTAAAGTCTTTTTACGTAGGTCAATAAGATAACAGCAAAATATAATTCTATAAAAGTACTTCTGTATTTATCAAAATTATGTGTTTGGGTAACTGTTGTTCTCACATAGTGCAGGGATAAATATAGCTTTGGGTCAGTATTTGCTAAGTTTAATGTTTCATTGCCTGAAGAATCCTTGGAAAAGTTAGCCATTTAAATTCAGAATTATATTCTGTCAGCAAAGTGAGTACTTTATTGCCAGGCACTCGGGATATATCAGTGAATAAAACAAAGGTCCATGTCATCATGGGGCTTACATTCTAGCAGGGCATCTTGCTGGCAAATAAAACAAATAAACAAACAAATAAATTTGTTATTTTAGAAGATGGTAAATGCTATTGAGAAAAAATATCACTGTAAGGAAAAAATAGGAATGTTGGGATCGAGTGTATGGTTTGCAATCTTGAGCAGCAGGGGCCATGTAAGATCCCAATCATTTCATTGTTTTGCAGCCTAATAACAATAAATCATTTTTGTGAGTATTCATTCATGTATCCTGGCTTAGAGCCACTGAGCATTTTGGAGGTAGAGATAACAGCATCTCCTAATGAGTCAGATGCAAGGTGAAAGCATACATAAGCTTATGCTCCAAGGGGCAGCCTAGACAGAGGTAGGAAAATTGAGAGGCCTGATGATCACAAGTGTCTGAATCAAAGGCTGCACTTTCCAACCCAGAGGTGGACGAAGGGAGCTCCTGAGGAAAGAGCTGAGATTCTTCGCAAAATTTTCAGGTTCCCCACTAGCACATATATCAAAGAAAATTTGGAGCCCTCAAGTTCTATGGCATAAAGTATTGTCAAATTATTTTGTCCAGAAAAGCATCAAAGCAATTGTAATAAAATCCCTACTACAGTTATGGGCGTAAACCATATCAAGAAGATATTTAATCTTGAACATTATGGTTATCCTCGAATAACCAAATTAGAAAGGAGTTAGCTGTTTGACAATCTTTCATCAGAAATCAGCACATTCTTCCTATGAAATCACCACTGTGCCTTGTACAATGATGTGAGGACATTGTTCAGCGGCTTCTTTGGAAATTGCAATGTCTAAACATTTACAACTGAATTCTTAGCACTAAATAACCAATCATAAATCTTTTTATTTTATTGTTTGTGACCTACTTCACTTAGAAGCATAATTTATTTTAAAAGGCTTTTTGCAGGAAAAAAAAATCACACTAAAAGCTGTGCTATATTGACCAAGTGGCAGCCACACATTCTGCCACTTCTAGTAAATTATTGGTTACTCTGAAAATATTTTATACTTGATAAGCTGATCTCAAAGAATGATCTACTATACTTTATTGTCAACTTATATTTAAGTAGCATGTTGGTAATAACTTCTCTAATTAATTATTTAAAGTTTTCATTTATGAACTTAAGACTTCTCTACTGAATATAATTTTTCTGCACTATAATATTTCATCTAATGGAAATTGTGTTGGAAATAAGAAAGGGTAATGGCAGAAATAACCTGAGGCATTTTGTACTGAAGATGTGAACCCCAGCTTTCTAGTACATCCGGATGGTGACATCCGATCACTTTAATCAGCATACTTTATTTGGATCATGGTAACACTATAAATATTAAATCACAATGCAGTCAAGCCTGGATTATTGCCACTTTTTTTAAATGACTGTATGACCGTAGTCTATGTAGTTTTAAACATAGTGTCAAAGTTCTAACATAGTGCTTTTTAAAGTATAATATTTATTTTTAAAATTATTTTCCTCAAGTGGAGGAAAACTTAAAGGTTTAATGACTTTTGTGAAGGAAACCTTGCCTTTTTATGAACTATAGTTAATCTTTAATAAAATTCACCACCAATTTTACCACTATTTCCTTTCTAGGGAATACACTGATTACAGAACTTCATAACTAAAAATTGCCCATCTATATTCATGTGATTAATGTAACATGGAATTTACAAATTGAAATGCATAATGCTGGAAAAGTAGGAATAAAGGTTTTGATAGTAATGCAAATCTGTGCTGCATGAATTAAATACTTTCTCTCATGGGTTAGGAAGTGAATTGTGTTTAATAGCTCAACATTTTTAATTGGGTTTGCAGTGATAAAAAATTGTATAACACATCTTAAGTGGATTTTGTGATTTCTCAAATATTTAACTACCTACTACATTTTCTTGTCTACTAAAAAGCATACAGACAAGTACTTTATATAAAAAGGGATGTTACTATTTCTAAATGGCTTTTTGTTATTTTCACTGACGTATTGTGTATCTCTAGTCAGAATGTTCATACAGGAACCATTTTATGATACATGACTAAACAAAAGGACTTCTAAGGTTAGTAAAATGACAGTACACCATTGAGAATAGCACCAGAGACACAAATCATGGAAAAAACTGAAACATCCCAAAGACTTCAAGTAAATCTGAAAACATGTATATGTTCTCAACAGGTACATTTTATATATTTTTTCATTTTAATATCCCTTTTATTTTCTCTGTTTTTTCTTTTTTTTCATAGATTCCAAAGGAATTGAGGTTGCTGAACAATTTGTTACTCCTTAGGCCAAATAAGCCTTCTTTTGGAAGCAAAAAGTATTGGTAGTTTCTCCAACTTGGCTTTTCCTTTAGATATGTGAAAGTGGGTCTGTAGATAAAGTAAAAGGATCCACCACAATGTCCTTTCGGGATAAAATGTCACGTAAAGAAGAACACTTCCCTAATCTACATTGCCAGTAAATTCAGCTCATGAAGTTATAATCATTTTCCATCCACTCAGCAAGTATTTACTGTGTACTCGGTGGTATATAAAAACAGGGTGAATTATAAAGGTAATACAAAACAGAAATTCCATGTTTTGGGATCTTGAAGTCTATTCAGGATAATAAAATACATACATGTTAAATAGTTCATTAATAATACAAAGCAATATGTTAAATGCTACAATTATTTCACTTTCCTGCTAAATTCCCCCCCTCCCCCCCAACCACTTTGGCTGCTGCTTTCTCTGGACCATTGCATTTTCCACATGTCCATTAAATGATGGCATGTCTTGAGCCTTAGTTTTGGATTCTCTGTATCATCCACAGTCTTTCAATAGGTGACTACCTCCATACCCCTTAAATTTCGCCCATAAACAAGGTGACTACATTTATATATCGAGGCCAAACTCTTTTCTGCCTTCTTAATACTTCCTCTTTAATAACAAATCCAAAACCTGATTCATGATCTTCACTTCCAATTTAGAACCTCTGCCAGTATTTGTGTCTTAGGGAATGACACCAACATTTACCCATTAAGATGTGAAATCTGGAAACCTAATAGTTCTTCTTGACCTTTATTTCTCAATTCTGTCTACTTCTCTCGATGTCTAGGAGCCTACCACTCTAATCCAGGATTCCTATCATGCTTCGCCTGAGCTAGAGTGACGACTCTCAACTGGTCACCTATGCAGATCCTTTTCATAACATTGTGTGTACATCACACAGGATGATCTTTAAAATTGAAATTCCGGCCCTGCTATCCTATTCCTTAAACATCAGTATACTGGGTGGGCCAAAAGTAGGTTTATAGTTGTGAGTACACAAAACAGAGTTTATTTTTAAATTATATTATAATTTATTAATGATTGTATTATTTTTATATAAACAACTGTAAATGTACTTTTGCCCCACCTTGTATGCCATAAAGCCATTTTTTCTTCACATGACCTGTGACAGTCTGCCAGTCCTGGGCCCAGTCCATCTCTGTTTGCTATCTGCTCCAGCTCTGCTGGCCTTCATGAAGATCCTTGTTTCTTGCCCTGGTTTTCCTTCCACAGGCCTATGAGTATAAAACCCACTTACTTTTTACCTTAGATCTTCCTGATTTTTAGCTCCTACCTTACACATAGTTTTCTTATGGAACCTCCTCTCAGTAGGTTCTCGGGACACATGATTCATTAAACAGTTGCATTTCTATATGTGATTATTTGCTTGTTGTTAGTCCTTCCACTTGACTGAAGTTATCATGTGACTGAAGTTACATGATAGCAGGAAGCATATCTGTTTTGCTTACTATTATAACTCTAGTATACTCCTATTCCGTGTCTGGAATAGGAGCTTGAGATGTGAGATGAATGATTGTGTGAATGAATGAATGAGCAGTGGCTATGATAGAGAAAACAGGAAATTGTTGAAGGAAATAAGAATAGATGATAGGGAAGAATTAATGGAGGATATGAAACTTGAGGTAGTCTTGGAAGGAAGGGAGATTCGGAAGAGACAGTGGGATTAAGAAAGGCATCCTCGCCCTAACCTGTTTGGCTCAGTGGATAGAGCGTCGGCCTGAGGACTGAAGGGTCCCAGGTTTGATTCTGGACAAGGGCATGTACCTTGGTTGCGGGCACATCCCCAGTAGGGGGCGTGCAGGAGGCAGCTGATGGATGTTTCTCTCTCATGGATGTTTCTAACTCTCTATCCCTCTCCCTTCCTCTCTGTAAAAAAATCAATAAAATATATTAAAAAAAAAAAAAGAAAGGCATCCTGCAATGGGGAGCCATATGAGTAAAATACTAGGAATAGAAATATTCTTTAGGTTGAATAATGATAACTTTTCAGGCAAACCATTTTGGTTCATTTTTTGTAAACAGTGGAGGTAACATTGGCCATATAAGATTAGTCCAAATTTATGAACTTTGGAATTCCAGGCTGTAGGAGACAGTCACAATAATATAGTTTATTGAGTATATCATTACATATCCACTTAGGGGACTAAAAAGTTTAGCAATTATTTATTGTTTCTGATGGAAAAGCTGCTGCTTTCATAGAATAGGATACTTCAACTGATCTTTAAAAAAACAAAACACAGTATTTTGACCAATCTGTGACTACTTAGTGTTATTCTGGGGAAATATTTAGAAAAGCTTGATGATAATGGCTATAATCTTAAGTGTTTCTATTCAGGTCAAGATGATAAAGCCCCTCACCTATTTCCTTAGTTTTAAAATTATTTCTTACTTTGTCAATATAAATTGATACGTGCATAATGGAATAGTAGAAGACACGATAGCTTCCTTATGAGACCTACATTTTCTATTTGACATAGATGAAAATGATCAAAAGTAAAAAAGGAAAAGAAATCAATTGTTGCTCTTTCACATCTACTTCATTTTTCTTCTTTTTTAAAATTATCAGTTTGTGTTGGTGACCTGGTCTGTGTTCAGGCAAGCATCCCCTAAGCTTTCATCAGTGATTAAGAAGCATTCATTATGTACTCTGCTTGACATGGCCATTACTTAATGCTCACTTAACAAAATTCTACATGACTGAATTATCACAGTGGGTGAGGGAACAGATGGCCAGCTGGCCGGAATCCACGCCTGCTTTGTTTTATGCTTTCTCAAGTCTGCCACAAAGATGCCACATGCGAGATCTGGCGGGGGTAATCCAAACAGTGACTGGGCTGTCCAGCTGTGCTTCCCTGTTCTCAGCTGTGAAGTCTGGGTCGGCACTCTTACCATCTGAGCACAGCTGGAACATAGACGGACATCACAGTTCCATGATTAAGATGGCAGGAACAGAGGGAAGATCCAAAAGTAAAAATAGCAATCCTCTCCCCCACCTTCTGTCACTGCCTTCCGAAACAAAACCACTACTCTAAACGTCAAGAGAAAGAGCTGTAGTTTTGTAAAAACAGTGCACCTACTTTTAACACCTACTGGTAATTATAAGATTACCCCCGAACTACTATTTTACAAATTGCCAGACTATTCAGCAAAGAACATTGGACTTGGCCCCAGGCTTAAAATTGGACCTGCTATGTGTGGATGAGAAAGGCTACAGATTAGAAGCATAAACTTCAGGTTTTTGTTATGTACTATGATTAGGGTTTTTTTGGATTATATGGTGATATTCCTAAAATTAATAAGAAATTTCAATCATCATACAGTTATGAAGCAACATCAAAGTAGCTAACACTTTAATTCATCCTGATCTATAGGGGTACAAAAATATAAGGAGGAGAGGTTCCTGTGCACACAGAGTGTATGATCTCATCAGGGAACAAAAGAGGCCCATGAAATAATTAGAGAAGAAAGCCGTGTACAGTGAATGCTAAGATGCTAATCACGCAGTACGGGAGGCAAGTTCAGTGGGAGCCCGAAAAAGGTGAAGAACTCTCAGAGAGAGACTGATGAAGAACATGCGAATTTTGTAGCTGTTAAGAGACACCATGTGAAACAGTAAAACTGCTTGTTACTCCTGCAACGTAGGCTCAGATATTTGCTTATTATAGTATACATAGAAAACACTGGTCCCTGATCTGTCTTTCTATGCCCCATCCTACTGATAGGTAGAAGAGGGAACAACCCATGGTACTAATGGCAAGCTTGGATATCGTATTACTTTGTACCACCTGCTGGTGTGTATTCTCAAGCTTGAATAGCATTTTGCCACCCATGGCATGAGAGTTCTGACAGATGCGCCTCTCAAACAAGTGATTTGCTGAGTTCTGTTTGCAAACAGCTCCCTGATTAAAGAGGGCTTTTCAAGGAGTTAGAGAGAAATAGTTATACAGGTAACCAGAGGTGGTTTTCTATAATTACCAAACGCAGAAAGAGATTTTTTTCTTAGATTGATAAAAAAAATATGTAATATTAGTTTTATCATTTAGCGTGGGTTGTATTCATGGTTTCTGACATTTTTCAGGAATTCTCACAGGGAAATCATTACTCTTACTTTAGTGACCATCTGCAAAAATAAAGGTATGACAGCGATTACCATGATAGCTTGTACTTTTGATATCCATGTTTCTCTTAGATTTTGGGAGTGTTTATCCCATTGACCCCAGCTTTCAAGATGCACCTGGGCCTTACATTACTAATTTCAACAATAATTACTCAACTTCATATGTTATTTATTAATTTCCACAAGGCCTCTGATACTATCCTTAATATTCATTGGCACATTATGTCAGATTTAGTTTCCTTTGCCTTAGGGAAAAAAAATCGAAGGGCAAGATTGTCTTTTGTCTTGTGTTCACCATTTATTGCTCTGTTAACAATAATATCCCACAATCATTCTGTCAGCAAATATTGGCTAGCTTAAAGGTGCCCCGAAATACCTAGCATGTTTTGGAGGTTTAAAAATGTATATGCATTATAACTACAGAGTCATGAGACAGATTGCTATTTGGGTAATACAACATTCAGAGCGGAACACCCATTGTGCACATGGTGGTTTGGGAAGCTTGTTTTGCGGTGATGTGCGAGATGAAGAGACATGGCAGAGGATGGGAGACTGTGCTCCATGATAAGATGCAGCTGTAGCAATGCTTGTCACTTTGTAAAATAATAGATCCTTTTGCTATATTTTAAAGTTCTACTAATGTTTAATAATACATTTACTTATTGGGTAAAGAAAACATGCCGTTAATTGTGACTGAAAGGATTACATGTGTACATAGAAATAATCTATATAAAGACTTTCAAGTTCAGAATGTTGGCCGAGTATGTCAAAAACACTGCCATTCGCAAGCCCTACTCTAAACAAAAGTTTTAAGTGACTAAAGATCAACCCCAAGAAATCTATATTCTTTCTTCACGATTTCCCTCTGTCTTGCAGTGCTGATCATCCTGGGTGCCACCTAAGAAGGCATCTTGGCACTCTTCCTAGGCACTGTTTCAAAATTAAACTGCTCTCCGATCTCCAAAACCATTGAAATATATTTACCACTCTCTGTAATGAGAGGCAAGTGAAATTAGTTTTAGCTAAGATGTTAATTGTTGATACAAAGGAGTGCTTTGTCAGTCAACTCTAATAATAAATGAGGGCTTTGGTTTCCTTGAACTCAGACACCTTGATTTCAGACTTTTAGCTTCCAGAGCTGTGAGAGAATACATTTTGGTTGTTTGAAACCACCAAGTTTGTGTTAATTTATTAGAGCAGATTTGGGGAACTAATAGAGGTGCTCTATATAAAACACCTACTGGCCACCAGTCACCTCAGTGCCTTCCTGTAGACAGTCTGGTCTTAATTGGAAGAGAAAGTTTATGGGTGAGTCTTTAAGAAATCTCTGTCTAGCCCAGGTTTCAATTTTAATTATCTTTTCAAATATTTTTATATTCAAAGAACAATTTGTCAAATTTGCTGATTCCTAAAATTAAATATTTAAATTTATTTATAGTTTACCTCTCTATCTCTCTCTCTCTCTCTCTCTCTTTCTCTCTCTCCCTCCCCCCCCCCCCCCCCAGAGACCCGTACACGAAATTCGTACAAGGCGCTCGGCCCTCGCAGCCGCGGCTTCGTCCAGAAAGTCATCCAGCTGTCCAGTCTAATTAGCATTATATATATATATATATATATATATATATATATATATATATATATATGTATATATACACATATATAATACCCATAGAAACTTTTCTCCCTCAAATGGCTGAATTTGCCCTTTTCATTTTAAAGGGAGAAAGAGGAATAGGGAAGAGAAGGAGGAGAAAGAGAAGGAGGAAGAGGAAGGTCTAGTGTAAAACCTGCTTTGAGAGCATCAATCATATGAATGTTCCTAAAATAATTCCTTCATTTCCAACTGATTTTAAAATTGAGTGGCAGTGGTTCAAAATGGAAACAGCCAAACTGTTTAAAACTTATTAAATGTAAAACCAAACTAGAATATAAGAAGTTGAATGTAACTTCAGGAACAGTATTTGGAGTGAACTTTTGGGTCATAACTATTTCTATTTCATTGTACTGCTAGAACAATTAGTCAAATTATGTTCTTGCTATTCCCTCATTGGCATGCCATTGTATAATAATGTGCATTCATTTTTAATATCTAAAACCAATGTTTTGGGGCATAGTTTGTAAAATTGACCAAGTCTATGTATACATAATCACAGGAGAGTCTTAACCTATTTACTTCCTAATAATCTGTTTACACACTATAAAGAATTCATGATTTGGGGCACAGTCTCTAAATGTGTGAAAAGCTAACCATGTTACACATATGGGAATGACTTTAATTCTCTACTTTTGGAATTGTGAGAAGGGATGAAGAAAAGGAGCAAACCATATAGATCTTTTGCTTTGGTGAGCAATTCATCTTGTTGACATACATATATGAGCTTGCATAAAAATGCCTGGAAAGCATGCTGTCAAATTCAGTTGTTCATTAATATTGATCACATGCTGTCCCCATTGTGTGAGGAGCTACTTAAAGATTACCTACAAAAGTATTCCAGCAGTATCGATTTTAAAACTCCCTGAAGCCTCTTGTACCTTGAAAGTCCACTTATACTTTCACTGTTAAGAGTGCTATTACCAAGTGTTGTTGTCTAATCAGATAATTGGACTTTTATGAATACTAATTAGAACTGAAGCTCATGATCACCACTCTGTAGACTTCTTTTGTATAACTGGAACACCAAAAAGACACAGACTTTTAAAAAGAGATTTTTGAACTGCAGAGCATTTGAGATTACCCTTGTCTGTCTTGTTTCTATAAGCTCTGAGTGGTTGAATAAAACTTGTTTTTAAATGTTGCTCTGGTATTAAATTATTTTCAAAGTGTATACACACACACACACACACACACACACACACACACACACACACACTAGAGGCCCTGATGCCTGGAATTCGTGCAAGCCGCTGGGGCTCAACCCTCGCGGGCCCACGACCCTGCTCTCCCGCCCATTGGTCGTTTGGGAAGGTCATTGCAGAAGGTCATTCCAGAAGGTTGTTCCAGAAGATTGTTCTGCTGGCCAGTCTAATTAGTATATTAGCTCTTTATTATATAGAAGATAGATAGATAGATAGATAGATAGATAGATAGATAGATAGATAGACAGATGAATAAAACTTTGCTGAAATGTTATAGAAAACATGACATGTTATAGAAAAGACACGAGCTGCCCCAAATACAGCAAAGTTTTGGTCACAAACGTTAAGAATGTAGCCATATTACAAACATTTGCTAATAACCCTGTAACTAAGGAAGTTCTAGAACTAAATTTCCAGAAACTATTACATAAGCAAAAAATATATATTAATTCTGAGCTTAGTATATTCATAGTAAAGGATAGCCATTTAAATTACCTTTAAAAATGAGGTACATAAACTGGATAACGAAATGTTTTCTTGTGTTGTGAGCTTACTCTTCCAGCTGCTAACAATCTCATTCCATTTAAATTATTTTTCACAACTTATTAGCAGAGTGCTCAGCCCATAATAGGTGCCTAATGAATAAATGATATTTAACCAGAAATTAGAAAGAATAAAAAACAACTTCTTTGTCTAACAGGGTCAGGGTCAGTTTCTCTACTGTCCTCATAGTACATGCAACAGTACATGCTATAGGTGATGATTAGTATTTATTAGTGAACCAAGACCTTAAAGTAATACTTTGAGTATCAGAAGAGAGATGAGTATTGGATGGGGAAAACACAGCAACAAACAAAAGTTTCCTAGGATCGGTGATTCTCATATGATTAGCCCACTTATCTCTTGGAGAAAGAAACGTGAAAAATGTTATATGTTTTAAACGTTTCCATTTAACGTCAAAAATAAAACTCTGTCTACCAAGCAAATTTTGTGAGTTGAGACTTTGGGCTATGTACTAACCTACATTCTGATTAGTGGCTATAATTCTTTATTGCCTTACCTTTGCTTAGTCAACATATATCAAATACCTACTGTGTGCTGACCATGACCCTAACTACAGAGAATTTATGGTCCAATGGGAAAAAGAGACTTGCAACCACTCATTTTGACACTCTATCCTGAATACTCCAAAAGAGTATATATAAGAAATATAATATCAGTCCACTATATAATGATTAGGGACAAAAACAAGAAAGAAAGAAAAATAGCCTGCATGTTGGGCAGGGTCCATTTATTTCTTATTTTCAAGGTATAAGCAACAATCTATGTATATAAAACACATTATTACAAAATAGTATTGGGAAATACTTTTGACAATTGTTTTCAAACATAGCTGAACTAGAGTACTGTTAGCATCGCAGAGCCTATCTGTATTCATAATGTCAAATACACCCTGACCCTTTGTTGGAAATACTCTGAAACAGTTCCATTTAGGAAGGCTTTAGAGTCCTGCATTATTTATAGGAATGTGCTTAGTGAATTCATGTTGATTCTGTGCATCTGTCAAGATAACATATAAATAAATACACAGATTTTCAACGTGGCAGGAAGTGTGGCTTAATTGGAAAAGATGTAGATTTGCAGTCAGGCGGATTGTGTTAAAACTTGGATTTTCTAGTTAGACATGTTACTTAACCTCCTGGTGGGCTGTTTTTTTCTTTCTTTCTCTAAAACAAATATATATTTTTATATATTATATTACATTAAAATATTATATATATAATGTATCTTTCATGTTGCCTAGCATACAAGGCACTCCAGACATTAAATCCTTTTCCCATTTGCCTTCCTTCTCCCTCACCCTTTAATGAAAATCACTGAATTTCTTGGGATAGGAGAAATACAATAGTCACAACCTCTGTAATAGGTCATCTTTTTCTGAGACCCAGCTGTCAGCTGAAATCATGGTGTCTTTTGTGTGTAAATAAAATGAGCTCCAACTCTCTAGCTCATGTTTTTTGGGGATCCCAGAGGCAGTGCCCAGATTGCTGGGCAGGCTTCACCTCTGCCCTCAGGAAATATCTAGAGGGTCTAGGACTTTAAACACCTCTGTTAGCTCTGTCTTGAGGCTTCTGCACACAATGAATTCTTGACTCCCTTGGCATCATATGCTGTAACACTTCTTTCCTTCTGCCAGGATGAGCCAGAGGAATGCTCAGCCCTCCCCCTTGGTTTCCCCAAACACCACACACAGGTCTGTGTCTAGCAGATGTGAGTGCATATCTGGGTACTCCAGCAGAGAGAGTTCACATAAGAGCTGTGCAGACCCATGTCAACTTGAATTGTAGGCATCACAATTTCTTACGGGCTACTTTTCCTGACATATTACACATCACAACTCTCTGCCGGACCCCCTCTCTTCCTGAAGTCTCCTTCCAGCTCTGCCTCTGGGGTCGCCTCTCCTGGGCTTCCCCCTCCACCCCTATGCTCTCCCCTTTATTGCACAGGCCCACGAACTCATCCTCGGCTGCTAGCTACGTTCTACTTCTCCACAGATGCAGCAGGCTTGAGAAAAGAGTGTCATCTCTCCCAGGATCATATTTGCCCTTCTTCAAAGTAACTTCCATCAGCCACGTGCTTTGGAGTCACAGCTTTAACAGTTCCCAAGAACTGGCAGAGCCTTATTAGTTCTTTTGTTGTTTTTTGAGAGGGTGGTGGCGTTTGTGGTGTTTTTTTTTTAATCCTTCTCTCATCCCACCAACTCTGTGGAAGGGAACATGGAAAATATTTATTTTCTTTCTTATATAAATTGCATCACTCTCTTGAGGGGTCAGGAATAGCTTAATCATTTTTGGTTTTAATAACTTTCTTCCTCTGAGATTCAATTCCTTAAACCCAATTTTCCTCGTATTAACTGCTCTTTTTGGGGGGGAGGGAAACCACTGCATGCTGATTAGACTTTGTTTTCTCATTGGCAAAATGGAAAGATGGGAGTGGGTATCTCCGAGGCTCCTTATTTGTTTGAAAGTATGTAATTCTTTGACTATAATTATTTAGATTTATTTTTAGTTTAGCAGTTAATGTTTCCAGTTAATAACATAGGTCTACATCATCTATATTTTTAATTTGAAGTGAAATGGTGAATCAAAACTCTAATAACGTTTTTATTCTCTTTTCCCTAATTAGTTGATTCTCTAAGGAAGGGTCTCTTTTAGAATCACACATTCTTAGTTTGCAACCTAAATGTATCACTTATAGAAGTTTATTTGAGATACATTATCTAATCTCTCTGACCTTCATTTTTTAAGAATGTAAAAGAGAATGGTAATGACAACTATCTCATCAAGTTACTGTGTGGAATCAGTGAGATGATTTATGTGAAAATAATTTGTAAATTATAAGTCATCATCAAATGTTAATTCATTTGAAAGGACAAAACAACTAGAAACTGAGAAAGAAGAGGAGAAATATGTTCTGAAGCATGATTGGTACTTCTTAGTATTAGAAGAAAACGATTCAAATTGCCACAAACTGATGATTGGTAATGCACCCTCTTCCTGTCTCAATCATTGGCAATGCATTTCCTCATGGGCTGGTGTTGGTTTGTTTAATTGACATGTACTTCCCTGCACTCAACTGCCCACTTAAGAAAATGTACTGGTATTGAGAAATCTGGAGAAAGATCACAGATACATTGATTTCTTTTCACTCTGCAAAGCCAGCCCTATCAAGAAGTAAAGATCCAGCCACGATAGAGTTGCCACATTGTTTCCTATGTCATGCATTTCTTTATTTGGTCCTTCAACCACTAAGTTTCACAAAATTTTAAACCGAAAAACACCAAGTGTCAAAGACAGCTGCTGGAGAAAGAAGTAGAGTTAGAAAGTCTTGCCTCAATGCAAGATGACATTGCCCAGCCCCTACAGTGGTTCCTGTTGCTGACGTCCTGTCCCACTGCTCAAAGTGATGACGGTGACTTTCCCTTTCTCTCCGTAAGTCCTTAGGTGGCTTTGACCCTTGCTTGAGTACCATTCACTATTGCACACTTCCAACAGCCTTGCCTATTGAAGCTCCCACCGGTTGTCTCAAGTTATCACTATTCTTGTGCCAAACCCTTTTGCCTTCACTCTAGTCTGTTCTGAAACTATTTGCTCTTTTTCTTGACTGATAGCCTCCAGGACTCTGAATTCACACTTCACACATAATCAGATACTTGGTTACTCCTGCTTTCTTTTTCTGATACATACGTCTTAACTTTCTCTTCAGTGATTTCTCGTTCACTTATACAGGCGTTTTACTCTGTCCAATTAAAACAGACAATAAACAAAATTATAGTATACTGTTTCCCTTGGTGTTTCTTCATCACCCAGGATAAGCTTTTTCTTTCTTCAACTTGTCTCTTCCCTTCTTCGGAATCTCCATTCTGGAATCTTCCCTGAGTCAATTTGCATCTTCTAAAAAGCCAACTATGAGACACAATTAAAGGTGCCAAGGATTTACTGGGAGATGGTTGTGATGAACAAAAGGGGAGAGGAAGCAGAAGTAGGAGCCTGTTACCTCTAAAGGGTTAAAAGGAAGGAAGGCAGATTGTATAGAAAAACCCTTAGTTTGGCATGACATTTGAGAAAACCTCAACCATACCAAAGGAGCACCCCGAATAAAGAAGGTGCATTAGGGGAGTTCCAGGTCTGGGTAGACTGGCCCAGCTCTACACCCCACAGTGCCGGCATGGTTCTCTCCAGGAGAGCCTGAACACCACTGCATATTGGCCTCACAGGAACCAGTCACTCTAGTGAAGTCATTTTCTCAACACTTATAATTGACTATTACCCTTTCTCTATATTTGCAACTTTTGTTGAGCTATTCTTATGGATTGGCAAAACTTATGATTCTCCAGAAGTATGCCCCACCACCAACTCTCAATACATAGTCTATAAAATATTGCAGCCAGCTATATCCACATCACTTGGCCTATATGGCTACAGTCAATTTGCAGGTTTATTCTCTCACCAGCAGGGTACAGAGCTGCCTGAATAGCTGCAGGAATTGCCATCCAGTATTAGTTTGTAAACATGCAAAAGGCATGTTACAATTCTGAGACCTTAAAACCTACACTTAGTGCTAATTTTTTGCATGCTTAGTATGTGTGTCAGACACTGCTCTGTTTTTTTTAAAAAAATCTGTATTATTACTATTTGAGGTAGATTCTATTAGTATTGACATTTAATAGAAAGTGATATTGAGGCAAAAAAGGGTTAAATAAACCCTTCAAGACCACAGGGCTAGGAAGTGGTTCAACCAGGATACAAGCCCATTGATCCTCATAGCTGACACAACTCATATATTTTGCTATGCCATTAATATTCAAAACACTTCTCTATAAAACGGTTAACCATAAAATGTTGACCTAATGTCTACTTTAGAGCATATGCATTATGCAGCAATATTTTTTTTTTCTGTCTTTCAGGTCCCTGCATTCCTAATCCATGCCATAATGGAGGAACCTGTGAAATAAGTGAAGCATATCGCGGGGACACTTTCATAGGCTATGTTTGTAAATGTCCCCGAGGATTTAATGGGATTCATTGTCAGCACAGTAAGTTATCCATGGTCATTGTGCTTTTATTGTTATTGATTGCAAAGTATACAAGTCATTATCATTTTTGTTTGGAGTGGAATAATAGAATCTCTGAGCAGCGAAGAGCCCTGGCAGTTGGCTAATGCTGCTTCTTGCACACTGAATACACCACCTCCCCAGGCAAGGCCTCCTAGACTGTGTTCTGTCCTCTCTGTGGCATGGGGACTGTCGGGCTTTTGTTGCCCTTTTCATTATTGTTCAGCCACACTTGCAAAATGTAGCTCTTTATATTAAACGGATACCTGTCTCTTTCTTTTATAGTTGTCATGAAGCTACATTCTTCAAGATTTCCAGATATAATTTTGCAGACTAGCTTGAGAGATGATACCCAGAAAATAAAACACCCTCCCTCCCCCTGCTCTATCTATAAGCCAGTTTCCTCCTTCTTAACATGTTGGCATTTTTGCATGAAAATCTTTGAAAGTTCAACAAGTGTGGTATTTGCACTTTTCTCCTTTATCCCCATTCTTATTTATCCTGGGAAGTTAAACAAAATATATCCACTTGTGATGATTTCTTCTCAGAAGTAAAGCTCAGCATAAATGCCAAATGAGCCGGGGGGGGGGGGGCCCTTAACTGCTTCAGGGGTTCAGCAAGCAGGACGGCCACACTGGCCTGTCAGGGAGGCTCTCACAGAGGCTGCGGCCTGTGAACCGAGTCGTGATGGGGGATAGGATGTTGGCCAGAGGGAGGAGAACAGGGGGATGCATGACACATGGTGGGACTCGTGGAGACAGGAGCCTGAATAGTGGTCATTAAGACCTTGGTGTTAGGAATGCCTAAGCCCAAGGTGGGTGTGTCAGTCAGAGCCAGATTTCCAACCACCAGTAAAAAATATAGTGTGTCTCCTGGCTCTGAGACTTTGGGGGCATTTTATACTTTTCTGGGGACTTGCCATCCCCGGGAGTTTGTGGAATTCTGTGAAGCCTGTGAGAGGACAAGGGGCATTTGTGCTCCTTACAACCGGCATTTGTAATTGTCTCTGAGCTCAGGTCACCGAAGAGGAACTGAGAGCTACTGTTTTTCTCAGCCTGGGTCCTGACTTGCTGAGGCTGATTCTCCCCTATGGTGGCATCATTGCTCAGCCTCCACACATGAATCCCTCAACACTTCCCCAGAGAGACAGAGTTGGGAGCCCAGAATCCTGGTTGCCCTTCATTTAGTTGATGTTTACTAAATCCCATGAAGACAATATCCCAAACTCACTTATTAACAAAACTACAAGATGTGTCAGAGTAGTGCCCAGAAGAAGACAGTCAGGCTACCCAACTTGAGCTCCTTAATTCAGAGCTGCCTGCATACCGCACACACACTTACAGAAGATCCCTCCCTTGGAATTAGAACAGTGCTCAGAGGCAGGAATTACACCCAAAGGTCATACCCGCCCAACTTCCTCTTTTCTGTGCTGCAGGGCCTCAGGAGAGAGAGAGGGTAAAAATACACAGGCAGATTCTTACCGTTAGGAATCCTTAAAAAGGCAGTGTCTGGAAGGCACGTGACGATCCTAATGTCACTTAAATATTTCATATTTATGAGTCACTTCACCCTAAACTACTGTTGATGTCAATGAGAAGTTGGGGCTAGCCCTTAAACCAGAGGTTGGGAAACTCCAAATCTAAGTTCCAATTAATATCTGTACAACAACACAAAACTCTTCTCACACCTCTGGGCTTTGTTTTCTTCATATTGTGAAGAAATGTTTTCGTTTCAGTTATCTCTAATAGCCTAGAAGTCCCGTTGTAGACATCCAATCATCATGGGTGACATACACAGGTGGGGCGCAGTCCACCTGCCTCTGACTCCCACACATTGGCTGGACGTGAGCCCTTTCAAAAGAACCATCATGTTTGGAGAAATAGAACAAATCATTGTTGTCCCCATTCTATATAACAGCAGTTCTCAACCTGTGGGTCGTGACCCTTTGGGGGTCAAATGACTCTTTCACAGGGGTCGCCTAAGACCATCGGAAAACACATATATAATTACATATAGTTTTTGTGATTAATCACTATGCTTTAATTATGTTCAATTTGTAACAATGAAAATACATCCTGCATATCAGATATTTATTATGATTCATAACAGTAGCAAAATTACAGTTACTAAGTAGCAATGAAAATAATTTTATGGTTGGGGGTCACCACAACATGAGGAACTGTATTAAAGGGTCGCGGCATTAGGAAGGTTGAGAACCACTGCTCTACAGTAGAATATCCACATTTTTCTCTCATAGATTACACCATCCTCAAATAAGCTCATTAATCCACATAACATGTTGAATTTCAAGACTTATTGTGAAGCACAAAGAAACCCCCCACAGCAGCTGATCTCCCACCAACTGTAAATCCATGTTAGGAATTTCAGTGGAAAGCCCTAGGCTTTACTATTCAATTCAGAACTGGGATTTTGTGGTGTAAACAAGTTGATCCCTATTCTCTGAAGTGCATCACTATTAGAAGCAACAGAAAATGGAGGGAAAGAACTGGTTTTGGAATCAGAGACCTGGATTTGACACCTGACCTTTACAGTTATTGGATAAGTGACCTCAAGCCAATCACTTGACCTTTCTGCAATTGAAGACATAGAAGTTGAGGAATTGAACTGGAAATAGATTATCTTTGTTTCACACCAGCTAGGAGAGTATTATGACTAAATGGGTAGCTTGCTTACTGTATAAAGGTTATCAAGCCTTCCTCTTTATAGATTAAATTGAAAGAATTTAAAAGCCCTGGGAGCCCCGAGAGCTTTTCCAGGTAGGAGAAAACCAAAGCAGCACTTTTAATGCCTTGCAAGAACTTGTAGGCATTTGGGTTTTCCCTCCAGTGGTAATAGTTTTATGGCCCAGATATGTTCTAAAACCTTGATACTCAATGTGTGGTTATGCATTAGCGATGCCTGGAAACTTGTTAGAAATGCACATTGTCAGGTGCCACCTTAAACCAACTAGAATGATCCCCAGTTGACACCCAAGGATATTGAAGTTTGAGAAATACTGCCCAAGGCTCTCAGTAGCTAAAAGTAATCATCTCATAAATTAAGGTAGCAGCTTTGCATTCAGTTACAGAATGGTAATTATAGGCAAAATATTTAGTGTGGCTTTTGCAAATCAAAACTTTATTGAAAATCAATGAAAATGAGAGATTACCACTAGAATATGACATTCCTTTTGGGAAAAGAATTTTAAAAATTCTTCAGACATTTGCATATGGGGGAACTATTTAATTTAGTTCTATATGACAGAATGTGAATTAAATATCTCTGGTAATATAGCTAAGTAGTTAAAAAAATTTATGTTTCATGATACAGACATGACAAATACATAGTCAATACATATACTTTAATGATTAATTTGTCAATATGCTGCAAATTAGGAAAAAAGGCTTTAGTACCAGCATTAATATTACCTATATATTCTTTTAAAAAATAGTAAATATTAGTTTTTAGAACGGCTTTTGGTTTGTGGAAATATTGAACAGCGCATTATTATATATCTCTCCTACGTAGTTTCCCCTATTATTAACATCTTGTATTGATATGCTATGTTTTTTGTAATTGATAAAATAATGTTAATACATTATTACTCAATATTTTGGTTTATATTTTGGTTCACTGTTTATATTATAGAGGTATTTAGTTTTTAAAAAATACATAATATCATGTATCCACCCTAGCTTCATACAGAATAGTTTCACTGACCTTAGTGCTCCACCTATTCATCCCTTCTCCCACCCACTGCCCTGGGCAACCACTGTTTTTTTTTTTTTTTACTATTTCTATAGTTTTCCTTTTCTAGAATGTCACATAGTTGGAATACTATAGTATGTAGTTGGAATCATATAGTGTGTAGACTTTTCCGACTAACTTTTTCACTTACCAGTGGCATTTAAGGTTCTTCCATGTCTTTTAATGACCTGACAGTTTAAAAAAAAAAATGCTGCATCATATTTCATTTTATGGGTGCACAACAGTTTGTTTATTTATTCATCTATTTGAAGAACATTTTGTTGCTTTCATTTGGGGAATTTATGAATAAAGTTGCTACAAACATTCAGGTGCAGGATTTTGTTAGACCTATTTTCCACTCATTTGAATAACTATCTGGGAGTGTTACTGCTGGATGAATTGGTAAGAGTACATCTATCTTTATAAGAAACTTTAAACTGCCTTCCATAGTGGCTGTGTCATTTTGCATACTTATCAGAGGTAAATGAGAGTTCCTGTGTCCTGTATTCTCAATAGCATGTTTTTGTCAGTGTTTTGGATTTTAGCCATTACATATACTTTTTTTGTGGTAATGAGAATAGCATCAGGTTATAACTTTATTAGACTAATAATGAGTAATAATTGTTTTATATAGAATTACCAAATTATACATGTTCTTAAAATGTCACACAATAATATGAAACATGTAGTATGTATATGTATATAGATGTGTGTGTATGTGGGTGTGTGTAATTATAAAATGTAAATTACAGAATGAATTAAATACCAAAATTGTCTAGAGTTTAGACTTTTGTAAGGCATTCATTCCTAAGCAATCAGTTTTCTGTTGGGAGCCAAATATAATATGGCTAAGAGTAATCGTATTATATCTGTTGCCAGTAACAAATCTAATGCCTTAGGGAGGGACCATTTCTTTATTCCCAGAACTCTTTGCCCATCTTACCAAGGAAGCCATTCTGAGCTTTCTTCCCTACCTACACAGCACGGCAGCCTTGGATTCCTTTTAAGAGCACATTTTCTTGGTTCCTATTCTTTGAGGAAGAGGAGCTGTTCCACGTGCCCACCAAGCCCAGAAAGAAAAAGGGACTGCTACAGAAGTGGCCCATTTTATCAGATTAGCTCAAGATAATATGCTCTCTAGTCCCCTTTCCCACTGAGAAAGTTGGCCAGAAGAACATCTAACCTAAAATTTTCCTCTTTGTATATTATAATAACTATTGTAAAACCATTTGGTCTTTTTTTTTTTAAGTATATTTTATTGATTTTTTTACAGAGAGGAAGGGAGAGGGATAGAGAGTTAGAAACATCGATGAGAGAGAAACATCGATCAGCTACCTCCTGCACACTCCCCACTGGGGATGTGCCCGCAACCAAGGTACATGCCCTTGACTGGAATCGAACCCGAGACCCTTGAGTCCGCAGGCCGACGCTCTGTCCCTGAGCCAAACCGGTCAGGGCAAACCATTTGGTCTTAATGGTATACTATTGATCAATTGATTTATACATTTGACAAATACTTACTGAGTCATTTTATTCGTGTACCTTACCTATTTCACTTTTCTCAGAGTTAGCCAATGAGATTTGCTGTTTTAAAGAGCACTGCTAGTTGTATTAATAACATATTTGGCAATTGCTTGTTTTATTTGTTAGGTGGTGCTTGTTAAACATACAGAATCTGGTCCCACCTCAGCCTTTTTTTTTATTAATTAAATCTTTATTGTTCAGATTATTACATTTGTTCCTCTTTTTTCCCCCCATAACTCCCCTCCAGCCAGTTCCCACCCCACCCTCCTCCCTCACTCCCCACCCACTGTCCTCATCCATAGGTACACAATTTTTGACCAGTCTCTTCCCGCATCCCCCTCACTCCTTCCCCCCCCCCCCAAGAATAGCCAGTCCACTCTCTTTCTATGCCCCTGATTCTATTATAATCACCAGTTCATTCTGTTCATCAGATTATTCACTTGATTTTCAGATTCACTTGTTGATAGATGTGTATTTGTTGTTCATAATTTGTATCTTTACCTTTTTCTTCTTCTTCCTCTTCTTAAAGGATACCTTTCAGCATTTCATATAATACTGATTTGGTGGTGATGAACTCCTTTAGCTTTTTCTTATCTGTGAAGCTCTTTATCTGACCTTCAATTCTGAATGATAGCTTTGCTGGATAAAGTAATCTTGGTTGTAGGTTCTTGGCATTCATCAGTTTGAATATTTCTTGCCACTCCCTTCTGGCCTGCAAAGTTTCTGTTGAGAAATCAGCTGACAGTCGTATGGGTACTCCCTTGTAGGTAACTGACTTTCTTTCTCTTGCTGCTTTTAAGATTCTCTCTTTGTCTTTTGCTCTTGGCATTTTAATTATGATATGTCTTGGTGTGGTCCTCTTTGGATTCTTTTTGTTTGGGGTTCTCTGCACTTCCTGGATTTGTAAGTCTATTTCTTTCACCAGGTAGGGGAAGTTTTCTGTCATTATTTCTTCAAAGAGGTTTTCAATATCTTGCTCTCTCTCTTCTTCTGGCACCCCTATAATTCGGATGTTGGTATGCTTGAAGTTGTCCCAGAGGCTCCTTACACTATCTTCATATTTTTGGATTCTTTTTTCATTTTGCTTTTCTGGTTGGGTGTTTTGCTTCTTCGTATTTCAAGTCTTTGACTTGATTCTTGCGATCCTCTAGTCTGCTGTTAGGAGTCTGTATAATATTCTTTATTTCAGTCAGTGTATGCTTAATTTCTAGTTGGTCCTTTATCACAACCTCGAGGGTCTCATTAGATTTCTTATAGATCTCATTAAGTTTATCAGTGGTTTCTAGAAAATTCTTGAAAAACCTTAAAAGTGTGGTTTTGAACTCTATATCCTATAGTTTGCTTTCCTCCATTTCTGTCACTTGTGTCCTTTTTCTTTGTCTCTGCATTTCTTATGCTTCCCTGTATTGATAAAGTGGTTTTCTGTGCTACGTGTCCTCTAGGGCCCAGTGGTTCAGCCTCCCCAATTACCTGAGGAGGACACTCTTGGTGCACCCCCTTGTAGTCTTTGTGCACAGTCTTGTTGTAGTTAAGCCTTGATTGTTGTAGGTATCACTGGGAGGAATTGACCTCCAGGCCAATTGGCTGTGAGAATCAGCTGTGTCTGCAGTGGGAGAACTTCTGTGCTGGAGACACCCCTCCGGGGCAAGACTTGCTTCAATGGGGCTTTGGTGCTCACTGAGTCTGCCCCCTGAGTGTGTCCTTTATGGTTCCAGGGGGCTGCAAACTGGATAGTCCCACTCTGACCTCTGGGTTTCCTGGCTCCTGGATCTCTAGGGAGGTGCTAATCTAGCCTTTGCCTCAGGCTATCCAGCAAAAGCCTCCCTGTAGGGCTTGGATGGGGCTGGTCCCACGGGATTAACAGGGCGGGGCTAGCAGTTATGGCTGTTCTCAGTCCTGCCCTCAGAGATGCTGCTTCTCAATGTCCTGGTAATTGCTGTAAGCCCCTTGGAGAAAAAGCTGCCCTAGGGTTCTGAGCGATGCCAGACAGTCCCGCTTCTCTTGTATGAGTCTGGGTCCCTAGAGACTTGCCCGGAACTGGAGCTCAGAGCCTGAGACTCCCTCCTGATTGAAAATGACAACCTCACCCTCAGCCACCAGCTCACTCCACATGCACCTCTGCATCTTAGTATTTTACTTCCTCACTGCACCTCCTCTGAGTCTCGGTATGCTTTTTTCTTTCCTTCTAGTTGTAGAATTTCCACTCAGCCAGCCTTCCTGTGGTTCTGGATGATGTCCGTTCTGTCTTTTAGTTGTATTTTTGAAGTGGTTGTTCAAGGCAGCAAACTCCTGTGTTTACCTATGCCGCCATCTTGGTTTCTCCCCCCACCTCAGCCTTATTGAATCAATATCTTTGGTCAGTATCCTGGATATAGTTAATGTAGGGAGCGGCTGGCCTGGCACAAGTTAAAACATCTATATGATCCTTACACGCCCCAAGTTGAGGACAACTGGCTTAAAGAATGACCTTTCATTTCCAAATTATACTGGAGGAAGCATGCTGTAAGGGCGATAATTCTGGATTAGACCTGGGTTTTGATGCTGTTCTATTTTGATCAAGTGATGGAAAGTCAGTTAACACTTAATGGTTCTGAGCTTCAGTTTTCTTATAAAAAATTCAATTTAATTCAATTCAACAAACCCTGAGAACCTCACATTGTGTTATGTTCTGGAAATAACATGCTTATGAAAATTGGATTTAATAATCCTTTGCCCTGCTTCCCTATGCCTAATGGACTAATATTTCTTAATTTATTGGTGCTTCTTATTGGTCCTTAATATTTCCCTTACTTTGAAATAATTTTAATTGTAGTTTTTTAGAAAAAAATAGTAGGAAGCTCCATTTGTAGCTTTATGCTTTTCTGTAAGAATTCCTATCTTAACATGCTTCATTCTAATAGGTAATTATTTATTTATTTTTTAAATTACTCTTTCTAATTTTGCCTTGATGGCCTCTTTATTTTCGCTTTTCCACTAGAGGATGAATTTGCTCTAATAAAGTATTATCTTCAAAGCTGCATGGAATTACTTGGAGTTACAACTGACACTTGTAAACTATATAACTTACATGGGTTAAATATAAAGACCTCTAAGAAAACTTTCAAAATGGACTCATCTCCAACCCCCAAAGATTTTTCTGACTGTGGGTAGAGATTTCAAATTGTCCTGTTCACTGTTGTTTTTGCAGGTAAATGTTAGCCCCCTGGCTCTATAAGGCAGATGTTCTTAAACTTGGTGTACATATAAACCATCTGGCAGTGCAGATAAATATTCAGATTTCTCTTGCTCATTCATAGATATTCCAATTTAATAAATTAAATTTGGACCCAGATCTGACTACTAACAAGTACCCTAGTGAACCTGACACCAATGATTCTAGAACACTGGTTCTCAGCCTTGGCTGCACATTAGAGTCACCTGGGGACCAATGAAAAATACTGATGCCTAGCTCCCACCCCGGAGATTCTTATTCAACAGTTCTGGTGTATGGTGTAGGCATTAGGAGCTTTAAAACTTCCCCAGATGATTCTAATGTGCAGCCAAGGGTGGGAGTCAGTGTTCTAGAACCATGCTGTGAGGAATTACTATGCCTTAAAGGGAGATAAGCAGAGAAATACTCAAAGAGAAACCAAGCTTAGGCTACACACATGGAATCCCAGACTAAATGTATAATCATGCAAACTTATTGAATTTTATTTTCATTCAGTCTTTGCTTCCTATACTGCAAATTATCTTACAGCAAGAACCCTTAAAAGATTGAAAGAATCAATCCAGAGGAACATATTAACTTACCGTCCTTAAAATATATTATCCCTTAGAATTCCAAGGCATTTTTATTTGGCTGTTTTCATCCTTTGTGGGAGTCTCACAAAATGCACCCTCCTGGCAGATGTATAGAATGGATGTTTACATAGAGATGCTATTCAAATGCAGATGTTGTGATATTTGCAACGAAATTCTCAGATAGTCACAAACTCAAAATATTTTAAAATTGCTATTTATATAACAGCTGGACAGTCTTTCCCCCCTGTTACTTATTGAAAGAAATCTGATTGTCAGTAAAACATAGACTCTGAACAGAAATATGTTAAACAAATTTTGCCAGAAGGTTATACTCATGAAGGTGGTGTATTTATACTAACAGAATTGCTATATTTATACTAATAGAACTGATTCACCTAGGATTTTATAAAGGATCTCTCCAGGAATAGAGATGGTACCACAAATACAGATCTGTAAAAAATGGTTGTGTGTAATCCAAATTTTCTAGGCCTCCTAGCTTGTGGTGAAGTTAAAATTGATTTCCAAATTCCTGTTGCTGTTAGCTGCCATTTTCATACCATTTGCCCATGTAGAACCTCATTCTCCTCTGAAGTCCTCCAAGTCCTGTCAGGAAATAAATTATTTTTTCACACATGAAACACGTATTTTATGAGAGCTTACTTATTATTACTAGGTTGGCACAAGTGCTTAGGAATGAATACAAACTCCCTGGCTCTGCTATTGATCCCACCTTGAAAATACAGCTCAGGGGCAGGCTACTCTGTCTTCTGCTGGTGGCCACCAGGCAACTGAGATGCACATGATCTGAAGGATATCAGGGCAATCTGAGTCAATTTAATGAGAGTGGGTTGTATTGTGTTTCTTGGGATTGAGAGTTGTATGGCTTTTCCTAGAGCAGTGATGGCAAACCTTTTGAGCTCGGTTTGTCAGCATTTTGAAAAACCCTAACTTAACTCTGGTGCCATGTCACATATAGAAATTTTTTGATATTTGCAACCATAGTAAAACAAAGATTTATATTTTTGATATTTATTTTATATATTTAAATGCCATTTAACAAAGAAAAATCAACCAAAAAAATGAGTTCGCGTATCACCTCTGACACGCGTGTCATAGGTTCGCCATCACTGTCCTAGAGACTCACACACCCTTTTACTGCTCAGCCTTTCTGCTTCCTGCCCTAACTGCCCTTTCATTCAGGGCTCAAACTGACACCTCAGGCAGGTTGGGGGACAGGTGCCATGTCTCTACCATGGAGAGTTTCTGCAGACTCATTTCACCACATTCAGTTATAAAAGCAGTAGCACTTGTGCACATGGGAATGCATCTCTATATGGCTCTGAGGTGTAGTCATTCAACAGGCATATGCTTACACCTGACTCTGTGCTAAGCACTCTTCTGGACATTGGGATGTAACACTAAACCAAAGTAACCAAGTCCTTGGTATCATAAGACTTCCATTCCAAGAGGGAAAAGGGATAATAAAAACTATGACAAGCATATTTACTATACAGCCCAGCAATTGCACTCTTGGGCATTTATCCCAGAGAAGTGAAAACTCAAGTTCACACAAAAATCTGTATTGGATGTTCATGGAAGTTTTATTGGCAATACCCCAAAACTGGAATGGACCCTGGTGTCCTTCAACAGGTGAATAAACAGTGGTGTGTGTGTGTGTGTGTGTGTGTGTGTGTGTGTGTGTGTGTGTGTGTGTGTATTTAGTGGCATACTCACTGCTCAGCGATGAAAAGGAAGGAACTGTCTCCAGGAAAATTAAGCTGAGTAAAAAAGGCTAATCCTAAGAGGATATTTACTAGATAACTCCAATTATAAAACATAGTTGAAATGACAAAATTTTAGAAATGGAGGACAGATTAGTGGGTTCCAAGTGTTAGAAAGTAAGGAGACAGAGGTGAGTGTGTTTATAAAGGACAACATGAGGTATCCTAATTGGGACTATTCAGTTCCTACACAAACCTACAGATATGATAAGATTATATAGCATTATAGTCACACAAATAAGCATAAGTAAAACTAGAGAAATATGAATAAGATTGATCTGTTAATATCAATATTTTAGTTATGCTTTATATCAGAATTTTGCAAAATGGTAACTAATTAGTGGAACTAGATAAAGTGTACATGGCATGCTTCTGTGTTATTTTTTTACAAGTGTACATGAATCTAAAATTATCTCAATTGAAAGTTGAATTTAAAAATATAACTTAGTATTGCATAATATCAAGTACTAATATATATTACTAGAGGCCTGGTGCATGAAATTCATGTGCGGGTACGGTCCCTAGGCCTGGCCTGTGATCAGGGCCATCTTCCCAGGCTGCCTGCTGCTGGCCCCGCCCCCCACCGCCACCCATCCCCGGTTCCTCATTCACCATCAGGAGATTGGAGCCTGATGGCTGGGAGAAGAGACCAAGGGGTCAGCCGGCCCCACTCCCCCCCATGGGCCGCCCCCTGTGTGTGGAGCAACTGGTGGGGTGGGGGCCTTGGCCTGGTGCCACTTGCATCCCCCCACCACTCACTCTCGGTTCCCCATTCACCATCAGGTGATCAGAGTCTGCTGGCTGCGGAAAGGGACTGAGAGGTGGTCAGTGCGCCTCATAGTGACTGGTGGAGTGATCGTTCTGATCGTTCTGCCATTAGGGTCAATTTGCACATTACCCTTTTATTATATTGGATAAGGATAGGGACTATGGAGCAGAGTTATTTGAGTGCCATTTTAGAGCATGGCCACCGAAGTTCTCTCCTGCCATGTGACCTTTGAGCAGAGACATGAATGAAGTGAGAGGGCCAGGCAGGTAACCAGATGAAGTAGCAAACTTAGAGTCCTAAGACAGATATGCTTGGAGAATAGAGAATGATGAGGAGAGGGGTGAAGAGGAGACCTGAGCAGTAGTCAAGGAACAGAAGATGTAGGGCTTCATAAGCAATAGAGAGGACTTCGTGTTTGATTATAATTGTGGAAGGGCACCTTTAGAGGCCGGAAAGTACATGAATTAACTGTTTGGAGGATGACTGGCCACTGGTGAAGAATAGGCTCTGTTAGGGTTAAGAATAGAACGCCTGAGACTAGCTGGGAGATATTGGTAGGTTGGACTGAGGTGGTCATGAGGACTTGGAAGAAACTGAACAATGTTCAGATTGTAAAATAGTTTGCAGTGAATTATACTGGGACCATAAATATTTGGTTTTTGTTAATGAATTTCAGTAACATTATAATTTTTTTTACTTCATGTCATATTTGTGGGCAATAAATGTATTATTATAATTTCCAGTATGCCTTATTATTGACTTTTGTTTCCTGCTTTTAATAGTATTGTTAGAATAGCATCCTGAATTTTAGAGAAAAATATCTAATTTACCCACATATACATATATATGAATAACTTAAATATATATGATGTTATTTAAGATACTGAATTTTCAAATTTTGATATTTTTAAATGTCCCACAAGATTGGATGCCTTTAGATATATTCTATTGCTTCATCTTTCACATTGGCTGAGTCTTAATATAAAATACAGAATGTTTTAAAGAAAACATTATAATAGAAGGATATGTAAATCAAACTAATATAATTACATACTAAAACACAATAATGATAATGAAAAAGAGACTATCATTTACATTTTAATTGGATATCTGGAAATTTCAATTGCATTGAGTAGATATTTACTAATAGCAGCTTTTAGAATGTAACTTGATTGACTTTGCTCTCACTATTCCTAATTGATTTTGCAATCATGCCATAACCTATAAGTTTAAGAAATTTAAGGCAATATCCTTTGGAAACAAATTATTCTTAAATATTTTGGAGTTCTTAATAATTTTATTAGATATATCTTAAACTAGAATATTTCTAAGAGAATTCTTCCACCTGAACATTGAAAAAGACTCTTTTAGTGGTAAATAAAGGAATTGCTTCAGTTTCTAAATAAAATGAGTATAGTTTACTTGGAAAATTAAGGCATGAAGTGGGTTTAGTTCAGAAATGTAGAAGAGACTCAAATTTTAAGTCCTTCTGTGCTATTAACAAGGCTTATGAACTTGAACTAATGATTATGCTAAGCCTTGGTGTTCTCATGTGTAAAATAGAAATAACTGGGCTCTTTGCCTGCTTTTAGATTCAGGTCGATGATGACCAGGCAACTTTATATATGTAGTGTTATGTTTAATTAGAAGTTCTGTACATCATAAACTACCATTATTATTTCTATGATTGGTTTTCTAAATATTTTTTTCTTTAATCATGGTAGAAAAAATTGGTACAAAAATAAATACTCATTTTACCTGAGCTAATTTTGCAGCAGAGAAGATGGTACACTAGCTGTCTTAAACAGCAAAGTTTTGTAATTAGGAATGTACACCTTCTCAATAGGTGCAGTGAGAGGGGAGAAGAGATGAGGGAAGGGGAGAGAGAAGAAGAGAGACTATTATTCTGTCTGCTTTTCAATAAACCTCCATAGAAGAGTCATCTATATTCAGTGTCTTCTGTATGCTCTGTGATTACTTAAACACTTATCTGGATTATGATCACCTCTTAGCCTCCACTTCTTCCCTAAGGCACCATTATCCACTATGACATACTCGTAATGATTGTGCTGTCTTTACACTTGTCCTTAGTCTATTTTAAAGACAACAGCCAGAGTAATCCTCTTCAAATACAGCAGATATTAGGTCATTCTGTGTGCAAAACCTTCCATGGTTTCCCACTTCACTTGGAGGAGAGTCCAATGTTTTATAGTGATTGAAAGAGCCTGACACATTCTGTTCTGGCATCTCTGACATTGTCCCCCACCCTGCTCCATCCTGCTGACCCTGCTCTGGTCACACTGTTCTCAAACTTGCCAAGACCGCCTCCACTCGGGGCCTCCGCCTCTGTGTTCACTTGCCGGACCTCTCTCTCCTGGATAACCACAGGCCCACTCACTTATTCTTTTTGTCAGATCTTTGAACAAGCGACGATTCTCCAGAGTGCCCTTCTCCAGCTTCCTCAAATAAAATGTCATTCTGTAAACCCTTACTCCACCATCTCTTTACTCTTCATTCCTCTCTCTTACTATTTTAATCATCTGCCATATACTTATTTTTTGTTGTTATTCTTTCCTCAAGAAAGTAAGCTTTCTAAGAGCAAGAACTTGATTTGTTTAGGTTTTGCTCTATTTTCTATGCCTAAAAAGCTCAGAGTAGGTGCTTGATAAATATTTGTTAAATAAATAAGTGAACAACTCAACCATGGTTAACCAATTACCCCATTAATGTGTCATTTACGAAAACCTTATCTTCCATGATGTTGCGCTCTGCAAAGGACAAAAACAAATGAACAAAAAGCCTCTAGGAAAGGATATATGCCTTCAATAGCTTATGAAATTAGTGTAGATAAAATAATTGCTTCATCTAACAGGAGTCCTATGGCCAAATAAGTTTAAGAACACTACACTTTTTTCTTCCTTTTGGAGACTGTCAGTGTTCATTAGCTTTTGAAGGCTCTGGGGAGCCCTGCAGTTTATAAAGAAAGCTAGATAAATAATTGTAGTTCATTTTAAAACTTGTTTCATATCATTTAATTCAATTATCTGGAAGACAGGGGAGTGGGAGTGACACCATAAGCTCGGATGGAGAGTTTAATCTTGAGGCAAAAGAGAGAGAACATATGAAAACAAAGTCAGGTAGAGAAGCGGGAGGTGAGGGAGTTATTGTCAAATGAATGGTCAGTATGTAGGAGGCTATGGTTAATTCAGGGATTTAATCTTCAGGGATCTTTTTCTGCACAGATATATGTTTTAGTGCAAATACACATAAGGAGGAATGTCCACCCCTGCCTCCTGTTTGCAAGCATTGATTCAGCACTTAGAATTCTCTCCAGAAATAGTGATTATGTTTAATGTTGCACCGCCTGTGGTGGCTTCTTCGTCTGAGAAATAAAGGAATAATGAGCAATGCTTTGCATCAAGATTATCTAGAAAGCCGCTTTCCACTTTTCCTACTAGGCTCTGTGCCATTATTTGTGGTTTCCAGTCAGCACACTGTTTTTCTTAAAGTTGCTTTTCTATATATACCTTCTTCCCAGCCTGGCCCATTGTCTGCTGCCTTTCCTACCTGTGTGCCTCCATAGTGCATCACTCTAAAGTGGACTGAGGTTCTTTGTGAGCTACATTCACCCAGCCTAGGCTGTGGATCCTTCAAGAGCAATATTGGGCCCCACTGGTGTGTCAGTGGTTAAGTGTCCACCCATGGTCAACGTTCAATTCTTGGTCAGGGCACGTGCCCAGATTAAGGCTCGATCCCCAGAAAGGGGTGTGTAGAAGGCAGCCAATTGATGATTCTCTCTCATTATTGATGTGTCTATATATCTCTCCCTCTCCCTTCCTCTCTCTGAAATCAATACAAACATTTTTTTTTTATATATATATAAAAGAGCAACATTGAAAGGCAGGAGCCAACAGCTCTTGGAGAAGACTGCATCACAGGAGTTACCCTTGTGGGAGAATTGGGTCCTGAGACATGAAAGGTAAACACAGTGGAAGGTGATTCAGATCAGACAGCTCTGAATATGTGACCTTCCCAGAACTGTGTCAGTGTGTAGTTGCTTTACATCAAACAAGTCAAACTCAAGGGCTAACACGGGCCAAGTAAACAAAGGTTTCAGTTCCTGGGTGATCCTCTTATTATATAGGATTATATAGGATATCTAGCAATGTGCTTGTCACATAGTGAGTGTATAATAAATATTAGTTGAATGAATTTATTATATTATCAGTATGTTTTATACATTTCATATAAATTCAAGGAAGCACATAATATCTAACAGACTTTGGCTCACAGTTTGAATTGATCAACATGGTGATGACATATTTTTATATCCATCATTATTATTGATGAACTCACCCAGACAGTTTTGAGATATTACTGAAGCCAGCCATCACAATTAGGAATATGCTTTAAAAATGTTTATTGTAACTTTTTCTCATTAAAAAATTTTTTTTTTACATTATAATACAAGGTGGGGCAAAAGTAGGCTTACAGCTGTTTATATGGAAAACAATACAATAATCTATAATAATAAAAGCATAATATGCTAATTAGACTGGACATCCTTCCAGATGACCTTCTGGATGAAGATGGGGCTGAGAGGGAAGCCCAGGTCCCTGGTGCCAGAGGGAAGCCGGTGACGGCAGCCTGGAGAAGGAAGGCCTACTCTTGCATGGATTTTGTGCACCAGGCCTGTAGTTAATAAATAATAATAATATAAGAATAAACTCTATTTTGTGTACTCATGATTAAAAGCATACTTTTGCCCCACCCTGTATATATTCATTTAGAAATAATTGTATGTAAGTTAAAAACACTCTTTAAAAAATATATTTTTATTGACTTCAAAGAGGACAGGAAAGGGAAGGAGAGATAAAAACACTAAACTAGCCCTGGCCAGTGTGCTCAGTAGTTAGAGTGTAAGAAAACCTTCTCTTTTCTGAGGTACAAAGAGGCTCCAATATTATCATGTGCTGAGAACTATAAAAGCTACTTTGCTTGCCTGACATAGAAAACCTTAATGTTCAAATCCAGTATTCTATTGTAGGTTCCTATTGCTCCCACTCTGCTATATGGTTTTGGATCATCTAGTTTTATTCTCAACTATCTTAAAATGCAGGGATTTTACTGCAAGCTGTTTAACAACTTTGTGGAATAAGCAGGATATACATTAAAAATAAATAATTATTCCAAATTCTTCCCAATTGGCTCTGCATATGTAATGAGAACAGCAAAGTGCAGCATGCACAGCAGTAAACATAAATCCCTGTGGTCAGCTCCAGAGGTCCCAGGCAGCCTTTTTCAGAGGCAGGCAATCACTCCAGATTTCCATGGAGCTATGTGTGAGCCACCATTTTTTTTAAAATGTATTTTTATTGATTTTTTACAGAGAGGAAGGGAGAGGGATAGAGAGTTAGAAACATCGATGAGAGAGAAACATCGATCAGCTGCCTCCTGCACACCCTGCACTGAGGGTGTGCCCACAACCAACGTACATGCCCTTGACCAGTATCGAACCTGGGACCCTTCAGTCCATAGGTTGACGCTCTATCCACTGAGCCAAACCAGTCAGGGCTGAGTCACCACTTTGAATAATTTAAGCAATGGAGTCCATTTAGATGGCATCACTTAGGTGACAATATGGCTAGCATTTTTTAGAATCATTTTCTGTGTTTTCGTTTAGGATTAAATTCATTGTCTATCTGCAAATATACATGTGTGGATATTCTCTTTTTTTTATGTGTTTGTGTGAAACTTATCTTTTGCATTTTCTCTAAAAGATAACAATGTCCATGTTAATATGTTGCTACCAACATTACCCTAAATTATATACTGGGTTGATTGACTCAGGATGGCTTATTGTTATCTCTAGATACACGGTTTAATCTTTTAAGCCTATTTAGTTAAGTTCCTGGACTATCAATTACTTTTTTAATTAATAAAGTAATCTAAGGTATTTAGTGTATTATTGTGTTAATGATCTTATATATCAAAAACTAAACAAACTTGAAATTGCCTTAATTCCTTGGGGATAGTTTAACTCGTAATGAGCTTATTTTTTAATTGATATTTCAAAGTCATAGGTAAAATAACTTATTTCAATTTATCTTTGAGTATAGTCCAGTAATGACATTTACTCAAAATGACATTTTTATCAGAGAACAGAGTCTTTTTCTTTCCCCTTCAGAGCAATTGAATTGAAGAAAAATATTTATTGCCAGCTCTCTTTCTGCTGTGGTTTATGGCCTGTCTTTCTGAAATGGTTCAGAGAATATATTTAAAATGAACCTCCTGGTCATTTTTTCCTTTGCAGAGACTTTGGACATGATTCGGTTTTATCATTTGAAAGTAGAGCCATCCTTTGTGGTTCAAAAATTTTGCCCAACTTTTACTTTTAAAGTGTTCTCAAGTGCAAAACTCAAGAGCCTTTGTGGATTTTAAAAGCAGACGCTCTTCATCTGCCCCTCCTCCCCCACTCCCCCACCACACCAAATAGTTTATTTAAAAAAAAACCACATGATTGATATTAAGTCTCAATAGAAAGGAAAAAGCGACTATAGGAGGTCAGGAAGAAACAAAACACTCTCTTTCTTTTTGCGATTTGTAATGACTTTTTATTTTCAATTACATACAAACTGGTGATTTAACACCTGTGTGGGGAGGTCCAAAGACATGAGGCTGTGACTGAATCTGCCCCCTCCTGATACAGAGCAGGCAGGGAAGTGTTTGAGGTATAGACTGTGCTTAGAGAATATGATAGAGAAGGAACGTGTGTGGTATTTCCTAAGGGTCAGATATGACCCAAAGTCAAGCATCCATGTTATCTTAAGAGGGATTCTTAAGAGGGATGGAGGCCGGCATAGCTCAATGGTTGATCATCAACCTATGAACCAGAAGGTCACAGTTCGATTCCCGGTCAGGACAGCTGATCAATGATTCTCTCTCATCATTAATGTTTCTATCTCTCTCTCCCTCTCCCTTCCTCTCTGAAATCAATTAAAATATATTTTCAAAAAAAAGAAGAAAAAAAGGGGGATGAAGACTAAGAGGAAAGCCTAGAGAAGTTCCCTGACCTGCCAGAGTGGTGGTTCATGGGAACCAGGGGGCAGAGTATAGTGACCTATCAGAGAGGACAACTGGAGGCAGGGAATTCCAGTGATGAAGTGTCTTAAAAAAAAAAAAAAAAAAAAAGACAAAATTGCCCCAAGAGGGGCAGAGCCCACAGTTGCACATGCACCACCTGCAGGGGTCACCAGTGCCACATTTCGTTCTGAACATCAGTGAACACTTTCATCTCATTTACTCTGATAATGAAAAGTCCAAGTACGGTTAGGAAGTAGAGGATGCACTGGAACGAGAAGGATGCTATGACCCCAACTCCCTGCCCGGCTGTTTCCTTGGACACTGCCAGGAGGGTCCCCTGCCCTGTGTCTCTCACCTTAGGTCCTTGGCTCTGGCCTTGCTCTTGCATTCACCCTCTCGAAGGGGCAAGAAGTCAGTGGGAATGAGGAGCATGCCCACATGGAGGCAGATCTATAAGTAGACAATGCTCACGGTGCTCAGAACCCGAGAATACTCTGTCCAAATGGTATCCCACTTACTTCCAAGGCCCATGCAGGTTCCCCATCCACGGCTGGGGGACAAATGGGAGGAACCAATTGATCTCTCTCTCTCTCTCTCTCTCTCTCTCTCCCCCCCCCCCTCCGTCCCTTCCACTCTCTCTAAAAGTCAATGGGAAAAAATAACCTCAGGTGAGGATTAAAAAACACAAACCCCCCAAAAACCCTACTTAACTATAAATATATTGGACGTTCATACCACTTTTTAAATTTTACGAATAGAGATAGAAGATGAAGAGTTGAAGAGTTTTGAGATCATGGTCAGAAAGGAATAGATATTGAAATGTTTTGAAAGGAGAAATATACTTACAACATATAACCCATGTAAGCTTGAACTTGTAAGAGCAACCAAAAAATGAATGTTAACCCATTTTCTCTGCTTTTAGCTAACCCAAAGGCACCACTTTTTACCTATAAATTGTCATCTCCTTATGATTATTGAAACAATATGAAACTTCAATAAGAAGGATGTATGCATCTCCAGGAGAGATACTTGTGACAATGTCTGCACCTTGGCTTTCATACTGTGATGTAAGATGAGTTTACTCATAAATGCACTGTTCATTTACATTGGATAGTAGTTGCCTTTTAACTATTTTTGTTAATGGAACGTTTTTGCCCATTAATTTGTATTGCAGAGTGGCAGGCAGTGGCTCTCTGGAGATGCCTGTGGCTAAAATGTTTCCACTTGGCTGTGCATGTACAGGCAACTGGAATATTATTAAAATATAATAAAAATGTTCATTGTTTCTTTTTATTGTTGTTTGTTCCTTTGTTATAGGCACCAGAGGGGCTGTTTTGATATTTTTTGAAATAAATGAGTTTTGGGGGAAAATGACTGTAGATATTTGGGGGAGCAGAGTATGATTATTAGATCAATACTCTATATACTGAAATTAAACTGAAGCACAAAAGCATAGAATGACATAATTGAGTTCCTTGACCTGAAGGTTGCAAAAATTAAGGTAAACACCCTGTTACAGAAAAATGGAGAATTTATCACAAATACTCTTTTCCAAAGTAACAGTTTTCCTACACATTTTAGGATGAAAGGTTTCTGGACATAAAACCAAATGTTTTTATATTTATGTGTTTGTTCACTTTTAACTATCCTACTTTACCATGTGATTAGGGAATAAATAGCAAATAGATGCAAAACTTACTTTATAATAAGGTAGTACTGTGCACTACACAACTATGAAATGTATGTGTTTTGAATATGCTGGAAGCATTTTAAAATTATGTTTTAGTGATAGATGTGTTTCTATGTTGATGTTCTGAGTTTTCTTTTATCTCCCAGGTATTCTATTTTGTAGCATAATCCTGGGCATCTCATAGAGGAAAAGCTGACATATTTAGATATGTAGGAATGCAGTTGAATTTTTTTTGTGTTTTGCTAGTGGGACTTGGATAAATTATTTTCCCGGTATTCACTTTACTTTCCTCCAGTGTAGATACTATTCTTCTAAATATTAGAGTACTGTTCACTTTCAGAGTTACGATGGAAAATCGGGAAAGCCCTAAGGTTACCTATTTTTATGAATTGCTCTATAAAAGTAGAGAAATGAGAATGCAAAAATATTACTTGACTCTGTCCAATGTAATTGATAGATTTATAAACCAGTCAGATTTCAATTTATTTTTGCTTTTACTTACTAGGACATCTGGTTTTTCAAATGCATTTTAAAAAGTCTTTCCTCAGTGTAATGAAGCTTGTTGTGCCTAACAATTTTGTTTAAATGCTATTGTAATACTTTAATTATATTCAGCATCCTGCTTCATTATAGCAAGACTTCTTTTGTTCCGTAATATATTCTAGCTATCATGGTCTGGAAAATTTTTGAAACATCCATTTTTATTTGTCAGCAATATATGCAATATTCCAAGTTGGTAGTATTGTCTTATTTTAATTAACATTTCTGAATATTTATGCAGTTAGGTACTTATGCATTTAGCTTTGTATGCGGGGGCTATGCTATTATTTTTAATGTATAACACATCTTTATAATAACTTTTAATGGAAAAGCAAATTTTCCCACAAAAATTTAGAATTGAAAATAAACCATGTGTGTTTGTGTGGGTTGTATATATTTTTGAAGAGTTTGGGCATCTCATCACCCATACTCCCCTTCTTTATCTTGATTCTTAATAGCTGTTTGAATGTTATTTATTGCTTCACATCTGGAATGTATATAAAACTGTTTCCAAATTATTAATATGAGTAAATCTATGTCATTTAAAGAAAAAAAACCCACAAAGATTTATTTAGACATTCTTGTCAAATACTCTTCAGCTCTGTAGTAGAATCAGAAATGGTTAAAGAACTATTCTGAGAGCATTATTAAGAATCTGCTATTCTGTTTCCAAGGAGACTTAAAGAGAAAAGTTTTTGATCATGTCTCATGGCCGGCATAAACATTCTGATGATGATGGCAGTAAGGAAGGAGAAAGCCCAACTTTGTTTAACTTTTTCTCCTTTTCTCTTCCTGTCTCTGTGACCTGTGATGAAGGTACTCTGGTCTGATGTCTCAATGAATATAGGCTGGAGAAAGGTGTTTTCTAGTGGATGCTAGAATTTTTAAAAAAGAATAACTTCTCCAGAAGCTTTCCTAACAGTCTCTAGGACTGAGCTTAATGCTCTCACAGGGAATATGCTCTCCAGTAACTTTACGGACCAGTCAGAAGAAGTGAGCCTCATTTCGCAGAGAGCCATCTGTAAGTCAAGGGGCTGTGGCAGATTTCCCAGCGCTTCAAAGCTTCTTCATTCATAATCTTGGAGTAAAGAGTAAAGATTTCAGTTAAATTTGGAGGGGGAAAAAAGATGCCTTAATGGATAGTCTCCTTTTCCCACATTTTCACCTAATTTTATATTATATATAATTTAAATTTAGCCTTTCAAGATGGCACACTGAACATACAGATTTATCATACCTTTATTCTTAAGTCTCATTAAAGCTACAGTGAAACTTAAATAAAGAAAAAAAGACTATGTTTTTAATACTCTAAAAATAGTGAGAAGGGACTATGAGCCCAAGATGATTTTTGACATTTCTGGATGAAAGAACAGGGGAAAGAATTACGGTGATAGAGAAGGGACCAAGAGTCTATATCCCTGATCTGGAAAAGTCTGAATGGAAGTAGGGCTGTTCTTCTCCTGGTGAAGAGTCCAAGCTGGGAGTCATGAGCTGACAGAAATTAGATCACGTAGTTAGTTAAGAACTTGCTACAATAGCAATACCAGTTGTACAACTCTTTCCTTCACTATCCTCCTACCTACAAAGTATGATTTTCAAGGCTGAAACTGGAAGACTGCTATCTAAAAGCTTCAGCGGTTTCCTTGGACAGAAGTTGGTTTCCTAATGTAGCAGTAGGCATAGCTGAACAAAATTTTTATTTTTCAAGATGGAGGTAGTCACCAAGGTCTATAGTCAGCCCTTCCATGCAGGAGAGAAGACTGTTGATGAAGATAAACTTATAAAAAGACTGGAGAGACCACAATGTTTAAATTATTAATTAATCTAGTTTTTCAGTCATGTAAGTAGTCAATCAAGGATCATAAGGCATTTGAAGTCACCAGTACAATACAAAAGATCTATGAACACGTAGAATAACTGATATGAGAGGAAGCAAGTATGATCCATGGAACAGAGAGATTTTTTTAAATCATCTAAATTGCAAATATAAAGAAAACATAATATACATAAAAATATGTCACTTTGCAAAAAGTTCACAGAGATGAAAAATATGGCTGGAAGAATTTTTTTTAAGACAATTTTGAAAATGAAGTCAGAGAAATCTTCCAAAACTTAGATCAAAATATGATAAACGAAAAATATGAGACATATGTTTAATAAACAGGAAGAATCAACTTATGAAATTCAACATAGGACTAGTTTTGTAGTTCTGGGGAGAATAGAAAAAATGGAGGTAATAACAAATGAGTCATCATATTGAAATAAATTAATGAGTACCAACTCAATGAACAAAAAATAAGATCTAGCCAGGCAAATTCTAATAAAATATGGGTATAGAAAAAATTACAAAACCCCTAGGAGAAACAAAAATTAACCCTAAAGTTAATCCTAAAGAAGCAAAATTGATATTGGTTTAGACGTCTCAGACACAGCAACTCTATATAGTGGAAGTCAATCAAGAAATGGATGTACTTTATATTTCTAGGGGTACATGAATTTGAACTTAGGCTTCTATTACTAGCCAAATTTTATTCAAGTGTGGGGGCAATTTTAAGACAAAGGGTAACAATAATATTTTCCTTCCTTCTTTTGTGAAAATCATCTGATGCTGTCCTATGGCAAATGAAAAAGAAGAAGCATAGGGGCCAGGAAAGAACAGACTCACTTCGGAGAGAAAGACACACAAATCCTAGGATGCGGCTGGCTCCAGGCCCCGCAAACCATCAGCCAAACTGATCAATCAGAGGGCAGGAGAACATTCTCAAGAAGCATAGGAATACGTTTCAATCTAAATACTGAAGACTGTGATCATATCGTATGCCAAATAAGTTTCTCCTACTTCATCAACAAAAAAACAGTAGGATAATGTGGGAAAAAAATAAGAAAGAGAGAAAGAAGCTCTTAGAAATATGAAGCATCTGAAGGTGACATGATTTTGAACAATTGGTAGAATATATCAAAAGGAAATCCATTTGTCTGTGTTGCTAGAACAGCCTCCATAGTGTATTTTGTGCTGAACTACAGTGTTCATACATGGCTTTACAGTGACTAATATTTATAAAATTGCTAGCGGCCCAGTGAAGGAAAATTCATGCACTCAGAGCAGTGGAGGGATGTCCCTCAGCCTGGCCTGTGCCCTCACGCAGCATCATCCTATATAATAAAAGGTAATATGCAAGTTGACCCTAACGGTGGAACTACCGGTCACTATGATGCACACTGGCAGCCCGGGGAGCCCTTGGTGGATGTCCACCTGCCTGCTTAGGCCCACTCCCCAGAGGATCGGGCCTCAACTGGGGGTCAGACATCCCTCTGGCAGCCTGGGAGCCATGGGGAATGGGCCTAAGCCATTAGTCGGACACCTTAGCACTGCCGTGGAGGAGGAGAGGCTCCCGCCACCGCTGCTGCCCTGGCCAGCTATGAGTTGGCTTTTGGCTGAGTGGTGCTCCCCTGTGGAAGCACACTGACCGCCAGGGGGCAACTCCTCCATTAAGTGTCTGCCCCCCGGTGAACAGTGCATCATAGCGATCAGTCGTTCCCAGTCGTTCACTGTTAGGGTCAATTTGCATATTACCCTTTTATTATATAGGATGGTACTGTAAATACTCTTTAATTTCCAATTTTTCAATTAGTTATGTAGAAGACATTAAAGAATTAATATATAGGTGACATTATTGTCCCAATGTTTCATCCTTTCCAATATCCTTACTCTTTATTGTGTGACTTTGAAATTCTTTCTGGAAAGGAGGAATATATTTTTCTTACCCCCCTTCAACTTTGAGTTTGCAGATGCTGCTTGATTTTGACAATTGAGTGAATCAGATTGACAGTGAGCCATTTCTGAGTCTTTGCATGTTTCACTTGCTCCTTTGAGCTTCTGTTGTTCCCACCACAGAGGTGCACAGTGTAGCTGCTGCCTCGGCTTGGATTTCAGAATAATCACACAGGGAGCAGACTTGAGCCCAGACCTCAGCAAGGAGCCAAACCTGTCAGGATCTTGAGTTCAAAGCAGAGCACTTCGGGAAGCTCACCTTGAGGTCCCCTGACACCAGCCCCCCTCAGTGACCTCAGATGATGCAGAAATAAATAGCATAGGCATATTGGATACCGGAGAGGTTGGTGATTGTTACACAGACTAACTGTAACTTTCATTAACTGATACACTTACCACAACAGGACAAAATGTATTGCAAAAATAAATAGCATTTTAATAGTAAATAAGAGAAGTAGGGCAGTAGAAGTAGGAAAGAGGTATGAAAGGAGATAAATAGCCTGAATGTCTAAAGCTGATGAACAAAGTAGGTTCAAATATATTGATTAAGATTGTAAAAATAATCACTAGAAGACCTAAAATAATTATATAACTTACAGAATTCAGAAGAGCATAGAAAGATCATATTATCATGTAAGAAATATGAGTTTTCTATTAATGTAAATAATAAAATAAAAGCCACAGACTAAGTTGCTGTACCTCTGCAATTATAATATACTAGAGGCCCAGTGCACAAAAATTTGTGCACTCGGGGGGGTCCCTCAGCCTGGCCTATGCCCTCTTGCAGTCTGGGACCCCTTGGAGGATGTCCACCTGCTGGCTTAGGCCCGCTCCCTGGGGGATTGGCAGCCCTCGGGGGATGTCCACTTACCAGCAGGGAGCAGGCCTAAGCTGCAGTTGGACATCCTTAGTGCTGCTGAGGAGGCAGGAGAGGCTCCCGCCACCACCGCTGTACTGGCAGCCATCAGCCTGGCTTGTGGCTGAGCAGAGCTCCCCCTGTGGGAGCGCACTGACCACCAGGGGGCAGCTCCTGCATTGAGCATCTGGCCCCTGGTGGTCAGTGGGTGTCATAGTGACCAGTCATTCCCAGTCGTTCTGCTGTTAGGGTCAATTTGCATATTACCCTTTTATTATATAGATAGCAGGCAAATCAAAATAAGGTGTCAATCATTTTCACTATGCACAATTACAATAACCTCTATATTTCTTTAACATAAAAATGTAGTATAGTTCAGTGGTAGTACCTACAAAGAGCTCTATGGATTTCAAAAATACATTTGCACACTTAGAAAGAAAATTGATCATCAATAGATCTTGGTCCTTTGTCTCTGCAGAACTTCACCAAAATATTTTAAATTTTGCAGTACCTGTGAATGGATTCTATTTTGGAAAAATATTAATATTACTTGTGAAGAAACTCTGTAGTCCATTAGGTTGAGACCACATAATCTTTCCTTTATCCTCTGAGACATCGGACAGAGATTTAATGAGTATAGGGAAATAAGTTGCTGCATAAACTCAAATCATTATCCTCAGGGCCAAATTAAATAACCAAATTAAGTGGGTGCAGTTACACTTATACTTACTATTTACAGATATTAAGTCAGTTTACAGTCATTGGATTTTATTAAAGGGAACTAAACTTTTTTTCAGCATTCATTTAATAATAGCATAACACAGCAATGCGGTTTCTAATCAGACCCGTTCCTCTCTGACAGATTAGGACCATTTGTTAAAGCTCTCCTTAGGAAATAGTCAACTGTTTCCATCAGGTTCATTGCAGATGATGGAAACTGTTGCCCGGAAGGCTTACTTTTACAATGTGAAATTACATGGGAAATAATTATTGGAATTGAGACTTCCATTTTAGTGTATATTAACAGAAATTAATAAGAAAATGATCCTTTAAATATATACATCTTTAAAGCCATACATCTCACATAAGACTAAAGAGAACTAGAGAGAATTATTTCATAGTTCCTAAATGAAAATTGCAGTCACTTAAATAGATGCTATGGATGCAGGAAACATACACATTAATATACTTTATGAGCCTCAGAAAAATTACTGAGAAATAAGAACTATTAGGGGAGGTCTGAGTAAACTCAGTTATAGTTTAATAATCGTCAGACTTCTTACAGTCAGCCACATCAGAAATAAATCCAATCTGAAACCAAAAACATATGCAATAGAAAATCTTGCAGTTGTGTTACTATTTTTCCATTCATCTTCATTTAAGGCTTCCTGCAAAGCCTTTCCTGAATGATGAAAATAACCTGCAAAGTAGGAGGTGAACTACCATGAAAAAATTAGTATTTTTGTCATTTTTATGGGTACAGCTCCTTCTATTAGTATGTTTTATTAAACTACTCAGTCTTTCCAATAAGACCTGCCTCATTTCATTTGGGTGGCATGGTTTTCACTTTGAGGTTTAAGTATAAAAAACAAAACTCTCTCTGATGTGGATTTGAGAAGGCTGATGTTGCTGGATAACTATGTGATTGTATTGCAATGTGTGTGCATAGTGTGTGTGTGTGTGTGTGTGTGTGTGTGTAGTTGTAAAAGCACAATTGATAAATGAGTTATAAAAAGAATGTTGATGCCCTAACTAGTTTGGCTCAATGGATAGAGTGTCGGCCTGTGGACTGATAGGTCCCGGGTTCGATTCTGATCAGGGGCATGTACCTTGGTTGCGGGCACATCCCCAGTAGGGGTTGTGCAGGAGGCAGCTGATCAATGTTTCTCTCTCATCGATGTTTCTAACTCTCTATCCCTATCCCTTTCTCTCTGTAAAACATCAATAAAATATATTTTTTAAAAAAGAATGTTGACATGATCACTTTCTTCATCATCTCTGTTCAGATATAATTACCATATAACAAAAGATACATATTTAAAATGTACAGTGTGAAACATTTTGATAGATGCATGCACTTATGAAGCCATCATTTAAATCAAAATACTGAATATTTTATTACCGACAGAGTTTCTTTTTACTCCATTGTAATTCCTCCCATCTGTCCACCAACTTCATCCCAGAAAACCACTGATCTGCTTTCTATGTCTACAGATTTATTTGCATTGCTAGAAATGTATATAAATAGAATCAGAAAATATGTTCTTTTGTCTGGTTTCTTTCACTCAACATATTTTGAGATCCCTTTTTGTTGTTGCTTGTATCAATAGTTCATTTTTTATTAAGTTGTACTCAATTGTACGGGTATACTATAATTTATTTGTTTACTGATTGCTGGATATTTTGGTTGTTTTGGGCCCTTACAAATAAAGCTGCTATGAACACTCACACATATCTTTGTATGGACATAAGCTTCATTTCTGTTTTGTAAATATCTAGGGTTTGAATGGTTGGATCATATGGTAAATTTATGTTTAAATATTTGAGAAACTGCCAAACTATTTTCTGAGCAGATTGTATTATTTTACATTCTGACCAACAGTGATGGGAGATTAATTAATGCATATCCTCACCAACAGTTGGTATGGTATTTTTTTTTCCTTAGCCACAGTGATATCTTTTTTCTTTGTTTTAATTTTTATTTCTCTAAAGACAAAGATGTCACATCTTTTCATGTTTATTTGTCAAATATTTTTTTGTGAGGTGTCTGTTCAAATCTTTTGCCAAGATTTTTTTTGTTTGTCATTTGTTTATTTCCCATTGAGTTTTGAGAATTCTTTATACATCCTGGATACAAGTGCTTTATCAGAAATTTTATTTGCAAATCTATTTTTCCAATTGTGGCTTGCCTTTTCATTATCTTAAAATTGATTTTGAAGAGCAGAAGTGTATAATTTTGTTAAAGTACAATTTGTTAATTTTAAAGGCTCATGCTTTTGAGGTTATAGCTAAGAAAACTTTGTCTTAATTGAGCCAACAACAATTTTCTCCCATAATTTCTAATGTAAATTTTTATGGTTTTAGGTTTCCCTTTAAGATCTACAATCAATTTTGAGTTAATTTTTTGTATATAGTATTGAACATGCATCTAGGTTTTTATTTGCATATAGATATGAATTTGTTAAAGAGTATTTATTGAAGACTACATTTATCTGCAGAATTACTTCTACTTTTTGTGTAATCATAATGTGCATTTGTGTCCTTTTCTTCATATTTCTGGTGCTGGGGAATTAGTGTGTTGCCTGGATCTTTGGCTGTAGTTTTCATCATATTTGGAAATATTTGGGCCATTACCCTATTCAAATATTTTTCTGCCCTCATTTTCAGGGACTCCAGTCACCTCAATTTTAGGCTATTTGTAATCATGTTCCACAACTCATTAACGTACAATTTTTTCTCTGTTTTATTATGTATACTTCCTATTATGTCTTTAATGTTCACTAATTTTTTCTTCTGCGATGTCTAATTGGCTTTATCCTAGTGTATTTTTCATTTCACGCATTATAGTTTTCATCCTTGGGAGTTCAATTTGGATATATTTTTACATTTTCATGTCTCTACTTAACATTTTCAATGTATAGAAATGAGGTATGGTAAACATTTTAATATCTTTGTCTGCTAAATCTAATATGTGGTTTACTCCTGCTTTTTTCCATCCCTATTACTAGTAATCTCGACTGGATTCTAGACATGAATTTAACCTTGTTGAGTGCTAGATACTCTATAGTCCTATATGTCTTCTTGAGGTTAGTACTCTAACAATAGTTACTTGAAACAGTTTGATCCTTCTGGGTCTTGCTTGTAAGATTACCAGGCAGGAACAATGAGATGTTTAGTCCAGGAGTAATTATTCCCCACAATGCAGGCAAGTCTTTTCCAAGTCCTCTGCACAAAGCCCCATGAATTGGTTTATTTTCCAGTCTAACTGAAGGGAGTTTTCCTGGCTTGGTGTGATCTCCAAGTATTGCTCCCTCTGGTGCATTTAGATGGTTCTTTCCTCAGTAGTTTCCTCACTTGCCAGAGCTGATCCTGACTCCGTGGAATCCCTGAGGGGCACTCCAGTATTCAGGACAGGCTGCGCAGATGGTAGTGGGGGCTGTCTGTGCGTAACCCTCTCCTTTCAGCACTCTTCAACTCAGAAAGTTCTGCAGGCTCCTCCTGGATTCTTCCTCTCTGTGCCATGGAATCCCTCTTAAGGCAGTAAACCTGGGCAATTTTAGGGCCCATCTGGCTTATTATTATCCTTTCTATCTTATTGTTTAGTGTCTTGAAAACTGTTGTCTCATATGTTTTGGCTGTTTTACTTTACTGGGTTGTTTCAGGCAGGAGGGCAAATCTGGTCTCTGGTACTAGGCCTTGGCCAAAAACAGAAATTCCCTTGAATGCCAATGTTATGATAGATAGTTAGATAGATAAATAGATGATAGATAGATGATAGATAGATAGATAGATAGATAGATAGATAGATAGATAGATAATAGATAGATAGATAGATGATAGATAGATAGATAGATAGATAGATAGATAGATAGATAGATAGAGATGATAGATAGATAGATAGATAGATAGATAGATAGATAGATAGATAGATAGATATTGATTTCAGAGAGGAAGGGGCAGGTTGAGAGAGATAGAAACATCCATGATGAGAGAGAATCATTATTGATTGTATGCCTCCTGCATGCCCCACACTGGGGATTGAGCCTGCAACCCTGGGCATGTGCCCTGACCTGGAATCAAACTGTGACCTCTTGGTTCATAGGTCCATACTCAACCACAGAGCCATGCCAGCCAGGCCAACGTTATCACTTTTAATGAAGAAAATATGTCCACTTGGCATACTTAGAAATGTAGGAAAGAAAATGAAATATGAAAAGAAATGGCATGTCGGAAGCACTTCTTTGGCTCTGAGTAGTGAGTTGGTTGCTTGAAGCAGCTTCTTCCAGGGTGGCCTGGAGTGCAGCAGAGGTTTGCTGCCTCCAACTCTGCCAGCCATCCAGGAACACTCCTGTAATTATGTAGATGAGATTCTGGAATTGACAGGAATGGAGCCACCCAGCTTTTTCACCTTGATGGGACATAGAGGGGAAATGCCTAGAAAATTAAGAAGGCACATTCTCTGTATTTACGGGCCATTTATATCTGTCAGTCCTAGGTCTCAGTGATCTGTCAGCCAAAATGTATAGAGACTTGATGTCCTTGGTTTTTAAAAAACAGTAAATGTTACCACTTTAGGATGAAATATATTCAGGAGTTTCTGTTGAATAACTCCATTCAATGGATCAAAATTTCCACGGGCTTAGCAGTTATGGGAATAAATACTGTCTTTCATGCCTCTCCAAGGCAAGGCTTCTCATCTGTAGAATATTTATGAAAATGCTGCCCATTTATTTACTCTGATGATAGCCCCAAAAGTGGAAGTCTCTACATATGGAAATCTCATTAAAAATTACATACATTTTCATTCAAGCTGCATAACCAAGAAACATTTTACAGAATAATATGAATATGGATTAGCCAATATTCCAATAATGTGGAAAATTTTTCACATTCTTGAGAGTTTGCAAGATATTTTTCCCATAAATTACCTCATTTAATCCTGGTAGTTGCAATAGAAGTATAATAAGATCTATTCTTTGTAGACATACTTTTAATTATGCTTAAAATATAAAAGTTTAAAGATATCAAAATGTAGATGCAGTAAGTATTCTTATTTTATCATCTGAGTCTACGTGTATCTGTATGTGATAATTGATTTATAGAGTTATTTTTAAGAAATTAATTCTAGAGTTAAGTGAAATTCTTTTTCAGGATATACAAAATTTAGCTGGATCAGTGCCTGTTAGGTAAATGTGGCACTGCTTACATGCTCAGTTGTTCATCTTTCTTAGTATAAGTTATCAGTCTATTCTTTTGAAAGTATGGTCATTGAAGAAAAAATATAATTCAACCTAGTGAATTTAAAGTTTTCATCATTTCCTTAAAAGCCTCTCTTGGTAAAAATGTATCTTAAAAAGACATATTGCCCCAGCCAGTGGGGCTCAGTTGTTGAGCGTCTTCCTATGAACCAAGAGGTCACAGTTTGATTCCCAGTTGGGGCACATGCCCTGGTTGCGGGCTCGATCCCCAGTGCGGGGCATGTGGAAGGCAGTCAATCAATAATTCTCTCTCATCATTGATGTTTCTATCTCTTTCTCCCTCTCCCTTTCTCTCTGAAATCAATAAAATAAAAAGACGTATTGGTGTGTAGCCCCTCTACTCTACAGCTTGTATATGAGGTGAAATAAGTGGTTACCTAAAAGTTTCATGCAGTTTGTATCTTTAAAAAGATTAGGAATTAAATTGCTGATGTAGTGCAAATTGGTATAACTGCTTTAGAAAACATTTTAGCATTATATATCAAATACATAAATAACTCAGCCATTTCACTCCTAGATATACCCAGAAAAAAAGCAATATACTTATGCACTGAGACATGTACAAGCACACTCACTGGACTTTTATTTCCAGCAATCACACCAATGCCATCCTATCTAATAATAGACAAATACAGTAATTAACCATACTTCTGCTACACTTCCCATTGGCTAATCAGGGCGATATGCAAATTAACTGCCAACAAAGATGGTGGCCGACAGCCATGCAGCTGAAGCAAACAGGAAATTTGCTTGCTCCAGTGATGGAGGAAGCCAAGGTTCCCCACCTGCCACGTCCTGGCTCTAAGCTCCTGAAGCAACATCTCCAAAAGCAACAATGTTTCAATTATAGAAGCCAAACAAACCCCAGATACCTGCTTTCAGCCAGCCGGGGCGTCAGAGCTGGAGCCAAGCCTCAGAGCTGGAGCCGGCTCTTTGCTCCAGTGACAGCTGTAGAAGGTAAATAAATCCTAGAATAAAAATAAAAAGAAAAAAAGGACAGGCTGAGAGTTTCAGTCGCCTGCCTGCCTGAAAACGGCCCTCAGCCCCTCACGCAGACTGGCCAGACACCCCAGTGGGGACCCCTACCCTGAAGGGCGTGTGACCAGCTGCAAACAGCCATCAGCCCCTCACCCAGGTTGGCCAGGCACCCAAGCGGGACCCCCACCCTGATCCGGGACACCCTTCAGGGCAAACAGCTGGCCCCCACCCGTGCACCAAGCCTCTATCCTTATAGTAAAAGGGTAATATGCAAACTGACCCTAACAGCAGAAAGACTGGGAATGACTGTTCACTATGACACACACTGACCACCAGGGGGCAGACACTTAATGCAGGAGCTGCCCTCTGGTGGTCAGTGTGCTCCCACATGGGGGAGCTCTGCTCAGCCACAAGCCAGGCTGAGGCTACCAGTACAGCAGTGGTGATGGGAGCCTCTCCTGCCTCTTCAGCGGCGCTAAGGATGTCCGACTGCAGCATAGGTCTGCTCCCCGCTGGCAAGTGGACATCCCCGGAGGGCTGCCGGGCTGCCAGAGGGATGTCCGATTGCCATCTTAGGCCCAATCCCCCAGGGAGCAGGCCTAAGCCAGCAGATGGTCATCCCCCGAGGGGTCCCAGACTGCGAGAGGGCACAGGCCAGGCTGAGGGGACTACCCCCCACCCCCCGCTCAAGTGCACAAATTTTTGTGCACCAGGCCTCTTGTTAACAACATAAACGGACACAGGTAAGGTTCAGGGAGTCCTAAACACCCCAAGATAATGCAAAATTTGGTAGTTTGGCATAAATGTATATTTTTCAGAGAAAGTGTCCATAGGTGGAAAAACTTAAATTATGGATTTTAGTTTGTGGCCTACCACAGGAAAAGTTTTATTTTAACTATATCTACTAAGATAATTTCTCTAAACCTGTCAAATATAACTGATTTCATAATAAGTTTCACCCATGTGGGGCTAATACTTGCTTCTTCTCTTTAATTCATGGCAAATATTTGCACAATTCTGATCAAATATTTTCACCAGCACTGTAAGAATAAATTATAAATAATATATTCAGTTTATAAACCAAAGATTAATTTGTATTATTTAGAGGTTAAACTTCACTAGTTTTTAAAAAATGAGAACTACTTTTTATTAGCAACAAAATTTAGTGATAAAAAGACAGTGATAATACTAATATTTTTATTCTATCCTCTGTATATATATAGCTGTTGCCCCTCATCTTAAAGGACTAATAAAACTTGAAATGTTAACCTATGTTTTCTAAAGATAATAGAAATATAAAGTGCATTGTGGTAACTTTTACTGTGAATTACTATAAAACTATGAAAATGAATTCATTGCAACAAGATTGTGAATTAAACCACAACTTCAGAGTCCATACTAAATGATTTTTTCAAATTTTGTTTTATTGCTTAAAGTATTACAAAGAGTATTACATATGTCTCCTTTTATTTTACCCCCTTGACCTTCCCCTGGGCCTCCCCTACCCCCCAGTGTCTTGTGTCCATTGGTTATGCTTATAGGCATGCATACAAGTCCTTTGGTTGATCTCTAATCCCCCCACCCCCCGCAACCCTCCCTGGCCTTCCCGCTGTAGTTTGACAGTCTGTTCGATGCTGCTCTGCCTCTGTATCTATTTTTGTTCATCAGTTTATAATGGTCTTTATTATCCATAAATGAGTGAGATCATGTGGTATTTTTCTTTCCTTGACTGGCTTATTTCACTTAGCATAATGCTCTCCAGTTCCATCCATGCTGTTGCAAATGGTAAGAATTACTTCTTTTTTACAGCAGCATAGTATTCCATTGTGTAGATGTACCACAGTTTTCTAATCCATTCATCTGCTGATGGGCACTTAGGCTGTTTCTAAATCTTAGCTATGGAAAATTGTGCTGCTATGAACATAGGGATGCATATGTCCTTTCTGACTGGTGTTTCTGGTTTCTTGGGATATATTCCTAGAAGTGGGATCACTGGGTCAAATGGCAGTTCCATTTTTAACTTTTTGAGGAAACTTCATACTGTCTTCCATAGTGGCTGCACCAGTCTGCATTCCCACCAGCAGTGCACGAGTGTTCCCTTTTCTCAGCATCCTCTCCAGGACTTGTCGTTTGTTGATTTGTTGATGATAGCCATTCTGACAGGTGTGAGATGATACCTCATTGTTGTTTTGATTTGCATCTCTCGGATGATTAGTGACTTTAGCATGTTTTCATATGTCTCTTGGCTTTCTGAATGTCCTCTTTTGAAAAGTGTCTATTTAGGTTCTTTGCCCATTTTTTGATTGGTTTATTTTCCCTTTGTTAAGTTGTATGAGTTCCCTATAAATGTTGGAGATTAAACCCTTATCAGTGATAACATTGGCAAATATGTCCTCCCATGCAGTGGCTTTCTTATTGTTTTGTTGATGGTTTCTTTTGCTGTGCAGAAGCTTTTTATTTTGATGTAGTCCCATTTGTTTATTTTCTCTTTAGTTTCCAATGCCCTAGGAGCTGTATTAGTGAAGAAATTGCTTCGGCATATGTCTGAGATTTTGTTGCCATTGGATTCCTCTAGTATTTTTATGGTTTCCCGTCTTATATTTAAGTCCTTTATCCATTTTGAGTTTATTTTTGTGTATGGTGTAAGTTGGTGGTCTAGTTTCATTTTTTTTGCATGTATCTGTCCAATTTTCCCAACACCATTTATTGAAGAGACTGTCTTGACTCCATTGTATGTTCTCGCCTCCTTTGTCAAATATTAATTGAGCATATTGGTTCGGGTCGATTTCTGGGTTCTCTATTTTATTCCATTGATCTATACGTCTGTTCTTGTGCCAATACCAGGCAGTTTTGAGAACAGTGGCTTTTTGTATTACAGCTTGATATCTGGTATTGAGATCCCACCTACTTTGTTCTTCTTTCTCAGGATCACTACAGCTATTCGGGGTCTTTTTTTATTCCAGATGAGTATTTGGAGAGTTTGTTCTAGGCCTGTGAAATATGCCGTTGGTATTTTAATGGGAAGTGCGTTGAATTTATAGATTCCTTGGGGTAGTATGGGCATTTTAATGATGTTGATTCTAACAATCCATGAATATGATATGTTCTTCCACCTGTTTATTTCTTCCTCTATCTCTTTTTTCAATGTCCTGTAGTTTTCTGAGTAGAGGTCTTTTACCTCTTTAGTTAGGGTTATTCCTAGGTATCTTAATTTTTTTGGTGTGATGGTAAATGGAATAGCTTTTTTAGTCTCTCTTTCTATAAGTTCACTATTGGTGTATAGAAATGCCATAGATTTCTTGGCGTTAATTTTGTATCCTGCTACATTGCCAAATTCATTTATTAAGTCTAATAGTTTTTTGATGGAGTCTTTAGGGTTTTTTATGTACAATATCATGTCATCTGCGAATAAGGACAGTTTTACTTCTTTTCCAATTTGGATGCCTTTTATTTCTTCTTCTTGTCTAATCGCAATGGCTAATACTTCCAGTACTATGTTGAACAGCAGTGGTGAGAGTGGGCATCCTTGTCTTGTTCCTGTTCTTAAGGGAAATGGTTTTAGTTTTTGCCCATTGATGTTAGCTATGGGTTTGTCATATATGGCTTTTATTATGTTGAGGTCTGATCCTTCTATTCCCACCGTGCTGAGAGTTTTGATCAAAAATTGGTGTTGGATTTTGTCAAAAGCTTTTTCTGCATCAATTGATATGACTGTGGTTTATTTATTTATTTTTTTGCTACAGAGTTCAAACATCAGAGAATAAACAATAATATTTAACAATGTGTATTTAAATAATGACACTACTAAACTGTACAAAGAGTGAGGCTGTGATTACAGTTGTGAGCAGGAGATTGTTAACTTGGTGAGTCCGGAGGGGATGTTGCGTATGGATGGGTCATGTGAAGGCTGTTGGAGTGCTGGCAGTGATTTTGTGTTTGAACTTGGTGGTTGTTGCAAAGTTTGTCTTTTAAAGATAATTCACTTTATTCCATTGTTTGGTGTACCTTTTTTGTATGTATACTATCTTTCATATAAAGATTTTAGAATAATGTGAATTGTCACCCCTGAAAAAGAAAAATTTCAATTGTACAGATATAAAATATACTTATGTCCTCTATAAAAAAAAGACAAATGTGTCCCTTTCATCTGAATGTACAGTAAGAAGGCATGTATAGCAAAATGTAAGAGCCAAAGAAATCTATTTCTAAATAACAAGCCATTGTAGATTTCAGGAATAAAAGAACAGATGCTCATTAAGCTAAACCACTTAAGTTTTTGAGAAAAAATACTAAGTGGAATAAAGGCAAAAAGTATTACAAACTAAGATTTTATAACTAGTCTGTCCCAGAGCAGCATGCTTGTATTTATAGAGCATTATAAATGTTCTGAGATCAAGGACTGTATATTATCCCCTATCTATTGTCCCCAGCACATTGAGTGGCACCTTGAAGGGAAGGTGAATTGGGAGTATTAATCTTCCATAGTGGTGGTTTAGTGTACTGGTGAATAGCTTCTTGAGAAAAATTATCCAAGTTTTAAACTCATTTTTACCACCTTCATGACTCTTGGCAAGTTTTTTAAATTTTGAATTCCCTCATCTGTAAAACAGTTATGATAACAGTAACTAGCTCAGAGGGTGTAATGTTATATATAAAACATTTAGAACAATGTTTGGCACATATTAAATAATGTTCAAGAATGTAAATGTGCTAATCATTGTCATGTTATCTTCCCAAGGTGTTGTTTGTTCATACTTGTATGTTGAAACTTGCATAGAAGTAAACTCTAAAGATTATGCACCAATTTGCAGAATGCAAGCAACGGATTTTAGTTTGAGCAAAAGCCTGAGGAGCACTCCTTTGCCAATAATGATTTTCACTGCAGGTAATTTTCCTTGGGGTCTGCTGAAAATAAAAAATGAAATACATGACCATATGCTGAAAATTAAAATGCTTACATAAAAGGCAAGGAAGAAAATATGGAGAAAGCAGATTCTAGTTGACAATTCAATTGGGATTCCCAGATAAAGTATAGGATTTCCAAGTAAATCTGAATTCAGATAAACTATTTTTGTATTAATATGAGCAAAATATTGCATAGGCATCATACACTTTTATTTGCTAAATATGCCAACCCTAAATATTAGGAAATCCGTATGCATTTCAAACTAAGCTAAATGCTTGAAGATACATGGCTATAGTCATAATATTATGTGATTTGAGTATTATGAACTCAACGTAATTTTTTCTTGTGATGTTTTGAATTGTTTTTCCCAAAATGTTACCAGTAATGAAATTCTAGAGTATGTGAATGAACTTTCTGAAAATCAAATCTATTCAATTCTATGCTCTCCTTCACACTTCTTGAATTCTCTATTCACTCCCCAGTACCCAAAGACTAAAGTTCACACTCCTTAACTTGGTTTGTAAGGCCATAAAAATCTAGTTCCAGACTTCCTAGTAACCATCATTCCTAGTAGTTCTATACACATAATCCCTGTAAGTATCCAGACATTTAAAAGTGCTCAGGTTTCTCTGGAAACATTGTGTTGTTTTATGTCCCTTCCTTCTTTTAACACCTCTACAAGACTCCTGCTAATCCTTTAAGCACCAATGGACTATCACCTTCTGTAAGCAATCTTCCACATCACCTCTAGGCGAGGCCCTGCCTCTTCTGTGATCACAGTGCTCTTGTGCATAGTGGTATTTAGAACATACTTCACTATATTGTATCACAATTATCTCTTTCCTGAATAGAATTATAGAAAGTGAGATTTCTCAGAACAGGACCTATCCCTATTTACTAACCTATCCAATCATATAGTTTGGAGCCTACTTCATAGAATAAGCTCATCAAAATTTTAATGAGTGAGTAAGTGAGTGAGTGAGTGAGTGAGTGAGTGAGTGAGTGAGATGGCAACCACATGTATCACAGCTATTCTTCCCAGGTGAATGTGAATCTCATCTCACTTAGTTTTGGGTCTGATGACTCAATACAGGAAAAATTCAAAGTAGTCGATTGTTAATATTGGCCACTAAAAACAGAGAGATGTACAAATGAACTAATTTAATATGCAGTTGAAAGAATAGAGTGGTTAATTTTGGATAAAGTATTATGAATAATTATGCAAAAATATAAAATGATAGCATACCATAGTAAAAGTAGGAAACCAGAAAACATATGTCTCACTCTCAGAACTGCAGAATAATGAGATGTATATTAATTCAGAAAAATAACCTTATAAATGATTTGTAACTCCAGGTAACTTTGAAGCATTTCCCCTAGCCTGCAAGACTCCTCCTCTAAAACTCAATATTCTCTAGCCTGCTAGGCTGACTTAGTTATTGATAACTGAGTTCCTTTGAGAAACTGTGCATTCATTCTCCTAGTAGAGCTTTTTTTCACTTTGCATTGTACATGATTATTTCCTTGTCCATTTACTGCAAGAGCATTGAGAAAAGCAAAGGACCATGACATATTAATCTTTACATTCTTAGCACCTAGCACATAAACTAAGGATGGATGGAAGATAGGATTTATACACAGAGGTTCTACTCAGTGTTTATCAACCCTGGTTATACTTAGAATCACCTGGACTATATAAACAATAGCACTGCCTTCATTCCATCCAAGTCCATTTGAATCAGAAGCTCTGGTGTGGGTCCCTTGCATTGTTGTTATGTGCCATTGAATCAGCTCCATCTCCTAGAATCCCTACCAATGAGTGATGTCCATAATTTCCTATCCTCAACAGCCTACTCAGCTCCTGAAAACTCATGCTTATGGGTTATTTTATAGAGTTAATACATCTCATATTTGGTCTTCCTCTTTTCCTGCTGCCTTCTATTTTTCTCAGCATTATTGCCTTCCCATGATGTGCCTGGAAGTAGGGAAGCTTTAGTTTTGTCATTTTTTCCTCCAGCAATATTTCAGACTGAATTTGTTTTAGGACCCATTTGTTTACCTTTCTGATAATTCAGGGTATCCATAGAGCTCTATTTCAACACCATATTTCAAGTGAATCTTTTTTTTTCGACCAGTCATTGGTATGGTTTTAAAGTTCTAACTTTTAAAAGGAGCTTTGTTTTAACTCCGTTTTCCTTAATAGAATCCCTTTAAAAGTAGTCTGGTATACCTGCCCCAATCAAGGGATTCACTGTACTTTTACAGTTAATGATTCCACAGGTCTCTAATATCCCCAGTTCTTTCTTACTAATGGACAAATACTTATTGCCGCTACTATACTGCATGCTCTTGAGGTAATGTCTTTTTAATGAAAATTTTCACCAGAGACATCAGTTCTTTTTGGCTTCTATTGTATGTTCTTCATATAGCTTCTACTTATAAAATGTTGAGGCCTTAAATATTTGAGTTAAAGCACTATATGATTGCCTCCTCTCCAACCCTTCTTCTATCTCCCCTGGTTTTAGCTTTATACATACCTTGGAAAAGCTATCTTGTCCTACTAGCCAAATATCTGGTTAAAGCAAATAAGGTCTTATAAGAGTAATTTTACATAGAAACATCCTAGAGAATTGGATTCTGTGTCTCAGCTCTTTGTCTCAAAAGATTTTTGCATCGAAATTGAGATATTACATGTTAGGATTATAGGATAGATTGGAAGAGAGTATATTCTCTGTTAGAAAGTTGTGATGGATAGATAGATACCTCTTGGATTTGTTTGGTTTTTGATGCTATTATTCTTGGTAAATAAAAGTTATCAGTAAATTATTATAAAAAGTTTGTTATGTTCTGATTAAAGAATGCAGAGTTTAATTTGTTACTTTAAAATGAATTACTAGTAATATAGCAGAATGCCAGGTCGAAAGGGAGTTCAAGCACACAATATTAAAAATAAATATACTGAACTGGTCCCAGAAATGACTGGGAAACCCGTAGATAATTCTGCATATGACATAATTAAATTCAGTATCTAAGTGGGTGAAAAAATTCCTAGAAATTCATCATAATTTGTTCAGCCTTAAGAGAGAAATTGAAAAACAATAGGCTTTAGATAAGAACAAAACTAAAAGGTCAAATTTTAAAAGGCAATCACTCACAGGAGGTCTGGAGAATATTTAATAGCTAATGGGGAGCCCAGGGAAGAGGTGTTGTTAAGGATCAAATATAGCAGGCTCTTGGAAAAGCTCTTGCTGGCTAATTAACAGTCAATAACAATATTGCAGGGAGGAAAGACAGCCCAAGGGAAAGGAATCAGGAAGTTGAGAAATTATTTCTTTGCAAAGGGAAAAAAAAAGGCTTTATCATGGTGTCCTTTTAATGTATAAAAGCGAGGTTGCTCAGCCTGAGAATCAGTTGTTCCTTCTTGATGCTCCTGGGACGCAGATGTACTTGGGGAAATAGGTTCATGTTTGAATTGAGTTGTCTTTATCTCCATTAACCAGAAGATTAGGTGGATTTCTGTCCCAAGAATGATTGGATGTCTTGGTCTAAATGTTCATCAGTGCTCAAAATATTCAAAGCCAATATCTATGAAATCCTTTTTTCAATTTATTTGAGTCTATATAGCCAGAACTTGGATTGCTGGATCATACGGTAGTTTTATTTTGGTTTGGGGGTATTGTTCATACTGTTTTATATAGAAATACTCAATAGACAAGATATGGAATGACCAACTGTCCATCAGTAGATAAATGGGTAAAGAATATGTCACACACACACACACACACACACACACACACACACACACACACACAGGAATATTGTTCAGCCATGAGAAAGAAGGAAATTCTGCCATTTGTCACAACTTGGATAGATTTTGGGGACATTATGTGAAGTGAAGTTAGAGAAAGACAAAGTGTGGTCTCACTTATATGTGGAATCTAAAAAGACAAACTCAGAGAAATAGAGAGTAGAGTGGTGGGTAGAGAAATGAGGAAATATTTGTCAGTGTACAAAATTCTAGTTGTCAGATTAGCGAGTTTGGGGGATCTAAAGTCCATTACGGTGATTATAGCTAATAATACTGTATTATATACCTGACTGTTTCTAGGAGCATCTATCTTAAATATCCTCACCACAAAAAAATAAATGGAAACTATCTGACCAATTATTTGTTAGCAAAAACTCAAGGCAAAGAGGGTAGACTATAAACACCTTTACAAATCTGAAGAAAATGGGCTGAGACCTAATGATAAAGACAGAGTCTAACTTATACATATACAAGTGAACAAATCTGTGTAGCAAGTTGACAACAGAGCAAAGGGCATGGAAATCCTCTTGGAGTACCTCTTTGGTTCAATGAAATTCATTCTGTTGTGACCATCTGTCTACTCTCTCATCTCTTCTGGTCTTTCTTTACCTTATTTTCTTCTTCCGTCCCTGCTCCTCTCCCCCACTCTCAAAGAAAAGGTGTATATGCATTTACATCTGGAAATCCAGATTTAGCTAGTTACTATGACTCTATGACTAGACTGCGCACAGTAATGTTTTATGTGTTGATAGAGAGAAATCAGGACTCAGCTGGTGTATTGATAAAGTACAATTTTCAGTTAGTTTTTTTTTAAAAAAAAACAATTTTCATTGGGCAATCATAGAAGCAAAGACCTCAAAAAATGATAGCTATTTTTATAATACATGAACTAGAAATATGGCCAAATATGGAAATTTCTATTTTATTTGGGAACTGCTGTGTCAAGTTTTTCTTAGTTATAAAAATAGTCTAGTATAGTCTAGTATATTTGTGCTAGATGTGAACTTTTTTCTGGAAATGATAATGCCTTAATCTGTGAAAAAGAGAAATATATGTGATTTATTACAAAGATGTTTAGTTTTCATTTCATTACATTATGTTCTGTGAACATTTATATCTAGTCTTTAATTAAACATGATTTATTCAAATTGAGATCTGTTTCCACTTAGATTGCTTGCAGTGTTAATCACAGTGCAAATAGCCTTTGCCACTGAAAGAATCCCTATATTATACTAATGTATAACCGCTTCTGTGTAATTTGCATCTGTTCTCTGAGCCTGTATGTTACCAAATATGTACATATGTAGAAATGTGTTACTTATCTTGCTACTATATTAAAGAACATAACTTACTTAATATGACATTTATGTTTTTATGAATTTAGATTTAAGATAGTTCTTTAAATTTAAAGAAAAATTGAAAAATGCCCAAATAATAAAAGGCCCCTTTTATCACAAGTTGAATATGACTATAAAGCATTTTCACTTCAGCTATGCAGTTCCAGTTTATCTTGCCTATGTTCACGTATGTAACTGTTTGTGTTTGTTTGCTTTCTTAGAATGAGATGTTCTTAATTATAACTTCCTTTGTGGGCCATTGTAGATCTGTCCTGAAGAATAGGCAGAAGGTTTAAAAATTGATTAGATTCATATTAACATGTGTAAATGCAATGTATTGTGTAAAGTCTTGGAAGATGCAAGGAAACTATGAACAAGAGTGCCTGCATATTCCTAATGTATGTGTTTTAACGCTTGATTGTTCTCATGTCATGCACTGTAAAAACTACCTCCTATTAACATATCAAAGTACCAGAAGCTGGGTTTTATTTTACTTATGATTCAACTCAATCTTAAAATGAGAAAATGCTTAGAGCCTCTTACTTGAGAATTAAAATATATCTTGTGCCCTGGTTAGTTGGTTGGAGCACTGTCCCATATACCAAAAGATTGTGGGTTCAATCCCCTGCCAAGGCACATACCTAGGTTGTGGGTTTGATCCCTGCTTCAGGTGTATGAGAGGCAACTGATCAATGTTTCTCCCTGACAACATCTCTCTCTCTCTCTTTCTATTTCTCTCTCTCTAAAAATAACGGGGAGAAAAACAACATATCCTTGGGTGAATATTAAAATATATATATATATATATATATATAGGGGTTTCCCCCCCAAAATGCACACACTTTGAATAATTATAAAGGCAGTGTTTATTAAAATACATTTTATGTTCAAAATTCAGTTATCAGCTGAATTTTGGGGGAAATTATATATATATATATATATATATATATATATATATACACACACACACACACACACACACACACACATACATACATACATACACTAGTAGCCTGGTGCACAAAATTCTGCACATTAAAAGGGAATTAATTAGAGAAAATATTTTAATATTGCTAATCATGTTCCCCCGCCTGGCACTGGGTGGGGAGGCAGCCTCACATCCCAGGCCGGCACAAGTCCCCACCCACTGATGCTGCAAGTCCCTGCCCACCCGCACCTGCCTCACACAAAGCCTCCTGCTGTTTGGTCATTACAGTGTCATGGCGTCATGGCCATTTGCATATTAGCCTTTTATTATTACGATATGTATATATATTCTATTAACATCAAATCTTGTGTAGGTCTCCATCCTCCTTCCTTTACTCATTTCTTAAGCCCATGACACATATGATTTACTAGGTCTTTCTAAAGCACAGGGTGCAGAGAGTACCCTCCATCTGTTCCCAGGTCTTCAATGCCACAAGATAAAAGCAGCTCCTTCAGCTAGCAGTCAGGGTCCTTCATAATCTGCTCCCTGTCTGCATCCTCAGATGTGGTCACCAGCACTCCTCTTCCATTCTCTGCTCCAGGCAGACTGGGCTATTCCCGTACCTGAACACGGCGTCACACCATGGACATTTCTCTTCAAAGTGGTGACTCATCCTGCTCAGAGATACACCATCATCTTCATCCTGCCCTTACTAATCCCAAGTAAAACTTTCAAGTCCAAAATGAAGTTATACTTCCTTTATGTGATCTTCAGATATCAATACTTAATTTCTCCTATATCAGTATATAAAAGAATCACATGTGTAATTTTAAAAATAAGTCAATGCACTCTTTAAGAGGTGAAAGTTTAATTTAGCCGTGAACATATTCTCATCTAAAACAAATTTTAGCACATATGATCAAGCAAAGATATATCAGGCATGTTCCAAAGTTGCCAAACATCATCTTACTTTACACTGAGCTTGCAAAAAAAAAAAAATAGATAGCACAGAGACTCTTGTGCACTTTCAAAATTTAATGAAAATAATTTGCATTAGTTTAATATAAAGACTAAGTGAAATGTTGATATGACTAAAAAGAGCTAACTATTATATCAGATAAGAAAACAAATGACTCCTTCCTTCTTTCCTTTCTTTCTTTATTTCTGGAGAGTTTTAGTGTTAAATGTCTAGAAGTCTATTGTGTTTTACTATAGCACACAGCTATTTTTCGAGACTATCAGATTCTGGTTTTATTTTATTATTTGATTATATAAAATACTTAAATTATTTTGAATCTTTCTGAACACAATCATGAATTGATTTTCCTCTTAAGCTGTAACAATCAACCAGAAACCAAAAAGGATGCTTTTTCAGAGTCAGTCATCACCTGCCTAAGGAAATTTAGACCAACATTTGTACAGTAAACTTATAATGAGAGGTGGGCAACTTTGCTTCCAGGAGGAAATACTATTTAGGAGAAAACGATAAAGCAAAGTGCAAATAGAGACTTTTCTAGTATTTTGCCCTTGTTTGGTCTTGAGGGGGTAATTTAATGATGGTATATACTGCCTTAAGTACTATGAAAACCCAGGACTTCACAAATACCTTTTGATACATTGTAGTGTATCAGAAGGCACAAAACACATCTGAAATTTAAAAAAAAACAAAAAAACAAAAAACACACCACATTTACATTGTCTGCACCACTATTTCTAATCTTTTGTTAGAACTATCAGGAAACATTTATGGGCAATAGTTGTCACCAGATAGTGTGTGGCATTTGCAGAAGTACAAAGAACAGTGCAAAGCAGGAGCTGAATCTGTAAAGTTCGCAGTCTGACTAGGTAAAAGGGTGAAAGGCGAGTGAATCGGCAATTTCTAAGTAACACCATTTAGGTAGGTAAGAAGGTTGGGGGAAAACAGAGCTGTGGGAAGAAAGGCAGAGAGGGAGTTCATCGGAGTGGATGACAGGAAGAGGAAGCAATGGAAGCAGTGTGTGTCCTTTGACTACTTCACTGTTCCCAAGGAGCCCAGCGTGGTGCTGTGCTTAGAAGGAATGATTGGTAAATATTAGTGACTGATATTTGACGGAATTAGTCATTATTACTTTTTCATTTAAAATCATACTCATTATTTCTGTTGTCCAAAATTAGCATGGAAATTAGTGTAATTTAAGTGTTTTATATTTCCAATGATTTTACATCAGGTATAATAATGGTATATCAAGGGGTAAGTCTCTTTAGTTATCCTAACTTTAGAAACCCTTGAATGAGATTAGGAAGTGATCATCATTTACATTTATTATACTTTGCATTTAATGAGCTTTAGCTTTTAACTCTAATTTGCTTCTCATCGCATTCATCAAAGGCAAACTATTTAGAAACTAAAACATCTCTGTCAGTTAGAATTTTAATGAATTAAGATGAAATGAGACAGTGTTAATTGGCAGTTGCTGCAGGGGAAGTTTCTAGATCTTGTAAGTGATACCAATTCATCCCTCTATCAGAGTTAATTTGTTTGATTTAATTCTAAGAATACACTGACTATTTCCATACACTATTCATATTTATATTTTTTACAGAAGAGTAGTTTAGTTCCGTTGGTCTTTCATTTAGATTCTCAATTCCACTTGAACTTGATTTAATTTGATTGTTAGTAAATTTAAGCAGCATTTGTATTGTTGACTCATGATTAATACACATAACTAATCATTTTTTTCACCAATCCCTTACTTCTTATGTTTTTTTCTGTTTTCCTCAGACATAAATGAATGTGAAGCTGAGCCTTGCAAAAATGGTGGAATATGTACAGACCTTGTTGCAAACTATTCCTGTGAGTGCCCAGGTGAATTCATGGGAAGAAATTGTCAATACAGTAAGTATTAATATATATGTATGTACAAAGTTTTATTTGCATAGCCTGCATTTGTTATAGGATCTGAGCTGACATCAATATAGCTTACTTCCAGAATTCATAATTTATTGAAGTGGCATATTTAATATTTGTTGTTTAAATGTTATAAAATTCCAGGATCGGTCTCAGTGCATGATGGGCACAAGAGTGGTCACCTTGTGGTCTGAAAGTAGGGCAACAGATCCTCAAACCCCAAGTGTATCTCTCTCATGAATACCATTTTGAGTGTGTGTATGACCTAAATTTTCACCACAGTTATCACTTTGGTTTAGACAATACATTCAGCACACTGTGGCCAGATAGCCTCTATCACAAATAAAAGGTAGAGATAAAGGAAGATTCATTGGAGTTGGACAATATAGTAGTAGGAATTTTACACACAATTTTTCTTCTTGGAAGCCTAAGCCAGTCTTGAGATTATGGATCAAATGTTAGAACAATAATTTACCTGAAGTGTTAACAAAGAAGCACAAAGCACCCCTTTATTCCCCCAAACAACCAAACAAAATACTAGGAAAAGATAATAACAGAGTTATAGTCTCATGGGGGGAGACCAGAATCGGGCACAAATATTTATTAATGAGAACAATAATGATACAGCTCAATAATTGTTGGATATATACATATATATACGCACACACTTCATAGTGCTACTGCTTTGATGTGTATACTATTAGATATCACAATACTATAGATATTCAGACGGCAAATGCAGATTGGAATTCAGATGCAGAAACTGGCACAAAGTCTATGTGGTTTGCCCAGGCTCTCACAGTTAGTGACAGAAACAGCACTAGAAAGAATCTAGAATTAGGTCTTGTGATCCCAAGTTCAGAATATTTTCCTCTAAATTGAGATATCTCTTCAAACGGAGTTGAACAAGATCCACACAAAAGCACACTACACCTCCTCTTTTATGCACACCCCTCCACACACTCATATATACTGCTGCTTTTTTAGCCATAGTAACAATTTCATTTCTCTCTTTCCTTCTCTTCCTCCCCTTTGACAATGGTAATTTATAAAATAAAAAAGGAAAATTATTTCAGAGTTTCATTGGGTTATGTATATAATAAAAATTATGATCTAGGGATGCTCATTACCCTAGTTCTAATTTGTTTTTTTTAAAAAATCTGAATATCAAAGAAATACCTTGGATTGGGAAAATTTTTTCTAAGTTTAAAATTATTGGAGAGAGACATTGAGCATGAGTTGATGAAGATGCTGCAGGCACAGACAGATGGAAAGAAAGGGCAGTCTGAGTAAGCAGGTTGATCATAGACAAATAGCCAACTATCCCTGTGACCTTCCTACTAAGCATGTAACTAGCCAGCCATTAGGTGAATTTAATTTCAACTGGTCCTTGGCCTACCCCAGGCACAGTCCTTGCACCCTTCTTTACTTTTATTCATGTGTCTTGAAGATGTCTGCCCAGACAGCACTGGAAGTTGTGCTAAAAAGCATCCCCCTAAGGCCGTGGTCGGCAAACTGCGGCTCGCGAGCCAAATGCGGCTCTTTGGCCCCTTGAGTGTGGCTCTTCCTAAGCCTTAGGAGTACCCTAATTAAGTTAACAACAATGTACAAGCCTATATAGTTTAAGTTTAAAAATTTTGGCCCTCAAAAGAAATTTCAATCGTTGTACTGATGATATTTGACTCTGTTGACTAATGAGTTTGCCGACCACTGCCCTAAGGGGTCTGAAAAGGAACACTTTATTAATAGGATGAGGAACAAAAATATATGGTAGTCGACTACTTGACTTTCATGCAGCAAAAACAGAGATCTGGTGGCAGAATGAAGGGCTTTCAGGTAGTACTGGAACTTTGACAGATCTTAAAACTCTGCCTGGATAAGAGAATGTCCAGGCTTGGCAAGGCCACCTCTGTCCCACAGGAGGCCTGGCAGGGGAGAAAGAAGAGGATGAGACCTTCGGAAGAAATGTTCAAGTGACATGTCATGAGAATCCTACCTAGGAAGTAGTGCCTCTCCAAGCTGGTCAAACCCTCACTATTTGAGTGACCTTAAGAAGTAGTGTCTGAGGTTGCAGACAACCTCCTGTCTTGGGAAAGGAGACCTAAGACTTGGAGTTATTTATATGGCCTTGCCTCCCCCCCTTTCCCTTCATACTGACCAGGGAACAACTAGACACCAAGTTGCTTGCTTGCATGTTGAAAATGAAAGGAGACCTGGATGTGAACTAGACATTGAAACTAATAGCTAAAGCCTGTCCATCCTCCCATCAGAGACTTTTGCTGAGGTCACCACATCTGAAAATACCCTTAAAGAAGAAAGAACCTGATTGATTCTGGAAGGATGTATTGAAATAGACTTTGATACGTGCCCCCAGTTTATGCCTAATGTATTTCAATCAGTTTTTGATATTGTGTTTAATGAAATTCCTTGATTTTCTTTGACTTGGTTTTATATTCATATAATATTTATATTTAAATGTAGACTTCTCTTTGAACATGAATGTGATAGTGAGGTACTCCCCTTAACCCATCATATGCTCTGATATCCTCCCACATCCTCTGTCATCTCTGTGCCCCAATAAAGACAACACTTATGGCACACCTGTAAGAATTATAATAAATTGGGATTCTTACACTCCTTGTATTGCCTGGGAGATGGCTCTGCCTTTTTCTGTGACTTCATAGAGTGTTAAAAATTGAGGGTAAGAAAGTGCATTCTGCCACAGTGATGATTTAGTTCTACATACTGAAAACTCAGAGCATTCACTCATGACAGTGCACATAGAAACACCTGCAGGTTATAGGCAGTGCCAGCTCTGAGCTGACCGAGGGTAGGATCTTCAGAGTCAACATGACATAGATTATAACCAATGTGCCAGCTTCCACTCTTTAGTGAGATTGATAAACATTTTTCTTGGCTTTGTATCATGTCCCATAGGAACACCATTGGGTTGGCTTCTGCCTGCAATAATGGTAGAGAAGCCATTTGTTCAGGCTGCTATTTCAGGAGGAAGAGGGAAGGGAGAAAGATAGAGACTAACTACTGGGTGGGTCAGAGCATGCCCATACAGAAATGCTATTATCATTGTGTTCAAATCCAAACTGCCTTTAGTCTATCCATGGGCTCTAACCGTGGGCTCCTGCACTCATATTTGCTTTACTTGACCTACTTCTTTCTTATTTCTACTGATGGATTAATTAAGTTCTGGTATATTTAAAGGTGAAATCATTCTCAGCACCCCCCCGCCCCCAAATTGTAAATAATGGCAGGTACCAAATTATAAATAATGGCAGGTATTGCAAAGCAATACAATTGACTTAAACACTGAAATATCTGTATAAAATAGTAAACAAAAAAACCAGAAATATTTACAATATGCATAGAAGGCAAATAATACTTATCCTTAATTTATTATTTCTCTCAGTTCAATAGAATTGAATACAACAGAAAAAAAACAAGAATGTGAATAGAACCTTCTCACAAAAAAGTAGTTTAATATTTATATTGTAGTTGTGCCTTTATTATTGTTTTTCTAAATATTCTGATTTTTTTTTTTAAAAAATAGACTTTAGTACTGTTATGAGCTGGAAATAAGAATAGTATTTTAAATGTCTGTTTAATGAGAGCCCTAGATATGCGACCTGGGCTGACCGTGCATCTCTCTGCTTCTACCTCTCACCATGTCTCTCTACCCCCTTTCATTACACAAGTGGAAACTGGAAGATGAATGGCAGAAACACATGGCAATATCGATCAACACAAAAGGGTGAAGTTCTAAAGAGGAGCAGAGGCCAGCTGGCAAACTTTAGACAGAATATGAAAAAGACAAAGGAGAGAGGAGGGAGGGGAATGAGAGCTGTTAAGCCAGGGCTCCGTGCTAGCTAACAACGAGGCTCCCTGGAAGCTCCAACACACACACACACACACACACACACACACACACACACCACGCATGCACACGCACACTCACTCCATAAGGAATTTGTCTTATGGGTAGAACATTGTAAGGCAAAGGAGGGAACAAACAGTTTTTTACAAACATAAAAGCTCCCACGAGGCAATATTACTTAAGTGAAGTCTAGGCTTCAAGTCTAGGCAGAAAGCCCTTCTGCCTGTGTTCCTTCCACAGTCTGTTCCTAGCTCAGCTCTCAGCGGGAACCTGTGAACCAGTCAGAGTGCATCACCTCTCAGCTCAGAATCTTCTACTGGCTCCTGACCTCAGACTGTGAAAATCACAATCCCGTTCCAAGGCCAGCAGGACCGGCCTGGACTTCCACCCTTCTCACTCACCTCTCTGACCCGTCTACTAGGACTCTGACTTTCTCATGCACTGCTCCTGCAGCTGGCAGGTTCAGGCACTCACCTGGCACATTCTTGCCCAGAGCATTTCCTTTTCTACTCCTTTTTTTCTAGAGTATTCGCTATGAATACTCCCATACTTCCTCCCGTTCTTGCACAACAGACACCTCTTCAATGAGGCTTTCCCTGACCTCTCCACTTCCTTACCAAACACCCCAAATCACACACTCAACTCCTTCTCTGCTGTAGTTTTTCTCCTTAGCATTAATCACTAACATATATTTTTACTTTTAAATATTGTTTGTTGACTAATTCTCCAGTGGAGTACGTGCTCTATGAGGGGAAGATTTTTGCTGTTCTAATCACAACTGCCTAGATAGAACTGGCAAATAATAAGTGCTCGACAGACATTTGCTAAATGAATGAATGAACCTAGCACTCCGAGTTCATTACGCACAGGGGAGGTATCTGACCCTTCAACCACTATCAAGTTCTTTTTTTGCCCGACTTTCTGTTTTTAAGTAGTATTATAAAGCTGCTTTTGCCAGTATAATAATATGTAATCTGGTATATTAGTTGGTACTCACCAAATAATATTGCAAGTTGAATTGTTTCCCTTTGACTTGATAGGACCTTTTATAATTCTATTTTTGCAATGGGATTATGCAGATGGATTTATAATAAGAGAGATAAACAGGGAACCTGTTTCTCTTTATATGCCAATTCCGCATGCAGACATTTTGATAAATGATCTTAGATCAGTTATTTATTTCTCATCCATATCAATTAATCAATAGACATGTGAATGCATGATGTTTATGTTGATTGCTACTTGAATAAATATATAAAAATCAATGTGATTTCTTTAGAGTAATGTAAATATTTAATTAATATAGCTATTCAGAACTTTATAAGAAATAAATTTATAATTTATATCTAGCCCTATCTGTTATTAACATGATGCTCAATTATGTGATAATATGATGTAAATCACCTATTAAACATTTTCAATAATAGTATAATTATATCAAATGTTAATAACAAATGTTTTCATACTTGGAAAATTATACCTATAATTTTACACTAATTATTTAATAAATATGTTTATAGGTTGGTGAAGGGAATAATATTATCATTTAAAGAATTTCAATGTAGGTTTCTAGATAACCTATCTTTTTTTTCTTAATATATTTTATTGATTTTTTACAGAGAGGAAGGGAGAGAGATAGAGAGAGTTAGAAACATCTATGAGAGAGAAACATCGATCAGCCGCCTCCTGCACTTCTCCTATTGGGAATGTGCCCCCAACCCAGGTACATGCCCTTGACCGGAATCGAACCTGGGACCTTTCAGTCCGCAGGCTGACGCTCTATCCACTGAGCCAAACCGGTTTCGGCATCCTATCTTTGACTTGAGCAGATTTCAGTTATTTTTTATGTTAGTATTTTTTATTTGTTATTTAGGATTTGATTACATTTGACTATGTTTTATTTTAATTAAAGTTACTTTTGATTGATATGTGAAAATCATTTTACTGTTCCCATAGTATTTATTACCCTATTCCAGCAATTCTTCTAATTAAAGTTTTAATTTATATTTTCTTGTTGCTTGTAAATGATACACACTCCAGTGTTCAGACAGCCCTTTTCATAAACAGCTTGCAAGGAAAATGATGATGAACTGGAATGGAAACCTATTCTCACAATAACAGATATGCTGTGCCATGTGCATTTAACAGAACATGGTGTTTAAGCTAGAGTACGTGCAGTGGAAATTGATAGCACTTTAGTTAACGCATCTAAAAATAACTGGGATTGTTTTCATTTATTGGACTATGTGGCCCACAGTAGATATCTACAGTTCCCTCCTGGGTGTTTAAATGTAACATGATTAAGTTTCAGAAATGGTACTCATATTCATTCCAGTGCTGCCGCTATTTGTGGAAATTAAGATAGTTACCAAGGGAACTCTTATAATGCAACATCCCCAAATTATTTTGCTGGAAAGTAGTAAGACTTGTATGATTTCAGAGGGTTTTAGTAAAAAAATGAAAACTAAAATCTTCAGCTCAGGATAAAGTGATGTTTCCAAATGTCAAAATTATCCAGGTTTTAAAAAATTTAATAAAGTAACCTAAATAATTCTACAACCCTTTCCTTTAAGAGTTCTATCTATAAAGTTATAAGAACAAAGGCAATAATTTATGTGAATATATTTTGAAAACTATAAATATTGTCCTATCTTCATTTTTGAGCAGCTGCAACTAGGCCTTCATTACAAATGAGCTAATAATTACAAATATATACAATATATGCTATATAAATGTCACTGTGCTCTTTCTTTTGATATCAGTGTTCACTGCCAAGTACATTTGTATAACAGCAGGCATAGTGAAAATTGATAAAATAAATTATGTGATGCGTATTTTTCTATGCTCAACAATTATTGCATTTGTAAAGACAAATTTGCAAATAACTATAAACACGCAACTATATCTTAATATTTTGCCACCAATTGTCATATGATAATGTTGATGTTAATTTAGACTTTTAACTTACCATGTGCCAAGCGCTCTCCAAAGTACTTTAGATATTAATTCATTTAATCCTCTCAACACTCTTTGTATGAGGTTTTATTTATCACTGACGCCATTTTACAGAGAAAACTCTGCCACCCAGCAGTGAAGTGATTTGCGTAGCCCACATGGCTAGTAAGCGGCAGAGCCTGGCCTGGCCCAGGCATTGCAGCTGCGTGATGACCCTGGCCCGTGCGGGTGAAAGGAACACTTGATTACACCGTGCGCTTTCAGAACACGTGCCCCGAGAGTAAGAGTTTCAAAAGAGCATAGGCTTTGCATCCATGTAGAACTGGGGTCAACTCTGGGCTTTTTCTCTTTGGAGCTATATGTGTGAACAAGTTAGTTGCTCTTTCTGAGCCTCGCATTTCTCATCTGAATATGGAATTAGTGATACCGTTTGTTTTACATTGATGGGCAGATTAAAATTAATACTACATATAAAGGAACTAGGAATATGCCTAGGCCAATAAATGTTGTAAATAAGCAAATAATTGCATAAATAAAAATGGACAAACATATATTTGAGTTATTTGAAAAGCCAATGTTAATGTATCTCACCTTTTATTTTGTTACACATTTGTACAATTTAAACATTTTTATTATAGACTCAACTTGCCTATCTATAGTGACTATGTACTTGAGAATACCTTGTGTAGAAGTCAGTTGTAATGATTTATAAGGGCATAACTTGAGGAAACCCTGTAATAATAATATAATTTTTAATAAAGAGATATTATTAGTCCAACCAAAACCATTATGGGAAATAGGAGTTGCTTTGGTTTTTGAGAAATATATCACAACCTACTTCTGAACCACAAAGACCTCATATTATTTTTTTTATCTATGTCTTTATGTTTGTAATTATCATAAGTTATCTCTGTTATTTGATCAAGTATTTTAATGAATGGTGAACAGAAACTAACCATGGAAAGACAATTATAGTATTTTCATTCTCTATATAGATGGTCAAAGATTATATATAGCTCTATACCATAAAGCACTGAATTCCTACTCTTCTACATTCAGGTATGACATAGTTATAAAAGCAAAAATATATTATGATATAAAATAGTTTTAAATATAAAATAAGTATTTATAAGGAAGTCAAAATTGGGATTACTTCCCAGATATATTTAATAGAAAAATTAGATAAGTCCAGTATGTGAATCTATTCAATTATGTGATCAAATAAAGTAGCCACAAATATTTGTTTTATTTTCTTAACATAATTATGTAGGGGGTTTTGAGAACATGTCTGAATGAATAAATTCATTCACCAAATTACATCAAAGAGTAGCCACCCTCTACAGCTGGGGCAACATTGGTAATTAAAATAAATTCAGTTCCTGCTTTCATGGAGTTTATAGAGTGTGGGAGAGAAAAACAAGAATTGCCTAAAATCAAAGTATAAAACATGGCGAGTGCCATGCATGAAAAGAAGAAAGCTGGGGTAGGGGTGCTTCTTCTGTTTGGGGGATTTAAGGAAGTGACAGTCATGCTAAGAGCAGAAGAATAGATAGTAGGTACAAAACAAAAATCAAACAAAAAACACAGAAACCATGGTGGAGATGAGGATTTTCGGAGAAGGACAATATGCTCAAGGATAAACAGAGCCTTTGTCCATAGAATCTTAGTATTTAGTGGATGATTTGATTATTGTATAACCATAATGTGATGAGGTTTTTAGGATAATCATTTATTTACCTTTTAGGCCTTGCCAATGTCGGGTCAAGTTCAGTCAATGGACTATGTATAGTGATGGGTGTTACTAGACTAATTGTGGCAATTGTTTCACAATAAAGGCAAATATATTAAAAAAGACCACTTGATGGCAAGGAGTATTTATATATTAAAAATACACCTTATAAACTCCCTTGATCTGCAACCACAGCCACTTTTAAAATACCAAAATACACTCTAACTTTTGTAGATGTATCAAGAAATCCAAGAAAAATAATCATTAACTCTAATCTTATTTTCATTTGAGATAAAACATATCTGCTTTGTTGTACAAATTTGAAATGGCATGCCTTCACAATAATTTTTGTCTTTGAAAGCATTGCCTAACTTAACTGTGAGATTACTTTTCTTACACACATAAAATAAGAATTAATCTCTAACACCAATAGGACAGGGGGACAGCTTACCTCAGGCTGTCACCTTTTGTGAACATAAAATAAGTAGACTATGAATTGATGAAAATTTTATATTCAGGATTGATTGTATATAATGTTAAATCCAAGGTTCATAATATTTAGAATCTGCCCACAAATATACACAGATATAAATGGATATAACCATAATTATAAATATTTGAGAATAGATCTGATTATAACAATTTTCCACTTCTTTTTAAAGATATAATAAGTTTATCAAAGCAAATAAACAGAATACTTAGCAACTTTATCAATAGCCTTCAAGGGAGAAAATGATTTCAGCATTACAGCAGAATGAGGTCTTTGCAACAATAAACGCAAAAAAATTTGACTCAGTGACAAAACCAAATTGGATTTTCTGTATCTGACTCAGAAGATCCATCTTCAATCAGATGCCTCTGGGTATATTTTTCCAAATGTTGCCCAGCACTTTTGTACAGACATATTACACTTTAAAAGTTCACCCACCATACCTTAAAGTGATAACCTAATAAATGAAAGACAGGGAAAAAAATCAGCAAAATGCTCAAATAGACCCCCTAGGACTTGCTAAATGCCTCTAACAAATTGAATCAGATTCTCATTACCTGACAGTTTGGTATTTGATTGCAAATAATTACTGAAACATCCAGTAAAACCTTCTTGATTTCCAAATTATTCATTCCCATTATGTGTTAAACTGCAAATGTTCAGGGATTAAAATTTAGTCTTGCATTTATTCTCAAACTCTACTACATATTTCCTATTTCAAAGACAAAGAAAGATGAAGCAGGCAGAGAGAAGGAGAGTTTGGGAACAGGACAGGACAACTTGATATCACCCTCATAAAATTTAGATTTGTAGTGCATGATTGAAAAAATATCCCTCACCCTTTAAAAATGGGGATGAGATAACCCAAATAAAATATGTATAATATAGAAAAACAAAAATTTCTCTTTAAGGAAACTACTAGGAAAGAAGTCACCCTAAGACTTTACAGGTATATTGGGAACATGGTTAAAATATATTCTCTGGGTCAGTAATTAATTATGTGCACATGTTTACATATCATTTTGGGGTGTTTAGGTGAACTTTTTGTTCTGAATATGGAGCGAGGCTGAAAATCCTTATTTCCTAATGTGGACACTATAGGCACAAACCACAGTGGTTTCTGCCTTTATCTCATCCACTGCACAGCAGAGATAAATGCTTTTCTCAAATGCAAGAGAGGAAGGAATATAAATGGTTTCTGATCCTTTGGTAAATGTGCACAATTTTTTATGATTTCCTGAAAGCCCAAGGATTTCAAATAGTTGCAATAAAATTTTACTGGCCACCCTGGAGATAAGTTGGGCAGTGCCCCTTGCTGCAGTTTTCAATCTGCGCAACCGACTTGGAAGTGATAGCTTCCAGCTGCATGCGAGACAGAGAGCCATGTGCATGGATAGGGTTTCATCTTCAGAGCAATCTTCTCCCACCGAAGGACAGGGTCACAACAAAGTTCCTTCCTGCGTGGGCACATTGAATTGTATGTGCATTTGGCACGTGCTGCTAAGATAGTACAGCTAGTACAGCAAAGCACCGGCAGTAAGAGATTTAGATTTAGGGATCAGATGAGAATGGTGAAGTGGTAAGGTTGAATGTTAGTGCCAAGGGAGAGAGTAAAAAGAGTAAAGAGCACAAGAATGTGAAAGATAGAATTTAAGGCAAGTAAAGAAATTCTGTCTGCAAAGATACAAACAACAACAACAACAAAACCCCCCAAACAACAACAAAAAACTAAAAGGGTAATCAGAGAAATCGAGAATAAAGACTTAAAGCAAGGGGAAAAATGTTTCCAAAACAGAAGCTGGCCAAGGAAATGGATACCCGAAGAATACTTTTGAAACTTGGAGTCTCAAATCGTTGAGACTAAATAATTGCAGTGGGTGGTAGAAGAGATACCAGATTGCAACCATTTCAGACAGAGCAGGTTCTGAGGAGGAAATCACAGACGGCCGCTCCTCTCAGGTTACGGAGCACTCGACTTTGAGTGTATCTTAAACCCCAAAGAGCCATTAAAATGGCCAAGGACCTAAAAATAAATTTCATAATAGTTACCTTAATAGCTTTATCTGGTCAATAATACACATTCTTTTTAGAGCTCCAAAGGGAATGGACACATAAAGTGCCCAACTTAAAAATAAATTGAACCTGAGGAATATGATTCTATAAAAAGAAGTCGAACGAGAGCAAAGTCAGTAAATCCGATACTAAAATTCAAGGAAAACAGGAGCAGGGACAGAAAATAAACTATTCTGACAAGAGAAGTGGATGGAACTATAGTTATATAAGGAAGCCTATAAATACCCAGCACTATTATCTAACTACAAAACACCCAGAATTGTAACTGCAGCGCTTAGCTCCAGGAAACCCAAGGACATCTGTGGTGGTGTCTTCAAAATGAAATTCACTTTATGTTCTCTCTGGTACTCTCTCCAGCAAGCACACAATTTTTTAACCATCCATAAAATGACTATTTGGCATATAAATATCACCACATATCCACTCAGCAGTAACTTAATTGTGCCATTTTCTTTCCCATTAGAATTATTTCTGTACTCTACCATTGTTAACAGAACATGAGCACTTTGCAACAGGGATTAATATAACAACTTTCTCAGTCCCACCCTTTAAATTCTTAACATAAAATTTTAACCTAAGGTACAGGACCTCAAGGGATGGGTGGAGAGAAATCAAGGAGTCTGTATCCTTTGATGAAAAAAATCATATGCTTATTTTTACTAATGGCTACCTAAAAATTAGAATTACGAAGGTGGACAAAAGTGAATCATAGTATTATCAGTACCAATGGCTGTCAGTAATAGAAACCAAAGATATTTTCATATCACATTATACATATCTGAAAATATAATTTACATTTTTCAATAATGTGAAACTGTAGTAGAACTGCCACTAACTCTATTGTTTAATATGTTAATAGAGGACACATATTACTATATCATACATTTTAAAGTATTTTGATAATTATGTCTTGCTTCTGTTAAAAGGGCCTCTAAGCTTCATCAGACTGATAAAAGGATCCAAAGCATAGAAAAGGTTCAGAAACCGGAGTTAATAGCTTATTGGTTTCAAAGGATATTTTTTTTCCTTCTGTATAATATGGATGAAGCTTTGGAAATTAAAGGTATAAATGAGCCATTCTCACTGAATGTCAGTTCCTGGCCTTTCTGCTGAATATTGCTCTCTAGCTCCATGTGTAAAAAATATAAGTATCATTGCAGATGATGCTCTTAAGCTACATTTTTTTTTTGTCATGGGTTTGCAGAGGAGTATTAGCAGGGTTGTGTTTATGAACCCATTACTGCTTCCCACCAACAGTATAGGTTTAGAAAGTTTGTAACCATACAGTGAGGTGACATAGTCTAAGTTACCAGTGGACACTAACCTGTATTTAAAGACCAGGGAAGGTAATTGTACCATTGTTAATAGTTTTAAGTTCAACACAACATGAGCACTTTCCGTTATTCATTTTTTTAGTCTTGTAATAATCCCTCAAATGTTTGTTTCTTGTATTACCTAAAAGAAGGAGTTTTGTCATTCTGGTTTACTGTACCAGATGTAGGGTTGCTTAATTGTAGTGCATTTGGTTATACCAGGAATATGGGAATAAGAAATTGTTAAAGTGAACAAAAGCACCCTTAAGAGAAAAATAAACATAAATCATAAATCATAAATCATAAATCATTTCTAAAATACCTGCCTTTTATTTGAACATATTAATGTCTCTGAAAGTGTGAGGCATCTTAAATTCCTAAAATGATTCCACAATGGTACACAGTAATGGGACCTTTGTCTAACTGAAACCTATTAACAATGACTCAGACATTTACATAACATGGCCATTCCAAAAATTGTACTACCAGCAGGCATTTATATCTAGGCTAAGCCATTCAAGTAATTATTTTTAAATATATAGAATAAAAATACAGATTAATGCTAAAGCAAGTGGTGCATAAATTCAGGTTGTCCAGTTGTATTTTCCTTAGGGGTTACGAATACTTTACCATTATTTAAGTCAGGCCAGATCTGTAGAAGCCCATGTGTTTACCCAGAGATTATCATACACAAATGTGGACATGTGTTAGAATAGTTGAAAACTACACACACACACACACACACACACACACACACACACACCCCTACCTACCTTATTTTAAAAGGAGCTCAGTTATCTTAGGCACAGTCATCTATCAAGTAGTTCTTAGTGAGCATCTCGATGCCACTTAGCAACAGGTGACAGCATCTCTAATTGTCCACTTAGAAAACTCTTGCCATTTCACGGGCTTTGAAAGACCCTTTGTTTTTTTAAAACATTTTCCTTAGTACAAAAGTAATATATATCTAAAAACGAACATTTAGAAAACACAAAATTAATGTTTTAATTTCTTTTTCTTTAAATGGAGTTTAACTCCACCACATGTAGCATACTACCAAAGGCTATGCTTATAACATTTATTTCTTGTTACTTTATTCTTTCTAGAGTCTGTCCTCTGTGTGTCTAGTTGTCCAATACAATTTCAGATCTAAAGTGTTTTTTAAGAATAGACATTCTCTTCAATGTATTTTTTCCTTGTAAAAATCTATTTTTTCCTTCTCTGTAATACCTAAAATATCTGCTTAGACAAATTGGACATTTGACAACCCTGGGCATTTGAATGGCCAAGATTTACTTGAGTTTAGTAAGAATTATTTAGAGAGAGAGGAGAGAGAGAGAGAGAGAGAGAGAGAGAGAGAGAGAGAGAGAGAGAGAGAGAGAAGCTGGGAGGTGTGTCTCTTCATCAATTTGATTAACATAAAACAATGGAAAGCAGATTATCATTTATTTAAACATTATGAACAGACCACTATCTACATTTAATTCAATTTTAAACTGAATTATTTAAAAATAAAAATATCAGAAAGATTTAATAGGGTTGGTCTTACACTTAACAGCATAGAAATAAAAAGGAGTTACTGATTTACATTCTAGTCACAGTTTTTCTATTCCCAACAATATAATGGTACTTCCAGTTTTGAAACAACAGGAGCTAACAAAACAAGTAAATTGTCTGCAAGGCTACTTTAATTACTAGTAGAATGGATTTTTTTTTTCAGTATTCCACCTTTACCAGAGAATATTAAAATAAGTTAAAACTTGCAAATATCATGTTTGAGTTAATAACTCATGTTATTAATTAGTCATGCTTATGAGAAATGGGAGTTAAAACTAAATTTTAAAGTGATTGCAAGGTATGTAGAGTCAACATAATCAATACATTTATTTATGTTTACTTTTTAATCTGTTAGCACAGGCGATTATCTTGAATCTACATTAATGTGAATTTGATAGAAAAGAGAAGTATACTGGGGAAATCCAAGTTCATGTGCATGAATGCTTAATTTGTGTTTGCATATTTGTTTAAGGATTACTGTGCACCTATAGTACAATGATATTGGAAACAAATTTAACAGCAACTACAGAAACAATCCTGGGTTAGATACAAAGTTCTTGATAAATTAATAATAAACATTTGGGAAATTATCCATAAACTCTTTACCTTTGTATTCTAAATTAAATAAATGTGACACGTACCCAGATGCTAATTTTATGTTGGAAAATGTTAACACTGAAAACTAGTGCTTCCACACTTTATGCTGAAGCATTTTGTTAAACTGAGAAGGATGGCCTGTGCCTAGTGGGCATTTTTAAAAGTGAAAATTTGAAACCAGTTCTTATTTTGTAGAGAGAAAATAAACAGCCAAATAGAGAAAAATTAAAGCTGTAGAAATAATTGAGGAAGGCCACTCACCACAGTACTTTTCTATAGGCCTCTAGTTATAAAATGATGCTAACTTGAAATTAGTTTCTGCTAAGCTACTACCAGCTGATCATCATTTTGAACCTGAAAAGACTAAGAACTGAAATATTTGTTATGCCTCTGCCTTGCAAAGAGAAGTTCAAAATATATTTGTTAAATGTTGAATGAATAACAGTTGGTGTTATTTTCTTAATTCAATTCACAAGCTGTGGCAGAAACACCATGAAGATGAGCACAACCTGACTCACGTTACTACTCATATCTTTATAAACATGGTGACCAAATGCACTTCTTGTCATTGTTCACTGGTTCCCCACCCTGCTTAAGTCATACACAGCAAACAGAATGCCCCCAACGTATTATAGTACAAATATTTATCAGGGCGTTTTGGTAATAGATATATCTAGGCCAAATCCTGGCTCTGTGTCTTTAGGGAAATTACTTAACCTCTCTGAGTCTCAGGTGCTTCAATTATAAGTGGAAATAAACCTACTATTGTAGGAGTTATTTTGAGGCTGAAATGCCTGACATATTTTCTTTGTAATATGTGCAGTCTTTAATTTTATTCTTCAAGAATGTCTGTGAGAGAAAAGAAGATTCATACCTTCAGAGCAGAGAAGTTTCTTTATTTTGTTTTCTGTATATGACACTTCCTAAGACACCAGTATTATGCACGGTTTTCTTATATCTCAAAATCAGATCAGGAAAAGAGTCAGCTAGGAGCTAAGTGGCATTTCATGATTTTTCCTTCCAATACATCCCCTTTATGTCCTTGGAAATCTCAAAGAGTGAATATCAGTATTTTTCTCACATTGATTGGAAAAATAAGTCATGATGAAACAGAAAAGCTATGCTGAAGATATGGGAAGCAGGTATTATTCAATTTGGGTGGAAATGGTTTGTTACTTTACTCTCAGTTATAGACTTGAGGAAATGAGATTTCTTTGATTATTGCAATGAAATTGCCGCCAGCTAAAACTTCATCTCCATCTAACCTAAAGATAGGATTACTCAGATATTAAATTGGGAAAGAAACTTGATTATAAAGGCGCTTCTCAGAGTTGTAATCTGGTTTTATCAAAGAGTTAAGATGAGACTTTTCCATAGGAGATCCCTATTTTGTGCCACAATGAGGAAAAGTGCCTGCCAGAGACAGACCAATTTTAAAAACAGATTATTTAATTAGTGATTTTTATTTCCAGTGAGTCTGAAATATACTGTAGTTTATATTTCCCCCAGGCAGAGATTTATCTGACAATCTGAATGCTTTGGTGACAGAAATACCTGATGATGAATATGATAATAAGGACCTGCCAAGTGAATGACATTTTGAATCATTTTCAGGAACTTTTCATGATTAATAATTGCACTTATGTTTGTATTTTAATTTTTATTAAATAATATTTCACATAGAAAAGGGGAGTAGAATATCTACTTCCTGAATAAGAAGGGAGTGCGTGTAAAACCTGGCTGAGCATGTGTTTACTCCGTGGGTCTCCGGGTAGTCACCGTGGAAATAAATTTCCCACATCCATGACTTTTAACGTTTGCTTTATAGTAAACAACAATGATGACAACAACAAAAGAGCTACCTCTCACTAAGTGCATATTTATTGTCATATTGTTTACCATGTGTGTACCATCTATTGTTTCTGACCTATGCAGAAAACTTACGGTGGATATTACTCACCCTGTAAACATATGATTAACTCATGGTTTTCATACTTTGCTATACATGAGCATCACCCATATTCTTTTTTAAAAAATGAACATATCTGGTACAGCATTTTCCTTCATGGCCTTAGCAGAATTACAATGAAAACAGTGTTGATGAACTGATATAATAGAAAATTTACCAAGACTGAATAAGTCACTTTATATACACTGAGTGGCCAGATTATTATGACCACCTGACGTTTGCAGGCAAATTAGCTATAATTTCACACTGAAGTTGCTAGAGGGCCAGATCATTATAAATAGCACAACATACCTAAGTATCGTTGCTGATGAACTTCATCCTATCATGTTAATGGCGCATCCCAATGGAGATGGCTGCTTCCAACAAGACAATGTGCCATGCTCGTATTGTGCAGGAGTGGTTTCAAGAACATGAGGGAGACTTTACCTTGCTTAGGTGGCCCCCCCAATCACCAGATCTCAATCCAATTGAGCATTTGTGGGATGAAGTTAAAAGAGCCATCAGGCAGCTGGTTCCACAACCATCAAATCTCACAGAACTGGACAGTGCTATTCATCAGGCATGGTGTCAGGTTCCTCGCATCACCTTTCAACATCTTGTGGAGTCAATGCCAAGACAAATCGTTGCAGTATTGAAGGCAAAAGGTGGCCCAACGAAGTACCGATGGGGTGGTCATAATAATCTGGCCAGTCATAATAATCTGGCCATTCAGTGTACATCAGCAACCCCCGGTCATGTACATTTATTGTTACTTTAATTATTTCCCAAATAAATACTTATATTTGTAAATTTTATACTCTACTCATACTGTGAACCTGTAAATCTATTAATATAAAGCAATTTTTTCTAATTATTTTTTTGCCTATGCAGTTTTTTAGCGGAGCAGCTAACTTTTAAAAGTACTAAGCCACCCATGATATATTATCACAACACCTGGGCTGAACAATTTATTGTTCACACAGTCATTTCTTTTTTATGTAGTTAAAGAGGATTTGGGCAATTGAATAAAAATTTATAATTAATGAAATATTGTCTTACTAATGCCAGGTAAAATTTATATCCTTGGTTCTCTCTATTTTTAGTATAATTCCTATATACTAAAAATAACAGCTGCATGATGCTGTATCCTAATGATTATCAAGTTATAAAATAACTGATTTTACTATTTTTTGAAACATTTGACTAAAGTGAAGAATTCCTAAGAAAATCAAGTCACTATTCTCCTTATTTGTACAGGAATTTTTATAAATGCTAGTACTTCTTCCATCTCTACTTTGGGTTAAATACTGTGCATTTTTTTATGTGTGTGACTTGATGGTTTTTACCTGATTCCTGGTTTATTCTATAAATATAAAACCAAGGTGACGAGCTATCCAAATGAGAAAAATGGTAAGATGGAATAAATTAGTCTTACATAGTTCCAAAATGATAGAAACATTAAATTCTCTTTTGATTAAAGCTTAAGGAAAAGCATGAAATTCCTTTTGACCAATTTTCAAAACTTACAAGTTCCTAATGGGCATTCATAGGATTATCTGTTGTTTAAAACTTTATAGTTATCATATATTTTTAACATAAGTTTATAAGAAGCATATTTATTTATAATCCTTAGGCCAAACTACATAACAATAATGTATTCTGTTTGAGCCGACCAGGGAATAGCAGTTTATCCCATTATAGATATTTTGTTAAACATAGCAAATATTCTCTACTCATTTTAGCATCTGAAGATTTAAATCGAGGTTTAAGAGTTTTAAATATCTTTACTTTTCTGAAATGTATCTATGCATTATTAGTTAGCTGTATAAATATTGTCTGATGAAAAATGAACATTTAACCTGGAGACAATATAATATCAGGATCTAGTTTGTCATTGAATATAATAAATTTGAAAATAAACAAAAGTTAAATTTTCTATTTTAATAGGCTGACCTATATTCATTATGTTATAAAACACATCCAGTATGACTTTTTTTTTAAAATATATTTTATTGATTTTTTATAGAGAGGAGGGGAGAGGAATAGAGAGCTAGAAACATTGATGAGAGGGAAACATCAATTCAGCTGCCTCCTGCACACCCCCTACTGGGGATGTGCCCGCAACCAAGGCATATGTCCTTGACTGGAATCAAACCTGGGACCCTTCAGTCTGCAGGCCGACGCTCTATCCACTGAGCCAAACCAGTTAGGACTCCAATATGACTCTTATGAATAAGGTGTAATATATGAAAAGTTGGCTTAGCTTCTATAGGCCTAAAATAAAATTGTTACCCTGTTAAATTCTCCTAGAATGTCTTTTCTAAAAATTGATAAATCATCCTTTGTTTTCGAAGCTTTACATTTGTTTTGCTTTAAAATTCTGCATTGAATCATCCCTTTCAGAACTACCAAAGGCATTGCAAATACTATGTACAAAGCCTTCGTGATACTTTCTTCTTTAGGAATGTTTGATTAGTAAGTGTGTTCTCACCAAGAATTCATCTTCTGTCTCAGCTCTATCCTGAAAATGCTGGCAAAATATGTTTTTGTTTTGTGTTGTTTTTTGGTGTGTTTTTTTTTGTTTGTTTTGTTTTGTTTTGAAAGAGAGAAAACTATGTAGCTGAGGTTTTTATTTAGAGGGCAGACTTTTAGAAATTATTTGCAGGAATTTTTAGTTCCCTTCCCTAACTTCAATACTTCTCTGACTATTTGGGTATACCTATTTATTTTCTATAAAACAAACATTTCTCTATATTTTTAGGAGTGAATGCATAATGTAGATGTCTCTAGAATTCAAATAAATAAAGCATTTACTATGTATTCCCAGGTTCCATCTTGCTCTTTATCCTTTCACTGACTTTCCGAAGTGTTCTAGCCTTAAAGAGAGCCCATTATGCCATACCTTGCCATCTGCAACAGCTTCCTATTTAATTTCTTGAATTCCCTTCTCTGGAACTCTGAGTCTTTATACTTGACCTGAGATAACATCCAGTGTGAAGAAAAGCATAACTGCATTGTACAGAAAAAAATAGCTACATAGCTGATACTTGAATTTGGGACTGTGATTTATCTCTCAAATAAAATGAGTATTTGACATGCCAATAATATTACTTAAAACAAAACAGCAGAAGTGGTCCTTTGTGGTGCTTATCCTGATATGCATTTACAAAACAAAACAAAACAAAAAACTTAAAAGGTGTGTCCTCTGCATAGAAGTGCTTGAATACTTACATTTGGTATTCAATGCATGTCTTGAAGCAACTGAATCCCACCTTTAGCATTTACCTTGGCATTATACCCCTTTTAGCTCTTTCAGATAGATCTTTTGTTGGAAGCCAAAATACATCTGCAGTTTTTGAATTGCAGGCTTTTGACTCCACAGACAACTGTTTCATCAAACCATGTTGTTATCTTTATATTTGGTGGGATATGAATTGTGCAGACTAAGTGGAAGCCTGAGTACAAGTCACTGAAATCTTGCCTGGCTGCAAAAGTGCGCACAGCACTTGAATATCCCATATGCTGCTCTCTTTGGAAAGAATGAAACTTAAGTAATTAAAATGCACTCTTCTTTTGCCCTGTAGCAACACTGTGTACTGCAATAGGATGATAATCTCATTTGATTTTTTTTTACTTTCATAAATTATCTCAGTAAGAATTTTAGTTTTTGAATATTAGAGTCCATAGGTTCTACTGTTTAACACCAAACACCAGCATTCTTCACCAATATGCTAAAAAATTAGCTTCAGGAAATACTATTGGGCAGTTTTCTATTATAATTTAGCTTATTCATGAGTTTAATTTTTTCCTGAATCCAAAACAATTAATTTAAAACTGATAATAAATCATAATTGACTTGAGATAACACAGTGTGAAGAAAAAAGCATAACCACATTTTACAGGAAAATAGCTAGATGGATGATAATTGAATTTGTAATTTTATGATTGCTGTTTTTTATCGAAAACCTTGTATTTGCCTTGCCGCCAAGAGATATTCTTATATAGTTCAAGCATTCCAGTATACCAGGAAAGCATTTCGGATTTAAAACTCACCCAGTATGTTGAATCCTTAGAGTGATCGTATCTACATTCAGAAAATTAATTCAGTTTCAACAAAGGAAGAGAAGTAATTCAAAAAAGCAAAGATTTATTTTAATTTAATTTACTTTAATCCACAATATTAAGAATAGACAAATATGTAAGGCACTGAGTTAAGTGCTTAGGAAATATAAATAATGCAAAAGGCATGAAATAAAAGAAGTTAATTATCTAAGAGAAAAATATGCCCAAATAGTTGTTTCTCATCATTTATCTTGGACACCTTTAAGCTTTACAATATGGAAAATAATAGAATACAGTTTCTAGTCACATGGGGAAAATTCTTTAGTGGCCACATATCACAGAATCAGTCTTGAAAGCTGTAAAGAAAATGAGCATTTATCTAGGCTAAGCAGTCCATCTGATGCAAAGAAATAGCCTTTTCTCTAAGGTACACATACATTTTATGTGCAACCTAAATAAGCTTAACTAATTTTTGAAAACTGTTTTGATGATCTTGCGATTACTAGTTTTTCTAAGCAAGGTTACTATGGCCATATGTGAAGTTTATACACTCATATATAGAAGTAGTCTCTAGGTGTGGAGAGAAACAAACATCACCAACGGAATTTTCACTCTAAGTCCCTTTAAGGTGATCACTCTCAGTGCCTTGACAGGGGGCTGACACCCAGGGGTGCTCCACAGGAATCTGTGAGTGAGTGAGTGAGCCGGGGAAGGCTGTGTGCGCAGGTCCCCCTTCACATTCTCACTGTCCAGGGAGCTCCTTCGCCATCCCCCCATTTCCCACTGCCAGAGCAGTGCATCTAAGCTCTCTACCTGATACCAGCCTATCTTACCTTTCCTGTCTTCATTCCCTCCCTTGTCCTCTTTCTTCTGACACCTTTCCTCAACACCAGAACGTAAGAGCCTAAGAGAAATAGCAAATGTGTGAGGGCTTAGATGACAAGACGAAGAAGAAAAAAAAAAATCATCAGGGTTTCTTTTAACCCTTGAGCCACAGTGTGAGAAATAGTGGCCTTGTTCTCACCCTCATCAATTTAGAGCCTGGTCTCAAGACAACTCTGAAGTAAAACAAACACCAGGAAGAAAGGACAGGTTGTAATCCAAGTGGCACAGAGAGAAGTTTATGCTGGAATCAGCATTAATTTCTGCAGTATTGGAGATCATCAGTAGTCCATTCACCAGCATCTGTGTTCAGCACAATTATCGTGCTAAGCTAAGCACAGCAGAGGACTCCACTCCTGTAAGAAGATGAGATGCTCAGAAAAAGAGAGGACTGGAGATGTTTGAAGGAGATTTGTTTCTTACATGGCTTTAATTTGAAATCCTTTCATTCTGAAGAGGTCTGGAGATTGAGATAGAGCAATGAAAGCAGTATCCTGTTACGGATTCAGCCGTGCATCTCACTTATTTGAAAGGCTTAGTCGGCGCACTCAGGAACAAAATGTGAGACATCTTGAGGCACTGCTTACTTGTCAGCTACAAGATCAATAAAATGCAGACGCCATTCTTTGCCACACTCCAGAGGATGAGTTTGCAGAGTGAGGACTTCACTTTGAAGCTGTTTTATTCCCCAGGATTTGGCAAAAGCGGGGGAGTGCTCTGTGGTGGGCACGGCAGGCTTGGCCCCAGCTGGCCCAGCTGCTCTTCTTGCTCAACCTGCCAGGTGACATCACGCACTTACTCATTCTGTCTGAACAGAACAGCAGGGCCTCAGGTCAGAAGGCACTCAGGTGACTCAGGCAATGTAGTTATTTTAACTGATTATATAAATGATGCCTTAAAACCTCTGGTAATCAATGTTGATTGGAATCCTTAAATTAGGATTATTGTCAGGTCTGACAGAAGCAAGCATAATACCAAAGATGCACAAACATAGATCTAATGATCAGAAATGTTGATTCCTGTATCCTCCTGCCATATTTTGTGCTGATCAAATTGCCACTGGGCCCACTCTGGGGATAACAGTAGGCAATTTCAGAAACACCTGCTGGCTGAGTGGCATCTATTTGAAAGAAGTAACCCACTCCACTGTCAGTTTGTTTGTTTTTTATTATTAAAGAGATGTCCTTCCTCTTCACTTAGCTTATGGATGATTTCAAAAGGCATCTATATCCGTATACTCTTGAGAAAGTAGGCAAAATTATATTTTTAATTTATAAAATGAACTAGAGGCCCGGTGCACGAAATTCACTGGGGGGCAGGGGGCCTCCCTCAGCCCGGCCTGCACCCCCCCAGTCCGGGAGCCCTCAGGGGATGGCGAACTGATGGCTTAGGCCCGCTAGTCTTGGGGAGCGGGCCTAAGCCGGCAGTCAGACATCCTTAGTGCTGCCACAGAGGTGGGAGAGGCTCCGAGTGGGATAGGCTCCCCCCACTACCTCTGCGCTTGCCAGCCGTGAGCCCAGCTTATGGGTGAGCGACGCTCCCCCTGTGGGAGCACACTGACCACCAGGTGGCAGCTCCTGCGCTGAGTGTCTGCCCCCTGGTGGTCAGTGTGCATTATAGTGACTGGTTGTTCTGCTGTTTGGCTAATTTGCATATTAGCCTTTTATTATATAGGATTACACAAATAGAGTATTACAATGTTAGCTAAAACTTTCACTGTTTATTTACCCTTCATATTTATTTCATAATTAACTTCCTCTATAAGTATTTATTAGGTGTCTGCTAGGATCAAGGCTTGCTGCTAGGTACTATGAAGGATGTAATCCCTAACTACTAAGGGGCTCCCCATTTTATGGGAAAACATATGGACACACATGATACACATGGATGAGGTGTGGGGCAGGGAAGTTCTGGGTATGGTTTGAGAAAAGAAGCAGGTTTTCACTTTTCAGTTCTGTCCCTGCAGCCTGGTTGATGTGACTGGAGCCCACCAGGTTCAGCATGGCAATAGCAGGTAGGACAAAAACAGGTCATTCCAGAATCAGCTTGTGAAGAATTGCTGAACGCTTTGCTTCATCAATTGATATTATTTTCTGTTTATGAAGCAGAGCATTTTGGCTTAAATTCCATACTCACCTTTTACAAGTTTAACTTCCCTCCTCACAAGATTCCTCATTTATTATATAGTCATAATAACTTTTTTCCTTAAAATATTATTTTGATATGTGAGGAATTACGTGTGGATACTCTTTTAAACTTCAGAATGCTTATATAATATTAAATTCCCCATTATTTCATACCCTTCCCTCCTTTATTTGATAGTGGTAGCAATCTACAGCTCCATATTATCTTTCTTTTAAGCATCTTCTTGTTTGCTGCTCAAGGTCACTTAATCTTAAGTGTATGATCATTTGCATTCTGAATTGCAACTCCTTCATTAGTTTCTATAACTGTTGAATTTAATAGGACATTGGGGAGGTAGATAGCACAGGCAAAAGGAAATTGGATTTTGAACTTTTTATTATGATGACATCCATTTGATGTAGTCCAAATGATAGTGAAGGAAAGCTGCTGTCCTGATAACTTTCGGTGTGAAGTAAAGAATGAAACTTGGATTTGCTTATTAGTTTACTGTTTAGAAAAATAAAGGCCCCCATACTGGTATTCAGCTCATGTTTATTGAGCTCTTCCTGTGTACAAGACATTGTGAGCATTTAAGGACGCAACAGTGTACACACCCAGCACCTCCTCCATTGGAGCTAATGGCCAGGGTCTCCTCAATGCTAAAGAGAAATGTGCATGTGACTTTACAGACCCAAGCTCATTATTTTTTAACAATGTGTAGTCATACAGGCAAAGCACTTTTTTTTCCCTTTTATTTCCTCACAACTGGTGAATTAGGTGTTATCATAACCTCAGTTTTTAAAATGAGGAAAATTGAGGAGAACTAACTAGTAAGGAAGTAAGCTGATGCCTCGTGGACCCACGCCTCATTCAAGACGCCCAACTCCACGACCCCCACCCCACCTGCCATAGTCAGGTTTCTTCTTTTGGGTTTTACTGATTGGCAACATACAGGATATAAGTGAATGTTGTAAGTACTTACTTTTTAAAAAGCATGTGGAATTGAGAACTGAGTAAAGAAATACGGTATTTGTAAATTTGACATAACAACAAGACAGCTTATGTGAAACACTTTGTAAACTGTGAAGCCATATATATAAGTTTGTTTGTTTGTTTGAATGAATGACTAGTGAGGACACGGCAAAGATTTGAAGTCTATGGCTTTTGGCTTATATGATAATGCAACCGTTCACAGCCAATGCAGGGAGGTTGGTCAAGAGTTCTGATAAAGGAGGCATTAAATAGTGTGGTTTGAGGATTAATCACTTTTTAAATGGTTACAAATTCGGTGAAGTTGTCCAATTCAGCATAGGATGTTTACAAGTACATGACTAAATGGTATAGAGTTCTTTCTAAGGCTGTCATGCAGTCTAATTAATCAAAGCTGGCTTCCTAGGTCTGCCATTCTACTGACTGGCCTGCAATAAATGGCCTTCCTGCCAGCTGCATTTTTCCACCCAAACATTGCACAAATCAAGGACAAGGATACTTGAAATGCCTTTCATGGCAATATTCCTAAAAAGTCAGCTTCCTGAAGTTGTTTAAAATCAAAGTGTCACCATGAACGTCTCAGTACTTGCATGAAGTCTGTAAAAATCTTACAAAATGGAAACTAAAGCAAGAATTTAAAGGCATTTGAGTTTTCTACATTAATTATTTTGGAAAGTGAAAATCAGATCATCTGTAACTCCTAATACTACAATTCTGAAAATGAATGGCTTCTTGATTTAATGACTTCAAAATGATATAGTACACCTTCATGAAGTGCTAAACAACTCTAATTACACGTTTGAGAAAAGATCTTAGTATCTAAATTTAACTTATCGATTGAATGATTTATTAATCATTAGTCACAGAGAGTCAATTTTTGGTGTATTAATGTCATTTTACAAATAAAGTCTGATTAAGATGGTTACTTATCCATATACTTTTGTCCTTTTTTTAATAAACAGTGTTTAAAGGCTAATGGGAGAAATGTTAGTGATGTGCTTAGAGCTACTTATTCTCTGCTTATGAGATAGAAAAAAGAGACATGTTTCTGCTTAATGAAAAAATGGTTACCAGTGGAAACATCTTTGTAAATTTTAAAAATATGATAATCCAGCTGAAGATTTCTTTCTTTCATATTTTTAACCTCAAACTGATGTATACATTTAATAACAGACAAATGCTGGACTTTAATAGTAAGTAAAATATATAAAATATGCTAGGTGGCCATTTCTGACCAAGTTGGCTTCTATAGAGTGGCATTTAATAATGGCAGTGTGGTCTTTTAATATTTTCAGAAATTCTGAAAAATTGTATATTTTATAATAGGGTTATTATATTTATTATACAAATCTAATTTAGCAAAATTGAGTACATTTTATAAAATGTTAATGAGATTAAGAAAAGAAGATATTACCTTTAATTATTTATAATATTGCTTAATTAATTTCTAAAACTGAATTTAAATTAAATGTATATTCTGGTGAAATATTATGAAATAATTATAAAAGTCAAATATATGTAATACAAATATATGTAAGTTTAAGATGGATTTATCGCTAGTTCTGTTTTAAAATTTAAACAAATTTGTTATCTGAGATCATACATTTGAGTATTTTATGCTTTAATCTTACTATTTTAAATTTTTATTAGGAAATTCTCCTAAATTTGTAAGTCACGAATTTAAAGAAAAATAAGAGAAGAAAGTTAAAATATAAGTGCAGACTCCCAATATGTAGTTGTGAATTTAGACATAAAAATTAGAAATATAAGTATTTTAATATCTGGATTTACTGAGTGGTATACATACTGTTGTGTATAATGTCAGAGAGTTTACCTGTTTACTTTATAAAAACAATGTGTCAACGTATTTTCTATTATTTATAACATAGCACAAGTTATTATCGTAATGTTTTAAAATGTTGACAGATTTACACATTGCTTATTTTTTTGTGAAATCATAACTGACACTAGTTATAAAAATGTAAGTTAAAAAAATTATAGTAGTACGAAACGCTAAGTCAGTGTGAAAATGATTCTGATACAAACTTAGAGAAAGACTAGAAAAGAAATAATAGATCAACAGATATGTATTGAGAACTTATGATTTATGATGCATGCCAGTCCCTAGGAGTATGAAATATGAGATAGGCCTTTTAAGGGCATTATTCTTTTATTGACATGATCGCCAGCCGAAGGGTAATTGTACAGAAGGCAGTCATAACGCAGAAGGGAAATGTCTGTTCAGTTGCCATACTCAAAAAAAGGAAGAAGAGAGTGTCCTGAGGAACAAGACATATTTCTTTCATGTAGTGATCGGTAACATCTGTGAAGTATGTGTGGCGTAAGTGGCGCCATGGTACAATTCAAAATCATTTTTAAAATATCTCATATCAAATCTCACCGCATTTCAAATGTGGGTTATTTCTAGTAACATTCTCCTTTTTTTCTGATTTGTTTCCAGAATGCTCGGGCCCACTGGGAATTGAAGGTGGAATTATATCAAATCAGCAAATCACAGCTTCATCGACCCACCGAGCCCTGTTTGGACTCCAGAAGTGGTATCCCTACTATGCTCGCCTTAATAAGAAGGGGCTTATAAATGCCTGGACAGCAGCAGAAAATGACAGATGGTCATGGATTCAGGTAACAGACGGGTTGGGATAAGGTTACTGCTAAAGAATGACCAGAGTCGCTTCAGAGAGAACACAGTGAGAGCCCAGGGTGACTTTTCTTCATGGTCACAGAGGAAAAGATAATTTACTTAAGAGTCTAAATGTCCAAACTGTGAAAAACTTACGTTCCATTGATAAGAGGGTTAAAAATTTTAAATTTGTGGGTTATGAATTTCACTATTTTAAGGTACATATAAAAGAAAGGGTTTTTTTTTTTTTTTTACAATACTGAAGGTGTTTTAATATATACTTTCATTTATTGTCATCAACCAGCTATTTTTCAAAACAGGAGAACACAATGATCAACTGAGGCAGTAAGTGATTTTCCAAAGACGGAATAGATGGTAGCAATTCCAGTTCCTTATATTAAATTCAGTTAAATGCTTTTTGGCCACTTAGCTGAAGTGAGACAGTAAATTATTAGGAGGACACAAAAGGTGCTCAAACCAGTTTCCTGTGAAAAGATCATTGCTCTGTTGGAGGGAGGGTGAGCACATTAATAATATCTAACAAGTCATTGATGAGTGCTAAATAGAAGGAAAATCCAGTACACAATGGAGTCAGAGAAAGAAGTAAGTAATTATCATGAAAAGCTTCATGGGAAAGATAGATTTTGAAGTTGGCCTTAGAAAAATGGCTTTCAATAGGGACTAAAAGCCAAGGGAATAGCATGATCAGAGAGGTCAGGTGAGAATCTGGGGAACATCACAGAGAAAATCATGTTTTGCGTATAGGCTGCTGGAGTGTTTACATGTAGTGTGGGAGTTTAGTGCGCCTTAGGGTTTTTACATGCTAAAAGGTGTGTCCTTGTTTCTTTGGAATAGGAAGCTATTACAGAATTATGATTTGTTTAGATAGCTGATCTGTTTTATCTATTTACTACATATTTTGTGCCAAGGCAATTTTTAACACGGGATGCTTTGATATGAAATTATTAGGTGCAATGTATAGGGGTTGCTTTACATGCAGTTGATAGGAAGGAAAATTGATTTATGGCCAAATAACTTATTTTAGGAATAGGAGCATAATCTCCTTCACATGATTTCTTTGTTCAGGTTTCTTGTGAATTTTTACATATCCTATATACATTCATTTCATCCATATGACTCTTATGTGGCTACCTGATATTTTTTGTTGTTTTATGAATTTATATTTGCATGCATTTGCAGAAATTCCTTCTTACATTACACATTATTTTTCTAATCTATAGCCACATATGCATTGAGAATTCCAGATAAGGGAAATGGCACATCCTTATAGTTTCGATCCCAGACTAATGAATAGCCCATCATAGTTTAAAATAGACCCTCGCCAACCCCCGAAAGTGCTTGCATTCTACTTGCTAAAAATTAATCCAGAGGCCATTATTTTTATTTGACTATTATGAAATGCATTAGTGGAATTTAGTTCATGATAAAACTTTAGAAATTAAGATTTAGAACAGAAATTGCAGGACAATTGACAGATGGTATCATCAGTTTGTATCAAGGTTTCTGTTTAGATTATGTTTGTGAGCTTCAGTGACTGCCATGTTTTCGATAAACTATAAATAACATATTTTTGCAGTGGTTTCTCTGAGAAACCCTGCATTAAAATTTCTGATATTCTGATGTTCCCATATTTCATTTTAGTTTGTTCCAGTCCGTTGCTTACTTAACACTAATGCATCATTATGCCTTTCAAAGTATAAATGAACATTTTGTAAGCCCATGATAATAGGTAGATAAATATAACTTGGTCAATTTATGTAAAATATTTAAATATTTCTTTTACTTTTAAGGGCAGTTTATTATGATTACTATTATTATAATTATTTTGCTATTAGTGTGCAGATGATAATGAGGTCTTAGAGAATAACAGTAAAAGTAAATAAAAAGGGTTTCATATTGAATGAAGATATCTTACAGATAATGGGAGGAAAATTGAAAGCTCACCATTGCTATTCATTAACTAGAGGCCCGGTGCATGAATTTGTGCATAGGTGGAGTCCCTCGGCCTGGCTGGTGATCGAAGCCAATCGGGATTGGCGGGCCTGGGGGAGGACCGCAGGAGGTTGTCTGTGGGACCGCACTGACCACCAGGGGGCATCTTCTGCATTAAGCATCTGCCCTTTGGTGGTCAGTGTGCATCATAGCTACTGGCCGCTCATCTGGTCATAACAGTTGTTTAGGCTTTTATATAGGCCTATATATATATATATATATATATATATATATATATATATATATATTTGTGATTGTGTTCAGAGTATATATTATATAATCATATTATTTAATAATTTACTTTCTAAGTTATTTTTTGAAAATATAAAAGGTTATCCCTTAAAAATAATCATATTCAAGGGGCTCTGGGAAGACAGATCATGTACCAAATTTTCTGTGTTGAACATTATTAATTTTCTTGTCATTTAATTTTTAATCAGTCCTTCAAATGAAACATTTGAGCACTTTGCTTAAACTCACTTAAAATGAGTATAGTAGTCCCTTAGTTTTTCAGGTGTATGACTCACATGCACTAATTAGTATTCAATTCCATTTTATTCCTTGTCTTAATGAATAAAAATTGAAATTACCATTTTAATTTTAACACACTCAAAAAGCAATCATTGATGGCACCATAATGTTTATAGTTGGTTCTGGATGTAAAGTACTGGTCTAGTGAATAAAGTTAAACAGAAATATGTTATTGTTTTCAAGTTTTTCTAATCTTTATTTCCTGAAATGATTTTTTTTCAACTAAGAAATCACTACCTTAAATACTAACTGGTTAATTAGATTATCAATTTCTCTTTCTGAAAACGTTAGAAATAGCAACTTTGCACAATTATGGAAATACTAGAGGCACGGTGCATGAAATTCATGCACTCGGGGGGGGGGGTGTCCCCTCAGCCCAGATTGCGAGAGGGCACAGGCCAGGCCAAGGGACCCCACCAGTGCAAGATCGGGGCCGGGGAGGGATGAGGTGGGTTGGCCAGCCAGGGAGGGACCACAGGAGGGCTCCAGGGCATGTCCATCCCATCTTGCTCAGTCCCAATTGGCCGGACCCCAGCAGCAAGCTAACCTACCGGTCAGAGCGTCTGCCCGCTGGTGGTCAGTGCACCTCATAGCGAGCGGTTGAGTGGCATTAGCATATCATTAGCATATCATTAGCATATTATGCTTTGATTGGATGAATGGCTGACCAGACACCTAGCATATTAGGCTTTTATTATATAGGACTAGATGCCCAGTGCACAAAAATTTGTGCACTCGGGGGGGGGGGTTCCCCTCAGCCTGGCCTGCGCCCATTCACAGTCCAAGACCCTTTGGGGGATGTCCACCTGTCAACTTAGATCCACTCCCTGGGGGATCAGGCCTAAGCTTGCAGTAAGACATCCTTCTGGCAACCAGGGAGCCTTCGGGGGATGTCCAAGAAAGGCTTAGGCCCCCAATAGATCGGGTCTAAACCGTTAGTTGGACATTCTTGGTGCTACCACGAGGTGGGAGAGGCTCCTGCCACCACCATTGCGCTGGCCAGCCATGAGCCAGCTTCTGGCTGAGTGGCACTCCCCATATGGAAGTGCACTGACCACCAGGGGGCAGCTCCTGCATTGAGTCACTGCCCCCTGGTGGCCAGTGCGCATCATAGCAACCGGTCATTCTGTCGTTCAGTCAATGTGCATATTAGCCTTATTTTATTATATAGGATGTCCCTATTTCCCCCCTTTAACCCCCTCTACCCAGCTCTTGCCCCCCACTTCTCTCTGGCCATCACCATACTGTTGTCTGTGTTCATGGGTTGTGCATATATTTTCTTTAGCTAATCCCTTCTTTAAATTCACTTCTTTAAATTTTCATTTTCATATTAGTGCTTATAACTGCACTATTATATTTTTTCTATTATATCATTTAGAATTAAGATATTTTTTAATTGAACCCTTGTAAATTTTAGCACAATTTAATATATTATGCTAGAAGCAATTAGGAGATTTTTCATGTAATGCATGCACATTTCAATTAATATTTTATTAATTTTTAATTTTTTAATATTTTAATTTGAAATAATCTCATACATGTAAAAAAAATTATAAAATACTACAGCATATTATATGTACCCTTCACCCAATTTCTTAGGTGTTAATAATTTAAACATAACCATTATACAACTAACAGAATTTGGAATATATTTTTCTTATAATCTCTTTAATGTTACTTAATCCATTTACTTTGTTTTTGTTAATCTTCACCTAAGGATATTTTTCCATTGAATTTTAGAGAGAGTGAAGGGAAAGGGAAAGACACATTGATTGGTTGCCTCCTGCACATGCTTTGATAGGGACTGGGGATCAAGCTGGCAACTGAGGTACATGCCCTTGACTGGAATCGAACCTGGGACCCTTCTGTCCAAGGGCTAATGCTCTGTCCACTGAGCAAAACAGGCTGCAGCTTAATTAATTTACTTTTAATCTATATGTGTCTTTATATTTAAAGTGGGTTTTGTTTTTGATTCACCCTCATAATCTGTCCTTTAATTGGTGCATTTATGCCACTGACTTTCAGAGTGCTTACTGATAGAGTTACTGCCATATCAGGCGGCTTCTGGAGCTCCTGGGTCCCGCCCTGCCTTGCCTTTTTTTTTTTCTTCTTTTTTTCTATGACATTTCACTTTATTTAAAAGAAGCCAATATACAGGATATAAAGGATATGATATTTACAACAGTACAGTAAATAGGTTGGTTTCCCGGTAGGATCAGTAGTCTTTCAGTGAGTATTAACCCCTCTTCCCCTTGATGCTCGACCCAGCTGGCAAAAAATACAGCAACAGCGGGGTGGTATGGGACTGCAGGAGAGAACGTCTCCCTGAAGGGATTAAAAATCACGTAGATGCTAAAATGTCCACGAAGGGGTCTTGGGGGTGAGGGGTGCCTCTGCCTCATTCCTTTGAGGGCTTGGCAGCAGGAATGCTGAGGGATTTGCCCCAAACGAACACACGGCCCACCCTGAGCCTGTAAATCTTTCACCCATGGAATATTCCCTTCCTGAAAGAATCAGCCCTAATCCCTCAGCCAGGGGCTGGAGGGGCAGCCCAGTCCATGGGCACAGCCAGGACTGTGGACATTTCATGGCCTTTCCACTCCCACTCCAGCTGCCTAACAACTCTGCACTGCTCCCCTCACCCACCTCCCCCGTCACCCCATCAGGACACAGTGCACAGGAGGGGACACTGGTTTCCCCATGCACATTGGGAACTGGCTGTTTCTGTTTTCTGGAGTAAAAAGGTTCCTGTGGGTCGGGTAAGGTCTCTGCTTGGCAGGAAGTTCTGAAACAGAGCCACTGACCACACCCACCTCCTCTGGGCATGGAGCAGCTCGGGCCCTGGGAGCTCATCTCTCCGGCAGAACTGAAGGGAAGACCGTGTGTACCCTTCCGTCCCTCACCCTTCACATGCCCAGAACCATCAGTGTCGCACTTCCTAATTCCTATCACTGTATTTCATTAGTTCCATACTGTTTTACTAATCCTGAATCTAAACAGGTTGGTTCAAAAGGAGATCACTATATTTTTAAAGTAGCTGAGGCTTCTGGGGTGGGCCTTGCCTTGTAGCCCCAGACCCGCTGATGGGCGGTTCCCAGGCCGCAAGGCAAGACCGGCTGCTGTGCCTCCTGGGTCCCGGCCTGCATCGCTGCGGGAGACGTGATTGCCTGGCTTCTCTGATCACTGGCAGGGGGTGGGCAAAGGCGGTGTGGTTCTCCCAGTTCTCCGATCACAAGCCAGGGGGCAGGGCAAAGGCAGCCCCTAGGGTTAACTGCCATCTTTTTTTGGCAGTTAATTTGCATATCTCGCTGATTAGCCAATGGGAAGCTTAGCGGAGGTACAGTTAATTTCAGTCTTTGTCTATTATTAGATAGGATGTCTTGGGTTAGCTCATATAAAAGTGCAGAAACTTATTTAAACCTTCTGGGTACTTGACTACCTGACTTAAGTCAATCAGGATAACTATTCATTTATTTTGAAAGATAATTATTTTCTGTTATTTTTCTTTTTTATAGCTACATGTATTAAAATATTATATGTTTAAAATGTTCTGAGATAATTTTGTTTTAATGTACTTCCTGTTAACTTTTTCATTCGTTCAACAAACATGTACTGAACAAATATCTCCACTGTGTTCTACTAGGCCCAAGAGAAAAGACAGCACTTGCCTTCAAAATACTCTCGATATAAGATATAGAAAAGCAGTCCTGGCTGGTGTGGCTCTGTTGGTTAGGTGTCGTCTGTGCATGGAAAGTTTGCCAATTTGACTTCAAGTCAGAGCACATGCCGGGTTGCAGGCTTGATCCTCACTGGGGGAAGTTCAGGAAGCAGTGGATAGATGTTTCTCTCTCACATGGATGTTTCTCTCTCTCTTTCTCCCTCTCCTTCCTCTCTCTGAAAATCAATAAAAATACATTTTTTAAAAGATATAGAAAAGCAAACAGGGTAAATATAACCACAAACTTTTGTGACCTGATCTTACATCATCTGCTAACCCTTTTGTTTGCACAAATAGCCTATTTTAATAGAACTTTTATTAAACTAAAAACTAGTATAATATATACAATGAAAGGAGAGAAATCTATGAAAGGAGAGAAATCCCCCTTACACTATGTATTACATAGCTATATTATTACCTGCGAGTCAATTTGATGTGTGTACCTAGGCAAAGCCATAATTTTCCTTTGAAAGTTAATTTACCAGTAGTTTCAGTACTGGTATTTTATCACTGAGAAAAATTGGTTTTGATCTTTCTCTTTTAATAATTTATTATCCTTTTTTAGAAAATGTGAATATGATCTTAATATGTTCCTTTTCCATATGCCACAGAGTCTGTGGGGAAAAGAGATACTGGTTTCTCAGTCTTTAAGTGCAGGAGTCGCATGGCTCACTGGGTGAGAATAGAAACCTCTGCATTGCCCCACAGACCTCCCGCAGGTCGTCCCTAGACTGCACTGCAATAACGTGTTTCATCAGCTCATAAAGCCTGGATTTGTACTCTCGAGTTACATTAAAACATCAACAAATAAAATTTAAAAACACTTTTGCTTGATTATGTGGTGCTCTGTTGTTGGAATTGCAGGTAGGGATAACTTCACAGGTGGGAGGAAAGGAAAGAACAGTGAAGAAAAATGAGGAAGGGTAGTGGGAAATATGTGACCCAGAAAATCTCTAACCTATAGGGAGGCAGAACCATGTTCTATAGCCTGGTCAGAAGTGTATCCACTTTTAGTAACAATTCATAAGTAAGCGTTATTCATTCATTATAAAATGTATAAGTATTTTCAACCGTTAATGTTCCCAAATGGCTATTTGATTCTTCACTGTTAGAAAATATAAAATATCCCAAAGCAAGACCATCTGACTTTTGCATTTTTATCAAAATAATAGTGTAGAAAACACGGGCCCAAAAAATAATTATGCAAGTGCAAATTATGTTACAAATTTACATCCTGGAGTACAAATTCCATAAATAGTGCGGTTTTATTCCTGAAACTTTGTGAACAATAGAATTCAAAATGGTGCAAAAAATAGAGTAACATTTATTTCACTGAAAAGCCTGTGTATAATGTGCATGAAAAGTTCTTTGGTTCTTATAGACACCTGGAGTTCCTTGAGACACAGACACAATTTTTAAAAACACCAAACTTAAGAAGTAGATTTTATTTTTCAGGTTGCTTCTAGTTATAGAGCCCAAATTACATATGTATATGTATTGTATATGCATACACATATGTATAGATTCTAATCCATCTTTACTGCTTCTTCATCAAGCAGAAAATATTTTAGCCTGTTTTTTCCTGGAAAAATAAAAGCTGCATTTCCCTTTAAACTCCCATCCTTTTTAAACACCTCTCTAAGCCAATTATATCGGGACATTAATATATTGCTTTTCTAGTTATATCGTTTTAAAAGATATAACTAGATGGAAAACTACCGTTTTATTAGAAATAAGCTTTCATACATAGGCACGTGTGTTTAAAAAATGTGTTACCTTTTTGTTTTAAAAACAAGTCACTTAACATTAAGTAAAGATGACTTCTTGCCTCTGTACTAAAATAATATATTTAGTCTCTAATTATTTGGTCATTTACCACATTCTTACTAACATAGCAGCTTTAAAGGATGTGTTTGTGGGCTTAACTTCAGATTCTATGTGCTATGGAATATATGATTAAGCATGTAGTGATTATTCTCCAATTTAAAATAAGCTGCACAGGGGATCTCTTTTCTTTAAGCTGCTTCCTCTCTGACTTCCAGCACCTAAGGCCTCATTGGCCTGGATTTCTTGCTGATCCTCAGATTCATCTGGCTGTTTTCTGCTCCTGTGCTTCGGCATATACACTTTAAGGTTCATCTATGGGGACCATCTACCAACCTTCTTTAAATTCTGCTCCTTTATCCCCTTCTCTATCACGTGATTCCTGGAAGTCCTACTTTTTATCTCCAAAGATGGAAGTGACTACAGTGTCCTTTTTCTCCACTCTGCCAGGTATTTATTTTAATCATAGCAACAAGATACCTTGGTAGTTACAATATTTGCCTTTCTCTTTCTTGTGCTTTACCCACCTGAGCATAGGAATTACATCTGATTCGAATGGATTTCCATAGCACCTTGAATTTAAATAATAACAGTGTTGGATAGATGGATAATAGAGGAAGAGAGAACATTGAACAAAACAGGTAGAGAAGAGGTAATGTTTATTTCACATGGTCCTTATGCTGCACTGAGTGGTACTGAAAATCCCCAAACTCAGTTCACTGTGTTCAGCTGTTATAGACTGATATTTGGGTTGTGCCATCTAAGCACCATACCACTGCTGCCATATGTGGTACATCTCTCCACAGTGCAGAGAATGCCTTACATGTGGGCAGCAGGAGGTTCACACTTTCTGAAAATCTGAACAATCCATACTTTCCTCTGTAATCAGTGCAAACCACTTAATAAGCAACATTATTTGGGCATGGGTGATATTTGTAAGGTGTTTGCCCAGAGGTTTGCTAACAAAACCCTGAGTACCAAACACCAAAATATTCATCTTCTTCAGTATGTTGTATTCCTGAAATGTTAAAAATTAAGTTTGCTTTACTTTTCTGCATATTTTTATGAATTTGTTATCATAATTACACTATCATAGTTTGAAATATTTGTTATAATTATTCATAAAATATAAAGAGTTACAGGGAATAACTTTAACATAATTTTTACTGTCTATTAAACTCTTAGTAGATAACTCAGTAAAACACCTTATATAAAAGACTTTTTATCATATTTGCTATGCATTTTGGCCACGAGAAAAACATTTTTAACTCTTATATTTACAAACATTGAGCCTTTAAATGCCTTGTGCTTTTTTTCATGAATTACCAGGGTTATTTTTTTAACTTACAATACTAGTGGAGTGAAGTGACAATAATCTGAATTGACTGAAAGTAACAAGTCACCATTGTCATGTAAAAAAATTAAACATTCAGAGTTCAGAATCTCTACTTTCATAATCTACTTTGATCAAATTCATAGTTCCCTCTTCAAATCTCTTCACATGACCCAAACAGCCTCTGGGCTATACCATATATTCCAATATCTGGAAGGACTAAAGGAAATAGTACACGGATTTCCTATCATTTTTCAGAGTTTCTTATAGTTACTTTTTTCTATTTTGATAAATGCACTCCTCAGTATTCCTGTGACTGTGAATTCAGCTTCAACCAAAGATGCTAAACCAGCTTATGAGACCAACCCTACAAAGAAATGCTGCTTATGAATTAGTCTGCCAGCTACTGCCCCAATGCAACAATTCATCCTAATATGACTGCGGGGTTACCTCCTGCACGGCAGAGGGTCCACTGGCCGCATGTCCTGAGTCCCTAGAGGTGAGAAATGCAGGGAAGCAGGCGGGAAAGTGAATCTGAGCTAAAGGTTTGATTGTATCTTCATGTTGATCTTCTGGGAACTAGTGGGGTTAGTGTTTGGATTGGGCTGAAGGAATCTCTTATTTCCACTGTAGACACTGAGTGAACTTGTTCTGCTCAAATACCGAAGTGAAAACCTTCTTGTGTTGAAAATGTGACCAAGTACCAAGCCACCTGGCCTGATTCTGAAAGCTTTATTTTCTTGAAACAGTAATTAATTTGAAACCCTTTCCATTTGGGAGCGTTTGTTATTGTTGTTTAAAATTGACTAGTAAAAGTTACTTTGGTAGTTAGTAAAAGTTACTGTATTCACGTATTCTAGTACATACATTACAAGTGAATCTCATTATCCATAGTATTATATGTTAGTGTTAAGATACTCTTAACAGCTATCACTATGTGCTATTTCAAGTGCTGCACGTGTATTAATTCCATAATTTCATGTAATTGGTATTGTTATAACTCTAATTATTCAGATGGGGAAATGTAGGCACAGAATGATAAGTTGTCCAAATACAGTAAACTAGTAATTTGCACAGTTGAGATTCAAATGCAGGCAACTTGTGTGAGAGCCCAGCTCTAAACCATCGGTAGCCTCTGTATTATCCTTTTATTTTTAATTTAAATGCCTTAAAGGAGACATATGTCTCCTTTGCCCCATTAACCTCTCCCCAGCGGCTCCCTCAGCATATGCCCTCATCCCCCTACAGTCTATGTCCATTGGTCATGCTTATATGCATGCATACAAGTCTTTTGGTTGATCTCTTACCCTCCTCCCCACCCTCCCCTGCCTTCCCTCTGAGGTTTGACGGTCTGTTTGATGCTTCTATGGCTCTGGATCTATTTTTATTCATCAGTTTATGTTGTTCATTATAATCCACAAATGAGTGATATCATGTGATATTTATCTTTCTCTGGCTGGCTTACTTCACTTAGCATAATGCTCTCCAGGTTCATCCATGCTGTTGAAAAAGGAAAGAGTTCTTTCTTTTTTATAGAAGCATAGTATTCCATTGTGTAGATGTACCACAGTTTTTTAATCCACTCATCTGCTAATGCCCAACAGCTGTACTATCCTTTCTTTGAAAGCTCTTGGAAGTTCTCTTATACATTTGGGGGTGGTAGTTGGTATGGTGAAGTCTCCGATTTTCATAAGGCTTTTAAGGTGCCTACTCTATCTCATAAAATGTATATTTGCTCATAAGCAAGCACTTCACCTCTAGCCTGAGAAAGTGGTTCTCAAACTCAACTACATAAAAATTACCTGGAGAGCTTTATAAACGTGGTCCCCATCCTCAGTTTCTGAATTAGTAGGTCAGAGTGGGGACCCAGGGGACTACAGAATGAGCAGTGCCCCAGGTGGATTTTGATATTGGGGTGTGAGAAAGAGTAGTAGTCACTACCCTGGTGGAGATCTCAGTCTAGCGAGAGAGACATACTTAATCATGCCTGAGCCCTTCTAATTATAAGAAGAACTTAATTAAATTAAGATGTTGCAGAAGTATATTTCACTCTTCAAAACGACCCATCAGTGTGAAACATTTCAAACCAATGGAAGGCATCAAGTGTTCACAAGTCCAGCTGCTTTGGTGACATTTTATTATTCACCTGCCTGTATGGGTGTCTGCCTTAAGTGGGATCTCCCTTCCCCCATGAACTAGATGTAAGAATGCTTAATTGTTACCAAAGGATTTTTGTCTGTAACATGAGGCCTTCAATAATTCTCTTAATTAAATAGTAAAAGGATTGTCAAAATACCCACCACCTTATGAGACCAGGCTTTAAATATGGTTTATTGTTAGATCCTCAGCCAGGTCTTAGGAATCTTTAAGGAATAAATACTTATTTTCTATTCAATTTTAACATAATAAAAACATAAAAAAGCCATTTTACATTTTAATTATTAAAGGTGAATTTAGCATATTCCCCATTTTTGAGATGACATTGAGGACGTTTTTCCTGAGAGAGGAACTAAGATAAAGAAAGTCACAAGGAAATGGAGGGAACTCCAGGTACCTCAGGGACTGGTGTTATTCTACTGAAAAGTTGGGCATATGGAACAAGAGTAGGAGGGTAAAAGTCTATGAGTATAAGGAGATACTAGAATATTGAATACATCAATGCTAGACAAAAGTGGTCCTTCATGGTTATTGATGGGTTTTCAGGAGGGTATGGACACTGTCAGAACTAGAGTTTAAGAAGATGACATGCCAGTGGTATGCATTGTGAATAGCCAACAGAATGCCCAGTGCTTATGAGGCATTTAGTAAAATGTTATTGGATGAGTATTGAACTGAATGCAGAAGTGAGTCAAGGAGCAGGCACACCAGTTAGGAGGCGTTTATTACTAACTGCCCGGAGGAGGACCCGAAATAGAATGGCAGCTGTTGAAATCAAAATAGAAAATAAAATTGCAAGAGTGCTTGAGGGTGAAGCATTGACAACTGATTGAATTGTGTGTTAGCAGAGGGGAGAAAGGCAAAGAAAAATTAAATTTCAGGGTTTTGAGCTTGAGCCTGGTTTTGGTACCATTAATAGAAATATATAAACCAGGAAAGGAGTTGCCTGGAAAATGATGCATTTATTTTGGGTTTTAATGTTTGATTTACTTGGAGGAAATCCTAATAACAGTGTCCAGCAGAAAATTGGAAGAGTGAGTTTGCTATTCTGCATAGAGAGTGGAAATGAATTAGGTGGATATTCCCACCATGGGACACTTATAGGCATGCCATTGGCCATTTGTGAGTCACATGGCCACACTGAGTGGAATGGGAGGTTAAATGGTGTCAACTTAGAGTTGAAATAGATACAGTGGGGCCTTGACTTACGAGTTTAATTTGTTCCGTGATGGAGCTCGTAACTCAAATTACTCATATGTCAAATCATTAAAGTGAATGAGTGAGACACGTGATGCTGGGCTGATGTTGTGGCGTTCACTGTGACGTTTGCTGTGCCAACTAGCGGTGGGGTATCTGAAGCTGGCTCGTAACCCGAATTTTAGCTCACAACTCAAAGCAAAAAATCGGCCGTGAGATGGCTCGTATCTCGAAAAACTCGTTAGCCGGGACACTCGTAAGTCAAGGCCTCACTGTATTTAGGTGATAGATGGGAACTGCTAAATAGAGAATCTTCTCATAGTGGTCAACATTTCTTTTTAAAAATATGTATTTTTTCATTGATTTCAGAGAAGAAGGGAGAGGGAGAGAGAGAGACATCAATGATGAGAGAGAATCATTGATTGGCTGCCTCCTGCAGGCTCCATACTGGGGATCACGCCCACAACCTGGGCATGTGCCCTGACCAGGAATCAAACTGTGACCTCCTGGTTCATAGGTAGGTGGTCAATCACTGAGCCATGCCAGCCAGGCTGTGTTTCTTTTATTTTCATTTCCATTTTTATTTCCATCATAATAGTTTTTAAGGCAATCACTTACCTAGAAACACCATTGTGCAGGACCCTTAGGAAGAAAAGAATTGAACTTTGAACTTCTGAACAAGTCCTCTCTACATTAACACCTCTATCAGGACATTTTATTTTTGTAGCATACATTGGTTACATTTTCTCCATCTATTTGTTTTGTTGTTGTTTTATTTCAGAAAAAGAGGAAGTGAGGAGGGGATGGGAGGGAGGGAGGGATCCATTTGTAGTTCCAGTGATTCATGCATTCATTGGTTGATTCTTTTATGTGCCCTGACCAGGGATCAATCCTGAAACCTTGGTGTATCAGAATGACACTCTAAGCAACTGAGCTACCCAGCCAGGGCTCCACATATTTGTTTTTAATGCTGTTATTGCTGCAACCGCTGCAATTTTCTCCAAAATAGACATATTTAATTAAAATAGTAGCTGTTTGAGCCTAAGATTGGTATACTTAGTATAGATTGGTTTATTTTGTTCTGATTTTGGTTCTTGAAAAAAATGATAAAGGTTTCCTTCCCACCCACCCCCCCCACACACACACACAAATGGGCTTTCACATTTTGTCTTCTATTATATATTTAAAGCTGCAATAGCTTTGAAGTATTTCTTCTCTGAGTTCATGATACATAGGCTATATTTTTATTTTTTCAGATTTAAAAATATTATCTTAAACTGATGTCTCCTTTGTTTGTTACCATCATCAGTGCTGTTAAAAGATAGAGTGCTGAATTTCAGAAGTATATGTGATTTTTCTTTATATCTCAATTTTCCTAGCAAGAATTCAACCTAAACCAGTATTTTTACATAAAGATAGCTTTTAGGAAGCTCTTAAACTTAAATATGATTATCTTGAGAAACAAAAAGCAAATAAGACATTTTAATATTGCCAGTGGATCTTAGCTCTTCTTTTCTTAGGCGCATTAAACAAGAGATGGAAAGTGTACATAAACGTTGAAAGAAGAGTACATTATCTAATATTTTTTAGAATGTTTTTCTTAGTTTCAAATCTGCCATAGATGAACTAGTATTTATTGAGCGGTTACTATTTGCAGAGAGCTACTTGGGCAATAGACATGTTTTCTGTGCCCACGTCAAGCTTTTTTTAAGTAAAGAAAACATTTTAAATGATTTTATGTGGAAAACTTCTACTTTATTGTGTGGACATGTGAGTGGGGGGAAAGCTGTTTGATTTAATTCAATGAACTTTGAGCCCATAACCGTGTGCTGTGGGAAGAGCACAGCATTTATGCTGTGAGTTCTAGTTGGACCTTCTGCTCCCTTCTGCTTCTTCAGGCTTAGAAACAAACAAACAACAAAAAAGCATCTTTCAAAATGACATCCAACTTTATCCAAGTTAATATATTCATTAACCCTTTTAAATATATATATATATATATATATATATATATATATATATATATATATATGTTGAGCATTTCAATGTGCCAATTGCTCTTCTAGAAGCCACATTCTCAAGGAAACCTTTCCTGACTTCACCCCATACTTTTATAGCTGCTTTTTATTTTCTGGTGTGGCTTTTCTTATGGGTTATCATTAAGGACTATATAGGAGATTATTTTATTAGGAAAGCTGTATACGGTAGGGCTACTGTCTCTTGGCTTACTTTGTATTCTCACCAACCACAAAGACTAAACAGGTAATAAATATGAACAGATATGCTTCATAATTCTTTTGGTATCCCCAGAGGATGTAGAACATTCTTTATTTCCTCAATATTTATTAAATGAATAACATGAAAATAAATAAACCACATTACCTATATATTTAATACAAGTAAAACACATTTGCATAAGCTGTTATGTTCTGCAGTGAAGCAATATGGTGATTAAGATCAGTAGTTCTGGGTTCAACCTGCCACTGTCTCTTTGAATGGCAGTCCTGAACCACTCTAAGACAGCGATTTTCAACTGGTGTGCTGCAGGAGACACACTGCTGTGCCACAAGAATTTTTAAAACATGCAATGCCCGACTGTTACTCAGGGACACTGACCTCTTTTCCCTGAGATTGTCAAATAAAATAATGACAACAGCCAACAACAATAGCCATCCAGTGTGAATGCCCTTTCTTGATCCATAAATACATAGGTCATCTAATAGAATTGCATATTATTGGTCATGTTGCATAATGAGTTTGTGTCTGATTGGTTAATTATTGGTACCAGAAAACCTTATATACAAGTACAGGCACCTGATTATTTTTTTAAAAGTCACTTTAGAGCAAAAAGTGTAGGTAATTACTATTATTAATTTTTGTAAATCAATCAAATTTATACTATTTTTTTCAGATCAGGAAAAGATAGTTTTTGGTGTGCTGCAGAATTTTAGTAAGTAGTTTATGTCTGCCACGAGATGAAAATGGTTGAAAAATCACTGCTCTAAGATATAACTTCTTTAGATATAAAGTGGCAAAAAAAAGAGAGTGGCTTCTTAGGATTGTTGTGAAGATTATATGATAGGTGTTTAGTCACAGCTAGTGATTAATAAATTTTACATTTTTACTCATTCAACAAATATTTATTGAGTGTTTTAGCCAAGACTTTTAACTATCTCCCAACATCCCTTCCTCCTATTCCCATAGCAAGATGATTATTAGCTAAGCATGTTTTTACCTCAGACATAGTCTTATTCCTAATGGTTAACATCTGGTCAGCAAAATTATATATTCTATTTTCTTCCTTATAAATTGTAAATAATTTTAATTTTGCTATTCAAAATTGTTTAGTATGATGAAATTATGTTTCTTTGAAAACATGAAAAATGTTATTTTTCTACTTGTTTAAGAAATAGTTGGACAAGAGGGGCATGTGGGGAGAAGTTTTTCTATGGTTGGTTTTGGTCTTCTGTGTATTCTTCTTCTTACTTCTAAGGGAGCAGAGAGAACCAAAATGTCCCCATCATCTTCCGATGTTGGCCCATTCAGAAAGCCAGAATTCTCCAATTTATCCCTTAGGGCTAACACAGAGAGCAAATGAAATAATCTATCACGTGCATAAAAGCAATTTGAAAAGTAAAATTTAAGTAATAGTCTAGCCCTGGCGGAGTGGCTCCGGTGGTTGAAGCCTTGTCCCTTACACCAAAAGGTTGTGGGTTCAGTTCCAGTCAGGTGGTTAAAGGTGGGGGTGTCCTCCATGTCCCCACCTGTTACTGGTGGAGGTGGGATTCTTGAGGGCCCCACAGGAGGAGGATGTGTTGTGGGAAGCTTTATTGATGATGGAATATTAAGGGAATCCCCTTCCAAGGTTCCATCTCCCTCCGTTCTGCCATGGAAAAGTCCCATTTTGTCTTCAGCAGGGGGGGAATCAAAGCTACTGCCCAAAGGCTTTGCTCCATATTAAAGTCCATTCCAATCCAGCATGTCTAGCTTAGCTTGTGTTCCCCGCTGTAGTCCATTGAATGTAGAGTTTGCGTGGTGGCTTCTAGGCCACATGATGGACTAGTGCAGGTCACAGAACAAGCAAGTGCAAGGAAGCAGGAGGGAAGCAAGAACAAGATAGTGAGAATTCTTTGTTTGGGGATTTTAACTAGGAGCTTAACCAAGGAATCCTTCAAGATTTCCTGCACTTGCAGTGGCTCCACTTCCTCTAGCCCAGTGGTTCTCAACCTTGGCTGCACATTAGAATCACCTGGGAATCTTTTCAAAATCCTGATTTCTGGGCCTCATCCTCCGGAAATTGTTTCTTTGTTTTTAATGTTGTGGCCCCACCCCATAAAAGAAACAGAATTTCCAGAGGATGAGGCCCAGAAATCAGGATTTTAAAAAGATTCCCAGGTGATTCTAATGTGCAGCCAAGGTTGAGAACCACTGCTCTAGCCAATGATCTTTCTTCCTCAGGCTAGATTGACAGGCAAGCACCTTCCCTCATCACCCCGACTTCACTGCACATGCGCCCACTTTCCCTTTTGTTTGATCCTTTTTTCTTTTTTTAAATATATTTTATTGATTTTTTACAGAGAGGAGGGGAGCGGGATAGAGAGTTAGAAACATCTATGATAGAGACACATCGATCAGCTGCCTCCTGCACACTCCCCACTGGGGATGTGCCTGCAACCAAGGTACATGCCCTTGACGGGAATTGAACCTGGGACCCTTCAGTCCGCAGGCCGACGCTCTATCCATTGAGCCAAACCAGTTAGGTCAGATCCCTTTTTCTAGTGATACGCAGGGAATGTACTGGTAGTTCTTCATGGAACATGAAGTTGCAGCTTCCTGGTAAAACTGCCCAGGTGACCACGCTTATAATGTCTGGCCTCCCCTTTGCTTTCTTTCTATGATGAATGTTAACTAGCTAGTTACAATAGTAACAAGGGCATGGACTGAGGCCGAAGGTTCCATCCCCAGTCAGGGCACATATGGGAGGTAACGAATGATGTTTCTCTCTCACATGGATGTTTCTCTCTCTCTCTCTCTCTCTCTCTCTCTCTCTCTCTCTCTCTCTCTCTCTCTCTCCTTCCCTCCCTCCCTCCCTCCTTTCTTCTCTCCCTCCCTCTTCTTCTCTCCTAAAAATCAATAAAAACATATACTTGGGTGAGGAATAAATAAAAAAAAAGAAATGTGAATTAAAGGATAATTTTGTTCTTTTTTTTATTTTTCTACATTTATAAATGAAAACTAAAACTTTCCTCTTCCTTGGAAAGAATGGCAATGAGAGCAAACAGGCACTGAATGTTTAAGGATGGTAGGCAACATCACCTTTAACACTTAGACCACCTGAGAGCATCTCATTACCATTGTGGGAAAGAATAAATTTTGGTTTACAAAGGCTAAGGAACTTGCCCAAGGCCATGTTAGGAAGTTCAGTGGCAGCCCCAGGTTTCCAGCCTGGTTTTCAGAAAACAAACATCTTGCTTCTAAATACAGGGACCTACTCCTTCCCTGAAAAAAACAACAAACAAACAAATAAATAAAAAAATGCAAAAAACCCAGAGCACCGCTGTCATTCTTAGTACTCTGCGTTGGTGGAGGCAGACACTTCTGAGCCTTAGTGGTCCTATGGCTGAGCAGCACCTGGAAAGGAGGGACCTGTCAGCTCGCCCTAGAAATGCACTGCAGGACTCCCAATTTTGGACTCTTGCCTCTCATTGTTTCTATGGTCTCAAATGCAACAAGTCTAGTCCCAAATGTTAGTTTGTTGTGAAAAAAACTCTTACTTCAATTTTCAGGACTTATTTGCTTGAAAGGGATCCAAAACATTAAGCCAGCCTAGGAAATTGTACCGTCCATATTTTATTCAATATAATTAGATATTTAAGTGTAGTACCCATAATTTCCATAAAATACAATGCAAATTATAAATTGATCCTTACTATGAAAACATATAAGATGGAAGGATTATACTTGCTTTTCTAGAGAGACTTCAGTGTAGATTGCAATGAATATTTTGTATCAGGTAACATTTTAAGAAACCTTGGAATTTTCTTCAGTGTATACCCAATTTTGGAGTCATATTAAGAAACTTAGTTTAGATAATCTGGTTAGCCCAGTTAATAACATTCCTAGCAGCTACCTTTAGGTGTAGAGTAACAATTTAATAATGAGGACAAATAACCAAGTACTATTTAGTTTATTTATTTATGCAAAATTTGTGAATCATGAAGTAAAGTTCTCAAAAAAAGCCATGAAACGTAGATTTGTTTTGTTACTTTTCAGAGCATATGCTGATATATTCCAATTTGACAGTACAATTTCATTTCTACAATATATTTATTTAATTTTACTTTTGAAACACAGATGTAAGATTGTACTTAGATTAAAATAAAGCCAAAAGTACACAAAGAACATAAAAAGCTAAGTTATTACTGGGTAATAGCTATTGCATCTGTGTCCCAGAGGTTTGAACTCCTTCTATTTAGCCCTCTTATTTCTCTTTTTGATTAATTCTTTCATATCCCACAATGCTGGGAAATAATACCCTAGAAAACATGCCACCGTTAGCGCTAGAGCATATGTTTGCTTTGCATACTCCTTTTTTCTTCAGTCCATAAAAACGAAGACTGTCACACAATTCTCCCCAGAAGTACCTTTAAGTTTTTATCATGTGTTATTTGTTTTTGCCTTTATGTTTAATTGAACCCATGTCAGCATTTAAAATCTTAGGACACTGGTTGCCACTACCAATAATATCCTCATACATGTAAAGGTATAAAGCAGTGGTCGGCAAACTGTGGCTCGGCAAATCACATGCGACTCGTTGGCCCCTTGAGTGTGGCTCTTCCACAAAATACCAACTCTTCCACAAAATACCAACTTCTGCGTATGGGCCACGAAGTTTCAATCGCACTGTACATGCGCACCCGCACGTGGTATTTTGTGGAAGAGCCACACTGAAGGGGCCAAAGAGCCACATGTGGCTCACGAGCCGAGGTTTGCCGACCACGGGTATAAAGTGTTCTCATAGCAAAATGTGGAAACTGTTCTGTTGTTATTTGCACACTACAAATAATACAGAAAAATTAGATACCACAGGGGCAAAATGCATTCGCCTCCTCCAGGTAACCCTTCACTGTCCCGGATAGAAATACAAGCATCAGGGAAACTCAGTTAAAATGATTGCATTTCCCAATTTTATGGTTCTAGTGCACTCAGCACTGTTCTCAGTTACACTTTGAAGTTCAATCAGGGAGATGACTGGAGCAGAGCAGAGCACTCGGGTGCACCCTAGGGTGAAATTTCTCCTCCACTTTCCTGGGCCAGCTACTAGGAGGCATGCACCTCTCCTGACATCTGTCTTTAAAATTTTTTAATTGATAAAACAACATTTTTGAACACTACTTATTCATCTATTCTCTTTCTTTGTTTCTTCTTTCCTCTTTATTATTATTATCATTATTATTATTATCATTATTATTATTATTTGCTTTCTTCCTTTCTGTAGAACAGGTTTGTGATGATTCTTTTGATATGTGCCTTTCTATTGCCCACTTCACTCACATCCTCATAAGAGCTATTGCCTGTCAATGTTGGCCACCTGTGGGATTTTAGGCAAGTCTGGATCCCTTGCCCACAGCCTCTACCCTTCATAGCACACCTGTGCTTGTGAATCAAGGATTTCTGTGCTTTTAGGTAGCACATCAGGCTTCTTTGAGAAATATAGGTTAATAAAGATGCCTTATTTTTATTATTTCTAATGTATTTTAATTGCGGTTAACATTTCATGTACTGACATCATTTTCTCTTTTTATTCCTTTTGTTTTGTATCATCTAAACCAGGGGTCCTCAAACTTTTTAAACAGGGGGCCAGTTCACTGTCCCTCAGACCGTTGGAGGGCCAGACTATAGTTTTAAAAAAAAACTATGAACAAATTCCTATGCACACTGCACATATCTTATTTTGAAGTAAAAAACAAAACAGGAACAAATACAATATTTGTATTTGCATGTGGCCTGTGGGCCATAGTTTGAGGACCCCTAGTCTAGACTCTATCTGTTCATGGTTTCTCTGTCTTTGTCTTTGTTCTCTCCCTCCTATTCTCCTTCCCTTCCTCCCTCTTCCCTTCCTTCTTATTTCCATCTTTTTACTGGATGTATTCAAATTGCCAGGTTTCTTACAATCAAGGACTCCTTTAATTCTTGCCCTAGCTGTACAAAGTAACCAAGAAAAAGCACAAGAAAAATATAAAATTCAGAAAATATGGATTAAAATCTATATCTTAGACTATAACAGCTTATCTATGAAGGTTTTAGACTGCCTTAATATATATACTTTTCCACTAATTATACAGGTTGAAGTCTTTAAACAGAATACCCACAATTTAGTTTATTTCTGAATGTGAAGCTGTGAATATTGAAACGTGAAGAAACTCGAATCACTGCAAGTACCAGTAAAGGGCAGATGAGTACAATACAGTGAAAGCCCTCAGACACAGGAGGAAATTCAGAGGAAACTATTACTCCAGGCCAGGACCCTTGGAACAAACAACAGATTATACCCACGATGGTGTACTGCTTCTGTTACTGCTGTTTAGTGAATGAGGCGTTTCACTTTGAATGGAAGTTTTACCAGGTGCAAGGAGTCATAAAGTGATTAAAGATTTTGTTTACTCACATGTGCTATTTTTCCATCTTTTCCCAAAGCAGGCAGTTAACTGAACACATGGCACAAGCTGATCAGCGTTCAGATGAGTGGAGGGCAATTTAGAAACCCTCTTGTCTGGAGCTTCAGAACTAGTTAAGAAAAACTGATTAAAAGAAAAAAAAAGCATTTAAATTCTGTGTCAAGGTTCTTGAATGAACCACACCCATAAAGTGTTATTGATACTTCAGTTTTTATTTCTTTGCTTACACATGCTGGTGAACTTATTCAAGCATAGAATCTAGAGATTAATTATTTTCCCCAATATTGATTGTCTTCTATAATGTGCCTTTTTGAGGTTTTTCAAGCTTTTTTTTTTGGTTTTGTTTTTGTAGCAAAAACCTCTCCTTTCCCAGTCACATTTCAGAAATCATGTTTAATTAGATTACATGATTAAAACAACAAACACAACTTGAGAAAAACAGGTTGGGGAACAAGCACCACTGACTCACGGTGAGTGCGCAGTTCATTTGGCAAAAACAAGGACAGTGGGTCTCACAGAGAAGAGCCCCAAGTGCCAGGGCGTGGAGAGCAACAAGTACATTTTTCTGTTTTGATTTTTAAATATATATTTTTTATTGATTTCAGAGGAAGGAAGAGGGAGAGATAGAAACATCAATGATGAGAGAGGATCATTGATTGGCTGCCTTCTGCACGCTTCCTACTAGGGATTGAGCCCACAACCTGGGCATGTGCCCTGACCCAGAATCCAACTGTGACCTCCTGGTTCATAGGTCAACACTCAACCATTGAGCCATGCCAGGTGGGCAGAGCAAGTGTGTTTAACAGTGAGAATGAAGAATGTTCACTGATGAGGTTGTTGGTGATATGAAGGTTGCTTAAGAGAAATACTATTACAGCAACTAGAACCAGTCATATCAACACTATGAGCTGTGCAGTTGGTCTGAGTTGCTTCTTTAATTCCGAAGCCTTAGACACCTTCCTTAGACCTTCTTCCTTAGACACCTTCCCACTACCCACAACCCCACAGGAAATTTTAAAAGATGCATTTGCTAAAATATTTGGTATTAATTAGATAATGTGACAGAACTGGGGAGTTCCTGTTACCTGTCATTTTTAAGTAGAAGCTTTTGGCGATAATGTTCCTATTGGTGTTTTGTTTTGTTGGTTTTTTTTTTGTTTTTTAACTCCTAAGTGACATCTTTACAATCCAACTATTTAGAACTGCCTGGGAAGCTCAAGTAACTTCTTGTATCACATGAAACAGATGCTTACCTACTTGTTTAGCCTGAGGCTTATTTGTACTGCCAGCGCCTACCAAAACCCTTATAGGGGACTGTCTTCACGGTGACATGTAAAATCATTAAAATGAGGTTGATTAAGAACAATACTGTGGATAGAAAAATCTCATTCACAAATTTAAAGATTTATTTAAATACTGTCAGTGTAAAATTATTATCTGGAAATTTCAAATATCTGTACACATATACTTTCAGACCCTTTGTGTGGGGCATCATCACCAGAGGTAGAATGTTAGGATATAAAATAAATTTCTGTTAAGATAAAAGTATCAAGAAAAATTACACCTTACAATTTTTAGGTACTTTAATTTTCTCTGATTACACATTTTCTTTATAATAATTGTATTAAAGATACTGGTGGCATTCTCTAGAAGGACAGTCCTGGTGTTCAAGTGAAATATTCATTTACTGAAACTGAAAGGTGGTTGTAGCTTGGTTGTTCTTTCTTTAAGAAATGTGCTTTTTTTAGTTTAAGCATGAATGTGGGAACATATCTAATATACAAGAACAGCAAATTCTTCAACATATATTTTTAGCAATTCCAGTGATATATATATATATATATATATCTGTTTCATATTGTCTAGCATGTTCTTTATTATTTAATCTTTTATCTAATACTTTTATTTTTTTATATAAATACTAGAGGCCCAGTGCACAAAAATTTGTGCACTCAGGGGCGTGGGGGGGTCCCTCAGCCTGGCCTGTGCCCTCTCTCAGTCTTGGATCCCTTGGGGGATGACCACCTGCTGGTTTAGGCCCACTACTTTGGGGATTGGGCCTAAGCTAGCAGTCAGACATCCCTCTGGCAGCCCAGGAGCCCTTGGGGGATGTCCACTTGACAGTGGGGAGCAGGCCTAAACTGCAGTTGGACATCCTTAGCGCTGCTGAGGAGGCAGGAAAGGCTCCTACCATGACTGCTGTACTGGCAGCCGTCAGCCTGGCTTGTGGCTGAGCAGAACTCATGTGGGAGCTCACTGACCACCTGGGGGCAGCTCCTGCATTGAGAATCTACCCCCTGATGGTCAGTGTGTGTCATAGTGATCAGTCATTCCCGGTCTTTCTGCTGTTAGGGTCAATTTGCATATTACCCTTTTATTATATAGGATAGAAGCCTGGTGCACAGGTGGGGGCCGGCTGCTTTGCCCTGAAGGGTGTCCCGGATCAGGGTGGGGGTCCCACTGGGGTGCCTGGCCAGCCTGGGGAGGGGCTGATGAGTGTTTGCAGGCTGGTCACACCCCCTTCAGTGTGGGGGTCCCCACTGGGGTGCCTGGCCAGCCTGGGTGAGGGGATGATGGTTGTTTGCAGCTGGTCACACCCCCTTCAGGGTGGGGGTCCTCACTGGGGTGCCTGGCCAGCCTGGGTGAGGGGCTGATGGCTGTTTGCAGGCTGGTCAAGCCCCCACCCCCCCTGAGTGGGGACCCTCACCCCATGGAGGTTTGGCCAGCCTGGGTGAGGGGTTAATGGCTGTGTTCAGGCTGGCCATACCCCATTTAGGGTGGGGGGGTCCCCACTGGGGTGCCTGGCCAGTCTGGGTGAGGGGCTGAGGGCTGTTTTCAGGCTGGCCAAGCCCCCAGGCGACAGAAGCTCCTAGCCTCTCCTTTTTTTCTTTTTCTTTTTTTATTCTGGGATTTATTTACCTACTATAATTGAAACTTTGTTGCCTTCAGTGGAGCTCAGAGCCGGCTCTTGCTCGCTCCAGCTCCGTGGCCACAGCCGGCTGAATGCAGGTATCTGGGGTTTATTTATCTTCTATAATCGAAACTTTGCTGTCTTCAGTAGAGCTCAGAGCTGGCCAGGAAGCTTGGCTTCCTCCATCACTGGAGCAACTAAGCCTCCGCTCGCTTCAGCTCCGTGGCTGCCGGCCGCCATCTTGGTTGGGTTAATTTGCATACAGTCGCTCTGATCGGCTGGTGGGCGTGGCTTAAGGTGTAGTGAAGGTATGGTCAATTTGCATGCTTGTCTTTTATTAGATTAGACTAGAGGCTTGTTGCACAAAATTCATGCATAGGGTAAGGGGGGGTGGGAAGGTCCCTCAGCCAGGCCTGCACCCTCTCTCAATCCCGGACCCTTTGGGGGAAGTCCAAATGCCAGTTGGACATCCCTCTTGCAATCTGGGACCACTGGCTCCTAACCACTGGCCTGCCTGCCTGATTGCCCCTAATCACCTCTTCCCCCGCCACTGTGGCTTCATCTGAAAGGATGTCCGGAATGACGTCCAGAAGGTCGTTCAGCTGTCTGGTCTAATTAGTATATTACACTTTTATTATTATAGATTCATAACCCTACTTATTAAAAGAGAAAAATGAGTACATCAAAAGTCTCCATTCACTAATACTTAGTAGTCAATTTAAACAAATTGCCTGTGTTTTATGCAAATTATGGAAACATTGGTAGGCAATATGATTGCTATAGATTATCATTATTTAAGTACTGCATATTTATGTACTACTTTAATGCAATCTTCAAATCTGTATTTTTATATAGCAACTCACAAACTATTGTTTGTGTGTGTGTCTCAATAATTATGAAAGAAATAACCACGGATAGATTTTAACATGATTTTCCTAAGAATAAATAAATTATGAATCAGGCATCTATTTTTCTTACTAGTTGATCTTGTTAAATTAATTAAACTAGGAAACCATCAGACTGTGTTGGCTTCAGTGCCTTAGCAACCTACGTAAGCAAACCAAAAACTAAGCCTGTTTTGTCTCAAGGTTAAGAAATCAAAACCTAAGGACAATCACAGACAGCCAACTAGGCTTTTCGAAATAATGCAGCCAACTTAAGCTATAGCCACTCAAGTCATGCCCTGGCGATTCCACCTCTTCTCTATCAAAGTCTCTGCCCTAGCTCCTGCTGTTGGGACATTCCTAACTACTTTTGATTTGGTGCTGCCTCATTCAAATTGATTTTTGCTCAAATGAACTCTTAAAATTTCAATATTCCCCACTTTATATTTTCACAGTCTTCAATTGCCAAATGTTTCCCAGAGTTTCTTAAAAAACTAAATCGTCCTCTTTCACTTCCCACATATTACAAATTAAAAAAAAAACTGAATGATTGCTTTTATTTAAATATAAGAAAGTATTTCCTTTTTCCATCCTGTGTGTGTTTGCATTTTATGATTGGAGGTGTTTGTTTTTGGGTTTTTTTTATATATACTGACACCAGCTACCTGTCAAACCCAACCTTGAATGCTTTACTTAAGCATATCATGACTTCCCTAACAAGCTTGAGGTAGAGAAAAATAATTAGATATTCATTGAGCTACTCTTAAAGCTAATTGCTTGTTTAATGCTATCTTTTGTTTAAATTACAACCATAAATAATTTTAAGTATGTATATATGTATGTTTTAAATGCTTTGCACTGTATTTTATACCAGGGAATGAAGCTCAGAAAATACTTTTATATATAGCAGTACTATTGATGTCATTGTAATTACTAGTTATTAATAATATAAAAGGAGCAAAGTGGGAAGGAATCCAACAAAAGGAAGATAGATGCATACCCAGTAAAGTTGGGGGGATTAGGGGAGGTACTTGCCTGTCAATCAAACCTGGGGACAAAGATGGTTGGCCAAAATGGGCGTGGCTACTGCAAGTGTCAAAATTTAGGGAATACCTAATCCCCTGAACAAAAGAACTCTCGCTCTTGTTGCTCTTGTTGTGCTTTAATCTTGGCTTGTGGGTTCTTTTGCTCCCACTTCTTTGCATTCACCACTCTGGCCCACGGCCCTGTGAACCCCCCACATAATGGACTAATGTACTGCAGTGGGGAAACACAAGCTAAACCAGCCGGATACTGGATTGGACCAGGTTTCAACATGCAAGGAAACCTGGACACCGGCTCTAATGAAGCCCCAGCTACACTGCTTCTATGGCTGGACTCAAGGAAATGGGATTTTGGAAACGCAGGGATATAATCCCATGAAAATAAAGCTTTCTACTATACCTCATCCTCCCTTGGGGGCCTCCTGAAATTCTTATTCCAACGTTACCTCAATAACCCCATACCCCACAAGCAACCAGGGCAGACGAACCCCTCTCCTATCCTGTAACACCAATAGATTAGATGGCCATACTTAAAATAATTTTCCTGGAAATTAGAGGAATAAATGGAAGGAATCAATGATCTCTTCCCCCACATAGGATATTATTTGCCAGCACTGATTTGAGGATGAATCTCCTTATTTCATGGTATTGTTACTCATTCCCTACCTTCTTTCCCATTTTTCTTCCCTTATAAAGACACCCAAATTACTAGAGTTGTAACCTTTATTTCACCTTCAACAGGGTGATTTAGACAAGTTGATGTAGACAAATGGAAAGTACACGATGTTATGTTGTACATGGGTTGTTTTAAATTTACATAAATGGTATTGTGTGTATTTCATTCCGTTCTTTTTTCACACATTCTTATGTTTAGATAGTTATGTATAAATTCAATTAATCACTTCTGACTCTTAGAAAGTATGCTACATCTATTATTCAAGGGTATACCCATGCATGCACACACATATACATTTCATATTTTAAAATCTCTATTCTTCTATGGATATTCACTTAAGCTGCTCTTTTTTACTAACATAAACATTCTGCACTAAATATGTGTATGGCTCTAGCCAGGTGCCCACTTGGTTAGAGCATCGTCCAGATACTCCAAGGTTGCAGGTTCAAGCTCTGGTCAGGGCCCATACAAGAAGCAACCAATGAATGCATAAATAAGTGGAGCAACTAATTGATGTTTCTCTCTCTCTCTCTCCCTCTGCTCTCTCTCTCTCTAAAACCAATAAATTTAAAAAATTAAAAGTATGTACGTGCATTCTTCATTGAGGAATTATGCAAGTTTCTTTTAAAAAAATATCCAGGAATAACTTTCTTCATTTTATTAAGGACTAACAAATTGAAGTGAGTATGCCAGTTTATACCCCTCCCATCAACAGAGGAATACTTCACCAATACTTGATATTATCTTATATTTTTTTGTTTTACCATTTTGACTGAAAATAGCTGTCTTCTTATTTAATTTACATGTATTTAATAATTAGTGAATGTTTACATATTGATCTTTCCTTTTTTTGAATTGCTTTTTAATATCTTTTCCTCTGTTTTCTATTGGTTTCTGTATCTCTTTAGTGTGTGTGTGTGTGTGTGTGTGTGTGTGTGTGTGTGTGTGTAACCATTTCCCCTGTATATTTCAGACCAGTAGTTGTCAACAGAATGTGCAGTTCACATATTTGTTGTGGAGGCAGGGAGGCCCAAAGACTCATTCAGGAGGTTCACAGTTCAACCCTGTTTTCATAAGAATTCTAAGAGTTTCTTTGCCAGTGTTATTATGTTAGCATTTGCACCAATGCCATAAAACAAAGGTTAGTAAAACGGTGGGTGTCTTAGCACAAATCAAGACTGTAGCACAAAACTGTACTAGTAGTCATTGTATTAATTACCATCACACGCATGTTATAGTACAAAAAAAAAAATCTAGCTTATTTAAGAATGTCTTTGATGAAGCACTAATGATTATTGTGTTTCTTAAATGCCAACTCTTGCTGTATATTTAATATTCAGCGAGATAAAATGGAAATTACACATAAAGCACTTCTGCTGAGTACTAAGTATGATGATTATTTCAAGGGAGAGCACTTGGGAGATTGTGTGCGTTAAGAGCTGACCTATACTCTCCCTTTTTGAATATCATGTTTAGTTCAAAGAACAGCAACAAACTGACTATTCATACCTGGACATATGGCAGGTATTTTCTTGAAAATGAATAAAGCAATCCTGTCATATTAAGGAAAATTGATGGTAGTAATTGTTGCTAGTGATAACATTAGAAATGTCAAGTGAAAGTTAGAATTTTGGAAAAATGTAACCTCCAATGTGAGCTCTATAGTTGCAATACTTAAAGATTTTGTTCTGATGACATTGGTGGTGATATTAATGAATGTGACTTTTTGATATTATATAATAAAATCTGTCATCATTTAGAGAATCTGCATAGCTCAGTGAGCTTATGTTTCTCAAATGCCCAATGAATAATGTTACAAAACCATGCATTGGTAAAAGATCTATACAAAGTGCAAGATAAATCATTGGATTTAAACTTAATGAATATGAAAAGTTCACTGTTAACTTTTCAGATTCCACACTGCATTTAAATTTTAAGAAACTATTACTTGTCAAGGGTATTCAAACTTATCTGAATAAGTTGTTAAAATACTCCTTCTTTTTCCAACTCTGTGAAGCTGTGTTTTTTTTTAATATACTTCAGCCAAAAAATATTTCACAGTAGATTGAATGCAGAAGCAAATATGAGGACCTACTTGTCGTCTCTTAAGCCAGAAAAAGAGATTATCAACATTGTAAAACAACCTCTCCTTGGTAAATTTTTGGTATTAAACAAAAGAATTAGTATTTTATAAAAATAGGGTATTTATGTTAAAGTGTAACTGGTTTGTTATTGTTATTTTTCATTAAATAATAAATATTTCTAAAATATTTCAGTATTAATTTCTAATTATGTACATATTAAATAGATGTATATGTATATGTATATATATGTATATGTATATGTATATGTATATGTATATGTATATGTATATGTATATGTATATGTATATTACATGCCTGCTGTGAGTGTATTTACTCTTTGGGGCCTTTAAAAATTTTTATTAAAGGAATCATGAGACCTAAAGTTTTGAGAACTAGTGTATTAAATAAAACTGTCAGTTTTTGATGGTACACTTATCTTCTCCCACACTGTCACCTTTCTATTAATTTTACCTGTGATGTACTTGGTTAAAAATAAATCTTTAAATTTTTATGAGCCAATTCCCTTTACACTTTGTGCTTTTCTCATCTTCTTAGAATAACAGCTTCTTCAACTCTGAGGTCACAAAAATATGCTTCTACTTTTTTTTCTATTAAATGGATAGTGTTACTTTTCACATTTGGCTTTTAATACATTCCAATCCACATTAATTTCTCTCAGTGTAGACAATCAGTTTTCCTAACACCATTTACTAAATAATCTACCCTCTCCTCATTGAAATATAATGCTGCCTCAAGTATGGATATATATTAATATATAGCCTCTTTCTGGATCTCCCTTCCAATTCCACATGGATATTTATCTGTTTATGCTAGTACCACATTTTACATCTAAATCGTCTCATAGTTTTAATATATGGCAAAATTCCTTCCATTGTACCTTTCCATTATTCCTTTAGCTATTTATTAGTGAAGGTTTATTTTTCAATGTATAATTTAAAATAAAAACAATATATTTCAGAATAAATTTATCATGACAGAATAGTATATCCTCTTGATGTTGATAAAAACTGCACAGAATTTACAAATAAAATTGAGGGAACCAACTTATTATGCTGTCTTATTCATTATGCTGTCTTCTGTTTTGTCTTTTAGTTAAAAATGTTCTCATAAGACCATAAGAATTATTTATTAGGTTAATTTCTAGATACTTTATCATTACTTTTGCTATTATAGATAACATCATTATCAATGCATTGTTTGCCCTGTACAGTAGTATGAAAAGAAGTATGAAATACACACTGTTTTGTTGCTAAAGTCTTAGTGCTCTTTCCACATTATTTCCAGATAATTGTGGAATCAATTACTTGATTCCACACCAAAACTTGACAAGCAGCAATTCTTAAAATCTTATGCCAACATATCTCTCACTCTCTCATTCTCTCTCTTTCTCTCATCTCCTCCCTCTCCTTTCCCTTCTTCCTTTCTGATTCTTGTTCTTTTAATAATTGTATAATATTTTATTTTCTGGACTTTTCCTTAATGAAATAACTTAGACCCCCTATTGATAGACATTTTAACCTATTTGAAATTGTGTCCTATTATATATAACCCTGTGGGAAACAACTTTGCATCCACATCAATTTGCTTATGTGGTTATACTTGTAGACTACATTTCTAAAATGAAAGGCTGAGCTTAGGAAAATGTGCATTGGTCATTTTGTTTCATATCACTAAATTGTTCTTCATGAAAGATTGTGTTACTTATACTCCCACCAAGAATGTACAAGCTTTCCTGTTTTTCTATACTTTTTCTAATATTGTATAATTTTTTTTGCTTTTTTATTATGTAAAGTGTGACTTATAGCATCCTGAAGTAGATTAAAAGGCAATGCTATTTTGCCATAAAATACTGTTGGAATAGGATAAAGGGGAATTACTTGCAGCATGTCTTGTGGTGGAGATGTTTCTAAAATTGTTCTATAGCCTTCATCCAGTGTTTAATTTATTTCTCACAGAAATATAGATTTCTCACATTAAATTTTAGTATGACCATGACAGTGAATTCTTAGCCTTTATATTGAGGTCCCAACACCTAGTCACTGTTAATAATCCTGTATTCTAGAAATCACTTTTAAAAATTATTATTTTTTGATTGTTATGTATCTATAATTTAAGCTTTAGAAAATTAATCTATGGTTCATCAGCTAAAACTCTGGCAGAGATAATTGGGCCATCCATAAGAGATATAAACAAGATAACTAAAATGAGATCAAAGATAATTGAGAAAGGAATGATCAGCAAAATCGTGTGGAATTTAACTTCTAAAATGGGAGGAAAAATTATTAAAACTGTCCACTATTTATTATATATATATATAAAGTTTCATATTATGAAGAGTCTCATAAAAAGAAAAAAGAATGTCATACATAAGATACTGGGAGAATATTTCTCTTCCATAGCCATGTGGTAATTTACCTAACATAGTAAAAGAAGTATCTTTCAGAGGTTATCTATTCCAAATTTCACTGTTAAAATTATAAAGTCAATCTTTAAAAAAACTAATAGATATAAATGTTAAGAGTAATAAGTAAAATTTACCTTTATGGTGGATATTCACTTTTTTTGAGCATCCAAACAATATTTTTACATAAAATGTATTTATGTAAGTAAATTTGATGTCTGAATATTGAAATGAGAAAAGCAAAATTGGATTTCAGAATCAACTCCCTTAGTATTAGTGGTGAAAAAGGGGGACAACAGACCCAGAATTTAAATGCAAAAATATTGTTTAAAAGGTCTGCATTAAAAGAGTCAGAGATGGATATACTCACCAGTGGGAGGCTGGGGACTACCTTGGCCAAGTTCTTTAACTCATCAAAATTCCAGGTTTTCTTTATACATAAACTAGAGGCCCGGTGCACAAAAATGTGTGCACTCGGGGGGGGGGGGGGTTCCTCAACCCAACCTGTGCCCTCTCGCAGTCTGGAACCCCTCAGGGGATGACCACCTGCTGGCTTAGGCCCGCTGCCCAGGGGGTTGGGCCCAAGATGGCAATCAGACATCCCTCTGGCAGCCCGGGAGCCCTCGGGGGATTCCCAGTTGCCAGCGGGGAGCAGAACTAAGCTGCAGTCGGACATCCTTAGCGCTGCTGAGGAGGCAGGAGAGGCTCCCACCACCACCGCTGTACTGGCAGCCATCAGCCTGGCTTGTGGCTGAGCAGAACTCCTCCCATGTGAGAGCTCCCTGACCACCAGGGGCCAGCTCCTGCATTGAGCGTCTGCCCCCTGGTGGTCAGTGTGTGTCATAGTGACCAGTCATTCCCAGTCCTTCTGCTGTCAGTTTGCATATTGCCCTTTTACTATATAGGCTAGAGGCCTGGTGCATGGGTGGTGGCCTGCTGGTTTGCCCTGAATGGTGTCCCAGATCAGGGTGGGGGTCCCGCTTGGGTGCCTGGCCAGCCTGGATGAGGGGATGATGGCTGTTTGCAGCTAGGCACACCCCCTTCAGGGTAGGGGTCCCCACTGGGGTGCCTGGCCAGTCTGGGTGAGGGGCTGAGGGCCGTTTTCAGGCTGGCGGGTGACTGAAGCTCCCAACCTCTCCTTTTTTTCTTCTTCTTTTTTTTAATCCTGGTATTTATTTACCTTCTATGGCTGTCACTGGAACTGAGAGCCGGCTTTAGCTCTGAGGCTCGGTTCCAGCTCTGAGACCTCGGCTGCTGAAAGCAGGTATCTGGGTTTGTTTGGGTTCTATAATTGTAACACTGTTGCGGTCCTGCTAGCTCCAGCTCTGAGGGCTGAAAGCAGGTTTCTGGGGTTATTTACCTTCTATAATTGCAACAATGTTTCTTAGACTGCAGCTCAGAGACCAGCACCGGCAGGCAGGGAACCTTGGCTTCCTCCGTCACTGGAGAAAGCAAGCCTCCTATTCGCTTCAGCTGCCTGACTGCCGGCCGCCATCTTTGTTGGCAGTTAATTTGCATATCTTGCTGATTAGCCAATGGAAAGGGTACCAAAGTTACAGTTAATTACCATGTTTATCTATTATTAGATAGGATAAGACTGAGGATTGCTCTGTGAGTGAGCAGCAGACCGTGAGGAACCTCATGCCATTCAGAGAAGGAAGATGAGACTAGGAAACTGAAAATCAAGAGGAAGGCAAACCTTACCATGTTGGCAAATTTTCAAAAGCCTAAACGTGTGCTGCCTACATGCAGGATTCAGGATTGCCCACAAGACACTAACATATTTAAAATGTATAAATCCAAGGAAATAAAACATTGTAAGCCTTTTCATAAGTCATGGTGTTTGTCTGGAGTGGATTGCTTTCTTAGTTCCAATTTTCAACTTTTTGAATATATGACATAAAGATAGGTAGGTAAATAGATACATAGATAGGAGAGAGAGAGAGAGAGAGAGAGAGAGAGAGAGAGAGAGAGAGAGAGAGAGAGAGAGAGAGAGAGAGAGAGAGAGGAAGAAAGAAAAAGAAAAGAAAGAAAAATAAAGGAGGGAGGGAGGGAAGAAAGAAAATTGATTACAGAGGGGCAGTTTCTTCACATACACATTCTATCATTTCAAATATTAACTCTCAGAGTCTTCTTAGAAAGTGAGAAACCCTAATCACATGAATCTGAAGATTGTCTGGTTTTCTCTGGAAAATGGTCTCTGAATTATTACTATAGTAAAAGACATTAAAATGTTTTGATTTGTTGTTGGTAGAGAGAGAAACTTAACAACAATTTTTCTAGAACATACATAGAAGATTTTGCATGCAGCATAAAGGCATTTTAAAATGAATGACACAATTTTTAATAATTTCCAGATACAAAGAAAATATTTTTGTTTTATGATTTAATTATCATACAATAATTGCCAAAATGAGCTCCCCTATTTAAATATCAGGAGAATATTAGATTTGTTATTACAGGACTGTTACTCCTGCAGCAAACTATTGTTGGGCGATTTATAATGGGGAGAAAATATGAAGAGAAAATACCAGTTAGAAAGTCTCCCTATGATGAAATGAAGAGAAAGCAAGTATTTGATGAAAAGCCCTCTATAACTTATAGTGGAGATAACTATATAAAAATCTAGAAACTGAAGATACTTCTGTTTGTTTTTTTGCTTTTGTCAATTTTGTTGCCTTTAGCTTTCTTATTCTAGTACTCAAAGATCTCAGGGAGATTTTCATGTTTTATTTTAAGTAGAAATTTGTTGATGTCTAAAGCATTTGAGACACATTTACAATTATGTTGACCTTAGAGTTTCATTGTAATGTCACTAAGGCTATTTTGACAAGGTAATATTCCGTTTTCAGTTTACTAAGTCGCATCTTCATATTATAACCAACCAATGTTTTCTATACTTAACATTTTGGGGGCACATTGCCTTTTTCAAAGTTTGTTCACAAATATTGCTTTGCTTAAAAAAGGGTTTTCGAAAAAGATTCTGAATCTAAACTTCTAATATTCATCTTTTAAAATTATAAGAAATTACTATATTTTTGTATTGTTTTAAATATATACGAATAAATATTGTTATCCTGAAAGCAATGAGATAACCATTGATTTTCCTGTTTCCTCAGATAAATTTACAAAGAAAAATGAGAGTTACTGGTGTAATTACCCAAGGAGCCAAGAGGATTGGAAGCCCAGAATATATAAAATCCTACAAAATTGCCTATAGTAATGATGGAAAGACTTGGACAATGTACAAAGTGAAAGGCACCAATGAAGATGTGGTAAGAATGAATTAACATAGTTAATTTAAAAGTCAAATTTCATTAATAATCATTGCTTACCAAATGAATAATGGGTCTTCATCAGAAGCTTTATGTTGTTGCAAATAAATTTATGGTATTTTAATAAATATTAGACTAGTGGGGTGAAAGGGATAAGGAGTTTTTCCAAGTTATAAATGTACACTGACTACCATTTAAGACTTTCTCTGATTTTAATTGTTGATCTTATAATCACTTTATCAGAAGGTTAACAATATTGGCATGACAATTGTTTTATTTTAATAATAGTTCATTTTAAATTTCACTGTATTGCTTTGACTAATATATTAGCACTCTCCATAATCAAATAACTATAGATCAAAATTGCTATCTGTAAGAAAAATATTATTTGAAAAATAAAGCACGAATATAGAAAAGATGTATATATTTATATATTTCATATTGGGAGAAAAATTTTTATTTAGCAGAACAAAATATTTTAGTAATGTATTTTTATTTATTGAGAGAGAGGAAGAGTGAGAGAAAAAGGAGAAACATCAATTTGTTGTTTCACTTATTTATGCATTCATTGGTTGATTCTTGTATGCACCCTGGCCGGATATTGAACCCACAACCTTGGCATAACGGGATGACACTCTAGCCAATTTAGCTACCCAGCCAGGGCTATAGAATAAAACATTTTAGAGAAAATACATATTCAATGTCTCCTTTGCCTTTCTTATGATATTCCCAATTTTAATGAACTTTTATTAATTTTTTAAATTTCACTGCAGCTCATTCCATTTAAAGACAAGTCATTAGACTAGACTTAACAAATTATAAAAGAATTTTCAAATTACCTTCTCAAATAAATTTAAATAAATTTATCTGTTTACCAGGTCATGTAAAATAACAATAAGATTAAAAGAATTTTAAAATAACATGTTTAGCCGAAACCGGTTTGGCTCAGTGGATAGAGCGTCGGCCTGCGGACTGAGGGGTCCCGGGTTCGATTCCGGTCAAGGGCATGTACCTGGGCTGTGGGCACATCCCCAGTGGGGGATGTGCAGGAGGCGGCTGATCGATGTTTCTCTCCCATCAATGTTTCTAGCTCTCTATCTCTCTCCCTTCCTCTCTGTAAAAAATCAATAAAATATATTTTAAAAAAATAAATAAATAAAATAACATGTTTAATCCTTAATTTTAGAAGGAAATCTAGTTTTTCCATATATATATATATAGATAGATAGATATAGATATATCTATCTATCTATCTATCTATATATATATATATTTGGATAAGAAACTCATAATTATATATATATATATATATATATATATATATATATAATTATGAGTTTCTTATCCAATGATCTAGGACTGACCAATAAGATGTAATCTTAGGAATCAGACCCTAAAGCATCATAAGTCTGATCATACTGATCATAGCATTAGAGAGACTGAGTGAACAGGAAGCACAGGAAAGACTAGTTCATAAACAACAACAAAATATCATTACTAAGTAGTAAAATGAACATACTAGATTAAGTTGAAAGGCTTAAAGTGCCCATTTTTCAAAAAAAGAAAGAAGCATTCCCCTGGCTTTGAAGGACTGACCTTAAAATTGACAATACCCTCACAATATAGATTATACCATAGGCTACATTGGTTCGTAACATTAATTAGTATTTTAGTTCTAGGTTTTATATATTCAGCTTATGGAAAGGTGCTTCCTAAATGCTTCAGACCCCCAAATTATTTAATCTAATTTTGGAAAGATTATGTTGGGTAGGATATAAGATCAATACAGAAAAACAGGTAAAGGAGCTGTTACAATTAATAATTACAACTCTAGATCATCTCTTTACACAGGTGTTTCGTGGAAATGTTGATAACAACACACCCTATGCTAACTCTTTCACACCCCCGATAAAAGCTCAGTATGTAAGACTTTATCCCCAAGTTTGTCGAAGACACTGTACTTTGAGAATGGAACTTCTTGGATGTGAACTATCAGGTGAGTCCCATATTATCTATTTTAGTATTTTCTTTAAAGAAAAAAAAATGGTGTGTAGTCTACTACTAACCTGTAATTTTTCAACACCCATAGATATTCATTCCTGCTATAACCTGTCTAGGGCATGGTTCAGTGATAAACTCGTGTGTGTGTGTGTGTGTGAGAGAGAGAGATAAACCATCTAAAACATGCTACAGAAGACAACTAACGTAGAAAGAGCACTGTATTTCTTTGAGTAGTCAATGAAAATACAACAAATTCTCACTGGAAACTTTTGTTTCTTTAAATGTCTTACTGTTTTTAGTATTAACTATGATTTATGTTTTGTGACAAATGTTCAGTCAAAACTGAAATCTGCCTGACTTTGTAAATTACAGTTACATTTAGGCTATATGGAATAGAAAAGTAAGCTTTATCTCTGTCCATCTACTGTAAGAACTTGGCTTTTGGGATTTTTTTAATGAAACATGTACATTTTATCATTTCTCCCAAGGAGACAATACTTCAATACCAAGATTGCTACTATAAATTCACTCTTGGATCATTCTTACCTACCACCCTGCCTATTGTATAAACAGTGGTTATCCAACTCAAAGATAATCCATCAAAGGACTCAGGTTAAATAATCCTTATCTTCCAGGGGCATCAGTATTAAATATAAAGATGAAGACTTGATATGTAGCTCTCTCAGTGATCCCATATCAATATAGCTAGATTCTGAACTAAACAGACAATTTTGTCTAGGCATTTCACTGTGTTTCTTTTTGGTGGTGGTTCTTATTCTAGCATCAACAGTTACATGAAATGTAATTGTTTTGTTCAAACAACTGTGTTTTGAAAAATAAAAAATTAATGTGTACCTCACTTTTTAGAATAACCTTCAAAGAAGAAAGGCTTTTATCAAATGTATAATGATACTATTTAGTTAAAAATGGGAGGACACAAGCCCTGGCCAGGTGGCTCATGTGGCTGAAGCATCGTCCTGTACACCAAAGCTTGCAGGTTCAATTCCCAGTCAGGGCATTTACCGAGGTTGCAGTCAACTGACCTATGTTTCTCTCCCACATTGATGTTTCTATCGTTCTCTCTCTCTCTCTCTCTCTCATTTTCTCCCCCCTTCCTCTTCTCTCTAAAATCAATAACTATATCCTTGGGTGAAAGTTAAAAAAAATAGGAGGACACATCCGTAGAACAGAATAACTGGGAACTATTTATGTATTTCAAGAGGTTGTGTATTGGTTATAATATATACTTTATATTTATTTCCCTTCTTAGGTATATTTGTGATGTTGAGAAAAGGAATGATTTTTAAGCAAATAAAAGTTACTATTAAAAAACAACCAAACTTTTACCCCACCAGTATGTCTCAGTGGTTGAGCATTGACCCATGAATCAGGAGGTCACTGGTTCGATTCCTGGTCAGGACATCTGTCTGGGTTGTGGACCCAGTAGGAGGCATGTAAGAGGCATCCAATAGATAGATGTTTCTCTCCATTCTATGTTTCTATCTCTATCCCTCTCACTTCCTCTCTCTCTAAAATAAATAAAAACATGTTTTAAAAACAACAACATACTTTAAATGAACCCATTATATTTAAAGGAATCAGAGACATTTAGCTAGATGACTGAATTTGTTTTAAGAATCATATTTCATATTATATATGGGTGTCTTTTATGAAGCAGCCAACATATGGTTTTAGTACTATTAATTACCCTAACAGGGATGTTTTCCTTATTTTCTTAATTCAAACCTGCTTACTGACTACCAGTAAATCTGAGCAGGATTGTTGTACAGTGTTTTTATTGCATGTCACTATATCACCACAGGCCGGTGTCAACCCTATCTCATCCATCATAAAGCAATCAAGAAGAAGCCACAGATGATGAGGTTTGCTACAAGCCCCCGTGGTTTTTCGTTGCTTTACATCACCTTCCCAGACTTTTCAGCCATTTGATTTGTGAGGGTCAGTCTCTCATACATGGCACAGTTATACCCCTAAGGGGTAAATATATTTTACTTTCAAGTTTGACTTGAGGTTACACCTGACACTTTACAGATTTTTATGTTCTCAGAAAGAAGCCATACCCATCTCCCACACCCACACATTGATTTGAACTTGCATGCAGAGAATAATATCACTTGATGGATACTTTTAAAAGCTGTAAAATAATCAATTTCATTGTTAATATTTCATTTTGTACAGGTGCTTTCCATGATGGTAAAATCATTTATACTTATCAAATCATATGGATGAGAAGGAAAATTTGTAAGGCAAATTGGAAGAGGTTAGCTGTTACATTTGGAAATAAACAGTAATATAATGTGTGGAATTATTTCCCACAATCCAGTGCAACACTATAAAGCCCAAGGCTGCCTTATTGTATTCAATAAACTGTTATAAGATCTCTCAGCCTTCCTAGAAGATCAGCAGCTAATCTTTTACCAGATACTTAAAAAGAAAACCCCTAAATTCTCTGAGAGAGATATGATTTAAGATGTTTAGATTGAAATGGATCATGACCGTAATTAGAGGAGGAATAGTCATTCATTCATTCTTTGAACAAATTATTCAGAACTTCCTCTGGGCTAAGTACTAGACAGTGGATGGGTATGAAATGAATTCAATGACAGCGTGGAAATGGTGAAAGTAAAGGTATCCCTTTTCTAGGCAATATTTGAAATACTCTGTTATGTCACAAAAGGAAGAAACCAACAACCTTTCCTTTTTCCCTTGTATCTCTTCTGCAAGTCCATCGGTTTTACAAAAGCTCCAGTAGCAGGGCAGGGTGGGGGTGAGGACTTGATGAGAACAATAGAAGAACAAGTCAGAAATCTGTAATTTAGATAAAGCATGTTACCATAGAACTGCCTGAAGATAAATGACATGTCATTAAGACTTTAGAACTTTCTACAATCCTTGAGATTTGGTCATAAAACTTTTCTCCTCCAGAATTTATATTTAGAAGTTCTAGTTATTTTTATCATGGGACTTAAGAGTGTATGTCTCTGATCCCTAAAACCCAACAAAACTTGTACTAAAACATAATTGGCTAACCCTCCATCACCGTTTTGGCAATGTTTGCATAGGATAGGCATTTCCTAGAAGGTGGAGTTGAAGGAAGACATGGAGGAGCCTCAAGAAGGAAGAAGTATCTACATGGACTAAGACAGAAAGCAATTCATTGTAGTTAAGAACTATTTATCATTGAAGAGTTCTAAGCCACTTCTCTTAGGGCCTTGACTTCAAATGGTTTAGTTTTAGAAACTAAGTTTCTAAAACTCCAGCCAGTCATAAGCTATTTAGTACCCCCTGATATGCTGATTTGAGGTCTTAACATTGTTATCTGTTGAAATGAGCTTTATGGAAATAATAAAAAGAGCTAACATTTACTTAATGTTAGCTATATGCTGGCACTGTTTCTAAATACTTTAAATTTATTAGCTAATTTCTTAAAACACTTCTTTAAGGTGGTTTCTTATCATTATCTTAGAGATGAGAAAACTGAGGCACAATGTAGTTAAATAATGGGTATAAGTACACAGATTGTGAGGGACCAATAGAGTATGAGGAAATGGCATTGATTGGAGGAGTCTCCCTTTTATCTTGGATTTCTTTTAACAGCTTTATAGATCTAGGTCATATAGATAGATATAGATAGATATAGATAGATATAGATACAGACACAGATAGAGATAGAGATATATAGATATATCAGAGAAGAAGGAAGACAGAGAGAGAAATAGATACATCAATGATGAGAGAGAATCATTAATTGGCTGCCTCCTGCACACCCCCCTCTGAAAATCAAACCCCAAACCCTGCCATGTGCCCCAACCTGGAATCGAACCGTGACCTCCTGGTTCATAGGTTGACACTCAACCATTGAGCAACACAGGCCAGTCTTATTTTGGATTTCTTGATAATAAAACTTACTTTGTGGAAGCCTCAACAACTGCATAATATGATAACAGAATCATGCTTCCTATGGATGGCTTTATGGATGGAATTTTGTCACAATTATAATTCAAGATTGGAAGTTCATGTGCATACACACACACATATGCACATACACACACACACATATTTTAAGGACAGACAAACCCACAATTTGCACCATGTCAAACCTGAAACCATGTGTGGCAAATTTGAGAATCTTCCAAATTTACCCAATACCAGAAGCTATTGAGTATGATCAAAATATAAGAATGTATAAAAGACTCATCCCATAATGGCTTTTGCTAGAATTACTTTCTTCTGTTATGTATTTGTTTAAATCCTATACTTGTACAATGCCAGGCACATGGTGTACTTTGAATAAATATTAGCTTCTCACCTTCCAGAAGAAGTCATGTTGGTGCTATAAGAATATGTGATAAAGATTAGCAAACATTTCTTGGAAAAGAAAATGCTGTCCAGTTCAAAATACACCATTGGAGCAGTTTGTGAAAATGACTTCGTACTGAGGGAATTTTCATTTGCAGTATTATGGAAGCAAATAAAAGAAAACCAAATATACTTTGTGAGAAAATGTTCCATTTTTAAAGGCGCAATGAAACTGTTGAAAGCTCGGGAACAGTCATGAGGCTATCATTAATGAGACAGGGGAGCATTGTTTTCATTTTGCAGAATCATCTATCGCAGAAAAGTAATTTGAATTCTGTCTTGTTTTCAATTTTTCCAAAATATATTCAGACAAAATAACCTGAATTGGCTATTTTGTTTTTCGATTTTGTTCCAGATTTATTTCTGATTATAACCTTTTTTGAATTTAGATGCTCTCTCTTTGGGGGAATGAATAGCATTAGGCTTAATCTGCTCTTGCCTCTCTAAAATGAAGACATAAAACTTGCAGGGTGATAAATTCTTTTTCTCACGGAGCCCTTCTCATCTCTTTCAGGCTGTTCTGAGCCTCTGGGGATGAAATCGGGGCATATACAGGACTATCAGATCACTGCCTCCAGCATCTTCAGAACTCTCAATATGGACATGTTCACTTGGGAGCCAAGGAAAGCTCGGCTGGACAAGCAGGGCAAAGTGAATGCCTGGACCTCCGGCCACAATGACCAGTCACAGTGGTTACAGGTAACAGTTTTCAAAAACTTTTGCCACCCACTGCACCTCTTCTTTTAAAAGATTTTCTGTTGGTTAGATGATTGTTGGAGTGATTACCTTCATACTAATTTAAATGTGCCTCTCTCTTTGGCTTAACTATATTGGTAAAAAAAAGAAAAAATTCCTATGAAGCTATGTCTGTGTGCTATTTTTCTTCCAATGTTGATGTACAGATGCTACTGTCAGATGGATGCAGCAGGCTATACCAGATCACACGATTATAGATCAATTGGATAGATTACGAGAGTATTTGCATTTTAACTCTCATCTATCCTCACGCTAGGAGTCAATATTGGTTTGAAAGTGTCACAGCAGGAATCTAAACCACCTTGACATCAAGCCACTGACCCGTGGATTGTTCCCATAGAATCATGAATCATGACTTATTAGCTCTATCCCTGTGGTTGCTTAGCAATGGAGCAATTTGATTACATCTCATGATGATGAGAGCTAGGTTATAGAAGGAAAGCAGAGACGGTCTTTTCTTCACTTGGCCTTGTTTTCCCTTATTCTCACAGTTAGAAACATGCCCTTTTTTCTTTCAGGTTCTCCAACCTCACACACTCACATTAACAAGTTAATAAGTATTGGTTATTTCAACTACTCTCAAATTACTCCACTTCTCACCAGCCCACTGCCACTCTCATGCTCTAGGCTACCACCCTCTTTCACCCTGGGTTTTTGCAGCTTTCCAATTTCTGTTCCTACTCTTTAAAAAGCTGTTTCCCAAATTATAATAAGTATGATTTTTCCCAAAATACAAAGGTGATTTTCTTACTCTCTTTTGAAAACTTTTCAATTTCTTTCTATTACCTCAGGATAAAGTCGGGTTCTTTAATATAACCTAAAAGTGCATGATTTGGCCCTATTCCCTATTACCTTTTTAGTTTTTCTAAATTTGCTTCAGTTTTTCAGACCAAACACTATCACTGTCTTTCCATTCCTTTATAAATGTCCTCTTCCTAGAGGAAAACAATGGGGAAAGAACACCTCTGCCCAGAGAACCCCAAGCCTTTTATTGGTATAATCCTTCAGCTACCATGTGGGTATACATTCCTCTGGTGCATTCAAAGCAAGCCAACTCCATCCCACACCAGATTTGGCTTAAGTTCTCTCCTGTACACTACTGGGTCATCTATAATCATCTCAGAGCATTATCACACTATTATTGAAATTGTGTTTTCATGCTTCATTGTTTGCTCTAGGAGGGATGGGACCACATCTGTCTTTTTCACTTTATCAACTTGTTGTTCAGTCCCTAACTAAATACCTGTCACAATACCTGACACATGGTAGGCATTCAATAAATATGTGTTGAATGTATGAATGGATAAATGAATAGTTCAAAATACAATTGAATTTATTGATTTGGACATATACATTATAGAATTGTGATCCACAATTTAAGAGGCCAACTGCTAATATCCTCAAATTTCAAAAATAATATTTAAAAAGAAACTAAAAGCTCATACTAAAGATCTGACCTTCATAATACAGGAACTAAATTATTATAGTACATAACTTTTATGAATTTTTAAGTTCTTAATTTGAGGAATCCATGGAAACATTTTTTCCCCGATTTGTTAGAATTGAATGGTAAAGTTAAACTTGCTCTTTGTTGCCGTATAATATTTTTTAAATTGGAAATATTCCAGTCATGCCTCAGTTTATTTATTTTTTTATATTTTATTGATTTTTTACAAAGAGGAAGGGAGAGAGATAGAGAGTTAGAAACATCGATGAGAGAGAAACATCAATCAGCTGCCTCCTGCACACCTCCTACTGGGGATGTGCCCACAACCCAGGTACATGCCCTTGACCGGAATCGAACCTGGGACCTTTCAGTCCACAGGCCGACACTCTATCCACTGAGCCAAACTGGTTTCGGCTCAGTTTAAATATCGTTTTTGAGTCATAATGCCATGTGGAATATTCCAAAATATTTTACACTATAACTAACTCAGGCTGGTAGGCTCTAGAAATATCCATATGAAGGAGTTGTCAATGGCACATTTCTTTAGAAAGATAAAACTAAACAAATATTTTTTACATGAATCAGGGTGTACTCTTCAATGCAAACCTCCATCCGTCACATTTTTTTAGGATGTCTTTTCAACTGTCTTCTTAAAGTCACTTGCATGCTGACATTGATTTATTCTGTTGGTGACAAATTTTTCTGTCAACTCAAGGCCCAGCTCTTACAGTACATGTCCATTTTTTGCTGTGTGAAAACATATTCAGAATCTTGAAGGCAGGGTAAATTGACATCTTTACTTATACTTATTTTTTTTTCTTTTTTCACATCAAGAAAATGCTCAAGAATTATTACTATTTTTAGTATTTTCTCATCAGAAGAATAAAATCTGTTCAACTATATATTGCCATGGCTGTTAGTGTCTTTGTTGAAAATAAGATTAACATTTTTATAGATATTGGACAGGATGAGTTTGTTTTTAAATTGTTTATATAGAGTCAATTTTTTATCCTCATTTGAGGCTTCTGAATTTATGAAGTTTAGTTCTGTTTTTAACCTAAGCTGCATCAATTCTGGGTAATAGCTCTTCTGAAGAGAAACCATGTCTCTCATTTAAATTTCTCTCCTTCACTATCAATCTTCTGCTTATTGATTGTTTAAGAACTTTCCTTTATATACCAGCTATATATAACCCTCTGATGATGAGTTTTATTTCAGTTTATAGGTGTTCCCAAAATTTATTCAATAGATAATGTGGAAATACAATTGTTCTAAAGAAAACCCCAAAATATTTTTAAGGAATTCTTGTGTATTCAAATATCACTTTAACATTTTATTCCTCTTATTACTCTGTTGTTGTTTCCAGTGCTTCTATAAGGGCAAACTATCAGATGCTTCTTAAGCAAGTGTTCTTGTATCACTTTTCATAAGTGATCTTACCTACCTGATTAGTAGCTTCCATGAGCTATTGTTTATCATGAAATCATTATGCTATTTCTTTATAAACATGGCAAAAATGTGTTAAGTCCACAGGCAACAGTAAATAAGAGGCATTTTTTTCACACCTCTGAAAAACTGTTTCATCGCTTTGATGTGTTTGCTGTTCTCCAATATTTTGAGCAAGGAGCCCTACTAGTGTGTTTTTCAAAAACACAGAGGATGTTTTGGTATGTGTGTGTGATTTTTGTTTGTTTTTTGTTAAATTACAGTTTCAGCCTTAAAAAACAACAACAACTTACAGCTAAGTTGAAAGATCATAAGCCAATTATTCCTGACTGATAGCTGAACATTTCTAACATATGGCTGGACTAAATTTTAATCCCTGTTATAAAATAAAGTAACATTAAAGTAACAAAAAACAGACATTTTGTTGGATTTTACGTTTAATTAAAGAAGACAAATGAAGAAGCACATAGAAGGTACCCAGCAACAGGTAGCTCCCACCTTTCTCTTTCCTATGGCTTGTGAAACCTTAGGAGAATATGACCTGACACCACCAATTTTAATCACGAATGAAGATCTGCATACATATTCTTTGCTTCTTTCAAAAGGGAATTTTTAATAAAACTATGAAAGATAAAGTAATATATTGGTAGATCAGTCACAGACTGTGAGAAGTGTTGATAAATTATATAAATTTGCATTGGCAAACAAAAATTTTTAATTTTTTATATAGGTGAAATTATATTTTTCAAATTCTTTACCCCAATGGGAATAGTAGTAATATTATTAATAACTTAAAATGAGCTTTATATGTTACTTGGTAATGTTCTCTACTGAAACAATATTCTTATTAGAAAGTTTATGTGTTTTATGTCCATGTTCAGTTGCTTTCAATACACTGAGTAAATTCCCTTGGTATTTATACTCATATTATACAAACTGATTAAAATGCAGCATAAAATTGTGGTGTTTAACAACATTATATCAGGGGTAGTATACTGATGATAATCTTACTAATTGTGAAGAAATATTTTGGTATAGTAGATGCAAGTAAACAATGAACAATCTGCAAGAATTAACTTGGATTGACTAACCAACTTTAAAAAAAAAATCTTATGATTAAAGACTGTAAATTATCTTACATTGAATATGCTCTGTGTGTATTCATTGCATTATAGTGGTAATTCATCCTCTATAATTGAATCTATTGAAAGTTTTTTTCAGATTTCACAAAAGGGAAGCACAATACAAGTGAAAATGTCACAATGTCACCTAGTAAATGACCTTTTGGTCTATTTCATGAAACAATTGCTAATTTAAGTTAGTCGGTATAGTATTTCATCCAAATTAGTCAAATTAATTGAGTTGTTAAAGTGCACATTTTAGTGTTGACCTTTTTCAGAATTGCAGCTAACCCTTCACAACTTCATTTCAATACTAATTTTGTGGAAATGTGCAAAAAGCAATTGAATTTGAGTTTTCTAATTAAATAAGCCGTATTTAGTTCATTTTAGATTTTTAACAGGGCATATTTTAGCCATAAAATTCATAACTTCTTTAAAAACATTAACTTATCTTGTCTTCTGCACAATTTATTTACATTAGAATTAAAGGGAAAAAAATTTCAAGGATCAAGGGTCCCTCAATATGAAGGAATAGTCTGATTTCCAGGTCACTCTTCCAAAATTTCAAATACAGTAAACAGCAAGCCTACATGAAGGGTTCAGTTATAAAGCCGATCTGAAAGAGATAAGTAATGTCTTTATTTTGTCTGATTATGAAACAGTTTCCATCCTTCATAATGTTAATATATGTTGAAGCATATGAAGTGAATCAAAGGATGTCCATACCTTGCTTGTATTGTAAATCATCTTTAAATTTTTATAATTTTATGGTATCAAAGGGAATCTCCACTATCCAAATACAAAAAAAACTAATGAGCAAAGCAAAATTGAGTAGGATATGTATACAGAGAGTACTTGGAGAGCAAACCATCAGTATACTATGCAGCCAGGATCAATGTACTATGCTGAGTGCAGGACAAAGTCCAACAATCTGGTTTTGAGGGCTGACGACTTACATTAATATTCTGGGACTCAGTTTTTTCTCTTTTTCCTCTAAAATGTGGATATTACAAAGATGATAACCTCCCAGGCAACCTTCCTCTTTTAAACTCTCATACCACTAGGATTCTAATATCTAAAGGATGATTGACCCAATTTCAATGTAATAAAAAAATTATCAGGCTCTCCAGCTAATTTCTGGTAAAGTTAACAAAAACAAAAAAAGGCATCATATAACTTAATGAGTGTTACAGGTATAGCCACCTAACCTCAAAATTAATCTTCTAAAAAGTTAACTTTTATATCATTCGTAGTTTATCTATTTACTCCCCAAAATATTGCTCTTCCCTTTTCACTCATTTTGAGTCATTTTTTTGGTTAGCACTCTCTATAAATAGCTTTTTAAAAACCCATTCCCTTAGAAAAAAGCATCTATAATAATAAAAGCACAATATGCTAATTAGAACAGATGTCCTTTGGGATGATTTTCCGGACAAAGCTGGGGCTGCGAGGGAAGCCTGGGTCCCGGGTGCCTGCTGGTGGCCGGAGTGAAGCTGGTACTGGCAGCCAGGGGAAGGAAGGCCTATTCTTGTATGAATTTCGTGCATCAGACCTCTAGTAATATATGTTAACCCATTATGAAGTACTAATACTCTAGAATTTACATATAGCACATCGTGGAAAATACACAAAGCAGTAGCTTCTGGTGTAGATTAAATTAAGCACGTGGTGCAGCTTTGGAAAGGCTAGCTTCAAAGGTACATAAAAATTAGATGGAGGCTTTGTGGTTTAAAGGTTATGTAAGTGACTTTATAATTTTTAAAACAAATATTTTTGAGGCACCTGTTGTAGCAAAATGCAATGCCAGGTGCAAGGAACTGAAAGATATATTTGGCACTATCTGTCTGCATGTATGATTACTGATGCCTTAATTGTCATGGATTCAATATTCCAAAAGAAATAAAAAGAAATATGGGAAGATGGATGCTTCTTCTTAGAAGCAGTATCTGAAACCATTGAAAAACTGAACAGCAGGACTTACAAGAATTGTATGTGCACAGCAGATCCATTCATGTTTTTTTTATGATAATGGGAATTAAATGACTTCTGAGTCCCTTGTTTGCAAATAAATTTTAATTTATGACGTATTAGTTATCTTTGTATTAGTGAAATACAGTTATAAGAATGACAACCATTCTCCTCTAAAAATATGAGCTGAAAATATGCCAATGGGTAAAATTCAGAGCTAAGGAATACAGTTTCAAATAAGAGCATCTGTAAAGGCTTTCAGATAAAATGGGAATCAACTTTCACCGGTGAACTCATTTTATCTTGAAAGCAGCACTCTCAGTGACTAAATTATGTCTGTTTCATGAGGCTACAGAGAGTCTGACGCATTTATAAAGATTTCACAGCCAATCAGCAGTAGAGGGGGAAACACACCAGGAAGCGCATATGACGATGTTTACTACACTATTTCGTAGACTATTTGTGAGTGAGGTGACTCCCTTTTTATAGATGTTCATTGGACTAGGAAGCCCTTCTAGTGCTGACCAGCATAGAACTGGCCATGCCTGTCATGGAGGAGAGCTTCTGGTACAGCTGTGGCTCCTGCCTGCCCTCTAGGTTTGTGGTTCCCACTATAAACATTGTATAACCCTTTCATTGTTACTGAACACTGAACACAAGTTAAATATTTGGAAAATGCAATTTCTAAAAAAAAAAAAAGTTGATAGGATGGAAATTCTAATTTTTTTCTTCCTACAACTGGATGGCTTGTTCCTTGGGCACATATCACATTTTAAAGAACACTGCTCTCCACAACAGTCTTTTTACTTATTTATTTTATTTTTTTTTTAATGTGTTTTTGTTTATTTCAGAGAGAGGAGGGGAGAGGGAGAGAGAGAGATAGAAACATCAATAATGAGAGAGAATTATTGATCGTCTGCCTGCTGCATGTCCCCTACTGGGGATCGAACTCACAACCTGGGAATGTGCCCCAAGCAGGAATCAAACTGTGACCTCCTGAATCATGGGTCAACACTCAACCATTGAACCACACTGGCCAGGCTCCCCAATAATCTTGATCAATTAAGCTCACCTAGTCCAAGATCTTTGGTGTATCCTAGAGACTGTGTCATTTTTTCTTTAAAGCCAGTAATGATATGATGGGTAGATCATCCGGGTTTTATTTAATCATTAAGATATCTCTTATTTATTTGCTAGCTAATGTGAACATAAAATAAATGTTCTTATCGCAAATATTGCATTTATTTTCTCTTACACTTTTAAAATAGCATTTATGTGGGAAAAGATGGCTCGTGAAGTGAATTTCAAATCTCTAGTGTCTTAGTTTTATGCTGCTATTATAGTGCACTGCCATAGTATGTCTCCTGGAAAGTGTAGGTCCACTTAACCATGCCCATTTCTCTATTAACATTTGGTTAGAATCTTCTCTGAGATCCTTTAAGATGTGCCTAAGGACATATCTGCCTACAGCTCCCAATTAATTACTTTCTGGAATTAGTGTATATTTTAGAGAAAAATAGATATAAATTTCCTTTGGTAGGGTGGACTGTGGCCTCAGTATCAAAACCAAACAGAGTTTTCACTTAACTCATGGTGCAGGCTCCTTGCCCAGGCCTGTCAAGATAGCTGATGCTGCTCCCTCCCTGTGACCTACTTCACTCTCCTTGAGTTTCTGACTGTCCTCTTGTGCCCTCTTCTCTTTCCTGGATCCTTGCTGTTTGATTTATTCACCCTTTGACCTTGCATTCCAGCCTCAGCCTGCCCTCTGAAAGTTAAGTACCTGTTTATAATCAGCTCACCAGATGATTACCTGCTTCTCAATACACCTATGTCTAGCTTGTTACTGTAGCTGGACTAAACCTCAGCTGTCTTGGTTCCTGGTCCTGACACTCACAGTTTCTACTTTTTCAGATGCTCATTTCCTTTAGATATTGCTACTACCAGAATTCAGTCCTCCAGACTACAGAGCCAGAGTTTCCAAAAGGTCCTCTCTTTCTCATTTGATTATGAAATGATAAAGTTAGCATGACATCGCTCTTTCATCCTTAAAATTCAGAAATCTAAAACAAATTAGGTTTCCTTTCTCCTCAAATTATCAAGTTATCACCATTCCCCAAAATGTGCCCTGAAGAACATCTCTTCCATTAAGAATCCTATAGGGCTCTAACCGGTTTGGCTCAGTGGATAGAGCATCGGCCTGCGGACTGAAGGGTCCCAGGTTCGATTCCGGCCAAGGGCATGTACCTTGGTTGCAGGCACATCCCCAGTAGGGGGTGTGCAGGAGGCAGCTGATCGATGTTTCTCTCTCATCGATGTTTCTAACTCTCTATCCCTCTCCCTTCCTCTCTGTAAAAAATCAATAAAATATATTTTAAAAAAAAGAATCCTAAAGGAAAGAGATTTGTTTTATTTAATGATTTTCAAACTTATTTTGTCACAGAGTGTGTTTTTTTAAATAACTATCTTAACATCCGTAGGAACTACTTGAGAATAGTTTGTATTAATCTAATTATATTTCTGTAGCACTATTTTTTTCTCAAAGGGTTTTCTGATAATTTTCACTGTATCTTTATAATAATCTGGGTACATATAATTATTTGTGTAAAGTATTCTGTCTCAAAACATATAAAACACAATCTACAGAGGTCCTATGACTTAATCCTATAAATATCAGAACTGCATCCAAAAATTGTTTCTCTATTTTCCACTGAGTGCCACTTTTCATGACTCTTTGCATCTGACATCTTATATACATCATGTAGAATGAATCTAACCTTAACAGTCTTTTTTAAATCAAATTTTTATGATTTTTTTTTCCGTACAGCGTACAGCAAAATATATGCAAAATATGTGTATTTGGAAATACTTTTTTTCAGTTCACTGCATTTCCTATTTTTGTGCTAGACCTATTCGATATCACAAACAATTTTATCAATTCTATGTCTATAGCTGCACAAGTCAAGCATTTAAAATTGCCTAAATGAGTTCAAAGTTTTATTTCAATTTCATCTTCAGTAAGAATGTTGCACATAAGCTGAAGTTAGTACCTGAAGAATAGTAAACCCATGTCATGAATAAAATGGGCTCTATTCATTGAAATTTCTGAGCAAAGAAAGTAACATGTGAAGTTTTATCTGTTAAAAAATAGTTCCTACGAGTTAAAGGACTTTGCTAAAGAAGTTTACATCAGTATACAAACATTTATTCATCACTCTAATGGGAAAAAAGTCCTCATTTGTGGAAAAATACACTTGATAATTTTCTTTAAAACTGTTTTCCTCTACTTAAAATGACAGAGGATATCATTAAAAAACTTACATTTTTAAATATTTAAATTATAAAGTGTTTGTCCTGCAAATGTTTATACACTTTTTAAAAAATATATTTTATTGATTTTTTACAGAGAGGAAGGGAGAGAGATAAAGAGTTAGAAACATTGATGAGAGAGAAACATCGATCAACTGCCTCCTGCTCATCTCCTACTGGGGATGTGCCCGCAACCCAGGTACATGCCCTTGACCGGAATCGAACCTGGGACCTTTCAGGCCACAGGCCAATGTTCTATCCACTGAGCCAAACCAGTTTCAGCTGTTTATACATTTTGGCTTTGCCTTTTCTATGTTCGTAGTGTCAAGTTCTCTCCATTAATTCTGAGAGAGGATTTTGTAATTGACATGCAGTAAATTTGAGTGTAGAATTAATATTAGGATGTTTTACAGTAAAATGGAACTCTAAACATGAGGAATAGCCATTTTTAGCATTCTCTGCTGTTGAGCCACAGGAACTTGGAACTATGAAAGCATCATTATTTTATAAATACGTTCCTTGCAGGTATTTCTCACTGAAGAAGTCAGACAGACTATAATCTTATTGATAGTATGATTTCTGTGATCCCAGACATTTCTTATTGTACCTGCTCAGTGATTTTTGATAGAAAAAAAACTTTAAAAGAGGCAACGTTATGTGTATCTATATATATTAATAGAATGGGTTCATGTGTCCATTTGTACTATTTTATTTATGCTGTTAGAAATATATAAAAAACATTTTTTTCTAAGGTTATCTATATATGAAAGAGAAAAAGCAAGAGGTATTCACCTATAGTCATTATTAATAAGCATCTATGTATATGATATTTTGTTCTATAGTTTTAAAATAAAAAATAGATTAAAGTTTTATAGAATGCATTCAGAATTGTATTGATTATCATTGTGGAAATGTGTATGATTATTATTACATTTTATATACAGCATAATTAGCAAAACCAAATATGGTTAGGCGAGCTTAAAGTAAATGAATAAAATAACAAAGGTAATTGAATAACTATTATTCCAGTTGAACCCTGAGTCACCTGTCTTCCCTCTCCCAACATCTCACCACTTATTTGAGGCTCAGCCTTTGTTTATTTCATGACAAGCACTGCAGATTTTAAACCCAAGCTATAGGATTTGATGGTCCTTCATGAGTACCCCAGGACCCATCTGTTCCCTTAGGCATCTGCCTGATGATATGGGAGGAGCAGAAAATGGATCTCAGAGTACCTTGGAATGTAACACTAATGCTACACCTATGTATGTTTCTACAGCTGCCTCTAAACTCTGTAATGGGACATAAGGGAAATTCTAAAAACAAAGCAGCTTTAAAGCCCTCAGTGGGGAAAAAAACACTCCACCAGCTGTTTGTACTTCTTGCATGTTGTTGTCAAATGAGACTCTGCTGGCATGGGCTGGCTGAAAATGCAGATTCCCCAATCCCATCCACATAGATAGATGCATTTTTTTTTGGATAGATAGCCTTGGATTCTTGCACAAGGTAAAGTTTGAGAGAAGAAAAATTGGTAATTTATGGCTTGACTGACAGACATATTCATTTAGAGGCAACCAATTTAATGGGGCTAGATTAGATATGTTGAATTGAAAATGATATGAGTCTGAATCTAATTGCAGTTTAGGAGTAGAGTATCAGGATGTTTCAAATTAAAGAAATGTCATATATGCAGACTTTAAAATTTTAGGTATATATTTGACCTTTTATTAAATAAATGAAACCAATAACAAATATTTAGTTTCTCCTAATTTTGTAAGAAATAAGGTATATTAAAGATACACATGTAGAACCAGATCTAAAATTTGAGAAAGAAGATCTGTGTCTCCAGTGTTCGCTGGCTAGGGACCATAGTGTGTGTGTGTGTGTGTGTGTGTGTGTGTGTGTGTGTGTGTGTGTATGTGTGTGTGTATGTGTGTGTGTGTGTGTGTATAGCATAAAGCTCTAGTATACACAATCGTGTATCAAAGGTTTTTGTTAATACGTCTTTTGATATGTGTAGCACCATAACAGATATTCCTAACAATCACCATGAGACACTATCAATTTCTGAAGTACCATTTGACTACATATTGTTAGTTACTCTTATTAATCCAAATAACCCAGTAACCAATGATGATTTAGTCAATAGATAATGGTTTTAATATATATTTAATTTGTAATTGTTCTGTATTATACCTATGTTCTAGATAAAAATATATTGGAAATCCAATAGTTTATTAACTCTCAAACAAATGTGCTTAAACTGACATCTACTTCAATATTGTTAATTCCTGTTTTGTGCTTAGAAAAAGAAGCTATTCTTTTGGCTTATCTGTGCATAGTGAATTTCTACAGATAAGATGAACCCTTTGTGATCCACACACAGAGTTGAGTGATAAACTGTAGAGGTCAGTCTCTTACAATAAATAGGAACTCAGTATAATATTTTCTATCATGGGAATGGATTGAAGTTGCCAGTGACTCTTAATGACATTTGGGATATTGTGTCTACAGTTTATAGAAATTGCCACTAGATGGCATTTAAGATCCTCAAAGTTTTTTTGGCTCTGAATTCATATTCTAGGAAACACCCAGTCTTCAGGATCTGAACTCAGTCTTGATTCCCCATATGCACTAGCTGTCTGACATTGAGGTTGGCATTGTCCTCCTGAGCATCAGTTTCTTCATCTTGGAAATGTAGTAAATGTCCACTCCACAGGCACAACCTGCCACATGGAGAGAGCTGCTCCCTGAGCATAATGTGAAAAAGAGAGTCCCAACATGCCTTGCAGTTATTTAAGCTTCATTCATGCTAACGGACCACATTTTTTCCATGTACCAGGTCACACTCACCAATAAGAGAAGCAGTCGAGGATGCCAAATATTTAAGAAAAATTAACAGCAAAAGACGCTAAGTTTTATAAAAGGCTATCCACTGATTATTTTGGGGGTTGTTTTTGTCCCTGGAGATTTGTGGGAACACAGTAATAGGAAACAGCATTCTGCCCATTATTCAGGTCTTGAAGAAATGCAAGTAGTAAATATAACACTTGATAAATTCTAAATATAAATAATGTCATGAATTGGGTTTAAATACAGAAAGTATAGAATCTCCTTAGGAAGTTTTATTCTTCAAGTTATTTTTTAATATACCAAAATCTGTTTATATGGGACATAAATATATTCATTTCCAAGGTAGGTTTTTAATGGCTTAAATAAGTACAAAACATATTAGAGAAATCTATCTTATTTCTTAGTATTTCCTTTGCAATTTTGAAAAGTTTGCCTACTTTTCAATATCTCCAAAATAGACTAGAAGCAAGTTATTTTCTGGTAAAAGTCAAATAATTCAGGCTTATTATTTTTCTGCTACATCCAAATGCACAAATAATCACAAAGAATATTGGGAAATGAACAGTATCATTAAACTAGCCAATTAATGCTAGTTAGAAGATAGCTCTATCCATGATCTTCGAGTTTCAATCGCATTGTGATATTATGATACTAATGTGTCCAGAATGTGAAACATACATATCTCAGTATGTTAAATTAGAGTTTGTTTTTTACATGGGAATTTAATTACAACATTTTAGACTACAAAGTATTGAATCTATCCCATGAGTATATGATGCATTATTGGTATTGAAGAGACGAAGTATAGAAGATTATATTATTATTCAAAAGATTTGCCGCAGCTACTCCCTACAGTTCTCCCTTCTGAAAGAGGACAAACCTTCTCACCAACTGACTTCACACTTTGCCATGTGACTTAGGTTGGCCAATGAATGTGAGTAACATGATGCTCCTCTTCTGAGGGGAAAATTTTGGAAGGAGGAAAAACAGATAGCTGGAACTGATTTACATTATAAAACCAGGCCCAGGAGCAAGTCACTGTCATGTATATTAATCTGACAGCTTCAGCAGACACCTGAAGCCAAAAGCAGCAAATTCTTTAAATGTCTGGAAACCAGAGCATAGAGAATGTACAAAATAAGAATAATAGTATTTACTAATTTATAGGGCTGTTCTAAACTTCATATTATATAATGCAGGTGTAGCACTTAGCAAAATGCCTTGTTTATAGTGAACCTTCATTAAATAGCTAATGGGAAGGAGAATGATGAGAGTGGTAATTTAGTAGTGCAACTCTGGACCTCACCCAATGTAGAATTAATAAGAACTGGATGAGAAAGCAAACATTTTATATTATTAACAATAACAATTGCACATAATTAGTTGACTTTGCAAATAATGCCTCAACAGAGGTTGCAGACCAGTAGCCATGGGCTGCATTCATACTCAGGCCGGATTCTTTCAGACAGCACATGGTGATGTTAACTTTTAACTTGAATGACCTAAATGCGGCATATGTCCTTTCATTCACCACAATTCACCTCCCCCTTTTACCTTTTTGATCCAAACTTGTTATTTGATATGTTGCCTATAGGCCTGTGAAGATGTAGAGTTTGTTCAAAATGAGCAAAAGTATTTTTATTGTAGTTAATTTTAAAATCAGAACTTCAAAGAAGACATAGTCCCCCAGCTTTAGTTCAGTCTTGAGATGTGACTTAGAGAATATAAAGCTCTTTAATTAATTCATAATTCGCTCCCGTCATTTTGTCCACTTTCAAAGCATAGGGCAGAGAGGGAGGTAGAGTTGCCAAATGGCTGAAGAGCTGAAGCTGAGGGCTTGGGCCTGGGGGTTGCTGCAGAGCTTTGCTCAGTTATGGAAAGTGACTGTGTAGCTCAGGTAAGGAGAAAAGCAAAGAATGATAGGTTAAACTTAATGATCAGGCAAATAATTGTGATGAAAATACAAACACACACACAATAGTTCATGTGCTAGCCAAGAATGGGCCCAGTGGCTAGAACACCATTGGTGGCAATTTTGTAGTCTGAGTCTAATAGGAGTAAATGTTCATTAAGAGAGATGTATCCTGAACAGGACCTCAGCTGTGGAGCCACCCTTTGAGGAGCAGAACTAGTTCAGGATCATGAGTGAGTGGCACAGAAGCTTACTCACTGACTTGAGCTAGCCTGACACTGGGAGCTGGCGTGTGAGAGCCCAGTGGAGAGAAACAAGGGAACATCACAGACCAGCAATAAGAGTGAGTTTTGGGCACGCATCCCTCAGGGTGTATGTCTGCAGAAAAGGCCCTCCTCTGAGTAGACCAGTGATTCCAGGGCCCTTAGTGAGCAGAACCCAGGAAGCTTTCCATGAAGGTCTCGCCCTTTCAGCTGAGTACCCTATGCAGGATACACACTGTACATAGAGTGACACACTGCAAATCTGAGGCGACCTGGCGGATAATGGAAAGAGGAGCCTCCTGCTTCAAGTTAGATGCAATCTCTTTTTCATTGAGATGGGGTTCAGCTACGGGATCTGGGGAAAGCGGAGTCATATACATTTGGCTTAGCCAAGCTTCTCTGTTAAAGACGATCTTATACTGAAAAGCAGAGACTAAAAATCAGGAGAAAGAAGCAGTTTAATATAAGTGAAGAAACTGTTAGCTATCAAGCAACTCTAAATAAGAAAAACAGAACTCAGGTTTTACAATTTTGCAATTGCATTTTACTAAAATTTAACTCCCTCAGTGGCTTTTAGAGTTACCTCTAATCAATGCCCAATTCATGACCCTTTAAAATCGCTACCTAAGATTTCTTGGCCTAGGCAATCAGATATCTGATGACAAAGAAACGTGTTAAAGTGAGGTGTTTAGAAAGGCTAACCTTACAGTGTGCAAAGGCGTAGAGTTTTTGTCTATGCTCCTAACGTATGGTAAACTCCTTGGCAGATTATCTGCCTTTTCTGGAGCCCAGTTTCCTTATTTTTAAAGTTGATGGGATATCATTACACAAATGGAAATATAAATGCCTGTGTTTCTTGATACCTGCTAGGTATCCAGAGAATGTTTGGTGCCCACGGTTGAGCCTTAAGATCTTAGCTGATCCAGACAGAAGCCTCTTTAGTGAGAAGCACAGATGCGACTGCACTGCATCTACACATACCTACACTCGAGCCACATGTTGTTTTCTCTTTGCCATCCTTGGAAAGACAGGGCTGCTGGGTATTTCACAGTATCATCAGAACCTTCAGTTCAGGTTACTCAGGAGGGAAGGGAATGAAGAATGACCATTGGTTCTCATTTCAATAATCTTTATCATGCTATATTCTATGAGGTTGTTTTTTTTTAATGCACATTTTTTGCAGTATTACTCAGTATCACCCACTTGTTCAGCAGATATTTATTGAATGAATCCTAGGTCCACATTTTGGGGATTTAGAGGTAAAGAAAAAAGACAGGTTCCTGCTCTTATGATGTTTATTGCGCATAAAGACAGAGCTACAAACAAGAAATAAAAGAAAAGAAAGATTCTAGGAAAATAGAAGACTCCATTAGAATATATAGTAGAGATCTAATCTAGGCATCAGGTAAGGTGTCCTGTGAAAGTGATATTTGAGCAGAGACCTGTAATATAAGCAGGAGTTAGTGTCTGCAAATAGGAGTAGGGAGGTGGAATAAAAAGAATGTTTCTGAAAGAACAGTATGTGTAGTCCTTGAGATAAAAAGATGCATGGCATAACAGAGAAACTGGAAAAAAAGTTAAGTTCCTGGTGATATGATTGAAACTTTAGGTACATTACTCAATATACTCTCTGCATAAAATTTTAAATAAAGTGATAGCATAATAGTAAAATGCAATTTAGGATGTTTAATGGAATAGTTCTATCAAGGAATGATCCCATTCTAAGAAGTATTCACATAAATATTTATAATGAATTAAATTCTAGGGGATCATCACTATTTAACTGGTTTTATTTCTTGATTCTCTAGCTAAGAAAAGTTGAAAACACATTTAATATTAAAACTGAAAAGTTTCTATAATAAGAGTACAAAGAAGAGAAATGAGAAAGCTGAATTGATCAGCAGGACTTTTGCTGAGATTTGCTCATTATATCAACACATGAGGTGAACTCTGCTCCCTGTTGCCCCTAAAGTTTCTTTAAGTCTAGAATAAAAAAGCTTTATTTATAGAGATGCTCAAATGAATTATGTTTACCTATAGCTAATATGAGTGTGAATTCTCATGTGGGATTCTGTTTAATCATTCCTAAGGTCATATTGGTTTGAAAAATTTATTCTAATTGTGTAAGACCAATGTAAGAAACATCAGTATGGTCTTACAGTCTATGATTTTTTAAAAAAATCAATGTTACAGAAAAATTAAAATAAATTATTATAACATCTGTCTTCCAAAAGTTCAAGTAGTGAGAGGGATCACTCCCTCAGACCTGCCGGACTTACAAGTGATGTGGCCGGTCTGATCGAAGCTGTAGAAGACTTTGTCTTCTGAGAATTTATTGACTGGTGAGGATATGAAATACCAGAATAGATTCCAATGACTGGTTCAAAATTTAGCTCTGCTTATTACTATCTTTATTAGTGGGGCAAATGAATTCACCATCCCAGGGCTTCCCATCTTCAAAATGATGCCAAACTTACCTCAAGGGATTTTTGTGAAGGTTAAATGAGAGGACGTCTATGAAAGTTGTTACTATATATACTGCCTGGTACATAAGCAGAGCCTTTCCCCATGTAGATACAGGAGGCAAAATTATAGTAAGCCCATTCGAGGTAGGTTGAAAGCATGTTTGCTTTTTGTGGAGTCTACCATGTAGGGTTGATTATGACGTGGTGATGGTTATTATGACTGTAGTAAAGGAGGACTAGCCTGTGGGCTGATCAAATTTTCTCCATCACGTCCAGAATGACCTGATCAATAATTCCCACTAAAATGTGGAAAAAAGTTTAAAACACTGAGGACAACAACATATCTTTGGGTCTTTGAGAAAAATCAAAGCTTAGTTTAATTTTTTTAACCAAAAATGAGAAATGGGAAACAAGTGTCATTCTTTTCTCAATGAAATGATTGCGTCTAATTTTGTTGCCTGCATCTGTGTTTGTGTTTAATGGCAAGCATAATTATGCACCTGCAATGTGCAGCTCTTCTAATTTTAGTAAAATTGATTCAACTATTTAGAAAATGCATAACCAATTACTCTTTTAAAATGAAATTAAATTAAATTTAAATGCTGAAGTCTTTTAACTATCTATCAAATTTCCGGCCTTCTACTTTAATGCAGTAGCTGCACTCAGCTTTTGTGTCTAACAGTAGAGCCTGGCATCTTTCCAGTGAGTTCAGAGTCTTGGCCTGCATTCTGCTGGGTCACAGTGGATACCAGCCAGCTGATGCCCCCTCTTCCGGAAGAGCTTCCCCTCCAGATAGGACATGCAGGGAGAAAGGGAATTTTTGTTCTTGTGTTAGAAAGATAGCTGTGGTGATTAGGAGAGCAGGCCCCTTTGTCTGGCTACTGTGTTAAAATGCAGTTCCAGTTCAACTCAGAGTCCAGATCACTAAGTTAGTACATCCCACAGAGAGTACAGTGGTCTAGAGGCAGCTGCTGGTTCACAGGAAAGTCTACCAGAACTCTAGACACACTAGATCTCTTTTTAAAATTTTTTCCCAAACCTTACTTTCCTACCTGTTGCATGGCAACTGTTAATATTTTAATATAATTGAATTATATAAATTTTCTAATTTGCTGTAGATCCATTTTAAATAATATAAAGAAAGAAAGTATGGAAAAGATGAAGAAAAAAGCTACTATTGGTCAAGTGATTTGATTTTTCATATGCAAAATTGGGTTTAGTCAGGAAATAATAAGTTTAAATGAGTCACTAAAATAGCAAGGGTGCAATGAGAAGAAGATGGAAAAGAAAGTATAGAAATTAGGAGTTCTCTCTCCAGAGAAGCATCCTACACCAGAATAGTGGATCAGAGAAGCAAATCATGTAAAAAGAACCTAAGGGTAAAGTCTTGGCAAGTCCCTGATGGGTACACGCGTTGGGACTAATACCCTACAAGACCTGAAAATATGACCTTTGGAACCAAGGAGCTGTTTTAACCAGAGAGTTCTGAACTTCAACCACATCTAGTGTCTTGGCTTTCTCCAGTGAGCATGCTGGAGACCAGACCCCTTTTCTTAGCTCGCCTGAGCATTTTCAAAACTTACATGTAAATGTCTTCTCAAACATTCACCTAGTTTTCTTAGAGCACATTTCAAAATAGTTTTTCAGATGAGAAATAAAACTGCATATATCTGGCAGCAAACAGTGTCATATATATTTTATATATATATATTGTATATATGTAATATATGTATATATTAAAGTGTAGGGCATTTAAAAATTCCCATTAATAATCACTAAATCGCAAATTACTGTAGCAGTGGTCAAAGATCATTTTGATATTTTTTCTTCTTTCTTCTGGAAATTTTCCTGGCTAGTTCATGAGTACATGAAAATACAGGCTTTCTTTTCAAATTATTATTGGCATTAGTAAAATTTTTTCTATGTCTACATAAGCTGTGTAACTCAGAAGTATAAAGCAAATATTTCAAAAACTCTGACTAAATAATATTCAGTTTTCAAAAAGGAATATGTAGACTCAAATTCCTCTTATATTTGCTCAATATTCCAGTTCCCTAACCTGAAATTCAATTTGCCTTTTTTCCTATAAGAATATATATATTTCATGCAGAATTCTCAAATTAATCAAAAGTACCAATTGTCAAATAAGATATATCAGTTCTATATTTTAATAATTATAATTTAAAATGAGTTCTAATGTTAAACTTAGTATATAATTTTTCTATTTAACTGTCTGAATTTTTAATGAAATGTCATATAGATATGTTGTGAAGGCCAAACGTATTTTAAAGGTTATGCCAGGGAATTATAAGAATTGGCTTTCTAATTATGTTCAGTATGGAACAAAATGTTAATTGATCTTATTGGAGTGGTCCTCTTAAAGGTTTTTGTTTTAATTAAACAGTAGTTGTATTTAATCCATTTCAGATAAAACTTTATTTTTAATTAAATAGGGAAGCCATTTAAGCAATCTTACATGAGTCATTTTCTGAGAAGCTCTTTCATAAGAAAAAGGAAACACTGATTTCTCCATATGTAAAGAACAGTATGCTTTTCAAATACTACTTTGCATTTCTCTCTATTATGTTTCAGTGGGCATGTGAACAAACTTCAATGAGATTTTATGCTAATAATTCCAGCAAACTTAAAATTATAACTGAAATTCCCCTGTAATATTTTTAAGTTTTTGAAAAGGCTTTTGTGTCATTCTTAGTTAGAACTTGTCTGCTAATAAGTAATGGATAAGTAGAATTTCCAACTAAACAACAACTCCAAAATAGTTTCCAGACTTTTGCCTAAAAATGCATTTTGCTAAAATAAAAATTGTTTATTAAGTTATCTTCTCTACTTTAGCAAAATTGCCGTAATGCAAAAACAACCAATCAAAACTTGACTTGGAGTGGTAAACTCACAATACAATATACAGATGGTATATTATAGAATTGAATACCTAAAACTTGTATCATTTTATTAATTAATGTCACCCCAATAAATTTAATAAAAATAAACAAAAAAACTTGACAATAATATGTCAAAAAAAGCATTTCATATAAAACAAATAACTTTGTAAATTACTGTTGTGGGTTGAATTAAGTCCCCCCCCCCCCCTGCAAATTCATATGTTGAAGTTCTAACCTCCAATACCTTAGAATGTGACTATATTTGGAGATAGAATATCTGAAGAAGTATTGAAGTGAAATGAGGCCACATGTGTAAGCCCTGATCAGATACTATTGGTGTCCTTGTAAGGTGAGGAAATTAGGACACAGACATATACAAAGGGAAGACTTTGAAAATACAGGGAACAGTCAACCATCTACCCACATCTTGATTTCGGACTGACAGCCTCTAGAACTATGAAAAAATAATTTTCTGTTGTTGATGCCAACTAGTCTGTGGTACTTTGTCATGGCCACTCTAGAAAACTCATCTAATGACTGAGTGTAGTCAGTCTGTGACAGGTGTTTATTAAGTGAGAAGACCTGAGAGAAGGAGAGCGCACTGTTGGGGCGGTGTGAGAAGCTCCGGGAAGGCACAGTCAGGAGGAGAGAGGTGCAGGCTGCCACAGCTCATTCTCCTCTGATTCTGCTGCTCCAGAAATCACAGTGGTATTCTAGTGTTACTTTATGGAGGTAACCTGCAGAGAACAGAAAATGCTTCGTAGTTCATGGTGAAACCAAATCCTGGAAGCTGCAAATCACAACATTGTAACAGTCTATTAGGTGCTTCAAGATATATGTTTAAATTAATATTCTTTAAGCCCTTCTATATGATGAATATATAAATACAGACCTAAAAATAAACAAATATCTAGTTTGCATGCTCTCCTGTTATTTATCTTATCCCAGCTATATATTACAAAATTGCTTTGCTTAGATTACATTTAGAACTCCTGATGCATCTATTCCTTAAGAAAAGACATTTAACCTCATTTATGATATTTGTGAAGTAGACTTTACAAGATTGAAAGTAAAAAAAAAATAGATAGATGGTTTGAACTTTGAAAGGTATATAATTAGTGTTTTAAGAACATTATTACTTACCTTTAGATATGCAAATATGTGTTAATTGTAAAGTATGTCACATACGATTTTTTAGATGCTTAAACAAAAAAGAAAAACATGAACTTTATACCATCAACTGTTTACCCACTGAAAACATTGTTTATCCTAATAATTGCATTATAGATTTAGAAAGGGACTTTAAGATCATCCTGATAAAAAACCAGACTCCATGAGTCAGACCTGATGTTTAGAATGTTTTCAATATAACCTTCATAGATGTATGATCATTGAGCCTATACCTATAGAATTCCAGTTACAGGGAATTCCATCCCTGGATTAGTAAATCCATTGCTGGATTATTCAAATAATTAAATTTTCATTTCTTAAAAAAAAAGGCTCTCCTGAGTTTCTAACCTTTACCTTGTAAATAGAGTATGATACCTCTAGCAACTCATTTGTCTTTTTCTGTGTGCAGTCTTTAATAGCTCTTTTAAAAAGCGGTTCCCATAAATAAACACAATGCTTCAAAAATATTCTAATCAGTATGGAGTGAGATGGGTAGAGTGGTCTGTGAGGGTGTTACCTGCTTCTGAGTTCATAGATTTTAATTAATGCAGCCTATCACTGCTGAAGGTTTTCTTATTATTGTTTTTTAGTATTATCACTCCATTGGAGTATATTACATTTCTCACTGGAAAGAGATAAAAGAAGTTTTTGAATGTTGTTTGTATACCCCAACATCAAATCTTAAGATTTTTTTCCTCTTCCAACTAACTGCAGGATACCAAAGCAACTCTCAAGGGAATCCTGTGATAAAGATCACCTTAGCCTTAAGAAAGGTGAATATTTCCTTTTGGTAAAATCACTAAACTAGATTTTTATTTACGTAAGTATATAAACTATGCTCAGAATGTCAACACAGATGTCCATCATTTACTCAAATTTAGAATTGTATGGAAGCCATATATATTTAAAGATTGTGAATGTATATTTATATGTGTAACTTTATATGTGCACATACATATATACACATTTATAGGATTATTGGAAACCTTTGGAAATTTTTTTTTTAAGTTAAAAAATTTCCCAGCTTCCCATCAAGCTGGGGCATAGGTAAAGGAGGTACTCACATCCTCCCACAACCACATAAAAATTACAACTCCACTACAGAATAACCATCATTTGGAACTGCCTGAAATCTGGCTGAATGAAAGTTCTACAACTAAGGATTTAAGAAGCCACATCAGGACTGGTAGGGGGAACACAAAAGGATTGATCTCACACCCAGATATAGCAAATAATAATCAGGAGGGATATCTCTGCTACAGAGGTTTACCCTGAGGAGCGAGGGTTCCCAGCCCCACAACAGAAACCCCAGCTCAGGTTTCCAGTGCCAGGAAGCCAAGATCCCATAGCTTCTGGCTATAACACTAGCAGGGGTGTGGCTGAGTGAGGTGGGGGCTGCTGGAGTCCCAGGCAATTCCTCTTAAAGGGCCCGCATACCGACTTATTCTATTCACTCCCTCTGAGCTCCAGTAGTGGAACAGCATCTGGAAAGTCACCAAAGACATATGGGGAGGAACTGAATTGTCTGGCATCAGGGCGAGAGCTGGCAGGGGGGAGGGGTGTCAGCTTTCTGCAAGACAAAAGTGCTGGCAGAGGCCATTGTTCCTTTTCTGAGAACCTCCCAAGAGAGCCATACCTCAGTCTCCACCAAGAAAGAGGAACAATAAAATAGTAGTAAATACATATCTGTCAACAATTGAATATAAAAAACAAAATAAATGGACAAGCAGAACAGAAACAGATTTGTAGATACAGAGAGCATTTTGACAGGTGCCAGATGGGAAGAGGGTTGGGGGGAAGAGTAAATAAGGTGAAGGGATTAAGAAGTACAAATTGGTTGTTACAGAATAGTCAAGGGATGTAAAGTACAGCATAGGGAACCTAATCCATAATACTCTATTCTAATAGCTATGTGTGGTGTCAGATTGGTGTGAAATTTATTGGGATGATCACTTACTAAGTCATGTAATGTCTAATCACTGGGTGTTCACCTGAACCTAATGTAATAGTGTATGTCAACTGTAACTGAAAATAAAAATAATACGAATGTTTAAAAATTTCCAATAAATCGCCCATTACTTGTATATATGTATGTCCCCCAAAGATGTATACACACTTATTATACACTAGAGGCCTAGTGCATGAAATTTGTGCAGGGGGCTGGGGGGTCCCTAGGCCTGGCCAACGATTAGGGCTGATCAGCTTCCCCGCCTCCCCGCCTCCCCGCCTCCCCGCCTCCCCGCCTCCCCGCCTCCCCGCCTCCCCGCCTTCTCCTTTCCTCACTGTCTGTGTGCCACCACCATGCAGTTCCCCACCTCCCCTCTCCTCCTTCCCTCATTTCCCGCATCCACCGCCACCCACTCCTGGTCCACCAGCCCCCTACCGGCCAAGTGGGGGGGTCAACCGCCAACACAGCAGGCAGGCAGAGGGGTGATTGGGGCATGCTGGATGGAGGGAAGGACCCAGGAGGTTGGCCGCCAGCCCTGAGGAGGAAGCCAGACCTCAGCACCCCCAGGAAAGGGGCTGAGTCCACTGCCACCCACCCTCAGTTCCCTGTCCCAGCCCAGGGGCCTGGCCCCAATCAGGCGATCAGGGCCTGCCAGACCGTGGGAGAGGAATCGGAGGTTGGCCTGCAGGCCCAATCAGTGATCAGGGCCTGCGAGCTGGAGGCAGCTCCTTCATTGAGTGTCTGCCCCCTGATGGTCAGTGCACATCATAGCGACTGGTCGTTCCAGTTGTTCCATCTTTAAGGTCGCCTAGGCTCTTATATATATATAGACTTGTAGCCCAGTGCACTAATTCGTGCACTTTGAAAGGAACTGTGGGCCGCGAGGCTGTGGTGGGCACAGGGGCAGGTCTCAGCCCATTCTCCACTCCCCCGCCTGGCCCCTCCTGCCGCAGCCCCCTGGTCCCCTCTCTGCTGGCAGCCCCACTACCGCCACCACAGCTCCCACACACTGACAGCACCAGCCCCCCTTGCACCTGCTGATGGCACAGAACAATTAGGGCTGGCACCAGCAGCGGTGCAAGTGGAGCTGGCACCGTCAGCAGGTGCAAGTGGGGGGCTGGTGCTGTCAGTGTGTGGGATCGCCCCTCAGGAGCAGGGGGAGGTGGAGAGGCCCTGAGGGGAGATTGGGGCTGGCAGCCGCCACTCTCACCTGCTGACAGTGCCAAGTGACAGTGCAAGCAGCAGCTGCGAGTGGTGGGTAGGACCGCGGCATGTGGGAGCAAAGAATTTTCAGTAACCATCAGAGGCTTGCCCTGATGACACTGACCGGTGCCTCACCTTGGTCTGGTGCCCCTACTCACCTGCTCCACCATCCTGCCGTGGCTGATGCCCACCATTTTGCACGCTCTGCCACCTGCTGCTGATGCCTGCCATGTTCCGTGTGTGCCCCCTGGTGGTCAGTGCACATCATAGCGACCGGTTGTTTGGTTGTTTGGTTGTTCCACCATTTGGTCTATTTGCATATTAGGGTTATAGATAGATGATAGATAGATAGATAGATAGATAGATAGATAGATAGATAGATAGATTATTAATTCCAATGGGTTAAATATGAAAAGAAAGAAACATCAATTGAGCTATCAGCTGTTACAGTGTGTATACATATTTTTGGCGATACCCTGTGTTTTTATCTATCATGTTTGCCTAATTGTACTCTCCTGTATTAGATGTTTTATGTAGTAGAATTACAAGTTTTGAATAAAACTATAAGTTCATAATACATACCAAAAGGAAAAGCTACATACATTTACATTCTTTACAGTGCCCTTTCTGTTTATTTGTTTGTTTTCATGTTTTCCTTTTTCTTTGTTTTTCTCTAAGGTAGATGCCAGCAGGCACATTATATTCCTTGAGCAATCTCTTCTTTCTGAATTAGCCACCCTTGCTTCCAGTAAACATCACCTTGGGGATTTGACAGCAGGTGGATGGCTCCGGAAGCTTCTCTTCCTTATGGGGTGTGTTCTTGATGTCTTTAACTACTTCTTCCCACATATTAATGTAAACAGAAGCACTGTGATGAGAAGTGGAAGCCATTTACATAACCTTCAAGTTGCTCTGCCCCCATCTTAGAAACACTTTCCTCATCCTGCAAAATATTGTACTTTTTATAGCTACTGAGATCAAGATGAAACTCTCTAATGTCATTTATCTTCCACTTTATTTCCTCTATCTCAAAGTAACTCTATGCACCTCGGCCCTGGCTTCACATTAAAATCAGCTCGGGACATCAAAGAATTCCCATGCACATTCCTTGTCCATATGTATTCAATCAGAATCTCATGGTGGTGCCCTGTTATTGGTCATTTTATAGAAGTTTTTGGGTCATGCTAATGTACAGACAAGGTTAGAAATCACTAAGGGCCGAAAATTTATCTCAACTACAAGAATTCTCTCTTCCTTTCTTCCTATTTCAATAGAAGACTCTTCCTTTTTATCAAGACTTAACTTTATCCAGGCTTACCTTTGTCAAGTATTCTTCTTCTTTTTTAAGCAAAGATCCTTTATCATGTCTTGCCATGTTATCCTCTGATTATGCATCCTCCTCCCGCACCTGATGCTTCAGTTATATGCTTCTATACTATAGGTAGAGTCACTCACTTCTTCCTACTCATTGCCTATGAAAGAGGCTATGTCTGTCCTAATTCTAGAAAAAAACAAAACTAAACAGAACTCAAGTCATAATCTTAGATTTATTTTCCTCCCACCATCAAAAGATAAATCTCATTTTATTCACTTTACGTAACTTTTCCATCACTCCTAATTCTCATTCCTTCCAATGGTGGCCACATGTTGTGTCACATAAAGACAGCTTCAGGTATTTAATTGATTTGAAATAAGTATTTGGAGCTGAATTATTCTAACTCATAATGACAATTACAGTTATAAATAATCAAGTAGAAATAAAATTGGCTGTGGCTAAAACAAAGTATAATAAAATTTTTATTGACTAAATGTTAAGGCAATAATCAAAAGTTAGAACTGCTCAATTTAAACCAGGAAAATTGGAATAGTAGAAATGCCCTCCCCCTTCCCTACCCAAGAAAGAAGACATAGTGGTAGCTGGTTAAACACTATAATTTTATATGGAAAATAAAAGATAAGTGAATTGAATTTTTATTGTAAAATTTACCTAGAAAGTAATTGATCCAATAAAATAATTGCAAGAAAATAAAGAATGAAAAGCTTTCTAATAAGAAAATTGATTAAAGAATTAACTTGGCTCAATGCAATTTGCCACAGAAAATGCTTCTGTATAAGAGCATCAATGTTAGCATAATTTTGATAAAATATTTGGTTTGAAAACATCTGTGGAGTGAAAACAAATCTTATATTCTGTTTGCAAGAGTAATGATTTGCAAAATTTAGTATGCATATGAATCACCTAGGCATCTTGTTAAAATGCAGATTTTGAATCAGTATGTCTTGGAGTGAGGCTAGCTATTCTGCATTTCTGACCAGCTCTCAGGGGATACCAATGTGAGTGGTCCAGCGGCCACACTTTAGTAGGATTGCTCATGGAATCAAATTTATGTCCTCATCAGGCAATGGGTCCAAATTCATTAGCCATTGCTCAGGCCCAATTCCTTTGAGAAAATCCGATTAACCCGGTTTGAGTGAAGTGACAAAAAGTACAAGGGACACATCGTAAACTCATGGTGGCAAAAGTCCAGTCTTTTGTGTATAATTACAAAAGAAGGGACAACTCCTCCTCTTTAGTTAAATGTGGTTTTGCTGAATACTGAGTGTTGAATGTTGTTGCGTTGGTATGTCATGTTTCATAAAATTGAGGGATCCATCTTGGAATATTGAAGGAAGATAGTTGGAGGGGTAAAATCAACATTTTGAAGATTTTAGAGTGAAACAATGGGAAGAACCTATGTTTAAGGATACTGATTAGCCCCTTAATTAACAACTCTGGAGTTACCCTATTTTTTTATCCAGGTACATGCCCTTGACCGGAATCGAACCTGGGACCTTTCAGTCTGCAGGCCGATGCTCTATCCACTGAGCCAAACCGGTTTCGGCGAGTTACCCTATTTTAAGACTTCATGTTATGTGAAATAATAAATTTCATTAAATATTTAAGCCATTATGGATGAAGTTTTTCTGCTACTTAAGCTCAAAGTATCACAAAGCTAGAAAGTAACAGATTCCATGGAGTCTGACTCCTTGTTCAGTCTCCTTTCTTTTCACTCCAGGTTTTACCAGCCTCTTAATATCATGTCACACTTTCAACAGAGTAAACTACAAGGTGACCGGTTCTGAACATAAACATCTATATCCTGAAAAGTACCTGGCCGAGGGTTTTATATATGGTGGGTGCTCAGCACATAGTCATTAAATGAATGAGTAAAAGATTGAAAACTCGAGGTATAACAGGACAGAAGGAAAAAGCAAATGTAACACTGATGCTAAAGAAGGTTTATTAAAACATTTTTTTTAGCTATGCTAAATAATGTTTGATTTTAAGTAAGCTATTAAGAGTAACATCAAAGGACTCTATTGTACTTAAAAAGTGGAAGAGAATTAATAACAAAGGGTATTTTCCAGAAAATAACTATGATATCTTTGTGAATAATATACATAAAGGGTCTGCTTAGTTAAAGCATGCCTGAGTCAGGCCAATTAGGAGTGAAGTATAGTTACAAATATTGCATTTTTCTGAGGTGTACATGGTATAAACAGCACGGCTAATCTGTGTAGAAATAATCTCCAAAACCTGGAAATTGGGTTATAGTCCATCATTAATGGCTCAAAACAAGTAAAATTTTAATGCACTGCATATAAATGAAAACATTAAAATTAATTATTCAAATTTAATCTTTTTACGCTATGGAAAAATGTAAGTTTAAATTGAGCAGTGCTATTGTGTCATTTGAATTGTAATCTTGCAAGTTATTTAAACATTGAAATGATTTTTTGGGTTTTGGGTGGTTGATAATGGGATGGTTTGTCATTTTGCTCTATGTCAGTCAGTAATTGGGTCCCCAGCACACAATAAAGAAGAAAGGCCTAATGAGACAAGTTAATAGGAACCTTGACACACAGCTGTTTTTTTGTCAAGAACACATGTCTTAGCTTGAAATTTAAATGCCATTTAAGTAGTGAAATACATTTTCGCATTTACATTAAGCATATTATTATATGGTATATATGGCAACATGCAGGCAAATAGTCTGCACTTAAACTTTTTGTATAATTTTGAAATTGCTAAATCGGTGGTAATATTTATGTCAAAATGTTGCTGAATACTACACTATTTAAAGGAAAATATTATATGATACATTACAACTGTTAAGAACAAATTCATGCTTTCCCATATGTATTTTTTCTTAAATTCGTGTAAGATTAAAATAAACTTACATATTTTGCAAAGGCTAGTGTTCTACTTCAGACATTGCTGTACAATATAAAGAACATAAATAATTTCCACAATTTACTGGGTCTTAAAATATAACAAATTAATTTGTTAGTCATTTCTTTAGCTCATTTAAAAATTCACTTATGTTTATCTTTAGTTTTCATGCATTTCTTTTTCATTTAACATTTTTTCTCCTTGAGTTTTAATTATTTTTAAAAGTGCAGGCAGTACTTTATTTATTCTATGTAAATGGAGAAACTGTTTAATGGTATACTTGCATAGTCTTTTAGTAAGGAAATGTAAAGGAGATTTAGAACGTTATGTCTCTGTGTAACTGTATTCTGTAGGGGAAAAATAATTTATGTATTTAGTTCTTTCCCACAAATTTAATGTTTTTGCTGATAAATGCAGCTAGTTATATAGATAGATCAACCACAGGAACAGATATTATACTGTGTGTGTGTGTCCGCACACGCATCCATGCACATGCGCTCAACTGATTTCTTATATCCCATCGCCAAGTTAGCCATATTGAAGATCAAAATTTCTTTAAAAGAGAATGACAGCTTTAATTCAGTAAAAATTATTCCTCTAAAAGTTAGAGGGATGCAAAAAAGGATTGATTTTAAGCAGTCAAAAAACCTGTTCCCTTGTAAATGTAACCCCTCTGGACTTACCTCAATGGCTGCCATTTAGATTGCTAGTTGCAATAAGAAATGAGTTTGACTTGACATTTTATTCCTTAATTCAGGCAACTATCTCTGGAGAAATGGCCCATAAGAAAGCAATCTTCTTAATCCATATTTCCTTTGGGTGACTATAAATTTGAGTCATTCGCAATACATCCAAGTCCCATAAATTATTAAAGAAATTAGTAGCTGAGTATAAGGCTCACATGTGGGTAAAATCTGCTTTCAGCATCTAAGAAATGCCTCTCTATATGTAAAACAGTGAATGGCATACTGTATGTACTAAAAGCATTCTATAAAACTTTACCTTTAGAAGGCTAAAACTAGAGGGAATACATGATATAAAAGGAAAGCATTTTTTGCACAGTTAAATTTACATTTTAATGCACTACTACTCATTATGAATACTTATGAAGGGTCATTATGCGCAGTGTTCTCCACACTGATTGGGCAAAGGAACCCTCCGGTTGCAGAGCACATTGCAAGACTGTGCTCTATGGGGCAGCCCCAGTGCCTCCCAGAGCAGCCTTACCAGAAAGCTGTAACAAAATCAGAACACAACTTTCAACAACTCAGGAATAGAACCAAGAGAACTAGCATGATTAGCCCAATTTGGACCTCTTGCTCAAACTTATGTTGCTAGGAAATAGGATGAAAATAGGTCTTGCATATCCAATCCCTCAGATATAATTACTTAAAAGCCCAGGTTCCCTGTGTTAGGTTATTGTGTTATTTCCCTCCTTTGTATTTCAAGAGAATAATGAATCTTTGCAAAGTATTATTACAGCTAGCTCCAGGGTCAGAGTTTTCTTTTGCCTTTGGTGGTAATGTGTGTGTGTGGGGGGGGCGGGGGGGGGGGGTAGGGAAATGGGGGAAAGTTTTGTAATTCCAGAGTTAATGACTTTCTAACACCAAGGCTAGCTTCCAAAGGCCTCACAAGTCCTTTGAAAGGGGAAATGTATATGTTTCCAGGATTATTTCAACTGAAAACTAATGATGCCACAAGGAGTGAGGGGATGCAAGGGATTGAGAGTAGAACAAAGACTGAGTGAGAGGGCAAATGTGAGAGGTCAGTGTGGAGACATTCATTGAGCACTTTTTTCATGCCCCTTGACCTATTAGTCTGTTAAACCCAGAGAGATTAGGGGAAACAAATGTCCCTCCCATTATTAGTCTGCTTGTGGAAACAGGAGTTAAAACATCAGGGAAGCGTCTTAACAATCCATTCTTCATGAATCTCATCAAGGATTGTACGATTGCCTAATAAAGCAGATGCTGTGTTGAGGCAAAGGTTGCATAGAAATATCAGATATGAGAGTCCCATCTAGATGTAGAGTCAGAATTTGTACTTTAAAAGATGCAAAACAGTACAAGCTTCTATATACTGATTGCCTATTGCCTACTTTAAATGCTATAAGGGCTCACAAAAGAGTTAACTACGAACTTGGGTAACCAGACTTCAGAGATGAAGAGGAATTTAGTTAGATAGACATAGAAGAGTAGGGCCAATATATTGCATAGTAGAGACAATAAATGCACAAGTAAGTCAATGATTTTTCCTCCCATGGACAACTTTTTATATGATGATCAAAGAAAAGTGACATCCATGATGACTCAGAGTGGAATAAAACAAGCCTTTTGGAGAAATGTGTTATTTGTTCCTCTGGATTTATAGATAACTTTTTTTTTTTTGGCAAGTGACACAATATGATCAATACTAACAGATGACAGAATAAGTAAATAAGTAACCATTAAAAAGAAAACTACAAAATGAATTTACTTTGTCCTATTTGTAATTCATGTCATGTTACCAGTGAGTGCATGATGCCATTTTCCCATCATGCTTCTTCAGATTATCCAGTGAATGCAGTCCCCACATGTGTTACACATTTATTTTTTTTAAAAAACACACATAATTTTAAAAAACTTAAAATTTTCACTGGTGTGCTATAATATGTTTCTATTCGTAAACTGTTAAAATAAACCATGGATTAAAAAATTATTTTGATCCCCCCACAGTTTCACAAGATGCTTCAAATTTATTTAAAAACTCAGAATATTGTGCTTCTCTTGAAGTCACATAGTGTTGTTTACACATTTATAAAGTGAAACTGCCTTTTAAAATAACAATTATTCTCACTGAATCTTTCTGTGGACCATACTTGACATAGCTGCCTGGTACAGAATATACTACCTTATATTTGTACTGGAGGCCTGATGCACGAAATTCGTGCAAGGGACTCCGCCCTCGCAGCCGCAGCCGCTTGCCTCGGTCCTCACTGATGTGGTGGCTTGCCTTGGCCCTCACTGATGTGGTGGCTTGCCTCAGCCCTCACTGATGTGGTGGCTTGCCTCACCCCTCACTGATGTGGTGGCTTGCCTTGGCCCTCACAGCCCTGGCTTCATCCAGAAAGTCGTCTGGCTGTCTGGTCTAATTAGCATATTATGCTTTTATTATTATAGATAGTAATTTAGATTTATAAAAAAAGAAGACTGTAAATCTTGACAATAGAACTAAGTTGAGCGTGAGGGTGAATATGAAAGTAAGAATAGCAATAGAGAGAAGATTTATTGAACACTTTCTGCATTGATCCTCATAAAACACTGTGAAAGATGTTGGGTGCTTATCATTACCGTTTTTAAAATGAGGAAACTGAGATTCATGATGGTTAAGGACCAGGTCCAAGGTTACAGAGCTACTAAGAAAGATTTAATCTGCCTGCAGATAACCAACCTATGTAGAGGCTGAATTTCTGCAGAGTTCGCAAACAGCTTATTTCCCTGTAAAGACAGTTTTTGATAACTTTAAGTAGGCTTGAATAATAAGGTGACATTGTGGAAAGAACATAGACCCCCCCACCAAGCCCTCTGCACATACACACATACGTTTTATTGAGAAAGGACATAGAGTTTTGAACAGAAAGGTCTAGGTCTGAATTCAGATTCTTTCACAAAAGTTTTCACTCTGTATAGTCAAATTAATCACATTGAGAGAAAGTTTCCTCATCTGTCCTTGAGAAAATGAAATCTGGCTGTTTGTATGAAAAGTGTTTACCATAGTATCAAGCCTCCTGTTGTTGGTTCCTTCTACAAACACCACTCATCTTGATTCACACATGGCACCTATAGCAGCAATCAGGTAACCTTCAGCAAGAGGAGTATCAATCCAAGTGAAACAGATACTTTTATAGCAAATAGACTTCATGAGTCCAGATAGCAAAGACTACAGGTACCACACCTTTACCATAACGAAGTCCACAATGCTCTTCCTGTTCGTTTGTTTTAATTGTTCTTTGTTCCCAGTATACTACCTTGCATTTCACCTTGAAGGCCAGTAGAAAATGGTTTATTTATAATTTTTACGGAGTTATAAGCTTCAGAAGTTCAGCGATTCTGGACTACTGAAGTGTAGTATTAAGTAGATCAGAATTCAAGGGACTTCAGTTTTAATCTTAGCCCCACCAACAAGTACAAAATTTTCTGTTTCTTTATTTATATTTTAATAAGAATGTTGGACAAATAATCTAAGGCCTTTTTTATCTCTAATAATATGATTCTTAAACCATCTGTGATCTCTTATATGTGTTAATACAAAGCCTTTATACTCAATATATTTTGAACTACATGAATTACAGCATCTGTCAAATATGAAATATAAAAATGCAGAACATTCAATCCCATGCATTTCACAACACTGGAATCAGAATAAGAGTTAAGCAGAGGAAGAGAAAGAAGAGAGAAAAGCTATAATTATTAGAGCTAACCAGGGTTTTGGTATACATGAAGATAAACTAGACTTACCCTGAACGTTGGCTCAAACATTCTTCTTTGGCTAGAAATCTCATCACACACCACTTAGAGCAGATTTGCTCTACAAGCTGTAACACGCATGCCAATATACAGCTTTACAAGATGACAAAAGTATAGAAGAAATGTGGTCTTGAGAAAAGCTGTAACTCTAAATGAAAATTCTCAGGGCTATTGCCACAACTTTAACATTTACTTCTCAAGAGTGCTTCTGCTATTCATATGATTTTTTTTTTTTTACTTCTTAGAGGCTACTCAGTTCATGTTTTGATAGAAGTTCCATAAGGTTTTAGTGCTGATGAAAACCTTATTTTTCTCACTCTATTTCAATACCAGACAACCATGTTCCCATCTATGTACTCTTGTAATATTTCTCACTATAAATTGATATTATACATTCTTATTTGCTTCATCCTAGCCAAGTGATTTTTTGCATCGAATACTGAGAAATTGGTTAGGAAAATGTGCATTTTTTACATAAAAAACTATCTTATTTTTTTTTAATTTCCGTTTTAAGAATAAAATATTTTTATTTGATACCAATTTCTTATGTGCAATCTTTGAAAACATAGTAAAAAAGAAATTTATGAATAAATTCTAGAATGAAGGTACCTAAAATACTGGACTAAGAACCAGAGTTGCAAACATTTCAGTCGAAGCTATTACACCTCTTATATAATAAATTTTCTCATTCCCCCTTTGGACTAGATGGCTGTACCATTTATCCATCTCTAAGGTTCCATTATATTATTAAGATGTAACTGCTTTTTACTTCAGCTTTGAGATTGCCCTTCAGAGCCCATGTGGCTTCACTCCTAGTGTTCTCTGCTTCTCAGATAGGCATGCTTACAAAGCAGTCAGTAGTCATACCCTGCGATGTCCCAAGTGTTCCAATACTGAAATCACTCCTTGGCTCATCAGATTGTCCTGGTTCATTCATTTATAAAAGAAGAACAGTTTATATTATGATCACCAGGGGAAGCAAATCTACAAAGCTGCTCATGGGTACAGAGATCACTGTGCTCTCTTTGTCCAACCCTTTTTATTTTTTAGCTGCAAACCATATTACAGCCAAAATGCAGGTCACATCAATGTCTGGTATTGTTAGATTATCCAAAGCAACTTATCTGTTCTTCAGTTATTCAGGACCCATAGACAACTGACCCACAGACACAGGAAATTAATTGCCTTAGTTAGTAGTTAGTTAGTTTTCCTTTTTTTTTCCCTTTCCTCCTGGATTTCTTGTCAAAGTGGCATTTCATTTCACATTACATTTCATTAGAGTCTGAAATGTTTAGTCACAAATGTGATCAAAGGCTTTTTAAAAATGACTTCACAACTTTAGACAACTGATATATGCCAGTACCATGCTCTCAGAAAGAAAAGTAAAGGTAAACACACTGGAAAATCCTGTTAAGCATAATAGAGTCAAGAGTTTTATGAATCAGTTAAATTATTATTATACATTGTAATTTAATAGTGCTGGTCCAATTCTTCGTGTTTCAGAACTTGAAGGTCGGAAAGTCAAATGCAATATAAGTAGGTGTGGCTAATTCTAAGGTACACCATGACCCAGTGAAAACAAAACAGAAATAAAATAATAGCTTTCAATTTATCTATAATTCAATCTATACGATGGATTATAATTGCATGGGCCAATTTGTCAACCAAATTAATTTGTTGACTGAGTACTGCAGCATTTTGTTAATTCTGTTTAGGAGTTATTCCCCAGAAAATGGGTTAGATATGAAAATGTTATATATTCAGAGATATATTTGTGTATCTTACATCATTACACTTGAGTTGAACAGTACTTACAGGTATTACATTATTCTTTCTTCACCTGCATCCCAGCCTTCATAACCATGCTTACCACAATGTTGACAATCAGAAAATATGTGTTAAATGAAGAGAGAATGAATGAATGAGTGAATCATGTGTATAGCTCATATTTCTCAACAAGTCTTCGTTTAATATATTAAAAATTGCCTAACCGATTTGGCTTAGTGGATAGAGTGTCGGCCTGTGGACTGAAAGGTCCCAAGTTTGATTCTGGTCAAGGGCATGTACCTAGGTTGTGGACACATCCCCAGTAGGAGCTGTGCAGGAGGCAGCTGATCAATGTTTCTCTCTCATCGATGTTTCTAACTCTCTATCCCTCTCCCTTCCTCTCTGTAAAAAATCAATGAAATATAGCATATATATATATATATATATATATATATATATATATATATATATACACATATATATATATATTCACCTTCCACGAAGAAAGAATTCCTATGCTTGGCAGCATAATATGCTTGAAGTTTTTAATTAATATTAAATAATTTCAGACTTCATGATTAGAGAACTCTTTAGAAAAAAAACTAAACTGTTAGTCATTTCAGCTTTTAATCTCCCTACTCTAAAACGCAAATCGTGCTTATTACTTCAACTGAGTTTACCTAATGGAATTTAAATGAACAATACTACTCTTGTTTTCAGATTAAAAGTTTGAAATTTAATTTTGAAGTTGCCTTAATGTATATTATACTTGTATATGAGATTATCTAAAAATGGAAAATGTACTTTTTTTAGCCCCTATTCCTAGAAATAAAATAAGCATAATAGATTAAAAATTATTCCTGAGAGTATATAAAGTTTGTCTTATTATTTAAAAATTATATTTATAAAGCAATTTAAAACATTTTTAGGGTCTTTAAATCTATTGGCTGTATATGTTCTTTAATTAGGAGGAAACTCTAGTGAGACTGCATGTGCACATTTTATCTGAGCGCAGTAAAATCCTCATATAAATGGAAATGTACCTAATAGATTTTATATATCCAATTAGAGTCATGTAAAATGAAAGCTATTTGTAGGGTAATAAAGTCATAGGGGGGAAAGATTAAATCATATCTAGAAAGATTTGGATTTTCTTTGATTACTTTACCATGTCTTTCAATAGTTTTGGATAGAGTAATTATAATTTAAAAATACGCTCAGACCATGGAGAAGAGCAAATTGAGAAACTGTGCTTATAGTTACAAATAAAATATTTTTAACCCAATGGGAAGTTAGTCCACTGTCCTGAAACTCGGTGTAATTTTTTTAAAAAAATGCAAGGTAAAACCAAGCCTCGTACAGTCAATAATAAGCAGGCATTATTCCAAATACCACTGTATGTTCTGCATTTCTAATGGGAGCATGAATATTTGCTTAAATCCAGTTTGTTTTATTGAATTGATACTTGTCACTAGAACTGGGAATGAGATCAACCTCCTGACCTCAGGACTATATACCTGACTGGTGATAGTCCTGTAGGAATTAACAAATTGCAATGTTAGGCAGAAAACTAGGATTTCCATAGAAGTTATCTTTGATCGTTACAAAAACTGTGTAAGATAGGCACCATCATTGTTATATCTGAGTCAAAAAAAGAAAAAACAACAACAACAACAACACAAGTTTAGAGAAGTAATTAACTTGCCTAAGATCATACAGGTTATCTATCCCATCCAGTCCAAGTATATCTAACTCCAAATTATATCTTCTTTTTTTTTTTTTAATCTATCAGGCTGATTCTTAGAATGACCCTTCTTGTTGGCCATCCTTTTTTCTTTTTTTCTCACCAGAGGATATTTCTCCATTGGTTTTTAGAGAGAGTGGAAGGGAGAGAGAGACACATACAGAGAGAAACTTTGATGTGAGAGAGACGCATCAATTGTTTGCCTTCCCACATGCCTCAAACAGGGCTAGGGATCACACCTGCAAACTAGGTACATGCCCTTGACCAAAATTGAACCAGGGACCCTTCATCCCCCAGGCCAATGCTCTTTCTGCTGAGACAAATAGGCTAGGGCCCTTCCTATTTCAAATCCTTCCTGCAAAGATGGTATGAATAATAACAGCTTATTCAACCAACATTGACTGAGTATATTCCATGTGCTGGGCGGGCATCATGCTGAGCACTGGGAATCGAGGGAAGACCAAGGTAGACCAGATCCCCACCCTCATGGAACTTATAGTCTAGTGCAGAAGATGCCAATCAACAAAGAATTTAAATTAATGGTAATACCAGGTAGTGAAAAATGCATTAGTAAACCTTAAAACAGGGCAAAACGGATAAAATTAAGTGAGTATATGTGTATATACATGGAAGTGGGGTTGCTATTTTAAATAAGGTAACCAGAGGGGCCACATCTCTAGCAACTTGAGTTTCAAATAGATACTTCAATGAAGTAAGGATGCAAACCATGCCAATTAGTTTTTGGGGAGAAAGGCAAAGCCAAGACCCAAAGGCAGGGATAAATTTGGTGTGTGAGAGAAAAACGAAGGACATTGTGGCCAGAGCAGCGGGAGCAAGTCAGAGACACATAGTAGTAGAAGTTGAGGTGGGCGGGGCCCAGGCCACACCTGCTTTGCTTTGCGTATGATGAGAAGTCATTTGAGATGTTAAACAAGGAAGAAGTCTGACCATCTATGTCTATGTTTTTAAGAGATTATATTGACAACTATTAAGAGAACTGACTATAGAAGGGCAAGAGTAGAAACAGTGAGATCCATTAGGAAAGACAATAGTACAACGTTCACATGAGAAATGAGACAGGATTTTGAATGTGGGTGACATTAATGGAGGTAAGTGGAAAGAGTCCATTTAAAATTTGAAGGTGATCTTAAAAGATTTGATAGAATGAGTGTAGGGTGAAAGGACAAAGAAAAATCAAGTATAGTTTCTAGTTTTTTGGCTGATGACTGAGTAAGGGAAGGCTATTAGGGAAAGAGCAGGTCCAGAATTCTGTGAGTTTGTAGTAAACGGAGATGTAGCGATGGAAGGAGTGTAAAGGCATGGATGATGTGAAGTGTCACTAATGGCAAAGGATGTGGGAACTAAAGGACATGTTACATAAAGCAGTAAGTGACAGAGCATGCCACAGGCCCAGAGTTCTCACTGGAGTATCGACACTACCTCCAGAATGGAGATGTGATATGGAGCCCTCACATATATGATACCTCTCCCCCTTGTTCTGGACATTTTTTCCATATGTTGTCTGTTCACTGGGTGGATTTACTTTGGTTGGACAAAGTCCAGGTTTGTTTCCCAGAATACCCCTCAACTGCCCCAGACTTCAGACCTATCTGAAAGTCTCTCCTGAATGTGAGAATGTGATTGAACATAAGTGTGAACTGGCTACTGGATAGCTATTTATAAAACCGCTATTGCCCCCTGACCCCACATTTATTCAATTCAGGAAGAACATAGAATTGGCAGTACAATGAGGGATATTATCTGTGTGAAGAAAGAATAATTATTTGAGATCATGTCTGTGCTTTGTAAACAGAGAAGCACAAAATAGTACATAGCATTGTTAACATTAAAATCACCCGTGAAACTAGACAAAGATATAAAAGAAAATGTACCTTTTGTTTGTAAAACCAACTACAAAAAGTGTTTAAAATTTGGAGGAAATAGAACCTGTACTGAAAGGTAATCTGGAAAAATTAATGATTTTGAAGGAGAGGAGAATGTAGTGCAGCAAAGAAGACAAAGGGGAGAAAATTAACCTGACATATGAGTGGAAAATACAAGCACACTGTTACAAAGGATGCGATTATGAGTAGAAAAACTACTGTTGTAATGTCCCCAGACTCCTGATTAAGGATTGTATGTGAGGTAATTGTAGAAAACGGTTACCTTGACACAAACATGACTCAGCAAGACATACTTTGGTATAAGAAAGAGATAGAAACAGGAAATTTGGAGGTTAAACATTATATTTGAACACAACCCCAACCATAATCCTTAAAAGTAAGTTCTCCATGGATTCCTGGGAGGCAGGTGCCTTGCGGTTATAACCATGAGCCCTGGCATCTGCCTGACTGGACTCTGAATCCCAGCTAGGACAGCTGTTAGCTGTGTGCCTTGCTAACCCCCATGAAGCTCAGTTTCTGCCTTTGTCGAATAGGGATAATTATGTGTGCCCTAACAAATTATTGCTCATGAAATAAAACACTTAGCAAAAAACTTGGTCCTGAGCCTGAATAGGTGGTCGTGGTCTGCCATCTGGGCCAGGAGCAGCGACAATGCAGTGAAAAGGAAGGACTGCATGTGGCATTTGATGACCATCCTACCTGGTCGTTCTTCTTTCCCACCACCTACAGTACTTCAAATGTCTGGCTACGGTCAGTTTTCATCAATTCCTAGAGAACTTTCAAGTTTCCAGCCATCTGATTCCCCTTTATAAAGCCCTTGCACTTTTATAAAGGTTCACTTTGATGTTTTTGCAGCAGCCTGTTTGTGACAGTGTTCTTTACACTTGACATTTCTCAATGTAATTAATCCCACCAGTTTCTAATTCAAATGTTAGCCTGATTAAGTTAAACCTTACTATACGTGGAGTATTGCTTAATTGCCTGACAATAATGTTAGCAGGCTCAGATTATCTCTATAGATGATCATATGACAGATAGATGGTGACTTCAGTGTGTTAAATACATTTATTACTTAAAACAAAAATAAGGCCCAGGGAGTGAAAAGGCCATCTCATTATATTGCAGTCTGGATCTTCCAAGCTTGGAAAGTATGTCGGGAGATCCCATTGGCTCCATCTGTTCTTGGCCTTATAGCAAGATGGTCACCAGGTTAATGATGATCACTTCCATAATTTCCTAGTTATGATATTTGAATAATGTGAATAAGTGCAAATAGAAATAAACCTCATTAAGCAGAATTTTGAAAAGAATGTGGCTGTTTTTATTTTTCCCCATTTTGGGAAATAAAAACTGAAATGAAACAAAACAAACAAACAAATAAACCAGGGTGGGAGGCACCAGGTTCACCTATGTAAATTCAGCAATCCCTAAAGCAGCTTTTAAGTGTGCAACTCCATTAAGATGGCTCCACGCTCCCTTTCCATCAATAGTCAGTAAAGTGACTTCATTATCTTCTCCTTTTCACATTCCTCACCCCTCCTACTCACTCTTCTGCCCCATCACTTCTCTGAAACTGCTTGTAGCAAGATCGTATCAGCAATAAAGATTTTACATTGGACATTGTTAGAAAGTTCCTTCTAGTTGTGGAAATAGTAACACTATTTTTCTTCCAATCTTTTGACTAATCTTTTCTAGTATGTTTTTAGTTTATTTTTCTTATTGCTTAATATTATTTCTACCTTCTTTTCCATTCAAATCACATGCTCTTCCTGGGTGATGCAATCTACTCTTGATTTCTTTGTTCACAACTCTATGTTGATACTCCCAAATGTATAGCTTTTGACCTATATATCCAACTATTACTAGATATTATCATCTTACAGACATTTCAAACTCAACGTGTTCAACAAGTTGCTTACCTTTTCTATCTAAATTCAATCCTTATATTCCTGGATTGGTCCCACAAACTACCCAAATGCCCAAACCAGAGATGTAGAAGCATCTGTGATTTCTTCTCCCTTACTCACAGACTCTCAATGTCCTGTATTCAATTAATCAATAAGTCTGTTCAAATTGTTCACATTGCTCTTCCTTATATTGGTGCACATCTTTACACCCTCATGGCCACTGTCTAATTTAAGTCATCATTTTTTCTTCTTAACTACTACAGTAGGGTTCTGAATCATCTCCTTGCTTCAGTACTTGCTACCCACCAAAAATGTATCCATGTAGCAGCTACAGGCAGCTTACTAAAATATGAAACTGATTCTCTCAATCATTATCTTATATAAAGTACAACTCCTTTATATGGCACTGTCTATCTGTCATTACCTACACTCTGCACATTTCTCCTGTCTCCTTCCTGGTGACCTCTCTCATTAAACTCTGCCTTCTGGCAATACTAACATGTATGTGCCCATGTTCCCAGGACAGAACAAGTTCTTGCCACTTCCAGGCCTTTATCTATGTTGTTCCCTCTTCCTGGAAGGCTGTCTTCCTGCTTGTTCACTTAGCTACTTACAAGTTGCCTTCCATAACACTACTTCCCAAACTGTGTGTACAGTTCACCTGGAGATCTGGTTAAAATACAGATTTGTTCAAGTGGGTTCATGCCAAGGTACAAGATTCTATATTTATAGGAATTGCTTCTCAGTGATGGCAATGCTCTCGTGGATTACACTCTAAGAAGGTTCTAGAACTCATTTCAGATATCACCCATTCTGGGAAGACTTCCCTAACTGTCCACAGTTGGAAAGTGGCGTTTCTTGTAAGATGTGGAGCATTTTCCAGTATCAGAGCACTCGTGACCCTATGTTGTGATTGCCCCTTTATTGTAACCTTACCACAGTTGAATATACTGATGACATTATCACACATCACAGAACACCTGAAACACCTTGGAGCCTCTGTAATGTGTCCAATAGGATATTTGTGTCTCATACTGATAGTGCTCCCTGCCATCAGTGCTGCTATGTGTGCTCCTTGCTCAAAGAACAAATAAGCCTTCCCCAAACAAGCCGGCTCCCAGTTAGAGAATGCCACACACTCTGTGGTGACTGCTGTCTGGCACCACCAGTGTTTTCTGCTGCGTTGGCAGCCATGCTTTCTCTGCTGTTCTGTGTTCTTCCACACATTGAGATGGGGGTGGGGTGGTATTTCTTTTCAGTCACAGGAGATTCTTCCTGCTTGAATATCAAAGTGGAAAACATAGTTATAATTATCCAGAAATATAGACATCATGAAAATTCTTGTTCAGTGCTGGAGGGTGAGGTTTTACAATACAACCACTCTGTGTCCAATATTATTAGAAAAGTTTGTAATAATTGTCCAATGGCACTTACATAATATGTTGGCTGATATGCTTATAGGAACACCTAAAGGTAATCAGAAACACCTTGCTCTCCTTTCATCTCAAAATATCTTCAGATTTAGCAGGCATCATTAAATTTGACTACTGAAATGAAAGAAGCTTAAGATTATTCATAAATAGGTCAAGGGGAAATATGAACATAGTGACTATACTTTATGCCTCCTAATTGATCAATTACAGAAGCTGAGGTAAATTTAGGGTACACATTGTCTTAGCTCATTATGGATAAAAATATGTCTGTCAGGAACATAATCAGACTCATAGCCTTGCTTACTGAGTAGGAGGGAGAATGAGCCTTCATAAAAGTTAAAGTATTTTCTGTCCTCATTTGGAAATTTTGAGCAAGAGAGAAATAGGCAGATGAATAAAACATGGTAATGGAAAGTAATAAAGCAGAAATTGAGACATATCCACTAAGTAAGATCACAGGCAGCATACCAATTTCACTGACCATTAAAAGGACTCATCAGGCAAGATTATGATATTTTTAATCCCTAAAGTGATTATGTGATAAGTCTTACAGAGTTTGAATTTTATTAAAATTTTAAGAGTATATGAAAATGAATTAAAATTTCAACTTCCTACATTCCACATTCATTTTCAGCATGTAACAGTTCAGCAGTTTTCATGATTATTGCCAGATAAGTCTACTCTTTGGACTGATGTAGAAATAACTTTGCAAATGGTTCATGAGTTGTATGCTAGATAGTAATAAAGGGCTAGAAAGGGACACTATAGAAAGATACTTTTGGGGAATAAATGCCTTCCCTTAGCCCCTTACCCTTCTTCCCTGAAACATATGTTTATACGCAAACTAGTAACTCCCAACCAGATTTCTTCAAACCCAGGGTGTTGGGAGCAGGGGAGCAGATAGGAGAGCTGAAGGGTTTGCTAGGATATTATAGATTCCTAACATACTAAGTGTTGTCTCCTTGATAAAAAATAAATACATGTGTAGAGGTGCTGCTGTTCAGAATTACATACAAATGCGTTTAAAGTGTCATTGAATTTTTAAACACTTATTTTGTCATGTATCTTTTATCAATAAACAGGTATCATAAGTAAAACTGTTACTATAAAGAAAGAAAAAGGGCAACCAAACTGCATGTATGTTAATCCCAATTGTTCCTGCAATGGAAGAGACAGTATCTTTCACCTACCAACCATCTAGTCAGATGCAGATAAGATATAAAAGAATATAAAGGAAATAAATGTTGAGTTAGAAATTGGGGAGTAAAGAGCTTTGCACAAATAATTATGTTTTCTCATTGGGCTAAATTTTAGGAAATTCCAAAGGGAAACAAGTTTTCTTGGAAAAGAAAATGAGAAATTTTTTTGTGTGTGTGTGTGTGTGTGTGTGTGTGTGTTTTTCCCCTGCACATAATTTAGGTGGAAATACATCCAGTAAATCCAGGTTTTTCTCTCCAGGCAAGCAGTAATTTGGAAAGAACTAAACAATATGGCATTGGTAAATAGTGTTTCTCTCTCATAAAATGTCAGCCAAAAAGAAAATCTATAACAATTACCAAACTCCAAATTTAAGACTTTTATTCAGATTTCTCTTTCAATCATCCAGTAAAGAAAAAAAAAGTTATTAAACAGGTTCTTTTAATGAAACTTACATTTTTTGCCTGAGTATAGAGGGGGGAAAAATGGAACTTTAAAAACAAGCTATTTTTTGCTAAGTAACAACTTTTACACAATAGCCTGAAGTGGTAGAATAATTAAGATGGGGGGGGGGGGGGAAGTCTTGTGAAATTGTTCCCAGTGGATTTCTGTAAGTTTAGTCTCAAGAACTCTTCCAAAAAGTAACTTGATAAAGTAATCAAAACCTCTTCTATTTAACTTAGTCTAATAATGGTATAAGTATAGCAGATAGTTATTAGAAAAGAATATGGTTACCTGAAAGTATCATAAATACCCCTAGCTCTGTGGGGTGACCTAAGAACTTTTTGCATCACAAAGGATGCATAAAATCCTTAAATACAAAAATGATGAAGATATACAATTTGCAGGGTTTCCTATTATGTCCTAATTTAAAGTAATCTTGTTATAATATACTATTACCACAGTCCCCTTAAGGGAACTGCACAAAGTTATAGTTAGCTTTAGGGAGTTCAGTGGCCAAGAATTGAATCAGAGAGGAATGGGTGTAATATAAGCAATAATAGGATATGTCGGACGTATTTTGTTAGTGGTTTTCCAATTATATTCCTCAGAAACCCAAAGTTGCGTTGGAGGTCTTGGGTGCAAAGTGGGAGCTAGAGGGCAGAGGAGGAAGACTCAACAAATGAGTCCCGGGCATGTTCCTTCCCCAGTCAGTCTGCATAATCCAACTTTCACCATCTTGCACATTCAGGTTCCGAGGAAGATTATCTTTACAATGACAGGTATAACCTAAATTATCTGTAAAGAAATTATTCCTTATTTTGTTTTTCAAGGAAACTGGTTTCCCATTGGGATTACTTTACAGTTTGACATGCTTGAATACCACTGGTTTAGAATTTAAGAACCAGGTCTTGTGGTAGGTAGACTAGACAATTCAGTAGCTATTCTCTGAAAATTCTCTCCAATCTTCCCTTATTGTAATTAAAGAATGTCATATGCAGAATGGAAGAGTAAGCATTTTGATGAGAAAAAGTGGTTTGTGTGTTTCTTATTTTAATGAGGAATAGAAGACCATATGTATGGTTTATAAGCAAAACATTATTTTGTCACATTGCTTTGATTTTGTTTTAAGTATGGAATTTATCCTTTTTTTAAAGTTTAAATATTATTAAGAAGGTTGTGAAATCTTTATGTTCAATAAAGGTGGGCATGCTTCTTTATAAAGTCAAAAAATGCTGCCTTAAGATAATTTTTAAAAAGTTTTGCTTATAGTGCAGTTGACTACCAGTTGGGCTCTTTTATTTCTTTCTTACTGGAATTATTCATTATAATGTTTCATAGTAGTTAAAACTTAAGAGGTTTCACTATTTTAAGACTTTTCTCTTGTTTAGAGTGGAATCTTCCAAAACAACAACTTGTGTTTCCACAGATGCTTAAGCAGTCGTTGATTTAGGTAAACACTTCATCTGCTCCAAAATTTAAAACTTTATATGTGTATTACAAATCCAGAAGAGAGAACTAAAGTAAATAATCATTACCTCTCATTTAATTTTATGGTCATAACTTTCAAAATATAATATATGATAATATATTAGTCAACAATTGTATTTTCATAATATTAAAAATAAAACATTTATATGTAAAACATCTTTTATTTCTCCATGCTGTACTTTGTTTAAAATAATTAGTAAAAATACTGAAATATGTGTAGAAATCACAATGTCTTCATTGATAAAGTAACTTAAAACTGGAATTGGCTATAAACTTAATTTAATAATTTGAATATAAACATTTTAAGTCTGAGAGGCTTGTAAAAATTTACTTTTCAGCTATTTATTTACTTGCCTTCATCTTTTTCTTGCTACTTTTTTAACCAGTGTCTAGATGCCAATGTTTTGAATCTTTTATTGAAATGATCATTGTCAGACCTGTATTATGAAGATACTATTGCAAATGAAGAGTGCACTGAGTCTTAATCATGAAGACTCATGATAATGTCTAAATCAACCTGATAATAGCCAAGTCAGTATTTTGTTTTGCTGGTGTCCATGGAATAAATATATATATTTTTTTAATCTAAAGAATTCGTAGGTTGGCCTTCGGAACACAGCTATCACATTCTTGCAATTATTTGCTGCCTGAACTGGCTTGGGGTTACACAAAGGCTGTGTTCAGGTGCTTGTATAGGTCTGTGTTAGGAATTGCATCTAAAATGCACCACCGTGACAATAGCGCTTAATTTCCACACTCATTCTTTCATCATTGAATCCCTATTGCATCTGCTAAGCTTTAAGGAACCTCCAAAGCCGGACTAATAGATTGCAGAGCATAAAATGGAACTTATCTGAATCCACAAATTTGCTAAATGTGGTTGGCCTACAGGTTCGCTGGAGCGGGGGATGTGAATACGTTCACATTTTGACATAGGAATCTTTGGAGAAACAGGCGCCTTTCACCAAGACAGCAGTGGGGGAAGAGAGCAGTGAGGGAAAACGCACAATCTGCCTATGATAAGGGGGGCAGATAGCCAAAGTTGGCCAGCATCCTGCCGAACCCAAGAGATGCTGTTTATAACTTTGGGTGACATTCCATACAACCCTATTTTCCCTCCCCGCTTCCCTCCTTCTCCTCCCCCACCCATGATATCAACATCAAGTTGTCCAAATATTGCATTCCCTGTGCTACTTAACTCATGGCCAATATTAATTGGTAATGAATGGCCTAGAGACTGTGTGCAGTGTGGAGAGTATTAACATGTTAATTTTCATAAGGTTCATATGAATTTAAATACAAGCGAGAAAATAAGAGGTGTGATCAAAGAAAAACATGTTGTTGGATGAAATTTGGAAGCAGATGGTGAATCGATGAGGCAAGATACAATAGGATAGAGTGATTGGTTACCAGAAAGTACATCTAGATTTTTCTAATTAAAAAAGATTTAACTACTTCATTGTACTCTTACCCTTAATAAAAGAGACTTTTACAATGTCAAATCACACTGTTTATGTTATTATAAAAATAGAGTTCCTTGCAGTTCAACTAGTTAAGGAAAAGAAGTGGGCATAGGCCAGTTGCTATAGAGATTCTAAACAAAACTGTGAAAATGAAATATGCACTACAGGGATAACACTCAAATAGGCAACATAAATGTTTGATAGAAAGGAAAGCTTTAGAATCAGAAAAATATGGGATAAATTGAAATGACTTTGCATTCTAAAGACATGCTGTACAGGAATGTTTCATATTCCATTCACAAATCCAGGTCTTTACTCTTGTAAATAATACAGGACACTTTTTGCCATCCATTCCCCATGCAGCCCGTTTCCTTCACTTCGTGTATTTTCTCCATCCTTTATCCTATTCCTCGACTTCTAATCATTTCACCAAGTCATGTTCTAACTTCCTCCTATTACCTGGTATATTAGTTTCCTATTGCTGTGTAACAAATGACTACAAACTGAAACAATGCATATTTATGATATCACTGTTTCTGTGGGTCAGAAATCCAGCCATGGGTTAGCTGGGTTCTCTGCTCAGGGCCTCAGAAAGATGCAATTGAGTTGTCAGTTGGGCTGTTTTCATATCTGGAAGCTTGAGTGGGGGAAAATCTGCTCCCCAGCCAATTCAGATTGTTGTCAGAATTAATTTACTCGTTGCTGTATGAGGGCCCAGCTGTTTTGTTGGCTGTCAGATGGAGGCTGCCCTCAGGGTGGAAGGACACCTTCAGTTGCAGGGGTCACATTTTTCTTCTGGAGGCAATTCACAGTTTCCTGCCATGTGACTTTCTCAACATGAATTAATCAAGCCAACCAGAAGAAACTCTAGCTTCAGCCTGCCAAGACAGAGTCTTCTATAATGTAAAGTGATCAAGAAACAGAAATCCCATTATCTTTGCCTTCTGTCAGTTTGAAGAAAGTCACAGGGCCCGCTTGCACTCAGTGGATGGGAATATACAACAGTGTGGAGAACAGTGTGGAAATCACAGGACTACCCTGGAGTCCACCTTTCACGACTAAAGTCCACACTTTAGTCAAATTCCTCTTAGAAGATCTATTTATCTCTTTAGACATTCTGTATCCTTCAGTGTCATCTGTCTCCCTTCACTCATGGGATTCATCTTAAAATACATTTTAGAAAGAACCAAAAGAGCCATTGGGGACACTGCAGTGCCCCTTCCCAAAGGACCAATACATAGCTTAAGATCCACCAGCAAGGAAGAAATCAGCACGTTCTTCTGGCCGGGATGGCTCCCCTAGCTGGGAGCCATCTCCATTCTGTAGAGCCGCTGCTGGAAAAGCTTCGCTTTGGACAGTGGGAATGGAGGGAACCCAAACACATGGTGGTAGGGGAGGCTGCCTGGGGGAGCACAAGGAAGGCAGTGAGAGTCCAGATCTCATCTGGTGGGACTAATGTTTTCTTGTATCTGAAAGAGCAGATAGGGAGGAGCTGCTGCTTCTCACTGCTTAGCATTTGTTAACATGTAAAAGGAATTACATTTCCCCACAAGCTCAGCTTCTAAACTTTAGGTACTTAAAGAAGAACTGTTATTCCAGTGCTAGGGATTTATCCAATTATTTGAAACCACATGGAAGCAAAAGTAAGCAATCTGGAGTTTACTCTGTAAGCTTAAATCAATTTGTGAATAAAAGCCTTAATCATTAATTTTGTTTTTCATTAAAATCATCTTCCAGTGACATAAAGATAATCCTTATCAAGATTCTCAGCCCCAAAAGATGACCACTTCTACAAATAGTGATACTTGTTCTAGGATTATGAAATGTCATCCTTGCTTATGATTACATAGCTGCTATTGTTCTTTATTACATCTTTATGTTGGATTTTAATTTGGTGTCATTTTGTTTCTAAGAAAATCAGCTTATATTGCTCTTTAGGAACAAACATGTTTTAGACTAAATGTAAAGGCAAATTATTTTAAAACTAGTGGCCTGGTGCACAGATTAATGCACATTGAAAGGAAATTATTTAGAAGGTGACAGGTGGGGCAGGACTTGGCGAGAGGGGTCCTGGAGTGTGAGAGGGCACTCTGCAAAGTTGCTATTGATCTGCAGCTCCTGCATTGAGCATCTGCCCCCTGATGGTCAGGGCACATCATACCTACCAGCCAGTAGGATGGTCTGTTGGATGGTTGCTTAGCCTTTTATATATATAGATATATCTTGATATAGCACTTTTCATATTATTTACAGAAATATTTTCATATCTCATTTGACCCTGAGAATAGTTGTATAAGAAGATCAAGGACAGTTGCTATGAACCCCACTTTATAGGAGAAGAAATGGTTTCAGAAAGGATAAATGATTGTCTAGGGATTTACAGGCAAGAAGAAATGACTAAGGTCCTGTTGAGTACAAGCTGTCAGCTCTACAGTGGGACCTCTGTGAAAATGGGACAGACACTAAAGCTAGAAGGAAACATTAAAAAAGGGCTATTTCCTCTTGCTCTTATAGGACCATAATTTTAATTGATTTTTTTTTAATTTCAGAGGAAAATAAATCTAAATTTAATAAATATAAAACTGACTGAATGCCATTTACCTTTAAGAAAGAAGTTGCCTGAGTCAGAGAAATATGCTTAGTTGTATGTGTTGGTAGATTCAGTCATTATGCATTATTTTATTGAGCAGTCTGATAAGCACATAAATCACTTGAAATGACAATATATAAATGTATTGATTTTGCTGCCTTAATGTGGTCATTACTTTTCTCCTCGAATATGAGAAACAACCTACAATTTTAGTGTGGATTTGAAATGGTAATTTCTAACCAAGTAGAGTCATTTTCAGTGGGACAAAGAAGTGCAGTCAGGAGACCATACCAAATCTCAGAGAGTTCTGGCGACAGTCACTGTGTTCCAGTTCAGCACCTCAGCCCAGGTCCCATTGTCTTTCTCAGAGACACTGTTTAAATAATAACACAAGCTATTTGAGATTTTCTTAATAAACTATGTATGTATTTTATGATACATAGCTAATTATTATGTTACATATAATAAGATAAATGTGCTACCTAGGGATATCAAGATATGTATTCCCTGATATGATCTGTCAAACAAAATATTTTAAGCCAAAGAAATACAAAAAATAATTTGTTACATTATTACATGCAGACTCTTTGTTGCATATGTAATCATTCCTCCTCAGAGTCTATAACAAAAATGGGGAGGTTGGCACAGTGATGAGGCTGCATAGACTGAACATGTCTATCGATAATGAGACCAAGCTGCAGTGACCATTTAAAAGATTAAGCTGTGAGCCCTAGCTGGTTTGGCTCAGTGGGTCGAGCATCGGCCTGCAGACTGAAGGGTCCCAGGTTCGATTCTGGCCAAGGGCACATGTCTGGGTTGCGGGCTCAATCCCTAGATGGGGGCATGCAGGAGGCAGCCTATCAATGATTCTCTCTCATCATTGATGTTTCTATCTCTCTCCCTCTCCCTTCCTCTCTGAAATCAATAAAAATATATTCCTTAAAAAACGATTAAGCTGTGAGAAGCAAACACTTTGAAATATAAGCTGCAGATACACGAAGGATCTGCACTTTTCAGAAATGGAGAATTGATTTTTAGCAGCTCCTGTTTTCTAGCACACTTAAAAGGTGCTACAGAAAATCTCTCCCTTGGTGAAAAATTGGCTGCATATTTTGACAAATAGCAAACATTAAAAAATCAGCATACTAATGTCACTAGAAATTAAAGATAGAATACTATTTGGTAGTCTGGCTAAGTGAAAAACTTCAAATTTACATCAAGCTACATGAATAACTGCTACTTTTTAAAAAGGCATAAAATGGTACTGAAGTGCACATTGGGCTCACACGTTATGTATTGGTAATATACTTTTATGTTATTGGAGACAAAGAAGAAGAAACCAGGCCATTTGCAAATGGGGTGTTCTGAAAAAAAGCTAGGGGTATCTAGGGATCACTCTAACTCAGAGAAAAAGCATCAGACTGAAGAACAGAGACATGCTGTTGAAGGGTAGGCCTAGGCATTTTACAAAGAACCTACCATCCAGAGAGGTCCAAGGATTTGTTCAAGTGGAATACATAATTAAACCTCATTACTAATACTTTTAAACCAGCACATTTGAATTAAAATCTTAATTTCTTAGACAGTAAATTCCTTCATTTACTAAGTATGGCTAGTGACTAAGAAAAGCCGTAACAAGTTAGTTCCAACCTTCTGTTCCAGCCTCCTTCTCCTCTATCTCTTCTGTCCTGAACCACCCACAAGGAAATGCTTTTTCTCCAGACAGCTCTTCCAAGATACATTTGCAAGTGCACTTCTCCTAATTGGGAACGCTCTTCCCTCCTTTCTTCACTGGTTCCTAGGAATCCTACAACAGTCAGGCTCACCTGGGCACCCACAAGTACTATCTCCCCACATCTCAGGGGGCTGCACCCTTGTGCGATGATCTGTGCTTCTCCCCAGACACCAAACCTCTACCAGAGGATGATGGTCACCTGGGGGCCTAGCATGTAGAAGGCACTCAGTGAAGATGGGGTTGATGTTTGGGTCAGAGTATAAGAGAAAAGTTAACAGAGGTGGTTATTAGTGACTAACATGCAGCAGAGGGAATCACAGAGATTTTTTAAATGGAAAGAACTTCGAAAATCTTCTAAACTGTGCCTCTCATTTTACAAGAGAGGTTCAGAAAGGTTAATTAACTTATTTTTGGTTACCAAGCTAAGGTACAACAGAGTCAAGATTTAAATCCATATTGTCTAGTTTTAGTTTTATATCATAAAGCATCAGATAGAAGAAACTCTGTCTTATAAATTGTCTTTCTTATTTGGAATTTTATAAAAAAAGTTTCAAGTTTTAGGAGTATTTGATGACTGCACTCTTTCATACATGCCATTGTTTTATTTTTTTATTGTTAGAGTGGTTTGCCAATTATACTCTCTTTATTTTTTGGTTCAAAGGAAGAGGCAGTAAATATTTTACATGCTCATTTTTAAATCAAGGCACTTAGCCTCGCCTTCATGTTTTTCAATCAGCATTAATCTTGTTTCCAGTTCTCATTGTTATATTGTACATTGCAACAATATGTTTTTTTAAATGAAATTTTATGTTTTACTGTAAACCTTAGTTGACCTTAAAAATTAAAAATGCATCAATTCCAACACTAGGGTGACCAAAAATGAGTCAAATCTTAGTACTAAAAATAATAATAGAAACTTATTTAAGCATACTTAAAATTGCATGCATTAATTTACTGAATTTTAAAATAATTTTACCTAGACAGGCAAAGTACATAGAACAATCAGCAAGAGAGTTCACGCAGACATAAAATCAAAGCCAATTAACTTATTTTTTAAAGGTAGGTGTTTTTTGTTTTTTTGTTTTGTGTGTGTGTGTGTGTGTGTGTTTTACCTTTTCAACCAAAAATTGATTTCAGGTACAAGAATAAGCGAGAAATTTTAGAGCAGTGCATGCATGGACCTTATTTATTATTTTAGTATACAAAAAGATTCCATCCCCAAAGCTTTCTGGGCACTGAACCAACATTCAGACACCACAATTAAATCCAATTAAATCTTGTCACTAAAAGCCCACACTTCATATTCACAATCAAGAGTGAAGAAAAAAAATGAGGGTATTTAAAGAATATTTTGTTCAAGCAAAAGAATGTTAGGAGGTATGACATAACGAGACTTGTTAAACTATAGAAATGATTATGCCAAACAGAGAACTAATTCAATGCCCTATATTGATCAGTAAATATGTTAATTATATTTTTTCTGATTATTTTTCTTGGGAGTAATTAGCATGCAAGCGAAGATAGCATATAATTAGCACCAAAAAGGATCTACAGACACAAAGCAGAAAGAGCCTTCTTCATTTCCTGCATTCTTTCTTTTAGTTAGTCTGGAATGGAAAAAGAGAGAATCAAGGGCATGTTTGTGGAGCAAATCAAGGAAACTGTACAATTGTAGAAACCATACTATCCTTGTACAGGGTGTGTGTGTGTGTGTGTGTGTGTGTGTGTGTGTGTGTGTATGTGTGTGTGTGTGTGTGAGAGAGAGAGAGAGAGAGATCTTCGCTTACTGCTATAATGTGTTACCCATGCAGGTAAGCCCTACTTCACGCTGACCTTTCAGCATCATAGCCAGTCTATCATAGGTGGAAACTGACTGGGTATGAATGGGCTGCATTTATGCCAGGGACAGGTGCTGCAGCACTACTCAGCACCCTCAGCTCTTCAGTGATCTGGATGGAACTCATCAGCATAATGAGCTTTCTGACTTCTTACTTCTATGTACCCTGAGACCCCACAATTGGGCACCTTGTTCATACTTGTAGATTCATGCCTTGACTCCCAGACTTTGTAATTAATCTTGTTCAAGACAGTGGCTATGTGCAGCCCTGTCATATGAGCTCTGGATCAGGCATTATTGGAATTGCTGCTATTCCCCTCTGTTCCTATATGCCACTTTGGACCACAACACTACTTGTTCTCCAGTTGATTCCTGCCTGATATTCCATTTCTTCCCAAATTTAACCTCATCACTATTCCCTGAGAAGAGAATCCAACCACTGAGGGAACATAGTCCTAGTCACATGCCTCTGTTCTGTGATCTAGTGTCTGCATGCTTTGGACTTTACCTGCTGCTGTCTGCCAGACACCTCCCAAACCACCTGCAGTCCCCATTTGAAACCCTGTCTGTCACAATACTCTGCTTCCTATGCAGCACTTCTTGCTAGACATCCCTAAGATCTGCCACTTTCTGCAGGAGCTCTCTTTTCTCGGTCTCTGAAATTCCATTGGCCAACCTTAATATCTTGCCTCCAAGACACTCTGGACCAACTGGCCTGACTTAGCTTCCTTTCCTTGCTCCTTTTAGACATTCCTCTGGTCTGACCTCTCCCACCAGTGTTGGATTCAGATTTGCATAGTCTACCTTTACAGCCCTAGAAAATCCAAGCCATACCGTTTCTCTTGGCCTCCTAATTCTGAAACTGACTTGGCAAAATGTCATTGGACTTGATATGCAACTAGCTTCTACTTATCCCCAGCTCCTTATCTATCATTTCTAGCCTGGACATGGTAACCCACTCTTATTCCTGAGGCTGGCATTGGCTGTCAGTTCGGCACTCTTTATCTTTAGTTAAGCTGTGATTAAATCAAGAGAACAGTGCAAAAAAGTCTCTGTCCTTTCACCTGTCAGATTGTCCCTGGGTTTTCCATTCTCATTACCAGCGTTTGAATCTAGGGACCTGTACCCCATCCTGCATTCCTGACAGAGCATTAAAGCCATTCTCACTAACTTTAATCTTTTCTTGTCAATGTTTATATGTACTGCACAATACTGCCAAATTCACAGTGCCATGGAGTATAAACAAAGTCTTAATACACCACCTTAAAACTGCTTTCTTGGGGAAATCTTGTTCTTCACTTAAAAGGTGCTTTAGATATTTGCACATCACTTTTCCTTCTATTTATCTATGGCAAAAAGCTCACTCTGTTAGATTTTAGAAACAAACTCCAACCTGTGTTCCTGACCGAATCGCTCTCCACTTTCTCTGTCTACCTATTTAATTAGCATGTGACTGGATGCCACCTATGTGCAGACCCTACAATAAACTTGGAAGCTGCAAAAATCACAAGCAGGCATGTGGCCTGCTGGCCAGAGTTTGACATGCTTGATCTAAAACATGATTAGAACATTCAAGGAACTCAAAGTCTCCTAGGGGACAGACACTCAGATTACTAGGGACATAATGCTATAATGGAGGGATATGCTAAAGAGAGCACAGATTGACAATTGAGAAAAAAGGCTTAAAGCCCTTTACATTGGAGTTTTAGATAAATATAAAATATAGATGTATTAATTTTGATATATGGATTGACATATTAATTTTGGTCCCATTCAGTAATGAAAAATAAAATTTGTTGAGCATCTAATTCTATCTTGCAATATAAGAAAAGCCAGGTGCAGAGGGTGGTAGAGAATGTTGGGAAGGCAATAAATATATTTCAATTATTTTCATTAAGTTTTGTTACTCTTGCCCTAACCGGTTTGGCTCAGTGGATAGAGCGTCGGCTTATGGACTAAAGGGTCCCAGGTTTGATTCCGGTCAAGGGCATGTGCCTAGGTTGCAGGCACATCCCCAGTAGAGGGTGTGCAGGAGGCAGCTGATCGATGTTTCTCTCTCATCGATGTTTCTAATTCTCTATCCCTCTCCCTTCCTCTCTGTAAAAAATCAACAAAATATATATTTAAAAAAGTTTTGTTACTCTTATGCATGGTTTTAAAAAATCTTTAAGTTGCACAGGTTAGATTTTGTTTTTGTAACACTTATAATAAGAAAATGATAACATTTATAGGAGACAATATTATTATATTTAGCTTCCTTACCTGTCTATCATTATGAAAACTTAGTTTTATAATATTATTTATGAAATATTACAGATTTCATTGTTATTATGTGTTTACATGATTCTGCCATAGTTATTTTATGCCAAAGGCAGCAAAAATGCAGATATACGAAAACAAATTATACAAAATAAATTCAGCTAACAGGAAAAAAGTCATTCTTTAAAATGAATGGCTCAATGTTAGTGGTATAGCTATAATAATAAAAAGAAGTTATGTGAAATGCTGAAAAATAAGATAGAGCTTAGATTTTAAGTACTTAAGTACTCTTGCTTTTGTTAGGCATAGAGTTACAATATTGTGGGCAAGCAAAATTTCTTTAAAAACAATTCAGAAATGGTCTAATTATGTTATTTTTTATTGTAAGATTTAATGTGTTTTGGGGTGATATTTCAAAGCTAAATATACAGTGTTGTGGATGAAAAGGGGACACATGCTAACCTGACTAGTTCAGGAAAGGCCTGCATGGTGGCCTTGCAAATTCTGAGACCAAAAGTAACCACAAAGGATGGTCTGAAATGAAAACTTTTTCATTAAGAATCAATCTATGGTGTGTAGTCATGTCCTAGGATGGTATCATCCCTAATAAAGATCAACTCTGATCTTAACTGCATCTATTGTCCTTTTGCATCTATAACATACCTGTGGAATGTCAGGGTAACTTGTAAATTCCCTTTTCCTGGACCCCTCAGGGAACAACCAATGAGCCAGGGAGAGACCACAGATTCCCTCATTGTTATTCTTATCATGTTCATTGATGACTGTTTACTATCCTGTACTCACCTATATAAAAGAAGCATGTGTCTATCATTTTACTTTTTATCCAATCCCAGAGGTTATAACCCCTCCAACACACACACACACACACACACACACACACACACACACACACACACACTTTGCTTTCTACCACCTCCCCAATCGATTACTAATGGAATTCATTTAACCACTTATGTCTCCTCCTTTGATGGTATTTATAAAAATAGGTAAAAAACCACCATTCTCCAAAGCATTGTCTCAATGCGTTGTGATTCTGCTTCCTGTCAATTGTCAACAGTTTAGCTCAAATAAACTCACAAAAATTCTTTACAGGTTTGAATTTTTGTTACATCAACACTGTCCATTACTGGAGAAAATTAGGTATCTTTTTTTTTTAATAAACCTTTATTGTTGAATGTATTACATATGTTCCTTTTTTTTCTTACCTCCTGTTACTATTAGAAATAGAATTCTTGCAATGTCACAAGAAAAGGAATTTTCTGAGACTTGCAGGGGAGAATGAATGATATTTATTTGTGTGGGTCTCCAAGGTCCCATCTCTCTCAGTCCTTCCATGGAAAAAGTCTAATCTTGCCTCCCACAGTACCAGAATTAAAGTCACTACCTAGAGTTCCCACTCTGTACTAAAGCACAGTCCAGTCCAACATCTGGCTAGGTTAGCTTGTCTTCCCAGCTACAGGTCATTGCGTGTGGGGTCCACATGGCAGGCTAGTGAACTAGTGCACTAGTGCATGGGCAAGTGCAGGTCGTGGAGCAAGTGAGAAACAGGAGTACAAGAGCATGCAAGAGAGAGATAAGTCTTTGGGGATTATAACTGGGAATTTAACCAACTAACCCTTCAGGATTCCCTGCACTTGCAGTAGCTCTGCCCCTCTAACCAATGATCTTTTACAAAGGTTAGACTGACAGGCAAGCACCTTTCCTATGTCATGCTTACTTCACTGCACATGTGTCCATTTCCCCCATTGTTTGATTCCTCCCTCAGTGATCAACAGGGAATGGACTGGTGGGGAGTGTGAAGTCACGGCTTCCTTGTACAGCTGCCCAGATGACCATGCTTATATTGTCTGACCTCCCCTTTGCTTCCCTCCCATTATTAATATTAGCTAGCTAATTGTGATGACAGCAGTTTCATTGTAAAGAAATTTCTGAAGTTATATTTTTATTGTCATTCTATCTAATAATTTCTACATGATTTCTCTTTAAATCAGTATTTGAACTTTATTAAAATATATTTGGCTACCAGGATCCTTAAGTACTTCTAGTATCCCTATTTTCTGTTTGTGTCACTTGTGTTTTTGCAAATTATATTTAAAATATCAGCAGCTTTGTGTCTCAAGTTCCAGATGGGATATCAAAGACAGTTATTGCAAAGATGTTCAGCCATGGAAGGGTGTCTCATGAAATTTATTTAAATTCTGGTCAATAGTGGTGATTGCTGAAGCAAGAGGAGGGATAAATGGTGATGGAAAAACATAAAATAAAGAACAAAATAAAATAAATCTATAAGTGGTTCTTCAATGAAGTGAGCTCTAACTTAGGGAGTGTTTAAAATCTTGAATACATATGCAAAAAAATAATAAGCTTAATATAATGAGTTTGTTCCAAGTAATTTATTAATTCCATACCTAATTTAAAACTATGGTTTATGATCTATATTACAGTAATTGAAAATATAGTGCATGGACAGTTTTAGAGTTTAAGAGTGAGATTTTAAAAATATGAGATTGTTTAGAGCTGATTGCTCACAGGAATAGCTCATGTTCTGACACAAGTATATACAAAAATCCCTTCACTATAGTCACTTCTCCAAAGAAGGAAGGAATGAGCATCTTTATTGTTCACATAAAATCAAGAACAACGTTACATTATGAAAGTTACATATTGTATAAGCAAACCATAACATTATAACTTGTAGGTATATTCCTACTTTCGGCTCTATTATAGATAGACTAGAGGCCCGATGCATGAAATTCATGCAAGAGTAGGCCTTCCTTCCCCCAGCTGCTGGCAAAGGCTTCCCTCCGGCACCCGGAACCCGGGCTTGCTTCCCTCCTGCTGACGGCAGGCACTCAGACCCGGGCTTCCCTCCAGCCCCACCTTCATCCAGAAGGACGTCCAGAATGACATCTGGAATGATGTCCAGTCTAATTAGCATATTACCCTTTCATTATTATAGATAAAGGCCACATTGGACTGTAGAATTTAATTAAAAATGTTCATTAGATAGCATTCAGTTTTTATCAGCATCCAGCACCCATTTCATATTCTGCCACTTAATAAGCTCAAATGACCTTGGACATTATATTGAGGAAAATAAATGTAAATAAATGTAAATAAATATTGACATCTAAAGGAGAAGCTTGATGAGATTGGAGTTTCCTGTATACTACAGCTGCTCCTTATTTCCACTTGGGAACAAAACAAGTGGAAATTAGCATCAATAACAGTGGAAGAATATAGATAAGGTTTTTATGCCATAAATAAATTAATATAAATAAACAAAACATGCTGATTTTATGGATATTCAGTGAGGACATCTATAACCATGGCCTTTAAGGAAGCTCTCTCACTGACACTTACAATTTGTAGTGACGGAAGTATTGATGAGCTAGACAGCCCTTCCGGATCCATCCGAGCCTGACTTGACTTTCCTTCTGCAAATAAAATGCTGACAGTGTTACCATGCATTTGAATGGCAATAATTTCTATTCTTTTTCTAATATATATTCTGTGCTTTGGATAAAATATTTTCTTAAGTCACCCTTTAGGGCATTCCACTTTGTGTCAGTGGTTCTTAACCCTGTAATCCAAAGGCATTTATTTCTCTTCCTGCTGGGCCATCTCCCCTGCTTTCCCCTCCAGTCACTTCTGAACAACATGCTGACATGGGCTGTTTTTCAACTGTTGACAATGACAATGTCCCAAAGCAATTTGAAGTAGGTACCTCATGCCTGATTCCTCAGAGGCTATGGGTCCATGGCCCTTTCCACTTCCTTTTGTAAGGACGAAGAGAAAAAAGTGACACCTAGGTTTCTTTGCATGTTGTTTCTTTGTTGTTATGTTAGCCTAAAAATCAATCATCACAAAGTGTACACATATCCAGTTCAGACTAGAAAATCTAGAACTAAGGTTTACTTGGTCTAATGAAACTAAATGATGTATAGGACTCTATAGGTGATTTACAAATTCTGAGAATGGCAAAATTTTATATAAACATAAAATGTGCAGTTCCTCTGGCAAGCACGGTGCATAAAATTGCATTGTGTATCCTGTCAGCGTTCCTATTTTTCAAGGGTCTCTTAATATTTAAAATATGCAGTGTGCTTTGCCATTATGGCAGTGTACTTTGCTCTGTGGATGTTTTATTTTCAGAGTTCTTATGGTTTTTATTATTTGTCACAGAACAAGAAGACTTATGCAAATATACATATTGGCACACTATTTTTGTATAGATGTGTTGTGTTTGTACATGTCAGACTTTAAAATATATAATGGTGTACAAAATACAAATGTCCTTGGTAAAATTATATTAAGTAAAGTAGCTGTCAAAGATATATATTCAAACAGCTTTTCAAGTGAATAGTCAACCAAATTCTGAGTATTGGAATACATGAAAGTTTGTTCACCAGTTCGGTGACTCTTTAGCTTTATAAAAAATTCTGACATAATTTTTACCTAGGTTGTCCTCTCACTGTGCTATTAAAAAACACTAAATAACAAACTATTTCTATTTCTACTTATAGTTGTGTCATTTTTTTCTAAGTTACATGCAAGTCATTTACCAGTAATTTTCTTTGTTTTCTACTTCATTTGGGCTTTGGTACTGCTATAATAAATATTTGATAATATTTATTGGTTATCACCATGCTCTTTGATCAAAGACTTGTATTATGGCTCCATTAACCAATTAATAATGACCCTATCAATTTCAGACTAATTCAATTAGACTAAATCTGAATTCTTATTCATGAAATATGTCAAAGTTCCCAGCCAAATCAAAATCACACCCAAAAGGTACATAAAAGGTATGTTAATTCTGCTCTCCCAAGGTGATCTTATTTTTTATGAACTCAGTAGAAAGTCACTTTCAATGAATTAAAAAGAATAGTATCATTCTTTTCCTTACAAATTTTCTAAGTTTTATATATTTTTCCCAAACATATTTTACTCTTTCTAAAATAGAATTTGGAGAAATTGGGTAAGAACTTACCTGCTAGCTTGATGTCAAATTTAGTTAATTTTAGCTATAATGTTTGAAAATAATTTTTCAAACCAATTCAAAAAATTGGATTTATGCAGGATATTACAAAGATCTGTTCATTAAGAAAAGAACAGAAAATCAAATTATTTTCCCTTTATATGTCATGATTTAAGTGAATTAATCAATGTCAGGCAATAGATTTAGTCTTTAGAATCTTAATTTATTAACTCAGAATGTGTGCATACTTTTGGTTGTTTCTATTTTTTAAACATATTTGAGATGTAATGAAAAAATCTTGAGACATAGACTTTCATTTAGAACTATTTCACACATAGAGCTTTAATGAAACCTAGTTTGTTTTTTTAAATTTTTCCTTTGAACTACATTTGGAAAGTTCCTCTGGAGCCCAGAAAGGGAACCTGACTTTAAGTGTCCCTGTGCTGAGCTTACCTCCTTTTACCACATTCACCTGCTAAGTCGTGACTGCTGCAGCCTTTGATTCCTTCATATCGTCCATGAAGCATGTATTCAAATATATGTCAGACGATGACTTTCCAAGCTATCTGGACAGAGTCCTCTATAACTGCCGTGTGAGGATTCCAACCTCTGAACAGTGGTAACCAAGACCCAAAGTCTGCCCTGTGGCTTAGGGGGCCTGACAGTCACTTTCCCCCAGACAGAAACTGTGTGCTGCGACCGGTACTCTACCTCCCAGAGTCCCAGCCCACCCACTTCTCCATAATACAAACCTGGCAGAGTAGAATAGAATATATTTTGCCTCTATGTTAGATCACTGATTCACTCAATATGTGTTTATTGAAACAGCTTGTGTATGCCAGGTGCATGGTGAACAATGAAAACCAAGTTGCCTATCTCTATGATTTTGCACATGACAAGAGAATACTTTGGATTCTCTGTTATTAAGAAAATAAGTTATCCTTCCTATGTTAAGAGGAAAAACAGCAAGAGTAGGAGAGGCTTGTCCTTCAGACTAACTAAACTGTAGCACCTAAATATCTACTGATTCTTAGTAACAACGCTGGAGGCAGGGTTGATAGCTAAAGGTCAGAAAGGAAATTCTCACAACTGCCTAATAGATGTAAGAGGCAAAGGGGAACCCTTATGACTAGTGTGCTGGCAAACACCTGGACTGTTCTCTCTCTGTTCAACTTAAGGGAAAGAAAACAAGATGATGTGGGGCTTATATTTAAATATGCACCATCACAAAAAATAGACATCCTAAAGGTATGAAGAAAAATATAAAAATGGAAAACTGTCTACAGAAACAATAACTTACTATAATGTATATAAAGATAGTTTCTCTATGAGTTGAGCTAAATGTTGCAATGATGAGGAAGCTATCTTCTAATCTAATAAAAGAGAAACATGCAAATTGACTGCACCTTCACTATGCCCCAAGCCACTCCCACCAGCCAATCAGAGCGACTATATGCAAATTAACCCAACCAAGATGGTGGCCAGCAGCCACGGAGCTAGAGCAAGCAGGAGACTTGGTTGCCCTGGTGATGGCGGAAGCCAAGCTTCCCGTCTGCCTTGGCCGGCTGTGGCCTCCGCTAAAGGCAACAAAGTTTCAATTATAGAAGATAAATAAATCCCAGATACCTGCTTCCAGCCAGCCTCCACTGGGAGCTTGGGTGGCTGGGGGCTGTGGCCAGCCTGTAAACAGCCATCAGCCCCTCACCCAGGATGGCCACACCCTCAAGGGGTGAGGGTCCCCACTGGGGGACTTGGCCAGCCTGCAAACAGCCATCAGCCCCTCACCCAGGATGGCCACACCCTCAAGGGGTGAGGGTCCCCACTGGGGGACTTGGCCAGCCTGCAAACGGCCCTCAGCCCCTCACCCAGGCTGGCCAGGCACCCCAGCAGGGACCCCCACCCTGAAGGGGGTGTGGCCAGTCTGAAAACAGCCCTCAGCCCCTCACCCAGGCAGGCCAGGAACCCCAGCGGAACCCCCACCCTGACCCGGGACACCCTTCAGGGCAAACCAGCCAGCCCCCACCCATGCACTAGGCATATAATAAAAGGGTAATGTGCAAATTGACCCTAACAGCAGAATGACTGGGAATGACTGGTCACTATGACACACACTGACCACCAGGGGGCAAAGGCTCAATGCAGGTGCTGCCCCCTGGTGGTCAGTGTGCACCCACAGGGGGAGCTCTGCTCAGCCACAAGCCAGGCTGATGGCTGTCAGCACAGCAGTGATGGCAGGAGCCTCTCCCACCTCCTCAGCAGTGCTAAGGATGTCCGACTGCAGCTTAGGCCTGGTCCCCACTGGCAAGTGGACATCTCCTGAGGGCACCTGGGCTGCCAGAGGGATGCCTGACTGCCAGCTTAGGCCTGATCCCCAGATGAGCGGGCCTAAGCCAGCAGGTGGACATCCCCCAAGGTGTCCCAGACTGCAAGAGGGCACAGGCAGAGGCATCAGGCTTGGGCAGGGGACCCCCATCTCCCTCTGATCGCCGGATCAGACCCCCATGCAGGCTTAACGCCTCTCGCCAAGGCAACAGGCCTGGGCAGGGAACCCCCAGAACCCTCTGATTTCCAGCTCTGCCCCTGCCCTGGCCTGATGCCTCTGGCCCAGGCATCAGGCCTGGGAAGGGGACCCCCAGACCCCTCCGACTGCCGGCTCCACCCCCGCCCAGGCCTGATGCCTCAGCCAGAGGTCTCGACCCCCATCACCCTGCAATAGCCAAATTGGTCCTTTGCACAGGCCTGATGCCTCTGCCAGTGTGTCAGGCCTGGACAGGGGACTCCCATCTCTCCCTGATCACTGGCTTCTGGGGCCTCTGGGGCAGGCCTGCGGCCCAGGATGGTGGCTCTCACTGGCAGCTGCGCTGCCCCGCCCTGCCTGTAGTATGCAAATTAGCCACCATCTTTGTTGGCAGTTAATTTGCATATCACACTGATTAGCCCATGGGAGGCGTAGCGAATGTATGGTCAATTACCATGTTTGTCTATTATTAGATAAGATATAACATACAGTAAGTGAAAAAACACAAATTACAAAACTACATTATATTGTGAATTTGTTGAATGAACACATATGGGAAGAGCAAATGTCTAATATGAATATCAAGATGTCAATTAGACTCTGGGTAGTAGAAGTATAGGTTATTTTATCTGGATTTCTTATATCTCTGCATCACCTGGAATTTCTACAATGAATGTTTATTACATTTATGTTTCTATAATGAATCTATTTTTCATATCCTTTGACCAAATAATCTTAATTCCATTAATTTAGCCTATGCAAGTGAGATAGGTGACCAAATGAAAGGACTATTATCTCATGAAACTATTGATTTTAAAAGAAAATAAATTAAGGGTACAGGGAGAGGTAAATATTTTACAGTAAATAAATGATTGTGGTAAATCCTTAAAACAGCTTGTTAGGACAAAAATATCTTAAAAGTAGTTTACTGATATAGAGAATTACCAGTGAAATATTATGAAAAAGAAGAATAAACTAATTAACCTACAAATATGGAATAAAAGTGCAATCAACACCTGGTAACCAAAATTGTTCAAATGCCAAGTTCAACAAGTTTGTCTAAAAAAAAAAAAATCCATGTTTATGGGGGAGTGAAAAACATTGATTATATTTGCTAGTTAGGTAGAGGTTTTTAAAATATTTCTTCTTAGTATTTCTCAGTATTTTTCATATCATGTATTACTTTTATAATGAGAAATATTATTACAAAGTATGAAATATTAATAATTATTATGCTATCTCCCAATCTTAGTTAAAATATGCAGTTGAACTACATGTATAAGTGAACTTTGGAAAAGTTAATAGTTATGAAGTGACAACAATCATGGGGAGCAGCTCAGTTGACATATGGCGCTGTTCATGTTATAATTGCAGGTAATTGTTAAGTAAAGAATAATCTCAATTTTGAATTGAGGGCAGATGATGCCTGGATATTTGGAATGTCTACAATATGCCAGGTGTCCTACAAAACACACTCCTGGGTGATCACCTGGGCTGGGAAAGCTTGTTTATGACACTATACACATGTTATAATGGTTTCACATGTAAAAGCCACATTGCAAAACATCAGTAAAACTGTAAATTCCCTCTGTCCTTTGAAAGGTTATTTTATGGTATCTTTTTTCTTTTGTAAAAGTGGTCATAGTTTTAAAATTCCATAGGGAAAAAGCAATTGCTATTGTAAAAGTTTTAAAATATTACTGGAATTTAAAACTTTTTTAGAAAGGGAGGAATGCAAATCATGAGTGTTAGAATGAGTGGATTTATCAGGCCTCATATAATATTTTAAGGTTCTGAACCCATAACCTTAGAGTTACTAAAGCATATCGGATAAGGAGTTGGAAAATAGTTCACAATAAGTTGATGACATTAACTACTGAAAATATGGACTGAAAGCATAACCAACACCTGATAACTAACAATATTGTTCAAATGCCAAATTCAATTAATTATGTGCTTTAACATAGCTAGGATTATATACAATTGTTTCATGTAATGTTGAGGTGAAAATTCTTTGTTTAAACCAAAATGTTACCTAAATATTTTACCCATAATTCTATTTTAAATACTACATTATCCTCTTAGATTCAAAGTTATTTCTATTTAATGAGTTAATTTTGCAAATCTCCATGAAGTTATAAAATATATAATCCAAAATAATTGATGCAACCTAAAAGCAAAAACTAGAGCATTTTAGATGCAGCTGGCTGGCATATTTCTGTGATAAATCTCTTTGGCCTTTTTCTTCACTCTCTACACACTTATTGATCTGTAGCACTTTTCATTTTCATCACCCTTTAGAAACAGCTCCATGAAAATCATGACTTTCCTAGTCTTCCCTATCTTCTTCCAGGGAGCCATCTGTCAGGGTGTTATGCAGTTATTTGAAATGTAGCTTATCTTGACCTTTTTCAAATAAATGCTCTTAGTTATTCTACACTGTTTTTCTAAGTTAGACTCTCCAAATATGCTTTGCTAGGAAATTACAGGACGTTTTACAATAAAAAAAAGTTATATTCCTACATAATCCTCTTGCAATACTCATATATCATCTGAGCTTCTCTATGTATCTATTCTCTCATTTTTCCACACTTACAATTAAAAGAAAAAAATCGCTATAATGTATAATATAATTTTCTCTTCTAATATTATTTCGGAGCCATTCCCTATTGTAATATAATCAATATTCAAGTGGGGGTGCACAACATTCCATACAATTAATTATATTATGTTTAGCTAAGCATTTTATACATGAATGGGAATTTCAGTTGATTCAAATTTTCTCTACTTTAAGTAAAAATAAAACAACTGTCTTTGTATATATCCTGAGAAGGTGACCAAAATATACTACAATCCAGAAGTTGCTCTTAGGACAATCTGGCCACCAGTTTTTCTATTTCTGTATTTATGCTTCTAATAAGTTGTTCAAAAACTCATACTAGATTCTTTCCTCAGATTTATTTGCTGTTTGTTATCAAAGCCTTATATTGCTCTGACTATATTCTATATATTATTTTACACACTTAATACATATTAACTCATCAAATCCACATAAATCCTGTGGACTATTATCTTCATTTTTCAGATGAAGAAACTGAGATGCAGAGAGGTAAGGTAACCTGCCCAGGGGCAGATAGCTAGGAAGGGCAGAGTGGATTGGGAAGCAGACCACCGCTCCACTAGTATGTGCTGCCTCTCACAATCACATTCCTGAAGATCAGAGGCAGTTTTAACCAGTTGCCTTCCCACTAAAAATTGGTTGTTACCACCATGACATTGTGTTTCCTTGACCAGTAATATAATCCCGGGTGGAGAAACGAGAGAAAGGCCATTAGCATTGTCTGTTATGTGACATTGTGGCACCGTTAGCCATAGGTTGATTCTTGTCCATGGAACATGTTTAGGAAGTAGTTCTCTCTCGATCCAGCAAAACCTTTATTGAGGAACCATTACTTACAAGGCATATTTAATACAGATCCAGATAGGAAGTGCAGTGCACCAAAGCCACAAGTCTACCCATGTGCCAGCTCAGAGCCCTAAATAACCTGCTCTACTTGAGCCAAACCTTGAGAGGTGAGGGTTTGAAATAGCAGAAGGCACTTTGTCCAACACGTTTGCAGTACAACTTTAACTCAGAAGATCTGCAAGAGCGCAGAGTGGTCCTGGGCTCGGGGTAAGCACCGGTCCAGAGGAACGGGCTTTTCTGGGATGCTCCTGCGTGCTGAGCATGAGGGTGATATGTGCATGAGCCTGTCTCAGAGTGAGATCTGAATATGCCCTGTTGCAGCAACCTCATGACATGTGTGGGGTGCTGATTATTTTTATAGTGAAAAGGGGTTTGCTTAAGCCTGATACTCTAAGGTAAATGTAACAAATTTTAGGACAAGATCCAACTTGAAACAGATTGGTGACTATTTAAGTCAAGAAGTTGACTTAACTGCAAAAGAAAAAAAAAAAGAAAAACATTCCTAAATTTAAAAAAAAAAAAAACTGGAGAAGGGGAGCAGTTACAGCAGGAGAAAACCCTATCTGTTAGAAAGAGCCAAGACATACAACGGAAAGAGAAAACATCTCCCCGCAGGAAGCCCCGCTGACTCTAAGAAACGCTACAGAAAAAGAGATGCTATAAGTCTCCTCACTGTGTCATGTCAGCTAACGACTATATAGGAAGTTTAGGGAGTGAGGAATCTCACCCTGGAGGTGTTCATGTTCTTGGAGGCAGTTTGAGTTCTTGTGTGTTTATAGCCTTGACGGCAAACATTGACTCAGAGCGCTGTAAGAGAGACAGAGAGAGTGTGAATGAATGTGTGTGTGTTTCCATTTATTGAGTGTTAGCAGCATCAAGTACACTTTGAAGACCAGCAGCTATGTCTACATGTCTCAGCACAATTAGATTTGGAATTAGGACAAAAGCAATCCATATTTTTAAGCTCCAACAGCTGAAGAACAGAGTGGAAATTCGTGTTAGAAAACAGGGCTGCTATCCCAGTATTGTAAAGCCAGGATTGTTTTTGTCTAGGGCTTAGAGTTTCTGTAAATTTGATGAGTGTGATGAGAAAGCTTTGAGATGCCTCAGAAATTCCTGAAATAGTCACAGAGAATGGGAAAAGATCATGGACTGAGAATCTCTATGTATGGCGGGACTTTGAATGAGAAAGACATGGATTTGACTCTGGGATCCTTCATTTACTCACTGTTTATCTTTGACTCAAGTTATGTTAGACATCTATTCCCTCATCCCTAAAGTGAAGAGAATACCCCATCGTACAGGGTTGCTGAGGGGGCTCAATGAACACATACAAGAAAGCACTTAGTATAGTGTGAGGCAAAGCAGTTTCCTTCCCATTTTACCACAGTTTTGCCACCCTGCATTGCTAGGATGCACAAGGTTTTTAATACATGCTTGGAAAATAGCAAAAATAGAGCACAGTATTTTGTAGTTTTTGTTAAACTTTCTAACGTATTTTAATAAATCATTAAAGCTCAATGTGAGCCTTGTGTTTTTAATTAAAGAATGTTTTAAAAAGCAAATAAAAGTTTATATGAATTTTTAGGAAAATGGTTCTAGGCTGTGAAACATTGGGAACTTTGTTCATATTTTTATTTGATGAGCATGTATGTCATTAAATATGCTCTATTCAATGCATTCTCCTAGCCCTCTCTTCTCATTCATGACCTGTATCTGACCCATGACTATCTATTTGTGGCTATGAACATCTCAGGATGGAGAATCTGAAATAGAAACAAAAGGACATAGTGGTTGAAAGCAACCAAGGTCACACATGGGATCATGACAGTTAAAGATGATAAGATCAAGGATGTAACAGGGCACTTAGTCATAGGATGTAGGAGGAAGTAGGTGGCTATTGTAAGAGGAGAAAGGAAGTCATAGATCAAGAAATATTAAGGAACAAAAAGTAAAGGTCTTATAAGAATTGTCCACATGGAAACAAATTGTTCCTTTTTTATTTAATGAGCATTACATGATGTAAGAAAAGATGCATGAATTAGGAAATGAAGAGGGAGAATGCTAAATTATTCAATGTTATGTATCCTTTGATAAAAATCATCCCTATCTTTTGTATTTCAGTTTGATGAATTTAATGCTTACTGAACCACCATAGGTATTTAATTATATATATTTGTCCTTTAAGTATATATTTTACAGGAACAAACACATCATAAACACAGATTCCAAAAGTCATGGATGTATATTTTAATCACCTTTCATCTTTGAACAATACTTGACTTTCTCCTCAATATTTTCAGGATTGTAGTTTTCTGAAAGGGGATTTTCATTAGACAATGATTACTATTAATTTGTTATATATTAATTTGTTATATATTAATGAACTGATGAACTGATTAAAATTCATGGAAACAGGATTGACATTTTATTTAATGTTTAATTTTGAAACTCTAAGACAATTTTTGTTTCTGATGTGTACATAGCAACTTTATTATTATGAATTTATCAGTAAAGTCAGGAAATTGAATTATAATACAATTTCTGGGAGATAATGACCAGCCTCAAGAAGGTCAAGCTTGCCAGTTTGGAACTGTCTGAGTTACACAAAACTGCACAGCTGGATGAATCAGTTTAATATAAAATTGATTGTTATACTGAAATGACCATCTTTTTATTTTAAAATGGTCAAAGTGGTTGATCAAGTTTTAAACTGTTTACCCCAGTGGCAAATCCAAATTATAAGCCATTAATAAACATAGTCATTAGTTTCAAATTACATATAATCAATGGAATTTTGCCTTTAGCATATATGTTTCTTAATCTCCTGAGTTCAAGAGACTTGCAAATGTAAAATGGACTCTATTGTGGCATTTAAATTATGTCTTTTCCTTTTTTTAGGTAGATCTTCTTGTCCCTACCAAAGTGACTGGCATCATTACACAAGGAGCTAAAGATTTTGGTCATGTACAGTTCGTAGGCTCCTACAAACTAGCTTACAGCAATGATGGAGAGCACTGGACTGTATACCAGGATGAAAAACAAAGAAAAGATAAGGTAAGTCATCCATGTGGTTTATAATATGCTGAGGTGGAGGATCAAATTGTATCCCAGTTTGATTGAATGAACTGCTTATATATAATATATATGCAATGAAAATAATGGCCACATGCATTGAAAAATGTATGTTAGATAAAAAGCTTTAAAGAATAGCACTGTAAAGGAGTTTATAGTCAAATATGGTAATAGTGCAACCTGTAGAAAAACAAATTACTTTACTAATAGCAATATCTATATTATCAATTACCTAATATCCAACTAAGTAAGATTCAGCTTATATTTTATAAACATAATAGAAACTTAACTAATTTATCGTAAAGCACATGTAAATATTGTTCCAACACATGATGCTATTATTTTCATTATTAAACTGCATTACTGGTATTAGAAAAATGTTCTTTGAAGAAAAATATTTCAAACATTAACTAAAATATTTTTAAATGTGTTTTATTAATTATGTTGACAATTAGGAATTTTAGAAATATACAAATTTCAACTCCTGTACTAGTTCATCAAAATTAAAATATAGGACATTCCTCTGCTCAACTTCCTAAATTGAATTTTGATTCATATATTTGTTTAATTTTTGACCTGTATAATTTATTTTAATATTACAATAACAGATACATATTAATGCACCATACAATTCTATCCCATATAATTTCTAATTGTTTTTCTAAAAGTTGTTACCATTTTGAACAACTTTTTCTGGTATCTACTGGTCTGGATTTTTATGGACCCTGGAGAATGGACATGCTCTGGGGTAATAGCAATAATTAGTTGAGTCAAATATTAAAATATGGCCTCAGCTGGACTAATGAAATTGAAATTAATTCATTGCTTGGAGCCTTTTTGCAAATAACTCTAGCTTTCTGAGAACATCAACAGAAACAAAATATCTTTGTTTAAGGATCTGGGTGAACATATAAAACAATTTTATACACATTAAGTATTTCTGAGTTAATAATGATTTTTTTTCATTTTATATAATAGCTCTTCCTGCTATTGTGTTATTAGCCAATAGAGACTTGAGAATATCTTTTTTCTTCAAGTATTCTGGCAGAACACTTATAAATTTTTCTAGAAATTCTAATCCTGCAATGGCTATTTAAGCGAGTCAACAGAGTCTGAATTCAGTTCACACAAACTCTGTTTTAGAGGACCATGTTTTAGGTTAGGTAGGAAAGCCACATCTATTTACCTTTTAACATCTTAGAGCAAACTCACTTAGCTTCTTGATACATTCATTGAATATCTCAGAACACACACATTTTGCCATCTAAGAAACTGTTGTACCTTGCAATGTCACAATTTAATTGGCAGCACTTATTATTTTCTAGAATATAAAATAATGCCATGTTTTATAAATAGTGGTATCTTAGATTGAATTAATATTGGGTATTTTGTAAAACTCTGTTCAAATTTATTTTTGAGCTGTAGACAAATATCTGCCACCATTTATTGCAAGTAATGATTTCATTTCCTGTCTTTCACATTTTACAGTAGGCAGTCTGATGCATAGAAAATATTTATGTTCCATAAGGTGAAGATTTATAAACTTCATAAATTATACAACTCTTGAAATTAATTTTAAAGTAGATAAGTATTTTCATCCATAACCCATGTCTAAAAAGTACATTTATAATAAGTAGAAAGCACATTTATAATAGTGAAATCATTATATAGGATGATTTGGGAAGAGGTATAAAGAAAAATATGGTGAAACCACTGTGGTGTGAAATACTTGTCTGCATTTACATTAAGCATGTGATTTAATGATTATATGTGAATAATTTAAAATTTTTTCCTTAATAGACTAGAAAATTTCATATTAACACATTTTACTTCATTATCTTAGTCTGAAATATATGTAAAACTTTTGTGCTATGTTGGCCAAGTTACTTGATAGTGTTGTTCAGGTGTTCCAGATCTTTACTGATTTTTTATCTACTTATACTCTCAATTACGGAGAGAACAATGTGAAAATCTCCAACTATAATTGAGAATGTCTCCTTGCAGTTATAGCAGTGTTTGCTTGATGTATTTTGAAGCTCTGTTAAAAGATGCATGAGTAGCTGAAACCGGTTTGGCTCAGTGGATAGAGCGTCGGCCTGTGGACTGAAAGGTCCCAGGTTCGATTCCGGTCAAGGGCATGTACCTGGGTTGCGGGCACATCCCCAGTAGGGGGTGTGCAGGAGGCAGCTGATCGATGTTTCTCTCTCATCGATGTTTCTAACTGTCTCTCTCTCTCCCTTCCTCTCTGTAAAAAATCAATAAAATATAAAAAAAAAAAAGATGCATGAGTAGTTAGAATTGTAATGTTCTCTTGCTCAAATAACTCCTTTATCATTAGAAAATGACCTTCTTTATCTGGATAATATGTTTTACTCTGAAATCTACTTTATGGGTATTGATAGAGGTACTTCAGCTTTCTTTTGATTAGTAATATGTTGATATATGTTTTCCCCATCCTTTACTTTCAGCCTTTCAGCCTAATTGTACATTGTATTGGAAATGCATTTCTACTGTGCAGCATATACCTGGGTCTCCTTTTTTAAATCCAACTATCTCTGCTTTTTACTGGGGTATTTATATTTGAAATGAGTATTGATGTAATTGGGTTCACATCCGTCATCTTACTATTTATTTTCTACTTGTCACATGTTTTCTTCATTTTGTTCTATTTTCCTACCTTCTTTGGATTAATCGAATGTTTAATGTTTTCTTTGTCGACTTATTTTCTATAACTTTTTTTTGTTTTAGTGATAGTATCCATTTTAAACTTATCAATCCTACCTTCAAATTAATATAAAGCCTCAGAAACTTACCTCCATAAGCATAAGTAAAATAGATTATAACTTTAAATTCATGTACTTAGGAGCTGCATTTATTATAAGACATGATTTTGATTTTGACATTTCCAAAATAAGTCTTATTTTAAAAAATAAATAGGCTCCCATTAGGCAAGTTAGAAAATTATAAGTGCATACTGACACAGTCAGTGGAAAAGGTCTAAACCAGAATTCTCATATGAGACAATGTTACAGTGTCATCTATCCAATGTCAAAATTTCTGAAAAAATTAAACCACTTCAATATTATAAACAGGACAATTAGCTAAACTCAGCTAATGTAACTTGTAGTTTTGAAATCAAATTTAGCCAATTTGTTTATAATATTATAATTCAAAACAATGAAGAAAAGACTTAGATAAGTTTACTATGTATTACTGACAAAACTAACACCAATCCTATATAATAAAGAGGTAATATGCAAATTGACCCTCACAGCCTCATGTCACAAGATGGCCTGCAGGGGAGGGCAGATAAGGGGGAGCAGGTCTGCAGGGAAGGGCAGTTGGGGGTGATTGGGCTGGCAGGGGAAGGGCAGTTGGGGGAAATTGGGCCAGCAGGAGAGCAGTTTGATGTCAATTATGCCGGCAGGGGAGTGGTTAGGTGTCAATCAGGCCAGTAGGGGAGCAGTTAGGGGGCTATCAGGCTGGCAGGCAGAGTGGTTAAGGGCAGTCAGGCAGCTAGGAAGGCGAGTGGCTAGGAGCCAGCAGTCCTGGATTATGAGAGGGATATCCGACTGCCGGTTTAGGCCCGATCCCTATGGGATGGGGCCTAAATTGGCTGTCAGACACCCCCCAAGGGGTCCCAGATTGGAGAGGGTGCAGGCTGGGCTGAGGGACACCCTCCCTCCCCCCCGCCTCCCCCTAGTGCATGAATTTTGTACACCAGGCCTCTACTAAACTATAAAAAAGAATGCAGCACTTACTATTATAATAAAGAAATACATTATGTATAAGAAAAAACTTCAGGAAATAAACAGCTCCATTCCCACAGATAAGGGAATTTTATAAAATAAATGAGAAAATGTATTGCATAAGTTTTTTGAACATTTGTGAATATATGTATTTATCTCTTATATATCAAAATTACGATTTTGCTTTCTTATTTTCATTACAATTATTACTAGGAATCTGTACTAATAAAAGGGTAATATGCTAATTAGACTGGATAGACTGGACATCTTCCAGACGTCCTTCTGGATGTCTTTCTGGATGTCCTTCTGGACAAAGCCTCAGTGGCGGCGAAGGCAGAGGGCTGGCGACAAAGGAAAGGTGGCAGTGCAGGAGAGGCAGCGGCGTGGGCTGGCACCATGGCTCCTTTCGCAGAAGTGGTGCAGGAGAGGCCTTGGCATGGGTTGGTCCAGCGCCACGGCCCCTTCTGCAGAGGCAACGCAGGAGTGGGGGCTGAGCAGTCCCGGTCCCCGTGCTGCCCCTCCCGCAGAGGCAGCGGCACAGGCCCGGTCCCAGTGTCACACTTCTGCAGAGGCTGGACGGGATGCGACCTGCTGTGCCTCAACCTCCCACAGTCCCTCCCACAGCTGGCCTGGCCCCAGTTGCCCCCACCCACCAGTGGTCAGGGGGTTGGGCCAGTGCTAAGAAGCCAGGACTGAGGGCCGGGAGGTCCAAGGGCCAGCAGCTGTGGCAGCCAGCAGTGGCAACAGCAGTAGAGTGATGGGGGTGGCGACTTCCCCTGATCGGCTCTGTCGCCTCCTGCTGAGGGAGGCCAGACTTCAGCTTTGGCCTATGGGGAGCGGGCCTAAGCCATCAGTAGGATATCCTCTGAGGGCTCTCAGACTATGAGAGGGGGCAGGCTGAGCTGAGGGACCCCTCCAGTGCATGAATTTTTGTGCACCGGGCCTCTAGTTTACTTATAATTTCATATATCCTTTATAGATGTGCTCATCTTCTTTAGAGAGGCCCTACACAACTTAGCAATTAATTTTTCTAAACTTCAACAAGCCAACTTCTGTTGACTCTTCGTATTATTTATGTCTCGTTTTCCATGGTTACTTTCCATAAGGGAAAAATGTCCTTATTCTTTACAAGTGCAAATTTAACTACAAGCTTTTGTCCTAATAAATATAAAAAGTGAACTGAATGTTTCAGGGAAAAATACGTGCCTGTGAAATGTTTTATTGATGCACATTTCAAAAGGAAATATTTACAGAGTTTTCTAATTCCTTTACTTGTGCCTTTCTGTTTGTTGTTTTAGACTTCTGGCTCTAATATATTTTTGGAGTTTGTGTATGGAATCTAATGTAGATCCAGAAATAAGATTTATTATTTCAGCAAAACAATATTAACATAATAGCAATATTTTAGATTTACTGTAAGTGACATAAATTAACTTTTTATAATGTATGCATGAATGCCTTTTCTGTTTTTCATTAGTCATAGCTGACTACCAAGCCTCAGGAAAGCAATGCTGAGGAAAATTATATATGTGCATAGGAGTGTCTAAATATATGTAGGAATACGTGTGTGTGTGTGTGTGCGTGTGTATTTGCACACCAATAGTCAATTGGAAAAAAAAATAGATGCTTTGTTCTTTTCATTTAGATGTCAGCTTTTCACTACCCTCTCAGAGCATTTATAAAAATTATAGTTAACTTCAGTAGTCTATATTTTTACAAAATTTCACATTAAACCTTTTATAATTGAGCATGTGATAACAGTCTCACCACAGTCCCTTCATTCTCTAGTTTACAAGATGTATTTTCTAACATTTAGCCAACATTTATATTTCTCTACAACATGGATTCAGATACATTTTTTTATTTGAAAGTCAAATGTTCCTTTGCTCTCATGAAAGTGACATTTGTTTTATACTTTTGGAGCTGTTTTTTTACTGCAGTTAGCAGGAAAATTGCACAATTTCACAGACACTTTCAGTATTTAATTTTTAAGGTTATAAGCCAAAGTAAAAACAATAAATTTCAGGAAGAGTACTTATATGGAAACATTACAAATTAAGATGGATTTTTTCATCCAGTATATTAGTCATAATATCATAGTGTTTAAATAAACCTGAATTCACACTTGGGGAGCTTCCATCTTTGGGGGGAAAATGAAGCTTCTAATATCCTATTTTGTCTCTCTCCCTGAAAAATCATCCAGGATTTTTAAAAGCATAAGTCAAAAACATTGCAGCTTTACTCTGGATTCTCTATAAGAGAAAATCCAAAACCCCATTTCCAATAAGATTTTGTTTGACCTTAGAGATTAATGACACATATTCATCAAGTACAGTCTACAATACTTTAGTGAACTCTCTAATTCAGTTGTTACCAAAAGCATCTGATCATACATGTGAGAGCATGTAAAGAAATAAAGATTTCTGGGCCCTGCCTCTGCTCTGGGGGTGAGCTAGGAATCTAACTATTTACAGAGGCCCCAGCTAATGTGAATAATAAGCAAGTGAGAAAGATTACTCTAATTGTCTCCCAAGTCAAAAGTAAGTTTTTGAAACTAAGTGTTAATTCTGAATTTTTACAAGTCAAAATGGAATATATTCTTATTCGTTAGAACTTTGGTTGACTTCTAATTTGCCAATAGAAGTCAGTATGAATCAATGTCTCCAAAGTTTAGATTTTAATAAGCTTGTCAAATATCTTATGAACACTAGAAGGTAAACACGTATTAGTTTTCAACAAATCTTAAATTTTAATAATAGATTTAACTAGTTAGGAACACAGATTATCCATTCACTCATGTGTCCAGTAGGCATTTATTGTCTACTCTATGCAGATGTATGGGGAAAAGAATCTCAGCATGACACAGTGGCTCCAAGAACTCCCAATCTAATGAGGAGCTCAAGACAGGTGGAAGAACTTTGTTTTCAAGTCAGCTTTTTTGAAGAATCAATACATAACCTACCCAGTATACTATCTGATAAGACAACTCTAGGAAAGAAGTAGAGCATAGGTTATGTCCATTTCATAAAAGTCCATGATTCTCCAATGGGAAAATAGATTTCCTGGTTCTTGGAGACTTCCTTTGTTTTCTCAACATTAATGTGAAAAACAAGCAGCAAGTCACAATTCTCATTAATAAAGCTTCCATAATGTGTATTGGAGGATATATTCAAATTTGACAGTAACTACAAGGCATCCTTCCTTTCTGCTGAAGCTGGCACCCTCCATTAGCTGAAATTAAATTTGAATATTTAAAACCTGGAAAGTCCAGCTCATCAGTGAGGCAGACTGAAGGAGACATGGGTCCAGTAGTCAATAGCCATGCTCTTCTTTTGAAGTTTGGCCTGGCTCAGAAATTTAAAACCTGAAGAAGCCCTTTGGAGGGAAAGAGATGGAATCTTCCGTGGCAACCACTGAGGAGGATGCCAGGAGGAGGAAAATGAAAGGGGTGAATTGGCCTTGCAAGGTGGAGCAGCCCCCAGTTTTTGAGCAGCAAGAGCAAAGAGAGATTCTCTTCGTCTCACATGGAGATGATGAGTTTCATGCGCTCAGAGCTCTGTTACTGCTTTACATAAGGCAGGGAAGGAGGGAAAGTAGCTGCTTTTCTGAAAGCAATTTTCAATAACTACTTGACTAAACAAAACACTCAACTTCAAAAATAGCAAGTGAGCTGTGCCCTTACATGATGGAGATTTATATGTAGCCACAGTAGAGTGCTTACTGAGGTTTTTGGTGAGTGAATTAATTAGAACTAAGTTAAAAAGATGAGGATATAGTTTGTTTTCTAAAAATAAGGACAGTCTTATTTAAATAACCACCATCTGGTATCACGGTTATTTAGAATTTTATCTGCTTTTTTCCTTGTTGTAATTCAATATTATGGGAACTGACTAAGATATGGCTGGTGTGAAGAATGCAAAATTGCCTATAGTTACATAAATGTGGTGGTATTTTCAAACTCCAGATATTACTTGAGAAGGTTGCTATTTTGACATAGTGTAAAGTTTAATGATGAGCTCACCCTTTTTAATTTTAAATTGTAGGGTGGGGAAAAGTAGGTTTATAATTGCTTGTAGGGAAAATAATACAATAACTAATAAATAATAACATAAGAATAAACTCTGTTTTTCATATACTCACAACTGTAAATCTGCTCAGGAGTAGAGAGAGGGAGATAATAATAGTTAATGTCATGATTCCACTTTTAGTGCTATAAAAACTACATTGAATTAAAGATTTAAAAAATGGTGTTCTTTAAGACTGAATGGAGGTCTGCTAACTGATGAAGAGACAAAATATTTATTGAAACAATGTAAATAAAGAGGTTCAGTTATTTTCATAATATATATATAGTATACCAATTACAAAACTCAAGGAAGTCCTATAAGTCCTCATTTAGCATTTGTAATGCATGCTCTTGCCAAAAATAGAATGGGATCTCTGTGAATTTTGCCAAGGTCTCTGAGCAAGAAGGCCACAATCTCATGAAATATTCCAGTATAGAATTGATATAGCAAAGTGAAAGTTGTTTGCAGTTCTAGATCTGCCTGCTGGATTGGGAAAGGATAAGCACATTGAACAAATTTAAATTTGCAAAGTAGCCTATTGTCACCAGTGACCAGAGTGACAGTTGTGAAGGTGCACAGAGAACAACATGCTGGAGACTCTTCTCAGAATCAGTTGTGAAGTGGGGGCTTGGGGTCAGAAACAAGGCAAAAAACTGGGTGCACCTTCAGAGGCAAATAGACAGGACTGTCTTTCCATTTTCATGTTTACATGAATACAGGTGTCCTGCCTACCTAAAGATGTCTGTTCCTGAACCTAGCATAAAGAAGGGTTTAGGAGCAGGAGAGGAAGAGAGGAATAGGAAGTGTATTTATGGGTTGGAGAGGGTTAGTAACTTAAATAATTACAATTCAAGAATCAAGTAACTAGCTACATGGTAGAAATAAAAGGTAACCTAAAGTGACAGACTAGCTATAGGAACAATCAGAGGCCATTGTCTGTTAAGGAGCTCATTAATTTTAAGAAGTCTCTTGTTTTATTTGGAGACAATAGAAAACTAGTTGTCTTTCTTCAAGGATTGATTTAAAGTTGCAAAGAAGATTTTTTGTTTGTTATTTTATAGTCTATAATATTAAAGATTAGCAATGTGAAATATATGGTTAATTTTGGCTAGGGAAGCCTTTACATTTCTTAGGTGGTAATTGTATTCTTTTAATCTTCTTTATTTAAAACAAAATTAAAGTGCTTGTTTAAGGACACACCATCAGGTAGTAGAAAAAAAACACAAGTAAATATCAAGCACAAAATCCATAAAACTCAATAATTTGGGGGTTGATTGCTCTTATGACTCATATTCAGTGACAGATAACATCCCAGCACAGATGCTATGAAACATCATTCTCAATAAGTTTATGGAGAAAGAGGAAAACAATGTAGGAAATACAATGAGTAATGAATATGTGTTTCTTCTTTGTGTTATTTTATGTCCTAAAAACCCAGAACGCCTTTATTTTCAAAAAATATGATAAACTACCTAAAATGTGAAAACACGTAGTTTTTTTAAGTTAACAGATATTCTGCATGAATGAAAAAAAGATGTGTGAAAAACACAAGAAATGTGTATATAATAGTGTTATTAAAGTAAAATGTTTATAAATAAAAAATAACATTTTTATTATTATACTAGAGGCCTGGTGCATAAAATTCATGAATGGGGGGAGGGGGTCCCTCGGCCTGGCCTGCACCATCTCCAATCCGGGACCCCTCAGGGGATGTCCAGCTGCCGTGTGGGATGGGGCCTAAACGGGCAGTCGGACATCCCTCTCACAATCCCGGACCACTGGCTCCTAACTGCTTGCCTGCCTGCCTGATCGCCCCTAACCACTCTACCTGCCTGCCTGATCACCCCTAACTGCCTCTGCTTGCCAGCCTAATTGCCCCCTAATTGGTCCCCTGCTGGCCTGGTCACCCCCTAACTGCCCCCCTGCCAGCCTGGCTGCCCCCTAACTGCCTCCGTCCTGGCCCGGTCACCCCCTAACTGTCTGAAAGGAAGTCAGATGTCAGGAAGATGTCCGATTAACCCAGTTTAATTAGCATATTACCCTTTTATTAGTATAGATGCTTTGGGGCCTTGTTTCCCAATGCTTCAATGCTGAAAGCCTTAACATTTTATTTTTGTTTTCCTAATCAGCCATCACTCATTAGAAATTAATAAAAATATCTGCACTGAAAATTCTGAATATCTCACATATATGATTGATTTACATATTATTAGACACAATCATCTATACTAATAAAAGGGTAATATGCTAATTAGGCCAGACATCTTCTGGATGTCCTTCCAGACAAAGCCATGGTGGCAGGGGCCAAGGCAGAGGTGGTTAGGGGCTATCAGGCCGGCAGGGGAGGGCAGTAGGGGTGATCAGGCCTGCAGGGTAGCAGTTAGGGGCATCAGGCCAGCAGGCAGAGTGGTTAAAGGTGATCAGGTAGGCAGGCAAGTGGTTAGGAGCCAGCAGTCCCAGATTGCAAGAGGGTGCAGGCCGGACTGAGGGCCTCCCCCCTGTGCAAGAATTTCGTGCACTGGGCCTCTAGTACAATATTCCTCAGTAGAAAATAATTACTTATTATCTTATTTAGGTCATCCTTGTACTACTACTATGAGGGACCCATCAAGTGTTAGAACAAGTAAGACACTATGCAATGACCAAACTGTTAACACATAAAAAATAAATATATTGATTGTTGATAGACTTGGAATGGTCAAGAAAATAAAACTTTAATAAATGATTTAAAATTCAAGTATTTTATCATTTACTAAATGGCTGTAATGAACCCAGTAAGGAACTTATCTAAGAAAAATTGTTAATATTTTTGTTAGAAAAATGGGAATGTCCTATTTAATGGGAATCTAGTAGTTATCTGTCATGCCATGAAATCAAGTACTCGATCAGTCTGAGTAAGACAGAATCCACGTCATTATTTTGGTGGTTGAAACTATGCATTGACCATTGGATAGAATACAGGGAAAAAAATGAATCCAATTCATTTCTAAATAAAATTCCAAGCAACTAATATTTTGACTTTTTAATATAATATTCTTTTGAAGGTAAAAAGAACCTTTCAAGAACACTAATTCTACATGGTGCACATGCCATTTTTACTATCCACCATCACACCATCACCTGCAGCATATTGAGCAATTAAAAGTCTTTACCACTTTCAAAATGAATTAATATTCCAGTCTTTTCTACTTTTCTTTAGTTTAAATCTAAAAAACACTAAAAGATACTTGTTATAGTTCCATGTTTATGCGAAACTATAACAAGATTTCTGACTCTTCCACACCTTCTAAAGTGACCCACTGGCTAGTGATTCTGATGTATTTCCTTTTATTGGATCTCAAAGTAAAATTGCATTAGGATGCATGGAGTGCTCTTGAGACACACATTTGTGTTAAGCCCCTTGGGGATCTTATAAAAAAGGCAACACATTTCTCATCATTACAAAGTTTCTGGTGTAGCTAGAAACGCAAAACTGATTAAAAGATAACTTTGAAAAATAAAAGATAAATCCAGTGATTATAGCTGTATGAAGGGACACTCCCCCCAGTTTTTCTGCAGCTGTGAACAGGTGACCAAACCTAAGAAGACTGAACACAGGAATTAACTTCCAGCTCTCCATTAAAGCTAGAAACAAATTTAATTTTGTACAGATAAATGAAATATTAAATAATTAATAATAGCTAAAAGAGGACGTTTTTCATAACAGTGAAAATAATACTACTTTTACATAGCAAAATAACACTTTTGTTTCTTACTTTTGGTAGTTCACCAATAGCTATAAGTAATAGCAAAGTTGACGTTTACCTCCTGATAGCAAGTATATTTTAATAATCAATATACCCTCAGATCTTTGAGACAAAATCATCCAGAATTCAGCTCAGACCAAAGCAGAGTTTGCACCTGCTCAGCTCAGGCAAGGATTCCCTATGTTCTTCCCATAAGATTGTCAGATTTAGGAAATAAAATAAAGGATGCCCTTTAAATATGAATTTCAGATAAACAATGAATAATTTTTAGTATGTGTATATCTCATAACTTATATCTCACAACCCCGTTTCCATTAAAGATCCCCTAGATCTTCCAGCTGGGTTAGCCAGTCTCCTGAGAATGCACAGAAGAACAGAAGATAAAGGAGAAAGCCTTCCTTCTTGCCTAGGCATACACACACACACACACACACACACACACACACACACACACACTCTCTGTTTCAGCTCTGAACTCCCCCTTTGCTGCTTCATCACTCATCTCCAGGATTATCTTCTGCCACTCCCTGATACTCTTTTCTCCTCAGCACCAGTTTGGATGAGACCCATGCTGAATGCTTAAATCACTGCTGTGCTCATACATGTGTCTCTGTACTAAGTCATTTCTGACCAAGACAATATAAAACCCTTCAGAGACGTGGAGTGACAAAAGGTTCTTAATGTGGGATGAGAATTATCAGCCACCAATTTCTCTATTGCCCCATCATCTACATATCTACTATGAAGGGATACACTCAGACTATAGATTGTTCTGATAAAATGCAAATGCTGGGTGTGATTTAGGAAATTTTAAGAGATGAGCACTGGGCTTCAATAGAGAGGCAGGCTACCTGTACTTTTTAGAAAAAAAGGAAAGGCATTTCTGCAATTCTGATGTTAGACTGAAAAGAAAAGGTTAGATGCTCTTAGTTTCTGACAGCACTTGGTAATATCTTGTGGAGATATCTTTGAAAAGGAGATGATTTTCCAGTTCTAATTTTTCTGCAGGAATATTTCTTATGGCAGTTAAAATCTGAGTGCTAGAGGACAGATAGTGTAAATATATAGCCACAGTGTAGAATGACATATTTTATGTTCCATAAATCTTTACAGGCAGTCATTCTATGTGATATATTTCCTAGGATATTCCTGTTACTTAAGGAAACTTTCATCACAAAAGGAGTTAAATGTGGTGGTGTGTCCCACCTACTGACTTTTAGACTGAGCATTCTAAATGCCCGCTAGTTTAGGAGAAGGAAGATAACAGTCGACAGAGTTAGTATCTTCTGATTTTTCTCTGGGTGATTTTCCAGGGTCACACCAAGTAACAAAGGTCATGTGAATTTTTCAGTGAGGCTCTTCCAGCTCTTTCTAGGAAGCTGCCAGGTCTCCAGCTCCCTGGAGTCCAGGTTATGAAAGAAAACCACAGATGGAATGGAAGTGGCTGCTCTGTCCCCAGACCCTTTCCACTTTCCCCTGACCGGGTTGTCTCTTAGCAAATCCTTGGTTCAACTTGTCGCTCTCACACTGGACTAGGAAATTACAAGTGTAACCTATGCCAGCTTTCCAGTAATAGAGAAGTTGGTATGGCTATGGAGAGATAGAGCCCTTAATCTCATATCTCTTTGGGTCAGTTGACCCCTTCTATGTGAGGCCAGAAGTTATAAGTTCTCAAAAATACTCCCAAAGACGTGCCATTTCCTCCTCTTTCCCAACCTTCAACCCCCATAGTGCCAGGAAAGAATGAATTTTAGAAAGAGATTTCAGCTCTTTACCAATCCAGAATTGTATATCAGCCAACCAACTTTCACATCAATTACAGGAAAATGACAGAGAACATGTGACAATTTAAAAAGTAATAAATGACCCTTTATAGCCAGGGTAGAAAAAAATACAACATATTTGCATTTTGGGCCAATTATATTTAAAATATCCCATTGGTGCATTTTAAAGAAGAAAAAAAAAAAAGTCTAACAGAAAGAACAATAGATTGCAAAATAGTACTACAAGAATTCTAAGTGAATATAAAATTTCTGGCTAAGTAAAAATTTTTGGAATATAATCAGAGATTTATATACAGTCTAAGCATGAAGCAAATCCAGATCAGTTCAGTGAAATGTAGCATTCCCTTAAGCCAAAGACCTAGATTTTTGCATAATTACAAAAGAGAGCCCATTTCAGAATCACCAGAAATCTCCTGAGAGCAACAATGAGAGTGGAATAATGTTCTCAGAGAATCCATATATTAATTTCAATGCTTGAAAATGATTCATGCGCAGGTGGAAGAAAGACATGGAACTAGTCTCCATGTTTTTTCTTTTCACTCCCCCACAAACAAAAATGTTCTATAATTGTACCTTTGAAGTTAAATCCTTGGATGGGCAATTTGAAAGCTTTATTTAATTTCATTGAGGTAGCTTGGAAAGCAAAGAAATCTCTGAAGCAACCAGGGTCCAGACTTTTAAAAGGGCTTAGAAACAAAACAACATTTTGAAAGGAACACACAGAAATTGGCATCCAATATGAAATATGATGCAGAATTATTTATATATGTCACCATGCTCTACAGCTTTCAGAAAACCTGACTGCAGTTTCTCTGATTTTAAATTAATCCTCAGTAGATGGCCAAAGTAATATTCCCCAAAGAATGTGTAAGCCTTTGTAAAAAATGACATTAAAGAAATATGGAAGAATAAAGATGTGGAATTGTTTTGTTACTAAAATATGAAACAGAACAAGTAATACTAGTTGTTTGATATATTTATTAAGTTTTTGTCCCTGAGAATAAATACTATCCAGAAACTGAAAACAAGTGCAAGTAAAAATGGAATAGAACCTAAGAGTAGAAAATGTAGGTAGTGTACTCCAGGACTACCATCAATACATTACAATAGGTTGTCAAGTCAGGGTTTAATCGAAGAATCCGAAAAGGCTGAGATAATAACTAATCTTGTCACAAGTCTGGCACATGATATGAGAAAGTTTTAGAAACAATCCTGTCAAACAACTGAGGTCCCTTTTCAGACTAATCAATGTTACAAATATAAAAAGTCCGCTAACCTTGCAACATTAATTGCTCATTGCAAAGTTTGGAAGTTCACAATTCCACTTATTTCTGACACCAATTGCAGGTTCACAGGTCCCTAAGACCACCTCAGGTTGGATAATCCACTAGAAGGACTCACAGAGCTTGTTTAAAACTACACTCACAGTTACACTTCATGACAGCGACAGGTTTCAGATAAAAATTAGCCAAGCATATGCAGCGGAGTCCAGAAGAGGTCCAGGCGTGAGCTTTCTGCCCTCTCTCAGCGGAGTCCCGGACGGTGCTGCCAACCAGGGAAACTCACCTCAGCCCTGATGGGCAGAATGTTTATTGAAGCTCAGTCACATAGACATGGTTCAATGCTTCCATGGCTGACTTTAGTCTCCAGCCCCAAAGGCCCCACCATAGCTCACATTGTTGGCGTGGACTATTTGGTGTGGCCTAAAGCCCCCACATAAACAGAGACCCTCTTATCATTTGGGACTTTCCAAGGGAGTTAATTTTTCCCCAGAAGCTGAAGACAAAGGTCAAACATCCCTTTGGGTAAGGTTAGTCTTTCATTACACAAAGTTGTATCAACTATACACTGCTCACTGGAATGACATGTATCTACAGGTGTTATGACTAAACTAGATTTGACACATCCTGAACTATGCAGAAATTTTCACCTGCTAACACACTGTTTCAGGAGGGTGTGGCCTTACTTCATCAGCACTTTATTAAAAATATATTTTATTGATTTTTTTAACAGAGAGTAAGGGAGAGGGATAGAGAGTTGGAAACATCGAACAGCTGCCTCCTGCACACCCCCCACTGGGGATGTGCCTGCAACAGAGGTACATGCCCTTGACCGAAATCGAACCTGGGACCCTTCAGTCTGCAGGCCAATGCTCTATCCTTTGAGCCAAACCAGTTAGGGCACCTCTTCAGCACTTTTTCAGGGCAGCAGTGCTACTCAAGATGGTTTGGGTTGGAAGACACTGTGGCAGCTCCCTGTCCCTCTGTGCTGCTGAGGATTTTTGCTCCAGCATTGTTGGGGTGTCCGATAGTGATGACTCATCCCCAACTCATTCTTCTGCAGGCTGGTGATCAATATAGACTCTTGTTAATACAATCTACTATCTCCAACAATAGTCTTTCATGATTTTTTGTTTGTTTATTTGTTTGTTTATTGGGGGTACGTCTTAGAATGGGATTCTCTTCTAGATAGGCACTATTTTCCAAGGAACATTTCCTAGAATATTGGAATTTACCTGAAAACTGGTTTCTTGTTTCCTTATTACATCTGAAAGAATGTACTTATATTTAGACTAATTTTGTTACAGTTTCATTGGTTTAGTGGAATTGATTGTAGAGAAAACCATCAAGAATGATATAGTAGCCATTCAATCATGAAATGGCTTCAGGATGCTGGTAAATTTTCCTAGAAAATTGAATTCACTGAAAATAGCTAGAGTCTATGTCAGCTAAAAGAATCAAACTTTGTTTTCAAACTTTTTATATCCAATCACTAACAGAAGTTTCACACGTGAAACTGCCAATAAGAATTTTTTAAAATCTTTATTATTGAAAGTATTACATATGTCCTTTTTTCCCCATTTTATACAACTAACAGAAACTTTTTAAAAAAAATAATTTATAACATTTAAAAATAATTTTTATTTTATTTTTTAATAAAAATCTTTATTTTTTAAATGCTCCTTGAAAGGGCAAAGTCCGTATAAATTAAATTGCAGCTTAGCCTAAAATATATTGATAATCTAATCATAAAATCAGAAAAAAAAGAAGTCTTTCTTATAAACCTATCCAAATAGATAAATATTATGTTTAACACCATTTGTGCATATTTATTCTGTGAAAATGTCCATAAGGCATTAAGCCACTTAAAACATTGATTCAAGCTATAGTAGAAATATTTAACAATCCAAAAAATTCAAGGAATGTTGATAGTAAGTACATAAAAATGCGTTTTATGATGCTGATCTATAAACTAATAAGTATAACTCCATCATGTCACCATAAAAATCAGATTTTATACTTACATAATACATAAATGGTTACTTTATAAAAAGATACTTAAATCCTAATGTCCACTAAATTTCCACTACTTTTTAAATACATCATAATTTTAACTAGTAATTACTATTTTAAATGTCATAAATTCAATAAACTGAAATGAAATTGAGACAAATATAAATTTCTACATCTACTATAAATCTATTTTAGAGTAAAATATTGAAGAAAATTTAGAGAAATTTTATGAAAAAGTTCAGAGTTTACTTAACCATAAATCAATTAGTCATAACCAAAAATGTAGTATAATAGTTTTAAATCTTAGACTGCATTGACAGAAAGATTGTATCTACAACAAACGTGTACTCTTTTGAGCCATTGTATACTGTGTCCAAACAAATACTCGAATCAAGTTACAGTTAAACCAGAGGGAAACCAATGGAATAAAATCAAGATAAGTTTGAAATTCATCTTACTTGAGGAAGTGTTTGAAGAACCATGGAAGTTTACCCTTGAGTTTGAATTTGAAAGCTTTGTGTTAGTTATTATTAAATATGTAAAAAGTGATGCTGGGTACGTCTTTTTGTTCTTGTTGCTTTTGGATACCTAGATTTCTATACGCATAAGAATAAAGCACTCAGATCAGTAGATGGACCTTAGGAAGAGACATATTCCAGGCCAATAGATAGGCAGACATTTGAAGTGTCTAAATATGTACCTGCCCTGTTACACTGAGATCGGTGGACAGTTCCACGTCTGAAATAAAGAGGGCATTTGGTGCTGTGCCTTCTCTTCCAAGTCTCAGTTTCTTCCATTTATGGGTAGAATTAAATAAAAACAGAGTTTCTCAGCAATCAGACTGCTCTTCTAACTTCTTTATAAGCATTCCAGATGAAGAGGACACGTAATTGAAATTACGTATGCTAAATAAAGAATGCCTAGCTTTTATACTCTCCTGCTCTCTCCTTCCCCGCGCCCCCACACATACACCATGCTGCCCTAGAGAAATGGATTTTTTATCTTTGTCCTTTCTCTCTCTTAAGGACATCAGATCAGAATAAATGTATAGCCAATAAAGCCAATGGTGCGGTACGTTTGAAGCTATTAACAAGGCAAATGCAGAAAACTTGAGAAAGCTTTTTTAACCCATTTATTTCCTTAGTATCTGGAATCCCACATATGGTTTTAGTCTCCACATATCAGAAAAGAGGTAGTGAAATGTAGAGAGGGTGACCTATAGGCAGAGGGATGCACTGGTGGCCACTTGACACCTTGCTAAAAAACTGACTTGCAGAGCTCAGGGAGGCTGTAAAAAAAAAAAAAAAAAGCTTAAAACTACTCACTATTTGGACCATAGGAAGTAAATTCCAAAAGCTTAGAACAATGGGAATCTCTTTAAAACTTTTAATGACTTAAGTTTAGGACAAATAAAAAGAATTACATCTTCATAAACCAGATGAGTTGCTAATTAAGTAGTATATGCAAGAAATTCCCCAAAGGATTTCTGGATATTTGTGGAAGGCAGAGTCATAATACATGACCGCTAAGAGAGGCTGAGTCAGCCTTGGGCTGTTCGGCTGTTCTCTCCGGCCCGCGAAGCCGAAAGAGCGGAGGGTTCTCTTGCTCTCCCCTCTGCTCCTTCACCAGCAGCAGTGTTAACACGGCAACGTCGGGAAACACGGCCGCAGCTCCTTCTTCTGAGTCCAGTTTAAGAACCCATTGTGGCCCTGGAGTCAAAAAGTTTGCCTCCCTCCAAGTTCCTTGGCTCCTCCTACTGATGACATCTACTCTGGCCTTAATACTCCATTGTTTCTAACAAAGAATGACAAATCTCATCTTATAAAAATATTAAGTGTTGCTGGAATATTAAATTTTATCCAGTAGTCTCTGTGCATTGAGATTTGAATCCTCCCTTGAATCTGATTTGAATTTTAACTAGTAGAGTTGATATTAGAGAACAAATTCCAAGATCTCAGTCACATTGAGGCAGCTGCATTTTCTCCTACATACTCCTGAGCTGTAATTGTGCAAACCTCTCCAAAATACCTGGAGTGCTTTTTTTCTTGAGGCCCCATATGTTGGTTGAAGCCTAAGAGACCCCTGAGATGAGCATGTTTGAGTATATCAGCACACTTGTCATCAGCTAATTAAATCTCCTGAAACTGAAACTTGTGCAAATTCCTTTAAAAAACTTCTCAATAAAAGCCACTTTCTCACAACTCATGTTTTCCCTGCTATACGGAGATTTAAGTTTCTCCATCAGCCATTTCAGGCTTGATTTCAATCAAGGTGCTTAAATCTCTAAAGTGTGTATGTGAAAGCACTCTTCTAGAATTCTTAGAGTTTATGAAGCTAACTAAAAACACTGAGTTTGCATTTTGGCCAGGTGAAACATGGAAATGGCATTCTTAAGCAGGCTCTTCCCAGTGCTAGAGATAAGAAAACAGCATATGTGCCACATGTTTGCACAGCAAGTACAAGATGTCATGCTGGAATTTGCAAATGTGTGCTTTGTGTTCGATGCTGTGTCATTACTGAGAGAACTCTGAAAATAAGACTGTGTTTTCAGAACTTTTAGATCACAGTTTGGGTGATTCCAGTGTGGATCTTGGCTGTTTTTCTGTGGACATTTTTGTTGTAAGTCATCCTGTTTTATGAAACTTCATTTAATTTTTTTAATGAGCATGCACATATTTATGACTTTCACACAATAAATCAGAAATGCCCTAGCTGTGTGCAATTTCAGAGCTGATGCCATTTCTCTATATGTATTCTCCATGATAAAGAGAGGGGTATAGGTAATAAGTGGACTGTAGCTTCATGGGTTGATAGTTTCTTATGAAAACGTGTGCTGAAGACCAGCAACGTAAAAGAAAATTGTTTCTTCCCATATTTCCTTCCCAACAAGTGTCATAAGGCTATATTTTGGACTGTTATAGATCTTGTGATGAAAGTTAATGAATTTAAACTCTATTAATCCCAAAGATATACATTAAGATCTCTAGCAGGGCTATGAAATTGGATTTTAGTTTTTATATTAAATTGTAACACCACAGTCTCAGTGAAGCATTTGAATCTAATATCATATGTCGGAGAGAAAGTCAGGAAACCGTAGTGTGTACTCTCCTATTTTCTGCTGTTGAAATGACAACCTCTCAAGATTTTGATAAGCATTTGTAGGGTATGTCCTATACATGTGAACGTGTGCTAACAGAGGCACTGTTACTTAGTAACACATTTTAATCCAGAGCTAATTCCTCCTTGGTCAGTGCAAGCCCGAGCATTGCTGAAGATGAAATTTTTATTATATGAATGTGAATTCAGATATGCCAGGAGGATGAATTCTAGATGTGGCATAGTTCAGTATTCTCTTCTTCAGCAAATATTTTTCAATAATAGCTTTTGAGATATATTTGGTGTCAAGTTGAAAAATCATTCCCCCACCAGATGTCAGTGGCACTTGTATTTCCCCTCATAATCTTTCCATGAAACCAGCAGAAAGATTACCCCATGTTGTCTGTTGCTTCTATTAATCAGTGTCATGCTGTCTAATGCTTCAGAGAAGAATATCTTTATTTTTTTTTCTTTCCAGGGAACCTTTTTGATCATATGGGACTGAACCAACTAAAAATAAAAGGCTATTTTTAAAACATTCCCTTTAGTTTTAGGATGTTCAAAGATACGGGCTAAATATTGTCATTGATAATGGAGGTTTTTTTTCACTGCTTTGGGGAAGTTTTATTTTCAGGTCTCCCTTTAGACATATAGGTATGTTTTGATCTCAAGCAAGAAATAAAATTATCTTCTCATTATAAGATGCCTCATAAAGTTACAAGGGAAACCTTGAAGTAATTTTTACTATCCTAATAGCTCTAATCCAAAAGTGTAAATATGAAACACTTAGAAATACTTAAATGTTCAGAATCCATGGTTTAAAATAGTAAAATCTTTAAGACTAAGTATTATAAATACATGAATTTCTCCAAAAATAATGTATCATTTTATGCCATTCTTATCAGGATCCCAATGTCATCATTTTTTAATAATTTTTTTTAAATCCTCACCAGAGGACATTGTTGTTTTTTTATTGACTATTTAAAGAGAAAGAAAGGGAGAGAGAAACATTGATGTGAGAGAGAAACATCGATCCATTGCCTCCTGTACAAGCCCCGACCAGGGATGGAACCCCCAACCTCAGTATGTGCCTTGACGGGGAATCAAACTCCCAACCTTTTGGTGTATGGGATGATGCTCCAACCAACTGAACCACCTGGCCAGGGCAGGGTCATAGTATTGATTCGTTTATCGTGAGGCAGACACTTCTCAAAGTTATTATGAAGGTCTCAAACAAAAGAAGAAAAGGGAGAACAGGTATGTAATGGCAATATCTAAGAGCGTATGGGCACCAATGATCACAACAGTATTGTGTGGATCCAGGAATTAATAGAGAAGCAAAGAAAAAAAAAAAGTATAGTTCAAAAACGGCTTTGATTAGGTTGCCTCTCTTGAAGATGGACTAATCTTGCTCTCTATGGAGAAGTGAGCAAAAAGACACTGTGATAGAGACTGTTATGCTCACCAGATATCCATGTTCTCCTCTCTACTTCCCCGTTTTCATTTGGGCCAGGTTCCTATAATTGATTAAGGCCAATGAGATGTATCCAGAAATGATGCAAGCTGTTTCCATACCTTGCTCTTTCAGATATCCTGCACAATCTAGCAACCCTCTCCCGCCCTGTCCTTTGTGAGTGTGGAGGCCACATGTTTCAAATGTGGCTGAAATTTGCAAGCAACCTGGATCTCTGTGTCACCTCTTAGACAAGAGCACTTTCAGCACACACTGCCTAACCAGCAGCGCTCTGTGACCAAAGCAAAAAATAAACATTTGTTGTATTTTTAAAAATTCATAGGCAAATAAAATGATAGATCTACATAGATTCCTGCATAACACAAAACAGTTTTGTCTTATTTAACTCTTTTTAAAGATTGACAATTTAATTTAAAAATGATTATTAAAAAGAAGCTGCATTTGGGCTGGGCTTTAAGAGGCAGGGGTGGGTGGGTGGGAAGAGATCAACCAAAGAACTTGTATGCATATATGCATAACCCATGGACACAGACAACAGGGTGGTGAAGGCCTGGGACTGGGGGTGGGGGAGCCTAGAAAGGGCTAGAATGAGGGAAAGAGGGGGACATATGTAATACTTTCAACAATAATGATTCTAAAAAAAAGAAAGAGGAAGAAGCTGCAATATGTTTTAAAAAACATAACATGATTTGTTATCAAATCTCACATGGGTTGGGGGGGGGGGACTCCAAATAAGAAAATAATAAAAATAATTCCCAAGAAGAAGCAGCCGTATGATTGATGTTCTTCACTCTCCTTTACCAGGTGTTCCAGGGCAATTTTGACAATGACACCCACAGAAAAAACGTCATCGACCCTCCCATCTATGCGCGGCACATAAGGATCCTTCCTTGGTCCTGGTACGGAAGGATCACGCTGCGGTCGGAGCTGCTGGGCTGCACAGAGCAGGAGTGAGGAGACCCACACCCAGGACCCTCCTCTCTGTTCCCTCCTCTCTATCTCCATGGAATGAACTGTGCTAAATCTGTAGGAAACTGAATGGGGTTTTTCATGAAAAAGTGCTCAAATTATGGTAGGCCACAAACTATCTTTTTAAGGAGGTCTAAGCCTGCCTTTTCAAAGGTTTAATTTGATTTTTATTATTTAAATTTCTTAAGCAACATCACATTAACTGTGAATTTCTTTTCTCACGGTTTCCAGAATCATTCACAATGGTTGAAATATATTAGGGAAAGAGAGTAGCAAGGTTAAAAAATCTCATAGTTATCAAGTAAAAGCAAGAGTTGGTAGAGCTTTTATAATCAATGCACAACCAGTTCTTATCAAAGGGATACTACAATGTTAGCAATAAGATTTTTTTCTTTCTGTAGTGACTCTACATTATCCTAATTGTTTCCCTGTGCCTACCAAACACTGTCAGTGTTTATAACAGAATTTTGAAGAAGAATTTGTAACATGTAGTACTAATTGATATTATAGTTCTTACTTTACTTTTTCTAATCAGACATCATGTGATCTTTTTTTTGGTTCTATTTTATATTCTTTATATTCTATATTGCCTAAATAAGTTCACATTTTTCCAATTGAGTTTTTTTCTATTATTTGCCTAAAAGAAGTATCATTGTTTACATATGGAACATGATTGAAAATGAGTAGATTGATCATAATTAATCTCAGTAGATTGAATATGAAATCTATTTTTGAAGGAGGCTATACCTATGTAAATTCCAGATACTTCCTTTATAAAAAAAATAATATTACCATTTTGGAAAATAAACAAGAACAAAGTTGTATTATGTTCCTTTAAAACCAAAATTTTTATCTTCATTTCCATGATATTTATATAGCCTTATCTTTACTTTAACATAATAGAATGCTGAAGCCTTTGTTTCTCTATTAAAAATATTTCAACAAATGTTAACATAGTGCTGCTTAGCTTGGCCAAGCATACTCATTATTTCTTTGTTCATCTCTGCACTTTCTGTGAAACCAGAATTCTATTAAGATTTGAAACTGGTGGTGGTTTCCCAGGAAAGCACATTGTGTAGTTATTTGTGAGAAGAAAAGTACTTACTAATGGCAAAGTAGTAAACCATTTTCAAGATGAAAATTGATTTCTATTTATTTTGCTTCAAAGGTCCTGAAAAATAAGCAATTATCATAACAATTTGTTATTGATAATGGAGGTTTCATTGACACATTTCTCAAATTAAAGCTCACACTGCCTCCATAAAAGTCCTCAATATCTAATTTATAAGCTTTACAATTATTTCTTTTATAAGGCTTAGACACAGAATTATTGGAGTTTTAAATTAAGGGTCCTGGAAAAGAAAGTACAGTGTGTGTACGAAATGTTGAGGTCCTGTGCAACAACCCTAAATTTTATTTTTTCCTTTTATAATTTGTGCTGCATAACAAAGCCACTAGAATGTTACTGTCTTGTCTGTCCATGTGTTATTAGCATTTCTTAATGATGTATATATGGAGTGGTCTTATAGTGAAGGATTTAAAGAGAAAGTCAATCATGATGGTATTTTTAGTAAGAGCAAAATTAGGACTGTCTGGCCACATATTTGTCCTATGCTCATACACTCTCTACTTAAGGCTCTTAATACCATTAATTTGAAGCATCTAAAATAGTGATCAGTTTTCATAATCTTTCAAAAACAAAATTGCCATGTCTTCAATATTGTTTTTAAGTGATAACTTTAAAGTTAGGAACTTAAATATTTTTAATTTGCTAAATTTTAAAGTCATGTTGCAAATAATTACTTAAGTCCAGAAAATATACACATAAGTATGTGTATATTTTCTGGACTTAAGTAATTATTCTTCTTCAAAATTTTACTGTCCGACCAAATTTCTAGATGTTTTCCTTTGTAGATGATGAATAATTATCATTCTTTACCGAATGTTTTAAAATTTATAATTCTTTGTAATGACTTACTTTTTCAAAATTATTCATGGCTTCCTATGATACTTTGATTTCATTCTATTGATAGCTTTTTAAGCAAATATTTTCAAAGGGAGTTTATTAAAAGTGTATTTGTCACCTTTTAGAAATACAACAAAATGAATTTCTCTTGCCTGTGCATTTTCTCTCTGCTGCTTTAAATGCTCTTCACCAACACGGCACAATAAATGGAATATCTATTTGTCCGCAATGCTCAAAATTCATGACAATGATGGGATTTTGACATGTGGAAATGTTACTAATTATTGTGAAGTGACATGTAGCTTTGATGTCACTTGTATCAGTGACATCAAAGTGAAGTAAATTTACTCTATTTAAATTCGCATTAAAACAAGTGAAATTGTATAAGCATAATATACAGAATTCCCTAGTATTCATCACATTGAGTAATTATAGTATGGTAATTTTATAATCTATGAAATTAACATTTTAAACATCTCCAATTATATTTATGTCTTGTTAAAAGCATTTATCACAGTCACTAATTCTACTATTAGGATTGACTTTCTCTTTCTTTATGACTTCATAAGGACTGTTGTGAATTTTGAAGACTTAGGGTACTAAGATTGTACCTTTGCTAGGCAGCAAATTATGAAATATAATACTGCTGGCATCTGATGTGTCAGTAAGTACAGAAATAACTAATACACAAATAACCTTTGCAAACATTCAAGCTGTGTAATATTCCAATGTTGTTGTTTTTCTTTGTATATATACTTAAATAATGTAGGATGTTGTAAAATCAGTATGACCTTGTCTAGTCTTCAAACTTAAAATAAAACTTTTAAAAATCTGGGATAATTTTGGAGCAGTTGTAATTAAACACATTTTTAAGAATATACAAATTGTCTGAATATGAATGCCCATTACTCTTTAACTAGTTGCTTAGTTTACTTTTTTCCTTTTTATACAAGACAGTTGAAAAATACAGAAAGGTATAGAAATTACAGTAGGCTCCAAATATACATTAACATCAGCAAAACTGGCCTATCCAAAACAAAATCATTAAAATGTGTGCATTTCTTTTTGCTCCTTTTAGCTATGGAAATTTTATTGGAATTCTAATCATCCAAAGTCCTTTCTTAACCTAACACATATTTAAAGAATGGATCTGCTTATTGTTAATCAGATGCTGTTATTTTTGTTGTTTTTAAGTTACATGATTCTCAGTAGTAAAATGAAGAGATCTAGTCAAGTAAGCAGTAACACAAACATTAATATGTATTTACCCATATAACTCAGTCATTGCTTAAGGAGAATCATAACACTTGGCTTTTTCATAAACCCTCTCTGGAAGACACTATAAAATATTAAGTCTGTGTACTTTCCACAGTTTATATATTTTCTTAGATTTCAAAAAAAATCCTATATAATAAAGAGGTAATATGCAAATTAACCATCACTCCAACACAAGATGGCCGCCCCCATTTGGCCACAAAATGGCCATGGGGGGAGGGGGGACAGTTGTGGGCAATCAGGCTGGCAGGGGAGGGCAGTTAAGGGAGACCAGGCCAGCAGGGGAGGGAAGTTGGGGGTGACCAGGCCGGCAAGGGAGTGGTTAGGGGCAATCAGGCAGGCAGGCAGACCAGCATTTGGAAGCCAGCAGTCCTGGATTTGTGAGAGGGATGTCCAACTGCCCATTTAGGCCCGATCCCTGGGACATCCCTCGAGGGGTCCCAGACCCTCCTCTCTCCCCCCAGTGCATGAATTTCATGCACTAGGCCTCTAGTAAGAAAATAACATAAAATATTAAATGTTGACTCCTTAGTTGAGCTTCAGTAGATCTCTGATAGTTCTCAGTACTAACTTACTATATGTGTTTATGTATCCATATATGTTCCACTTTACCGCATTTAATGTGAATGGTTCAGTGGGGTTCCATTGCTTTCCTAATTTTTGCACACACAAAAACCTACAGAAATTGCTTTTACTAAATAAAATCAATTATATATATATTGTTTTTTAATAAGACCAATAAAGAATCATGACAACATGTATACAGAGTAAACATTCATTGTGATAAACAAATAATTATTCAACAGAAAATTTTCAACTATGAGGCTTTTAAAATTACTGATTCATGATGTAAAAATAATAGAAACAGAATTTTGAGAAGGAAAGTCTGACCATGTTAAAACTTTTTTTAAAAAATCTATTAAGATAAGTTCATAAATAGGAAATATTCTTTATATAGCCTAACATTTTAAAATGTCTAACACTTCAGCTTTGAATACATGATTTTAAGTAAAGATTTTGGTAAAGATACATGAATGTTTACTGTCCGAAATGCAATGCTCTCTATTTCTCCCTTCCTGAAAGATAGTTTAAACAATATTGGCAACTGAGTTAGTTGGTAATTTATTTGTGAAAAATATTGCCTCTTCCCTTTGAGATGCAATAGGACCCTTTCACCTGAGCCAATAAATGGAGGATTAAACCACATTGCTAGTTGAGAAATATCTGAACTACCCTGGAACAAAATGTATTGTCATTTTTCTTTACGAAGAAAAAATACCTAGTGCAAGTACCATTTTTTCTATTGATTTTGAAGAGGGGAATAGGGTTCTTTGATTCTGTTGTAGTAAGTGGCTATAATTCATATTGGATGTTTCAACATTGTCACCAAATAGTGTTTTCCACAGTAGACAAGTGCCACTTACTCCAAAAGATATTTCTATTAGATGAACTTGGTAGCAGAGATAGGAGAACATTTTTGAAAAAAGGCTCTTCATTTAGTTGTTTTTGCACATCTTGGCAGGAGTTGATCAAATCATTTGCAAACAGTAATGTGGAAATACGGGATAGTGCATCAGCAAATGGTCACCATATTACCAGATTAGGCACTGCGTATGGTAACTGCTTCTGATTTAATTTTATTTTAATGTCCTCACAGGCATGGACTACACTTTCATATTTATGTAAAATCCCCATAGCATCATTCATATGCCCACACATGGATATGTTAATAATAATGATGAATTGTGACATAAGCTCAACCTGCTGCCACCTGGAAAAGAAGTGGTGGCAATGAGATGGATGGTGCGTTCAAGCACGACGTCCCCTATGGCCAATATGGAACCAGCTTTGTGATGACTTTTATAAGCATCAGGCCAAGACACTGAGGAGAATTCATTTCAAGACAACTGGGAATAAACTATATGCATGTGACAGAAAAGGAATGTTTTCAGTGATAAGAAACTTAAATGGCATGCACTTTTAAACATGAATTTACACAGTTTATAATTGTTTCACATCTTAAAATGTAGCAGGAATTTAAATTAAAAAAAATTAATAAGGCCTTCTCTTTTAGTAAAAGGACCACAGCAGGGAGCAGCTGTGACAGGCATGATCATTACGGCTCTTCTCAAGGCCAGTGACGTTTGCCATGTAGACCCAGGAAAGAGGAATTGAATTGAGAGGTTTAAAGTGGCATAATACAAAGGAAGCACTAAGTAATCAACCTGAAGTCATTTAAAGTTCTCAGTTCTCAAGTATTTTAGGTAATAATACGGAAGAAGGCTATTTATTTTTTAACAGCAGAAGCATCCTGCTATGGTGTGAATGTTTGTGCCCTCCACCAAAATTTATATGTTGAAATCCTAATGCTCAAAGGAGATGGTATAGTAGATAGGGCCTTTGGGAGGTGCTCAGGTCATGAGGGTGGAACCCTCACAAATGGGATTAGTGCCCTGAGGACATAGGAAGAAGTCACTAGCTATGAACCAGGAAGAGAGCTTTCACCTGACCATATTGATACATTGAACTTGAACTTCTCAGCCTCCAGAAGTGTGAGAAATGTATTAATTTATGTTGTTTCTAAGTTACCCAGTGTGGTATTTTGTTATAGCAGCCTGAATGGACTTAGACACATCCCTGAAAGGAACCTGTTTTTAGTATTTTAAATAACTTTATAAGCTGCTTGGGTTGTGGACTGAGACTTAAAAGGCCATGTTTAAACAATAGTAAAATGGTGTTTTTTTTAACTTCCAGTAAAGAGAAATTTGTTGGTTAGAACTAGTATCTTTTTTTTTTTTTAATTAAATACACTAAGAGAGGAGCAGAGAAGAGCAGAGGGGAAGGAGAGGAGGAATGAGTCCATTGTAAAAGTCTTTCATAAGACATTTTTATTTCAATTATATCCTGGTGTATATATGTATTTTAGATTACAGTGTAAATTATTTTTCTTACTCTGGGACACAGGTATTAAAGTTAGAAAATCACTGCAATACAGGCATTTTTAGAACAGCTTTCTAAATGGGTGGTCTCCTAGCTACCTGATATGCTTGCTGATGGCCAATGTGAATTTAAAGCCAGAACTAGATGAATCCTGTCAATACAAGGCATTCAAAGGCCTGGTGGGGACAGAAAATGGGTGTGGGGCTAGAGGCCCAAGAGGCTTTTTAAGAAAAATTGTGTGAATTTTTTTCTCTGCCGTGGATACAGCTCTTTGCCCTTCTCCCCATAAAATGTGTAAGGAAATACGTTTTTCGTTGTATGTTCTGCTTGGGAAGATGCATCCAAGTATTGAGTACAGCCTTAAGGTGAGTTTGCAACGCAAGCAGTGGCTGCCTATGCGAGAGAAAGCATCGATCAGCTGCCTCCTGAAACATCTCCTACTGGATAGGCCCGCACCCAGGTACATGCCCTTGACCGGAATCGAACCTGGGACCTCTCAGTCCGCAGGCCGACGCTCTATCCACTGAGCCAAACCGGTTTCGGCTTGTTTCTTTGTTTTAATACACTTTGTTACTTGTCCGTTTTTAATGAATTTTTCTACCATCAATTCTGGTTGAAATATTCATATTCTGATTCCACGCACACCCTCATTCTAACCTTCTAAGCCTATCTTTCAAAAACTCATACTAATTGCTCGGTTGAGAGTGTTTTCTTAAGTAAACCTAATAACAAAATCACTTATGACTCTAAATTGCAGCATTAGTTGTAATTCAGGTCCTGTAAAATAGTAAAATGTTTTCACTTTCACTGGAGATATAAATAAAAGCAAAATTTTATATCCAACACTGTAGCAACTACTATATTAATATTAAGATTAACCAACTTCTTTTTAAAAGTCATTTTTTGAGCAAAATTTAAGCACTATTCAAGGTTCTGAAAACACAGATATGAAAAGACTGGCTTTTGGGAGCTCACAGTCTGGAGGCAGGAGGTGGGTAGACAGGAAAGTAACAATTATATAGGGCACTATGATAAAAATATACTCAAAGTACAAAGAGGACACAAAACAGAAGCACTTACACCAGTACATGAAGTAGGTCAGGGAAGACTCCCTGGGGGAGAGGACATCTGAAATGACACCAAAACTGACCAACTTAATATTCATGACATCTGAATCATCCAATGTACTATTGTGACAACTCTAGGAAGAATGGATGAACATGTCCTCTTTGTAAGAGGAGAAACAGAAGCTGAGGCAGTTAGGAGCTATTTCCAGATTGCAGGGCTCTCATTTGTGCCTAGATCTTATGACATCTGCCATCCAGTTCAATCTTCTTTTACTTCCTTCCATTTGAAGGGTGCTGAAACTGGGTTTCATTGCATTCTAGTACATTAACAACAGGAGTGATTTGCCGCCAATCAAAAATGCATTCTTTATTCTTCAATTTCTCATATGGTTATGGTCCTAAGTAATTTAATACTCCATGGTTACCTAATAGTATATTTGAAATAATAAATGGGTGAAGTTTGATCATCATATGACTACATGAAGAAAGATCCACAAATTACTGAAAAACTAATGACTACTGTGAGGTATATGATGCATTAATTTTTTAAGGTGAGTAATATGCTCCAAATAGCAAAGCATCTGCTATCCCTAGACATAGTAAATGGCTATCCCCATGTGGAGAGCATAAGGCATTTAAACAACATTAATAACAAATATTTATATTTAAGAAAAATTTTAAAATATCCTGTATAGGTAAGAAAAAACCACAGGTATTTCCACTTTTTTAAAAAAAAAAGAATTCCAAAGAAAACAAAAATCACCCATTCTTGGGTTCTAGTTTCAAATATTTAAGAGTCAACATACTTTTGCCAGGAAAAGAACCTAAGTAGTGAATAATATCTTAGACAGCATAGTATGGGTGATAATGTAATGTTGTGAAGGCAGCCTGAGCCCGCCCCCCCCCCCCCCACAACCCCAACCTGCATTTCAATGCATATGTCTGCTAGCCCGAATCCTCTTTCCACTTGTGTCCTAGCTAGTCTTGCAAAACCTGTTTCTCTTAATGCTTATCTTAACAGGAGCTATAAACCATACACAGCCCCATGACAGGGTCTGACTGCCAGCACAAGATGAGGTCTGGTCGCTATCTCACTTCCCCCTTAAACTGTTGCAGAAGACCAAAGAAAAACCAAGCGACGTTTTTAAAGAGAAGGAGGGGCACTGTTTATTTACGCCAGCAGAGTCAGGGAATAACTTTCCAAGTCTGAGTAAAGTAACATGCAGGGGGCTTCTCTTTTATATCTTCCTGGGATCTTTGTCCCACAAATATGGATTATGTTTCCGGTCCTTTTCGTAGGCCTTGCAAGAAGGCCCCCAGGTGTCTCTAGGCCATATCTGATGGTCTGGTCTGGCATCAGCGTTAATAACCTTCCCTCCCGGGCAGTGCACTGTTCACAGTTTTATGGCCTGTGTAACAGGTTCTGCAAGACCAGCTTCTGGGAAAGAAGTAATGATTTAATTATAGGTTATCAAGAATGTACACTGGGCTGGCTGGCATGGATTCTGATTGCTACCACCCCCCCACCCCCACCCCTGCCAAATATCAGGGCTACATTGGAATTAGCCATTTTTAGCCTTCTCATCCCCTAACCTTTGTCCCACAAGCTTCTCTTAGCCTTGTGGTACAATGACTACAGGAGGGGATGTTGGGTGAACATGGATGATGACCGCTCTTAACTGCCTCCTGCTGAAAAGGGGCAATGGCCAAGGGGTTAGCATCCCCTCAGAGGGGTTTGTAGGGAATTCTTCTGGCTTGTAGGACCATCTGAAGTTTAAAGGAATTCCTGTCCAGTTTGTAGGCAGGCAGAGATAAGCAGTGGCCCCACACATGTAGAATGTTCCTGCAGGGAGGCACCAGGGGTAGATGGTGTTTTCAGCCTTGAGGGTAGAGTTGCATAGTTCATCTGGGAGGCGACCTGTTGGACGTTGGCCCTGGGTATTTCTGAAGCAAATAGGAGCAACATTAGTTAGCTGCACATTGGCAGTGACAGGTCCTATTATTTTTCTGCCCAATAGAATTTCCACCCCCCCCACATACACACACACGCACACACGTGCATTTGGTAGCGGAGTCGTAACATGCTGCAGGCTGATAAGTATAGCTAACAAAAATCTGGCTTGACTGGGTTTTCCTGTAAACTACCTACCTGGTCTAGCATATTTGGGTAGCAAGTCCCTAAGCAAGGACATGTGGCAGTGGCCCCTATGGGAGGTACGTATGTGCTAGCTAATATTACTAGTGGGAGTATGTTATTCCCTCTATTTCTGTTCAGTGGGGGTCCACAACAGTGGACCGCTAGGACAAAGAGTAGTATTATGACTGTTCCTGCAAGGCAGATGTAGCCAAGGATGGCATGACAAGGTGTAGTCCAACAATTCATGATGAGGCCTTTGTTTCCTTGCTGTGTGGGAAGCAGTAATTTTATGGTGCTTCTGTGTCCCGGAAAGAGAAGATGAGTTCTTCTCCAGTACTAGTCCCGGGTTCTGGCGGCACTCATAAAAAGACAAAATAAGGATTATTAGAAAGATAAAAACAATGATTATTCAGAAATACCAGAACATGTCACCCGTAGGAGATAAGAAGGAAAGATTAGTATAAGGGAGAACTCAGCAGGGTATTTCTGAATTCCTTGGAGCAGGTTGATGAGCCACTTCCCCCGTCCTCTAGAGGGTGATCTGCAAGGGGTGTTTCTGGTCAGAGGTCACCTTCCACTCAAACTGGGAGTCACTCAGCTGGGGTCCCTTCCAGGTAGGCTTGAGGGGCTCCTTTTTTCAGTCTTTTATCCAAATCTGGTCTTCAGGTTTATAAGGGTGTATAGCAGTTCCTAGGGAGATGGGTAATCATTCAATAACCCATCTGTGGACTTCAAAGACAGTTTTTCCAAGTCCTTGTAGTTGCTTCTGGTTCCCTATTTCCCCCAAATCTCCCTCTGGCCAAATTAAGGGAGGGGGTCTACCGTATAGAATTTCAAAGGCAGAGAAAACTACCTTGGCCCTTGGGGCACAGCATACCCACAGGAGTACAAGAGGCAAGATATCTGTCCAGGGTAAGGTTGTCTCTTGGCATAGCTTAGCCATAGCCTGCTGGAAAGTCCAATTCATGCACTCCACTTTCCCTGAACTATGAGGCCTGTAAGCTGTATGTAGGTTCCATTTAATTCCTAAAGCCTTGGCTACCTGTTGTACTATTTCTGCTACAAAGGCTGGGCTATTATCAGACCCTGTGGTCAGAGGCATTCCATACCGTGGGATTATATCCTTCAGCAATGCCTTAGTGACTTTTCTTGCTTTTTCGGTGCGAGTGGGATATGCCTCAACCAGCCTGAAAAGGTGCAAACAAAGACTAGCAGGTATTTATTTCCTCTGCTAGGCCTTATTTCTGTAAAATCTACTTCTAAGTCCTCAAAGGGAACTTGCCCACAACGCTGAACTCCTTTCAGTCCCACAGGACCCTGTTTGGCATTGTTCTGCGCACAGAGGAGGCAACGCTGGAGAGACTGAGGCACACAAGGAGGGAAGACAGGCAATTAGGTAGTGTCTGCCTAACAAAGCTTCTAGGACAGTCTTCCCTAAATGAGTAAGTCCATGATGCTGGAAGACTACCTTATGGGCTAACTGTTCTGGGACATAGACCCTATGATCTGCGAGTATCCACCAGCCTTCGTTTGTTCTCTTGCCCCCTTCTTGCTGGGCCCATTTCTCTTCCTGAGGAGTGTATTTTGGAGGTTCGGGTAACTTGTTGTCCAACATGATCTGTGACGGTGCCACTTGTTCTTTAGCAGCCAGTTTAGCTGCGGCGTCAGCACGTTGGGTCCCTTCTGATACTGAGTCTTTTCCCTTCTGGTGACCTTTGCAATGAATGACAGCTATTTCCTTGGGCTCCCAGATTACTTCTAGTAACTTTAAAATCTCATTCAGATTTTTGATTCCTTTGCCTCCGTCCATCAAGAGACCCCTTCTTGCTTCCATCAGGGTGACAACAGCATGAGATGCTTTTTCATTTAAATTTTGTCCTAAAGTAAGCTTATCTGCTTCCTTGACTAACAATGCCATGGCTGCAAGGGCCCTGAGACACAGAGCCACCTGGAGGCAACTGGGTCAATCTGCTTGGAGAGATAGGCTACTGGTCTTTGCCAAGGTCCAAACTCCTGGGTTAGAACTCCTAGGGCTACCCTGCTGTTCTCGTGAACAAAAACATTAAAGTCTCGTGTCACATCTGGTAGCCCTAGTGCTGGGGCCTCAGTGAGCTTTGCCTTTATGGTGATGAAGGCTTTCTCCTGCTCAAGACCCCAGTTGAAAGGTGCCTTCTCTTCTCCTTTTAAAGCTTCATAGAGAGGTTTAGCCAGGTCTGAAAACCCTGGGATCCAAATTCGACAGAACCCTGCCGCTCCCAGGAATTCCTGAATCTGCCGCTGGGTGCAAGGGACTGGAATGCCACATACTGCCTGCTTTCTTTCAGTCCCTAGCCTCCGTTTCCCATGGAATTGGATATTGGTGGATTTTAACAAGACTATGCCCCAGGCTTTAAGTCAATTAGCACCGGGGCATGGTCCTTAGCCAGGCCTGGAGGATTCCCTCCCACCCAGACCAGCGGGAATTCTTTCTCTAATTCAGCTTCTAATGGTGAGGCCTTTGACTGGGGGGTATAAAGTCTTCATTCTTCCTTCCTTCTCACTGCTAGGGACAGGCTCATTGGTGAGGTCTCCTCACTTAGGCAAAGCTGTGCTGATTCATCTGGAACAAAAGTGATTTATGCCCCCTTCTTGGCTAAAAGGTCTCTACCCATTAGAGGCACTGGACAGTCTGGCAAGTACAGGAACTCATGAATTACTTGATGGCCGTCAAGTTGGCATTGGTGAGGGCGGCAGAGTGGTCTATGGGTCTGGTCCCCAGTAGCTCCAATAATGGTGACCTCCTTTCCCGAGAGAGGCGCTCCTTTCAGAGTGACTACTGAGTGCTCAGCTCCCGTATCAACCATAAAGTCCACAGTCTGGCCCAGGGGCGGGCAAACTTTTTGACTCGAGGGCCACAATGGGTTCTTAAACTGGACTCAGAAGAAGGAGCTGCAGCCGTGTTTCCTGACGTTGCCATGTTAACACTGCTGCTGGTGAAGGAGCAGAGGGGAGAGCAAGAGAACCCTCCACTCTTTCGGCTCCACGGGCCAGATAGAACAGCCGAACGGGCCGAATCCGGCCCGCGGGCCGTAGTTTGCCCACGGCTGGCCCCTAATTTTCATTCTGACCATGGGCTCATGGGGGCCCAGCTGAAAAGAGCCCAATCTGTCCTAATCAGAATCAGCCATTGCTAGCCCAATGAGATCTGTTTCAGTGGCTCTGGTTGATAGCAACTGGACGGAAAAGGGGGCCCAGTTTTCTTACTTTGCCGTTTGGGACATTCATTCTTCCAGTGTCCTGTTTCCTTACAATAGGCACACTAGTATTGTCTCAGGCTCGCTCTTCCTTTTCCCCCTGATCTATATTCTTGCTTCCCTTTCTTATCTGTCTGGGAGCTTGATTCCTTGATAGCAGTAGCTATAAAGGTTGCTTCCTTTATTTTTTTTCCTTCTCAGTCTCTCCTCTGTTTCTTTCTTAGCCACCCTGTCTCGGTTAATGAAAACCTTGTTTGCTATTTCTAGCAGCTTCAGTGGCATTTTTCCTGCAAACCCTTCCAGCTTCTGTAATTTTCCCCTGATATCAGGCTGGGCTTGGCCTACAAAAGCGGCATTTACGATGGTTTGATTTTCCGGGGCCTCAGGTTTAAAGGGGGTATAGATCTGGTATGCCTCACATAGTCTCTCATAGAAAGGTGCTGGACTTTCATCAGGCTTCTGGAAAACCTAAGAGATTTTAGCCATATTGGTGGGCTTCTTGGCTCTAGCCCGGACCCCCTGGAGGAAGGCTAGCAGATATCTTTCTAGCCCCGCCCTTCCATCTGCTAAGTTCAGGTTCCAATCAGGTTCCTCATCTGGGAAGGCCTCCTTGGCCCATCTGTCTGTATCTAATATTCCTGTCAGACCTGGGTCTGGAGCCACTTCTGAGCCTCTGATACTACTCTCATGTGCTCCTCAGTGTTAAATAACGTGAAAAGGAGCTGCTTGCAGTCCACCCACGAGGGCTTCTGGATCTGGAAAATCATTTCTAGGAGGTCTACCATGGCTTGAGATTTTTCAGAATAAGCTTGTGTATGATGTTTCCAATTCAGGACGTCACTTGTGATAAAGGGCTGATAATAATAGACTGGCCCTCCCTCCTGCAAGGTCCCATCTACACCAAGCACTTGGGCGCCCCGAATCTCCCTGAGAGGCATCTGACGTGCCAGCTGTGGCTTGGGGCCTTGATCGGCTGAATGCAGGTGCCACCCAACTGGCTCTGGAGAGCCCAGTTGAGGAGAGATGGCGGTGGGATGGGCAGGAGGTCGGTGTTTCCAGACTTTCTGGACCTTCCAGACCAGCGAGGGGAGCACTTGGTGCTGCCTGTGGCACATATGGAGGTGCTAAAACTGGCGGGACTTCCTCAGGTTGGGTTCCCTTCTGAGAGACCTGTTTCTTTTCTCCTGCCTGCTTCTCTTCTGCTGCCACTAAAACCTTACTCTATCCCTTCTTACACACGCAGAACCAGACTCAAGGCAGCAAGGTTTGAGCAATTTCTAAGCAGCTGTCTATGTAAGGAGAGTGATCTGGGTGCCCTTCGTGACTACATTCTAGACTTCCCTGACCAGTCCTTCATCTCAAGCAGTGGTTCTCAACCTCCCTAATGCCCCGACCCTTTAATACAGTTCCTCATGTTGTGGTGACCCCCAACCATAAAATTATTTTTGTTGCTACTTCATAACTGTAATTTTGCTACTGTTATGAATCGTCATGTAAATACCTGACATGCAGGATGTATTTCATTGTTTGCGACCCACAGGTTGAGAACCACTGAAAAGAGCCTTCCAAGGGCCAGCCAACTCCGAAGGCTGGCCATTCTAATTCACAGAATTTCCCTAGTGTTTTGGAGTTCATTTTAATACCGTAGTCTCCATTGAAACCCTTTTTTTAAAAAAAAATTTTCAACATGCAATTGAGAACAGGGGGTTTACTTGGTCCCAACCCCATGATGATTTGGTGGCATGAGACAGACATGGGAGGGGGTGAGCTGTTTGCACAATCCTCACTCAGATGCCCGCCTGGTCGCATCCCTTGGGAGCTTAGATTTGTCTTAGCTAAGGTGCACCTGTATAAACCCCGGGCCTGGTCACCTCCACGTGGGGGTGAGTCACCATTATGCCTTATGACAAATCACGGAACTGCAAATTGGGGTCCACTTGGACTCCAGTAACCGAAGTTGTGGAGCCACACAAAGGATAGGAGAGAGAAGCCCCCCTCCGTCCACACTCACACACTTTTACCAGACATTCACTCAGAGTTTAAAAAAACACCCGATTCCTGACTAATTTACCTGACGAAGTCCTATGACTTCCGGGGAGGTGATCAAGCTTCCCCTTCCACGCACTTGGAGTGAGCCTGACGGGGCCCCTACCTTACCTAGTCTGTCGACAGGTACAGAATTGTCCATCCACTTTGTCCAGATGCTGGCTGGGTCCTAGGCTGAGGTCTGGGAGTGCAAGGAGTCCCCTGGTTCAATTCTGCTAAAATCAGCAGGGCACACCTTCCAGAGGCCTATCCTGTCCCCTGGGCCTCAAGCCCTGTCCCCTCACCAGAGGCCAAAAAAAGGCCAAGCGCAGCTGGCTACCCAGTCTCAGGGAAATAGTTGTTGCAGAAGACCAAAGAAAAACCAAGCCATGCTTTAAATAAAAGGAGGGACACTGTTTATTTACACCAGCGGACTCAGGAAATAACTTTCCAAATCTGAGTAAAGTAACATGCAGTATATCTCCCTGGGATCTTTGTCCCACAAATATGGATTATGCTTCTGGTCCCTTTTCGCAGGCCTTGCAAGAAGGCCCCCAGGTGTTAGGGGTTTCCAGGCCATATCTGATGATCTGGCCTGGCATCAGCATTAATAACCCTCCCTCTGGGGCAGTGCACTGTTCACAGTTTTATGGCCTCTGTAACAGGTTCTGCAAGACCAATTTCTGGGAAAGAAGTAATGACTTAATTATAGGTTATAAGAATGTACACTGGGCTGGCTGGCATGGATTCTGATTGCTAGCCCCCTCCCCCCAAATATCAGGGTTACATTAGAATTAGCCCTTTTTAGCCTTCTCACAACCATCACGGGGGCTGCAAAAGTCCGTGAAAAGTCTGGAAGCCTGGTCCATATTTGGGAGACAAAGAAACTAAGGGGATAAAGGGTAAGCCCCCCGCATTCGGTGCTCCAATTTGGGAAACTGATGGCATTATCTTTTTCATTCCCCAGTAACTTTTCAATTAGTAGAATTAGGAATTTAAGCAGTGACAAATAACTTTGTGCAATCTCATGCAATCAGTAAATTAAATTTCTATAACTTGATTTAAATAGTCAATTACCTATCAACTATTCAGCAGGGAACCTGAAAAAGCTGAAAGAATTTTTAGACAACTGGAATTAAAGGAATGCCAATTCTGAGATGCATTTGTTTAAATGTTAGTCCTCCATGTTGTAGTCATATAATATCTAAATATGTTCAAAAAAAGGACAGTAGAGCCTAAGTAAGTCTTTAAAATTATAATGGCTAATGAATCTTACCCCTGATATTTGAATTATATCCTTACTGAAGCTGAATTCATATATTTTACTAAAATCAGAAAACTGGCATTATGATCTTTTTACAATTATTCTGTTCTTGTTCTTTCCAGGAAAAAGAAAATATCCTTGCTCTTTCGTTTCTCTTTAATTTATTAAACCTACTCAATGTGTTAAATAATCTTCTGAAAACGTAAGGTGTCAGACTGGTAAGTCACTTTGAATGTAATGAAAAGCTCATTTACAAACCTTATCTTGTTTATCCTTTAGGAGGCTTATTTTAGAGCAGAACCTATAAGCTTGAAGGACATTCTATTTGTAGTCTAATGTGAGTACCTGGTTATTTCTAATGTATTTCTGTACAGTAAGTTATTCTGGGTCTTGGTTTGGTCAATATCCTTTTCCTTCTTAAGCATAATGTCTTATATGTATTCCTATTTTTTAAAACCATTTTCACAATAAATAATGATTTGAAACCTGTGCTTCAGGCACTCTCTCATCTAGAGAATGTATTTAATGTCTACTAAAGGCAAAGCAAAGGAACCCAGGAACATATCATAGATCGATTTATGTCCAGGGCACCTGTGTGTGTTTGAGTACGTTGTGCTATGCACAAAGCAAACAGGCTAAGGGATATATGCATGCAGGTTTAAATCCAGCCTCTTTCCACTTGGCAAGCAGAAATCCTGAGGAGGTTTTGTGCACAGAAAGTGTTTATCATATTCTCACAAGAGGCTGCTTTTGTTAATTATAATTAGTATCTTATGTGTGGGGGATGAAGGTTTGACTGGTTCCAATGTTTGTCTACTGTTTTTATTAAATAAGGCAATCTTTGAGTATGGGAGACTATCAATATTTTAGAGTTTTGCAATACATCTAGCATATTCTGAAAATGTCCTACCATAAAAATAGCCTAAGCATAAAAGTGGAAATGCCAGATTTTTGCTTCCATCTCCCCTCCTCTGATGGTGCTATAGATCACAAGTTGTACCTAAAATGAGAATAGATGTCCTCTTTCTATTCCATTTTTTTCCTTTGAAAATGGCTAGAACAATTATACTATGGCTGTATTGGGCAAGTTGTATATTAGACAGAAAAATAAAACAATAAGCCTAGAATCATTGTTATTCACTTAATAAGCTTTTACTAAGTGGCTACTCACTGTGGCTTGCTTGGACTTAGGTCTCACATAATTAAGCTGACAATCTGCCTGCACTCAGAGGGCTTGTTAATAATCGTGGAATTGGGGCACAAAAAGGAAGAATAAAGAGCTGATGCAAATTGCTTCCCACCATATTATTGCATTGACATCTTTGCATAAATGCTAGCACCTTATTTCTGACTCTTCCTGAAGAAAATGATTTTAGCTGGTGAAATATCGAATTTGCCTAGATTCAGTTTTATGTACTATATTCAAAATACTTGAGTTACATTATCCTTCAAAGCATGCTCATTAGAATATTTCTGTCAAAGCTTTATTCAGCCCAGAACACAGAAAAGGTACAGGTTGATCCTTGATTAGGCTCATAGGAGAGGCAACTGATCAATGTTTCTCTCTCACATCAATGTTTCTCTCTCCCTTCCTCTCTCTCAAATTAATAAATATATCCTCAGGTGAGGTTTAAAAATACATTAAAATTTATTAAATAATTCAAACAAAACTGCATATTTGTACATTTGTTATAGTTTATGGTCTATATTACATATTACTAAAAAGAGCATGGACTGGAAGGCAAAGTGTTGTGCTTTTGCAAAATTGACTGGATAACTGATTCCACAGAAACTTTCATTACAACATTCCCACAAATTAATGAGTCACTGATTTATAGTCTAAAATGATCATTAAAATATTAAAAACACATATCTCTTAAATTACCTCCTAGTATGAGTAAATATATCCCTCACAATCACACAAAAATAAAACCAATGAGTTTCCCTATATGAATCCATTTTCTTTCTGTTGGCATATCCTCAACTGTTCAGCATTTCTGTAATGCTGCCCAAATAAAAATGTAATTGGCCTCATCACAAAATCAAGTCCTGAAACAATAACTGTGGCTCAGCTGAAATTTACTTTAGTTTAGAGAACATTTATTATAATAGATTCATTCCAATGGAGTGGTTTCAGTATTATGGGTTAATTTGTAATAAAAATAGTAATCCATTTGAGAGTTGTATTCTTACATCTGCTACCTATTTTGTTTCTAAAGAAGGAGTTATTCACAGGCTCAAACATTGACATTATTCAAGGAGTAGAAATACATAAACTTGAATATTATTAGCACATTCTAAGTTTGGCTTTTTAAATTGCAAATTCTATTTGCAAACCTAAGTCTCCCAGTTTATCCCAAGGCAAGCAACAGGATACAGGATTCTGAGGCATCAATTGACAAGTGCCACCTTCTTCCATTTGGTGGATATATCTTCTTTAGATTGATATATCCAAGGCACCCACATGTGCAAATAGTTAATAACATGAGTTAATGAGCAGGGGTTGCCCCATACCCCACCTCCACTATAAAAAATAAATACATAAATCTCAAATTTGAAAATCAGAGGGATCAGACTTCAAATCCCAAATCCTCTCTGGGAAGTTTACTAGGAGTTTTTCCTCTGGAAGTTTTTCTCCTGGAAATATGTACACAGTTAATCTTTGAACAACATGGATTTGAACCAATCCCCTGCAGATATGAGGGACTTTAATTACGTCTTGGGGGAGTCAAACATTATGTGTGGATTTTTTATGCACAGGGGTTGTACCCCTAAACCCTGTGTTTTTCTAGGACCAACTGTACAGGTGCTTAGTGAATTTCAGGGTTTTGATGTCGTAATTTTTATTTTTGTCAGTGTGGCAGGCATACATTTCATAGATCACAAGCTTAGGTATACAAAATGGTACTTCCTTTATATTTCACCTATTCAAAAAAAAAGTAATTTAGTCATTTATAAGAAAACTCAGTTACTTCAATGATTTCTAAATAATTTTATGAAATTATTAATTTCTTCTCAGAGTCACTACTTTTCCCCTGCCAGTCTTTCAGCCTGGGGTTGAGCCTACAGGGAACATAGAAGGCCATGTGAGTTAGTGGGATAGGGGACGCCCACGCCTCAATTTTACCTGGCATCTGTTAGGATATATAGAATCACACTATCCTGCTGATGGCATCTGTACTACTTGCACAGTGATGGCCTTTTCTGCTCCATCTTAGCCCTTTACCATGACCCCTTAAGCTGCTGACCTGTGTCCAAACTGACAGTGACCCCTTCTTCAGGTGATGGGCAATTCACGTGAATACAAACTCCATTAAGGCTTTTGTGCATTGCCAAAGCTCAGTTCATTCTCTGGGATATTTGTTGAATGAATGAATGAATGAATGAATGAATGAATGAGAACAAACACAGCTTCTCCTGAGACTCTGTAGGGAGGAAGACATGAAGCTGTTCTCAGAACTCTCTCTGTCCTGACTCAGCCACATCCACTCTAGGCACCTAAGACCATATAGCATAAGAACATGTGTGAGGCTGCCAACTCTTTGAATTCTGGATTGACAGTGGGTCAAGCGTCCCTCTGCTCTTGATAGAGGTCGTCTGTATCACCAAGTGGAAGGTGGGGACTGTGGAGACCATGTACCAATACAGAAGAGCCATTCTTCTCTCACCACCCCTTCCCTCCCAAGATCCAAGCATCTTGGTGATTGTCAAGCATAGAGGAAGCAGAGTTCTCCCCAAAATATTTCTGTGTGACACCTAGACTGTGGCTTTTTTACTTTAACTTGATTTAAAAACTTGGAGAAGGTCATGACCAGAGGCATGAAGTCCCGTGGGCAAGGGATACATCAGTTAATAACTCATGTATCTTTAGCCACATGCATAAACAAGAGGACAATGAACCTCTCTGAGCTTCAGTTTCCTTCCCATGAAGGGGCTGAGGATCTTGCAGTTTGGTAAAGCATTCAGGAAATTTTATTAAGTTAAAGCACAATGGATTATGACACAGTATATATTTTTATTTCTTTATTTGAAGATCATAAATGAAATTGGCAATCTATTAACGTATATGTAGGAACTATATGTAAGATTAAGTATCGAAAATATATATGACAATTCTTAGTAATTATATTCTGTAGGGGAAATATATGAAAATTTATTTTCTGAAATAATTTATTTGCTGAAATAAATTGTCATTTTATAATTATAATGTAATGCAGTAGGAATTGATAAATAAATGAAAATAAATTTAAAAAATAAAAACAGTTACCTTTAAAGTATTTCCATAAATTTTCCTTTAATTGTAGTATTTGTCTCTATTCTTATCTTTATTGTCCACTTCTCTCTCTCTCTTCTCCCCCCTCTCTCCATTCTTCCCTCCCCCCTTTTCTCTCCCTCTCCTTACTCCTGGACTCATTTTTGACTTGGAACTTTTTTTCATTCTTACCGCCAGAAACACCTGGTTAAGATTTAAAAAAATAAAATAAAATAACATTTGTAAAGGTCTAATTTATTTAAAACTACCTGTCTCTGAATTCACTCCCTTTTTAGTGTAGAAAACATGTTTTGAAAGGAAAAATTAATGTGGCTCAACTGTCCTATTGTACTCAACAAGATGTCAAAACGCAAATAGAAAGTTTAACCTATGAGAACAACAACGGCAACAAAAAGTTGAGTACAGCTTTTACCTCAGCCCACAAGTCAGGAGGAGCCTGCTGCACACAGAACTCCTTCAGTTCAACTGTTCCAACGGCAGCAGCTGAGCTTTCAAGGAGCCATTCATGGAGCGGCAGGGGTGTACCTTGTGGCGGCATCTTTCTAACGTTCGCAGTGATGGGCTGTACCAACCAGAACCCGCTGTCACAGCCATCACTGACGCGCCTGCCATCACTCTGCCACACAGAAGGCCACCCCTTGGTCTCAAGCAAAGGTCCTCTGGAAAACATCTTGGTGGGAGATTGTCGGCAGTGTCACTCCTGGTGAATGTGGCATTTAGGGTGGAATTCTCTCCCAGGGATCTGAGGCAGAAAAAAGCTACACCCTGTATTTTGCTCTTGTCCTTTCTCACTCTTGTTTTACCAAAGAAAACATGGTTCCAGTGTGTCATGATTTAGACATTTTAGAAATGCAACGTGATCACATTTGAAGCTTTCAATATCTTGTTTTTGAGACAGACATATAGAGACTGATGTGTTGTGCAAACAAAACATTTAAGGCACCCCTTCCCAAGTCATCCTAGATGATAGGGTTGTAATAGGACATCAGAACAATAAATCCCACTCACCTACTTTGAGCAAAATCTCTGGAACCTCTGGTCTCTTCAAATCCTTTCTTTCTGGCTCAAAGATGTCTATATAAGGGTTCATGTACGTCTTATTCCTTTCCTTCCACCGTGTGGCATCTGATATCTCCTGCATTGTTCTGAAACAAATAATCTCCTCTTTTACATTAGTATCATTGTGGCTGCTCCTTGATTCTGCCCCAACAAACGCTGCCTTGGGGCCAACAAAAATATATTTTGTGTCTTGCTCCCCTGCATGACTCCCTCCACCAGTAGACCACCACCTGGTGCTAAGCCCATCCCTGAGGCTGCAGGCTCATGCTGGGCCCCTCTCATCCATGTTCCCAAGTCTAGATTCCTAAAAACTACTACTGCCCCAACCGCAGTATTAAGATCGTGAGGTTTTCCGCTGCCCTGTACATCTGGGTGTTTCATTCCTCAAGCTCCCTGACTGACTTCTAACACCCCCACCAGCACCACCACCAACGCCTGCATCTGGAGCAATACAAGTTTCTGCTTCAAGTAATGAAATTCTCTATTCTGTCCATTCTGGTGCTTTGCAATGATTTCTCCTCTTAAAGTGTTCTGCTGGGGAGGGAGTCAGCCACCTACAGCTACTGAAGCCAGTGCCCAGGGAGAGTGTGTGTGCGTGCCTGTTCTGCACCTGCTTCACTTAGTAAAGTATATTTCTTATATCTCTTCCAATAAAAAAAAAAAGACTGCCATGTTGTTCACAGAAAGGCTTGGGGTACAATGCTAAGAACTCCTGTTGGGGATCTTTCCGTTTGTAATGTATTTTGGCCCAGTGAGCTTTTTATCTCTGCCTCAGTAACCTCCGTGTTATCTCTCAGCAGGAGCTGCCTTCCTTCGGGGCCCTGCTGACAGACACAAACAGCCCCTCCCTTCCTATCACAGGCGCTTATCTCGACTTCCTTGGTGTGAGGAAGCTCTCTCAGGCTATTTACTCTGAGAGGCAGAGGAAACGTCTTTGCTTCAAAGATTGAGCTGCTATTTCCTGCAGTCAGCCCCACACAGGCTGGAAGAACACTGAATTTTTCACGCTCCACAATAAGTAGTGACAAAAGTGGAGTCATCCCCAAGGTGCACAACCCAGCGTATTTCATTGCAGTATCTGCTCCTCAATGCGGTTGAAAGTGGATTTAGAAGTCAGGGTTGGACTGAAAGCACAACCTCATGATCTGCATGAATTTGATGGGTTTAGACCAGTTTGCTCTGTTTGTGCTGAACCACAGCAATAAACAGACCATTCATAAAGCATAGAGCGTGTGTTCACGGTGGCAACATATTTTGCTTAAAATCTTTTAAATTATGCCACAAAGAATTTGGGCAGAAATCCACTTCAAACCCTTGTACTGTCTCAGGGGTGGCCAACATAAAGATATATGCCAAAAATGCTCTGTGGGTTAATTTTAAGAGCCCTTCTCCTCCCAGATTTATGATTTTATCCACTACCACCCATGAAAACCTACCTACAAAGTTTCACCCTATGCCCGTTGGAGCCACACTTTCACAAGAACCAACATCAGAGAACCACTTTCTTTTTCTAAATTCAATCTGGATTCATTACTTAGACATCAGGTTCTATTCTCCCAATTTATATCCCAGCATGCCACAAAAGATGATAATGAATTCTAGACATTCCCTTTTTATAAGGTCACCAATCCTGGAAATATAATAGGATTTCTGAAACAGTCCATTGTCTTGGCCTGTGTAAGAGGTCAAGGACAAGGGCTATTAATTGACAAATGAATGTAACATGTGATAATAATGGAGAGCTCTAATATTTAGAGCGCTTACCGTGTGCCAGCACTAAATGAAGATTTCATATTTTACCCTCATTTAATTCCCCAAAGTGGTCTGTGAGGTTACAGTCAGATCATCTCCAGGGTACATGTGAGGAAACCAAAGCACAGCAGGTTTACGGATCCTGCCATTGTAGCATGGACCCCCCGGCCATCAACCAATACACCGGGACCTCAGAAGACTACGGTTGTGAGACAATGTCCCATTCATTTCCTAAACGTTCTGCTTTCTCTACTCTACTAAGCTTATTCCGACATTAAGAAAAAGAGGAAAAGACAAGAACAGAAGTTGTAGCTTTGTTTTTCATTTCAAAGTTTATTTTTAAAATCTGCTTGCTTTAGATATGTGCATTCTTTTCCCAACACCTCCTGCTTTCACAGAATTAGAACTGATAAATGTCTAGTCCAAAGACCTCATTGGGGTTCGATGTTAGGATACACATTGGAGCAGAGAAGTATTTTTCAAAGAAAATTTAAACCTGAAGACAGAGATTTTCATTCTTAAATACTGAAGAGTGGGGAGATTACAGGATTCTTTGTTTAAGGCTGCACATGGGACACAAGCAGCTTAAACCAAACACGTTGGTGTGACTTCTTGCCTTCAGCACCCAGTGGGCCTGTGGTAGTCAGATACATCAGGAACAGCAGTGTCAAAGGGCAGCTGTCGATGTCAGATTCACAGCGGATATGTCCACATCCAGTGAGACAAGACATGCCTGTTCTCAGGGACGCGCTGGCCCAGTTCCTTCCTATCCCTAGGGGGCTGCTCTGCACGCTTCCTCCTTTATCTTTCAAAGTTTTAGAAACACACAATATTGACTGTAGCCTGTCAGGGACTGTTTTTCCAGCTTGAATCCAGTAACCAGAGGCATCTGCTGTTTGATTTCCTGTTCTCCCCACCTTCCTCGGGCATTTTAGTTGAAAAGATCATAAAGCAACTCCAACCCTTCATTCCACTCCTCTTTGCTAATATAACCTGGATTTCATTGACGGCTCCACTCCTCGAAAAGGAAAGATAGCTCAGTTTTGTGTTCAACCTGATTATCCACTGTTCACTGTTCCTGTGACCAGACTATGGGTAGAGAGTTGGAATATAGTCTACTTCTGGCAAATATAATAGAATGGAAAAGTGAAATAAATACAAATTTTAATGCAAAAAATTACAAGGAAATGTGATACACACATACACACCAGGAAGTACTCTGAAACTCCTGAGAAAGAAAACATTAAGTCAGCCATGAAGGGGAAATTGTTGAATGAAGTTTAGGAAGGCAGCACAGTGGTGACATTAGAGCTCAACCTTTCCAGTGGTTCTCAGTCTTCCTAATGCCGCGACCCTTTAATACACTTCCTCATGTTGTGGTGACCCCCAACCATAAAATTATTTTCGTTGCTACTTCATAACTGTAATTTTGCTACTGTTATGAATCGTAATGTAAATATCTGATACGCTATATGTGTTTTCTGTTGGTCGCGACCCACAGGTTGAGAACCACTGCTTTAGACCTTGAAGGGTGACTGCAAAGCTTTGGTTAAATGAGGAGAAGAGGAAACAGCATCTGTGAAGGAATCAGATGAAGGTAGGTTTGGTGAAAAGGGAGGACTAATGTGCTAGGGAAGTATAGCCATTGGGCAAGAGCCAGGGAATGGAGCTGCCAAGCTAAACTGAGCCTAAATTTGGAAGAACCTTATACCCTCCTTAGAGATGGGAACTGACCTTTAAACAATGGGAAGCTAATACAGGCTTTTAAATAAATCGCCTTACAATATAGGTTTTACTGCCTCGATAAAGACCAAAATAATAGTGCCTTAAGCAATAGGAAAGTTTATTCCTCACCTACATAAACATCTAAGCATACACAATCCAGTGCCGCTAGGCAGTAGCAAGCTGTTGGATCCCCAGTCCTCTTTCAATCTTGTTGCTCTGGCTCTCTTACCCAGGGAGCCTAAAATGATTGATCCAGCTCCCTCCATCACATCTGCACCAAGTCAGCAAGGAAGGAGAAAGGGCCACAAGGGGACATAAACCTTTGCAAGTCCATAAACCAGAGATTACATCCATCCATTCTTCGCGTTTCCCTGGACAAAATCTAGTCACATGGCCACACCAGCCATAAAGGAAGCAGGGAAATGTGTTCCCAGCTAAACAGCGACATCCTCCTTGCAAAGGAATGAAATTACCCTAACTGTGTTTGAGAAACATCTTTTTAAAAAGCAAGTCGAGTGTCTGGAAGGAAGCAGGCGATCAGGAGAATATGAAGCAGCCTGGATGTCGGCTGATGAGCTGAATTAAAGCGGTGGCTGTAGGAGTAGCAAAAGAAGGGCAACATGGAAGCCACACATCAGTGTCCAGGCAAGTATCGCGAATTAAATCACTCCGCTGAGCAGCCACTGCAGTCAGCCCCCTTTTGTGACCAACATTCACTTTGCTCTCTGTGTCACTGTGAACTCGGTGGCGGCCCCCTATGCTCAGTGCACCGTGCCCTCCTGAGCCCCATCAGCACATGGGCTCAGGCTTGCTTGATGAGCATGTTGGACAGAGGCAGCAATTAGGAGTAAGATCATTATGCCTCACTGCTTTCAGGCACTTCACGCTACACAGTAATTCCAGCCCAACTGTTATCAACGTTTTTATTTTTCAGACTGGCTGATACATACACTGTGAATCATGAACTCATAGCGCCATTTGTTCATGTTCTGCCGTGTACGGAGGGAAAAGCAGAGCCTCCGTCCAGCTGCCTGATGATCCCCAGGATCTGAATTAAGCACATGCATTCATGTTTCACTGCTAATAGTATTTGGCTACAAGTCAAGAGTTCCTTCCTCCTCTACATGTGCATGAAAATTAACAATTTAGAATTAACTATATTAAAAGTGTTAAACACTTTCACATAACTTCCCTTAGTGGCTATTTTTATAGCCAGTGTCCTTACATTCACAATTAAGTGAGTTATTTTGTGATTGTAAGCAGAGATTGAGCTCATGCAAACATCTGATATCACTAAATATATTGAGAAGCTGAGAGAGAGAGAGAGAGAGAGAGAGAGAGAGAGAGAGAGAGAGAGAGAGAGAGAACTTCTACCTAGGACACAGCTTAAACTCTCTCATCCCTTATGCAAACAGTTCCTATTGTCAGTATTTCTAAGACAACAGCTGAGCTAGTTTGGCTCAAGGGTTTTCATATCTCTGATCCTCTTGACACTCTTACCGCCCTCCCCTTTTCATCTGGAAGCAACCTACTCATCCTTAAAGGTCTACCCCAAAAGTCAGTCTTAGTCAGCTCACGCTGCTTTAACAAATATACCAAACTACTGCCTTAACAATAAACATTTATTTCCCAAAATTCTCTAGGCTGGGAAGTCCAGGGTGAAGGAGCTGGCAGATCTGGTGTCCAGTGAGCACCAGACATTGCAAATGAATGTCTCATTGCATCCTCACATGGCATGGCAGGAGCAGAAAGAAAAGCGAGCTCTCTTGAGTCTCTTCTTCTAAGGTCATGACCCTATTCATGAGGACTTCACTCTCATGACCTAATTACATCCCAAAGACCCCACGTCCTAATACCATCACCTTAGAAATTAGGGTTCCAACATTTGAATTTTGAGGGAAGACAAATATTCAGTCTACAGTAGTCACCTTATCTTTTTGTCAGGCAAATGGAAGGTCCAGGAGGATCGGATAAATATGAAGTCTGGCCTAGAGTTCCTTGAATTCCTCATGCCTAGCATTTCCTTCACTTCTTTAAAGATAGCGACTTCATTTGAAGACCTGTCACCAACAAAATACTTGAATTCTTTGATATTTTAAACTGTAAGATCCCACTCTCACGCCATAATCTCCAACTTTCCAGGATCTCTCACTTTCTTACTCTCATATAATTATTCTTTGTTCTCATTCAGACCTTCCTTCAGGAAGGTTTTGCAAAATCTTGTATATGCTCTGAATCAGCATCCAATATATGGTGCCTACTTTCTGTTGGGCAAATGTTTTAGGTGATAGAGAGAGCAGGATCAAGAGATAAATACCCCTGCTTTCACTGAACTTAATTCTAGTGGATTCCTACTATATTACTTATAACAGCATATTGTTATTTGGGGAGGGGGGTGTTAAGTTGCCTTAAAAATCTATCTGTATTAGTTCTCCAGAAAAACAGAGCTAAACAGCAGAGTAAGTGTGTGTGTGTGTGTGTGTGTGTGTGTGTGTGTGTGTGTGAGAGAGAGAGAGAGAGAGAGAGAGAGAGAGAATGAGAATGTTAGGCAGGCAGGTTGAAGTCCCAAGAAAGAGTCCATGCTATAGTTCAAGTTCAAACACTGTCTATTGGAATAATTCCCTCTTCTTCCAGAGAAGTCAGTCTTTTTCTGTTAAGAACTTCAACTGATTGGATGATACCCACTCATATTATGAAGAATAATCTGCTTTATTCAGTGTATACTGATTTAAATGATAATCTCATCTAAAAATACTTTCACAGAAACATCTAGAAAAACGTTTGACCGAATGTTTAGGTACTATGACCTAGTCAGGTTGACACATAGAATTAACCACCACAAGTCCACCCTTTGTCAACTTGGCACCTAAATGCATCTCCTCAATCCACACTTAATCTCCAAATAAGGACAATAACAAGTTCATACTTCCACCTAACATGACACAAGTATTCTGAATACAACTGAAAGTGCACTAAATCTTTCCCCAGAAGAGGATGCAAAGTCTTTGGATAATGTTTACACTTCTCTTTGATATCCTGTAACTTAAGTACTCTGACATAAAGTTAACAATACTTAAATATTATGAGATGAACTGAATACATATCATGACACAAAAGGAGAAAGAGAGAAAACTGAGATATTCACATAATATGTGTGTATATGTATACACACAAACATATTCATAACAAAATAAGGAGGAAATCCTCATGATAATTAGTTTTTGTGTCTACAACTGATCACCTGGTCATCACTGGTATTTACAACCATCTTCTTCATGACTCATTCATATCCCCTTTGCCCTCAGCAAATGATTATTCTGTACCTGGCAAAGTGATCCAAACTTTTATTCTTGAAGGGTCTATGCCATTAGCAGGCCTGCTTAAATTAGAATGCTATAGTTTTGTATTGACATTAAACACAAGATATGGTAATACTAAGAGACACCCTATGGGATCTCCTGTATGCTAGATATATTTTTTCTAACCCCCCTTTTGAAGTGGCCATCCGATTTCCCCTTGGTAGTCAGGATTAATCTCCCCAGCCAGCAGAGTAACTCCTTTTCTTTGTTGATTCAGAGAAATGTGGAACCCAAAGTGGCCAGGTGTCAGTCTTCGATTTCTGTTCAATGCAATCGTTGTTGTGTCTCCTGGTGGAAGTTCCTCCCTTTGGAACCAAGATTGCTGGGATAGCAAATGATAAATGCTCCAGGAACAAGAGCAAAGATTATGCTACTGGGTTACCAAGTATAATAGTGGGTGGTACCACTCCTGTTTCCACCCCTTCTATTTCTGGACCCATGAATCCTGGCTATGGGAGAAACAGCACCATATATTGAATGCTGATTCAGAGCCTATATAGTGTTCTGCAAAACCTTCCCCTAGTTCTGCAAGGTACTGCCACCTCGCTGATGATGGAACTGAATTTTCAAAAGGTCATTTCATCATTCTGCCAAACCAGCTGCTTCAGGATAACAGGGAACAGGCATGGTAAGAACAGTGAATTCCAGGAGCCTTGATCCATTGCCACATCCTAGCTTTTGGTAATACATACCATTTTTGGAGTAATTCATGTATTGTTACAACCATTTTTTTTTCAGTTTGCAAGTGATATAGTTAGGTAAGTGCACTTGCTATCTCAACACTGCCCTAAACTTGGTGAATCCCAAGTAAATAGAATAAGGTCAATTGTATCACTACATGAAGAAGAAAAACACACACACATTTTTTGAAATCATAGAGTCCATTGAACTCCTTCAAATAGAAACGGCACAATGTAGTCAGGAGACTTGATTTCAAGTCCAGTAACCAGGCAGCTTAAAGAGCCTACATATTTACCTTCTGCTAAAATATGGATTCTGATAATTTTCTCCACCTCACCACACTATTTTCAATGCAAATTGGGTTTAATAAATAATAATCGTTGAACATACAGTATCTTTCATATAATGTCTTATCATTGACAGAAATGGAGTGTATGCAGTTTAAAATCATTACATTCTTTGCATTAAGTAGTCTAATTTTTTTTATAAAAGAAAATTGTGTAACCACAGGAAAAGGATCTGTTGACACACTACCTTTGGCTCAGAGTAAATTTAATTCTAAAGGTCACATTCTTTAAATATTTCCTACAAACTAAATGCAGACTTTTATGAACCAGAGCAAACTAATGGACTCTCTGATGTGAAAAAATAATAATCTGTAAGCTGAGATTTAACCAAAGGGTATGTGCAGTATGTACCTATAAATACAGAGTAGGGAATATGAACTGAAAAATCAAATAAACTCACTGTGACTGAAAAGAACTTGCATGAAGAGACTTGCACAAAGACATTTTAGATGTTTTTAAACACTGAGGTAACTTTGCCTAGAGGGTTAGTCACAAATATTTTTCATTTAGCCACAGAGATGTAGTGTGTGTTTGTGTTTGTGTGTGTGTGTGTGTGTGTATGTACACATCTTGAGATAAGTAGAAATTATTACAATTTGAATTAAAAGAAAAAGACAAGAAATCATCTAATAAAAAGTATTGGATCTGTTTCCCTTTCAACAGAAGAACTAAAACAGAAATTACAAAATCTCTAAAAGGCACCATCTATTTCATAAGCGGCAATGAAGCATGATAGAGAAAATGCTAGATGAAGATCACGTAGCCTATTAGTGCTGGGAAGGGAATTGAATTCAGGTCACCTAACTGCAAGTCCTAGACTTTATCCTTACAATAACACTTGTACATTATGAAAAAATGCAATAAGAGAAAGCCCCAAAGCTCACTGAACTAAAGGCAACAGCTGTTCTTCAGTCATTAGTTTAATGAGAAAATGTTACATTTCATGGGAAGGCTGTTTTCAAATTTCATATAACATTTCCAAAAATCTGGCCTTCAGGTTTTGTCCTTTCTTTCTTCGCAGGGTGAAATACTTGCCCCTGAGCCTGCCAGAAGGAGAGTCCTGCCTTGGTGCCTGCCTGTGTGGGCCCAGGACTATTCCCTCCATGCTGCCTTAGTGTCGATCCACTTTTCTTGAGAATTAGCAGGATTCCCACAGAAGCACGCAAACAGCTAACCTACTGCTCTTGTGCCTAACATTATGTGTGACTTCTGGAAATTAACTGTGGGTATTACAGACATAATTTGAAATTAAGCAGCCCATAGACTTCCAAAAATGTTCAGAGACTAAAAATTACACATGTGTGACAATGAAAAAGCATGTTTGACATATAGCTTAGGTGTGGTCCAAGGAATTCAATTTATTGGGATCACTACACTCTCAGGGTCCTAGTATGAAGGAATTTGTCTGAGGATTCTTAAAAATATATTTATTTCTAAGAGAAATGTAACCAAGTTTCATTTAATGTATTTCATATACTAATGTGTATACAGAAAACCAAAATGAACATTTTAACGTTTCTGTTCACATCTTTTTTTTCATGTTGCCTATGGTTTTGATTTTTTCCCTTTCCTGGCTTGTGCAGTTACCGCATCAGCTTACCACAGTTTTCATTACATCTATAATGATTCAACAATTCCTTTTACAAATATATGGCTAACAAATATATGCAGAGAAATGTACAGACATTACTACTGTCCACTGGGAGTAACGGTTTACCAAATAAATTGATATTTATGAATCATAACTACTTAAAACAATATGATATTTCTTTGGGAAGCTTATTGCTAAAGCTTATTTAGAAGTTTTTCCTGTTTAGAGTGAAACAATTTTGCTTTCATTAAAATTTACTTGCTTAGAAGCTTACTAACTTATTTCTAAAGCTTGTTTTTCCATACACTTTACATGTTTCCATATGATAAATCTCTCATGCTTTTAAAAATTCAATATGCTGCCCCTTTCAATTCACTTAACAATAGGAACAATGCATCCAATATCACTTTTGAAAATCTCACTATTTTCAGTGCCAAATAAATGGTTTCTTTTTAGGCAAAGTATAGATCTAGGTAGAAACCATTATATTGTTTACTGTTGAACACTTATCCTGTAATATTTCTCAGCATGCAACCTGAATAGAAAAATGACAAAGGGAGAATTTGATCCACTATTTGGTAAACTGAATTTTGAATAGAAAGCTACCTGCTCAATCAGAAAAGGCAAGTTTTCAATATTACAGTAATCATTGCTCATGTAATACCTCATTTGCCCTTACAACGTTTACTATTATATATAGATAGCGCTGAGGGAGTTTGCAGGACTGGGTGAAAAATATGAAGGAATTAAGCAAACAGAAAACAAAAACTCATAGACACAGACAACGGTATGGTGATTACCAGAGGGACAAGGGGTCAGGGGAGGTAGAAGAAGGTATAGAGGGGATAAATTGTGATGGAAGAAGACTGGATTTGGGATAGTAAACACACAATACAATATACAGATGATGTACGATAGAACTGTATGCCTGAAACCTATGTAATCCCAATAAATTCAATAAAAAGAGGAAAAAAGGAAGAGTATGAAGCTAAGGCCTCACAGAAATCCTTAAGCCACCAAAGAGCAAGCCACTTTCATTAGCACAGATTTCAGGTGATATGAAACCTTCTGTGCACGGTTACTAGGAAGTAAGAGTGCATCTGGGTCACTGGAATGATGCTGGACCTCCTGGTTAGATACACATTTTGTAAAGCCTGAAACTCAGTGTTCTTCAGTGAGAGAAGACATGGGAACATCTTTGAGATGAAGACAAAAGATGGGTGCTTTTGATCTATGCCAGCATTTCTTACCGTGAGCAGTATTGGCATTTGGGGTCATGTAATTATTCACTGTGAGGATATAGCTTGTGCATTTGCAGATGTTTAGCACCATCTCTGTCTCTACCCACTAGATGCCCATCCCCTTGGGTTCCCCCTACCTCTCACTAGTGTGACAATCAAAAAAAAATCTCTAGACATCACCAAATGTCCCTGGGGGCAAAATTGCCCCTAGGTGAAAACCAGTGGTCTATGCCATGCTTGAAAATATTCCTAATTTAAGAATAACTGGCACGCAAACCATGAATTCATTTTCTCATATACATATCACATTCAATAAAAATGTCTAACCACTACGCTGTACACCTGAAATAGTATAAAATAATATTGAATGTCAACTGTAATTGAAAAATAAATAAATAAATAAATAAATAAGTATTTTCTCTTATAAAATAGTTTTCAAAATTTAATGCAGTGCTATTTCCTTCAGTTACATGATTTGGGGGCAGGCTAAATTAAACCAGTAGATAGCAAAGATTTTAGTCTTATTCATTCTCTAATATAAGAGTATTATTACACATTAAGAGTTTTATTAATATGTAAATGGCACACAAAAAACTGCTTAGATCACACCTCAATGCCTGTGGAAAGTACCTTAAACAGCAGTAAGCATTTCTCTTCTTCATCATACATGCTCACAGCTTCTACATACAAGAGTTTGCTAGCTTTGAAATGGCTGGAGGATCCTTTGTTGGTTTTTCAAGGTATAAACCTAAGACCATGTTCTTGCTCATTTTATTTTTCAATGTTGCTCATTTACTACTGAAGGAAAATAACATAACACAATAATGAACTCAATAAAGTTTCCCACTGAGCAGGGCAAGCTCAGTTTGAGTCTCTGGTAAAAATCTTTTTCTCTTTTCTTTTTCTTTTTTATTTTCATGAAACATTAAGGATTGATTTAGGCTTTGCTAATTGATTATTCAAAACCTACACTTGCCAACTGGTGTTTTTAATACCTCCAGGCTTAAGTGAAAATGAGACAAGAAATCTCAGTTGAATTATTCCTGGTGTTATTATATTCTTAATGTAAATTATTACTACTAACATTATGCACACAGCTTAAAACATTAATCTTTAGTGTTATGAAGAATTTCCTTCAATGTTAGTTACCTTGTAAAATAATATAATATGTCTACTTACTCCCAAAGTCTCCTTTTCCTATCGCTAACCTCAACCATTTAATTACACAATAAAAGCCATTACCACTGTGAAAACCATCTGCATTCTAAGAGATTGTTCACACTCCCTAGACTCTTTATTTTTCTTGGTGGAATCATCAAGGATTGGCAGAGAGTGTTTTTCATACAATCAGAAAATATTTAATAAACAATAAATACAATCTAGCAGTAGATTACTATAAAGAAAGGAAAGACACAATCAAAGTACTCAAGTGATCAACAGCTGGATGCAGAACTGGCCACATAATTTACAGGCCTAGTGCCAAATAAAATTCAGGACCCATTTTTCAAAAAAGAATTTTAAGCCCGGTCAGTGTTGTTCAGTGGTTGAGCATCAGCCTATGAACCAGGAGGTCTCAGATTGATTCCCTGTCAAGATACATGCTCGGGTTGGGGTTGCTGGCTCCATCCCCAGTAGGGAACCTGTAGGAGGCAGCTTATAAATGATTCTCTCTCATCACTGATGTTTCTATCCCCCTTTCCCTCTCCCTTCTTCTCTGAAATCAATAAAAATATATTTTTTAAAAAATAAGAATTTTAAAACACAACAGCAGAGAATTAATCCAAATGGGAGATCCTTCTGACAAGGAATCCCGTGTAATTGCATGTGTCATATCCTTTCTAAGTCAACTCTGGTTCAGTGACGACATAGTTATAAGGAGGAAACTTTCTGAGAGGACATCACCAAAAAGGTGTTGGGAAAAAAATATTTAAAATCTCTTTAAGCTATTGGATACTATGAAATTTTAGGTTCAGAGAAACAGAAATAAAACAGTTCAGGAAGATGAATATCAAAGATATTCATAGACAAACAGGAGCTCTCTTAAGAAAGCTGAAAACCAACCTTGCAAGTGCAGGTCTCCTGGTCTCAAGTGCCACACAAATAGTTGCCTTAAATCAGAAGGAGGAGGGATCATTCTTAACTGAAGTAGGAAGAAGATGTTAGAGTAGGTGAAAAATGGCCTTGTCTTTGACTGAGGAGTTAGATTTAGCTAATTTCACACTGACTTCACATGTAATATGACTTTTATAATTGGTGTTTCGTTTTCTAAATAGAAACCCATTCTAAAATCTTTAAATTATTTGATTAGGTTATAAAGTCTAAGATAGAATTTAGAAATATTAAACTATAATGAAATAAATATGAACTAGCCCTGGCCAGTTATTCAGTTGTTAGAGCATTGGCCCATGCACCAAAGGTTTGCAGGTCAAGGGCATGTACCTGGATTGCAGGTGTGATTTCCAGTTTGGTCTCTCTCACATTGATGTTTCTCTCTCTCTTTCTCACTCCCTTCCACTCTATCTAAAATCAATGGGAAAATATCTTGAGGTGAAGATTAAAATAAAATAAAATAATGAAATAATAAAAATAAAGTAATTTCCATTAGGGGTTGCAGTAAAACTTCTATGTAAGAACTTCATAAAAAATAAATAAACACAGCCCAACCAGCATGGCTCAGTGGTCAACCTATGAACCAGAAGGCCATGGTTCATTTCCCTGTCAGGGCATATGCCGGGGTTTGGGGCTTGATCCTCAATGGAGGGTTTGCAAGAGGCAGCCAATTAATTATTCTCTCTCATCACTAATGTTTCCATCTCTCCCTCTCCCTTCCTCTTTCAATCAATCCTATATAATAAAAGGCTAATATGCAAATTGACCAAACAGCAGAACAACCAGTTGCTATGATGTACACTGACCTCAGAACAGGAGCTGCCCCCTGGTGGTCAGTGCCTCTCCTGCTTCTGTGGTAGTGCTAAGGATGTTGTACTGACGGCTTAGGCCCACACCCTGTGGACATCACCCATCAGTCGGACATCCCTCTGAGGGCTCCTGGACTGTGAGAGGGTGCAGGCCAGGCTGAGGGACCCCTCTCCACCCCCCAGTGCATGAATTTCATGCACCAGGCCTCTAGTAAAAATAAAAACAAACAAACAAACAAATAAATGCATTGCAATACATTAGTACATAAAAGCTTAGGTTGAGCTTATAGACCATCTATGAAATTTTCAGATCAAATATACCTAACACCTCTCTTTGGATATATATGAGATATAAAATACAGACATCACTTCTCTTTTTTTCTTTATGTTCCCTATCATTTAAAATGAATCAGGAAGAAGTAGCATTGCATTCCGTCTTTCAACCAAAACTTGGAAAATATCTCTTAAGTGAAATATTGCCTTTTCTAGTCAGATACATTCACATCTTGTGCAAGCAGTTTGGGATGCTTAGGCAGAGGTGTGCTGCTAAATGTTTAAAATGGGCTTGTGGTTGGGGAGTGGGGACAGGGATAGAGCTCTGATTTTAGCATATGCTGATTTTTGTGGAGTTAGAAAGTCCCATTAAGGTATATGCGAGAAATTCCTGTTTTATCTTGGCAACTTTTCTGTACCTCTAAAACTACTCTGAAGTAATACTTAACATGGAATCTGCCACTTGTTCTACCTTGGCCTCAACTGCCAATGAGGATGGGCAATAGCACCAGGATTGTGGACAGACCTGGTTCAAATCCTCTCTTCACTATTCATCAGCCATGTGACTTTTAGAAATTCACTTTGTCTGAGCTTAGTGTCCTCATCTGTGAAGTGGAGGTACCAACTGCAACTGCAAAGAGTTGTTTTGCTGAACAAACAAGATGCAATATGTAATGCATTTAGCAGAGGCCAGAACAAAATTAGTACTGAGTATATGCAGCTAATAAGATTTAGGCAACGATTTTCAACTGTGGGCTGCATGTACATATCACCTACGGGGTTTTTAAAAAATCCCAAGACCCAGGCTACACTAGCCCATGCAAATTAAAATCTCTGATGATGGGATTTAGGCATCAATATTTTAAACCTCCCCAGGTTATTCCATGTGCAGCTATTGTTAAGGAACACTGAACAACTAGCTAAGAAATTTGCAAGGCCATCCAATTCAGCAGCTAGATAGCTTTTATTATTGCATTGTATTTCTTTTTAAAGAAGCACAGCTACAACAATCATCAGTATTCTCAAGAAGCAGTTTAAGCACCCACTGTGTGACAGATAATAAAAGCCCCTTTTCTGGAAGATCTTTGAAACATCAGGAAGATATTAACATGGATAAACTCTTTGCTTAAGCTGCTTATATATTTTCATCTTTATAATTTCACATTCTTAGATAACTTGTTGTCACATCTGTGTTGTCTGTGGTGAGTTGCCAGCTGAGCTCTATCTCTGGAGAAATCACTGAACACAGTTTTGATCCCCATGAAGGTAGCCAAGGGAATGAAGGAAACATTCTGAATAATTAGAAGTGAAGAGAGAAGAGTGGGGCTCCCTTAGGAAAGTGCTCCTGTCAGAGGCAATGGAAGCAGATGCTTAAAAAAAACAGTGCTCAAGAGAATCCAGTGGGAACCTTTTTCCTGTGATAAGGGATGATCCAAGAGGATCAATTTCATTTACAACCATTAACACACAATTTTTGATCAAAGGCACTATTCTAATTATATCTGTCCCTAAATCTTGAGCTAGGTATGACATAGCCTATAATTAATCAGCACGACAATCATAATTATGGAAAAATGGAAATTCAGGTGGTTTCTTTCTATGGGATTTACTCCTGCTTCTACCACGTGTGACTGTCAATTCAACCCTCTGTGAACACTGGAGTGAAAGCTTGTTTCATTTTTCAAATCCCTTTACACTGTCAGACTCTGAATCAAAAGGCAGCCTGCCTTTGTGTTTAAGTTAGAGTGATAGTAATTAGAGTGCCCTAGAATTCCCTACAAACTATTTCATCTTGCGAAACACGGGTTTACACTCGTGCTATCTGCCTATCTGTCAATCAATGTAGAGGAGACACTGAAAGGATAAATTAACTTGATGACTCCTTCCAAATGGTATCGATTCAAAGATATATCAGTTGACAACCCACCCTCAGAGGACAAAAGACCTGCTGCCATTCAGGGAGTAAATGAATACTTTATAGGTCAGTAACACTGATGTTTCCAGAGGCCTCTAAGAACCTTGCTTTTTACAAAACTGTTGCAATATTTAATACCTTGTCATTATTATCATTTTCATTTATTTTGTTTCATGAGTTTTACTATAAGCATAGATTTTTTTATCCTTCTCTGGAAGAAAATAATACTTTACAGCAGGAGAAAAACACTCAGATGAAGTAAAATAGCTTTTGATTTGGGCAATGTTTCCAAAGGCAAATCAAAGCACAGCAATAGAAATTTTCAGATATAGAGATAATTTAAATCACTCACAAAGGGCAGGAAATATAGGGGTGGGAACAAGGTAAGAGAAAGCTTTAGTGCCCTGATTGGCCCACATTTATAGCAAGGGATCAATAAGGATTACTTAAGCTGATAAATCAAAGAACTACAGTTTAACTGCATTACTTAAGACATAAATGCATGCTTTGATTTCTTTAATTTTTACAAATAGCTTCTACTCACATAAAGTTTAATGACTCCATTGATTGCCATCTTGGAAATATGTAATTTTTATATAAATATCTACACTAATAAAAGAGAAACATGCAAATTGGTGTCACTCTGCTACTCCCACCAGCCAATCAGAGAGACTATGCAAATTAACCCAACAAAGATGGCGGTTAATTTGCATACACAGGCACAGAGTGAAGACTGAAGACTGAAGAGGCTTGGCTTCTCTGCTGTCTCACTGCAGCCACAGTGGAGAAGCCAAGCCTCGCTGCGGCTGGACCAAAGGCCTGGGTCCTGGGTGCCAGAGGAAAACTGGTGCCAGCAGCCAGGGGAAAGAAGCCCTATTGCATGAATCTTTGTGCAATGGGCTTCTAGTTCTATATAATAAAAGGGCAATATGCAAATTGACCCTAATAGCAGAATGACAGGGAACAACTTGTTGCTGTGATGTGCACTGTCCACCAGGGGGGCAGATACTCAATGTAGGAGCTGCCCCCTGACGGTCAGTGTGCTTTCACAGGGGGAGCACCACTCAGCCAGAAGCCAGCTCATGGCTAGCCAGCGCAGCGATAGTGGCGGGAGCCTCTCCTGCCTCCACAGCAGCACTAAGGTTGTCTGACTGATGGCTTAGGCCAGCTCCCTGCCATTAGTCAGACATCCCCTGAGGGCTCTCGGGCTGCCAGAGGGTTGTCTAACTGCCAGCTTAGGCCTGCTCCCTCAGGGAAGCAGGGCATTGCTAAGGGCTTCAAAACTGCAAGAGGGATATTTGACTGCTAGCTTAGGCCCGATACCTGGGGAAGCAGGCCTAAGCTGGCAGGTGGACATCCCCTGAGGGGTCCTGGACTGTGAGAGGGGGCAGGCTGGGCTGAGGGACACCCTCCAAGTGCGTGACTTTTCATGCACTGGGCCTCTAGTATATAATAAAAATTTAAAATATTTTTATATATTGCACTGTTAGTTTATTGTAATATATTTATAACATTTGCATATATTTTATTACATAAAAAAGATCATTATACAACAATACATTTATGTATAATAGATCAACAATATTCACATACAAATCATGTGAAGAAAAGTCAGCTATTGAATTTGATGTCTCTTTCCAAAAGCTAACCTACTCTCTTTAGCATCTTAGTGGGTAGAAAGTCTACAAGTCTTATTCTTTCACTACCCCATATTCATTCTATAATCATATTTTATTTGTTGTTACTAACCTTATTTCCAAAATGAAAACACCAGGTATATGCAACTCAAAATGTAAGGAGTGTCAATTCTACTCCTCTACTTATTGATATATTTAGGCAGTTTTTGAATCAAATAGCTGACATATATACTGAGAAAATATAGCAAGATAGATATTAAAAACAAAATAGAAACAAGTATCTTACATGTATCAGCATAACATTTCTTCTTCTGCTCTGATTATTTTTTATTTGAAATTAAAATTGTTAATGAGCTGCTATATTGTTATCTGTAAAATAATAATGCAAAAAGTATCTGGAGGAAAGATGAAAAGGTCAAAATAAGCTACAATTAATGACAAAATAAAATAGTATCTGCCCTATAATTATAACATTATGAAGATATTTACTCAGCAATATCAGAATTACTTTTTTCATAGTGGAAAAATTTTTTCTTTTTTTAAGTAATTGCTACATTTCAAGGAAAAAATACCTCTTGAAATAAATTATACAAGATGAGTAAATAAATAAGAAATACTTTGAAGATAAAAGACAGCATTTAAAATTAGAGTAATAATGCTTATCTAATTCTATATTTGGTTTTTAGTAATTACAAAAACTAAATTAAAAAATGTCTCAAAGGTTATTTTGAAATATTTGCCAACTCTTGTAGGTCAAATCGGCCATTCTTTGACATAAAATCATGATGTTCATTCCCCAACTTCCTGCACTTGAGAGTTTGAGGCCAGCCTCCAGTGATATCTCTATATATAAAAGCCCAGTGACAAGAACAGTGGAACAACGAGAATTTCCGGAATGAGCAGTGGCTATGACGCACACTGTGGCAGCCAACTGGCCTGATCCAAGCCCAAATTGGCCCTCCCCTGGTCGTACTGGCCCCTGATCGGCTTCCAATACCCCGAATGAGGGCAGGGCCGGCCAACCAACCTCCTGCAGCCTCTCCCCGACCCACTGGCCCAGCCCAATGAGCCCCCATCGGGGTGGGCCAGCCGGACCCCACCCATGCATAAATTCATGCACTAGGCCTCTAGTTTAGAAATGTTTGTTAATTTATTGTACCAAGGCACTCATCTGCATGTGTTTTCCTACTCTTCCTGCCCATATTTTAGGTTTGGCTCTACCATTACTTATATCCCTGATCTTCTCTTCTAAGACTCATTATATAACGTTGGCTTTTGGATAATTTTAAAAGACTATTTTAGTGCCCTAATAGGCAACTATGTAAAATATCACTAAGCTTTATTATTTTTCTGCAGGTAAATTAGTTATTTAAAAATAAGATAGATTTTTAAAAAATTTTCTTTGCACTTCTCAATTCAACTAATTTGCAGTGTGCGGGCTATGATCCTTGGCTATAAAGACAGAAACTTTTCTATTCACAAGAATTCTTATATTTAGCTGGTGATTCAAATAAGTAAACAATATTTAAATATGATATAATAAAAGCATCAGTAGAATTCTGTTCAAGATATCATAAATTAGAGGGGAAATGATTAGTGTGTCTGGGAGGGTTTCGCTTGGGAATTGACCTCCGCATTGAATTTTATAGAGCGAGAAATGGTTCACAAGGAGGGCAAAAGTGAAAGAAGATTCCAAGCAAAAGGGCAAAGTATGAAGATATAAACCATGATGTGTTCAGGTTCTGCTCCAACGGAGGGTAACAATTAGGCATCTGATAAAGATGTCATAGATGGAGCTTGGGATCATGAAGCTGGAGAGCTATCCAGGGGCATAAGGATGAAGGTATTCAACTCCATGGGCTTAAACCTATGGGTTGAGGAGCTAATGAATCATAAACAAGTGCATGTGTTGCATCAGTCACTCTAGCAGCTCATGGGGCAGAGGAGAGAGAGGTACAGGAATAGTGACAGATTTAATAGCTAAAGGCTATTCAGATAGTCAAGCCAAGCCTTGACCAGGCCATGGGAAGACAAAAGCTTTGGAAATATAGAAGTTTATTTTATTAAGAACAAACCCAAAAGTTTTAGGAAATGCAGAAATATTCAACTGTGTGATCCTTTACTCTCAAGTGTTCTTTGTATTCCAACAGTAATTATGAGGCATGTGGGTTGTTAATGAAAGAAGCACTAGCAAGCAAGTCCAAGACAAGGAAAGGGTCCAAAAAACTGATGGAGAGTCTGCTTATAGGTTTCAATAAAAAGCCTAAAACTGTTTATGTGCATTTTTCTAAGAGGATTCATGCTTCCATCATATTCTCAAAGGGTCTATGATATAAAAAGAGTGAGAATCACTGTTCTGTATACAATGCTCAAGTCTGGTCCAGTCTCATTCAAATAACTCAAAACACTCTTGAAATTTCTACTGCCATTCATCACATAGTGACCACACCACAGCTTTGAATGTATTGCAAACTTCACATTATTAATTGTTTTGAATTATGAATTGTTTCTGCTTATACAGATGTGATACTAGATCTCAATATTTACTAAGTGTTAATAACTGGAAGAAAAGATCAACTAACACTATCAAGTATTTATTTCCTATAAGTCAATTAGTAAACGTGGGAAATCTGACTTTGAAGGCAACTTGGTCTGGAAAGAATCTCTTCCTTGAATGGGTCTCCTTGCTCAGGTTTCCATTTACTGGAATTGGGCTGTTCTAGACTTTGGAGGTGTAATCTAGTGGAACCACTTCCCTGTGAGATTGTGTTCTAGTTCCTAGAGTGAAAAGCTGTTTTAGAATACCAGTGTAGTAGGAGTAAAACTTCTCTATTTCTCCATTTAGTGATATGTCTTGATATGCTCCAATCTGGGTGGGCAAAAGTCCTAGTAATGAGACAGAAATCCTTAGACATATTTTCATGGTTATGTTTTCCTAGACTGAGTTCCTTAAGTTCAGGGACTGAGGACCTTTGCTCATCCCTGGACCCTTAGTGTGTTACTCAAACATTGTTAGGGACAACAAAAGAGTATGTTAAGCCCTAACCTGTTTGGCTCAGTGGATAGAGCGCCGGCCTGCGGACTGAACGGTCCCAGGTTCTATTCCGGTCAAGGGCATGTACCTTGGCTGTGGGCACACCCCAGTAGGGAGTGTGCAGGAGGCAGCTGATCGATGTTTCTCTCTCATCGATGTTTCTAACTCTCTTTCCCTCTCCCTTCCTCTCTGTAAAAAATCAATAAAATATAAGAAAAAAGAGTATTTTGTAGGCAAAATAAAATATTTCACCAAAGAGTAGCTGAGACATATGAATGAAGAAGAAGGTGCTTCTGAAACAAGGTGTGTTTGCACTTGATATCAGAGGGGCCTAAAAAAATGTTTACAAATTTGTGAGTTTGCAGGGTCTTAGTGCTTTGCATAGTTGGGTCCTTTACCTCATTTCCCCTGTTAGCATTTGGAGGTTTTCAAAATTCCAAGCCTCAAGATTATTGCTTTAATTCAAGGTACCCTGTGGAGAGCTTTTGTTATGAGCCACCTGTATTCCTTTCCAAAACTCAATATTGGGCCATTTTATCATAAATAAAACCACAGCCCCATATTATTGAAAGCTAGGACAATTGTTGTGACTTTCTTTAAACACAAAATACTACTATTTTGTTCCATATTAATGAGTTAGAGGATAATCATGCCCAATTGGGTTCATCCAAGGTCTCTGATGTTTGAGGGCAGAGGGATTCTTTCCATCCTAACATTTTCAGTCCCTCAGGTGAATAGTGTAATTCTTAACTGAAATCCTCTTCTTTAAGAAAAAGAAAATGTATGCCACACACATAACATGAAAACCATTCCACACAAATCACTATCTTAACAAAAATCAAAATAGCCTCTCCACAGGATGGACTGTCAGAAATGAAATACAGTGATACTTGACAGGAATTATCAATCAGCATCTCTGTTTCACCAACTCACACACGAGAAGCCACCGAGCGATTACCATTATATCTAAAATGAATATGAGAGAAAATGTCTTCACCATGGAAGAATTTTAGAAACAAAACCACGAGGAAATGAGGTACTTTCATAGTCCAGCATTACCTAGTAATGAGATAGCATTTCAAGATCTTTAGCAATGTTCAAAGGTTTTTGTTCTTCTTCAGTCTTTGCCAAGGGACAGGGCTCTACACATCTATATGAAGCTATGTGGAGCAGAGGAGACAGTCACTGGAATTTGCATACTGGTGGTAGGAAGTGGCCTATCCTTACATCTATTTTAAAAATAAAGAATGTTGGAGGGTGTTAGAGAATGTTAGAAATTTACCACTGTGTTGTTGTTTTTTTTAATATATTTTTTATTGATTTTTTTTTTTTTTACAGAGAGGAGGGGAGAGGGATAGAGAGTTAGAAACATCAATGAGAGAGAAACACCGATCAGCGATCAGCTGCCTCCTGCACACCTCTCACTGGGGATGTGCCTGCAACCAAGGTACATACCCTGGACCGGAATCGAACCTGGGACCTTTCAGTCCACAGGCTGACGTTCTATCCACTGAGCCAAACCAGTTAGGGCTACCACTGTGGTTTTGAGAAAGAAAACACTAAGAGACAGTAGACAGGGGTCCTCAAACTACGGCCCGTGGGCCACATGCAAATACAAATATTGTATTTGTTCCCGTTTTGTTTTTTTACTTCAAAATAAGATATGTGCAGTGTGCATAGGAATTTGTTCATAGTTTTTTTTTAAACTATAGTCCGGCCCTCCAACGATCTGAGGGACAGTGAACTGGTCCCCTGTTTAAAAAGTTTGAGGACCCCTGTGAGTAGAGAGTAGAGCATTGAATATTTGATCTCAAAGATAAGATAGATAATTACTCCATCTTCCAATTTTTAATAGTAACTACAAACATCTTTAATGTTTTCAAAGTGCTTTTTCATACTCTAGGTCACAGCTTCTTAATGGCAGTAATGGGTTTTATTTCAGAATTGTAGCTTATTGTCTGCATAGATAGGTGCCCAATAAATTGTTACTGAGTAAATCAATGATTACGTTTAATCCCCCAATAAAATTTTAATTTCAAGTCATTATTCTCAGATCTCCTATGAGAAAACAGATACAGAATGTTTGCCCAAATAGCAAGTGAATGGGATTCAAACGTTTTTAAATATGTAGGTTTTCTACTATATGGATGGCATCCTAATTATGGTAAATGAAACCTCCAATTCTCCTCTACAGAGGCTGTGTCATAGGAAACTCATTTAATACTAATAGACAAAAAAAGTATTGTTTCAAAACATTTTAATTAATACATACTTGTCACAAATGCCATTAGAGTTCATGATAAAGTGAGTTTCAGCATTACATTCTTGTGGCAATATATTTTTTTGAAGTTAAATTTCATTAACTTGAAGACTCTGAGCCTGAAAGGAAGACATTTCTCACCATCTGATTTTTTCTTTCACTTGGAAAAGCTTTCATCCAATTGACATACAGTTGACACTTCTAGCAAATAAATCCAGCATTTAATATTGCCAGTCCCTTTTAGAAGATTACCACTGTCCCTTACTAGACTCAAATGACCATTTACTTTCTACCAAATAGCAGACATTAATAGGATTGACTCACCCAGCCAACTGCTGAATTGTTTAAAAGGACAAGGGCATCTCTGTGAGTTAGGGAATAGCCAATTTTGTAGACCTTCGATAATGCCAGATATCTAGAAAAAAAAATCACAGAAGAGTTCCGAATTTTTGAATAACAGTTGACAAGGGTTTCCTGTTTGTTTTTTTTGTAAGAGAAACTAAAATGTATGGAAGTCCTCTACTAAGAGTTGCTGCTAGGTAATTCTTTAAAAATACATGTCCAAACACTCCAATGAAGCCTAAGGGTCTACCACCCAGTAATTTCTTGTATTGGGAGAGGAAAGTGGGTGGGCTTTCCATTCTGGCTCACATCTCAGTTTCGCATACTTTAAAATAATCAGAATCAAAAGAGCATCAAAAGAAAGTTCTAGAACAGTCTTTTCCAAAATACAGCCCTGCCTGCCGGATCCACTTAGGCAGCCCCAAACAACACATGATTGGAGAGAGCTCGCAGAGCACCTCAGAGAGGGGGAAATTGCTCTAATTTGCCACTTAAACACACCGCTTGCCATTGGCTGAGCAAGCACTAGGTTTATGTCTGAGTTTTAGGGAGAAACTGAAAAATTCAAGGGTGTGAACAGATGCTCCTCATCTTGAAGACTCTATCCAGCCAGATGCTGCCACTTGAGGAGAGTAAAGACATGGCTAATTCGGCAGGGCTGGGGAACTGGGTGTTTAACGCTGGGCCATAAGATGTTTGCTAAAATCTCAGATTTCCATCCCAGTAGTTGTGCCTTGTGCCTATGCCAGATCCCACTAGTCTTTGAGCATTCCCCAGGCACTGCTGGCAGTGGCTCCAAGCTCCGCAAAGGAAGCTCCGGATGCATGAAGTGCACACCTCTGGTAAGGAACCAGTTTAACCCTTTTCTTATCTAGTGGTGATGGTGGGAAGATGCCAATATATTTAGTGGTGCATTTGATGTTAGTCATATAGAAAATGAAAGTGTCACGTAGAAAATCATTTATTCCTCCCCCACAGACAAAAGCTCTCTGTCTTGCCCAGGGAGATAAGTGGTTTCTGTCCTCTGCTAAGAGATTGAATGAGCAAGATAAAAAGGCAAGGGAAAGAGCTGATTTATGGAAGCCACTGCCCATGAAGAAAGCAGAGCAGATATAGGGGTGCAAAGAGCACTGGGAATCTGAAGAATGTCTCACCAACAGGAATCTATCTGATCCCAGGATTCTCGCTCCTGGTTAATCCGCTCCTGTTCCTTCTCATCTCTCTCCCTTGCTCTATGCATCCCTGACAATGATGAGATATTTGCAACCTAAACATTTAAGGAATTTAATCTGAATGTCTGCCCCTAAGGATGTCACACATCAGATCCTTAAATTATTAAAACATGTGCCTATTCAGACCCCCGTGACAGATTCTGTGACTGGCTCGCTCAGCGATCATCCCAGCCCTCTTCTAGCCTGACTTCCTGTCTGCAGTGGCTTGAAGGCTAAAGACTAGATTTCCCAAATTCCTTTGCAGGCAAGATTCCAGACAATTTAGGTTCTGTCAATCAGATGTAATCCCATGAGACTCTGCATCTAAACTGAGTTTGATAGAAAGACAGCAGTGGGTATATGACATACCATTTTCTAGTGCAGCAAGTGGCAGAGGTTACATGGGACTGGAGTTGACAGTTGTGGCAGTAGCTTCATGATTTGTCAGGTTTTTGAAAGTCATGTGCTCCCTTTGCAGTCCAGCTCTGCTACACAGTTTGGGAATGTATTCCTGGCAATGCCCAGTCTCTGTTTCATCAGGTCTACCAGTGATTATGGGAGCCATAATAATCCCTTGAGTTTAAACCAGCTAAAATGGATTTATTTTTTTCTGCAGCTGAGAACCTGACAGATAAACTTCCTCTGTTTTATAATAGTTCCTAGAAACAAGGGAAGAGAAATAAGTTGATTATGTGGGAAGAAACCAGTCTACTTAAATATACTTTCCTGTCTCAGACACTCCATTCATGCTAATGAGAAATTTACTAGCAGATAAATCTATACAACTGTGGGTGTCACCATCTTAATTCCCACACTAGATTGCAAAAAATTTACGGGGAGATAAATCTATACAACTGTGGGTGTCACCATCTTAAATTCCCATACTAGATTGCACTAAGTTCATAAAAACCTATCATTCAAGCTACCAGGTCATCTTGTATTCTATTCTAGAAAAATTATATTTTTATGTAGCATTGACAAAAACATTTAATGGACTTTTACTCAAGTGGTAAGAATAATTGATCAAATGGATAAAAGTTGTTAGAAGTGCTGCCTGGTTCCTTGGTTTTCCCATGCTCTAAAAATATTTCTCATATTCAGAGTCAGTTGTAGACTTTTATTCAGGGTCCTAGGAGCTCAGACCCTAATGTATAGTAGAAGCTGTTCTGTTTGAAGAATTATAAATAACATTATTTTCTTCAAAATGATTGCACATTATTGAAGTTTTGCTGGAATATAAAAAAGCACCAGTCACACACACAAGGTTGCATTATATAAGAACAAAAGAAGAGTAATTGGAAAATCTTGCCTAGAATTCCCTTATTTACACAGATTCTCATTAACTACACAGTAAAGAGAATATAAGGAGAGTCTGGAGTTACTATACTTATTAAACTCTCACTGCCTGGTTTATCTTATTCTCCCCAGCATGTGGTCCTTTCTAACTTACAAGTGTGCTTCTGGTATACACTAACACAAGTGATGAAATATAGTTAACATAGAAGCAGAGGATTTCAACTCTGTGAATAGTGTAATTGCCAAAAATGAAGATAAACTTTAAATACAAAAATATATATGAAATTGTTCTATCAGTTCAAAAGGGGTTTATCCTTGTGAAGAAGATAACATAATTGAAAACATGGAAAATATCTATTTTTCTACCTGTTCTAACATATTTCAAAAGCATAAATGGTATTTATTAAGCCAAAATATGATTGGGATCTCTGAACATGAAACTTATAAGAAGCATCTTTAGAGAGTGTATAAGAACAAATTAAAAATAAAAATAAATGAATCAATCACAATTTCTCTGAGCACATTTTATTAGCAGGCAGGTTGCCCATTAAGTAGCCTGGCAGAAGGAAATCAGGGTTGGAAATTAAATCACTGAAGGGTCTTTTGAAAACAACATCAAGAAAGGAAAGCCTACAAAAACCATTGCCTAAATACATGTGACAAAATTTAAAAAGGACCAGAATGATATATTTTTAAAAATGTTTGAAGCAAATACTAAGATTTAATGTCTCTGATTCCAAATTAAAACAGTCTATTTTTAACCTACCATTTAGTTAGCAACGACTCTATGCTGAACTCATGCTAAACAGTTAAGACAACATAATATTTTTTTAATATATTTTATTGATTTTTTACAGAGAGGAAGGAAGAGGGATAGAGAGTTAGAAACATCGATGAGAGAGAAGCATTGATCAGCTGCCTCCTGCACACACCCTACTGGGGATGTGCCTGCAACCAAGGTACATGCCCTTGACCGGAATCGAACCCGGGACTCTTCAGTCCCGAGGCCGACGCTCTATCCAGTGAGCCAAACTGGCCAGGGCAAGACAACCTAATATTAATCACCATTGCCCACCTTCGGGGGTTATCCATATGCTCAGCTCTGTTAGAAGAGAGTTATAGGAAATTACTGAACGTCTTAGAAGTAGGAAGGGGACTTGAGCTCCTGGTTTTCTACCCCAAACTTGATGTTATTAATCTCTATACCATACTAAATTTTTGTGGCCTTATCATTAGAACTAAAACTAGTTCTACCAAACAATAACAAACAGATACATTCACCTATTTGATTGTCCTTATGTCAGTGTCCAAAACCACATCCAAACACCAAACAGGTAAAAACTAAACTGGAACCTACCAGAGTATCAGTTAGGATATTTACATGGCAAAAACAAACAAACACAAACTTCAGTCCAAACAAGTTTAAAGAAAAAGAAAGAAAGGGGGGAGGGGGGAGGGGAGGGGAGGGGAAGGACTTTAATGCCTCAGGAAACAGAAGCTTAGCAGGCATTGTAGCATTTCAGGCACTGCTTGCTGCACAGGTTCCAACAGTGACACCGAGCCCTGAGTCCTTGCTCCTCCTCGGTCCCAAGTCCTCTGCCTGAGCTGGAAGTAGCAAGATGGTTGGAGCAGCTTCAGTCTCTCAACCTTTGAAGCTCGTGTCAAGCTAGGAATAGAGACCACTTCTTCCTCGGACTGGGAAAAAAGCTGGAAGAAGCAATGTGTCACTTGAGTGCCTACCTTGAGTCACGCTGAGACCATCAGTGTGTCTAGGGAGCTGGCTTCTGGTTGGGTTAGGCTGAGGTCTCATCCTCTGCCCCTGATGTCTGTGAACAGAGCCCACTGTGCCACAAAAGCTGGGGGTTAAAAAGAAGGCAGATCCGTAAACAAAACTCAGAGCTGGTTACCAAAAGAAAATAATTAACGTTGAATGGTCATAAAACCATAGTAGTTAAACACAGTTCTAGAAACTGACCATAGGCAAGTTGCCCAATATTTCTCTAGGCCCCTCATTTTCTTCATTTCTAAGATGAAGGATTGACCTAATTCCTAACATCTGAATTTACCTTAAAGTTCTATAAAATTTTATAAATCATAAGCATTTTTTTTTTTTTTGCAAACCTTCACTCCTGTACCTGACTTCTGCTTCCGTTCAATGCCTGCCTACCACATGTTCTGGCCTCTTATGTTCTTCCCAGCTTACCCCAAGTCCTCTCCTTGGTAAGACCAAGACTCCTGACATAACACTATTCTCCATCTAGACTTCTCTCAGTCCTTAGCCTCTGCCTTCCACAAATCTGGTCTTCTCCCATGCCTCTTCTAATTACTTTGTGCATATAGATATAGGTAAACTTAGTACATAGTAGATCCAATCAAAACTTCTAATGACAATGAATTATTACAAGTGTCATTGCATTAATTAATCACCAACTCCTGCTAACAGCTTTACATTCAGTAATTTCTGATAGAAACAATGGCTTAACTCATAAAAGTAACTAATCTGGGATTTGTAGCGGGCATCTTTTATGACATTCAAAATCAGCCTTATACTCTGTAGGTAAAATAAGCTCTTTCTAGTTATGCAACCTTAAAATTCACCCCCAGAAAATTAGATTAATGTAATGTTCTATAAGTTGGTAAGTTCTGTGTGAGCAGGGATTCTGTCTTATTTACCTTTTATCCTAATGCCCAGCACTTAGTCAGAATTTAATTAGTGTGGGTTAAATGCTAAAATCTACTGGCCTGGAATTATCAAATTATCAACCCATAAGATATATATATATCTTGAATCATATATAGATATTTGAAGATATATATATATGTATATATATATATATATCTTCAAATATCTTATCATTCTATTGATATTGGGCAAAGTGGGAGGTCCTCTTCCCCACTGGGTGCTGCTGGGGTGTACTTCTTATGCTCTCCTGAGAAAAGGAATTCTCTGAGACTCAAATGGGAGAATGAATAATTTTTATTTGTGTGGAATTAAATCCCTATGTTGCCAAAGTCCCATTTCCCTTAGTTCAGTCATAGAAGAAGTGTAGCTTAGGTTTCAGTAAAGCTAGAAACAAAGCCAGTATCCAGAGGTTCCTTTCCATGTTGGAGTTGGGTCAAGTTCAACAATAGCAAGCTAATTATAATCCATTAGTCCATTGTGTGTGGATCCACATGGCCGTGGGCCATATGGGTGAATGTAGAGAAGCAGAAGCAAAAGAGTCCACAAGCCCAGAGTCACACGAGAGCCAAGAGGATAAGAGAGTGAACTCCTTTGTATAGGATGTATCCCAAATCTTCACACCCCTGCAGTGGCCATGCCTATTGTGGCCAATGGCCTCTGTTCCCAGGTGTGACTGACAGTAAGCACCTTCCCTATGTCACCCCAGCTTTACTGGGCATGTATCTACCTTCCCTTCGTCCAGTCCCCTTCCCCTAATATTTTGCTGGGAACATGCCTATGTCTGTTCTTCCTGTTATTAATAACTAGGTTAATTGCAACTATATCACTATCAGTCATTTACCTAATAAAAATGTGCCAGACAGTGTTTTAGTACTAACAATACAAAGGTGAGTAAATAGACAAAATCCTATTCTCATAGTGCTCACATTCCTCTGGAAAGGCAGAGAGTGATTTAATAATTAAACATTATAATGTCAAGGAGTGATGTGTGCTAGAAAGAACATAAGTCAGGGAAAGGAAATAGAGAAAGATGGAGATAATGTTGGTTTAGAAAGGGTGTCTAAAATTTGCCTCCAATGAGGTAATTTTAAGCAGATGCTCTTTTTCTAGTCCTAACTGTACAAAGCAGGAAAGTTTGCTTGTCATATTTCATATCAGAAGCTCTACAAAATCAAGAGTCACAGTTGAGTTAGACAATATCTGAATTGCTCCAAATTCCAGTCTACTGATTCTTTTGTAATTACTGATAAAAAGTGTCAAAACTAGATGTATTATAGTTATAGAATGAATAAAACTCATTCTCAGAGAAATTTAGGATGAAAAGAGCAATGAAAGTGGTGTCAAAAAGGTAATGATCCTTGCAGTGAAAAGCTGATTGCAGCTTTGTTCTGCTGGGGAGGGAAGTCTGGGATGTCACTCAGGCACTGGAACCTGGACAGTGAAGGTTCGCAAGGTCTGTGGCCCTGGGGCATCCACTATAGATGCAAATACATGTTCTTTCCTCATTATTATTCATAATGGCCCCCAACAGACTCTTATAAAGCAAAAGTTCATTCACTAAGCTCTGTCTCCATTAACTTAAAATATGGTTTTTTACTCATGTATCACTAATTACCATTAACTAACTAAAATGTTTTTATAAACCATTCTATAGAGCAGTGGTTCTCAACCTTCCTAATGCTGCAACCCTTTAATACAGTTCCTCATGTTGTGGTGACCCTCAACCATAAAATTATTTTCATTGCTATTTCATAACTGTAATTTTGCTACTGTTATGAATCGTAATGTAAGGATCTGATATGCAGGATGTATTTTCCTTGTTACAAATTGAACATAATTAAAGCATAGTGATTAATTACAAAAACAATATGTAATTATATATGTGTTTTCCGATGGTCTTAGGCGACCCCTGTGAAAGGGTCGTTCGACCCCCAAAGTGTTCGCGACCCACAGGTTGAGAACCGCTGCTATAGAGCTTACTTCAGGCCATTGTAGGAGGTTTTCTCAGGAAGTAATGCTTTTATAAAATTTAAAGAGAAACCTAAAAACCAAGGAATGGATAATTTTTTCTTTCTCATTAAAATGTTACAGAAAATTCTGAAAGTTAAAAAAAATTCCAACACATTGGTGTCAAGCGTTTTGTTTTAATTTTTATTTAATAAAAAATATAATTACAAACCTAACTTTAAAATATTATATAAAATAAAAAATCTGGACTTATTGACCTACAGGGTTCACTGAAACTCTAGAATTTGGTGATTCTGTTTGCTGGGCCTTTGTTATACTTTAAAAAAAAATGGAGACAATGATAAAGTTAAATTCAAAGGCTCAATGTCAGTAATTAAGTAATATGTCATGCCCGGCCAATGTTTCTCAGTGCTTAGAGCATCAGAGCATCAAAGCATACGCCTGCTCACCGAAGGGTCGGGGGTTCAATTCCCAGCCAAATCATGTACCTGGGTAACAGGTTTGGTCCCCCATCCTGGTCAGGACACATGCCAGATATAACCAATCCATGTGTCTTTCTCACATCTATGTTCCTCTCTCTGTCTCTCACTCTCTCTCCCACCTCCCTCCTTCTCACTCTTTCTAAACACCAATGAAAAAAATACCTGCTGTGAGGATTAAAAATATACATATGTGCACATATATGTCATATCAAGGAACATGGATTCATTTTTCAGGGTCTTGCTTTTAAAATATGGGAGAACTACTCAGCATTATAATAAATATTAAAATTATACTCTGTTGCATTGATATAATTGAAAAGTTAGTATAGAAAAACTCTTTATAATAAGGTTGTATTGTATTAAATAAATTTACTCCACAGATGCACACAGACACAAATGCACAGGGGAATATGGAAAACTAGAGCTTTTAGCCAGATAATTGAAGCTAAATAAAAATATAGTTACTTATCTAGTTTTGTTAATAGAAGGTAATATTCAACTGAATTACATATAAGTATTAACATTCTATCATATATAGTATATATAGTAATATATTAATTCATCTACATTTTATTTGACTGTGTGTATATACACATATGCATGCCCATGATATATACACAAATATTTATAGCACAAAATACTAGGATACACAAATGTATATACAAGTATATACACATATATATATAACATAAAATAGATATATGTTTACACATGTATATTTTAACTAATTATGTTTCTTATGTATGTGTGTATTTTAATGAATGAAAATTTAATATGTAATGGGTATTGCCAGAACAATGTCATTAAAAAAATTAAACAAGTAGTCTTTTTATCTCTGTTCCCAGCCCTCTATTCCAAAAATAAAATTTAGAAAGTCAAGATACAATAATCAAAGAGTGCCAGAACTAGCAACAACTATTTGTTTCATTTTTATAAGCATGACCAGGACTATCCCTAGGACAGAATCACTTTCATTTACTTGAAAACACCAAATACAACTCAAGTTTACAAAACCTCATCATGATTTGTATCTGTGTATAATACTCTGGGCATTTATAAAGAAAAAATAACCCATACCATGATATAACAAAGGGCTATGCTCACCATGGAACAAAATTGCTACAATGCATAAGTAATGATTAAGAATATGCAGGAAACATTTTATATGAACTATCTGGGCTCTAGCATATCGCTTCCTGGCAAATGTTATTGTGTATTTTAGCGACATGTAGAGACTGAGGCAAATAGTAAAGTAATATGCTCAGCAACATAAAAATTATATTATGCATGTTCTTCACTCCAAGGGTTTTATGGGGGAAATGAGATGAAGTCAATGAAAAAAGAAGTATCAGAGTGCAGAGATGTGAATTGATGTTTGGGGAATTAATCAAGTCAATGAAAAGTTTCATGAACTAGGCACAGGGTGCCTAAGGAAATTTTATGGGCCTGGAATTGTAAATGACCCACGTATACTTAAAATAGGAATAAAATTGGTCCTCTACCCTGTATTAGCATCTAACTGTTGAAAGGTTATAAATCTGTCAAAAGTATTTGTAACTCCAGAAGATTTGATGATGAAGAAAAGTACTGAACTTAGAGTCAGAATTAAACCAAAGAAAAATACATGTCACCAAAGATACTAATACAACAATAAACTAAGCCAATGCTAGGTCTAGAATTTCAACTACCAAGATAAGCAAAAGCTCATTAACTCCAGTATTAAATTCTGATAATTCAGAAGTGTCTTATTGAATATCAAAGCAGTGATGATATATTTAATTATAGCAGTAAATTAATGAGTTTTTATCAGGCTCCAGGCAATATTCCATGGTTTTTTGTTTTTTTTAGTTTGTCAAAATTTTAATCCTTTCTGAATTCAACAGGAGTATGATCTAGAATATTATATAACTTTCTTAACTTCAGTTTTGTATCTATAAATATAATAATAATGATGCCTACCTTAAAAGTTTGTCATAAGGATGAAATAAAATAACATGATCCTTGCCGGGAGCCGGTCCATGCTTGCTGTTTCAAAGGACCTGGCATATATGGCATACTGTTCTTAATATGTTTGCTCACCTTCTTGGCACTATGTGTTTTAACCAAGGTCTCTGAGAAAGGTTGTTTCCCCAGGTAGGGATTTTCCCCTGAAGTTAGGGAGGGAATAAAACCTCTTAACTAGTGCCAGGTGGGTAATTAATCACTTTAACTATGAACAATCATGCTTAAGCTACATAATCTTTACTCCCTGGAATGGAGATAAGAAACGCCCTAACCTTTGTAATAGAGATTGATAGGATTGAATCAACTGGTATAAATACAGATGTAATAAGACAGCAAGACACAGAACTTAGAATACGGAACCAAGAGAGACGGGACGTAGGCACAGAACCTACACAGAACGTTCTCTAGAGACAGAAGAACTTCGCTGGAGAGAACATGGCAAAAGATACTGGACAGAAACTGGCCTCAGAACCTAGAGACAGAACCTAGTGAGAGAACATGGCAGAGATCCTGGACTGAACCTGACTACAGAAATTGGCAAGAGAACCTGACTAGACCCTGGTGACTGAACCTGGCTGGAGAACCTGGACTGAACCTGGCTGGAGAACTTGGACAGAACCTGGCTGGAGAACCTAGCGAGGGAACATGGCTACAGAACCTGGCTGGAGAACCTGGACTGAACCTGGCTGGAGAACTTGGACAGAACCTGGCAGGAGATCCTGAGCAGAACTTCGCTGGAGATCCAGACCAGAACTTGGCTGGAGATCCTGGCTAGAGATCCTGGCTAGGCTGCTGATCAACTGAACGCTGTCTCCGTGCCCTTCCTTCTTCGCCGACTCCGTCCACACCTTTGGGGACCCCTGGACCTGCTGGGGTGGGACCCCAGCAGATCCTCAACACATTGCAGGGAGAGTGGACACAATAAAATGATTACTAAATGATCACTTTTATTATCAGTAATTTCCTCAGCAATTTATAAGGTAGTAATTATCTCCATTTCACAATTCAGCTAGTAAGAAGTAAACTTTGAAATTAATACTAAGTATGTTTGGCAAAGGAAAAAAAAGTCCAAGTTTAAAAAACAAAATGTATATTATCACATAATTCTTGTGCTTATGATACTATTGTCAATTGCATTTGGTCATTTACTTACAAAGTTTTAATTCATTTTTATCTTTTGACTACAGAATAATTACAGTAACGAAATGGTAAATAAACAATTTTGAAAATACATAGGAGGAGCAGCACTATAAGAAAATGTCTGTTCACCTTATTAATAGAAGTACATTTTGGTATAAGCAAACCAGAACTGATAAGTCAATTTATGTGTAAAAATAAGTGCATTGAAAGGCAGATTTTCTACTGGAGTAGGTAAAAGAGTTAAATTATTTACCATTTTTGCACTACACGGAAAATATAATCATCGATTTTTATTTTGTCAGTTTTTCCATGTCAGTAAAGATACATCATTAAAGTTTCTTTATGGAATTAAAAAAGTGTGTTGTCCTAGAAACAGCCATAACATAATCTTTAAAAACAAAAACTGTTGGTTTCATTATGGCAAAACATTTTAGGGTGGAGGTCCAAATTCTTTCTGACTTAAATTCAGGCTATATATTTCCCCAGAGGTTGAATATATTATATTATATTATATTATATTATATTATATTATATTAGGTGATCCCAAGTATGACATTTTCCAGTAAATATAATTTTCCTCTTTGATCAACTTTGGGAGAACATGATAGAAGAGCACAGAGCAATATATGAATCATTTTTTTTATTTAGTCAAGTAGCACTTGCCTCAATTAATGTAAATCAAGCATTGCCAGAACTCTGACCTTTGAAATTATACTTGCGTAGTCAGATTTCCCTAACAAAGTGCATGTTTACAGTATCTTCTATTTAAATCAATATTCTTTATGCATGAGCAGAGAAAGGAAAAGAGAAAGGCCAACAGCAAATAAAGAGAACCCAAATGATTTAGCTCAGCAGAGTGGAATAATGAGCCAAGCTTTCCCTAGTGTCCAAGTCACTCTGTGATATTTAGCTAGGCACTTATAGAAGTGTATTAGCTCTTTCAGGTCATTAAGATGCCATTTTGTGCACTTCCATAGTCAACTTACTCTCTGAGGCATCCAAGTTGCTATTGGGGAATGACTGCAGCAGGGGGTGGTAAATAAACTGCGTGATTAATTTATGGCTTGATTGTAATGTTAGTTAAGAGGTAGACTTAATTTTCAGGAAAGAAGCAGTTATCAGATGTGTGTTGGGTTGAAATGAACTGGACCGCTGAGTTGATAGCATGAAATGAAAAAAAAAAAAATAATCTGTTAGTATTCCTCAAACATGACAGCATATGTAGAAAAATCCCTGAACTGTATCAAATTGTATAGCAAATTATACTTTGGGTACCACTAATAAAGATGCTATTGAAATATTAAATCCTTGTCAGCTTTAACTACAAATCAGGAAAAATTACACATGCACCACCTATAGTTAAAAAAAAAAAAAAGAAGAAGAAGAAGCTTGTAATCATCATGCTTTGCCCATGCCCATGTTTTATCAAACTTTATAGTATGATGCCGGGAGCCGGTCCATGCTTGCTGTTTCAAGGGACCTGGCATATATGGCATACTGTTCTTAATATGTTTGCTCACTTTCTTGGCACTATGTGTTTTAACCAAGGTCTCTGAGAAAGGTTGTTTCCCCAGGTAGGGATTTTCCCCTGAAGTTAGGGAGGGAATAAAACCTCTTAACTAAGTGCCAGGTGGGTAATTAATCACTTTAACTATGAACAATCATGCTTAAGCTACATAATCTTTACTCCCTGGAATGGAGATAAGAAACGCCCTAACCTTTGGAATAGAGATTGATAGGATTGGAATCAACTGGTATAAATACAGATGTAACAAGTCAGAACTTAGAAGACAGAACCTACACACAGAACTTAGAAGACAGAACCTACACAGAACCTAGAGACAGAAGAACTTCGCTGGAGAGAACATGGCAAAAGATCCTGGACTGAACCTGACTACAGAAATTGGCAAGAGAACCTGACTAGAACCTGGTGACTGAACCTGGCTGAAGAACCTGGACAGAACCTGGCTGAAGAACCTAGCGAGGGAACATGGCTACAGAACCTGGCTGGAGAACCTGGAGAACCTAGCAAGAGAACATGGACACAGAACCTGGCTGGAGATCCTAAGCAGAACCTCTCTGGAGATCCTGACCAGAACTTGGCTAGAGATCCTGGCTAGGCTGCTGATCAACTGAACGCTGTCTCTGTGTCATTCCTTCTTCGCCGACTCCGTCCACACCTTTGAGGACCCCTGGACCTGCTGGGGTTGGACCCTGGCAGTATGAGTCATTTGAATCACAGATTAGATTCATTTGGAACCTCTACTTTGTCCTAATCTAGCAAAGATAAGTCATAAAAAAAAACGTTGGATGACATTGGAGACTGGTTAGATGAGAAAAACATCAGATTTGGGGTGGGGGGTGTTCTCATTGTTTTGTTTATTTGTTTGTTTGTTTAAGTAGATTCTGTGTCTATTCTTTGGTCCACATTTTAAACATATTAAAGCTCTGGAATGCATTTTCATATTCTTTCCCCAAACAGATGCCCAAATACATCAACCTGACTGCCCCTATAGGAATGGTAGAGCTTCCAATGTCCCATTTGCTCCCAGTCTTCCCTAGTGAAACACCCTGGGTAACTTAATTATCTGGGTAACAAATTATTGTAATTCACCGGTGTATTTTTTCTCCCTACCATTTATCTAGTTATTAAAGTCATTAAGTCTGGCCCAAAGAAAAATTCATTTGAATTTTTATACAACTCATCCTGGATAAGCAATTTTTACTTGCAGTGTGATGTCAGCAAGACAATGAGAATTTTAAGAGAAGTTCTTATTGGTGTCTATTTCACATAAATAACTATAAATATACTGTACTTATTTGTAGTATAGTGAAATTCATGCATCTTTTTATTTAAATACATTTTTATTGATTTCAGAGAGGAAGGGAGTAGAGAGAGAAACATCAATGATGAGAATCATTGATTGGCTGCCTCCTGCATGCCCCCCACCAGAAATTGAGCCTGCAACTTGGGCATGTGTCCTTGACCAGAATTGAACCTGGGACCCTTCAGTTCACAGGCTGATGCTCTATCCACTGAGCAAAACCAGCTAGGGTGAAATAAATGCATCTTAATGATAGCATATTAAGTGCTAGAGACTAATTTTCTTATCAATGGTATGATACTTGAACTTACTCCTCACCAAGAAAATAAACTATGGTAGTAAATATTTATATCACCTAGCTTATATTTCAGGTATATTCTCAGGACTCTGGCTACATTAAGTTATATATTCAATCTTATTTACATTTTTTAGCCTTGGTTCTATTATTATCTCCATAATGCAGATAAGAAAAGTGAAGGCATAAGGAAGTTAAGTCATTTGTATAATGCCATACATCTAGTAAAAGACAGATTAAGGATTCAAATTCATCCAGCACATCATCAAGTTCAGGCTCCTGGCCATTATACTGGGACCCTCTCAGTGTTCTTGTAGTTCTCCTGCAGATACACCTCATGGGTTTTTATACCAAAACGCTACAAAACAGTACTTCCTGAATATTTTCACATCATGGCACACACAAAAAATGATCACGTTTGACCAGCAAGCTGGAATAAAAGTATGAGACTGCTGCCAGAGGCGCTATCCTGGGCCTTTCTTCTTGCTGCCATAAGGATTAAATTCTGGTCAGCATAGTGCTGTGGTATTCTAGATACACAAATATGCCTCGACACAATGGTCAAGAAACTCTGATATAATTCTCTATAGAGGTATAGTTTTCCAAAGCAGAGACAGATCCTGAAATTTTCCATATAAATTGCTACTAATTTTAGGCAAAGGAGCTTCTTACACAGTACAAAGAAGGAAGGGGGGAAGCCTGAGGAGGAAGAGCTCATATGCTGATAAAATCAATTAGAGTAGGGATCAACTCTGTTACTTTGACTCAGAATATAATCTTAAGTAGCCCATAGACATGCTTGTGAAGACTTTAAGAGGAGACGTCTATTTACAGATATCCATTAAGTGCATATTCAGTTCATTTTCATTAATACCTAACTGGGGACCTGAAATATTTCTCTGTGAAATCAAAGACATTCCCCATTGTATAGACAATCTGTGATAAGTGCAGTGCTGATGAGCATGACCAATGCAATCCAGTATAAATAATTACCATTATTGCAGGGGGATCACAAATGGCAGGGAAAAATCATACATGCGCACCTGCTATGATTCTTAATTTATGAAGTACTCAGAAGTGGCATTATAGAATATGCTGCAGGAGAAATATATTTTAGTGTGGTTTTTATGTCTTCTCTCCTGGGCCTCCAGGTTAGCCTTTTAGGCTCTTGTGAGTATTAAGAAAGTGACAAAATATGTGTTATGCCAGTGCCCCTTTTACACTCAGTCTTTCATCATCAATCCAGAAAAACTTACACCAGCAATTTATATAATCTTTTAGAAAGGACTACTTACAAATAACTTTGTTTCTGATACAAATTTAGCAAAAACGGGACTTTTTAATCTACAAGATGAAAGCATTGTCAAATGCCCAGGTGCACTAATTTTACAATGTCTCTAATTTTACATGGTCTAGAAAGCTCATCTACCATAGGAAGTATAGCACTTTTGTTTTAAATCCTCTCCTGAAGTCATGTTTTTGTTGATTTAGAGAGAGAGAGGGGGAGAGAGAGAGAGAGAGAGAGAGAGAATTTGGATGCCAGAGAGAAACATCTATCAGTTGCCTCCCAACCAGGGATCAATCTCGCATCAATGTGACCTGACCAGGAATCGCATCCGCAACTTTTGGTGTATGAGAAGATGCTCCAACCAATTGAGCTACCTGGCCAGTATATCACTCTTAAAGTTTTTATATGTTCATCTTTCTTAGACAAGTAAATTTACTAGTAGTTCTATGTTATGGAGGTAAATCTAATATTTTAGGATTGCTTTCTTTAGTCTTTCATTCATTTAGCCTATTGGAGCTTCTACTTAAACAAGCATATTTAAGATACTGTAAATGCAAAGAGGAATGGGACAGGCTTCGGGCCTCAAGGAAATTGCAGCCCAGCAGGGAGAGATATGAAAAATCAAACAATGTGGTCGGTGCTGGGAAACAAAATGTTGGGCTTGGTGAAGGTGATGGAGTGTTGAGGGCACAGGGACTGTAGCACCTTTTACTGTTTACTTACAGTTGGTGAGGAAATTCGGCAGAAGAGGGGACATATGAACTGGGCCCTGATGAATGAGAAGGGGTTTTTTAAGGTAAACAAGAATGGGAAAGGCATTCCAACCAGAGGGTTTAGCATCTATGAAGGAACAGTGCTATGAAAAGAAGTGTGTTCTGGAAATGACCCACAGTTTATTGGAGTATAGACCATAGGATATACATATAAGGTGGTGAAGTGGGCATGAGAGACTCACTCTCAGCAAGTAAACCAGAGAGACCCCAGAGGGAGACAGAATCTGAAGTGTCTTTTTGTGCCCCATCCACAAAAAGGAATTGTTTTTGTTCCCCAGGCTACTATTCTGCTCAAAAATTTGCCATTCTGAAATAGCCTTCCTTCTCACTTCTTTATGGAAATCTTAAATATCATAAATCATAATTTTAAAGTAAATCAACTATTAATCTTGACAAATTGTACTAACTCAGTAACTGGATTCTACCTATTAGTCTGAGGCTCTCAGCTCAGTACTGAATTATTTACATTCCTATGACGTTTCCCAGGAGTTTTACATCCTTGCTGGATTTGCAACCAAGATTATGGACTTGCTAGTACTTCCTCAGAAGCCTGGGATTCAGTTGCATTCTGTAGAATCTGTTTTATCAAAAGTACAGTACATTGATAAATCTAAAAGTAGAGACACATCAACTCTGAAATACATAGGATAGAAATAAAGAGTTTTAAAGTCCTAGGTATACCACAATTCCCTAAAACGATTCTGAACTTTCAGCTTCAAAACAATAATTCTTAACCTGTTCTACTACCTCTATGAACTACTGTGGGTGTTCTCTCTGGGACCATAAAAGCTATATTTCCTGAATTGGTCAAAGTGCTTTTTTTTCTGGGTCTCCTCTTTTATGAATGCAATCACGTATAAACTTGAAAATCCTAAGTCAAGAATTTGTTACAACAGTACCCTTATTCAGACTCTTACCTGAATTCCTTTAAAAGAAAAAAAAAACTGCATAGATTCATTGACTATGATTATTTAAGGGCTTCCTTATAACAGCTGCAAATCTTTAAATTTAATATAAACACACATATATGCACACCATTGCACATATAACGTCCATACACTCCCATCCCTTGCTTATTAACACCTCTTTCAGAAATGTGTTTAATGAAAGTAAGAGTTTTAGAAGATTAAATCAATAAGAAGCAGAGGATTTTGGCCAAGATAACGATATGAGCATAGATGTCTTCCTACCACCCTCGTGGGTGTCTATAAAAAAAGAACTGAGGAAAACTTCTACCCATCTGGAAACTAGAAAGGATGCCATCAAAAATTGGAAACTTTGATGAATTTCTTAAATATGGAGTGTAGACAGGAATGGACCAAGAGCTTCAAAAAATCAGTTTGTCTAGAAAATAAGAATGAAAGAACTTAAAATATCCTACATAGTTCAATTTATAAAGGATTGAGGTGCAGGGAGAAAAAGAAGGTCATGGTAGACCAGATAGCCACTTCAAGCTGAATGTCAATATTAATAGGATTTTTATCCCAGAGCAGGCAGCCACAGGAAGAAATATCAGTAAACAAGGACTTTCTTCAAGCACAGAATACTATCCCCAAAAGAAAACCTAATTAATCAAACTTTTGCATGGAGTGAGAAGCTACAAAAAGCTGACAGTCATCACAGTTGGCAATGACATGACTAGCATATTTGATAACCAGAGAAGATCATTTTTAATATATATTTTTATTGATTTCAGAGAGAAAAGGAGAGGGAGAAAGAGCTAGAAACATCAATGATGAGAAAGAATTATTGACTGGCTGCCTCTTGCATGCCCTCTATTGGGTATTGAGCCTGCAACTCTGGTATATTCTCTAACCAGGAAAACAACCATGGCCTCCTGTTTCATTGGTTGACCCTCAACTAACTACTGAGCCACACCAGCCTTGCCAGAGCAGATCACTTTTTAATTCTCTTTCCTCTACATGACAAAAATAATAATTGTATAGCAATCAGGAATAATCATTATTTTACAGATTAAATGACCATCACTTAAAAGAATAATTTTTTTTCATCCCAATAAAAAGAGAAAACATTTCTTACAAAATCACAAAATCAATAATAAATATTTTTTTAAAAGTTTAAGCTATTGCCCGGCCAGCATGCCTCAGTGGTTGAGCATTGACCTATAAACCAGGAGGTCAGGGTTTGATTCCCAGTCAGGGCACATGCCCAGGTTGCAGGCTCCGTCCCCAGTATGGGGTGTGCAGGAGGCAGCCATTTAATGATTCTCTCTCATCATTGATGTGATGTTTCTATTTCTATCTCCCTCTCTCTTCCTCTCTGAAATCAATAAAAATACATTAAAAAAAGTTTAAGCTATTGAAAGGCCTGAATCTTTATCAAACTGATTTGGCAAATATAATATGTAAATACTAGAAAGAGACTATATTGAAATTTATCCTAGCTATGACTCTTAATTTTAAATAGATAGAGGGATGAGAAACATTCAACTACTATATAGAAAACAGATAACCTACAAAAAAAAAATCAAACTAGGTTTAGATATCTTCTTCCCAACACTAACACCACAAGAAAATTGAGGGTATTTAAGAGGTTTTGAAAAGTAAGCAACATCAACAAAAAATTAACCCAATAAGTATTTATCCATCCTTGATTTTGTTCATGTGAAAAAGCTATAGTAAAGCATTTTGGATCATTCAAGTGGTCAAAAAAAAAATAACCACCCACATACCCTTTATTTGATATTGTGCTCTAACTTATGAAGAGATGAAAAGGAATCAAAACAGAGCAAGATTGGAAAGTAATTGTTAATAATAATAAACTGAGAAGTGGTATGGAAGAGGAGGTGATAAAATAAAGGCTAAATTTTCATCTAACATACTCCTAACTACTGTTTGACTCTTCACATTGAATATTAAAGAAAAACAGTAAGTTCAAATATTTTAAATTCTCATGTATAACCACTAGTAAAAACAAAATACAACACATATAAATTTCCAAATCATGAAAGCAAGAAAACACACTTTAGATTAAAAAGAAAGAAAGAAAGGCTCATTAAGTATGAATAGAAAGGTAGGATGGAAAAACAAGTAAGGATTAAAGGGGCACAAAATGATATGATGGTATAAATTCAAAAAATCAGAAATGATGATTAATATAAGTAGACTATGCATCCTATAAAAGGGCAAAGATTGCCAGGTTGGGCTAAGCAAAAATTCCAACATGTGTAACCCAGATGTCAGATGGGATCATATATCTCTATGAGTTTAAGATAAATAAACAAACACTCATTGTGTTATCTCATATTTTATAGAAAGACTAGAGGCCCGGTGCATGAAATTCATACACGGGGGGGGGGGGGAGGGGTCCCCCTCAGCCCAGCCTGTACCCTCTCGAATCCGGGACCCCTTGGGGGATGTCCGACTGCCGGTTTAGGCCTGATCCTGGGAATTAGGCCTAAACCGGCAGTAAGACATCCTTCTCACAATCCTGGACTGCTGGCTTCTAATCGCTCACCTGCCAGCCTGGTTGCCCCTAACTTCGCCCTGCTGCCAGCCAGGTTGCCCCCAACTGACCCCTCCCTGCCAGCCTGGTCGTCCCAAATTGCCCCTCCTCCCCCACTGGCCTGGTCGCCCCACATAGCCTGTTGTTCAGTTGTTGGTCGTCACTCACTAACCCCCCTGCTGGCCTGGTATTAGGCAGCCATCTTGTGAGAGAGTGAGGGTTAATTTGCATATTACCTCTTTATTTTATAGGATTACTTATCTGGGTGGTATATTTCTATAGTTATTGCTGGACTCCAGGTCTTTTAATTTCTGAACTCAAAGTCTCCCCCTTGAATGTGATCTCCAACCTCTCCAGCTCTTACTCTTTTTTATTTTCAATATATTTTATTGATTTTTTTACAGAGAGGAAGGGAGAGGGATAGAGAGTTAGAAACGTCGATGAGAGAGAAACATCGATCAGCTGCCTCCTACACACTCCCCACTGGGTATGTGCCTGCAAGCAAGGTACATGCCCTTGACCAGAATCGAACCTGGAACCCTTGAGTCCGCAGGCCAGCACTCTATCCTCTGAGCCAAACCGGTTAGGGCAGCCAGCTCTTATTCTTGCTCCTTCCCAGGATTTCTTCAACCCCAATTCCCTAGATAGGCAGTGATGTGGGTTGCAGATGTCCTTGTGGCTTTCGGACCATGGTTATGTGTTATGTCACCCTATCACATCCTTCTTTCATCCTCAAGGCTCCCTGAATAACTCCAGGCCTCTCAGCCCCTCACCATTGTGCTTGCAGAAAATTCAATAACTCTCCCTTTATTAAGCAGAGCAGTTTATTTAGCTTTTGAACCACAAACAGTCTTCTATTCTGTCTTTGCTTTTCCAAAGTTTTATTAATATCACTACTCAAATAGCCCTTCTACTTTAGGTCTCACCTCTTAGCACCCCAGAAAATGGGCTTTGAGATTTTACCACAGAATTTAATTTCTCTCTTCTGTAAGTCTATGTGAATGCAAGGGAGCTAGAGATTTCACTTTCCCACAAATATAAATTATGCCATCACCTGCTTCCATGGTTTCCCTCAGTTCCTCAAGACAGATGATATTTTGTTCAGTCTCTTTGGATTTTAAACTATTTATTTTTAAAAAATTGCGATTTATAGAAGATGAATCTAAAATAAAATTAGGTAAAAGATTCAAGGTAAAAGAGTGAGCAAAGACCTGTGAAGAAAATGCAAAAGAAAGTCATATAAGTAGCCTTCAAAAGACAAACTCAAGGAAAAATATTATATGAGGTACAAATTCGTGATTTTATATTGCTAATTGGCACAGTTCTCAATCCCATATAATAAAAGCCTAATATGCTGAGTGTCTGACTGTTCAACCATTCAACCAGTCACTATGATGCGCACTGATTACCAGGGGGAAAACGCTCCAACGGTAGGTTAGCTTGCTGCTGGGGTCCGGCCGATTGGGACTGGGCGAGATGGGCTGGACATGCCCTGGAACCCTCCCACAGTCCCTCACTGGACCCGGTTGTGCACTGGTGGGGTTCCTCGGCCTGGCCTGTACCCTCTCGCAATATGGGACCCCTCAGGGGATGTCAGAGAGCTGGTTTCATCCCAATCCCCACAGGCTGAATCCGTGCACCAGGACTCTAGTAAATATCTACACTAATAAAAGACAAAAATGCAAATCAACAATACCTTTGCTACACCTTAAGCCACACCCACCAGCCAATCAGAGTGAATATATGCAAATTAACCCAACCAATATGGCAGCCGGCAGCCACGGAGCTGGAGCAAGCAGGAGGCTTGGTTGCCCCAATGATGGAGGAAGCCATGCTTCCCAGGCTGCCGTGGCGGCTCTGAGCTCCACTCAAAGCAACAAAGTTTCAATTATAGAAGGTAAATAAACCCCAGACACCTGCTTTCAGCTGGCTGTGGCCACAGAGCTGGAGCGAGCAGGAGGCTTCCTTCCCGCCTGCCCTGGCTGGCTCTGAGCTCCTCTCAAGGCTACAAAGTTACAATTATAGAAGGTAAATAAATCCCAGAATAAAAAAAGAAAAGAAAAAAAAAGGAGAGACTGGGAGCTTCCGTTGCTGGAGGGGCTTGGCCAGCCTGAAAACGGCCCTCAGCCCCTCACCCAGACTGGCCAGGCACCCCAGTGGGGACTCCCACCCTAAATGGGGTGTGGCCAGCCTGAAAACAGCTATCAGCCCCTCACCCAGGCTGGCCAGGCACCGCAGTGGGGACCCCCACCCTGATCTGGGACACCCTTTAGGGCAAACCAGCTGGCCCTCACTCGTGCACCAGACCTCTATCCCATATAATAAAAGGGTAATATGCAAATTGACCCTAACAGCAGAATGACTGGGAATGACTGGTAACTATGACACACACTGACCACCAGGGGGGCAGATGCTCAATGCAGAAGCTGTCCCCTGGTGCTCAGTGTGCTCCCACAGGGGGAGCTCTGCTCAGCCACAAGCCAGGCTGATGGCTGCCAGCACAGTGGTGGTGGCGGGAGCCTCTCCTGCCTCCTCAGCAGCGCTAAGGATGTCCAACTGCAGCTTAGGTCTGCTCCCTGCTGGTAATTGGACATCCCCCAAGGGCTGCCAGGCTGCCAGAGGGATGTATGACTGCCAGCTTGGGCCTGATCCCCCCAGGGAGCAGGCCTAAGACAGCTGGTGGACATCCTCTGAGGGGTCCCAGACTGCAAGAGGGCATAGGCCGGGCTGAGGGACCCCCCCCCCGAGTGCACAAATTTTTGTGCACCGGGCCTCTAGTATAATAATAATTGACATTTATATGTCACTCAATAAAATAGCAACATAATGGTGTTAAGCTGCCAGAAATACATGAAATTTACAAACACAATCATGGAAAGATCAATATATCTCATATACATTACCCTGGCTTTTTTATAAAATAGAAAAGGTATTTGACAAAGTGCTCCAACACATAAAGGCATGAATAGGCATCAAAACAACAAACATGAAAGTGATTGTTAGTAATAAACTAAGAAATGGTAGGGAAGAGCAGAGTAAAAATATAAAAATTTGGGTAACAGAATTAACAATAATAACTACTATATATATATATATATATATATATATATATATATATATATATAATTTTAAGTATTTATGAGGTACTTATAGGGAGAACCTCATTAAATTTAAAAAAACAGAACTCATTAAGACATAAAATTATAATGCAATAGAAATATAGACTAGTATAATTCCAATACAAATCCCAACAGGAATTCCTTTTTGAATGTGTTGGTATGATTCTCCAGTATATCTTAAAGTATAAATGAAAGAAAACTTAAGAATATATTTTATAAGAATATTAATGAGGATAACATATTGTATTTGACATAGGATTATGTTATGAAAGAGCAATAATTAAAATAGAGTGACACTGGCATAAGTATAGAATATATAGAATATATAGACTATAAAACAAAGCCTCCAGCCTGGCTGATGTGGCTCAATGTTTGAGCATCAACCTATGAACCAGTAGGTCAAGGTTTGATACCCAATCAGGGCATATGCCCAGGTTTCAGGCTTGATCCCCAGTAAGGGGCATGCAAGAGTCAGCTGAGCAATGATTCTGTCCAATTGATGTTTCCATCTCTCTCTCTCCCTCTCCCTACTTCTCTCTAAAGTCAATAAAAACATATTTTAAAAAAACAAAGTCTCTAAATCCAACTGTGTGTATGTTTATATATATAGTCTAATTTCATATCAGAGGGAAGAAAATGGAATGATTATTCAATAAAGCATCTTAACTGATTTACTATTTTATACTCCAAAATATAGTCTAAATAGAGTATAACATTAAATTTAAAGAAGAAAAATGCTAGAAGAAAATGTTAGAGAATATAAGTCCATTGTTGATTTGGGCAAATATTAAAAATAGGATAGAACAGTATTAAATTTAAAAATTTCAGGTAAACCCAATGTTTTAGATGTAAAATCATAGTCAAATGCTAAACTTCATAGAAATATCTGCACCATATATAAAAAATAGAAGTTAATGCTCTAAACATACAAATATTTTTATGAATGTGTGTATATTTACCCAGATTCTCTCCATTTTAAGAGGAGAGATCATTAAAGGACACTGAAAGGCTGACTATAAGAACATTAAAAATAGTCAGTAAACACACCAAAATGATCAGCCTCACTATTAGTCAGGGTAATATAAATTGCAACAATAAGATACAATAAGCAATCTATCAAAGTGACCAAGTTTCTATTTGTTGTTTTGTGTTGTGCAGTTCTAAGGTAAATTCCAGTGTTGGCAAAGCTGTTGGGATATGTCTGCTCTCACACTGCCCCTGGGATTGCCAATAGTAATAACTCGACAGTGAAGTTTTCAAAGAATTAAAAGCCCTAAAGTTTTCCCATTTGGTTTGTCTCAATTGTTTTGCTTTTAAAATGCAAGTAATTAAATATAAATAAGAAAAACTAAAACCAGTCTAAATTAACCAAAACCTGGAGATTGTTTAAATAAATGATGACATGACAGGCAAATATGAAATTTTAAACAAAAGAATATTGATTGGTGGTAAAAGAAAATGCAAGATTTATTTTACATTGAAAAAATATTTTCAGAATGGTCTGGTTTTGTCACAGCAAAAATAGAGTGGTGTATCAAGGACAAGACAGTGGGAGTGGGCCTCTTTGGAGAGAAGAAATATTTTACTACTGACATTGTTTAGAATTGTGGGTAAATGGTATAAATAAAAATCAGATCTCCTAAATGTTTTATTGTTACGCCCAAAGGTGATCCTGAGTCGGGGGGGGGGGGGGGGTGAAAGGATTAAGGAAAGACAGACAAGAGAATGAAAGCTGGGTATCGGTGGGATGCTGCTCCCTGATGAGGAGACAGCGCCAGCGCCCACAAGCTGTGTCTTTATTTTATAGCAGATGCCACGAGGCAAAGTAGGGGTGTGATCAAGTTGTTTACAACATTCTCGTGAGTTCCAACCCTACTCAACTACATGTACCTGAACTCTAGCACACAGGCACGTGGGGACACGTGTTTGGACCATATGTTCAAGCTTACAACCATAGCTGTTGGCTATAATTGTGCTGGGAGGGCCCTGCCCTCCAGCTGGGACTTGCACGTGGCAATGAGAGGACCCTGTCCTTTCATTGGTCCGAGGCTTGAACCTGGCCAAAACACTGTAGCCGCGCCCCATATTTTATTATTGCTTTTAAATTATCCACAGACAATGGATTCCCACCTATATATGGCTCTGAAAATGTATTCATGCGACTGACAGGCAGGAAGGAAGACTTTACAATGAACATGTATTTATTTTTAAACAAAATAAATATCTATTTTTACTTTTAATATAGTCAGATGTTACTACTACTGAAGTTTTGACCACAAAGATGCATAAAAAATGTGAATTCATAAAGACAATATTTTCCCCCCCAAATCCAGAGTTTGGCACAAGACCCACTTACTGAGTTGAGTGATACAGGTATTACCACCCTCTTTTCAAAAATTCACATTACACTACTCACTTTTACAAAGAACCTACCTCAGTACCTGTTTTGCTAACCAAAAGAAATCTGAACAAGATTTTTGCTGTTATTAAAGCGGTGGAAGCAAAACTATCATTCAGTGTTAGTTTTGCAGTGAGCCCTAGCGAGGCGGCGTGCATGCTGAGCAGAGAGAGTGGCACTCCAAGCTCCTTCCTCAAGAACTACACTCAGCATCTCAGTATAAAGCCAACACAGCTTTGAACTGTGTCTGTGAGCATCTGTGCTTTATCTTGATTTATATTGTGCATCGGTTAGAAAGATCCGTCCTAGGATTTCAGAAAAGCCTAAGAGAGCTCCTAAGAGTATTGCCCTTAGTGTAAAACTGGATGCAATTAAGCTTTCAATTATGGCGAACTAAATACAGACATTGTGCATGTGTTGACTTTTGGGTCTGAGAACCTCAACATTTTTTTTCATGTAGATTAATGGTAATTGCTTCTTTGCTCTACGCCATTTAGGCTCATGACGCTCTACTTTCAGATAGCAGGGGAAACCTGTACTTTAGGAGCAGCGGCCCTAGCCCAGCCTATTCTCTTCTCTCCCTTCTTCTTCTTCTTTTTCTTAATCTGTTTTTATTGATTTCAGAGAGAGGAAAGGAGAAGGAGAGGGAAATAGAAACAACAATGATGAGAGAGAATCATCAATAGGTTGTGTCCTGCATGCCCCCTATTGGGAATGGAGCTCACAACTCGGGCATATGCCCTGTCCAGAAATAAACCATGACCTCCTGGTTCATGGGTGAATGCCCAACCACTGAGCCACACAGGCTGGGATCTCCCTTCTTGATAGTACATTCCAGTTCTTCTCTAGGCCCACCCCAGAGCTTTCATACTTCCTGCCAAAACCACCTAACATTTTTTAAAAAAATATTTCAAATTGATTTTAGAGAAAGAGGAAGGGAGAGGGAGAGAGGAAAAAAACATTAATGTGAGAGAGCAACATTAATCGGTTGCCTCCTATACGCGCCTTGACTGGGGATCTAACCCACAACCTGGCTATGTGCCCAGATCTGACTGAGAATCAAACCTGCGACCTTCCAGTGTACAGGAGGAAGCTCCAACCAACTGAACCATCTCGGCCAGGGCCCTAACATTCTTATTTCTTGTCCCCAGACTTTACCACTGCTATATTATAAATCAGAAGATGCCTTAATCAATAAGCCAAGTTTATTTGGAGTCTTTTTCATTTCACTAGTGCTAGCGGGCCCAGAAGAAATATTGCTTTTCAAATTCTGGGGCCCAACATGGTGGAAGTTTTTCCTATTTATATGTTTTTCAGCTCTTTGTCTCCCAAATTTGGAACGAGACTTCCAGACCTTCTGAGAAAAAGTCCTGTGTGCTGGGACAGGGCTGTGAGACCATATCTGAAGGCCTGGCCTGGCGCCAGCACCAACAACTCTGTCTGGGGCATAGTTTATAACCTCTCTGGAATGGGAGTAGCCTTATTTTTCCCTATTATTTAAGCAAGAAACTATTACAGAAGCCAGAATAGCAGGGTTAAAATTTTAAACAGCAGGTTTTACCCAAGATGGAGGTTACTATGCTTCACCACCAGCATGCCATACTGAAATCTCAAAAGCTGATCTTTGCAAAGCGATAATGGCTGCCAGCACAGGAGAGGGGGCCCTAAGAAGTGGAATGGAGTGCTGCTGAATTGCCAGTGACAACCACTCAGCCCTTTCATCCCACTATCGGTCTATTGATCTCTACAGACGGGAACGGCCTCGGGCTTTTTCGTGTGCACTGTGTGGCTCATGATGTCTTTCCTCTGAGGCACTAGTAAGCCTGCTTTCAGCACACAGTGACTTCTCAAAATATAAAGATTACATCCTTGAAAAAAAATGTGTGATTGCCAAGAAGGGCACGATCTCAGGTCTTTTTTGTTACCCACGCAGTGCCTCTTACGTCCATTGACTTGTTGCCATCTTGCCATTTAATTTGGGGGCTTGCTTTCTCCTGGAAGGGTCTCGGCGAGTAAGACTCAGCAAAACACATGTGCCTGGGTAGAGGCTTCCCCCGTTTTGACCAAACCCCACCTCAGGCACTTGCCTACAGGATATAAGAACGCCTTTGTCATGTGGAGGGAGCTGAACGGAAGCATATACATGCAAAAAAGGTAAGAAGATTTTAATAATAAAGTCTCATCTCTTCTCAGTTGCCAACCAAACCCATCTTCTCCACAACTTGCCTAAGCATAACATAAAATTCAGAGCATAACTAATGCATTCCGAATTTTTTAAAAAATTCTTTCTGACGTATTGTTACTTCTCCCTTAAACCTACAGGATATATGTGCACTTGCCTCAATCTCTCTTCCCTTTTTTAAAAATAAACATTGCCAATAACATTTAGCTATTCGTTACAACGCAAGCAAATGTTCTGGAGAAAATCCTTTATCTTTCACTTCAGAATGTGATTTGGTCCTTACATTTGAAAATGAATGATCTGGAAATTCACTTCAAACTGAAGCTCTGCAGTTTAGAACCAAAACCCTTGGGAACCAGTCTTAGATCTACTACTGAGCAACCTCTGCAAATTATCACCCCACGTCAGCCCTGTTTACTCTTAGGGAAAATGAAGAGTGAGATCAGACACGGAGTCCAGGGCCCCTTACAGCATTCCCAATCAAAGTATGCTCGCGTTCGTCTTTAAATCATGAGGCCTTGCTGGGAAGAGCTGCCGCCTAGATCCCACGGCACAGCTTCCTCTGATAACCCACTTCGAACTGGAAACAGCTCTTCTCTAAGGCTCGCAAGGAACTCAGCGGAAAGCAGATTTGCAGTTTCATTGACATTTGTTAAACGTGGAACCTTAACATATCTCCTCTCGACATGCAGCCCACATGAGATGTAAAAAAATGAACAAACAACAACCACACAGCTAAACCAAACTAAGTAATTCTGACAGGGATGCGAGATTCCACCACTTCATTCCCAGCCCGCTCTCTTCCAGCCACTTCAAATCTGGTCACCACTATTTTTCCTGGCAAATTCAGAAAGCGATAGCTGAGTGCGTCAAAATCCGACCCTCTGGCTGTAGAGAGGATTTGGGGAACTGGCTCTTGCTATTCTGACTGGATTCACAAGAGAGGCCCTAAGGCCAAGTCTAATAGTGGCAGGTACGTTTCCAGGCAATTAGCTATTGCGCCTAAGGACCAAAACATCTGAGCGACTTGATTGCAGCTTTTTGTGTGTGCAGATGATCCCTCTTGGCTGATCAATGAGTGAATATGCCCTCATTTATCCTCTTAGGATGCAGCTGTGGAGAGCGAATACATGGGCACAGTCTGTCTTAGCAAAATGCCTTTCTTTCCCTTCAGCTGCGTCTCTGTCCCAGTCCTAAAGCAGCTCTCCCATAGAGAGCCCGAGGCCTAACTTCCAAAATCACTTGAGAATAGGGTTGAAGGACTCCATTTTAACTCTTATTTTGCTTAATGTCACCCCAAAGTTGGACGCATTCCCAAAGCGCAGTTCTCAAAAGGGCAACTTGTTTCTCAATAACATGCCCATTTCACAAGATATAGTTTTCTTTGGCTGCTATTTCAAAACCCCTCCCCAAGCCTCATGCCTGTGGTCACTTGTCTTTGGATGTCTTACAAATGTCCTCCTGATTGAGGAGTTTAAGAGAGTATCTCCTGAGTCACTGTGTATTTAAGTTGGGTTACATATAATAAATTGGCTGTTTTAAATTAAAATGAGTGTTTTTAAATGCATATAGCAATGAGGTGAAGTATTTCCAACACAAGGTCAAATTTAGTTACAGGTGTGATTAAAAGTATACATACCCATATTGGGAAGGTTTATAATGTTAAATGAGTAAATTCATCCTTGGACTTTGAAGGGGCTTTGTTTGTAGTTTGTATTAATGGCTACAACTTAAAAGACTGCAAAACAGCAAACTATTTGTAAGAAGAGACAGTCTCTAGATACTGCCTAAGGTTAGCTGAATAGATCCTCTGTAACCCATCAATTGCTCATTTCAAGTGGCCCTGTTTAATGAATTTCTGCAATTGGAAAATTGTTTTTTTTTTAATTTTCAAAAAATAAGAACATTGTAACTCATTTTTTGATTGCACAGTATTCAGCCTGAGTGCTAAAGTTAAAAAAAGGTACCCTTAAAATTGAGATGTTGCCATTTCTCTTAATAATGTTCATATATGCCAAAGCAGCTTTAGAAATAGATATTAAAAACCTAATTGCATTCCTGTACTGGTTCTAATACATGCTACATCACATCATATTCCAAAATTGACTTGTGAGTCTCAAATTCTATGAAAACGAGAGAAAGGTAACTAATATAGCAAAGAATTTCTTAACCTTCTTAGAAGGGAATACTCAGAGTAAGTCATTCTTATTATTGATATTTTGTACTGCCCCACAGGGCTAGAAATGGTGGCCTTATAATCCAAGGTGGGTGTAAGAAGAAACCTCTGTATGATTTTCAAAGCAGCTATAAAGTAAAAAGTAATTTTAACATGATCTTAAAAATGCAATATTGAAAGTGTAAAGAACGCCATTTGGTCAATGATTCTTTTGTCTTTGTGGTCTTGTGTATGTCATTGCTTCTCTTTCAATGCTTCCTATGACCTAACCTTCACCAGTTTCCAATCTGAAAACTGAAACCAAGAGCTCTAGGTATAAACAGGTAAAGACAACACACAGATTAGGGAATTGGGCATCTAAACAAATTCTCCATTTCATTTTGGTTCTCAAAGTGTGGTCCATGTACCAGCAGTATCAGCAGCAACTGGGAACTTGTTAAGAAGGCAAAATTTTGAGTATTACCCTAGAAACAGGAACTTTGGGTTCAATGATCAGTATTTTAACGGATATTCAAGGTGATCATGATGCATACTGAAATTTGAGAACCACATCTATAGGAAATATCTAAAGTTCTCCCAATGAATAATGAAATGTGCTCTAGATTCTAGCTATGCTCACTAAAATGTGACAGTCGTGATCAGAGATAAAGTTAGAGAACTGGATTTGGGCAGAGCAGCAGAGACATTAATTTGATCTCCAAAAAGTGTTCACTTGCAGCATTTTGCCAGTCTCAATATCATTATTTGTGATGTTTAATTGTAGAGCAAGCTCATTGGCCAGAAAAATCACAATCATCACCCCCTTATATTCAGAAGCTTGCTTTTCATTTAGCCTTATAACATTAAATCATAAAAGAAGTATTTCTTTTTCAGTGATCAAATAAAAATTCATAAATATAAGAAAACAGAGAATTGAGTTGGTTTCTTCACAAGTTACCACTATTATCTGTGGCCTTTTAACAATGAATTATTAGAGACCTATAACATCAACTTCTTGGAGTGACTTATCTAAGCATTACTAAAATTTTGCTTATTCAATTTTCTTGCTATGAAAGAAGTCACATTATATCTGTATGTATTCATATTTCATGTTTTCTAGCCAGGCATTTATATTTTTGGAGTTCTATATTGCATATATGTAAATTTTCTGTATTCTGAAAAAAATGTTTTCAGTAATATAATTAAGATTAAAATTTATGTTTTTAAGACTAAAAGGTATGTTCTGAAAGAATACAAGTGAATATCATTTTAAATAGATTGCATAATTTATATTTTAAAATATCAAGCAAGTGAGAAGAATGAAACAGCAACCTAGCTGTAGATTTAATTCTTGAATAGTAATAGCAGGGGAAGCCAACCCCTATAAAAGCTGGCTGTAATCTGACACTGCACTATAGTAATTAATTATTTGGTTTAAGCCCTTGCAAAAATAACACTGCTTCTTGGAGTGAAAACTGGTTAGAAGCCCAAATAAAAAATTTACAACTGCAAAGGTAAGTTCTACCTTCCTTCAAGCTTCCAGACTCAGGAAACAAACATACATACATGAATGTCAAGGACACATTCTCCACACTTGCTAGGTATAGAGTGCTATGGGGGTTGGGGAGAGCATTAAATAATGATGTCTTTATAAGGGGTTTCTGAAAATGATTCTGATATGAGCAGTGAAAATTCATAGTTCCATGGAATAAAAATACTTATTCACATAGAAAATCATCTTTCATAGTCACTTTTAAAGACAAAAAAATTGATTAGGTGACCTTTTAACTCAACACCTGCTGCAAGGTGTTCCTTAACTAAATTAGTATTTACTGACTATGTCTTGTAAATGAAACTGCAGAGTGACTCTGAGGTAGGGAGGAAAACCGTTCCTTTTTTCTTTCAACAATAATTACCAAGCACTTACTACACACCAGGAATTGTTTTAAGTGTTTGGGATTTGGAGTAGGGTGAATGAAAGAGACACAAATTTTCACCTCATAATGTAGATTTGTGTGTGTTGGGGGCTGGGGCAGTAAATAAGATGCACAGCGGTAATAAATGCTATGAAGAAAGATAAGGCAAGAAAATGGGATAAGAAGTGCTGTCAGGTATATAGTAATTGCAGGTGACTGGCAAGGATGCTTCTTCGATAAGAAGATGGTGAAAGTGATAAAGAAGGAATCCAGAAGGTCGCCTGAGGGAAGATCATTGGTGGGTGGTGGTGGTGGAGGGGGGGGGGTGTAGGTAGTGAATGAGTGCACAGGCTTAAGGCAGAAAACTTCTGAAATGTAATAACAAGGAAGCCAGAATGGCTGGAGTGGAGTGAGGGAGAGAAAGAGTAGTATGAGGGGAAGATAGAGGTAAAAGGGGACAGATAACTTAGAACCTTGCCATAGATCATTGCAATGACTTTGACTATTACTCTGAGTTCGAGGGGAAACCATGGTAGAAGTTGGAGCAGACATGAGAAATGCTCTAACAAGGTTTTTAGATTTACATTCACAGATTCATCACTAAAATTTTACGGAGAAAACTGATCTATAACAAGTCATTACACTATCAAAAATGAATGCAATCACTAAAGTATTATTAGCTAGTAAACTCTGAGTGCTTACTATGTGCCAGGTCTCTTCACAAATGTGCATGGCCAACCAGTTATATAATTTAGCTGAGGAAATGGAAGCCTGCAGCGCTTCCTTGACTAGACCAGTATCACACAGCCAGGTGTAGCCCAGCTGTCCTTCCAGCCCAAGCATTCTGAATTCGGGCTCTGCAAGGGAAGCGTGTGCTTTCTGGCTGCCTCGGTGCTCAGGGGAACACACAGAGGGCCTGATTTGCTCTGAATAGAGAGTTGAAGAAGTCTCCACAAAGAAGGTAACAGTTGAACTGGGACTGAAAGCATGAGAGGTTTTCCTGGAAGGGAGTGGGGGCAAAGTCATTGCAAGCCAAGGAAAGCATGGTATGTTCAGGAAGATGTTTTGTGTGGCTGCAAGATGGTGGCCCACCGCAGAGGCCTGAGATAGAGGTTGCCCTAAACCAGTGTTCACCAACTTTTTGGACCTCACGGACCACCGGTTGGCGACTGCTGGATTGGACAGAGGGTTTTAACAGGTCTTAGCCCAAAAGAAAGATTTTCTCTTTGCTGAGGTAATATTTTTCCTGTAACCAAGCAAGGATAAGCAAAAGCCCACTGAAATGCTTGCTTGTAGACAACAACCATGTGTGTAGTTATGCATTTTCTATTTGACTTATATCGAGAGCGAGCTTTCTGAGGGCAGGAACCTGCTGTCCTATTTACTGTTGCTTCTCAGCTCCTAACTCTACCTACAATAAGTGTCTGAAAACTCTTTTGTAAGTTTAAGTCCTGAAGTGGGTGAGAGCGGTAGCCGTGCAAAGTCAGGCTCCACGTCCTCCTACCCATAAGGAAAATGCAGTGTACACACAGCTAGCATGTGCTTCAGTAGAGGCAGCCAAACTCTCTCAGCCCAGTAGGCAGTGACTCACTCGACTCCTGGCTATCGCCCTTGGAGCAGAGTTCCCACAGATTCTAATACCTTGTTATCTGAGAGGGAAGAGTCAACACAACTAGGAAATGAATAGACTTTGTTAGGTTATCAAACCCTGGCAGGGATACCCCCTCATCTCCAGGGTCTTGCTTGTCAGGAATAGCAGCAATGATGTCATGCAGGAGACAATATAGGGATGAAACAAGTCTCTGTTCCCACAGTGTTGGCATCTGAAAGAAAATAACTCTCTTCTAGAAAGGAAGTTATGTCTGATTAATCTGGAATGATATGAGGGTCCCAAATGAGCATGCCTATCAATGGAACCATTGAAATTCCATCAGTTTCAAACATATGTCTAGACTGTAAAAGGGACATTGACAATCTGCTCCACCAGAATTTTAAAGGTAAACCTCCATTAGATGAGAAACTAAATTTGCAGAGTGAAAAGTGGTGTATAAATAGGAATCAATGGATAAGACAAAAATTGATGTTTTCTCTAGGAGAAAGCACAAATGATAGTGTTTCATGGAAGTCTTTCTTGGAATATTTATAAATGATCTAGATATCAAACAATAATTATTTATATAAGTTGGTTTTCAAGGTTTCTGAATCACCTTAAATATATATTCAAATATATATTTTATTGAGCAGTGAATTAATCTAATTGTTAAGAGTAGGTAAAATTTTATATCAGAAACTAGAAGCCCAGTGCACAAAATTTGTGCACAACTGTGGTCCTTAGGCCTAGCCGGCAATCAAAGTGTGAATGTCTGGCGTGGAAAGACAGGTCCCAGCTGACCTCTGGCCCTGGGCAGCACCTAGGCCCCCAAGCCCCTGTGCGCCCCCCTCTGTCTGAGTCACAGTGCCCAAGTCCCCACACGGAGATGCAGTGAGCACAGCCAGACGCTGCTGGCCAGGGTGCAGCATGGGCCTCTGGGCTGCCCAGTGGCACTACACAGAAGCCAGGTGGGCAGCGTGCTCTCTCCCGGCTGGCCTCGCAGACCAGTTCCTGTGCAAACCCATCGGGAGCCCAACTGGCCCCTGCGGTCTCAGCAACTGTGGCCTAGCTCACCTGGAAGACACCGTGCAGGTGCAGGGCAGGCTCCTCACTGGTGCCTAGCCCCTGAGTGCAGGGGCTTCCTCAGTGCATGAGCCCTGGCGTCCCAGGGGAGAGTAGCAGGGGAAGTGAGACCGAGCTCGGCAGACACCCTGCATTCTCATCGCACCTCCATCCCAGTCACCCCCACCCCCAGGTAGCTGGCCAGAGGTCGCAGCACATCGCCAATGCTTGCCCCATTCCGTGCCGCCCCTTGGTGGTCAGCGCATATCATAGGGAGCAATCGAACTCCTTAGAGGACAATTTCCATATTAGGCTTTTATTAAATAGGATGCCAGGGTTCTAGTCTCAACTCCACAAATTATAAGTTAGGTGAAATTGGAAAACTAGTCCAACATTTTCAGATTCATTAATTTCTTCATTTATAAAATGAGTACAAGAATTCATCTCTGTTTCTCAGTACAGGTTATATAAAATAATGTTATAAAAGTGTACACTTGCCACATCATAAGCTTTAGATAGGTGACAGCTATTGTTATCTCTATAGTTTTTTTAATGAATTTATTAACATTGCATTGTTTGTTTTTACTATAAAAACAAAAGTAAAGGTAAGAACCATTGATCTAGAATAGTAGTTCTCAAAGTGTGTTCTCTGGAGCCCTCAATCCCCAAGACCATTTTAGGGTATGTGAAAGGTAAAAGTTCTTGCTATCACACTCCAAAATTATTTTGTTTTTCATAGCTTTGACATTTGCACTTACGTCGAAAAAGCAATTGTAGATAAACCTTCTGATGTATTGGCACAAATCAGGGCAGCAGAACCAAACTGTACTAGTCATTGCAGTCTTCATCTATTTGTAATCCTGGTTGTTGTTTTTAAAAATATATTTTATTGATTTTTTTACAGAGAGGAAGAGAGAGAGATAGAGAGTTAGAAACATCGATGAGAGAGAAACATCTATTCAGCTGCCTCCTGCACACCTCCTACTGGGGATGTGCCCGCAACAAAGGTACATGCCCTTGACCGGAATCGAACCTGGGACCCTTCAGTCCACAGGCTGACGCTCTATCCACTGAGCCAAACCAGTTACGTCTGGTTGTTGTTTTTAAAGTCAGTTATACTTCAGGTCCTTCATGATTAAAATTAATTTTATTCCCTAAAGTTCTATCCTTGAATTCACATCTTTTCAATATTTTATTAAATAGTAACTGAATGTGAAGTGCACTTAAATCACCCCTACTGCACATAGAAGTATGACGGTGGTCTCCAGGAGAAACACAATTTTTTATGGAACTCCATTTGTATTTATTTGAAAGAATTACTGATGACAAATTATGGCTATACAGACTGGAGTTTGGGGAATATGTTGTTGTTGTTTTTTAAATGGTCTAAGTGAACCAGTCATTTCAGGAGAACAACTCCCAATATTTGTTGCAAGTGATAAAATATGATTTCCAAATAAAAATTAGATTTTAAAAAAACTGTATCCACCACTCTCAACTTGAGAGTGTCCTAAAACTTAAAAATATTCCTGATGGGATTAGTGGGCATATTAGTGAATATGATTTTTTTTATATTCAGCATTTGAAAAATCTGCATAACTCTATGAACTGATATTTTAAAATGACCCATGTTATGATCTAACAAAATTAATCAGATATGTTAACAGATCCACTTAAAGTGCAAGATAGACCTTTGCATTTTAATATAAATAAGCATAAAAAAAGTATTAATATGATTTCAATTCTACATTGCAACTGATCTTTAAGAAACTAAGGCATGTCAAATGTTGGTATTGTATCAAAAAAGAATATCTACAATTATATGGAAAAGCTACTGCAATACTCCTTCCTTTACCAACTACAGAGCTATGTGAAACCATATTTCTTCTACATACTTCAACAAAGCAATATATGGCAGCAAGAATGCAGAAAAAGGGTGAGTATCCAGCTATCTTCTAATCATTAGACATTAAAGAAACTTGCATAATTTTTCAAAATGCCACTCTTCTCGTTAATTTTTGTTTAATAAAATATAGTTATTTTATAGCTAAGATTTGGAAACAGCCTAAATGCCTATCAGCAGATGAGTAGATTAGAAAACTACGGTACATCTACACAATGGAATACTACGCTGCTATAAAAAAGAAGGAATTCTTACCATTTACAGCAGCATGGATAGAACTGGAGAGATTAGGTTAAGTGAAATAAGCCAGGCAGTGAAAGAAAAATGCCACATGATCTCACTCATTTATGGATAATAAAGATCATTATAACCTAATGAACAAAAAGATGGATACAGAAGCAGAGAAACATCGAGCAGACTATCAAATTACAGCGGGAAGTCTGGGGTGTGTTGGGGGGGGTGGTAAGAGATCAATCAAAGGACTTATATACATGCATATAAGCATAACCAATGGACATAAGACACTGGGGGTGGGGTAAGGGCATGTGCTGGGGGGTAAGGGAGGCCTGGGGAAGGTCAATAGGGAAAAAAAGGAGACATATGTACTACTATTTGTAATACTTTAAACAACAAAATAAAAATTAAAAAAAAATCATTTCATAGTATTGTTAAAAATAATAAAATATAGTTATTTTATAAAAACATTATTTTAAAATATGTAATGATAACACTTTTTAAATAAATAATTTGAAATTCCCCCATTTTCATTTTCAATCTGATAAAATCGATGAATATCACCCACATAAACAAAAGCTATTTAGGTCCTCAATGATGCTTGAGATTGCTAAGGGATTTCATGAACAAAAAGTTTGAGAACTACAGATCTAGAACATGGAGCCTCCATTGCATGCATCTTCAGTTTGCTGATTCTATGAGGTTTTCCTGATAAAATTTCAGCCCTGGATATAAAAAGTGTAAAAAAGAAATGTTTAGTGTTAGAGTAGAAACACAATTGCAAATAAGCAAACATTAAAAAAAATCATCCAAACTGCACTAATATGTAGAAGGGCTATGACTAGCACTGTTGACTCCAGAAAAAAATCATCATATTTTTGAAGATATCAACAGCCAAGGATTTGTTAATTAGTACATTTTCAGGTTCGAAATAGGTTTACTAGATGAAAATGATGCCTTTTCTGTCACCATCATAAATCTTAAAAATGGGCTTAATTAAAGGTATTCACCATATTCCTAATTTGGCTAAGATGTTTCTGAGACACACCCCATCCTCACCAATCCAAGCATTTGAATTCAAAAGACTTCTGGTTGCCTGGTGCATCCCGAGATTAAGAGAATTCTGTCTCTTACTAGGGTTTTCTGTGAGTAATAAATTATACAAATTGATAATTAGAGCTCCTGAAAGGAGAGAGAGTTTCAAGAAGAGATTGCATGAATTTAAGTGTCTGTTTGCTAATGAAGGTTGGTTAAGTTTTAATGCATACCTGTGGGGCAGAATTTGGTAGGGTGCCATTATTAACCACCTGAAGCCATTTGAAGGTGCATGTCCAACTGACAAAGGGTAACTTGCAAGAGTGTCCTGAATTGTTACTGCTTTAGTTTTCTCAACTGCAATTAATTACTTGGTTGTGAGTGTGCCATGTTTTATTTTAAGACTTTTTTTAAAATGATATCATACCCAAGTGGGGGTTCATATCAGCTTAGATTGAATTAAACTTTAATGGAAATTAATATGAAAAGAAAACATGACCAAGGGCTAAGTTAGCAATTACTATCTCTTATAGTTAACCATTTAAAAATTTGGAAAACCTAATAATCATTCAATAGACATTAAAGGGTAGGTTATAACATTACTATGGACCCTATGAATGAGAAAGGAAAGTGGCTTTTCATAGAGTCAAATACCTACTTAATTTTAAATATAGCTCAGAATTCAACACCTCCTACCCATGTCCTTAATCTTCGAATAACAGTAATATCTGCAATGTGACCTTACCTTTCATTCTGGAGGAAAAAAAAATTGTATGTGTGAATTAGCTTTGGATGTGCAAATTATCTTGTCTACTTTATCTTTTATAAAGTCTTGAGTTATTTTCATTTTTGTTATGAATCTAACTCATACTGTATTTAACAGTTGTCTTTGAATCAAATTTTCTATATCATGCTATTCAGAATTCCACAAAAGAAAAAAGGTATTTACATCACATTGATAATTTTATATAAATTCTTGAATTGCCCCTCCGAACATTCTATGGTAGTCCAAAAATAAATAAATAAAACTTTGAAACTTCCATATACTCCTTTGAAAATAAAAGAGTCGAATTTCAATAGTAATGTGATAAACACCACTGCCATGGCGAGATGTCAGCTTCATTAATTGTCCTTAATATATTGCCAAATATAGCCAACGTATTGAAAGCTAGGTAAGCTCGAAGGAGGACTATTTATTGCTACATATTTCTGAATCTTAAGTTTCAGCAGAAAGAATCTGGGGTCCTGTGGTATCGATCTTTCTTGATTACAAACAAGTATTCGTTGTACTTGTTTTATTCAAGAAATATCCAGTCAAACAACTTGAAAGCCAGTTATGTGTGGACCTTGTCACATTCTTCTTTTATATTTTTGCTTCCTTATTCTGAGACTCTATATGGAAATAACTTCAGATTAGTATTTCACTCACATTGTTTTTATCAATGAATGTATTTATTAACAGAGCGGGTATAACTCATAATACAAACCTACATATATACTTCAAATAATTTGATCCATCTAAAAAGAATTCTATAGGATATTATAGCCAAATGACAGACTTTAACTTTAAAGTATTTACTTAAAAGCAATTTCTAAAATGTGCTTAGATTTGACTTGATGTATTCTCATACTATTGAATTTAAAATTTCATTCTTAAATAAGTACTTTGAAATTGCTGCTATTACAAATAAGTATGATATCATTTTGTTTCTGGATATCAAGACAGGTAATAGTATTTGATGATACTGCCCTGAAAATAAATTTCATTCTTCAAAACTATTTATTTATCCTTCATTGTTGCAGCTATAAAGCTGAATGTCAAGCTCACAGTTTGCATATTTGTGCATTTTTGTTTAGAAAATGGGCTGAGTTGTGAACTTGTTTCAAATTGCCAAATGGGTGTGTAATGAAAACACATCTGCTAAATAAAAGAGAGAAACCAAGTTTGGGAAAGAAATTAGCAAGGAAACATTAGATTTAAAAGTTCTTTTATAATTAAACTGTATTGCAAATGAAGTGGATCTTTTCCCAAACATGCTATTCATAGCTTCCATAACCACCAAATAGTAGGTACTGCAGGCAAAGCCAGAAGTAGATCAGCCACAGACATTTAGAAGAAAGCAGAAGAGGAGGTGGCAATTGGAGGTGTGATAACACTGGCCTGATCTCCCAATATCAATTACGAAGAAAACATTTCAGAATAATGTTTAAAAAAATTAACAATTAAAGTGACTCTGTGTGTCCTTCCCCAGTGGGTGAAGAAAAAGTTTTAAATGGTTCTCTTTGACTTTCTTTGATTTAGTGTGTCAGCATTTTGACCTGCTCAAGTGCCACCTTATCAGTGAGATTTTCTCTCAATATATATATATATATATATATATATATATATATATGTATATACACATATATATACACGCACACACACACACACACATATGTGTGTCTGTATATATATACATACATACATCCTTTGAATACAGTCTTTAAATACTACCCTCTTTTATTTGCAACATCTAACATGTCATGTATTTCCTTATCTTTTTATTATATGCCCCACCCAAAATATAAGCCTCTTAAAAACCGAAACTATTTCTTTGGTTTCTCTATTGTATCTCTTGAACCAGTACCTGTTGTACAGTTAACATCCATAAAAATGTGTTTAATAAATTCATGAATCAATCAAGCAAAAATGAACTCTTTTTAGCACTAAGAGAAATATTCTCAACACCTGTTAAGTATGTTTTGGTGTACTTCTGTCTGGGTAAATAGAGGCTCCTTTTGATTTCCTGCTTCTGCAAAAACATCCACATTTCTTAGAAGAATATTCCACAGATGATTAGAATATCTTTGTAAATAAGGAAGTATATCATGTCTTCCCTGTATAGCACCATATTCATTAAAGGAAGAAATTTGCTTCTAGGTTATAAATCTGTATTTGGTCACTATTATTATTTATTGCTCTTTTTTCACACTCTGGGAAGTCAAAGCTTTCTATACATCTTTTTAAGTGAAGCTCAGTGAATACTTTATCCAAGCCTTATTTTTTTTCTATTTGAATAAGCCAGCTTTGATAGTATCAATTAAGGGAAGGAAGGAAAGAAGGAAAGAAGGGAGGAAGGGAGGGAAGGAGGGGGAGGGAGGGAAGACAGAGATAAATGAATTCCCAAATAACATTGCAGAGCATGTTCCTCATTTTTCACTCCCATCAAACCTTAAAAATAATTGGACATTAGAGAACAAAATTGATAATTGAGTTCTCTTTCACCAAGTCCAAACTCTTCCAGGAACAGAAAAAAATATATTCAAAATGCAAAGCCAATCAATCAAATCACCCCATGCTTAACCCTGCAGGACCTTCCCATTGCTCTTAAAGTGAAGAACGACTTCCTCAGCATTGTTTCAATGTCCACCCAGTTTGGCCCTTGCTTATCTCCCTCGTCTCATTAGTGATCCCTCTCTCACTTTGTCTACGAACTCAGGCCAAACTGCCTTTTCTCCATTCGCTTTCCAAATGCCAGGCCTCTGATCCTACAGTTCATTCTATGAGGCTCCTCTTCATCCCACTCCCTCATGTTAACACTAAGCATCCTTCTGATTCAGCTCTGAGGTCCCTTACCCTGGAAGTCTGCCTTCACTTCCTGAGTCTGTCAGAGAGCAGAGATACATCTTTTGTTTTCTTAGGTCAAGAACAGCACCTGGCATATGTAATAGGAGGTCACTAATACTTGCTACATAAATGAAAATAGATAAACTTTCAAACTCATGAATTCTCTTGCTTACAGAAGTCAACTATTGTTTTAAAATGCTCTTTGCTTAATACAGCAATAATGTATGGCCTTTCCTTGTTCCTATATACATAAGTAAAGAGCAGTAATGCAGAAGGAATGTCAAACATTGAGAAATACCAACATTAGATAGATAGTTGTTGTCCTTGTGGTGCTCAAAACATTAGGTGCTTCTTACCTGTGCTACATGCCTGTAAGTCCATCTAATGCTTGAACACTCATTCCCATGGGGAGTTAGAGAATGCAGTAGTATTCATGAAAGGATGCTATATTCATTTTGCCTATGATCTTCAAAAATTTATACAGCAAAATGTTGATAATAATAATGAAATTGATAAAAGGGAAAAAGTTGGACAATGTGAAAGCCAAGCACCCAGAACCTGCTGAACATTTCCAGGGAAATAAATACTTAGTTACTCCAAACTAAGAAGACCACACTTTGTGATGTGAAATGTGTCATGCCTCACAGCACAGAAGTTATAAGAGATCAGTCAGTAATCAAATAGTAACACCATCCTTTAACCAAAGCAAGAAATGACACAAAAGTGATAAATGAAGTGTCACTTTAGAAATGGAAAAGAAATGAATGAAGACTTCAGACATTAAAATTGGTCTGGCTTCCCTCTGGGATTTCTGAGAGGATTTTACATTTAAGTTTTCTCACTTGGCTTCCTCGATATTTTTATGTGGATTTGAGCCTGGAAAATGCCCATTAACACTTTCAGTACAAACTCAATTCAACAAAAATAAATAGAATGTACAAAGAAAAGAGACTGGGTATTGGCTGAGCTGTTATCTTGGGTCTGATATTGAATAGTTGTGTGACTTTGAGGGAATGACTTGACCTCTCTATTAAATCTTACTTACTTGCAGTACAGAGTTTAGTGAGACACATATAAATGACTGTTACTGTGCCTCCTAACAGATGCTAGAGCAGTGATAAGTGTGACTGTTTCCTTTCATCTTAGTGTGTTGTGTGTGTGTGTGTGTGTGTGTGTGTGTGTGAGAGAGAGAGAGAGAGAGAGAGAGAGAGATAATGCCTGTGAACTCAAGGTGTGTTTCAGAGTGCTGACAAGGTTTTCTCTGGTGTCCCTCCAGAATCTCTTCCGAACCTGCCCAATGATGCAGAGAATGCCTCAAAAGGGGCAGAGCTTTTTATTCTGTAATTAGCCTTAGAAATTAAAATACAAATCTCCCTGGGAGAGGTGACACAAAGAATTTCATTTCATACAGGACTTAAGAAGGTCTCAAAGAGCTCTTTTTTTCTGAGAATAAATTGTGACAGGGTTAACAGAAGCTAAGTGGAGTAAATGCTGATGAATTGGGAAGGATAAGAATGAGAAAGTTCAGAACACCAAAAGCACATACCACGGCTTCACATCTTTGCCTGGAGCTGGCCCCGGGGAGCAACTTGGAGAGGACAGTTACACACACTGTTGGTAGCAAACACCTCACCTCCACCCCCAGGAGAAAATAAGCGGATAGGGTTGTACCTTGGGCCCAGTTCACATTGAGAACACTTACCCATGTGAACGATGGTTCTCAGCTCTAGGAACCACACCTATAAGAGCCCAACTGATTATAAAACAGCAAATGGAATATATTGGAACAGCAGTATTTAAAGTGTGAAGAGCACCCTTGCTGGTTTGGCTCAGTGAATTGAATATTGGCCTGTGGACTGAAGGGTCCTGGGTTCGATTCTGGTCAAGGGCACATGCCGGGTTTGTGGGCTTGATCTCCAGTAGGGGGCGTGCAGGAGGCAGCCGATCACTGATTCTATCTCATCATTGATGTTTTTATAGCTCTCTCACCCTTCCTCTCTGAAATAAATAAATTTTTTTTAAATAAGTAAATACAAATAAATAAAACATGAAGTGCAATGACAGTTCAGAAAGGTTAATGCAACAACTTTGGCTTGTTTTTTCTTTTTACTGTGTTTTTCTATAATTTTCATTTACTTATTTATTTGTCAGCAAGAATAGAAAGCCTATCTTTAAAAAAATATTCATGCAATATAGGGGCACTCCGGGCACTTCATATAACCTGTACTTAATAATAGCAACCTTTGCTAAGGATCACAGTATAGATGGCATATGCAATTACTAGGAGGATGCAGAGCTTCTGACAGTTGCATTTAGTCTGATTTTGCTAAAATAACAATTCAATGAAAATTAATTTCTGTATGTTGAGGAGTCTTCTGACACATTTTAGTTCGGAAATTAAATAATCGTGTTTTGTTCTGTATCTTACATTAGTTCCCAGTATATCTGTCCTCAAGACCCTTCAATCCTAGTTTTTCCTTACTTTCATGAACTTTTATTTTCTTTGTCTTTTGCCATAATCACTGAGAAAGGAAGGGTAAGATGAAAAAGAAGTTTAAGAAGCTGCTGAGTCACTACAAATGTATGTAATTGATATTGTGTTGACCACATTCCAGAGATCTGCAGAAAACACAGAGATAGGTAAATAAATACATACATACATACATACATACATACATACATACAAACCTGACACCAAGCCCTGTTTGGCAACCAGTCAGAAGAGATAGATATTTCAACCAGAAAGAGGATTATGTCGGGGTCCACTTAAAGCATCTCTCCAAAGGCCCTTCACTTGAGTGCTACTTAGGAGATGATTCTTACTCTCAGAGGCTTTCACAACGGGTGTCTGGAAGACTTTGCTGGCCTCCTGACAACTTCAGGTGCTTTGAAGTCCCTCTTCTCCTGCACCAAACATTCTTCTTAGCTTTGTTAATAACTCACGAATCCTTCCCAGATGGTGAATTCCAAACTCCTATCAAGAATAACTATTCTAATTCTGATGTGGTTGAAAAGCAGGAGAGGCAGGATGGGAAGAACAAGAAAAAATAATCATAGTAAAGCCCAAGATCTGTAAACCCTAATATGCCACTGTAATGTGGCCATAACTGCTGATTCTTGGTATCATTCTGAATGTGATTACTTTCTACCAAACCCTCTTAAAAAGCTCCCGGAAGGACCTTCTAATATTAAAAATTGAATCAAGAGTATTAAGAGACTAGTATGCCCTGTGTATTCGTCTCTCAGCTACACAAAGCATGGAATCTATCAAGACAGAGAATATAGAACCATAGATTTACCAGGGGGCCCTAAAAATCATTTACTTCCCACCTGTTTCCACATAAACTAGTTGTTCTGAAAATCTATAATAATAAAAGCATAATATGCTAATTAGATTGGACATCCTTCTGGACATCCTTCTGGACGACCTTCCAGACAAAGCCGGGGTTGTGAGGGAAGCCCAGGTCTTGGGTGCCTGCCGGTGGCCAGAGGGAAGTCCAGGTCCCGGGTGTCAGAGGGAAGCCGATGCGGGCAGCCGGGGGAAGGAAGGCCTACTCTTGCACAAATTTCATGCACCGGGCCTCTAGTTTTTAAATAAATTGGTAATACCTTACCTAAAAGTCTATATAACATAGTTTTCTTCAATAAAATATTCCAGTTGGAATTAGAAAGTTTCTAATATATAACACAAGTTTGTTTGGCTGCAATAAGTGTTTTGTTTTTGTATTGTTCCACCATTCTTTTATATCACTTACTTTATTTTCCCTCTTAGCAGAGACAGGCATGGTTATAATATTGCTTTTCATCTTATACATATGTATGAATATCTTGTTATATTTTAGATGAAAATTTTGGATGTGTTTTTTTTTTTTTTTTACCTTGGTTTTGAGATTAAAAGTACTTAGGACTGCAATTCATTCTTGATGTTTGAGTTAGAGTGACAAATTCTTTATAAACATGCTGCTTTATGTGGTGTGTGTGCCTTGGCGGTTGCAGGACCAGGGGTGGCAAGGAGGAAAATTCTTGAAGTCAAAGCTCATCTTGTTACTTGATTTCTGAGTCATATTCAGTTTTCACAACAATTCTGTGTGGCAACTTTGCTTCCCTGTTCAGTGTCCTACTTGAAATTAAGCCTATGGGGGGGGGGGAATACCTCTTATTTAGATGTGGATAATATACAAAGAGTTAAAAAATATATGGATCTTTCATGGACGGCTCCCTGTTTGCCTCGAGAACAGTTTTAAGAATAGAAATTAAATCCACATGAAAAAAAACACGCCTGGAACCAAGGCTTTGCTGAGTTTCAGACTGGGCCTGCCTCCCCACAGCCAAGCTGGGATAGCTTTCAGTCTGGGCGAACTTGCCAAGCAGACTATGCCAGGGAGGTGGGGCTGTTGGTCAGCCTTGCTGTCTCCCAGAACTCTGCAAGTGAAAACTCTAAGAGGATTCCTGAGAAACATTAGACCCAGTCAGTGAGCCCTGCAAGGAGCTGACGCTCACTGCTCATGCCACATGATGCCACATTAATCTCTTGTCACCTTTAACTCAGGTCCCCAGTGAAGCTAAGGAGAAAACAAAAATGATCAGTGTTTCCCAATTCCTGGGATATTCTTGTTCCTCCTGCACCGTGAAAGCATGGCCTTGCACAAGCCTTCAAGACGCCATCTAACCCCACTGCCTTTAACAATCCCACTGTCTTGTATTTACTTCTGTAAAGGAGGTTTTGAGCAGGCAACACCTGTGTAACTAAACTCATTAGCAGCACCCAGCTTAGGTCTCATGGGGCTGATACGTAAAAGGGTGGTTTCAGACGTTGTAATGGTGCCACAAAATGGACATTATGTGCCTCCATTAGATAGCTGCAAACAGCCAAACCAGGTCACTCAGGTCAATTCTATTGCAGCAGGGAACTGGATTATTTCATCTGGCTGTCCAAAATAATCAGAGTAACTAGAAAACTGCCAGGCCATTTAGATTTTTGGTCTATAAACATACAGCAGTAAGAAAAGGAAGTCCTCTACATAGCAGATCGCAGGGAATTGAAAGTGCCATTAGATCCCTCCCTATAGTGCTTTCTGGCAAACCAGAGGAGATATGGCATGTCCTCGCCACACTGTAGTAACAGGGTAATGGGGTCTCTACCCGAGAGTATGGCTAACACCTCCCCCTCTGGCAGATTTTGCATTAGGAGGGCAACTCACCAGCTGGAGATCTGGTTACTTTTGGTGATCAAAGAAAATACAATTTTGTTCCTGGACATTGTTTTCCTTTGTGGAACAAGAATTTGAATCTGTGTCATGGGTTTGCTCTCCCACCCTCCCTCAAACACAAAGGAAATTTAGGGTAGAGTGTGGATCCTAAAATAGGTTGTACTTCTAGTCCTATTGAGCTTACCGTCCATCTCACCAGCAGTGCAGAACAGGGATGCAGGCCTGAGGCAGGCTATCAATCCCGGGGAGAGCATCCTGCACAGAAGCGAGGGTCTCCATGTCTCTGAGAGTGGTCCGGATCTGTACAACCATAAGGTTAATCATGGAGAGTAAAATAAGCACAGACCTGGAGATAAATTCAGACCACCAGAAACAGTGGTATGCCCTGAGCTTGAATGATCTCCTACATAACGGTTTCATTTTTTTCTTTCTTTGAATGTGAAGAGACATTTTAATTGTAGAGCATACATTTGCAAGTCTCCATTTTGGCTATAGGAAAAAGGGCAAGAAATCAGAATTCTGAGCAGGTTGCGGCTCTCTCAGGATTGATAGCCTGTCGCAGGTCTGCATCCCTGTTCTGCACTGCCGGTGAGATGGACAGCAAGCAGTCAACAGGAACCCTTCTTCTGGTCACCCGTGGTGCAGTAGCACATACATTATAAAATAGAAATATGTATTTATGGCAGGCTGTGAAGAAAGTCCTAATCTGAGGAGTAAAAAAAAAAAAAAATCAGTGAACCATGGTAACCACGGGCATTCATCTTTTTTATCCCCTTGCTTTTATTATTATTATTATTATTTTTGCTTTTTATTTTTCCCCTAAACTGGGGAATTCAGACATTTCCTACAATAGGTCATTAGTGTCCATAAGTGTGCATTTAGAAAATTTGCTCTAAAGCTTGAATTTGAACAAGGACATCACTTAACGGGAAAAAGCTACATTGACATCTGCTGAAGTGTTAATTTCTCTGAAAGCACAGAAGGTGAGAACACGGACTTTTTCTTGCTAAATGATGTTTTAAGATATTTGAAAGAATGCCACAGGGTTTTCATGCAAAGAGTCTATCATTGTATTCCTGGGTGTCCTGAAATTTGTTTTTTAAAACTCTTTTGCTAAACCTAAAGGCTCTCTCTATTCATGTACATTGACAGCATCAGACAGGATTTATTCTTAGAAACTGGAGGGGAGTGTTTTCTCACAAGGAAAGCTTATTATGGAGGTGTAAAGGGGCTTTCAAATCAGCCTTGTTACTTAATAGGAGCAAGTGGAAGCAAAAGAAGTGAAGAATATTTTTTCTACTCTATAACACACTCCAGCCACCAAAAATAGGTCAGATTGTACATGGTAGAATTTTAGGTCCTTAAATTTTTACTCTTCAGTGATTTCTAGTATCTATAGGAAAAGCTAGACACTAAGGAAAACACAGTTTCATCTTTACTTTTAGGACATCGCATTTTCCTCCATAAAGCAGAGTCTATAACAAAGGCTTCAGTGGAGGTACATTACTTGGGAAGTGACCCAAGGAGAGGAATCAGAGTCAGAGAAACTAAAATACGGGAGGAGTGAAAGCTAATTGAAGGGCATGTCCCCCAAACCACATTTATGATGCATTTGAACTCATTTCTCTTGTCATTGTGGAGCAAAGCAATTTGACAAACTCTTCTAGGTTTAAGGGCCTTACTGGTTCACATCTCTTAGGGGTGGCTGAACTTTAAAGAACAGTGTCTTATGGTGAATATTGTGCATTATACAGGGGCAAATTTCTATCAGAGCAGTATGCTTAGTACTGACTAGAACTGACCATGATGGAAACCATCCTCTGCATCTGCAATGACATTTCACGGTTCTCTTGTTAGAATGGCATTATGACTCAGTAATAGTAGAACAAATCTGGTTTTTAGAATGGGTCAGGAGACCTTTCCTAAGGGTAAGTTTTTGATAAGTTAAAAATTGCTTTCACCCAGTGGGAGTGGCTCAGTGGTTGAGCATTGATCTATGAAGCAGGAGGTCACAGGTTCGATTCCCAGTCAGGGGATATGCCCGGGTTGCAGGCTCTATCCCCAGCGTGGGCATACAGGAGGCAGCTGATCAATGATTCTCTCTCATCATTGATGTTTCTATCTGTCTCTCCCTCTCTATTCCTCTCTGAAATAAATAAAAATATATTTTTAAAAAATTGCTTTCATTTGGCTTGACTTACTCATATATTATTTCAATTAATTTTGGTAATTTTCTTAGAAAAGCATACATATCGATAGATATGTGATACTCTTTCTCATTTGCTTATAATATGGTCCTTATTAGTGCTACTATTTACTGTTTCCATTTAATCCTATACATTTATTAATGATGAATATTCCTCCTAGCACTCTCTTGGCCAGATTCTATGTAGCTTCCTTATGGTTGTTGATTTCCAAATATTCTGAATTGTAGTGACATTCATTTATACTCCGAACCAATTAATATTAAATTATTTTAAAATTTCTAAATGATTCCATTTTTAACTTTAATCTATGTCTGAAAAGTTCTAATATTACTTAAAGCAGTTTTCATGGGGACTCTGACCCATAACATGACTCTTTTATGAATTTATTGTCATACTAATTAATTGACACTTATAATAAAGTTGCATTTCTTTTATAAGGCATATATTTTAATCTATTTAAATAAATCTTATTTAATTCAAAGCATAGTTATCATTTATATATTACTCTTTTGTCAAATATTACATATTTTAGAATCTTCAATATTTTATATCTTTTAAGTTCTCCTTATATAGCCTTTTTTTTACTTTATATAGTTCACCAAAATTTTATTTAATAGATGACACATAACAACTAAATCTTTTTAAAAATATATAATTTTATTGATTTCAGAGAGAAGGGAGAGGGAGAGAAGAGAGAGATAGAAACATTAATGATGAGAGAGAATCACTGACAAGCTGCCTCCTGCACACCCCACATGGGACCAAGCCCACAACCCAGCATGTGCCCTTGACTGGAATCGAACCTGGAACCCTTTAGTCCACAGGCCGATGCTCTATCCACTGAGCCAAACCAGCTAGGGCTCAACTAAATCTTTTGCATAGATTATATAATTTAACAATATAAAAAGAATGCCTTAATTCTATTTTGTGCAACTTGTTTTTAATTAACTGACTAATATTATTATTGTAACCAATGCCTTCTTATAACTTGAATGTATTAGACATGCTTTTGTAACTGCTTTAATGCTTAATCCTTTTTTTAATATATTTTTTATTGATTAAGATATTACATATGTGTCCTTGTCCCCACGTTGCCCTCTACCACCCCCCCCGCTCATGCCCTCACCCCTCCGTTGTCCGTGTCCATTGGATAGGCCTATATGCTTGCATGTAAGTCCTTCGGTTGATCTTTCCCCCTTACCCCCACCCTCCCCTACCTTCCCTCCAAGGCCCGACAGTCCAATCAATGCCTCTCCGTCTCTGGATCAGTCCTTGTTCATCAGTTTATGTTGTTCATTATATTCCACAAATGAGTGAGATCATGTGGTATTTATCTGCTCTCCAGTTCCATCCATGCTGTGGCAAATGGTAAGAGTTCCTTTTTCTTCTTCCTCTTCTTAAAGAATACCTTTCAGCATTTCATATAATGCTGGTTTGGTGGTGATGAACTCCTTTAGCTTTTTCTTATCCGTGAAGCTCTTTCTCTGACCTTCTATTCTGAATGATAGCTTTGCTGGATAAAGTAATCTTGGTTGCAGGTTCATGCTATTCATCACTTTGAATATTTCTTGCCACTCCCTTCTGGCCTGCATGGTTTCTGTTGAGAAATCAGCTGACAGTCATATGGGTACTCCCTTGTAGGTAACTGACTGTCTTTCTCTTGCTGCTTTTAAGATTCTCTCTTTGTCTTTTGCTCTTGGCATTTTAATTATGATGTGTCTTGGTGTGGTCCTCTTTGGATTCCTTTTGTTTGGGGTTCTCTGTGCTTCCTGGACTTGTAAGTCTATTTCTTTCACCAGGTAGGGGAAGTTTTCTGTCATTATTTCTTCAAATAGGTTTTCAATATCTTGCCCTCTCTCTTCTTCTGGTACCCCTATAATTCTGATGTTGGTACGCTTGAAGTTGTCCTGGAGGCTCCTTACACTATCTTCATATTTTTGGAATCTCTTTTCTTTTTTCTTTTTCGGTTGGGTATTTTTTGTTTCTTTGTATTTCAAATCTTTGACTTGATTCTTGGGATCCTATTGTCTGCTGTTGGATCTCTGTAAATTATTCTTTATTTCAGTCAGTGTATGCTTAATTTCTAGTTGGTCCTTTATCATGTCCTCCAGGGTCTCACTATACTTATTGAGGGACTCAATAAATTTATCAGTGGTTTCCATAAAATTCTTGAAAAACCTTATAAACATGGCCTTGAACGCTATATCCAGTCGTTTGCTTTCCTCCATTTCTGCCATTTGTGACCTGTTTCTTTGTCTCTGCATTTTGGCTGCTTCCCTGTGTTGATAGAGTGGCTTTGTGTGCTAGGTGTCCTGTAGGGCCCAGTGTCTCAGCCTCCCCAGTTACCTGAGGTGGACACTCTTGGTGCATCCCCTTGTGGGCTTTGTGCACAGTCTTGTTGTAGTTATGCCTTGGTTGTTGTAGGATCACTGGGAGGAATTGACCTCCAGGCCAATTGGCAGTGAGAATCAGCTGTGTCTGCAATGGGAGAACTTCTGTGCTGGAGACACCCTTCTGGGGCAAGACTTGCTTCAGTGGGGCTTTGGTGCTCACTGAGACTGCACCCTGAGTGTGTCCCTTATGGATCTGAGGAGTTGTGATCTGGATGGTCCCCCTCTGACCACTGGGTACAGTGGCTCTTGGATCTAAGGAGGTGCTAATTTAGCCTCTGCCTGAGGTTACACGGCAGGAGCTACGAAGAGAACTGCAGATTCCCCTTCCTTTTTTGGAGTTTGGAGGTGCCCTGATGAGGCTCAGCTGTGAAGCAATGCAAGCCGCTGTGGGGCCTTGGGCCTTCTCTTGGAAGTTCTGGGTCTGTCTGGCCCGGCTGCAGTTAGGTAATTATCAGGTTGCAAAGGGCCGGGGCATTCATATGCAAAAGCCTCTGCCGCAGCCTGGGTGGGGCGAGGGCTCAAGGAATCAAAGGGTGGAGCAAGCAGCTATGGCAGATCCTTAGCCCTGCCCTAAGGAGTCTCGAGTCTCAGTGTCTCGGTAACGGCTACAAGCACCTCTGAGGGAAAGCCGCCCTCAAGTTCGCCCGCTGCCAGACAGTCAAGTTTCTCCCCCTATGAGTCCTGGGTCCCCAGAGACTTCCTGGAACCGGAGTTCAGAGCCGTCGGGAGCTTGTGACTCCCTCCAGATTCAAAAAGACAGCCCCTTTCTGGGCGCGCGAGCCCCCGTACCTATGCACTTTACTTCCGCAGCTCCTCTGGCTCTCAGTGTGCTTTTCTTTCCTTCTATTTGTAGAATTTACACTCTGCCAGCCTTCCTGTAGTTCTGGATGATGTCTGTTTTGTGTTTTTGTTGTATTTTTCAATTGTTGTGGGAGGCAGCAATTTCCCGGTGTTTATCTATGCCGCCATCTTAGTTTTCCTCTTAATCCTTTTTTTTTAAGGATTTTGTTTTAGTGTATAATCTTCCATTTACAGTTATTATTATAATGAAAATATTTTATCTTACTTCACTTGTTAAATGATTGCTAGCATTTCTTAAATGATACTTTTTTTGTTGTTTCTTATTTTCTAATTTCTGCCATATGGACGCCTTTGTTTTTATAACTTCTGTTGTTTTAGACCAGAATCATTATAACTTAAATTCTACTCTTGTTGGTATTTTTTGTACTTAAAAATTATTTAATTTATATATTGAGTGAGATGCATGGATCAGAGAGCAAATCTATTGTGTAATAAACATGGATAAGCGTTAGGGTTTACCAGAAGCAATTGAAGGAGTTATATATGAAATGAAGAATAATTATACCTGCCAGCTAGACATTGAAGGGAAAAGGAAAGGAGAACAAGAACAGAGAAAGGTGGAACCCAGGCAATGACTTGCATCCTCTTAAGCACACAACAAAGACATTGCTGAGTTTTCTACCTGCCATAACAAATGATCAGAAACAACACAGATTTATGACTTTGTAGTTTCTGTAGGTCAGAGGCCCAGTGGGCTAAGGTCTCTGCTTAGAATCTTAAAAGTTGAAATCCAAGTGTGGGCAGTGCTGTACTTCTTTTGGAAGCTCTGGGAAAGAATTTTCTTTCTTAGTTGTAAGACTGGAGTTCTGTTTCCTTGCTGGCTGTTAACTGAGGGCTTTTCTCAGTTTTCAGATGCCAACTTCATTCATTGGCTCATACACCTGTTCCTCCATCTTTAAAGTTGGTAATGGAGGGTTGAATCCTCACATTGCATCTCACTGACTGACTCCCCCTGGAAAGAGTACTCTTTTAAAAGCTTGTGTGATCAAATTAGGCTTAAAGGGACAATCTCCCTGTCTCAAGATCCATAATCTTCATCACATCTATACAGTCCCTTTGCTATGTAAGGTAATATCTTTACAGTTCCAAAGACTAGAGAGTGAAAATAATTTTTTAAAATTTTTATATTGATTTGAGATGGGGAGGGAGAGAGAGAGAGAAAAACATTAACTTGTTCCATTTATTTATACATCCATGGGTTGACTCTTATATATGCCCTTACTGAGGATCAAACCCTCAACTTTGGCATATGGGGAGGACTCTCTAACCAGGTGAGCTACCCAGCCAGGGTGAGAGTCACCATTTTATGGGGCACCTTCTTCAGCCTATCACAGAAGGGTAGGCAAGAAAGTTTTAGAAATCAGACCAGATAGAATGAAGAGTTCTGGTTAAAGCTTCATTGTATTGACCTGACAATAGGATCCTCCCTTATAAAAATTAATTGTAGTAAGTAAACCATGTACTAATAAAGGGAACAGCAATTAGGAGTAGGACCACATGTAGCCTGGAGAGTTTCACATTAGAGGAGAATCTGGGCTGAGTTTGGAAGGATTTTGGCCTTTGTGATAGAGGCCAAGAATGGTTCATCGTAGGGGAAGAACATGACACCTGAAGAAAGAAGTATAAGACAGATCTGGGCATTGCACCCTTGCTGCTCCTCCTTCTGACCCAGGTTAGAGTTAGGTGCTAAGTAATAAATTATGTAGTTTTACATCCAAGTTGTCTCATCTAGTTATTGTGGCATTGCTGCCTTAAAGAGACCCTTGTTTAGTATTAGGAAATGTTCTCTGAGCAAAAGCAGATGCTCAGTCTTCTAGTGCTCTGTGTAGGGGTCAGGGCAACTTGATCAGTCTCAACCGTGGGTTCTACTTCTTACCCTTGTCAGTCAACCTTGGGTTACACTCCCTTCTCTTAAGATTGTCCTGGAGGGTAGGGCCAATCCAGAGGAAATAGCATGGAAACAACACTTTTTCCCCCAATGTCTGAAATCTTGTTGAAACATTATATTAAGAGTTCCACATTACCATTCATCTTCTTTTAGATACAATGAGTTAGCATGTGTTTTACTCTTCTTATTCCATCTTCCTAGATTTTCAATATTTTTTATTATATCTAAATTTTGGGCCAGCCAGCATGGCTCAGTGGTTGAGCGTCAACCTATGAACTGCGAGGTCATGTTCAATTCCCAGTCAGGGCACATGCCCGGTTGTGGGCTCCATCCCCTGTAGGGAGTGTGCAAGAGGCAGCCAATAAATGACTTTCTCTCATCATTGATGTTTCTCTTTCTTCTTCTTCCTTCCTCTCTGAAATCAATTAAAATATATTTAATAAATAAATAAATTTTTCACCTAGATTTTTCTTAGTATATTAAGTTTTTATTTTATCTGTTCTTTTGAGTTTTGAATTTATATTTAGTTTTACTTAACAGATTCATCTTTATATCTATCTCTATCAGTAATTATGATAGACCTTTTATAAAACTATGTTTCTATTCTGCATTAAATAGAAATACTAGTATGTTAATATGCACTATATTAATAGGTGCCCAAAGTAAAAACAGAAGAAACATTTTTTTTTCCCTGAAATCATTTTGCAGTGCTAACATTCAATCAGGATCTATATAAGAATGCTTTTATTTTTCAGCATATATTGGGTTTATCTATTTCTCTCCATCCCAATTTTATTCTTCTTTTGACTAAATTATGAAATAGTTATGCTTTCCTTTCTATGTTAGTCTTAAATTTATTTCCTCCCCATTCTCTATCCATTTCTATCAATCCTCATGCTGGTGCCATTCCACCTTACTAAAACATTTTGACCTAACTTATTTCTTACTAACTAATTTCCATTATGTCAGTGATTGTTTCTTCTACTTTTATGTCCTGCCCAGCACTTGGCATGGTGCTACACTCACAGTAAGTCTAAGAGTGATTTATTGTTCACTGACTAACAAATAAGTTTACGTTAGATGACTCAGTTCCATATTTTAATGTAACTTAAAATTCAAATACAATGTTTTTAAGTGTGTGCATGTTTTTAAAATAAAATTCTAAAAAACGACAATGAAAACTTTTAGTGGTTCTTCATGTATACTTAAATATGTTTATTTATTTGCATCATACTAACTAGAACTCTATTATTCACCTATATTTAGAGAAAATATATAGAAATCTGTATATACATTGCTCTATACCTTACTCATTTATAGTTCTTTTTCACTTAATTTGATGATTCTTTCATGTCAACATTTTCATATATTTTATTACTTTTTAATGGCTACATAACTTTTCATTGCATAAATTGCCAAGTACTATCTTCTTTTTATAGATATTAGAACTCTTTCCAGTTCTTTGTTATTACAAACAAAGCTTCAAACTATTAATTAGGAAGTACATATTTCAAGTAAAAATCAGTGTTAAGGGAGCCTGCTACAAAAGTATCCTTATTCACTATGTCAGATCTCATAAGTATACCCTCAACTCCAAAACCAGTCATTTATATTACCCATGAGAACAAGAGCATGGGAAAAGACATGCTAAATTACACAAAGTTTTAACAGTGAGTAAAGTTTAATTAAGAGTTTAGTTAATGAAGAAAAATACACTGCGTTGAGCTCACTAGTAAAAAGGAATAAAGTTAATATTTGCACACTTGACTTTTATGACAGAAATTTTCATACTAGCAACTCTACTTTTCTTGAGATCATGGAAGGAGAGAGGGACCATGTAGATATCTGGAGGGGAACTATTTCAGACAAAGGCACAAAACACAAAGAAGACTTCAAGGTGGGAATCTATGTGGAGTGTTGGAGGAAGCCCAGAAAAGTCAGTGTGGCTTATATAGCATGAGGAAGAGGGAGAGTGGTAGGAAATAGTCAGAGAGACTGTAGGGCCTTATAAACCATTTAAAACACTTAGCCTTTTCCCCGAGTGAAATGTGAGGACATTTGAAGGGTTTTAAATTGACAGGTACTTAATCTAAGTTACATTTTAATAGAGTCAACTGCTGTTTTGAGAATATGTTGAAAGGGTCCAAAGGAGTAGAGAGATTTACCAGGAGGCTATTGCAGTAATCTAGATAAAGTGGATTATAGCTGTGGACTGTGACATCTAAGCAACTGTGTAAGGAAAAGTGGGATGGAAAGTAAAAAAAAAAAAAAAAAAGATAGGATCAATAGAATGTAGACCACAAAGATGTGGTGGAGTAGTGGTAGAAGAGGGAGTGGGCTTGGTTCTTATAGCAGAGAAAGGGCTAAGATAGAGTGGAGGGTAAGGTCATTGAGAGAGAGAAGATTGGGAAATTGATAGACCAGGGAAGGTAATGCAAGGTTCATCTATATCAGGGCTGGGGAACATCCCGACCACTGGGCCATATAAGTTTCGAAAAATCTTTTGGTCTGACCCTGCCAAGGCATTAGGGGTGAGTTAATTAAATATTTGACCAAAATAGCAGGCTAATTTTTAAGTTGATAATTTTGTATGGCCCTCAAATAATGTTATAAGTATCCAAGTGGCTCTTGGCAGAAAAAATGGTTCTCCACCCCTAATCTACATGAACATTAATATTTTGCCAAATGATAACCAGAGTGAAATTGGAGGATGTGCTAGTGGACCAGGGGCTAATACTAAGGAATAATGGGGAGGGACTCGGGGTGCTATGAAGACTAACAAAAGGTATTATGGTGATAGAGTCTGATGCAATCTTCCTTATTTAACAGAAGAATGTGTATTTCTTAAATTCTTCTTATATCTCATACAGGATATTTTTTTAAAGTGTCAGGATTAGCACAGTCATAGCTACAAGAACTGGCTCCTGGAGCCAGACAGCCTGGGCTGGGGGGCCAATCTGCTATTCACTAGCTGGATGACCTGAGCCAAAATGTCTTATCTCATTAGTAGATTAGCACCTCCCTCGCAAGGTTGTTGTGAGGGTTGTTGGAGACAGTATTTGTAAAGCACATAGATCAGTGCCTGGTGCAGACTAAGTGCTATGTAAGTGTTTGCCATTAACAATGCCACTTTCTTCTCTGGGGAATCATAGGGTATGTCAAGAAAATCGTCCCCGCATGCACTGTAAGTTGGCTACAGAGAAAGTTAGTGGAGAGCAATCCATCAATGCCTTCCCACTGCAATTCTATTTCTAGGTATATATTCTTTAGCTACACTTAATGCATTCATAAAATGATGTACAAACAAAGATATTCTTGCTGTACAATTTGCAATTATAAAAAGTTTGGAAAAATATACCGTATGCAGGTCTTTAAAAAAATGCATTAGTTTCCTCTGTGTTAACTGAAATTACCCAGGATATATTTTAGGGGGCAAATCAAGTGAAGGACTGTATACTTAGTTTGCTAACTTGATATGTACATATGTATTCCTCCGTGTGTATGTTTGTAAATGCATGTAGTATTTTTGGAAAGTTGCACAGGAAGCCTCTGTTTGCCTCTCAGGAAGAAAACTGGAGGATGAGGAGAGAAAGGTTAAGAGCAGCCTTAACTTTTAAGTGCATATCCTGTGGCAGATTTTATATTTTGTATTGTATATATGTTCAAAATATTTTGTAAAATAAATCTTGGTCTTATAACGCCAAATTCATATTAAGGGCAAATATCTTCAGAAAATATTTCTTAATGGCTTCACTATAGTCCGAGTCCACAGCAGTTGCCACAAGTGTCTGTTGAAGACTAACAGTAGTTGAAGACTAACGGAGTACTTATTAGGGAGGCAAGATACATCCGCATGAATCATTACAGGATGACACCAGAATGTGAAATTGAACAGTCTAGGGATTTAAGACTCTAAGAGTCTGACAGCTGTTTCAACTTGGGACTTTGGGATTTGAAACTAGATCTGGATATACATTTAATTTAGCTGAAATTGCTCAAGAAAAGGATGGGTGTCTTTATATATTTACTTGGTTGGGGAAAAAAGTAATAATAACTCTCAAAATTGTCCTTCACCTTACAGCAATATAAAAGCAACAGATCTGCTTGTCTCATTTCCAACTGCTTTCTAGTAGCACTGCAGCTCAAATCCTCTGTTTATTTAAGCCTAAATTTAGCAGGAGGTGCCTGGGCAGCTGAGGACACTGTAATAAAATGTTACTGAGTGGCACTGTGATGCATGGCTGTTGATGAGAATGTAGGACTTCAGTGTTTCCAACAAGTCTTCAGGCCATGACACACATGGAAAAGAAAATAAGAGAGAAGTAATTGAGATTCTGAGAGAGGACATTGAGAATTACCTACACATAGAAACTGACCTTTTTCCTTTGCCTTCCTCGCAATCCCCTCCTAACCAGAAATCGCTGTGGTGTGTTGGAAGAGCAGGCACAGTTTCTTTGCTACGGGCTGTAGGTGGTGTGTGAACCGAGCACAGGTTCTAATCCTGAACCAAAGATAAAGTTAACTTAAAAAATGGATTTCTGTTTCAATTTGTTTGCTCTTAAGTTACAAAGCCCCGGTAGATATTTGATGAAAATGAAAGTAATAGGCTCAAAGTTGGTCAACTGAGAAAAATAGCTGCTTTGTGACACTGACATTTCTGAGAAACCTCTACCCTCAGCCCCACGCCTAGCCCCACCTTCCCTCTGAAGTCATACATTAAAGAGGATGTGCTGTGTTGAGCAATGCTGCCAGCCGGGAGAGGACTATTTCCATGCTAGATGGATTCTGAAGACATACATTTGCTTGAGGCTACTCCTGGAGCCTGCTCTCACTTGGAGAGGGCCCTTGTGGTCTTGAAAGCCAGAAGGCTCATCAGAGTTATTCAGAACTGAACTGAGGGTTTGGGTTCATTCTAGGCCAGACACAAGGACTAGGTTTGGCCCAATAGTCCTGGACACCATTTCAAGTTAAAGCCAAACTCTGACCTGATTTCTCAGGAGTCTTTATGAGAATCTCTACCAACACTTGCCCAGCTCTAAGGCCAGTAACAAAGGTGTGCTGAGTGTAGGAGCCTGAAGCAAGGAGACAAGTCTGGTAGTAGCCTGGGCTACCATCCCCAGCAAGGAGCGCCAGGAATCTGGTCTGCCAACTGCCCCAAAAGTTTCAGGATACATTTAGCTTTAAAGGTGCATACTTGTGAAAGCTTCCGACTTCAGATCCCTTCATGTGTGTCTGACCAACCTAATAATCTTTTACCCAAATCTTAGGTTTTCAATAAAAATTTCTGCTAGGACCAGGGTCTGGCCTATTCTGACCAAAGTGGCCACTATTCTGCTTTCTTCATAAAGTTCCTAGCAGGCCCTTTCTCTTGGGCTGGGCCCAGTTTTCTGTATTTCTTGCTCAGCATAGGTATGACTTTTGTGTTTTTTTGATTGCTCAGATACCCTTCAAACAATGGGCATTTCGACACTAACCAGCACACATTTAGAATTTTTATTCCTCTTTAGGTTAGCTGTTTAGACAGTAGTTCTGTTTTGAGACTAATTTGTCCCTCCCACTCTCAGTACTTGGAGCTCATCACCACTAGATTCATCCCCCTAACTACGCTCCCAGAAAGCCTGATGGTCAGGGAAGCACTATTTAGAATACTCTGTTGGAAATGTATGCTGGCTGAGAGCTCCTGGGGGCTTCTCCTGAAACAGGCCCCCAAACACCCATCCATGCTATCTTGGAAACATTGGAACCAGATGGCCTCAGAATGGAAAGAGAAAATGGTAATGCAGCCACAGTCTACCTCTGCAAATGTCACCCTAAGGGAAGCACTCACCTTCTCATTCCATGTCTATAATTTCAAGAGAGAATGGAAATACTATCCTTTTCTGTACTTGTAGGAAGAGTACTACTTCTTTTTTAATGACAATGTGAAATCCTGTTCTCCTTGAGTTTTCTAATTCAGGTTCTAGAAGTTGACAGAACATGACAAGTCCCCCTCTTCCCTGGTCCCACTCTGCTGCTTCCAAAAGGTCATCGAGGAAGAGCTAAGCCAAAAGATGCAGAAAGAAACATCGCATTTTGAAAAGACTGTCAGATGGTGTGATTGATAGTATTGCTAGCTCAGTATATTGAAACAGTAAATAAATAAGGCCCATGTGCTCTAAGCCAGCATAGCTCCCAGGGGTGCCTTGGTTTCAAGGGCATAGCTTATGCCCTGCAGAATCTCACTCAATTAAATAATAATATAAAGTAGCAGAAAACAGGCTCTCAATCAATGAGTTCCTCTTGAGAGCTCAAGCTCTGCTTTGTGCTGAGGGTTGCAAAGGACACATTCCCTATCTGCAGGGGGCCCATGACCCAGCTGTGGAGGGAGACTCACGCCAAAGAGCACCACAGCTGAGGACTGAACAATGTGTAACTAAGAGCTACACTTTCTCTGAGGCAAGAGGAGAACTGGGCACCCCGGGGAAGACTTCTTGAGAGACAGGGTCCTGTGCTGGACCCTGGAGAGCAGGAACAAAGACAAGTGAAGAGAGAAGCAGATGACCCTCCTGGAGACGACACAAGCATGGTCTGTGCACAGACTGGGAAGAGGCCAGGCTGATTAGAGCAGACCATCTGTGCTGTGTTAATATTTTCAAAAGAGGAAAAATATGTTGAGATATAAATATATATATATATATATATATATATATATATATATATATATATGATATATGATTCATTTTACTCTGTCCTTCTGTAATGTATCCATGACAGTTGCTTCCAAAATTGTATTATGGTTACAAGCATCAAGCTGGTGATAGGGCTGCAAAAAATTTTCTAATTAAACCCCTTATTTATAATCTTGTCTGTATTGAATATAAAGCTTTTCTGGTGTTGATCTTTGGAACTTAATTCCTTTTCTTTATTTCCAGCTACTGAATTTTCAGCCTGAGATCACAACCCAATGCTGTTTCCCTTATAAAACTGGCAAAGAATCCATCGGACTAAAAATAAAACATTTGTCTCAGATAGGATTCAGAAAGAAATAAACCAAAAGAGGGGAAATAAAGCACTTTTTTGCAATATGTTTCACTTTATATTTAAAATAGAATATAAATACAGTTAGTCTATAGAGCTCTGTCTTCCACTAATAAGGTATGTGACGTTACTAAGAGGGAAATAATGATAATACTGTGATAAATGTGGCACAGAAACACTTTGTGAATATATTTTGAGCACAGATGTCTTAGCTTTTACTCTTTTTTTATAAGAATAGGATTGTATTTTCCTGCAAAGTGAATGATGTCCAAATTTACTCTTTTCCTTTTCTTTAAAATGGACTTTTATCCCTTGCAGAACAGCATAATGCCTATTAAAATGTTAGGCAAAACTTGAAGTTAATGAGTAAGTGCTGTATATGATTTTGGAACAGTCCTTGGGGAGCTGAGGCCATCTGGCTTCACAGTTCACAACCCTCCTGAGACATGTTCTTCCAGCTCAGCAATTTCAGCCGGCACGCTGCAAAAAGTTTTAAAGCGTGCAATAGCTGACTACTTAGTCAGGGACCTGACCTCTTTTCCCTTAGATTGTCAAATAAAAAATGGCAACAGCCAACACAACAATAGCCCTCAGGTGTGGATGAATCAAAATTATATTTTTTTGTCAGATTGAAAAAATAACTTGGGGGGCATGTCACAGAATCTTAGTAATTAGTTTTTGTGTGCCATGAGATGAAAAGTTGGAAATCACTGCTCTAGCTACACACTGCTCACCGGCTTTGTGCTTCCTGAGAAATTCGAAGTCTTCTGATCAAAATGTGAGGTCCCCATACCTAACACCACATATCAGAAAGTACATGTGAAATAGTTCCCTGTCCTTTGGCAGGCTATTCTTCATCAGCTGAAATTTGAGCGGCTCCTCAGTCAGCATCTGAGAATGAGTCCAGCGGCCTGTGTCCTGAGCTCCCGGGAGATAGATGACCTGCCAGGATGACACTCCAGCACCACAGGAGACGGATGTGCATTCTCGCTGCCCCTCCTGAAACAGAGCAGGTCCACATCCAGAAGAGACCCCAAAATGCCAAAGGATAATCCAAGACAGCAAAATGCTTTTATTAGAAGTCTAGAAAGATAAGGAAAGCAAGCAGGAGTGCCCCTGTCATGCAGATCCATGAGCCACATTCACAAAGACAGGCGATGGGAAACTCCTATCATTGCACTGCAGAGGCACTAGAGACCCCCAGTTAGGAAGGGAGGAGGATGGGAGAGAGGGCGTTCACATCGCCGTCTGTACTGGGACCCCCACTGCCAGTGTTGGGCAAGTCACCTAACACTGAGTCTCAGAGTCCACCTCTGTAAAAGAGGTCAGTATTTCCACATTTCCAGGTTGTTTTCACAATTAGAGGTAATATATTTAAAGGAAACACCACTCCGAAATTATAGCTATTATTGTCACCTTCGCTGCAGGTAATGAGAATATTATTTCCTCATTTATCATTGACACAACATAAATAAATTAGACTCTGAGAGACATGATTTGTTTCATTTTCAAAGCCTACCATCTTACAGGCTTTGAAACCAGGAATAGCCTGTCTTGCCACAGTAACATCTTTTTTTTTTTTTTTTTTTTTTGAGTTATTACTAGATTCTTTCCTGGCACAGAGCAAATTTTCCTTTTTATGGAAGTGAATGCACTATTACAAAGATGCTTATAATCAGATAGAGGCCACCTAAGCAAGAAACATCTCCTCAATAGGAGATAAAATCCTATGGTTCCATCATTTTACCACGAGATGGGCAACAAGCTGGGAAATGATTTTGCCCACTTTTCCCTCCTTGTCTAATCAATTTTTATTCTTTTCATAGTCACATGTAATGGGCTGGAAATTGCTAAATAAAGTGAAAGATGTTTTGAATTACATTAGTAAGTGATAACTGCATTATTTTATAAGTGAATAGGGCTATCCATATTCATACAATTTATGAATTGAAATGTCACTTGGGGGGAAACATCAGTATCATAGTTTGCATTTAAATGCCCGCATTAGCTGTCAGCTGTGCCAAGTCCCATAAAGACAAACAGCTCAGCAGTAGGCACACAGATGAGGGCATTCATGGCCCACGTTGGCAAGCAGATGTGTTACTGTAATCATGAAGTTTTCTGTAGTCAGGGCCTTTGCAGTTTATCTAAATGTTCCTAACCTCTTTTCTGAAAACAGCCACATCTCCATGCTCATGCTAACAGCAGAGTCTTTTAAGCCTTCAGAATGTCCTTTTCTTCTAATTCTATCTCTATACAAAATTATTATTTATTGTTAGAGCCATTACAATATATTTTAATAAACTATATAAGATACAGAGGCATATAACAATCTGATATTAAATTGCAAATTCTAAATCTATATTTCTGTGCAACTGGAATCTTCCAGATTAGTGGATACTTATTAAGTATTATTAATCTGTTATGTGAGGATAGTTGTGGTGGTGTATGTGCATGCTTTCAGTCTATAAAAATCAGGGAAGAAAAGAAGGAGGAAGGGAAGAGCAAAGAAGAAGCCTTGTGCCATCAAAGGTTACAAGTGTTAGTTTAGTGAAAGTTATCAAGTGAAGCACAATTTAATAAAACAGAGAAACATAAAAGTGCATATTTTACTTCTCATTCATTTATTCAAACAGTTTATTTATCTCCAACTATGTACTAAGCATGTTGTTGATTGTGAACATGATGCACCATCCTAGCCCTCAAAGATCAAGGTGGGGAGTGGAAACACTTAGGGGCTATAGAATAACAAATCAACAAATGAACTCTAGGGCCATAAGTTGAATAAATGCTTTAATAGAACTGTATCCAAGGTTTCAATGGCACAGAAAGGGAGAGGCCCCTAACTTTGCTGGTACAGGGACGGGCAGTGTCAGGGAAATGTAGCATTGGTACTGATTCTTAGAGGATGACTAGATGATATCCAAGGGAGAATAAGAAGGACAAGTGCATGTGGAGAAGATAGAACAACACGGGCTTAAGGAATTCAATGAGGGGTAACACCATATGAAACTTCAGAAAAGGGCAATGGTGTGTCTGGAATGTGGAAATATGACAAAAGGTGACTATGAAAAGAGACAGAGAATGGACCTGCTGAAACAAACAGCAACAACAAAACAGAACATTCTACATGGAAAAGCAGTCTAAGTAAGGCAGGGGTGGGGCCGGGGAGAGGGGATCAATAGGGAGGAAAAGGGGGCATCTGTAATGCTTTCAACAATAAAGGTAAGCAAAATTGGTTAAGTGGTGTGGTTAGACTACCTTATATAATAAAGAGGTAATATGCAAATTAGACCTCATGCCCTCACAAGATGGCTGCCTATGACCAGGCCGGCAGGGGGGTTAGTGAGGGACAACCGAATGACTGAACAAGCAGGCTGCGTGAGGCAACCAGGCCAGCAGGGAGCTAAGTGAGGGATGACCAAATGACTGAACAAGAAGGCTGCATGGGGCAACCAAGCCAGCAGGGAGCTAAATGAGGGACGACCAAATGACTAAACAAGCAGGCTGCATTGGGAGACCAGGCCGGTGGGGGAGGGGGGCAGTTGAGGGCGACCAGGCTGGCAGAGGGGGAGCATTTGGAGGTGACCTGGCTAGCAGCAGGGGGCAGTTAGGGGCAACCAGGCAGGCAGGCAGGTGAGCGATTAGGAGCCAGCAGTCCAGGATTGTGAGAGGGATGTCCGACTGCCGGTTTAGGATGTCTGGCAGTTGGACATCTCCCAAGGGGTCCCAGATTGGAGAGGGTGCAGGCTGGGCTGAGGGAAACCCCCCCCCCCCTCCGTGCACAAATTTATAAAGAGCAAGGAATCCATATCTCTATGTGTATTGTACCAATTTTCAAATGCTGATAATTGATTTGGGGGGGGGGGGTACAAGGGGGAATTATACCTAAAAGAAGTAACTATGAGCCAGGTCCAGCCCATTGTTTTTCTTTGTTGTCCTTTGATCTCATCCAATGCTATGCACACAGAAAAATGTTAGTAGACATTTTGCTGACGGTGAAATGAAGAGGTTTAGTCATATAAAACATGATTGGAGACAGAAGATAAAGATTAAATTAATGAAACTGTATAATCCATATATTTGTACAGTGAAATAAAATTTGGGTGTAACAGGATGCCAGCAATTAATCCAGAAATATTTGGGAGAGAAATCACAAGACTAAGGAAATCAGGATTATTTTTCCCAGCCCTTGCCAGTTTGGCTCAGTGGATAGAGCATTGGCATGGGGACTGAAGGGTCCCAGGTTGGATTCCAGTCAAGGGCACATGTTCAGATTGTGGACTCAATCCCCAGTAGGGGGCATGCAGGAAGCAGCCAATCAATGATTCTCTCTCATAGATGTTTCTCTCTCTCTCTCCCTCTCCCTTCCTCTCTGAAATCAATAAAAATATATTTTTCAAAAAAGATTATTTTTCCCAGAGACTACTTGATGCCATTATATTATTTTTAAAAATCCTAATATAGAAAAACCCTGGGTCATAACAACCAGTAACTACTGAGGCTGACCAACCAGAAGTCAGTCCTGCAATAAGCTGGGTTGCCATGGCAACCCAGTGCTAACTGCTTTGCTGCTGGGAGGTGCCCCAGCACTGACTGCTGAGGGGGCTATGAATCAGGGCCAGAGAGAGGCCTGAAGACAGAAGCAGAAACTGATCCATTGCCTCTGTGGCAGCTTTTGGTCAGCACTTGCCTCTCTCTTTCTCTCCCAGTATGGCCAGCAGTCATGCCTCCATTTCTCTCCAGGCCTTCATCAGGACTGCTGATCAGCCCCGCCTTTTTAATCAGGCCTGGTTGATAGGCCCAGAGATGCTGACTGGCATAGAAACCAACCAATCAGAATCAAATGTGGGTGAAGTGTGAGGAACCAATGGCTGCCTAGGAGGCGAAGCTTTTGATGCTGACTGGCATAGAAACTGACCAATCAGAACCAAATCTGGGTCAACTGTGAGGAGCCAATGGCTTCCTAGGAGGCAGAGCCTTTTACCTGACTGGCATAGAAACTGACCAATCAAAACCAAAACTGGGTCAACTGTGAGGAGCCAATGGCTACCTAGGAGGCAGAGCTTTTGACCTGACTGGCATAGAAACTGACCAATCAGAACCAAATTGGCTGGCAGAGGAGGGCAGTTGGGGGCAAGATCAGGCCTGTAGGGGAGGGCAGTGGAGAGCAAGATCAGGCTGTCAGGGGAGGGCCATTGGGGATGAGATCAGGCTGTCAGGGGAGGGCCATTGGGGGTGAGATCAGGCTGGCAGGGGAGGGAATTTGGGGGCAAGATTAGGCAGGCAGAGGAAGCTGGGGGTGAAATAAGGCCAGCAGGGGAGAGCATTTCGGGGCAAGATCAGGCCCACAGGGGAGGGCAGGTTGGGGTGATCAGGCAGGCAGGCAGAGGCAGTTAGGGGTGATCAGGCAGGCAGGAAGGTGAGTGGTTAGGAGCCAGCAGTCCCAGATTGCAAGAGGGTTGCATAATGGGCTGAGGGATCCCCCTCCCTCGGTGCATGAATTTTGTGCACTGAGCCACTAGTATAAATTATAAGACTATTCATAATGGTCAGTTAAATGCACTGTTTGATGCCAAAGAAGTGAAATACTATTTTATTAATTTTTATTGTCTGTCAAGTGGTTATTTTCCCTTCAGATATTTTGTTTCACTAGAGAAAGCTGAGCCATTCTCATGTCCACATGCAGTTAGTCCTCTGACTGCCCACCTGTGGGCAGCAATGGTTAGGGGAGACTTCTCTAGTGCAGCTTCACCTTGGAAGCCTTATCCTGATGGCACTGGCCTTGGTTGAGATTTTCCAGCAATGATGTGTAGGATCATTTTGCTTTTTATTTAAATTCACATGTTTAGAATTCATAGTAGTAGAGATGCCCTGGTGGACACCTGCCACTGTTCTCCAAAGGTAATAGCGAAGTTGATCAGAAGCATGGTGAACATTGTCTGTATGCAAAAAGATTTCTAGAAGACAGTACATAAGGATGCAAAATGGTGCGGTAGGTGCATCAGAGTAGTGAAAATAGGATTGTTTTAAAATTTCATTGCTTTTAATTTGCATTTTTACATATTTAGAAATTTACATAATTCAGGAATGTATGTTATATATTCAAGGCATATGCATCTCTTATCATCTGAAAAATAAGATAAATAAAAAAGAAGAAATGACATAAAATGAATACTGGCTTAATGTATGAAAATGGAAAACAGGCTGCTTGGTGATGGCCACTCTCAAGGATGAAAGTAAGAAAAGAGAAATGCAAAACATCTGCTCTCCTATATCCTAGAGAGAAGAGTACAGATAAGAACGTGTGAAAGTCTATTTAAATGCTTTCATTTGTTATCTCCCAATGTTTTCTTTCAGTTCCAATATATATAGAGAGTAACTCTAAAATGTTGAAATGAAAAGAACCTGTGTGTTTGCCTTTCAGAGGGAAAGGTGAAGAAGGTTAGGCAAAAAGTCCCAAGGGGTAACTTCAGTTTATGTTGGTCAAACATGAAACAAAACAAACCTTGGGAAGAGCAGGAAACGTGAAGGACAAATATTTGATAACATAACAATATATTAGTTTTGAATTTGAGCTATAGCTACTGTTTGTAAATACACTGAAATAAACATTTCAGGACACCAGCAAGTAGTATTCAAGTCAGAGTTATGAAATTCCATTGATGTTCAACAACAGGATCAGCAACTCTGACAACAAAAAATATTGAAGAATAAGTAAACAAACTTATGACAAAGTCAGCAAATCTGAAAAATTAGGAGGACTAGAAGCCAACAAAATGTTGGTCCATTTGGGCTTTATGAATATTTTGTTATTAATACTTAGTGTTCCTTTGAGCAGGTGAATAGCTCATTAAGTCTACAGAGAGGCTTGCTTATAAATGCAAAGGACTGGGGATAAAACTAGATTTCTTTAGAAACTGAAAATGATGCTTCTGAAGCTCCCGCTGGCTAAATAGTTCCTTCGAGTGCCTAATTCAGAGATAAATAATGCTAAGTGTGTTACCACTTTGGTGTTCCTGTTGCAATTAATATAACCCTCCACGGAGAAAAGATACCATGCAAAAGCTCCTGGTAGCTAAAGCTAAACATTAAATTGAGTCAGATCTTCTCAACTACCTAAACTACACTTTGAGAAGTATAACATTTGGGACATTAGGGTAACATCAAAGGCAGTTTTGATACTCCAGGGCATAGTACTCCCGCCGCCTACAAGAATTAAGGGAACAATTTCAACAATGGGGGAATCTGGCTCATTATGAAAGATTCTTGCTAGAATAACAAACATAATGTTTGCATCAGTCAGCAAGTCCTGTACTCTCTCTTGGCCATGCATATGTAATAAACCATGCCTATCATTTCTCTTCTTCATATTTGTATTATCTCCTTATATAGCATTGTTTACCCATGTAATTAATATGTTCTTTACCCTGCTTCCAACTCACTAATGGTTTTTTAAGGGTTTTAAATTTACAGGATTAGACATAGCATCACAGCCAGTTACACACCATATGGTAGGTTCTCCCAAGTGCCGTTTGTTATTATTATTTTACTTATTCAGATCTAGGATATAGGCACAGGCATGTTCCTACATGAATCTCAAAGGTCAGATAATCTATTACTCTCATTTAACTGATGAGATTAAAAGATCATTAATTGCTCTGAATATTTACTGTCAAATCCTAGACCATTTCCTCTGCAGATACTTCATTTGCAATCTAGAGGATTTATGCTATATGCAAGCAAAATCAGGAGGAAAAAATTTTGTGAAGTAAATTTTTCAAATCCCCTTCTAATCATCAGTCAAAAATAATAACATCATAAACTTGAAATTTAAAATACTTTCATTTTACATAAGATTTGTGCACCAGATGCCTTTAGGGCCTGGCAAGTTATACAAATGAGTGAAGTAAGTTGTAGGCCATAGGAAACTAAAAAACTCTGTGAGTTCCAAATCAGTTTTAACCAGAGGCCACCAACTTGTAATATTTAAAATCACACAGTATGGACTGAATTATCATTTATCACTGAGTAAATAAGATACTTTTATTCCATTTTAAAGACAGGAGAAAAAATAGCAGTGAGATATTCACCTCATACCATATACAAAAATAATTCCAAATGTTTAAAGAGAAATGCATTTAAGTCAATAGAGTGCAGGAAGTTTATGCTTTGATGAACTCTCTCTGATCCAGATACATAGGAATCAAATATAGAAAAAACAAAATTGAATAATAGGATCAAAAGCAAAATAAAACTTCTCTGGAAATAGAAATAGAAAAGAAATGCAAGACACTGAGTGAGTCCCAAAGTTGTTGTACATCTGAGCTCTGTGTCCAAGAGCAGGCAAGCAGCCAAGAGTTCAGTTCCTGGGAGCAGAGAGCCAAAAAATTGACCAGGTGAGTCAGGGACCACTGCTTAAAGCCACAGACAGGAAAGAAGTTCATGAAACATGCTCAAAAACAACAACAAAGATCTACTCCCATTTCCTAGGGTTACAGTTTCTATGGAGCAACAAACAGGAGGCAATGAACACAGGTACAGTTAGGACTCAGGGTTAAATCCAGAGACCTAGGATCAGTCTCCAGGTTTTTCCTTCACCTCCGACATCACTCCCGGGAAGAAGCTTTAAACCGTAACTATAAGAGCTAGTTCTGGATTGTGAGGCTAAGTAGAAGCAACCTTAAAACTACAAGCCAGAGGTAGAAACTAGAACAGACGATGTCTCAAAATATCTCAAATAATTAATATCACACAGACTTTGTTTTCTACCCACAATGTAAGCAAATTAGATAGGAAGGAGTAAACATGTATAAAAACACACACCTACACACTACACACACACACACACACACACACACACACACACACACAGACACGCACACCTCAAATGCACTCCTAAGTAGTTCACTGGACAATGAGGAAACTATGATGAAAATCATGAAACACTTAGGAGCAGATGACAATGAAAGTATTTCAGAGCAAACTTTACAGGATTGAATCATTCATGTTTTAAGGATGGAAATGCATACATTTTAATTCATTTATTTAGAAAGGAAAGTACTTTAAAACAAAGTGAATTTTGTAATAAATGAGTTCATCATTTAAGTAAAAAAAAAAACCTAGTAAAAGTAAATAAATAAATAAATCTGAAAAAATAAATCTGAAAACAGTTGAAGCAACAAAATGATAAAGTTAGGAATAGGTATTAGTGAATTATAAAACAAAGAAACAAAAGAAATAACTAGTGAAATCAAAATCTGATTTGCTGAAGAAAACACATAAGTAAATAAAAATGACTAATCAGCCGAAACCGGTTTGGCTCAGTGGACAGAGCGTCGGCCTGCGGACTGAAAGGTCCCAGGTTCGATTCCGGTCAAGGGCATGTACCTGGGTTGCGGGCACATCCCCAGTAGGAGATGTGCAGGAGGCAGCTGATCGATGTTTCTCTCTCATCGATGTTTCTAACTCTCTATCTCTCTCCCTTTCTCTCTGTGAAAAATCAATAAAATATATTAAATAAATAAAAATGACTAATCAATAAAACACAAGCATTATTAGCAATAAAAAAAGACCTGCTGATATAAAGCACATTTATAAATCAAATCAAATTTAGGAACCAAACTGACATAAACATAAATGCCAAAATCATAATATATTATCTAAATAAGTAAAGTTGTGAATAAAATAATAATGATCTAGTTATATTTACCCTGGGGAACCAGGAAGAGTTCAGTAATAAAAAAAACCAAACTATTAAGTATCACATTAATGAACAGATGACAAGAAAAAAAACATGATCTAACAATAGATGCAGAAATAAAAGCATTTTATGAAATTCAACACTTATGATTTTTAAAAAAACACACTTAGAAAACAAATGTAGAGTATTCCTCTATTGGATTTTAAGTCTTAGCCAATGCAATGTATCGGAAAGGAAGAAACAAAAGTATACTAGTATGTATTGGTTATCGATATAAGTATCATGGCATTTTCACTAATCGGAGATTTTATAAAGTATACAGAATACAAGTTCAACATCAATTATTAAGGTTTTTATATACCAATAGTAATAAATTAGAAAAGGTAGCAAAAAATTTTTCTGTCCATTATAGAAGCAACAGCAATAGCAAAATCACCATGAAAGCAGGAAAAAAAATATCTAAGAAAAGACAGAAGCACTTTTGGAGGAATAATTCTTTATTGAAGAGCATAAAAACAGATTAGAATACTTAGAGGTCTATTTATGGATGCAAAGGTTTACTAGTAATATTTCAACGATGTCAATTATCCTTTTGATTTTTAAATTCATACTCACAAGAATTATTTGAATTTTATGAGGAGCATAGTAAGTCTTTTTTTTTTTTTCTTTTCTTTTTGTAAACTCAGCTGGTTAGTCTGTATTAGCCAGATTTCATTAGAATGTCATATTTACTTCCCCAGTGCCTAACTGACTTATTTGCTTCAATTAGTTCCCATTTGTGATGGCCCATTCACAATTCTAATTCTGTAATTTATCCACCTGGCTCTTGCAATTTTCAGTTCTGATCCTAGATGATTCCCTCATAGGGAACCAAGTCCCGAAGCACTGCTGGTTCATAGTTACGTATCCTGTTCCACAAAGCAGTAGAGGACCACAGCCACTGAATGACTCCTAAAGTAGTTAAATTTCTGTTTTACATAAAAAATAATTCAGGGAAAAAATTAATGCATTAATGCTCCAGTTCTGCTAACATATGTCTCATAATGGGTGTGCCACTGTCCATGTTGTTGTACCCCTGGGAATGGGACTTTCAGGCCAAAATGATGACTCACTGAGGCACCATTTCTAGAAATCTAGTCATTTCTACCTGGAAGATTGACAACTCTCAGGAAGTAGTGAATACGTTACCAAAGGGACGCTAAAGCTAATGAATTGAAGTCTTGTGAGATTTTGATGAGTCAAAGACATATTTTTTTTTCAAAAGGAAAATAAACAGGTAATTTTCAACATGTAAAATTCTGATTCTTTCTGAATGAAGAAGAAACAGAACTGTTTTTAAAACTTTTTTATTAGAAGAAACCTGGAAAATGATTGCAATTTACTAGGTTCTTTCAAAAAATACATTGTACATATAAAGCTGTAAATTTATCTGTCAAACACTTTTATTAAAAACATTAAACAGGTCAAATAATTTATTTACTGTGTGCTTCAGTCTGACTTATTTTTTAGCTGTACTTTATTATATGGGAGAAGTGAATCAAATATTGAATAGTAACTTCTTCCAAAGAACTGTTTAAAAACAATCTTAAAAATAACACTGTGTTTATAAGCCCAAGAAAAATAATAAAATAAGATTCGGTTCTATGATTGCTATATCTGGAGAGTTAAAAATTGCATTTTGCCATGCTGGCCTGGTGGGTCAGTTGGCTGGAGCATCTTCCCATACACTAAAAGGTTGTGTGTTCAATTCCTTGTTCCATACTTAGGGTGTGGGTTTGATCCCCAGTCAAGGCATGTATGGAGGGGAGGCAGCCAATTGATGTTTCTCTCTCTCTCTCTCTCTCTCTCTCTCTCTCTCTCTCTCTCTCTCTCTCTCCCCCATGGAAACATGTCCTCTGCTGAGGATCAAAATAAAACAAAACATTGCATTTGTCCATGATAAAAGAGAGAGAGAGAGAGATGTTGAAAAAAGCAGATTTCATGACTTTTCATATGACTAGATAAAGAGGACAGTCTGGCCAGTGCTTCTCAGTGGTTGAGTATCAACCTATGAACTAGGAGGTCCTGGTTCAGTTCCCATTCAGGGCACATGCCAAGGATGCGGACTCTATCCCCAGTGGTGGGGGAGGGTGCAGAAGGCAGCAAATGGGTGATTCTCATCTTTTCTATCTCTCCTCCCTTCCTCTCTGAAATCAATAAAAATAAATTTTTTTAAAAAATGAAAAAATTAATTTTGATTATGCCAAGTTAAAATCAATAACTTAACAATAGAAATTGAGAATTTTGATGTTTTCTGATGATCATGAGGCAAAGTAAATTTAGACTGAGTTTCTTTCCAGTAAGATATGTTAGTACAAAAGCCCTTCTATTCAGAGAAAGGCTGTTCTTATCATTGCAGAAAGCAAAAGTCCTGGTTAGAAAAAAGATGGTCATGGATATCCTAATCATTTTCCAGTAACATTTTCTTTCTAAGCCAGTCATCTCAATCTTTGGAGATAAAATATTAAAAATCTTGCAAAGAATTTAACTGATTCACTAACATTATTATGCTCTTATATCCTCCTATAACACAATAAACCTTATATAAAAACTAAGTATGGAAGGAAAGAAGAATTGTCTTGGCAAGGAAGTAATGCAAGCCCTAAGTAAAATTTAAAATAAAAGAAATCTATTTTTATGGACTTCATCATCTTCCATCTCTTTTGAGTGCCCAGGGAGGTATATTTCCTGATTCTGTAGCATCACTCTGGCCCACCCACTGAAACAGCATTTGTGGTCAAAATGTCCCCAATGAAAATATTCTATCTCCAAAAACTAGTCAATGTCATGAGTTCTTGATAAACTGCTCTTTGAAAAAGACTGAGATAATACATGAGTATTTTAACTATTTCCATCCATCCATCCATCCATCCATCCATCCATCCATCCATCCATCCATCCATGTATCATTGCAACAAATATTTGTTTAGCACTCTGTGCTAGAGGAGACTATGATTTACATGGAAAGTACAGAAATATCTAAGATATGATCTCTGAAGAGAAAATCAATATGCCAAGAAAGACACAGCACATTCTGTGGTAAAATTGCTGTTTATGCATGCTGTAATAACAGCTCATACAAAGAACCATGTGAAATAAAAGCAGCAATAAACCTTGCCATGGTGGTGGACAAGGGGCTCTTGAACTGCACATTTAGGATGAATAGGATTTATTCAGAAAAGGAGGTAAAGGCAGGACTAAGATCTTCAGAAGACCTTTATCTCTCTTGATGCCTAGTCTCTGAATATGTGATATGGGCGGGAAAAATTTAGTACACTCCTCCAAATAGCTGTTTCACATTTGTTATTGAAATCTATGCCAGAGGCATAAGGAGTGTAAGAAACAATTCTTCATCCATGAAATAAGTGATTTAAGATATGTGGTTGGTTAGAAAGACTTCGCAGACCCACCTCCCTGATGTGATCGAAGAGTAAGAATCCAGCCCATCCAGCAGCACATCCCTCCCCTTCATGGGAATTCTGTCCTGATCAACTACAAACCTGCTTTAGAATACAATTGCTTATATGAAATGTAAATACAGGCATTTATGAGGATGAAAAATCAACAGTTGTTGGAGGGGAATTGATTGGAAAGGCACAGGATGGAAATGTTCTATATCTTATTTGGGACAGTGGTTACATGGGTATATAAAATGATCAAAATTCAACAAACTAAGACTTATTATATTTTAATTACATATCTATAATAATAAAAGGGCAATATGCTAATTAAACCAGATGTCCTTCCAGACATCCTTCCTTCCCAACAAAGCTGTGGTGGGTGGGGGCCAAGGCAGAGGAGGCCGCCGCAGCGGCGGAGGCCAAGCCCCTTTCACGAATTTTGTGCATCGGGCCTCTAGTTTAACATAATATAAACTATGGCAGAATATCATTGCATCCTCCTCAAATAAATTTTCATGCATGGTACTCATCAGAGGGTTTAAAGATGGAAATGCTGTTTCCCCAAATCACCAGAACAGGGTCTCTGATAGTTTTCAACAGCTCACAGATAAGTGTGGGTCTCTGGCAGACTTTGGTCTCAGGCTTGCTTATATTGTAACTAACCATCTGGTCATTAGTTCCTAGAGATGGTGGCAGAAAATCAGTACCACTCCTAACTCTGACATTTACCAAAACAACCTGACATTTACTAAACAGCTAAATTGACTTAGGGAAATTTGCAATCCTGAGTAATAGTGAGGCTCTTAAGGTGGAAAATTAAAGTCAGGCTAGGGAGGGAAGGCAGCGTGCAAGTGAGGCTGAGATTTTAGGGGAAATCTTTCTTATAGTACTTTCCTAATTTCTAGTCAGCCAATATTGCAGATATGTAAATTCTCTTTGGAACAAGTATCATAACCACATATCTCTATCCTCAGGAGGCCTTATACACATTCTTACACTGAATATTTAAATGCTTGGAATGAAGTACATAAGAAAGAACTGTGGAAAAGCTTATTTCAGGTGTGTGTTTTATAATTTGTCAAACTAGAAAGAAATGTGTAAGCCCAAATGAGGACAAAAGGAAAAGAGAGAGGAACTGTGTAAAGTACTGGCAATAAAAAACAGAAAAATATTGGACCACGGGAAATCGTAAGTTCTGTTACTATCATAGCCCTTTATTTCCTCAGTACCTCCCTCTCTCCTTATGATTCTTTCTTTCACCTCATAAAGACAATGAGCTTGATTTTAAACCTATTGTTCTTAAGGAGGACAATAAAAAAACTAACTAATCATATCTAAGACTAAATCTATGCTTACACCAGGCAAATAAGTCAGGCTTGGTTTTATGAAAGCCCTTAACATACCTTGAATGATTTTCAAAAATACTATGACCTATAATTGAAAAGCAATTTCTGCATTATATTTTCAATTTTATACACATATTTTGAAATTTGATTGTATGTGCCTTATTTCTCCACAAATAACAATGGAATGTTTTAGCCTTAAGTGCATTGTATAGTGAATCTGATATCTCTGAGGTTATATGTTTTGATCTCCTCATTGACTGAATAAATAGAACAAAAAGGGATACAATTGCAGTGTGAATGCTGCATCATGAATCAAAAGATAGCAACCTAGACAACTAGTTTTCCCTATAGAATAGAAACTCAGAGGACAGTAAAGAAAGAAATTCTTATCGCATTCATTTTTTAAATGTCAATACACAGTAGTGATCTTTGATCATGAGGACAAGGAGGTGGCAGAGTTGGGGGTAGTAATTCTGTTGACCTTTTAACAGACCAGCAATGTTTGATATGAATTTACATTTATACTTCTAGATACATAACATTTATGATCCCTCAAAAAGTTACAGTATTTCTGGAACACCAATTTTTTTTTTAAATCCACATGATACTGGAATGTCCATAGACTACCAGGCATACAACATGCCTAACACAAGCTTTGCTTTTGTGCAGTCTGTTCTGACTACTACACCATGTACCTCGGGACTTGGCTTACATTTCTAGAATGTTATTTAACCTAAAGATAAATAAAACTCTTTTAAAAAGAGCACAGAGGCCGCATTCTGAGGCTCAGGTCTTACTTTGTTCTTGGGTGCAACTCAACCCACAGAAAGATTATTCACACCCACTCATAGGCCCCAGCTGCACTCCCACCACCAGGTATGAAACACCTAAAATGGCCCCTTTGTGAGACAGGAGGGCCTGGAAAGGAGGAACAGTATGTTCAGTCATTATGCAACCACTGGGTAAAAGTTCAGCTTTAGTCCATGTTTAAGGATGTTAATACCTGTTCTATACAGTTGTGAAAGCCAGAGCAAATGAGCTGTTGTTGAAAGAAAGTCACGTTTAAGAGCTCGGAATCTTCATTTAAATATTTGAGATTTCCTTCTTATAAAAGGTATTAACTTGATATTCTAACTTATGCTTGGCAGAAGCATTCTGTTGTCAATTTAGAATGTATTTTTTATGGATAACTGGCCTATTCAGCTTACACGAATTGTACTAAAATGTTAACGCAGAGCTGAAATAAAACAAAAGATACATTTATGACATAGTAGGCAATAATTTTAGATGTAAGGGATGAACTTTTTAAAAGTACTTTTACACTTTTACTGCAAAAGTAGCCTAACATAGAATAAAATTACTGGATAATACTTACTGAACTCCAGATTAAGAATACCAGAGTACATGAGCTGGTAAGCATGCTGAAGGACAATGAGATGAGAGTTAAAAAAAATTTAACTAACATTCGGGGCCATATAATTATTTGTTGTGGGGGGCTGCCCTGTGCACAGTAGTGCATTTCCAAGAATCTCTTGCCTTTACCCACAAGATGCCAGTAGCAATCACCATCACCACCACCTCCACCCACCAATTGTGACAACCAAAAATGTTTCAACATATTGTTTCTTGCAGGGAGCAGGGGAGGTCAAAATCATCCTCTGTTGAGAATTCATGTTTCAAATCCAGGCAGTTTTACAAAATCCTGAACATATGTTTACTAGTCACTTACTAGTAACTCTAAAAATAAAAAATACAGGTATTAACCAAAACAGTGCCACAGCAACACATAATTGTTTGGCTTGCAGATGTTAGCCATTATCAATATGTTACCTGTTGTCCAAATTTTACCCATTAGATATGATTTAGGAAATGGATTTTTATCTAGATAATTTTTTATGTTTTTAAATATAATTCTATTGATTTCAGAGAGGAAGGGAGAGGGAGAGATAGAAACATCAATAATGGGAGAGAATCATTGATCGGCTGCCTCTTGCATGCCCCCTGCTGGGGAATGAGCCCAAAACCCAGGCATATGCCCTTGACCAGAATTGAATCAGGACCCTTCAGTCTGCAGGCCAATGCTCTATCCACTGAGCCAAACTGGCTAGGGCCAATGTTTTACATAGATCTTCCTAGTGCCCTTTTTGTGTATTAACTATCTGAGTTTTTATAAAAGAAACATTTTCTCAAGTTTTATTTAGCTTAATAGGGAAAATAAAATCTGATTAAATCTTCAGTCTCACCCAATTCTCTGAAACCATCAATTATACTAGACTTGGACAATGCAACATCCATTGATCCAAATATGAAACTAACTTTGTAAAATTTTGCTTGCAAGAACAAAGGACAATTAATCAATACTCCATTGCATTCAGACTAATCTCTTATTTATTTTAAGTTTAATTTCCAGCTTCACAATTTGCCTTTTTTTTGTTGTTGTCATTTAATTTCTAGGATTCCAATCGATGCCTTTTAAGACCCAGAAGTTCCCTCTAAACTCTCCTTTCCTTTGCACATCAAGAACCAGTGCAATTTAAATAAAAGTCAAGCTTAAGTAGTGGGGGGGAGGGGGTGGATAAAAGGAGTTCACAAAGAGGAAGACAAATCAAGGAGGATATTGAGATACCTGATTCTTTCCCTGGGTAGGAAGTGTCCTGGCAGCATAGGTCTGTCCCCGGCACAGACTTGGTGAGATAAGAAGCCAGTCCCCACCCCATTTCACATGGCACCTGCCGGTGCCTGGCAAAAGCCCCGAATCCTGGGATCTCCTTGAATAAAATACCACAAGAGAAGCTGGTGAGCTGTGAGCTGTATGCATTTTCTCACTGAGACGTTCCCTAGTAAGAATCCTTTCCTGAATGTTTCTTGTGATTTTTCTCAGATAGGGGAATTCAAATATTGTTCAAACATTAATTAAGTATTCATCATACTGAGCCTGCCTCTTCTCTGAACAACAACAAAAAAAGTCTTGAGGTCCTTAAATTTACAAGGTCATGGCTGACCGACAAAAAAAGAAAGGCCCAATTCCAGTATCTACCCAGGTGATAGGAGGCCTGGGTATGGGATAACACATTTGAAATCAGGAACAATTCTAAGAGACAAAGTTGGGTTCACATTCAGCATGAGAAAGGCATACGCCTATGCAATCTTCACAAATATGTAAGAAGAAAGCAATCTTCAAAAGCAATGATGGGGATTAAAAAATGTTTGAACATCAGTATCAGATGTCTGTTGGCTCAATGTCAATTCAGCAAAGGTCTAGGTGTTTGCATAGTTTTATTTGGATCTTGCACTAAATAGACTTAAATGTGACCTTTGAAACATAAATTGTTCTTTAAACTATTTCTTGTTAGTTTTGCTACAAATATCTGCAACTCCCTATCATGTCTTTGGCCCAACAAGTTGAATACAACGTTATTCTTGGAGAATTTAAAAAAGAAAGACCTTTCTTTGTTTTGTTTTGTTGGTTTAAATGCAATCAGAGTCAACGGGGATTTTCTTGATAGTAATCAATTTATTAACTTTCTCCCTGCATTCCCAGATGCCATTAATAGTATGCCTACTCCACTATTCCATTAACAGTGTGCCTACTCCACTAGCCATCACTAGTGTGCCTAATCCAGTTCAAAATCATTACTGTGAGATAAATAGGTAGATAGGAACTACTAAAGGGAGTAATTTTCAAAACTTTATTTACTCTGTTGTGTTAGCTTAACCTGTCTGGCCTCAGTTTCTGTGTACAGATTTGAAGAACACAGCTTGCATTCAGACTACCATGTGCTCACACACACTTCTTCACGTTCAGTATCCTGTGGTTTCTTATTTGGAAACGTTAGCTAAAAACAAATTGAGTACATTTGTAAAATTCCTTCTCTGTAGAAAAAAACCCTTCATTCCCTTTCAGTTTAATAACCGGTGTTTAACTGGCTGCCAAATATTTTAGATTTTTACCTCTGAAATGTCTTTACAACTGTCCCCATCTTGTACGTCAACTACTTATTCCCAGAATTATTTCGCTTACGCCCTAATTGGGCTTCCACACCTCTTCTCACTGCCCACTTCTTTCCTATGTTCAGTGTCGGTTTACACTGATTTGCAGCTTCAGTCACACACTAAATCCCTACTAAAATAAGTGAATGGCTTCCAACTGTCTAATGGCATTAAGTACAAACTCATCCTGCTGGTTTTCATGGCTGCGAACAATAAAACCGCCACTTTATCCCCCCTGCCACTCCAGCTTTTCCTTCAACTCTTTCTGCAGTTTCCCAAGTCGCCAGATAAATGGAACACTGTGATTAGCTAAGCAGACCTATCTTTGCACATGTTATTCTCCTACTTGGAATTCCTTGATGCCTATTTCTACCTATAATAACATAATCTAGCCCTAGCCAGTTTGGCTCAGTGGATAGAGTGTCGGACTGCGGACTGAAGAGTCCCAGGTTTGATTCCAGCCAAGGTCACATGCCTGGGTTGCTGGCTCGATCCCCAGTAGGGGCGTGCTGGAGGCAGCCAATCAATGATTCCCTCTCATCATTGATGTTTCTATCTCTCTCTCCCTCTTCCTTCCTCTCTGAAATCAATAAAGAAATAGAAAAAAAAAACCCATAATCTATATTTCCAAATCCATCTTCAAAGTCTTATTTATTTTCACAATTTCTCCCCAATTTTGAGGTGACCAGTCCCTTTGGAATTTTTATTTTTACTTTTATGCATTAACCCTACACAAACCACCTTACACTCCATAGTATATGCCTGTGGCTAATGTCATCCATTCCTAAAATATAGCAACTGAAATGCTGTGTCTTCTTCAGTGTCTGGTACTTAAAAATAGCTTAGTGAATATTTGTAAAATTCAAAATGAAAGAATAAAAAGTATAGTCAGGGGCTTGAAGAAGCATTTAAGTATTCATTCCTTTAGTAAATATTTTTTGAACATATATATAAATATATATATATATATATATATATATATATATATATATATATATATATATATATATATCAGTTGTCCAAAACTCTCCAACAATATAGGGTGTGGTAAAAGTAGGCTGTTCATATGCAAAACACAGACTTTATTCTTGTATTATTATTTATTAATTAGTGGCCCGGTGCACAAATTTGTACACATTGAAAGGAAATTAATTAGAAGAAATTTTTTAATATTGCTATTCACCCTTTCTCTATAATATAAGTGTCAACCAAATTCATGATCAACAATGACAGATGGAAAACACATGTGTGATTGGTGCCAGAGAGAGCTTCATATGTATCCAACTTAGCCTTGTATAGATATAGAATAAACTTCCTTAATTAGACCTGCTTTCTGATTTAACTAAACTTTCTTCAGCCCAGTGAAGCACCCCAACTTCTCTTTCAGGTAATTGTCAGCAACACAGCAGTAACTATCAACACGAAGCAGATTAGTGTTGTAGATCATGCAGGGAGAACAAAGGGTAACATATTTAACTGCAGCAGTGTTTGACTATATTCTGCACAGTGAGAAAATCTAAAGTCATTTTCAAGGTCCACCATTTCTTAATTCTTTTCAGTTGGGTCAAGTTTCTAAGCTTTCTAAATCTCCGTTTTCCAGCTAATGAAAAGAAAATAAGATTCCACCGAGTCTCCTATCTACCTACTCCAGGACTTTTGTGAGGATCAAATGAGATGAGGCATGGGAAAATGCTTCACAAACATATGGTTAAAGTGTAAAATGTTTCCACCTGTGTTCTGGGCTGAAGAAACTCCAAGGAGGCTAGTTGCTAGGGAGAGGAAACTTGACATCATTACCTTGTACCCACAGCGACCGTTTCAAGGCTGGGTTGGGCTGTGGGTATTTTGTGCCATGGGGTCTTGGCAGCGTTGGCTGCAATTTGGTGGGGGGTCACTCTGAGGTGGTGGTGGGGCCTGTGTCCCACTTGGGGGAAACCGAGTGTTGGTTTATGGGCGCCAGGTCCCTGCCGCAGGCCAGTGTGCATCATGGCAGCTCCTGAGTTGAACATCTGCCTCCTGGTGTCAGTGTGTGTCATAGCTACCAGTTGGAAGGTAGGAGGGACACTTAGCATATTAACCTTTTATATATATATAGACTAGAAGCCTGTTGCACAAAGATTCGCACAATAGGCCTTCCTTCCCTTGGCTGCCGGCATCGATTTTCCTCTGGCACCCGGGACCCAGGCCTTTGGTCCGGCTGCAGCAGAGAAGCCAAGCCTCTTTAGTCTTCAGTCTTCACTCTTCAGTCTTCACTCGGGCCTGAGCCTTCACTCTTCGCTCGGTGCCTGCATATGCAAATTAACCACCATATTTGTTGGTTTAATTTGCATAGTTGCTCTGATTGGCTGGTGGGCGTAGCAGAGTGACACCAATTTGCATGTTTCTCTTTTCTAGTGTAGACTAGAGGCCCAGTGCAGGACATTTATGCATTAGGGGTGGGTTCCTCAGCCCAGCCTGTGCCCTCTTGCAGTCCAGGAGCCCTTGGGGATGTTTGCCTGCTGGCTTAGGCCCGTTTCAGGAGCAGACCTAAGCCAGCAGGCAGATATCCCCCAAGGGTCCTTAGCTGCCACAGAGGCAGGAGAGACTCCTCCCACTGCCGCTGCGCTTACCAGCCATGAGCCCACCTTCTGGCTGAGTGGCACTCCCCCTGTGGGAGCACACTGACCACCAGAGGGCAGCTCCTGCATTGAGTGTCTGCTCCCTGGTGGTCAGTGTGTATCATAGTGACCGGTCGTTCGCCATTCAGTCATTTTGCATATTAGCCTTTTCTTATATAGGATTATTATACTATTTTCCATACAAACAACTGCAAACCTAGTTTTGCCTTTCCCTGTGCATTTCATTCAGCACTAAAGGTTTTCACAGAATGAAAGCAATTAATATTATGTATTTTTCAATAACAGGCAAAAATAAGCCAACTTTACTTTTAGAATGATTAATCTACAACATCGTTTTCACCACAAAATCTGCCAGACATAATTCCTCATAATGTTAAAATATGTAAGTGAAATGAAATCTCCCTATGTGTTAATTTAAGCATTATCACTGTATAAAAATCATGGTATATGGGTATACGTTTTCACCTTCTAGGATATATCTGATACAACATAAACATACAGTTTACAGCTGACAGCTGACAGCTTTGTATGATTTGAGTTGGAAAAGCTCCATAAAATTAGATCTGTTAGCTTCCTAACACACTAGGTAATGGTAAATCTGCACTAAAGTACCAGTAGGCATGCAGACAGGAATAGATCTTCTTTGCCAATAATCTGACTATTGTACTCACTATTTTCTAATGGCATATAAGGGGATTAAGTTACCATGTATCAGAAATTGGTATATTTTGCATATGTGCCAAAACATACATATGATTACATGCAAATTTTGTAAACTAAAGTTTGTTGGAGATTGACTGCATGGACAAATGACTGAGTTGTGATTTCTAGGCTCAGATTTTCCTAGCTAGGTTTTATTGACTGGCAGCACAATCTAAGTCAAATCAATTAACATTTCTAGATTTAATATAATGAGCTAAAAAAAGAAAATCACATAGTAAAAATTAGCTTATAAGGACTTCTGCCATCTTGGAAAAGGGACTTCCAAGATAAAATTTACCCTCTTGAGTGAAATAATCCCAAAACCAGATAAAAAATTTGAAACAATGGACTTTAGGACTCTGGTGGGTGAGGCTTGGGGCGTAGCGGAGGTGAGGTCAATTTGCATGTTTCTCTTTTATTAGAATAGATGACACTCTATGTAGAAAATATAATTAAATCTGTCCCAAAGCTACTAGAATGAATAAATAAGATAAGCCAGGTGGCAAAATATAAGATCAATATTCCAGAGATAATTTTATTTCTGTATATATTATCAATAGGCATTGGATATTGAAATTTAAAAAAATAATAATATTGTTTATAATAGCAAAAACTTTAAAGCTATGCACCAAAAATTGCAAAACATTTTCTGAGAGAAAATAGAGTAGATCTAAATGACTGGAGAGGCAAATAACAAATAACACAACAAACATGTGAAAAATATTTGAACAGACACTTCCCCAAATAAAAAATATATATAACAAATAAGCATATGAAAAGATGTTCAACATTGTTATTTATTAGAGAAAGGCAAATTATAACTACAGTGGGATTCATACTTCAATCAATGGCTAGACTTTAAAAGACTGATCATACATATAAGTGTTGACAAGGATGTAGACCACCTGGCACTTTTGTACACTGCTGGTAGAATATATAATAATCAGTCACTTTGGAAATGCTTTGGCAGATTCTTAAAAAGTTAAATATAAACTTATAATATGATCTAACCCTTCCACTCCTTGGTGGTTTTCCCAAGATAAATAAAAACATATGCCTACACAAAGACATGTACATGAACGTTCAAAGCTTTTTTTGCTATAGCCCCAAAGTAGGAATAACCCAAATGTTCATCTCAAAAAAATAATTATACTGAGCGAAAGAAGCCAAAAAATAAAAATAAATAGAATAAGAGTACACAGTGTCTGATTCCATTTATATAAAGCTCTAGAAAAAGCAAACTAATTTATAGAACAGAAAGCAGGTTCGTGGTTCTCTGGGGATGAAAGGGCCAGTGAGGAGGAATTGGGGTGAGATTATCACAGAACAGAAAGAAAAAACACTTCTGGATATAATAAATATTTCACTATCTTGATTATGGTAATGGTCTCATGAACGTATCCAGATATCAGAACTCTTCAAATTATACATTTTAAGTCTGTGCAGTTTATTGCATGTCCATTTTAGCTCAATGAAGTTGTTTAAAATTTTTCTTTGAAAGCCCATGAACATGCCCCTACATTGTAATAAATGTACATGTATTACAGGCACAGTACAGACATTCTTATACAGAATACACTGTGAGAACCCCTACAATAGACCGAAAAAGGACCAAAGGAAAGTGTGCATACAGATATTATAACATTCAAACCATTCTGCTCCTAATTCCAGTGATGAAGGGAAAAGGAGAGTAAAAAATTCTAAGGCATCCTTTTATTGCAGTGTTTGCTCCATTCTGTTATAACATAAGCCTGATCATTTGAATATGTATTACTGGATGGTTTATTATGGTACAAGATAATAGAATCATACCAAATTTTGTTGTGTTTGTTGGCATAAATTAAAATTGTTTCCATAATGAAGCAGCACTATAATTTCCACCTATCCTATTGCCTTTGGATGTTTGAATATAAAAATCAATTTCTACCCACAAGGCCTGCACAGCCTAGTGGGAAATTCAGCATGTAAACATTTATAACATGTCGTTATGGCTATAGAGATGTCATTGATTTTGCACAGGAACAGAGGGTTGGGTACAACTTTAGAGAGGATGTGAAATTAGAACTGTGACTTGAATTACGTGTAGATACTTTCCTGGAAGGGAAGAAAGCAGTTATTTGGGAAATAAGTGCCATTATTTGATTAGAAGCACATTCAAAAACAGTGAAGCAGGGGCTCCAGAAATCCCTCCTTTTCAGCCCTCAAAAGTTTCAACCTGCCATCTCCAAGGCTTGTGTTGACTGCCAATTGCTGAGCTCTCAGATACATTAGCTCACTGTGTGTTACATTAGCTTTGCAGAATAGCTGACATTATATCCCTTCTACACATGAGGAAATGTATAAATCACTTTAGGCTAAGTTACTGCATGTGATCCGTGGTTTACAGCAATAAGGTTTATTTCCTGCTCACATTACAGGTCTCCCTTGTGGATTCACGACGTCTGGGCTCCATGTCCTCCGTTTTTCTGGACCAAAGCTGAAGAAACAACTCCTCTCTGGGACATGCCAATCTTATGACAGAGGAAAAGATCAATTGTGGCACCGCAAGTGGCTCCTAAAGCTTCTGTTTGCATTGTATTGGTTAAAGCAATTCGCATGGGAGATGCACCGTGGGCCATGTGCCGTGGGAAGGGACGGGTCCTCTCTCACTATTGGGAGTAGCAAACACTGGAATTGCAGAGAACCAAAGTTCAAAAATGTTTGTGTAACTTGCATGTCATATAGCTGAGTGGCAGAGCCAGGGTTCAAAACTATGTTTACTGTCAAAACCTGGACTCTTTATACTGTACCACAGTGTTCCTCTCATGGGTCTCAAAGAGGCAAGACAGGTCAAGACTAACTTTAAGAGTCAGGAATGTCTTTGGGAGGTAAAAGAGAAGCTAAATTCTGTGTGTGTGCACATGTGAATGTATGTGTGTGAAATAGAGAAATAGACAGGTAGACAGAGACACACACACAGATGGGAACTGGAGAGAAATGAAAACAAGGATTCATTTCTTAGTCTTCCCTCAATTCTACAGTAACAGGAGAGGAGAAATTCTGTATTTCTTCATGAGTTAATTACATCTCTCCCCAGAACATGGAGAAAAATATCAAATAAGAGTTTGAGGCTATTTAATATAGTCTCAATGTTTTTCAATACACCATGTACATCATGGATACAGCACTAAACTAAGTCCTTTAGAGAGACTTAAATCAATCAGATTTCAACCTATATGAGAGAATATTAGAACTCATACAACCCAGTCAACAAGCGCGTGAGCCCTACAAGATGCCTCTTCAGACGCATGGCTAGTTGAAAAGGCATTCTCCACACAAGTTAATCTCCCAGAATGTCAGTGGCTAACAAAAGCCCACAAACTGACACACAGTCCCTCTGCCAAGTGGTCCCCCCTCCCGTGCTGCCAGGGCCGCCCACCTTGCCCTCTGGTTCTCCTCGCCTGGAGTCCTTTAGCACACCAGCATTTTAATATTAAAACTGAGAAAAATGCAGCCTAGAGGAGCTGGCCTACTTGCCCAGAGCTTTAACATAAATCAATAAAGAGCTTCTGTAAACCAATAAGAAAAAGAGAAATAACCTAATTTCAAAATCGGTTTAAGACTAGAACCAGACAATTCACAGAAGAGGAAAACCTGCCGCTCAGCCATCATAAGAAATGTGTCCTTTCCTCCGTGGTCCCTCTGTCCTCCTGTCAGCATCCCGCTGCTTCTTTGGGGTGGGCTCTGCCCTGGTTGGCAGTCATTCGATCTCCCCTGATGATGTCATTAGGCCCTGCTTGTAGGAGGAGGATATTAAAGAAATTCTACTCTTCCGGCTCCATCATCAGAATGAAAGAACTACAAGCATATCTTTCTACATCAATGACTGAGTGTCTGATGGCATGACTCCAGTTACTTTCTTAGCACAGTCTCTTTTCTCTGCCTTACCCAGAATACTACTGTTGCTTGCATCTGAGCACAATCCCTAGGATATGCTCATATATTTTTCTTACCTTATAAAATAACCTATTCTATCATTAAGAAAGTGTTTAAAGGAAGGAATTCCACCCTGTTACATTAATATCAAAATCCCTCTATTAGTAAAAGCTCCGATAAATAAATTTTCTCACTTTATCAAATACAGAGTTGTAAATCATTTTAAGCCAGTACATTTATTTTATTTTATTTCTTTTTAAAAAATATATATATATTTTATTGATTTTTTACAGAGAGGAAGGGAGAGAGGTAGAGAGTTAGAAACATCGATGAGAGAGAAACATCGATCAGCTGCCTCCTGCACATCTCCTACTGGGGATGTGCCCGCAACCCAGGTACATGCCTTTGACCGGAATCGAACCTGGGACTTTTGAGTCCGCAGGCTGACGCTCTATCCACTGAGCCAAACCAGTTTTGGCCATTTATTTTATTTTCATTATCATCGTTACATTATAGTAGTTCCAGCTTAGCCTAGGTTTTTGCTTTCTGTGGTTTCAGTTACCCAAAATCAACTATAGTCACCAAATAGAAAATTTCAGAAATAATCAATTCATAAGTTTTAAATTCAGCTGTTCTGAGTAGCATGATGAAATATCACAACATCCCTCTCTGTCCCACTGGGACGTGAATCAACCCTTTTGCAGCTGTATTGATTCATTTGATGTGATAGAGACAGATGGAGGTGTGTGTTAAAATCTGCCACCATTGCCCTGACTGGTTTGGCTCAGTGGATGGAGCATTGGCCTGAGGACTCAAGGGCCCCAGGTTCGATTCTGGTCAAGGGCATGTACCTTGGTTGCGGGCACATCCCCAGTGGGGAGTGTGCGGGAAACAGCTGATGGATTCTCATCGATGTTTCTAACTCTCTATCCTTCTCCCTTCCTCTCTGTAAAAAAATCAGTAAAATATATATATTAAAAAATTTGCCACCATGACTATGGTTTTGTCCATTTCTTCTTGAATTTTCAATATATTTGCTTGTACATATTTCATATGTTTTATTTAACGATTCAATATTCATGGCTGTGATATTTTATTATGGAGATTTAATGTTTGTCAATATTTTTTTTAATCTTCCTCCCATATTATGACTTTTGCATGGTGACTTCTGATAGTAATGTCGACAACCTACTATCCTTTTGGCATTTTGCCTGAAATAGCTTCCACTCATTCTTTTTTTTGTTTAGCTTTCCAATTTCCAAGGAACTAAATGGTTTTAATAATGTCCACACAGTCTTTGTAAATATTTGCAAATTCAAATAGTGAACCAAAACTGGTCTCCCTTTTTAAGAATGAGCAAAGAAAAACACCTCTTTTATTGGCCTAAGGATCCAAACTATACTAATAAAAGGGTAATATGTTAATTAGAGTGGCCATCTTCCAGACATCCTTCTGAACAAAGCCGCAGTGGCTGCAAGGGCGGAGGGCAGGCAGCCATGGCAGCAGCTGCAAGGCCCAGGGCTCAGGCAGCTGTGGGCTTAGGCAGCGTGAGCCCTGGCGGCTGTGAGGCCCGGGGCTCAGGCCTCGCAACCACGGCAGCCGGTAGTGGCAGCAGCAGTGGGGTGATGGGGGTGGTGCCTTCTTCTGATCATCCTGGTCACCTCCCGCAGAGGGAGGCCAGACTACAATTTAGGCTTGCTCCCCACAGGGAGTGGGCCTAAGCCATCAGTAGGACATCCCCTGAGGGCTCCTAGACTGTGAGAGGGGACAGGCCAGGCTGAGGGACTGCCCCCCCACAAGTGCACAAATTTCCATGCACCAAGCCTCTTGTTGGTCATAAAGAGCAAAGTAGCTCTGGTGGAAATTCAGGGAGCTCTCTGTTTTTCTGAGTGTAGTACAGGTGGCCATTGAAATTGTAGGCATTTCTTTAATTATGTGCTCTTGGGCAGGGTCCTCTACCTCTCAGCTTCTCAGATCTACCTCATCTGTAAAATGAAGGTGATGATGCATACTTTCTAGGACAGATGTGAGACTCAACAGGTTATTGCATAAAAAATGCTTACACCAGAGCCTGGTACTTGGTAAGTACTCAAAAAATGTGAGGTCATGTCATCATTCCTAATGTTACTCTGTCACAATATGTGCTCCATCCAACTGTTTCCCACTTTTCCTTCAGCTCCAGAGCCTGCTGGTGGACATTTAGGGGTATCTGTGACAGGTTAGAGCTGCACAAGTCAGTAGGAACATGAGTCCATGAAACTGTCCTTGCCATTTTGTTTTTAAGTTTTAAACTCAGCAGAAAATGTTGTGTACACATAATTTTTTTTCACAATATAAAAGATATATAGAAACAGACCACCCAGTTCTCCTGAAGCCCCCCTTCCCAAGAAAATTCTGTGACCAGCTTTCTATAAAACCTTAAAATACGAAAAAAAAATCAAGGAAAAAAATCCATAAATTGTAGTTGTTAGGTCTGACCAAATAATTAAATATATACCCCCTCCCCTGGGAACTGACCTTTAGGTCACTTCACAGTGGATATTCCCTTTCACTTAGACCACATCCCACATGCTAAGACCACATTCCGCTTGCTAAGACCATTATCCTTCCCCTCCTGAACTTCCCAGGAACCAGACCCACCCAGAGAATTCTCCACCCAGAAAAAGTCCACCTAGAATCCTTTAAAATCTCTGATTCCCTGTCCCTGGGTGCTGGCCTCATTTCAGGGCTCAGCCCATCTGGTATCCAGATTGACCTAATAAACTCATGATCCCTCACCACTTTGGCCTCCGGAGTTCCTTCTTAGGAGACCCTAACAGTAATGCTCCACCTTTACAAATTGACCTGCACTAAATAATAGCTCTTGCATATGGTACAGACTGTTCCTTATAAATTTACCATAATTTATTTAATCAGCAATCTATTGATGGGTGTTTATTATTTTATTTACAAAAAGAAAAGTCCCAATGAATATCCTTGTACATATAGATATATTTTCTGAAGAGTAAATTTTTAGGGGTGAAAATACAGGCTAAGAATACTTTTAAATTTGGGAAATATTGCCAAAATGCCCTCTATAAAGGTCATACCAACTTCCATTCCCACTAATAGTGTGTAAAGGTAGAAAGCTGTTCTCCTCACACATGTACACATCAGCAAACCTTTTTATCTTGCCAGTCTGATTGCTGGAAACAGTATTTCATTTCAGTTGTAATTGACTTGGCATTAATTAAGCATGAGATTGGGTGTGTCTGCACTTGCCACCATCTTCTAACAATTTTGTTAGTGAGATGATGTATGAGAATGAAGCTCTTAGCTATAGATTTTGAAGCTCCATGGTTGGCAGCCTGAACTTTAGTTGTTCCCTGTTAATCACAGAAATATTTTAAAAAGCAAAACTGCAGATTTCTTTAGCTTAATCGTTTGTTTCTTTTATTTCATATTTTTTTTACCAATTCAGTAACAGTGCTAAATTGCAGTGGCCGCAAAAGTTCTCAGGGAGTCTTTTAAACTTCTATTCATTTTCTTTTCTGTTAAAATATACTAAGAAAATGTAAGGAAAAGAAATCCTTTTCTGCTTGCCTCCAGAAATTTAAAGGCCGATGATGAATGGTTAGCTAGGAGAGCAAGTCTCCCAAAGCAGGGGAAATAGGATGATTAGGTTCCCTATTTTAAATTAAGAATATGTACTCTGAATATATCAGCAATCAGATACCCATTTATGCAGAAGTAAGAGGAGCTAAAGATTAATGCATTAGTTATAAAGGAATCCAGCATAAAATGCAACGTTGGCCAGAGAATAAAACTTTCTTTAAAGAAAATTATGATATTTAAGTCATAGTATTTCCTGTGTTATATTTTTTCTACTCAGAACTAAGTGTAAATAAACAGACATTTGTTTAGATGAAAGGACAGTGTATTTTCAGTTTGAAAAACTGAATCATGAAATGCCAACAAGTCTGAACATGGTTACTCACATGAATCATTTCTTAGTGAGATGAGTAGCCCTCAAATGAGTTGATATGTATAAGTCAATATTTCAACTTATAATCTAAACCCCACATAGGTTTTCTAAAAGCTTTCTTGTCATACTTCATTGCTCAGTTACAGAATGTGCAATGACAATACCTGAATCAATGAGATGTGCTGGACAATTTTATTGCTACATTAAACTGGTAGGAAGTAAATTTCCCCTGATGTTTTCTGTTTTCTACAGTCACATTTTTTCTCTGTTAAGTAGATTCTGGTTTAATCTAATTCTTCAAAAATTATTCTTCTGAACCTTCCACTGGAATTTCTACAGAAATTAAGAATTAAGCACTTTAGAACATGAATCTGAAGATTGCAGGGCTGGCTAAACTTTATTAGTAAAGAGAATTAATAGTTCATCAAGTTATTACCATATTTACATGTGACAACATGGAAAATAATTGTTAAAAATAATGATATGGAGCCCTGACTGGTTTGGCTCAGTGGATGGAGCGTTGGCCTGCGGACTCAAGGGTCCCAGGTTCGATTCCAGTCAAGGGCATGTACCTTGGTTGCAGTCACATCCCCAGTAGGGGGCGTGCAAGAGGCAGCTGATCGATGTTTCTCTCTCATTGATGTTTCTAACTCTCCCTCTCCCCTCCTCTCTGTGAAAAATCAATAAAATATATTTTTTTAAAAATAATGATATGGAATATTAATTAAACCCAGCAAAGGAATAAGTTAATCAATAAAGAGAGCAGCTTTGGCCTAGGACAGTGATGGCGAACCTTTTGAGCTCGGCGTGTCAGCATTTTGAAAAACCTTAACTTAACTCTGGTGCCTTGTCACATATAGAATGATATTTGCAACCACAGTAAAACAAAGATTTATATTTTTGATATTTATTTTATATATTTAACTGCCATTTAACAAATAAAAATCAACCAAAAAGATGAGTTCGCGTGTCACCTCTGACACGTGTGTCATAAGTTCGCCATCACTGGCCTAGGATGTAAGGGGTCAACTTCTTTACCAAATCTTGAGATACGTTTCTCTTCTTACTCTAGCAGTTTTGACCCAATACATTGTATTAATAATTACTCATTCTTTTTTTCCCAAAGCGATAATAATAAATACTGGTGGGGACAACACCTGAGGGAGCATCTGTCCAATACCTTCACCTTCTTATGCAAAGAGCCTCTCTCCTCCACATAAAACAGAAATCTGAGGAGCCACTATGTTGAACAAAATCCTCCCTAAACCCTAGCCACAGAAGCAAGTACCTGACCAAGCTGGTCTTGGACTTGGAACCAAAGAAATAATCAAGCAGTATCTCCAAGACACTGAATTTGCGAGACATAAAGCTAGGGAGCTATCAGTGGCAATAGAAGATTGGAGGCAAGGAACAGAAAGACAATCATTTGTGACAAAAGGCAAAAGGTAGGAAAGAGCTAAGGGTGTCCACTTCACTTTCAGATGGACGGGTCAGAGAGGCTTGTCAGGGAGGTGCCATGTCAGCCGGGCCTTAGCTCATGGGAAGCACTGAGCACGCATGCTTTCCGTGTGACACAGAATGCTCTGGTGCAATTTTAGAATTTTTCTCTCTTGTTTTTCCTTCTGAAGATCTTTTTTTCTAAGTCACAAGATAAGTCTTTAGATATATGTATCAGTTTGTGAGTGTGTATATGTATATGTAAAAAAATATTAATTAAGTTAGATGATTAAAGTTGTTCATGGAAACTTCATTTTCCTTAAAAAAAAATAAATGTGGACATATATATAATGAATGACTCCATGTTATGACATAAAACAGTGAGGTATCTGTGATTATTATATTCCAAATACTCTTGTATTCTTTGAAACATTTTTGCAGTGTGTAGTATATTTTTATTTTGTTTTTTAATTTTGTAAACTTTATACATGATCACAGTTTAGAGTTAATAGCTCTTGTTTTAATAAAAACAGCATGCCTCTGACTTCCCACATGCCACTACTTCCTGATTTTCAGAGGCAACCACTTTTGATTCTTTTAACAATTTATTAATTTCTAATATTCTGAGTATTTTACTTCAATTGCTTTTTCTTCACCTTTGAATTTTAGACACTATTCACTTCCCACTGTGAAGATGGCCCCATCACCTCTTCATATTTGCTATCTCTCAATCTTATAAGAAAATAACAACATAATTTTTATTATATCAATGTTTATTTTTCTGTTATTGTATACTATTTAGCGTAACATGACTATTTTTCCTCCTCTGCAGAACATTTTATTATTCCTGTTGTAAACATCTTATTTTTGTATGCTTTGTTTCCTGATAACATTGTTAATCAATTCCTAAACTGTTCCCCCACCATTACTTAAATCTGTAAATTAATTCAAACATGTTAGATATTCAAATATATATTCTAGAAAAAGTTTCTTCTAGAGTCTGCTGATATGCTTCAATAAAGACCAAGTATTCTCTTGAACTTTTCCCAGGAGATTTCTTTTGTTTCTTTCTTATATTAGATGTCTATTCTGGATATCATATTTTCTGATTCGAGCTTTATTCCCTTATTTTAGGCATATACTTCCCTGATGCTTCTAGAAAGAAAACATTGATGCTAAAAATCTTAAGCCCTTACATTTCTGAAAATGGTTTTAATCTATTTCCAAATTTTAATGATATTTTGGCTGGACAGCAGATTTCTAGATTAGAAACCATTTTTCATTAGTATTTTATGAAAGTAGTTTTTAACTTTTCATTTTTGTGCCCAATATTGTGAAATTTCAAAATAGTATGCCCAGGCAGGAGGCTTTTTTTCCTATTCATTGTATCAGATACCATATACATTTTCCAACCTAGAAACTCATAACTTTCTATGCTAAGAATTTGATTGCATTATTTCTTTTATTATCATCTCTCACTCCCTCTTGCCCCTAAACTTCTTAGATATTGGTCCTCTAATTCTATTTTGTATTCCTTTTTTGCTTCTTTTTCTTTCTTTTTGCTATATTTTCTGGAAGGAATTTTCAACCTATTTTATTTATTTTGTGTTCTTTTATGAAATAATTTCCAAAAGCTCTTTTATATCCTATAAAAGCTTTTGTTTTATTGGCATTCTGGTTTTATTTTTATGGACAAAAATATTTGTTTTAATCTTTTATTGTTTTGAAAGTGGTTGGGTTTTGGTCATTTTTGTTTTTCTCCTTGTTCCATAGTAACATTTTCTTCCAAGTTACTTTGTTTTTCTTTTATTTCATTTATTTTGTTCTTTATTTTGGTTACTGTCTTTCACAGTGGAGACTTTTCTCAAATACTTGGTGATCCTTGACTGTCTGCTCAAATTTGTGGCTCGGCCACACACTCCTGATTAGGAGGTCTGCAAGGTGGTGGAGGCAGATGGGTGTCAAGTGTGGGGTTTTTTCAGTAATGTCTGCCTAAATTAACCCACTAATTAACCCACTGAGGGTACTCAGTGTTTTTACTTGGGGGACCTATCAGATTTCTCAGAGACAGTTTCTTCAATTCCTGTTTGAGGATAGAATCCTAACAGCCAGGTTTGAGAGTCAATACAGGGTACATAAATCTTCACTTCATTCTCCTGTGCACAGTAGGGAATTCTATTCTGTGTCTTAGAACAGAAATAGGTTGGAGACCTTCTTTAGAGAACAAACCTGGCAGCACGGGGAGAAACAGCGATGAGCTGCACAGAGTAGGGAACCCGGGACTAATTTTTTAAAAAGGTTTCGAGGTCGATCCCCAATGGGAGGCGTTTAGGGGATAGCCAATTGATGAGTCTTTCTCATCATTGATGTTTCTGTCTCCCTCTCCCTCTCCTTTCCTCTCTGAAGACAATATATATATATATATATATATATATATATATATATATATATATATTCCCCACATTAAAGATTCCCCACATTAAAAAGGTTTCTACCAAAACTTGCTTTCAGCCCGCTTCAATCCCCACTTCCAGAACTATCCAATAAGCAGCTCTCCAACCTTTTGGAGGCCCCACGGTGTGTGGTTAGGACTCAGCCTTCTGGGATCTGCTAAGTCAGTTATCACGCTTCCATTTGCTCTTCAGCTTCCAACATTGAGTTCCTGAAATTTTCTCTTCTATTCTCTCTGTCCTTGTTTATTTATAACCTTCAAAATACCTTTACTATCTGGCTATTGCAGTTTTTCAGGAGAAAGCAGAGGTGAATGCACTGTGTTGAACTTTCCAATTTGCATTTTATAATATACTTTTATTTTTAGAGACTTTAAAAATTAAGGCTAAGTTAACCATGTCTCCTTATTTATTGTAATCCCAAACATGAGATTTTCTACCAACAGAATTAGAGTCTTTTTTAACCAAATACAAATGAATATCAGGCAGTACAAATCTACTTTAAAGTAATTTTGACAAGATTTAACTCCTGGAACTTAGGTACACTGAGTTTAGAAGCTGTGTTCTGATAAATATTAAATATTTGAATACCAACTTTTTGAATCAGTGTACTGAAGATTTTATTTCTGCTTTGGAATGAACAAAATGATTCCAAAAGAGAAAACAAAAACTTGAACATCTGAGAGACAAAAACTTCTACCATTCACAAGTTCTCATTGTATTCAGTGGGTGAGAAACACTTCAGTTATTGAATACTTGCAATCCTCTCCCCATAAATTTTGAGGAGATTGAACTTTTAGAAAGAAATGAAGGCAATTCTTCTTACAACTAAGTAAGAACTATGCCATCTATCTCAACGTTTTAATTTATTTTTTCACCATATTAATTTAAGGAAATTTTAAAACAAGTTTTAGAATCTTCTTGTTTGAAAAGAATTTCTATAATTGTTTTTATCTCAACCAAAGGGGATATACTTAGTGTCATGAATATTTACCAGGCTGTAAGATTTCACAGAATGTCTCAGACATCAGAGAAGCAACGTTCCCCTGTGGCAGTTGCCCACACCCTCCAAGCAGAGACCTCTTACAAAATACAGACGTTTCCCAATTGGTTAGCAGCTCTAACCAATTGGTACTGGATTATATTGACTATTTGTACCACAGTAAACATCGGGATTTGTAACAATGTAAGCCAACACTGATAAAGGTAAAAACACAATTTCCATAAGACATTCTCACTTGCCAAAGTTAAGATAAGCAAATGTTCTTCCAGATTGTCTTAAAAAAACACACAGATAATATGTGTTACAATCATATCAGCCCTTCAAAAAACGATTCCCCTTATCACTTGGCGGCCCACAAAAACCTCCTGGGAAGGAAATGATTTGCACAATTTGGAATCAGAGTTCAAAGCCACCTTGATATTTAGGTCACTGACTAGTTGCAAGATTCCCCACATTACTCTCTGTGGCCTGTTATCCCCGTGATTCTAGAAGCAGAGAGTTTGAGTTCAAATTCTGGGCCTGCCACCTACTAGTTGTGGGTATTTAGGGAAGTCAGTTAATTGCTTGTGTGTAAAATTGAGGAGGAATAATAGTTAGTATTTTTTATCGTAAATGCCAGAAACCTTACTCAAAGTGGCTTAAGCTAATAATAATAACAATAATAATAATAATAACAATAATAATAATTAATAATAAAATACTGACTAATACATATATTGGCTCTGATTTTCTCCTGGTTGACTTTGTTTGCAGGAAGATCCTTCTCATGGAGTAGCATGATGGACCCTTGCTATTGCAAGCATACTTACCCTTGATATTAGAAAAGCCAGATAAAATAGCTCCCCCAAGAGCCACACGAATCTCCAATGTGGATTCTTGATGGCTTTTGTTGAGTTGTGTTATTACCCTTGGTACAGTAACAGTAACTCTGACTACCGCAATTAAGCACAGACCGGCAGTTTTGAGCTATGTCACATGGAAGTGAAGGCACAATTAGTTTCCGCACGACCAGAATTACATGGAGGGTTTGTTTCAGAAAGAAAAAGATGAAGGCAATTTACAAAGTAGCAGATAAACATGAAATGGTCTACCCTTCCTTATTTTATTGTCACCGTGATAAATACGTGAGATAACTTCAGCAAAGTACTTGAAACAATACCTATAGTAATGATTTTTTTAAGAAGCTTGCTTACATAAAAAAGCCATTTCAATCCTGATATTTCGCCTATTTACTTAGAAGTTAGATTTTTGCATTTTGCTCAGCAATCTCTTGAACATCTAATCAGATGCTATTTCATTTACACGCACATGATAAACGTGGTCAGATAAAGCTAGGACTTTCAAATAAATAATTCCAAGTCCTTTTTCAAAAAGAAAGTCTGAAAACCTGAGCAATCAAAATACAGATTGCAAGCAATGCACTGAAGTGCTAAAACTCGCACTGCCAATAAACAGAAAATCGCCCCACTTCAAAATACAGTCACCTTTAACCTCCATTGAACTGGCTCAGACAGGGGCCATAGAAATGATTTCAGACTTGGTGTGTTATAGAAATGCTGTATGAAATCCTGAAAATGAAACTTAGGTATTAAAAACTATATGTTGGCCCTTGTTGGCCTGTGGACTGAAGGGTCCTGGGTTCAATTCCTGTCAAGGGCACATACCTTGGTTGCAGGCGTGATCTCTGACCTTGGTGAGGGCTCCAGTGGGAGGCAACCAATCAATGTGTCTCTCTCACATCAATGTTTCTCTCTCTCTGTCTCTCCTCACTCCCTTCCACTCTCTCTCTAAATATCAGTGGAAAAATATCCTCAGGTGAGGATTAACAAAAATAAAAAATAAAAACTCTATGTCCTTGCTCTTTCAGAAAATGTTTTAAGATCCAAAATTAGAGACAATTAGTGATATTTTCCCTAAAGTTGCTAATAGAACTACAAGAGTGGTTTGTGCACACACTATTTTAACCCAGATACATCTACTTTGGAGGTCTTCATTTTTCTAGTTATAAGATAATGTTTATCAAGGAGCTGGAACTGAGTATATACTAAATGATTGTGATATACTTTAAGGGTGAACTTGAATCCATATTTATCTGCTATAAGGTAGGGTGTTGTCAATTATGTCTTAACTGACATAAGATTGGATTGCCTATATATTACAATCCCTGGGATTTCTGATGGAAAGACAATGAAAGCAGAGACTTAGAAGTGAGGAATTAAACTAAATGAACACTTAGTAGTTAAGTTCACCTGGAAAAGAGAAAGCAAAAAAGAAACTATGGAAAGTATGCATGGACTATTGTAATAAATAGCTGATGAAAGCAGTTTACAGAAAACCAGATTCTAATATTTCTGTTTATAAATGAATCAGTAAGAAATTATTTTTAAAGAGAGGGTTATATAGATCTTTACAACTCCAGGGTAGCTATAACTCAATACTGCTTTCAATATGTAAAAAAGTCAAAATTACTTCACATGTGAGAACAAAGGGCTTTCTCTGTCATCAACTGCATTATTGTCTGGTCATGCTCTCATACACTTTTATTTTTCTTTTTCAAAAGAATAGTATTATGAGAGCTGCTTTTTAGAAGATGAATTCCATGCAGTTAACATATTTTAATTTCATGCTAAAATTTAAGCAATGTGGCTTGTTTATTAAGCAGTTGCTTTCATTGGACTGCTTTTCTTACTGCCAGCTCCCAAAAGCCAAAAAGGAATCTGCTATGAGTTGTCAGAACACATCATTTTTGAGGGAGATCCTTTCCCAGGACGAGGATGACCATACTGTCTTTCGTGGAAAAGCTGTTTCATTAGTTTTTTGGACCTTGGGAACTTCTATGTGTTATTGTTAGCCTTGGAAATGTCTTCAGAGCTTTAAGAGTTGTAACAGAAAAACCATTTTATGGGACAGACCCTGTCCTCTAATATTTAAATCTGGCAATTTTGCATCTGGTTATACAGTGAGAACATTTGTTTTGCTAATTTCCTGAGAATGATTTTTTGAGCATAATATTATTTACTAAAGATAAATAGATCCCTAGTACACTAAACATCCCCAAAATCCCCAAGAGTGGATAAAATTAATAATAGACTGAAACCCACATTGGCGTGCCAAGTGGAGAAAATAGCGAAGTGCATATGTCATCAAGAAAAAATTCAGTCTCTGTTATGTAGCTATTGTGAATATTAACTTTCAGAATCACTCAGGGAAAGAAGGGAAATGAAAAGTTTTTATAATATATGACAATCTTCAGATAGCAATCAGTAAACTGATATATTAGGTCCTCCTATTAAGTGTGGAAAATGCAAATATACTCCTTGCCCTCAAATACCTTATAGTCTAACTAGAGATAAAACATATTAAAAGATATAAAACAACAAAGCATCATAAAATTGATAAAGAGTTAAAAACTTTATAAAAAACTAATTGTTGGGTTTAAAAGACAGTATATACAACAATATTGAAAGCAGCTCATGAAAAGGGGAAATTTTAATTTAACTGGACCTTAAAAAAAGTGTAAGATTTTAATAGAGAAATGTTGACATCCTCTGGGCGGGAAGAAATAAGTGAGCAAAGACATGAAGGAGTAGTGATTCATTAAGCTGGATTAGAATGGAAGGTTTGTGTGAGAAAAGTAGACCAGCTCAGAAGGTATATAAAAGGTAAATTGTGTGGGACCCCTCCAATGCAGTATAAAGAGATTAAATCCCAAAGGTGAGGGAGACTAACCTTAAAGATTGATGTATGCAGGGGGAACTGGATGAGGGAGAGGCTGAAAACACGAGGAACATAACACTAATCTTTGTGTGGCCCTTTCCTATTCGGTGCAATTGATCTGCCAGGAACAGAGCCAGCATGTGTCAGTGGGAATGGAAAAGAAAGGATGAATGCGGGAGATATGGCAAAGGAATGTCTGATTAGAGGAAAGGATATCAGCCTTCTGCGCCTAGGGGACTGAAAACGTGTGATACAGTAGCAAAATGTGGACATCAAAGGAATGCTGTGCATAGAGGGAACGAGAAAGAATTTGATTCTGAAAACATGATGTCCAGAGAGCCGCCCAGCGGCTAGCGCTGGAGTAATACGTTTGATGTCTGCCTTCACAGTGTTATAGGTAAAAACACATGCAAAAAAAAAAAAGACCCAGAAGGGAATGGGTATAAGGAAGATACTGAACTGTATGAATATCCAAGTCTCAGTATAACAAGCAGGAGAAGAGGAGGCAGCAATGGAGAAAGAAGCTAGATGGACAAGAGCTGTAGAGAAGAAAGAGAGGAACAGGACAGTGAGCTGTGACAGAAACCCAGGGCCAAGGGTGTTTTCTAAAGGGCAGAGCTCTGCGCTAGAGCCACGTGTCCTTGAGACTTAGGTGTTCTCTGCTCTGTGGGAAGCTTGCAGGTACAGGCTCTGCCCCTCAGGCTCAACTATGCCAGTGTCCAGGTGGATAACTTCATTCAGGGGAATATTTCAGATACATTTGGCTGCCCACACAAAGCCACAATTATCCATTGTCCTCATCTATGGTAGTAGCAACTTTTTTATCTCAATAACTGGCAGGAAAAAAGGAAGAAAGGGAGGAAGGAGGGGAAAAGGAGAACATATTAAATGATGTAAGATCCTACAGAAAATTTAAACAATGTGAGCATGTCCCTTGCAAAAACAACAACAGCCAAGTCAGGCTTCTGAGAGGGCATCTGAGGAAGATGAGAAATGCTGTATTCTTTAGCAGTTGTTTTAGCAGTTAAGTCTTCCATCTTCACTATAATAAGTCAGAAAAAAAAAGAAATTTAAAAATATCCTATAGCTCAATTGAACTTTGCAGATTCATTAATTGTTATGATGTCCTTTAATGTAATTTAATTTAAAAATACATCCACAATAGATTAGGCAAAAATGAAGTTTTTGTAGCATTAATTTTGTGTAAATGAAAATTAAGAATGTATTAATTAGTGCTTTATAAAAAGTTTTCTCTTTATTTATTTGGAAGTGCTGTAATGACTTGACGTGCCATATTTTTTCCAGTTAAAGCAAATAAACAAAACACCAGTAGCTTCCTAATTGAATAGGCGTACTGTTATATTTTTAAATATTCATTGAAAAATTCTCTGGCTTGGAATTGAGCTATTCAGTTTCTTTCCCCCATATGTCCTTTAATAATTAAAACTTCAATTCCACTTTAAGGAACATTTAACACCATCTTTCTCGCTTTTCTTCAAATAATAAATGTGACTGCTAAATCAACCATAGACTCATAAAGTTAAAATACATCTCAGGATCATCAAGTCTTTGAATCAGAATAAAGGATATTACCTAAGCCATTGTAATCAGAGACACATTTCAATAGTTTTTAAAATAACTTTAGGTTTTTAATATCTATTGGCTTTGCAATGGGTTACCAACTTAGTTATTCCCATGTAGGCTCATTCCTATTATTTCTCTAATAGCACAGTTTCTTTGTTTACAATAAAGGGACCAAGAGACTTCCTAAAACACATTTTTAGATATAAAAGAAATGCATTCACATATAAACCAGCAAGTATACCTATGCCAGTTAAAACTGGGTTGAGTTGTTAACAAATGAATCCCAAAAGAATAGTGCATTTTATTTTTCTCATATAAAACTCTAGGAACGTGCAGTGAGGATAATTAGGGCAGCTTCTTCCAACTTTTATTTCATTTTATAAGGTCTCCATGCAAGATTTCCTCTTGTTCTAAGATGACTGCTTCAAACTACATTTGCCCAAATAAATGTGGTTTCTAATATTCTATATTATAAATAACTTCTCTAATGAATTCAGTTACATGTAACCCTTGTTTATACCTCCCATTCTTCCTCATAATAAATTTCTACTGCCAAAACATGATTGAAAAGGGTGTAACAAATAACTTCACCAACAGCATACAGCAGTACCTTTTTGCCAAGACATGCCCTTGACAAAAACTGTCTATATCATTCCTTCAATTATTTGGCAGGTGGAAATGTTTTCTGGTCATTTTAATTTATAATCCATTGGTCATAAATGGCCTTGACCAACTTCTGTGAATACTAACTACTCATATTTATTCTCTTGCAAATTGACCTGATACTCTGATAATTTGAGGCTGGAAATGGAAAATTATATGAAAACTCTTTGCATATTATAAGGTGCTCTATAAACATGAGATGCCATTAGTGTCTTATTAGTAATTAGAATGTCTTCCCTGTCTACTTTTCGGATTACTCTTCAGATCAAGTAAAATATTATGTGACAATGCTTAGAAAACTTAATATATTTTATGTGTAGAATGCATTTGAATATACTCAAAAGTTGCTAAATTCATACAGATGGAAGATGGGGGAAAGGACCTATGAAATCAGTGTTTCCCTCTGGCATAACTTTACTCATGCCAGATCTCCACACTTATATAAGTCCAAATATATGGCAAAAGTAAGTTTTCTACTAAGTTCCCTTCAAAATCCTCATTAGCAAGAGGGAAAACAGATTTGGGGGAGAGGGGAGGTTTGAAAAAAAATGGAGCTGCTTTCTAGACTTCTAAAAAGAAATTGTCACTGGATTTTGAAACTGACCTCACATTTCTTCTAAGAGAAAATAGAAGCTATGTTGCAGAAATCCTCTTAATATCCCTTCCTCGCTTTAAGTTATCTAAATATACACACAACATGTTTTGTTTTCCTGGGTAGTTAGGGTAGGAAATGCTTCTCTATAGAATGCCATGCAAGTTCATCACAGGCCAAGGCTGCAACAAATCTGTATGCTTTTTGTCTCTCAAATCAATATTTCTAGCTAAATCGCACTACAGACCAGCTAACTTGGCATTCACTTCAAACAAAAACTGAATCCATTAATATTTTCTGCATTTCATTGTCTTAAGCAAACACATTATATACTGACACTTTGCAAAAAACATAATATCTTTTCTGTGTGTGGCAATAAACATTTAAATGCATATAATTCATGTTAACAGGATATGCAGATTTGGGACACAAAGAAAAGTAATCATGGCAATTCTATTTTGTTCTACCTTATTTATAAATTTTAATATATTTTAATTATGCTGCTTGAAAGTACAATGAAGTAGATTTAAATTATATGTGATTTTATCAGAATTTGAATAATGTATCGGACTTATGCTATTATTTTTTTTTTGCATGGTTAATTTTTTTTTTGGTATTACTTGACTTGTAGTTGCTGGTTATTTTGTGAGCTCAGTAAGATATTAATGCAAAAGAAATTAGAAGAAAAAATACCTCCCAATACTAAACAATCCCAATATTAAATATGCTATACAAGAAATGAAATGAATGCTTCCAGAAAATAATATTCTCAAATAAATTATAATTAATATTTTTTTGGAAAAGAGTCCAACATAATTTAGTCATTGGCTACTGAAAATTATATGGACCTGTTTAGGAGCAATGGAATTTTCCGAAAAGTCTTTGGACCCATAGAAGAATGCAGAGCACGATGTGATTCTTTTGGCAGCTGGGAAAAACAAGCATAATGATTCAAGTGCCATCTATAGGAAATGTTCAAGTATAGTAAGAAACCTTGCAGAATTGATTGATAAGTAACCTTTACAGAATATATTTCTTATGTAAAATAATGTAAGCCTTTGGACCTTAATTCTGAAATGATTAAAAATTTCTCATGCAAGATAAGCTGTGGACTTTAATTCTGACCTTTCCTGCTATTAGAGTTGGCTTCTCTATAGATTGTCTCTGCTCTGAGTCCATCACACTGACTGCATGTGGCTACATCTGATGCATTAGTGCCAATCTTTTCATGCTGAGGATGTGTTATGAGTGCCGCGTTAACAGCTGTGATTGTTGTTTGCAATTATCACTGTTTTCCTCATAGGTGGTCCTTCCCTGCTTCAACTTCTAAGCAATCATCTGCAATGTTGACTTCTCTTAATGCTGTGATAGTCAGGACTGAACTACCTCCCAATTTGTCTCTCTTAGGGAAAAAATGCTTAGACTACAAATGTCAAATGTGTATTTCCTGAAGCGGCTGCTATTTAATGTGTAAAATGGAAAACTAGATGTTTAAATAAAATAACTGTTTGATAGTAAACTGAGGAAGGAGTAACGCTAAACTGATGTCATATCTCAACTGAAAATTCTGAATAGTAGGGGCTGTCTTTGCTGCTAAAGATTGCAAATCTATATTTAAGTCTATCAGAAAAACAGTTAAATATTCATTAGCAATGTCTACCCTCATTGCAAGGGTAGTGATTCAAATCTATTCGGGCTGAAGGGATTCTAGACATATCTGATTGCCATTGAGAATATTATATTAACTGCATAATAGATGGTTTTTAAAATCTCTCATTAAGCAGTGCAAGGTACACAGCAGTAGGTTAACTGTAATCCTCAAGGCAGGGCATTAAGTTAGCGTATGAAATAGATCACAAAGGAAGTACACCTAATCACTTCAAATATTTCATCAAAGTCTTTACAATAAACTTTGTTAATCTCTAAGAAATCTTAGCAAGAAGTTTTCATTGCTAAAATGAATGGTTTCAGAAATATATGGTTGACTACCATATATTTGGTCTCACAGAATATGTGAAACTAAATGAAGAAGGCATAAAAATTCAACAACCCAAATTGGGACTCACTTGAGATTCAGCATTCGAAAGGCCTTGAATGGCTCCATTTCAAGGAAAACTCTGTTATTTGACCCCCACAAATGTTGGCTGACCCTGCCATCAAAATATTGTTGCACTGGCCTCAGACTGAATCTTTCATGCAAGATACCTATCAGAGGGGCTGAGGACAGAGAGACAGATGTCCCAGAGAGAGATTAAAAAAAAAGCCAAGCATATACCTTTATTTGCTCCTGTTTGCTAATAAGTGTTTGTCTATGAGGCAGAATAGGAGTCTAGGCTAAGACTTGCTTTCATCATAAAATATCACCAGGGAAAATGAAGATGGGAAAAGAACATGTAGCTTTCCATATATCTCTATTCATTTAGGGTGACATTGTTTGCCAGTCAAATTGGCTTAGATTAGTTCACAAACAGGGTTACTCTTTTATTCAAGATGATTATCTCACCTTTCTATTTTTCTCAGATACTTTTTATGTGTAATGCTTGGTTAAAAATTATCTTCTCCTCCACCATCCTTCTCTGTACTTGTTCCTTACAACATTTTTTTATCTATTGCATTTAATGAGGCATTTAAATAGAATATAAGTTTGACAAATTTTCCCATAGGTTTAAACTCAGAATTTACAGGCTGCATAAGTATCTCAATATGCAAAAGGCATATCCATTCATTTTTACAGGCTAAAAAGTCAACAATCTGCTCTTTGTCTGGTATTTGAGCCACTTAAAGGATGAATAAAGCACAACATGAATTACAGTGTTGAAATACCAACTTTGGACCAATGCCAACTCCAAAGCAATGCTGCTCACACAAATGAAAAGGCACGTATCAATTGTACAATTAAAATTTCCAGCTTTGTTTATGAAAAACAACATTATTTGTTGTTGTGCCGGGGTCCAACCCCAGCAGGTCCAGGGGTCCCCAAAGGTGTGGATGGAGTCGGCGAAGAAGGAAGGACACGGAGACAGCGTTCAGTTGATCAGCAGCCTAGCCAGGATCTCCAGCCAGGATCTCCAGCCAAGTTCTGGTCTGGATCTCCAGCGAAGTTCTGCTTAGGATCTCCTGCCAGGGTCTGTGTCCATGTTCTCTTGCTAGGTTCTCCAGCCAGGTTCAGTCACCAGGTTCTAGTCAGGTTCTCTTGCCAATTTCTGTAGTCAGGTTCAGTCCAGGATCTTTTGCCATGTTCTCTCGCTAGGTTCTGTCTCTAGGTTCTGAGGCCAGTTTCTGTCCAGGATCTTTTGCCATGTTCTCTCCAGCGAAGTTCTTCTGTCTCTTAGAGAACGTTCTGTGTAGGTTCTGTGCCTAGGTTCCGTCTCTCTTGGTTCTGTGTTCTAAGTTCTGTGTCTTGCTGTCTTGTTACATCTGTATTTATACCAGTTGATTCCAATCCTATCAATCTCTATTACAAAGGTTAGGGCGTTTCTTATCTCCATTCCAGGGAGTAAAGATTATGTAGCTTAAGTATGATTGTTTGTAGTTAAAGTGATTAACTACCCACCTGGCACTTAGTTAAGGAGTTTTATCCCCTCCCTGACTTCAGGGAAAAAATCCCTACCTGGGGAAACAACCTTTCTCAGAGAGGAGACCTTGGTTAAAACACATAGTGCCAAGAAGGTGAGAAAACATTTTAAGAACAGTATGCCATATATGCCAGGTCCTTTGAAACAGCAAGGATGGACTGGCTCCCGGCAAATTCCCCCTTTTTTATTTTTTAAAAAGCAGGCATTAAAAAGAAAAACCTGAAATGTTCTCTTGTATCCATTTTAAGAGTAGGATTGGCGCTTTCCACTATTACCTGAGTCCTGATCTATCACCCCAGGGAAAGCTTGCCAATCCTGCACTTTCCCGGGGTGGAAAGGCTGCAGTGGGGTTAAGGATAAGGCTCCTTGGGCCTACCTTCTCCCATGCCTTTACATTTACCTTTCCTTCCTCAGAAAAGCATGGACATGCTTCTTGTATAAAACGTTCTGTCTGACTGGGAGTAACCTTAATTCCTCTGCTAGCAAGCATATGTGTTAAAATATCAATACAGAGTCTTTTTTCTTTAGACTCAGTATGGCACATCTTCTTAATCTAAAGATCAATACAGAGTCTTCTTTGGACTCAGTATGGCACATCTTCTCAATCTAAGTTCTGTACTATCCACCTTCTTACCCTACTTATTCTTTATAGGGGGGTCTGTAGCACCCTGGTGGAGTCCTATCCGTCCTGAATGTGGGGGTTCTCAATGGGGGGGGGGCTTACCTATGGGAATCCTGTTCCAGGGGTTCCCAAAGGTGTGGACGGAGTCGGTGAAGACTATCCACCCTCTTCCTACGGTGGAGTCCTATCCGTCCCGAGTGCGGGGTGCTTACCTAGGGGTCCCTGTTCGGGCACCAGATGCCGGGGTCCAGCCCCAGCAGGTCCAGGGGTCCCCAAAGGTGTGGACGGCGTCGGCGAAGAAGGAAGGACACAGAGACAGTGTTCAGTTGATCAGCAGCCTAGCCAGGATCTCCAGCCAAGTTCTGGTCTGGATCTCCAGCGAAGTTCTGCTTAGGATCTCCTGCCAGGGTCTGTGTCCATGTTCTCTTGCTAGGTTCTCCAGCCAGGTTCAGTCACCAGGTTCTAGTCAGGTTCTCTTGCCAATTTCTGTAGTCAGGTTCAGTCCAGGATCTTTTGCCATGTTCTCTCGCTAGGTTCTGTCTCTAGGTTCTGAGGCCAGTTTCTGTCCAGGATCTTTTGCCATGTTCTCTCCAGCGAAGTTCTTCTGTCTCTTAGAGAACGTTCTGTGTAGGTTCTGTGCCTAGGTTCCGTCTCTCTTGGTTCTGTGTTCTAAGTTCTGTGTCTTGCTGTCTTGTTACATCTGTATTTATACCAGTTGATTCCAATCCTATCAATCTCTATTACAAAGGTTAGGGCGTTTCTTATCTCCATTCCAGGGAGTAAAGATTATGTAGCTTAAGTATGATTGTTTGTAGTTAAAGTGATTAACTACCCACCTGGCACTTAGTTAAGGAGTTTTATCCCCTCCCTGACTTCAGGGAAAAAATCCCTACCTGGGGAAACAACCTTTCTCAGAGAGGAGACCTTGGTTAAAACACATAGTGCCAAGAAGGTGAGAAAACATTTTAAGAACAGTATGCCATATATGCCAGGTCCTTTGAAACAGCAAGGATGGACTGGCTCCCGGCATTGTTGGGTAATTATCTATGGTATCTTATTTCCCCAGCCTTTACCTTATATTAATTCACTGGTTAACAAATCAAGCGCCTCTGGTTGAAGTGGTCCAGTTTAGGCAATGACAAAGCAGTTATATCAGACTAACTCTTCCACAGAAAACAACTCAAACCTTGGACAAATTATTTTTTAAAAACCAGACAGCCACTTGAAAGCATTAGAGAGAAACCAAAAAACAGGCAGAAACTGAGGAAAGGAACTGCACTGAAAGATCTTCATATTTAGATGGCTATTCCCATAAAGGAAATTCTCAGCAGCAGGTGACACAGATAGAACCCAAGCAGAAAGCCGCAGTCTTTGGGGATAAGGTATCACAAGACAGAGTTCAATTAAAGTTATACCATTTTATGTAAATATTATGAAAATTGAAAGTATAAGTTTGTCATACTAGAAATATTTATTATGCAGAAAAATGATCTTTATATGGAATATCTTTCCTTTCAGACAATTGAAATATTTAACAAGAGTATTGAACATAGAAATTTATAAATTGTGTATTTGAAGGTGTTTGTGAATTTTTGAGTGGTATCAAATATTATTCCAAAGTATTTAAAAATGATGGTTAAAAGTTGTTAGAGACTTAAAAATTACAATAGTAAGATTTGTAAGCTTAAAATAAAAATTTACTCTTAAGGAAGAACTCAGTTTTTAAATTGTGACTTTATAAATTGAATTTGAGTTATTAGGCTCAAAAATAAGCCTCTGGATAGTTTATGAAAAAAGGAAGAAAGGAAGACTCTTCAAAGATACCAAAGATCTTACACTCTCAGAGACAAGAGCATGACGACTGTAAGAGGCTGCTGGATGGAAGGTCCAAAGTTCAAGCAAATGGGCAAGAGGGGATCTGGAGGCGCTAAGGAGCCAGCGGGAAGAATGCAGGAAGAGACCAAATATAGCAAAAACAGGAAAAGATCTCGATAACCACCAAAGTCACTCTTTGTTTTAACCCGGGGGAAAAAATAGGTCAATAGCCATCATTCTCTTCTTTTTTATCAAGTTAGAACATATGGAATACTGTAATCACTCAGCTATAGGGGCAAGATAAGGCCCATAAGGAAAACTGCGCCAGAGTAAATCGATGTAACCCTACAGATCCATCATTACTCATCCTTAGTAATCAACTATTTCCTTTCTACAGCAGAATGTAAGTGAATTTGGACAGCAAAATGTACTACAAATTTATAAAGTGAATGATGCTAACATGAGACCTATGCAAGCTATTATATTATTGTTTCCTTGAAATACTAAGACTCTCGTAGTCAATTTATGTGTGTTTCTACAGATTATCTTATCCCTGCTGGGCAGGATAACTACTTTTCCTTTTACCATGTGACTTCTAACTTCATTTTTTGTCCTTGATGCTCCAATACATAGGAATGTAAATGAGAACCTATTATACTTTCTACATGTCTGTTTTAAAATCCACTTTAAATTGTTTGGAAGGGTAAAATTTATATTTAAAACAAAATAATACAAATAATTGAACAATAGAGCCTGCCTTGAATTATTTCCATCTCTATCTTGAGATATATTTTCTTTATATTACAATTTTTTCCCAAAGTTTATCATAATCTTCTGACTAACTATAATAGAAACTTGATGAAAACAACTTTTGATTTACTTTTCTAATTTACTCATACCACCTGGTAATGCTGCATGTTCAAAAACATTCTTGTTGTTCAGGTGATAGATAATGTTTCTGCATAAGCACTGTAAGTGTCCTCAAGTAGGCAGGACTTATGGGCTCAAACTTCATTCAGGTCCCACATTATTGATTTTAAAATCTAATGATATTGTCATTGTAGTGGTTGTTAAAAGAATACTTGAACTGTTTTTAATAATTTTATATGTTTGAAGGTAATAATACACACATGCACACACACACACACACACACACACACACACACACACTCTCAGGCTTCCATAACAGAAATTTATGCTGAAATAAACCAGTCAGAGAAAGACAAGTATGATATGATTTCAGTCATATGTAGAATCTAATGAAAAAAACTGAACTAACAAGCAAAATAATGACAAGACACATAGATAGTAGGCTGACATCATGGGTGGGGCTTAGTGGGAGGGTGAAAGGATTAAGCAAAAAAGGGGAGAAAAAATTCAGTGTAGTGATTGCCAGGGGGTAGGTTGGGAGGGAGGTGGAGGAGGGTTTAGTGGGGAAAATGGTGTTGGATGGAGATTTGACTCAGGATGATGAACACACAGTACAGTACACAGATGACGTGTTGTAGAATTGTGCACCTAAAACCTGTATAATTTTGTTAACTCGTATCACCACAATAAGTTCGATTTAAAAAATGGTAAAAATAAATAAATAAGCTAAACTACAGAAATGTATTTTCTCATAGTTTTAGAGAAAGGAAGTACAGGATCAATTGAGCCAGATACCTCCTTATACTCCAAGTCTAGTGAAGTCTTACTTCTTGGCTCGCAGATGGCAGCCTTTTCCCTATGTCTTCACATGGCCTTTCCTTTATGTACAAACCAGAGAGGCGGGTGGGGAGTGCTTTGGAGAAAGAGGAGAGAGATATCTCTGATATCTCTTCCGCTTGTTATAAGGACAATAGTCCTATTGGATTAGGGCCCTATGTTATGTATGGCCTTACCTAACCTTAATAGCCTCCTTAAAAGCCCTATCTCCAAATACATTGGGGGTTACATATTCAACCTATGAACTTTGGGGGGGGACACTATTCAGTCCATAATAACATATAATCCAGATGGTAGGCACCTTTAAACAAAACACCACTATATTCCTTCCTACTAATAAACCCATATAAGTTTAGCTGAATTATTCACTGGAAGAACAATTTTAATGGCACTTTGAGAAATTAAATTCTTACTTCCTAACTTCCGCTAAAAATAGTATTTTTAAGTCAAACTGAATTAATCATAACTGTAATCCAATATTTTGCCTATATCTTACCCGAAGGCTTCTTAAGGAAGGGTGAGTCAAGCAGAGACAAGAAGCACAACTGTAGATAATTAAGTAATAATTACATGATAATTAAATCAGCATTATCATGGGGAGCTGCCTCAAAACATACCTGCCTTTCTCACTGATCTCTCCAACTCTAAAAAGTTGTATGTGGCTATCTTTGGGTGCTGTTAAAATATCTCCCTGGATTTCTCCCATGCCTTTCCTCTCTTTTCAGAAAATTATACAACAAATATTTCCCTGCCAAACCCATTGGCTGCCAGAGTACGTCAACTTCACTTCCCAGTGAATAGCAAGCAGTTTAAGTTTTCTAGCAATTGAGCCAGATACCTCTTTATCCTCCAAGTCTATAAACCAAGTTATTTTGCAAAAGAGAAAAAAATTGAATGAACCAGACAGTATCTAATATACTGATGCCACTTAGTTTTGTAAATACTTTTAAAAAATAACTTTTACTTCCTCTAAAGGTTGCTGTTACTTTTCCATTACCATTACAAGGTCTCTTTTTTATTTTTCAAAGCACACTAAAAATGCATAATTCTAGAAAAAAAATTGAGTGAAAAGTATAATGCCCATGTTAGCATATCAAAATCATAATAATGCCCAAAGAGCAGCAAAAAGGGGAAAAAATACATGAACATTTGAATGTTGATGGTGACATGGAGAAAAAACTATGTACTGTTCAATGTAATAAATAAGTTATATAATTAACTTTGAGAAAATAGGTAAAATATATTTCATATATAAAATCAATGGAGATAGCTAGTATTGGTTCACAAGAACTGATTTATTAAAAAATTTTAGGAACTTTGCTAGCCAGTTGTTAAATCATTGGTAGCTTGAAAATGACTAATATAGAAATATTAACACCACAAAAACAAACAAACAGGAAATTCTACAAATCAGGACTTTTTCCCAAAGACCAAGTAGTTAAACATTTACCAGCATACCACCATAATAGTCAGTTCAATTTACTTACCCATGTTTATGGCCTTAATTTTAAACAGACTATTATATGAACATGACTTTTTTTCCTTCTTCCTCATCTTTCCACCCCAAGTTCATTCCAGTTCATCTATATAAAACTCTCTCTTTTTGTAAAAAAAATGTTGTTTAGAACAAAGAGAAAAAACTCATATGAAAACCACATTGGCTTGGTAGCTAAGCTCTTATTTTGAAGTAGTAATATATCATAGTCCTGGCATGAAGAGAAATATGCATACCAAAGAATTTCTATATCTACTTCTATAGCTTCTTTGTGTAAACAGACCCCTATGTTTGCCTATCAGTAGTATGTTGAGTGCATAGTATTCTATCAGTTAATAATTCCTAGATGGTAATGGACCTGAAAATTAGTCAAAATCATTATGAAATCAGATCCTTGAGTTTCCCTTTCAGAGACAGTGAGGCTGTAAATCCAGGCTGGGATCCAGGAAACTGACATTTGAAGGTGCCCCAGGTGACTGCAGCAAGAAATGCTCCACCTCCGCCTATGAAGCACTGCCCTAAGGTGGTGCACAGGGTCATGGCAGAGTGTCTGCGGGCTTTGAAATTATTTTGAACCTGCCTATTCTAAAGATCAGTATTTGCCCTATCTCTCTAGGTCAGGTTTACCTCTCGATATCCCATTCTCCTCTTCCAGGAGCCCTGATCCAATGAACTCACCTTCGGATTTGTCCAGCTAATCCCATCTCAGCACTTTTCCTCTTGGAAAGGGATATTTTACTTGCCAGTTGATTGTTGCTGAATAACTACTGCTGATTTTCTTGGCTAACGATTATATTGCCACGTCCAACTTCTAAGTAAAAGCAGGACTTTGCTGGGTTGGGACTTCCCTGAAGATCACACAACTTCTCTTCCAAGACATGCTTCCCAGTGTGCAACCTTTTCCTTGGAGCTCCTTAGAAATGCCCAACCAGAAGCATAAAGGCTTTTTAATATGCTTAGCGGCCTCCTTATGTCTCCCTGGGGAATGAAAAGGGAATTTAAACTACTTGCTATCAGTGCTTTATTATCTATGGGGTTAATATTTGCCTAACAACTTCAGAGACCAAGTTAATCCCTTTGCTTATTGGAGTTCTGTATCTGACTCGAACCGTGTTCATTGCCAGCACCTGATCCATTCCTCAGAGACTTGTCTATATGAATCCTCCATTCAGTTAGACTACATGACTACACGTGCTGGCCATTATCTGCTTTCTGAGGTATTCCCAAATTGCTCTTTTGAAAGTGACTTTTAGCAATACACACAGGGTAGTAGAATATGTCTAAATTTTAATCACCGTTTTTCCCTGTCCATACACCTGAATTTAGTGATTTCTTTCCGTTATTTCTCTCAGGGACCTCTTCCCTCTCCCAAGCCTGCACAGAAATAGACAGATGTGAATCACCTCCTGCAAAAACATAAACCAGGCCTGAGTGGAGAGAGAGAGAGAGAGAGAGAGAGAGAGAGAGAGAGAGAGAGAGAGAGAGAGGCTTAGAGCAGAGGCAATTTTCCAAGGCAGGATCTATAGAAGCTACCAGTGAAAACGATGAGGAGGCACAGGTAGAAAGAAGACAGTGGAAAAACCACCAGCCCCTGGAAGCTAGCGTTTCTACACTAACTCAGTGTGCAGTTTTTCCCATTTGAGATTCACTCCTTTGAGTGGCCAGCCAGTTTTCCATGTTCCTTTGGTTTGTATTGACTTTGATCGATACCACAGAGAGACAGCACAGAGTACACACAACCCTCTCCACTCACTGCTCAATCTTCCTGCTATTGACAATAGAAAGCTCAGGATATGTGAAAGCTTCCAGAAGAGAGGTAAGAAGGTGCTATAGATGCTTAGAAAAGATGCTTGGGAGTTAGAGAGGATATGAAGAGGACCCTCGCCCTCTGTCCAACAGGGCAAGGCTAAAAGCACAGTGCCTTGTCAACGTTGCAGAAAAGTGCCCCTTCTGAGTGAGCAAAGATAAAAAGGCACCACCCTTAACAGAGAAAAAGTTGCCTCATCTGGACAGATGAATTATAAAAAGGCTTAGGAGTGCAAATTGGAGCAGCATGGGCTTCTCTTTAGCACATGGCTGGCTCTACCTTACCAGACTGGGTCCATATCTGTTCCCTAATATACCTTGAGTGCTTCTTCCTGAATACTAATTTAAAACTCTTGCATTGAGATGCCCTCATCGTGTGTCTGTGTCTCCCTCTAATCTGTAAACTCATCAAAGACAGAAACCACGAAGCATTGAGTTGGGTGCCTCTAGTACCTAGCACAGTGCCCACTCTATAGTAGGATCTTAATAATGGTCAACTGTCGATCCCTTGCAACGCCATGGCATGCTTACAACAGCATTTGCCTCTCTGTTAAACACTTCTAGCTAGAAAAGGAAAGCCAATGGTGCGGAGACTTCACACACACACACACACACACACACACACACACACACACACACACACACACGCCACTCGACAGATTCAGTGAAGAGCCTTTTCTTTAATTAGGCAAGTTTAAACGGCAGCATTTTGAATTATTAATGCACTCCCCTTGCCTTTCACGTAAACACATATTCAGGTAGATGCTTAAAAATAAACTCCTCCAACCTTAACCTATTTTGTAAAGTCATGTGTTTCAGCATATCATTTGGAAACATTAAAAAAAGAACTAACAAGCTCTAGCAGTGGTTATTTTAACATCTATAGCCTCTGACCAATATTTTTCTTAAGTCCACAAAAATGTCATCACTGTAACTGATGGGATTGTACTATAATTAGGGGCACAATAATATGCATAGTAAATGTTTAGATTTATAATTTAGAATACAATAATCAGTAAATGAAATATTTGAAGAAGTTGTTATCAGGTATTTTTCCAAAAAGATATGTGTTAGGAATTCCTAATGACAGCACACCTTGAAACCTCACAATCTGCTCGAGTTTTAAAGGCAGCCACGTGTACAACCCGGGGTGTTCTGATATCTTCTAGTTTTTGTAAGTAGTCATTTATGTCAAAAGGTAACAAAGCATAAAAGCTATGCTGGGGTGGCAGTGATTTCATAAAACTGCCTCGACAATAAAATTAGTAATATACCTCACTGTTTGATAGCATTTCTCTTTCAGATGGTATCTACATGCACTTTCAAAACCCTGGGGGAAAAGATATTACATTTTAATTTTATGGGTGAGCTACAGTAGGTTTACTTTACATTAATTGAAATTCCTGTGTGTGTAGTCAACATGATATCCAATGATTTCCCAGACTTAAATTTTGAAACTTACTTTGCTTTTACTTTGTAAATAGGGAAGAAAGGATGAAAAAATAAAGTATGTGAACAAAATATAGTTATAAGAATAATCAACAGGATATTGCTTATATAGGAAAAATGGAAAATATCACACATATAAGAGGACATTGGTTATATAAATTATGGTAGAGCCATGCAATGGACTATACCATGCATCCATAGAGCAAATGTTGCACAATTATATCTACATCTTAAAGGGATGTAGATAGTTTGTTGCTCAGTTTAAAAGGTCAGTTTAAGAATATGTATACTATAACTCTTGAAAATGTTAAAAATGGTAATATTCCTGAAAAAAAATAAGAAAAAGTTGAGACTCTTCTGACAGTAGCTTTTTTCCTTCCCTTTTGCTGCTCAACTACCATAAATCTGGCTTTTGCCTCATTCACTTGACTGTTCTCACTAAGGACTAATGCCATCTATAGTGTCAACTATAAAATGAATGGACAATATTTGTAACCAGAGGAGGAGGAGGAGGAGGAGGAGGAGGAGGAGGAGGAGGAGGAGGAGGAGGAGGAGGAGAAGAAAGAAGAAAGAAGAAGAAAGAAAGAAAGAAAGAAAGAAAGAAAGAAAGAAAGAAAGAAAGAAAGAAAGAGAGAGAGAGAAAGAAAGAAAAAGAAAGAAAGAGAAAAAGAAATAAAGAAAAGGTCCAAGCTGGAAATTCAAAAGGTGGGTATTTAATAAGATTCCCCAAGAGAGCTTGTTTGTTAAGTAAATTATTTAGCATATAGTAGTTAAAATTCTCTGTGATTACAGTTCATAGCATTTCTCTAATGACTTTGTTACTAGTTAACATTACCTCATGTGAAACATAAACCACTTGAGATACAAATTTTCTAGGAGGAAAACACACTTGATAAACTATTGCTTTTATCAGAAATCAAAGGTTTCCTTTTCCCCCATACTTGAGCTAGCGAGGCAGATATTAGTACCTCCTGATGCAATTTGGAGCCTTCAGGGGGTTTTGTTTTTGCATAATTAGCCACATTTTAATGCTACAGCAGAATACATTATCACCTTTACCAAGGAGAAAGCAGAAAATAGAAAGGCAAACATAAAACAAGACAGTCAGTAAAATTGGAAAATCTCAGTTCAGTCTACCTATGGAGGGAATAACCAGTCCTTCCTCCTGTGTTTCCCTTTTACTCTCACACTACTACACTCACACCGAACATTCACTCCTAGTCACCACATGTGTGGAGGTTTTCCCCACACCAAGAAGCAGCACCCAATTACAGTGGAGTGGGGGCATTCCCCCCTAGCACCGAGCAATGCTTGGGACATGAACTGGGTGTCCTAGAATTTAACTTGCTTCTGGCACCATATACCAGGTGATAGCATCATATTCCACAGGTTAAGGCTCAGCCCTACAAGACTGCTCCCACCCACTTCAGATGCCAGTCCCAAGTCCAAGTTGTTACCTGTGCTTCTGAAGTAATGGCTTCACACTGGAGGTTACAGTGACTTCCTCCAACTTGGAATGTCAGTCACACACCCAGATGGTTACTTTCACTTGACTGGCCAAGAAACAGAGATTCCCACAGCTCCCTTTGGGTTCAATTAATTTGCTAGAGCAGTTCACAGATCTCAGAGGAACATGTTACTTACTAGATCACTGGTTTATTATAAACCATATAACTCAGGGACAGCCAGATGGAAGAGATGCAGCGGGCGAAGGCTGGGGAAAGGACAGGAGCTTCCATGCCTTCCCCCAGCAAGACACTCTCCCCGCAGCTCCGCTCTGCCCCCATCCTTAGATGAGGTCCAAAAGTCACCTCATTTACCTACAAGAGATACCTGTCCCTCTTATCACTTAAGAACTGCCAAAGGTTTTAGGAGCGCTGTGCCAAAAATTGGGGTAAAGACCAAATACAGCATTCCCCCGTTACCTGTGGGGGCCATATTCCAAGCCCCTCAGTGGATGCCTAAAACCACAGAAGTTACTGAACCTCTATATATAGACCAGTGATGGCGAACCTATGACACGCGTGTCAGAGGTGACACACGAACTCATTTTTTTGGTTGATTTTTCTTTGTTAAATGGCAGTTAAATATATAAAATAAATATCAAAAATATGGCTTTGTTTTAGTATGGTTGCAAATATCAAAAAATTTCTATATGTGACACAGCACCAGAGTTAAGTTAGGGTTTTTCAAAATGCTGACACGCCGAGCTCAAAAGGTTCGCCATCACTGATATAGACTATATTTTTTTCTATACATAAATAGCTATGATAACAATTTATAAATAAGGCATAGAAAGAAATTGACAACAAAAACTAATAATAATTTAGGACAATTACAACACTATACTATAATAAAAGCTATATGACTATGGTCTCTCTCAAAATGTCTCATTGTATGGTATTCAATTTTTCATTTAAAGGAATCACTTCATGGCATCTCTTTGGCATTATCTGCATTGCCAGCATCACTACTCTTGTGCTTTGGGGTCATTATTAAGTAAAAGAAGGGTAACAAACACCAGCGCTGCGACACAGCAACAGGCCATCTGATAACCGAGCCAGCTGCCAAGTGACTAACATGCTCAGTGTAGAGACGCTGGACAAAGAGATGATTTACATCCCAGGCAGGACAGAGCAGAACACATGAGACTTCATCACAATGCTCAGAACAGTGCACAATTTAAAACTTGTAAATTGTCTATTTCTGGAATTTTCCATTTAATATTTTCAAACCACAGTTGATTACAGGTAACTGAAACTAAAGAAAGTGAAACTGCAGATAAGGGAGGATTACTGTGTATATTTCTTATTATCACTATCTTCACAATATCACAATCACCTTTAAGTAAAACAACCTCAGACTCACCTCTCCTTTGTTTCCAGGCTTAGGTGACTGGGCAGATGGTATCCACATAAACCACCTCTTCTGACAAGGTCTCATTGCTTTGATGACCTTTGGGTTGCTAAACAACTCCCTTTTCTCGCCCCCATGTCTGTCCCACTCATCAGTGCTCTTCAAACGCTGGCCAGGTCATCCCACATACTCCATAATAAAAGCACAAAGTAATTCATGGAATTTCCACATTCCACAGGTTCTTTCGTGCTTTAAGAATATTTCATTTTGCTCTCCTTTTTTCTTAAACTTTGCAGAAACAATCTTGTAGTTGATATTGTTTTAACCTCTTACCTGCTTACCTTCCTTTAAGGAGTAACTTCTAGTCCTTTCCTAATGCTTAACATATCTTTTTAAAGTTTTTTTCATTCTTTCTCAAATTTTCATATGGCTCATCTGTGCCTATGTAACAAATGTCATATGTCATTTTCCAGGTCAAAGGGTAATCTTTCATATAACAACCCTTAATTAAAAGTCCTGCCCTATAAAGGAGTTAGTATATCATTTTGTTTTTACAACAACCAGAATAAATAAGTTTAAAATGGTTCTCCCAGGGACACTTTAACAACACCAAGAACAACAACAAAACAGCTCTAGTGATGGGAACTCCAAATACTGTGGCAACCAGATGGGAGCTATTTTTGAACTGACAGGCCGCTCTCAGTGCCTCAAATTATACCACTGGTGTTACTCTTTTTATAAGTGGGCTCATCCCAGCTCAAAAGACTCCAATACCATTTCTTATTAATAGATCTGTAAGGAAGATTTGTGAGGAGGAATGTGTAAATTAGGGTAGGAAAAAATTTTCTCTCTAGTGTCAGTGCCATGCAGAGTCAATTAAGGACACCTTGGACATGAAATCCAATTTTTGTTATGAAGTGTTGTTTTTTTTTAATTTACTTTTAAAATAAAACAATTTTTGAAACTTTTGACAAATATTCGTCAATAACTTACAACATGCTAGGCCCTAAAGATACAACAGTGAACGTAATGGACTTAATATGTGTCCTAGGGTAGCTTATACTCTACCAAGGAAGACCCGATATCAAACATGTCACAAAAATACCATGTATGGAAATTCAGGACACCAAGTGAGTATACGACAGGGAAGCTGAAGCTATAATTCTTAAGAAAAAAAATTAGATATCATTTCCTTCTACTTATATTACAGTTTCCATAGTTTATCATTCCTCCCATAAAAACTACCATGAGGAAATACATTTGAGAAAAGAGAAATTAATCGAGGCCCTTTTCTGATTCTTGTTTGCATGTAACTCTACTCTTAATTTCTAAAAATGGTTACAACTTGGTAGGTAGTAAACATGTATTATAACTACAACAGCTAAAGCCAATTTAAAATATAACTGTATAGTGATTGAAATTCAAAAACGTCATAAGCAGAAGTCTTTCAGCATTTTGGCAGATTAAGTGGATGTTTTCTTTCCAAAAACTATTTCTCAAGTAAAAATAAGACCAGAAGTGATTACATCTCCTTTTTACCAATATGCTGGTAAACACATCTTAGGAAGAGAGAATCATATGATGACTCTGAGGGGGAAAAAAAGAAAGAAAATGTATCTGACAAGGCAATTAGGGTTCTTCTGTAACTTTCCAAGCACCAAAGATTCCCAGGTATAAACCTTTCCTTCACAGAACACGTGCTCTGTTGAACAGGAGGCCTCAAAGACCTCTGTAGAGTATGGTTTGACCAATATGTAAAGGAGAAGCCCACCTAAACTATGTCTATGTGTATGTATATATATGTATATATATATATATATATATATATACATATGTCTATGTATATATATGCATATATTCTATTTTTTATTATTTCCATTGTCTGCATGACAAGTGAATAAGTCAAAATAGCTTCAGTAACTGCTGATGAATATTTTGATGAAATAACACAAGCTAGATGATTCAAAACATTAAGAAGACATTATTATTTTATGTTATTGATTAATTCATCAATTAATTGTTATTGCCTAACCTATGACTTGAGGTAAAATCTGCTTCTATTTTGGAGTGAAACGACGAAAACCTTAACAAGAATGTTCATCCTGTCAAAACAACAAACATGGATTATTCAAACCCTCCCTTCCTAAAGGCCAAGTAAAGAAAGAATGGAAATGACAGCCATGGGTCTATTACTTTTCTCATTCTTTGGTAATAGCAGCATACAGAAAGATTTTAGACATAAAATTATGTATTTTATTTTATAAAAGTCTTTTTTTCCCTAAACTCCAAGGGAAAAAAAGATAGCTTTTGACAGCCAGAACTTTAAAGAATCAGTGAGGCAAAATATGCTTCAAGTTCAATTATTTTTTAAATGGTGCTAGAAAGTCATTTTCAGAGTTAACTTTAAAAGGGTAGTCACAAAGTGACATAAATATTTCACATTGAGATAAAAATAATGCTATGAACCTTAATTTCACATGAAATTATGCAGTTGAATAAAAATAATTAATTACGTTTCATAGCAATATTACTAAGTAGAAAATAACACCACCATTAATAAAGATTGAAAGAAGGCTAACTATTGCACATCAGTAGTAGTGAAGCAGCCTGCATAATAGTCCATGAGACAGAAATGAGGCACTACTCTTAGTAAAAGGCCAAGAATATACCTCTAGTGCATTGAGTTACTTTACCTCAAAACTTTTAATTTATCCCCTTCTACAGAGAAGCTAGAAAATATTAGGACATATTTAAAAAAAAATCACAGGCATTTTAAAAGCTCACAAATCAGTGCTCTGTTATGTTTTCTAAGTGGTTGCTAGGACTGTATATTTTCATTCAGGATGGGATCTCATAGAAGCTCACTGTTAGCTTCTTAAAATATCTTAAAAATGGAAACTCAGTGGTTGCCAGGAGTTAGGTGGAAGGAGGGATAAATAGGTGAAGCACAGAGAATTTGTTGAGCAGTGATAATATTCTATATGATATTATAATGGTAGACATATGTCATTACATATTTGTCTAAATCCTTACAATGCACAACACCAAAAGTGGATCCAGATGTAAACTATGGACTCTGGGTGATAAGGATGTGTCAACATAGGTTCATCATTTGTAATAAATGCATCACTCTAGGGAGAAATGTTGATAATGCAAGACACTATGCATGTATGAGGACAGGAGGAGTTTGGGGAAATCTCTATACCTTCACCTCAATTTTACTGTGAACCTAAAACTACTGTGAAAAAGTTAAGTATTTTTTAAAAATAGAAATTCAACTCAGCAAAGTACACAGTTTTTTTAAACTGATATTTCAGTTATGGGAAGGGCCTTCTGAACTTTCTACACACTATTCTAAGTACTCAATGAATAAGTAATACCCAAATAATACACATCCCCCCCCCACACACACACATATATTAGGAGTAGCCCAAGTCTGATAAGTATATTTACTCAACTTGATCCAAAGGTAGTTTCTACTGACTCCAAACGAGTTAATTAATTCAAATAGTAAAGAATGCCACTCTCAGGACAAGTATAGTAAATCAGTGTAGATTTTTAAAGTCTAGGTCACAAAACCAAATACAAGTTCTCCCGCTATCTAAAAATATAGTGTTTCTATGAAACCTTTTGTAAACCAGAATGGTATACAGCAAAGAAACAATTACCACCTATGTATATAAAAGCCTAAGTGACCTTTAGGACCTGATGACCAGACGACTAGCTGGTTGCTGACACGCTCTGACCACCAGGGGTCAGACACTCAAAGCAGGAGATGCCCTCTGGTGGTCATTGCACTCCCACAGGCAACCTCCCATGGCCGGCCAACCTCCCATGGTCTCTCCCCTTGGCTGGCCAACCTCCCGCGGTCTCACCCCTTCCCTCCCCCCTGCCAGCCAGCTCCAATTGGCCCGATTGAGACTGGATGAGATGGCCCCAATGGCCCAATTGTCAGCCAGGCTGAGGGACCCCACTCGTGCATGAATTCGTGCACGGGGCCTCTAGTTAATTCATATGGAAACATGTTTGAGCATACACAGACCCCAAAAATAACCTACCAAATCATATCAAATACACTTCATCTTGTCCAGTTTTATGCTAAGGGTAACACTGATAGATACCTTAGGGCACATCTTTGCCAAGGGCCTCACAACAGAAATCAAGATACAGCACAGATGTTCCCGTTCAAAGCTATGGCAGCATGAGACTGAGATGCTGGGTGTTGTTCCCAGGAAGGAGCTGGGCAGGGCTACTCTCAATGCTTGGGCTGCCTGCTGCCTCTGTAAGGCTCAGTGCAAAACAAAGAAATGCTGGAAGTTATCTTCACTTTTCTTCATTTTTTAAAAGCATAAATCCTCTTCAGATTTCTTTCAGGTATTGAAAACAGGTGCTAACATAGTTCTGTGGTAAATTTTCCCTCCACGTCCAGCGTGGTTCAGGGTTCAGGATCTGGAAGAGGAGCCGCACACAATTAAAGAGAAAAGACAAGAGATAATTTGGAAATATTGGGGGACCAGGAGGGCAAGTCCAACTCAAGGAGAAGGACTTCCCCTGGTGCTCAGGCCATGCCAACCTTTTATTGGTTCGGGATACACCCATAGCCCTTAGGCAGGCAATTTCCAGTAACAGGCAGACTAGCCCATCAGCAAGGATTTACATAATAATAAATGGGGAAGTTGCTTCAGCTACCATTGTCTGGACTAACAGAGGTGGTGCACAGCTCTGACCTTTGCTAGGGCTTCAAAGGTCGCCAGCCTTCCGGGTTCTCTGTCCACACCTCTCTGCTAGTGAAGACAATAGGCGGTCTCCCGCAAGTTCTTTCATTAAAAGTAAAGTGAATTGAGGGATGCCTGTACACATCTTGGTTTTTTAGAGTTCAACTCTCCAACCAGCCTTGGAAAAATGTTTTTGGTGAAGGGAGTGCTACGTACAGTTATGACAGAATGAAATAGCATTATAAGCATGGAGAACTGGACCCCTACAAAGGAGAGCTAAGAGTCAGGGAGGGCAACTAAGATGCTACCAATAAGAGTAGGGTTCAAATAAGAAAGCGTTATTCAAAATGAGAAGAAGGTGACAGGTGTGAGAAACATTTCCAGCGTTTTTATAGAGTCAACAGAATCTTGACACGATAATTTCCAACTTGTAGGAAAGATCAAACATTTGTAGTGCTAGGCATTGCGAGCAGAACTAACAGGGAAGAGCGAAGGACCAAAGGCCATAAAAATGAGTTAAGTCAGGTCCACAAATCAAAACACATTGCTATTTTTTAAGAGGAGATAAACCTAAAAAGTTGAACTAGAAATCACTTTCCAATTTTTTCCTGATACATACTTCCTCTATGGTTTGATGCAATTAAATTCAACAAACTTTTCTCTATCCCTAAATGTACAAGGAATTGTGCTCAAGATGGCATGGGAAGCAGCACTGGAAGACTGAAGAATGAATTAGACATAAATAATCTATTTGCTCATAGTATATAAGAGAGATAAATATGTGCTTAACTAGTGAATTTAATTGTACTAAGTTCCATAATAGAGATATAAGGTAATAAACAGTGAGAGGAAAATTAATTCTTAGCCATGTTTTAGAAAAACACATTAATTACAGCTGCATTCTAAATACTTTGATTTGCAGAAATAGTTGGCAAACTTATAGACTTATACCAGGATACCAGGATGACATTGGGACAATTTCTTAAACTCGTGTGAATTCTCAATTTACTTATTCAGAAAGTCAAGGATTGTGTTAGCTCATTTTAGCTTACCTTTAATTCTAACAACTTTCTACTTCTATTTAACTGTTATTGAAGGGGATACAGAGAGTTTAGAATAGAGAACATTAACAGGGAAAGACTTCCTAGAGATTGTTAGATTCTAAAGGTACTGACAATTCTTTCCATTACAAACTGAGAGATAGTCATCTGAACTTTGCAAATTTTCAAAACTTTTCATGTTCCCAAATTATCTGCGTTTAAGCTCAAAAGAGATCCAATGCCAGGTGCTTGCACCAGCAAGAATTATCTAGTTGGCATTTAGGGCAGGATTACTAAAGAATTATTGTGCATTTAGCAAAAAGGCTAATAGCAGCTAGACACATAGAGAAATACTTCTTCTTTTTCATTTCTTCACTTACTCATAGAGTCTTCATTCCAGTTTAAACTTTTGTGCCTTAATTTAGCCATATGTTGGAACAACTTGATTGTGGTTAACAAAGGAGGACAGATTTCCTATTTATAGTAGAATCAATTGGCTGGGCTAGTCTGTGAAAGGAAGTATTCAAGATAAATGTATGTAGGGTTATTTCCACATGCACTGTTCAAAGGCTTCTTCCAAAATCCTTTTACTTCCTCAATGCTTAAAATAAACCACAGTGAGCTTTCTAATGACCTCAGTGCAAAATATATGATTTATGTATATGTTGTATATATAGATATAGATATGCACTTTAGCAATTATTTTAAATACTACCTAGTGTTTGCCTAATATTTGGATGTAAGGAGAAAATTAATTTTGTATTTCTGGTGAGATGAGAAAAAAATTTGATTTTATCTATCAAGTTTAGCATAGACTTGTATATAAAATTTAAAAAACATACAGATGTTTACTCAAGACCATTTAAATTAAAATTTAGTTAGGTGTTAATATTCTCTCTAGTCTTCTGGTAGAACTGTTCCTAAAGTTGGCATTTGACTAATCTCTCCTTTTTGAAATTCTTCTTAATAGGCTTCTGATACAACACAATCCTGTCTTTCTCTCCATCTTTCTCACAACTCTAGACTATTTTTCTTCCCTTCCAAATAATCAAAGCCCTATACTTTGGTCTCTCCTAAGTAGTCTTGCCCTATGCCAACCTTGATGCATTAGCTAATTCAAACTCATTTTATCCTAAGAAGGACTATATATAAATCATTCCAGCCCAATTAAACTTGGCATCCTTTTCTCTGAAGGTTGTAAGAAGAAATAGTAAGAAGAAAATACGATAAGGACCACATTTACTGATAGTTATAATTGGTTTAAATTAAAAATAACTATATAAATGCAAGTGAAAAATCAATATTCTAGTGGCTGATAATGTAATTCTAAGATAAAGCCTTATTTTTCACTAGCCTCAACCTATTTTCTTAAAGGAATAAAATATTTACCTTCATTGATTATGATTTATACCATCACTCATCAGCCAAGCATGGAAGAAAAATATGTGTTATGTTTCTTTTAATTCTATGAGATCAATAACAATGACACGAATTATTAATCAACCTTTGATGATTTATTATTTATGCCATTGGCTATTAGATGCAAAATACTCTAAACTAGGTTTTTTTTTGGTGGTATCACCTGCTGTTTTATTTTTTAATTGAATTTATTGGGGTGACAGTGGTTAATAAAATTAAATAGGTTTCAATAATACATTATCTGTATATTTTATTGTGTGTTTACTACCCCAAGTCGCCACCCTGATACCTTCTTCTACCTGCCCCCTCCCCCTTCTCCCTCTGGTAATCATCATACTGTTATCTGTGTCTATGAGGTGTTTTGTTTTTAACCAGCTTTTTCAATAACTAGCTTTCCTTATTCGTTTTTATTTTCTCTACTGAATATAAAAAATCTTATCGTCATCTTCAACAATAGCAATAAACATTTTTTGGTAAGCTTCTAACAGCAAGGCTGTTTGCTAAAAAGTAAAGATGCAAAGATATAAATATCGTCCCTCAGGGAGTTTACAGTACACTGGGATTAAAAAAGCACCTAAATACATGAAAGTACATATAAAATACAAGGCAATATAAAAGTGACAAATGCATGTTGTTAGCGGTAATATGGGATTCTGAGAAAGGAAGAGCTTTCCTAATATTAAGACAAAAAGAGCATGACAAAGGACTCAAAGCTGGAGCTTAGTCTAAAATTAGTAGAATTTGTACTAATGAAATAGACATCACTTTATTGAAAAAAAATGAAGAAAGGCTTTTGGCATTCTGGATAAAGAAACACGTGAGAGAACAATAGATTACAAGAAGGTGCTGTGAACCCAGACCAAACAACAGACGAGAAGGGGAAAGCAGGCCCTTACTTCTCAGGAGTTGAGGATATTTATCACATGGTAGGATATTCCTATGGCCTCACTAGCTTCTGAAAAGGCTCTGCTCTTAACAGTTGAACAATTTACTGCCTAATTATTTCGTTTGCCCTTTGGAGGAGCCTCTCTGCAGGACACTTTCCCAGAGTGAGCGAACAAAAAGTGGGCCCCTGGAATGTCACCCCTCCACACTGCATTAAAAGCAAAATAACCTTTTATCAAATGCTTTGTGACTGTTTAGAATATTGAATTTGTGTTTTCATCGTGGAGTTCAACAGGAATATAGCCAGTGGGAAGGACCTAATTACAAATGATGTCTTTCTCATGGTTAGGCTGGTGATCTCCAGGGACGCTTTAATGAAGTGCGGAGCCCGCAGACAGGAAAGGTCAAATGGCTTCCCTCCCCACTACCCCAAAGTGCACATAGCTTCACCTTTATGCCAGCAGATGGTCAAGCAGGTACAATACTAGCCTGAGGTGGAAATTCCAGGGGACTGAAACTCACATGGTTGTAGTTCTCTTGAATTCAGTGGATAATAGAGCAGCCTCTTTTAGAGTTAGAAGAGGAGGTGATTTTAAATATAAATGTATATTTCATTCTAAGTGTTATATGCTGGAAGGAATGCCATTCTGCTGGTGAATTTATTACATATTCATGGTATTTTAGATAGATATTCTTTAAATGGTGAAAATGTTCCTGCTATGTTTATAGTATGCACACATTTAAGTTTGTATTAGGTTAAGCCAGATAAAATTGCCTTTTTGGATTGGTCAAAAATAGTTGGATATTCCATTTTATTGGGTTCAGTCTGGTTACTCAAATTGTCTAACAATTAGCAAAAGAATACAAAGTTACATTGTATGACACCATTCTGATTTAATTTTCATTCTTAAAAAATGCTTTTGTACACAATCTTTTCAAAATGTGCAGATTCATATATCCATTATCTCTAACTTTGTGTTTGCTTTTTCAGAACTGTCCTTGATTTTCAACTTTGATTTTTGAGCTTTATATCTCTACAATAGCCAGGTAATTTATAAGAAAATGTGACATAAAGTTTAGGTACATAAGTCATTTTTAAAATATTTGGTGTGTTTTTTTCTTGAAACTAAAAAAAGCTGGTCATCCTGCCTTCTCCAAAGTAAAAACAAAAATACCTCAACGTGCAATGGAAAATATGGGTTTCCACATGAATTAATAATGTTAATAACTAGAGGGGATCTTTATTTACAGGACACCCTTTTGATATGGTTTTCCTTTGAAAAGATATTTGGGTCTTTAATATATTTTTAACTTACACCTCTGTAAAATAGTTGGTCATGGAAACGATTTGTATTTTATGTATTTACTCAATTTGTTTATCCAAAGCTTATTAGGACTTTGCTTGATACATAATAATACTGACTGGTCAAAGTAATGTGTTCCTCTCTGTAAAGCACTATTTAGTGGAACGTTCATTAACAAAACACACACAAAATTTTAAAGACATAAAAGTAATTCCAATGTAAATTTTCAATAATGAGTAAAAATGAGCCCCAAAAGAATGAAAATGTACATTACCAATTAAATTAAGCCTGAATAACACTTAAAACACATATATTGCCCTAACCAGTTTGGCTCAGTGGATAGAGCGTCAGCCTGCGGACTGAAAGGTCCCAGGTTCGATTCCGGCCAACACCATGTACCGAGGTTGCGGGCACATCCCCAGTAGGAGGTGTGCAGGAGGCAGCTGATTGATGTTTCTCTCTCATTGATGTTTCTAACTCTCTATCCCTCTCCCTCTCTGTAAAAAAATCAATAAAATATATTTTTAAAAAACACACATATTGACAGGCTAAGTACTTATGATTAAAAATACTGGAGATCTTTTAACAAAGACCAGCAACCAGGCAATTTGAAAGGGGAGGTAGGAAACCGGTGAGGAAGGAAGAAAAGGAACAACAGAGGTGAGGAGCCGCCATTATTTCTTGAAGCTTATCTCAACTGAGGTTATACCTGAAATTGAAAAAAAAAAAAATTCTAATGTAACTCATTGTGGTCTAAGTTGCAAAACAGATGTTTTTGTGTGGCTAACCATTTCTGAAGAGAATGCACTGTGTGCTCTTAATGTTCTGATGAAATAAATATAGGAAGCAGACTCGAGATAAGGGGACAAGGGCCATCCATGGGCCAGCTGATTTGATTTATCCTCAAGGCAATTCCCAGAAATTCGTTTTTTAAGCTGAGGGAACACGATCAGTATTTAAACTATCCTTATATGAACGCATAGCCACACACCACCAGCCTTACCGTCTTTATGGAGCTTTAATATAAAGGATATCTGTTTTTAAGTCTAAGTCCTTTATGTTCCTTAAAGCACATAACATTCTGGACATTTACAAGAAACTGCATAAACACTCTTTTCATCCGTAACAAGCAGAGGTGTATCATATTCGTATTGGCAGTTAATGTATTGTAACAGCCCTTGAAATAGCCACAAAATTAACGACATAAAATTGCAAATCTTTTAGGGGCCTGTGGAGGGAAAAAAACAATAAAACAAAAAAATCAATGAAAAGAGGCGCCTTGCCCACTGGGTTTTGAAATTGCAAGAATAGCCTGTTGGAGGATTCATTTTTAATTATTTCATTTCGAAAATAACTGTCTTCGTTTAGTGAGGGTTTGTCTTTGGAATGAAAGCTTTCCAAGAGGCACGTGTAAAATTTCCAAAAATCCAAATGGGAGGCCAGGGCGAGCCGGGGCACAAGAGCTGGAGAACTGGTGAAACACGTCAAGGAAAAGCAGGAAGATTTCTTACTGTGTTTTTTTAGACCTCTTTCCCGCCTCTCTCCAAAGAGGAAGCTGCCTCGGTGGCTTAGGATTTATCTTTAAGACAATAGCGCCGCTAGCCGCCTCCGCACAGCTCCGACTGCGCGCCCCCTCTCCGCGCGCCCCTCCCGACCCGCGGCCGCTCCAGCTCCGTCGCCCTAGGGGTCACCTGCCCCACCGATCGCCCTGCCCCACCTGCTCCCCGTCCCATTAACGACCCTCCCTACTAGCTCGTCTGCCCGCGAGAACCCCCGCTCCATTAAGCACCCCTCCCGCACCAACCCTCTGCTCCCTCATCCTCTGGCCCGGGAGACCCGCTACCCCAATGGCCCCGGGTCCGGCCGGCGCCCCAGCAGCAGCGGTTGTGATGAGCCCGAAGTCCGCCCCGCTCCTCACCCAGGCGGGTGGACGCGAGCCTGGAGCGTGGCCGCGAGCCCCTAGAGACCTCCGGCGCCCACCGCGCCCACCGCGCCCACCGCGCCCACCGCGCCCACCGCGCCCTGCACCCGCCTCTCCTGCCCGCCAGCCCGCGCCTCGCCTGGCGAGCGCCCCTCGGGCTTGTTTGCTTGTCCTGGTCCCCGGGCCAGCCCCGCGCCCTCCTCCCGGCTGCCTCAACAGCCTTTGCTTCCTGCCGTGTGTTTCTTTTTTCCCCTCCTAGGCTCCATCAAAGGTGGCTCTGTTATTGAAATATGAAGCCATTTCCTCTCCAAAACCCTTGGTTACTCAAGGCGGGAATCAATGGACCTATATACTCTCCCAGGAGTTATAAATAAATGTCTGTTTGTTCAGGAGGCGTTTTCCCGCGTGTCCCAGCATCTTCCAGCGCTTATTTTAGGGGCGAGTGTGTGTGGTGTGTGTGTGTGTGTGTGTGTGTGTGTGTGTGTGTGTGTGTGTGTGTCCGTGAGCGCCCTGTGCCCCCATCTGGTCTAATCCTGGGTATGGATCCATAAGCCAACTCCACCCATCTCGTCTGCCCCTCGCATTCCACGCTCTATAAATAAATCCAGGTTTCTGAGCTCTGTCATCCAGGGGTACAATAGCAGTTGTTTGTCTGTTAAAGGAGATTCCAACCCAATAGCGATACTGAGTCCAGAAAACAAGAAAATATCCCTCTGACAATTGCAGCGGAAGGGCACCTCCAGTTTAGGAAGCGTTATCTGCTGTGGTCAGAACTGCCTCCCTACCTGCCTACCCTGGATCTACTTTGGGGAAACGGAGGCTAGAAAGCCACGACCTCTCTCCTACCCTTGAATTTCCCTTGTTAAGCAGAGGCTAAACAACAAAGCGAAAGTTCCGTGTCCCGGGGCGTCTGCCTCACCCCGCGGGCCCACACACCATTTCCCAGAGCCCCCGGCCCCATCCCCTCTGGACACACCTCAGAGCGGTGAGGCTGCAGGAGGTGTGGTGTGGGTGGGGGCTTGTGGTTGTAGCTGTTGCTTTCCCTGTACTTGGGGATCCGAGCAGAGGGGAAAGTCATCTAAGAGCTGCTGTTTCACAAGGTCTGGGCACAGAGCTGCCCCTCCCTTCCTCCCTGAAGTTTGCATGAAGTGCACGTTAGGCTGTAATTAGGGGATCTGGGAGGAAAACTTTCCTGGTGACGCTTTGCTTTTCTTCTGCTCTTAGTGAGAAAGTGCCTCCTTCTTCTCTGGAGCAGGACCTCTGCCATCCAGCGCCACAAAGACACATTCTACACACAGACACACACACATACAAACACACTCATGCGCGCGCGCGCACACACCCTTGCCCAGAGACAAACTTAAGGTGAGGGGAAAGAGCTTTAGCTCCACTGGATCTCCAGGCTCCAACTTCAGCAGGACTTGGGAGCATCTGAACTTCTGGATTTCGGGACAAGGTAAAACTTCCACAATTTTTTTACTCTTTCGTCCAAACCTTGGTGCCTTTAAGATTTCAGAAAGCAATACATATCACGATATATGTATACATTAAAGTAAATTTTCTTATTATTTTCTTTTGAATTTAATGTGACACCTCAATTTTTTTTAGGATTCCTGTCACGTAAAATACTGTATTGCAATAAACAAGCTCAGTTGAATTGGGGTGAGGATTAACTCTAGTGTCCTGGCATTTGCCGGTGCTACTATAAATCTGGTAGACGTCTGGTTTCCAAGTAGTGGCTTTTTCATCTGTATTTCAACAGGCATTTTTATAGCACCTGAGATGGAAAAAAAAAAAAAAAAGAATAGTATAGGCTGAAGGAAATGCTGAGGAAGGGGACTGTCCATTCCAGACTTTTGAGTTATGTTTTAGGGAATCCCCCCAAAATGTATGCACACATTAAGAGCTGATAGCTCAATTTTGAAAATGAAATATATTTTAATAAATACTGCCTTTATAATTATTCAACGTGTGTGGGTATATTTTTTTGGGTATCCTATATATAGGTGTGTGTGGAAATGAAAGTTATTACAATCATAGATAATGGCAGTTAGGTAGATCATCTTTGAGATGTTACCAATTTTGGTCCAGGCCTTGCCAGTTAACTGTGAACTTAAGGTCATAGAATTATGATGCATTTAATATATTGAATCATATTGATGGGTAATGTTAATGTACAACAATTTGTGTTATAGCTGTTAAGCTTACTTTTAAAACTTGATTAAATGAATTATGTAAGTGTTGAGACTGTTCACAACCCTAAGCAAATCTGAACTTTTGGGGGCTTAAATGAAGTTGTTTTCTTCCATTGAATATAACTGTTGTGTTGAAAATAAGATAGTTTATTATTTTGAAAATAGATTATTTTATTCTCATTTATCACTGGAAAAATACACAAAGTGGCCAGTACATTTGGGAATTTTTAGGGTGGAAAGTGTTCCTGTACATGTTCCAGCGTGATGTCATAAAATCAAACATACTGGCTGGCTTCTTGGAAGCTAACGGTTCTTAAGAAATAAAACCTGTGAATTAATTTCTAAGTGAATGTAATATTTATTCATTATGAATGTAGTTTCTGGTAACCATTTTTATTTGATTATTTCGGTGTACTAACTTTGAAGTAATTTTATACACACTTCAGTGACTTCAATATTTTAATGGAATCATAAAATGAGAATTTTGTTCTACCAAAAATATAGCATAGTAATTCTCCTTGGATAACTTTTAATGTAATGTTTCTTAATCTTTACATCAAGTTTTAACTTTATTTCCATTTATTCCTACCCATAAAGAAGTTTTTCCTTCCATTCTGTAAAATGGAATGTATGACAAAGGTTTGGTGAGCATTTAAGCTTTAGTCTTCAGTTACTTGGGGGCTATCTGTTATTAATTTAATTGTTTAAGCTAAGAGAGAATGACTACATTTTTGGTAGTCTCTTCATAAAATTGAAGACAGCTTAAAATGGAAAAACTAGATAAGGAGAAGTGATTTTGCTTCCTTTTAATTAAATGATCAAGAGAAAACAAACAGTCTCCAGAGATCAGTGGTCTCCAGGAAGAATGAACCCAGAGTCCAGTATTCCAAATAGGAGACCCGTGAGCCTGGACTTTCTATGAGAAACAAGAAAGAAGGGAACATCGTGTTCTTATAAAGAGAGCCATTTATGTCAGCAAGAGCCTGTCTCTCAAAGGAATGACTGACACTGTAATTTAGAAGTACTGAAGAGACTTTCACAGATGAATCAATTCATTATACACCTAGTGCAGTGATGGCGAACCTTTTGAGCTCGGTGTGCCAGCATTTTGAAAAACCCTAATTTAACTCTGGTGCCGTGTCAAATATAGAAATTTTTTGATATTTGCAACCATAGTAAAACAAAGACATATTTTTTATATTTATTTTATATATTTAAATGCCATTTAACAAAGAAAAATCAACCAAAAAAATGAGTTCGCGTGTCACCTCTGACACGCGTGTCATAGGTTCGCCATCACTGATAGTGGTTTCACCTCCTTTTCATCCCTTTGGGAGCGAGTAACACATCCAGGATAAATACATTCAGAGTAAGCATAGTTTGAGGAGATGGTCGTCCTGCTTTTTAGCGTCCTGGGTGTGAAATACCGGTATTTTACTGAGTAGTCAAAGAAGTCTTCGAAATCTTCGGTTGCACTGCACTTCACCTTTGTAAAGATGAACAAGAGTCATATTCAGAAAATAACTCCCCTTGCCAGAAAGTACTAATTTTCTTTTCTTTTCATGCACGTTTTATCTTCCAGATTATATTTTTAAGATAATGATAGTCTACCAATTAAAAGTCCAATAAAATACAAAACAAATTTGGGAAAAAAAAACAAAAACACTTTCACATTATAGTCTTCTGTTGCCTCTAGTTAGTTTTCCAACAGCCTGGATTTACTATTAGTAACCATAGTACCTGGTCTATGTTATTAAATGTACTTAGTCTGTTATTTAAAGGAAACAAAGTGTTGTTGGGGGAAATAGGGAGGGATGGAAACCTGACTATACTTAGGATTTTAATCAATAGTGTTTAAGGAGGATTAGAGGAAGCAGCTGGTTAAATAAATATTAGGTGTAGAGTGGACGTGATGGTATAAATTAATAATGCAGCTCTTTATTTACACCATGAATGAGGTCTGTGACGGTTCAGTGTGTGAAGCACGGTCCCGGGGTGCCACCTAGTGGATGAGTCAAAGAAGGCGTTCACAGCAACCTTCTAAAAAAAATCTGAGACTTCCATTCTGTAGACACTGCATGCAAACTACATGCAGACATTGGGGTAGTTGCTCAGAGTAAAACTACAGCAAGGGACTTTTATATAATTTAAAAACTGAGGCACCACTTAACACTTGATTAAGTTCCCGGTGGTTGCATTTAAAATCAGTTTACTCTTTGTTGGGTAATTTACCATCAACTTTCCGCCTCTATGAGGATACAGTTTAATAACTGAAATTTGCTTCTAATATAGGATTTGTGTTGTTCAGAGTGGTCATGACCTAGTTCAAAAAGAGTGGGAGAGGCTGAATCACCAATCACCTTTTTTTTCAAGTGGAAATAAATTTCTGTAAAATGTATTGTTTTCAAGTTTAAAAGGGTAAATACTAGCTTACAAGTTTAGCACACAGTATCACATATTGCTATATACATATTCAGCTTTTTTTCATTATATATAAAAAGATAATAGTGAAAATTGCTTTTGCGTAGTGAGGTTTGCTTTTTATTTTTCCGAAATATTGCTCTCAAACTCTAAAAATTAGCATATAGAACAACTTCCTCTATACCTGTTTATTCATAGGTAGTTTTTGAAGCAGGAACATTGCTTTCATTAAATTGTCATAATGGGGAAAAAATCCTACACAGGAACAATTACCAGGAAAGCCAGTGTTTGAAAGAAGCTCCAGGATATCATAGAAGATTAATCCATCAGAATATTAAACTGAGAGTTTTGAAAAACTTTTCTCTAGGAGATATATGAATTATTACTCCAATTGGCTCTCAGCAAGATCTATGGCTTAATGGTAATGGTGTTCAGCACATCAGCATTAATCAAGACCAGCTCTGAAATTCAGATGGGAAGTAAAATGCCTCAGTTGGAAAAAAATGATTAATTTGTTCCTTGCTGAGTCTAGAGGTATAATCCATAAATCGGCCTGCCCGGGTGGAACGGAAGTTTCCTATTTAGGGAACTTTGGTTTTGTGTGTGGCAGTGAGAAAGAAGGAAGCTGCTCATCAAGTCACAATAGTACTATGTGCTATAGCTCTCACTTTATACATGGAAAATTAATTCTAACAAAATCAGAAAGTCAAAATTGATGAAAACAAATCTAAAATATTCAAGAGCCTGAGTAACAGAAACAACAACAAAGTTCTAGGCTCATAGTTTTGTTTTCAGAGAATTTTGAGCAAGCATCTTGAAAGTCATTTTAACTTGTTTGCTCTCTCTTAGCTGAGTGGGTAAGAGCTTTCTTTCTTGGTTGTGTGGGCACAGATGGGCCTGGGAGGGCAGCTCTGACACTCCAGGGCTCCAGGAGGGCTATGCTTCCAACAATATGTCTAGTTGGACGGACAGGAAAAGCAAAAAAATTCACTTACACACAGTCGCTGTCCTCCAGTTTGCAACTAAAATTCAGACTGAGCACAGAGTGAGTTAGTGCTCACCGTTTGCACCAGGCACCATGCTAGGTGTTGCAAAGTAATTGGCTCAAGGACTTCACAAGCTAGTGAAGAAGACAGATGGACACACATCATGAATCACTAGTAAAATTTGCCAAGTAGGTGCAGTTTGCCTTCTTAATCTCCTGGGACTTCTTCCTTTGAACTTATCCAAACTTTCCACCCCCCTCTACCTCATAACCTGAGACTCCTGCTTTCCACCCTTCAAGCCAGAGGATCTGATACTTCTCTGGTTTATTGATTTCTTGACTGATTACACACATGTGAATGAGTTCCACTCATGCCTTTACATTCCAAGCTTTTTATCTCTTTAAAGTAAATGTTTTGTTTTCTGTAAAAACAAAAATTCAAACATCTGGAGGCCTAGCCGTCTTTACACCAAAGGGTATAATTAAGTTGATTTACTTCTCCATGGTCTTCAATCTCTCAGGGACTCCACTCCAGAGGGATTCCCTCAAGGCCTGTTTATAAAAAACGTGAAGGACCTTGGGTCCTGTTAACTACTGGCTCCTTCTAGCTGAGGCTGATCAACCTGTCCTCCCACCCTGCCCCCATCCCCAGGGGCATCCAAACCCATTCTTTTGAACCCTTCCTTTTCACCTTGCCATAATCTACTTTCAAGTTCTCACAGCACTAATTACCATGATTGGGCTGCTGCCCCTGAATAAGTAGACCACCTATGGCTTGTTATATTCTACTGATTGAGCCCTTACTAGTTTGCCACCCCAAGTATCTGGGTCTAGAGGAAGGAGACAATGAGAATTCACACATTTGGTCCAAGAATTCCGCTAAGTCAAGGAGCTAAAAGAGGAAGACAGGAATATACACAAGGCAAGCACAAGAACTAACCGTCACATTGAAAATACTGCTCAAAGCCCACATCTTTTAGAAATATGTGGACAGGTACTTAACTGCACTTGGTTTCAGAGGCATTTTGACATTTATGCTGATTATAGATTCTGGAAAACTAACTGCAGAAAAAGGAATAGTAAAAATTTGCTGTAATCAGAGTCATTTGTTTAAATTCCATTTTATATTTAACATATGGCATGACAGTCATGTTTTATTAACTGTTTCAGATTTATGTTCTCTTTGATTCTGCTTCTTTGATTATGTTTGGTGCCCCTATAAGATACTGATCTGGTCTTATAACATAAAGGTGTGCTTCCAACTTCTTAAATTGCTAGGACTAATGGACCGGATTGAGAGAGTTGACTTCCTTCCCTTTCTACTCTGTAGCCTGTAGGAGAGGGATCATTGGCCTGCATTACTCAGCACGCGGTGTGATATAAATGCTGGACATTCTGTAGGCACTCTATAAATACTTATTGTTGCTACAAGTGCCCAGCACAGTGCTGGACATGAGGCACCAGGGGTCTCCTTGTCTTCTATCCCAAGTGCTTATATTTCAAATGTCTGAACACCTCCAAAGCCCAGGCCATTCCCTGATTCTGTCTTTATTTCCTTATCAGTTGCCTTCCTATCTTACAATGGTGTTAAATTCACAAACTCTTCTCAGATTTAAATAATGCCGATTGGTATAAATATTATAATGTAATTCAAATTAATCAATAATTTTAACAAAATTTAAGGAAAGTGAGACGGGAGGTGGAAAATAAATTTAGACGGTCTTGGAACACTATGGGCACAATTTAATAAGGCTGCGTTGACTGATGGAGGAGAGAAGTCAAGGATAGTGTGAATGTTTCAAAGGCAGAAGATAACATGAAGAGGGATGCAATTGACTAAGATTGGGAATAAATGAATAAAAGTTTCTGGAGACGCAGGTGAGTCTAATTTAGGAAATGGGACAGCCAAAAACCCATCTAAGTTGTACATATCTTAAGCACAGGGGAGAAGTCATAACTGGAAATAGATATTTGGAAGTCTTTGGTATTAAAACGGGAGTTAAAATCATATGGAAGAGCTCTATAGAGCAGCAAGAGTCATCCACCCTGTGTTGCCAGAGCCAAGCACTAGACACCGAGAATTGCAGTGGAGAAAGGGTTAGGGTTGCTGAAGGAGGAATGTCCCAGGCCAAAAGTGGTAAGGAATTATACATTTATTAGGTCATCTGGATACCAGATGGGCTGAGCCCAAAAATGGTGCCAGCACCCAGGGATGGGGAGACAGAAATTGCAAAAGACCCTAGATGGGCTTTCTCTGGGTGGAAAATTCTCTGGGCAGGTCCGGAGGGGAAGGATAATGGTCTTAGCAAGTGGAATGTGGTCTAAGCAAAAGGGAATATCCATTGTGAAGTTTCCTTAAGGTCAGTTCCCAGGGGAGGAATATCAATTCAATTATTTGATCAAAACTAACATTCCAGCCTTTTTGTTTTATGGAATAGGAATGAAGGTCATATCTTCAGTGTTACTTCCTGCTGACGGAGAACGTGGAGAACATAGGGGGGGTGGACTTCGATAGTAGTCAGTTGGAAAACTGCATAGATTCCTCATGGCTGTAGCGCGGGGTCATAGCAGCATGCTTTCCCTGAGAGACCGCTTGATGAAGGCTCAAAGTGGTCCTGAAGGAAGAGAAAAAATGGCACAGAATACATGGGCCAAAAATGAGGATGAGGAATAGGAACATGAAAGGAAGTAGCCAGGTATACCAATTTATATTTTTTAGTCAGTAGCCCCATGAATTTGCAGAATATGCTAGAGGAGTGGTTAAGCCCCCTATGGCAGTTCTAAGCCCTGCTGTGATGCTGAGGGTTATGAGGAGAGGGATTATCTGGACTGCCCTTTTGTGTCAGATATAATGGGTCACAGGGACAGGTAAAGACTGATTATTGAGGACTACATCTACATTGGGTGAGAGATAGACGAGAGTACAGGTTCCTGGTTGGGAGGCAGACGTATGTGTTTTCCCCGAAGAGGAAGAAAAATCCCAGATCATGGAAGCAAGCTGAAAGGTGTAGGGAGAAGAGGTAGACTATAGGGTGTGAGGTTCCTTTTCCAGTTCCATGTTACAAGCTGAGAGGATAGTCGCCATAGCGCTACCAATAAGGGGTGACAGATGAGTGGTTGAGATTTTATTGCAGTGAAAGTGGGCAGGAACCCTAGAATGGGCTGTTATCCAAGGGAAAAGTGAAAGAGAAGGAAAGGAGTTGAAGCCTCAGGCATGGATGGTTGGATAAGAAGTAAAATGGACCAGCTGTAGGAAATAACCATTGGCTTCTGGGCAAACCTGGTAGTCAACCCATTGGGACCAATGGCCATTCAGTAGTTCTAGGTTAACTGTGGTGTTGCCAGCTGATGATGGGAAATGGCCTATTTTTATATTGCCCTGTGACCTTGTAAAGCATAAAGGGGCTTGAGCAATTAGTGGGGTGTGTAGAGTGATAAGACCTGTGCCCGGATGAGGAAGGAGCAACTTTAGTAAGAAATTTAATATAAGTATGGAAAAGAAGGGAGGCTTGATTTGCCTGGACTATAGGATAATTACCTGGAAGGGTATCTGTCTTTTTGAGAAATATGGTTTCCTTTTCCTCTTTATAAGCTAGCGTGATTTTTACCTGATTCAATTTCTTGATTGGTATAGGGATGGTAGGATACACTGAAGAGGAGAGGGAAAAGCAGAGCCAGCAATTTCTGGCTAAGGGTGGATTGGTCTGGTTTAGGAGGGAATGGGCAAGGTTAAGTGTTCGTTCAAGATGAGTGGAGGTGAGAAAGTTCCTTATGGGTATAGGAGATGAGGGTTGAAGTAGGATGAGAAGGAGAGCTAATCCCCACTTCCAGGGTTGGGATTGTCCTAAGTGGTGGAAAGGGTACATTTGGGATCTAAAAAGAAGGAAATCTCATCCCATAGAATGGTGGTGTTCTGGGGGCGAGTTTTAATTTGGAAAGCAGAACCATAGGGTATGCCCCAATAGTTTAGCTGCAGTTGAGGTAGTACCCGATAATGGCTTTGCCATCAGGGCTGTAAATTATTTGATAAATGGATTTTCTTTAGAAGGACCCAGTACCCTGGCTGTAGAGGAGTGGGGGCGGGGAGGGATGTCTCTCATAAAAGGTTGAGGGAGGACCTGATCAGCAACATCTCTCAGTAATTGATGGAAAAGATTTAAAACAGGGACATAGTCTCCTAGAGGAGTCTCTGTGGAAGGGAAGTTTCCTGATAAGAAGGGTCTTCCATACATGATTTCAAAGGCACTAAGAAAGAGGGTGCACAGGGCATTGCCCTGATGCACATAAGGGCTAGAAGTAGAAGAGTAGTCCAAGGTTCTTTAGTTTCAAGAGTTAATTTAGTTAGTTGAGAATTAAGAAATTCACCTTTTCTACCTTGCCTGAAGATTGGGGCCAGCAGGGGGTGTGTAACTTCTGGAGGGGAGGATAATGGTCTTAGCAAGTGGAATGTGGTCTAAGCAAAAGGTAATGTCCTTTGTGAAGTGGCCTAAAGGTCATTTCCCAGGGGAGGGGAATCAATTCAAGTGTGTGATCAAACCTAACAGAAAGATTGGCTATTTTATTATGAATAGCGCCATCTAAGAGGACAGCAAGCTAATTCTCAAGACTGAAACTCCCCAATGGCCTGCAGGATACAGGTTATATAGGGCAAAATTACAAGAAACCCTTGGTTAGTGGTTAGACAGCGTGTTGGGAGCTGATTGTTTGAAGGTGAGGTAAGGGTGATGAATCAGTTCTTGAAGACAGCTCTGAGTGTCGTTCCCCCCCCCCCCCCCGTCTGATCTTATGGGAAAGTAGCCCTAAGGTTTGTTCCACCTTAGGGCTCAGGAACTGATACATTACTTAAATCAAGATGTTATTGTCAGCCTACCAGAGGTGCAGATCATGTGACCATTAGGCAGGTGTTCTGTTGATTATCCAGGGGAGAGGAGAGGTCCTGAGGAGGAGGACGATGAGAGAGAGAGAGAGAGAGAGAGAGAGAGAGAGAGAGAGAGAACTATTTTTAGAGCTGGATTTAAAACTAACTTTTTTTTCTTTCAGCCTAGGTCTCTTCTCCTATAAGTAATCAAATGAAGTAAAACATTCCTTAACAGACCTAGGCTCTGCCCTTCGGGACTGGCCTTGGCCCTTAGGGACTAGGTTCACCTCTGAGAGTCTTGGCTCAACTCTTCCGGGCTAGGTTTGGCTCTTCGGTGCTAGGGTCATCCACTGGGGACTGTCTTTACCTCTTCAGGCCTAGACTCGACTCCTTGGGGCTATGCTAGGCACTTAGGGGCTAGGCTCCGACCCTCTGGACAGGGCTCAAATGTTTGGAGTTAAGCTTGGTTCTTTGAGCTAGGCTCGGCTTTTAAGGACTAGGCTGGGCTCTTTGGGCTAGGCTAAAACTAACTTTAATAAAAGTCATAATTCTTCTCTTTCTTTTGATCATTCTTCAGTCTTGAGGGAGAAAGGGTAAAGACCCCTCTAGCTGCTTCCTACTGAAAATTCAGGGGCAGAGTTTGGGATTAGAGGAATGAAACTGTCTTATATTTACTAGTAATTAAAAATATTTTTTAGTTTCTGATCTATCATGAATACTCTGTACCTTCATAATGTTTGCTTTTTCGATGAGAGCACTGTCTTTGGTCCTAAAGATGAAATATTTCCTCAAAGACATATGACCTTTAACAATTAAAAAACAATATGCTAAGGGTTATCAATATAATAACAACCAGGAAAGAGACTTCCCCCAGAAGGTAGCCAGGAAAAGAGATCACAGTGGGTCTTCCTTTCTCACATCTTGTAACTAAGTAGCCTTCTGTGTGATTCTATTTTTTTCTGAGTCTGAACTTCCCCAGAGGTGTGAATGTAGGTATAGCATATTGTGTTAGCTGCTGTATAGATGACTTTTCGTTTTGCCTGCAAGTAATCTAGAGCAGCCCTGTTGTCGAAGCATCCACAGGTGCTGAGGACTCTCGGAGATCTGCTGGAGTGTTAGAGTTGAGCAGTAGAACAGGTAAATGGCAGACTGTTCGATTCCATAATATCAGGTATTTAATAAGAGATGTGTCTATGAAAACAAAGTAAAAACAAAGGCTAAGTAGAGCAAATTATAAACCAGCTTCTGGCCTGGCCAATGTAGCTCAGTGGTTGAGTGTTGACCTATGAACCAAGAGGTCACAGTTAGATTCCTGATTGGGGCACACACCAGGACTGTGGGCTAGATCTGTGGTGTGGGGAGTGCAGGAGGCAGCCGATCGGTGATTCTCTGTCATTACTGATGTTTCTGGCTCTCCCTCTCCCTTCCTCCCTGAAATAAAAAAGATATATTTAAAAATAAATAAATAAATAAACCAACTTCTGAGTTTTTAAAGCTGTCAGTGGAGATTTCCAGATGTAAGGCTACAGGCATCTTTAGTAGTTTAAAATGTCTCTGATGACATCATCAGGTGTCCAGGAAAACTTCATGGCTTCAGTCATAGATTGTTTAAATGTGAGTTGTGGCAATTGTATATCAAGCTGTCCATCTTTAGTTTTCATGGCTTTGGAGAAAGACAGTTTTAGTTCTCAATGATTCCTAGACAAAGGATTGGAGAAAAATGAAACATGTTTGGCGAATCATAGCAGATATTGGAGGAAACTAAAAGAATTCAGGATCCATTCCATTTTATAAGCAGGGGAAAAATACACCAAAAGCCAATGAAAATAACTAGAGTCTAATATCTACAAAAGAACAGATTCTTATAAAGAGAACAGATTCTTATTGAACTTATGCAAATAATAAATTTTTATTTGTCTTAATCATTTCATGATTACAATTATTCCTTAGAGTTCTATAAATCTTTATCCATTTTAAAGGCATAATATTAAAGTTTGTTCTCAGAGACCTGTATTGGGAATAAAGAATCCTCTTTATCTTTCTGAAGATGAAACATATTTGCAAAAGTATCAGAGTAAAATAATGACAAAAAATTAACAGATCTGATTATAATTCAATTGACAAAGAAATTTGCTTTTTTCTGCAACATAACATTTTAAGATACCAACTAGAATTACAAATAAAAATATTATATCCGGACTTTACAGACTCGTGGAGAATATAATCTCCTGAAAATTCATTTTTAGTAATGAATACAAATACCATATAATTATCATTTCTTTATTTGACAAAGCTTTCCATGTACTTTAGCATATCAAATAGGCCTAATTTGTTTAAATTTTATCTTTTGTAAAGAGAGAGAGAACAAATCTCTGGAGGCATACCAGGCACCCACTGGAATTACCCAAATCCATATCGAGGTTAAAATAAATAATAATAATCTCCTTTTACCTCCTGAACCCAGGGAAGTTTGTCAAACATGCTTGACCAAAAAGATCACATATCATTATGAAACAATATTAAATCATCCATTTGCTCTGAGTGAAAGTAAAAGATGTCAAAGATAAATGTAGGTGACCTATTATCATCAAAGCCTCAGTTCTTAGGATTGAGAAGACTGTTTTCTTGAGGGATCTAGTACCTGATTAAGAAAACAAAAAGCACAGAAATGTATTTAAATAAAATATCCAGTCCTTGCTTTCTAAGCAGAAAACTTTTCATAATATCTGGTGCAGAACAATATAGGAAAACTTTGTCCTTGTGACAATGTGAAAGAACCAAACTTCAATTCTGTATTAGCTTACTTTAGATATTTAAATTAACTTAATCTACTACTTTTATTTTAATACTAGAGGCCCAGTGCATGAAATTTGTGCTGGGGGGGGGGGGTGGTCCCTCAGCCTGGCCTGCACCCTCTCCAATCTGGGACCCCTTGAGGGATGTCTGACTGCCAGTTTAGGCCTGATCCCTGCTTGCCTGCCTGCCTGCCTGATCACCCCTAACCACTCTGTCTGCCAGCCTAATCACCCCTAACTGCTCCCCTGCTGGCCTGATCACCCCTAACTGCTCCCCTGCCTGCTTGATTGCTCCTAACCACCTCTGCCTCAGCCCCACACCTGAGACCCAGGCTTCCCTCCCTCTGGCTGGCCACAGGCACCTGGGACCCGGGCTTCCCTCCCTTTGGCCAGCGGCAGACACCCAGGACCTGGGCCGGCTCGGCCCGGGCCGGCCACAGGAACCCAGGACCACGGGCGGCTTCTCCCGGGAAGCCGCAGCTGCAGGTGCCCGGGACTGTGGGCGGCTTTGCCCAGGCCTGGCTTTGTCGGGAAGGAAATCTGGAAGATGTCCAGTCTAATCAGCATATTACCCTTTTATTAGTATATATTTTTCAGCTTGACCATTCATAGATTTTCCTTTCTTAGGATTCCTTTTCCACAAACCTCTACAACTTTCCTAGTCCCTCTTACTCTTCTTACTTATTCAGAAATAACCAACTGTATTTTAGAACAAACAACTTTCTTTCAATTCCTTAAAAAATGTATTTCCATACCTTATACCTTCCTTCACTGAAAACATACACCATTTCTTTCCATACTAATGTGAATGCAAAACCCTTATAACCTTAATTTTTACTGGCAACTTTAATATAAGTAATCAGTATTCTTTAGATTGGCAAATTTATAAATCATAACCTTTAGAAACATGTGTTCTTTTACTGGCAAAGCAGCAAACATTTTAATTAACATGTAAATTTATCTTTTAGTTTCTCTGTTATAAGAGGTCAATAGTAAGCAAACAGCCTGGCTGGCCTGGCTCAGTGGTTGAGTGGTCGACCTATAAACCAGGGTTCAATTCCTGGTCAGGGCACATGCCCAGGTTGTCAACTTGATCCCCAGTAGGGGGCATGCAGGAGGCAGCCGATCAATGATTCTCTCATCATTGATGTTTCTATCTCTCTCTCCCTCTCTGAAATCAACAAAAATATATATATTTTTAAAGTAAGTAAACTTAGACATCTCCAGCAATTAATGTTTTTACTAAAACATGTTGTTATTTCATGTTAGCCCATGTTGTTTAGTTTAACATTTGAAGATTGGAAATATCTAGATATTTAGTAATTTTTATCCCAAACTCAGTAAAATTCTAAAGTTTCAAGTTACCAAAGAGATTTAGAAAATGATTTAAGTACACATAAATTATAATTATTGCTAAAGAGGTAACCTAAAAGAAACGTTTTAACCCAATTTACATTCATTTAATTTACTTGCTTCTAACCAGTTTAGATTACTTATGAAAAATTTACCATACCAAATTATTTTTCTTGCTGATAAAGTTTACAACACAGATAACATGAGTTTATTTGACTAATAAACTCAGGTGGAATAAAAATATCATTTAATGCTGGTAATTTTAAAGATGTGCCTATATAACCTAACCAAACCAAACACAGAACCAGCTTTAATATCAAATATTTTTCCAAATCATGTGATTCTGAAAAGCATTTGGGTTAGTTTGTTTTATTTTTAAATATTACTATATAACCATTTGTTTAAACCAATTTAATATTAGAAATAAGCAATACCATTCAGCAGTAGAAGTATGTTATATCTACAACACACATACATAGATGTACATAAACATACAAATAAACATAAACAGAGATCTCGCAGCTTTAATTTTAATCACTAGCTTTTTATCCCAAGTACAATTCAAAACTTAGAGAAACAATTGGATCCAAAGTATATTTCCAGCAGATGGAATAATTTATTATTTTGTTCAGATGACCAAAGCTTTGCATACAGTAAAACAAATAATATGAACAAGCAACATATCTCACTCACTCACATTCCTATATCTACCAGCCGTGGGCAAACTACGGCCAACGGGCCGGATCCGGCCCGTTTGAAATGAATAAAACTAAAAAAAAAAAAGACCATACCCTTTTATGTAATGATGTTTACTTTGAATTTATATTAGTTCACACAAACACTCCATCCATGCTTTTGTTCCAGCCCTCCCGTCCAGTTTAAGAACCCATTGTGGCCCTCGAGTCAAAAAGTTTGCCCACCCCTGACCCAACGCCCCCGCCCCCGACACACACACACATACAATACTTTCAGATTTAATTTGCCAGCTTTAAACCAAACTCAAAATTGGCTTCAAGTTAAAAACAAAATTCCATGGCTGGGTCAAGCTTCTGCTGCCCACTCCTTCAAGATCTGCTGAAATGTGGAAAAGTGGCCAGAGTTGGCCCCCCAACCCATGAGATGCAACACAGACTCCACAAATAACAGATACAGTTCCAGTAGTCGATCCTAGTTGCTCATTGTAACATCTTAGCGCCCTTTCCCTAATACAGCCATGAGGGTGATCCCCAAACCAAGTCAATGAGTGCCTCAAGGGCCCAACCAAAAGAAATAGGGGTGTGTCCCTGAGATCACCCACCTTGAGGCTACTCACCAGTAAACATCTAAACCAAGTACCCAGTTTCTCTCACTGAGAAATGAAAGCACTGACGGTCAGGCGCGGCCAGTCAGGGGCGAGCCCTGCAGGTCCAGCCCCGAAACAACGAGTCCAGGCAGCTGCTCGGACAGATCCTGGGAGATTGCTACCAGCCAGGGGTTTCTGAAGAGGGGGCTGAAAGCCCGCTCAGGGCCGAGTCCCTCCCTAGTTGCCATTTGTGTTTCAGAACAGAAAGAATTTGCCCACCCAGTGCTGGCAGAGCCAAACTAGACACTGAGCTTTACAGTGGGGAAAGATGGGCTATTTTCTCATGAATGGCGCCACCCAGGAGAACAGGAAGCTACTGCGCAAAGCTGAAACTCCCCAATGGCCTGCAGGTTACATAGTACATGGGGCAAAATTACAACAAATCGTGGGCTGGGGGTTCAAGGTCATGCTGAGAGTTGGCTTGTTGGAGGGGAGGTAGGAATAATAAATCATTTCTTTGGGTCTTGAGGACAGATCTGGAGATTTTCCCCCAGCATCCCTGTCTGATCTCATGGGAAAGTAGCCAGGGGATTGCTCCACCTTAGGCTCAGGAACTGGAACACCACTTAGATCAAGAGGTTGCCTTTAGTCTACCAGAGGCTGGGACTCTGGGACCATTACTCAGGACCGGTACTGTCTTTTGCTACGGGAGTTGCTGATTATCTGGGGAAAAGGCTAGGTTTCTGAGGAGAATAGATAGATAGATAGATAGATAGATAGATAGATAGATAGATAGATAGATAGATAGATATGATTTCTACAGCTAGGATTTAAAACTAAATTTAATCAAAGTCATAAGGACCCTCAGTTCAAGAGAGAAGAAGAAAATCATCTCAGGGAAGAACAATGGCAGGTGGTGGACCAAGAACTGAAACTCTGGGGGGAAAAATTGGTAAGAATGCATTTGCCATTATTTTAACCTTTATATTATCAACTGTAAATGTGCACTGAGCTGGGTAGCATCAATGTTTTATTAATTCACAGTCTTAGTCCTCTGCAGATAGAAGGTATCAGACATGTTTGTTGAATTAAATGAAATTAAAATGCCATTTCCCAGCCTTGATGCTCTAATGAAAGATTTTCATAATGATAACCCTGAGCCTCAGTAAGACCCCAACATGTCTGAATTGTAGTTATTTATTCAATTTTGCCCAATACTGAGACGGCTTTAAACATATGTTGGTGCATTTTTTTCTTGTTGTTTAAAAATCAGTAATCAATGTGTGGTGTAAGTGGTAATTCACCAGAGCACTTGATTAACCTTAGCCCATGTTGTTTAGTTTAACATATAAATGAGTTTGCCACAGAATGCAACTGAATTAAAGTCCATTTTTAATTATTTTCCTGGTTCCTTGATCCTGAAGACCTCTAAATCTTAGATTAGATTTAAAGGCCAAAATCCTAAATTTCTCAAAAACGTGCTTTTTTTGGTCTAACTTTCCTTTCCACTGCACCCACCACCCCACTAGGTTGGCCATATAAAATACAACAAATAATTGAATAATTTTAATATAAGCATGTGTCAAATATTGAATGTTATATACAAATACAAGAAATTATTTGTTGTTTATCTTAAGTTCATATTTCACTGGGTGCCTTGTATTTTGCAATGACTAAATTTGATAACCCTACTTATCCACTTGAAGTTACTATAACTAGAATATGGCGAAAAAAGAATCTCTCCATGAAACTTCTAAACTCTCCTTCAAAATGTCAACAAATAAGATATTGAATTTACTTTCATTAGTGAGATAACTGTATTAAAGAGATAAAATAAAATTATCTAACTACAATATACCAACCAGATGCAAATTTATAAAACATTTATAACTATGGTGTTTTATACCCTATATAATAATAGCTATCTTAAGAATGCCAGAAATGTACATTAGTGATCATGTTTTACTCTAAAATATTTTTTAAATAATGTGCGAGTTAAAAAATTAAACTTTTAAATTTTCACCTTTTCAAGTTGGCAATGATGACAAAACAATTTTAAATGAAAGAGCATACATTAAATATATATATATATATATATATATATATATATACTGTAAAATGGATATAAATTCTCAAATATTCTAACTACAGAATATCTAAAAGGGATCTTTTCCCTTGTAATGTTATATTGTAAATGTGCTGCCACCTTGTGATGTTTTGAGGTATGGCAACTTAACTCAGTACATTCACATGTTACACCAGATAGATAATTTGATTAATTCTAAAATCATCCTTCAAGTGCTTAATATTTTTTTTCATTTTACCCAAAATTTTAATATGGTTTAATACCAAAGAAGAGCTCTCAAGTACTTAATGCAATTATTTTCTAGGAGTTTAATATATTATCTGCAAATCAGTATGTCATTCTTTAGATAGTTACTAAATTGTGTCATTTAGTACTACATTAATTTCTCTTTTATGCATGAATTTAGTTTGCATCTGCATGTGTGTTCAGTTCACTTGACCTTTCATCTTGAATTTCCAATAAACTGTAACTCGGTGTGTCCAAAATGGAACTCATTATCTTTCTTCTACCACAACATGTAATCTCTAAATGGATGCCAATACCATATAATTTATTATCCAAACCAGAACACTTTTGGAAATAGATGATATGCTTTACTAATTATTTCAGCTAAATAGGTATAAGCCAATACTAGCTCAAGCAAACTGGTCTCATTAAATATAAGTAATTCTAGTCACCAAACTAGAAAATTTGGAGTTACGGACTACTGGTTCATCTAACTGAGTGGGAGCCTCCATCCCAGACTTCCTATATTCCTTCTACCTATTTTCTCCCTTCTGTCTTCACTTTCTTCTCCATTGTCCATCATACTGGCCGACATTCTCAATGTCCTTGTCCTGTTGTCTGCAGAGGGATCTGCCAGTCAAAAATTCCTTTTTAGGAAAAATTGAACTATTCACTCTCTCTGCTTGATCCAAACTACTGTAAACTGCTAGGAAAAACTTGTATCACCCTGAAGAATAGGAGCACCATACACCTTCTTGTTTCTGACTTCAGCTGGTCCTTAATGCTGTGTGGCTGTCCTACCATATTTCTTCAAAGTGTTTTGCTTCTTGATCTCTCTGTAGCAGATGTCCAAGCCTCCCTACTTTATCCTGAAAATAGAAGCCAGCTATAAAGAACTGCCTTCTCACCGTCCTGCCACCCGAACTAGTCCCTGATTTCTCGCAGCCCCACATGTTCTTTTACTCTTCTATTAGGAGAAAAAAAATGGTCTCCTTTACCTCTAGAGCAGTGGTTCTCAACCTTGGCTGCACATTAGAATCACCTGGGAATCTTTTTAAAATCCTGATTTCTGGGCCTCATCCTCTGGAAATTCTGTTTCTTTGTTACTAATGTTGTGGCCCCACCCCATAAGAAAGAAACAGAATTTCCGGAGGATGAGGCCCATAAATCAGGATTTTAAAAAGATTCCCAGTGATTCTAATGTGCAGCCAAGGTTGAGAACCACTGCTCTAGAGTCTAAGGCAGACATTGCCCCCTGAGCTCTAGGTCCCTTATCCTTCATCATCTCAAAAACATCCATTATCAATTAGCCTCTTTCCCTCTTGTATCTTCATCTTTCCCACTCTGGCTATTTCTTCCTCATGGCATTTAATCATGGTCAAATCTTTTTGTCTTGAAATATATGAATTTCCCTACTCTCACATACATTCTATCTACCAATCTTACTCCTACCAAAGCCACACCTCATGAATCACCTCTGCTCACTCTCTACCCCGTCACCCCCTCCACCCCTGAACTCACTGCAACGTGCTCTCTCCCTCACCTGCTCCACTGAAAGGCTCCTCAGGAGACTCACCAGCGACTGTTTTCAATGTTTTCTTCGTGGCATTTAATGCTGGTGGCCAAGTTTCCTTCACAGCAACCTCTTGGCTTCTTTTTTAAAAATTTATCTTCATTGTTGATAGTATTGCAGATGCCCCTCTGTTTTTTTCCCATTGACCCTCTCTAACTGTCAGCCGCCCCTCCCAAACCCCTGGGCTTCTGTGACATCGCACTTTCCTGACTTTCCCTGGACTTCTTTGATGACTCAGTCTCCCTCTCCATTTCAGGTGTCTAAGGAGAAGCCTACCTGCTCCTTGGCAGCCTGCGTTCTAATAGCCCAGGGCGCCTGGCCCTCACTCTGCCTACCTATTCTCCATGTGCACTTGCATCTGCTTCCCTGCATCACACCACCATCACCTATGGGCCCATGACTCCCAGATCACTGCATCTGTCCAGAATTTTCTCCTGAGTGTCCAAACCACAAGCATCTTACGACTAGGAGGTCTCATAAGCACCTCACACTCCATAGGTCCCAAATGAACAACTTTTTTTTTCTCCTGTATTTGGCTCCATTTTCTCTCTACTCTGTTTCCAAAAATAAAAACATGGGAGTCATCATGTTTTTATTCTATTTCATAAGTATCTCTTGAATATACACACCCTTTTCTATCTCCATCAGTAGAATACTTATCCTTTGTTAACATCCTCTTTGCCTGAATTCTAGAAAATCTATCCATTGGTCTGTGTCTCCAGTCATGTTGCTTTCTCATGCATCCCCCCAGCCCCAACCACCCAGTGCCCCCTGAAGTTAGAGTAGTCTTTCTAAATTGTAAATCTGTAAATATTTGCCTACTTAAGCCCTTAAATGCCTTTTCTTTTAGTGAAAATTTAATGCAAATTATTTAATTCTAGAGGCCCAGCGTGTGAAATTGCGTGCGGTAGCCCACCGCTGCTCGCAGCTCCACCCACCCATCCTCATGGTGACTGGTCATTTGGTCATCAATGTTGTCATGGACATTGGCATTTTATACATATAGATAATTTGCAAGGTTCTCAGTAATCAAGTTTAGCTAACTTTTCCAGACTAAGCTCCCTTATCTAAAATAACCTAGCATACCTGCTAACAGGACCAAATAACCAAAAAATCAAGACAAAAAAATAGAAACAGATTAATATGAGATATAAATATTAGAGTTAGCAAATGCAGATTTTGTATGAGTAATATGTTTAAAAAATTAGATTGTAAGAGAATTTTTACCAAAGAACTGGAAATGACAGGAAAAGGAGTCAAATGGAAATTCTAGAACAGAGAAACATAATAGCTAAAATTAAATAGTTCATGCATGAGTTTCTCAAAAAGTTTAGGCACATTGAGGAGATGGTTAGCACACTGGAAAGTAGGTTTGAAAAAAAATAACCAGACTGAAACCTGAGAGAAAAAAGGAAGAAAATTACTGGGTGAGAGGTGGAGGGAAGAAGTGAACATATTATGTGGGATGTAGACATTGGCATCCCAGAAGGAGAAACAGCAATGGGACAGAAACAGTCTCTTAGAAATAATAGCACAACAGCCCCAATAGGATAAATAATAACTAATCAAAAATAAAAAGTAAAAAACCCATGCCCAGACATGGCATAGAGAAACTGCTGACATGTCAGACTCTTAAAAGCTTCCAGAAACAAAGGACTTCAGATCAACTAACAAGTAGCAAAATTAGCCAGTTGGAAATAATGCTTTTCTTTCCACTTTAGGAAATGCCAAAAATCAGTGGGTTGGTTTGACTGCATTCTGGGTAGATATTATCTGCGTGGTCTGCTTTCTCTGAAAGAGCAAAGTCTTCCTGCATAGAGGGAAGTAGGTGCACCTGGTGCCCCAGAGAAGCTGGATGGAGACATATTTTAGTGTCAACCCATTTCTACAACTTGTTTTTAGATGCTGTACCATCCTATTGCTAGCTACCTAGGAAAATTACGGAAGCTGTCTGGAAGGTTTATATCCCTCTTTATCACTAATGTGATTATTTGTTTTAATCTGGAATACCTTGTATTTCAAGAACTGGAGAGAGTGCAAATACCAATTACTCAGAAAAAAAGAAACTTTTAAAAGAATAATTCAAAGATGGAACTCAATAAATCATGTTAAAACATAAGATGCCACATGCATTTTACAGTGTGTTATTTGAACTGAAGCAGGGACCCAATGGATCTTGTGAGCAGATTCAAACTAGGTATATGGTTTACATTTTTATTTCTTTTTTTTCCTTTGGAAAGGAAGATGCTTCCGAACTTTGTAACTTTATCACTATCTGATGTTATTCTAAATTGCAAAGAGGAAATTAATACGAAGATTGAAAAGTTTATGATCTATACAGTTTATTTTACAATATTATAACTATTATATTTAATGCACCGGAAGGCAGGCCTTGAGAGTGAAAGCAAAGTTATCACAAAGATTCTGATCATTTCCAGAATATCTGTCTTCTCTTCCCAAACACTCAAGAAGTTCAATTCCTCTAAGTCTTTGCTGAGCCCTTCTCTTGGACAGGACTCCCTTACCTTCTATCCTTCCCACCAAAAATAGGGCTCACACTAGCATTATCAACATAACATTTCCTCCAGGCAACCTTACACTGAACTACTGCTTGGAATTAGTCACTTATTTTTGAATTCTCTTTAATATTCTGTATGTACCATTACTTCAGTTAGTATTCTTTTCTATATATTTTTACTGTAACTGTTGAAATGTCTTTCTTTCCCTAATTTATAGCCTCCTTGTTAGCCAATTGTTTTATCCATTTCATGTCCTTCAGAGTTCTGACCTCAAAGGTTAGACTTGGAATCTGAGTTCAAAGGACTAATCTGTTCCAACTTTCCACCCACTAGCAGAATCCCTTGTGTAATGTAATTGACAGATGTTTGTCGATCTGCTTCAACACCTGCAGTGGCAGAAAGCGCTATGTATTTCACAGGCAATTCATTTCACTTTTCAGGACTTACCAGAAAGTTCTTCCTCACATTGAGCAAAATCAGTTTCCTTAACTTCCATTCATTTTTCTAGGTTTGCCCTGTGAAGCTACATTGAATAACTTTAATATCTTCCCTGGTTCATATCTGGGCAATTTTTTTCTAAATGCTAAACATTATGTTTTGTTCTGTAAATTTTTATTATTTCAGGCACACAGATTTCCACTTTGCAGATCATTTTATTTCTTCTAGCTCCCAAGTCACATTGCAATTACTCTTAGTATTATCATTATCACCCAAGTATAGGTTTTGAGTCTTGAAATTCTAAGACTAAAAGGGGAAAAACTCATTTATAATAACATGACTTGAAAGCAAACCTCTTGAATTGATCATGCTCAGAGAATTATAGATATGAATAAGATAACGTCTTTGTCACTGGAAAGGTCTCCTTTCATTAAACAAATAGCTGGTGCAGCAGAGAAATGGAAAGTAAATGTCAATGCAGAGTTGAAAACCTTTATTTTGAAATCAGAAGGCATAGATCATCTGCACTCTCACTGTGACTTTATTTCATTATGTATTGTTACTACTTCAAATTAATCTTCAGGCAGCAGAATGAGAGGAGCATTGTACCATCATTAAATATCTGATTTCTTAAACAAGTCATATCAAAAATTGAAACCTAGCTTAGTCTGATAGCTATTTTAATGGTAACGCATTAATTGCTCCAAGGTAAAATGAAATAGTTTGATGAGTTTGAGATCTAAATAGTAAAGGAAAATGCCAACTCACTTATAAAGCAAAATGAGATCTTAACTTACATTTATGTGCATCCTTGGAAAAAATGCACCCCATTCTACCCCACCCTCATCATATCTTGCCTAAACCAGCATGACAATATCCATAATAAGAATGAGAGGTGGCCCTAACTGGTTTGGTTCAGTGGATAAAGCTTCGGCCTGTGGACTGAAGTGTCCCAGGTTCGATTCCGGTCAAGGGCATGTACCTTGGTTGCGGGCATATACCCAGTAGGGGGTGTGCAGGAGGCAGCTGATCGATGTTTCTCTCTCATCGATGTTTCTAACTCTCTATTCCTCTCCCTTCCTCTCAATAAAATATATTTTTAAAAAAGAATGAGAGGTGAACAATCTGAGACCCCCTGAATAATGATAATGCTTCTAGATTCTGAATGGCAGTAGATTTGCTATAGTCGGTAACTGTCCCCTCAAACTAATGGGAGGAAGAGGGTCATTCAGAGACAGGACATCTGTAGTGCCTGGAATGCCAGGTTGACGATACTTTAAAGATCTTGCTCCACTTTTGTCTCAGACAAGCAATCTGCCTTGATCCTTACCTTTATTCTGCTCATATGGTGCATTTTTTTTTCCTTTGGCCTTTTTTATTCAGATTTTCTCTTTGCCACTGGCTTTATGAAATATAAATATGTGCCTTGCTTTAATTTTCTTCATGTTTCTGGTGCTTGAGTTTTGTAGAGATTCTTGGATCTGTGGGTTTACAGTTTTCATCAAATTTGAAAATTTTCAGTTTTTATTTCTTCAATTTTTCCTAACCCCCCTCCTCTCCTTTCAAACCTCTAATTACATATTTATTTGAACACTTAAACTGTAGTTATGTGATTTTCTTTTTTGTTTTTCAGTCTGTTTTCCCTGTGCTTTATTTTAGATAGCTTCTATTTTAACATCAATTCCATTAATCTTTTCTTCTGTATTGTCTAACTTGCCATTAATTTCATTCAGTAAATTTTTCATCTTGGACATTGTCTTTATCTCTAAATGTTTTCCATGTGTCTTTTGGAAATGTCTTTTCCATGCCTCTATTTAACATGTTCAATAATTCTTATAGCTTCTTGAACATTTGGAATACAGTTATAATATAGCATTTAAATTATTTTATCTACTATATCTATCACTGATTCTATCATCAGTATCATTTCTGAGTCAGTCCATTGATTGCCTTTTCTCTTCATTATTTTTTTGGGATATTTTTCTGTTTCTTTTCATGCCTGGTAGCTTTTTATTGAGTGCCATAAAATATGAAATTTGCCTTATTTTGTGCTGACTATTTTTTTATTCCTTCAATCATTATTATACTTTGCTTGGTAATGTGATTAGGGTACTTAGAAACAGTTTGATTCTTTCAGATCATTCTTTTAAGCTTTGTTAGGTGGTACCAGAGTGGCATTATTTTAGTGTTAATTTTCTCCCACTGCTGAGTAAAGATGCTTGTTAGGACTCTAAACCAATGCCACGTGAATTATGAGGTTTTCTATTTTGGCTGCTGGAAACTAGTGCTATTGCCAGTGCTGTGTGAATGCTAATCTTTTGGAATGATTATTCCCTGGACTTGGACAGATTCCTTACCCACATGTACTAATAAGTCCTCAATTGAATATTTCAGGGACAGTTTCTATAAATCTCAAGAGTTTTCTCTTTCTGCCACTCTCTCCCCTCCCTCCCTTCCCCTCCCTTCCTCTCCATTATCCTATGACCTCTATGATCTCTAGCTTCCTTAGATTTCCAGAACTCTGGGCTCCATCCCCTCAGCTCAAGTTGTCCAATGGGCTCTGCATACGTTCCATCTTCCTGCACTGCAAACGACCTTTAGGCAATAAGCTCAGATAATCACACAGCTCACTTCATCTGTTTCCCGTTAATCAGAAGTTACTGTTTTTCTCTGCCTAATGTCCAGTATCATGAGTGCTGTTTATGTCTATATTTTGTCCATTTCTTTTAGTTGTTTTAGACAAGAGGGTAAATACGGCCCCTCTTACTCCATCTGCATTGGAAACTGAAGTTGTAAATGGTTTTATTTTCATATTTTGCTTCTTTTTACTTTTCTAGTTTCTTTAAAATAGTACACACATACCTATAAAAATTGTGACATTAAAAATATGTGACTTTTTATTTTTTATTTATTTTTTCTTTATTGATTAAGGTATTACATATGTGTCCTTCACCTCCCATTGCCCCCCCCCCCTCACTCTTGCCCTCAACCCCCCCCCCCCCCCCCGGTGTCTGTGTCCATTGGTTAGGCTTATATACAAGTCCTTTGGCTCTCTCCCCCTTACCCCCACCCTCCCCTATCTTCCCTCTGAGGTTTGACTGTCTGATTGATACTTCTCTGTCTCTGGATCTGTTTTTGTTCATCAGTTTATGTTGTTCATTATATTACTCTGCAGGGAAAAAAGAAGGAATTCTTACCATTTGCAACAGCATGGATGGAACTGGAGAGCATTATGCTAAACAAAATAAGCCAGTCAGAGAAAGATAAATATCACATGATCTCACTCATTTGTGGAATATAAAATATGTGACTTTTTAAAATAAAATAAGCAGTGTAGTATTAAAAGATTTATTTGGTAATTAATCACATTAACATGTCTGATAGCTAATATGTAACTACATAAATAGCTTTCAACTTCTTTACCAATATCCAGATTATATGAGATATTTCCCCCTAAGGCAGTGGTTCTCAACCTTCTGGCCCTTTAAATACAGTTCCTCATGTTGTGACCCAACCATAAAATTATTTTCGTTGCTACTTCATAACTGTAATTTTGCTACTGTTATGAATCGTAATGTAAATATCTGATATGCAGGATGGTCTTAGGCGACCCCTGGGAAAGGGTGTTTGACCGCCAAAGGGGTCACTACCCACAGGTTGAGAACCGCTGCCCTAAGGATAAAATCAAGGCACACAAATATAATAATTTAGGAGAAGAAAATGCAAGACCTGTTTTGAAAAGAAAGATATAAAACCCATATCGATTAACACTAAAATGTTACAATGGTACCTATTAGAATAGCATTTACTTGGTTGTAAGTATAAATTACCCAATATTTTCCTTATTCTAGGTTCCAGTGTACTCCTCAAATATTTTTTTATAAAACCTTTTAGTCCCCATTACAGATGTTTCCTCCATGACCAAGCAGCTAATGAGAATTCCATGGCCTAAATGCTCCACTTTGAATAACATCTTATGCTTTCCCCAAACTCAGAAACTCATCACACTCCTAAAACCTGTTTCTACATCTGTGACTTTGGCTTTTATGATCTCCTTGGGTGGCTCATTTTTTCCCCTGGCATTTCTAACCCTCAAATTATGAAACAATGTCTCTGAAAAAGGTCTCAGAGATTTCTAACTATTTTCTTGCTTTGGGTGTTTTAGGAGCAAACAGAGAAGACCAAGGTATTTCCATAATTTAAAATGTCTTTTCCATTGTACCCAGCCCAAACAGATAGGACAGAGTACTGATGCCAGGAATGTGTCCCATGCAGCCTTTCTTTTTAAATAAGGTAAAGAGTGCTTCCTCAATTAGTTGAAACTTCTGGGTGGTCTTTTCAAAAATACTTCTTTGAAGAAAGTAGTGAACTAATAATACTGTAAATGTAAAATAACATTAGTCCTTTAACTTTGAAGCTAAGAAAGAATGAAAAGCAATTTAGTGTTCTTGTTTATTCATATAAAATTTCCTATCTCTGACTTTTAAGAGGGAAAATTTCTACATAAATCCAGTAAAAGACATTTTTATTTAAAAAATATGTGTATGCAACTGGGCTTAGAATTAGCCAAGTTTAACTAATTGTGTGTGTAAACTACTTGGTTTGCTTCTTTTTATATGTAAATAGATGTGCATACACACATGCTACATTCTGTACTAAAGTCAGTGTATGATAAATTTAAAAGATCTGGGATATATAATACATAAAAAATGTCTTTTATTTCTGAGAAAATTGGCCATTTTTGGCCTTACTTCACACATTTGATTCTTTCAGCTCTGAAATCACCCCTGTGTGTTCTCTTGATATTATCCTCCCATTACAGTTTGCCTTTGGCAAAATACTAAAGTCATTGAAGTTGCTTTTGTGGGCATGCCATTTTCTTCCAAACACTCCTTTTTCCTTTTCCCTCTTTTCGGCTGGTCAGTTAAAAAAAGTGTATTTCAGTTGTGAGAGCATTCACTGACCTTTAAAATATCCATTTAGGCAGCGGTGCCCTCCAGAGAAACGTAGGACAGGCTGACAGTATGTGTAATCTTTACTACACAGACCCCCATAACTGGGATTTTCATCACTACACTGGCTGTGTCCATGGAACAGTTTGGCGGTGAAAACAGTCACCCTTTAGGTGTTCAGAATGTTTAATTTTGACCTTGGCTAAATCCAGTGACCCCAAACCCTCCCCATCCAACCACCCCAAATAGAAAGGGTAGTGAAATCTGTTACACAAAAAGAAAATCTTCTACAAATAGGGGCCTAATAATTGGGATGACTGGTTAGTGGACTGAGCAAATTTAAATAAGACAGACTGTACGCTCATTGTAGACTGCAAATCCTCCAGGCAGGCTCATTCTAAATGGCACTTTTGGCTGTGTAAATGCAATGTCTGTACAAAGAATCAGACTTACGCCTGAATGCAGAACATGGAGTAAAATTCCCCATGGTGCTGGTGAGTTTCCTCAGCTCTTGACCAAATGGGCATTAGCCGGCAAATGAATACTGTCAGGGCCTTCAGTTTAGTTTTCTTGGCTTATGGCTTTACTAGTGGAATTATTAGTAACTATTCTTCACTGTGCTTAAGGAGAAAGAGAAGTTTCCTGCTCTGTTCACCATTGCCCCGAATACACCATTTTTTTAGTGTTATTGTCTCCCCAGTCTGTATTGATAATTCCCATCTAATAAGCTTTCCTCAAATACCCATTATCCAAAATTTAAAGAAAAAAATGCTGAAAGCTGCATTTGGCAAATACTATTCCAGGAAATTAGCCAAAATTGTGGGTGCCCACAAAGAAGGTCAACAACCATTTGCTTTTCATGTGCATTTAATTATTGGAGAGAATTTGATTTGCCAATTATGCTAGTATTTTTGAAGCAGCTCAATTTTACAATTGGGAATAAGGAGCTCTTAAAGTGGGGACTGTGCCAGTGAGCTCATGCCAGATCCATTGTGGGCACCAAAAGTTCAACTTATGAAGAGAACCAAATAAAGAATGACAGGAACCATGCTGCTGCATAAAGATAAATATAGGTTGTGTTTCATAACAAGCAGCCAAGGAGGATGGTGTGATTCAGTGGTCATTGGGATGACTTCTCGGACAAAATATTTCTCCTGTTGCCTAAAATGTTCACTCTGGAAGATGAACCTTTGAATCAGAAGCATTATTAGAGAAGCAAGAGATCATTAACAAACTAAAAAAAGAAAAGAAAAGAAAGAAAGTGTTGTTTTCAAAGGAAGAGAATCAGAAAGGAGCTAACAGGTGGGAGAGCCTAGAAAGGTAGATCTGTCAGTAGCTAGAATGTTCCAGACACCAGCGTGTTCTAAAGAGAGAAAAAATAAAGATTGAAAACAAAGGAAGGAAGGAAGGGATATTAGAGCAAATTTACTTGGTCTTATCTGGCTTATTTTGTGACCTAGAATTTCTTATCTATCTAATATTTGCACCTGAAGGAAATCAAGGGGGTAAAAGGAGCCTTTAAATGTTTCCGTTGAAAAGCAGTAATTAGGAATGTTATATGTAAATGCATTTGAGACTAGGTATTTTAACACAAAAATTAGTCAATCTCCTGATGTATTTCTCTTTTTTTCATTATGTGAACTAAAGAATAGGATGTTCCAAACATTAACATTGACAGAAATAACTTGCAAAATAGTCATGAGGATGTTTGGATGTTTTCCACCCTATTTGCTGGAGATTCAAGGACTGAAAATATACAACGTGGGCTTTGCTCTGACCAAAGCAGTTGTACTTAATTGGGGACATTAAGTGTCTAATCACATTAGGATGACACCAATGCCATCCAATGGGATTTAAAGAGGTCATTCCTGGTCATTCCATAATGGTGAGAGATATTTGGGGCTATGGGTTGCATTTTATATACTTGCCTTTAAAATATTGTTGAATACATGCTTTAAATAAAATGTCAGTAAGTAGCTATTCTGCCTATGCATATGGCTAAACAGAAATGTATGCTTTGGCTCTAATGGCTATTTTGCAAGGACCTTCATAAACTATTACTAAAAATGCAAATTGTGCTCAAGAGGTCTCTAACTGAGGGCCATGCTTTTCTCCTCAATGGGAGAAACCGCAAGCAGATGCATCCTTGGGCCATTCACCACATACAGACAGAATATTTGCCAATTGTGCAGTTTTTAAAAATTGATTTTGACTAGATCAGATCGCTGAAGTCAATGGTTCAATAAGATTATTGTCTTTTCCTCTTTATTTTTTTTAAACAACCAGTTGTCCTTTTATATAACAGTTATGTTTTACATTATTTTAAGTACATTTCCTCTTTTGTTTATATGCCAAAATAGCCTGGCTGGTGTTGCTCAGTGGTTGAGTGACCTCCTGAACCAGGAGGTCAGGGTTTGATTCCCAGTCAGGGCACATGCCCAGGTTGTAGGCCAATCCACAGTGTGGGGCATGCAAGAGCAGCTGATCAATGATTCTTTCTAAATATTGATGTTTCTATCTCTCTCTCCCTCTCCCTTCCTCTCTGAAATCAATAAAAATATATTATTTTAATATAGAGATATATAGATAGATAGATGCCAAAATACTTGTCACCTTACCTACTTTAACTTTAAAACAGCCAACTTAAGCATCCTTTTAATTTTGTTGTTGTTGTTGTTATCAATGGCATTTTTACAGAATGAAAGTCTTCCCTTGAAATTCAGGAATGAAAAAAAAACCAGCACACCCTTCCAGATGTGGAGAAAATAAACTTACCCTGCCCTTGAACTTCCCATAATTTAAACGACCTTCTTTTGTTTTGTGTCACTGCATCCCACCTGCTTTACTATCTCCTCCAACGCTTTACTTTCCGACCCTTTGGCCCAGCAGTAAACCAGGACGCTTTCCTAAGTTCACTTGCTGAACTGTCTCCAGTGGCAGATGTGGGGTGAGCGATAGGACATATGAGTGTGTTTCATTGGATTTGAGGCATTGCATTTTCAGTCAGCATAAGCAGAATGAAGAGGCGACATAGATGCCTGTGAATTTATTCATTGCTATAAATTACTCTCTAAAATCCAATGACACTGAGCCTTCTTACTTCATTGCTGCTATTACTATGACCAATTCAGATAAAGTATGTGGATTTCACTATATTTTTCTCTCATACAAGCCGAGAGAGATTTCCATAAGCTTGGCAGCAAAGGACAAGCAGAGTTCGAAAGTCTCTCTAAGGAGATTATATTTGACTCTGGTCTTGTTGTCCCTTCCACTGTTTGACCACTAGTAACAGCCACTAGTACCAGTCATACCTTTCCCTAAGACAGCGGGCAAATAAGCCTGCAAGGGCTGCATCAAAGGACATGATCCTTAAGCAAATTTTAAATTAGGAAGCAGGAGGAAACGAGATAGACAACTTGGCCTGGAGTCTTGTTCTTTTCTTGTTCCCCTACTTGACTATATTTGTTTTGAGTCTGCCATTGGTGGTAGCACCGTTTCAAACCTTCTCCAGAGTACCAGAAGAAACGAAACAGGAAATGCTGATGCAAATCAATCCCACTCTCACCGAGCCTTCAGTGGCTAGCCCTGTGCTTGTTATCCATCAGCGTGAGCGTGCTCCATCAATAAAGTGGGCTGGGCAATAGCAGTGGAGGTGGAGGAGGTGGACAGTTACCAAGGAGAGCCCATGTAAATGCCTTAACAGCTCTTCTACTGTATGTTCCCCTACAAATGGACTTCAAGAACGTGTATGGAAATACTGGTAGACAGGTATAGGAATCGCCTGCTGTTGACCAAAAGTGGTGCTTTTATGTCAGAGTAGATTATACTTTTCATATGAGCAGCAAACTTGCAAGATTGGCCCATGACAGGTTGAGGTTGAGGCAGGCCAGAAAGGGTCACAGCGATCAACACAACATGAAGTTAACCCTCCTGCACCCTCCCCATCAGCTGTGTTCTGGACGCAGAAATGCCAATCTCTTTTGTCATTCACTGAACACTCACTGGAAACTCACTAGATGCCAGGACTATAACGACTACTCAAATATGGTTTTTGTCCTCAGGCAGTTTCAACTTTTGTAACACTTTCAGGTGCTTCATCATTCATTTGAAAATTATGTGATGGTTTTCTACATTTGTATGAATTGTGATGATTTGTTTATTAGGTAAGTTTTGCATTCATCTTCCTTTGTAAGCAGCATATACATGACATGATTAGGACAATCCTCTTTGTCATGTGCTCTAACACAGATGTAATTTTAGGGCATTACTATGAGATATGTAAAGATAAGGTGGGTAATGTGTGGTGGATGTGGCATTTACAATGGTTCTCAACCTTCTGGCCCTTAAAATACAGTTCCTCATGTTGTGACCCAACCATAAACTTATTTTCGTTGCTACTTCATAACTGTAATGTTGCTACTGTTATGAATCGTAATGTAAATATCTGATATGCAGAATGGTCTTAGGCGACCCCTGTGAAAGGGTCGTTCGACCGCCAAAGGGGTCGTGACCCACAGGTTGAGAACCTCTGGTCTAGAAGAACTGCCAGCACCAGCCTGGTCTCCAGCCAGTCCCTCTGATTACCCTCCTCTCTAGCCCCACTGAGCTCCATGCAGTCATACAAGCAGCCCAAGCCCTCTCACAGCTCACTTCCCCTGCGGGTGCTACTCTAGCAGACAGCAGTGTCTGCCCCCTCCTCTCTAGCTAGCTCTCCTCTTGCAGATCCAGCTGAGCAATCATCTTTGCAAAACCGTTCCGTCCACTCTCAGGCTGGGTGAGGTGCCTGCCAAGGCTACTGCTCTGCACAGCTCCAGGGGGTGCTGTTCTCTGTGCCTAGTGGAGAGACCCTTCTCTTTCTACGGACGTATCCTGGGTATGCCTGTGTGCACTTGGCATCCTGCTCTGTTCTACTGCTTGGAGGGCTCCCTGAAGGGTAACTGCTTTGGGATCTGAAGCTGAGCCTTTTTCCACGTGCCCGGCATAAACTGGTGCCTGTGGATGGATGATTACTTGGATTGTGGCTTCCTTTGGCACAGTACATGATTTAGGAGCTCCTGAGATATTTAAGCTAGGTTTTCTCTCCCTGGATCTGTTCAGATGGTTCACTTAGCCTCTCTGGCTGTTTTTTTCTCTCTTATGGTATCTGACTTTCTCTCATTTCCGGTGGCTGTGCTGCTGGCTGACTTTTTAGGGGCCCATTGGCACTAAGGGACACTGCTTCTCCTCTTCCCAGATGCTGAGTTTTCTTCCTCCATCCCTCCCCCTTGCCCTCCTTGTCTGTCTTCTTTTTCTACTCTCTTCCTTCCCCACCCCCTCTCCCTCAGTTCCCTGTCCCACTCCTGCTTCTCCCCCTCCTCTTTCATGCTCTCTTCTACTTGCTTCTCATGGTAGGAGTTTGCACCTTTCAAATACTTGCCTACAAAAGCATCCATTTTTAGAAGCCAGTCTCTGAACCAGCCATTTATGTCTTCCTTAGTTCTCTCAGTATTTGCTGTATTGTGTGCATTAAACATTATTTTGGGGTATGCAGCTATTACCTGAATCTGAGGGTGATGACTGACAGCGGTGTGTGCAGTGTATGTGAGGTTTTTCTACAACCTTGAACTAGCAGTTCCTTTTTTGAAGAGTTGTACAATGCTACCATTTCCCTTGCTTTCTAGGTCCTATATTTTCGGGATTTCACTTCAACACATATATATAAATCCATCTATGTATCTGCTAAGGTTAACAGGTGGAAGAGTTTATTTAATAATCATTAGTACACAAGTAACCTTCAACTGTCATTTGCCTAGCATTGATGAGAATTGGGGTCTTTAATGTAATTGTTCATAGAACGACCATTTCTTTTTATGGAAATCATAGGAGAGAGAAACTTTGATTTTATGGTTGCTTCTGCTCTCTTGACATTGACAGGACCCAGCCAGGAGCTCTGTCACTCTCACGATCATGGACTTGAGGCTCTCCATAATATGCTACAAAACCATGGTCAAGTTTGAAATAAAAAAAGACCGTGAGGAACTTCGTCTTGGTAACTCTAATGCTGGGATTTTGGAGCCAGCTTGAAAGAGAGAGTCTGTGGGAAGCGTGGGATAGTAATTTTATGGTATTTGGGACACTGAGAAACCTTTGAGATTTAGGTATACCTGCTGTCCCTGCTTTTTCTTGTGAAAATACAGCCCATGTTTTTGTGTTATACTCATAAATGATTATTTAGTCCTGAGTTAGTTCTAACTGACTGGCTGAGCTTTCAGTGCCTGTAAAGAAGGTGGGTCCAATGATCTTAGTTGGCAGAATGAACAAATTTATCAGCTAAAGAAGGTGTAAATGAGATTATTAAGTTTTAAAAGCTTTAAAAAACACTCTCAAAGATTACTATAACTTAAAAGCCTATTAAAATAAATTCTGGGTTTGTGTCTTGCATCACAAAACCAGTTTGGAAACTCAACTTAATGAGCTTAGCTGTCAATGTTTGCCAAGTTAATTGGAGAATACTGTGGTCTCCCTTTTTGTGCTGTGTAGACACTGGGGCTGGAACAGGCTTTGTTCCTCATAAGCCAAAGAACTGAATTCTGATGACGTAGGATGTGGACCAATGGTAAACCTCCTTCAGGGCCTTGGAAGATATCTTAAAAGTGACAGCCAAGGGGGGCGGGGACTGCATCAAGTGGAGAGGAGAGAGAAGTTTCTGCTGCTAAAGATCACGAATGGATTTATTTTTGTTTTTATCATGACAATACAATCTGATACCTCAGTAAATCACTGATCATAAAATTCTTCTTTGTATTTAGTAAAGAATCAGAATTGACAAATACTTAAAATCTTTCTACACCTTTTCAGAGTATGATCACCGTTTAAAGTATATGTGAGTTGCCTGATTCTTGTTGTTTGTCGACTAGTTTAGAATTACATGTGGGGTGCAGTGATGAGCTTAGAGATGGATTTGCATATGTGGAAAACGTGTTATTTGCATTGCCACCAAAGTGTCTTGTAAGATGATTTGTAGCTGCATTTTTAGATCCAGTATGAATATAATGTTTAACTGACAGCTGTTGAAATTTTGAACTTTATAAGAAATGCTAAAATTTTAAAGGAAATTGAGTCTTAAAATATTGATATTTCTGATTTAATTGAAGTTGATGTTATGATCAGTTTTCTAGCTTTATAACCTTTATTTCTAAATATTTTATTTTAAAAACTTTTGTCTCCAATTATAAAGCCTAAAATGAAGGTTTGCAGTCACTTAGTAGTGAGTGTCTGAGCTAGATTCCGCCCTCATTTCTATATAACCGTCATTTAAAGCAGCCCTAACAATTGCCCATTTATTTGTATTTGGACTTTAAAACAGAGAGAGACTTATTGTCCATGGCTTTACATGATGTAAAAGGGTAATAAAAAAAAATGGAACTTGTTTAGTTTTATTTGCTTTTGTCTGCTTTGGGGGTTTTTTATTTGTTAGAAACCGTTGAGATAGCAATCTAAGTTCTTATTATGTATATCTATACATATATACATATATATGCATTCTTTTATAATATTTCAGGGAAAAAACTGTTTACTACACATTGTTGGCTAAAAGGGGTATTTCATTCTCTTTAAAGTGACCATGTTTAAGTTCTATTTGAATTGTAATTCACTAGGAAATATGTCTACCTTGGTAGAGTTCTTAATTTAGTGCCAAATTCCTTGTCAGTGTTCAGAAATCATTTACTATTACTGATAATGACAAGAGTTATTTGATTTCATACATTAAGAAATATTTGTAAAGTGCAATTTTGTATTATTCAATAGAATGCTTTGTGGTTGATGCTACTGAGATTTTTGATTATGGAATCAAGAAAGAATGAATCTCTAAGATGAAGTCCTTCCTATACAAGCACGCCTAGAAAGCATACTCTTCGAGTGTTTTGGTAGGTTGTTTGTGGAGATTACTTTAAGCCAGAAACAAACAAAAAAAATTTTGAAATTTTCATTTTAGTCAAAATTATATCTAGCATGCGGGCTTATTGCTCCCATATTTTAATCATTATTATAAAGTCGATACACCATGACAACATTTTTCACATTAAACTAAAAGACATTCTGAGGTAGTCTGAGAAATTGCAGCATAACTAATTTATATTCTGATAGATTTAATCATCTTTTAAGACTAGTTCATGAGATGCTTTGATTTTTTACAATATTTGATGTGTAATGGCAGAAAATGAATGCTTTATCCTGCATTCCATGAAGGATGCATTTTAAAGAATAGAGCAATGTAATATTTACATTGGCTATAGTCTAATTTTTAATGTTCTATAGTAATATTATGACTTTAAGTCATTAGAAGTAGGATAAGTTCCTCAAAGATAAATAGAAGGAAAGATGTTTATTTTCTTTTAATATCAACCACTATTATTATCAAAATGTATTGCTTACCATATATTTCTTGACTTACTCCACTAACAACTATCTGTTTAAGAACCAGATTATTAATTTTAAGAGAAAGGCTCCCTCCTGACCCTGGAGACTTAGAAATCTCATATAGCTGGAAAACATTTGAGTAGACAGTGAGAACACCTATAGATAGTATACAGACAGAACTCACAGAAACATACCAAAACTACGGCACCAACTTCTACACTCTAGGACTTTGTGACCATAAGTCTCCTTGTCCAGCTGTTATACCATATTTTTTCTCTAACATATTGTGAATTAATTATCTGCTAGAGTTAGAACTAGAATATTGGAATATATTGAGAGCAAATCTAGAATTTCTTCAGCATGACTTGAAAAGAGTCTTAATGACTGCCCATATAAATGCATAGGGGGAAAAAACGTTTTTGAGTAGCCATGACACAACAAATTGGTGTTTCTGTGGATACACCCCATCTTACCTGTTTGATATGGCTACACATGCAAAAGGCACTAAGAACACACCATGACAAGAAAGTTGATTTTTACTATAGTTACAACTCATATTCTTTCTTTCCTGTCATATGAGTGGATTTTGACAACTACCTGCCCACTACTATTACCCCTTTGAAGAGATTCCTGATTAAAGAAGACATACAAGATTGGAGAGGCATATTTACTCTGCCAACTCTCTTAATAGTGGGAAAATAAGTCAAATAATGAAAAATAAATATGCAATACTACACTTATTCTATCTATAAATTTCATTTCCAAACTCAGTGTGACCTGGGTTGGAGAATACAATTCCAACTGAAGGTATTGTGTGCAAATAAACGTTGAATGAAATGTTTTCAACTCTTAAGCATCACCTTTAGGATAGATTTTCATTTAATTTGTAACCTATGATGTCAGAATCCTGCTATATATGTTTCATTTGTTTATTTGTTCAGCTGTACCAGACTATTAGTTACCCAGAAACAAAACAAAACAAAACAAAGAACAGTCCAAGTAAGTCCTGCACTTAGTATGTATATGCTCTGTTTTCCCCCTAGACCTTAGATATTCAAACACCACCACTAAGGAGACCTTAAATGTGCTTTAAGAAGTGAAGGGTTGCAGAGTTTGTCCTAAACTATATCAATATTCTGTAAGAGAGAGCTAGTGAAGAATAACCAGCCAGGAGCAAAGTGAATAAAAATGCTACTGAACAAACATTATTGTCATTATCCTTTTAAAAATCCAGGAAAGTTTTGCTGAAGAGTACAGTCCTAAAACACAATAGGAATAGAAGGGAGGGCCTGATATCGCCAATAAAATAATAATAATAATAATAAGAAGAAGAAGAAGAAGAAGAAGAACTAATATGTGTAAGGCTTTGACATTTGTCATCAAATATTCCAGTTGATGGATGAAAAACTTGAACTTGAAGCAGTTGGGTGGCTTCTCTCACAGTCTACAACTAGAAAGTGGCAGAGCAAAAAAATAAAACTGAATTCTGCCTTTCCTCCATTACACCCACTGCATAGCTCCCGACCTCCCTTGGACAGACTCAATTTACATGTTACTGTTTTCCCATCTAATTATAAATATTCTCCTAATCACTCTGTGCTCTGGTTCAGATGGTGAATCATGTGATCATGTCAAATATCAAAATAATGTAATAAATATAACAATACATAGGGAAGAGAGAAGAGAAAAAAATGAAGAGTCGATGAGTCAGATTTGTAGGCAATGAATGCAGAAATAGAAATATAAAAAAAAAAAACAAGAGAAAAAATAAAAGTATGGAAAATTTGAGGAGGGAGATGAAAGGAAAATGGGCTAATTACAAAATGCAGAGGAGGAAGAGAGAAAGAAATGACTCATACATTTTAAAATGCACTTTATTCTGAGAATCATGAGGGTCCTAGATTCAACCTCTCAAGTTTTACCTCAATGGCACAAATATGACTTGTTGAGACTTCTGAGACTTTCAAGTAGGAAAGAAACCATATAAATAGTAGAAATATCTACAATAAAGTGATACTAAAAAAGTGGTCATTTTGAAATGACCTAAGCAGTTTCTATACAGGTGGCTAACGTGTACTTCAGCGGTGATTGTAGGCTATATTACAAATCTTAGAGATTGTAATCTTTCTTAGAGAAGCCATCTTAGGACATTCTTGGTTCTGGGAATTATAATACGGTACTCATTTTCTTGTGGCATTTTTATTTCCTCAAACTCAGAGACATTGTGCCAGATATTCCCTTTATTATTCCTTTGCTACTTTTTTTATTGCCCTTCTTCTTATTTTTGAGTGGCCTTTTCTTCCCCTTTATTTACTCTCTTAATATCTCCTCTATAAATCCTTCTCTTTTCACTCCATTCCTATCCACTTTCCACCACATTGTTTTTAGAGAGCAGCAATGGGCCCAGAACTGAAGCACTTGAGGGAACCTCAACATCAGATGTACTGAATTGTCAGAAGTCCAGAGAGACTCAGAAAGTGTCTAAGACTGTTTCAGTAACGTGACAGTCATGCCAAACTTAGAGAATATAAATCATGGCAAATAACCTTTTGTAATGCCAAATATATTTTTCAAATCATTAGCCATTTTTGGATGGAAATTGTTCCAAATTGAATCGCCTAGTTTTCTGCATTTTTAATTTTATAAACATAGCAACATTATGAAAAGTTTATAAAATAAGAGGACAGTATCCATCTGTCTGATATTTTAAGAAAATAATTAGCACGTTGTGTGCATTTCTTTCCAGTGTTTTAATGTAACAGTTTAAAAAATAAACACATGTGCACTGTAGGAAAAAAAATAAGGAAAATTAGGGAAGAAAAATGAACATAGGCCAACATTATTTCCAGGGACTTATGGACTCTCTGAAGCTCCATTTCAGATGAAAAACACCTGGTAAAACTTTTTTCATTTTATTAAATTTTTTTTGGATGACACTGGTCAACAAAATTATACCCGTTTCAGGTGCACAATTCTACAGCACAGCATCTGTATACTGTATCGGGTGTTCACTACCCCACGTCAAGTCTCTGCCACCATTCTTTTTTTTTTTTTTTTAATCCTGACCCAAGGACATTTCCCATTGATTTTTAGAGAGAATAGAAGAGAGCGGGAAAGACAGAGGAGCCTGCAACCAAGGTACTTGCCCTTGACCAGAATTGAAACCGGGACCCTTTGGTCTGCAGGCCCACGCTCTATCCACTGAGCCAAACTGGCTAGGGCCCTACCACCATTCTTAAAGGGTTTGACCAGTGGTTCTCAAATTTGAGCCTGTCAGACTCCCCTAAGCGAGGGTGGGGCTTGTGAAATACTGATCAATAGGCCCCACCCCTACTTTCTGATTCAAGAGATCCTGGGTATGGCCCAATAATTTGCTTTTTCAGCAAGTTTCCTGGCATTTCTTCTGCTCCCAGACCCATACTTTGCTTTGACACCTACACTCACTCCAAATAGTGAACTTTTAGAACTCACCTGCCTCTAAGATGAAGTTATCTTTAGGTTGTTATTTTTCTTATGTTTATCCATAAAAATTAGTCAGGTTTGAGGTGGGTCATGCCATCTCGAAAACAATAGTTTATTCAGTTTTTATACTTTTTCAAAAATACTTTTCACCCTGGGGAGAATTTATTATTATTACTATTACTATTTCGTAGGTGACGACATTGAGACCTGATGTAATGGATATGAGACCCGGAGTAGAACCTGTGTTTTCTTCTTCCTGATCTAGGACATTTTCCCAGCTTCTCAGGTAGCCAGAGGATCATGCCAAGGGCAAGGAAGCAGTAGACTGACCGGGCCAGATTAGGAGGTCACCATGAGGACTATGGCTGGACATCCTATTCAGGGCCTCATAAATGCTCTTTAGTTGCTTCAGCAGTTTGCACTTCGTTAGAACAAGGCAAGGTGACTGGGAGAGGGCTCCCTTCGCTTGGAGTTATATAGACTAACTCCCTGAGCGGAGCTATTGTTGTATAGTTGGACAAAGATTTTTTCCAATCATGGCTTCTCTCTCGAGCATTGGTTATAGTCCAAGCAGTTCTGCATTCTTCGCCATTGTGTGAGCAAATCCTGGGGCTTAAGTAAAGATCCAGTTGTCCTGCACACGCTGAGCAATTCAAATGCATCATTAGTCTGAGGTCTTTAGCTATCATTTGGGTCAGCAGCCTGACTTCTGGATTGTACATACCTGTAGAGTTAAAACAGAAAACAAACCAACCAACAGCAACAAAACAATCAATGGCCCAGCATAAGGTTGTCATTAAAGAAAAAATTAAGGATAAAATAATCTATAATTTGAACAGTGTAAAATTTATAGTTCTATGAAAGTCTTTATAACAGCACAACAGCAAGAAAAGTAACTTCAGGAAAAAAGAACACTTGTTTAAATTGAGTTAATTTAACCCAATGGAAAAGTACATTTTGCAGTTTTTTGTTGTTGTTTTGTTCATTTCCCTGCACCACTGACCAGCTTTTAGGAAAAACTGGCCAACCCTCTTCTGCCCGTAAGTAGATCAGACTTTATTAAAAGGTATCAAGGAGGAGATTTCATCTACTTTAAAATAATTCTGTAATAAGATTCTTCTGTTTAATATTTTGTGGTTTCTTTGTTCCTTCGATTTCTAGAAAACCTTACATTGATTCTCATAATTTTAAAACTAAATTTCAAGCACTAAATTGAAACAGGTTCATGTCATCATACCCTTGATGGAAGAAAAAGTAGCTCTTCTCAGTCCTCCACATAATAAGACATAAAATCTTTAAATGGAGCAAAATCTCCCTCAGTTTTGGCTCCTTCAGTCCTAGTAACTGGTTCTCCCATTCATCCTTCTTCTCAGCCCACAGGACAGTGCTGGGTGCGGGGCGTGCAGTGAGGAAAGCAGTGGGACTTAAACTCACTGGTGTCTTGTGCAAACAGGGTTGTGATCAGTGCTACACACCCACAGCTGGTAAAGAGGGATGAGGGGGCATTCGAGCTTGTGTGAGTGAAGTTTTGAAAAACACATGAGAGCTGGCCATGAAAACTGGTGACATTCCTCAGGGTACACAAGACAAAGGGGGTGCGGAGTGCAGGCTCTGGGGAACACTGCCCAGACTCCAAGCTCCTCGCTTTACATGCTGGGGACTTTACTGCTCTGAGGTTTCCAGAACTGTGAAAGGTGTGTGCTAATACACTTACTTCAACTGAGTTGTTCTAAGAAGTAACAGTTGAATGTGTGAGACAGTGCCTAGCATGTAAGGAAATATGCGACATTAGCTCTCCAGTCACAGAAAAAAGTATGCATGCCTCCCACTTAGGCTAATTTATCCACTATCTAACACAATTATGTTAAATAATAGATGCAAAGCCTCATATTTGGCCACCCGTTGTTTGTATAACCTCTTTTAAAAGTAAACTAGTAACCTTATTTTTTGTTCTGTGTGACATCTTAGCACATACCACATAAGCAATGTAGAATAAAATAACTTGAAAACATTATATATATATATATATATATATATATATATATATATATGTGTGTGTGTGTGTGTGTGTATATATATATATATATATATATATATATATATATATCAGATTTCAAAATTTCTAGCCCTTTAAATAACCCATTTTAAATTCTCTTTGGAAAATTAAAAAAATATATTTTTATTGATTTTTAGAGAGAGAGGAAGGGAGAGGGAGAGAGAGAGGGAAACATTGTTGTGAGAGCAAAACATTGATTTAACCTGCAACCCAGGCATGTGCCCTGACCTGGAATCAGACTGGCAACCTTTATGGTGCACAGGATGGTGTCCAACCAACTGAAGCCACACCATCCAGGGCTGAAGATGGTGTTCTTAAAGTTCAGTTTTCTAGTGTCATATCTTTTGGTGAGACGGTTGTTATGTGGCCAGGATGGCAAAGATAATTTACACTCTCTCCTACCTGGCGTGTATTAATGGCAGTGAGGTACTTGGTAGTGCTCACTGATATATGCCTCTATTCTAATCACAGAACACTGAAGATGTGCAATATCCTCAGCTTTTTAAAATCGAGGCTGGTGTGTGTGTGTGAATGCACATGTGTGTGCACACAATGAGCCACCAAGGAAGTGCTCATGGCACCAAGGTGGTATCATAAGCAAGGCAGGGCACAAGCATGCTAAGCAAAGTGCCATCTGACTTCTTACATGTAAGTCTAAAAAAAAAGCTTATATTCACTGTAACACAAGTTAAAGTTTTAAGATCATAGTAGGTTCAAGTTAAAGAGCCTAAATTTAAAAAGGCAACAAAACAAATAAGTTTTTATTTATTTATTTATTTATTTATTTATTTATTTATTTATTTATTTTTTTGGAAAATAAGTACAACTCAATGTGGGTATTGCTTTTGCTTGAAAGCAAATATAAACGCTGCTGCTTACTAAATGTATGACCTCCAGCAAGAAAGTGTGTCAGGGAAAATGGAAATATCTGTCTCATGGTATTATTACAAAGATTGCATGAGCCATTGTATGCACAACGCTTAGCATAGATTGCACTTGGCAAATAGTAGATATTCAGTTAAAAGTAGTTACTATTATTATTTATACCCCCCATGCTTGCATATTTAATTAGACTCTTGGACAGTTAATACCTTAACTCAATGAAATGAGCACTTAGTGGCATACTTTTTAATACTTCGGTATGGAATTAAAGGGGATATATAAATTTGTGCTGGTTTGCTCATTATTTTTTGTTTGTATGTATAATTGTCCCAATTATATTCCAAATTCCCAAAGAGTCACTTTTATTATATTTGTTCACTCAAAGCATGTTCTGGGCTGAAAGCAGATAATCTGCACTAATAAAAGACAAAGATGCTAATTGACCATACCTTCACTGCCCCCTAAGCCCCGCCCACCAGCTAATCAGTGTGACTATATGCCAATTAACCCAACCAAGATGGCGGCCGGCAGCCACAGAGCTGGAGCAAGCAGGAGACTTGGCTGCCCAGGTGATGGAGGAAGCCAAGCTTCCTGCCAACCCTGAGCCAGCTGTGGCCTCCGTTAAAGGCAACAAAGTTTCAATTATAGAAGATAAACAAATCCCAGATACCTGCTTCCAGCCAGCCTCCACTGGGAACTTGGGTGGCTGGGGGCCATGGCCAGCCTGCAAACAGCCATCAGCCCCTCACCCAGTCTGGCCAGGCACCCCAGGGGACCCCCACCCCGAAGGGGCTGTGGCCAGACTGCCAACAGCCATCAGCCCCTCACCCAGGCTGGCCAGGCACCCAGGGGACCCCCACCCTGAAGGGGCTGTGGCCAGCCTGCAAAGAGCCCTCAGCCCCTCACCCAGGCTGGCCAGGCACCCCAGTGGGACCCCCACCCTGATCCGAGACACCCTTCAGGGCAAACCAGCCAGCGCCCACCCATGCACCAGGCCTCTATCCTATATAATAAAAGGGTAATATGTAAATTGACCCTAACAGCAGAATGACTGATAATGACTGGTCACTATGACACACACTGACCACCAGTGGCAGACGCTCAATGCAGGAGCTGCCCCCTGGTGGTCAGTACGCTCCCACACGGGGGAGCTCTGTTCAGCCACAAGCCAGGCTGATGGCTGCCAGCACAGCAATGATGGCGGGAGCCTCTCCCGCCTCCTCAGCTGCGCTAAGGATGTCTGACTGCAGCTCAGGCCTGGTCCCCACTGGCAAGTGGACATCCCCCGAGGGCTCCTGGGCTGCCAGAGGGATGTCTGACTGCCAGCTTAGGCCCAATCTCCCAGGGAGCGGGCCTAAGACAGCAGATGGACATCCCCCAAGGAATCCCAGACTGCGAGAGGGCACAGGCTGGGCTCAGGGCCCCCCCTCCCCCCCGCCCAGTGCACAAATTTTTGTGCACCGGGCCTCTAGTATTTAATAATGGTATTCCATGGACAAAAGTCAGTAGCATCAAAAAATAATCATTTCTGCAAAAAATCCTCAGAAGCACAAGCCAGTATAGTGAACTTCTGACAATATGAGTAAATCAGGTAGAATTTTGAAGGTGACACTTTGTTTCCTGGAAAAGTAACTTTCTGAGTTTGCTCGCCCACAATCTTCTTTCTGCAGCACAATGAGGAAGAAGAAAAGGGTTAAAGCAAACATGAAAAACTGAAGCCCTAAGCATCACAACAATGCCAGTTTTTAGAGGGGAGACAGCAGAGGGGTTGTGGTCCCAAGAGAGACTCGGGGAACTTTGCAGACAGTGCCTTGGGCTCCGGAGCAGAGGCTGTCCTGCGAGGACCTCCAGGAACAGGCTCAGGGCTCTTTAATAAGTATTCCAGGGAGTCAGGCTTTCCTGGAAAAAACAAATTAGTGGGAGAAGCCGGTACTGTGCAATTGCAGTTTTAAAAATAGCCAGGCATTGTGTGCGTGAGAGAAAAAGAAAGCCCTTGTTAATATTTGCCTCTGCTTCCACACTAAAACAGAGCAGCTACACTGACATTTTTGCCCTGCCGAAACTGCAAAGGTCAGAAGATTTGTATCACTTGGAATGACTTTTTGGTCCTTCCCATGACAAAGTTTGGGGGGTGGATTGTGTCCTTTTGTATCCATCAGTCTTGCCATAGAGGACAGCCAGGTGATGGCTCTGCCTCTTTCAGGACCAGAGCTGCTCCTTGATGTCTGTTTCAGCTCTTCATTTGCCTAATTGCCCTGGGAGCCTGGCAGCGACCTTCCCTGAAGCTGTAGCTCAGCTGATTGCAGAGACCCTACCTGGCACTCGAAGTTGGTGCGTCAGCATTTTAGGTAGAAATGAATGAAAAATCAATCAGGATGACTGCAGTGGTAGCCCGCACAACTCTAACCTAGTTTGTCCATAACTTTCACCTAGTCACCATAGACCCAAGCAGTGTTTAAGATGGTAACTGAATCTGTAACAAAAGTGCTGCTTCTGCTTAATCAGGCTTTTTTTTTTGTCCTCTTTTCCATTTAGAACAAGCAAATCTAACCTGCTTAGGGAGCCACATGGAAAATGAATGATATTGTCTAGTTTCATGCAAATATTCTCTATTTGCCCTGGTTTAACATTCAGTGATAAATTTCAAGATATGTATAAAATTGTTTTATTAACTTACATTCAAATTCAGAGGTTCAAACAGCTTTTTTTTTTTTTAACAAAAAAAAAAAAAAAAGGTCTGTTATATCCTTGCCACATATCTTTGTAACTTGCTATAGCACTCTGTTATCAAAATTACACTGTCTTAAATTTTACAATTCTGCAAAGATAGAGTTAAACACTATTTGGACTCTGGCTACATGAGGGAAAGTGAAATTGTTCAAAGCTGCAGTCTTCGGCTCCCAAAGACAGCTACAGAAACTTTCTGAACAGATTGGGTTAAACATTTTTACAGACCCATTCTGTGATGATAAGGCGGCAATAAGTTGTGCAGTGCAACACTCCGAAGGGCTCCAAATCTCACACGCCTCTTTGTATGTGATGCTCTCACAGTGAAGAAGATTCTTGGGGCTATAAAGATGAAGAGCCTACTTCTTCTGGTGCTGATCTCCATCTGCTGGGCTGATCATCCTTCAGACAACTACACTCTAGATCATGGCAGAGTTATTCACATCCAAGGTAAGAAAACACAGGTTCTCTTATGAACGTCAAAGGAATTTCAAGTTCCTTAGAGTTGAGATGCTGGGTTTGTGTTTCTTCATTAGTTCTGCTGCACTGACTTTTCCCTTCCCTTTCTGCTAATTGGTGAACATGCTCCCTGGCTTTTGAATGCGATAGCATGACAGTAGAGTTAGGAATTGGGGACAATTAAAGTGGAATGGCTTATGAATGTCCGACTGCAGGGAATTGATGTAATTGTTCCAGGCTTTTTAGCACAGTTGCTACCTTTCTTGTAAGTAGAACAGAGGACATAAAGTTTATTTCAGTGCAAGGCAAAGGGGGTGGGGAGAAATAGGAAGTAAAACTTACGATGTAAGGTCATGCTGCTAGCTAGAGTAAGCATTAGGAAAAACTATGTGAAAATGAAAGTCAGACAAGCTGAGCTTCAGGAGAAAGTAACTCACCGCATTATAATCTCCTTTGGTGAATATTTAGCTCCGATTGACCAGTATGTTGCCTCTGCATGTTTCTGTTCAGCTCAGCTGAACCCTCAGCCTTAGAGCTGTAACGAGGTTTGGGGCTGCAGTGCAATGCAGCTATTTCCTCAGTCCCAGCTTCAGACGAGGGGCATCCTGCACTCAGAAAGCTAAGAGACTTATGCAATAAGGAAAAGATCGTTCTAAAGGAGCTGCCGCTTCTCTCTTTGCCCTGGTGTGCTGAATAATTAAAAGAAGAATGACAGGATTTAACAGTTTAAACATATGATGACATTAATTTTAGATGAACTCAGTTTGGGGACCAGAAGCATTATAAGTTCGCTAAGAGACATAAAACATCAAGTTATATCCTCAAGGTCAAAAGTGTAGTCCCAGAAAATTGCATCCACTGTTGCAAAGTATGAGTTGTGAAGGTCAAATGATAGTGTAAGTCTGGCTAGAAGTATTTTCCTGTACATATTGTGACTATACAAATAGGGTTCTGAATTTGACAATAGCTTGCTGTTTTAGACCTATCTCTTTCACTTCTTTTGGCTTCCAACAGCTTTATGTTTTTTGCTGGACTGTGAAAAGGAATTATATAATCATAAATCGTACTATGCAAGCTGCTGACTCAGCTGTTTTTTAATGTATACAGTAGAGGAATCAAAGCTGTTCCCAGACACTATATTTACACAGAGAGATTTCTGATGAGGAACAACATCTTTTTAACATCTAGTCACAGAATATAGTTCAGCCAAAAGGTTAATACTGAGTCATGATTAACAATAGCAGGTTTAAAACTGATGTAAAATTAACGTTAGCTGTGGTTTCAAGTTATTACTAGACAGATATCTGTTATATTATGAACTATGTACAAACCATTTAGTTTAAAGTGCACTCAGAGTATGCAAATATTATTTTGGGAGTGTATTAACATTTTAAAAGTTACTACTGGGGAGCCTTTAAATTAGACTTGAGTTTCATCAGCAAGGAAAACTTCTGTGGCCCCAGCCTTTCCATCCCATATACTCTGCTGGAATTTAGTGCAAAGGAATTTCTGGCACGAGGTATCAGAATTATCCACAGTATTGCATACACTATCAAATTAAAAAAAAATAACTTGATAGTTCATTTTTAATTGTAAATTCATATTCTTAGAAAGTTACTCACAGCTTTCAAATAATAAAACTAGACAGCCTACCTTTTGCTTGTAGAAGCCTATACTGAAATGTAATTTGAATCAGGATTATGATGCTATGTCCATACATCTTAATTTATTTTAAAATTGCTCCAAATACCTGTTCTTGTTGTTTTTCATCTAATAAAAAGTTTTCTTTTTCCTTTATGATAGCATTTAGGTTGAACATTCATATCTTCAGTCCTCCAGAGAAACACCTCCAAGTGTCCTGACATAATTTCGGTTGTCATTTACAATGCAAAAAATAACATGTATAGCACACGAGAGAATCATTATAGCAGATAATCTGCATTCCTCACTTGAAATACTAGTTTCTCATATTTAAACTCTTATTTGTCAAACTTATTAGTTTCTCATATTTAAACTCTTATTTGTCAAACTACATTAGTTTCTTATATTTAAACTTTTATTTGTCAAACATGGCCCAAAAGGAATTTAAAGGAGCTTAAACCCTCATAAAATTTTATAAGAATTTTGTAGTCAGATGACTAAGTTAGTAAATCTGGCTTTCAAATTCCTGAGTTGTACTGATAAGCACAATGGGCTCCTCTCAGTGATAGAAAATTGTTCAGAATTCGCATTACTGCAAACACACCTTTTCTATCTCCCCACGTTTATTAAATTTCCATGTTTGTATTCCCAGGCCCAAATGACACCAGGGCAATATGCGCATTATTCCCAAATTCCCCTACGCTGCTTTGATGAAGATGTTCAACACTTAGGTAGTATGTTCTTGAGTCTCAGGCATAAGAGTTACCTAATTATTTTTTGAAGACTTCCTCCCAAATTTGTTATGGGAGCGTCTATAGATACATGGGAACAAAAACATTTAATCTGGCTTTTTCTTTTAAAAAAAAGTGGAATTACCAGGAAAGAAAATGCAAGTATAGAAGCCTGTGCAGTGTTTCTGGTGAAAAGCATGTGTCTGGTTATGAAAAAGGAAACTCTCCCAGTTTCCCATGAAGAAAGACACAGCCTTTGATAAAAAATGCACGTATACTCATTCATGCCTTTTAACGTTTTTATTGAAGCTGTTTGAAAGCAAGCTTTACTTGTCCATGGAGTCTGCTAATGTAGCTCCCAATGTAAAAGACAGTAATTTCTTAAAATATAGCTACAGGAAGAGGTAGCTGCTATTAATACTGTCTCTACAACACTTTCCACTAATACATGACATCCCTCGTTTCCTGATATGCCTAGTCAAACAACTTCTAACTCCTTTGAAACTTGAGACCATTAGGAAGAGTTTTATATGGAATACCAAGTCACACAAAAGTCTCTTTTAAATAAATATGTGGATGAGGTCCAAAAACTCTTTCTGTACATTTTTAATTACCAGTAGACAACTAAAGGTAAGGAATACACTTTTTTAAAACTGTTTTTAAGGAGACATTTACATAGACACCAGAGAAGTCATATGACCATTTGCCCATTAAACAACGTAAAAAGCAAAATAGTGAATGCAAAACTGCTTGACCATATTCAGGTCCGAGAGCCAATGGCGTCCTTCCTCTGGTGGTCAAATGCAGTCTTCCGACAAGTTCGAGACTTTCCCCCCAATGCCACTACTGACTTTAGATATTGGACATTTAATTTCTTCAAGTTTCCTTCCCCTCACCTATAAAATCGGGCATAATCACCATTTATTCCTTAGAGCTTTGTAGGAATTAAGTTAGGTAATATTTGGATAATATTTGGATAAGTGCTTACTACTGAGCCTGGCACACAATAAGCTCTCAATAGATGACGGTTATTATCATCATCATGTTTGTTACTTCCTCACTGACATGGAAAAGGAGGTACAAAGACTGGTGGAAAAGCTCATGCTTTTCAAACTTATTTGTAACAGAATCTTAGTTCTAATGAAGTAAACATTCTATAAGTTGCCTTCTTTGTCCTCTTTAGTTTCACAAATGAAAATTTCCCCCAATAGTATTAGATATTATCCAGTCCTTTTACTTTCCTTGTAAACACAGAAGCTTTTCAAACTTAAGTAATTTTCCTTTAATAGACTTATTAGGTGAATGCAGATAAGCTAAATGTTGTTCTTTTATAATTTTAAAAATAGTTTTAAAATAACAAGAATAAAATTGTTGCCCTCTATTTAATAAGTAAAATGTACTGTCACTTTCTCAAAAGATAAAACAGTAATAGTTGTTAAGGGAAGAATTGTCAGAAGTTTATCTCTCTGGGTAGAAAAATAATGTAAATCTAGAATCCTTGGCAGAAGTGGACATCCCCCATCCAGGGGTTTGGCTCCTTTATCCTGTGTGGCTCAAATAACTCCTCTGTCCCCGCTTAGCATGGGTTACTTTTTTGTTAAAATAGCTCCATTTCCCCATCAGATGGTCAGATTTTTAACACCACAACTGTATAGTTTTGCTTGGCACACAGTATGCGCTTAATATGTATATGTTTGTTGAATAAATGGATGAATATAATGGAATACATCCAAATTACCATTATCATAATGAGCATTTCTTAAATCCTGTGGCATCCAGGGCATTTAGCAATGCAATGACATAGTGTGTAGGCTTAATGAACATTAACTAGATGACTGCTTTCATTATAATGATGATAAAAGCTAAACCATAGTTTATAGAATTTAAGGACTTAAGATGACTTCAATATATGATATCTAGATTAATATCTCATTGTACAAATAACGAAATCAAGACCCAGAGATTTTATATTTCTTGTCCCTGGTAGCATGGCTAATGAGGAACAGTGTCTCTTGGCTAATCCCTTCCCCTCTTCAAGTATGGGCTCATGTCTCACCTTCTCAATGAATTTTCCCTGACTATTGCAGTCTTCTGCTCCTATGGACCCCAATCTCTCTCATATCTTTTCCTTTTCTCTGTAGCACTGGCTAATGACTTTACCTATTTTGCATAATAATTTGTGTCCATCTCAAGGTCCGTTTCACAAGGACAGAGACATCTGATGTATCCAAGTCACCTAAATCAGTACCTGGCACATATTAGGTGGTCAATACATGTTTATTGAATAAATCCAGGACCAAGATCCCGGTATTATTCCTAATCAAGTTCTAGTCAGTCTTTCCAAATGTCAGGGAAATAGTTTCAGTTCGTAGGAAGAGAGGCAGCAGATGAAGAAGAGGATTATGAGATTGGGTAATTGGTCGTATGCATGGCTCCCACACTGCACACAGCATCTTACTCTCCATGAGGGTCCATCAGAGGCAGGACGCAGCAATCTTCCTAATGTGTGCATGCAGCTGTGAAGAGCAGTCATTTTACATTTGGTCACTGCAATGCTACCTTGTTCCTTATGTAATATCTGCAGAGTCGGGATCTGGTGGTGCAGAGTGGATCAAAAGAAGTGGAGTGAATTTAAAAATGTATGATCACAAGCCATCCACTGAGCCAAAGTTTAATGGGAAAAGTAGATAAGTGCTCTTCCAGCTTAATTTTCTCTCTTCCACTGAAAATTCATTTGAATTCTATGAGTCTACTATGAAAAGTTAAATTAATTCATTTTGTCTTTTTAAGACAGAGTATGCTATTTACAGCCACAAATGAAAAATTCACAAATATCAAGTATATTTTCCAAATGGCATTTAAATAAACATATACAGTGTTAATAATTCTATCTAATAAATATTAGCTATAAAGTATCAGAATTTCATCATGAAATCATAAGAATTAGCAATATCATGAGTATTAGATAACTAATTCTAAAATCTCTTTGACTATAAGACATGAAACCAAAAATGTCGGAAGAACCTACTACCTTGAATACAGGCTTATCATTTGGTCAAACTAAGAATATCACCATACAAATATAATAAAGGCATCCAGAAGGAAAATATATATATATAGGCAAATATGTACATACTAGTGGCCCAGCGCACGAAATTCGTGCATGGTGTGTGTGTATGTGTGTATGTCCCTGGGCCAGGCCTGGGTCCCCTCGCAGTCCGGGATCCCTCGAGGGATGTCCAACTGATGGTGTATGCCTGCTCCCCACAGGCCTAAGCCATCAGTTGGACATCCTTAGTGCTGCCGCGGAGGTGGGAGAGGCTCCCGCCACCACTGCTGGGCTCTCCAGCTGTGAGCCAAGCAGTGCTCCCCCTGTGGGAGCATAGTGACCACCAGGGGACAGCTCCTGCATTGAGTGTCTGCCCCCTGGTGGTCAGTGTACATCGTTGCAACCGGTCATTCTGCCGTTCGGTCGATTTGCATATTAGCTTTTTATTATACCGGATGTAAAAATACTCACATACTGCACACATACATTTACACACCTATTCATGCTGTTACAGCAAAGTATCATATACTGGGTGGCTAATAAACAACAGAGATTTATTTTTCACAGTTTTGGAGGCTGGGAACTCCAAAAATATGGTGCTGACAGATTCAGTGTCTGGTGAAAGCTGCCTCTCTAGTTCATAAATTGTCATTTTTTTCTCTGTGTCCTCAAATCACTGAGGGGGACAAGGGATCTCTCCCAGGTCTCTTCTATAGGGTACTAATCCCATTTCTAAGGGTTTCACCCTCATGAACTAACCATCTCCCAAAGGCCCTACCTTCAAATGTCTTCAAATAGGGGATCAGGTTTCAACAAATGAGTTTGCTAGTGTTGGGGAGAGGGGAATAAACATTCAGTGTAGAACAAGCACCTATTATACATAGCCAGTGGGGATGGAATGATAAACAGTACACATGGCTTTGTCTTCTTTGAGCTTATAGTCTAGTGAGAGACAGACATTTCTGTGGATTTAAAACTATTGATTATGATAACTGCTATAAGGAAAATTATGGAATTCTATAGAGAGAAGATAACATTACATATTATTACCTTAAACAGAAGCATTCAAAAAAGCAGTATCTTTAAATTATGGATATAAGTCAAATGTGGTAATATCTTTCTTCAACTATATAGCTGCTACACTAGATATGTACACATATAATTATACCTATATACACATACACAATGATTATAAGTAGTAAAATCAAGGAATGAAATGATTATAGATTGATATACAATTTCGGTAAGTTGCTGCTGGGCATAAACTACACTGAGGAAGATTGGGAGAACAGATTTGGACAAAGGAGGGGGGACTCAAGTTATCTATTGGACATGCAATTTATGACCAGCAGGTAGTTGGTTTACTAAGTTTGATATTCAGGAAAAATGTACTACTAGAAAGTTTGCAATTGTTAGCACATAAGTGGTATTTGTAGCCATGAGACTAGATGAGATCACCTGGAAAAGAAGGAAATGCAGATAGAGGCAAGGAGATGACCCTGGTCTGAGATCTGGAGACCCACAGCACCAACAGGTGGGCACAAGGGGGATGTGTAAGTTCCCAGATGCAAATGTTCTCCAAGTCTGAATCCTTTCACTGCTATGTGGCCACTTTCTCTCATATAATTTTTTCCCAAAGTTTAATTTAGTTGCATACATTTTAAGATGGGGGATTTTTTTAACATTAAAACCTTTTGTCTGTTGAAAAATTCAAAGATGTGCCATCTTTCAGCCTGCATTCCCATTGGACAACATCAGTGGGAGCCAGTTCATGCATTAGAATGGGTATGTCCTTCCCACTCCCTGCTGTCCTTGGGACAGTGGTGCTCCCTCAGCCTTGCCCACCTGGGCATTTGTGTTTGACTTACCTTTCATTTTATTTGAGCACTAAATTTAATACTCGGCACATTGAATGCCATCATTTCATGATTGCTTATTAAATAAAGAATCACAGGATCCCTTTTGCCTCCAGGATTGACTCCGTGACACTATTATTTGGTATATTTTATACTAAGTGAAGACATTCACTTAGTGTCCTTTCTGAAAATTACAGATAGCTTGACCTTATACTTCACCACAAAGTGGAAGTGGTCTGAGTGGAGACAAGTAGATTTGAGATCTACCCTTCGACCACATGAAGACATTTCCAATAATTAAGGACTGTGTGGTTAATTACAACTTAATGAAGAAGAATGACTCATGCTAATGTTTTGGTTTCCCCATACCTCTGGAAACAAGCCTCCATTATAGTTAAAATCCTGCAAAGTATGTTTATATTAAGAATGTCATTCACCATGTTAGTGAAATGTTCAAATTTTATTTTCCAATTTATTTTCCTGTAATGCATTCCTTAATCTCTTTATAGCTATGATAGCCCAATTTGCTTATTCTAAGTCTAAAATATAAGAATTAAATCTATTTCTTTATCCACAAACCTTTGATAACATGGATCAATGTAAATTCTGAAAATTATTAACCAAAACAGACAACTCTGGGTTGACAAAACACTAAGATTGTCTCTAGTTTCTGGGACAAGTTGTGCTGGACATAGCCGTGGCAATAATACTAACATACTTACATTACAGTGTAATGCACAATGGAAAGTACATTACCTGAGTCATCTCATTCAGCCCTCCCCGCAACACTGGAGAAAGGTGGTTATCTTCACTGAAGTTGAGACAGGTTCAGTCACTTGCCTCCGGGTCGTAAGGTTATTATGCAGTGAAGCTGAGATTCAAGCTCAGGCAGGCCAGCTCTTGTGCTCCTCTCATACAGGAGCCACACAGCCTCCATATACCTTTACTTAGAACCTTTTAAGTGAAGCAGTGGGTAAATCGGCCACCGTTTTATTCCATTCAATTAATATAATTATGTTCCAAAAGAAATCAAATCACTATTAAAAAAAGATCTTGGTCTTGGACCTGGGAGAAACTTTTCCTACAGGTCACCGTGGTGATTCTTCAGAGGAATTAGAGCAGCGGTTCTCAACCGTGGCTGCACATTAGAATCACCTGGGAATCTTTTTAAAATCCTGATTTCTGGGCCTCATCCTCCGGAAATTCTGTTTCTTTGTTATGGGGTGGGGCCACAACATTAGTAACAAAGAAACAGAATTTCCAGAGGATGAGGCCCAGAAATCAGGATTTTAAAAAGATTCCCAGGTGATTCTAATGTGCAGCCAAGGTGAGAACCACTGAGTTAGAGGAATGAGGCAGGGGTGGGGTGGCAGCTGTGTAAACACATTCCACCCCCACCCCCCAATGATGACTGTCTGGAACCCCCCAAGGAAACTCAAGAGGCGGCAGAAAGAAGTTGGATTATATAGATTCAGATAGATTTCTTTTAAAGCAGTGGTTCTCAACCTTCTGGCCTTTTAAATACAGTTCCTCATATTGTGACCCAACCATAAAATTATTTTCGTTGCTACTTCATAACTGTAACGTTGCTACTGTTATGAATCGTAAGGTAAATATCTGATATGCAGGATGGTCTTAGGCGACCCCTGTGAAAGGGTCGTTCGACTGCCAAAGGGGTCGCGACTCACAGGTTGAGAACCGCTGTTTAAAGGCTTCCTAGTTGGTGGTCCTGAAATGCACTCTTGACCCGGTGAGAACCAATGTATTTAGAGAGTCATCAAGAGTTGGTAAGATGTGACTTTCTCAGAAACAGTAGCCTCTAGGAACTGTCTCTGAAAGAGCACAGGTGAAGAAGCCGTGTGGAAGGTGGAAGCTGCTGCATACCTGCCACACTTCGGACACTCAGTGACTCTTGGTTAGTTAGAGCCAGCTTTTCTGGGCACTCACAGTATGCCAGGCAGGAGGAAGTTCTCAGCACATGACCTCATTTAACGCTCACCGGGATCCTGGGAAGAAGGTGGCTTAACTCTATTTTACTGATGAGGAAACTGAGGCACAGAGAGGTTAAGGGTCACATGTAAGGGGCATGGAGTATTTACTTAACCAATAAACACTCTCTGTTAAAAAAAACAGATGAAGTAATAATGAATGTGAAAAGATAAAAACTCACATAGAACTTAATCAGCAGAACAGAGCCTAAGTCACTTATCCTACTTCTGGTACAAAAAGAGAATTAAGGAAAAAAAAACAACAGTTTTTTCAGGATATTAATGGAGTTTCAAGTTTGTATCTCAGCACAGTGGTTTTTATTAAACTGTGTTCAATTGACCCCCTAGAGCTATTGGGGGGAGGGGAACTCTTGATGCACATTTCAAGCAGAGAAGCTCACCTTTTGTCGCATTTATATTACAAAGGTTTGTCTAAAATACCCTTTGGGGAGAAAAAGTTTCACTGTTTCTAAATTTTTTAAATATTGCCATAGATCAACCTCTAGGCTCTAAAATAGTGATAGCATTTATCCTTATTTTTTACTCTGAAACTTGGATATAATAATAACATGGTGGCAATACTATATCTAGGTGTTGGGTAATTTCCCATTAGAGAAACAATTTAGCTTAAGGCAAGGAAGGAAGACAGATATGGTCAATACCTAAGAGGATGCTTTATGGCACATCAGGTCATCTGATGAAGGTCTTGACCGAAAGGACATATGCCACTTAAAGACATTGTAAAAACACAATTTGGTTCAGCTGTAGATTGAAGGGAAACAGCAGGGCACAAAGACTCTACCATGGTTAGAGAGAAGGTAGGGGTAGGGGTTGGGATGGAGGAGAGAAGTAAATTCGTATTGCCTGTGAGACCAAAGGCAAGATCACAGATGGTGACAAACAGCAGTGAGCACTTTCCAGCAAAGAGCAGCCTTCACTTATCCCATTTTCAGCATTGGGCTTTTCCTTTATAGTTCAAAACTAGACAACAGCAAGGACCTTTGGCAATAGCATCTTTAAGGAATATGGAATATGAGATAAATTTTTCATGTTTTAAAGACATATTTAAAGATAGCATTGTATTAACAGATCAATAGGTCTTCTGCAAATATATACTCCTTCAATAATGACAATACAGTGGGGCCTTGACTTACGACTTTAATTCGTTCCGTGATGGAGCTTGTAACTCAAATTACTCGTATGTCAAATCTTAAAGTGAACGAGTGAGACACGTGATGCTGGGCTGATGTTGTGGCGTTCATTGTGACGTTCGCTGTGCCAACTAGCGGTGGAGTATCTGAAGCTGGCTCGTAACCCAAATTTTAGCTCGCAACTCAAAGCAAAAAATCGGCCGAGAGACGGCTCATATCTCTTGACTTAGTCGGGACACTCGTAAGTCAAGGCCCCACTGTATATAGCAATTTTGTTACCAGCTTCTTAAGTATCTTTTCTAGAGATACTCAGATAAGGTTTGTTTGTTTGTTAAATTCCCTCAACTATTTAATTTCTTTTCATACCATTTTCATTTAGTTTGTGCATAGGTGATACATTCACATGGTTCGAAATTTCAAAAATGTGCAAGTATACACTGTGAAACTCTCCCAAGATTCCTCTTAGGCAAGCACGTCAAATTCTTGGCCCACGGGTGCATGCCTCATTTATTTTGCCCATGTTAGCCTTTGAGTTTGACATGCTTGCTCGAAGGAGACATTTACCTCACTTTTCTATAGGCTACTGAGGTTATTAGTTTCTGGTAAATCCTTTCAGATAGAGTTTATGCAGATATACCTTTTTTTATTATTTATACAAATGGTGGGAGCACCACATATTCTTAGAGCAGAGTTTGAACTTCTGATGAAAACAAAGACAGGCGAAGGACAAGTCCACGAAGGTCTCAAACTCAAGTCAAGTAGTTGAGGGCAAAGGACAAATTGGATCCTCATTAAAGCTCCTCTCCTGCCCCCTTCAGGTCAGCCCTCCCTGAAGCACTGAGTCCTAGAGAGCCTCAGAGTCCTTTGCATTCAGGAATAGCTGGGGAGGAAACTAAAGCTCTGTCTCTGACAAATTAAAAGTAATCAGCTCCCAAAAGGACAGTAAAGCCCAGCCATGTTGCTCAGCGGTTGAGTCTCCACCTATGAACCAGGGCGCATGCCCAGTTTGGGGGCTCGATCCCCATTTGGAGGCATGTAGGAGGTGGCCTCTCCCATTACTGATGTTTCTATCTCTCTCTCTCCCTCTCCCCTCCTCATTGAAATCAATAAAAATATATTTTTTTTTAGAAAAGCATAAACAAAAAGACACACATACAAAAGGACAGTAAAGGCTGGATGGAGGTAGGGGTTGGGCAGAGCTAGGACCAGAAAGAGTTTCCAATGCAAAGCTGAGCAGGCACATCGGAATTACAGCGAAATGATGGGAGCTTCTCACTCCAGGTGAGCAACTTTAGGAAAAATTAGATGCATTCCAATCTGAGGGAAACAACATAATTATAAACAGTTTAAGTTTCATGAGTAAGATACTCCACATTTTCTTCTTATGTAAGGTACAATGAGAGACCAATGTCTAAATCAGTCATTCTGCTTAAATATTGTCTTTAACACGTATATTTAATTTTTGAGAGCTATCTAATTGCATAAAGCAATAGTAGGTGCCCACGTCTACTGCTACAGCTAAGCACAGGCTCTAGGCACACTGGTCGATGTCAGTCACGGACACCAGCGCGTGCCAGGCCTTATGTTGCTGTGAAAGGAACAATCTGAACAAGGCGTGGAGAGGAGGCAGAGGGATTGTTTTCAGGAGACTGTGGCAGGCCCACCAGTTAGAATACAAATCCGTTCTGGCTGCTCATCCTCGGGCAGCTTTGGCTACCCTAATGAAAGTAACAGCTTCCAAAGTGTTAGTCTTACACATCCAAACCCACTACAGTGAGAACAGATGTCACAAAAATAAGGAACTATTTTTAAAACCTGTGCAGTTTTTTTCAAATGACTCATCATGGAGCTGACAGTTGAGTCTCTGCCTCCCAGTTTGGAATATCAGGGAGGAATTAGCTTTCCGTTTGGGGTGATGAAACGTTTTGGAAATAGGTAGTGGGGGTAGTTGCACAACATGGCAAAAGTAATTAATGCCATTGAAATATACTCTTTAGAATGCTTAGAATGGCAAATGCTATGTATATTTTTCCACAATAAAAAAAAATTCAGATGATGGTGGTAGAGGGGGGTATTTTTAATGTCCTAGTTTAGTACCTTATTCAGCCATATTATAGTCCCCAATTTTTTGTTTTTCCTTTTTACATTTTATTGGTCTAGGAAGTCCAAAAGTCTGTAGACTACTTCATCTATACACCAGTGAGAAAGTAACCAACCAAGATGGGTTATTTGAAAATCCATAATGTATTTTGAAAAGAAAACTTTGATATGTAGCACCTTCTCCTCTTTCTGTTACCTTTGCATTTTTTTGGCAAGGAATGGCAAAAAAAAAAAAGATTATATCTTGAATAAAACTAAGAACAATAAATAGCCCAATACCATATTTCTAAATTGTTTTTCTGCAACTACTTACTTTTTCTACTGTTTGAAAGACTTCACCTAAATTATAGAGCAATACAAAGATCAGTCCTTTGGTCATGCCACTGCTTTTATAATTTGGTGAAACTGAACAGTGTCCTGCATTTCACAAAATTTGTAAAATAATAACGAGGCCCTGCTGTTTCCCCTGGAGACAACTGTGGTCTTTGAAGGGCATCAAAATTTCAAGTCAGTGTCATTGAAACTCACTAATAGAAATAGGAAACTTATGTAATTTACAAATTGAACTTAAGAAAAGTTGAAACCCCCCAAATAAGCACATATAAGTTCCTTGTTTGTTTGTATATATATAAAGGAAAACAAGCAATATTCATTCTGGTTCTCAAGGTTTATTTTTATCTTTTACATTATATTTGCTTTGCAACTGCATGTTGATCAAGCAGTTTTGATTTAAACATAAATTTAAGGGTCCAGGTTTTTGCATCCAATGATCAGATTCAAGACTTCCTCTAGGCAAGACAGCGCAGTTTGTCATCAGCACTCAGTCCCCTTCCTGCTTTTTGTGCCTTCCCTCTTCCTCTCCAGTTTAATGTGTTTCCTGGCTGATCACTATCACCACAGCTTACCATAGCAAGTCTGAAAGAATCTTAAACTCAATGTCCTCATGACAGATCTGTCACTCAAATAGCTAAATTCTGATGGAGCCTGCAGTGGAACCCGGAGCTCCTGACTCACTGGCCAGTGCTCATGCCTACATCTCACCTGTTCTGCAACAGGCCACTTCCCCTCCACCTTCAATGCTCTATAATTTTCACTGTGGATCTTCTAAGAACAAGCAAACTAATAAAATAAGATATTCTCAACAGGTCAAGTCAGGACTTTAGGTTAATGAACATGGCTCTCAGTCACTCAATGTGTTACAGTTTACACATCTTTCTTAGGGTTCTTTGAATTTCAGTCAGAGATTTCTGGCATCTATTACTTTTGGCACCTAGCCCCCCAAAAGATAGAAATAAAAATGGTAGAAATTTGTACACTCTGGCTGATTAGAAACATTGTTTTGTGGGAAGCCAGTGGATTATTGGTGTCTGCTCAGTTCTCAATATTATAGCACAAAGTCACCATCTACTCACAATGCTGGAGTAAAATAAACAGTGCCTAAAAAAAATCAGAAGCTTATACTTCTAAAATACTACAAGATGATTTACAGTTAACCACAGAAAAAAATTAGAAGTCTCAGTCCTTTGCACGAGAGTTTTGATCTTTGCTTTAACTCTTTAATTTATAAAACACTCAGATCTTGTATTCATTCTGGAACACCTTATCATTATGCTAAACCACACAATAATTTCCAAGTTTCCTGCATAATGGAGGTGGTATTTTGTATATTTTTTACTCCATATGGATCAAAAATGTATAAGTAAATGACAATATAGGTTAATATATGCCAAAATTATTCTCAATATCAGGCAGTGTCATATTTGAGAAATATTGTGGGAAGTATATGCAGTAGGAACAGTTAGCAGTGAGTAGACACTTACTTTGGGTGAGCCATTATTTTAAGTGGTTTATGTGTCTACTCTAGTAGATATTACTACCCTAATTCACATACAATAAAATTGGGATTTAGATGTTGCAGAACGTGCTCAAGGCTACACACCCAGTAAATTAAGGAGATGAAGCTACACCAAAGTCTTCATCACATTAAAGCCCTGTGCCTAACTACTGTAATACCCCTATTCCAGTGCATTTGGGCATTAGTTTTGACTTTACAAAGCTTAGAAGAATCATGAAACTGCAACCTCTTTTTAAAAATATATTTTTATTGAGGAAGGGAGAGGGAGAGAGAGAAAACATCCATGAGAGAAACATCGATCTGCTTTCTCCTGCATGCCCCCTCCTGGGCATGGAGCCCACAACCCAGGCATGTGCTCTGGTCCAGAATTGAACCAGTGACCTCTCAGTGCACAGAAGGATGTTCCATCAACTGAGCCACACCCACCAGGGCGGAAACCTCTGGTAGCTGTGTGTCACGTCTAAACTCAAGTCCCTGCAGGAGAAGGCCCAACCCCCAGGTGTCCTCCCACGGGGCTGGTGAGATGTTCTTTGTAGCCCTCAGACATAACTAAGCAAACTTAGGCAACAGCTTTTTTCCTCCTCCCAGAAAGAAGACATTAGAGAGATTTAGGTAGAACTTGGATGCAGTCATTGGGAATATTGTAGGGGAAAATTACATGTAGGATAGAGTGGGAGATATTTACTTTTCATCTCCTCTAATTCCGTGGTCCTAAAATAAGAAGATAAAAAATAGAATCTAAAGGAAATGCTTAATGATCTGGATTCGTTTTAATTAAGCAATTGTCCTCTCTCCTCTTTTTTTTTAATCTATTCAAAGTGGGATTATTAATGGCTTTGTTAAACTTTTCAGTTTCTGAGGATTGGGGCTGACTTATACATGAAATTATGTTTGTTTTTCAATATTACATAATTCTGTTTGCTATATGATAAAAATAAAACCATTCTATCCATTTTTGTACACTTTTATATTTTAAAATCTGAATCCTAGGCATGCCATTGAATACGTTTTGAGATCTGCCTGGAGATGAGTGGCCACTCTTCACGGTATCTTGTGTATCTTAAATGATTCATGGTCAAAAGTTACTCAGTACCTACCTGCCTAAGGCAGGAAGGGCTACATGAAAGGCAGTCTTGGCAGCCTTTGAAGGCTGTGCATAGATGAGAAGCTTTGTGTTTCCAGGAGTTCTTATATCACTTTCTCATTTTCAAATCTTGCACATCCTCAAGAGACCTTGTCAAGGTCAGAAGCACAATGAGCTAACCAGGGGAAACCCCAGAGAAAGCCAAGATCTGAAAATAACAGCAGGTTCTCTAGCGAACCGCAGCCCTGCTGACTTGGCAAGCTTAGAGCACTGCAGTACTCTCTGGAAGGCAATAAAGTCCTTGGAGGAGGGACGAGGAAAGCAAAAGGGCAAGGAAATGAAAGGTGGATGTGATAAGATAACTGTTAAATAAGAAATAGCAGGAAACAAAGAGAGAGGGAGTAGAAGGAGCTCTAAGGGAATAAAGAAGTAATTATTTGGTTAATCAGAAAATAAGTATAACTTTGGATACACTTTTAACATTCAAGTTTTGAGGAATATATTTCAAAATCTGCAGGTTTTATAAAGCCTTTGCTAAAAATACCTTTTGTGAAAATAAAATATGTACATGCTGCTTAAAATACTCCAGAATGACATTTTAATCACGGGTATATATTTTAATAGAGGCCATGTGTGAGGTTATTCTAAGTTATTTGGCCAGAAGTATAATAAAAGTTAATCATGTTGTTTTATACTTTTTTTCATAAGTACAATACAGATTTATTGTATTAGAAAGCTCACCTAGGAAGAGAAAAGTTTGCCTACAAAATTTTTGGTCTATATTAATGAAATAGCCATGGTACTTTGTCATTTCTCTTCATCTTGTTTCTACATTTTTATATTTAAATGTAAAAAATAAAATTTATTATGAAATCACCAAACTTCAGATGACTATGGAGCTTTATACCCAATATTTCTTAGTGATTACAGTGCACATTTTTCCTTTTTTCAATGGTTTACTAGTAAAAGACATAGCTACTTTATGCCCTCTAAGTATCAGAGGTACCTTTCTAGGTGGCTCAAAGAGACTACTGCTCAACAATGCAAAGAAGCTTATCACCCAATGTTGCTGTTCATCGGATACCCTGGATTGGTAGCATATTTCATTTAATAAAAATGTCTAAATGCATCTTAATTGTTCTTTTCTTTCTTTTTTAAATTACAGCAGAAAATGGCCCCCATCTACTTGTGGAAGCAGAACAAGCCAAGGTGTTCTCACACAGAGGTGGCAATGTTACACTGCCATGTAAATTTTTTCGAGACCCTACGGCATTTGGCTCAGGAACCCACAAAATCCGAATTAAGTGGACCAAGCTAACTTCAGATTACCTCAAGGAAGTGGACGTTTTTGTTTCCATGGGATACCACAAGAAAGCCTATGGAGGCTACCAGGGGAGAGTGTTTCTGAAAGGAGGCAGTGATAATGATGCTTCCCTGGTGATCACAGACCTCACCCTGGAGGATTATGGGAAATATAAGTGTGAGGTGATTGAAGGATTAGAAGATGATACTGCCGTGGTATCATTAGATTTACAAGGTAAGTATCTATAAATCATGTCAAACTTAGAAACTATAATTAATCATTACTCTTTGTTTTTCATGACCAGTGGCTACCATAATGATGATGTGAGAAACCGAAAGTCCATTCATAGCATATTTTTTAATTCTTTTGCATTTTGTAGTCTCTCTATGATTCCAAATTTCATATTTGAAGGGTACACACAGTGGTTATGTGCAAAATTGAAGACATTTGCACATAGGAGAAATGTGCAGTGTAACTGAATTAATAATATTCAGAAACTGCTTTATGCTATTCAAAATTTAAATCTCATTACATAATTATTAAGAAATTCAGATTTGATATTTTTTTCCAACTTTTTTTAAATATATTTTTTATTGATTAAGATATTACATATGTGTCCTTATCCCCACGTTACCCCCTACCCCACCCCCCCCGCTCATGCCCTCACCCCCCCCGTTGTCCGTGTCCATTGGTTAGGCCTATATGCTTGCATATAAGTCCTTTGGTAGATCTTTCCCCCTTACCCCCACCCTCCCCTACCTTCCCTCCAAGGCCCAACAGTCCAATCAATGCCTCTCCATCTCTGGATCAGTCCTTGTTCATCAGTTTATGTTGTTCATTATATTCCACAAATGAGTGAGATCATGTGGTATTTATCCACTCTCCAGTTCCATCCATGCTGTGGCAAATGGTAAGAGTTCCTTTTTCTTCTTCCTCTTCTTAAAGAATACCTTTCAGCATTTCATATAATGCTGGTTTGGTGGTGATGAAGTCCTTTAGCTTTTTCTTATCTGTGAAGCTCTTTATCTGAGCTTCTATTCTGAATGATAGCTTTGCTGGATAAAGTAATCTTGGTTGTAGGTTCTTGCTATTCGTCACTTTGAATATTTCTTGCCACTCTCTTCTGGCCTGCATGGTTTCTGTTGAGAAATCAGCTGACAGTCGTATGGGTACTCCCTTGTAGGTAACTGACTGTCTTTCTCTTGCTGCTTTTAAGATTCTCTCTTTGTCTTTTGCTCTTGGCATTTTAATTATGATGTGTCTTGGTGTGGTCCTCTTTGGGTTCCTTTTGTTTGGGGTTCTCTGCGCTTCCTGGACTTGTAAGTCTATTTCTTTCACCAGGTAGGGGAAGTTTTCTGTCATTATTTCTTCAAATAGGTTTTCAATATCTTGCCCTCTCTCTTCTTCTGGTACCCCTATAATTCTGATGTTGGTAAGCTTGAAGTTGTCCTGGAGGCTCCTTACACTATCTTCATATTTTTGGAATCTTTTTTCTTTTTTCTTTTTCGGTTGGGTATTTTTTGTTTCTTTGTACTTCAAATCTTTGACTTGATTCTTGGGATCCTCTTGTCTGCTGTTGGATCTCTGTATATTATTCTTTATTTCAGTCAGTGTATGCTTAATTTCTAGTTGGTCTTTTTTCATATCCTCCAGGGTCTCACTAAATTTATCGGTGGTTTCCATAAAATTCTTGAAAAACCTTATAAACGTGGCCTTGAACTCTATATCCAGTCATTTGCTCCCCTCCATTTCTGTCATTTGTGACCTGTTTCTTTGTCTCCACATTTTTTATGCTTCTGTGTTGGTAGAGTGGTTTTATGTGCTAGGTGTCCTGTAGGGCCCAGTGGCTCAGCCTCCCCAGTTACCTGAGGTGGACACTCTTGGTGCACCCCCTTGTGGGCTTTGTGCACAGTCTTGTTGTAGTTATGCCTTGATTGTTGTAGGATCACTGGGAGGAATTGACCTCCAGGCCAATTGGCAGTGAGAATCAGCTGTGTCTGCAGTGGGAGAACTTCTGTGCTGAAGACACCCTTCTGGGGCAAGACTTGCTTCAGTGGGGCTTTGGTGCTCACTGAGTCTGCCCCCTGAGTGTGTCCCTTATGGATCTGAGGAGTTGTAATCCAGATGGTCCCCCTCTGACAACTGGGTACACTGGCTCTTGGATCTAAGGAGGTGCTAATTTAGCCTCTGCCTGAGGTTACCCGGCAGGAGCTACGAAGAGAACTGCAGATTCCCCTTCCTTTTTTGGAGTTTGGCGGTGCCCTGATGAGGCCCAGCTGTGAAGCAATGCAAGCTGCTGTGGGACCTTGAGCCTTCTCTTGGGCCTTCTCTTGGAAGTTCTGGGTCTGTCTGGCCCAGCTGCACTTTGCTAGGTAATTTTCAGGTTGCAAAGGGCCGGGGCATTCATATGCAAAAGCCTCTGCCGCAGCCTGGGTGGGGCGGGGTCTCAGGGAATCAAAGGGCGGAGCAAGCAGCTATGGCGGATCCTCAGCCCTGCCCTAAGGGTCTGAGAGTCTCAGTGTCCCGATAATTGCTGCAAGCACCTCTGAGGGAAAGCTGCCCTCAAGTTCAGAGTTCTGCCTGCTGCCAGACAGTCCAGTTTCTCCCCGTATGAATCCTGGGTCCCCAGAGACTTCCTAGAACCGGAGTTCAGAGCAGTTGGGAGCTTGTGACTCCCTCCCGATTCAAAAAGACAGCCGCGTCCTCAGGTGCCTGCCCCTTTCTGCGAGGGCGCTCTAGCCTCTGTACCTTTGCACTTTACTTCCGCAGCTCCTCTGGCTCTCAGTGTGCTTTTCTTTCCTTCCAGTTGTAGAATTTCCACTCAGCTAGCCTTCCTGTAGTTCTGGATGATGTCCGTTTTGTCTTTTCATTGTATTTTTGAAGTTGTTGTGGGAGGCAGCAATTTCCCGGTGTTTACCTATGCCGCCATCTTAGTTTCTCAGATTTGATATTTTTTTATTATACTTCTAAAATTATCTTAGTTTCAAAATAATGACAAGTTTTGTGAAGGACATCTACTAACTGAAGTACATGCAATTGCATTCTGTAAAGTAACTGTGAAAACTTAATTTAATAATAAGGTAAAATTTTGTATATATATATATATATATATATATATATATATATATATTGCATTCAGTAGATTCAAAAACAAAAATGTATATAAAGCTAAATAATAAAAAGTGTCTTTGTCCTCCTGTGTCCCCTCTGCCCAAAGCCCACACACACTCTAAATGCCCCACCAGTAGGGAAACTCTTCTGTGTGGTTTCTCACGTATCTCAGAACTTCTTATATTCATGAATTCAAGTTTCTTTGCCCTGGAGGATACATTTCGGCTGCACTGATAGAATAACCTCTTTCTGTGCACATAAACTGTAAGTGTGTGCTTGTTAGGAGCTCCTTTCACAGCCTAGGATGGATCTGTGCCTTTGGGAAAGTATGTGTTTGGTCCACTAGCACATCATGGAAAATCTAACCTCTGAAGCCCTCAGGACCCCATCACATGTATGGAGAACTATTAGCTTTACTTATCTAATAAATTACACAATGGAGTAAAGTGCATTTTTATGATCTTCTCGTCTCTCTTAGTTGTAGTTCTTGGCTCCTGATCAAAAGCCACCTTGTGCTTTCAGCTTTTATTAATTCAAATTAATATCCATGAACATTGGTGAAATTGAGCCCAAATACACAAAAATGTAATCTGAGGACTTCCAGAAATAGAAAAATAATTTTACATATGTACACAGCACTGCCAGGCACTATGAGAGGCACCGAGGAAGGTGAAACTATGCGGCATGGCCTCTGCCTTTTTGTTACTAAATATATTTACTTTATGGAGTTATTGCAATTTACTTTAGTTTCTACATGTACCATGGTATGAAAACTTTCATATGTCTAACGAATTGATATTTGCCAACAGCTAGGATGAATTGAACTGTGCAATTGTAAATCTTAAAGAATGTGTTTTCAAAACATATTTGGACTGATGAAACTACTCACATCATTTGATAGTATTCATTTCCATGTGATGTATCATTCTTATTAATCCCTTTCGTAGTGATGCATACCAGACCTCTATGGAAAAGTAAAGAGCTTCTCATTATATCTTGACATATAAGTATCAAATCATTATACTTGGAAAATAGGTACACACCCTTCTTCATACCCATGAAAGTTCAACTTTTTATAAGTGCTGGATAAAAACAATCACCGTGTGCTCCATAAGTCAGCTGTAGGAATTGCACATTTTCCCAGAGTCAGGAAGGTTTTTGTAATCATAGTCTAAGATGCTGAAATCTTAACAAGCTGGAAGTAAAATAGGTAAATAAACAAATGCTAACAAACATGTATTCAGAAATGCCCCTGCTTGTAAGAAATATCTGAGTGTTTAAACATATGCAGTAAGTGTGTACAATACACTGAAGCTTTTAAAGCCTTGGCCGAGTAAAACACAGACAGTAACTTTGATGTACTAGAAATGTGTTCTCTCCAGCGTCATCAGACATTAACTATAATGTATGTATATCTTTTAAGTTAATAAAACAGTAAGTTGATCATTTATTCTTATAATTGAAAAATAGTAAAATTTTAAGATAGAGTTTCATTTTTACTTTAAGAAATGCTTGCTTGAAATTATGTTAAATTTGAAAGAAACTCAAAAATATGTGACACTGGATTTAGAACTGAATCAATATTTTATCAGTAACATTCAGTGATTAATCAAGGACTAATTACTAAAGAAAATTTTTTTCCTAACACCCATGAAAGTCCCTAAATATACTACAATAAATTTAAACCCAAAATATTGTCATGGTTTTTTTTTTTAAATTATTTTAAATTAAAATACTCTACATTCTCCACTGTTACCATCTTGAGCCATATGAGAAATGGAATTCAAACCATATAATTTCTTCCTCTCTCCACATTGAGAGACTGAGATTTTCTCTCATTTGATGTTCAGCTGCTAAAGAAATCTCTACTGGATAAATTAGGTATTTTTATAGCAGCATTCCTGGGGCTGCTGAGGAAAGAAGAGGTAAGGCACAGGGGACAGGGAGCACAGTGGCCGTTCCTTTAGGGCGCTAATTAGGTTCTTAGCCAGATGCCTGAGCATGGCTCTTCTTAGGTAGAGCCACCTCCAGCCTTCCCTTCCATCATCACTGCAGGGGGCAGTGGCAACCCGGAGAGCCTTTTCCTCCTTCATTTTGGCTCTGGCTCAGCTTACAGATCCCTCAGCCAAGAACCTGAGAAGGCAGGATGAGATCGGGAAGCCTTCCTGGATCTTTGCCTGCAGTGGACAGTGCCAGCTGGGACTGCCCCAGAGGGACAAACGTGCCCTGCAGAACCCTTCGGCTGACGCGACTTGATCCAGGCTATTGAAATCTCTGTAGAGTCTTCCAGGACAACTTATAAAAGAAAACATTTCCTCTGTACTGGTTACACTCTTAGTGAATTGTACATTCATCTTCAATAGGGTCTGCGGTCTCATAAAAAATAGCTCATGTGATATAATTCACCAAATTACTGTCAGTGGGACAATGTTTTATATTCCACATGGTAAAATATTAATTATTTCTAATTACATTCTAAAAAGCCAAGGCAAGGACTTGAACAATCGCACTGAATTATCTTTTCGCAACTATGGGGGAGACATTTTGATGCAGTGGTCCTCCTTAAAGTCCAGCAAATGGTATAACTTAGCTTTCTTATGTAATCCGTGTCTTTTGAAGTAATTGTGCAGCAGGCTGTAAGACAACTCAATCATCTCTTGATTATTTGACTGAAAAGCATGCTTTTGGAAAGCCATTGTATCTTCCCAGGCAAAGCCAAGTGCCAATCACACCATTTACATTTGCTAAAGGTTTTGCCCTTTAAAATATTTAATTCTTTGGCATTAACTGAATCAACAGATGTCTCTTCTGTACCTACCTTGTATAGGACGGGGGCGGAGGAGGGTGGGGGGAGGAGATGAAGGGCTATAGTAAAAATTGAAACAAATAAGAGAGCTATGATGTTTTTTATGGAGGTGTTTTTCCTAGTAAAGAACTGCTTTATTAAGATGAAATAAGACCGTTTAATTAGATTTTTGTTAGATATGCAAAGGATTTCACTTTCGGGTTTCTCCAAATCAGAAGCCTTCTAAGTGAAAGTTACTTATCTGCAAGTTTTTAGGAGCATGTGTAAAACAAATTATATATTAGTATCTACATTTGAATAATTGATCTTTGTTTTTGCATTTAAAATACAATATTAAATGAATTAGTAATTATATAAGAATAATTACTAAGAAAAAAACATTGTGAATTTTGACATATACCTTCTCTTTCAGCACTATTTCTACATCCCCTACCATGCTTAGTATTCAATATTGATTTTTTTTCCCAGACAAAGGGAGCTCAGGAATACACTTTTAGGCTTAGTAACCAGTAGCAGATGTTAAATTCTCAAGGAGAGCTATTTGGAAAATATAATCTGCAGGTGAATCATATCAGAAAGGAGAATTTCAAGGCTTGAGTTGAACTCTTAGCAAAAGAGATAAATCATTGAAGTTATCAAATAAAATAGCACACTGGGACATGCTTAGAGCTGAGAGGCTGTTTGAAGGGGAGAGGGACCATGAGAAACCATTGTAAGTTGTCCAAAAACTGCTACTTCATCTGATGGAGATTCTATTATGTTTTCTTTTGTTTTTGTTTCTGTTTTTGTTTTTGTTTTGCCAGTAAAGTGTGATTTGCCTATACCTGTTACTCTGGTGCCACTAATAACCTCATGCTTTCTCCTTTGGACAGGTGTGGTATTCCCTTACTTTCCACGACTGGGGCGCTATAATCTCAATTTTCATGAGGCACAGCAGGCTTGTCTGGACCAGGATGCTGTGATTGCCTCCTTCGACCAGCTGTATGATGCCTGGCGGGGTGGGCTGGACTGGTGCAACGCTGGCTGGCTCAGCGATGGCTCAGTGCAATACCCCATCACCAAGCCCAGGGAGCCCTGCGGAGGCCAGAACACCGTGCCTGGTGTCAGGAACTATGGGTTTTGGGATAAAGATAAAAGCAGATATGATGTGTTCTGCTTTACATCCAACTTCAATGGTAAGATATTAACTGAACTGCCTTCTTCCCTATACCATAGACTAATAGGTACTATGATGCTACACTTGACTTTCAATCTTATCTACTTAAAAAGATAAAAGCTTTGAAGTATTGCTCTAGTTTGAAAAGATATAAAAAAGTTCTTTGATGTCCTAAATTTTTTTTTAAATCCACAGAAGTCAAGCAAAAGTGTAGACTTTCACTATTCTTGGGTTTTATTGCATCTGATTGTTACTATAAAATAGTTTAAGCTATGATGTTGTCTGGAGTCTGTTTCTTATTGCAAGGATGCTGCTGCTACGATGTGCCCTCCCTAGGATATAGCTCTCCAGGTTGAAGTAAGGGTGGCTTCTGTGTCATGTTCTCCTTCACTAACTTACAATGTCAGTATATTCATAAATGATCAACAAAGCTCAGGATGAAGAGAAGTTTGCAAAAAGAATAAATAGAAATAACATTGCCAGTGAAAGCAGAAGAAAAGAGATCCAGGTTGCTTCCATGTTGATGACTGATTCTTTGCCTTCAACATCACTCCCCGCCCTACCTTGCTCCATCTAGACCCAGCCACATAATGTGGGGGTGAAAATGTTGGTTCCTTGATCAAAAATCATTGAGAATTTTAAGATGGTGACAGCAAGGCAGTAAGCTAATCATGAGGCCATGTGCCACTGCACAGGCCACACACCCATGAAGTAAATTCTGACCCCCTTCATTGGTATATAAGTTCCCTGTGACATGTTTTGGAAAAAATTGCAAGGAATCAGGGATCAACAAACTTTCTGTATGGGGCCAGATAGTAAATATTTTTTGTTTTGTGGGCCATATGGCCTCCTTTTCAACTACTCAATCAATGTAGCTTTGTGTATAGTAACACAAAAGCAGCCATAGGCAGTATTAAATGGAGGGGTGTGGTTATGTTCAAATGAAACCTCATTTGACTCCTGTTGTAGCTTGCTGACCTCTGGTGTAGATGATAGAACTAACGCTAGTAGCTAATGTTCCAGCGGCCTCCACTCTTTCTCAGAACCACAGCATCTTAGTCTAGAAAGAATTGGCAAGCATTGATTTACACTTCAATAACCTATGTTTAATGCGGGGTAAGGAGATACTACATTCCAATGTATATCAGATAAGAGAGAGATTATATTCTACCTGAAATGAAGTCTGAGAAAATCTTCAATTGGCATGTGTCACTTCAGTCAGTTGATGTCATATTTTATGTATTTTATACATATTGAAGGAATCTCAGTAATTAACACTATTCAATAAGTGGGTGAGACTAGCTTGCTCTTTCTTGTGAAATTAAAAAACAAAAACCAAAAAACACTTAGGTATCAGGCTCCCACAGAATAAAGTTGGAAAAGATAAATAAATGCATCCTCTGCTAGGGAGTGAACAGACTAGGTCCACAGTCTGAGCCAGTATTATTTATGGCAAGTGACTTCCTGTATTTTTTTTTTTTTTGCATTTTCATACTGTAGTCTTTGAAGAAGAAGAATGTCTTATTGATACCTGTAATGAAAAGGACTTGAGGGCTTTGATTTTTTTTAAATAGACTTTTATGTCAAGAATGTTTTTTGATCCTTTCACATTCAAATTTTGCCTCTCCAGAAACTTGTGCTGGGGTTCAGTCCCGCCACAGCCAGAATTTCAATAGCCCTTGCTTTGAGCATGGACTTCTGTCTTCCCTAGCGCCACAGAAGGGCCTTTTAGTCACTAATTAGCGAACAGAAACTGCATCTGCCATTTCCCTTTTCCTTTTCAAAGCTATAAAAGGGCATGTCTGAACATGGATTAAGCGGCAAAGAAAAATCAACTGATTTAATGGAGAGCGACTCAGGGGCACTACATTTGACTGAGATCCCAGGTTCCAAAACCTCTACAGACATTGCTCCATACCCCACTTCACTGGAACCCACGTCTGTTGGGCTCCTTCCCTCCCTGCGTGGCTCAGTGGCACACAGGCCCGTTGACCCCTCTCCTCCTCTCCGCAGGCCGCTTCTACTACCTGATCCACCCCACCAAGCTGACCTACGACGAAGCGGTGCAAGCTTGTCTCAACGATGGTGCTCGGATTGCGAAAGTGGGCCAGATATTCGCTGCCTGGAAGCTTCTGGGATACGACCGCTGCGATGCGGGCTGGTTGGAGGACGGCAGTGTCCGCTACCCTATCTCTCGGCCACGAAGGCGCTGCAGTCCTACCGAGGCCGCGGTGCGCTTCGCCGGCTTCCCAGATAAAAAGCATAAGCTGTACGGTGTCTACTGCTTCAGAGCATACAACTGAGCGTGCCCCGGAGCACGTCGGGTTTAAAGTCATTCAGAACATGTGAAAGGTGTTTTGTTTTGTTTTCCGTATGAACTCATGCAAGTTACCAAAACTGTGATAACCCTTTTTTTACTTACTGTAAAGAGTCATTTTCATAAAGACCAATTCATTAATTTGTTTTTGTAAAGCTATCATTCAATATATATTATAAATTAATATAATTTTAAGGAAAGTCCTACATAAGGAGGCTTTTGAGCCAAACCCTTTAGGCTATATCATCCCAAGGAAGCATCCTTTCATGGGCGGGGCATGCAATAATTTGAGGATTGCTAGGGTTAAGGGAAGGAAAGTTACCCGGAGCAGCAGCTTCCACAAGCACAAATTTTACACATTTGTACGATTTTGAAATGCACAAGAAACAAGTTAGAGCAGCAGATTTGACATAAGGCTTCTTTACATAAACTGAGATTCTGAGAGGTGGCACAAAACTCAGTCTCACAGGGGAATAATCTACACTTTTCTAAAAGTTCCTATTGCAAGTCTCCAGTAGAATATTTTACTCTTCAAACATCCTGCCTTTTGACCAAAAAAAAAAGAAGAAGAAGAATTCATATGGACTCCAAAGCATAGTAAAAAGAACAGTTAAAATTCCTTAATAACCCCGTTTATATGAAGTATGAAATTTAAATAAGCAGATAATATTTAACCCATGAGAGACTCTACCTTCTTCTAATTAAAATTACACACGCCTAAGAAGAATTGTGTTATCTTTTGAGTAGCTTTACTGAGTTACATTTAAATTCTAAGGGTCGTTGGCTAAGCAGCATTTAGCATCTACTCAGGGCAGTTATATAGATAAACTGCTGGACAGAAAAATTGTAAAATTTAGCAGCTTGATTTTATGTTAGGCTATGAAATGTTATTGTCCTATAAAAATAACTTTAAAGTATTTAATATTTCCTTCTTATTTACATTACATTAAAACATTTAAATCATAAAAGGAATGAATAACTGCACACTTTCCTAACCAAGAAGTAAGGACCCAACTTTCAAAATTCTTTTTTTATTATTATTTGTATGTACATTAGAAAGCCCAACTGGTGCCTGTGGTTGGGGGGAAAATGTCAACCAAGTAGTTCTAAACCTTCCTCCATAAGAAAATGTGGTCCATGATATCACTTTCCCTGCTGGTCATCATTAGGTGTAAATGAAACACTGAACCTGTCATCATAGAGTTTACACTAAATTCATCAGGCTGTAAGGGAAAGGTAAGGCCAGCTTCAGAAAAACAACTTTTGCATTAGCAGCTCCAATCTTAAATAAAGCTCTGTTTTCCTATATTTTTATGACTGTTGAGACCCCACAGGGACCAATATTTGTATTCAAATTACATTTTATGGTTTCCCATTGTTTCACAATGAGTTCTAATAAATGGGATTTAGTATCATAACCCAAGTATGACATAGCTGGTGTGCTTTCATGAATGTTTTTATGTAGATTTTCTTCCCGTGAACATGAGTTAATAAATCTGTTTCCTGAATTGATTGTGGTTGCATTTAAAGCTCTGTAATAATTCTAATAAATGTACTCTCTAAATGTAGAGTTACATGTGTGGAAGATACAGAACAATTGGAAGTCAATAAAACCATAACTATACTTACATTATCTAGATAAAATGTTGTAAATAAAAGTAAATCACTTCTTTTATCAAAAGCATAGCTGGAAATTTTCAGATGCTTTAATATTAAAAGATGACAGTGTATGCATGCACATTTTTACATTAGGTTGGATATGCAAATTGTGCAAAAATTACAAATATAAATCCAAAGAGATTGTGAGGTTTAACTCAAACATTGCTGATATAAATAGAACTTGAACTTTTAAATTAAAAATATCTGAATGGTCTATAATAAGATGAATATGTTATTTAAAGATGGGACTAACTCCAAAAGAGTGACTCTAACACCTCAACTATGGGGGTGAGCTCACTGGAGGAAGCCCATACTTGAATGATTATTACCCATGTTATAAGATTTTTATTGGAAATGCAAGTAGGAACAAGTTTATATTGAAGAAGATATATAATGTTCAGTTAATTGCTGCAAAGCTCTATCTTTATAATGTTAAGCATAGTAGCTACCATTTCTTAACTTTTGAATACTAACTAGTATAGGAACTGGTGCTGATCAAAAACTCTGGACTGACTTTTAGCTGATTAAAATCGAAACTGATAGCACACCATTTTTCTAAGCTTGTAAAGAAAATAAATACTGCCGGGCAGAATTTTTATCTTCTGATTTCCCCTAAAGGATGAGGATCTCCTTACCCTTTTGGACTTCTACTTGAATAGTTCTTGGTTTGTTTTTTTAATGTTATCATTTTCCATTTTTCCACCAAATGTCTATTTTCCTACTTCATTCCCCAATGTATCACTGAGAATATTGAAAAAAAGAAAGGTTATCCTAATACCTTTCTGAACTGAAAATCAGTACAACATTGACTAATTCAGAAATTGCTCCTCAGACTTCGGTTCCAAGACTATCAGAGAAATAAGATGGGACTCAGGGTTAGAAAATCTTGCTTGGATCATTTTGTGCATGATTCACACTTGTAGCCCATATAAGCAACAAAGTTTATCTGCAAGTTTCACCTGGAGACCTACATTTGAAAACCAAACAATAAGGATTCATATAAAAAGACAATAGGAATGGAAGCAAGTTAATCATGTTAACACTGGAAGCCATCTCTTAATGACTGCTGCCAGATTTAGCACAGTAATTTTTAGTCAAATATGGTATTTGTAAGTTTAAACTTTTTTGCATAGGAAGGGGGCCGGTACCTGGTAAAGTTTTATTTTATGCAATAATGTAGTTGCTTATTATTTTGGCAATTAAAAGTAGACTCAAAGGAGATTCCAATTTGGTTGCTGGCAGCCATACTGGGTTTCTGGATTCAGTGCTCCAAAGAATATGGTGGTCTTATGGAGTAGCTGACCACTAGGAGGGGAGGATTAAAAGGGAATTACAATCAGTTCTCAGCATAGAATGCATCAAGAATGATCAGTGGATAACTGACAGTTTTCTTGAGAAGTTAACTGTATCACAGCTCACTACTGCCAGAGCAGCAATGATGTACAACAAGAGAAATAAAAAATACAGAAAGTCAGTAAGGCACCTGATTAAAGAAAATCAGTATTTAAAGGCATTTAATACCTCCTGAGTACAAATCGGAGGAAAGGAACCAATCTGTATTATAAAAATAATGTTTTCATTTTCTGTAAGATACAATGAACTGGTAAACAAACATTAAAAGACAATTTTGTGTTAATGCAGTATCTTTTGATTCTTCTGAATTGTATAACCTTAGCTATTATTCTTTGTGTCAAACACTATAAATACATTATTTTAAAGAAGACATCTACCCATTTTTTTGTAATACATTTGAGTTCAAATTGTAAACACATAGCAATTTCCATTTCCTGGGAATTTTGCAATGTTAAGGAAAAAAAGGAGTATATTTATGGTGTTGCTAAATCAACAGTAGTACTATCCCAGAATCTAATGGCTTTTTTTTTTCTCTCTTTTTATATGATGCGAAGTATAATTTATTTTGCTCATTGGTTAGCAATTCCATAAATCTGTTGTGTTGGTGATTAGATTAAAATACTTGAGATACTTTATGACTTCAATTATTAGTTCTGAGTTAAAAGATCTCTGTTTATATAATAAAATTCTTCCACTCCAATAACAAGGGGCATATTTTTTTTAATATTTCCATTCCTTTCCTGAATTTTCAGTGTGGAAAGTTGTTTTTGGATTTTCTTAGTATGTAGAAATAGATTATTGGGTGCAAGAGTCTATTGGTGATACAATGACTTGAACACAAACACATCCAAAACAGTTTGAGTCATTGATATTAAAACAAAAAGTGCACTTAAATTTTTTCCCATTCTAATTTGGAATACATTGAAAAACCTTGGAGAAGAAATTTCAAGAAGATGAAATTAAACTTCTTTTAGTGTTTAAATTCTAACGCAGATGAAGTATATAATTTTTACTTTGCATGCAAATTTCATGTATTGCTATAACCTGATCATATACAAAACCCACTGGGTACTAGTACTGAAGAGTCCTATGGAGTTTCATCATGCTTAAATAAAAACAAGTTAAACTGTTCAGATGTAATGTCCTTAGTTTCCAACCAAGTGACAAAGCTTAATCCTAAGATTATTCTTGAGTAAAAAGGACCCTGTCCAGGAGAGTCAGATATGCCAGGAAAATAATAAAAGCAAAAGATTATTGGAGCATATGAGGGAGACGTGGATGAACTAACGATAAACTAACACTGAAAGTGTAAGAAAAGCATATTCCCTTTCCTGTCTTGATTTCTTGGGCTGTCCACTTAGGAGTATTTAGAGGCACAACTTAAAATGCCTCTGTAGTCTTTGCTTCTCAGCTGGTGATAGGATATATCAGGACATTGACAGCAGACTACATCCCCACTCTTAGGGAGGAAATTCACTACACACATTTTCTTTGTCCTTAGAGAAGCAAACAAAACTTATTTATTTTCTCTGTATTTCTTTCAGGCCAATAAAATCTTGTCACCTTCATAGCCACTCATCATTTGAAACAACTTGGGTCAGCCCAGAGAGTGATTCCAGGCCTTTCTTGAAATCAACCAATTTCCTTCTTAGCTTATCTCTGACCATTGGGGCTGTTCAGCATCACCTGCCTCAGCTATTAAGAGGTGGCTCTTTCATTCAGTTGGTACCTGACCGCAGCTTGAGCTCTGTTTATTAGGGGAGCCCTCCCCAGATGGAGAGAAAGCACAGATTCTCCATTACCTAACAATGAAACTATTGGCTTTGTCAACAAATATAAGATGGTGATAGAATTCTAAGAATATTTTATTCCCATATTTTTCTTTCTAAGGAAGGTCTCAATCGCCAGTCTCCATCCTGTTTGAAATACATTTTGTTTTGTTTATATGTTTCTCCCATTGATTTTCATCAATGTAAACTCTGCCTTCCAAAACTCATCTATAATAATAAAAGTATAATATGCTAATTAGACTGGACGTCCTTCCGGAAGAAGCCAGGGCTGCGAGGGCCAGTTGGGGCTGTGAGGGGCTGAGAGGGCCTGTGAGGGCCAACAGAGGCAGCCGGGGCTGCAAAGGCTGAGCCCCTTGTATGAATTTCATGCATTGGGCCTCTAGTCTATATATATAAAAGGCTAATATGCTAAGTGTCCGTCTGCGTAATGATGTCACATCATGATGCCTGGCTTCCTCTCCTTAGTGACTAGCCTCCTTGAAGTTTCTTCAGCCCAGGAATACTACTTGCTTTATAGCCAAACCTGAGGGGTCTCAGGTTTGATTCCAGTCAAGCCTGCCCTGTTTGCAGGCTTGATCCCCAGTTCAGGATGTGCAGGAGGCAGCTGATCAATGATTCTCTCTCGTCATTGATGTTTCTCTTTCTCTCTCTCCCTTCCACTCTGAAATAAATAAAAATATATAAAAAACAAAAACAACCTTTAAAAAATAATAAAAAGAGTGCAACCAAGACATAAAGAATTTTTAAATCTCTCCTCAACCTCAGTTAATTCTAATATGCAGCCAAGATTGAGAATCACTGATCTTAATAGGTTTAGGAGGAAAAAATTAAAGCTATTCAATTGATATATATTAATTGAATAGCTTTAAAAAATTAAAGCTATTCAATTAATAACAATATAGAATTATATTATTATTAATAGTTAGAATTATATTGTTATTAATAGTTCACAATTAAACATACTTAAAATAGTATAATTGGTTTAAATTTGATTGAACTTAGAATAGTCTTTAAACAAATATTCCATCCATTTGATGTACTATTTTCTTCTGGTTATAGTTCCCATTAGTAAATGTGTACCTAAGAACCTACTTATCTGCCTGCCTGCCCTATTATTGTCACTTTTGCAAAGATGACTTTAAACCATTTATACACATTCCTGATCAAACTCTTTCTCATCTAAAGTACTAATATCCGAGGGCTATAACTGTAAATGTGTAAAATATTTTGGGGAGAAGAATCAAATTCCACATTAAAGTCAATGTCTTCTGAGTTTTCAATTATATCTCCGAGATAAGAGAACTATTCCCACTGTGAGCTCTACCTTACAAACATGGGGCTTTCAGAAAAAAGCCAACACAATGCTGGTGAAATAGAAAAGCGGATTGGGGGTGCAGGAGACAGAGCAGAAGAGACTTAGGAAAGGGAGGAGGGAGAAAGAATCTACCTTTGTCCTGAGTAAAGATATATGTTTTGATGAAATCAATTTACCAGGTGCCAGAGACAACTTTTTAAAACTCTAAGAATACACATTAAAATACATAAATGCATCTGCTTTTCAAAAGCATATTTATTTTATGGCATATGCATATGGAAACAAGCATTCCCTATTACTTATCACTAATTCACTCATCACATAAAAGACATTGGGTTGTTTTATGATCTGAAGACAGCATTCAATACAGTGGTTAAGAGCACAGAGTCAGAGTGCTGAGGTTCAAATCCAGCTCTGCCAAGTACTGTCTTTGGAGAAATCATATATTTCTTGACCTTGGTTTCCCCATCTAACTATAGAGATAGTGATATCTGATTAATGCCTGCCTCATAGGGTTATAAAATTTGAATGAATTAATGTATTTTGGTAATAGTTAACACAATGTACCACACTGTGCTAAATATTTTACATATATAATTTATTTAATTCCCTTAACCCTGTAATATAGATATTATCATCTATATTTTCTAAATGAGGAAACAAAGGCCCAGAGAGTTTAAATGATTTGCTCAAGGTCACATAGCTTCTTGTAAGTAGCAAATCAAGAGATGGTTGAAGAAGTCACCATGTTAACCAGTGCACCACATTTAACCTCATGGGAAATGATGGAACAGCTCTTGGTACAGAGTAAACACTCTGTAAACATTAGTTCTTATTAAATTATAGTTTATACATAGATTCACAAGTTAAATAAACAAAGAAGGCTCAGTTTCCTCATCTGAAAACAGGGATCAGAGTACCAACATTATACCTTTTTTTGCTCATAATTAAATGAGATTATTTGAAGTTCATTATAACTCATCATTAAATACTACCTTGAAATATCATTATTGTTCATTTTGTGACTGTGTATTTCTTTAATATATAATTAAAATTTTCATTTGCATACACTTTTGGTTATTAAGCTAAATTATAAGTTTACAAAAGCACAGACTACTAATATTAATTTAATAATTCTCCACTCTCACTTCAAAGGCTAGCATAGCGTTATGGATGTAGTTTAAAAATTAATAATATTTTTTTATCATATATTAACACATATTTATAGTAAAAATACTGGAAAATACAGGTAGAGATAAAATGAAAATCATTTATAATCCAAATATCAAGGGGAAAAATAAAGGTTTATTTTGTTTAATAGTATTGTATTTTCCATGAAGTATGTGAATAAGTCATAGTTTTTAATAAAAATTAGATCAATAATATAGATTTTATTTAAATATTTGCTAAATTAATTAATTGATTAATCAACTCTAAAAAATGTAAAATGTATAAACTATGTCATAATAAAAGTATAAATAATTTCCTAATTGGCTTATAGGTCTGGTGTAGCAATTTGAATCTGCGGCAACTCACCCTGATGCAAGTGAAAAACACCAACGATACAATTCAACAATACATTAGCTAGAAATGTTCTTTACTGTCCTCCAGCTTCTTTAGTTCCGAGTCTCCTGCAGGGGGCACAGAGGCCAATGGCCTGGCATTGGCAGAGGGAACAGGACCTGCCCCTTCGTTTCCTAGCTTTAGACGACACAAAGGAAAGACTAGCAGCTAAAGATATGGAGGCCTCCTAGCAGAGTACTTCTTTGCCAAAAAAAAGAGGATAACATTCTATTTTGTATTCCCTCCACTGGGAAGAAAAATTCTAAATTCCAAAGGGAAAGGCAAAAAGTTAACTAATTACCTAACTGGATTAAAAAGAATAAACATTAGTTAGAAAGGTGTGCTAACAATATAGCAGTTAGTTGACACCAAAAAGATACAGAAAACTGTTGATATATGACAAATTCATTGGGAACTTGCTCCATACTAAAGGTCAGAGGTGGGAATTTCAGCATCAAGGTATGGAGGGTTGGTGGGAGACACTGCTCAGGATGAACCTCGGAAACTTAGAAACACAACCAGTACAGCATAATGGTGTCTAGACACTGTGCCTAATACAAGAGAGCCCATGGAGGAAACCTATCTCTGTGGCAGTTGGGCTGTAGAACGTCTCATCTTATTCGCTAAGCCTTGCTTCACAAGTCCATTTTGACATGTAATATAAATAAAGTCTTTCCAATAGTGTTGGAAATAATTCAAGGATAAGTGAAACACTGAAAACATAATTAAAGTTTACTCCCATTTGAAATATAAATATTAAGTGACTTTTCACATATAGAAGCCTTTAAAAAATTAAATTTACAAACATACAGTATTGATCTGAGGCCATGAAAGTCACTTCCTTCTATGCAAATAATAAAAAATGCCAGCAATAATGTGTATTGCCTTTATGCTCTCAAATATCTGTGAGCAATCAATATGCCTATTATATCCTGAAAGGCAATGTACTAACATGTTCATAGGGGTTATCCTTTTTCTTTCTATTTCTAAAGTTTCCACAGCAAAGATATATTATACAAAAATTACTTAACAAATTAATGTGCCACAATATTAATACACTAAAGGCTTGGTGCATGAGATTTGTGCATTGGGGTGGGGAGTTCCTCAGCTTGGCCTGCCCCAGGGGATTGTCCTAAGCCGGCAGTCAGACATCCCTCTCGCAGTCCAGGGCTCTCGCAGTCCGGGACCCCTCACTCCTTACCACCTGTTTGCAACAGTGAGCCTGGCTTCTGGCTGAGCCGTGGTCCCTCTGTGGGAGCACACTGACCACCAGGGAGCAGCTCCTACATTGAGCTGACTGGTTGTTCTGCCCTTTGGTCAATTTGCATATTCGCCTTTTATTATATAGGATTCTCCTTGGAGGCTAAAAATTTCCCCCCAAAATGGAAAAACTATTTCAGATTTGATTCTATAAATTCCTCCCCACTGCATCATACTCTGTTCCAGTTCTGCCACTGCAAAGCCGCCTTATAAACTCTTGGTGAGGATCTGAATCACTTCTAGTTTTTCTCAAGAAGTGCCATGGGCTTTTTGAATAAAACGATTTTTTACTGTACTGGATCAACTCACCTTTCAAGCACTTAACATTCCTCACTCTTCTGGCCACTTGCTGTCAATGATTAGTCCCTTCTAATGGTTGTAACCACTCAAAACACACTACACAGGCTTCCAATAGTGACTTTAGTGAGAAATGCCTGCCTTTTGTATTACATGGTGGATGTTCCGAGTCGAAGGGAAAGGAAAGAAACGGTAATGCTCCCCATTGGGGCTTTGTTACATCTTCTATAAGGTGGCCACAATCAAGCTCCTTCCATAATGTCCCTCAGAGCTAGGTGGAAGTGCTCCTCCCTAAAACAGGCACCTGTCTGGGGTTCAGTCAAGGTTGACCTTCTTCAGGAATTTTACCCAATGCTAATATCTGCTGCAGGCCCTTTATGAGTGCCTGAGATTGGGAGAGAAACTCATCACAGCACTTATCCCATCGGTTAAGATTATTTGTTGATTAAATGAATTAAGGCAAAGAGTTCTTGCTCAGCAATCAAAGTTGTACCCATATTTCTAATAGACACAATGATTCAGTCCTTGGTCATGTATTTTTTTTTAAATTACCAAAATTATTCACAATATATGTTTTTAAAAAACATTCATTGAGTTGTAAAACCAAACACAATGTAAAATTTGTCATACATGTTCCTTTGGAAATTTTCTGCATGGGCTGAACAGTTAAAGTTTCTTAAAATATAAGACTGGTGACATTAGAACTGGAGAAATTTTTTCCTGGCTTAGCAAATCTTTCTGTGGCAAGTGAAGCTTTTTTCCATTAATTGAAGATCTTCTTTCTAGGGTTCAAAATTAGAGACAAATGTCTCAAAATTCTACACATCCATGGAAGGTTTGATATGTCTTTAAATAATAATCCTGGGCCCTAGCCAGTTTGGCTAAATGGATAGAGTGTTGGATTGTGGAGTGAAAGGCACCAAGTTCAATTCTGGTCAAGGGCTCATACCGTGGTTGCAGTGGGCCCTGTTCGGGGTGCGTGCAGGAAGCAACCAATCTATGTGGCTCTCTCACACCAATTTTTCTCTCTCTCTCTCTCTCCCTCCCTCCCTCCCTCCCTCCCTCCCTCCCTTCCACTCTCTCTAGTAATCAATGGAGAAAATATTCTCCGATGAGGATTAACAACAACAAAATAATAATAATCCTGGGACACCTGTTGACTGGGCCTGTGTTGCTAAAGACTGCAGACCCTTGATGGAGTGAGCTAAATGCAGTTTGGGTAGTTAGTGGGGAAGCAGATCTTAGGGATGGGGTTCTTATTAATCATTTTCAAAAAACATAAAATTAGAGTTTGCCAGAAAAATTACTATAAACTGAAAGTCAGCTGTGTTATGACCTAAGAATTGGTCATCTGTATTCTGATCTGTGGCATCTCTGATATAGAACACTGAAAGTTTCTTGAGATCCAATACTGTCTGTTTCTAGTTCTCCACTTCCTGCATAGTCCTAGCAGCATGCTCTCTCAGAGGCTGCTCACTGTGGGTCTCAGTAAAGGTGCAGCTTGATGGAGGGGGGATAGCTGAAGAGGTGAGTCTGATGTGAAAAACGGAAATAATTCTAAGATAAAACTGACGCTTATTACTTTTTTAGTCTGCAGACTTATCTATAAAACACCTTGACTTTCCTTTATAGCAGTTTCCTTTATATAAGAACTCAACTACTGATAATGTGTTTCCCTGCCAGCTGGCAAAGGAGAAAGGTCACTCAGGGCAGAAGACTTTTTGGATTAATTTAAAACATACTTTACAGGTTTGGTTTAATTTTAGGGAAAGAGTTTTTAATTCAATTACTAACGAGTGTTTGCGTTCTTTTTAGTTCATGGAGCAAATGGTTCAAAATAGATCTATTCATCAGTCCTTGTTAAGTATCTGTGCATTGTCTGGGTTGCCACATTTTGTGTCCCAATTTAAAAGTCATTCAAGTTCAAATTCTTTTTAGTTGCAATATGTTCAGGATCCCTAGGGAGTTTGTGAACCAGATGGTGGCAAATATGCAGAGTTCCACCTAATCTAACATTTTATCTTAAAATAATTGAGTTCCTCCTCTTCCTGCAGCCTTTAATAAAAAGCAAACTATGCAACAGGAAAGTGCTATGGATGCTGTTCAAGTGTTTCAGGTGATTTAATACAGGCAGTCTTGGTAAATACGAGAAGAAATTGGGTTATAAGATGAATTTCTTAATCCACTGGCGCTCCTCAGCTTGCTAAATAAATGAGGGGGAATGCATGTGACTTGTCCTAATGGAACTTGTGAGAGCCCACGAATTTTAAAAGCAACCAACTTCCAGATTTGACTGAAATGTTTCCTGGTTGACCTAGTCAGACAATGCTGTGTATTTCAGCAACTCTCAAAGTATTTGCTGCCATCTCACACACAACAAACACATGGAGGCTCATGATGCGGCACAATAGTATTTTGAAGTATCAGTTTGCATCTTTCCTCCCAAATACGAGATGTGTTCAGTCACACCCTGAGGGCTTCCTCCCCCCAGGTGCTCCTGTTGGACACAAGTCGCCTCTGCAGAGCCCAAGAAAGAAATCTAAGATACTCAGCTCCTCAACAGCACTGGCCTAACTGGAAACTGAGTCAGATGCATGCATTGCAGAGAAGGGTTACTGCTTCCCAGTAGGCTAGCAGGAGACAATGGGGGATTGCCATGTGGACAGAAGAGCAAGTGAAGAGAACCAGAAAGTCTCTACACGTTGCCCCTGTTGACACAAAGGAGTTGTGTGGGCGTGAGTCAGTGCTGAACTGATGCCCTGTGAGGCCACCAAGCCTTAGCTTTTTCTGCCTTACAGCTTCAGAAGGTAAGGGGTGCTGCTTCAAGGACACCTCCTGGTAGCCAGGAGCTCTCCACACTCTCTGTGAGCTGGAATGCGGTCCTCGCTGCCAGCCACAGCGCAGGCTCCAGCTCCAATATCCCACTTTAGAGTTGGCTTCTGTGGATCATCCTGGCAGCGACTGTCTTAGGTCTCCTTTTGCTGACAGATCTACTCTGAGATGCAGACTGGATGAAGGAAGTCTTGGTGTGCTCAGGAGGAACACTTGTGAGGGAGCAAGAGAGGTACAACTGAGCAGAGGAGAAGCTGAATGGCAAAGCTATTGCAACAGAGGCTTCAGGCATGCAGAACAAGGATGGATGTTTAAGATTATCCTGACTTGAGGGAAGAGGCAAGGTCTTTGTGTCCCTGGACTGACCAGTCCTTGGATGTGGGCTGCTCCAAGAAGTCCCTTCAGCAGAGATCAACTTTTACTGAGGGACTCAGATGTGAGTATTCAGCAGCCAACATGCCTGGCAGCTGGGAGAACAAGTACCTCCTAAAATCAGGTTCTTTCTTCCCTGACCGAGGGCCTTTAGCATTGATTCCCATGCTTATTCCTTGATATTTTATTAAATAAGTTATCAAAGTCTTGCAAACCTTTTTTGTCAGCTCTCTCCACTCCAGTCACACTTTGTACTTGTCTCCGTGCATCATGCTGGGAGCTAACTGTCGTTATAGGTTGAGAAATGAGATAGAAAGGGCGGGTCCTGAAGAGAGTCACCTTTGCAGCACAACTATCTCAGGTGAGGTTGCTTCAGGTTTCCAGGCAAGGCAGGACCAGCTTCATCTACAAAAACCGAAGCCCTATGGGGACTGGGATACTGAGCATCATCCAAACTGTTACAACGGCTCCCTTTCCAAATCCTCATGCTCTTCCTCCCTCCCAACCACAAAATAGATCCCCTGATGCTATACATTCAACTCATCTAATCATCAGCAACTCCGAGGTCTTGTTTTAGCCATGACAGCCCTGTGGTATAAAAGATAAAAATTATTTTTAGATAATCCTGACCATGCCTTGAGCCCAAAATTTAAAAATTCTACTTTATAAGTGTGTTTTGCTGCAGCCCTGCAGAGCACTCAGAAGCAGCCAGCCGGTGTCAACATTCCTGCTAGGAGGAACGCTGGACCAATACTGCATTAACATCAAAGTAGCATGTCTGCACCATCACCGTTCACCAGAATGCAATGTCCAAAAGACAATGTTTGCAACTTCCACAGAGTTTATTTAATTCACCTTCTAGGTCAAATGGCTGGTTTTCAAGATTCTGATGTACATTAGCATGCCAATAAAATACTAAGCTCTGACAGCTTTTTCACACATTCTGTTCAAACAAAAATCTACAAAGAGCTTCATAGAACAATAATTACCTTAAAGATATAATTATTTTAAGTAAACAATTTCCCTATAAGCATTAATTTTTTTCACATATATGCATTTTTTAGGTATTGAGAGCAGAGAAACTTCCAGCCATTTCAAGGTAAATCCTAAACTTTAAGTATTGGCAATAACCGCATAATAGAGGACTGCTGCTAAGCAGAATGCTGGAGGAATGGGATTAAGATGAGCAGGTAGTGCCCTAACCGGTTTGGCTCAGTGGATAGACTGCAACCGTGGGCAAACTACGGCCCGCGGGCCAGATCTGGCCCATTTGAAATGAATAAAACTATTGGGGGAAAAAGACCGTACCCTTTTATGTAATGATGTTTACTTTGAATTTATATTAGTTCACACAAACACTCCATCCATGCTTTTGTTCCGGCCCTCCGGTCCAGTTTAAGAACCCATTGTGGCCCTCGAGTCAAAAAGTTTGCCCACCCCTGGGATAGAGCATCAGCCCACGTACTCAAGGGTCCCAGGTTCGATTCTAGTCAAGGGCATGTACCTTGGTTGCGGGCACATACCCAGTAGGGAGTGTGCAGGAGGCAGCTGATGGATGTTTCTCTCTCGTCGATGTTTCTAACTCTCTATCCCTCTCCCTTCCTCTTTGTAAAAATCAATAAAATATATTTTTAAAAAGATTATAAAAAAGATGAGCAGGCAGTCAGTGATATGAAAAAACCCCAAAAATGTTCAAGTAACTCAAGATTAGCTTAAGAAAGAAAAGAGAATTAAAGAAAAAAATTGATGTACCAAGATATAGTGATTTCATTGCATTTAGAGACAGGCCTACATGGATAATTTTTATTTATTAGATTCCCACCATCTTTATAAGAAAAGGATTTAGGCATTGAACGCCACACAGCAACTGCATAACTGGTCCTTTAGAACCAGCACTGACAGCGGCTCTGTCTTTAGAGAAAAGCTTTTCTGTACAGTTACAGGGCACTGGCATTGCTGACACTAAGTTTGGTTAGGAGAAGGTGGTACTGTTTTGGAGTATATCATATCCTATAATTTTATGTGACTAGGTTTTTCCACAATTTAAAATAACTGTGTTTCTAGATAAGTAGTCCCTAGATAAAAGTAAGTTGGGATTTCTTACTTAAATGAGAGAAAACTTTGGAAAGAATTCCTTTGCTGACTGGCGAAGCTTCTGGACAAAGTGTTTTCAAGGAACAATGTATATGCAGAGGATATTTTCCAAAATATTTTAGAAATCAAGGTTGAGTGCCAGCATCCAACGTTAATGGTTGAACTAAAACTGCTTTTGAAATAATGATCATAACTTGCTATATAAAAAGTAACATAAAGATACTTTAAACCGCCATGTAAAATATTTCAGACAGGATTTCAAGTGGATAACTAAAAAATGAAAATAAAAACTAGGAAAGCACTATCATAAACCACTTCTAAATATTCTTTAGTTCTCTAAAGGCCCCAGACTTGTCTTCAATCTATACCTACAGGGGTTAAGAACAGATGTCAGACACACATTTTTATTCTTACATATGCATACAGCTCTGGTGGGCAGAGAAAGGGCTGTCTTGGAGTTGAGCAAAGCCTTGGGGACCCCAGCCGACTGCAGTAACTGTCTTTGTGAACAAGAAGGATATGTGTAGTGTGCCACACGAAACTTAAAAGCGAGCGTTAGGAAAGCCTGCTCTTAAATATCTTTCGGCATCGATAGTGTTCAGCCATGCCTCTGTCTCTTCGTCTTTTGGCTCCTTCCCTCAAATCCCTGTTTCTTCCGAGTGCACCACCACGGCACCATCTCTTTATTTTTACTGCACCCAAGCTCTCCTATTCCACCCCAATCTATTACACAAATGACTTCCCTAATAAGAACACTTTTCTTTTTAGCAGAAATTCCTACTGCCAGTGGTTACGATCACTCCTTCAATCCACTCCCCAAGCAAAAATCTACAGCCCGCAGACAGATCTGCCTAACTGAGGTCCAGATCTCTGGGCATCGAAGATTTTCCTGATCCTCAAGTAGACAGGCTCGGAGGAGGGGTCTGCTCAAGGCTGCTTCTGGCCTGACCTCATGATCTCTATTCTCGGGTTCTCCTCTTCGGTGTCCCAAATGGGCCAGCACCGAATGTGTCACATCTTTGGGTTGGGCATCATATACCACCTGTGGAGAAATACCTTTCAGCCATTATTAATGCAGCTTGGTGTTTTTTGGGGGGGAAGTCTGTATTCAGTATGTCTGGAGCCCTACAGGGCCAGACCCTGCGAGGTTCCGGTCTGGTCTGCTAATTCCCACCTGCAAATGCTCCCTGTGGGAACGGCCAGGAGGGCTCTGGCAGGGGCGTTTCTCTCTGAGGCCCCGCTAGTCACAGCCCACAGACGGCTGCAGGCACTGGTAAGAGGAGGGCAACTTATAGGTGAGTGCTTCTTCAGAACCTCCGCTCCCTTCTAAGAAGCCCTGTGACTATAGCCTGTGAAGCATTACTATTGTCCTCCCACCTGCAAGACCCTGGAGTTCCTTGACTTAAACAGAAATAAATATCAGCAACACGCTCAAAGACAACCATCGAGGGTAGCAATGCTCCAGAGAGATTGCTAGAAGATACCACCGGGTGGGGAAAAACAAAAACAAGGCAAACGAAACACCAGCCTATAAATTTTATATTTGTATCATGGAGAAGAGTTGAAATAAAAGCCATTTTCAGAGCAAAAATCTTCCCGTAGTTACTTTTCCCACTAAATTTAATTCCAATATAGTTATCTAAGCGCCTCCTTCAAAATATTTAAGTTCTGCAAACGAAAACAATGAATCAAACATGACGTTTTTAACAGTGATAACAGCCAAATTTAACTTCTTCACAAGCCAACTCTCAGATACTTACAACATTAACCTCAGGTTCTGATATATATAGTAAATTAAAAGCCCATTTTGTAAGCCGCCCTAGGCAAAGGATACAAATGTCTGGGTTTTTCCACAGAGAGACGCAACTTACAAACAACTTTACAATGTTTAGTCTTACATTCTTTGATCTATAGGCTCTGCCATCAGTTATGTGTTTAGTGCCTATTTGCCAAGGCACTAAAGACATGCTCAGAAGAAAGTATCCAGGAACATACTATTTATTAAACTGAAAAGGAATTATGGGAGAGTCACTTTTTCAAAAATAGCCATTGTACATCTGACCTTTACCAGTGAACAAAAGGGTTTCATTTGGAACATAATTACATGACCTAAACCACGTGCACTTTGCGCAATGCCCTTCACATTTTATTCTTCATAAAATAGGCTGAAAGTTCCCAGCTTAAATAAGCAAACTGAGAAGCGTGTGCGCGTCTACATTTACGGATGCCCTTTAAAGTGCTCATAGAACTGAATCGGATGTAGAGCAGTTTCAGCTTCTTTCCCCTCTGACTGACTCAGGTCCTTTTTTATGTTTCTGGGAAGTGCCCCTCTCTCTCCACCTCAGACCTCAGCCTGCATTTCTAGGGCACTGATGCCAGACTCCTCCCTTCCCAATGGTCTCCAGCTGCTCATCCTCTGCCTCCCCACCTCTCACACCCTGACAGCTCACAACTGAACATACTTCTCCCCAAAGGACATTTTCTCTAGGAAGACATCTACCTAAGGGGACACACACACACACACACACACACACACACACACACACAGGATTTGACCTGAAATCTCAAGTCACTTACCTGGGATCATTCACCTGACTCCAATGTCCCCCACCAGTAACAGGTCCACCACGCCTACCCATTCACCTCAGGCCCCAATTCCACCCAAACTAGCATTCCAGTCAATTCCCACCTGTTCTTCCTACAAAAATTCCCCAAGGCCTTTTAAGATACACTTGCTTATCACTTATTTTGGCATATCTGTCTTAACTCTCCTGGACAGATATAGAAACTCCTCATCCATCCTCCCCATAATCCCCCATACACATGACTATCCACTGCTGTGATTATTGTTGTTCTGAGTGCTTTCTACAAACAGGTCTGCCTCCCTGTTATGTTATAAACTATAGGACAGCAGGGACCAGGCCTAATTATCTTTTGTGCTTCCATGCATCCACTTCATTGGGAAACATAATTTTACTTGATGTCTAATACGTAGGCCCTAGCAGGGAGCTAATTCTCTCAAGTGATAATGAATAAGAAAAATAGTTCTGCTTTGAGGCCCAAAGTGCCTGTATATATCTATTAGTATATAAAGAATATGTAAGTGCAGTGAGAGAGGCAGGAGGAAAATAGAAAATAAATGGCACTAAGTGGTTGAATGAACCATTAAAGTCCCACACAAATTATGACTTATTTTGGAGGGGTCTTTGGAATTTTACTAATAGATATCCTCTCAGGAAAAGGGAGGGGGGATGGGAAATATCTGTAATACTGTGAACAATAAAAATATATTTTAAAAAAGAAAAAGGGGCTGCTTGTACACATGAGCATAAGCACACACACACAAGCACACACACACACACACACACACACACACACACCTTCAAGATAGTTTTAGGGGGTCTTTTGCCTTTGAAATGCATCCCTGAATTCCAGTAGAGAGCTTTTGGGCTGGTATCCTCAGACCATAGATTAAGGACACTGAGCTTTTGAAAATGGTGTGAGAGGAGAACACCCTGTCATCCAATAAAGACTACAGTTTTAGGGGAAGTGAAAGGAAACAATGGGAAACACAGACAGTGTCCCTTTGGACCACTCTGGCTCAAATAGCTTTTGCCCCAGCCTTTGTTTGACTTTTATTTTAAGCTGTATCTGGCTTATAATTACAACTAGCTGTGGAGGCAGCATGGTTTTTGTTGCAATTGTTGCTGTTTCTTTAGGAGGCAAAAAGAGACAACTGATTAAAGGCCTCTATCCTTTTCACCTCGGAAGGTAAAAGAGCTGAGATCTTTAGGAGCAAGTTGTTCTGGGGGGAAATGTCTAATGTGTAGGGTGGGAAACTGGAAGAAAGGAAGGTAATGGCTTGCAGAGAAGAAAGATGAGGAGTTAAGCTTGTTTTCACCATTTAATTCCAAACTTGGAGGAGCTTTGCAACCCTTAAAACTTGTCAATAGAAGTAGGATTGAGTAGGAGCAAGCAAACATGATGAAATATGGGGGGGGGGGGGGGGGGGAAAGAAAAACCAACAAACACAGCAAATGAGATACAGGAAAATGTTAAAATTATATGAAAGGCTTACTAGAAGAAAGCACTTCTTAGAGGGAATGCGACATGCTAGCAGTTAGAAACAAAAACTACGCTGTGTCCCCAGACTACAGGAACCACTGCAAAGAGGGGAATGCTTTGATCGGAATCACTGTGATTCAGCAAGCCCGGGGTTCTTTTTGGTCCCATATAGCCTGCCAGGACACAACATTTCTTCCTGGAGCCTTCCAAAGATTCTGCCTGACTTTCACCACTAACAACCTAAACAATAGCAGGGCGTATCGTCTATTTAGCACTCCCACTGTGCCAAACACTGATCCTTACACACGATTGCCCTCAATCCTCACAACTATTCCATGAGGCAGGTGCTGGGGGAAAATGGAGGATAAGCAAAGGTTACCTTTCTCAAAGTCAAACAGCTGGTGAATGCAGAGATGAAAGGATTTCTTCTCCCAGCACTCATGGACCTGGAATGCATTGTAGCCTGAACTAACTTGTTAGCTGGTTAAACTGAGACATGAAGTGTGGCGTGTAAAATGAATTTCCTAGCACTATGGCAGGCCAGACAATGAGAACAGTCCAGCAACCAAAAGACCTTTCGAAGTAACGTGGATTCTTTATTTGAGTAATGCCTCTTAAGCTCCCATTTCCTCCCACCCACTTCCTTACCATCCGGCAGCTGCTCTGCTCCTTCCTTCCACTCACTACCTAAAAAACCTTCTTTTTCAGTCCTTGCCACCCTCTCTCTGGGATCTTTCCTTTTTCTTCTCTTGGTCAGACTTTTTATAATTCTCCTGATTTTGAATCACGAAAGCCAACTACACAGAACCTCTGTGACAGCAGGATCAGCATGCCACCCTGGATGGACCAGCACCTCCTAACATCAGTCACAGCAGTCACGCCTGGGGGCTGCGCACCCCACGAAGCTCAGGCCCACTCTCCTTCCTGCCCCAGGTGACTTTGGGAAACCTCCACTCTCCTTCCTGCCCCAGGTGACTTTGGGAAACCTCCACTCTCCTTCCTGCCCCAGGTGACTTTGGGAAACCTCCACTCTCCTTCCTGCCCCAGGTGACTTTGGGAAACCTCCACTCTCCTTCCTGCCCCAGGTGACTTTGGGAAACCTCCACTCTCCTTCCTGCCCCAGGTGACTTTGGGAAATCTCCATTCTCCTTCCTGCCCCAGGTGACTTTGGGAAACCTCCAATCTACAGCACTGCCCAGCAGCTGTCACAGGACACTGGAAGAACTCTCCTGAAAAGTAAAAGGAGCCTGGCCAGCATGGCTCAGTCGTTGAGCATCAACCTATGAACTAGGAGGTCACAGTTCCATTCCCAGTCAGAGCACTTGCCCAGGTTGTGGGCTCAATCCCCAGTGTGGGGCCTGGAGGAGGCAGTCAATCAATGATTGATGTTTCTATCTCTCTCTCCCTCTCCCATACTCTCTGAAATAAATGCAAATATATTTTTTAAAAAGAAAAAAAAAACCTGCAGAGGGGCTGGGGGGCAGACCACTCTTCAGCTGGCAGGGAGAAGAAAGAGCCTAAGAGCTCCCATATAGGAGTCGCTTTGGTTCTGTGATATTTGTTGTTTCCTTCAACTGGCCTTACATGTCATTGGAAGGCGGGAGAGCAGGAACTTCAGCACCATGTCAGTAGACTGTAAATCCACATACAAGATGGCAGAAGACATGTGTTTAAAAAAAATATTTGAGGCAATGTTTTCAAGAAGAAGGCCCTTATGTACCACAAAATTATTACAAACTCAATCTGGATACCTGCACTTCCTTCAGGACAAATTGCTCTCTCCTCTCCCCTACCTCCTATCCCCTTGGTATCTACTGATTCACAAAAGGAAAGGAGAGATTGACTTTTTCTGAGGAAGCTACAGAAAGAAAAACAGGGCCAGTGACATTTAAACTGAATTTTGGTAAAAAAACAAACAAACAGAGAGAGAACCAAGATGGCGGCATAGGTTAACGCCGGAGTTTGCTGCTTTGAACAACTACTTCAAAAGTGAAACCAAAAAACGGAAGGGACATCACCCAGAACCACAGGAACGCTGGCTGAGTGGAAGTCCTACAACTAGGAGGAAAGAGAAATGCATACGGACACTCAGAGGAGGCGCAGTGCTGAAGTCAAATTCTGAGGTGCGGAGTGCGCAGAGCGGGCTGGCGGCGGAGGGCGCGGTTGGAGTTTTCAATCGGGAGGGAGTCGCAGACTCTGAGCTCCAGATACGGGCGAGTCTTTAGGGACCCAGACTCAAACAGGAGAAGCGGGACTGTCTGGCTTCGGTCAGAGCGAGTGCAGCTTTCTCTCTGAGCTTTGCAGCGGGTGCTAGGACTCAGAGAGGCAGAGCCCCTGGGGACAGGACTGAGAGCCGCCATAACTGCTCTCTCCGGCCCACCCTATTGATCCTGTGCGACCCGCCCCGCCCAAGCCCTGCACACAGGCATTTGCCAGATAGCCTCAGGCAAAGGCTAGATTAGCACCTCCCTAGAGGACAGAAGTTCTCTCACTGCTGACACAGCTGATTCTCATAGCCACTTGGCCTGGAGGTCAAACCCTCCCTGGAATTAGCTACAACAATCAAGATTTAACTATAAGACTGCGAACAAAGACCACTAGGGGGTGCACCAAGGAAGCATAACAAAATGCGGAGACAAAGAAACAGGACAAAATTGTCAATGGAAGATATAGAGTTCAGAACCACACTTTTAAGGTCTCTCAAGAACTGTTTAGAAGCCGCCGATAAACCTAATGAGATCTACAAGAAAACTAATGAGACCCTCGATCTTATATTGGGGAACCAACTAGAAATTAAGCATACACGGACTGAAATAACGAATATTATACAGACTCCCGACAGCAGACCAGAGGAGCGCAAGAATCAAGTCAATGATTTGAAATGCGAGGAAGCAAAAAACACCCAACCGGAAAAGCAAAATGAAAAAAGAATCCAAAAATGCGAGGATAGTATAAGGAGCCTCTGGGACAGCTTCAAGCGTACCAACATCAGAATTATAGGGGTGCCAGAAGATGAGAGAGAGCAAGATATTGAAAACCTATTTGAAGAAATAATGACAGAAAACTTCCCCCACCTGGTGAAAGAAATGGACTTACAGGTCCAAGAAGCGCGGAGAACCCCAAACAAAGGAATCCAAAGAGGACCACACCAAGACACATCATAATTAAAATGCCAAGAGCAAAAGATAAAGAGAGAATCTTAAAAACAGCAAGAGAAAGAAACTCAGTTACCTACAAGGGAATACCCATACGACTGTCAGCTGATTTCTCAACAGAAACTTTGCAGGCCAGAAGGGAGTGGCAAGAAATATTCAAAGTGATAAATACCAAGAACCTACAACCAAGATTACTTTATCCAGCAAAGCTATCATTCAGAATTGAAGGTCAGATAAAGAGCTTCACAGATAAGGAAAAGCTAAAGGAGTTCATCACCACCAAATCAGGATTATATGAAATGCTGAAAGGTATCCTTTAAGAAGAGGAAGAGGAAGAAAAAGGTAAAGATACAAATTATGAACAACAAATATGCATCTATCAACAAGTGAATCTAAGAATCAAGTGAATAAATAATCTGATGAACAGAATGAATTGTTGATTATAATAGAATCAGGGACATAGAAAGGGAATGGACTGACTATTCCTGGGGGGGAAAGGGGTGTGGGAGATGCGGGAAGAGACTGGACAAAAATCGTGCACCTATGGATGAGGACAGTGGGTGGGGAGTGAGGGCGGAGGGTGGGGCGGGAACTGGGAGGAGTGGAGTTATGGGGGGAAAAAAAAGAGGAACAAATGTAATAATCAGAACAATAAAGATTTAATTAAAAAAAAAACAAAAAAAACAAACAAACAAACAAACAAAAAAACCCCTAAGATTTTACTTAGTTATCTAGAATTAGAATATCATAAAATATTAACTCCCTACTGGATTTTTGAGCACCTTATTCTGTGTGGGATGCTACTATTCATCTACCCTTATAATCAGTACTAGAGGCCCAGTGCACAAATTCACGCATGGGTGGGGTCCAGCTGGCCCACCCCAATGGGGGTCGATCAGGGCCAGGCTGGCGGGACAGTGGGGATGCAGGAGGTTGGCTGGCTGGCCCTGCCCCCAATCAGGGTGGGTGGTGGCCTATCAGGGGAGGGGCCAGCCAGGGGGTGGGGCCGAGGGAGATTGGCCAGCTGGCCCCACCCCCAATCAGGCTGGTTGGCTGGCCACAGTCTGGTCGTTCCACTCATTCCAGCATTCTGGTTGCTGGCTTTTTATATATATAGATTATCTCCACCCATAATCAGCTAAGAGGTAGCACTGCTATTCTTCAATACAATAAGTCAATAATTTTGCTCTCTCTGCCTTCCCATTCTTGGGAACACTAGTTTTGGTCCAAGAGGGGATGAGAACCCTGAATGTGACTCATGAGCTCATGTCTTTCCCTGCTGTCTTTCCATACAGACACAGGTTAGTTTCCCCAAGAAGCTGACTCTGAGAAAGGATTAGCAGAAGGAGAAGTTGAGCTGTTTTGCAGGCTTAATAAACAACTTTATCTGATCTTGTGGGGAGTTCTGGAGACAATGGCCTTTCCAAGTTGTCCCATATTGTGCTGAAATGACTGAGCCTTTATATACCAGTCAGTGAATGTGGGCCACCCTAGGAAGAATTTGCACTTAAGTCAGGCAACAACGCCTACAACATAGGAACACTTTCAAGACAACAGTATCTGTAGTCTAGCTTCTCACCACCCCCAGCAGGCCTTCCTTGCAGGGGCATCTGAGTGATGCGATTTCATGTCAATCACATATACCTCCTGGTCTTGTGGAGGCTGCACTGTTTTGGACACTTGCTGGATCTGGTACCCAAAGAATCCAAGCACCAGCATTGTGACTGCCCCATGCTAACAGAATGCCTTCAGCAGTCTGTAGTCCAGAAGAGTACTGCCTTCCTCCCAGTTCTTTTCAAGCCTGTAGGCATCAAGTGGGTGATTATCATGAAGTACTGTTTATTCTGGAGTAACATCTAGCTGCAGGTTGTACCAGCCCTTTTCCACCTTCTGCCCCTGTGTCCATTCTACTGAAAAGAGTCGGTTCTCTTCATTTAACCATATTCTTGTTTTCTGCAACATTTGTTCCCAGTAAGAGCTGAAAATTCTCTAGTTGAGGCTGTTGCTATGTACACTCCTATGGTCACATTTAGCTCCAGCATATTCATGCACCATTCTTTTATGCTCATGGACACCACTCAAACATCAGGTTGCAGCAGGTTGTGTACAGATGATTGGGTCAAATGGACTATGAAAGGAAGGGAGACTCTTGTGTCCACTTGGCAGGTTTAGCTATTTTAGGCAGAGTTCACCTTTCTATTTTTATTTCACTGGACTGTCTGTCAGTAGAATGTTGGATAGGTTAAATTCCACTGGGAACACTATACAAAACAGGGGTATATTTTATAAGGCCTTCCCAGAGATTCAAACTTAAGATATATATCAATAATGTGCTGGCGAAACTGGTACTTTAGGAGAATTGTTTCCCTAGGCAGACCTTTAATGCTACTCATTACCCAACTTCTAATCCCAGTTTTTCATCTGGAGGGTGCTTTCCTCCACTTCCTTTGATGCCTCTCCAATGGCAGGGGCTGGGAATGGAGGTGAGGAGGATAATGATCTTCACTAGGAGGCATCTTGGGCTCTGAGTGTGGGCATTGAGGAATATCAAACGCAGGGGTTTCCAGATTGGGGGATTTTAAAGGCCAGAAAATTTTCCCAAATTAGAACACCAAGATAAAACTGCCTTTTAATTTTGCCAATAAGAATATTAAAATAAAAACTTCTACATACTAATGTTATTTCATAAAATACAGGACAGTTTAATATCAACATAAAACAAAAACAATGTTTAAAGGCCCGGTCCCCTCCTTAAGGAGGGTGGGGGGGCCCAAACCCTGGCATAGATTATCCCTGTTACACATAGATCAGTGTGGAAACCACAAATCAAAATAATACAGATCATCTTCCCTTCCCAGGGGAGAAATGCCACAGATTTTACCTCAGTAACATGAAATCATCTCCCAGCCCCCCCCACACACACCCTTATCCTGCACTGCCAGCATAATAGTGGAGGCTTCTTATGACTTCTATCTTGGAGAACTTATTTAAACAAGGGTGGAAAAGATGTGTAACTTTCCTGGGCCCTTGTTAAAAGGGTGAACCACAGATAGTACAAGGCTGCACTGGGGCGGTCACTCCAGCTAAAGAAGGATTAGAGGAACCTCAGTTCCTGTTCTGCTACCCTGGTGACTAGCTAGTTTGTCAATATTAATGATAGGAAAGGGATCGGAGGCAGCTTCACTAGGAAGCCGAACTTCGCAGTCCCCAGGAACCACTGGTCCATTCCCCGCAAATCACTGGGGGAGGGCCCAACAAGTGGGGAGATGGACACATGCAGCGAAGTTGGGGTGATGTAGGGAAGGTGCGTTCCTGTCAGTCTAACCTGGGGAAATAATTGGCTAGAGGGGTGGAGCCAATGCAAGTGCACAAAATCTGAAGGATTCATTGGTTAAACTCCTGGTTAAAATTCCCAGACAAAGAGCTCTCCCTCTCTTGTTCCTCTTGCTTTGCTCCTGCTTCCTTGCACTGGCCTGCTCCATGACACACACTAGCCCGCCATGTAGCACTAGTCCACACAATAGACTACAGCTGGGAACACAACTAAGCTAGCCAGACGCTGGACTGGAGTGGATTTTGATCTGGAGTAGAAACTCCAGGCAGTGGCTTTGATTCTAGCTCTGCTAAAGACAAAATGGGGATTTTTCCATGGAGGGTCCCAGGGAGACAGGACCTTGGAAGGAGGCTGCCTTAATGTTACATCACCAATAAATCTTCACACGGTACCTCACCCGCCTGTGAGGGCCTCAGAAGGTCTTTGTCCCTGGGGCACCCCAAGAAGCCCACTTCCACCAGCAACAGGTAGGGATGCAGAGGAAGGACACCCCATGATAACAGTCCACATGAAAGGGGCCTGGAAGTCACCATGTTGTCCTAACGATAAACGAAAAGCTAAACAGACTGAAAAATGAACATTTTTGGATCCATAAGAGAAAAAATGTCACAGGACAAACTGCTGCTCCCAAGATTGGAGAAACAGGTGAATAGAGGGAGTCTTGGGACCCAGTGCGAGGTTAGGAACACCTGAACAGTAATGGACTGTTGCTGGAGGCTCAGTGTGAATAAGGCTGGGTTAAAATCTCCAAGGGACCGAGTCAGGGGGTGGGGTGGGGGGCACAATATTGTGAGATTCATTTCCAGGAGTTTGACCAGACTCCCACATAAATATCAAAGGAAACTTCCCTCTTCCCAGGAGGGGCAGGGGAAAGGCACCACTTAGAAATATGCCAGAGCACCTTGATCTTAACAAGGCCCGCCCTCAGGCGGATCCAGTTAACCAGAGGTTAATCTGCTGGGCTTGTATCAGAGCATAACTGACTCTAGGAAGGGAAATACCAACTCCAGCCCACTCTAGCCATCCTGCCCCATCAGAAGGAGGAGAAAACACTGAAGTTCACAGTCGGAAGTCACAGTCTCACTAAAAGACTGAGACCTAATCATAAAACATTACGAATACTTCCCCTCCCCCCACACCTCACTGTCACATGATTAAAGCCTCTTTACAGCAGTCCCTGGGACCTGGCACATCATGTCTGGCTATTAATTAAAAATTACAAGGCATACCAAAAGGCGAAACCACAGTGTGAGTAGACAGAGCAAGCACTAAAACTAGACATGGCAGGGATGTTGGGATTATCAGACTGGACATTTAAGACGACTGTGATTCATATGCTAAGACTCCGATAGATAACGTAGACATCACTCGAGAACAGATGGGCCATGGAAGCAAACACACGGAAATCCTGAGAAAGAGCCAGATAGGAATGCCACAGAAAAAACGCACTGGAGCAGAAATGAAGAATGCCTTTGACGGGCTTACTGGTAGACTGGACACGGCTGAGGGAAGAATCTGAGCTAGAGGACATACCCACTGAATCCTCAAAAACTGAAAAGCAAAGTTAGCAAAGATCCCCAAGAAAGAAAGAAAGAAGAAAGAAAGAAAGAAAGAAAGAAAGAAAGAAAGAAAGAAAGAAAGAAAGCAGAATATCCAAGGACAGTTGGACAACTACAAAAGGTGTAACATACACATAATGGCGATACCAGGAGAAGAAAGAAAAACGATATTTGACTATAATAGAAAGATAAGGGATTGCTAAAAGTGAGGGAAGGGGATGAATGGCAGGTGAATAGCAGAGCACAGAGGATTGTTAGGGCAGTGAGAATACTCTGTATAATTGCCTGGGTCTGTTCAGGCTGCTGTAACAAAATATTACTCCCTGACCGATTTGGCTCAGTGGATAGAGTGTCAGCCTGTGGACTGAAGGGTCCCAGGTTCGATTCCGGTCAAGGGCATGTACCTTGGTTGGGGGCACATCCCTGGTGGGGGTGGGGGGGGTGCAGGAGGCAGCTGATTGATGCTTCTCTCTTATCGATGTTTCTAACTCTCTAGCCCTCTCTGTAAAAAAATCAATAAAATATATTTTTTTTAAAAATTACAGACTGGGCAGCTTATAAACAACAAAAATTTCTCTTTGGAGGCTGGCAATCTGAGATCAGGGTGCCAGAAAGTACAAGAGCGAATCCTAAGGTAAACTATGGACTTCTTTATAATAATGATGTGCCAGTGTAGATTCATCCTTTGGAAAAATATACCATTCTGGTGAGTGATGTTGATAATGGGAGACACTATTTATGTATTGGTGCAGGGGGTAGATGGGAAACTACCTCCCTCTTAATTTTGTTATAAACCTAAAAACTGCTTTAAAAATATTGAGCTTGCCCAGCCAGCGTGGCTCAGTGGTTGAGCATCAACCTATGAATCAGGAAGTCATGGTTTGATTCTGGGTCAGGGCACATGCCCAGGTTTCCAGTTCAATCCCAGTAGGGGACATGCAGGAGGAAGCTGATCAAGGATTCACTCTCATCATTAATGTTTCTATCTCTCCCTGCCTGTTCTACCTTCCTCTCTGAAATCAATATATATATATATATATATATATAAAAGAAAGATATTAAGCCTTTTAAAACAAAAATTTGTTGTTTTTTAAAAGAAGGATTTAGAGTCCATCTTCATCTCTCCCTGCAGGAGAAACCACAGAGAACAGAGCAGAACGTGTCCCCATTTGTGCCACCTAGTGGCTCTGCCTCTGAATGACAACCTCTTAGTCAGAGAAGGAAAATCTGGCTGAGTCAAGTGGCTCTACCCTGAAAAAACACGACAGCTCTCCTAACTCCCCAGAAGAGTTCAGCAGTGCTCCAGTTTAAGAACCAAGTAGATTAAAATACATTTGTCTGTTTGTAGAGGATTTATCTGGATTCAGCAACCTGCTTCTCATCCTCAGGCTGTTCCTCAGCATGAGAAAGACAATTAAGGAGCCAGCCATCCTCCACTGCACCATCTTGCAAAGCGGTGGGAGGCCCCCTTCAGAATGAAGCTTCAGGCAAAATAGCTGGTGTCTTCATGGAGGCTGGTTCCTTGGGAAAGAACTGAGAAGCGGACTCCGTCTTAAATCTTCCTGCAACCATGTTGACTCGGCTAGTTGGTATCCTCTTTGTGCTTTGCTAAATGGAGAAACTACAACATTGCATATATTATCTCACTAAATTCAATCCTCATAACAACTCTAGAAGGTAGGTCTTTTCATTTCCTATTTTGGTCAGTGAGAGGGCAAAGGCTCAGAGAGGCTAAATAAAACTCGCCCTACTTACAGCTAGGAAGTGGCATTGTTGGCACCTGATGCTTCGTCTCTTTGGCTTAAGGAGCACATTTTTCTTTCTTATCACATTTATCTAGATCGTAGTTTTAATAAACTAACTGATATTCTTTGTTTTGACTCCCTCCCCCAGTATATATTCTGGGTTCATTGCCTCAGGGGAGGGATGTGGCAAAACAGAAAGCTGAAAGCTCCAGAAAATATTTGGGATTTGTATCCAAAAAGTCTGAGTAGGGAAGTTAGAGGATCAGGGCATCGATAAAGACTATAGGAGGAGTGCCAGGTACTGTGGTGGAGGGAAATGGGTCTAACATTGTCTCATGACTGCAGAGGTGAGATAAAGATGAAACAAGAGACGCAGGTCTTGAGAAAAGAGGCCCCAAAGCCCTCTTCCCTTGCAGAGCCATCACGGCAATGATACACTCAGTGTGGAAATGTCCAGACACGTCACCAGGGGTACATGAGTGTAAGAGGCCTGTCTGGGACCCTCATGCCCTGTGGAGGCTGGAAACTGCTAGAGTCATCAGAGCTGCAGAAGCCGGGGCACCAAAACTGGGCTGGAGAGACGTGCACACCTTGTAGCTGACACAGCCCTGGGGGCAGAGTGGGGTGGGGGGGGGGTGGTGGTAAATTACCTGGGTTTGTCTGTCTTGAAGAACTGAAGCACAAAATAAATGTCATTTTCAATTACAAAACCGTAAAATTATACTTAATACAGCCTTGTATTAGTTTCCCAGGGTTGCCCCAATGAATTATCACAAAATGGGTGGCTTGAAACAACAGAAATTTATTCTTTCAGTTCTGGAGGCTAGAAGTACAAAATGAAGGCGGCAGCCAGGCTATGCTCCCTCCGGAAACCCGAGGAAAAACTCCTTCTGTGCCTCCCCCTCGTCTCTGGAGGTTGCCTGCATCCTTGGCCCCTGCCTCACTGCAGCCTCTGCCTCCCTCTGTCTCCCCGTGGCCTTCTTCTCTCTGTGTCCCTCTGAGTCCTCTCCTCTTATAAGGACATCCATCCGTCACTGACTTAGGACCCACCCTAATCCAACAGGACTTCATCTCTACTTGACTAAACCAGAAAAGATCCTATTTCCAATAAATTCATATTCACTGTCACCAGGGATTAGGACTTGAACATTTCTTTCTGAAGGGATACGATGCAACCCACTGCACACCTGAATCTGTGGTCTTGAGGGAGGCAGTTAGGCACACATGAGCAGAGCAAGGACGATGGGCTAGGAACAGAGGGCACCAGGGAGGAAAACCCTGGTGCCCAGCAATGGGCAGAACCAGGAGAACAGGGACCTCACCCCCAGGTTGACCTTTTCTCCCCTAGGATACCCCTGGCCATGTGGTTTAGACCCCTTGACCTTTCATGTCACCGGTGTTCGCACACTCCCTGACCTTTCCTTCCCTGGCAAGTTGCTAGTCGTGCAGTAGACCCCCTTGGAGGAGGAACAAGGGGCCAAAGAGTGGCCTCATGAGATTCCCACTCTTGCCCTTTCGGACAACTCCCTTAAGCATTAACCCCGTAGGGATAACATCTATGCCTCCAGTTTGTTTCGGCTGCGGGCAGCAAAACCAGACAAGGGATGCCAGGTCGGCCTTCAGGACCAGCTGCATTGACTAATGACCCCCTGCCCTGGTGCTGACCGATCAGTGGAGACCATGACCCTGAAAGGACACACCTGGAAAGCTGATGAATACTCTATTGCAGCGGTCGCCAACCTTTCAGACATCACGGACCACTGGTTGGCGACCGTTGCTCTATTGAGATCCTCCCCTGGGGCCTCCTCTAAAATCCCTTAGGAGGGATGGAGGGCCCAGCATGGTGTACTCTAGCTCAAGCTCTCTCTCTCTCTTCCCCTCCCCTTCACTTCCCACCATCCCCTTTCTGGAAGGCTCTCTTTTTGGAACAGGCCCAACCTTTCCCCACCCCCTTTGCCCAGACACGTTTTCCTTGCCTCTCTCTTTCTCCTAAGCTCCAAGAGCCCTTCTTTTGCCTCTGTAACTTGTTTCCTGAGCCTGTTTCTTCCATGGCTCACTTCTACCTCTGTGACTTTCTAAATAAACTTTCTCTTATAGTTTAAGTATTAGCTCTGAATTCTTTCCCAGCCAGAACTCAAGTACCAAGGTTTGCTGGACGAGTCTGGTCTGACTCCACCAGTCTAACACCTGGTGCCATTTGGCTGCCAACAGTCTGGGATTTATACCCCCCACACACGTGGGTTTGGTGGGGAAGAGGTGACACTTGCAGGGTTAAGATCACTGGTATCAGGATGGCTGGTCCTGTGCAAATGCTAAGGGGATGTGGGACCTTGAGCGAGGCAATTAGCCTCTCGTCTTGATTGCCTCATCTCCACAGGGGCTGGGATGTTGCCTATGATGGTTTCTAGCACTGATATTTAAGGGTCCGACCAGCCCTGAGTGAAGGACTAGATGATTCTCCCCTCTCCCCCCCCATTCCCCCCCCCCGCCCCCGCCCCCAGTGTGGTTTAAGAGCTATCACAAGATTCTGTGATCTGAAAACACTGTGGCCCCGCCTGGGGCCACTTCCTTCCCTCCCGGCCTGCTCTTCTCACCATCAGAATCAAAAAGGTATTAGATAACACACAGACAAATACATTGTCTCCTGAGGCCACTGCAAGGATAATCTGATTCTGAATTACAAGCAATTATATTGACAACAGGGTTCAGTTTTGAAATGCTAAAACTGCAGGTAGGCCTGCTTCGGAGGAAGAGGGGGAGTGGGAAACTAGGACATGGTTTAGAGGAGGACATGCTAAAGACATAACACGGGGCTTAGAGTCTGCATGATTTTCTTTGTTATAATTACAAATGCATCCTAGAAAGAAAGCAATGACAGAGAGCCAAAAGCCAGGGAACAAAGGCTGGCCCAGGCACCCGCCATTCATCTCCAGAGAGAGCTAGAGCGCTGCTAACGTGACTGGACCCAGCCTGCACCAGGAGGCCACAGAGGGGTCTCACTCCAATAAGGAGACAGTCTCAAGGACTCCCACTGCGGACGGTTTCAGAGGCGGAGTTCTGGCTGAAATCTGGGTTGCTTTTCAATGCCTATCAGCTGTGAGTAAGAAAGCGCAGCCACTGACCATGAGGATCGAACTCAGGATCACAGAGCTGTGGCAGAAGCTTTGTGCCCTGGAGACAGACAGCAGCCTGGATGCCACACTCACTAACTCTGTGACTTCAGACGCGTTATTATCTCTGCTAAGCCTCAGATAAAATGAAGATTATTATTTTACCATCTACCTAGAGGTGTAGTTGTGAGATTAAATGAGATGGTGCAAGTCAAGTGTTCCACCGAGCGCTTGGCTCAAGAGAAGTACCTGTAAATGTTACTTATGTTACAGATGCAGAGCCAAAGCTGAGAGATACTCAATATTAAGTGGCACTAAAACTACACAGGTAAACACCTCTGGGGCAAGACTCCAGGTTCCTCACTCCTCAGCTCTTTCACAATACAATAGAGAAACTAGCCAGAAATAAGCCAGGAATGCTGTATTTACAAACAGCTATCTTGTTTGCCCTGTGCCAGGCCCTACTCTAGGCACTTTATTAATACCAAACCATTTAAGTCTCATAGCAACCAAAGAGGCAGGCACTATATCATCACCATTTTATAAAAGAGGAAAATGAAGACAAAGAAGGTAAGTGGCTTGCCCAGGGTCACTCAGGGTCAGCAGTACTATGTTGTGTCTAGGGGTTCTGAAGCAATTTACTCTGAAGCGTGAGAGTATCATTTTACTTAGACCATTTCTGCCGGGGTCCAACCCCAGCGGGTCCAGGGGTCCCCAAAGGTGTGGACGGAGTCGGCGAAGAAGGAAGGACACGGAGACAGCGTTCAGTTGATCAGCAGCCTAGCCAGGATCTCTAGCCAGGATCTCCAGCCAAGTTCTGGTCTGGATCTCCAGCGAAGTTCTGCTGTTTATTGTCTTGTTACATCCGTATTTATACCAGTTGATTTTAATCCTGTCAATTTCTATTACAAAGGTTAGGGTGTTTCTTATCTCCATTCCAGGGAGTAAAGATTATGTAGCTTAAGCATGATTGTTTGTAGTGATTAACTACCCGCCTGGCACTTAGTTAAGGAGTTTCATCCCCTCCCTGACTTCAGGGGAAAATTCCTACCTGGGGAAACAACCTTTCTAGGAGAGGCATCCCCTCCCTGACTTCAGGGAAAAATTCCTACCTGGGGAAACAACCTTTCTTGGAGAGGTGACCTTGGTTAAAACACACAGCGCTAAGGGGAGCAAACATATTAAGAACAGTATGCTATATACGCCAGGTCCCTTGAAACATATGCTGTGCAGATGTTTCTTTCCTGCAGCGACTGTGTCAAGCAGCAAGGATGGACCGGCTTCCGGCACATTTCTATAGAAATTCGTTAGCTAAAACATAACGTTATTTTTAGTACATATTTTAATTCTCAAGACATACAATAGTCTAGATCTGTGGTCGGCAAACTGCAGTTCGTGAGCCACATGCGACTCTTTGGCCCCTTGAGTGTGGCTCTTCCTAAGCCTTAGGAGTGCCCTAATTAAGTTAATAACAATGTACCTACCTATATAGTTTAAGTTTAAAAAAATTTGGCTCTCAAAAGAAATTTCAATCATTGTACTGTTGATATTTGGCTCTGTTGACTAATGAGTTTGCCGACCACTGGTCTAGATGGTGTGCAAAAATCTAAGCCTCCCAGTTATCCATGACTAAGAAAAGAGCCTACAATTTCATCCTATGTAGCATAAATTGATAGTCTATCCAGTTAGTAGCAGTTTCATAAATAGTACAGTTCTATGAGATGATAACTATTTTCCATAAGACAGCCTCACAAAATTTACTTAATAACCCACCTCAATAGTCTCCAAATTTCTATAGTATCCTAGACATTACTTAAAAATTAATCATAAATGCCCCAAGCATCTAAAATAAAGTATAGAGAAAATAAATTAATATTTATTTGATCTTGCCTGTGAATCTCTATATCTACCCTATGCTGAGATATGATGACATTTCATGGTTCACAGCCCTTACACCCTCAAATATCCTGGGGCTCCAGAACTATGCATTTGGCCCAGGGCAAAGCAAAGATCATCAGCCAGCAAAAAATGTACACTCATAAAGTTTAAAGTCTGAGCAAAAGATGAGCTGCTAAAGCCTGATGTTTTAAAATGAGAGGGAAGAATCAGGGTTATTGCCAAGTGCCTGGCAAGAGTTACAGGTGGGAGAATGGGGGTAGAAAATGGCGTCCTTTGCTGAAAAGGAGACCTTTAGGAGAGGGGGCAGGTTAGCACACAGCATAAAAGTAGTTCAGTTTCAGACGTACTAAATTTGAAAATCCTTCAGTCATCTAAGAGGAGATCACAAGTAAATCGTTAGATCTATGTCAGAAAGCTGAGAAGTGGGGCCTGGACTGGAAATATAAATATGAAAGTTTCCAGCATATTGTGACCACAATTAGTTTGAATGAGATCTCCTACATAGAGGTTGTCGAGTGAGGAGGGAAGAACACCTAGATCTCCCATGGGAGGAGCTGAGAAACTCCAATATTAAAGTGTGGGTAAAGGAGAATTAAGTCAACAAAAATTACTGAGAAAAAAACTTGATCACAGAGGTAGAAGGAATACCAAGAGCATAGGGTATGAAAGCCAAAGACAGAAAGTGGTCAACTGTGTCAAATGCGGCTAAAGTAGAGATAAAGTAGGATAAGGCTGAAAAGGATCCACAGAAGTACCACCATGGAAGTCCCTGGTGATCCTTGCAAAAGTGTTTTCAATGGAGCAGTAGGATGGAAATTATATTACAGTTCTAGAGGCCCAGTGCATGAAATTTTTTGAGGGGGGAGGGGGGTGTCCCTCAGCCAGAATTGTGCCCTCTCATAGTCCGGGAGCCCTCAGGATATGTCCAACTGCCAACTTAGGCGCTGGCAGTCAGACATCCTTAGTGCTCCCATGGAGGCAGGAGAGGCTCCCACCACCGCTGCTGTGCTTGGGAGCCATCAGCCCGGCTTCTGGCAGAGCAGCACTCACCTTGTGGGAGTGCACTGACCACCAGAGAGCAGCTCCTGCATTGAGTGTCTGCCTCCTGGTGGTCAGTGTGCGTCAGAGCGACCAGTCATTCTGCCGTTCAGTCGATTTGCACATTAGCCTTTTATTATATAGGAAGTTGAAGAGAAAAGGGAGACAGTTGGCATAGTATCATACCGGCTAATGCTATTACTGAAACTATTACAAGAACTAAATGTACGTCTATAAAATATTATAAAATATAAGTCACACAAAAATATACAAAACCACTGCTTGAGCCTGGAGAACCAACAATACAGATGCTGTAACCCCTGTGAGAAGAGATCATACACAATGTGTCCACATTAGCCCTGGCTTTTTCTCTAAGGTAGGTTTCCATGTTCAAACACGGGGAAACAGAGCCGACGCGGAGTGTGACTGAAGCAAATTTTGAAGTGTGAGAGAAATTCAGGAAAGGAGCCCAGAAAGAGACGAACATATTCCCCACAAGTTGTTGGACAATGCCTAAGCTGCACATGAGTCAGGTGAAACGCTGCAAACCCAGATGAAATCAGCAGCTGGAAAGCTAAAAGCTGATCACGGATTTCAGCAGCATGCAGCCCTGAGACAGAGGTTAGAGTTTAATCCCTACCAAAGAGGAGATGCTCCAGTCAACATCACAAAATTGTAGTCAAAATCTCGGATGGGGCATGTCCTAGGAACAGAGGAAACCCGAAAGGAGTAAGATCTGCACAACAAGGTCAAATAAGGTAAAACAAATTAATAGTCTCGCCCTAACAAAGCCTAAATTCACACCTCAGCAGGATCTATCTGCCTGCCAAAAAAATAAATAAACAAAAAGGACTAGCTCTTTTTGAAAGAAATCAACAGAGCCTCTACAGTGTGTTTTTTTAAATCCACAATATCCAAACTTATGAAGCATGCTCATGCATAGAATGCGCTAAGCTAGCGGTTCTCAACCTGTGGGTCACGACCCCTTTGGCGGTCGAACAACCCTTTCACAGGAGTCGCCTAAGACCATCCTGCCTATCAGATATTTACATTACGATTCATAACAGTAGCAACACTACAGTTGTGAAGTAGCAACGAAAATAATTTTATGGTTGGGTCACAACATGAGGAACTGTATTTAAGGGCCAGAAGGTTGAGAACCACTGCACTAGGCTTACTAAAAACCAAGAGTGGTGGGGGAAAAGATCCACGGGTGATTCAGATATTAGGGGAAAATATGGTTGAAGAGTAGAAAATATTAAATAAGCAAAAATTGGAATCTATAAAAATCAAATGGGCATTTTAGAATGAAAAAAAAATACAATATTTGAAATTAAGAAATCATTGGATGGGTTTTACAACAAACTGAATACAGTTAGAAGACTGGATTGGTGAACTGGGAAACAGAAACAGAAAAACAAAGGGGAAATGAAGTAGAAAGTAAGAGACATGTAAGGCACAGTCAGAAGACATAAGTGGTATAATTGCAGTACCTGAAGGAGAGGAGGGGAGATGGGAGAGAAGCAATATTTGAAGAGATAATGATCTGGGCTACAATATTTTCTCCCTATTTCTGCAGTCACCTTTGTATCCTGAAATGACATTTTTTGCTCAAAGTCTGATATCTGGAAAACAGCCTCTTGTATTTTTGAATACCTGCTGTCTTAGTCCGCTCGAGCTGCTATAACAAAAGGCCATAGACTGGGTGGCTTGAAACACAGACATTTCTTTCTCACCGTCTTGGCTGCTGGGAAGTCTAAGATCAGTTCCTGCTGAGGGTCCTTTTCCAGCTTGCAGCTAGATGGCTGCCTTCTCACTGTGTCCTCACGTGGTGGAGAGAACGAGAGCTCTGGTCTCTCTTCCTCTTCTTATAAGGACACTCATCCCATACGGGGTAGGGTTTCGCCCTGATGGCTGCATTAAACCGCCCAGGTACCATCACTTTTGGAATTAAGACTTTAACATGGGTTTTTTTGGAGGGGGGCACACAAACATTCATTTCAGAATACTTGCCATGTGCACTGGGAGAGCTGAGCTTAAGGCCAGGTCTGTCTGATGTCAGATTAATGATTGTTCTTTCTCCTGTGCTTTGATGCACCCTTCTCACATACTGATGGCCCTAGCTCCCAAGCCAATATATTCTCTATGTTCTATCATAAGGGTAAGCAAACTACAGCCTGTCACAATTGGTCTTCCATGTCATCATTCCCTCTCTCTTTCCTACCCAATGAATAGCTAGGGTCTCCCAGAGATTTCTGGTGAATGAGATTTTCACAAGTCCTGTCTTCTAAGCAATCATTAAACAAAATATTACAACAAAGCTTGTAATCCAAGTTAGCACCTAAAAGCTAGAGACTGATGTCAGGCCACTAGGGTGACCGAGTAGTGTGGAACAGTAAGTTTAGATATTCTATTTATATCAAAATCTCAAGTTACCAAAAAAAAAAAATCACTAGTTGATATTCCCCATTTGTATTAGAGCTGGTTGTTCAGTCAAAATTGTTTTTTCCCCCCTTCCTTCTAGGGTATAATTAGGTTCTTTATGCCTTATTTCTATAAGTATAATAAAAATACATTAACTGTATCCATACACAGCTTCCTGGCTCCAGACCAGGTCTGAATGCAGAAATTGGCACTGCAATCATAACAATTACCAACAGCAAAGTCTTTTTCAAAGTTTTTCTTATGTATTTCCCTTTCATTACACAAAGGATTAAATAACAAAAAAATTTTCTATGCTCTAATAAAATCATCCATTTTTAGCCTTTTAACTGATGGGGAAAAATTGTTTTGTTCTTAGTGAAAATAGAAAGCAATATTCTGCCTAGAAATCAATGTAATAGAAGCTTGATTTTCTATAGAAAATATTTCTTATTGCTTTGAATCATATTCCAAATTTCCAAGTGTAAATGTCCACATCAGCTCGGTTTCAGTATTTAAATATAGTGCTGGCAGAACTGCAGGGCTCTCACAACAAAAACGTATGTTGACTCTTAGAACAATTAAATTCTTGCCGATACTAACTTAGTGTGTTCCCTTTCCTAGCTTTCAGATTTGAAACAACTTATCTGGTTTAGTGAAAAATAAGCAAGATTTGTTCAAAGCACCATATAGGGTTCACATACTTCTTGGACTTTGAGTCTCCCAGAAGTAATCTATTCTGAGACCTGTCCCAGTTTTTCAACCAATCAGATCAGAAATAACAGAGTTGAGTGCTAGGAAAAGGCAAAGGAAATTATAGACCCTTCAAATTTGTATTCACACAACTTCCAATGTTATGCATAGTGTGCCAGGATGGTGGCATATTGCTTTAGCTCTTAAGGACCTGGCACAGGAATGGAGAAAGGACACAATAATTTGTATGAATTGCCTTTCTGTGAGACACTCTTCTGTAAAAGTCCATACAACATACAAACAACCATTCTGGGTCATAAAAACCATGTGTGTGGAATTGTCTAGTTCCACCAAGATAGAGAAATGGAGATTTACTCTTTTGTCTTAAACAACCACCCTCCCCAGAAAAAAACAACAGATAAAATATATAAAACGGTGGATTTTAGATATTGAACAGCAGGCAGCACTAGACAGCAATTCCTCAAAAGAGGAGAAACAAATGAAGCAAAAAATGCCTTTCCATCTGTATAGCTGAAAAGTAGAAATAACTCACAATCTTCAATCATTCTTCTTTCATTTTTTAAAATGTGGAAAAGCATCCACTTATTCAGCAAGTGTGTATTGAGTCCTAGTATGTTACAGTTATAGGCATTCAGGACTAGTAAGGGAGACAAGCAAGGAACAATTAAACCATAAAATAAGTAATATAATTTCAGCTGATAAAGATTGTAAAAGTAAAACATAAAGAAGGACGAAAGACAAAGTATGTGCCTGTCTTAATGTGATAATCATGAAAGTCATTTTTAGGAGGATGTTTGAGTGAGAGATATGAGCATTGAGGTGTGCAGATCTAGAAAAAGAACATTTCCAAAGCAGAAAACGTTGCCTATAAAGGCCATGCCAGAAGAATAAGATCAAGGTAGAAAAGCATTGTCTGGTAGACAATGAGTCCAGAATGGCAGGTAAGGGCCAGATCACGGAGGGCCTTGGGGCTATGGGAAAGCTTAGTATTTTATTTCAAGTAGATTTACTTTAAATCTTGGAAAGTTTTGAGCAGGTGAATGACATGACTAAATTTTATAAAAAATAATTCACCTGGACTTGAGTGTGGAGAATGTATAGTATTGGGTTGCAGGTAAGTACATAAAGACTAAATAGAAGACAGTTTTAGGAGCAGAGCAAGAAGTGATAGGGGACCAGAATGGTAGCTCTAGTTGTGGTAAGAAGCAATTTATTTCAGGAGACATGCTCATATTTATACTAAAATATATACTACATTGCCAATACTGTGTGCTAAGTACATTCATCCAATGGCTTGTTTGATAACACAGCAACCATATGAGATAGGCATTATAAGTAGTATGCCCATTTTACAGATGAGGAAACTAAAACACAGAATAGTTAAGTACTTAAATATTATAAGCTATTAAGAGGTGAGGCCTGGATTTGACCTCATGAGTCTAGCTCTAGAGCTCTAAGCTCTTAACCAGTATATCCGCGCTGTAGAGCCCACAGGAACTGCCAATTTCTCACCTCAGTCACACGGGCTGTCTTTTGGTTTATCCAACATGATGTGTAGCTCTTGTTGAAAACAAAATACTGGAGGTTAGGGTTTTCAAGTCCCTACAAGGATATTAATGGGCTAGAACTGGATTTTGTTGCCAATGCCCCAAGTTGCAAAACAGAAGCTGAGAAAGGTGTAAATGCTGTTAATTTCATAGCGGTATGACATACCTGTACTGGGAAAATGCACGCTGCAGGACTCTGGAGTCTTTCCTGCAACCCACAGAGGTATGTTTACCAACAGCTATTAATTAGACCATGCTTTCAGAAATCTGCACATTTTTTCTGCTCTTGTACAAGATGTATCATTATAAGGGATTCTACTACAGGATCCAAGGCATCAGATGAACAATTTTAGAAGCAAAAACCAGAGGAAATTGAGATAGAGATAGAGATAGAGATAGAGATAGAGATAGAGATAGAGATAGAGATAGAGATAGAGATAGAGAATTTATATATCAGTGCATATTTATCATATGACCTATATTATTATGTTACACTAGAGGCCCGATGGGGTCCCTCAGCCTGTGGGATAGGGCCGAAATTGGCTCTTCGACTCCCCTGAGGGATCCTGATTGCGAGAGGGTGCAGGCCAGGCCGAGGGATCCCACCGGTGCATAATCAGGCCTGGGGAGGGACATGGGAGGTTGGCCAGCTGGGGAGGGACCACAGGAGGGATCCAGGGTGTGTCTGGCCCTTCTTGCTCAGTCCCAATTGGCTGGTCCTTAGCAGCAGGCTAACCTACTGGTTGGAGCATCTGCCCCCTGGTGGTCAGTACATGTCATAGCAAGCAGTTGAGTGGCCTTAGCATATCAGTAGCATATTACACTTTGATTGGTTGAACAGACGACCAGACACTTAACATATTAGACTTTTATTATATAGGATATTTAGGTATATTTACCAAAGGGTGTATATACAAAGTTTTGGTGATATGAATCTCATTGTTCTAATGAGACTTTTTTCCCATTAAAAAAACAAGTGATCAAATTTTATAAGATAACATTCCCTTTGAAATTAAAATACATTTCATATTCTTTTCAAAGAGTCACCATTTCCATTGAGGTTTTTGTTTGCAATCTCAGAGTATTAATTCAGTAAAGAAAATTAAATATTAATACGAATGTGGGATAGATCATTTTCTTTCTTTCTTGGGTTTAGAGCTTTGTTCTGCTTTTCATGCTGAGTACATGAGGTGAATGTAGATGAGCCAAATAAAATTAGACATATTAGCATGTCACAATTAATACCAAATGACAAAAAATAATTTCTGCACGCCAACTTGAAATGAGATTTTTTGGACCCATTTTAATTATCAGTAGTTTCAGTTTTATTATTAATTACCAACTGCTGGAGCTGACTACAGTTGGCTTCATTTGCATTTTAAATAATTAGTGTTTAATAATGTATTATGCATTACACAGATATTCATAGAGAACCCAAGTTTCAATTACCTGTCACTTCAAATTATAGGCTCCCAGTAATTAGCTTCTGCCACATAACCCATAATGGAACTGACCAAAGTTAATAGAAAGTGGGAATAAAACTATATAGCCAGTTAGGCATGAGTAGATTTCAAAATTAAGCAATTCATATACCTTTTAATATATTTCTCTGCAGGAATTAAAGAGTTGTCTGGTGAACCTTTCTAAGTCTCCCTCATTTGTAATAAAAGAGATAATAAAGACAGTGTCTGTCGCATACAGATTGTTCATTATCCATATAAAGGAGTCTTGTTCAGTTGTCAGGATTTCATCAGTGATCTGCTTTAAAACTCTTTTGAGTCATGAGTTATTTCTAAAAGCAGAGATAACTAGTACATAGTATTATATGTGGAATAAAATCTGAAGTCCTCATCTGACCTATGAGGCCTTGAAAGTGGGGACCGTGGAGGTGGGGTGGAGGGGAGGGATGGAGGTGCCTAGCCTGAGAATGCTTTGTAAGTTTGCCAGATGTGGCCAGGTTTGAGAGCACCACCACACATGATCATGTCCAGAGCTGTAAAGCCTGCAAAGTTATTAGAAATGCACATCCCAAGGCCCCACCCAAGACCGACTGAATCCGAAACCGGGAGCAGAGCACAGTGTCTGTGTTCATTAGTAAGCACTCTGGCAGATTGTGATGCCCACTGCCGTGTGAGAACCAGCGCCCCAAGATGTTGCTATTCATAATGTGTTTTACCTGCAGCAACATCAGCATCACCTGGTGGCTTGTCAGACACGCAGAACCCCAGACCCATCCCAGACCTCCTGAAGCCAAATCTGCAGTTTAACAGAATCCCCAGGTGATTGGCAGATACGTTGAAGTTTCGAAGCACTGTGCTAAGGCAGTGGTTCTCAATCTTGGCTGCAAACTGAAGTACTTGGAGGGGCTGCAAAAATGCAGATGCCTGGTGAGCTGAGCAGGCAGCTCCTGGTTCTCCCCACTTCAACACAGAGAGCCCTACTTTTATCCACTTTATATACCTGTGTTTGAGATAAACTTTCATGGTAAGAAGGGCTCTACTACCACTAACCACATTTGGCTTCAGCTACTGCCCTTTTCACTGGAACAACCTCAGAGAAAGAAAATCACAGTCGCCGAAATAACTAAATGAGTCTGACTCTTGCCTCTGTAAAGCTCACAGCATCCTTAGCTCCCAAAGTAGCCTCTGCTCCTTTCTGGGGGTCTCGACATTCCCTCTACTGCTGTGATATGTTCCCTGCAGCCCTCAGAGGGCCAGAGCCACTCTACTTGCCCTGCTCTCCCCTTAACTACTGGTCACTTTTTGTCCCTTTGTCCTAAAACACAGCACTGCATCGCCTTGGTTTTGGAGTCTCTAATAAAAATAGTTCCTCCAGCTTCTGCCTCAAGTGACAGAGTAGGTGGGGTATGTCCTCTCACTTCCTCACCATAAAAACAAACCAGGAAAGCCACTCCCTTAGTGTTAGCGAAACGAAAACACCCACAGGAATGTGCCTACAAAACATGCTTCCTGAGAATCATCTCTTCATGCTGTATCAGACATACCAGAGCTAACCACCACTTAGGTCCTGTTGGAACCTGCTGCATTATGTGAGCAAACTGAGTCTCACAGGGACCGAGTCTCAAGAAGCCCCTTAGACAGTAGATGAGGATACAGGGGCCTGGTCCTACGAGTCCTGATTCAGGCAGATCTGCTTTCACCACATGCAATCTGCCTCTATTGTCTGTGATCTGGCATCACTCCCCGCCCCCACACAGTGTACCATCCACCTGGAGCAAAGGTAGCCAGTTCCCCACTCCCAGTGGAAGGCGGGAGAGCAGGAACGTCAGCACCATGTCAGTAGACTGTAAATCTACATGCAAGATGGCAGAAGATGAGTGTTTAAAAGAAATATTTGAGGCAATGTTTTCAAGAAGCAGGTCCTTATGTACCACAAAATCATTGCAAGCTACTTGCTGCTTGAACCCAGAGCTTCCTTTCTACCCCCAAACATTTATTTCCATTCCAAACTTGCACGTTATTTCTTGTTTCCAACAAAGCTTGCTTTACTATGAAATGTCGTTCATCCTGAGGCAAAAAAGTGAATGTATAGTATTTTCAAGTGTAGTATATTCTTGAATCATGTGTGGACAGCTGAAAACGTTCATGTTTCAGGAGCAACAACTAAAAACCACCAGAGCCTTGTCTCATTGTGGTGACAATGTAATAACGTCTCAAATGAATCCAATAAATTAAGTGGACTAGTTGCTGGACTATAGTTCCTGCTCAAAAACTATTTGTGGAGGGAATGAAAAATGAGTTTAGCAATGAATGAAAAAATTAGTGCAAGAACAAGAAAGTTTGTGCTTTTACATTAGTTGCCTAACTCTGGATATCAAAGGTTGTGAAAACTTGAAGCACAGTATTTCCATATTTTTTTCTGCTATACTTTCTTTGAAAGCAAAAAGGTGGATATTTAATCTCTACATTGATTTCAAAAATTCACATATTCACACACTTGTATAAACATTCACATGATAAAAGCATACCAGTGACTGCTATGAACTCTGTAATGGGGGCTGTATTGGCTAATTTCACACAATAATTTCTCGATATCCGGACCAAGTTAAATGGCTGCATGAAAATTTGCTACATATTTTCCAATTCTGTTCGGATGGAAAATATCTACTTTGCCTAAATAGGCGAGAGTGAAAGTCACAATGTACTGACATCCAGCATGAAATGACGCTGACATTCACTCTGACTCTGCAGGCTCAGGTAGACATTAATTGCAATCCTATTTTTCTAAACACTCTCTTGTCTGATGTTCTAGAGACCCCAGTAGTCAATATAATTCTCATCTGATAAGCCATTCAGTCCCTGACGTAGGTGACAGGCAAGTGTGGATGGCATCTTTCTGGAGCAGAGTGGTGAGACATGGACAAATGCCTCCTCCCCCCTTTTTTTGTCCTCTGCTTCTGATACTGCTGGTTAGTAGACCTGCCCAATGAATATAACATAACAGGTACTTGATCGCACCTGTGGCAAGGAGGTTAGTTTCAGTTTAGTGTTATTAACTTCATCCCACTGACCTCCGTTTCAACAGGCTCTCTCTCTAGCTAAGGCAGTGGTTCTCAACCTTCCTAATGCCAGGACCCTTTAATACAGTTCCTCATGTTGTGGTGACCCCCAATTTCATTGTTACAAATTGAACATAATTAAAGCATAGTGATTAATCACAAAAACAATATGTAATTATATATGTGTTTTCCAATGGTCTTAGGCGACCCCTGTGAAAGGGTTGTTCGACCCCTAAAGGGGTCGCGACCCACAGGTTGAGAACCACTGAGCTAAGGAGTACCAACCAAATATATTAACAAGTCCAAAGTCAGACTTGCTGGGTGTACATCCTAGTGTATGCACTAAGATTTCATTGTAATCTTGTGCATCTGTTTCTTCATCAGTAAATAGGAATGCCAATAAAATCAATGTGAATAATAAGACCGGTGATTGAGTCATTCCATGAGCAATTATTTATCAAGTGCCTGCTGCATGCCAGGCACTATTGCAGGTTGGGAACATGGCGATGATCAAAACAGGGGAGTCCCTGAGCTTATCAGTGATGGCGAACCTTTTGAGCTCGGCGTGTCAGCATTTTGAAAAACCCTAACTTAACTCTGGTGCCGTGTCACATATAGAAATTTTTTGATATTTGCAACCATAGTAAAACAAAGATGTATATTGTTGATATTTATTTTATATATTTAAATGCCATTTAACAAAGAAAAATCAACCAAAAAAATGAGTTTGCGTGTCACCTCTGACACACGTGTCATAGGTTCGCCATCACTGGCTTACATTCTTGTGAAAAGAAACAGAAGGCAATCCACATATGAGCTTGACCGGCACACGATAAACTGTGCCTTCTACACATAGTTACTGAGCTCTCTGCGACCACGTGGGTTAAAAATAGTGATCTCAAGGCAATATTCTCTTGAACATTTGCTTTCCTACTTGCGATTTCTGTATTTTCCAACACAATTACAATGAACAGGATCACTTTAGTGAGATAGTCACAAAAACAACAAAAGAGCCACGACATAAACTAACCGATACCTGAAAGTGTTTCCGTGGTGTCTCATAGACGTGTGGTTCAGGGAATGACTCAGGAGACATTACCTGCCCATGCTGTTTTCAGCCTGGAAGCGTATTTTCCAGCCTTAGCACGTGGCCCGTTCATTCTCAGTTATTTCAGCATCTCTCATTCTTTGGTCCAGTCTCTCTCCTGAACCTTCTCCTTAGTGGATGGACCTGACCATTATTGGGTTTCCAAAAACCTCATTTAATGAAAAATTATTACATTTTTTCATCTTTATACAATCAGAAACTCTCAAGCAAACATTATTGCTAGTGAGCTTCACCTATTTCTTGGCTTTTCAGGTAAACTGTCTTCTCTTTTTTAGCATTGAATGCTTTGTAGTTTTCCCTAACTCTGTATGCAAAATGTTATAATTAATATTTTTCTTCTTTCCTCTTTTCATAATCAGAGCATCGCCAAATCCCGATGCCTGCTTTTTAATGACATGTCTGGCTCTACATAGATTAGCATAGCTTCTAAACATCCCAGAAAGTCTTCTTCCTTTCCTAAATCCTTTTCCAAAACCATGGTATTATTGTATTACTGTCATTCTTCTGGAAATACTTGGCTAATTTTCTTCCATTTATTTTGCTGGATTACTTTTTTTTTGCTTGCTTATGATATTTATTTTTAAATTCCCAAATTACTATTTTTGCCATGCATATCCTTATACAAAATGAAAGTATCTGTTAATTTACCTCATATTTTAAGAAGAGACTCAAAATTAAAAGTCAAAAGTATTACCATATGTTAAGCATGGAAGATATTACTTAAAACAAAGCTTTATGAAAGACAGATATTCTCAAATTTAGTTTTAAGAAATTGCACTTCCCTTTAGGGCTGAAACAATATTCCCAAGACCACTTGTTACTTGACAAAAAATATATATGAAAATTTCTGCAGACTCCTTTCCCCAAACATTCCTGGCACATGGCCCTGTTCCATAAATCTACCTTGCATGTCACTCTGTCCCCAGCCAGCCTTCTGGTGCCAGGTATATGATCACATCACACTATCTGTACTGGGCTTGCTAAGACTACTGCTGATCTCTCTACCTCTCCACCCTTCCCCAATGGGGGCATGGCCCGTCTCTTATTTCTGGAAAGCTCAGTTAAGTCTTACCAAAACTATCCTGAAGACATGAGGAATCATAAAGCATAGCCAAGCAGCACTTTAAAACTGTACAGTTTCTTGGCCTATTGCAGACTCTATAGGTTCCTCCACAGATCTCTACTAGAGGTTTCTCTCAATTTCCGCACATCTGCCATCATGTTACTGAAGCCAGCTTCTCTCCTCGACAGAGGAAGGCCCTTCTGCCAATATTTTCCATTCCTTGGAATCAAGATCCCAGAAAAAATAAAGAGAATATTTTAAAGTAAACGTTTACTCTAAACATATAGCATTTTTTTAAGAGAAGAGAATAACATCTACTTCGTAATGCAGAACAGCTCAGCTCCTTCTTTTACAAATTCCTTCCAAAGTAGGATCTTGATCTTAAACTTGTATAACTTAAGGATCCCCTGGAACAGCTCCCCCATAAACAAAGGGGGGAAACCTTCCCTGAAAGATAAAGGCACACCTCTATCTAGGGAAACTAAACAGGCTAGCTGCTTTCAAATATCAATCTCCCTTCCCTCACTTCCCACTTTCCCCACCTATAGCCATAAAGCTTCAAAACTCTTGGGGTTCAGTCCCAGAGAAACGTGTTATGCACATGTATAACTTGACTCCAACTCTTTGCTCCTAATTATGAAACAAGTATTGAAAACTGAACTTGACTGTGATCTCAAGCTGAGGAGTACCACATTTTATTTTGGAAACGTGAGCCGGAGAACACAGCCTCAGGACCAACCAGTCTGCAGTATGGCTCTGTTTATGCAAAGCTGAGGCTGCAATAATCACCTGTTTAGAGTTTAGTGGCTGTAAGGAAGGAACTAAAAACATGACCTCATAAAACACACAATACGATGCTACGGAAGAAACCCAAGGGAACCAATGTAGAACTTCCAGACTGTAATGTAGCTTGCCCTTCCTATGATTGATATGAACTGAGTTGATCCCAAAATGTCCCTGAAAAAGGCATCCATAAACACTTTATCAATTTGTAATCCAGCAGGAAACAGGTGACGCAATCAAATTGGATAAATTGAAGAGAGCACAATAAAGGGACTGTTCACAGAGGCAGGCAGCTTAGGGAAATCACAATTTATAGGGCAGCACCCTTGGGCCAATAACAGTGGAGAGCTCTTACTACCCCAGATCTGAAGGGTCAAGGTGAGAGAGCAGTGATGCAACCAGGAGGCAGAGGGGTCTATGTGGAGATGGGGGCCTGCTAGGAGCTAATGATGTTGCTTTAGGGATAGAAGCATCACATGGCAGTCCCACAGGATTGCGAGGGAGCCAAGGGGACACACACCACCGTCACTCGTCTCTTGCTCTGATCTCCTGCCTGGCTTGCTCCCCATGGCTGAACCCAATAGGAGCAATCTACACAGTCAGCCCACAGGCACAGGCAGGAGGAGAAGGGTGGAGAGAGTATCCGGAGAGGCAAATGTCCCACTCAATAGCATTTCTGGCCTTCCATTTCTGCCTTGTATGAGGGCGCCTGACTTTGGATCAGAGAATGAATAGGAAGCCAAACTAATCTGAGAGAAAAACTAAAACTTAAACTTAATGGCTGATTTATTTAGGATTACTAACTAAATCAATTTCTCCATTCATCTTAAGCACACGATGCCTAGAATAGGTGATCTCCCTCTGCCTCTAGAACATTTTGCTATGCATACAGAATTAAATTTTATTTTGTAGGCAACAGGTTTTGATAAATTCTGACCTGGAGAATGGCAGGCCCTTTTGCATATTAGTTCAAAAGATTATATTTCTACATGGATCTAGAATATTACTATATTAATAATATACCAGATATTAAAGAGAGTGGACTAGAGAGAAGATGATGGCTGTGAGAATCTTGGAAGTATAATTAATAGAATTTGGTGGTTGATTGAATATTGGCATTAAATTAGAAGTCCAGAATGACTTTTAGACTCCTAGATTTTTTTAAATGTGTAGATGGTTAGGAAGAGGTTCAGATAATCGTTCAATTTGGAACATACAGAGTTCAATGTACCTGTGAAATCCAACAACTGAATATATACCCATCACACAAAAGAAAGAGATATGGAAGTTACCATAAGGTAGAAAGTGGTTACGGCCATGGTTATGAAGGGATCAGGTAATGATGGAGAGCAGAACAAAGAGATGGCCAATAATGAAGGCTTTAGCAACAACATTTTGAGAAATCCGCTCTCTTCCTGTTTTAGTGCCATTTCCCATTAGACTGTAAGAGCCATTAAGGACAAGGACTTGGCCTATTCTATATAATAAAAGGCTAATATGCAAATCGACCAAACAGTGGAACAACAGGTCATTATGATGCACACTGACCACCAAGGGGCAGACCCTCAATTCAGGAGCTGCCCTTTGGTGGTCAGTGTGCTCCCACAGGGGGAGCGACACTCAGCCAGAAGCCATGAGCCGGGCTCCATGGCTGACAAGCTCAGCAGCAGTGGAGGGATCCTCTCCTGCCTCCGTGGCAGTGCTAAGGATGTCCGACTGACGGCAGGCCCACTTCCCAAGGTCCTAAGCCATCAGTCCGACATCCCCCAAGGTCTCCCGGACTGCTTGAGAGCACAGGCCAGGCTGAGGGAACCCCCCTCCCCCAAGTGCACGAATCTTGTGCACTGGGCCTCTAGTCTTGTTTATAACAGATATTTTTTAAAGTGTTTGCTCTAGCAGAGTGCCTGGCACATGGTAAGTACTCAATATGTATTACTGAATGAACAGTGAGTTCAATCTGGCTAATGGGAGAGGGTGATTGGATTTAGGAAATGGTGTTATTTAGAGATCAATTCTCTCCCAAGGATTATCCCACCTACACCTCTCTCAGGGCTCCCCACTGAATCTGAAGTTCTTTTTCCTGGCTGACTGTTGCTGGGAATTTACAATATATCTTTTTTACTTCTATTTCTTAATTTTCAAATGTGTCTTGATTCTTGCATTTCAAACTTTCTTCCAGGTCTAGAAGTAAGAAACGAAACATTTTAATCATGCTGTTGTATTCCGTTTTCCCCATAGAAAAGCTTTTCTGACGTGGAAAACCAGAGGCCCATTCTAAGTTTGGAAAGCAATCACCGCCAACTGAGAGAACACATGCTTATAAATGCAGATAGGTAAGATACTAAAAATCTGAGAGTACTTTAAGGACTGTGTATCTTAAAGCAGTGGTCTCCAAAGCAGGGTTGCTTACCCTTGGAATACCCCAAACTCTCCAAGGGGCACATGGGCTCATAAAGGGAAGCAATGTTTAATGGATGATAGTAGTATTCAAATCATTATGGTAATTAGATTCCACTGAGTGTATTTGTAAGACTGATATTACATGTTAATTTTAGAATGACAATATTTAAAATATACCCCCAAATGACATCCTTTACAATTGTCTAACTTTATGAAAACATTTTTGGTTGACAACTTAAAAATAATGGAAATTTTATTTTAGAGCAAACACTTTAAACAATCATTTAAGAATTACTGCCTTAAGGCAGCACTTTTAATCTTCAACGGGGACGATTAGATGGAACTCTGAGTTAAATTCCAATTTAAAGCCAGCATTTGCTTATTCTGTAAACACCTCAACAAAAACCATTTTTGTTCTTGTTTGGCATTTGCTCTCTCTTGTCCAGCTGGGATCCAAGTATACAGAAATGAGTAATAATGGGGAAAGATTATACCATCTTGAATGACTCATTCAAAGAACTTGATAAACTTTCCATTTAGGCTTGTTTTAGAAGAGACTTACTGGGTGAATTCTGGTTTGTTTAGCAAATGGCAATTGCAGCACAATAAAAAGAGGATGCACACATATCAGCACAAAAGTATCACTGTGGGCCTTTTACTTCACTGCATTTGTAATATTAGGAAAGAGAAACACATTAAAAGATGTTAAAGTTATTATTGAAGCTACATGATAACATTTTCTTGCCTTCATCTAAAATACATTTTCTCCTGTGGATCCTTTTCTTGGCAGGTATTCATATACAGGTAATGCACAAAATCAACTCTGAAATTCTGTGCAACCTATTACATTTTTTTCTGTCAATTTCCCAACTCCATAACTTTATTTTACATGTTTTATGATTTCTGGGCTTTTAGCTCAAAGCTAATCCAGTTCCTACTTCCTGCACAGTATTGAAAATTCAGTTAAGATTGGCAAAGGTCCACTGGTTATCACATTAAAATGATGTGCCCTTCCCTATACAATCTCTCTTACCTCTTCTCCATATCTGTTGCCCTGAAAGGTCACCTCTTCTTAAATAGCCACCTATGTAGTAGGGGAACATTCTCCCCCCCCCCCCCATATGCAACCCTGCTTTTAGACATGAATAGAAAGCCACCTCCAGCTGACTTCAAGTAGTGCAGGTCTCCTTAAACTTCTCACTCTGTCCAGTATTCTGAGTGATGGAACATCTCACAGTCTGTATTATTTGCACCTAAAGCAATAAATATTTGCTTAATGAAATTATTAACATGCAAATTCTTATATATTCTTTTGGGTAATTTCTGCTTCCAGTTCTGTGTAAAAGATATGACAGGTTGCACATGGAAAGGACAAGCTCAGCAAGGAAAAGAATCTCTTATTTTCTGAATCTATTCCTGTCCCACTCTCCTTACACCTTTGACATTCCCAGAAAGAAACCTTGATATAAGTTTCAACTCACCTTTGTCCTTTATATCTTCTGTACAACTGCGAAGCATATAATAGATTTGTTCTTCCAAGTTATCAATAAAGATACTGAATAGAATTGGCTGTAAAATAAATCCCACGGGTTGTATCCAGTATAAAAATTTATGTAGGCATAGACCTACATCTCCAGGGCCTAGTACAGTACCTGGCACATAGTAAGTACATAATAAATAGTAAATGAATGAAAAATGAAGGAATGGTGGATAAGAACTTGACATCTTCTGATCATTATTTAGATATGATCTTCTAACCAGTCAATTTACCTCCTAAATGTATAATAATTGGAAACAATATATTTTATATTTTTCTTGAGAATGTCATGCAGGCTCTAAAGATTACCTGCATCCACTTCAAAGTAATTAGTAAGTTTGGACAATGACTTGGGTTGTCTACACTTGATCCCTCATCAATCAGAGTAATGGCACATCCCCCACAGGCTTATTGGGAGACCATGCACAGAAAACACTCAACCTGGTTCGTGGAAAGCATTTGGTAAATCTGAGCTGTCACTTCTCCTTCTGCACATGTCTTTAATACTTGAGATTAATGCATGGGTGTGGAGATGTAAACAGTATTGGAATCATTATGCCAATTTTTGCAGTGACATATACAATCATCTCTCTGTTAGCCACAAAATCATTTCATGTTAGCAGCTTGTACTCGTGATGGAACCAGAATGTAAAAATGTTGGTGCACATCAGGATTTAAAGTTGTAAATAACCAGACCAGTCACAGAATAGTAAAAGAAGGACTTTAGGTTTCTTTGGTGAAACAAAAGCAGGTATAAAAAGTTACAAAGTTTTTAGGTTTTCATTCACAAAAAAAAAACACACACAATCATTCACATTTTACACTATACATGGTATAATATAAATACAGGAAGTATTCTGTGCATTGCAATAAAAGAGGGGAAAGTAAAACCTAATAGGGCCACACACGGCTGCTCTGTGCTCTGGAACACCTGGTGGTGGACTACAGTTAATGCAACAACCGGGGAGCTTGCTCAAAGACGCCGTGAATGCTTGTAGCCACTGTGCTACCTTCTCAACAAAAGAAGGTTTCGTGAAAAGAATCAGTGTCGGGGCTGTTCTTTCGCTATCTGCATTTCCTAAGTTGTCAACTTTTCTCCAGATTATTCTTACTGAGATTAGGGAAAGACTCCCAAATGCCTTCTTTTCATGACAGATGTTTATTTAAGCATTAAATTAAGTGGATAATAGTTCAAAGTCATCTTCAGCAGTCAGTTCATTCAAATAAAGGGGAGAAAACGAGTGGGAGGTGATAGGAAGACATTTTAACACATACACCTAACTATGTCTATATATATTATATATATGCTCCTTGCTTAGAATCGGCAAACACCATTTGCTGAAAGCTATACACTTTTCCACTCTTTTCATAATAAACACTTGATGCATTCTATCCATCACATTATTGAATCAGGGACAAAGTACCTAAGATTATATGATTCCAAACTGTGTGAGAGAAGTACAAAGGCTAACACTGAAAAATAACTAGCACGCTATGTCAATTTTCAGGTTTGGGGGGAAATAACATCCAATAAATTAAATCAGTATGGCTTACTTCATTTATTTATGTATGCTTCACAGCTGCAGCATTCATACATGAACATTCAAAACTTTATAAAAGATTAAAATGGTTATATATACAAAATTTCTTTCTTTGAACGTGTGTTGTTTTAACAATCCCCCACCCTCCAGAGCCCTGGGTCTATATCCATTTGAAATGTGTTGATCTGGAACCTTGCAAGTTAGTGTTACGAAAGCCATTAAAAAGTAGACCTGGTTGAGTTAATAATTAGCACTTCGACCCCTAAAAATGCTCCTGGTCAGAGAAAAGTCCTCCATTCAGGCCTTTCTTGTAAGTGAAGAAAAAGGAATGCAGCAAAGAAGAGTTCCACATTGCAGTCCTTCATCCCATCAGGTCCCGTTAGCCAGGCTTCAGCAGCACGTGAAGCCAACTGCAGCTAAGGCTGAGATGGTGCAGTGTGGCCTACAAGACTCTGTGTTTGTTAGTTGTCCAGGAAAAGCCGTCCTCAGTCTTGCTGATAGTCAAAGGGCAAGTGAAACCATTTCCAGCCTAAACAAACTACTCAAAGCAGCCAAACCAATGATTAAAGACCGCGGAGGCTCCATAATCATCATTAAATATGCCAGGACTCAGTGTGACTTCTTATTTTATATACAGGATTAAAATCAACATTAAATCATCTTATTTACATTGCCATTGGTGCTGAAATGGAGCTTTTTAAATAGTACAGTAGGCTGGTATACATTATAAAATGGTCTGCACTGGAGGCAAACAGAAAACTGAAGACATCAGATAGGCTGTAAATGGTTTCTCTCTGCCCTTGTTCTCTTTCATCTCATTTGCTCTCTTTTTGAATGCCAATGCTTTCTTTTAAGATGTTTGGGGAGCTCAGCAACCCCCAACTGACTGGACGGTGGTCCATAAATCCAGACCAACGGATAATACTTCTCGAGGTGATAGGAAAGGCACAGGAAGTTAGGACTTTGGCTGAAATGATGAAAACACATGTTCGCCATTATAGGGATCAGCGCCTGGACTCCTGCCACCTTCGGCTCCAACGGTGATCATGTTTTGATGTATTTATTGAATTGTCCTTTGATGAGGAGGAATTTTTTAGATATTTCTTAGAATAAGTCCTTTGGTATGCAGATGCTACATGGAAGGAAAAGAAAGAAAGAAAGAAAACACAACAATATTACTTGCTCCATACCCTAAACTACCAGTACCGCAGCTGTAAAATGGTGTCTAGTAGCTGTTATAGCACGGTTGTCCATTCCTTCTAAAGTACCACTTACGGTTCATGCAGGTAATTTTAGGCATAGCCCAATTTCCATTCCCTAGGCAACGAATAGTTGGAAGGTGACGTTGAATGAAACCAGCTTTGCAGTGATATCTAATCAGGGAGTTGATTTCATAACGAGGTTTCATCTTTCCAAAGGTCTTGGCATTTTCTACAACAGGGGGCTGGCCGCAAGCAACTAAAGAAAAGTAAATCAAGTTATTTCCAAAGAATCTAAATATTTCTATCAGTATGAGCCTCTTTTTATCTCTTTCGCTACTTATGAAACCAATCTAGCACCCTCATAAAAAGCAATCACTTAGAATTCACAAATTGAAAATATTCAAGAAAAAAAAGGTAAATAATGAGGCTCTGGGCCCAATTTGAATCCCAGATTATGTCATCTTGGATTGCATTTTATTAAAGAACCATTTGGCTAATGGCCATTTATTCTGGAAAAATTCCAAATTAAAAAGTACCAGTTTCATGTGGCCAGGTGGTATTATCTTAATCACTAACTCAAAGTTTTTATTTATTCCCCATTTTCACTTGGAACAATAAATTTGTGACAAATAACTATTACTGTCACTTTCCTGAAAACACTTAAAATCTAAAACAACATCATAGATTCAAAATATGCGTAAAACATGGCCAAATTGATATTCTTAAGTATCAATAAAATATCTCTGCTTCTATTTACTCTTTTTTGACTTCTCTATGAGACAAAGGAAAAGTAGGGACTTAATATTCATGTTTGATTTTGTAATTATCTTAAAATTTAAACTCTTGAGAAGGGTAATGAAGGTAAATTTTGGAAAATTTATAATTTTTAATTTACAATAAAAATTCTAAATATCAACAAACTTAGCAATAGAAAAAAAAAAAGAAAAAAAAAAGTAAAAGAAACCTTGCAATCCAGAAATTCAAGAGGATGGGCAAATTGATTCAACTGAATTTGAACTTAAAGTTTTATTCAAAATGGTGTACTTGTTCTAAATGATATGCTTTAAAAATTAACATTTGTAATTAGCAAAAAAAGTTATCTTTAATGAAACATGAGCCAAGCATCTCTTTTCACTCACATAGGACTTGTCACTCAGATAGACATAACCTAAAAATAGATTATAAAATCACACTATATATAAGAAATTAGAAATATTTGTACATGTATTTTATCTTCACAAATTCCTAAGGCAGAAATTTCTATAATAACATATCATTTTCAATTAATAAACTACACAGTGTATGTGGTTCAGTGATTACTCAATCTGGATACCTGCACTTCTCTTGTTATACTATGAAAAGCCTATACCAAGGTCTAGATACTAGCAAGTATCAGATAGAATGAGACCAAACTGACACAGAAGGTTAAAAATTATGAACTAGATAGCTCATTATACTTAATTCTGTGCTATGTTGACAAATTAGAAATTATAATTGTGGGGAAAGTAATGTTGAGATTTCTTCAAAAACTAGTTATATATGAATACCTATATGAAAGCTAAAATAGTTCAGTGAATATGGTACTGGCAACGACAGCAGATAGACCAGAAGTAGATCCACACATGTATGCATGATATTTGACAGAAGCGACATGGCAAAGCAATGAGGAAAAGTAGCTTTTGCATTTGGACAATTGGGTATTTTTACAGAAAAAGTTTACTTGGTTTCTTACCTCGGAGAATACAAGGAAAATCAATTCTAGATGGCTTAAATATATAAATATAAAACACAAAACTATAAAACACTTAGTAAACAACATAGAATATCTTTGTGATTTTAGGGTAGTAAAGGTTTCTTGAGATGAAAAATGGTTTAAACCATAAAGGAAAAGAATTCTGTTCATCAAAAAATGGCATAGGGTAAGAGTAAAGACAAGCTACAAACTGGGAGAAGATATTTTCAAAATATCTAATTATCAAGGTATTCGTAATCAGAATATAAAAAGAACTCCTACAAATCAATATATAAAAGAGAAGCAAACGTTTTTAAAAAATAAGTAAAAGACATGAACAGAAACTTTATAGAAGAAAATCCATGAAAATAACCTATAAGTGTATGAAACAATATTAAGGGAAAAGTATCCAAGAAAATGCAAATTAAATAACAAGAAATAACATTTTATACCCACCAGACTGGCAAAAATTTCAAAGTCCAAAAATAACAAATGTTGGCGAAGATGTGGAGTAACAGGACCTTCACACATTGCTGGTGGGAGTGCAAACTGGTACAACCACTTTGGAAAATAATTTGGCTGTTTTCTAGTAAATTTTATGGTACATATATCCTATGACTCAGCACTTGACTCCTGGAAAAATACCCTATGAAAGCTCACAAAAGTCTACCTGGAACAAGTTCAAAAATGTCCACAGAAACATTGCTTACAACAGCAAAAATACTTACTATAGCCCAAATGTCCACTGGCAGGAGAAATGATAAATACGATGTTATATAGTCATACAATGAAATACCATACAGCAGCAAAAATGAAGAAATACAGCTACATGCATCAACATGAATAAATCTCACAAACATAATACTGAACCAAAAAAAAAGCAAGGCACAAAATACATACAGTATGATTTCACTTATATAAATTTTAAAAATTTGCAAAACTAAAGAATGTGTTGTTTACACATACAAACATATGGGGTAATACTAAAAAGAAAAATAAGGAACTAAGTCATCATCGATGGTTGGAATTGGGAAGTAAATAGATGGGACTGGAAGGAACCTACAGGATCTCCAGTGGATAGCATTCACTGAGGTGTTCTTTTAAATATACATAAGCCTTTTGTATATATTATAGTCCTCCTTTATGGGTATTTAATTAAAAGTAGAACTATTTTGGTCTGTATGTTTTAAGATGCCTAAATTATCAGAAAGGAGAAATGAGTATGCTTTTATAAAAGTCTATAGACAGTTATAAAATTCACATAATTTCCCAGAGAACTAATTAACAAGGAATTAAATCCACATAAATAAAAACCAGACAATAGGGAGATAAAATACAAAGATCATTTTGTTTTGTTTGTTTTCTCCTTTAATGAGGTAGAGCCAAAATGTTATGAATCTCTTTCCCCATTGGGAAATGTAAATTGTGATGCTGGTTTTGGGAATCCTTTTTAGTTATAGGACAGTGGTTTTCAACCTGGAGTAGTTTTCTTCCTCCCCCTCCAAAGGAACAGTTGCAACTCCTAGAGGCATTTTTAGTTGTCACAAAGCAGAGGAGAGGGGCGCGTAGTGGGGAGAATGCTACTAGCCTTCTGTGCAGAGAAGGCAGAGAAGATGCCAAACATTCTGCAATGCCCAGGACAGCCCCTCACAACTAAGAATTATTGGACCCAAAAGGTCAATAGTGCTGGTGCTGAGAAACCTGCTACAGGAAAAATTAACATAGCATATAAGAATGTTAGCATCATAAAATGAAAAGCATGACTCCAAGGACCATTTGGAGATCTGAGAATGCAAACATGACATTTGGATAAAGACAAACAGTTCATTAAAGGCTTCTTACATTACAAGCAGGGAAAACAGACACTTGGTTTGCTATTTTCACAAGTCCCATTGCAGACGTGCTGAGGCAATGCACAAAATCAGGAAAGCGGCTCATGTCGAAAGGATATTCACAATAAATTCTACTTTAGATCAGAGAAGAGCAAAGTAATCACAAATAACAATTGAGTTTTATCTGAGCTTTGTGTATCTTAATGTTCTCTTTGTTCTAATAGCATTTCTCATTTTTGAAGTTTCCTGAAATATTTACAGTTTTAATTTGCATTTTTATTATTTTTCTATTTTAAAAAATCAAATGGATTTTACATTTTGCATGTGTACTTTGAACTCTTACTTGAGGTCTAGCTCTAGGGACTAAATATTCACGCTTTAACACCATTGCAAACAGGTTAGGAATGTCTATGGAATTACTATTTGTTTAAGGAAGAAGTCTATACAGCTTGCCTTAGAAATTCAAACATACTGGTCAGTGATAAACACAACACATTTTTAAAAAATCAGCATTCTTAACTTTATCTGTTTAATGTCAACTAAGCAATTCTCCTCATTATGGGGCTTATATTACAACTGTTTTTACTTGATTGCATCTTGAGGACATTCAACCACTTCACGGTTTATAAGCATTACAATAAGCTTCTAAGGAAATGATTGAAAAACTCAAAGTCTGCAGAGACCAGGCCTTTAAAAACAGGGAGGACTGAATAAGGACCGCAATGGACTGAAGACCACGGCGCCCGCTGAGGAGAGCAGAGGCTTTCAGCTCCAGTGCTTCAAACCATGGACACATTTGAAAGGGTCAAATGGGTACCAGTTGTTCTTTTCTTTCAAGTAAAAAGAAAATCTATAATATTTTATGATTTAACAATTTTGAAATGTTGACAACCAATTCTTTAATGCTTTCTTCATCAAAATAAACAGGTCTTCAACCCTTGTGCCGGCTGGGGTGTGTGTGTGTGTGTGTGTGTGTGTGTGTGTGTGTGTGTGTGTGTGTTTAAAGGTACTTGGAGGTAATTTTTCTGCATAAATACTACATTGTTATCTTAAGCACCTGAAATCTATGGTGTCAACATTACAGAAAACAAACTTTTCAATTGCATGGAAAGAATGAAATATTGCAGAGCAACAGGAGATGATGCACATGACATATGCAGCTCGTGTCTTAACGAATGAAGCTTAGTCTTACTGAGTTTACCTGATAATGAATAGGTGGGTTCAGTAGACATTATTAATGGGGTAATGATTACCTGTTCCTTTCTTGCAAGTATAGGTGAGATGGTAATTGCAGGGAACATCATTCCACTCGCCGTTCTCATGCCAAATGATGACAACACAATCTTCTCCAGAAGAAAAGAAGCTGTCTGGCTGGTTGGGCCTCCAGTTCTCATATTGCTACAAAAGTGGAGAGAAAAAATGACTCCTTGATAGTAGCATATTACAAGCATGATAGTGGCATTGAGTCACAATCAAATTAGAATGGACTAAACAGTTTCGATTTAACCATTAGCTAAAATGATTTTGGTTGTAAAGAAAAAGACTTTTATACTTGAATGGATAATATATGTATGTATCTCAATTTCTCTCTTCAACAATTATGTATTTTTCCTTTGGCAATGAGATATAGCTGAGGAATTTTATTCTACATTTCTAAATAGATAATCAGTACTCAATTTAAGAACTTAATCGTGTTATTATTATTGTTAATTATAGCAGCATTAATGAAAGTGGAACAAATAAAAAGATCATAATCTTATCCCTCTGATCCATCATTTCCCTCTACCTTTATGTGCACATAGAATTTATATGATTGTGATTATAGTAGAGTCAAATTTGTATGCTCTCTTTTTTTATGTTAGCACTAAAAAGTATCTTTCTTTGTCTTTTTTTAAGTGATTGTTTTATCCAAATTCATTTATTTGGTTAAAAATTGAGACATTTGATGTATATATTTTATGTATTACCTGCTATACCTGTACACATCATTTTATAATTAAACTTTCTGAGTTACTCTGTTTTAGATGTGATCTTATGTGCACCATACAGTTGAGTTTTGCTTTATGATCTAATCTGGAAGTTGTTTTCCTCTTAATAAGAAACATTTACCATGTGTATACTGTTGACAAGATAAGCATTTAAAAATGTATCTTGCTATATGCCTGGCCAGAGTGGCTCAGTGGTTAAGCATCGACCTATGAACCAGGAGGTCTTGGTTCGATTTCCTGATCAGATTGTGGGCTCGATCTGATCCCCCATGTAGGGCATGCAGGAAGCAGCCAATCAATAATTTTCTCTCATCATTGATGTTTCTATCTCCCGCTCCCTCTCCCTTCCTCTTTGAAATCAATACAAAAATATATTTTAAAAAGCAAATATATCTTGCTATAAATACGTTTGGGTTTTTTTATATAATGTATGTTCAGAAATGAATTGAAAATAATTTTATTGATTTGATGTTTTTCTACTAGTACCCTTATATCTCTATCTTTAGATGGTATCTACCAATTCCCCATTCTGAGCAATGATATATAACTGGGAATCTATTTTGCCTTGATCATAATAATAAATGCCGTTTATTCAGCACATATGATGAATGAAGCCCTCTTCTAGATACTTGTTATGCATTATCTCTTTCATTGTTCTAACCGGATTGAGAGTAATTTCAACCTTACAGATATTAAGCACACAGGGACTCTTTGGTTTATGTTCAATTCTTTGTTACTTTAAAATACTGCCTCCATATCAACCAATAATTATATGAAAAACACAGCCCCATATCCGTATCCAAAAATAACAAGCATTGATGAGATGAAAATATTATTGGACTAAAAATAAGAGTTCACTTTGCTAGTCCTGAGTCTCTTAACTAGAATGTGGAATGGGACAATTTTGTTTGTTCAATGTCTTTCTCACTCAACTTAAGTATCACTTTCCTACTATGCTTTGCCTATTGTGGTTTAACACAAATCTAACGCTGAAGAGACTGTGGACAAACTTCCTTCCTATGGTAGAAGTAGCTTTATTCCTTTAATAAATAATAGACAGGGAGCAACAAAGAAGAGATACAAAAGTCATATTCAGTCTGTTGCTGATGTATAACTAATTTGTTTAACAGATTAAGATAGAATAAAAATAATAAATAAAAAAATCGAAATGTCTTAAAAATGATAAAAATCTATGATTAATTCCTTTTATGATCAAAGATTCCAGACCTTCTTAAATATTTAATTTGAATTTTGAGCTCAATACTTTCTAGCTTGCTTTTTTTAAAAAAATATATTTTATTGATTTTTTACAGAGAGGAAGGGAGAGAGATAGAGAGTTAGAAACATCGATGAGAGAGAAACATCGATCAGCTGCCTCCTGCACATCTCCCACTGGGGATGTGCCCGCAACCCAGGTACATGCCCTTGACCGGAATCAAACCCGGGACCCTTCGGTCCGCAGGCCGACGCTCTATCCACTGAGCCAAACCGGTTTTGGCTCCAACTTACTTTTTAATGAACTTCTTACAAGCAACCAGAAAATGTCCTCAGAGGTGGAAAATGTCCCAAATCCTAAAAGTATCTGTGCAATGCTTCCCCTTTCTTGTCCCTACCCACACTGCCCATCTCCCTTTCTTGTTTCATTTTTCTTCATAACACTTATCGTCTAACATCCCACATGATTTACTCATTTATCTTATTTTTTCTCACTAATAGATTATAAGCTCATTGAGGACAGGAATTTAGGGTTCTTTTATTTAATACTATACCCTCGGTGCCAAGAACTATGCTAGACACATACAGGTGTTTTTTAATAAATAATCTGACACTTATAAATAACAAACCACAGAGTGTATTGCATTCTCCCCTATCTACACCTACCCCGAATTGAAGATGTTGCTTGCTGCTGGCTAATAATGGGTGAGACAGGCAATCACAGATACAACAGGTGGAAGTAAATAAATAACTTCTCTGGAAAACAGCTGGCAATCCATATCAAGAGCCTCAAAACGTTCCTACCCGTGGACCCCATAATTCCACTTCTAAAATTCCATCCTAAGGTAATTTTAGCTGAACAACACTTTATCTAAAACACTATTTATACTACCAGTAAATGGGAAACAACAACCTATAGCGTGAACACATATTCAGTCAATTGGGGTATAGCCAGACAAATGGAATATTGTATAACCCAGGGGTGGGCAAACTTTTTGACTCGAGGGCCACAATGGGTTCTTAAACTGGACCGGAGGGCCGGAACAAAAGCATGGATGGAGTGTTTGTGTGAACTAATATAAATTCAAAGTACACATCATTACATAAAAGGGTATGGTCTTTTTTTTTTTTTTTTTTAGTTTTATTCATTTCAAACGGGCCAGATTCGGCCCGCGGGCCGTAGTTTGCCCATGGCTGGTATAACCATTAAATATCCTGTCCTTGAAGAATATATAAGGGGATGGTAAATACTAAAGTGTTAAGTTAAAATTCAAAAGCAAAACACTAAAAACATACAATGATCCAAATTTGTCACATACCCTCTGATGTGGGTGCGGGTGTATGTGTGTGTGTGTATAAAAGGCCAAAAGGAACTGCCGTAAGATGTTATAAAGTTTATATCTGGGTGATCTAAGATTGAAATTATATTTTATTTTTTGTATCCTTACATACTTTCCTACTTCCCTAGAGTGAACATGAATTATTTTTCTAGTCATTTAAAATGAGCACTGTAAAAGGATCTCTGCACTATCAGAAAGGAGTTACAGGTTTCTTAGCTAACCCTTTTCCAATCGAACCTCAACAAATATCACTTCAAGTTACAGGCATTGGCTGCCCTGGATTTTGCAGCTGACATGTCCTCCTGATCTGAACAATAACCATCTCATTTTCACACTGAAATGAGATTCAGATTCTCAGGGTGCAAGCTGCCCAGACTCAGACCTCTGGTAAAAGATTTAATTGTTTTTGGTGGGAATTACATTTGGCTTGCAACGGTGATTTAAAACGTGTGTTCTGTGTTGTTGCTTGGCAGAGCTGTGGCTTAATGGTGCAGGACCACATTTTAGGTCTGTGGTTTTTACAAGAATGTCTGATCCCACAAGCATGTCACACTATTACCTCATATCTGATAGCTCCATTGTGCGGATTTATTTTGGCTGGGAGGCTTTGACTCTGCTCCGTGTTATTGCCAAATGGAGTGAGCAAAGGAAGCTCCAGTTTTCTGAACAACTTTCTTTGTTCCCTTATAAATGCTTTACAGCCTTATTTAACATCACTTGTAGGGAGAAAGAGCATAAAAAAATAAATCTTTGACTTTGGGTTTAATAATGTGTGTGTGTGTCTGTGTGTGTGTGTGTATGTTTTCACAACAGTTAAATGTGAGGGAGTGATCTCTCCTCGGGAAAGCAGTTCTGAGTTAGAAGAATGTAATAGAGCCTCTCTTACACACACAGGGCTTCATGCACAGAGAAATAAAGATTCTTGGAATGAGCAGAGAAAAATTCATCACTCCTATATGGATGTTTTCCCCTTCACTTGGGATTGTAAGCATACATCCTGGGTGATCTAGTCTGGATCGGTCCTCTTCTAGGGCTGGATGGGCAAACTAAGAATTGTTCCAGAAAACTAGCATGATTTGGGGAGAATTCATTTTAACTTCATTGAAAAAATAAATGCTGATCAGACTTTCCCCCTGTTTGTCTTGTCTCAGAGACTCATGTTACCCACCCAGAACCCTGAACTCTTGCTGTCTCCCCCAGAGACCAGGATTAGATCAATACGACACCAGAAAGAGGACCCTAAATTACTTTCCATCTCCAATTTCTTCTGATGTAGAGAAAACTATGGCATGAAACTCGAATAGTTGATTAGAGAAAAGCCAGCTAAAATGGAACATTTTCTACATGTTCTGTGACAAACTAGCATCTATTAAGAGGCCATATGTGATAAAGTTACTTTTCTTTAAAGTTCCAATTAAATGGCTACCATTTTCTACCTGTAAAAAAAAAGTGGCAAAAGAGACAATCATTTCAAATTGTATTTAGTAACTTCTCAGTTATCGTTTTCTCCCTTCCCTCCCTATTGGATTCAAATAAGTCAGCTGCCAAAAGCACAAAATGACTAAAAAAAAAAAAAAAAAACCTAGCCAAAATCGAACATCTAAGTACAGTTTTCTCACATGAAAATTGTCTCCATAAACCAGAGAACCCATTTTGAACCATTCCTAATACTGAGAAAAACTCAGAGTAGACTGAAGTTATTCATCAAATTTTATTCCACTTTATAAATGCTTAGGTTACTCCAAGTGATCCATATTTTATTGTCAAAAATGTATTCCTGTCTTACATTAATATAAGGACGCAGAGTTACTGTGCAGGTCTACGGGAGCACACAGCACTTCCCTGCCGGCCACATTCTTCACTCTCAGAGAGTGGCTAGTTCCAGAGATCTCACAGGGAATTTACTAATTTTTCTCAAGCAGAATAGCAAGAGAGCTATTCTCTCCTTCCTGGCTCTTCACAAGTCTCCAACTTGATTCAATTAACATACTACAGGAGCCCTGACTGTTTTGCTCAGTGGATAGAGTATCGGCCTGCAGACTGAAGGGTCCCAGGTTTGATTCTGGTCAAGGGCATGTACCTTGGTTGCGGGCACATCCCCAGTAGGGAGTGTCTAGGAGGCAGCTGAACCGATGTTTCTCTCTCATCGATGTTTCCAACTCTCTATCCCTCTCCATTCCTCTCTGTAAAAAATCAATAAAATATATATTTTTTTAAAAAATAAACATACTACAGGAAAAGTGTGTGTGGGGGTGGGATCTCTGCTTTTGAAAGTTATGGGCAATCTACTAAAGACAGACAGGTTTACATCCTTTCAAAGTGAACTTAGATTATATAGTGTCTAGGAGTCCCAGCTTGATTCAGAGATACCAGACATCTTTTATCTTTAAAATACACACCACAAAGCCATGATCAATGGCCCTAAACTCACCTCAGATAACTAGCATTACAAGTAAGAACAAAACAAACTGATGATAAAGTGTAATGTAACTAATTGACCTTTTCCTTATGCAGCAATAGATAACTGCCTTTTCATACAGTTAAGAAAGCCTTATTTCAGAAACATTCAAGAGTTAGAAATAAACCAGGAGCTTTCTTTGCTTTACTTTGAAGAAGAAAAAAAAAGGAGTTTGCTTGAGTTCAGTTTTGAGCTCTGCTTTCAGTTAAAGGAAACACGACTGACCAGTATCAGTCAGTTACTGCTGTAACAGTCACATCCTAGCTGCCCCTTTAGGTGATACAGATATAAGCAAATTGATTTATGAGGAAATATACAAACAGCTGGGTGGTGAAAATGAAAGGGTGGAGCAAGGAAGGTTCTTGAAGCAAAGAATGGCTTTTTCTTATCTGTCCATGCAACATCCCAAAACAGTGCTCACTTTTCCACATAAAGCTTTTTCTAAAGTCTTTGCAAATATTATGCTAAGCGAAATAAGCCAGTCAGAGAAAGACAAGTAACACATGATCTCACTTATATGTGGAATCTAATGAACCAAAAAACCAAAAACAAACAAACAAAAAAACAACCTGATGAACAAAAAAGATCCAGAGATATTGAAGCATGCAACAGACAAATGTATTTAAGAGGAAAGGGGTGGGGAAGTGGAAAGAGATTAACCAAAGAATTTATATGTATATATGCATATCCTATGGACAGAGAATAGTGTGAGGAAGGCCTGGGCTTGGGACTGAGTTGGGCGAAGGGATCAATGAGAGTGCGGGGAGGGAGCGTGACATCTGGAATGCTTTCAATAATAAAGATAAAAAATTTTAAAGTCTTTGAAAAAGAATGTCAATTCAAAAATAAAAACCTTAAAGATACAAAGTCATGCTTCAACCTCTATCAGAGAAAGAATTCCCAGAACATTAAATGGTCTTATTTTAAAATTCCTTTTATCAGCATCTTAAACCTAAGAAGTTTTCAATTCAAACATAATAATTAGCCCTTCTTCATAATATTTGACCCATTTCAAATCCTTTTCATTGCAATTTTTATCATTTCTTAACTTTATCAAATAACCATCCTATATAATAAAAGCCTAATATGCTAAGTGTCTGGTCAACTGGTTGGCCATTCAACCAATCAAAGCGTAATATGCTAATAATAAGCTAAGGCTGTTCAGCCCCTAGCTATGGCATGCACTGACCACCAGGGGTCAGAGAGTTGACTAGTCGACCTGTTGCTATGATGTGCACTGACCACCAGGGGACAGACTCTCCGACCGATAGGTTAGCTTGCTGCTGGGGTCTGGACAAGACAGGCCGGGACTGAGCAAGACAGACCAGACACACTCTGGAGACCTCCTGCGGTCCCTCCCCAGCTGGCCAACCTCCCGCGTCCCTCCCCAGCCCTGATCATACACTGGTGGGGTCCCTCAGCCTGGCCTGTGCCCTCTTGCAATCCGGGACCCCTTGGGGGATGTCAGAGAGCCGGTTTGGGCCCAATCCCGCAAGCCAGGCCAAGGGACCCCACTGGTGTACAAATTCGTGCACCGGGCCTCTAGCCTATATAATAAAAGCCTAAGCGACTGTTATGGTGGAATGACCAGAATGACTGATCGCTGTGATGTGCACTGACCACTAGGGAGCAGATGCTCAATGCAGGAGCTGCCCCCTGGTGGTCAGTGTGCTCCCACAGGGGGAGTGCAGCTCAGCCAGAAGCTGGGCTCATGACTGGCGAGCACAGCTGCCACAGCAGGAGGCTCTCCCAACTCCACAGCAGCAGGTGCAGTGGGCCAGGATGAGCGTGAGTGGCGCTCAGCCCCAAGCCCCAATTCAGGCTCCTCCCTGGCCTTCTGCCACTTGGCACACTGCTACATCCCCCTGAGGGGTCCCGGACTGCAAGAGGGTGCAGACCGGGCTGAGGGATTACCCCCACCACCCCCAGTGCACAAATTTCGTGCACTGGGCCTCTAGTAAGGAATAATCAGTGGGCACTAACTAGTTCTTCTAAAGAGACATTCTGTTTAGAATCTCTTAGTTTCTTTTCCTCTACTAAAAGGAAAAAAGAGTTTTCACAGACACTAGATAAAATGAAAGGTCATCCTTTTGTATGTCATAAATTTAAGATTTACCACCATCTCTCTCTCTCTCTCTCTCTCTCTCTCTCTCTCTCTCTCTCTCTCTCTCACACACACACACACACACACACACACACACGCACACACACGCACAACCTGTGTAGTAGATAAGTTCCCACCATAAATATAATAGAGAATATGCAAATGGTTAATGATTAGCATAGTAGACTGCAACAGAGCCCTTGAGATGGGAAAACTAAACTATTCATTAGACCAGTCGTGGGCAAACTACAGCCCGCGGGCCGGATCCAGCCCGTTTGAAATGAATAAAACTAAAAAAAAAAAAAGACCGTACCCTTTTATGTAATGATGTTTACTTTGAATTTATATTAGTTCATACAAACACTCCATCCATGCTTTTGTTCCGGCCCTCCGGTCCAGTTTAAGAACCCATTGTGGCCCTCGAGTCAAAAAGTTTGCCCACCCCTGCATTAGACAGATTTGATAGCTAATCAAGCAGTTCTTACACACTGGGTTCCAGCCTGAGAAAAAGGTACAAATCATCTCATATTGTAGCTCTTCAGGGACTCTAATACATAACTGAAACTGCAAGTCTTGAACTCCATCTACCTATGTATCACCTACCTGTCCTAAGTATATTTAAATATAGTTTTTCAGCTGAGATGGAGTCACCTTTTACTCTTTAAAATTCACTATAATTTAGGGAACCTTTGATGACCAATTAAAGACTCTATATTTTAGAACTGTTATGAATATTGTCAAGCACATTTGAACAATTAATCACACACATTCCATTGAAAACAACACTCCTGACATTTGCTCGGGGAAGCTATTCTATGACATAATATATTATTGTAATTTGGGGGAGAATTTACTAAAGCATCAAGTAAAAATTTGGGTGTGTTGTTTTTTTCCATGAGCTGTCCAGTCACCATTTTCACCTACTCTGCCTCCCCCCAAACACTGCTAATTTAATTCATTGTAAAACATTTTCATAAGAAAACCAGAATAGTACTCTAGGTTCGCATACCAAGGGAACTAGCCAAGGAAAACTTTTCACTGGTTTATTATTGTGTATAAAGTAAAGATACGGGGAAGACTAGTGCTAATATTTGCCTCAGTTGCTAGGATTTTACTAAGCACATGACTCCATGTGTTTGCTTCATGCTGCACTTGAAAAATCATCTTTTTTACATTTAACTTTCAAGTTCACAATATCAAGCAATTTGTGCTAGAATTTTTAAACTCAAAGCTATAAGAACTTAATTCACAGAGACTATTATTCCTGTATAGATTTAGTTGGCGGTCTGGGAATGTGAAGTTTTGGAAGGCAAAATACAATATGGCCACTAGGTGGAGATAGCCATCCATCAATCTATTAAGAATTACCAACTCACTGTTAACAAAACATAATTTAGAATACAGCCCCAGAAATCATGTTCATTTACTCCACGTGGCAAAAAAGATGAAAGGATCATCTGCAATATGTCGTCTCAGATGTAAGGGAAAGCATGAAGGAAACACGGCTGGAAGAGGGGCCTCGGCCAGATCCTATTTGCCAACCTGATTGCATTCGATTCTGTTCGAGGCCATTGTAGCCAGAATCAGAATTTTCTATTTGACTAAAATGTTCATCTACAACAGCTTATTTTTCTGCATTTGGCCTTTTTAAAGTATCCATGGTGTACATCAGTGGTGAAATCGTATCAGAAGCAAAGCCAAATCTATAGTATCCGCCTAAATAAAATCCTTAGAACAGGGCAGGCCATCAACACCTCTGCACATCAATGAATGTCGGCAGTGTGATTCACATTTAGTTTGGCGTTAGGTACAAACTTATCTGAAGTAGCTGTGAAAACATGACACCTGTACTAAAAGCTGACTTCTCTTGTGTGCAAACTCCTATCACCTGTGCTCCCACAGCTACAAATGACATCCCAAAGCAGTCCACGCCAGGGGTAAGCAGATAACCACCAAAGTATAAAAGCAAACTCCAAAGAAAAACTACTTTGCCAAGAGGCCAGCTTACTCGTTTGAAACACACGCTGATAAGGACCCACCTCTTCCCTAAATAAGGAACTCAGAATGACCACGCTGGGCCACCCCCAGCCTTTCAGAACACAGGTCAAACGTTTATCTGAAAGAAAGCTCGGGGGAGTACTTATTACAGAAACCAAAACATTTGGGAACTTTAAAATGCCCTTTCCCCCCCTCGATGGCTGTGGGACACAATAGACGTTTGTTTGCAGTCTGTGGAGGGTACATTAAACTTTGTTTTATTTAACTTGTTTGGGGCAAATGACCTCCCTGCAAGGTAGGGATAGACCCTCTACTGATCCTTGTAGTTGCATAAGGTTACTCTGGTCTGGGTCCTTATTTATTTATGTTTTAAGGGAGGTTATGATTCTGCTGTTGTCTTTTAGTTGAACAACCGAAAGGAAAAGAGCAACTTTGTTTCAAAGGAGAAAGACACATTTGTTTTGGTGTCACTGCCCTAGGTTGGCAGCCTAGAGACAGATCTTGCAAACATGAATATGCTGAAGGGAAGAAAAACGAACTTGGGGTCTCCTGATAGTTGTTAAAGTGGCAGTGTGCCCATTATTTTCCTAGCTGGCAAATCTCTGTGTGGGAGAGCCTATCTGCCAGCTCTTGAGCACAGCACTAATCTTGTGTAATAGCGTGAGCTCACTGCCCTACAAAGGCAGTAATTATCAACAGCATTTTCCAAAGGATGTGAGTTCCTCCCACTGTGAGACCACTGGAGACAGGGCCCCAGGCAGAGCCCCTCTGAGCCACTTGCTTTCATTCAATCCCCACCGTGAATGGGTGGGTGCCAGTGGCTCCTTCCCCCCATGCTTGTTTGCACAGGTCTTCAGTCAGGAAGTGCTCAGGATCCAAATGCAACTGAAAGTGCCAAAACTCATTCAACAATTTTCTTCTGCCTTTTTGATGGTTATTCATTGCCTTAGCCTTATTAGCCATGAAATTTTGATGTCTGTATGTGTTTTAAAGTTTCAGGGAGCATGCTGGAAGAGCATCTGTGAGAAGTAACGGCAATGCATTCATTGATCATTTACTTATAATCTTCTCAATTGGGAAATGATGTTCCGGGGATGGGTAAATGTTGTTTGTCCAGTGTTTGACCGTCACTAGCCGTCTGCCCTCAAGGAAAGGCAAGGTGGAGATGAAGGTTTATGTTCCAGAGCTGCTCTATCGCACCTCCTATTTCCCGTGTAGAATCAGAAGGACCAGTGCTTGGTTTCAAACCAAACTGAGCTGTGGCACAATGAAAAATTGTCACTAAGAGCTCGGTGGTCTTCTGCAGAAAAGAAACTGAGAGTTCTACGAATGAGGAATGTGTTAGAGGCTGAGGAAACTGCATACGTTTTCCTTGGAGTTTAGGTTAATATAATGAAGCCTGTGAGGTTTGACATAATTAAATTAACACCGATATGCAGAGTGGCTTGTTCACAGAGAAGTGGCATTTGGAGCTAAAACCCACAGCACAGCTGACACACACCCATCTGCAAATACTTTCTAGAAAGTCTTAGATTTTCAGGTGGCAAGAGGAAAACTTAAGTTTTGGGTTTGAAGGTTTGTTTTGCATTATTGTTCTGCTAAAGCATGTGTAATCCTTTCAAACAAGCAGAAACCTACAAGCAAGCTTAGAAAACACCAGGAATTAGTTAATTCTCCTGATTCTCTTTTCAATGTCCAAGACATCTGGGAGAGGGAGGAGGCCAAAGCCTTTGTGTTTATAAAGGATAATGATGATCCATTCCTGCAAAAAAGAGCAATAGTTTATGGCCTGCAATTTGTTACTCCTTTTCTCTGCCCCTTTTAAGTGTCTCTTCCTGGGTTAAGGGCTATTTCTTCATTGTTTCTACCTTTTTCAAAGCTGGTTTTTCTCACAGTACTTTGCTTGACAGACTGATGTGTTTATTTATGAAAGAAGAAAAGGCACTCTGGATTTAAAGTCAAACCCACAACCAATCTGGCTATTCTTACACGTCAACTCCAACCAGTAGGGAGAGTGGGTGCCCCAAATTCTAGGTGTGCCAGCTCGCCAATGTTGGACCATGCTTATTAAATGAAATAAAAATTCAGTTATGTTCTAGAAATATTTTAAAGTAGGATTTTTTTTTAAGTAGCAAAGGCTATCAATTAGCTTTTTTGTAATCTATTTCATAAGTATCAAGGGACAAGATGAGTTGGCTAGACATTGATGGATCTGTGAGTTAGCAACTTGTTCAAGATTACTAATTCAGGAGATTCAGACCCGTGCAGAGGAGAGGGGGGTCTGTGTGGACAGGGAGAGCGAGGAGGAGGAAGTCATGACTACTTCCTAGGAAGCCCTGAAGCCAGCAGCCTTGCAGGGGTCAGCTTAAGTGCGAACAAAGTGAGATGACTGAAGGAAAAATGTTTAAGAGATGCAGAAAATGTCGAAGAATAAATTCAGGATTTGGTGAGGTTTTTTTTTAACCAAACACATCAAACTTTCCTAAAGCTCCTCAGCATTTTAAACAGGGAACTAACTGGGCTGTCAGTTCTATTCAATCCTCCACCTCTGGACAATGCTGCCAAAGGTGGCATTTTTCTTTCAAGTCGCTGTGTCTGATCCATGAAGCATCAGGTCTCCCGTGGTGACGGGTTAGCTTTGAAGGTGCTGGGGAACTCAGGGAAGGGATGAGAGGAAGGAATTGCCTCTTGAAGCCTCATTCCTGGGGGTTAGAAGCAGGAGGGAGCAGGATGGTAACAGCTTTAAATCTCTGCTGTCCATGGGTTGATTTTAAAGAGGTAAGTAGTGTGATTAAAGCACCCAACTGTTTCTAATATCTCCCTGATTGTGCTGTCCATGGACACACTGTAGTCTATAGTTCAAGGAAAGCTGTAAAAATGAATTTGCTAGAAAGTAAAAATGCTTCCATAGTGTTTCCTGGCGTCTGTGCTTAAAAGGACAGTCACAGACAGTGGATGAATAAATGAAGCTCTGTCCAACCTTAGGCAACAATTCATCCTTGGTCAAACCTGCAGAGGGGCCATGGTGGAAATGTTTGCTTTCCATCTTTCCTTTCCAAAGCTTGTTGTAAATGTATTCTTGGGACAATCATGGACACAACTGTTATCATTCCCAGTGGGAACACCTATGTCCTTTGCGTTAATAACTTTTGTAAGACACATTATGCTTGCCTATAACTTTCTGCTTGTGAGGAACATTGTTTTCTTGTCACCACATTTTGAAATCTTACCTATTATGTTTTAATGTTTTTCATCTTGGTACAACTTTAAATAAAATAGTTAATTTAGGTTAAGCAAGAATAGCCACAAAGAGATTCAGCCAAAAGACTTACTTGCTCATTTCAGGATTCAGAAGATAACAGTGAGTTGTTTGAACAATTTATGGATATTGATTACCATTCAAAAAACATTTGTTAGGTCTCTATTTTTGTCAACAACTCTGCTAGGTGTTGAACAAATAGAGATGAAAGTTAATCTCTGCCTCAGAGAGCACAGTGTCAGGAAATTTACACCACAGGGGTCTGTGGTAGGATGGGAAGAGGCACAAGGAACCGCAGGAACACAAAAGATGAATGAGCATTTAGTCACACCCAGCATGGAGGGCTTCCTGGAAGAAGACCTTTAGCTAAGCAAGGTATTGAAATGCTTATTAAATAAAATGTAGTAAGGGGCATGAACATTCTAAGCACTAGGGCAAGTGTGTGCAAAGAGCTGCAGGAGTGAGAGGTGCTGGCTTATTCTTTGAGATGGGATTGCTTAGGAAGTGGCAGGTGGAATGCATGGACTTGGTATGCCATGCTCATCATTAGAGTTTTTACTGAAGGCAATAGGAAGACACTGAAGAATTTTAAGAAGGGAGTAACAAGAGTTTAAGGCAAGGAGACAGGAAGGTCACAGGCACCACAAAACAGATCTGGGGGAAAACACTTCAAACTAGTCATTCATTTAACAATTAGTTAAGGCTAGAACTTAAAAGTCAGATAATAGTATAGAAGCTAGATAAGAAATATTTGCTTAAGTTTGCCAGCTTTAATGTGTATTTAACTTGGATGGTTTAACTTAGTGTCTTTGAAGACATTACTTGGGTGACAAGTGAAGTAATTCATTATTGAGGTTATTTGTCAAGGTTTCCAACAAAGCACTTGGGGCATTTCACTGTTAGAGATCAATAGTCGAGTTAAAGAGTAACTGGTAGTAGAAATACCTGCTGGTAGAAATAACGTAGTAGAGACCCAAGTGACAAAGTGAAAATGTCAATGTGTTAAGAGAAAATAACCTCCATAGAAATCACAAGGGGAAGCCTATAATGAATTTCATTCATGAGCATTCTTTTGTGAAATTTATTGGGCAAATGCATCAAATAAATAATTTTTTAAAATATAACAAAAGCAAGAGTTTTGCACTTTGTTAATTATATCAACATCCTATTATAGAGGCCAGTAATGTGGAGTGAATTGACCAGGATCTGAAGAAGAGAGGCAATTTAGGTAACTTGGACAAGTAACATTGTTAAATTAGTCTAAGCATGTAATTGAATTAGTCTAGCTGTAAAGCATGTTAAATATGATATAATTATGCTGCAAGTTGGAAGAAAGTTTAATTATTTCCAGAGAAGAAATTATTGAAATTGAGACCTAATATAAACTTGTTTTTACTGAATATTAGACTGAGTAACCAAAGATAATATATGGTAAATATCAAAGGTTCTTTTTGTTTTAATACTGCTCTACCTCCCAAGAAGGATAAGCAATGATAAATCTTTCAAACAAAAAGTGGGGGAGGGAAGGGGGGGCAATCACTCTAAAACATAAACAAAGTCCTTAAAATTACACACAGTCAAGTTAACACCATTTCCAAGGGTAAGCAGATACTGCTTTCTCCGATGAAGAGTTTACTACTAAGGGTATTTTCAAAAGCAAGACACTTGGAGTAAACAGCGAAACAAAGGAGAGCTATTTTATTCAGAGGCCTGTGCACATATGGAACCTGTTAAGGGGATGGTGGCTGCAGAAAGAACTGTAAACGAGGGTGAGACACCTAGCCTGTCTCAGAAAGGAAGGGATGGAGGCAAGGGTGGTTTCAAAAGCAGAAAGTGGGCCAGAGATCAGTCAGATGGGAGGGAGACAGGCTGTTGGGCAGATGGTCTGTTCTGTTCCAAAATGTTCAAAGTTAAGGGACACTCCTTACCACATTTTTATTTCATACAAAGAATGAATTAAGAGGAAACCGAGGGCCAGTCAGAGTTTTTTCTGGAGTTACTTGTGTCATTTCTTTGATAAACTTTGCTTGTCAGTGTAATTCATTTTCTGCCTTCTTCAAACCAAGGCCCCCACTTGGTGTGCTCTCCATCACCCTTAGCTTTCAATTAAAAATGTGAATTAATTAGAGTAAGGTTCCTGTTTACAATGTACAGTTATCAATGGTAGGTTATCTTCCTCTGGAAATTCCTGGGAAAGATCAATATTTTTTGACAAAGTGCAATGATTGCTTATTTACCAAGTTTAGATTATGAAAATGCTCATTTCACAATCCACTGAAAATTAACAGACACAGACAAAAAAATGGGTAAGTTGGCTTGCTTTGGCTTAGTGGAATAATGGCATCTGATGAGCCAAGTGAACTGGAATGGCACCTGACAGGGAAGATAAATTCCCTAAGATATTTTACAGGTCTTACATGCCTGCCAGGTATGTCAATATTCAGTCTCATTGAGCAAGCTCACAGAACTTCTAGGGCCTTATCACAGAAACCATGAGAAATAAAAAGCAAGCAAGAGAAACACTTCTTTGAAGAGCTGAACTGCTAATGGAGAGATCAGAATAAACACGTAGGAACATGCAAAAATGGTAAGAATGAAGACATACAAATCAATTCTATGTAACCAATGAGAGATTGCACATAGTCAGGGACTTGGCCCAATCAGGTGAGCATGTATGTTGCAAATGACAGGCTTTACATATACTCCACCCAGCCAGCTGCAGCTCTTCTAGGCTCAGGGCCAGCACATACAGGGAGACTATGTGGTCTGGCTCTGCAGGGCACGAGTAAGTACCAACCTGAATGGCCACCTGCATCCTTGGCATCCTGGCTTCTGTAATATAGTTGGAAGCTCACAACTACCTGCACTTTTCACTGCGCTTATTTATAAAGGAAAGTTTGTGAGAGGAAGACCCATTGGTGGGTATCCTATAAACCCAGTTTATTCCAAAGAAAGCAGTACGCATCCAATAAGCGAAAACACATTAAATGCCTATACTATATAATCTGCATTAAGAGAATTATGGAAACAGTTTTAACTATTGTAATACACAGAAAAATGTCATTTTAATTTTTATGTATTCACTTACAAATGAATAAAAGCAAGTCTCTCTTCCATTAAAATGAATATAAGGACTTATGTCATACCAATAATAATCTAATTGACCAAATTGGTCCCCTTAGGTACAGCAAAAAGAAAACATACAGATGCAAAAACTGCACATACACCACTGAGCAAGGACAATTAGAAGACAAGACTAATTGACCCAAGAGGTGTGTTTCATCTATCTTATAGCAGTGGTTCTCAACCTTCCTAATGCCGCGACCCTTTAATACAGTTCCTCATGTTGTGGTGACCCCCAATTTCATTGTTACAAATTGAACATAATTAAAGCATAGCGATTAATCACAAATACAATATGTAATTAGATATGTGTTTTCCGATGGTCTTAGGCGACCCCTGTGCAAGGGTCGTTCGACTCCCAAAGGGGTTGCGACCCATAGGTTGAGAACCGCTGTCTTACAGGAATATGTTTTATGGACAATCTACTTTCCCTATTACTTCTGAATCCTGCCAAAGAAACTACTTATGAACTTGAACGACAAACAGTATTGATTAAACATAAGGGGTCATGACAGAGGGCAAGCTTTATTGCAGGATTGCTAAAGGAGTTCTGTGGCTTTGGAAACAGGTCTAAGTTCAAATACTGGCTTCACCACTTACTAGCATTGTGACTATGGGCAAATATCCCAACCTACTGACTCTCCCTGTCTTTACCTGTAAAATACCTAATGCCCCCTGAGAGGTTATTGTGGGGCAAAAACAAATGCAAAGTGCTTAGTAAGAGATAGACACAGATGAACTAGGGAGTATATCCACAAGGGCACCAAGAAGCTTCCCTGAACAGAGTACAGCTTCCAGAAACAGAGATTACTCTGGCATTTGTCCTAGAGCAGTGATGGCGAACCTTTTGAGCTCAGCGTGTCAGCATTTTGAAAAACCCTAACTTAACTCTGGTGCCGTGTCACATATAGAAATTTTTTGATACTTGCAAACATAGTAAAACAAAGATTTATATTTTTGATATTTATTTTATATATTTAAATGCCATTTAACAAAGAAAAATCAACCAAAAAAATGAGTTCGAGTGTCACCTCTGACATGCATGTCATAGGTTCGCCATCATTGTTCTAGATGAACCTTACATTTTGCCAAGCTCTTTAGATATAGGTGAATGGCAGGTACTGAATGAAATATAAGCAGCTAAGTGGTTCACACCCAAGAAAGAGCTTAACAACTATTTTCAATTTTTCTTCTTATTTATTTACTAGGTAAATTAGAATTAAATTTACACTTACTGTAGCCAGTGGATCCCAACTTTGTCTGCACTTTAGAATCAGGGGTTCTACTGTAATGACTTTGAGCTGAGGCCTAGGCACCGGTTGTTTAATTGCAGTCTCCTGGCGATTCTAACAGCCAGGGCCTAGAACCACTAGTATAGCTAACCACCCTGGAACTATTTCTAAAAAGCACCTTTGCCAATCCTAACTCAGGAACCTTAGTACAGCCTACTCAAGACTGTTGCCAGTATAACCACTCCTTTTTTTATGAAGTAGAGAAAGCTAAAAAGCATATAATTAGTCAGCAGAATTTGAGTGGAAGGAAATTCATAAGATCATCATTCAAAAAAATTTTTAAGATGAAAAAAATAGGGCATTTTGCTTGGATAACAATGAGCCATGCCTTATAGCAGATTTCCAGTGCAATTATTTAATAGAGAAAGGCATCTTTTAAAGGCATTTTATTTTACAGTTATTCTTTCCCTTTTTATCTTGAAGCTATGCAAAGCCAACATAACTATCTGAAAGACAGACTTGAGGCAATTCTGATTATGTGGCTTCCCCGTTCAATGGGAATGTGATCCAGTCCTCTTATCAAGAGAGCCACAGTGATTGCAGGACTGGTGGTTGGATCGATTCTCGTGGAACTCTACGCTAACTCCCTTTTATTTCACTGAGTGACCCTGAGCAAGTCACTGAACTGGTCTCCAGTCTAATGCGCCCTCCACACAATGCAATCAGCACACAGTACCAAGTTCCGAGGACTCCTTTTCATCAGCAGCTTACCAGTGTGCTGCCATCAGTCCAGCGGAAGTCGTGCTCAAACATCTTGTCATTGAGGCCTACCCACTGGTAGTCATGGCCCAAACCTGAAAGATGGTGAATAACATGGATATTTTTATTACCTTCGCAATATATGGGTGAAACATACAAAAAATATTTTCAGGATGAATCGCGCATCCTCTTTTCTGGATGGATTTTTGTTGTTATTCATAAACATTTTTCATAGTCTGTCTTCTGTCCTGTTGCCCAATGTGCTTTAAACTAAAAAGCTAATTTTCAAACACTATAAAACATTAAAACATGAGACATAGACATTATTTTTCTAGCAGTTTACAATTATTTAATGGTTTTCTTCATCCTTACTCTGATAGAAACTTTTGATTTATTCTTTTTATTAAGTTATGCTATTGGTGCCCAGGCAGAGAGGCTCAGTGGTTGAGCATTGACCTATGAACCAGGAGGTCACAGTTCAATTCCTGGTCAAGGCGCATGTCGAGGTTTTGGGCTCGATCCCCATTAGGGGGCGTGCAGGAGGCAGACAATTGATGATGTTTCTCTCTCATCATTGATGTTTCTATCTTTCTATCCTTCTCCCTTTCTCTCTGAAATCAATAATATATATATATATATATATATATATATATATATATATATTTTAAAGTTACAACATTGGCAAAAATTCAGTGACCCAATGAAACATGACAGATCTTACCCATGCTAACCTCACTTTGAAAGCCACATGTTTCTTCTCAAAGCAGTTTAGACAGTGAATATCAGGACCAAACAGTCCTGCAAAATTTCCTCAAAATTAATTGTTTTCACCATAAGATGAGTCATTGGCAGGCATACCATGCAAAAAAGTTAAGTGAACCTCTATCCAAATTGCAAATTAACAATCACATTTCTAAAAGATAGGAGGCATCATGAGAACATATTTAATTGAGCATAAAATAATGTTTCATGAGCAAAAGCAATTCTACATATTTGTTACATGAAAGCTAGCTTGCCCTCCTCTTTGCTATAGTTTAAAGAGTAAGTAAACAGCTTTGGTAATAAGTTGCATTAGTATTGTCTCTGTCTATTCATGATCTTAATATGAAGTCCACTTGCTATGGTCTAAAATAATAGAATTTTGGATGAGAACTAATTATGCACAGGAGATAAGAATAGGGTTCTATTAGCAATTCAGTTTGAATTACTGGGACAAAAATAACTGAAAGCAACTTTCTCTTTAACTTTAGACAACATATGCATGTATTCTAAATAGACTATGAAGGTAACCATCAGAAGAATTAGATTGAACCCTAAGATGCAGCCATTTTTGTAAGTAAAAAGCTGATCAAATAGTATGCTGTTTCACCTCTTATTGCAGGCCATCCAAGAAATGCCTTCCTATGTTATAGTTGAATATTCCCCCAAATGGGGGACTCATACCAGATATATGATTTTAAGTAGTTCATAGATGAAGGATTTAATAAGTGGAATCACAACTGAGAAAGTACTTGTTCTTTTTAATTAGACGGGAGAGAAAGCTAAGAAGGTGGTGAGAATGAATGAAGCTTCAGGAAACTAGTGTATATTTGGTACATACGATTCACAAACATTTGTTCTTCGTGAGACAAAATGCTGGTGAGATGGGCACCCTGCAGACGGCATTCCCGTTCGGCTGCATCCCACGTGCGTCGATGGGCGAAGTACTTGTAACACTGCCCTTGGAATTTGTGCCAGCCATAGTCACATGTCTCCGTGTCTGGGAAGAAATAAGGCAGAGGCTTCTTAAACACATCTACGTCATCTAAACTTGGCTCACTGATCCAAGTGCTAACTGAAGACCCAAGGCAATATTAATGCAACATCCCTGCAGTAACGGATCCATAAAATGTGGCATGATGACAAAAATATTATGATAAAGAGAGGCCAAATGATTCCTGCCAAATGGATGGCTGTACTGCAGGTCCGCAAATAAGATCTTGTTGTTCCATTCAACTTCAATTTATTATAACATAGATGGGATGCTATAGGAACTTAACTGTTGTTTATAACCGCCAGCCTATGGTTAGACACAGGCCTGATGCACTAACCTGAAATAAAGACATCATTTCACTTAAAGTCTCAGAACCTATGGAGGATGTTAAGTGAGAACTTACTGTGCATCTTTGGACTGAAAAGCCAGCATCTAACTGCAATGTCCTCAATTAGAGCCAGCATTAGCAGGATAGAAGACTGGAAGAGAGGCCAGCCAAACCTCTTAAGCTGCAGTGTCTACTGACTTACTGGTGAAATAGTTGGGGCTAATTCCTTACCAATGAAACTTTTAGTGATAAGAATTTGGCTAATAGGATTCTGGATGCTTGCTTGAGTACTTCAAAGGTCTGGAAGTAGGAGTAGTCCTTTCCCACTTCCCAGAGAGATAGCTGGTGGCCAGTCTCTGGACAGGTAAGATTTACAAAGAGAAAAAAATTCTTCATTGGTAGCAGCTTCTGGGATACAGCTAAGGCTGTGTGCCTTCTTCCCAAAAGGAGCAGGAATATAGGTAACTGTAAGTGCAAATGCATCTGGATTTTAATTTTATTAAGAATTATAAAACCTGAGTTCTTTAACTTCATTCCCAGTATTCCACTAAGCCCATTTTATATATAAATATATATAAAATAGAGGCCCAGTGCACAAAATTCGTGCATGGGGAGAGGGGGTGTGGTCCCTCAGCCCAGCCTGCACCCTCTCCAATCCGGGACCCTTCAGGGATGTCAAACTGCCACTTTAGGCCCGATCCCGCAGGGTCTCGCAATCTGGGACCGCTGCCTCCTAACCGCTCACCTGCCTGCCTGCCTGATTGCCCCTAACCACTCTGCATGCCTGCCTGATGCCCCTAACTGCTCCCCTGTCTGCCTAATTCCCTTAACTGCTCTCCCCTGCCAGCCTGATCACCCTAGCGGCTCTCCCCTATGGCCTGATTGCCCCTAACTGCCTCTGCCTTGGCCCCACCACCATGGCTTTGTCCGGAAGGACACCCGGAAGATGTCTGGTCTAATTAGCATATAACCCTTTAATTAGTATAGATATATATTATTTTTTTTCCTCTTTCACAACAAGCAGACTGTAACCAGTATTCTGGTAGGATGAAAACATTTCTTCAATATATCTAAATTATATACTGGCAGTGAGTGTCAGCTATACTTTCTAGATTGACAGTTTTTATGTGTTTTCATAGGAAAGCAGCCTTACTCATAGCACTGCATTTTCAGTGGTAATCTTCCCTCAGACTCACCCACTGACAAATGAGGTTAAATTCTGTATTTAATAATAGTTAATTGAAATAATTTTTTATTTCTACAAAGCAATTCTCACAAATATATGTAGTTACATGCAAAAACTAGCAAAACTGTAAAGTTCATAGCATTTTAAGCACCAAGAAAACTTTCTAGATTACCTAATGACCATCCATTCCTCCCCTTACTTTACTGATCTATGAAGAAAACAAAACCCTACTCCATGAAATAAATGCTTGTTTTATGTACCAGACTTGGTGGCCAAATTGAAAGTCAGATTGCCTCCCGACTGTCACTCCATTTACTCCTCTTTCCACAATTGTGGGAAAGCCTGTGGCCTGAGAGATTAAATTTATTTTTCCCTGGCTTCAGTGATTTAGGCCATACTCATATGACAGATGCAACTGATCTCTGAGAACAGTCTTTAGTTCAGTTTAGTCTAACTGGCCTGTTGTTTAGCTACAGCCAGCTGACTAATTGATTTAAATCATGTGCACTGGAAGCTTTGCGTTCTAGTAAAGTGCTGTATGGAGACCACTAGATCTCACGGGAAAGGACACAGGACACAGCTTGCTCACTTGGTATAAAAGTAGCACTCAGTGCCCAAGAATGAAGCATATTTTGTTACTTGGATGCAGTAATTTTCTTTTTGAGGAATTCTCAGGGAAGAACTCAGAGCTGAGCTATGAGAGGTGGGGAAGAAACCAATCTTCATATATGAGGGGGTTGGTTTACATGGGAGGACAACTGGAAAAATTTTTAGAACATTCTTGCTGCCAAAGTCAATAATGTGATATTATAATAGCATAGTGTTCCTTATCCTTGGAAATTATAATTTATTTTAAGACACATGGCTTAAAATTCTGGAAGATCCTTAATTTATTTATTTTTTTGTGAATAATGCATCACAAAAAAAGTCTTCTATAACACTCTTTCTTATCTTCTATTAACCCAAGTGATTTTTGTCTGGTTTTATCTTTTATCATTAAAATAGATTACCACTATATTTCCTTAACCGCCCCCCCAAAAATACATGATCACACTCTTCTGAAAGTAGGTATCAGAAACAGTCTGTTTGTTTATCCCATCTTACCTAAAAATAATGTAACACACATTTCATTTCTCAAAAGGCAACTCTTTTGGGTGACACAGCCTTAGAATACATCTGACCTGAAAATACGTCTTATGTTTTAAAACTCCTATAATGCATAGGTTGCATTACAAAGTCCCAGATTTTGTTGTGCCTGTGCATGTTGGGATTGGGTTGGGGGAGGGTATGACACTCCTGCTCATGGTCACGGAAAATGAAACTGTCATTCAAACAATCTCACACAAAAAAATCGATTCGCCTTATGATATGCAGGCAACATTTTCAGCACCTCTGACATATAGCTGTCAAGTCTTAAGTTGTCAACACGTGGGCACTTCTCACTGACAAGCTATGTCCCTGACTTTAGTGGGGCCCATCTGTGTGTCTCTCCACCGTTCTAAGACCCTCTTCCAGATCTCAAATCTGTTATAATTCCACCAAATTGCAGCCCCTATTCCAGAGTTACTGGGACTTGGGATGTTACTAAAGAGAGAACAGAAAAGGTCAGCTGAAGAAACAACAACACAGTCATCACTGAATTTGGACAGAAAACTGTTTAGACAACAATGCTGCTGTGAATGAAGAAAACATTTGCTCTTAGGCAACCTGAAAAGAGCAGAAAAACTCCTTCAGAGTCCTGCCAATAAATCACAGGAGCACAGCTGCATTTGGTAAACAGACCGGGATGAATGTTACTCATCATGTGGATGAAAGTCTAACTCACTGTAAAAAAAAAAAAAAAAAAAAAATAGAGAATGCACCTGAAAGTTAGGTGGCATCGGAAATGAGAGAAAAACCCAAAACCTTTTCTTTCTGATTTTCCTTTAAAGAGATGGAAAAGGCAACTGGCCCCAAAGTCCCTCTCAAGGATATGTTACCACATCAGGTACAGACATAAATAAAATGCTTATCTGTCAGAGTTACTTTAGAAGGGTGAAGATATTGAGAAAAACCTAGGCTTTCAAAGGCAGCTTAAGTTCATTTTCCCCACACAGGCATTTTCTAGCTGTGTGACCTTTAACACACACACACTTGTTTCTCGCTGAGCCTCAATTTCTAACCCATTTACTCATAGAAATACTGTGTCAACCAAATGAAATGATGTACCTGGAAGCATTTGATAAACTATAAAGTATCCCACAAGTAGTATCTCTCTTTATTCTCTGCCAAAAATTATGCTGAGTCGCCAAGATCAAGGCTGTGTTTGTGTTGTTCAGAGCTCTATCTCCAGTGCCCAGAACAGGGCCTTGAAAACAGCAGGTGTGCCATAAACACCTGTTGAACAAATGATTTCTGAATTGATCCTTGTATTTGGTATAAGTGTGATTTTTGAATTGCTCCTTGTATGTGGAATAAGTGGAGCAAGAATCATTTAAACAAATTTTAATAACTCAAGTAGATTACCCTATGTTTTCTTTAACAAATAGCATTTTTCTCACTGTTTTCATTTAAGAAGGGAAACAGTGAGAAATTGCTTGGCCAATTTTCATATTTACCTTTTAAAATTCTAAAGCAAATAGATTCCTCCTTTGCAATAAAGAGAAAAGGAAAAAAATCTAAAAACTCAGCCATCAGCCATGCCCTTCGATTGGCAATTTAATACAGGCTCCTTTTAGTTTTGTTTTTTAATTGTGGCGATGTTTGGATTAATGCCAAAGAGTAAAATGTAGGGCTAGACCAACGCGTTCTGAGTCTAATACATTTTCCTTTTGTCTGGTGGAAGGGAAGTTTGGCACCAGGCACTTTTGTCAAAGCCAAATCACTGTACGACTTTAAGTAGAGGAAATTGGCGTTCCAAAGCTTAGCGTGCTGAGCATGTGATCTGTTTCTGATGCATGGACTAAGAAATGTTACCATTAACCCCCTAACATGTACTCTCACGTGGGCCATAAAATGCAAATTACAGGGATCAGGAGATTTAAGCCATCGTGAACATAGGCCTTTCTTTCATTCAGAAAAAGTAAATGCTTCTTCAGTAGGAAAATTCCCTGTTGAGCAGATTCACAATATCTTTTACGTAGTGTTTGCCAAGTCCAAGTCAATGCGTTCTAACAACTATATAAACTCATTCTCCAGAGATGATTGACTAAGAAAAATAAGTCCCTTGAGTCTCAAGTGCGTAGGGGGAGAAAATAAAGGCAACTAACATTGAATTCAATACTACCTGGAACAAACCATGAACATGGATTAAGGTCTATTCCTAATTTGTCCTTTGGAGGAATACATATAACAATGTTCCTTTTGTTAGCTAGATGGTTTTAAATTTGCTCAGTGTGCCTGACTGCAATTGCATCCTATCAGTGAAATAAAAACAATCAAGTCAACACTATTTTTCAGATGTTGTGAACTATGGACACATGAGGAAACCTCAAATACTTAGGAACCTGTGGATTTCCTCTTCAGGAAAGACTATGTAGTATGGCCAAAGGACTAAAAATACCCAAGTCATTATGACAAAAGACTCTCCAGAAGTAACATTCAAAATGAAGTATCAATAAAGTTCATCCTACAAATGTTGCAATAGCTCTTACCTTGCTCACAAAGTGCACCAACATAGCTGGGAAGACAGAGGCAGCTGAACGTATTAAAGCCGTCAACACATGTGGCTCCATTGCGACAGGGGTTAGAGTGACATTCATCGAATTCTGAAATAAAATCATAAAAGGCCACAAAAGAACTTTCAAAACAATCGAAGGATTCTAGTTACTGTGAGGTTGCTAGATAAAATACAAGATAGCCAGTTGAATTTGAATTTCAGATTTAAAAGAAAAAAACTTTTAGTATAAGTATGTCCCATTTTATATTTAGGACATACTTAGAGTGAAAAATTATTCTTTTTTTAAATCTAAGATTAAATTTAACTGACCTTCTTATATTTTTATTTGCTAAATATCTGGAAACCCTAAGAAAATTTCAACAATTTAGAGGAGGATCACTGTGTCCATTTCTTTTAGATGAGTCACATGAGCCCTAAAATGGATCAAGTTTTAGTCTAGCCTACCCACTCCCAATCCTGGCTCATGCTCCGCTTTCCTCACTCCTGAAATACTGAAAATACCTGGCAGGCCTCCCAAGCCCTGGGCCCTTCCCTCTCCAATATCTCCTCCATTCTGCCGATGGTCGCCCTCTTTGGACACAGTCATAATTTTACTCCTTGGCTTTCAAACATTCCATAGACCCCAGCTGTCCAGGACAGTTGTCCTTAGAGTGTGGTCCTGGGACCAGCGACAGCAGCATCACCTGAGAATGGTAGAAATGCACACCCCAGGCCCACCCCAGATTTATCTACTGAATCAGATACTGGGGCTGGGGTAACAACAATCTGTATTTACCCGGCCCTCCAGGTGACTCTGATGCACACTGAAGTCTCAGAACCACTCAACTAGAGCATGAGGCACAACTACTGAGCTATTATTTTGAGACAAGCACTCTTTCAATATGAATGTTAGGGATTTTATCCCAATATTTCCATGAGCCTTCTTTACTCAATCATTAAGAGAAAAGCATCCTGGTGCCTCTAAAAGAAGCACCCGACCGTTATTATATGCCATCATTTCTTTCATCAGAGAAAAGGTCTACAATTAGGCAAATTTAAAATGGAGTCTTGCCCTAACTGGTTTGGCTCAGGGGATGAGCATCAGCCTGGGGACTGAAGGGTCCCAGGTTTGATTCTGGTCAAGGGCACATGCCTGGGTAGTGGGCTCAATCCTCACTGGGTGGTGTGCAGGAGGCAGTCAATCAATGATTCTTTCTCATCATTGATGTTTCTCTCTCTCTCTCTCTCTCTCTCTCTCTCTCTCTCTCTCTCTCTCTCTCTCCCCTTCCTCTCTGAAATCAATAAAAATTTAAATTTAAATTTAAATTTTTCTTTAAAAAATAAAAATTTTTTAAAATGGAGTCTTTTTTTTAAGAAAAGGAAATCTAAATAAGAATGAGAACAAAAGGAACTGATTCCGTAGGAACACAGTTACATTCTTCGGAACTAGAAAGAGAGGAGGAGGCCTGCAATCCATACCTGCTGGAGGTGAAGGCGGGTGAGGCTGGCTGCTGGGGACAGCCAGGCAAGGCTTTCTCCCACTTCACAGCAGAGGAGCAAGTTATCTCAAAATGTTATAGCTAAGCCCCCTCATTTTAAAATATAGCGTTGAGAAAATTTGCTGTATTTAAATTGATCATTTATTGATATTCACATTTGGGGGATAGACTAAAAAAGTTTGTTAATATTTATGCAACTTTACATTTGTAGAAAGCCTATCTGTAAAATCCACAAAAAGACATAGCTGACCTGAGTAAGCTTCACTGAGTCTTAGGTATATTAACAAAATTCAGTAACCAAATGACCCCATTTCCCACAATCTACTTGTCACTCTATGACTTTAACTTCATTGAACATATAATTCATCTACAAATGGATTTCTCTGAAATCCTCTGATTGATTCAAGCAGTATAAATACCCACCCCACCAATATCTCTTTTGTAAAAGCACTACACCCTTTCAGGCAAGGACATCTTACCAAGTTCACACTGGTCCCCAGTGAATCCCGGCACACAGGTGCACACATAGGAAGTTTCAGTAGCATAGCAGGTGCCTCCATTGAGGCACGGATTCGTTTTGCAACGATCAGGTCCTATCGTGTTCAGGAAAATAAGAAAAGCAATTAGGCCCATCTCTAACTTTCAATGTATTTTAGCATAAAATGCCACTTATTGCTACCATGATATATAAGTTTTACTGTAGCAATTTAGATATACTACACACAAAAATTAACATTAACTTTACTCTCTGGAGTGTTTCTTGGCGTAACTAACTATTACAAATTGGATCTATTCATTTCTGGGATTCAATCATCATTATTTTCAACAATATTTTGCACAATATCTGGCAACTAATATATTCTACTGCAGATTTAGTTGGCATGATAATGGCAATTGATTTTAGTCAAAAATGATTACACATATGTGCACAGTGAATGGAAATGTATTCTTTTACACGAGGTTAGTTCATGTGAAATGGTTGGATACACAGAACATGCATTCTTTTTAGCAGATTGGCTTGTTACCATCATTTGAATTATTATTGCCTTTTACCACTTAATGCTCAGAAACTGTTTTTCTTCGAAAGTGTGCACTGAAGTCTCTTCTGCTACATTAATATGCTTTTTCCAAAAACACGTTCCAAATGTACTCCTTTAAACTATACTTGAAGAAAAGCAACACATGGATTAAACTCTACTGTATAAAAACAAACCCAAACACAAAAACCTCACCTAACATGAAACCCCCCAATTTTTATTGCAATTTTTCTCATTAAAACACAAATAAAATCAACACTCCTAGCAGATAAATATAAAGGCCAGAGCCACAAATTTATGAAGAGAAACAGCTTAATATATGTTTTTAAATGGCAAATGCAAATACTTTTACACTATTTGAAGCACATATATTATTCTATAACAATTCTTGGATAATTGTCTTTATATTAATAGCTTACATTTATTAGAGTTTGAGTATTTTTCTAGAGATGCCTGTTTCAAAATGTTCAAGAATCCAAATAACAGTTTAAAGTTTTACAAAATAATTGTGATAAATAGGTTATATATGGGCTACAACTTATGTTCAAGAATCTTAAGACCGAAAACCCTGAAATAATTAAACATGAAAAGAAGACCGTCTACTTATGAAACATGAACTTAAGGAACATTCGGATAAAGAAGGTACTGCTAGTAGAAGATAACAGTCTTTTTCATATAGGAAAGTCAAACAAACTTTCTGAGTGTTAAGTAAATTCTAGACTACTAGAAAGACTTGACAAATTCATATTTGCATGTGTGGGATCAATTTTAGGTTAATTCAGATGCTTACACCAACTTCAAAAACTACCCCAACTCTTCTAAGATTCTTTCTCATGTAGTCCTAAAAATATTTAAAACCTCCCTAGCCGTTTTAGCTTTCTGCCTCTCAAAGTACTCTGCCTAGATGATGAAGCTACAGTCAACAGCACATCTACACACTGGCCTCAGCACACAATCAACATGACACTTAGGAGAAGGCGCTTGGTGAAACTGTGATGTGCCATATAAATGCGATGCACTATTATTGTTCCCTCCACAGACACCAGATACCACACTGAGAGTATGGGACAAGGACTTGACAAAAAAGTGGGTCTTTCTGTGAACACAAAGTAGCTTAAATTAGAAAAAAATTATGTTTATAATTTTTATTCTTCTGTACACAGTTTGAATTAACCTCTAAAAGTTAAATCTGCAACAGATAGACCAGGCAATATGAGTGTCCAGTTACTGAATTAACCTAATATGATGATCTGTTTTGCAATGAAGACGCAACATCTAATTCTAGGTAAACATTGTGGACTGGATAACTGGTACACATTTATTATTCATTTGTCAAACTTAATTCTCTCTCAATATTACCAATGATTCCTATATCATATTTTCACCAACCTGAAGTATATTGTAACTAAATTACAAATGGACAAATGTTGGCCAGATTACATGCTTATCATTTACAGATTAAATATAGGATGATAAAAAAAAGTATTCATCAGCCACCTTTGATCAATTTTATTCATAAAATAGTTCAAGTCATTTATAAAAAGTTGCATGTTATGACTATTTTACTCTATCTGAAGCACAACAAACTGAAGTGGTACAAAAGATAATATTGAAATGTTCAGAAGGATAATTCTAAGTGAGGCCATGCTGTAAAGCATATTCATTACAATTAAACTTATTTTGAACCAACACAGACCTTAAAGTACTGATTTTTTTTTTTTTTTGTAGGTAGTAGCTAGGTGGTGATGGTTACTTTTGGATTCCATTGAAAATATTATTCAAATGATGTTCCAGAAAACACCATTGCAGCAGACTTCTCAACATTATTAGGCTTGAGTAAAATGAAAATAAGTTCTACAAAATGAATAGTCTAAGATTTCTGGTTTACATATAATTAACTATCAATTATCCACTTTTGTGTTATAATAATAGGAAACCAGCTAAGAACAGTGAAAAGACCATGGACTTTGAGTAGGGCTGATCTCAGTTCAAATCCCACTTTTCCATAATGTGTGTGGCTGTGCAACCCTTAGCAAATTACAGAACCTCTCTTAAAAACGGGGAGAGCTGTACATGCTGTATAGCCTTTTCATGAAGATCAAATGAGACAGTCTATATGACCTAGCATAAAATTCATGCTTCCTGTTCATTCAGTAAAAAAACAGAAATCCTCTCTTGACTGACGGAGCTCGAATAAACACTAAATGAATACCCACTGAGTTAGAAGCATTGTGTGGACTACCTGAAGCAAGAAAATTGAATAAAAGTATAAATGGATAACGTATATTGCACGAGCTATGTGAAATGTTTATTAGAGCTATTTACTACTGTCAAATTTTAAAGGCCTGACAAATTTTGACATTATCATAATAGCACTTATCAATAAGAGATTTTTAAGAATATATTTGTTTTCTGTGTGACTATGGTACATATGACAAAACAATACTTGTGAGTAAAACGACAATGAATTTTTATACCACTAACATGCAATTTTTCCATGGTGCGATTATACATTGTTTCTAAAACCCAGGAAAATAAAAGGAACATCTATAAAGCTCAGAAATGATAGATACTTGCTTCCTTTGCCTCTCATTATGGACTCAATACTGTGTGCTGATCTACTGTTATGTGAACAATAGAGAAATCTCCACTGATTTAACATCACAATAAAAATTATACAGATATACATATGTTAGGACCAAAGGACTGTTTCCACATTTGGAAACAGATTTATCAATGTCGTGACCTTACCTGGTAAATAGACTGCTGTGCCTTCCACTGACTCTTCATTCATGTCAATCAGGAAGCCGGTTTCATTAGATGTTTCCAGAAGGTAAAGTGGTGGTGTTGGAAGTGAAATCTTTAACTCTGCAGTGCGTGCTGTTGCCTGATTATTGGAATCAAGAATTCTTGCTGACACTTGCTGTCCCCATGCTGCCACTGTGGAATCCTGCCCTCTGGTCAAAGCTGCCTGCGTTTCAGAGTTTATTTCCAGAGAAGGAACTGTGGACTTCTCAGAAGTCTGTGGGCTGGGCTGAGGCACCACACCTGCCCCAGTCCCAGCGGTTGCAGAAGCGGAAGTAGGGTGTGGCCCCAGTGTAGCACCTTCTGACTTAATTTCACCTGCAGCTGTGACAAGGGTTTCAACCTCAGAGGTTCTCATACTAGAAAATACTTTGGTTGTTTCTCCAGAAAGTTGAACATTGGTTTTGTTTGGGGAATCTTGGAGAATCTCAGATCCTTCTTCAACAATTAATTCTGTGGGAAAAGCTTCCATTTGTTCTAAAAAGTTAGGTTTAGTTTCGTCTTCTGAAGATTCTGACTCTGTGTCAAGAGGTAAGAATGGAGGCCCAGTTATGTGAATGTACTCTTCACTTGATGGTTGGAAAGTCACCTCAATATTTGCAAATTTTCCTGGGGACGTTTGAGATGTGCCAGCATCTACACCAGGCAGAGTACTTGGCTGAAGGCTCTCTGTGTGTTCAGACGCTCCACTGCCTAAGGGCACAGTGAACGGAGATGATGTCTCAGGAGACAGCTTCACAAAGGCCAAAACTGGTGATGTTGTATCCGTGTAATCTGGGGGATTCGATCTTTCCATTACATGAGGTACTTCTGTTAAACTCTGAGCCGTAAGATGGACAGTACCAGTACTTACGTGGGGTGTAGAATCTATTAGTGCCTCCCCAGCTCCTGAAGAGGATTCTGGCTGAAAAGAAGGACCAACATATTTCTTTTCCTCATACTCTTCCTGTGTCTTTTCCAAATGACCCACTGTTGATATTACTTCACTTTGGTCTGCAATAGCTTGACCATCAGACAAAGTGCTTGACTCAAAGATGTCTTCCAGGGCTTTGGCTTCAGTTTTTGGTTCTTCGATATTTGGGTGAACTGTGACAGACTTACTAGGAATGGGCAGAGATGTTGCTGTTGGAAGAAAAATATCTAATTCTGTTTCTGTGCTTGGGATGGGGATCCCAGTTGTGAAGATAAAGCCCATGTGATTGGACTGGCTTCTGTCTTCAGAAGTCATGGATTTGTTATGTGCGGCCTGAGTGTAGCCCGCCAGAAGAGCATCACCAGAACTTTCAAAGTGTTCCCCAGTTAAGGAAAGGTTGGCATCTGCCTCATGTTTCTCTTGAATTTGAACGCTGTCTTCATTATTGACCTGTGGTCCTGACGGTGTTTCTGGGTCTATGTCTGTTTGCATTCCAAGGATGTCTTCATACATGGGTTTAGTGTGATCAATATCTATGATAGTATTTTTATCTGATGTCAGCTCAGGTAGAATTTCAAGTATGGTACTCTCTGTAATTGTCAATAACAAATCCTTGTCCTCTTTGTCCAGATCTATAATAATATTTTCAGTGGCTTTTTTTCTGTCAGGTTTTAAGGTGGAATCCTCAAATCCCCCCAAGTGGCGGTGGAAACTATCGGCACCCTCGGTGGACCTCTTATATGACACTGTGTTGGACACTGTGATGGTTGGATCTGGGGAGCTTTCATTCGGCTCTAGATGAAGAGGTGGCACCATTGAAACTGTTGGGAACCCGTCAACAGTAAAGCTTTTAGCACTTGGATCCTCAGGATGTTTCTCCAGGGGCCTATTAGGAACAAATGTGGTGCTTCCTTTTCTGGTTGCCTGAGTAGTTCCAGAAGTGTGGACTAAATCAACTACATCCAGTTCCCCAGATCCTTCTCCGGAATATTCATGAAACAAGTCAGATGGTTTTGTTGTGGATGTAACAGATCCTTTGGCCATTCCAATACCAGAAGTTGTAGCCAGAAAGTCAGTAGAAGAGGCTGCTGCTTCTTTAGTTTCTGCTACTGAAGAATTCTTGTTAGAGACTTGCTCAGTGGTAGGTTGTGGTTGACTACTCTGAGTTTCTTCTTTCCAACTCTGAGTCTGATTTTGAGGCTGTTCAGTGTCTGTGGAGAAGGTGAGAGTTGCTAAAGACGGTCCTTCTGTCCTGGTGTCACTTAAAATTTCTAGTAAAGTTGTGCTGGATGCTGTCTCACTATGTTCAGAGGTGCTGTCTGTTTTAGAAATGAGTGGTCCAACTTCATTTGCCACATTTTCCATTCCCTCATAGTCTTCAGTGGTATCACTCGAGATGCTAGTTTCTAAGCTGTCCACTTGAGAAGTCTTGGGATATAATGTGCTAATGATTCGTTCCATTTCAGTAAAATTCACTGACACTGTGGTAGGCAAAACTTCCTCTCCTGATCCCAGGCCAGAGAATAAATTAGTATCTGACTCTTTAATTATTGGCTTCATAACTTTGGGGAAGAGTTTTATATTTTCTTCCTCTTTGATTGATGAATCTGTAACTATACTTCCAGCTAGTATAGATTCAGTCACTGAGGTAGTAGCCAAGAAAAAATGAGATTTTTCAGTAACTTCGGGGAGAGTAGTGAGGGGTTCCAAACCCTTTGCTCCTGGATCTGGAGTAGACATGTCAACTAAGGAAATGCCTTCCTTTCCCATTTCCTCATCAGCACCATACATTTTCTCTGTTGTTAGTATAGAGTAACCTGTGGTTTGAAATCCAGGTTCATAAAAAATTGTTTGTTCTGGTGCAACAGAGCTTTGGGGGGATTCAACAGATTTTTGTTCTTGAATATTTTCCTCTGATGCTGTTTTGATTTCAATTTCTTGTCCTACAGTATTGACTCCTTGGCTGGACCACAGTTTGGTTGGCTCTATCGTCTGGGAAAAGTCCACTGAAACTGTGCCATCGACCTTCACGTCCCCCTTTTCTGTTGGAGCTTCAGTACCTTCAGCTTCTGCCCTTGGTAAACTGGTGGTTCTCTTATCAGCTTCTTGGATAGTGCCTTCTTCTCCCAATACTTGGTCAGTAAATGGAGATTCTGTACCAAAAACATTTCCCACAGCACCGGGAAACACATGGTCAGCAGAGCTGCTGGCTGAGACCCCTTGCCCACCTGAGCCCTCACCTGAGGCTGTGAACTCTTCCCAAGGGAAGGCTGAAGTGCTGACAAAGGTGCTACCAGGTCCTTCCGAGTCAGCTGTGTGATTGATGTGGCCTGAAGTAGGGATTAACAATGGTGAAATCTGGGTGTCTTTAAATGCTGCATCCCCAGAGCCTTCCATCATTACTGTTTCTTCTTTCGTTACGATTTTAGATACTGTTGAGTATTCTCTGAAGTCACCACTGAAATCTTCCTCCAAAGGAAAATCTGTAGAGAAGCCCTTTATTTCTGTCCCATGATTTGATTCTACTGACGCCTCTGATATAAGGCTTTCCTTGGATGTTTGGCTTATAACTTCAGTAACCTCTCTGTCCATTACATTACTCAAATCTAGTCCTGGTGGCTCAAAGGGGAATACAGTTTCCACACGGGGAGACATAGTACTAGCTATTTCCTTTTTAATTTGAATTTCAGACTCTACTTTTAATGAAAATGAAGAAACAGCGGTGGTTGCTGGGTCAGTGGCAGCTTCTCTTGAGCCCTGCTCCATAGTGAGAGAGACGGGGCTACCTGGCACAGTGGCCTGCCCTTCCTGAACTCCAGGTTGACTGCTACTGCTGGGCTTAGTGGTCTGTGGCCCCAGATTGTCTAAAACATCTGTCTCCGGAAAGAAAGGATTAGAACTTGTCATTTCCCTTTCAGCCTGTGTGGATGTTGTTAAGGACACAACGCTGTTCCTGGTAGCAGATGTTGAATCACTAGCTGTAGCTTCATTTGAGTTTTCTAACGCAGAGGATAAAATTAACTGGTCTGATCTCTGTGTAGGCATATGTAGCTGAACTATAGAAGCTGTAGTTCCCTCCTCCTCACCTTCCCTTTGCTTTCCCTCAAGAGACGTACTGAAAGCCCACTCATACGTGTCTGTTTCCTCTACAAATTTTGTGGGCACTATTTCTGTAGAAGGTTGTTCAGAAACCAAGGAAACGGCAGTTGCAGGAACATCAAAAAGGTTGTCTGTGATCATTATCTTGCCAGTGTCTAAAGTAACCAGTGTATCTGTAGTATTTCTCTGTGATGAATGGGTTACCACGGTGAACATTTGATCTTTATCTTCTTCTTCCCCAGAGCCTTCTGGAATCAGAATTGAAGAATTCCCAGAGAGCTCTACAATTTGTCCAGGGGTTATTCCCACCCAGTTCTCCACAGTGGCCAATGGGTCAGCAGGCCTGGGGGTTCCTGTTAATGTGACTGATACTTCCTCCAACACATTTGCTGACATAAAACTTGGAACTGTACTTGGAGTAGAGGTGATAGAAGTACTTTTTTCTGCCTCTTCACCAAGTGTTACTTCCGTGGTCCTTGAAATGATCGTTTCTGGGGATTCTTGGTTGATGTCAGCATCTCCTGAAGACTCTTCAGGAGAGAGGGGTACAGGTTCAGTATGTTCAAGCACCAGACTATCACGCGCAGACTCAGGACCTTTATCCGAGACTGATTCTGGTCCCTCTGTGGCTCGGCCTTTGTGTGATGGGACTGTGGGGAAAATATCAGGCTCACCACTTGAAAAATGTTCTGGTGTTTCAGGGTAAGTCTCAGGCTTCCATGTCATTTCAAGCAATTCCGTTGTTTCGTTAGATTCACTTGGTTGCACAGCAGTAGATGATTCTGTTTCAGACATGGGGAACTCAGGGGTGTCACTCTCACTGCTGTCTGAAAAATTCTGAGAAGGTGCAACACTTTCAAACTGGCCACGCCTAGCTTCTGCCGCCTCTGGGTCCTTGGGCACAGTGGTGACCAGGTGTTTCCCATTTATGTACTGCACTGATGGGGTGGTCGTGACGTCAGTAGCATTTGCACAGTCTTCGTCTTCCTCCTCGTCTTCCTCACTGTGGTATATATCTATGTCAATTAACTCAGGTAAAATGGCAGCAATTAGGTCGTGCTCTGAATCTGTTTCTTCACTACAAGGTTCATCTTCTTTAGATTCTGAATCTATTGGATGACCAATTACACTCAAATCACTCATTCGACCTGAAAAAAACAAAGAGTTTTCACAATACTTAAATAGAACAGTTGGCAGCGTATGACAGAAGAGACTGATAGCAAGGCTGGCAGTCACTCACATACAAGGGAGGATTCAAATCTTTTCACATAAGTACAATCATCCTTCTACACATGATTATCAGTCTTCCGATTTTCCGTTTTACATTAACAATGGGAAAAATAAATCCAACTTAAGATGATAGAAACAGGGCATGAAAACTCTTTAACACGTTTAACAAAGCAGCGTCATAAAATGAGACTAGAAAGCACATATATACATTGTAATCGTGACGTGGGAATTCATCTTTGTGTGAACTGAAAAAAATGAAAAATTTCACCAAATCATACAGAAAAAGTAATTGATTATTGTCCTTCATGTAAAGGGGATGCACAGACACTCTTACTCAATAAGGAAATGAGACGAGATTACTTCTGGCCTCTTGTCACGATTTGTCCTAAAGAAGACTTTCTAGAAAAGTGGAGGCGAGGTTTCTTTCCAGCCCTTTCACAGCAGTGACCGCCCCTCCCACAGCAAGTGAAACTAGCCTTAGCTGCCTAACTTGCAGCCACCTCCCCGACACAAAGGCAGAAAGCTTGGATGGGGCTTTGTGTGATGCACAGATTGTTTCCAAAGCACAAGAGAGGAAGAGCTGTGCCACGTTTACACCTTTATCCCTCATGACATGATGGATAATGGGTCGATTATAGCTCTTTTTAAAACATTTCCTCCAAAGGAAGTTTAAGAGTCACATCTAAACATTTGAACTTGCATATTTTAATAACAGATGTCCTTAGAACATTCCCTAGATCACAAATTGCCACGAGGCACAAACTGTTCAGCCTGATTGACTTTCCTGCCTCAAGAAATACACCAGCAAAGGTCCTTGTCTGGGCACCAGGAAGGAGGAAATTCTGGGCCCTCACTCTCATTAGAGTGGAATTTAGTTGTCTTGGGAAAGGGTCCTGTCCCTACAGCTTCCCTGCTCCTAGCATCACAGCCACGTGCAAAGGTGCCCATGGGTGCATTGTCCCATGAAGAAGACAGAGTAAAGCAAGGATTGCACAGTCTCACTTCCAACCCCCAGAAATACTGTTGCAAAATTATTTTCAGCCTAGCCCTGATCCATGCCACAAATGCGCAAGCTGAAGCTGAGAAGCTTACAGGGGAAAAAATGATGATGGAGCCACACCTGTCCCCATCAGTAATAAGATGGTTCCTGTTGTAACACGCTGCTCCCTTCTACATATGAAAGATCAACATCTAGCATTTACTGACAGTCAGAAAAGAAAAGCCCAATTGAGAGGGAATCAGTCTTTACACATCAACATAAACACAGATATATATGAACCATCAATAAAAACTCTATAAAATTTCTTCTGTTTTTAACTATGGTTTGTTAAAAAAAAAAAAAAAAAAAAAAAAAAAGCTCAAGACAGTTATGTAACTAGAAGACATCTACTATATTTACATTTATCCCTTTCACTCTAATAAAAGCAAAAAGAAAACTTCTCTGTGTCCCATCTTCACTGTATTCCTCCATAAAATACTACTGTGTAGGTCTGGCTTACTCTTACCCCAATTACACATCCTTCCTCATTAACTGTCACATATTACAGTTCTACAGTTCATTTCTTATATCTCAATCCCATTCCACACCATACATCCAGCCTTTCAACTATATAAATGAAGGCTTATGGTTATTCAAATAAACGAAAAAACATTTCATCCATAGGAGAAGTGAAGTCAATGCACAACGCCAGCATATAATAAAAATATAAAAGGAATACTGATGGTTTCTGCCACTGTTGCAACTACTCTTCACTGCCAAACAAGAAAATGACTAAATGTCTTACCTTTTTCCAAAAAGCATAATTAAATGAGTAAGATCATTCAATATTTCATCACTAATGTTACAGTGATCTCATAGTGCCTCATATGTATATGTTTTAAAAGAGGACACAATAAAATGTTCAGGTAATAACACTTTAAATGACTGTGGTAAAGCCTACCTTTTCACTATAAAAAACAGAATGGGAGAGAAATATGCACATGTGTGAGAAAGAATACATTTTAAATGCCTTTTGTAGACATTAATCTCTTGAAATATCACATCAATAATTTTATTTAATCATCAAATTAAGTAGTCTCTCACTGCTAATACTATTTGAACATAGTTGAATTACACTATTTTGTACTGTATAGATTTAATTGGAGCCTCAAAAACATGCCTGTCTTCATGTTTATACCTTCAACCCTGTCTTCATGTTTATACCTTTATTTAGGAATAAATAAAGCTAGAATTCGCATTAAGTATCACACCACAGACAATAAATTCACACAGTAACTTTCATTTGAATACAGAAAGAATTTTAAATAAGAAACATGCATCTGTGTCAAGAATACAAAGAATCCCCACCACATTCTGTACTTTTTTATCAATTAAGGAGATAAAACTAACCGGCCAAGCTACTCCAGCCAAATGCTAGGATCAATAAGGAAATAATTGTTCAATATTGTTTATTTATAAACTCTTGGGCCAGGAAAAGGAAAACTCATTATAGAACTTATTATAGAAACTTATTACAGAATTTATATGGGTTTCTAAATAAATTCCTTACGTTTAAAAATAATATTTAAGAAAACAAAACACATAAACTTATACCATGAACGTCTTGGTGAATAATTATAGAGGAGGTTCCATCAACTATGATGTTGGTAGCTCTAAACAGTAAGTAGAGTGGAGAAAAGCAGAGAGGAGATACTAAGGTTGCCAGCGTGTCAAATGTCAACTTGTCAAAGAAACTGACACATTACGATGTTTGCCTAAATGTTTTACCAAAGAATGAATAACTTAAAAACAAAGTGTTTTTCTAGAAGAACTCTAATTGAGAATATACACCTTATATAATAGTTTGATTGGCTATCAACTCTTATTAATTCAACTAAATAAAGACCCTGGCATTCACTTTACATTCTCTAGTTTTAGTTCCAATGAACAAAGTAATAACATTCCTTGAGTCCATATTCCACTTGGATAATGAATCCTAACATTTCTTACTATTCATAAAACTATAAAGATTTCCCCTAACATGTTAACCCATCATATCAGAATATTTCACCAAAGACTCAACTGTTAGGTGCAGTATATTCCATTTCCTAATCTAAATAAATATCACAATATTTCAATCACAGCAATATAAACATTGCACATTGTTCATAAACACACTCAGCTTCAAGCTGGTTTTGCACATGAATTTTAATTCACGACCAAAACCATGCATGCCACCCAATTGTATTATCTCTTCAGAGCCCATTCATTGCACAGAATTTATTGAGTGCCTCTTATCTACCAGATGGTATAGCAGACACTTGCCTACCAACTTTATAGAGACCTAAGACTTCCAAGGTATCGCCCAAGTATCCTCCAACTCTCTCCCTCTCTGCTCTCTCAGGAACAAATGCTCTTGCCAATAGGTTAGAGAAACTCTTTTCACACTCTTTTAAAAGGGAACGTTTGAGTGCACGTATTGCAAATGCTCCAAACATTACATTTAAATGATAATTTCTTTTTCCATCTGCTTCCAAAGTATCGGATCTCACTTGCCTTTACAATAGTAGAAAACACTGAATCATTTTAAGCTCTTTTATCTTATTCTTCTCATTCTACCATGAAGCTGGCAATGACCAAAGAACTATCAGCACATCATAATAGTGATTGAAGAGAAAAGATTTATTTTAAAAAGTGCTCATTTGATATGTTACAAAAATGTTCCATTTAGAAATTCTTAAATAAAACAAAGAGGTAAAATGAGAGTTGAAATTATTTTGTGTCCTTTTTCTTAAAGGAATATTCTCACAATTAAGCAACAAGTATTCATTATTTCAGCACATTTTGTCAACTTCCAAATGGTTCCATTGGATTTCTTAATATCGGTTTGAGGGTGCGGGAAATGTTGATTGCCTAGGGCCGTGGTCGGCAAACTGCGGCTCACTAGCCACATGCGGCTCTTTGGCCCCTTCAGTGTGGCTCTTCCACAAAATACCACGTGTGGGCGCGCACGTACAGTGTGATTGAAACTTCATGGCCCATGCCCAGAAGTAGGTATTTTGTGGAAGAGCTGGTATTTTGTGGAAGAGCCACACTGAAGGGGCCAAAGAGCCGCATGTGGCTCGAGAGCCACGGTTTGCCCAGCCGCAGTTTGCCGACCACTGGCCTAGGGTTTTGAAGTTAATTTTTTTCTGCCAACAGATTCTCTACACATCAATTTATATATTATTATCTCAGTATAGCCAATTTGTTCTCATACTTTTAAAATTTTAAAATTATGAAATCTGTCTAGTGGAGACAGGTGAATTCTTTCTGCCACTGGTCTCCTGTCATTGCCACCTTACATCTATCCCCTAATCCTATTTAGTCCCCTTTGTTTATTCAGCTGCTGAAATTACTTCTTCATCCCCCTATTTTATCACCACCCCTTCCACCCACCACACACATTATCCGAAAGCTGCAAGAGCTATAGTTATTGCAAACTAGCAAAGTTTCTTTGTAGGATGTGGCAGGGGAGAGGGGGACACCTGTGATATTGTAAAAGCAGATATATCATTCCAAAATTGTGATCTGCTCTTTGTTGTACTAACAGTGCACCCTAATGGAGTAATTAACGTTCCCACCTCTTGGTGAACAAGTCCTTATAAAAGACTGCTGTATTTCAGAATTTTATTCTAAGAGTAATATAACTTTTATTTAGATTTCAAGAGTTAAACCACAGAACTCTACACAGTGTATGTATAATCTTTTCTATGTTTATACGAGTGTATTTTAACAGCTTGACTTGAATATACTGGTACCACGGTTAATAGATTTTTTTAGTGGCCTTTCACACAAAGCTTATTGCTAGCTGACCTCAAATTATTCAGCAAGTATTTTGAAGTACTTCACGGTAGAGTTTTGTAGACATAGCACAAGTCTCCCAGTCATACTGTTAGCAGACACAAAACATAGTTGCTAAGATGCACAGGCAGCTGGCTAAAGTTCATGTTCTCTTCAGGGAATTTTACAACTTAAGTTTAAGAGCTTTCAATTAAATGCAAGCACATAACAATCTACTTAGCAGAAATATATTAGTATCACATTTCTTTATTAAAATTGATTTTATTTTAATGAGCAACAAAAAAGATTTTGTTTCCTTATTTTAAAAATACAACAAACAGCCATACTGCAGTGTGTGAGAAATACTCACAGCATCTAAATAGAAACAGCTTGAAGTTCTTTAGTAAGTTTAGGTTTTCTGATACACACCTATAGATCCAGAAACCAGCCTGAAACAAATGCTTCTATTTCATTCATCTTTGAGATGCTCTTAATGAAAATACAAAGCGAACTGGCTTCGTATGAAGCAAAGAAAACCACCTAATGTGAATTTCAACCAGGTTACCACAGACATCCTTTCCTCAACATTTGCAAAATTTGAGACACTAAAAATGGCGCCAACTCAGAATAATAAAAAAAATTTGACCTTAGTAATCAAGATATAAATACCCTCCCAAAATTTTATCAGATATTTTTGCACCTTTAATTACCATAATGATTGGAAATTATGTGGTACTTTAGCAATACTCAATCTCCCCAGCAGTGAGAGAGAGAGAGACTGAACTAAAGGTTGGGAGATCAATAGTGGATTATGCGACCCATCTCTCTATTACCTCTGCTGGCCGAGGTACGCTTGGTGTGCCACCCAGGCATGTTATCTTACACTGACAGCCCCCTTCTTGCTGAGTGAGAAGCTCAATATTTCTCCATTTATCAGGAATTACACCCAGAAAGGGCAAAATATAAGTATGAGCAATATAAGCATTTCTGATGACCTTATTCTTACGAGGCAAACCTATTATGGGGATGATAAACGGGAATCCTCCCTTTTCTCAACTTCAGATAATTCTCTAATAATGCTGTTCCCTCAAGAGGAAAGAATGTGTTTAGATACCGCCATCTGGTCTAAGTGTGCTTAAGGAGATATCTCTGAGTGTGAGCTTGGGCTTATAGGAAAGGCCCAAGCCACTTCATAACTCCCAATTAAAGAGAAAGGGCTTTGCTGGAGAGCATAATCCAGTAATTTTGTGACCTTCAAGCATTTCTGAACAACAGGATAAAGAGCTACATGAAAGGGAAGTGAGCCACATTATTTGGGTTTTAAATGTTTCCTTAAAAGCAGAACAAATAAAAAATAATCAAGGGCAGTACTTTTAAAATCTTTCTCACTTTAGTTATCTAGCATTGTCAAAGCTGGTTATAGTTGATAGATAGATAGATAGATAGATAGATAGATAGATAGATAGATAATAGATAATAGATAGATAGATAGATAGATAGATAGATAGATAATTGATAATTACCAGATATCCTAACACCAGAAAAATGCTTTGGTCAGATTCATGGATTTATAATTTAAATAAAAACTGTGACTAATATAAAATAACTGCCTCTAATAAACAAATACGGGGGGGGGGGGCTAAGTAGGTTATAGTTGTGAGTACAAAAAACACAGTTTGTTAATGTATTATTACTTATTATTATATTTTCTATAGGAACAACTGTAAACCTATTTTTGCCCCATCATGTATATATACTTCTTTTCTAAGCCTCCAAAATTATGGCTACTAAGTTAAACTTCACCAAACACCATTTTATTTTTTAATGATGCCACTTCTTTCTTCAAAAATTAGCAGTAGTTTCTGGTCACCTCTACCATCTGATTTCTTCAAAAGAGTGTTCAAACATCTCCATTAACTCCCCACATTTATCCTCTTCCTTCAGTTCTCTGTGATTCTCTGCTTCTCTGCCCTGGAGACCAGCAGCTCCATGTCCCTGTCTCAACATCCTCATTCCCATCTCAGACTTCCACTCAGGAAGAGCCCCTGCCCCGACTTGGCATGCTTTCTCAGTCCTCCTGTGAACTTCTCCCGCACACTGAGCATGAAAGATCCAGCTACAGCCCACCCTTCTCCAACATACCTTCTCTAACGCTCCTCAGCCCTAACTGGTGCTGTTTTTTATTTGTACGCCAAAGGACTCTGACATACTGTTTCTTATTTATAAATCCCCTCATTGTCAATGGGGCGAAAAAGAGGCACATGTAAAACTTTCAACAACAAAGAATTTTTTTTTAATCCCCTAGTTTTTATATTTTTATCTCACCTCCCTTACTTCTATATTCCATAATTAAAGTAAAAGGATCCTTTAAACATGTAGTGCTCCTTAGACTCTGACCACTTAGCCCTTCTTTGGGGAATTTTGTTGGAAGAATGTCTACACAGTTATTTATCATCAAGAATGAAAATTTTCATTCTATACTTGTTTGATGCTCCCTTTCAAAGATTTACATTTTAGCCTGAAGAAATGGTTGTTCTTCGGCTGTAGTAACAGCCCCAATTCGAAACTATAACTAAAGAACCATACAGATAACTCAAACACTAAAAACTCCGAGAGTTATAAAAATCCAGGTAATCTAAAGGTGCAGGCACAGTCTCAATATTTGTAATCATTGATTTTCTTTCCAAATCCGGCATTCTCTATAGGTTGATATCGGGGTGATAATCCCTGTTTTCCTCAAATTAAAATACATACTTGTATACTATAGACATCAATACAGTCAAGAGAATCCTTAAGCCAAAGCATACATAGTTCCTTTTAATTTCCACGTTGATAGAGAGAAGGTAACATGGATACAGCCAAGTGAGGTATGCAGTTCTGGGTAATTCGAGATACATTCTCCACCCTTCGATATTACTTTGACCCAATTACAGTTAATCCTGAAACTTTAAAAACATATGTCAATGATATATGAAATATGTTTCACATATTCCTCACTTACAGATGCCAAGATTCATTTAACATTTGTGACAAAAGCTACACTTCCCAAAATATGCTCAAAGACCACTATTTCGTTCAGACATAATTTTTTCCTCCTTAAAATTGGTCAAGTACATTTTAAACTGGCAGAGGCTTAGAGCAGCCCCCACCCCAGGAATTTTGGTATGTCAGCCACTGCCTGTAGGTAGAAAGCCTTCAGCTTATCAGTGGTTTTGAACCCTCACTGTGCATCACAATCTCATGGGGCACATTAAGAAAGACAGATACTAATTTAAAAATGAAGGAAAATTAAGAAAAATAGCAATGCCTGAGCTCCACCACTAGAAATTCGGATTCAAGTTGTCTCATGGGAGGTCGGGTGGAGGGTATTTTTATTTGGAGGTTCACTGGTTATTTTGTGAGACAGCTAGGGTTGAAAAGCAGTGTGGGCAATACTGATGCACTGGGCGATTCCCTGGTGTCTCACACCCCAGCATGGACGGGCATCCTGGTTGGTGACATGGAGCCTGGCTGCTGCAGCTCTGGGGCCTCCCAGGTAAACTGTGTGGTTGCCTAGTAAGGGGACAAATGTTCAGAGTTTCCTGGGAGACCAATTCTGAGACTTTGCCTGCTAAAGATGCTTTTCATATTACTTAGTTCATGTTACCTCTATTTTTCCTTTTACTAAAGCAAGCAATTTTCCTTCATTACATACTCTTTTGCTTACTAATTATTTCAAGTTGCCTTCTCAACTAATCTATAGATTGTATTATTTTCTTTACCCTCGCCACACAGTTGTTTGACTGAATGATTATTCCAATAACCCTCTAAAATATTTCCTTGAGGGTGGGTATGAAGAGATAGGCAGAGAACGTTTTCTCTTCAGGTAGTAAAATGACTCCCCTGAAGGGCAGAGTAAGGGTGAGATTGCAAAATACTGAAATATGACAATTACGCTATATCCCATTAAAGTACACAGGTTATACATTAGTACATTTCCTTTTCCTGTTCTCAGTTTAGAAAAATCAACTTTCGGAAACCTAGTGTATGCATCATATGGTCAAAGCAACAGAACTGTCCTGTGAGATACTGGGAATACTGTGGTAAAGCCAAGCAACGAGGACACTCGAAGCCAGCCAAGGTGGCATATACCGATCAGACGTGTGCACAAGCAAGTCTGGGTATAATACCATGACACAGTATGTTAAATGTCCATAGACACAGATGCTGAAACATAATTAACTCTCCCTCTCCCTCCAGAGATTTTTCCAGTTTAAAAATCTCATACTTTAAATTCTAGCAAGTATTTAGAAGGTTCTTCATAATTTATTTTCTTCTCAAGAATCAAATTACTCTTTTTAAAAATAAGTATAGTCTTCTTGTCAATAGCTAGATGTTTCCCTCCTAATTCATACTCAAAAGTCTAAACACTGGCATATCTCTCTAAGGAACACCATTTTTAATGAAATAAAGTAGATTTTCAGTTGTCCACATGACGCCTTAGGATGAATGTTTTACAGTTTTCTATCGCTTCAATTATGTTGTAAAAAAATTCGGAGTACTTCAATATAAATGAAAAAATGTACAACAGTTTTCACCAAAACACATCGCCATCCCTACTGCCCCCAACTAGGGTTATTCTTATAATCCTTCCATTCATAAAACCACTGAATAACCAATTCTTCTTTTTGTACCTGACAAACTGGTCTCATTGAGGTGTAAACTGACAAAAATAATCACTTTTTTAAAAAACACAAAATTTTCAGCTTTACCTTATTAAAATGAAACCTCAGAGAGCATTTCTTTTATCCCTACTGCTCCTCTCACCAGGCACGTCTGTCCCCTTAGCTACGCCCACCAGCCCACCCCCCTCCAAAAAAAGTGCTGACCACTGTCTGGGCCTGTGAATACATTTTTTATTCATTGCACAAATGAATGATCTAAGAGCTATTAAGAAAGAAGAATGTAATCCCTGTGTAGAGAACTAGAGGGTTTCCTTGACAACAACAAAAAGACAGCAGGGAATGCCCATGTGTTCTATGAATATGCAAGGAGAGGCTGGGCCCAGTACCTGCAAAAATTCATAAAGAATTCGGAAAAAGCTCTTTTTCTCTGAAAAAAATAAAAAGGAATTGGTAGTTACTAAAATCATAAGCCCAATTTCCACACATGAAAAAGCTAATGAATTGTATGTGTGGGTCCTACAGAATCAAAACTATATTTAAATACTATATTATAATAAGGGCTGCAGCTGCTTCTGATCTGCACCCTCCTGGCATCACCCAAACAGACACTGTCCATAGAGGATTAAAATGCTAACAAGCGCCTGCAGTCAAGCAGATACTGCAGTATAATTACCGTTGGCTCCCCGAGGTATAAAGCATCTTGAGTTTTAACTCGGTTTTTACCTATTTAGTACAAGACAGTCTAAATCTTCCTATATTTAGAAGTTCAGCATAAAATAATTCCTAAAGCTGAGAGGGGGTTCATTTGTGCTACGTGGTTCTCTTGTGCCAAGCACTGTGCTTGTAGCAGCATTCTCATGGGAGTCACTTCTGAATGATGTAAGCAATATGTAAGCATAATTTTCAATAAGGAAACCAAGCAAAGTAAGTTCAAATTTAGAGGCAAAATTATCTTACTTAATATCTCATTGATTTTTAATATCCATTACATTAATAATTTTATATCTCTTGACATTTATATCATTTTAGTTTAGTATTGGCTTTACACTTCTTGCCTTGCACTCAGATTTAGAATGATATAAATGATAAAATAAGAAAAGAAAAAATCTGACAAGACAAATAACATCAAGCTGGCCTGACAAATATTATGTAGTTTATATGAACTTGTTTAAAAAAAAAAAAAAAAAAAAAAAAAAACACTAATAAGCCACCTATTTTAAGGCTATAATTGTGAGCATTTGCATAAAAATGTTTGCATATTTCCAAGGTATTCTTTGATGTAAAGATACCAGTATATCATTGTTTTAAAAAACAGTCACAGTTCTGTTACACTAACTTGTGACATTTCAGATGATTTAGAAAAAAAGCATTCTTTAAAAAATAAAATAAAAGCCCAGAATTGAAGGAACTCTTCCTACACCATTAAACCCTGTAAACTTCATACATGTTCACAAAGAAAACCTTTTAATAATTTTCCAGAATGCAGGTGTGCAAATTACTCCTGAAATAGACAGGAGTCATGTTTTCAGTATCCCCCAAACCACTGTTAAATACACCCCATAGCATTTTTCAGCTCATAAAACTTTTATGAGCTGAAAAGTTCCTTCAGATTTTTTAACTGCTAACTCTAGCTGCCCTCTGGCAACAGCACCCTAAGTTGCTATTAAGATCCATTTGAACAAATATAACATAAACATGTCCTGAGTAGCATGTTTTGTTTAATAGTAGTAAAAAAAATATAAAGATTTATAAGATTTGCTGAGTGTAGAAAAAATTATGAATGTCTTGGTTTAGTGTAGCATGGGTGGTATTTTTGCTTACTTGGATATACAGTATACATAGAGGTTGAGTCTATGTTTGTGAAAAGATTTATACAAGTTCATACATATACCAAGGATTTTCCAGTCTGGAAAAATGTGCCTTGATACATAAAAAGGTTGCTTTTTTAGGCACATACGTATTTTTTCTTTGTTAATGTACACCTGCCTTAGAACTCATTAATTTAACATCTGCTTTAGGGCTTTCCCTTGCCAAAGTTCAAAATGCTTGAAAAATTAAGTTTCTCATAGGAAACAAGTAAAAGTAAGCAGTTGTATCTGAGCTAACCTCATTGTCTTAATAAGGCAATAAATAATGCTTTTAGTCATAAAGAGAATGGCATATACAAACTATACCAAAATAATAAAGAGGGGGGAGAGGAGGGAGAGGAAGAGAGAGAGAAAGATGGAGGGAGGAAACTAGGTAGATACAGGCTCACCCCACGCACTCACCCACCCATGCCAACCCTGAAACCCTGTCCTGATGAAGATAACCAAATAATCTCTTTCCCCAGAGTTTTCTGACCACTTGTTCTCGGTGCTGAACAAAAATTAATTTTAAGACAAATCTTGGTCCCATGCTTTAAAAGTGGAAGAAAGAAAAGGAACACCAAGTCATGTCTCCTGGATCCAGCTAAGTTAAGTTCACTAGTCAAATATAAATACGCACCTTTGTATAAATGGCTGCTGGTGAGGTTACTAGACCCTCCATTTCGAGTAACTGTTTATAGACTTAGATTTTTTTTTTTTTCTGCAACTGCCAATTCTTCCAGGGAGATGGGGTTTCACTTTTCCATTTTTGTAATTTGATCACTCTAACTTTAACAGTTTCCCATGTAGAAGGCTTTTTAAATGTGGAACATTCTTTACTGTTTTCTAGATTATTTGATTCAACTTAATATCTACACTAACAAAAGAGGAATATAAATGGGAAAAACTGCTGTGTGTCAGTCATTCACTAAGTGATGGCAGTAGCTCCTTTTCATTTCTCTTCACTTCTTCTTCCTAGTTATACCTTCTTTTCAGTTTTCCAAGCCTACTAACAGCAATCCTCATTCCCACTACTTGGCAACTCATCTTCTCTCTCCAACTCCAGTTCCCAGAGGCAGGAAAGGAATGTAGGAAATACGCTATGGCTTCCAAGAAACAGCATTGTCAGTAGGAAAATAATGCTCCAATCCTGGCCTCTTCCAACTGTATTAGAAAGTGAAGATTAACTTCAATACTCTGGGAATGTATTCCCTTCTCCTCTATTTACGGCCCTGGCAAGAACTTGCACATTGAGAAAATTCTGGACAGCAGAGCTGTGAAGACAGTAGAGCTGTGAAATCTCCATCTACAGAGCTGGAGGCCAACTGATATGACAACAGAGTTACCTGTTTGTTCCCAAAAAGTGCCCTCCTGGGAAGTCTAATGACGATAGAGTTACTCTTAAGAAAAATAACCCTCTGAGGGGCCTATCTCAACAGTAAGAGAGAACACACCACATTCTTCTAGCCCGTCTTCCCAGAGCCGTGTCAAGGAAAAATGAGTAGCCGTTCATTTAATTCACATATCAACACTAGAATATAGCACCTTAATTAAAATCAAGGATCTTGACTCCTAACTTAGAAAGAGACAAACAAACTTGATCTATTGAACTGTGTAGTCTAAACTCAGCTTACCAAAATTAAAAGATGATGTGGTTTTTAGAAAGGAGTACAGTATGTTTGATAATGAAAATTGCAAGTATTAATCAATGTAAAAAAAACACAGCTTTTAAACATTTCACCAGAGAGATAAATAAGCAAAATATAAAGCATTCCTACAGATGAAACAACGAAACCATAAAATAATAACATGATAACCTGGTTTTAGGAAAGAGAGATAATGCTGACATAGCCATCTTCTGAAATGATATTGGATGCAATGAATTACAGCAATTCCTAGAACTGAGCTAGATTGTATTTGTCCTAAATATTTAAAGCCTCATTAAAATACCCAAGGACAACAACTTAAAAACATTTGGAACTTGCATGAAATAACTTTTAAGCAGCAGACTATAACTCACCCACAAGTCATATAATAAAAACAAAACCAAAAAAAAAACAAAACCATAGCAAACCTTTAGATGTCTTTTTGTCAGCCCTAGGAATGTGAAAAGGGTTTTAGCTGTCCACAATGTAAGTACTGAAGGTTAATAGTTAAAGACCAATGGAATGTTAACACAGTCTAGTACTACACTGAGTAGTAATGCATGGAAAGACATTGAAATTAACACACTTTGTTCTGCATGTTCTGAAGTGATGTAACGGGATGATTTGGTTATATTAGATGACAAAGCAGGGCTTCTTATAACCTTTAAAATAAAACTGTATCTAACATTCTTCCAAATTCTTTAACATATTCTTCCAGTGCTTGTACAAATATGTGAAGCTAAAACACAGAACTTTTTCACACTCCAGATATCTTCTAATGGCAGCATTTGGTAAGTTCACTTTTTTTCCAAAAGAAATTTTCAAGATAAAATGCTGATTGCCTTGACTGGTATGTCTAAAAAGCAAAGACTTACCTGTCTTGTTTTCTCTGACCTCAATAATATAAATATTTATGTCAGGGTGGAATTTTGTCCCCGTCGGGGGTTCTGGAGTGGAAAGTGCCTGAGGACGGAAGGCCTCTTTGCCTTCTACAGTGGGCGGTCTTGTTGGCTGTGTGACAGGAAGAGGACTTGAAGTTGTGAAATACTCTCTATCGATACCGGTTTCCATTTCCTTATCCTCAAGGGTAGTGGGAAGAACATGCGATGTTGATTCTGCAATGATTACCATGTCGCTGGTTGTCTCTTCACCGGGTTCTCTGTCAATGAGGGGAGGTTTCTCTGTGGGTGCTAAAGAGGGCTTGAAGGCTGAAGTTGTGTGAAGTCTGTCTGCTGAACTGAAGGCGGTAGTCATCTCACTTGGAACTGTGGCTTTAATTGTTGAAAATTCTGGGAGTTCTGTGACTTTGGGCTTTTCGAATAATCCTGAACCTAACTCAATATAATCTAAGGATGTTTTCTCTCTTTCCTCAATAGTGGTTTCTTCTATAAGCTGGGTAACACTGGTGCTTAAAGGCGATACAACTCCCCTTGGACTAGTACCTTCTCTTTCATATTTTTGTTCAGCCCCCGGACTTAAAAATACTGTTGGCCCCGTGCTTGGTGTTAGCCTTACAACTTCATCTATTTTTGCTTTGTGCTCAGTGACAGCACCAGGTAGATAAGACAGAGTATGCCCAACTTTTCCAATTGGAGTTGTTTCTAAAATTGGGACTCTCTCAGAACTCGTCACCCATCTGTCTTCAGAAACAGTATATGCTGACCCATCACTTTCATGTTCATCCAAAGGTAGTGTTGCTTCCTTGGCTGTGCCAGCTGTAGAACCAAGGGCAGGAACTGTTTTTTCTGGAGTCTGATCTTTCCAAGGAAATTCTTCCTGAGTTGTTCTCTGTGCAATTTCTGTTGTTCTTCCTATAGTTTCAGGAGAAATTGTTGCTTCCAGGTGAGTCTGATCAATGGCATGTATGTCTTGAGAGGGTTCACCTAGAACTTCACCTTCTGATGGAGCAGAAGGTACCAACACTCCCCATTCTGTCTTGGGAATTACAGAAAGAGGAACGGTATGGGAAGTGCTTACATAAGTAGACTCCTGGGTGCTACTATAATTAACGAATGTTGATCCTTCCATATCTGAAGTGTGTGCAAATTGAGGGACAGTAGATACAGGCTCAGAGACATCCATATCTTCTGCTTTATCCAAAGCACTTCCTTCTACAGTTGCATGAGCAGCTCGATCTTCCATGCTTGTGACAGGGGGGACTCTTTCTTCAGCTATAGAATCCCTCAAAGTTGACTTTTCTGTAATGCCAGTTGATGTAGTTGGCTGAAATCTAATTGTGAATTTCCCGTGGTCTGTTGAGTCTTCTTCAGTAAACTTCTCTAATGGCATTTGAGTACTATCTGGGATAAGAGTAAAGTCCTCTCCTCCATCCTGAGTGAAACCTGGGATTTCTTCATCCTTTCCACTCACTCCTGTAGTGGTGAGTAAGGCCGGGGGCAATTTTGGAGAACGTGCATGTTCTGTGGACTCCAACGGCTTTGAGGTTATACTATCTTCATCCCATGACCATTTTGATACAGTGACTACCTCCACACTTAAAGTGCTGTGGGTTGAATGCACTGTTGTAATACCCTCATCATACTTTGTAGTGCCTTGATAGCCATCTGTTCCTAATCCAACTGGAGTTCTTGTAAAGTCTTCCTCCACATCTCTTGCCACTGTTGGCACAACGCTTAGCTTTGTTGTTGTCAGTGCTGGTGAATCAAAGGATTTGGTCATTTCCACCAAAGACTCTGAGGAAGCTGTAGAGAACTTCATTCCAGAGAAGTCCTCTTCCTCTATTTTTTCTATAAATGGGTCGACGGTGACCTTTTCCTGTATTTCATCCTTGGTATAAGTATCCGTTCTCAATGCTGGTATTAGTTGACTGGGGGTGGTATCTTCTGAAGTCTTAGACACTGTAATGACTTCGGGTATTTGGCTGAAGACCAAGGTGCTCTGGCCAGATCTAACTGTAGATGTTCTGTCTTCACCACCATCGCCAGCTTCTCTCAAGGTGAAATAGCGGGTTGTTGTCACTAAATCAGAAGTAGTGCTTACTCTTTTCTTTTCAGTTTTGGATTCCAGGGTCATTGTTGTAGATACAAAAGGTGTTTCAGTTACAGAGAATTCTGTGGAAGGAATGTGCTTTGATATTTCCATAGATGTTACCAAGGGACCCACTTCTATTTGTTCAACTTGTGTAACTGATTCTTGTGTTGGCATGTATTCCATGACACCATTCCACGAATCAGTAGCATGACGGGAGGTGACAGTTGTACTTTGGGGCACTTCTTCCCTAATTTCAGATATGGTACTCCCAGGAGGTGTGGGTGAATCAGTGGCTAATCTGTGTGTGACCACTGGAGACTGAACTGTGGATTTCTGTTCAAAATTGGCTATGTTTCCCACAGCAGGGGACTTTGTTGTAATGACAGGTAAGTCAGTAGTTAAAGGGGTGATTGGTGTAGTTCTGTCAGGTACCATTTGTAGTTCTTTGGATAAACTGTGTGATGCAGTTTCTGTAAGGATATTCAGATCGATGGTTGTAGTCTCTGATATATTCTGTTTGGCTAGAAAATAATTTCAAAGAGTTTGATTAGACAAGGCACTAATAAAAAGTTGCACGTCCAGTGTTTGTTAAATGCTGCTGTGTATTTTGGGGTGACCCAGATGTGTTTTGTGATGTATGGGAATCTAAAAACTACTTAAATTAACCCAAAGGCAACTGAACATTTAATAGTCACCAATTGATCACTTGTTTTATAGTGTAAGGGTTATCATTGCTTTTACCCATTGATGTGAATGACTGTTCCTGGTTAAGGAAAATGAGTATTATCTAGTTTTAAAATACGGAGATGTCCAAAAATATATATGAATGCAGAGTTTGGAAGTAGTAGATAGGTGATTTATCAGAAACTACAGCAGCAACTTGAAGCCTAGTAGGAGAACGTAATGTTACTCTTCTGGAAGCTTCTGTACCCTGCCTCTAGGTTTCTCTCTCCTTCTCAAGCTGCACAGTGACTCAGGGGAGAGGGAGTGCCTTAGATTGCAAAACAACCAAAAGCCACATCAAATGTCCCCAAGTTACACATAAACGATTACATTGTCCATAATGCGGAGGGGCTTCATAAAAACAGGATATTAAACTTTTAAAACCACTCTTCACTGATTCCAGGTGTTGGGCATTTGTCTTCCTCCTCCTTTCAACTCTAGTGGAGCCTCGTTCTAATAAACAATAAAATGTTTTTGGCAGAGGCTACTTGGCATTTGTTGTATTTCTACATTTTGTTCTAATGTTCTGCACAATGTGCTTGTAGCTCTTAAAGGTCTTGGTTCCAGGGTTACTTTAGCATGAGACGCAAATGTAGAACAGGAAGTAAAGTACCCACATGATATATTTTAGGTCTGTAATTACAAATCACTGGAAACAACTCTGAGCATCAGAAAGAATAGGCTCAGGCAATAAAAAGTAACATGTCATCAGAAAACGCTACATTAGAAGGCATCCAGATTTACAGAGAATGGGTTGGCCTGTTTAAAGACATTTAAATTGTGTGTAACAGCGACAGTGTTGGAGACAAGATTCCTTCTCAACATAGGGGGGAAAGCAGCAGCTTAGTACAGAAAGATTCTGAGTTGCCCTAGCCCGTTTGGCTCAGTGGATAGGGTGTCAGCCTGTAGGTTCGATTCCAGTCAAGGTCACATGCTTGGTTTGGGGACTCCATCCCCAGTAGGGGGCATGCAGGAGGCAGCCAATCAATGATTCTCTCTCATCATTGATATTTCTATCTCTCTTTCCCTCTCCCTTCTTCTCTGAAATCAATAAAAATATTTTTTTTTTTAAAAAAAAGAAAGATTAGATTCTGGGTTATTTGTGTGCTGTTTGTTTTTTCAAATTCAGACTTTCAAAAATCAAAAATTAGTTGCCACTAAACTCAGAAGGAAATGTTCTGAGGAAACCTTAGTCATTGCTTTGCTGTATCTTGTACAACTTAAAACTAGTTGTATGGGTAATGCCTGTTCCCCCTGATAAGAGTTGTAGTATCCGTAGTATTTATAATATCTTGTGTCTTACTCTTAATCCCAAAACAGAAGTCCTTGGAAAATAAAATTGCATACCTTTGGGCTCCATCTAGTCTGTCAAAATGTAATGATGTTAGATCAGTGAAACTGTTCTAATACTAGAATGGTAAATACATGTCATTATATATTTTTCCAAACTATAAAATGTACAGCACAGAAAGTGAACTTTACTGTAAACTATAGACTGTGATTGATTACGACGTGACATGTGGGTCTGCAACTGTAACAAATGTAAGGGGAATGCTAACAACGGGGGAGGTGGTGCCTATGGGGACAGGGGATATATGGGAAATCACTCAATTTTGCTGTGAACCTAAAACTGCTCTAAAAGTAAATTCTATTTTAAAAATGTAATGATAAAATGATGTCATTTTGTTGTAAATCAGAGTTGAGCTATAATAGCCCAGATTAATCAACTTTATAATAAAAACTTGGTGAATATATTACAGTGCATTTAAACAATCTTTAAAGTCTGTCACTATTTATCCTTCTTTAGTAAAACAAAACTAAATTTAAAAACAGAATTGAACTCTTCAAAATATATAAAATATCCTTTTTCCCCTTTTCTTATTTTTTAAAGAAAAGCTCTTTCTACATTCATTTATTGGAAGAAGCTTTAATCTATTTTGATTGACATGAGCAACTTAAGGAGCCAAATTGTGGTTGACTGTTTTTCTTTTAATTCAATTCTCTATAGCCTCTGAAATTCCATCACTGTTACCTCATTTAACTGCCAAATATCATTTTTGTCTTATAACCGCATTCTTTGGGAAAACAGTAAAATGTACATTCAAAGAAAGTTACCATGGAAACATAATATAAACACTTACTACACTGCATATTATAAAAAATTATTCATTATTATTAACAACAAAAAAGGTAATTTTGCTTTTTCCCTCTGAGTATTTCATAGCTGATGAGATTAATTTAACAAGAGGTGATAACTGTATTAGGGCCAAACAGAGCCTGTGAATCAGGTATCCTTAGGTTCCAAGCCCAGTTCTGTGCTAGCAACTTCTACAAGGCTATGCAAACACTTGACGGTGTTTGAAAATGAAGGGCTCATTTAAAACACTAACTATGTCATTGTCAATTATTACGAGACCATTTGGTGTTGGCTTCATCTAGTCCTGGAACATAGTGAAGTGACCATAATGTGAGTCTGAGAGGATCTCCCTTACAAAGCCAGGATTTGTGTGATATATATATATTTTTTTTTTTTTAAAAAAAGGTTGTCAATAATTTTAGAGCCCTGTTAAAATGTCTGCTCATAATTAACTTAATTAATTATACTACTTGGAATGAAAAACCTCAAACTTCCTTTTTGGGGTTGGGTAGATTTTTCATCAATGTAACAGCCGATTCCCATCATAACTCAGCATAGCTCCTCTTCTGGGCCATTTGTTTCAACCACTTGCCCCACCCCGAAAAATCTTTTTTAAAAAATACAAATAACTTTGAAGAGGGTTGTAAGTGTCACTGTATTAATGGTGATTATTATGAAGGTGAGAACACAATTCTAGGCTATTCTATAGGTGTCATTCCAGAAGCACTCATATGGAGAAGTTTACGTCTTGGAAAACTACCAGTGTCCCCTCAGCTTCATTGCCGAGGGAGCCAACAGAAATCAGCATGCTTCTTTTCCCACAAAAGCTGCTTCCAACCTTGCAGCTGTCTACCACACAGATGTTTCACATCACTGTCCTTATGGCATTTTATGTTCTATGGACTATCTTCTCCATGCTTCTGTTGGGAGACATCTGGCAGATTTTTCTAATAAAACATAAAAACCCAATTACCAGTGTGATAGTCGATTTAACTCATACCCATTAGCCTACATTATATGGAAATGACTAACTTCCAATTAGTTCTTCTAGTTTAAATGTTTTATACATAAATAACTGTAAACATTGGAATCACAAATAAAGTGGATTCTCAGTAAGTTGATTCTATGTAATAGTTGGGGGGAAAGTAAGATTGAAACAGTGAGATTAAAATGCAAAACTTTTAACATAGTTTTATAAGTGAGTGAATGCTAACATATTCAAATTCAATAAACAGAAAACATTTTAAAAATATCAATAAGGGAAGAATAAATGTTGGTGCCTATACTCAGATTATGATCTAGGTCATACAAAAAATAAACTGACCAAAGGTTAGAAGGGCAGGCCAAATTTAAAAGTAAACAAATATGGCCCTAGCTGGTTTTGCTCAGTGGTTGGAGTGTCTGCCAGTGGACCGAAGGGTTATAGGTTCAATACCTGGTCAAGAGCACATACCTGGGTTGCAGGCTCAATCCCAGGTCCCCAGTTGGTGTACATATGGGAGGCGACCAATCTATGTTTTTCTCACATCGATGTTTTTTTTTCTCTCTCTCCCACTCCTCCCTTCTCCTCTGTTCTCTCTAAAAAGGTCAATGAAAAAAATATCCTTGGGTGAGGATTTATAAAAATAAAAGTAAACAAATATGGATGAAATAGCATATAAAGTGGTGAGTACTTATTTAGCCTTCTTTAGGCCACTATTTTAAGTTCCATAATTAATCAAACAGAGAGATATAAAAAAAAAAAGGAGGGCTCAAAGCAAGACCAGATAGATGATTAAAGGCTTAGGCATTGAAATTTCAAAACAAGGAAATTATTTCAGTTAAGGAAGACATTGAGGGACAACTGAACAACTGTGTTCAATAAGAGAAACAGCTGTTATTTAGATTTTGGTCTCTAACTTAAAAAGGAAAAATGGACTCCAATTCTAATCCAATGGATTTATGTAATTAGAAAAACTATCTGGGTGACAGTAATAAGGTATTAGAATGGGTTTTCTAGGAAACATGTTCTACTACCTGTCTTGAGATCATTAATAACATCAAATGAGAGATTACCTTGAGTCTTGAATGCTTTTGATTAACGTAAGTTTGGGGGTGTATTGGGTGAGCTTTCAAAGCCCTGTATAACCCTCTAACTTTCACAGAACTCACTTAACTCTGAGGTCAGAGAAAAATCAAAAGTGCATAGTTTAGTTTAATTAATTTACTGGTTTTTAAAATTTATTTGACAAGAATAGATTCTAATTATATTTATCACCAGCCATTATTAATGTTCTATTTAATGATTTTTAAAGGAAAAGGGAATTATAGCAAAGTAAGATTGGGTACTATTCATTCACCAGGAAATAACTATAAAAACACTTTCTACATTTGGTAAAAGCAAACGAGAAAAATATGGTGATATTTCTACATTCCTCTACTTTACCAACCAATTGTACATCTCTGAAATCATTTTTTGAACTGTCACTAGGGCCACAACTCCTACAAAATTTACCCTATAGAATTTAGTCATTACTCAATTATGTGGGGAAAGTGAATGACAGTCAAGTCATTTGAGAATATTTTTCAAATTATTATATACATATGTGTGTGTGTGAACACATCTATATACAGGGTGGGGCAAAAGTAGGTTTACAGCTGTTCATATGGAAAATAATACAATGATTAATAAATAATAATACAAGAATAAACTATGTTCAAGTGCTCACAACGGTAAACCTAATTTTGCTATACCGTATATATTAAAATAATTTTTAAAAAATAAATCAGCAATTTGGGGAAGCTGTTGGCATTTCATGTGCTTTAAAAAAGGTTTTTATGTTGACTCAACATTCTAAGCTTTTTATGCACTGAATAAATTTTGAATGATAGGTTCTTAAAGGTAGGGAAGAAATAAAGAAGAATCTAGCCTTTAGTTTAGGTGGGACAAAACCCAAAATTTGAACCATTATATTTGCAAGTTATATATATATTCATTTGAATTAGAAAGAAAATAATAGACCTAAACTTTCCAATTTTTCAAAGATTTTCATGTAGAGTTTTAGTAGGTGGTGTTTATATTTGAATCCAAGTAGCTTGTTATTTCATACATTCATGTGAATTCCTCATTTAAACAAATAATTTAAAACACATAGGATGGATTATTTGTGTCTACAGACAGGCTTTGATTTAAATTTTACCTTCAGGGAGAAAAAATGTTTAAAAGTTTTCTAGTGCCACAAGAAATATATATAATCAAGGGATGTAGTGAAGTTGAAGAATTCTACTCTTTCCCTAATTTAACCTCTCTAACCCCTTCGTCCCAACATACACCAAATCCAATTTTATTCCTTAATCCTATCAGTCACAATGTAAAACTGATCATTGAGCCTGAACTACTCGAAAATCACTGTTATGAGAATGTGACTTAAAAGAATGTTTATCTTTCCACTTTTAGGAATAGGTTTTGTCATTGTTGTTTGTTTTCCCAAAAATTAGCAAGAAAGACTTTCCTATTGTTTCAGGGTTTAGAAACAAAAGCTAGTATTTTCAATGGCTGTTTATTGCCCATTTGCATCGTGCTAATACACAACATGTGGCTTTAACACTCAGGAAGTTGGGTTGTTGGGAGGAGATCCAAGCAGAGGCCTCATAGTGGGAGGCAGCAATGTGTGAAATAACACCTTTCCGGTGTACTAATATCTATTCTGCTGACCACTCAGATCCTAGCTTTGTCTTTTTGGTTGATGAAGAATGCCTGTATATTTCACTTTAGAAACCAATTACATTAGCTATTTTCTACTCATTTCAGTTACATGTTGCAATAACAAGATGTATTAGAAGCTTGGTAAAAACTTTTCACTATATTTCAATAGAACATGGCTCTAACTTAAACATAACTCAAGGTCACCCAAAATTTTGGGAGATCTTTGTTTAGCTGTCACAACATAGACCTGACAGTAAATAACACCAGACTCTGGATTATTTGCTTGTTTAATTAAACATTCTACAAGTATTATATCATGAGACTACTATTGATAAAGTCACTTAAGGTCAGTTGAAAATTTTAAATAAATATATCATGAATGTTGAAAATTGTTATTTAACACCAATTTAAGTAGCAAACCTAATGAAGATAGCAAAAAGCATATATTCTATGTCAATATGATTCTAGTGAATTATTATAAAACACATTTCCATTACTTGAAACAAAATGGGATAAAAGAAGATTTTAATTTATAGCATGATTCATTTTTAGGTATTAATTGAATGCTATGATTATCTATGTCAGTTCCAAGTACTCACCTGCAATTACTGAGATTTCAGTTCTCCACCATTTCAAAGAAAGACATACCAAACAAAGACAAAATAAATAGACTCAAGGTCTCAACTCAGCCACAGTTGACCTTGGCATTATAGCACCAACTATCTAATTGCATTTAAGTACTGAAATTAATATAAAATAATGACTCATATATATGTTTTGTGGTGCAGTGGGGCACCATTAAGACCTTAACTTGACATTTCTTCATCCCCTTTAAAAAACCATTTGTCAAACTTCATGCAGTTATAACCATATCACTGCTGTTCCATCTGCATGCTTTTGAAAGTTACTGTACTGTTTCCACTCCGTGCACAGACTGCAAGTTATGGGATCCTTCCCAATCGCTAGGTGAACATCAATGCATGCCTTCGAAGTATTTTTGTTTTAAATCTGTAACTTTTAAAAAGGTATCAAACACTTACGTTTGAAGCAGTAGGCATCAAATCTGCTATCAGGGGAAGGGAAGCCTGTCTGGTTCTCAAAGCGATACAGGGTTCTCACCCCAAGCAAACCACCTCCACACTGGGCCTTGGCCACAGTCACAGGGTGGCGGACGCTGGCGTCCATCAGCCACCCGTAATCGCACTGGTCAAAGCCGCTCCTCCAAGCCGCGTGGAGCTCCCCCACCGTCGCCAGCCGGGCATCCTGGTTTTCACACTCTTCTTCGGCCTCCTCATAGGAGAATCTATTGGGAGCAGTGATGTGGAACACATCACCTGAAATAAGAAGAGGAGAGAAAGCCCTAAGTTTTATTATTCATCCCTTTACAGTTTGGGGTGATGGGGGGAAGCATGTGATACTTTTTCATGGCACGGTAGCAGCTTCTGACACTTTAAAGCAGAAGACATAACGGTTACTTAATTATGTTACTATTCGTGCATGATAAGATATAGCACATACCAGAAAAGTGTCATATGTAAACTTGCTGATCAAATGACTGCTTCTATGGCCTATGGGTATATAGAAGCAGTTGTCTGATAACAATGTCATGATAATTAAGATGAACAAACCTTTCCAAGTGAACCTTTGGATTGTTGTCTAGGAAACGAGTTTCCTCTTTAATGAAAGAGCCAGTGATGTACTTACTAACATTGCACGCTGGGAAGGGAAAGCTGTATGGAACCGTCACTGAGGCTATTTCACTCCGTTTATCCTACAATCAAATAGTAACTCTCTGACCCTCCTTTTCATGTACCACTACCATCAAAATGGATTAGCTCCCATCAACTCAAATAACAAAATAAGAAAACCTTCAGGGTTTGAAGTCAGGAAGGGAGGGAAGCAGAGTGGAGTGCCCTTGCCTGCCCTCCTGTCCCAGGCTCAGAGCTGCTGGGATTGGCATGCGGGTCATGGCCTGCACATGGTCAGGACCAAGAATGAATGGGGACCATCAGCTCCCACTCAACCAACCAAAGGCACCAGAGTCCCCCCAGGAGGAAGGGGGGCCTTTTTTCCAGCTTGCTCTGTGCAGGGTAAGTACCTTTTGCAACCTGTCTGCCCAGAGGACTCCTTTCTCCAGTTTTCACAAAGACCCCACATGTTCTAGCTATCGGGGGCTCTCACGAAGTTTGAGAGCCTCTTATATGTGTTTATTGACCAACAAAGAAAGGCTGAACATTTACTTTGCTCATCACCAGGCCCATTTAATGGGGGACATGTTCATTATCATTTAACGTGCATTAGTAAAATACTCTGGAAACGCCAGTTTGCTATATTGGAATTCTCCTTGGGTAAACTAACAAAACAATTGGCTGAAATGAATTCAATGCAAATTAAACGATGCTTTCCAGACTTGAACACAAGTGGCCTTTTAAAAGACAGAGGCAGAATTAGAGAATACCGAAGCAAACACAGCAGGCAGGAGGGAGAACATGAAATGAAAGGGAGAAGGAGCTAAAATATTGATAGCCCATCATTGTCACCACTGCGGGTCCTGTTTCCCTCTCACTGAGGCCGCTGGCTGAGTCTGTGAGATATTGGACAATTGGGACTTCAGAGCTCTCACAGTTTGGATTGTTACAGAACTTCGATGTAACAAGCTGTTGTTTAAAATGAATAGAGCCATCACTCTCTCTCTCTGTGACAGCTTTATAAAACAAGAAAAATTAGTCATAGGAAAAATAGCCAAATCATACACATCCGCTTTTCTCACTATAAATCTAAAATTGCTACTGATGAAATTTGGTCAAATCCAAATAAGAGCTCTTTGAAGAAGAGAAAGAAAAATGACTTTTAGCTGACTGAAAAAAATAAGGTGGGAGGTGAATAGGTTTGTCCGTAATGATCTAGTCCAGCAAAGGATAGTCATCGCAAATTCAAAAATACACCAGCGGCCTGCTGTCTCAGTGATTGAGCATCGACCTATGAACCAGGAGGTCACAGTTCAATTCCCGGTCAGGGCATATGCCGGGGTTGTGGTCTCAATCAGGGGGGTGGGGGTGTGGGTAAAGGGGGGAGGAGGCAGCCAACCAATGATCCTCTCTCATCATTGATGTTTCTATCTCTCTCCCTTTCCCTTCCTCTCTGAAATCAATAAAAATATATTGTATCAATAAATAAATAAAAATGCACTATAAGAATATAACTTCCTCCTGCCTGCCTTCAATGTAACTCTCCCTAGTAAGTTTTAAAAGCATAAGGGTCACAATACCAGTCACAGAGTATGCATTCCGTCATTTTTGTTAAAATAAGTGCCATTTCAAGTTCTTGTTAAGGAACAAGGTGCTCTTTTTCTCCCCTCCTTCCCAGGCAGCACATTAACGAACGCTAATCCTGCGGTGGGGCTGTGGGGAGCTGCTGTCTGGACAGGTGATTGATCTCACCTATGGGTTTGGCTCAAAGCTACAGGGGGAAAAAGGCAGCCGGCGAGGCTGGAGGCTGGTCTGAGCTGCCCGGCGCAGCCTCATTCACTGCGCCTTGCACTTGCAGTAAGCCTGAAAGGAATGCAAGTGTGAAAGAGGGCAGCATGCCAGCCCGCTTCCCTCCCCTCCGAGGTGGAACACTTGCGTTTGTTATTACAGCTGGCATATCGTTTGTGTTGCCTTAGTTTCCCGCAGTGCGAGGTGCTTCCACTCTGAGGTAAAACTACTGTTCCTCTTAGGTAACAGGAATGATCAGCCAACCAGAGCAGGGCAACGAAACATAATTAATTGAGTAAAACTGCTTCTCCAAACAGCTATGTTAGTCGATCTGTTAGGGGAAATCAACTTCTCCAAATGCGGCCAGACCAAAGAGCTAATGAAGAAAAATGACGGCATGATTTCACGGGTAACTGGTTTCCCTGTCTCGAACAGCATACGTGTTCGGGGTATTAAAGGAAAGAAAGGTTTCAGAAGGTGATGGCAGGTTAAAAAGAGAATTCTCTTATTATTATTAAATCATAAAAATCTACTTATGAAGCTATATAGAAACTCTTGTTAAATCTGATTTTATGTCAAAATAGTAATTATATAATTCATTTTTTGGAGGATACAATTTCCATCTACCTATCCAATACCCATAAACTAAAAATTTTATTTATTTGATTAAATTCTGTTATTCCCTAAGGCCACCTATTTTTCTTTTTATTTATATGTAGGAATTTTTCAAACAAGAAAAATGAAATTTTAAAAATATATATTGAAAGATACATCACCAGTGGGTTTCATGTATCTCAGACAAAAAAAAAAAAAAAAAGGAAGATTTAACTGACATTGAGTTTACTTTAAGGTGAGAATTACTATATGCCATAATTGTTGTTTTATTTCAAAAGAAAAAGAAAAATTTTCTTTAACTCAACTCCAAAAAAATAAATATCTAAAACTCCTAAATCATAATTGCTTAACATAAACATTACCTTGCCCACTTCAAAAAAACCAATGATATAGTGAGGCATCCACATTATAGAATTAACTTGCTATATATTGATACTTCTATGATTAACAGTGAATCCATATGCAAAGTGATAAGTCAAGTGCCCAAACTATTATAGCCAGGACATTTTGTACTTTTTTAAAATATGCCAGACTATCCTGGCATCAGTTTCATTCTAAAACCCAACCCCCACCACACACACACACACACACACACACACACACACACACACACACACAAACACAAAGGTAAATCAATGGGTAATGCACAGATAGCAGTAACTGAACTAATTTATATTACTAAGAGTTCTGGATTTTTAAGGCATCTATAACTTCTGTCAAGTTTTTTTTGTGTGTGTTTTCTTATTCATTAGATGCCTGGACTTAATTAGATAACCCATTTGACGTTGTATGACTTTTATCTAACATAATACAAATGTAGATGACCCGCTGTTTAAATCAGAATTAATCTATTAAAAACTTGTTGTTGAAGATGTGGATCAGGAATATTGTTAACTTACAGTTTAAATTCTAAGAACATAACTTCCAAAAATGTCTTCCACAGAAAACTAGTGAGCTTTGAGATGTGACTAGGTATTCCAGAGAGAAGAGTTCCATGCATAATTGCATTTAGAAAAACAAATACAAGTCATTTGACAAGTTTCATTTCTGCAAAACTTCTCAGAGCATTTAATGTTACAGTATTTATTGGGAGACGCATACCATTTGACCATATAATTCTTTTTTCACAGAATACTACTTCATAGTCCATGGATCTGTCTCACGGAGTAGTTTGAAAACATTGCTCTAGAAGAGACATATGTGTTTCAATGAAGAGGAACCTCAATTGATCCATAACTCTAACTTAGTATTAAGTTTCTGGTTGCCTATTTGTCAACCTGCTCAAGATAGGAGCAGAGTAAGTGGATCAGGTAACCACACAGAATCAAAGCAGGAGCTAAATAACTAAAGGGAGTACAAAGCAAAGGGCATATTAAGTCCATTGCCACCCAGGGTTGCTTCAAAGACTGCAAGTGAGCAAAGCAGGGGGCGGGCACTGGGGCAGAGTGGTGATGAAGCCTCTAAGACAGTTTTAAAGCCAAACACAGAAGGAGCTCATTTCCTACAAAGATCTTTTTGTAAAAATTAAAACAAGATACAGCCAATAAAAGCATTAGACTTTCTCCTCTATAATAAACCATTGGCACATCTTTCTTTTTTTAATTTTTTAAATATATTTTATTGATTTTTTACAAAGAAGAAGGGAGAGGGATAGAGAGTTAGAAACTTCGATGGGAGAGAAACATCGATCAGTTGCCTCCTGCACACCTCCTACTGGGGATGTGCCCGCAACCAAGGTACATGCCCTTGGCCGGAATCGAACCCAGGACCTTTCAGTCCGCAGGCCAATGCTCTATCCACTGAGCCAAACCGGCTAGGGCTGGCACATCTTTCCATACCAAATCTCACAGAAAAACGCAGGTCATGGGCTAAATACTGACTGCTTTTATACTGAGAAAGCAGTCAAAATATTAAGATTTTCAAAAATTTTATTGATCTACTTTCAGTGTTTAAGTCTATAGTCAGGAATTATCTACAGATCAAATTATATGTTCTAAACTACAGCCCAGTGGAATGAAATTAGACAGATATTAAGTCTGGGTCGGTAACAATAAAGTAACTCCAGTCTTGGTCCAAAAATGAATGATCACAAGAGGATGCACCAAGAAATAAAAATCTAAGGTCCAGAGGCACAGCCAATTCAGGAACCAATGAATAAAAGAGAAAGAGAAAGCAAACATCTGAGAAGCAAGCAAAGCAACTCACCACCTTTGCTTAGTTTCTCTCCAACATGACTTAATTGGCCATGTTGTGTAAGTTCCTACCCTGAGGCCATCTTAAAGGCACCTTTTTGCCTCTGATGTAGGCAATAAAAGTTCCCTCTGAGTTTTTATCCCAGTACCACCTGCAGAGGCGAGAAGGGGGAACGTTCTGTGAGAGAATATCCTACTTTATTTGCACAGGACAAGGCTGTGTTCTGTGTCTACACCTGAATACTTGTAACTAAACAATTTCATGTTATTTTGGATTTACTAGACAAATGCCTTTCTGGAAGGCAAGCAACGCTTTTATAAGTTGAACCCACCATTAAGTTCCAGAAGTGCCCTTGTCAAAGCAGCTGCACCTACAGGACACTTTTATGAAATCTGTAACTAGAGTACAGATGTGGAACATGTCTCTAAATGTTACCTACCTATGAGACAATATTCCATTTTTCTCTGGATACAGAGAGCAAATAAAATGTCAGAAAAGAAATACATAAAGTATCTTTTATAAGTAAGAATTCATCCAAGTGTATACGTATGCATTCACATTAAAATACATAAAATATAATGTAGAACAGAAGCTTTCACACACAAATTTGCATATTTCATATCAAACATATATGCAGTATTCTTAACGCATACTTTTCCAAATTTTCCAGTTAAATAGTGTGACTCTGAATTATTCCTGATATTTCAACTGCCCAGGCATGTCCTAGAAGAAACTGGAAGACATTGCTGGTGAGACTTTAATATCTGTTGATACTCCACAAACTCAATTCATCTTAATCATGGGAATTAACATCATCAGAATTATTAAGAAAAAAAGACACATTTTAATTTGACAACTAACTGCTCTAAGACCCCCTAGAAATTTGACCATGCATATTCTTTTTCATCACTTCTGATTGCTAAATGAAAAGCTGTTACCTGGCTAACTCAAAAATTACACCTACTGAAAGGGCAAGCAATGATAAAAACAAATCAAAACATAAAAAATGATGCACACTGTTCAAAAGCTAGAGTTTATAGCCAGGAGTAACTCAGAAAGATTAACAAGACAGGCTATAGCAAAGATGGGATAGGCTCTCTCTCCCGTGCTGACAACTCCTTGTGGTCACTAAGGTGAAAAGGGAAGTTGACATCAGCAGATCACAGAAAATACTCAATTCTTCCCTAGACTGAAGCTGATAGGCTGCTTTCTTTGGCAGTCTAAGTTGAGACCTCACCAGTTTTCCAGCTGGATATATTTGCTGGGTAGTGTAATAAATGTTTATGCTTCTTCTGTTTATCTGGGCTCATAGCCATCTTTCCTGAACTATCTGGTCTGAAAATTAGTTCTTAAAAACTAATCATGATTCCCTTTGTCCATCTGAGAACAGGAATCCCTGATTTTTTTTTTCCAATATAAGGAAGTTCAAGATTTGTATATTTCCTTGCTATTTGGATCAAAAGGGTATATAATTTAATAAATGTGTGCAAAAGTGGATATATAGGGTGAGCTGCAAGTAGTCACATGTAATGAGTTTCTAAATGCCATGCAGTAAAACCACTTACAGTATATGGCAAGTACCATGGTGATAAAAACACTTCAACATAATTATTATTTGCTTTGAAGTTTTGGACTTTTAAGTTTTTTCAAAGGAGGTTTCCTTTTCTTTTCTTCCTCTTTCTCTCTCTCTGTCTCGTTTTCGCCTGAGTTGACATACACAGATCAAAGCAATGAACGCTAATGCTCATTATCCTCTGGATCATGAAACCCATCCGCTGTACATGTTTGGTGAACACCTAACACACACGCTTTCAAGGGCCAATATTTGTAGATGACTCAAGAGCATGTCAATGCCCCTCAGATTTGATCTTCTACCTTCACAGAGAACACCAACCTTCTGTTAACAGTCACAAGAAAACCTCCAGGTTCCCTCCCTTTCTGGTGTTGGGCTGGTGATGTCTCTGATTTGAGGAGCAATGAGACTGGACAGCCAGGCCAGCACCTATCCACCTTCTCCTCGCCTTAGGCTGAAGTAGAAGCTTAATGTGGCTGAAAGTGTAGACTTTGAGTTCTGAAATTTGTAACCTCTAATTAATTATTGGAGAATTGTCATTAGTCAACTTTGATCGCCAGTTAACATTATCTACATCAGATAACATTCATGGGGAAAGGGATTCATGTATTTGTCAATGTGCTACTACACAAGAGCTCATGTGCGTCAATTTGAAGGGCTGAAAGACACAGGAAAGCCCCAGTAAAATTTAAACATACCTGTATTTGTATGGTTTTCAGGATGTTATCTCATTCTTTCCCATTGACAGAGCAGTAAGATTTTAATTAAAGTGACAAAGAAGTTCTAAAAGATTTCTGGGTGTCTGAGTCTTCAAAATATATAAGAGATTGAATGTGTTATTTGGTCTGACAGGCACAGTATGGCTGCAGGACAGCACAGGAGGATCAGCCTAGTTTTTTGTTTTTGTGTGTGTTATGTGTTTTTTTAAAGTTTCACAGTTGAGAGGTAAATAGCCACTGTATTTCCAAAGAAGCTCTTTGAATTCAGAACTCCAGGAGACCTTGACATCAAAACCTTAAAGCAAATGACTGTCATATGCTTCAAGGAGTTTATGTCAAGCATTTATACTTTTTTAAATGTAACATTATAAAATGGAAAAAAATTATTGTAGAAAGTTCCAAGGATTCCATTAAAGAACTATTAGAACTAATAAATTCAGCAAGGTGGCAAGATACAATATCAATATATAAAAATCAATTGTATTCCTACACATGCAACAAACAAACAGAAAAAGAAATAAAGAAAAACTCATTGACATTTGCATCAAAAAGCTGAAATTTTTAGGACTAAATTTAATAAAAATACTACAAAACTTATACTCTGAAAGCTAAAAACATCATTGAAATAAATGAAAGAAGATTTAATAAAAATAGAAAAACATCTCATATTCATGGATCTAAAGAATTAATATTGGTGAGATAGCAATACATCTCAAATGGGCCTAGAAATTCAATACAATCCCTATTAGAATCGCAGCTGGCTTCTTTGTAGAAATCAACAAGCTAATTCTAAAATTAATATAGGAACTCAAGGAACCAAGAATAGCTAAAACAATTTTGAAAAGAAAAGAACAGGAAAACCAAGATGGCGGCATAGGTAAACACCGGAGATTGTTGCCTCGCACAACCACTTCAAAAATACAACTAAAAGACAGAATGGACATCACCCAGAACCACAGGAAGGCTGGCTGAGGGGAAATTCTACAACTAGAAGGAAAGAGAAAAGCATACCGAGACTCAGAAGAGGTGCTGTGCGGAAATAAAATGCGGAGGTGCGTGTGGAGTGGGCTGGCGGCTGAGGGTGCGGTTGTCTGTTTCAATCGGGAGGGAGTCTCAAGCTCTGAGCTCCAGTTCCTGGCGAGTCTCTGGGGAATCAGACTCAAACGGGAGAAGCGGGACTGTCTGGCATGGGTCGGAACTCGAGGACAGCTTTCTCTCCAAGGTACTTGTAGCGGTTGCTGGGACACTGAGAGGCAGAGCCTCTGGGGACGGGACTGAGAGCAGCCATAACTGCTTGCTCCAACTTCCCTGTTGATCCCCTGGGACCCGCCCTGCCCAAGCCCTGCACAGAGGCATTTGCTGGATAGCCTCAGAAAAAGGCTAGATTAGCATGTCCCTAGAGGACAGAAGTTCTCCCACTGCAGACACAGCTGATTCTCACAGCCAGTTGGCCTGGAGGTCAAATCCCCCTCAGTGTTACCTACAACAATCAAGGCTTAACTACAACAAGACTGTGCACAAAGACCACTAGGGGGTGCACCAAGAAAGCATAAAAAATGCGGAGACAAAGAAATAGGACACAAATGACAGAAATGGAGGAAAGCAAAATGCTGGATATAGAATTCAAAACCACACTTTTAAGGTCTCTCAAGAACTGTCTAGAAGCCGCCAAGAAATTTAGTAAGGCCCTCGAAAAGACTGGTGAGACCGCCGATAAATATAGTGAGGTCCTCAAGAAATCCAACGAGACCCTCGATGTTGTGATAAAGGACCAACTGGAAATTAAGCATACACTGACTGAAATAAAGAATATTATACAGACTCCCAACAGCAGACCAGAGGAGCGCAAGAATCAAATCAAAGATTTGAAATGCGAAGAGGCAAAAAACACCCAACCAGAAAAGCAAAATGAAAAAAGAATCCGAAAATATGAAGATAGTGTAAGGAGCCTCTGGGACAGCTTCAAGCATACCAATCCGAATTATAGGGGTGCCAGAAGAAGAGAGAGAGCAAGATATTGAAAACCTATTTGAAGAAATAATGACAGAAAACTTCCCCTACATGGTGAAAGAAATAGACTTACAAGTCCAGGAAGCGCAGAGAACCCCAAACAAAAGGAATCCAAAGAGGACCACACCAAGACACATCATAATTAAAATGCCAAGAGCAAAAGACAAACAGAGAATCTTAAAACCAGCAAGAAAAAGAAACTCAGTTACCTACAAGGGAATACCCATACGACTGTCAGCGGATTTCTCAACAGAAACTTTGCAGGCCAGAAGGGAGTGGCAAGAAATATTCAAAGTGATGAATACCAAGAACCTACAACCAAGATTACTTTATCCAGCAAAGCTATCATTCAGAATTAAAGGTTAGATAAAGAGCTTCACAGATAAGGAAAAGCTAAAGGAGTTCATCACCACCAAACCAGTATTATATGAAATGCTGAAAGGTATCCTTTAAGAAGAGGAAGAAGAAGAAAAAGGTAAAGATACAAATTATGAAAAACAAATACGCATCTATCAACAAGTGAATCTAAGAATCAAGTGAATAAATAATCTGATGAACAGAATGAACTGGAGATTATAATAGAATCAGGGACATAGAAAGGGAATGGACTGACTATTCTTGGGGGGGAAAGGGGTGTGGGTGGTGCGGGAAGAGACTGGACAAAAATCGTGCACCTATGGATGAGGACAGTGGGTGGGGAGTGAGGGCGGAGGGTGGGGTGGGAACTGGGTGGAGGGGAGTTATGGGGGGGGGGGGAAAGAGGAACAAATGTAATAATCTGAACAATAAAGATTTAATTTAAAAAAATGAAAGAAATAAAAGAAAAGAACACAATTGGTGGTCTCACATTTTTCAATTTCAAAATGTACTACAAAGCAATAGTAATCAAGACAATATGGTACTGACATAGAGATCAATGGAGTGGAATGGAGAGTTCAGAAATAAAACCATATATCTATGATCAATTGATTTTCAAGGATGTGGCCATTAAATGGGAAATAAATAATCTTTTCAACAGATGGTGTTGGGATAAGTGGATATATATATGCAAAAGAACAAATTTGAACTTTTACCTCACACCATGTATAAAAATTAACTCAAAGTAGATTAAAATAAAAGTAAAATTTAAATGTCATGAAACTTTAGAAGAAAATACAAAAGTAAGTTTTCATGACTGGGGATTTGACAATGTTTTCTTAGATATGACACCAAAAGCACAAAGAAACATTTTATAAACTGGCTTTCATCCAAATTAGAATTTTTTTGTGTTTCAAAGGGCCTATTGAGAAAGCAAAAAGACAACTCACAGAATGGGAGAAAATATTTGTAAATAATATACAGTATCTGAAAAGTCACTTGAATCTGTAGTATATAAAGAACTCTTAAAACTCAATAATAAAAGGGAAAATAACCCAATTAAAAATGGGCAAACATCCCAAAAAGACATTTATCTGAGAAAATATATAAATAGCCAAAGAGCACATAAAAACTTGCTCAAATCATTAGCAAACAGGGAAATACAAATTGAAACCACAATAAGATATTATTGCATATATTATTGCATACTCATTAAGATGTCTATGATTTAAAAAAAAAAAAAGTCAGATAAAAGCAAGTGTTGGCAAGAACATGAAACAAGCAGGACCCCAAAATACTGCTGGTGAACAATTAAAGTGGTGTAGCCACATTGGACAACAGTCTCTAGCAGTTCCTCAAAAGGTTAAAAAGACAGTTACATTTAACCAACAATTCCAATTATTGTAGTCAAATCAGTAAGGCAATCATTACTCAAAAAAGAATTTGCATAGTTCCATCTGATAAGTCAGAGATCTGGGGGAGCTGTGGGGCACTGTGCTTTTCCTGGTTTGTAAGGCTGCCTTGTTGCTCTGCCGGGGAACCTTTGGTGGCCCTGAGCATTCACTGCAGTGGAACAGAAAAAGGGGCACATCCAACCACTTCACCTCTCCGGTGCCTCAGTTTCCTTATTTTCAAAAAGTAGGGGGTTTTTAAAGAATGCCCAACAAGCAGCCATATAATAAGTAGTTTCCTTCCTTACTCTACCTATGGCTACCTCACAGTCAATCTATTGAAGTAGCTGTACGGAATGAAGATGTCATCTACCAGAGGTGCTCTAGGGAGCCCTGCCTGCTGGCCTTCATCAGTGGCTCCTTGCTAGACCAAACACTTAACAGAAACAACGCCCGGTTCAGTTTCAAACCCTAACAAGTTATGTTGGTCTCCAAAGCCTATTTAAGAAGCATAGCCCTAGCTGTGATCTATGATTCTGTGAGGTCTACAGAGAGTAGCTAGAACGTTTGCAGCATCTTCTAGTACCAACCTCAATCAATGTGGAGCGGTTCTGTAATCCAGAATCAATATTTGAATCCTCTGCTGACCCATGGTGCGCAGGAAGCTCTTCCAGCTAACTTAGGGCTCTTCAACTCAATAAGCCCAGTATTACTTATTCTTAAATAACTCCCATCAGTGAAATATTCTGTAGATTGCATGCTACAAATTCTATTAAAATCAAAAGTCAATCTGAGAATCTACAGGCAGGAAACCACATAATTTCCAGATTTGATATCTAATTTTAGTCCAATTAAACGTTCCAAAAAGGCCAGAACTAAGCCCTGCTCTGAGACCTATTCAACAACATTCAGGCCTTTACCTAAAGTTTTGCTGTTCACATCTACACGAGCTCATATAATAGCAAAACAAAAAGGTTATATTTTATTCCAGGTCAGACACGTGGATGAGATGGAAGCACTAGACAAGTCATGGAGGAGACAAAGCTATTCTGGATTTTGACACAAGGAAGAAGTAGAAAAATTAACCCGTAATTTGTGAGTAGGCACAAAGGAACCAATCCCAGAGCAGACAGCACAAGAAAGGGAAATTATTGTGAGAGGCTGGAAAGGAGGGAAGAGTATTTCTAGGAAGGAATTCTTTCTGAGACATCACAGAAGAGAGTGAGAGGAGATATTTAAAGAGAAAAATTAGTATCATGGTGATACAATAAAAGTGAAAAAAATCCTTAGTAAATTTGGTGAACATAGCTTGGCATTTTTTCGAGATATTAAAGAAATGGAAGGGTGGTGGAGGCATTCTCAAAAAAGACAGTTTGGGGAAATACCGCAATTACCACCAAGTATTTCTTGAGTAATTATTATGTATCTATTACTGGAATAGGTCCTTCATTGTGGTTGAAAGTTATAGAGGACGTTTCTGGCCAGGAGTTTACAGAAGTTTTGCAGAAATAAAACTAGTAGGTAATATTTTGTATCTGATGACTATGAAGCAATTAGGGGATAATTAAAGACCAAAAATATGTGGAACTAGGTCTAAGAAAAGTGGGAGTTCCGAGCCAGGAAATCTCTGTGTGAGCTGGGAGAGCCAAGGATGGGTTCTTGGAACCAGTGTTTACAGGCACAGGGACAAGCAGAACGTTGGGAAGCCCAGGGGCATGAGTTCTCTGAGGACCAAAGCAGAGGTGCGGGAGGGAGCAAGCACTGAGTCTGTAAAGGATATTGTACTCATATGCATAACTGTGTTATAATCACCACCTCAGAGTAAGAGCCAGATTCACTTTTCTCTTTTATAAAGAAATACATGTCAGGATGAATATGGTATTATAAAACAAGAAATAAGAAAAAAAAAAAAAACCAGAAGGTTGACATCCTGTCAACTAAATATCTTTGATGATAAATAACTACATTAAAACAAAATTAATTTTCTTTTTGAACTAGATTTCATTTTATACTTCACTGGGTTTTTCATTAGACCATCTGGAATAATATATCTTCCAATTTGAAATAATTGTACCTTGTTCATAACTGTGTCCATGTTCCATGACACACATTCTGAATACATCAATATCTCTCATCTTTACTGCCCTCACCACCTCTCTCACTCACACCTGGCTGTCAAAATATAATAAAATATAGGTGGTAATTATAATACCCATGAATATAGCAATTAATATATCTTAGGAAGAATTTTGGCTTACTTCAAATAATCTTATACCAATCTGTCACTGAAATACCAGATATAATTTTATATTGTTAATTTTCCACAAGAATGTTTATCAATTCACAATTTAGCCAGTGGTCTTTACTTCAGAGGGAAGACACACACACTTCAGTAAAGGAAGGAGAGAGGCATTATAAGAATGATCTTGTAAGTGACTCATTAACCTCCCCACTCCACCCCTCACCACCAGTCCAATTTCAAGTTAAGAGAGAAAAGCCCAGTGACCCAAAATTTGCTAATTATTCCAAGGGACAGAAAACAAGGATGAAAAAATTTCCAGCACAATGTCATTGTAAACATACTGAATATCTCCCAACTTTGTTGAGTTCCTTCTACAAAACAAATAAAAACTTGGTCACTCTTCTGGTACAAACTTCAGTCAGTGCTTGAATTAGTAATTATACTGATTCTTTTATCTTTCTCTTCCAACTTTTGTGGGTTAAAACAAAAAGGTTCAAATTCTGTTGCTTTGATATAAATACCCAAACTAAATGTATGCTATATTGCACATATAAATTTTCAGTCATCAAATATGTGGAACATCTGTCCCAAGTAATTGTATAAAATACAGCTGGGTTACGTTGGGTCATAGATTGGTTTTACAAATTACAGTTGCCTTCAAAGTGCTGTTTATGGAGGTGGAAAAGGACTCCTGAAGACTAGTAAATCCTTCTGTTTGCAGTGTATATGCACACTCTCAGAGCTACTCTTCCCACAGAGCCCAGTTCTCCTCACACACTAGTTGCAATATCTGAGCAGACAATGGGGAAGCCAGATCTCAATTGTTCAGGGTGGCTAAAGATCCCCAGTGGTCCTGCCAAAAGTACCTCAAACCATATATTTGTAGAGGGCATGGAATTTCTAGGACTCCTGGAGAAACAGGAAGTCCTCTGGTCTTGGAAAAAATGTAAGGAGTCTGTAGCCTTAGAAAGTGGGGTTTCGGTTGTTCCATCAGGATAAGACTGAAGAACAGACACCCAGAGGGGCCTTTAGGCAATCCATCTGGTAGCACTGTGAGTACATAAGCCTGTTTCTCCATCAAGTAGGCTGGCTTGTGATAATGTTTTTAAATATATTTTTATTTATTTCAGAGAGGAAGGGAGAAAGAGAGAGAGAGAGAAACATCAATGAGAGAGAATCATTAATTGGCTGCCTCCTTCACGCCCCCCGCTGGGGATTGAGCCCACAACTTGGGCATGTGCTCAGACCTGAAATGGAACTGTGACCTCCGGGTTCATAGGCCAATGCTCAACCATGGAGCCAGGCCAGCCAGGCTTGTGATGATTATTCATATTTGGATCAGGCCATGGATTTGTACCTGAAAGCCACCATTTCAATGATGTTTAGTAAAGCTGTTTTAGGTAATTAGAACTTATGTATACTTTTTCAAAACTACCTTTGATTCAGTTCTAGTTTTATCATAACTCCAGAAATTTTTATAATTATCACTCTGATAGATACTATTCTAAATTAAAACAACAGTGATTTAAAAATTCCACATTACTTAATTTCTATACAAATTTCCATCTTACTGAAATAGCAATAGCCAAATTCATTTCCTAGAACTAGATTCTCCTACCAACTCTCTCCTATTAAATGAAACTTAAAGTAAAGGAAGAAAAAAAAACTATGTCATAGTTTGGACTTTACATGTATTTTTTCCCCTTTGTCCCTACACAAAAAGGGAATTGCTAGTATCTGAAGTTCTGGTTTAGAAAATACATTACCAGTCTGAAATGAGAGTTACAATAAGAATGTTAAGATGCTAGGGAAACACACTTTAAAAGCCTTCTTGTAGGCAGCCCCTCTGATTCAAAATTAGTCAGGAAAATATAAGCTGCTTCTTTTCTAGCTCTCAGTCTCTGAGGTTGTTTATTCAATTCATAAAATCATAGAATTATAATATTGGAAGAGACCATGTCAATTGCCTAGTCCAATCTCCTAATTTTACAGATAAGAACAAAGAGATTATTGTTTTTATGTGTACCCAGACAAAATTAAATGTACAACTCAATTCAATACTTCTATTTATATATTTGGGCTTCTAAGATATCTGTTGATATAAATGAAACCCCATTTCTAAAGTCACAGAAACTTGTATTCCATATGTTTAATAATAAAACTTCATTGCATCCCTCAGATAATGTTGCCACTATTGAAAGACCCTTGTCTTTAGGAAGCTCTAACTCATGCTAAGTGAGATGTGATCATCTAAAATCAGTCAGACTCTAAGCATCTTTAAAGCAAGGCTTATAACTTACCTGGCTTCACATCCCTAACAACTAGTAGAGTACCTATCACAAAGTAGGTGGCTTTTTTAATATGTTGACTGGCCAAATGAATGAATGATTGCTCTGAATATCTGGGTAGCAAAATAAACAGAAGTGCAACATGACCACCCTCCTGGGCTAGCTAAGGTTGTTTGGTTGTGCTCTAGGGTGTTTATCAGCACTTGGATTCACCATGGTTTGTCATCACAGGATTTTACCTGAAGTTCTCACAAAAATAGGTACCACCCTTACAGCTTTCTATTCTTAATACTCTGAAAGTGTATTGGAAATAGTCCAACAGCAGCAGGACTGAAAGAAAACCTGCTATTAACTAAAGACATTTCTAAGCTGCATAACCATTTACACACTCCTCCTTCTCTTTCCACTTTAAGCTTATTTCACCACAGAATCATATGGTCATTTAAACTCAATGTTGCTGTTTGGAATTTAAGCAAGCGTGAAGACATCTTTTATTCCAACATGCTCCCTGTCTTTCCTCAATTCTCTTAGTTCAAAGGACACTAGAGAAATGTAAACATCTTACCATCCAGATGGTCCACGTAGCAATACACGTCGTAAGTTTCATGAGGAGAACGGAATCCATAGGTCCTGACACCTTCCTTCCCCATCATATCTCCATAACAGCCTTCTCGAGGAGTCCGGATGGGATATCTTGGGAAAGAAAGGACTAATAATTAGTACTTTATTCTCACTCCCAAATTGATGAATTAAAAACTGTGGCCCCCAGACATCTTACCTAACGGTCTGATCAGACAGCCAGCCTGCATCACACTGCTCAAATCCATCTTCATAGGCAGCATTGAGCTGCTCTGGACTTGCTATGACCGCCCCAACATCCAAACAAGCCTTCTGTGCATTCTCAAAATTCAGAGTGTACCTGCTGGTTGCTGCCCTGTAGTGAAATACAACCCCTGCAAAGATAGCAGCAAACAATTACTGGCATGTTCAAATCTCCCACAACAATGTGCAAAGTTTCTCACTGGAGCAGTATATCAGATTAATTGCTAACATGGTAATAACATCATGATAATTCTTTATTTTTACTTTATGTAGCATTATGCAAAATTATGGTGATATGAGGAGCCGCAGAAATGCCATTCGCCTAGGTGTCCCACTTTGCTCCATTAGAAAGTTTCCTAGCCACAAATTCCTGTTCACACATAAACAATCTAAGATTTAAGCCACTAAATCCCAAGGGGTGCATAGTTGGCTTAATGCATGATGTATCTAGACTATCATGGGAACACTGGACAACTAAAGGGAGTAGGTATTGCAAGAGATACAAAGAGTTAAGGGGGTCACAAGACCTGCTTCTACTTCATGACTTTTCCCACAGCCAACTCAAAAAAACAAAAAACACACACGCACGGAACATTCAATAACATCACTTCATAAACACTCTAGACATACAACATGAAATATTTACTTACAGAGACAATATGTTAAGGTGGAAAAGATATCACACTATGTATAAGTGAGAAGTCTTGTTTTAATTCCTAATTAGCTCCTTGATCATATACAAGTCTGTAATCATATACTGAGCCTCAATTTCCTCCCCTAAAGCGTAATTAATATTGCTTATGTTATCTGACTGATATGACATTCAACTTAGGTAAAGAATTTTAAAATGTTGGCTAGGCTACTAACTACTATTCAAATGTGTATCATGTTCACTAACTGACCAGCATAATTAGGGTCTCCCCTATTACAAATAATGTTCACTAACTGACCAGCATAATTAGGGTCTCCCCTATTACAAATAAAATGTAGGGCTTTTATCCCAAAGAAGTCCTGAAATAAAGTTCTCCCAATTCCATGGGTAGAAGCCAGGAATCCTGGTACTTGCCTCAAATTCCATTTTGTTGTAGTTTAGGAGCTGCATAAACTAGTAGTTCTTGCTGAGGAAAGAGGGCTGAGGAAAGAACAGCTGGGGCTGGAGCTGTGAGTCCTCTCCTCCCACTTCAGCAAGAGCATCTCCATTTTTTAAAAATATGTTTTCATTGATTTTTAGAGAGGAATGGAGAGGGAGAGAGAGAGAGAGAAGCATCAATGATGAGAGAGAATCATTGACCGGCTGCCTCCTGCATGCCATACACTGGGGGCCGAGCCCGCAATCCGGGCATGTGCCCTGACCGGGAATCGAACTTGACCTCCTGGTTCATAGGTTGATGCTTAACCACTGAGCCACGCTAGCTGGGTGAGCATCTCCATTTTTAACTGGAGTAAATATGGTGACTTATTTCTATAAGTCTGCAAAGTGACTCAAGCTAATGTGCCTGAGAAGTCACTGGAAAATAGAAATTGGGGCAGCTGGGTCTCATGGATAAGATTTTATTGAGTCACATCACAGAATGAATTTTGGTTTCTGAACTATCTTCCACTCTCCTTTTATTCCTAATAGTTTACTGGGGTTGACAAGAGTCTATTGTTCCCATTCTGACTTCTTTTTATAAGAATCTCCGATATGCTCATCCTTAGATTCTCTCTCTGAGGCGTGTGCCAATAAAATAACTATGGGGCAACAGACTAGCCATGTCATAGATAAGGACACCGGATCAGGACCAACACAAAAAGACCTGCGTAGATGCACTGACATCTAACATTTGTTTTTCCATTTCTAATATTGTAAAAAAAAAAAAAGTCATCAAATGCCTTTCAGAAAATTTGTACCTTTATAGAACTAATCTGAAATTGCCAAGAAGTATATATGGTGGCATTGGGGAAGTATGAGACATAGTTTGTAATAATCCCTAAGGCTTAAGAAAGAATTTGAACACTTTTGGATTAGTCTTATGTTGATGGACGTTCAAATAGTCTTCTTGCTAATTAAAAATCTTCCGTGCGCACTGACGATTGGCAGTAAGGGCGCACAAAGGGGCCTCCATGACCAAGGCAGGGAATAGCAGCCTGTACAAGTATCTGCAATTGTTGGGAGAATTTGAATATCTCATGGGGCTAAGGAGATTAAGCAGAGGATTTTCATTGTTTCAGAAAGGCAAGGGACAAATCCATTGCTAATTCTTTAATGATGAAAATTGTAAGAAGTTGTTAAACTCCTTTGTGGATTTTCAATATATGTATATTAATATATTTATATTTATATAGTATATATTTATGTACATTGTTGTATAAATTTATATATAGTGTGCATCTTACACTATTACCCATCTATCTAGAGAAACAGTAATAGAACAAAACAATTCTATGCTAACTAAAATAAATGATAAAAAGCTTAAAAGATGGACGAGTCCACAGTATTTAGTCTATGCCTGGTTAACATAAAAATAGATTTATGGGAGAGAGCTATAGAATCTGATTGTAAAAGGATATCCAGAAAATTAACTTGTTGCATCTGAAATTTAAAGTATTTCCTTTTGGCTACACAAGAAAGAGTTTTAATAAAGCCCTTTGTATATATTCCTGAAAGGTAAATATAGGGAAATGGAAGGTTGGAAGAAAACTATGTTCCATCATGTCTGGGTTCGAGAATTTTGCTTAGTAACTTGCCAAAATATTCTTCTTCCAAGAGCTATGGCATTATGAATGTACCCAATTAAAGCAATTTTTCTTTGCCTTGTCTCCTAACTTAAATTCAAATGACATATAAGCCACTACTGAAAGAAGGCTAAAATCCAAATGTTTCATTGCAGGATTTAATGGCTAACTAGTGTATTAACCTTAAAAAAATTCACTGAGTTCTTGTTTTGATCCAATTCAAATATTTATTGAGTCCTTTTAGGCACTGTGATATGTACCATGGTACTTATTAAGTGCCTTCTATCTTCAATGTAAATTAAGATAAAATTTATATTTCTTACAGGTGAACTCAAAGATTTTAAATAATGTTAGGAGTGTGAGAAAAAAAGAAGTAAAGGGGATTTTATCGTGTGTGTATATACATGGATATGTGTATATGCATATGTGTGTATATGTATATGTGCATACACACACGTAAAAATTAAAATAAAATAGATTAGCATGTACAGTCTTAAAAAGCTATCATTGATAGGTCTCAAAAACAAAGTAATGATCTTGAACTATATACCATGTCTTCATATTCATTATTTCCAGAGTATAATGAATCATTGTACATTATTTACAGACTACATTGAATCATTGAAGTTGCTGTGCAAAAAGTCACCTCCCTGGCTCCCCAACCCCCAATAAATAACAGTTCATTTTGGTGAAAGACATGGACTGTTGGGATGACTGATGGTTTTTCCACTTGTCCAAACCCCAAACAAGAGTTACTGTTGAGTTACTGTTCTACAACACTTCTGAACCAGGTATCATGTTTTACTACCTTCTTATAGATTCCAAAAGCCTTACCGTCCACCGTCAGTGACACTGTCTCTTGTGTGTCTTCAATCCCATACATGACATCGCAGCGGTAGAGGCCCGCGTCACTGGCAAGCAGTTTGACCATGGTGAGTGAGGCATCACCCACATCCTCGGGATGTGTAGGCACAGACACTCTCCCCTTGTAGTCCTGGCCAATCTTGATATTCCCATCTTGAGCCACAAGAACAGTAGTCTCCTTTAAATCCTTTCCACTCTTGTCCAATTCAATCTTAGACCATTTGATTCGGAGAAAGTCGCTGGTGTTATAACTGGGTGGTAAGGTAGGCATGGTTGAGAAATGACAAGGTAGGTTCACTTTTCCAGAGAGGGAGCCCTTCACAGGTGGGCTTTTTTCCACTTTGACTAGAAGAAAGAGAAAATACCAAATTAACATTCCTAAAAAAGCCCAAACTGAGTCTATTTAATATGTGAGTGGAAAAGAAACTCTTATCCATATCCTATATAATAAAAGCCTAATATGCTAAGTGTCCGGTTGTCCAGTCATCCGTTCAACCAATCAAAGCGTAATATGCTAATGATATGCTAAGGCCACTCAACCACTCACTATGACATGCACTGACCACCAGGAGGCGGACAGTCAACCGGTTGACCAGTTGCTATGACGTGCACTAACCACCAGGGGGCATATGCTCTAACCAGTAGGTTAGCTTGCTGCTGGGGTCTGGATTATCAGGACTGAGCAAGACAGGCTGGACAAGCCCTGGAGCCTTTCCACGGTCCCTCCCCAGCTGGCCAAACTCCCGTGTCCCTCCCCGGCTCTGATCCTGTACCCATGGGGTCCCTTGGCCTAGGCTCCACCCTCTCACAATCCAGGACCCTTTGGGGGATGTTGGAGAGCTGGTTTTGGCCTGATCCTGCAGGCATTAAAGGCTAATATGCAAACTGACTGAATGGCAGAACGACCGGTCGCTATGACACGCACTGACCACCAGGGGGCAGACGCTCAACACAGGAGCTGGCCCCTGGTGGTCAATGCACTCCCACAGGGGGAGCACCACTCAGCCAGAAGCCCTGAGCCAAGCTCATGGGTGGCCAGCGCAGCGGCGGTGGTGGCGGGAGCCTCTCCTGCTTCCACAGTAGTGCTAAGAATGTCCTGCAAGGAGCAGGCCTAAGCTGGCAGTTGTACATCCTCTGAGGGCTCCGGGACTGAGAGAGGGCACAGGTCGTGCTGAGGTACCACTCCCCCCCCCCCCCCCCGTGCATGAATTTCGTGCCCCAGGCCTCTAGTACGAAATAATGAGAATGATTTTCTACACAGAGAATAGTATATAATTTCAATAATGTTCATAACAAAGACAGGGATAAACAATGTTCATTTTATCCACCAAAAATACGACATTAATTTTAAATTATTTGCAATTCAGTGTTTAACATGAACAAATAAGTAATACTATAAGGCAAGTATAGGACAGCAAGTAATCAAGGCCAAAATAAGATTAGAATCAGCCATGCAGGTTGAAAGGACTAAAACAATACTAGAAAGAGCAGTTAAAAGGTAAATTTATGTCACAGGTCAGAAGATGAAAAATGTTTGTTAAGATAACTGCCACATTACCTTAAAGGAAATGAAAATAAAACTCAAAGAGGAAGTGGAAATTAAAAAACTGCTTCTGGAGACTGGAGCGGGCAAGTCTAACACTTGGAGGGACCCTTTCGGTTCAGGGTTAGAACCAAAGGCTTTCATCATAATGACAAACCCAGCTGCAATCACTTTGCAGTGAAACATTACCTCTAGATTATATCCTGGGGGAAAGTTGGCAGCTGTTCACATAACCGTCCTAAAGTATTAATCAGCACAATGTCTTTCTGTTTAAGCCTTTAAACTTTTAATGAGAAAGAAGGCATTGGCTACAATTTAACACTATTACATGCAAAAGAAATTTTCTTTCACTCCCTCCCCACCCTAGCCCCATCTTCCAGTGTCTACTAATTGGCCAGACAATATTTTGGTAATAATAGAAATTATTATTAATATATAAGCAACTTACACTTAATGAAAATATGATGAACAAGTTAATAGTAGCCTCTAGGTGGAGTGAAATAATGATTTTTAATTAACCAAATGATGTATATCTAACACTCAGTATGTTAATGGTCAAAGGTGTTGGTAACACACATGTGAATATGGGCATGCATCAGAAATTATATAGCTATCAATATAGCCCTGTGGATTCAGCTGGGGATAAGTCATTTTGAAAATTGCAGGAAGATGTGAAGATATGATCTTTAAGAAAAAAATACTCCCTATTGTCAGAGATTGAAATTTAACTTCAGAAGGACTGGCCTATAAAATCCTTCATGTGATACAATTAAATGTAAAATAACTAATACAGTTTTATATTTACTGTATTGATTATAGAAACCAGTAACCATTCCAAATTTATAATAATCATTGCTGTCATAAACTTCTTTATCACTTTATCAAATTATATTAAGCTTGTTCAAAACAGGATTTAAAGCACTCAAGATCAAATAAATATTAAATGAAGTGTGCTATTAGCTGAACTAAGTTAATCTTTAAAATGTTACAAACACTATTAATATTTTAGAATCTAATAGCAATGGAATAATTCTATTTTTAATGGCCTCCTTGACTTACAAAATAAATTCTCTTACTTAAAGCTCATCCTGAGTGAAAATGGTCCAATCCTTCACTAAGGATGCTCCACTAAGAGGAAGTGACACTCGAGATCCCAGCTGGCTGGTGACACACCTGGGCCAGAACACAGATCTCCTTACACCTAATCAAGGAATCTTTCAGCTTTGGTATCTATTAGGATCTTCCTTTGTCCCTGAATTAGTTTTGTTTCATTTCCAGAGTCTGTACCTAGCCTATTTCTAATCCATCCTATTTTTTAAATTACTTTCTGAACTGAAAACTGTTAGCAATTCCATGATCTTTAAAATAAATCTATAAAGTCCACAGAAGACTCCCAGAGAGAAACTACTACCTGGTACATGGTCCACTAATTCAGAACCCTCTAGGGAGATAATGACTACACTATTTATTTATTTTTTATTTATTTATTTATTTATTTATTTATTTTGCCAAGAATAGGGGTCCTGAGAAGGGAAGAGGTGAGAATTCTATGACCTAAGAATCTCCTAATTGACATTTATCATTATGTTCTAGAAAATCTTATCTTTCTTCCTGAAGAATTATTTATATGATTGACTTCACCAGAAATAAAGTATTGCTTTTTATAATGGAGAATAAATAACTTTATCATCAACCACAATGATGGTATAAATTATAAGACTCTTTATCACCTCCTTAAAAATGATTCTAGGGCAGTGGTCGGCAAACTGCGGCCCCTTGAGTGTGGCTCTTCCACAAAATACCACATACGGGCGCGCACGTACAGTGCAATTGAAACTTTGTGGTCACACTCAAGGGGCCAAAGAGCTGCATGTGGCTCGCGAGCCGCAGTTTGCCATCCACTGTTCTAGAGTAAGTGACTTCCAGTTTCTTAATATTTATTACTAAATGATAGTTCTTTTCATAGTTTTAGATGTGTAGGGGCAGAAATGAGATTCAGCCCAATCTATCCAACAGGGAGGTTTCAGAAACTTAGAGCATTTTTTAATAACTCTGTGGTAATGAAAAGACATATTGGAACAAAATGATGTCAAAAGGAAAACTTTCCAAGGGCTATGTATTGTCCTGGATGTTTATAGGTACAAGAAAAGTAAAAGCTTTGGTTAGTTAGATATAAATATATATTCCATATAGAATCCAGGATTAACAAAAAGCTGTGTGGTCAGCTCTTTTGTGTATGAAATCGTGGGTCTTAATGTACTGGGTCACAAAAACTAAGTTCACTAAATCTAAATATTTTAAGAAAGAAATTAAGTAGTTCAGAGGATAATGTTTATACACTATTCCTGTTTTAAAAAGAAAAATGCTACCTGCAAGAACTTGTCTGAAATTCTGACAATCCAAGTAATAAAAATGAATGCTAAAAAAAAGTTCACTGTTCCCACCAGATGGTTAGTGAACTAAATGAATACAGTAAGAGAGAAATAAATAATGAATAACCAATTATCTTTCATTCTCTGTTAGTAAAATTGTAGAAGAAGGCTGATGTGAATTCCATCTACATCATTTGATCAAACACACATATAAACACAGAGACCTTGGCCAAAAACATGTCAGATTGAGAGTATGGGAATTTATCTCTTTCTCAGGTGATAAACATTGTTCTCTTGTTTATTTATTTGGGGAGAGCGGCTCCCAGGTGGCTAAGTGATACAGGCTGCCTGAGATGCAGCAAGTAAACAAAGCTTGATCAGGTGCATGTAATTGAATAGATTCGAAACCCATGAGAATATTGTAAACATCTTGACCACCCCTTACTTTGCCTCGTGGAATCTGGATATAAAATAAAGATTCTGCTTGCAGGCAGCGCTGTTTCTCCATCAGAGAGGGTAGCATCCCATCAAGACCCAGCTTTATTCTCTTGTCTGTCTTTTCTTAATCCCTCACTGCCCCCTCTCAGGCTCAGCGAACCTGGCTGTGCTGGCATGGCACATTTATTTACTCATGACTATGCATGACTCCATTTATTAATATTAGAAGAATATTCAAATAACTAGATCAGTGCTAGATAATCAATATAATGGGTATTGTTAAAGCAAAGAGCTCTTTGTGTATTAAAATAAAGCCAATAACCCGTATGCAAGATGTTCCTTAATGTTAGTTATTGACTTTTTAAAGGCCTAAGAATAAACAGAAAAAAAACTCAAGATGTAAGTACTTGTGTTGACTCACAACTAGGTACTGCTGTGTGCCTAAATATAAACTTGGTAAATCTGTTTTATGCGGATTTTATGTTTTCAACTTTGTCTCTCATATAAAAAAGTAAATTCTTCTGAAATTAGCCCCAACTAATTGCATCTCTTAATTATGATCATAGTTTTAGTTTTTAAAAAAAAACCCTTATTTTTGGAGTAAAGTATATAATACAGTGATAGATATACTGTATATGAATGGATGGGGTGGGTGGATGAATAAATAGGTGGATGGATGGATGGATGGAGTGATACTTAAACTTTGAATCTTAAAGAATGAGTTGAAGTAGAACTGTAAAGAACAAGAGAATGGACTACCAAGCAGAAAAAATTACTTGTGACAAGACATGTAATATGAAAGTGTGATGGAATTATAGATTAGTTCAGAGAGTCTGAAGTGTAGAATGAGTTGAGAAGAAAGTGGAAGTTGACTCTGGAGAGGTACACTAGACAGGAGTAGATCACTGAAGTTCAAGGCAGTAACATTCTTCATGGACCGTAGTCCACAAATTTGGAATTATAAAACATTCATTTGATGGATATGTAATTTAAAGCTAAGAAAAAAAAAAGTGCATGTGAACTTATCCAGTTATAGAGGGAAGGCAGGAGAGAGGGAGAGAGAGAGGGAGAGAGGGAGGGAGGGGGGAGAGAGGGTAGGAAGGAGAGAAAGAGAGAGAGAGAGAGGGAAGAAAAGGAGGTAGGGGCAAATACTTGGCTCTCAGTCTTCTCTTTATTTTCTTGGTTTTTCTCAAAATCTAGTCTCCTGAGAGTTTGATAGTCATTCTTTTTTTTTTTTTTAAGTAGGAAAGTCTTTGAGTAATATTGAAAAAGATGGAAAAATTGCCCAATGACATATATAGTTGGCCCTCTGTAACTGTAGGTTCTGCATCCACAGACTCAACCAACTGAAAATTGAAATTTTTTAAATCTTATGTTATTGCTGATGTGTACTATGTGGTTAAATTTAGATGGTTGCCTCTATACTGAACATGTACAGACTTTTTTTCCTTGTCATTATTCCCTAAACCATACAGTACAACTATTTACATAGCATTCACATTATATTATATTAGGCATTACAAATAATCTATACATGATTTAAAGTATATGGGAGGATGTACATAGGTTATATGCAAATATGCCATCCTATATAATAAAATGATAATATGCAAATTGACCTTAATGGTGGGATGACCGGAGATGACCGGTCACTATGACACACACTGACCACCAGGGGGCAGACGCTCAACGCAGGAGCTGCCCCCTGGTGATTAGTGTGCTTCCATAGGGGGGAGCGCCACTCAGCCAAAAGCTGGCTCATGGCTGGCCAGCGCAGCAGCAGTGGTGGCGGGAGCCTCTCCTGCCTCCATGGCAGCACTAAGGATGTCCGACTAACGGCTTAGGCCTGCTAAACCGTTAGTCGGATATCCCCCAAGGGACTCTGGGCTGACAGAGGGATGTCTGACTGCCAGCTTAAACCTGATCCCCCAGGGAGCAGGCCTAAGCCATCAGTCGAACGTCCCCCAAGGTGTCCTGGACTGCGAGAGGGTGCAGGCCGGGCTGAGGGACCCCTCCCAAGTGAACGAATTTTCATTCACTGGGCCTCTAGTGACATATAAGTGAACTGAACATTCTCAGATTTTGGTATCTGTGGAGGGTCCTGGAACCAGTCTCCTGTGATACCAAAGGATGGCTGTAGGAGCCTTTTTGCACAGCCTGGAAGTAATCTGGGAAGTTACTGAAAGCCCTCCTGTTTCTTTTGGCATCTTGTTCATTATTTTGTTTTGATTGATTGATTGACTGATTGATTGAAGACCAGTTTTCAGCCTAATAATATTTTAACTAAACATTTTCAGCACTGAATAGATTTAAAAAAATCATCCTTTATTCTAGTGATTCCATATTGCCATTTCATGCCCCAATACTCAAATTTTTATTTTGCTTAGCAACAAGGAAATTATTACCAGACACTCACCTTTACGTAGTGCATGGGTTGCTATTAAGGTAGAGCACATCCATAAGATGCTCTTTATATTAATCAACATCTTGTCCTGAAAATGAAGAAAAATACAAAGTAAATCATAAGCATTCAGGCTTATGGTGGGCCATAAATCACATGCTATTTGTACACTACGTGTATATGTAATCAAAGTAAAAGAAGCAGCTCCTTTTGGATTGTAAAATCAGGAGAGAAATTATAATAGGAGAGGCTGTCCTAGCACTTTAATGATTAGTTTGACTCTCTCCCAATGGAGTAATTACCAAAATAATTCCAGAACCTGATTTGGGGGACATAACAACATGAATGTGTGGGACAACCACAACTGGGTAGGCTGTAGGAAGAACAGTCAGGACCACAGCCTTCTTCCTGGTGGCTAGGAACTGGCACAAGAGAGAGGGCTGACCACAAAGTCTGCTTGGAAACAGGAAATTGGTCATAGATGGAGTGAGAGAAGATAGGGAAGCAATAGGGAGAGATGTTGAAAGAGGATTTGCATCAAATGTGAGGTAAGAAGAAGCCTGGTGGTTCATGCACATGATATCAAAACAGAGATTAAAGACTTCAGCAGGTTTTTTTTAAAGAACAGACTCAATTTAGTTTCTAGGAAGCTGCACAAACAAAATAAATGTATTATGAGAAACTGTTAATTACCAAAAAAAAAAAAAAAAAAAAAAAAGGCAGTGCTTGCCAGGACTTTTAAAGCCATTCTAATAGTTCTAAAGTTGGAAGGGTTACGAACGAAAGGAAACACCCTGTTCTGAGTCAAGAAACCTGCCCTTGCTTTGCCATTAATTTACTGTGTGACTTTGGGGAAGTCGTTTCAACAGACTCAAATGGTCTCTTCCAGCTCAAATTTCTAAGAAGCTGTAATTATGAGGAGGGTAAGTACTAGTGCTGGGGACCATCTAGAAATCAAAGAGCCAATCTCTGAAGGATTTTGAAGATTATTTGACCTCCACAGTCATGCCCTTCCAGCCACATTTAGACTATTCTATAGTAGGCAATGTCGGTCGGCTACAAGTAGCCATTCCTCTTTCTCCTTTCCAACAACACTCTGCTTCCATTCTAGTATCTACCCTCCTTCACACAGACATATATTTTAGAGGACCCTGGGTCAAACCCCAGCCAAGGGGTGTTCCTGACTGTCCGTAAGGAAATCCAATTCCTGTCACCAGTGATCAGTTTTGAAATAAATGTATAATGCGATTTTGGCCAATGAAATGTGAGGAGATCTCTGCAGGGATGTGAGCAGGTGCTCCTGGGAAAGGTATATTCATCTTAAGAGAACAAAAAGAAAAGATGGTTGCTTTTCTTCACTGCACATTATCATGATAGGATAATTCTTCTCAAGCTGTTGTAGCCGTCTTTCATCCATGAGTGTGTAAGATAGCCTCAGGGGGTGACGCTCAGAAAGACTCAGGAGAAACAGAGCTTAAGCCTGGAGTGAGCCATTCCTTTGAACTTTCTTTTATATGAGAAATAAATTCCTTTCTTATTTAAGCCCAGTAAAATCAGGGAATGTTGTTACTTGTAGCTGAAGGCATCTGACTGACACATATTTGAGTTGGTGTCCTAAATAATTTCCTAACTCTTTCCTTACAAATTATCTAAAATCTGTATTATTTAGGAAACCTAGATTGAAAACCAAATGCTACAAGAATCTAAGTCCAATTTAAGCTCAGTTTCAATCTCATAATTTATGCCAGCTATTTATTTTTCCTAGATGTTAGTCTCCATTTGATTGCTTTATTTTATATATCTTGAAATAAGTGTGAAAACAAAATTATAAGATTCCAGATATTTCCTGAAGAGCATTTTTTTTTATATTTTATTGATTTTTTACAGAGAGGAAGGGAGAGGGATAGAGAGCCAGAAACATCGGTGAGAGAGAAACATTGATCAGCTGCCTCCTGCACACTTCCCACTGTGTATGTGCCCACAACCAAGGCACATGCCCTTGACCGGAATTGAACCTGGAACCTTTCAGTCCGCAGGCCGATGCTCTCTCCACTGAGCCAAACCGGTCAGGGCAAGAGCATTTTTTAACTTAACACATTACATGTGTATTTTTCATCTATAGGCCATTTGACAACTCACAGTGAACAGTTGATAATCTTAATGTAACCTTGACAATTAAATTTACAATTTAGCATATAATTGCGGGGATATGCTAATAAACAGTGTTTAACACTAACTGAGAAATTAGATTTCTACATTTTTGGAATTATTATAAGATACCACAGCAAACAGAAAGTATACATCTATATCTCAATGCCATTACAATATTTCAGGTAAAAATAAAGACATCAATTTCACACACTCTATAGTTAAAAGTTTCCATAAAAATGAAATTTTAAATTATATCATAAAATGCTATCAAAGAAAATGCATTCTATGAATATTAACTGAATCTAAATAAGAAAACTTCCTATAAATGTACTTATAAACAATAATATCCTATCATCCTGAATGTTTATAAGCATATTGTTAAAAATCTGGACTCCATGGTCAAGTAGCCCTGAATTCAAGTTCTGAATCCTGTACTTATACTCTGTGATTTTAGGTAAATTACTAATTCTTTCATTTTCAGTAGCTAATTAATTTTTAAAAGTAGTACTTAATATCCCTAGCCAATTTGGCTCAGTGGCTAGAGAGATGGAAGGGTCCCAGGTTCAATTCCCCTTTAAGGGCACATGCATGGGTTGTGGGCTCAATACCAGTAGGGGGCCTACAGGAAGCAGCCAATCAATGATTCTCATCATTGATGTTGCTATCTCTCTCTGCCTCTCCCTTCCTCTCTGAAATAAATAAAAATACATTTTTTAAAAAGTAGTAATTATTGGAGTGATTGTAAGAATTGATAAAATAATGCATAGGACATATAGCTCAGTGATACATGGTGTACTCAGTACTCAATATTTGTTATTGAACTTACTCATTCAGTCTTTCTCAGGTGTTCTTTTCCTGGTTTCATATAACTAATAGTAAAATTAAAAGTATTTGAAGCTCTTATACTTGATCATTATAAGCTGGGCTACTACTATAGGGGATGTGTGCAATTCTGTGCTTACAATGAATTATCTGATGTGCTTTGAATCAGTACTTGTAAACATGTTTTATCTCCTCTGTAGACCTAGCTCTAGCAGTCAGAGCTAGTACCATATTCAACTTACTAATCCCCACAATAGTTCCACAGTGCCAGGTTTAGAGTAGACCCTTGAAGGAGATTCATACACCAGCCAAATGCATAACTAATGCTTCCATATTCTATTCAGAAACACACTTTTAAGCAGCAAAGTGCCAATAATCCTTTATGAATATGGGCAAGTAGGCTAATTAATACCTGAAGTAGATTTAAATCAGTCTAGATGGTTATTCACCATAACACAATAATATCTGATGTTTGTCAATATCTAGACCAGCCGTGGGCAAACGACGGCCCGCGGACCGGATCCGGCCCATTTGAAATGAATAAAACTAAAAAAAAAAAAAAAAGATCATACCCTTTTATGTAATGATGTTTACTTTGAATTTATATTAGTTCACACAAACACTCCATCCATGCTTTTGTTCCGGCCCTCCGGTCCAGTTTAAGAACCCATTGTGGCCCTCGAGTCAAAAAGTTTGCCCACCCCTGACTATTGGATCTCATAACAAACCCAGAGTAGAGATGTGATCCTGCCCCAGGAATGGATCTCCTGCATCCTCATCTCCTCCAAGACAGACACTCAAAGTCTAACTCCGTGTACCATACTTCATCCTTAATGTAACAAGTATTCTCACCACTTGCCTTAAAATTGCCCTTAAGACAAGGATAAGGAATGAAGCCAGTATATTGAAAATATAAGGGAGAGATACATTGGTCACATTTTAACTACATTTGTAAAATTATGTTTAAATAAGTTGCCAACATGTAAAACTTTGAGTTTTCATACTAAGTCTCACATCTCTGACTTTAAAAAAAAAAAAAAAAGTTCAGATCTAGCAGCTGTAGGTTCATCTTAGAGCCAGTCACTAGCTCTAAGCAATCAGCAGCCTCTCAGCTTGGCTCTGTGTGCTCAAGGTTATCACTGACTCCATTGGGCTTCTCATCCATTTCTACTACATGCCTGTTCCTTGTAGGCACCCAAATTTACAACCCCGTGATCTAAAGGATGGTCATTATCTCTTTAGTATCTCAGAGTGGTTTACTGAGCTTAGTTGCCTGAGACCATGGGCATTCATTCATTTCTCTAATTTTCTTAAGGCTATGTCCAAGTGCATGGTTATTAAGGCACACTATTTCCCTTTTTGATCCTACTAAGTGAGAAACTTCTTTTTTGTTTTGTTTTTTTCAGCACCACTCAAACCCCCATTTCTATTTCTCTGCTCTTCCTGTCAGGCTTGTAAGCATAATCTATTAGTGATAACAAGTCTGTCTACATAGAAAGACCTGGGAGATAGGAGAACCCATGCCTATATTTAGCATTCTACTCCAGTAAAGTCAATGAGAAGAGGAGAAAGTCTTTGAACAATCAAGACACAGCTGACTGTGGCTGTCTAATTGCCAGGGAGACACAAGAGACAAGGTCAACCAGACTCCTATCCATGAGAAATGACTGCAGAGAGAATAAAGGTCACTCCAGGAATGGGCTGCCTCAGAGAAAGAGAGTGCCAAAGTTCTAGCAAACAGACTTTTAATATTCTCCCTTGATCTTGGGGAAGCCTCACTGAGCAAAGGGTGACTTAAGGACACAAATAGTGGTTTTGTCTTCCGGTCTTTGAATTAGTTACCTCAGACAACCAACTGTCTAGGACAGTGGTCGGCAAACCGCGGCTCGAGAGCCACATGTGGCTCTTTGGCCCCTGGAGTGTGGCTATTCCACAAAATACCACGTGTGGGCGCCCACGTACAGTGCGAAGTTGACTTAAAACTTTAAGTAAAGTTTATTAAGTTAATTTTAGGGAACATTGTGGAGTGAAAGAAGATGTAGTGTCGAGGATTGAGAAAGGTATGTGGAGATGGTGTGGACATATAGAGAGGATGAACGAAAGGAGATAGACGAAACAAGTATACAAGACGAGTGTGGATGGGAGAGTTGGAAGGGGTCGACCTCAGCGAATGTACCTCAATCAGATTGAGGACGTTTTTAGCAAAGGCCAGCTTAGGAGTACCCTAATGAAGTTAATAACAATGTACCTACCTATATAGTTAAAGTTTTAAAAATTTGGCTCTCAAAAGAAATTTCAGTCGTTGTACTGTTGATATTTGGCTCTGTTGACTAATGAGTCTGCCGACCACTGGGCTAGGACACCTCAGCCACAAAGTGGATGTAATGAGCATTGCCTATTACATTGATCCTGATGCTTTCTTGCAGGAGGAATTGTCGTAGTACAGAGAGAAATCGCTCATGGTTTAAACATGAACTCTCATGAATTTACTTAATAGGAGTAATGTCGCCATGTGAATTTATCCTGTGACTGGATTCCTGAACCTGGACTTGGCTAAGCTTTTTCATGTCATTGCCCCTTAGTACTGCTCTGTTCTCTGCCTGGATAACTTTTTCATCAGTCTATGGAAAACATACAGCGCTTTCTATCCCGTTTCCTATACTCGAGTTTCATCATTGCCCTTTATCAACATTTTTAGGTATGTATTTGGAAATTGCCTTTCTCTCCCCACCTTAATATAAGCTCCAGGAGAGCAGTCTTTGGTGTTTGTGTTTACATACACTATTTGGTATATTACTTCCTTTACTTAATATTCAGTGTATCTTGCAGTCAGCAAATATAGTCTTCCTATGTTATTTTCAGCTACATAGTGTTTCATTAGATAAATGTAGCATCTTTTGTTTCACCAATTCCATGATGATCCTTTAAGGTGTTTCCAACTTTTTGTTACTAGAAAAAGTACTGCAAAGGGCAACCTTGTCCATTTATCTTGGGTGACATTTGTTCCAATAGCTATATGATAATATCTAGAAGAGGAATTGCTGGGTCAAAGGTTATATGCATTTTTTTCAAAATTTGATAGCTATTACCAAATTATTTTCTAAAAAGATGACCCTATTTACATTGCCACAGTAGTGTATGAGATCCAATTGTCCCACAACCTGGTCAACACAAACTTCCATCAAACTTTTTATTTTTAATGCTCTGACTGATGAAAAATGTAGCATGTCATTGTAGTTTTAATTGCTGTTTCTTTAATTATGAATGAAGCTGAGCAATTTCTCATAATTAAAAAAAATTTATGCATATTTCTGTTTCTTCCAATTGCCCATACCTAATTGCCTTTATGTTACAGATAGTTTCTAAATGTGCTATTTGTTTTAGTGTAAATAATTTGTTATGTAGTCAGACTTGTCAATTCTTTTTAGAATTGCTTCTGGGTTTTATCTTTTGTTTAGAACATATTTATCCACTCCTCGCTTATTATTTTAAAAATCCCATGATTTCCTCTAGTTCTTTTCTTTAAATGTAATTCTGCACTTTTCATATTTGATCCATCTTAACTTTATTTTAGGATAAGAAATGAGGTAGAAATTGACTCAGACTTTGAGTGAGCTGATCAATTGTCCCCATACCATTTATTTTTTTTTAAATATATTTTATTGATTTTTTACAGAGAGGAAGGGAGAGAGATAGAGAGTTAGAAACATCGATGAGAGAGAAACATCAATAAGCTGCCTCCTGCACATCTCCCACTGGGGACGTGCCTGCAACCCAGGTACATGCCCTTGACCGGAATCGAACCTGGGACCCTTCAGTCCGCAGGCTGACGCTCTATCCACTGAGCCAAACCGGTTTCGGCCCCATACCATTTATTGAATAATCCTTTTCCACTTAATTTTCATGTCTATTTCAGTGTATTTCTGGAATCTGTCTTCTGTTCAATGAAACTTGACAGTTCTTAAAACAATATACCTCTATCTAACTCATTTTATATATTTAGTAGGAAATACACAATTTATGGAATACCGTCATTATTAAAGTTATAGAATCAGATCAATCTGAGTCCCCCATACATACTATAGTAACACCACTTATTTGTATAGTTTTTCTTTTGCAAAAGCCTTTCCACAGGTATTCATCCTTTTAATGTCTATAACTGTATATTCACTTAATTGATTCTGACACTAAAGGTCTAGAAATTCTGTCTTAATCTGGTTTTCTCAGTCTACTGCTCATCCCACTACACCAAAGGTAATATCAACTCAGTGATCTATACTAATAAAAGGGCAATATGCAAATTAGTCAGCACGCCCTCATGCTACGACCAAACAGCAGGGGCGACCAGGCTGGCAGGAGGGGCAGAGAGGGGTGACCAAACGACCGAACAGCAGACTGTGTGGGGCGACCAGGCCTGAAGGGGAGGGGGCAGTTAGGGGCAACCGGGCTGGCCGGGGTCACTTAGGAGCGACCAGGCCAGAAGGGGGGGGGGGGCAGTTATGGACGATCAGGATGGCAGGCAGAGGTAGTTAGGGGTGATCAGGCTAGCAGGGGGGGCCTTTAGGGGCAATCAGGAAGGCAGGCAAGAGGTTAGGAGCCAGCGGTCCCAGATTGTGAGAGGGATGTCCCAGATTGGAGAGGGTAAAGGCTGGGCTGAGGCGACCTCCCACCCCATGCACAAATTTCATGCACTGGGCCTCTAGTTTAATAATAAAAAGATTGAAACTTACATATTATATATGCATTTATTATGTGATGTAATCTCATTTTTATAGACATAAGGACCTCTTAAAATTCTTAGAAGAATTGGGTAGAATATATATATATATATAATTTAAATATGTATTTATACCCTTTTATAGATGATAGAGCTATAGAGCTGTCCAGAGGAATTTCAGGAAACATAATTGACAAACATATTAAACAAAGGTAATTTTCACTAACCACTGAAATATAACCACTTCTGGCATATTCAGTGATAAGAACTTAGCAAAGTAAAAAAAAAAAAATATTCTGGAGAACATATGCATATATATGTAATTTACCAAGTCTAGGCTACCAGAGGAAACTGGCAAAAATTCACTCATTGAAGTGGAAGTGGAGCTCAGCCAAGTCATTAATCTCTACATCCCCTTGTTCTGATTCCAAACCAGAAAGAGTATGCGCCTTGTGTTTTCTGGTAAAGTACGGACCTATGCAACAATCAGCATGTTTTCCTAGACCAGAGCTAGGAACCCCCAACAATGAGGGTTTGTGAGTCCAAACTGGTTTCTCTAGGTGGGTGGTGAAATAATAGCCTACTACAGTCATTCATTCTTTCCCTCAAATGAACCATGTGTCCTGAAAAGTTCTGCTCAGTCACAGGGTAAAATCCCATTTTACATACAGTGTCTAGGTATGTTTGCCCATGAATAAGGTCAGCACACATGTTTAAACCCCACTAGGAAAGGAGAGCTTAGTTTTACAACTGATGGGAGACAGCCTTGGTTGATCTTTGTGTTCTCAAAGGCTCTGATGCTCAATTAGTGACCAATCATTAACCATGAAGTACTTAAGCATAAAATGTGAGGAAAGAGAAAACAATGACTGTCTTTAATGTCAATTATATTTAGCCTTAATTTAGCTCTTTAGGTCTTTTCCAAAAAGAATTTCCAAGGGTGCAGATATAGATATCTTAGGATATCAGAAGCATTCCCCTCCAGTTTGTAAGTGTAGAGAAAAAGAAATCTGTATCTGTAAACATATGTAAATCTAGGAGGATTCTTTTCAAACTTCATTTTTTAAAAGCCAGAAATATAATGTAGGAATAGCTTTTTATTTCTTTTTAATCTACTAAGGAAAAACAATAACTTTGAATTTTTACATAAATTCTTAAGGATTATCTTGACTCTCATCCCTCTTCCCACCACCCACAAAGAAGATTAAGGACTGTGGACTTCCTGCTGGAGGAAGTAATTGCTCAATCACTTTGGAATCCACTGGAACCCTTTGCAGTATTAATTAGTCAAGACAGACATATGCAATTGTAAAATATTCCTTTCTTTCCTTAGAGCTCAGAACTAGAAGTCAGTCTCTGATGCCTTCTGCTTGATATGCTGACATTCCAAGTTACACATTGCCCAAACTGGGGACCGATCTTATCTCAGCAAACTCATTGTTGCTTCCATGGGTGCCTTCCTATTTTTATATTAAACTCACCACATACTTTATATGAACATTTGCAGGATAGATCTGGCATAATTGCCAAGCAGTACTTAAAATAATCTACGTCACAGCTTTTAGGAGTCAAAAAGAGAAAGAGGGTTAGATGTCAGCATGTGAGATTGAAGAGACCATTAAAACCCTGCAAAGAAACAGGAGAGATTAAAATACAGCTCTTAGTGGCAGCGACTCATCTGCGCCACATTCCCTCAAGTCGCTAGTTCAGTCATTTCATAAGCATGCGCTCAGCTCCCACTACGGACGGGCGCACAGGCTAAGGCCCCTGATGCCCAGAGACCGCCCCTACACCCGCTCAGCCCCAAAGTATCTGTGTTCATGGAATTCTGTAAGTTCTGTCAAAAAATGGCAATTGCTTGTCATTCCAGACGAACTCTGTATGACAGTGATTATCCTTGTAGCAACGACAAAAAAAGTGGTCTTTAAACCGACCCCAATGTATTTAATGCAGGAGAGTCTCATTTTTCTGCCAAATACAAAAGAGTTTGCTTGGAGTAGGTCTTTCCTTCTTGCCAGTCGCAAAGCAAAAACTCCTCCTACCGCTCCAAAGAAACAAGGAAAAAAAAAAAAAAAGCCAGTCTTTCAATAGGAGTGTTTAGCGCCGTCTGGATAGGAGTCGGGCTGCCTACAGCACAGCTGCCAACAACTGTAGGGCTGGGGGCGCAGACGCGGAGCTCCCACCACGTAGCTGCCCCGCCTCCCCCGCCCGCCCCGCCTCCGTCCTGCGAGGGGTGGGGGGTAGGGGCGCTCCATTGGCCTCTGGGCGGGGACCTAGGAGGCGCCCCGCCAGCCTCCAGGCTGAACTGAGGGCTGGTTCGCAGAACCGCTGTCTCGGAGCCGAGAAGTCACACCCGTCTCGGGCCGCAGCTGAAGCCCCAGCCCACGTGGCGGCGGATACTGAACCGGCGGCAAAGAGTGCGGGTCGCGGCCCCGGCCCCGGCCCGGGCTGAGCCCATCGGGGACCACCCCAAACCATGTGCTCTAAGGGGGCTAGCTCCTCCCCTACTCTTCCACCCTGCACGCGTTTCTTGTCGCTCGTGGGATTAAAGAACTACGTTAACAAGAGACCTGAAATTCAGACCAAAACTTAGAAACGCTTCCCATCCGCTCCCAGCTGTTGGCGCGCCTCTGCCCCATCTCCGGTCCTGCCTTCTTCCCTTCCCCCCACTGTCCCCTTCCTTCCTCCTTTTTCCCCGGGCACCCTCCTTCCAAACTTCCATGTTCCTTGGAGGCCGTGAAGTTGAGGGGGTTTCAACTTTGGATTAGGGACCCTTCTTCTGCAATGTCCTGGGGCGGGGCCCTAGCATTGGGTTCAAATGGTCATGGGACTTAGTAACATTTCCAAAAGTTAAGCATTCTGTATTATCTTTCTTAAAGCGACCGCCAAAACTGAGCACCAGCCCCCATCCCCCCAAAACCGGGATCCGCCGGGCTCCGAGTGTTCGTGAGTCCCGCTGCAGACTCGCCGCGTGGCCTAACTGACTCGGAAGAAGGCACTTCTGGGCTTTGCATAGGCAAGGTCTCCCTCCCGCGTCCTGCAAACACTGAGATTTATGTCGCAGGTTCTGAATAAGAACACGAACGACTGAAGGGGAAGATAAGGTCCTCCTTTCTTGTGAAAACCGCTCCTTTCACTGGGTGGGTGGGTAGGAGGAAGAGACACGCTTTTTTCCCTCCACCTTGCTGGATTTCTCCAGCAGGGGGCGCCCACACCCGCCACAAAACTCCCTATTCCTAGACGTCTGGGTTCGGCAAGTCCTTTGCACGCCGCTGCGGGCAGATCCCAAGGAGCGCGCCGCCTCCCTCGCTCCTGGCTCCTCCCTTCTGGCCGGCCTCGGCGGCCACGAGAGGCAGGGATTTCACACTAGCCATTCATTTGTCAGCCTTGGGGGAGGGGACGCAGGAGAGAGAGAGAGAGAGACCGAGTAGCCGAGGCTGGGAGAGGGGAAGAGAGGCAGAGAAGATGGAGACAGAGGGAGAGACAAAGATGAGACAAGGGACCCGGTTGCCAGACTGCCTTTCTGCCTGTGAGCGCGCGCAAGGCGGGGCAGCTCCCAGGCTCCGCGGAGCTTTCTCCTCGCTCCCGCAGCATCTCCCCGGGACCAGCCGGACTAGCTGCGGCGCAGCTGGATCCCAGAGCACATAGTTTAGGCTATGACACTATTTTTCGACCTCGTTCTCCTCTGCTTAACACGCTGACCACTCCACGCCCAGCGACACAGACAGCGAGCCGGGACAGCCCTGATGCCCCCTAGTCCGCAAGCACCCGGGCTGCCGCCCAACAGCGCCCACGCCTCCGCAGGGCGGTGGGACGCTCAGCCGAGGGCGTCCCGCGGGGCTCCCGGCACTCGCTCTCCGCGGCCGCGGGACCCGCCAGTAAAGTTGCTCAACCAGGGCCGAGGGCTGGGAGGGGGTGGGGAGATGGAAGGAAAAGGAGGGCTGCCGTGGCCCGGGCGAGAGGGCTGGTCCTGGAGGCTCCAGATTCGAGTCCCCGCGCCACCTTTGTCTGTGGAGCGCTCGGAGCGCAGGTTTGCTCATTGAGACGGGAGCGACAGCCTCCACTCCGCTCTTCACAGGGAGATAAACTCTTGCACATCCCTGCTGGTTCAGGGCGAGCTTTTCCCGCCCAGGCGCCTCCTAGACCTCCGCGGTGCTCCAACACCCCCACCCCCATCCCCTGCTCCTTCCCGGCGGGTCGCTGCGCACCGCGCGCAGGACAAAAGAACCCGGGGGCACCGGGGGAGCCTTGACAGCCCCCAAGTCACCAAGGAGACGCAGCCCCAGGGCCCGGGACCTCCCCCGGCCGGACCTCCCCCAGACTGCCTGCGGGCGCAGGGGGGTCAGGTCCGCACAGGTCCCGGGCTGCTGGGGCGCGGGGTCCCCCTGTCAGGAGCTGCCCGGGAGCCGCTTTCCAGGAACGCAGGGAACTGACCGCACACCAGGGGCCGGGAACCAGGTGGCCCGCACCAAAGCGGCTTCGGGGACTTGTATGTGGGCAAGTCTCAGAGTCCCCATTCAAACTTTTGCCTCAGCAGGTTAACAAAAAAAATCAAGATATACCAGGGTTCCCCCTCTCCTCTCCAGCTCAAGACCCAACGACTTTTCTAGGGGTTCTCCTCCCTTCCCCCAAATCCCCCCCAAACCCGTTAGTACTTCTACCCCCACCCCACCTCGGGCTTCTTTTGTCTGCATCTTTTTCAGCACCCTGGTCCCTCCGTACTCCTCTCTGCAGACGTCCTTCTGAAAGTTACCTGCATTTTTAAAGTGCATATATTTTCTTAACGTCGCCCCACATCTACTTCTCTTTGCCTTAAAGCCTTCTATCAATTGCAATGTATTTCTTTCTTCTACGCTTGCTTTTTTTCCATAAGTTTTTTTTAAAGGGGAACAAAAGAAACGTGATTACCTTGAAAGGCGGCTTAGTGCAGTTTGTGGGAAACAATTCACCGCAGAGCTGCGCGAATGGGCTCGGCGTGCCCGGGCGGGTCACATAGGAAGCGCGGTGGCCTGGGGAAGGGTGCGGATGGTGCGGGACGGTGCTGGAAGATGCGGGAGGATGCGGGGCTGACCACAGATCCCAGTCCCAGCGCCTGACGGCAGCACTTAATGTTCGCGGCTGTTTCGCCCGCCCGCCTGGAGTTCCTCCCCAGAAAGGCTTGGGGCAGCTCGCCTGCAAGTTCAAATGCGGGTTGTGACACCCATCGTCATCATATCACTGTACCGTCAGCACCGAGGAGGAGACTCCGCGAGGAGGAGGAGGAGGAAGAGGAGGAGGGCTCATTCACCGGCTCCTGAAGCGCTCCGCTGCTCCAGCCACTCCTAAGAGCCCAGGCTTGGAAAGCAGCGGGGGGGCGGAAGGCAGCTCCCCGCGCTCGCTGCAGGGACCGCCTGCCTCCCTCCCAGGCACTCCCACCTCTCGGCGTTTCTTCCTGACAAGTACCAATCGGCTAGGGGACAGCAGCGCTCCCCATTCAGCGACTCACTAAGGAACATCGCGCTGTGCGCCAGGAAGCCGCTGCCCTCCCACCCCGTCCCCACCCCCACCTCCCCGCCCCCGCGCTGCCAGTTCTGGGTTAGGGGGAACGAGCCCCAGGCTCCGGTGGGGCAGGCCAGTTCTAGACAATTGAGTGCCGTCAGTACTTGGGAGCAAAGGAAACTGGAAAATCTGCACAGAACTTGGCTGCAACGTGTTTACGCAGCCACAGAGCCTCCCCGTCCCATCCGAGGGAAGTGTCAGGCGCTCGGCTTCGGCCAACCTGAGACACAGAAAGGAGATCCCTCGGAAACGTGGAGGGAAAGCATAGGAATCGCCCGCTGCCTTCCGCGGGACCTGCCCAATGGGAACCCAGCGGCATTGCGCAATCCACAAAGCCCCTTGGTGGTAAGGGCTGCACAGGAAGTTCTCGTGTTGGACTCAAACAGATCCTCTTGCTCTGACACAAACCTACGTGAAATCTAGATTCTGCGTTCTTCCTTCTTCTCTCCCTCCCTCTAAGTATCCCTCGAGGTAGAGTATTTAATAATTTTTCTGAGTGACAGAGACTCCTTGGATATATCATATCAATCACCTTCCTTGTGATCAGGAAGTGAAACCATGATCGTATTGATATGATTTTTGTTTTCAGCCAGGCCCACCCAACTACGTAAATAGCACCAACACATGGAAGAGTGGTGTGCATTGTGTTACAGAAGATTTCCAACAGGACCTTACAGAGCAAGGGGTCAACCAGTTGACACAAAGGATTTCTGCCCCTTAGAAAAAGAGGGACTTTGTGTTTTCCTTTTCTTTGAAGTCAAGTATGCCCTTATACAATGGGGACAAAATAAGTCCAAGGTGCACATCGGTTTAACACTGGGATTACTGGGAAGGACAGCAAACACTTCTTTCTGCACAGATATAGGAGCATCTTCATAATTCTCTCTGGCCTCTACTTAGGAATTTATATCAATCACAATCCCTCAGAACAGTGATGTTTAAAGGAGAAGATCCTCTTTCACTCTGAATTCTTTGAGTAGGTTGGCTGGAGCTCATATTTTAAAACTTGTAGTAACCTAGACTCTCGTCCATGAATATTTATAATATTTCTTTTATGAGTTTCTTTTGCAAGTTGTATGAGTCCTGTGTTACAGTTTTTAAGTAATAAAAGGTGGGTTTCAATGCTCAAAATGGACATGTTTCATTTCTTTATCGGTGAATGACATGACTATTAATTACAGGGTGTAGAAATCCTTTTGTTTCCACAATGATTTATCCTCATAGTTATTACACTACCATTCCTAACATTGAAATTCTATTTCATTAAATATTTAGAATAGCAGTCATACCACAGAATTGGACTTCAACCTTCACGTTGAACAGATAAGCAAACTAAGGCCCAGAAAGTGACTTTCCTCAAGTCACATGTTTAACAGCAGAGCTGGAACTAGAATGTAAATCCTGACTCCCGGTCCAGTGATCTTTTCAGTGCTCCTCATATCAATGTTATAATCAAGATGACTTCACTCAGAAAGGGAGAAAAATGAAATAAAAGGATTGCTATTGAAATTTATATTCCAGAATCAGTGTAGACCTTTCTCTGAAACACTTCAAGGTATGCATTATTCTCATTCTTAAATGTGAGTAAACTTAGTTGAGTTCCAAAGAGTTTACGTTTCTTGCCCAAGGCCACTTTCTAAGTGGTAGATCTGTCGACCTGAAAGCTCATTCTCTCTCTGGTATCCTGCTCTCCCTTCATAACACAGTTAAATAAAACATTTCTACAAAGGAGATCTACAGTAGAAACCAGCAACTAATAGCAGATTATGTCCATTTTCAGGAAAATGTTAATAGTTAACATTCATTATAAATAATGCCATCTACACATGATGGAACATGATGAAAAATTATGGGTCAGATACTCCTTACATCCTGAGATACTTTCCTTTAGCTTGCCAAATGTGTTTCTATAGCCCTCCAACGCTTATGGTTCTCTATAGTGTTCTTCCATAGGCATTACAACTCTTGTCCAATTAGTTCTACAGGGAAAAGGCATTTTCTCGGGCATACTTAAATAGTCAGAACATGGATCTTGTTGAAAAGCTTTATGCTACATGCCCTTGCTCTGACTTGTTACATTATTATTTAGAAAACCAGACACTTCTTCAGGCTGTTCTATAACTGCAATGGAATGACACCCCTGAATATCCGCTTTCTTTCTCTAAGGCATATTTTCACTCCTAGCTACCTGTAATAGTGAAAAAATAAAAAGGAAGGAATACTAGGTACATTCAGAATAGAGACTACAGCTGTATTATTTCTGTGTAACTCTTCTTGAGCTCCTCTCTCTCTCTCTCTCTCTCTCTCTCTCTCTCTCTCTCTCTTTCTCCTTCCCTCCCTTCTTCCCATCTTCTCTTATCAACTAAAGAGAATGAGAGAAGAGTTATTTCAGATTGCCCCATGTCTGAAAAATCATCAGACATTTTTGAATGGGAAAATATATTTTTTCAGCTTTTATAACCAAAAATGTGTTTGCCTACTACACCCAAGTCTGAATCAAACAGTAATTCAAATATCCTGTGACCCCCTTTATATCCTGTCCTTGTACTGGGGACGTTCCCTATGTAAACTCCACAGTCTGGGTGGAGATAAAGCAAGATCTTCACACTTGGTGCTGGTGGCTACAAGAAACCAGAAGCCAGAAAGTATGTGCCTTGCTTCCTTGCCTTGATCTTGTCTTTAGGAACTTGGCTGCGGTCAGTGGCAGCCAGCCAGTGACTTGAAGAAGAGAGGTGTAGTTGGCAGGTTTGTCTCCAGGGAATTTCATTATCTCCGTCTAAACCTCCACCTGAGGGCCTTTGGGATCGCATGTCAGTCTTCTTTTTTATTGATCAGGTGAAGTGTTCTGAGACACGGTATTATTTGTTGCTGCACTAAGGATGACAAGGTTTCAGTCTCATCCACATTCAGACAGCAGAGTTCACATTTCAAGTCCCTGATCTGGCTGGTCCTAGGTATAAGCAAATATCCTCTCTGGGTGGTGAAAGAATTTGACAGGTTAAAAATGCACCTTTAATGAACTCCAAAGACCCTAGAAAAAGGAAGCCAACCCTCTAAGATTGCTTCATTTAAAAAAAAAAAAAAAAAAACAAAACTTTTTTAAATTTACATATTAGGGACAGATATTTTATCCAACATTTTAAATCCACTTTGGTTTTTGAGAAAGCGCAGAAGTAATGGAAGGTTTTTGTTGTCTTCTTTAAAAATTAAAAGAAACCCTTCAAGAGGCAAAGTGTGGTGACAATCTCATTATACTTTAGCCTGAAGTCTATAAATCACTTAGAGAAATTAAACACAGGCAAATATCCTTGAAAGCCACAAAAAAATTGATTTCTTTCCCAGAAATCAGATACTGTCTTTGCTCCCCAACCCCCAAATCAAAATGTTACAGTAAAATGTTTCTTTCAAAAAAAAAGAGGGTTTTTTTTCTTCTCTGCTGTAAATGTCTTGTTCATGGTTGGGCAGATTTCTCCAGGACTTAACTGGAAGACCATCTACATCACGGCAGAACTATGCAAGCCAAAGCCAAGTTCCAACATGGAGTGATGGGAAAAAGGCTGGGCTGCTGAGAGGAGATGACTTCATTAGGGAGAAAGAGGCTCTCTGATTCTGTCCACGGGGCAGCCAAATGGTCCAGCACATCTGCACTCACCCCCGGGGAGGCTGCCTGGAGCAGAGTATCAAAAATGCCATCATTTTTTATAAAGAAAAAGATCAAGGCATAAATAAAGCAGCCCCACTAAAGTGAATCAACCTTACTCCTCTTCTTAGTCACTTTCTCAAACTCTTTTTGCCCCTCCCCATAGCCTGAACAATATAGGTCATGTTTTATAGATCATTTGGCTGAACCATGACAAAATGAAGAATCTGTTTTCTGAACACAAGGAAGCGGCAGAGATCTTGGAATCCGTGTGGCAGGGCAGAACAATTAGAGACTTTCTTAAGAGGCAAAACTTTCGCAGTTGCTGTTTATTTTCAGTGAGTACCAGACTCCATTTATTTAATTAGAGGACAATGAGACCCAGAGACAAGAAGCTTAATGAAAGCACTATGGATGCTGCAAAAAGGGCCACCGTGGCATCATTAGTTTCTCTGGGGAGCAAAAGCGGGAGGCAAGACAGGAAACCAGGAAGTTCCAAATAGTGAGAAGAATGTTTGGAAAGCTCTAATACAGGTATCGAAACAGGGCAAAGAACCAACACACAGGCGCTTCATTTTATTTCACCAGTAAAAGGAATTGCAGGACTAGTTGAATGTCAGAGACTTTATGCTCTTGCCACAAAATATGAGTGATCACATTTTAACCCTATGACTCAACGGAGATCAAATATTTGTTATAACTCAAAGAAAAAAGAAGAGAAGAATATTTATAAGACTCAGCAAATACCACAAACAGACTGTACTCAAGTTTATTTATATTTTCTTTGTTCAATTCAATATTTATTGAGCACCTTCTATATGCCCTGTTTAGACCTTAGGCATTAAGGAATTATTCAATAGCTAAAATACTCCCGTCCTAAAGGAGTTTATAATCTCTACAGAAAAATTAACTTATTAGAGTAGCCAAGGTTATGATTTATCTACATAGTGACTAATGAATTTAGAGGGGAAAAGTATTTTGTGTATGAGTCCATTGGCTGGTCTAGTCAACCATTTTTTACAAACATGCCATGACTACAAATGGATTAGGGAGATGATCGCTCAACAAATCTTTCTTTACTGGGAAATCTCTTTCATGTAACATATCCTACCAACATTGAATCCCAAGCATTAATCTTGTTGTATATGATGAAATTGGGTTTCTTATTTTCCCCTAATAAAAATGTTTGCTTAGATGACGTACTCAGGGTTCACTTTGTTTCCAGAAGTCTTCCAGAATTGATAAACCAAACCAAAGTTGAATGGTGGAAGGAAAGCATTAAAGTTCATCCCAACAAGAAAAGGTCAGAGACACTGACCATTCCAAGAACACCAGAGTGAGTCTCTGCTGGGCAAGAGTATCAAATGTACCCATTAGAAACCAAGAGGAAAGAACAACGTGGTAAAAATTATTACTATTCTTAGTCATCATAAAGCTGAAATAAATTGATTAAAACATAGTATTGAATTTACTGACTTCTCTCAAAACTGCAGTTGTCAATGTATAATGGCCCTTCCTATGCCCCGTTTCTGCGACACCTTTGAGGCCTTTTTGTCTTTTTTTTTTCTTTCTCTTTGTTGGTAGCTGCCTCCTCCCTCCCATATCTATTCCCCCCCCCTTTTTTATTGAGATATAATTAACATGACATTGTGTAAGTTTACAGAGTATAATGTGATAATTAAATACCTGTATATATTGTGAAATGCTTACCACAATAAAAGTTGTTTACGACATCCTCTGCCTCACACAATTGCCTTTTTGTTGTTGTTTTGGTGAGAATATTAAAGCTCTACTCTCAGAGCTGCTTTCAAGTATACAATACGGTATTGTTAACCATAGTCACCATGCTGTACATGAGATCTCTGGAGCTTATTCACCTTACAACTGAAAGTTTGTACCCTTTGGTCAACATCTCCCTATTTCCCACACATCTTCAGCCCCTGACAATCAGCATTCTACTCTCAACCCAATAAAAAGGCCATATATGACAAGCCCAGAGCTAAAATCATACTCAGTGGTAAAAGGTTGAAGGATTACTCACAAAGATCAGAAACAAGACAAAGGCACCCACTCTTGATAATATTAGAAGTCCTGGCCAGAGCAATTAGGGAAGAAAAAGGAAATAAAAGATGTTCAAATCAGAAAGAAAGAAAAATTGTCCTTGTTTGCTGATGACATGATCTTAAACAAAGAAAATCCTAAAGACTTCACACAAAAATTGTTCGAGCTGATAAATTCAGTACTGGTTCAAGCTACAAAATCAACATACAAAAATTATTTGCATTTCTATACAATAACAACTATCTAAAAAAGAACTAAAGACGGCAATCCCATTTACAACAGCAGTGAAACAATACAATACTTAGGAATAAATTTAACCAAGTAAGTGAAAGATCTGTGTACTGAGAACTGGTAGACACCATAGAAAGAAATTGAAGAAAACACAAATAAATGGGAAGATATCTGTGTTCATAGATTGGAAAAATGACCATACTACCCAAAGCCATCTATAGATTCAATCCCTATCAAAATTCCAACGAAATTTGTCACAAAAATAGAAAAAAAACCCATGATGTCTATCTTAGTTTGGTTTCCCACAGAGGTAAGCCCTGAGACAAGGATTTAAATGCAAGTACTGTAGTTTACTTGGGGGGTGAGTCCTAAAACATCTTCAGAGAGGTAGGAAGTGAGAGGGAAGGGAAGGAGGCTAGTGAAGGGTACATGTCAAGCAGGTTGCCACTATGGGCAACTGGAGTTTATTCCCACTGGGGAAGGCAGGGAAACAGTGGAGAACGTGTACCTCAGGGGTTTCCCAACTGAGAGAGAGGGAGCTGGAGCATTTATACACCAGTCCTGGGTGGAAGGCTTTTCCAAGAGGTGTTTTCCCCTGCCACTTCTGCATGTGAGGGGTAGACCGGGCTCCCGTGGCGTGAGAGAGCTCTCAGGTTATAAGATGCAGGGGCTGCAGTGAGAAGGGTCAGCATGCACAGACATGATAAAGGTGAAGGGATATGCGTGGGGCATCATCACATATGCCATAATTCCCAATCTTGTAGTCACCACCAAGACTGACTAGATAGTGGGACTGGCTACAACAGGTTTCCTACCTTAGCTGTGTGCCGAGCCAGCTCAGCCAGGTTCAGTGAGCCTGAAAGGGGGCGGTGAAGGATTGAGAAAAGACAGACACGAGAAAAAAGCTGGGTCTGGGATGCTGTCCTCTCTGATGGAGAGCTAGCAACAGTGCCACGGCCTGTAAGCCGTGTCTTTACTTTATAGCCAGATTCCACGAGGCAAAGTAAGGGCGTGGTTACAACGTTCTCCTGGGTTTCAAATCTACTCAATTACATGCACCTGATCAAGTTTTGTTTACTTGCTGCCCCTCCTACAGCAGTGGTTCTCAGCCTTGGCTGCACATTAGAATCACCTGGGAATCTTTTTAAAATCCTGATTTCTGGGCCTCATCCTCCGGAAATTCTGTTTCTTTGTTACTAATGTTGTGGCCTCACCCCATAACAAAGAAACAGAATTTCCGGAGGATGGGGCCCAGAAATCAGGATTTTAAAAAGATTCCCAGGTGATTCTAATGTGCAGCCAAGGTTGAGAACCAGTGTCCTACAGCCTATATCACTTAGCCACATGGGACCACAGGTTCGGACCATAGGTTCAAGCTTACAACTATAGCCTTTGACTATAATTGTGCTGGGAGGGCTTTGCCCTCCAAGCTAGGACTTGCACGTGGCCATGAGAGGACTGTGCCCTCTCATTAGTCCCAGGCTTGAACCTGTCCAAACACTGTGGCCGCTCTCCACAAGTTGAGACAAGATGAGGTGGCAAATCCTAGCATATCAGGGAGATGTGTGAACCTATTCAGTGGCTCCTCCCTCCTTCCCAGAGCATCTTCCCAGCCTCGCACCCAGTACTGCCCCTTTAGCAGGATCTTCAGCCTGAATCTCAGTGCCTCTTCTCCCACACAGATCTGGCTTGACTCCCTCACATGTGCCTCAACTCCTAGGAAGAACCAGCCAAATGAGGCTTGAAACCTCTTGTCCTGAGAATCATAAATGAATCTTAAATTTATGGAAATTAAAGAACAGAAGGGCTGTAAATGTGTCTAATGCAAAGTCATCTTACTTCAGACTTGGGGTCATTGGTGGAAGCTCCGTGATGATACATGCAGTTCCTTAGCACATGCCTGGTCCAGGCTAGGAACCAAATACATATGTGTTGAATAGAAATGGAATGCCTACATCTGTCAAGTGTTTTCTATGTCCTGAGAATATCAATGGAGAATAGAGGTAGAAATAGGAATAAAACATACCTTCTGCTTCAAAAAATGTGGCAAACGCAACTGCATTACCAAGGTCATGAGGATACCATAAAAGAGTGAAACAGGCAAAGAATGAACAATAGAGAATGGTGAGGAGCGTGGCACTTAGTTCCAGCCACTGGTGAGGCGGGACTGTTGGTTCAGTGCTTCCCACTCTTAAAACATTAAATAGGCCAAACAAAACTGCTCTTTGGGCTGCATTCCACCGGAAGGACCCTAAGATTGTCCCCACACATTTAAATGTTCAAAGGGAAGGCTGATGGCAAGCAAGCAAAAGTTTATCCCCTTTATCTACTCTTTCCTTTTCTTCTTCTTTTGTATTTCCTATCAGTAAACACCCTTATGAATCCTCAAGAGGCCAACGTGTTCTCCCAGAGGCCTAGGGAGGGGAAGAAGCCATGACAGGAAGAGTTCAAGAAAGGAAGGAGACTGGTACATGAGAACTTCTGAAGAAACAAGGAAGACTGAGACCAAAAGGTGGCAGACAGGCAAGAAGCCCCCTTCCTGCCCAGCTCCCTCCTCTGAGCCATCTGACCTCACCACATGCTGCCAGCAGCCCTGACTCCACTGGAGCCCCCATTACAGGGGCCAAGAAAGTCAACGTTCCCCTTGTGGTGGAGGGATCCGAATCTCCAGCATCCCAGTGGCAACAGTGGTTGCAATTGCCTAAGGGGCCTGGAACAATCCCACTGTTGACCCTGCACATCCTCCACCAGTAGGCTCCACAGAATTTGATATCTTGAGACAATGTAGTCTGAATCTAAAAGAACAATGTGAAACTGGCACATCAGGCTGTAAATAAAATAAAAAAGAATACCTATGGGGCAAAGTCGATTGCATTTTGGAGGGGAAAGAAGTGGGGAAGCAGATTTCAGAGTACTCACACCTGAGGAGCAGCCAGGAACTTGATAATGATTAGGAATTATTTCCTAATGTGACCCAAGTAAAATTTCAATAATCTGTGGTAGAAATTTTGATTATTGTCTTCCCCACCAGCACTCAAGATGAAGAAAGGAAGACTCCCTGGCAAGTATCTAAAAGTTGGAGAATCCACCATCCATTGGCATCAGATTTCACCTCCCACACCTCGCCCCCAGCCATTTCTTTTATAGTTTCCTAAATCAGAATAAAAGTTTGTGGTGAGGAATGTCAATTTCAACTACAGGACACAATGAATGTTAAGATTTGAAATTATCATATTAAAGATCTACTCTCAGATTGCATAAGTGTCTTTACATTTGGGTAGAACATTAGCATTTTCAAAGTTAATGTTTATCAAGTCACAAAATGACTAATCCCTAGTTGGCTTAATCCTTGAACTGTCCCTGTATAGTGTATGTGGGAAATATTAATGGGCCCTCTGGCAGAGACTTCTAGTTGCTCCCTATGTTAAAAATATACCCAGGATTTGATTTAATCAGGCTTGGTAAGATAGCAGACACGGAAATTATTATCATCTAGGGATTCACAGATCCCTAGAAATAGATGCACAGCATGCCATGTAGGGCCCTATGCAGCAGGGACAGGGACAGTGGGGGGCCAGAAGAGGTATGAAAGCAGAGCCTGACCCGGAACCTTTATTGGGGTTTGGGGGTAACCCATACCTTTGAGTTGCTGTGTACAATTATGCAAGCATCTTTCACATTTTACCGTGCACACAACCTCTGTCTTGCACAGCACAACCTCTGTACTGTACATGGCAGCCCTGAAAACAGTCCCATTTCCTAGATGAGGACAAGAACTCTCAAGGAGGTTTGGCCATACCTTTAGTATATCCTAGATCCAATGCCCTATAAGGATTATAGAGTCGATAGTGGATAATTTGCCAGTTTCAGTATAACATGAAATACAGTAGCACATCAACCTTCTTAGGCAAAAGGTAAAAATATGTTAAGGACTAGAATATTTACTTACTTAAAAGTAATAAATTTAAAGAAAAAGGGAGTTGGATGCAAAGGAGCAGGATACAGTATCTTCTTAAATCCAACAGCCAAGTGCCAGGCCCTGCGCAGGGGCAGTTACGAAGCCTGTGTGTGGGTCTATCATTTGCATGCATTAGGATGGAAATTGAGCGTCCATATTTTCCTTACACGTCCCAGGGAAGTGATTGCACTTCCCAAGATCCCTTTGTACTCATAATTACTTGATTTGTGAACCAAATGTGTGGTTTGAGGATGGAAATAGGTATACAGTAACTCCAGTTGGGAGGTCCAATTTTGACCTCAATGATGAGAGATTTTTTTTTTTTTTTATAAAAGCAAGATTAGATATAGGATTCAAATTTAGTTTATTTAAAACATTTGGTATTTTGAATTAATTTAGTTTAAGGGTCCAATTTGATTTTCTGTACTTAAAATTGCTGGGAGATGCAGTTAAGTGATAATTGAAATAATTAATTTTCAATAAGAAAACAAGTACAAAGTATCATTTTTATCAGTAGGATATATCATATCAACTTTGCAGTCTTAATAAAGATAGTGTCAAAATTTTGTATTTAAGTAAATCATAACAACATTCTATTATTATCTGCTAGTTGTTCTAAAACACACGTGCATAATACTAACCACTGCAAAATTGAATTATACCTCCGCAGACCTAACAGATGCTTTTTGAAAAATGCCCTGGGATTCATAGTTTAATTCACAACAGTTTTTCCATTCCTTGAAAAGTCATTCCCCACCCCACCCCACCCCCCCTGTGCAAGTATGTTCCATAGGAAATGGAATAGTCTTAAAAGCAAGTATTCTTTATTGATTCAGATGTTGTCCTACCCATAACTAGTGCTGTATTACTATAAACATAAACTGTTCTATCTACTATACCACACGTTGTAATTAGTAGAGGGCTTTCAACTGCTCCCTTATTGCTTTAAAATTAGCTTTGCATTTGCAAGGCAGAGATGGCCCCCACCCCCCTCTGAGAGCTAGAAGTGACTCCACCTGTGGCCTGAGGCAAAGACTCCTGGGTGTGCTGGGCTCGCATGGCTGCTGGTGGCTGACATGGGGCAGTACTGTGGCCATCTTGAAATAATGATTTTGGAACAATTTCAACTTAAAATGCTGGGTAAAGGTACATTCAAAAAAGTTTGCAGCCAGTCAAATTGAATAGGACAACTGCCATTAGGGTTTTTTTTAAAGGATGTTCTCATTTGACAAAGTAAATGCACAAGGCTGGCCATTGAGTTCTAACTTCTATTTTGGAGAAAAATCTAATCATGAAATGATCTCTCTGTTACGGAGACCAAAACATTTTGCTTCCAGGAAGCATTTATCCAAACGATACAAAAGATGCTACAATCTCAAAGGTGCTTGTTTTAAACTTCTCTTTCATTCTCCAAATATGATTATGATAGCAATAAGCACAATGACAATAATAGAAATAGCCACCAATTGTTGACCAAGATATGATCGAGTCCCACTGCTCCTTCCCTGTACACTGTACCATATTAGTCTTGTACAGTCATCTATTGCCACGTGTTTGGAAGAGGTAAGAGAAAGGGGCTGAGGCACAGAGAACAGGAGCCAGATTATAACACACAATCTCAGATATGTCTTATGAGAGCATTACAGTGTGGATTTAGTGTGATGAATTTTATTCTTATTGTCAGACCTGAGAGACCATCTGGTACAAAGCATAATTTCCTCTAGGACAGCGATTTTCAACCTTTTTTCTTATGGCACACATAAGCTGATTACTAAAATTCTGTGGCACACCAAAAAAGATATATTTTGTCGATCTGAAGAAAATAGGTATCATTTTGATGCATTCACACCAGACAGCAATTGTGTTGGCTGTTGTCATTTCTTTATTTGACAATCGAAGGGAATAGAGGCCAGTGTCCCTGACTAAATAGTGAAATATTGAATGTTTTAAAAATTCTTGAGGCTGAATATCACCCCTCAAGGAAAAGGTTGCTTCTGAATTTCCAAAGAATAGATTCACTGTAACTTCCCAGGGCGTTGTTTCTATTTGGGGAAGGGGCCACTCCCCCCCCCCCCCCCCCCCCCTTACCAAGCTGAAGCTGAACAGAACATGGACTGCCCAGCCTGCACTCTCCTAAAAACAAAACAAAGCCGGGGGTGGGGTGGTGGCAAAACTACTTATCACACTTAAGTGGCCTCAGGCTTAGTTAAGTGCTCCGCAAATCCTTGCCATCCTGGACGTCCTGATAAACACTGTTCTGGGGACATTTTATTTTGATTTTGATAATTTGTCATATACCTCATGCAGCTTTACTAATGAACACAGAAAAATCAATTGCTGTTTTGTTCCATTGCTTGTTCAATGAAAAGCTTCTTTTTACCTTCCTACCCTGCCCCCCCCCCGCCCCCCCCTTGTTTCAAAGTAACACAACACGATAGCATCAGCCTTGGGTTTGAGCCCTCACAGATAGAAATGTTCTTGACATGGGCTCAGTAGGACTTTGTGTAATAACTTTGCCCATGTTCTCAGACTCCTATCAGTCCCAGAGGTAGTCATAACAAACACGATCTGAAGCTTCAGAATCTTCAGGAAATTCTGGCCTTTAAGAAAAGGAAAAAAAAAACAACAACAAAAACTGTCTTTGGAGGTTTCTCTAAAGCCAACGCAATGTTTACAAATTGGGCCAATAATCTATAAAAATAAAACCAGGGATTATTTTAAAAGATAGCTAAGAAATCTTTGTTTATACAGTACTAAAAATTATAGAGAAAATTTTCCAACAAAAGTGAGACAGTGATTTCATTAGAATAGGACTCCTTATAGGAAACACGAACATTAAAATGTTTGCATTTCAAGTGTTCTTACATAAAGTGAAAGTGGGATTTAGAAAAGTAGTTTATTACATTTTCATAAAGTGTAAAGCTTATAAAGCATGTTTAGTAAACATCAGTTCATTTGAGGTGGTCTTGTTGCCATGTCACATTTAGCTTACCGGGAAAAGTTTAGTCCAGACCCAAATTATTTTCGTTTTACTGATACACCACTTAGAGATACCATGCACTTAGCAATCCTAGGTCACACACACTGTGCCCTGAAGTGTATATCGCTGCTAACCTCCTCAAGTTCATCTATTTTTGTTACTTCTAGTCCACAAAGCACGATGGGGTTTATGTTTTGTTATTTCTGGAAATTACAATAGCCTAATGCACTCCTAATGAATACTTTTCATGTTTCAGAAATTTCCAAATCAAATATTGATGATTTTTTTTTTACAATAAATTGACTTAGAACTTAATTTCCCTGTGGCTTCTACCTTTGAAAACATCTGCTGTTTTATAGCATCCTGCTTGCCTTCATATAGGTTGTTTTTATAACCTGTAAACTTCTTTCCCTGTTCCCACCTTTGTTTATCTGAGGGGGGGGGGGGCGGGGGGGGGGGAAGTGACCTAAATTTCAAGACCTGGATTAAGCTTTGGCACTCCATGGAGTTTTTCTGAAGTGACCTCCCTGATGTACCCCAACCTCACCTCCTCTGCTGCCTCTCAAAAGAGGTAGCTGCCGTAAGTTACATGTGCTTCCATTACTACATTTATCCCAGCAATGCTACAGTTCATGGATTATATAATTACATGAGACTTTAAAATCAAGGACCGTTATTTTGTTTGTTTGTTTGTTTGTTTGTTTGTTTGTTTTTTCCCCTGTACTTGTATCTCAAAATTTTGGAGCAGTGCTTGATACCTAAATATCCTAAAAAACTACTTGGTAGAACATAAAAACGAATGATGAGAAAGAGCACACCTAGTTTCTATTTCAAAGATATTTTTGTTTCCTTCTCAAAATGAAGTAAAATCATTAGTGCACATATTTCATCATTAAAAAATCATTCATGATGCCGAAACCGGTTTGGCTCAGTGGATAGAGCGTCGGCCTGCAGACTGAAAGGTCCCAGGTTCGATTCCGGTCAAGGGCATGTACCTTGGTTGCGGGCACATCCCCAGTAGGAGATGTGCAGGAGGCAGCTGATTGGTGTTTCTCTCTCATCGATATTTCTGACTCTCTATCTCTCTCCCTTTCTCTCTGTAAAAAATCAATAAAATATATTTTTAAAAAAATCATTCATGATTATGCTAAGCATAATAAGCCAGTCAGAGAAAGACAGATACACATGATCTCATTCATATGTGGAATCTAAAGAACAAATATAAACTGATGAACAAAATAGATCGAAAGACACAGAAGCAGGGACAGTCTGTGGAATCTCAGAGGGAAGTGGGGGGGGGGTGAGTGGTTAGGTGGGTGGGTGGGAAGAGATCAACCAAAGAACTTATATGCATATATGCATAACGCTCAGGCACAGACAATAGTGTGGTGAATGCCTGGGGAGTGGGTGCAGATATGGACTAGAAGGGGTCAATGGGGAAAAAAAGAAGACTTGTGTAATATTTTCAACAATAAAGATTAAATAAAAAATTATCCATGGACATATAAAGGTTGAAATAGCAATAGACTGCCTAGGTTTGAAATGTGGCTTCACCACTTTACTAGCTAAATAATCTGAAAAAGTGATTTAATTCTATTCTCTTCCCCAAAAGAAGTCCTCAATCTACTGATCCTTAAACTAGGGAGATTATAACACTACTTACCTATTAGGGGGGACTTAGCCCAAGGCCCAGCACATGGGAGCAGCTCTTGTAAATGACCAGGTGTCAGGCTAGCAATCTATTCTCCTTTCAAAAAGCTGAGGAAAAATCCTCATTTTGTGGTGGTTTTCCTTCCTCCTCCTTCTTGTCCTGCTCCTCTTCCTCCCCTTCTCCTCCCCCTCCTCCTCATCCTGCAGGTTTATTGAGATATGACTGACAAATATATTGATGGGTACAAAGTTGCAAGATGAAAAAAATTCTGGCGATGGTTGCATAATGATATAAATGGACTTTATGTCACTGAACTGTATAATTCAACATTATTAAAATGGTAAATTTTGTGCTATGTATATTTTACCATAATTTTGTACATTTAAAAAATATTTTAAATGACATACAATAAGCTTCACATATTAAAAGTTTACAATATATTTTGACAACTTTTGGCATATGTATACACCCATGACACCATTACCATAGTAAAAACAATGAACATATTTATAATCTCCAAAATATTCATTGTGTCACTGTGTAATCCTGCCCTTCCTCCATCCCCACCCAGTCAACCACTAATCTTTCTGTCACTATGGATTAATGTATATTTTCTAGAATTTTACGTAAATGGAATCAATATGTACTTTATTTTGTCTGGCTTCTTTCTTGGAGATTTATCCATGCTGCTGTATCAACAGAGCATTCCTTTTTATTGCTGAGGCGTATTCCATTGTATGTATTATATCACAGTGTGTTTATCCACTCATCTCTTGATGGACATTTGGGTTGTTTCAGTGTTTTAGCCATTACAAATAAAGATGCCATGAATGGTTGCATACAAATCTTTCTAAGGACATATGTTTTCATCCTCTTGGGTAAATAACTAGGAGTGGAATGCCTGGATCTGATGGTAGGTATATGTTTAGCTTTTCTAAGAAACAGCTAAATTGTTTCCCAAAGTCACTGAGCATTTTACACGACCACCAGCAGTGCCTGAGAGTTTCAGGTCCTCCATGGCCTGGGCAGTTGGCACCTGAGAGAAACGCTCTCCAGGCAGTGAACTGGACCCACAGTAAGGCTTAACTTACTCATTTCCTGTCTATCGAGTGTCACTATTCTTTCCTGCCTGTTGTCCAGTCACTTGAAAGCCACTGTTTCATATATTTTGTTCAGTTTTCCAGCGCTTCTGGAGGAGAATAAATCTAGGCCCTTCTATTCCATCTTGGCCACAAGTGTGAAGTCTTGCACTTCTTCATTCGTATGGTGTGAACAGTTAGATTTACCAAGTAAGCCAAGAAAGTTGTGATCGTTAAATGAAATCGCAGTCATATTTCATGCCTTCTAATAGTTCGGTTTACAATGGACACCAAATGATTAGTCTACTACTTATATTGTGTTACATGTGGATGTTGGATCTCTATTACAAAGTACACTGAACATAAGAAAATGCAATTTCTCACCTATTGGTATGGGGAGAAGAGAAGCAAGGGACATAGATCACTTTTGCATGGCCAGTTTGCTGATTTCTTACTATTTGCACATTAGCACCAGAGAAGACAGTGGACTGTGGAGTTGCTTAGTGCTGCACCCAGTCCATTGAAAGAACTTAATAAGTGAAGATGCTTGTCGATTCAGTTTGGGTAACTTAGAAACCCAATTACACCTAAGCTGAGTTGCGAAAGCTACTTCTAAGGAATTTTCACTTCACACTACTTTATCTCTGATGAGGTTCATCAAGCAACTCTCTCATTAAATTGGATTTTTAGAGAATCTGCTTGCCCTCGGAACTCTGCTGGCTGATTAAGAGATACCACCTTAAGCTTTGCATCTTTTCTGGTGTCAACGGGGTGCTTCATTTGTTAAGACAGTATTTCCTGGCTTTGAGGAGTTAGTGCAAGCTTAATGCAGTCTTCCAACAACCCAAAAGGAAGGTCAGCCCCTGACACACTCTTATCTGGGGCCACTGGTTATCAGTGCTTGGGAGGTCAGAGGGGATCTGAGTGTTCTAATTAGTGCACATTTTAAATACCCATTTCCTTTCTGTTATCCACCTCTACATCATTTCAAAAGCCAATCCGAGGAGAAAATTATTCTAGCCTGTGGGTGAAACAACTGGTGTACACACATCTGAGGTGGTGGAGGAGGGAAGTGGCAAACCTTCCGGGGAAGTGAATGGTTCCCAGAAGCTTGATCTGTCTCTGGGGGAGCCTTTCCCAGGTGGGGGGTGTCCCAAGGCAAGGACGAGGCCCGACTACAAGGTGCTCATTTACGATAAATTCCTCCAATGCAGGTTCAGATGGGGGATGAAACTGGGGAAGTGAAATACCCTCACTATGTATAAAGACCCGAAGAGAAATGTGCCTGCCGGGAGCCAGTCCATCCTTGCTGTTTCAAGGGACCTGGCATATAGGGCATACTGTTCTTAATATGTTTGCTCACCTTCTTGGCACTATGTGTTTTAACCAAGGTCACCTCTCTGAAAAAGGTTGTTTCCCCAGGTAGGGATTTTCCCCTGAAGTTAGGGAGGGAATAAAACCCCTTAACTAAGTGCCAGGCGGGTAATTAATCACTTTAACTACGAACAATCATGCTTAAGCTACATAATCTTTACTCCCTGGAATGGAGATAAGAAACGCCCTAACCTTTGGAATAGAGATTGATAGGATTGAAATCAACTGGTATAAATACAGATGTAACAAGACAACAGGACACAGAACCTAGACACAGAACCTACACAGAACCTAGAGACAGAAGAACTTCACTGGAGAGAACATGGCAAAAGATCCTGGACAGAAACTGGCCACAGAACCTAGAGACAGAACCTAGTGAGAGAACATGGCTGAAGAACCTAGAGACAGAACCTGGCTACAGAACCTGGATAGAACATGGCAAGAGAACCTGACTAGAACCTGGTGACTGAACCTGGCTGGAGAAACTAGACAGAATCTGGCTGGAGAACCTAGCAAGAGAACATGGACATAAAACCTGGCTGGAGATCCTGAACAGAACTTGGCTGGAGATCCAGACCAGAGCTTGGCTGGAGATCCTGGCTAGAGATCCTGGCTAGGCTGCTGATCAACTGAACGTTGCCTCTGTGTCGTTCCTTCTTCTCCGACTCCGTCCACACCTTTGGGGACCCCTGGACCCGCTGGGGTTGGGCCCCAGCATGTGCCCACTTCTCAAGAGCTTTAAACATTGAAGTTTTTGATGCCTACAGGCCTAAGTAAGGCAAAACAAAAATAATAGTGAAGAGTGAAAGAGGAGAGAACGCTTAAGTTGTGTAGGCCAAAGACTTTAAAAACTATCAACTCAATGTTTTAAAATTATTGGAAAATCAATATTTTAATATTTTTCCACTTTTTATTGTGGTAAAATACACATATAATAACATTTATCATTTTAAATATAATTCAGTGGTATTAAGTACATTCACATGATTGTGCAACCATCGCCACCATCCATCTGTGGAACTCTTTTCATCTTGCAAAACTGAAATTCTTTAAGCATTAACCGTAATTTCTCATTCCTCTGTCCTAGCCCCTGGCAACCACCATTCTGTCTTCTGTCTTTATGATTTTGAGTATTCTACACACCTCAGATAATTGAAAAGTCTAGCTTTATGCCAGTACTGTACTGTTTTGATTACTGTGGCTTTGTAGTTTTTGTTTCTTTGTTTTTATTGATTTCAGAGAGGAAGGGAGAGGGAAAGGGAGCTAAAAATATCAATGATGAGAGGGAATCATTGATTGGATGCCTCCTGCACGCCCCACACTGGGGATCAAGCCTGCAACCTGGGCATGTGCCCTGACCAGGAATCAAACTGTGACCTCCTGGTTCATAGGTCGATGTTCAACCACTGAGCCATGCCAGCTGGGCTGTAGTAATTTTCGAAATCAGAAATTATGAGTCTTCCAACTTTGTTCTTCTTTTTCAGGATTTTTTTTTCTTGGCTATTTGGGATTCCTTGAGATTCCAACCAATTTTAGAATAGGTTTCTCTATTTCTGTAAAAAATGTCATTGGAATTTTGATAGGAATTGCCTTACATTTGTAGCTTGCTTTGGATAGAATTGACATCTTAATAATATTAAGTCTGATGGGGAACTCAAGAAGTTAAACTTTTTTAGTTGTAGATATATAGCTAACAATAGGCTTGGCAATTAATGCATAAAGAAAGCTATTGTTCCAGGGGCTGGAAGGCATGACTGGACCTGCCCAGACTTTAGCAGCCGGGAAAGCAATTGACTTTCATCCCCAGGACTGCAGGTGACTAAGGTAGCTCCAGGGGGAGAACATCCACAGCACAGGGTGCAGATAAAGAGCCGCCAGTCAGCAGATGAAGGGATGCTAGGAAAATCTACAAACTGCAGCTTCTATCTGATTAACCTCCTCCCTGAATTCCAAACCCTTTACCTACACTTTTCTTCTCCTTATGAAGAGGGTCGGCTTGAGATGAGATGTCAGATGTCCTTTTTAGGTTGCATAACCCTCCTTCTTCTCAGATCACAGGCCATCTGAATAAAGCGCCATCAAGATTCAATCCTTGCCCTGGCTGGTTTGGCTCAGTGGATAGAGCTTGAGCCTGCAGACTGAGGGTCCCGGGTTCGATTCCAGTCAAGGGCACATGCCTGGGTTGCGGGCTCCATCCTCAGTGGGGGGCATGCGGGAGGCAGCTGATCAATGATTGTCTCTCATCATTGATGTTCTTTTTTTTTTTTTTTTAAATATATTTTATTGCTTTTTTACAGAGAGGAAGGGAGAGAGATAGAGAGTTAGAAACATCGATCAGCTGCCTCCTGCACATCTCCTACTAGGGATGTGCCCGCAACCCAGGTACATGCCCTTGACTGGAATCGAACCTGGGACCTTTCAGTCCGCAGGCCGACGCTCTATCCACCGAGCCAAACCGGTTTCGGCATCATTGATGTTCTTATCTCTCACTCCCTCTTCCTTCTTCTCTGAAATCAATTATATATATAATAAATGATTCAATCCTTGTCTCTCCTTATTGGTTCTGGGAGTGACTGGCAGCAGGAACACCGACTTTTCTGGTTTCAAGTTTCCCAATTCATAAACACAAAATGTCTTCCCATTTATCTGTCTGCTTTAATTTCTTTTCAGCAATGTCTTTGATGCTTCGATGTATAAGTCCTCCACCTCCTCAGTTAAATTAATTCCTAAGTATTTTATTCTTTTTGGTGCTATTGTAAATCAATTTTTTCTTAAAAATTTTTCAGATTATTTTTTGGTAATTTAAAAACCAATTTTAATACCAAATTAGAAATAACATGAATAGCTCTGGCCATGGAAATAACTTGAATCTAAAATTAGAGTCAATTCACAGGTTATGAATTGAAGCCAACTGAAAAAACAAAACAAAACCCTATTAGCTCCCTTAGGTATTCCAGGTTGAAATATACAAGGTGATTAGTCTGTGTTGAATAACTCCTCACTCTTTCACTTCCCAGGATTATAATGCTGGCTGGCTGGCAGGAGTGAAGACAAGCAAAAAATATCTCTACATTCAGTAGATATAAGATGCCTCATGCCCTGATAGGTTTGGCTCAGTGGATAGAGTGTCTGTCTGGAGACTGAAGGGTCCCGAGGTTCGATTCTGGTCAAGGGCATGTACCTTGGTTGCAGGCGCATCCCCAGTAGGGGGTGTGCGGGAGGCAGCTAATCAATGTTTCCCTCTCACCGATGTTTCTGACTCTCTGTCCCTCTCCCATCCTCTCTGTAAAAAATCAATAAAATGTATTTTAAAAAAGGTGCCTCAAATTTTTTTTCTTAAAACTGCTTTGTCAACCTGAAATGGCTAAATTAACCTAATCATTTCCCTTAGAGACTATAACTAGTGCAAGCAGATGTGGATTACCATTAGAGAGAGGTGTGTATTAGATAACAATAAGAAAAACATTCTTGCCTGCTCAGTGTCTCTGCAATGGTTAGAGCGTCAGCCAGGACACCAAAGGATAGCAGATTTGATTCCCCACCAAGGGTATGTACCTGGGTTCCAGTTTGTTCCCTGCCTTGATCAGGGTGCATTGTGGGAGGCAACCAATCAGTGTCTCTTTCACATAATGTTTCTCTCTCTCTCTTTCAGATTTAAATAAAAAAGCATTATTCGAGGTGCATGCCAGTACTGATGGTGTTTAACTCTTGGCTCTCTGGATTGGAGGTGTGGGATCCCTGATTTATAGTTTCCCAATTTCCATGGTCAATTTCAAGTTACTAATATAGTGTCACTGAATGTGTACTTGGGAAGAGGCACACACAGTTGGCCCTGTGCTGGATAATACCAGCCAGGTCCGGTTCACCCAAGGGCACACCTGAACTACTGTTCCAATGTGAAATAGTTGTAACTTTTCTGTAAGAGATACAGCTTCCCCTCTGACATCCTCATCCAAAGATGCCTGCTCTCCTGATGCCCCCAAGTTTCCTGAATCCTGGCCTTGTTTCTTATGGGTCTCTTCTGTTGCCAGGCTCTGCATCCCAGATCTAAGCCCATACTTCCCAACTTTCTAATCTTTACATGCTATCCTCTTGAAAATGATCCTTTAAAAAATATAAATATAGAATTCTTGCTTCAATACATATACTTCACAGGGAAATTAATATAATAATGAAAAAATATTACTAATTATGCCACTCTTCAGAGATAACCACTGAAAAATTTTGATGCGTAGCTTCCTAGGCATTTTTGTTTACATATTTTCACATTAATGTGTATATACACATATATCTTAATATATTTCATATATTTACAAATGCATAAAATAACAAAAATACTACACCACATGCAATGTTTTATGATCATTTTTTAGCTTCAAAATTATCATTTCTTAACTGAGGAACATAGAATTTAAAAGGGGGAGGTTATATGGTAGAAAGCAGAGAATCCAAATTTGTTTCTCAGAGAGCTAACTCCATTAGATATGTCTTACAAAAAGAATTCCTTGATTCTATAAACATTAAATACTAACCCTTCTTGGAAAATTCATAAGATACTTTAGCATAGTAACTATTCTAAGTATTCCTGTATGTTTTACTCAGTGTTTACTGAGTAAAATTATTAGAACACTAAACACTAATGCTATCAATATAACAATACTAAATAAAATAATTAGAAAATAACTTCTTTTTCATGAAATACCTATTTCACAGAACATATTTTGAAAATTTAAGTTTCTGTCTGGGTATACAATGACTTATTAATCTAGTCCTCTACTACTGGTTATTTAGGTAGTTCCACATGAGGTCTGCTGGCACAAAGCTGGGGTGGACAAGTTGGAAGCAAGGTAGCAAAGATGTGCACACTTCGCGCTTCCCTCCAGAAGTTTACTCAACTAGTGCACTCTCTGAGCCCTCAGAAACAGTAGTTGGAATATTATTTTTAGTCTATACAATAGCGTTTATTCTCCTTCTAATGAACATTCATTTGCTTACTAGTCTCCCACTCTATCTTCAGGCTCAGGAGGTGGGAGCTTTATTTGTTATTGTCCTTGTTTGGGTTTGGTTTGATTTGTTGATTTTTTTTTTTTAGATGTATTTGCCGTAACATCATTACTACTAGCATTTGTTAAGTAGGAATTGTTACATTCTAGAAACATAAGTCATTGATATGAAGATAGCTAGAGCAAAGAGCTTACAGCCATAGCAAAAAGCAGAAACAAAAAGTGACTGTATCCCTGCATTCTGCTTTCAAACACAATAGCTTCTTAAAGAATTTCTAGAGCATGCTACTTATGCTTGAAAGTAGCTTAAATTACTGAAGAAACAGTAAAACATTAGGAAGGAGTTTAGTAATCTAAGCTTAATTAATATGCTTGTTAATGCAGAGATGAATGTATAAAAGCAGCTGAATACCACCTTAAATGTTATAATGCATAATTCATCTTCGAGAAACCTAGATGCCTTTTGGAAAGCTTTAAAAGTTATTTTTTGGAAAGCAATTTTGCTTAAGACCCTAGTTCAGGCTTCTTATGTTTTATACCTATATTTTTTCTTTTTCCTGAGGGACTATTTTTCTTAAACCTATCTTACTTTTCTACTCTAAAACCATTTCATTTAATTGCTTCCTCATTTAATCCCTCAAAAATGGATAGATGCTTGGAATTTTTTTATTAAAAAGAACCCATGTAGTTGAAATTAGTGAGACTAGATGAGTTCATGGATACCTTTAAATATTTTTGTAATCTGAAAATTGGCTACAATTATTATACTCAGTGTCTGACAAGTCAGGAAACATAACGTAAATCTACGTTTAAAGAGTGTAAAGATTATGTTTCCATATAATATGCACAATAATACTTTTTCTTAAACCTCTGGACAACTTTTTAGATGCAGTATCTCTAAATTTAAACAATGGGTCCAATTGATCATCTGTAAAAGAACTCTTAATACACTATTTTCTCTATATTTCCTGACTCAAGGACATTAAAATACTTGAAAAGCCTTCAGTTAAACACACATGCATATTGTTTAACTGAAGACTTTTCAGATCTTTTAATAACTTCTTTATGGAAAGTTCCCTGAGGTCGTGGGCATCATATCCCTAGCACTTCCCAAAGTACTTATCACTCATAGATGTCAATAAGTATCAGCTGGATGAATGAATAAATGAAGTTTGGGAACCAACTAAATCTGTTTGGTGCTCCACCTAGGACTTAATCATAAAAATTTAACTCCAAATGAAACTTGTTTTGACACGTGAAACAACCCAATAATATAAGCATCCTTTGTAGCCTTCAAAATCCAGTGTAAGCCTCACTCCCTCTACGACTCTTTCTCTTCCTATTCTAGTTGTCATCAATCTTTTCCTCTGAAATGTTATAGCACGTTTAGTCTCTACCACAAAACTTAGTGCTGAATTATATAGTGCCTTAAAGAATTCACTACAGTATGTTTGATTTATGAGTATTTGACTTCTGGCTATGTACATACTTAGTGTTCTGTGAATTATAACTATCATATTATAACATGCATGCAGTGTGCAAATAATTCCTCTCAATTATTCTTGTTGTATGATTAATAACTGTGCCCCTTTATAGTGCTAAGGTTCATTTAAAACCATTATATCATTTGGTTGCACATGGTGTGGTGGGTATTGGTGAAATTATCCCCATTTTATAGATGGAGAAACTAAGAACCAAGTAAGTTAAGCAATGTCCCAATGATTAGATATTCATTAGATTATGAGCTAAAGCCCAGCACGCAAAGCCCATTTCCTTGCTTCCCAGTCTGTTTTCTGAATTGCTCAAGGTAAGCCTTCTTCTGACATTCAGAACCCATCCAGTTCTCCAGCCTTTCTATCCCAGAAACTAGTGTCTAGACCAGTGGTCAGCAAACTGCGCCCCCTTGAGTGTGGCTCTTCCACAAAATACCACGTGCGGGCGTGCATGTACAGTGCGATTGAAACTTTGTGGCCACACTCAAGGGGCCAAAGAGCCGCATATGGCTCGCGAGCAGCAGTTTCCCAATCACTGGTCTAGACAATTAGTGATTCATGAGAAAGAAGGGGAGAGAGAGAAAGAAAGATGAAAGAGAGAAGAAAATATGAGAGATGTAGAGAAAGGGGAAGATGCTAAGAAGTAGAGACCCAGACTGAAGGCCTGGAGGACTGGAGGCCTATCTGGCCAGCAGATGTGTTTTGTTTGGCCATCACAGAGTACTTTTTTTTTTTTAAGTGAATTCACTGCCAACTTTTAAAATGGCAAGTGTTCTCATCTATATTTCTGGCTTCTCTTGAAAATATGAAACGAATGGCAAATTAGGCTCAAATTTCTGCATGGTGACAATTGGCTCCAGCTGAGCAATGGCTGCTCCCTGAAGGTAGAATGTGTGCCCTCTAGGGTACTTCAGTCCCAACCTTCTCTCATTTAATTCCAGGTAGCTGCACTCTTGCAGCCCTTCAGGGATTTGTGGCTGTTTCTTCAGCATAAAGAAATAAGATAAGACTTATTTTATAACTATCGCTACCCTTCTATAGCTATCTTTAGCTTTAGTGGGTTTATTTCAATATGCGCATCTTATTGGAGGGCTACCTGAAGCCAAACTCCTTTTTTGCTGAATAAATTCTTTCATTGAAAAAATATTTATTGAGTGCCTACTAAGTACCTGGCATTATTTAGGAATCAATCTCATTACTTCAAAGTTATAGCTTAGATTTCCCCTAAAATGAGAATTGATTACAGATAATATCCAGTAAAGAGTCAGCCTTATGACTAAGATACCAACACTTTTAATAATAGACAATTTGGGATCAAATTTAGATAATGATTTAGTTATCAAATCTAGGCATAGCTTTAGGGATTCCAAATGATGAAGTAACACTATAGTATATCAAAATGCTCAAAAGGGTTTATTTGAATATTCTAAAGATTTCTGATGTTGTATTCTCAACTCTGTTAAGACACAAAAAACAATACAGTTCTTTAATTAGGTTTGCCTTAAGAAGCCAGAAAAACTTTGGTTTGAAGGTAAACAGATGAGCCAAAGCTTATTACCTAATTCCTTTATGTGTTACCCAGAACTTTAAATGAAGAACAAGGTGAGAGCAAAGCAGATGCACACAGGTAAGTATCTCTAATCACATCATCATCAGACATCTCATTACAGATGCTATCACACTCTTCTTAAAAACTACTGCATTTCATTAATCCAATGTGGCTATGCCTTTACTGTCTACATTGAGGATACTCGTCATAGGATTTAAGATCTACCAGGGTAATCCAGGATAATCTCATTTTAATCCCTAAATTAATGACCTATGCAAAGATCCTTTTTTTCCAAATAGGATCACATTCACAAGTTCTATAAGACATGGACATATTTTTCTTTGGGGAGGGTCCACCATTAGAGAGACTATGCCATGTTTTACTGTTTGAGCTCTTGATACACCTGGTAGAAATGTTTATACTGTACAGATGTACAATTTACACTTAATTCAATGTAGTACTCATGATTAATTCTATAAAGGGTTTAACATAAACTTTTTGCCTTAATTCTGCCATAATTTCTATGAAAAATTTAAGTGTGATTTATGACATGCTTGCTTATCTGTTTTCCATGAATATTTAAATTATTATTTTTGCCATTTAAATAATATTGTAAGCTCTGAAAATCCAAGAACTGTGACTTATATTTATTTATGTTTTCTACTCAATACTTAAAACAGCCTAACACATTTAGAAAGATATTTATTGTGTGCTTATTGATTAGTACATTCATTTTGAAATTAGCCTTCATCCATGGTCTCTGAAGAGATTTTGTTAAGAGTGTGAATGTACTGTAGGAGCAAGGGCAGCTTTTGTACTACAGTACGTTTTCGTTTGGGGACAGAGAGTAGAATTACCAAGGCTAGCACTTGGCTTGTAAGTTCTTAATTATTTCCCCCAACCAAGTCCTTCCATTTGGCTGATTGAATTGACCTACATACCTGCTTCTAGAAAACATAGGTAAGAAGAGTAAGCCTGTGGTCTGTACACGAACAGAGGTACTAGAACATGGCTTAGGGATCTTGACAGAACCCTCTGAGTGATTTAGTTAGCAGTGAGGCTCTACAGAATTGCCTCTGGGAAATGTGTCTATGGAACTCATATTAACACCTTAGTGAGAACTGGGTTGAAAGATTTTCTTGGAAGGAAGAAGGAAGGAAGGAAGGAAGGAAAAAGGAAGGAAGAAAGGGAGGGAGGGAGGGAGGGAGGGAGGAAGACAAGGAGGTAGAAAGGAAGACAAAGAGGGAAGGAGAGAGAGATCTTTAGTTTGAATATATATTAGGATCAATAGAAGAGTTTTTTTAGGTTGAGAAAACTTCCAAAGTTTTTTGAGACATATTAAGAGATGTCAGAGAAAGAGAAATTAAACAAAGTCTTTAGAAAAGTAAAGAACTCTTGCACTGAGTTGGCAGTTGCCAGAAACAGAAATTAAAATAGAATTGTCATGAGCTTGCTGGAGGCACTTAGTAGCAGAGGAAAAGTAATGAAAAGGGAAAATATGTTTGTGGAGCAGGCTGGAGAAATAAAGAAACTCAGAGCTGCACAACACGAATATCTGGTCAATCTGAGGCTGCTGGAAGGAGTCATTAGTGCTGGTTAAATGAAAATTTCTGCTGCTCAAATAATAAGGTACCTTCGAGGCACCTGAAGCTGGGCTGAAGCTGGTAGCAATCCTCTGGATATCTCATCATTTAACTAAGACCACTTTCTCCTAGGCTCCTTTAAGCCTCCATCAACAGAACTTGTGGATTTTTTTATTTTTAAGGTGGAGAAAGAACACCCAGTTTAATCATATCCTTTTGCTCATTTTAAGTAGAGGTCAGTTAGATTCCCTTAAGTTCAGTGAAAACATCCAGGCAAAGATTCCACTTCACACTGAAATAACTCTACTAATCCAAAGCCCCAGATTAGCCTCTAAATGGTTTTCCTTTAAACAAGGAAAATTGTAAAACTTTGAGTGTGTGGTGAGGAACTGGATGAAAGGTTGGTTTCTATGGACAATTCTGCTTAGGAGACGTGTGAACTCTACTATCCCTTTTCTGTCTGTCTAGTCAAGGCGTCTCTGAATGCTCAAGGATTGTTTTCAAACCGAATTGATAAGAGACTAAAATGTCCCAGTCTGAGTCTTCTGGACCTTATCTACTTTTTTTAAAATGCCCATCACCCTGTGAATGTGAAAAAGAAATAGGTAAACATCAAGTCAAACATGGTCAGAAAGACATTTCCTCTTATCACAATGAATATCGCTGAGATTTTCTGGAAAGCAAAAGCAATGACAAGGTTCAGATGTATGTCTGGTGGAGAAAGGAGAAACTATGGGTAGGAAGCATCAGCCACAGAGAACAAAGCTCCCTCTTGTTCTAGTGGGGAAGGCACTGCCCAGGAACGTGTCCACTAGGTGGCGATTCATCTCCTACATTAGTCCCATCATTGGAGACTATCTGCTAAGCATAGTGATGGGTGTAAGAAAGATAAATATGGATCATTTGCTTTTAAAATCACTTTTCTGTGAAAAAACACAGTTTTGAATAGTGGTGAGAACAATCCAGATCACTCTTTTAGGGTGAAAATTGATTACTATCATTTCAGAAGATTTCATAATCAAGGTTCTGGGTATTGAGCAGAGTTGAGCCTGAAAGTAATAATCTTAGCTATGATTCCAGTGATGATCCTTATTTAGCAGATGAGATACAAAGAACCAAGGATATCAAATCCGTGGTCTCAGATTATAGTATTAGTGAGAGGATCAGAATTAGATTCCATGTCACTTGAGTGATCCTGATCTAAGTGAAAAGCTTTCGTCAATAAAGGTCTTATATGCAGGTTAAGTCCTAGACACAAAGCTGGATGCTGAAGTTGCAGAAACAGCATGTCTTAAATCAGCCCTCATGGTATAGTTGGAGAATCAAATAATCTAACAGGCCACGCAATACCGAGAATGCATTGAATAGTGACCAGTCACATCTGCCCAGTGCTTAGGGCAGAATATGTTATGTGACATGGCACGGGCAGGCTCTAAGACAGTGGTTCTCAACCTTCTGGCCCTTTAAATACAGTTCCTCATGCTGTGACCCAACCATAAAATTATTTTCGTTGCCACTTCATAACTGTAATGTTGCTACTGTTATGAATCATAATGTAAATATCTGATATGCAGGATGGTCTTAGGCGACCCCTGTGAAAGGGTCGTTCGACAACCAAAGGGGTCGAGACCCACAGGTTGAGAAGCGCTGCCCTAAGAGAAGTGAGGCAAACTTAAGTGTCTGGGAGAGAAGGTGAGTTCAGAAGCTGACCAGGGACTCAAACAAAGGCAAAGGCTAGGTTAAGAAGCCAGGGTTTTGATTACATTAGAACACACAATGCCAGAAGTTAACAGTGAAGCTGTGCCATATCAGGCTAGCCCCCAGCACCACTTGGAGTCATTTTGTGGCACACAGTGAAAGCCTGGGCAAGCGGGCAGAGACTAGGAGTTCGCAGGAGTCAATCACAAGGGAAGCCAGAGGACCAGGCAAGGCAATGAACAGAAAACCTTGACAGGGGAGCTGAGCGGCCCTTGATCAGGTAACTGAGTAAGACACAGGAATCTGGGGTGCAAGCCCATTTTGCCCTAGTCGGGAAGCATCTGATGTGCTTTCTGCTGGAACAAGAAATCGTTGGAAGACTTGAGCAACCTGGAAGCGGCTGGCAAGCCCACACAAGAAGAGCTCAATTCATTCATTATTTCTTTTTGTTTTTCTTGATAAAGGTATGTAGAGATTGAGTTGGATCCCCTGACAATTGCGTCTAGCTATGGTGTTATCTATATCAAATGAACAAATTCAGTATGCAAAATTTCAAAAATCTATGCTCGTTTGAAAACATATTCAAGATTTGGTGAAAGGGAGGGCAAGAAGAGGTATTGCAGTAGGGACGTGGCGCTGGTGAAAAGAAGTTGTCTCGGAACCCATTTGTGAAGAATCTCTAGCTGTGTGTGACCTCCCACCTATGTGCTGCCAGGAATAGTTTTTAATTGAGAGGAAGCATTGGGTCCTGGGAAAGAGGGAAGCAAACACACAAAGTAAATGGTCTGCGAGGAAGACAAGTTCTTCCTTTATTCTAGAAAGTGAATGCCTGAACAGGCTATTATTAATCCACTCCTACACAAATTTTGCCTCCAGACCTTACAATATTTGCCCTTTTTTTTTGTTTCTGACAGGAAATTGGCTTTTCAGAGCACGGAGAAAGCCCCTATGTAGGTCTCAGATCCTTATGGTGTAATATCACCATGAAGCAAGGCAACCCTGGGGCAAAGCTGAGTTTTCTGTTGGGCACTGACTGTATTCATCATCTCTAACTCCTGTGCTGAAATGTTTCATTCAAACCAAATATAAATCTTGGCTTATTGTTGGTTTAAATTTATCAAAATTGTTCAAATGAGCCTAGAATATGCCACTTATCTGGGGCATTAATTTCTGAAGATATGATTTACAATGTTTTTGTCCTCAAACCATTATGGAATTATTTTAATAAACAATTCAATATGGCACGGACCTTGGGGAGGGCTTGTGGGTTGCCGGCATTGTTCTATTCCTTGGCCTATGTTATGGTTCTGTGGTATTTTGCTCATAATCATTTACATTATGTTTTATACTTTTCTTCATGTCTATGTTTTTGAATTTGTGAGGCCCTTCAAGAAACACAGTGAAATGCTAGCAAACTCAATACAGTACTACTATTCCCCCTTATCTATGGCTTTGCTTTCTGCAGTCTGGAAATATTAAATGGAAAATTCCAGAAATAAACAATTCATAAGTTTTAAATTGCGTGCTGTTCTGAGTAGCGTGATGAAATCTCGTGCTGTCCCACTCTGTCCCACCCAGAATGTGAATCATCCCTTTGTTCAGTGTCTCCATGCTGTATATGCTACCTTCCTGTTCATCACTTAGTAGCCATCTCAGTTATCTGGTCAGTTGAGAGAGAGAGAGAGAGAGAGAGAGAGAGAGAGAGAGAGAGAGAGAGACTATAACAGTATATTGTCATAATTGTTCTATTAGTAGTTATTTTTGTTAATCTCCTTCTGTGCCTAATTTAAAAATTAAACTTTATCATAGGTAGGTAGGTATGTATGTATGTATGTAAAGGAAAAACATAGTATATACAGGGTTTGTTACTTTTGTGGTTTCAGGCATCCACTGGGAGTCTTGGCATGTATCCCCACAGAGAAGGGGAGACTAGTATATCGGTGTTCCATGAGTTCCACTGACAAATGAAATACTGGTTTCCAGCTCTGTAATAATAATTTATTTTATAGTGCATTCTTCCACTGTCTTTTTAGTGACTTGAAAGCACTTGACAAATATCTTTTTGCTTTCACTCCTGATACCTCCAGGTGAGGGGGTGTTAGCCAGTTAACCACATGGTATAACTTAAGAAAATGAGAATTCTGAAAGCAGTTGTTTCATGTGTAAACTCTATCTTTGGGACTCTCACATCTTGGTTTTGGACTTTCTCTCCGAGGAGGAATATGTACTTGGCATAGTGCTGTATGCCATTCATTCACCTCAGGAAAGTTACCTGACCTCCAAAATCATTTGTCCTTCTGTTAACCTACTCCAGGTGTGTTAGTGACAGAACATGAGACTCAGGGGCTCCAGATCCGTGTTCACTACAACAGACTGTGTTTTAGTCCTTTCCTGAATGTTCTGCTAGTTTAAACTCGTCTTCTGTCAGCCTTTGTTAGATAGTGCCTATATGTCTCCTCCATACAACACTAGAAACAGTTCATGTGAGTCTAGCACTGCCAAGTTTAGATACAATCAAAATTTGTGGTTTCTGTTTCAAACTGATCCTGAACCTTCAGTGTTTGGGCATGTTTCATCTTGGCAAAGATTTGCTTCTTGTTTCTAAGAATGAACTATTATTAGGCTCAAAGACTTCTTGCCCATCTAATAATTCTTAGAAAGGAAATTATCATTTTTGTGAATGAATTTAGCAGGGTAAACAATTATGATAATAAAATAAAGTCTGAAAGGATCAAATAGAAACACACAAAGAAAATGTACTTGATAAAAATCATTTGTATTTAACAGAAGTCTAAAACATTTACAATAGCTTATAATTTATGTGTTTAAAATGCCAAAGAGAAAAATCAAGTCCCCGAAACTGACTTCTAAAGAGTCGTATTGTCATGAAACTCAATGAAATAACTTTTATTTAGTTTATTAAAAATGAAAGCTCAGGCTGGAAACCAAAATCTCCTTTGCCAACAATAAATAACTACATGAAATCTTTGCTACTAATTCATCTAGCTTTTTTTCATAATAACTTAGTGCCTTTTGTTTTTTGGTACCAAAATACTTTATTGAAAAGAATGGTGCAAATGCAGGAAGAAAGGAGAGGTGCACATTTTGGTAAAGCTTAGGGAAGTCACGAAGGTGACACAACTGTAAATGTTCTGCACTATGCACCATGGGGAGTTGTCCCCAGAGGCCATGGGGAAGCCAGCCTGGAGCTTCACTCCCATAGTCACTGTCTCCCAGGAAGTGCTTGTCCAACATATACACTGTGATGGTGGATGTCAGATCCGCTCTCTTGCACACATTTATTTACATAATCACCCATTTTAAAAATGGATTTTGCCTGCTTATTTAGATAATAAGTCTCAAACAAATAGAAATCATTTATGTCCGTAGCTAGTTTTTCACTTCTAGCAATAACAGATCCATGTATCATCTAGGTGCTCTGCACACTGCATTTCGATCAGCCTGCTTTCCTGTCATTAGGGTTGGCCTTATTGATATCCTGAGGCACATTTGTCCACCTTTTTGGTTCTGCAGTCCTGGTGTTCTTTCAGGGCACCTGCAAATAGGATGTGGCCATCATGTCAGGTAATTAAGAGGAGGTGGCTGCTGCATGGTGTTGCAGTGATGGGACTCTTGAGCAGGTTGAGTCTAGGATATGGTGGTGAGGTGGAGGCATAGCTCTGAGCGGTTGATCAGGACCAAGCTCTAAGTTTCAGCAGAGCCTGAAAGAGGAAACTCTAGTCATTCTCTGCCTCTAGCAGCTGCCCACTTACTAAAATGTTCACATGTAGTTTTCATTGAGAAGAAGATGATGGACTTCTGCTTCTGGCCATGATGGGGTAGCAAAGACCAGATACATCCTTTCATCTTAAACAACTAGAAAACATGACAAAATAAAGGAAACAATAATTCTATAACATTGGACATCAGGAATCACAGGGCCATTATTCCACAGAAGGGCCACAAAAGGGATTGCCGATTCCCTGGAGGCAGTTCATAAGCAATAGCACAGAGCAATGTGTAATGTACAAAGCACATCTGTTTCACTGAGTTGAGGAGATAGAGACCAGGGTTTAGGGAAGCCAAGGAAGTTAGAATTCATGGGACAGTGTCAGAGGAAGGATATGTAGAGAGAAAGAGAGAGGGAAAGGGAGAGAAAGAGGAAGAGAGAGAGAGCAAGAACACATTCCCGGTATCTAAGACTCAGGGGGTTCTCTAAAAGGATGTGTTCTCTAAAAGAATAGAACACAAGAACCTGACCTAGACTGAGATAGGCAGAAAAGGTTCCCTGAATCTGAAATCTAAAGGATGAACGGGGTTAACTAAGTGAGTGAAGAGGTTCAGTTCAGACAAACTGACAGCATATCCAAAGGCCATGTGTCAAATGATTCTTTAGGGACTTAAGACTAGTGCAGCTGGGAGGAAGAACTCAAGAGAGCTGATGGCAGGCAGAGGTCTGGCCATGCAGTTTTAAATGATTTCAAGTGCTCTCTTCTTCATCCTAAGAGCAACAGGAAGCAATATGCAGGGGTTTGGGGAATGAACTTTGGAGGAGGGCAGGTGGAGAGTGGCTTAAGCAGAAAAGAATTTTGAAAATGTCACCCTATCTTCAATGTGGGGAGAGTTGGACCATCGATGTAGGATGATTGGCCCGTAGATTTTGGCAAATAGACTTGGTGGGAGGAAAAGTCTCTGTACCAAAATGTTGTAGGCTAGAATGAGAGAAATAAACTATCGTTAGAGATATTTCAGAGGTAAAATTGACAGGACTTGATAAATTTGAATTGGGGGAGGTGAGGAAGAAGGAAACATCAAGGATTAATTTCAGAATTTGTCTTGCATAACTGACTGGATGATGATGCCCGCCGAAGTGGGAAACACTACATAAGGATGAGTTCTTAGCAGATCATGAATTTAATCTTGGGTAATTTAAGTACCAGTGCCTTTGCAAAATCTAATTGGAGGTGTCAAATCAGCAATTGTATTTATAGGTCTGCAGTTTAGAGAGAGTGTTTAGTAAGATAGCTACCTAAAGTATACAGATAAAAACGGTTGGGGCTGGAGGAGGAGTACAGAGTAAAAAGAGAGAGAGAGAAACACAATTATGGCCATGCTGGAAGAGTCTCCTTCCTCATAACCAGCACCCCAAATGCCTTACACATATAGGCATTTGCCTTAAATATTTCCCAACATAAGAAATATATGAATGAATAGTGTGTAATCGGTGGATTTTTAGATCTATTTGTTTGTTACTCTAATTTTTTGAACTTGGTCCCTCAGTCAGTTGCCATTTCCATTTCCTGAGCTACTAGGATCCTATAGAATTATAAATGTGGAGAGTACGTACTTGATTGTTGCTATGCCTCTCATTGGCCCCTGCTTCTCCCATAATGACAAAGCCATTGACTTTCATGCCCACAGTCACTCAATGGACACACCCATAAGAAAGAGAAATTCAATATAGTTCAAAACCAGGAGAAAGTGCATTATCCCCAAAATAACTGTTTGGTGTTTTTTCCATTAAACCACTCTAGTTGCCATTCTTCAAAATCCCAATGCCTGGGCTTCTCACTGCCTTCTATCCTGGAGAGCTGCATAATAATTTTTTGTTAAAAATAGCCAGTTTGGCCGAGACCGGTTTGGCTCAGTGGATAGAGCTTCGGCCTGCGGACTGAAGGGTCCCGGGTTCGATTCCGGTCAAGGGCATGTACCTGGGTTGTGGGCACATCCCCAGTGGGAGATGTGCAGGAGGCAGCTGATCGATGTTTCTCTCTCATCGATGTTTCTGACTGTCTATCTCTCTCCCTTCCTCTCTGTAAAAAATCAATAAAATATATTTAAAAAAAAAAGAAAAAAAAAAATAGCCAGTTTGTTGGTACCTAATAAGGGCTATTGTTTCCTATGGGTAGTGGGACCATCTTAGTGTTTCCCTCAGTCCTGAACAGTGTCTTGTACATGGTAGAATCTTGATAATAAACACACACACACACACACACACACACACACACACACAGACAAATACATTTACTGTCCACGTAACACATTTCACAATAAGGACATTAATTGATCTCATTAGTTTCCTGTCTGCAAAACAGAAGGCAGTTAGAGTTGATTAATAGAAACCTCCACTATGCTTTATTTAATTGTTCTACAGAAAAGGGGTCTGTATCTCCCACTGAACCAACAATTTCTGCTTCATTAAATTCTCCTCTTGTCTTTGCACTTCAGGTACTTCAATTAGATAGCAGCTCTATTTTGAATGGCTCATTCAAGCGTGTCAAGATGCCAGTGGGTATCTGAAGAAGCAATAGAAGTAAAAGCACCCTTTACATCTATCTGGAAGGCACTACCTCTCATGTCTTACAACACTCAAATGAACCCTGTGGTTCATAAATATTCATAAGTCTGAAAACAATATCTTAGACAAATGAACAAACATCACAGAATTCCTTGATGGGAGGCTCAACCAATACTTTGAAATTAGAAATTATTTCTACAGAAGTAAAATATTTGTCTCATCTGGCACATATGATGGGGCTTAGAGATGTGTATTTTTAATTTAAGTATGCATAGAATATTAACCTTTCAGTGATTAAATGTGATTCACAAATATATAAAGCTTGCAATATGTAAAGCTTGAAAACTTTTTATTTTCTGAAATTGAATGAGACACTGTATATTTAAATATTTTCTTTGAAATGAGTTTAATGTCACCCCATATATGAGGTATGCTTTTATATTCATATATTGACTTGAATTTACACAAATAAGGAAGTTTTAAATATGTGGGGATAAGATTTTATCTAAGTTCCTTTACCGTTATCATAACTTCTCAGAGAATCAGGAGGCCTATAATTTCATTGTGAAAAAGGTAAGAATCTTAAACTTGATTCTCTTTGAGGATAATTAAATACTAAAAGTATTACTGGTTATTTTTCCATTAAGTAGTTACAATATTTTTAAGTTGTTTATATCCATGAGCCAACAAAGTCATATAAAATGATTCTTCTAACTCTTACGATTTCAGTAGACATAAACTTTACCCAAAATGTAGCTTTCATGACTGGATGTTCGTACTCCTTAAAAAAGGAAGTCCCCATTATCCCTGGGATTTCCTCATCACTTTCACGCTGTCTGAGAAAATACTTTCTCAATTTGTTCTCTAACTAGCTGACACCAGTGCCTTGGAAATTGAGCTGGTAGTTATGGAGCTCTCTTTGCATTTATATTTTCTCTTTCAAGATGAAAATTAGGGGCTTTTTAAAGCTTTTTAATCACAATTAACCAGTGGTACTGGTTAATTCCAGAAGAAATTCAATGGAAACATAAAGACTTTCAGAGAGAAAATGGAAAAACCCAAAAGAGGATTGAGATGGATATCAGCGATGCTCACAAATCCAGCCTTGGCTGATGGATTTAATTATTCAAAGGCAACCTTACAATTTCACTGTCTTTCCTCTATGGCTGGGCAAATATTTTTAAGGAAAAGTGTGTCTTTACTAGTAGTTCATTTACTATCTTGCATGCACAAAAGGCCTTTGAACTACCGGTATTTGTTTCAGGTGGTGTCTCCTTTCTTTCACAGGAGCTGCTGTTCCCCACTTCCTGCCCCTACAATACTCTCCTTAAACAAACACCCTTTTTTGTTGTTGTTGTTGTTTAAAGCAAAGAAAATCTCCGCTCTCCGTTTTTGTTTGACTTCCCACACATCACTGTTAAACTTTCCCCAAACACAGGTTAAAAACAGGCTTGGACTTCCATTGATGGCTTTTCCACAAGATCTCTTCTTTTTAAATATTGTGATTTACTCTTCTGAAAAGAAACTGTCCCTTTTGTGTTTTTCCCCTTACCAGGAATTGGTTGTTTGTGAACCTTAGCATTTTGGCAGAAACAGTCTCCAGTGACAAAGTACACACAGAGGGAAATGGCCAAGTGTACACAATTCATGTGTCCCTCCTTTGGCATCTCCTAAGTAAACAGAAAGGGTCAAAGATGGAAAGAGAGGAAGAGCAAACCCACCAAGAATCTCTGATTAAAGGAAGGAGGCATACCTGCAGAGGAAGAGAATGACCCCTTCCATTCTTTATTATCCACAGTATCCTTGCTTTGCCAATGAGCCAAGAAGGGAGTGGGCAGTGTGCACTCAGGTGTGGAAGTATTTCAGGTTACAGTTCAGCTTGTGTCTGCAAGCATGTAGTAAGGACACTGAAAATTCACATTGCCTCTTGAAAAGCAAGAAGTTTATTCTTAACTTTGAGGGGGGAGGGGACAGTTGAGGGAGGATAGACTTTATCACACAGGACAACTACTTCCAACATGAGATTATATAAGAATCTACCTAGCATGATTTCAAAATTATATAAGGCTTTTACCTAGAAAAGAAGTTTAATGCAAGGAAGAAGTACATGGTTGAGCGAGTATCCAGAAACTTAAAGTTTATAAGAGCCTTACACTTTGGATCTGTCGCTATCAACCCATCCTGTCTTTATAAGTTTCCTTAGAATTAACTGTAGGTTTTGTTCTCATGCTAAAGTTTGTCCATAGATAGATAGGTAGATTGATCTGTATAGAGAGATATGTATTATATGTTGATATATATGGAATTCAATATAGGATAGGAATTCTCTCTCTGTCTCTCTCAATATATATATGGGCTCTCAATATATATATTGAGAGAGAGGAGGAAAAAGTTAATAAATAAAGTTTCACAGGATAAGGATTCTAATTAATTTATTCTTAAACTCCCTTTCTATAGACATGTGTGTAAGAAAGTATGGTGCACCCTATATTAGTGCTATTTTGTTCACAAAATATTTTTTTATTTCCTTCTTCCACACACAGGTAGGAGAGCCTTTCCCTGCCTCTCTGAAATGAGATGAGGCCATTGACCTGCCTGGCCAGTGAAACGTGAGCAGAAGTGGGGTGCTCCACACCCAGGTAGAGATCTTGAGAGCCACTGCTTATCTCATCACATTCCCTCTCCGTTGTTGTGGCGACCATGAAAGTACATAGTGACAGGAAGTCTCTGGCAGCCTGGGCCCTGAGTGGCTTGGATAAGCAGAGACTCCTGATAGCTGCTTGGGCTTGAAGTGCCAGCAGGAAGTTCACCGTGGCTGGGTAGGACCACCGAGACATGAGCATTGTTACCACAGCATAACCTAGTCCAGGGATTATCATAATTTTTTTTAAGTCCAGATAGTAAATTTCTCTGTTCTTTTATTTTTTAACAAAACTTTAAAAACAAATTTCTTAGCTTCCAGACTGTACAAAAGCAAGTGCAGACCAGATTTAGCCTGTGGGCCTCAGTTTTCCATTGCCCCGACCTAGCCTATGCTGCGCCTTAAAGTTATCTTCTCTCTGCATCACTTTCTTTAACTGTGAAATAGAATCCAACTGCCCTGATTATCCTACCAGAATTTCCCAGACAGGAAAAAGAAGAAATGGAGATAAAATTATTTAGAAAAAAATTTGTTACATGCTATGCAACTTAAATTATTTCAACTTAAGTAATGATTCAAAGCAATACTTCCAAACAAAAATTGTTAAAATGTTTTCTCCTATCATATTCTCTTCCTTTTCATGTAGATAACCTATTTCAAATGAAGCTCTTCCCTGTCACACCCGTGTGCTTTCTAGAGTATTGCTTCTCTAAGATGACACACACACACACAAACACACACACACACACACGCTCACGCAGTTCTTTGGATAAATAAATTGAGGCAATTGCACATCTTGTGTCCATGGAATACTTTTTAACAATACCTATCAATGTCCAGTGGAATTTCTATCCATTCAACACACTCTGGGTGGCCTTGTATTGCCTCTTACTTGGTACTGTGGTCTTTGAACTCGTCATTGCTAACTTGACTGATCAAAGTCTAAACTTCCCCTCCTTCCCTAAGTTCTGCATTTGCCCAATCCTATGGCCCAGCTCTAGTTTTATGGCATCTCTGGACGATTTGCCTGTCATGGTTGGGCTTGAACACCAGTTGTTGCCAATGGTAAAAATTAATTTCTCATTAAGGTCTGAAAATGCAACAAATGCCAGTTATCTTGGTTTTAAAAGAAAAAAAACTCATAAGAAAGCATTGGATGGCAGAGGCAGAGGAAAAATTTTTGGTTATTTGAGTTTTTAACCTTTCTAGACTAATTATTTTATAAGATCAAGAGAATTTGCAGTAGCATTCTCTGAGAACTTCAGACTTTTAGAAGCAACAGATAGAGCTCTATAGAGACCTTGTCATGTGTGATTGAGAATATGGTACATGCATTAGGTTACTTTGCTCTCATGCATGCTAATCATCTTTATTTGCTTTGCTATTCGAACCTAATTCAGTATGTAAGAAATGTTTCTCATTTAGAACTACATTAGAATACTTTAAGTTAGCAAACCCAAGGGAGGGGGAATTATCTATAATAATAAAAGTGTTATATGCAAATCGACCGGCCAAACAGCAGAACGACTGTCAGACTACCACACTACAACACCCACTGGTGCCAGGCCAGCCAAGGTGGGTGCAATGCAATTGGTCAGGGGTCTGGCCATGGTCGCCCAGCAGAGGGAGGCCCAGACTACCTGTCAGCAGGCTGTGGCGGGTGGGCGGGGCCTCCCTCTGCAGGGACAATCCATGAGGGGCTCCCAGACTGTGAGAGGGTGCAGGCTGGGCTGAGGGACACCTCTCTCCAAGAGTACACAAATTTCCTGCACCAGGCCTCTAGTGAGACAATAAAAAAATTAGAATATAAATTAAATATGCTTCAGATATGCAGTATATCTCTATATATTTATATTATAAATGTTTCCATATATATCTACACATACTTTTATTATGACTGGAAAAAACTTGAGACATATATTAGTTGGGCCAGAATAGATATTTCTACTTCAAACTACAGAATTATAGAATATGATGATTTTGGTGATGTTCCATGAGATACAAAAGGAAGAAACAAGTGATAGAGTATCATGTTTAAGGCAGCAAATAATGTCTATCCCTTGAATGAAAATTGCCTCCAACTGAAATGATGTGGAGTTCTTCATGCATCTCCATCCTTTTTGCTTTGAATCACCCAAATCAAAGTGCCAGGGTAACAGCACTGGAAATGGGTCCAAGGACCTCAGCTCAAGTAAGAATTTTCTAGCAAGTAACAGTGTAACATGAGGTAAGTTACTTAACCACACTGAACTTTTACTTACTCACCTAGAAAGTGTGAATTATGATATCCCTCTCCTTGAATTTGCTGTGAAGTTACAGATAATCTATATGAAAGCTCCTACATTGCGGCTGACATGTGTTATATTATGTGCTTAATAAATGTGGATATGAATCTGGGTCAGTTAGTGTGTCTGAACCAAAATGTCAGTGATTCAAAAAGCACATGTCTTAATTACCCCTTTAAAACCAGGACTATAGGGCAGGTTCTGAGGGGGTGAAAATGTGTTTCCTAGCTGTGTTTGGGCTGCAAATTAACCAAAAGCCAGACTCAAACAAGCTTAAACTATGATAAAATGTAGTTTTCTTTTTTCTTCAAGAGGAAGTGTAGATGTCAGGGCTGGTTGTTTCAGCAACTCAAGAATGTCATTAAATATCCAGGTCCTTTCCCTTTCTCCTCTGTTGTCCATGGTGTTAACTTCATCCAATGGGAGTGAAGGTAGCACCTTTCAACCATAGATGCCTTCCACTGAGTCTTATTGGGCCAATTTAAGTCACACATTCCTGAGCGAATGACAGCCACGGGGATGTCATTGTGTTTGAATGGGGTTAAGCACTGATTCCTCAAACAATTCTGGCAAGGAAGATGGGATTATCCTATGAGCTTAGTCATGTTAGTACCTATCTCTGGAATTAGGGCTACCTCCTAAATCACATGGCTGATGTTTTTTCAGGGCCAACGATACTAACTCCATAACCAGCTTTTTCTAGAAGGCACATACAAATTGTTTTAATTAGTCTCGTAACAGTCACCACATCACCTTCAAAAGACAATAGTTCACTCAATTTTGAGTCAAGAATTCAAAATGTCATTCTAAAAATCATTTCTTCTTACTACTAGTCATGCAGTTGGCCCAGACCATGCAATCAGGAGAGAAATTCAGCTTAGTTTGAGAGGAACCAAGTTATAGGAAAGAAGGAATTTTTTTTCCTATTTAGGGATTATATTCCAGTACTGTATTCCAAGACAGGGTCTACATCACCAACTGATGTACCATAAGTTTGATGTTGATAAATAGAAAAACCTTCGGCCATGTAACAATTTTATCTGATGATATTTTAGGGTAGAAACCTGAGGTTTGAGACTTGGTTCTTCCACTTTCTACCTTTGTGACCTTCATCTTGTTACTTCACTGCTCTGTAGCTCACTTTCGTGCAATGTGAAATGGAGGTAAAAATAGTACCTACCTCATGGGATTGACATGAGAATTAAGTGATTTAATATGTGTAAAAGTTTTAGTACATGACAGGCATGTGAAAATCAGATAGAAGTATTGCTATTATTATCATGTTACTGTAACTATTTTTTTTCCTTCTATTTCAAAGCAGTGAGCTGTCTACTGAGGATGTTTCCGGGTAGACAAGAAAAATAGAAGTGGAGATGTCAATATCTTTTTAAGATTGTTATTAAGAATTTGCTTTATTGCCAAAACCGGTTTGGCTCAGTGGATAGAGCGTCGGCTTGCGGACTAAAAGGTCCTAGGTTCGATTCCGGTCAAGGGCATGTACCTGGGTTGCGGGCACATCCCCAGTAGGAGATGTGCACGAGGCAGCTGATCGGTGTTTCTCTCTCTCTCCCTTCCTCTCTGTAAAAAATCAATAAAATATATTTTTAAAAAAAAAGAATTTGCTTTAAACCAAAGTATACAGCATTTAGATAACTGATAAGATTTGTGGAAAACACAAACCTGGAGAGACATATTTAATGCAAAATGATGGAAGCTCAAGACTTCATTTTGTGTGTATCCTGAGGCTGTAAAACTCCTCAGGCCATTCTCCCATAAGGCCCAAAGCATAAGAAAGAATCCAGTGTGTTTTAAATAGCAATTGGGTGTCATTTAATTGTCAGTTGTTCATAAATTTAGCTTGACTTTGAAAAATAAAAAAATTATCTGGAATCTCTTCTTCAACTTATTATAGAATAACTGTCCTCAGATGATTGCTATTTTGGGAATCATCCAATAGTTTTGAAAGGCTATGAGTGTTTTATGTTGTTTACCAATATTATGGATCCAAATGTTTTTAAAAGTTGTTAAAATAGCATTTAATCCAATTAATGATCTAATAATACAACAACTAGGACATTAACATAGGCTACTTGGTATAGTTTGCTAGAAGGCTGAGCAAATGAGGCCAAAGTTACAGATTCTATTTAAGTATGACATGGTCTAGTTTGAAAGCTCTGGTCTATAACCAGTGAACTTGAAGGCACCCCCCTGGGACTGTGGGCTTTTGAGGACGTGGGAGAGACTAGGCGAGGGTGCAGAGGACACAGCCAGCCTCTGTGCAACTGTCAGTAATTCAGAACTCGGCCTTCCAGATGGGGGTCAGTGCATTACGAGTAATAATAACCATGACAATTGCAGTTTATTGAGTAGTTATATGGTTATTTATAAGGTTATATTTTACTAACCATGTTTTACTTTACTTTATCTTTACAACAGCACAATGAAGAAGGTATTGCTAGCCTCTTTCCAAGATGAAGAACAAGAACCTTGGAGAGTGAAAGAAGCTTGCTCACAATCACAGAGCTACTAACAGGTAGTGCCCTAGCTCTGCACATAAGAAATGCTCTTCTTTGAGGAAGATTGCTGAAGATGTGCCTGAAGGGCCTGATTGGACCCTGCACTTAGTCAAGCGTTGCTGTCCAGTATTTTTTGAGCTACACTCTATAGTTGTATCAAAAGCCAGACAGCTGCATCAAAAGCCAAGACAAAAAAAAAGGTAAATGAAAAATCTCCTGACATTTTTTCTTGGAAGAGGGCTGGCTAACAATGGGGATTGTTATCACAATAATAGGTATTATTGAGTACCTACCAAGGGCCAAGCATATTTAATCCTCTCAGCAACCTCAAGTATGAGGTGGATATAGTTTCCTCTCATTCTACAGATGAAGTAAGTGAGGATAAAAAAGGCTAAATATTTTCCTTTAAGATCACACAAATACAAAAAGGAAAAGTTAGGGCGTATGTAACCTCCATAGAAGGTGAAAGCCCGTGCTCTTACTGAGATATAATATTGGCAAAAGCAGCCAAGAAATGTTTACATGATGTAGAGGATTTGTGATTAAAATTGCACCCAACTCCCTATTACTCCATCTAAATTTATGTACCCTGATTTAATAAGAATGACTTAATGGTTTCATGGCATAATACAGAGTGGGGATAAAGTGGGTTTATAGTTGTTCATATGGAAAATAATACAATAATTAATAAATAATAATACAAGAATAAATGGTTTTGCCTACTCACAACTCTAAACTTCCTTTCACCCACCCTGTACATTATGCCTATAATGAAAGCCTCTTGCAAAAAAAAAAAATATTTCCTCCGAGACAAAAATGCAGGGAATGGAACATACAAGTTTCTCACACATTTTGAAGGGGATGCAGATCCTCATCTAACTAGTGAAAAGTCCTAACTGTGTTGATACTTCCCTAAAGTAGCTATGATTGGTATAATACGCTTACATTCATTTAAGGCATGTGTGCATTCTGCCATAAAACAAAATGGAGAACAATTCAAATTAAATTTCATCGTTTGTTCAAATCCATGTCTCTTTGGTCACACCTTCTTAATGAATAGTAGCTGACAAGCACACAGCTAATAAGTTATTTTAATAGGGTGATGTAACGGCGTGCGCACTGTTACCTCCTGGGAGAGTGAGTGACAGATTCCAGTTCTCATTACCGTGCAGATCAGTCTCAGAGAATTCACTGGTGCCCAGGGTGGCAGCTCTGAGTGCCCTTAATTTGGAAAAAGAGACAGGGGGCCTACGTGCACGAGAAACTCTAAGAACAGATGATCTGAAATTGAAGGCTTTTAGAGCAAAGGACTCTCCTGCGAAGATGGCAGTCCTCCCCTAGTTTTCCAGGCGGTCGGTGACAGCTCTCGTCCTCTAGTCTATGTCGGAACACGCACTGGAAACAACAGAGGGGTTCTGGGCTGCCCCTCACCTGTGAGGAGGCGGGTTCAATGCAGACTGTGGCACAGGCACCGTGCACCCACATGGCTCATCTCCATCGTAAATGACCTGTTTATTTTACAGAGTGACAGGGAGCAGAAGCGGAGGGAAAATGCAGCCTGCCGATTACACTGATATTTCATTTTTAGGTAATGGCTTTAACCCTTCCTACCAAACCGCCAAGCAAACTTGGTTTTGATTGATTTAAAAATCTTGTATGAGCTCTTTCTGCAACATGCTGGGAAAGATATTTCTTTGAACTAGATTCATAACAAACACGATGCTCTGACTTCTGGGCAATAAAAGGTGCCAATACGGCACTTATGAAAAAGCTTTTAGCCCTGGCTGGTTTGACTCAGTGGATAGAGTGTTGGCCCATGGACTGAAGGGTACTGGGTTCGATTCTGGTCAATGGCATGTACCTCGGTTTCAGGCTCCATCCCAGCCCTGGTCGGGGCACGTGTGGGAGGCAACTGATAGATGTATCTCTCTCACATCAATGTTTGTTTCTCTCTGTCTCTCCCCTTCCCTTACACTCTCTCTAAAATCAATGGGAAAATATCCTCAGGTGAGGACTAACAAAATAAAAAAAAAGCTTTCAAACTTTTGTGACTGTAACCCTTAATAAGAAATCTGTTTATACACAACCAATACCCATATCTGTGTAGATGTTTATATAGATGAAATTAATGTTTCAGTAATTGTGAGGCACTCTTATCTGTAGTGGACAATTGTAATCTCTTCATTTTGTGTATACTATTCTATTGTGGTCTATTCTTTTTTTAATATGGGTTTTTTAAATGTTGATTCTATTTTAAAATTTGATTTTACCACTTACTAATGAATTAAGATTTACAGTTTGAAAAACTGTATGAAAGAACCATATATCAAGACAAAGACCTTTTCATGTTAATTTTTATAAGAATAATATTTAATTATTAAATTCTTATTACAGGCCTAGTGCTGTGTCATTGTTTCACAACATTTCTAACTTAATTTACTCCCACAATAAGAATGAAAGTAGATATTATTCTACTTCTCAGATAAAGAAAATCAAACTCAGAGAGGTAAAGAAAGTTGTTCTAGCACACACAGCTAATAAGTAACAGAACTACAATACTGGCACATAGTAGGCATACAATAAGCATTGATTGAATGCATGCATAAATGAATGCATGAATGAATTATGGTTGAGACAGAGGGCACAAGCCTGCTGACTTTTGTATTCACAACCAATCCTCATTGCATTTCTTTCTGAACCACAGTCTATGTTTTTCAACTATTTCAAAACAAAAAAAATCTGGTATTGTCTGCCAGATAATACCAGACAATCTTGTGTTGAAGAAGGAAGCAAATTAGGTTCTCAAATTGTTATAGGCAAAACAAAACAAAACAGTTTTTATCTGAAAATGCAAAAAATTCTTTCTTGATTGCAAGGGGGGGAGAATAATAATAATAATAATAGTGGCTAACATTTATTAATTACTTAATATGTGCCAAGCATTATTCTAAATGTTTTTACATGTATCAAAGTAATAGTAGCCACACCATAAGGTTTTTATGATAATTAACTTCATTTAATTCTTTTGTCAACCTTATAGGGTAGGTACTATTAATATCTCTGTTTTATAGTGGAGAATAACTGAGGCACAGAAATGTTAAGTGAATTGTCCAAGGACACACAGCTAATAAAACCCAAGAAGTCTGTCTTAGAGCCTAAGGTGCTGCTTGACCTTTACTCCCACTGTAATCATGAGAGCTCAGCTAAATTCTTCTTGTATCACTAAACCAAGGTTGATTGCTTCCAAAGCAAACACAATAAGAAATGCTAAAACCTTTGGTGGAGTGAGCCATCCATTATAAGCCATTTACTTCTTCTAACATACTCCTGGTTTCTTAGCTCAAGTGCATTTTTCTGAGGGTTTAGATATATCCTATATCACTTAACATAAATATTGAAGATTATAATTTCAGGATATCCCATATTTTCATGTCACAGTATTTTATAAGGTTAGTAATAAAACATACCTTTTTTCAGAAGTTAGTCATGATTTTAGCCTATATAATAAAGAGGTAATATGCAAATTGACCATCACTCCAACACACAAGATGGCCATCCCCATGTGGTCACAAGATGGCTGGCAGGGAAGGGCAGTTGGGGGCAATCAGGCTGGCAGGCAGAAGCAGTTAGGGGCAATCAAGCAGGCAGGCAGGCAGGCGAGCAGTTGAGAGCCAGCAGTCCTGGATTGTGAAAGGGATGTCCAATTGCCCGTTTAGGCCCAATTCCACCAGGATTGGGCCTAAACAGGTGGTTGGACATCCCTAGAGGGGTCCCAGATTGGAGAGGGTGCAGGCTGGGCTGGGGGACACCCCCCCCCCCCATGCATGAGTTTCGTGCACCGGGCCTCTAGATTTTAATAAAATCAAACTAAGAAATATGTGTAAATTTAATAGCAGTACACTATTCTAAAACAATGTTGAGAGATTAAAGAAATACATTCTCAAGTATAACCATGAAAAGCTGTGGTGGGATATTTCATTGACAGAGTTTAAGGGATTAACATCAGAGCTTAAAGAGGAAGCCAGTAAAGGCCAGGAGCCAGCTTCACAGCTGATGCCCTGAGGAAGCAAGAGAACATAACAAAGAGGGTTGTCCAGAATATAGGTGTGCGTTGTAGAGTCCTACAAGCTAATTTGTAATAAGGCGTTCCTCTTCTGGTTCTCAGATTATCTCCTACATTAGTTAAAGCCTATAAACCCTGCCACATACAGTGGATGAAATTGGTTAGGATTTTTGTTGCAGAAGAGGCCAATGCCCTTAGATGCACATGACTTTCCTCCTCTACCTGGGACCAGCACTAAACACATTTCCTACCCTCTTGACATTCTGACCAATGAAACGTGGGTAGAGGCAATGTGCCTGCTCTCCAAGAACCTCTCTTGGGATCCTCTATTCTCTCTCTTTCATCATTCTGCCAGATAATACCAAACAATCTTGTGTTGAAGAAGGAAGCAAATTAGGTTCTCAAACTGTTATAGGCAGTTAGACAGACATGAGCAGAGCAAGGATGATTGATGGGCCAGGTCCAGAAGGTCACCAGCTCTGGGTTCATAGCAAGGGATAAAACTGGGAAAACAAGAACCTGACCCCAGAGTATCCTTTCCTCCCCTAGTATATCATTTGTTCCAGTGGTTTAGATCCTGGACATTTTCCTCCTTAAAGATAACATCTAAGCCTCGTTTTTATTTCAGTTCCAGGCCCAGAAAGGCAGCAAAACTAGACACGTGACACCATGGCTGCCTTAGGACCAGCTGCAGTGACTAATGACCCCCTGCCCTGGCCCCAACCCATCAGTGGAGACCAGGACCCTGAAAGAGCACACCTGGAAAACTGATTGATATTCTACTGAGACCCTCCCCTAAGATTCCCACCTGCAAGAAAGAGATAAATACCCTCAACACAAAGGACCCAGTTCTCACTCTCCCTCAGGGGAGCAGGCCCCTGCCCTTCTTTCCCCCTCTCCTCCCCCACAGGCATGTATTCCCTAAACTCTAAGGGGCCCCACTGAGACGTGCAACCAGGGGAGCAGTGGGCAGTGGCAGCTCCTCCCAGCCTAACCCCCTGACGATGTCCCCAAGGCCCCCTCTTTCTGATTTTCCAGCAAGACAGAGCAGCCAGCCTAGACTCTCCTATTGCTTCTTCTATGCCCTTCATTGTTTCATGGTCCTAAGTGTATTTTTGCTGCGGCTAATAAATTCTTACTTACTTTGCTGCACTTTGTCCTCATTATTACTATATTCAAAGCTATAATTTCTCATGTGAGATAGCCTAACCACTACTGTCTATAGGACTATTTTGCTGATTATATAAGAGAATGCATGTGAAGTACTTAGCATAATGCCTGGCTCATAAAACCTGGTCAGTAGATATTCATTTCTTTGATGTGTCTATAAAAATATTTGTCTTTTGTGTGTGTGGTATTACTTCTCCAAATGAGTTAATATGTTAATATTTCATTCATTCATTTAACAATATTTATTGATCACCTACTGCGTACCAGGCATTGTGCTAGGTGCTGTGAATATAAGAACTCATAGAAAAGTGATTCCTATACAGACATCAAAGTTCTGTCAATATCAGAATGTTATAATGTATTTTAACTTAAAATATTATTAGTTAAATAATATCCTTTAAGCAGAATTTAGGACATTTAATAACAGCGCTAAAGAATTTCGGTGTTATTTTAAACTGATTTTGATACTATTTCTAAAAATGAAAAATGACACCACTGTTTATGGGTCAATGGCTAGTGGGAATTCTTTTTACAGCTGCCTGGCGTCATTTATCTTGATCAGACACTAAATAAGCCATTTTTTTGTATTTTACAAGATTCTGTCATTTTACCCTGGCATTCAGATCACCAAAGAATACAGCTTAACCTTTATTGTCATCTATCCATGTAGAAAAATAATATGTAACAGGGTGTCTAAATCCTACATTTCAATTCACCTGCTTTTAAAATGTCAGTTGCACAAAAATATCAACTTGATAACACTGCAAAAAGAAGAAACTTAAATGCATATTTCACTAGAGATATACAAACATTTTTGAAAATTCAATCATTTAGTATCAAATCAAATATACTTTTATTTTTAGTATATTTCTAACCCTTCTGTAGATCTATGCATTATTATCTCATATATAGGTGTATAAATACACAAATATACATATAAATATGTATGCACACATATACATATACATATACCAGGTATACATCATTTTTAACAGCACCAGCAGTAGTATTTAGTGGACAAGTAGCAATGTTCTTATTGTTATTTAAGTCTATGTATATGATTTGGAAAAGTTAGTAAGGGATCAAAGTCTGCCCAGAATAATGTCATAACAAGGTAATATGGAATCTGATTATGTGAAAAGCTGGATATTTATACAAAGAGGTCAGAAACCAGCTGGCTACATATAAACTAAAGAAAAACCAACAAACGCCCTAAGACAGTTCTTATTCTTGATCTGCTATGGACTTGCAAGCTTAGCACAATTTTGAAAGACCCAGATATAGAGAATGTTTTCTAAGTCAGCACAAATCCACTCAAAAAATTTGTGTGGCTTGCTACCCAAATTATCCTGAAGGCAATAAAAAAAATGTGTTTATTTTCCCTTTGCATGGTATTATTTAAAAATTATAATGTTGTCTTGAAAACATTGTAGTGACATTTTACTTCTGTGATTTAGGGAAAACATCCTCTTAGATTCAATAAACCAACCTGAGGCCATTTTAATATGTGTTTTATATTTATTCTACAGATCTGAATTTCTGTTCAGACTGGATTTGGGATGGAAATTCAATTGATTTGTCTGGACTATTGCCAATATTGGAAGAAGCCCTTGTCTGAAAAATTAGGTCTGTAATTGTTTGCCACCCTCTCCCCCCCTCCCTCTCTCCTTTCCTTCCTACTTCTTTCCTCCTTTCTTCTTATTTCCCTCCTTTCTTTAATACTGTTCTCTCTCATTTGCTTTTTATCCCTCCAATCTTCTCCTTGCTTTTTCATGACTCTAAAATATTAACAACTAACATAATAAAGGGTATGTAAGTATATTAAAACTTGGGTGACTTAGAGTAAAGAAAGACTATTACTGGATTATTGAATGTATTTTATCTTCAGCAACTATATTCCTTATCTTCATAAGAGTGAAGGTACATTCTAAACTGAATAATGGATTACAGGGAAAAAAAGAGAAACTAGAAATGTGATATTACAGGGTTATTTCTTAAAAATAGAGAAGACCTCCAAGTGAGAAAAAAATGATGACAAACCACAACTGTTCATTGAGGCCTAATAACAAGAAGGAAATGGGCTAAGATCCCCATGCTATCACTAGAGTGAAGTAAGATAAGTTGAATTATTTGATGGACTTATAACTAGCTGTTGTATTAAATCTATGATACCTTGTTGATTTTTATGTTTGTTTGTTTGTTTGTTTGTTTGTTTGTTTGTTTAAAAAAAAACCTCCTGATTGCCAGGTTTATTATAATACCATTGAATTTTTGTGAGGTTAAAAAATCATTCAATGTTGATGTATGGAGCCATTTGTATTAGAATGGTTAAACATCACAAAAGAAGTATCATACAAGTATAACTCATGGACTTGCTGATCACGATGTACATTAGCTAATTGATGGACTTTTAATATCTGGTAAAAAAAATAAAAAAGGCTTTCCCACAGAGAGATTTTGACATTTACAGTAAAACTCCTTTTTCTGAACATTTGGTTTTAATCATCTTGAAGACCTAGTTTAACTCTTTCTTGCACTTTTACAAACACTTCATCTGACCAGTCTTTTAAAAATAAAATAAAAAAGTGGCCAAGGATCCACTTTTAGCCCAATATATGTGGCAATAGACCACAGTATCAAGTGCCAAGAAGGGCAAACACAGATAGTCATAAAACAATTGTGATGCACTGACCCACTTGTTTGTTACTGTCTGTGACTCAGGATAGCCAAGCAAGGTCAAGATAAAAGAGTTATGACAAAGCTAAAATACCGACATTCTCGGGCCAGGCAATCTGCCCAAAGCAATTAATGCCACCCCCTAAGTCTCCCCTCCTCCTCTCATTTCCCCCAATGTCTATCTCTGCTTCGAGGTTCCTTGAAGCTAAAATAATTTACGGAACAAAATGTCTTCTCCCACGATAACTAGTGTTTCTACTTCATGTGCAAGAGGGCTGCCTAGCATTTGCTTCTTCCTCCTAAGACTAGACTGAAAATACCAAATACCCGAAGGTCCAGGCACGACACACAATCGCCTAGGATTGTGAAGCCCTGAAGTTCTCAGCAGAATGTAATTGCTCCTTTGCAAATCTGGGTTTGCGATGTATGAATCATTCATTCTTAGTAAGCCCCAAAGGGAGTTTTATTTTATATTTTTCAAAGTGGAAACAGCTTTGTTCTTTTTTTTCATAATTATAGCAATATTTTGTTCTTATTCTACATAGCAGAGAATCTAGAAAGGTAAGAAGAGGTCTCAGTCGCAGCTTTGCTAGCTGGTACAACCATTTTGTTGCATACTATCCTATAACTTTGAATAGGCATTCAAATATATAATCATTGTTTTGTGGTAACAGGGATATAAAATGTACCAACCTCACCATTGTCAGCGTACAGTTCGGCAGTGTTAAGTTTATTCACGTTGCTCTGAAACAAATCTCCAGGACTTTTCATCTTGTAGAACTGAAATGCTACCCCCTGAGGCAGCAGCTCTCTCTCACCAGCCCTGGTAGCTACCATTCTACTCTCTAGTTCTGGGACTTTGACGATTTTAAATACCTTATGTAGGTGGATTCATATTGGCCTCTTTGTGAATGGCTTATTTCACTTAGCATGATGCCTTCAAAGTTTATCCATGTTATAGGAATGTCCTTTCTTTATAAGGCTGAATAATATTCAATTGTATGTGTACATCACATTACGTTGATCCACTCATCCATCGATTGGGTTTACTCTGCGCTTGGCTGTCATGAGTAGTTCTGTGCAGACATGAGTGCTATTTCACTCAATGGGCGTTTATATTGCTTACAGCTCTTAACATTGGACAACATTATAATGAACTTCCATGAACATAAATATTGGAACATGATTGATGAATTATTTTCTTATGAAGATTCCTAGAAGCAAAGAGTATATGCATGAAAAGCAAACCTATAATTCAAAGTAGTACATGCACATGGAGAAGATCAAACATGACAAGATTTCTTATGATCGAAGCCTGTCTTCTTCCTCATCCTCAGCTCATTGCCCAGATAGGTCCAGAAGCAAATTTTCAAAATTGTTTCTGTTTTCCTTCTCTTGCTCTCCTACCACAGTTATTCAGAACACCAGCTCTTAACCATGACTACACGTTTGAACTATGTCAGAAGCTGTTTAAAAAAATATAGATTTTTGCCCAGCTGGAGCGGCTCCGTGGTTGAGCATCCATCTATGAACCAGGAGGTCATGGTTCGATTCCCAGGCAGGGCACATGCCTGGGTTGCGGGCTCCATCACTGGTGGGGAGCGTGCAGGGGGTAGCTGATCAATGATTCTCTCTCTCTCTCATCATTGATGTTTTTATCTCTCCCTCTCCCTTCCACTCTGAAATCACTAAAAATGTATTTTAAAAATATATAGATAGATTTTTTTTTCTCCATCCCAAACCATTTAAAGCATAATCTCTTAATGTGGGGCTTTGGAGCTTTGCCCCTTTTTACATAATACTTTTAAAGCTCCCAGGTTTTTAATAATGCATAGTCAAATTTGAGAATCACTTTTTGAAACGAGTGCTACTCAAACTTTAACACGCATATGGGACCCCGGTGGGTCTTGTGAAAAAGCCTCTTCCATCCCGGGAGGTCTCAGTGGGGCTGAGATGCGGCTCCTCTCACGGGTGATGCCAACACTCCTGGTTCGCAGACACACTTTCTAGACAACAAGTATTCTTCCACCCGCTGCTTTAACTGCTGTAGACAATATACAGAGCCTCTCTGAGGCAGAAAGAAGGAATTTGCTCATTTTCATACTCTCTCCTACCTCCTCCTCCCAACGTTTGTTATGTTATTGTTTGTAGTTTTGCCTTTTGGTTATTTTGTAACTTTAGAGAATGAAAAGTAACCTTAGCTAGCTAAATTCCTGTTTCTTTCTCACATTTTGGCAGTATTTTTTGATACTTGACCCCCTTTAAAAATGAAGTTAGTATTCTACTTTTTTCCATCTTTCCTCTCAGAAAATTCTTGTTCCATCTTTTGTTAGCTTTGCTTTGACATGTAAATAATCCAAGTACTTAATATTTCTGTTCTCTCCTGCAACCAGAGATAAATCTACCATGTTATGTCCTTAGGTTGTCTCTTAAATTAGAAAACCAACAAATTGATTTGCCAGTGTTATGCTTTAACGCAAAAACAAATATACACCGTGCCTTCTCCGTGGGCCCTCATAAGGGAGTCTGGGTCACCCAAGCAATACTGTTCCTAGCATGGAGGCCCATGGATTCCTTAAAACCATGAGCATTCAGTTTGCTTCCTATTTTGATCAAGATTTTCTAGTATAGTTCCTCCCTCCCCTGGAATTTGGTCACTTGTCCTCTAGTTTTTCTTCCCGAAAAGCCATAGGAGCTATTTCTAAAGCCTTATCCCCCGGGGCTTACTGTCCCATTCCCCCTCAGAACTGGCTGCTCCTTCGGCCTGCTGCCTCTGGGACACGCGGGTCTCCTCGCTGCGTGGGATCCCCCATCTCGGCTTCCGCCTCCCGGCTCCTATCCTTCCTGCTGAAGCACACTCAGCTGGCGCGACAGATGACACGAAGGGATACATGACTTAGTGCTTGTAACTTTGAACTTACATTTATAGAGAATTCTAGGTAAAAGACAATTTTACTTCAGAACTTTAAAAGTAGTGGTATGAGTCTCCTTTGTGACTTGTGACTTTTTCTCCTTAGCTTTCAGACTCCCTGTGATTATATTGTTCTGAAATTTCACCAAAATGGGGCCAGGTGGGGGTCTTCCTCATTCCTTGGGTTGGATACGCATGCCAAAGGGAAGGTTCTTGTCCTCCTCTGGCTCTAGCGCATGCTTTTCACTGTTTGCCAGAATCATCCCAACTCCTCTTGGTCTCTTTCTGAGGCGTGTGTTAGTTCAGTGTAGGCCCTCTCAGCCTCTTCCATTTTCCATCTTTTGCTCTTTGTTTAACATTTTGGAAGATTTCTTTGATTTAATTTTTCTAGTTTGTCCACTAACTTTTTTATTTTGGCAATTATATTTTACATCTCTAAAGACCTTTCTCATTCTGTTGTTCTACTTCTTTATTTATAGATATAACATCTCTTTGAATCTTTCTGAGAATATTTATAAGCATGGATTTTTAAAGTTCTTTTTTGTTCCCTAAAATAATTTCAGTCTACTCCAAAGGTATTTTCCTGTTTTTTGTTTGTTTGTTTGTTTTGTTTTTTTAGACTGTGGTATTTCTCTTTTTGCGTTGCTAGTCCTCCCAGCATTCTGATGATGTCTCTCTTTTGTTAAGGAGGCCTGGGTAGACAGAGTAGATGGCTCTGTTTTGGGGTAAATAACACTGTTTTCCTAGTGGCTCACTCTCCTCTGGAATGTCTTCCCGGGACTGCTAAGCAGTGTTGACTGGTAAACTCTGATTAGGGATCCATGGAGGGGAGCCCTCGGATGAGTGCCTGCAAAATGCTTCCTTCCGAGGCACCAACAGATTTGGAAATGTTATCTTTTCCCAGCTTGTTCCATTTCTGTAGAGAGGAGTCATCCTATGTTTTGCCCGGAGGTAACATTCCAGCTGCCTGCTCACTGTGTGTAGGGCGCTGACTGGAAGAAACCTGAACATATTCAGACCTTTAAGTAATCGCCCCGTTCTTAGCTTCATCTTTCACTCTCCCCTCTGCTGAAAGATTTGCTGTCTTTCTCCGCAGACCTGTTGGTCTAGTCTAGGCTGACGATTCCTCTCCCTTTTTCTTCTAAAGGCTCCTGTCCACTGTCTGTATTCCAGAAATGTATTCAGTATCGCACCCTTTGGTGACACACACACATCCCCATTCACTGTTGCCTGCTGTGCCAGGCAGGGGCCTTTTGGCGATTGGCCATTACTCACCCTTCCCTATTCTGCTGTCTCTCAGGGAGAAGTGACCCTGTGAACCACACTTCTGTGCTAAGTGGCTGCCATCTAGGTCCAGCTGGTGGAAGCGCTGGTGGATGTTGGAGAGAGGATGGAGGGAGAAGGCAGGATATGTCTCCCTTCTCTCTCTGCCTTGGGCAGCATCTCTAGAAGTGGCTGCATTTCGTCCACCCTGTGAAGCTCCTCCTGACCCCAAACAACCCCTTCGGCTGGGGCTCCAGCTCCTGTCATATGGTCTTGGCTCCTGGCCTCAAGCAAGAATACCTTCTTTGGTCCCTCCAGCCTTAGTAGTTGCAGTAGCACCTGAGGTTGCTAATGTATCTGGCTTTTTAGATGTTCCCACATCTTCAACAATAGTTCCCCAGTCCTGGCCAGGTAGCTCAGTTGGTTAGTGCATCATCCTGCTATGCCAAGGTTGCAGGTTTGATTCGGCCTCAGGGCACATACAATGACTGCATAAATAAGTGGGACAACAATTGATGTTTCTCTCTCTCAAAGCAATTTTTTTAAAAAATTCAAAAATAGTTCCCTATATTGAGTTCTCTCCATTTGAACTATTTCACTCCATTTTCCTGGCTGAACTCTTAGAGATACAGACATGGGAGTGGGAGGTGTCCTAATCTATATTTCTGTACTTTTAATTCAATGAGGTCTTGGAAGAAATAGAAAGCCAATGTATGTATTTGTATTCAGTCTGTCATCTTGCGTTAGAAAATCTATGCATTTTGAGATTTTTGACACATATTGCCCAATTGGCCACTAGAATCAAATTGCATTTTCACTGACAGTGTTATGATGTCCATATCCTGACACCCTCAAAGCACAGGGGATTGATTCTTCTTTTTAATCATTGCATCCAATATTTGTACTAGAATCCAGTGAAACTTCAAATTTTCTTGGCTTAGGAGACCTCATATTTGTGTTATGCTAACAGCTAAAAATGATCTATGAGGAGACAGAGACAATAGTCCTAGCCTAACATTTGATTCAAAATGGCTGGCCAAGTCACCAAGGAGCCCAGGATCCCAATAGCATGAGAAAGATACACAGAGCCACTCTTCAGTGCCTGCTTCTGATATCCAAAAGGAAGGAATTATGCTGGCTCTCTAGAAAAGTAAAATGCTCCAAAATAAATAAAAATCATTTCTGAGATCCAAATTGTTAAAGCATGACTCAGAGAACAGAGCGTGTCTCAAAAAAAGACTGAGTCAAAATCAACTCCTAACGTCCTGCTTCATAGATTAGAAATTCATTGTAAAAAGTTGCCACCTGTCTCCCTGGGGTCTCAACATAGATTACCTACTGGTGGACTGAACACCAAACAAGAGTATTGAAAATAAGGAACCTCCCATTTCACCTTATGGCGCATTTCATAATGGCAGCCCTCACTGAAATTGAGTGGAAACATCAGTCTGGAGTCTTGATTAGCCACATCTGGCCATGACTCAGTGCGTTTTATGATGGCTTTGCTTGACATTTATTTTCCCTGCTACAATGCTCTCAAAATTCATCACCTTATCAACTGCACCCACCCCCCACCAAATTCCTCCTCTGCACCTTCCATGTGCTTCCTACCTGCACAGAGAGGGCATTGAGATAGGCGTTTTCATCAACTGTGCTCTAACGCACAGAATTTACACTCTTTGGCCTCAGTTTTCTTATCTTTCAAATGAAGCAACTGATCCTGAAACTTCCACCCAGCGCTGAGCAGGAGCTATGATGGCTGAGAAGTAGGTGCCTCAGGGAAGCCAGGTAGCTAGGGCCTTATATTCACAGAGGGCCTCAAACTCAGCCCTTTGATCTCACCTTCCAAAAAGGTTATTTTCATTTATTTTTATGCTTAAAGCATGGTTTAAGTTTTTTAATGTGTTACAATTTTTGCTAACCTGTTCTCGCATGTCTTCTTCTTTTTGTGATATTCTGAGAGAGAAAATGGAAGTGTCTCAGATTTCTCTTGACGTCTGAGAAGGCTGGGCTGGGCTTTGTTATTCAGTGAGTCTGCTCACATCTCTCTCACTCTCCCTATGGTCTATGAACAGGTTTTTGTGAGATGGAGAAGAGATGTAGTTTTATGAAATGACGAATTGGTGTTCTGACTAAACCCAAATGTTTTGGTGACTGCTGGGGTGGAACCCAATAATTCTGCCAAGTGAGGATTAGTACCAGTGCTACTTCCCTTTGTGGAGATTCAGCCCCAAATCACAGTTAAAGAGAAATAAAGGAAATCCATGGTGCAAGTGGACTTCAGTTATAATAATCACCAGAAATTTTTTTCAAAGCTTCAGAGAAAGAAAACTGAAAACCCACATCAAACACATTATGACACCATTTGTAATTTGCCTAATGTACCAGGTATATCTTTGTTGAAAACGATTTCTATTGATATGGATAAAAAGCCAAAGTAGTCTACAGATTGGGCCAAATCAGGCAAAACAAATGTCCCCAGGACTTCTTTTATTTTATTTGTCCACAATCTACCACACGCATGTTTTCTTTTCAGTCTTGTCAGTCACAGCCCAATCTTTTGGACCCTTAGAATCAAGGTAAGATTCACAAATTATTTTTAAAAATAACCACTTATCACTTTATATAGTCACAAAGTTGTAAAACTGCACTAAATCTATGTTTTAGTTTATATCTGAGGGATTTAAATGTAATCCAGTTAGTTCTTAGTTATAGAGAAGACATCAAAGCATTTAGTGTGACTAAAATATTTTGTGTATATTGTGCTTTTATTCAAACATAAGCTAACTTTTGGAAGTCAATTTGCTTTCCAGTCTGCGTAGGGGTCAACAATGTATGGTGTAGGGTTCTGTGCTATTTGGCTCAAGCACACACATCTGTCTGTACAAGATACCACTTCTATCTTGCCACTTACAAATGAAATCTGTTCTTCTCTCTGCCTTCCTTACTGCTCAGCAAATACCTATTCCAACTCATCCAAAAGTTAACAGCACCATTTTTATATATTTCCAAGATAAAATTTTGCTCTGTTCTCAGCCCAAGTAGCTATATGAGTATGTCTTCTCTGTATTCCAGGTGATGCCGAAAAGCATTGTATGTTGGTAGATAACAGATGGCATTTCTGTTTCATAAAAACTATTTCTCTGGGAAGTAAGTGGCATTTTTAAAAATGTTTGTGGTATCTGAGAATCTGAGAATCTAGTCTCAAAGCAAAAATAAGGACAAAACCCAAAAATGCAAAAAGAAAAAGTTGAAAATGTTCTATTTAGATAATATCTACCAACAGAGATATAAACAAAAGCAAGTCCAGTCTTCTAACAAGTACATCAAGGTCCATGACTAAGGAGCCCTCAACCACCGAAGGGCTGGGCTTCAGGGCAAGGAAGGGCTTCTGTCTGGCTGTAGCCGTCAGCATGGGTGGGAATTACATGAAGTTGTGTCATTTAAGAAATCCTGGGGCCCGGGGGCTTCGGGGAAGCACTTTTACACTGAGGCTTCGGCTGTGGCACTACCTCTCAGCAGCATCTGCCTTATCTGGGGCTTAGATAAGAAGTTCCTGTGAGCAGGGCTCATGGAGAGGAAGCTGACTTCCCAAAAGAGGTTAAGTGGCCAGCAGGAGAGAAGAGACCGGGCCTTGGGAGATCCCCTTTATCCCGCTGTGACGCTATCTCCACTCTGCCGGAAAGAAGTGTTGCTGGAATTATCCATCAATGGGCAGACATCTGTGCTATTTACAGTCATCTGGGGGAGTGTTTTTGGGTAGCAGTGAGAAACATCCACTTCTGTTTCAGAGGTCACCATGAATAGGGCAGGTATGGGATTAATTCTTTTTGGCAGCCATATCCTGGAGGGAAAGGGCGAGCCAGAATGATCTCATAGACAAATAGAAAGGAACAGCCAGTTTTACACCCAAAGACTAGCCCGTTCCCCTTGTGACGTCTGACTTGAGCTAAGTAACGCGCCCGAGAACTGTCTTGCCAGCCACTCAGAATATAATATTTAACCCCTTATATTCATAGGGCCTGTGAGCACCACGGCATGGGAAAAAATGGTACACTACCAGGTTAAAAACATAACAAAGTTTAGACTGCTTTTACTCTTCTTCTCATTTCAGATGCTGGGACAATGCTATTGGCAACTTCATATGCTACGTGGAGGGAAGGGTCAAGCCAGAACTCTGACTCACACATGCCTACTCATCTCCTTCTGGCCATCGAATTAACCTATTCTGGGTCCTCTTCTTCAGGATGCTGGGTGATAAACAGTTTCATGCTCACAGGCTAATATTCAGTCTCCCAGGACCTCACAAACTTCATTCTTAAATAGCTCACATGATTTTTGTTATACTATGAAACCATTAATCTCTGTATAATATTTTCCTTTAAACTGACTCACTTTTTATTATGTTAAAAGGTCATATCACTATTGTCAATGGATGAAGGGTATATCATTTGCCTTACATACACAGTAGCTATAAAATATATGTACCATGAGTACAAAAATATGCTTTAAAGTTTAGGTAAATATTGTTACCTTATTCTAAAGACTCTGAATGGGAGGACTAGACACTGTTAAAAAATAATGGGAGAAGGTCAAGGGACACTGTTGGAGTGTTAAATATATGCCAACACTAAATTAAGATTTTTCTCCTTTGTGTGATCAGAAAGACTGAAAGAATATTGACAAAGAAATCAATTTTTTTTTATTAGGGGACTCAAAGTAATGACGCTGGGTTAATGTGTCATCTCGGTGCTGTCTCCCTTTGGGATATATTTCTGTGAAGAATTTTTGGAAAACATGCCGAAATTCAAATCAGCATTTCTATTGCTCAGTTAGACTATGAGAAAGAGAACTTGAGATAAGGGTAGATGTTGCTTTTTCTCCACAGTCAATTCCGTTCAACACTTAATATGAACTATGGGTGCCGATATTTCCAGAAGCTTATTCTCTTATTGATGAGAAAAGAGAAATACATTTGAAGCAAATAACTACAAAAGCAAATCACCACCCAATTAAGGGAACATACTAAGGACCTAGGTTTGGGCTCCTCGGCAGGAATAAAGCACAAAAGGTTGGCCCCTAGAGGCAGGCAAGTTAGAAACAGGAGCCACATCTGAATGGAAGCAGCCCATCCCTCCCGCCGTGTTGGGCTCAAGGCACTGCAAGCAGAAAGCAAGCAGAAGGAAGGCTGGATTTCTACCCTGACTTGGCCACCCCATGAAGTACTGTCAATGTTCAAAGGAAGGAGAGAAACCCTATTCAGACAGACTCCTAGAGAACTGGCCCCATTTTCCAAGATCTGACGGGGGGTGCCGTGCTGATTCTTTTGTTGTTGAAACATATTGTGAATGTTTTAAAAAACAGATATTTATAATGCACGTAATTATTAAAATGTTAAGAGAAATGTTTTGCTTCTGTTTAAATCATCATCCAATGGCTTTATACATGCTTTCTAGCAAATAACAATAGCAATAGCTCAACTTTTTTTGAGTAAGAGGACTCAGTCATGCAATACATTGTACTTTCGATGTCTACAGATTGAGAAAATACATAACGATCAAAGGCTGCTATTAATTCAGTGAAGCAAGTGAATTTGTATTTTATTCATCACCTCATCTATAGACGTTTCAAAAAAGAGTACTGTGTGTGCATTTGACATGTTATTTATTTAGTCTATTCATACTGAATGTGCACATGGATTTACAGACCCTTCCAATAAATTCTGCTGCCCCGGGGGGTCCAAGACCTACTGGTTGGGAACCAAGGAACAGGACAGGCTTATGATTGATGACAATGAGTTGGGCCTGGGGCACATCTGCTGGTCTTCCATTGCTTTTATCATCCCGACCCTCAGCACTTTCTTTCTGGGACTCTGCACTCTGCTTTGTTTACTGAAAATGTTTTCTGTATAAACTTCAGCAAGTCGGTTATGACTTCCCACAGTGGGAACATTTTTTCAGGCTAAAAAGTGAACTGCACTTTGAATGGACACTTGCACAACTGGGAGAAAAGTCATTTTCAACTCAAGATGCACCACCAGCTCTTCTAGTGCCTCCAACAATTCTTTATTCCTGAAGCATTTGCCGCACGACTCTTTCTACCTTTGTGACATGCGCATTTAATTAAAAAAAATGAAAGCAAAAGGATTTCTTGCATCCCAGTCTAGCTGTTTCCCTTTATGTTGTTATCCAACTAGCCAACAAAGTCTACCAATAAAGTTATTTGCTGTAAAAGTATAGCTAAGTAGCACTGTCAACTTACTTTCTGAGTGTTTTTATGGAATTTTAATTTATTTGTCTTAGCAAATTTTATGAGTTTGTGATTCAAAATGTGGACTTTGCCTAATTGTACTGTCCTTTTGGGAGTTTGCCTTTGTGTGATCCTAAGTTCTGACTTTCTTACAAACAGTTATTTCAATCTTTCATGTATACTAGTATATGTTCGTGTTGTCATCTCCTCTCCCTCCTGCATCTACAATGACTTCCTTTCATCAGGGCACAACTTTCCAATAATCTTGTCTACATTTGCTGCCCACATATACTCATATCCTAGCCAGTTTCAACCCACTCCACTCTGGCTTCTGTCCCCTAACTTGGCTGAAAGCCTGCTCTTGTCACAGTCACAAACCACTTTCATATGGACCCAATGATCACTTTTTCATTCTCCGCTAACGAGCTCTTTCAGCTGCATCTGACATGTTGACACTCCCTCTCTTTAAATAGTTTCTTAAGTCTATTTTCTTATAATCTCTCATGTATTCATCGAGGAAGACTTGTTCTGGGTATAAAGAATGGAACAGTGAAACAGGAAAGCTGTGTTCTTGTCTGAATAACAGTCTGGGAGAGACAGAGAAGTAATATGCAATGACAATAGAGTACATTGAATGTTACGATGGAGAAAATACAGTGTTAAGAAAGGACCTGTAAGAAAAGCCTGATCAGGATGGAGAAGGTCGGGGAAAAATTCCTGAGAAAGTGACATTTAATCCAAGACTAGAAGGTGACTAGGAGTTAGCCAGAGAATGGAGGAAGTGAGAAGGAGTCCCCAAGACAAAGGGGAGAGTGGATGCAAGGGCTTGGAAGTAGAGCCAGAGCATGGAGAGCTGGAGTAGTTTAGTGGGTTTTGTGGGGAGGAAAGAGTAAAAATGGTCAGTGGAGTGAGGAGGCATCATATCATGACAGGCCTTGTAGGACATTTAAGAAAATTGGACTCTTATTGAAGGCAGTGAGGAGCCAGTGATGGACTTAGAACCTTAAAATGACTGAAGTGGGAGACAGGATTGGGATGGAGCAAGGTTAGAAGAAAGATTTGTTGGGAGTCTATGATATTGATTTAGACAGCAATGGTGGTAGTGTTAGTGAGGATAGAGAGAATTAGCCATTACAGAGGAAGAAAGAACAAAATTTAGTGATTGGTTGAGAGCCAGGATGGGGGACAATCCTGGTGAGGGAGATGGAAGAGTCCATTTCAATAACCATGATGAAGTATATGGTGCTGCCTCTCACCAATGTGAACAGTGCCCGAGTAAGAACAACATGTAGCTAAAGGGGAGGGAGATGATAAATTCAGTTGGAGTTTGTTGAGGCTCTTCAAAAGCAGAGCTATGTGTGGACAGGCAGTGGGGCCTCTGAAAGGTACTGGTTCTCTTCTCTCTCAGAGATAAGTACAGGAATGAAGAAATGCTGACAGTTTCTCTGTTCCCAGGAGCCTTCTCAGGGAGCATGTGTGAGGGACCCACAATACAAGATGTGCAGAGAGGGAGGGACAGGCTTCTAGGGGGGGAATCTGCCTTTCTTCTGAGCAAGAAGACACTTCCCTCCTCAGGCAGAAGCCACAGCTCAAGATCCACGGCTCTGAGAATTGGGCTGTCAGGGCAGCTGCAACCAGAATCAGACACGTAGTGTGAAAGATCACATGACTTGATCACCAAATTCTCAGCAATATCTTAAAGGGGACTCCGTGGTCACAAGGTTTAGGAGTTTAGAGGAGGTAGGGATAGCCTGAAATAGCTAAAACCTGAGCCGGGGGTACTTGTACTTTCTCAGGATCCTGGCAACATATTGGCAATATACTTAGGTTTGGGGTCTGCAAATCAGACCAAAGTGAAATGAGTGTGAATAGATGAAACAGGAAGGAAGAAAGTTCTTTTCATCTTAGCTTTGTTAGGTTGTATATTTTCTTTTGTTTTTTAGTGGTGCATACCATTTTCAGTGGAGGCCTCATTTCTTGCAAAATCATTGGTTTTGCAATTCAATCTGGGGTAATATATAAAAAAGATCATAAAAAATGAGGAACTATTCTGTCATTTCTAAAAAGACATTCACATGGCTAGATATTTGCTTAGTGCAATATAGTTCTTTATTTTTTAAATTGATTTTAGAGAGAGAACTGGATGGAGGGAGGGAGAGAGAGAGAGAAAGAGAGACTGATCAGTTGTTTCTCACACATGCCCTGACCAGGGATTGAACCCAAAACCTAGCATGTGCCCTGAATAGAAATCAAACCTGTGACCTTTCAGTCTATGGGATGGCACTCCAAGCAACTGAGCCACACTGGCCAGGGCAATGCCTGTATATTTCCAACAACCTCAGTTGAAATATTTTTGCTTCTCTGTGCTATTAGCTGGACAAAAATGAAAGAATTCAAATATTGTAGTCTAAGGGGGCCATTTTTTTTTTTGTTTTCAACATGAGTTTTCCAGTTTATTTTCCCATTATCACCATCAAGTCCTATGTCTCTCCCCATACTATTTCTTTATATAATAATGCAACCTGCCTCATCAAAGGCTAATACACTATTAAATGAAGTATATTTCACTGTGGGCATTCTGTTAGGAGTTCCTAGAAAACTATATTGAGTATATCTTTAGAGTTGAATTTTTTTCTGTAAATGAGTAAACTATTGTAAGAACTATGGCAGGAGCTACAGGATTGGAGCTCATCAGTGACCTGAATTTCTGTAAGCGGACATGGTCAAGTTCTCAACAGAGCCTTGCACAAGGGTGGCCAACTCCCTTCTGCTGTATTAGTCATTGTTAGCCACACCAGGGAGTGATTTAACTCAGTTTACAAAAAATGCAATTGTAGTGCTACCCACACGGGAGTGTTTAGTTAGTTACCATGCCGTCTTCATCATACTGCACCCATCCTTTCCTGTGTAACAGCTTTGGCTAAACTGGAAGTGGCAATAGATAAACACTAATAATCCCACACACATAATGCAGCTCTTCTTGTGCACCAGGCACTGTGTTAAACCTTGTTTTACATGATCTCATTTAATCCTCAGAACCACCTGTGATGTGGGATTATTGGCTGCATTTTAGAAATTACAAAACTCAAGTTCAGGGAGAGGAAGAATTTCCCAAAGGTCACCCAGAACTGGGGTTTGAACTCAACTATTTGACTCTTCAATCTGTTTATTAATCACTAGATGGATGGCTTGCAAATTTTGTTCCCAAAGGATGAGGAGGCAGAACTCCAGGATCCTACCCCAACCATAGCAACTCTTCTCGTGTTGTTTTATATAAGTAAGTTTCAGTGTAGAGCTCATGGAAATAAGGGTTCACAGCCACGTTTTAAAAACAGTGAAGTTCCTGCATTGGTTGTGTTGTCTCTGTGCAGCATGTGAGCCAGTCGGAGATCTACCCACGGAACCCAGAACTACTGCACTACGCACTCTGGGGCCACAAACAATTGCCTAAAAGAACAACTCCTGCCCTGCTGGTTTGGCTCAGTGGGTAGAGTGTCAGCCTGCGGACCGAATGGTCCCAGGTTTGATTCCAGACAAGGGAGCATGCCCCAGTTGTGGGCTTGATCCCCAGTGCAGGGTGTGCAGGAGGCAGCCAATCAATGATTCTCTCTCATCATTGATGTTTCTATCCTCTCTTCCTTTTCCTTCCTCTCTGAAATCAATAAAAGTATATTAAAAAGAAAAAAAAGAACAACTCCACTGATTGGCTATGAAGTGTACATTCTTATGTCAGTAACTCTGGGACTAGATCAATGAAGGCCTGTTAAACTGATCACATGACAAGACAAAGGGTAACACAGTGCAAGTTAACTCGCATGTGTCTTTGGCCTCAATATATTAGCTACCTTGTTATTAAAAAATGTCCCAAAACAAGAACCATGGACAGGTATATTTTGCTAGTAGTAAGGCTAGAAACAATTACAATAGTAGAGCCCCACTGAAGAGATAAAGTGGGACAGATGAAGAAAAATAATTTTTTCCCCATAATGGACTAGTCCCATATAGCAGACTTTTTTTTTAAATGAGAAGGTTCTGACTCATTGCAGAGTGTATTTCAAGGGCAGGTAATCAGATTTAATTTCTTATAGGCCACTCTGGGAAACTCATAGTGAGTCTCTACATTTTTTTGCTAAAGACAGTTCTACAGTTAGAAATACATTAGTCATCATCCTAGAGACAGCTACCATTTCACAATTCATAAACAATATTTGAGAGTTTATTATATTAATATGGCACAAAACCTTTTGGATTTGAAGCATTACTATTATCTAATAGAATGATAAAGGAAACCCAGATTATAGAGAAGTAATGTGCATGAACCACACTCAGCAAATCAGATGCAATACGGCTTCCTGCATGAGGCTGTCCTGCAAACTTTTGGACACTAAAAGCAGAAGCTGAGAAATCTTCCATTTTGAGGTTGCAAAGTCATTTTTTGTATTCCAAGGAGCCAGACCTAGAGCAGACAGCTTTTTTATTCTGGGAAAACCAACCCAATATGCCTTTCAGTTCTGAAAAATAAAGTATTCTCTATTTGGGGGGAGAAAAAATAACCTTGATTCAGACACTTCAAATCCAGTGTATGGGTCTTCCATTTAGACACATACATTGGATGTGATGTAGCAGAGTTCTCTTTCTCTGCAGACACACAGTCCAAGGCAGGAAACTTTCCTTTTTCTTTATATGTATTTATGCTGCCTTACATTAGCATATTATTGTTTATTGTAAGGGAGACCCTCTCAGAGCATATAAGCCTGTGGTGTGTGTGTGTGTGTGTGTGTGTGTGTGTGTGTACATGAGTGTTTGTATTTATGTGTTCTTTTCTCATATGCCAAGATCTTAGCATCAGAAAATCCGAAGACTGAAGGAAAGTTGGGTATGTCTGAACCTGATAATTTCTTTTTTTTTTTTAATATATTTTATTGATTTTTTACAGAGAGGAAGGGAGAGAAATAGAGAGTCAGAAACATCGATGAGAGAGAAACATCAATCAGCCGCCTCCTGCACATCCCCCAGTGGGGATGTGCCCACGACCCAGGTACATGCCCTTGACCGGAATCGAACCTGGGACCTTTCAGTCTGCAGGCCGACGCTCTATCCACTGAGCCAAACCGGTCTTGGCGAACCTGATAATTTCTAAAAGGTCTTGACTGGGCTTGGAACAGCTTATACTGAACAGCAGATGCCCCATACTTGGTGCAGCAAGTACTTTGATAGCCTCAGCTTGATACGTGGTATTGAACCATTTGCCATTGAAGTATAGGTAAGGCTCACACTGAGGCAGGTCTGGGACTTCCTTGGAGAATGAGCACAATCGACCTGGGAAGAGGCAGATCCTGGGGTATTAGCCATGGCCCAGGAAGTTGGCTTTCAGATGAGATCATTTTCTTTTTCCCTTGGAGCATCACGATGCTTGGCATTGAGGGCTATGCTTATGTGTGTGCCGGGAGGTATGTGTTGATAAGGTGGTTCTGACAACATGGCTACATGACACTGGTGACTCCTTGTAGGTCTACCTGCTGTCAATGAAATTAGTCATTGTGGCCCATTTCCCTATCATTACTCCTCATCTTTCGGGTTTTCATGCAATCAGAGTTGCAGTGTGAATATGAAGACTGTGGAATGACCACCCAAGTTAGCAAGATGGAGGTCACTGGAGAGCTTGATGAAATGTATTTTAAGTAACAGTCTGATCTCTGCTGGGCTATGGGAAATCAAAGAAGGCTTGATGCCCCCTTTTGGGATAAAGCAGCATAATGGGGCAGCAGAAGCTTAAGGAAACCCCTTCTAGAGAGATAAAGAAGTGAGCAGTGACCCACAGAAGGAGCAGAGACCTAAGGTCTGAGCCAGGTGACGGGCTGAAATGACAAACAATGACTAGGATGGACATGGAGGGAGAAGAACCCAATAGTCACAGAGGGTGAAGGCTCAGGTTTTTCCTTCAGATATTTAAAGTTAATCTGAACATGGGGATGCAAATCTTTTCAAGATAGTGATTTCTTGTCCTTTGGATATACACCCAGAAGCAGGATTGCTGGATCACATGGTAGTTCTGTTTGTAATATTTTGAAGAACCTCCACCATTTTACATCATGTCTGAAGAAAGTTACCTTCCAACCAACAGTGCACCAGGGTTTGCTTTTCTCCACATCCTCATAACCCTTTATTTGACTGGGAATCCCATTGTCTTTTGAGCAGGTTGGTCACAGGAAGCGCATTTATAAACAACAAGTAGTATTTCCTGAGGTGAGGGACCTCCCATCTAATGGCCGCTGAGCACTAGTCTCATGAACCATAATGCTTCTTGCACACGAATTTGTGAATATCCAGTGCAGATTTTACCAAATAAGGCTCTTTCTTCATAAAGGGTTCTAAAGGACTATGGGCCGGCAATTTGAAAAAAAACTGTGTTAGCCTCTCTTCCCCTTTTTCTAAGCTTTCACCCCTGGGTTTTTGTTAACATTTAAAAAAGATATTTAAAGCTGCACTTCAGCCACCTTGTAAAATGAAAGAGTACATTGTACAGCCACCAAAGGTACACGTCAGTGCTTTTATCAAGTTTGGGGTCCTGTTCTGCTGCACTAATTGGAACCATGTGTTGAAAATGCAAGACAGGATTTTCAGCTGTTCTTTAATTAAATGGAATAAAATATAAAGCTTACATTTCTTTATAGCGAGAGGCTGCTGGGTTACTCTATTAGCAGGGCTGGTGGGTGATCCTGAGGAAGGATACTGGCTCCCCCGTCAGGGCCCCAGGGACACTGGTAGTTGGCTTTAATATTTGAGACATTGTCAGTGATTCTATGTTATGATTTAGCCAGGTCCACAGAAGGCCTGGTGGCACATGCCTCTCTCATAAGGAGATGAAGAGAAGTGATAGAGAAACCAATTATTTTCAAGTGTACTGGAATTGACTCATGAAGATGTTTAAATATTCTTATAAAGTTCTGTTACTGCAAAGATCATCAGTGAGTTGGAAAAATGCCTCCTCGTGCACTTGCCCACTGAAATCTGTGCAGAAATTGTGGCAAATATGTGTCTACTACAAAGACTGTAATAAATATTGTCTCAAGTTTTCTGTTAAAATATGAAAAAATGTAATTTGATTTTTAAAAAGTGATATTTCTGCCACTTTATATTTGGGGGTGGGGGGGGGCAATAATCTATCACTCTTACTGTCCTAGGATCAAAATTCCAAGGAATAAAGGTTAGTCCACAAATGTATTTGTTCAGGGCTTAAGCCCCTCTTTCACGATGCTTTACATTATTAACATCTATTGAATGGCACCAGTGTAGTGACCTGCACTCCCTTCCTGTCTTCCCAAGGTTGGGAGCCAGAGCTGGTACCTCTGCACCAAGTGTTGAGGCCTTAGGGAAGAAATGTACATTCTGCTTCCAACACAACAGTTGCACCTACAGCCTCCAGAAAGAGGTACAAGGACAGTGCATTAGTGAGGAAAGCGACAGTAATTCCTCCAAAGGTGCCTATGAGCAGCATTCTGCAGGAAATGGGTGCCCATGACCCCACTCAGAATCACCCATCAGTCCTACTAATAGAATGGATAAATGATTGCCTCTTTCACTCTTGGGTGTATGGTTCCAAGATATCTTTCAGAAGATTCTGGTGGGGTGGAGCATGCACCATCCATGGGGCTGGCTGCCTTGATAAGGTCTCCCTACCCTGGCTTTTCCTCCTTCCCTTTTTTATGGTTTCTGTCCAGCACTCCCACTGCCTGCATCACACTCCCAAATAAATTGACTGCATGCAAACCCTTGGCTTAGGCTCGGCTGCTGGAGAAATGCAGAGCAAGACCAATTCCTAGGAGTGTCTTGTATGAGCAAGTTCCATAAATACTGTCTAATCTACCTATAATTTATTTGACTGGCTGTGTTGTTTTTCAGATAGTAATTAAGTTGGAGACTGTTTCTAAATCAAAAGTGAGTCGTTCAGGACCAGTCTATATTCTGTTTACTGGAACAGTGGCCACCAAAATTGCTCCTGCACCTAATAGGAATAGCTGCTATCAAGATGGGCGCAGAGCTCTAATCTCTCTCCTTTCCTGGAGAACCAAGAGCCTTTAGGGACAGAGACCCTCACTCAGAAAGTATAGCTCTCTGTGGCACTATGAGATGAAAGCCCTGCTGATCTGACAGCTTCAGAAGGGAAGAAAAATCAACGTAAACAATAAAATTCATGTCGAAAAAAATATTATTCAAATAGAGGGGAGAAAAGTTAGAAAGTGAGGACAAAGGTTGGTAAAAGAGAGGACATGTGGACATTTGAAAGGGAAAAATGAGTAGAATGTAGGCTGGAGAGTGTTTTAATTTGAGTTGGTCAAAGAGTTGGGAGTCAGAAAAGGAGATGGTGGGTGGTCAGTTATGAAGCAACCACAAAATGCTTGTTGTCATGTAATTTTCAAGGTATCCTTTTCCAGTTATTAAAATACAGAGAAAATCATTTCAGGTTACCACTAAACTACTTGCAAATATTAGAAGCTGTCAGATCAGCAGTGAAAATTTTAAATTCAGACTGTAGCTACAAATGGATGCATGAATAGTTCTTTTGTGGTTCTATCACTCTTAACAAAAAGTAACTACCTAGTTTTTTATTTCCTGATTTACAGGTAAATTCATGAGGCCTTACATGAACTTAGATGTTAGCTTCATTTTATTAAAAATAAATTCTATAAATAGTGCTGAGTGAAAGAACAAGACACAAAAGGACGAGGGTGAGCTGCTCTTCTGGGCAGTATCTACCAAGGGGCCCTTGACTAGGCTTGCTGTCCATTCCCAGCTGTCCAGGAAGGGCCTATGACCTGAAGTTTTCTGGCAGTCCATGAATTCCCAAGGAAGTGTCAGGCAGAACGGTGCAGCTCAATTATTGTCATGTCCTTATTACATAAATGAATATCACACTCCTAAACATCCCTGGCCAACACACTCTCCTCAACCTACTCCAAGTTCTCTTAATCTTTTAATTGGAACTTTTATCTTCTGTAGGTCCTCACTTATAACTTTACACTTATTATTCCCTTTGTGCACTTATCCTACCACTTACTGATATTACAGTTCATTACACAGTGACTTTGGGCCTACGCCCATTCCCAATACTCCACGCTTTGAGAGCAGGCCCCAAATTTCACTTACTAGAACATAAGCTCCATGGTAACAGAATGCTCATATTATTCATGGCCACATCTAGTGCCCAGAACAGGGGCTGCCACAAATGCTTAACAAATATTTAGTGAATGGATGGATTTATCATTAAATTCTTTGCATGGCCCAGTTTTGTCTTTTGTGCCTACTTGATCCTTTATAAACATTTGTTGAATCAAACTGAATCAACAAAGAGCTGCTCAGCTCCAAAACACAGGATCAAGTATTTTATTTTAAAATACATTTTTTATTGAGTTCAGAGAGAGGAAGGGAGAGGGAAAGATGGATAGAAACATCAATGATAAGAGAGAATCATTGATTGGCTGACTCCTGCATACCCCCAATTGGGGACTGAGCCCACAACCTGGGCACAGGCCCTGATCGCGAACTGAACGATGACCTCCTAGTCTTTGGCTGACGCTCAACCACTGAGCCACACTGGCCAGATATGATGGAGTATTTTATAAGTTTGAGTGATAGACCATTAAAAAAAGAAAAACTTTTCTAAAGTAGTTTCTTGACCTTTTAATGCTACATAAGATATCTCTTCTGGAGATGTGACTTTTCTTTCATGAATTTCCCCAAGGTAGCCTGAGCCATATTATCGGATGCCAGGGCCAAGAATTATAAATTTTAAGCTGATAAAAACCTTCAGAAATGCAATCTCATTATTGTATTATTTTCCATACAAACAACCTTAAATCTACTTTTGCCTCATCCGGTATAAATATATGTGACTATAGTTTAATACTCTAATTTTGTAAATATCAGCATATAAATGATATTTAAAACCACAGATAACTTAGGGAGATAATGTAAGTAATAAAACAAGAGGGCTGAAGATTTTTAGGCAAAAAGAACTCATCCAAGAAGCCTAAAAAAAAAAAAAGTGGCCAGGAAGAAAAAGGAACACAAAAAACATATATTATTGCAAAAGTCAAATGAAGAGAATGTTTACTGAGGAGAAGTGTTTGACTATCAAATGTTGCTGAAAGGATTAGTAATATGAGAATGGACTGATTTTTAGATTTATCAATATGGAGGTCACTCTTAACTTTAAGTAGCATGGAAGGAATGGAAATCCAACTGGAGAGAGGAAGATGAAATGAGAGATTAGAAAGTAGGAACTGAATTTTTTTAAAAAGTTGTTGCAGATATCATTGAGGTGAATATGAAATGTGAATACAAGGTCCTTGTCACCAAAGAAGGTCCCATACATGTAAAACAAATGTTTTATCAATAATTTCCATGTTTTAAAAAAATATATAAAGAGGGGTACATTAGTATCAGTTACCATTTTATGAAGACCTGTTAGTATAGTAAAGAAAAAAGTTAAGCTAAGTAACATATTTTATTAAGAATATGAAATCTTGAATGCATCAGAAATTGTATCATCAGATTTTAAGGTTGTTTGTGTACAAACTAAAAATAGGTTTTATACATCATTCCACAAATAAAACGCTCAGACATAATTATTCTGAATACAGTAGTTAAAAAACACATAAACCTGTAGACATTTTATTTGTCATATTTCCAAAATCTTCCTAGACAGGATGTTAGACAGCTCGCACATGTAATACGTGTGAACTGAATAAGATAAATGTGTCCTTTGCAACAAAAAGTGAGATTTTATATAATTATAGGCATGCTGAATGAATAGTTTAGAATAATGTACCACTGTCATCAAATCATATCTTCATACACACGTGTAATCCATTTTGCACAATGGTTTCAGCTCAGTGTGTATGTAATTAAATTGTAAGATGAAGTAATAGCCGCTGCTGAGTTGAAATTTCACTTTTTTCGGTTTAAAAAAATGAATACAAAACATAGTCTAGTGAACATCAAAGCACTTTTCTGGGACAGTTAAATCTCATCAAAGAGGTCTCCGGAACTGCTGTTTTTCAGAGTCTCTAACGACATGTTGTCAGTTGAGCTGAGCTCCTTTTGCAAAGTCTCTGGCAGTGGAGGATCAAGCCTAGAGAAAAAGAAAACCAGGATGATTTTATTTTTAAAATATTCCATGTAGAGTAAAATAAAACTAAGAGATACATAAGTAAAATAAAAGTTAATTCCTCTTTCAGAATTGGTTTTAGAACATAAAGAAAGATGAAAGGAATTTAATTACTTTAACTGTTTTAGAATTAACCTGTTGCTATTCTGGGTCACAAAAATTCAAGGGCCTACAACAGCAAGACTCATGATTAAGGTAAAAACACACAATAAGCGCTTTCTCTAAGTATTTTTATGCCAAGATCAGGATGGTTTCTCAAGTCATTTCTTTAATTATTCTATCCCAATTTTCATTTCCCTTTGCCTCCCTTAAATTCTACCTATTAACATGTGTTTTAATCTCAATAGTAGAAAGTTCCAATCCCCGGAATTCCCTTTAGTGGTCATTTGATAATAAGTGGGTGTATATAACTAACAATGATTTCACAATTTAGCAGTTGTTGGTCCACATACCTTCATATTTACACTTATAGTCTACATATCTTCATTTAGTAACTACATTTTATTCAGTTTCAGTACTGCCGTTACTACCTCAATCAACTGACCTCTCTATTTATGTAAATGTTCTTTTTGAGTCCTAGGACGAAAGGCATAGTCACTGACTGTTAACTGGTCTCAAAAACCAATTTAAAAAAAACCTTAAAAAGCTGCAGGGCAAATAGCTCAATCAGAAGGGCAGCTTAGGAACAGCTTATACGTTGTATAAACCTTGTCAGTGGTCCTTCATAGAACCTAAATAAAATATGTTAATATTCACAATTAACGTGCCTTCAGGGGCAATTAAGACTAGGTCAAGTCAACCCAGCAATACTGAGTAATATTTCTAACTTCAAAGGCAGAGGAGCCACCCCAGCTTGGTGTGGCTGAACGAGAAGGGCTTGAAGTCAGGACACATAGATTTGAACCCCGGTCTATTTCTTATTAGCTATGTGACCTTAGGCAAGTTATTTAACCTAACTGGATTTACGTTCTCTCTCCTGGAAAACTGATAAAATAATATCTGCCTTGGAGATAGTCTAAAGCTTAAACAAAGTGTTGAACACGAAAATGCTTATAACTTCTCACAAAACAGTTGAACTATTAATATTAGCTGCTAATATTGTGTAAACTACGAAAGGGCTCCTGCTAATGGCTTCTTTAATTTAAAAGAATAACCAATTTAAAATCCCCAAACATTGATGATGTTTTTGAGATTATGAGTATTTCAAAAAGCCTACACCCACACTTACTGCACAGGTTAATAAAAATAAATCCACACAGGACCCTCGTTGGCCTCAGGACTGCATACAATTGATTAGCCGTGGTTGGCTGCCACTAGACCTGGGGCGTGTCCTATCTTATCTTGAGCAAGCCAAGTTCAGACAACATCACCTTCACTGAAATGCTAAGGTGCATGACAACTACTACCCTCTGGGAGTGCCAATGTTAAAATAAACATAAAGAGGGACACAATTATTGTGACATGCAATTAAATATTTAAAAATATAGTCCACAGGAGAATAAAATGATACAATACAGAATAAAAGTATAATTAATACATGCATAAGTTTTTAATGTCAACTCAAAACACACTGAACATTTTTCTCTGGCCATAAATGTCTCAAGAGTTGATTTCTCTCCTTAGTAAAATAGAGAATTGAAGTATTTCAATTAAAAAGTCAGACCTGGAAAAACCTGTATAATTTTGTTTGCAGTCTGTAGGCACTGCACAACCAGAACACAGAGATCCATTTAATTTTTAAAAATTAGCATAAGACAAAAGGACCCCTCTGAAGTGACAAGTCTGAAGGAAATAGATTCCTGGCGCTCCATTTATGATTCCCATCTCCTCTGAAGTCAAAAGGAGCTTAAATAGATTTAGACTCTTTTGTTCTTAGTACCTAGTACATAATAGGTGCTCAACAAACTGCATTCAATGAATAGAGATCATTTTTCTACAGTTCTTATATCCCTGGTAAGTCAACAGAGTAAATTTAGAGTTCTCCCCACAACCAAAATAGAAGCTTAATCATTTTTACAAATGACAAATATTTATTTTCAAACTTGTTATAAATTCTGAAAAGTCCATCATCCTGCCCGGCCGGTATGTTTTCCCGTGAATATAATATTTACTAGCCTGAAAAAAAAGCCAACACTAAAAACACAACCAAGTGGTGCAATTAAGGAAAATAAGGACACACAAAGAAAGAAGGCAGAACTCTACTTCTGGCTATCAAGAAAAGAGGGGAAGAGGTGGGCAGAAAATAATATCCAGTGATGGAGGTTAGAGATTGCTAAGGAAATGGCAACCAGGAGTGATAGTTTCACCAGTGTGGATGCAGCTGTTTAGTTTCTTGCTGCTGGTGTAACAAATTATCTATTAAATTTTTAGGTTTCATCCAAAGTTGTGAAACTACATGTTCTGTAATTATCTCCTCTTCTTAACTTACTTTGGGTGTTGAAATGTTCTTCGGATAAAATAGTTACTACTTAAGATAAACATTTGGTTAAAAGAAATAATGAATTACCCTACTTGCTTCTTAAGAAGAAGACTAGGTTTCAAATACAGAAATTCTAGATCCTATATTAATCCTAATGAATGCAAGGAATAACAGAATCATTTATTTTTTGGTATATGAAGTAGTATATGCATATTACAAAAAATTCAAAAACTTCATAACAGAAAAAGTAAAATAAAAATTATCCTGTCCATTCACTTGTTGATATTTTAGTATATGTCTTTTTTTAATTCAATCAAAATTCTGTTGAAAGTCTATTCAAAGTTGCTAGTCTATCACTCAGAGTAATAGCAACATTATTAATGTTCTCCTTATTCCAGGTACTGTGTTAAGCTCCTTATTCATGTAATTGTCACAATAACCCTATGTCCTGTTATGGTCTCTATATGAGAAACCAAAACTTTAGATATTTGAATGACTCACTCACCTAAGGTCTCACAATTTATAAATGGTCAAGGCATGACTGCTTTCCCATTTTTCCTTTGCCTCAAATGTCTTTCCCTTCATTATTTCCTGCCCCAAACCTACCTACATTTGAAGGGTCAGCTAAAATGCTACATCCCTGCCGAAACTGGTTTGGCTCAGTGGATAGAGCATCGACCTGCGGACTGAAGGGTCCCAGGTTCAATTCCGGTCAAGGGCATGTACCTGGGTTGCGGGCACATCCCCAGTGGGAGATGTGCAGGAGGCAGCTGATCGATGTTTCTAACTCTCTGTCTCTCTCCCTTCCTCTCTGTAAAAAATCAATAAAATATATTTTAAAAAATTTTTAAAAAATAAAATAATAAAAAAAAAATGCTACATCCCTTATGAAATTTGCCTTGAATTCTGCCTCTTTATTTAAAACTTGATTTTTAGAGAGAGAGGAAGAGAGAGAGAGAGAGAGAGAGAGAGAGAGAGAGAGAGAGAGAGAGAGAGGGATTGAGAGAGATTTGTTGTTTCACTTACTTATGCATTCATTGGTTAATTCTTGTATGTGCCCTGATAGGGGATCAACTCTACAACCTTGGTGTATGGGATGACACTCTAACAAATGGAGATATCTGGCCAGGGCCTGAACTCTGCCGCTTTGAGATCTCATACCACACATCATTAAAGAATTATTCTAACATAAAATAAACTAATTCTGTTCAAAACAACACAGCTTTATGTGTTCCCTGGGTAATTATAACGTGTGAAATTGAAAGCAGGGCCAATTACAGCAAACGTTTCTTAAAGTGAAAAGTGTGCTTAAAGTCAGATTATAAGCTCTATTTTTCCTTAAAGTCATTAACATCACCGCCTTGATTGACAATACTTAGCAAGCACTTGAAAGTGAATTATGCTCCACTGGACACTGTCTGCATAATATTAAATTGACATGGTCACTACTCTCTTTGAGCTTACAATCTAAAACAGATGTCATGGTATAAACAAACATAAAAAGAGATAAAGACGCCGACATACATCTGTTCAACAATTGAAATACACTGCATGAAATGCTTATATTATAATCTAGTCACAGTAAAAGTGTTGTATGTGTGCGCATGTGTAGGAAATTGAGATGTTCATATATGGGATCGAGGTAAAGATTTTTCAAATGCAGATTTTGTCTGTATAAGAAGGTAAAAGCTCACATCTGTGCAATTGGGACTTTATTAGAGGAATACAGTTGTCAGTCACCACAGAATAACCACTGTACACATGTGAACCAGATGCTTCCATGTAAAATAACCCAGGGTGTTTCACAGAGGAATCACTGAAAACGTAATGACACATCAGTCCTCGTTTATTAGTAACAGGTCCACTTATGTGGAAGCCATATGGTACTGTCCATCCTGAAGTAGTGGAAAATACAAAAATGGGTACTCTGAGATGTTCAAATATAAACTCGGCTGCTGCTGCTGCTGCTTTGCTGTATTATCCTTGTGGGATACGTGATAATTATACATGTTCAGTCAAATGTCTTTCAGAGAGATGTCTATGGCTGTCTTTTATTAGTAACGATTGTGCCAATAAAGTTTACATTTTATTCTCTCCTTTTAGGATTTTATTTCAACAGAAAAGAAAATGTTTAGTGGCCACACAACTCCTCCATACCTATATAATGACTGTTAGGATAAATATTCATTTACAATACCTTACACTCCTAAATTGTTATGAATGTTATCTCTGCATATAGTTTAAATGTTGAGTCAATATATAAGGATTCCCTGCAGATCAACAGAGCCTGTGTGCAAGCTGTCAGGAAGTATCTATGTTTTACAACATTGATCCTCTGAACTCCAAGGGTCATTGGTCTGTGTTTCATAAGCTGTCTACCTATTTACATAATCTATTTGCTTGTTTTCTTCATGTGTCACAGCACTGTCTGACATAGAAATGGAACTCTTTAGTTAACAGCAAAACCTTTTAAGAAGAGTTTAATTTTCTGCTTCAAAGAGGCTCTTTAAAACAAAGAAAACCAGCTGGCCCAAGTCTACTTCTACGGAATACTTTGGTTAGAAAACTACTGCAAGATAGCATACATCTTCAAAGTCATCTAGAGTATTGTACCCAAATGTCCATGCTGTGCTGTGAGGCTGAGGTAGAGACAGTTCATTTTTAAATAACTTAGGTCCTTGGGACAGCATACTGAACTGTATTTGAATGCTATATATATATATATATATATATATATATATATATATATATTAAAGCATACATTGCTAGATACAGTTTTCTAATACTGTCCAGGGTTTTTGTACCTATGCTCAGGAATAAAATTGGTCTGTAATTTTTTTTGTCAAACTCTTGCTTTTTTTTTTTGGTTCTAGAATCAAACTTATGTTAGCCTTAAAGAATTAGTTGGGAATATTTTCTTATTTACTTTGCAGAAAAGTTCAATAATATTAAAATAACGTGTTCTTGAAAAACCTAAGGTCTTTCTTCTGAAAAAGATTTGTGTGTTTTTCCTCACTGAGTCAGGGGGCACTACCCAAGGTCCTGGAGGCCTAAGGCAGTCTTCCAATGGCTGTGTTCAAGCAGCATTTCTATATCAGGCGGCCCTGCTCTTCGGTCATTTACTCCCATAGCAAGGTGCCTGCTTTGGCTTCAGCTTGTTGCTAGGCCTGAAAGAATTCCAGTAACTTCAAATTCAGGTTTGTGTGCACTCAAAAAAAAAACACCATAAACATTTGTAATTTGTATAGGACTTAGTTGTATTTTAGTGAAAGGATACCTCGGATTATCTAGTTTGCCACATTGTCAGAGAGAGATTTCAATTGTCAGTGGTTTCAATTTAATAATAAGTGGTGTCTTTTCATGCAGTGTGTACCAAGTTTGAAGACAGATAAGGCTGGGTTAAAATTATGATCTATCACTTTGGTGATCATGTGATTTTGAGGAAGTCTAAACTTTTCTGAGCCTGTTTCCTCTTTAAATTGGGGATACTAACTCCTACTTTATATGGCTGTTTAAAAGTATGCAACAAAATATAACTGACATTTACTAGACACTAAGAGCCAGACACTGTTCAAAGTGCTTATAGGTACAAACCCATTTAATCTTCACAACAGCCCTATGAGGTATTATCATTATCATCTCCTTTACACAGTTGTGTAAACCAAGAGGTTGTCAAGGCCATAAAACTATTAAGAGGAGGAGAAGGGATTTTAATCTAAAGTCTGGATCTATTGTTTAAAAAATATTATGTTGTTATTTGCAGCATTAAATCATTTAAGTTATGTTAAAAGTCTACCATAGTATCTGGCACATAGTAAGTACTTTAAAATAATAGCTACATTTTTATAATAATAACATAATTATTAACAGTGAAAGAATTTATAAGGCGAATGGATAAACAAACATGATACATCCACACACAGAGTACTACTCATTAGAAGCAATGAAATGTTGACACATGTCTACATGGAAGAATCTCAAGAGCATGCTGCTACATGAAAGAAGTGACTCAAATGGCTACATATTGTATGATTTTATGTGACATTCTGGAGGAAAAAACAAAACTATTGAAACAGATCAGTGGTTGCTAGAGCTGAGTGTGGAAGAGAGGATTGACTAAAAACAGGCGTGAAAAATCTTTTTGGGATGGTGAAAATATTTCCTTGCTTGATTGTAATGTTTGCCAAAATTCATCAAACTATACACCTAAGAATCATGAATTTTACTTTATATTATTTATATATCTATAAGCAAGACAAATAAAAAAGGTAGTAATTTTTTTCCTGAAAAGCATTTTTTTCTTTTTTTTTTAAAAAAAATGTATTTTATTGATTTTTTACAGAGAGGAAGGGAGAGGGATAGAGAGTCAGAAACATCGATGAGAGAGAAACATCAATCAGCTGCCTCTTGCACACACCCTACTGGGGATGTGCCCGCAACCAAGGTACATGCCCTTGACTGGAATCAAACCTGGGACTCTTGAGTCCGCAGGCCGACGCTCCATCCACTGAGCCAAACCGGTCAGGGCCTGAAAAGAATTTTTAAGCTATATTTTTCTTTTGATTGTTATGTCATTAAGTATTTTTAAAAACTACTGATTTAAAAAATATACAGTGTATTCTTAATTGTGAAATAAATATCCCATGGAATAGAAATAAGAGTTCCTTACCAATCCCTTAAAAATGAAGGAAAGCAATTAAGAAAGGGGCTTGCTACTTTCAAACTTTCATGGGATGCTTAATATGCTTCTTTAGATGTTCTATTTCTTTCTAATAGGTCACAGCCCTAGCCAGTTTGGCTCAGTGGATAGAGCATCAGCCTGTGGACTGAAGGGTCCTGGGTTTGATTCCAGTCAAGGACACATGCCCAGGTTGCAGGCTCGATCCCTAGGCTCGATCCCCAGTGCAGGAGGCAGCCATCAATGATTCTCTCTCATCATTGTTGTCTTATTCTCTCTCACTCTTCCTCTCTGAAATCAATGAAAATATATCTTAAATACATATATATATTTTCAAAAAAAGAGAAAGAAATAGATTACAAGCTGTTTTCTGGATAAAAGTACTTGCTGAAAGATCAAAAGAAATGTAACCGTACAGTACTAAAAACTCATGTTATGCAATGACAAAATTACACTTGTTGAAGCAAAACCTCAAGAAATAAACCATATTGTAGTTCCAAATGGAAGAGTGGAAAATGTGATGTCAGTAGAACATATAGATCCAAAATGGATTTTCCCATACAGAATATTAAATATGAAGTGGCTTGAGCTTGGTTAGAAGGATTACTTACTTTCTTTCAATTATGCTTTAAAAATTAGAGACAGATTCTATTATGAAGAGTAACTAAGTAAAATGGAATTTGGAGGAAAATGGCCTATTAATAATAAAATGAAAATCTGACTGAAAGCAGGTAAAGTTACAATTTCTAAAAGTACAGTAAACTCAACTATGTGATAGCTTTGATTATGAGGCAGAAGGGGAATGTTGACTTTGGAATTAGGTTGTAATAGGGAGTAGAATAGGAAATATCTACCATGTCAAAAAGACTGTTCTGTTCCTCACTGTGGTAGGAGGCAACTTCTTCTACAAAAATTAAAATAAAATAAAAATCATGTGAGTGTTCATTTGATCTGTGGAAGTAGCAAAAAAAGTGTGTGTGTGGGGGGAAGGGGTCGGGAGGGAGGGGAAGATTCTATTCTACATGATTTCCAAAGGCTCAAATCAACCTCTGAATTCCCTAGTCTGTTTTTAAATGGTGTTTAGTCTGCCTTTACAGAGTGGGCTTCTTTTTGAATTTTAGATGGTAACAAGGTATATTATCTTGAGTCAATCAAAATCTTTACTCTCCTAAGGTGACTACCTGATTACCTAGTGTCAAATAGTCACAATCTTAGCAAAGTCTTATAGCTCATTACCACAGCATATTGTTTTCTTCCTAGAATAGAAACTGTATTTTCCTTCTTCCAATGGCACACACACACACGCACACACACACACACACACACACAAAGCTATAGGAATAGCAAAAGACAATCTTACTGCTTATACTTAAAAAAAGAAAAAGCATTGATGCAGATATTCTACTGTTTCTCTTACAACTGTTAGATTGGGGAAAGGATGAGATCTGTTATAATTCTATATAAATTAGCATAGTATCCCCAAAACTGTGATTTTTGTAAAATTCACATTGGTATACTGGCTGATTAAAATGGTAGTTACTTTTCAGCCTAGTTTCCCTATTATTGTCAAATGGAGACAAACAGGAGTAATTTCTGTCTAGAGACTAGCAGACCAAATAATTTGGGAATGACTGAAATGTCCAGGATTAGGCTGGCATGGATAGAAGCCAGAGAGATAAAGACGGAATAAGACAATATTTTTGTTAACAGGGTAGCCAATGAATACAACATATGAAAAATCCTTGAAAATTAATGGAAAGGTATATTTCTATATAAATGAATGGTATTACCAATGAACATAAAATTTTTGGATATCTGATTATAAAACTGAGCAAGAAATATATTTTTAGAATAGTTGCAGAAATATTTTGTTTTGCAGTAAAATGAAAAGTAGAAATTGTAAAGTATTTAAAATGAATCTTTCTATAAGTGAATATTAGCATGTGTATTGTTCCTAGAGGTTATTATCCAAATGATATACACAGGGGGAAAAAGAGAAAGAAACTATGCTCATAGGAATAATGAGAGAATTTCCTAAACTATGTGCCACCCATTATTTAAGCATAATTTGGTGGATATGAGCATAATTTGGTGGATATGAATAAAATATTTTAGAGTTTTATCAACAGAACTGATGAAAAACAAAGAAACAAACAATATTGCCATCTGTGTAAATGACTTCTAATACCTCTTTCAGTTCCATGTCTATTTGCATATTGAGCAATGATTTCTAGACTGGTTTTGGAGACAATTATATCATAAAATCCTCTGCCAAAATAATACACGAGGGGAGACCTCCCTGACTGGCTGAGTTTACAAACCTATCTTTAACTGGAGTATGGGCATGGCTCCAGTTGCCAAGTGTTTGGCCAGAAGCAGGAGAGACCTGGGGAGGGCTTGAGAGCTACATGGCCCTCAGATGAGCTGGAGATGCTGAGGTGGGGAGTAAATGCTGGGCTTCCACAGGAAACCAAGTGAATATGGCTAAGACATCATTTATAAATTTCATCCCTTAGTGCTTTGTGCAATGCCATTATTATGCCTTTTTACCTACAAAATTGAAATGTTTGATAATGCTGTGAAGGATGCAGGAATAAAATTCTCAGTATCTAGTAATTAGCTAATGCTATTTCTTGGCTCTGGAAAATGAAACAAAATCAACATCTGCCTTTTTACTTTTACTTTTCTTGTAGGTCCTGGATAAACCAACTGTCCTTTATGATGTATTTGGTCCCCCTCTTTGTTCTCACAGCCAAATCACTGATACCTGATTCACGTCATAGTAAATCTCCATCTGATTTAACATCTTTTCTTTACCATTATCTCTTTCAGGCACTTAAATCAACTTTGAAAATAGATTTTAAAACTCATTCAAATTCTGTCCAGTCTACAAAATTTCTAGGGATTACCCAACACAGTATCACATGTTTTGTTCAGTCATCCTTAATACTTCTAGTGTTTAATTTTGACAAAAGAACACAGAGAAATTACCTCTTTCTATTTTTCCTTGGCCAAAAATTTCTAGGCAAAATTCTTATAATCCAAATAAAATGGGAAAAGAGAAGAGAAATATTTTTATTGAAAGTGTTGTCTATTTCTATTACAATCTAAGAGGCTGATAATTATTTGTATAAGTAGAATAAATAATCTCTCCCTAGCTCATTAAGCTAAGGTACTGTTGAGATGCTTTAATCAAAATTTCCATATAATAACTTCTCAAAAATCCTCAGCTTCTGGCAATGACAAGAGATAATAATTACTCTTTATACTTTTGTTACAATAGGATATTCCTTTATCTATTCATAGTGTATATGATATCACTCTTTCCAAGAATGCTTCATAGCCTTGCACTCCTTTTTAAAAAAATTTATACTCATTTTTGGTAAGTAGGACTAATCAAAATTTTAAAAATCAAAGAAAATTGTTTTAGGGGTTACTATTTCCTAAAATAAAATATGCATTTCAAAATACAGTTTTGTATTATAAAACTCACCACGCTTTTTTTTGTTTTTGTATTTTTGCATTATCTTCCTTGCTTGGAAAACTGTTATTTTTAAAAATATATATATTTTCACTGATTTCAGAAAGGAAGGGAGTGGGAGAGAGAGATAGAAACATCAATGATGAGAATCGCTGATTGGCTGCCTCCTGCATGCCCCCACCTGGGGATCGAGCCCACAACCCAGGAATCGAACCATGACCTCCTGGTTCATAGGTCGACACTCAACCACTGAGCCATGATGGTCGGGCTGGAAAACTGTTATTTTTACTTTAAGCCTAAGTTCATATTCTCTAAGTAGCATTATAGAACATGATCTGCCAGGATTAATGCTCCACCCCTGTACCCCACTTCCTTTTCCACACCCTTTCAATAGGGCTTTCACTGAACCATAATTATTAGCTTTGCATTTGTCTCTTTCACTAAATGTCTAGTGCAGTGGTTCTCAACCTTCCTAAGGCTGCGACCCTTTAATACAGTTCCTCATGTTGTGGTGACTCCCAACCATAAAATTATTTTCTTTGCTACTTCATAACTGTAATTTTGCTACTGTTATGAATCGTAATGTAAATATCTGATATGCAGGATGTATTTTCATTGTTACAAACTGAACATAATTAAAGCATAGTGATTAATCACAAAAACAATATGTAATTATATATGTGTTTTCCGATGGTCTTAGGTGACTCCTGTGAAAGGGTCATTCGAACCCCAAAGGGGTCGCGACCCACAGGCTGAGAATCGCTGGTCTAGTGCCTCAGTGTATTCAGTGCCTATGACTGCTGTAATAGATTACCACAAACTTGGTGACTGGAAACAACACACATTTACTGTCTCACAGTTCTGGTCCAGAAGACCAAATCAGTATCACTGGGCCAAAATCAAGTGGTTGGTAGGGCCGGGCTCCATCCATAGTGGCGGGGGTGAATCTTTCCCTTGCTTAGGCCACCTTCTGGAGATTGCAGTATGCTCTGGCTCGGAGCCACCCGTTCCAATCTGCCTCTAGTGCCGCACTGCCTTCTCTCCTGTCTCTGTCTAATCTCCCCGTACCTTCATTTATAAGGACACATGCAATTGCATTTGGGTCCATCTCAATACTCCAGTACAATCGTAAAGTAATCTCAAGAACCTTAATCTGATCAAATCTACAAAGTTTTTGCCATATATGGTAACATGCACATGAACATCCTAGGGAACAATTATTCAGCCTGTCATACTCAGTGAGGGGGAGGTATCTTATTCATGTTGTCATCTCAGTCCTTAGCACATTACCTGGCACAGAGTAGATGCTATTTAATTGTGGGACAAACAAATATATACATAATTTCACTGAGGTTTTAATTGCATAAAAGTCATGCAAAATTATGAGTTGATAGTGTTCAGTAGAATTCAGTATTGAGAAAAACTGACTAGGGGCTTTAACAGAATAATAGTAATGTTATTTAGTGGCCATATATAGTAAATAATTGAATTTGTTTTATAATTAAGTTCCCATTCAACAACTAACAGTATTAAAGAATTATGCATATATCAAATATGGAAAAAATTCTCCAACCAGCACGAATTACAAATAATTAAGCAACTTTTAAGTGTGAAAATGTAGATCATACAGTAAAATGAAAAATAGCTAACCAGTACAAGCTCATTATTTTTCCAACTAAAAATATAAATCACATGTTTGTGGTTATTTGTAAAAGGATTGTTTTACTTAAACTTCATAGATACTAGATAATGAAATATTCACTAACTCATAAAAATCAATTGGCTCTCTTAGATACTGACTGTGAATGCTTCTAGTGAATGTCTAACTGATTTCCTGGTTTTTGTGCCATTTTGGTGTGATTTAATCATGGGTAATGAGGGACAGTACCACAACACATTATAACTTCTTTGCATCCTGATAGTGAATGATAAATGTCTTGATATAGGCCATTCTTCAGAAAACGCTACACCTCTGCAATTATGTTACATTCCTATCTATATTCCACAATTCTAGTTAAAGCTATGAAATAAGCCTTCCATACCTGTGCTTCTAAAGTGAACATATCTAATTCACTTGCATACTTTATGAGATATCAAGCTGTTTGTATGTTTGGTCTCCTAATGTACTTGAAATTAACAGCAATTTGAAAAATAAAAGGTTATTTTTATGTTGTGGCTTCATAAACTATATAAGACTACAACAAATTCAATCTAAGTTTTTCTGTATTAAGAACATTAAATGTTTCCATGAAGGAGGGGAATCGAAAAGCTCTGATAACACTTATTATCAAAAGAGAGATTTTCTTGATGTATTCTGCTATGTCATTCCACAGTAGCTGATGAAATTTGTGGCAAATTTTGTAACTCTAAAAAAATGAAGTGAAACAAATATTTATTGTAGTCATATTGCTCAAAATTATTGTTTACTGAATATTGAAACAACACTATCTACTGAAAGTTGTTATCATCTATAGCATTTAAATTACTATTTCCATTTTGGGTGCAGAAAATGCAGACTATTTTACACATAACAATTTCACTAACAATTAGAACTTTATCTTTTCAAGTTATTTTCTTTCACTAGGCCACATTTTACCTAAAAATGGTGTTAAAAGATAATTATCAATGTATAGGTTTATATTACTTTTATCCTTTTATTGGAGCAAGAGATATGATTTGTTTGTTTGACTAATACAGATTTTTTAAAAACTGGTGTCTACCAGGTATTATGATTATGCTTTTATTTATTTATTTTTAATTTTAATTTTTTAAAATTTAAATTCTTTATTGTTTAAAGCATTACATATGCCTCCTTTCCTACCCTATACTCCCCTTTAGGTCTATGATTATGCTTTTAAAAGAAATATACAGGGTGGGGGGAAAGTAGGTTTGCACTTGGGAATATACGATATACAGAGTTTATTCTTGTTTTATTATTTATTAATTATTGTATTATTTTCCATATGAACAAATGAAAACCTACTTTTGGCCCACTCTGTATATTAAAGTAGCATTTACTAAAGGAAAAGTTTCCAGTGTTAGGGGATATCTGAGTATAAAAAGGAGGTATCTGAAGTGAGGATGTGATTAAAAAATAATATTGATGAAGAATAAGATTTTATTTATCCTTATATTCTTGTCTGTACATGAGATATCTAGTAATTCTTTTCTCACAAAGGTATTAGTAACAAAAAACATGCTATCCTTATGAAACTGATGTGTTAGTGAAAAAAAGAGACAAATAAATTATATATAATATTTTAGAGAATGTAATGCTCAGTAGAGAAAGATTTAAAAAGGAACTAGATTGGGAGTGGGATGGGATTACAATATTAAATAGTATGATCAAAGATGGTCTTACCGAGAAGATGAAATGGGAGCTAAGATGTGAAGGAGAAGCAAGTCGATATCTAAAGGAAGAACATAGTAGGCAGAGGAATGCTTGTGCAAAAGCAGGACTACAACTGATGTGTTGGGAGAATATGAAGAAAGCTAGTGTGGCTGGAACAGAATGAGCAAGTGGGAGAAGAATAAAGCTCAGAGAGGTAAATGGGTGCAGATAGCAACCAACATAAAATCCTGCAGCAGCAGACTGATTCAGGTATCATGGGAAATCTGTACGATGACATATACTTGGGGGCTATTACCAAGGATGGGTTAGATCTATTAGTAAATGTGCTGGTATGAAAAGATCTAAATGGGCAGGTCAGGTACTGGGCATACACCATGATCCCATTTGTGTACATTACTATATGTCTTTATGTCAGAAAAAAATGCTTTCAAAAAGGATATATGAGAAAGTTAATAGAGCCCTTCTGAAATGGTCCAGAGGTGGGGTAGAGAGTATGAGGCTTTTATTCTTAATTCTAAACATCTATACTACCTTTTAACCACCTCCATATATGATTTTTACTTTAAAAAGACAAGAAAAGTAGCTATTTATATATCTGCAGCATGGTCTCTTTCCAGTCAAACCTCATCAGCAGTTGATGTCAGAGTTTTGCCTTTTGCCCTTTGGATGGCACCTCAGCATCCTGAAATGAATTTTGCAAGTACTGTTTCCTAACTTCCTTTCTCAGAGCTTATTCCAATGACTTTACTAAGTCAATAATTTCACTACGAAAACCCAGTTCCTCATAAATCTTGGCTACTTAGCAACTTCATAAATCTTAGCACTTTCATTCCCATAACTTCTGTATCATCCACCTAGAATCACTCATATTACCTCCTCCATCCTGCAGATAAGCAATGTCCTCCACCATCCCGAAATGCATTTTCTACTCTCCTCAAAAAACAAAGACTCAAAACTCTCCTCCTTTATGAAGAATTCACTTCCAACTTACTTGTATCACTCAGAACTTCCAAACAGAATTTATCCTGTATTAACTACATGCCGGTATCAGTTTTGCTTTGCATTAAGCATGTACTCTCTATAAGAATGGGGGCCAAGTCTTTTCTTTCTTTAGTCTCTCCCCACATTGATTGCATATGATGCTTGTCATACAATCGGTGTTCTACCCATGTTGCTGCATTAACTGACTTAATTTTCTTAATTCATATTTCTTAGGAAGGTCTATAAAAACATAGGGAATGGTGAAACCTAGAATGGTCATATAAATAACCTCAAACCCTCTGTGTTGAATTCTGTGGATTTTTCTGCTCATCTTATATTCCACTCGCATTCCAGAATAACTTTTTACCACTGCAGGACTTGGAAAGCTAAAAACCACTTCCCATTCTCCTCTGCAAAACTACCAAGATATCTGGAAGGTGAAAATGAAGCAAAGAACACCTTGATTCATTTCTGTTTTTCTCCTCCCACCAGCAAGCAGTCTTGATGCAGAGTAAGAGGCTTTTCTGTCGCAGATTCCTGTGTCCACTTTTCAGCTAAGTGTCAGGCAGTGTGGCAGAGGTGATGGCTGGAATATAGAGTCCCATGACCATTTACCAAATTTGAGGCTGTCATGCACAGGAGCTTCCTGGCACCTGGATTAGTTATGGTAGTGGCCTCTTCTGTTCTGATAGCAGTGTGAGGCAGATGATTCTAGAGGCCCCTGGAGCCCAGTCCCAGGCTTTCCAACAACTTCATGAGCACCTAATGCCTGCGTACATTGATTTTCTGTGGCTGAATTATGACAAAAGTGGTGGCCTACACACATACACACACACACACACACACACACACACACACACGTATTCTCTTACAGTTCTTGACGCCACAAGTCTGAAATGCATCTTATGGGGCTAAAGTAAGGTGTTGGCAGGGCTATGCTCCCCTTCACCCCACCCCCACCCAGAGGCTCCAGACCAGTGGTTCTCAACCTTCCTAATGCCGAGACCCTTTAATACAGTTCCTCATGTTGTGGTGACCTCCAACCATAAAATTATTTCGTTGCTACTTCATAACTGTAATTTGCTACTGTTATGAATCATAATGTAAGTAAGTATCTGATATGCAGGGTGTATTTTCATTGTTACAAATTGAACATAATCAAAGCATAGTGATTAATCACAAAAACAATATGTAATTATATGTGTTTTCTGATGGTCTTAGGCGACCCCTGTGAAAGGGTCGTTCGACCCCCAAAGGGTCACGACCCACAGGTTGAGAACCGCTGCTCTAGAGTAAATTCATCTCCTTGCCTTTTCTAGTGTCTATAGCTACATTTCTTGCATTTCCTGGCTTATGTCTCCTTCCTGTGCATGCAAAATCAGTAGTTTAGTATCTTCTCTCTGTGACTCTGCTTCTATCACATAGCCTCTTTCTCTTCTGCCTAAAATCTCCCTCTCCCTCCTTCTAATAAGAACCCTTGTAATTGCATTAGGGCTCATCTGGATAACCTAGGATAATTTCTGCTTCTTAATATCCTTAATTTTCAGCTGCAAAATCCATTTGCCATATAAGGTAAATTCATAAGTTCCAATGATGAGAACATGGATATCTTTGAGGACTATTATTTAGCCTACCATCTATACCTTCCTCTTTCACATGTCACTATATGGAGGAAGATATTCTCAGATTCCAGGCATTAGAAAGTTGATATCTTTGGGGATGTGAAAGGAGGCATTATTCTGCCTGCCACAGAGGGGTACAGAGAATAAACGTGAAAACATGATACTGAATTCTTTAAACTTATCGTTCTGCCAGGAGGATTTTTTTCTTTATTACACTCCCCACTTCTGGCCCATCTTCCTACTTAGCTATGACTCCTGCTACTCCCTTAGATTAATCTCCACCAGGGCCCATCAAGCCTCAACCAGCGACTGTACTGCTTCCCTGCATAGAATGCCTCCTTCCTCTCTCCATGCAGCTTCAATCCTCCCTCATTACTGCAGTGAACCACAGAAAGCCTCCACTCCCTAAAATCTTCCCCCACCACGTCAGCTTACAGGGAGTTTGGGGATCCTATAGTGTTGCCTTTACCATCATAAGATATATGAGTATATGTCATTACCTTCCCATATGACTACATCTTTATCCCTAGCAGATATGTAATCTCCCAGAGGTCAGATACTCTATTTTGCATTCATAGGTAAATTATTTGCCATTCCTAACTATGCCAAAAAGAAAATTCATACTACTAAGCTTTAAAAATGTCTTTTTTTAAACAATGATTTTTTAAATTGAGATATAAGTGACATGTAATATTGTGTAAGTTTGATGTGTACATGTTACTTTGACACATTTATATATTGGAATATATTTATTTTTATTTATATAGAATATGTGTATTTTTCTCTAAACTTTCTATAACATATAAATTAGTTTTGAAATTCTTATTAACTTGCTGTGCTTTTACTTTGCAGAGAGATGACAGTGGATGGTATGTAAAAAGGTTGCTGTTTTCTTAAATCCTTAAACCATTTGTGAGAAGGCCCCAGAATAAGTCTTTGTGTTCAAAAAGCATATGAAAATCAAATAAATATATTTATTGTAATATTATTCCTATAAATATTAATAGAAGTAGCCTAACAGAGTCCAGTAAAAATTTCAGTTTTGATATTTCAATGTTTGTTAAGTTAATGTGAACCCCATGAATAGCCTTCTCAATTGGCAAATTGCATTTTCTATGTGTAAAATTCCCTAAGGAATGATTCTTATTGTGCAATAAATGAAAAGAATGGTTCTCATATCATGAATTCTCACACATGGAACTATGAAAAACTCAAATCAAATCTGCATTGGGATACAAAATTAGATAATGTAAATAATTATGAATCAAGTCTAATTTGCAGAAAAATGTAATGATTATGCAATCTAAAATTTAATGAATACTTGTAAATGATACAAGGAGTTTAAATGTTAGTTTGAAACACTTCTTTTAAAAACTTTCCTTTAATTGGGATTATATTTACTGTTATTTTAAGTTTAGGAGATATATATTTAATAGGAAAATTTTTATTTGGTAAAGAATATGCCAAATATTACAGGTACTTACATTTTTTTAGAATGTAAAATGTAAATATTTTCAAAGAGAGCGTTTGAATTAAGGACAAAAAATATGCAAAAGTGGGGAGGGCTTTTGGCATTGACCTTTCTAAGAAAACTGGAAAACTATTTTGTAAATGCTTGTGTGTGTAATATGCTATTGAGTTAGCTCCAACTTTTGATGACCTTATAAATGAGTGATGTCTACAATATCCTGTCCTCAACAGTACTTCTCAGCTCCTGTAGACTCATGCCTGTGGTTTCTTATATATGCAGTCAATCCATGTCATGTTTAATCTTTCTTTTTTCCTGCTGCCTTCTATTTTCTCTAGCATTAATGTCTTTTCCAAATGCCTGTATCCATGTATTAAGTAAGATGATTTGCATTTTCTCAAAAATATAAGTGGTTAAAAGTGGCATATTTCTATAATGATATTAACTTATTGCCACACATATTTTTTTCAAATATCCCACACCATATACTTCCATGCATGTGCCTATGCCTCTATCCATTTACCTATCCATGGTATTTATGTCTATTGTATTAAAAAAGGACTGCTAACATGAAACAGTGCTTCCTTGGTAATATGACTGCACAAGAATTTCTCAAAGGACTTAAACTTCACTTTATTGTTGAACTCTTTCTTCATATGAAATCTTGCAGAAATCACCTAACAAACAAAATAGTAAAATGTTGAATTGCTCAGGGAATGAGAAAGAAGAGGTGAGGGGAAGTCCCTGTGGTTTACCACCAGAGCTCGCTTGGCCCTCCAAAACATATTTGACAAATTTTTAGGGCTTTATGAAACATATTCAGAAAAGGGGGAATATAAAGGGTAGGGCAAAATTAGGTTTACAGTTGTGAGTACATGAAACACAGAGATTATTCTTGTATTATTATTTATGAACTAGAGGCCCGGTGCACGGATTTGTGCACCAGTGGGGTCCCTTGGCCTGGCCTGTGGGAATCAGTGGACCTCCACACCGCCACAACCCGGCCTTACCTGCCAGCTCATCAGGCTCCAGCCCGCTGTCCGTGTGGATCCTGCATAAGAACATAGTGCAAGAAGCGGCAGGCGGCTGGGGAGGAGCCTGAGCCTGGGCTGGGCACCGCACCGCTCCCGCTTATCCTGGCCCTGCTGTGCCTGCCAGCCGCTGCCACTCAGGTGTTCAGGGGGAGTGTCCGTGGGAGAGGCTTGCACCACCGCAGCTGCGCTCACCAGCCATGAGCCTGACATCTGGCGCCTGTCTGTCAGCTGAGGGGCACTCCTGCTATGGGAACGCACTGACCACCAGGGGGAAGCTCTTGCGTTGAGCTTCTGTGCCCTGGTGGTCTATTCACATCATAGCTACGGACCGGTCGTCTAGTCGCTTAGGCTTTTATGTATATACATTACTGTATTATTTTTTATATGAACTGTAAACCTACTTTTGCCTCACCCTGTAGAGTGTGCTTAACACGTTAAGCACCATGTCAGTCACCAGTGACTGACACTATACTTTCTGTCCAGACCAGTCAGTCACTGGTGCCACCAGCATATTGGTGAAATCGGATATCGCGGGCTAAGCAGAAAGGAAGACAAAACAGGCTTAGCGCTTAACATGTTAAAGAAGACACAGAGTATACTACATGCTTCATAAAGACTTTCTTCACAAAAGTTAAAATACAAGGTTCTAACATTTAGTGTTAAGTTATTTGATCTGGAATTTTCTGTCTGGGATTCTATATTGTTCTAGCCAGCTAATCTTTTACAGTGCATATATTTAGTAAAGAGTTGTATACATAACCACAAAATATGCCTCCTGGCTTTCACCTTACTCTTTTTAAACATTTTTTTATTATTGAGTAGAGGCCCAGTGCACGAAATTTGTGCACTCAGGGGTAGGGTCCCTCATCCCGGCCTGCACCCTCTCGCAGTCCGGGACCCTCAGGGGACGTCTGACTGACAGGTTAGGCCCAGCAGTCAGACATCCTTTGTGCGATTGGGGCTGGGGAGGGACACAGGAGGTTGGCCAGCCGGGGAGGGGCTGTGGGAGGGCTCTAGGGCGTGTCCAGCCTGTCTCACTCAGTCCTGATCAGCCGGACCCCAGCAGCAAGCTAACCTACCGGTCAGAGCGTCTGCCCTCTGGTGGCCAGTGCATGTCATAGAGAGCGGTTGAGCAGCCTTAGCATATCATTAGCATTATTATGCTTTGATTGGTTGAACAGATGACTGAACAACTGGACACTCAGCATATTAGGCTTTTATTATATAGGATTTGAGAGAGAGAGAGGAGAGAGAGAGAGAGAGAGAGAGAGAGAGAGAGAGAGAGAGACATTGATGTGAGAGAGAACCATTCATCAGCTGCCTCTACATGCGCCCTGACCAGAAATTGAATCCATAACCTGGGTGTGTGCCCTGACTGGGAATCAAACCTACCACCCTTTGGTGTACAGCAAGCATGTCTAATTTGCAGCCCTCACAATGAATATTTTTGTGGCCCAGCCAATATAACGATATGTAAGAAATATTTTAATAAAAATTTTGTAACTTAATTTTCACAATATCCTGTTATACATGATTATTAATAACGAACTACAACATTCGCTAATGACTGATTACTATAATCATGTTACCTTCATTTTCCTTACATGCCTTTCTCTCCACTATTAGCAACGGATATTTTAGCAGCCGATTGTCATGTCATTAGTCTTATACTGACTTGTTTGGTGTGTGTAACAGGAAATATTTCGCTTTCGGAGAACAAGAAAAATAGTTTCATTTGTATTATGCTTATTAATTTGTGCAGTTATTTAGTGTATGGTAAGTTAATGTTCAAGAAAAAATATTAATGTTTATTAAAATGTTCTATTATTTTATGTTAATTACTCATTTATTTCAGCCCTTTGTATTCAGCACGTCTCTATCCAAATAAACCTATATTTCTATGAAAATTGAAGCTTTTGTTTTTTTGCGGCCCACATAAACTTAAACCTTGTTTATTTGGCCCATGTCAGACTTAAAGTTTGACATGCTTGGTGTACAGGATGATGCTCCAACTGAGCCACACCAGGCAGGGCTCAACTTACTTTTGCAGTTTGCTCTCTCAACTTTCTTACTATGCCCTACTTTTTAATTAAAAAAGAATTGCTAAGAGCAGCTAGTTTTTTAAATTAGAATAATACTTGTTATGAAAGTGACTGATGCTAAATAATTCTGATTGTTTTTATTGGGTAATTTCTTACCTACTGACTTCAACTATCAGCCTGCTTAGTGTTTATTAAACTTTGTCAAATATATATTCTTGTTTTTCTATTGTATGTTAATTGAAAAAATATGTATCATTTCTTTATTATATGCTGGAATATGTAGGAAATGTCTGGGAACGATTCAAAGAAAGACAGAAAAAGTTCCTATGGATGTTTTGTATAGTATCTTGGCATTTGTGTTGACAATTAAAAGTTCACTTCCAGATAATTAAAAATCACATAATGTCTGATCTGGTGTGTGCCCAATTTGAACTTCGGTATATAGTTTCCTGATCGTCACAACTAGTCAGTCTTCCACGCTGGTCCATGACACTCTGCTTATGATGCTCTCAAAACATTTTTTTAAACTCTTAAGTTAACATGTATCCTGCTTTGCCTTAAAAATAAAGGTTTTGCGCATTTGTTCCTCCCTTAGCTAAATTATAAGTATATTCAGGGAACTACAATAGAGAAAGTTGATAGCCCCTCAGTGTTGAAACAGTGTGAAATCTTTCAGAATTGCTTGTGGAAGGCCCATATATAGAAATATGTATTAGCTGTTCTCTACAACTCCTGTTATTTCTCCAACCCCCAAACAACCAGCAGAAACAATGCATAAACACTTTTTAAATGAGAAAGCATTACTAGATTGAATGAATTAAAAATTCCATCAGAATTCCTTAAACACTTTAGAAATTCTTCTACTAGCAAGAAAGTGTGTTAGATGGAAATATTTTGGGAAATAGTCTTGTGCCTCTTTGCAATATTTGGCCATAGAACTGTAAGTGTAAAGCCCAGAGGTTAGAAAAGATAACAGGGGCTAGGGAGTGAAGGTAAGTGTGCTTCCCTCTAGCAGAGTAAAAGCCTTGACTTCCAAATACAAGCAATTCTGACTACTTACTTCCACATCAATAAGGCCTGACGAAAGAGTTGAATATTGAAATATTTTAGAGAGTTACAAAATGCCCCTTCCTCCTTTCCCTCTCATTTTGGTGTGTTCTGTTCTTGGTTCTGTATTTGGTGCCATGCGATGGAAGAAATGAAGCCGCAAAGATGAGTCAGGGTTTCCAGCCTCTCTCTTAGAGACACTGGCTCAGCTGTGATGCAGACTCCTATTGCCTAATCAGTGCTTTTGCCAGAGTTGGGGAGGGAGATTGATGCTCTCGTGGCTTTGCTGCCATCATCCACAATCCATCAATGCCATGTGCTGCTTACCCTAAACTATGCAAAGTATCACACAACAATGGCTGGGAACCATGTCATTCCATTTCTATCATGGTGACACTCCCTGTTGATTATAAAATTATTCTTGTTAACATAAAATCTTAATCATTTGGCACTTAAAAAGTCAATCTTAAGAAAAGAATCTACAATCTAAAGAGATTTACTTGATTACTTTAATGTTTTATGTTTGACCCTGCTTTAAAATGTGACTTATAAAGTCTAACATGGAAATTCAATAATAATCTGTGATTTCCTTTCCATGAAATGCTTCCTTTCCATGTTTAAAATGAGATGAACATAGAAATTACTAATCACCTGAGGAGTGAGGATATTTTTTCCATTGATTTTTAGAGAGAGTAGGAGGGGGGAAGAGGAGAGAGGGAGGGAGGGAAGGAGGGAGGGAGAGAAGACCATGGAGGTGAGAAAGAAACATCAATTGGTTGCCTCCTCGGTCAACACATTATGGTTTTCTTGGTTGCAAGAAGATGACTAAGGTTTGATTCTTTCTTTTTGTTCCAATCACTATAAAATGATTCCTAAATATGAAGGACTTATAATTAGCTTATATGTTTATTTTGTTTTAATTCAGAAATTGAACTCTTGTTCAACAATTCAATATAACAAATATTTTTAGTAATATCATACCAACCAATTCCAGTGCCTTTAAATTTTTTTTTTTTTATTGATTGGTGTTAGAAAGAGAGAGGAAGGAAAATAGAGGGAAATATCAATTTGTTGTTCTACTTATGCATCCATTAGGTTGCCTCTTGTATGTGCCTTGACCAGGGATAGAACCCGCAACCTTGGCATATCAGGACGATGCTCTAACCAACTGAGCTACTTTTCTTGGGCCAATTTCAATATCTTGAAAAGAAAGTTAGTTTTATTTTCTGAAGCAAATAAAACATACTCTCAGAGCCTTATGTAAATATTAATTTATGTAAAATGATGATTTATGTAAAATTTTATAGAAGCAAAGCAGAGGTAAATTTCCTCCAGATGATTATATATTTGGAAGGGAACTCAACTCTTGACTATCTGGTAGAAGATAAATAAAGTAATAATTACAGAGAGTGTATTTGTGAAGAAATTAAAATTACTGTAAATCTATACAACATCTACAGACCAAAAGATATTTGTAATAACAAACAGATAGTAGAGAGCAATCTACAATCACCTGACCGCTAAGGTCCTGTCCCTCAGTTCATACAGCAGTGTTCATGGTACAGCACGGACTTTGGTTGAACTTAGATAAAGTTAGCAAAGAAAGAGAAACATGGGTTTTTGCCTAATTCAGGTCTCAAGAATACAAGCTATCTTTACTAAGAAGTTGTTTAACAGCTTAATATTTTTTGATATGTAATTTATGTGGTCTTAAATAAAGAATATACTTGTATTATTTTTACACTTTTGGAAAATATCTGTGAACTGTGGTCTGAAATACCAGATAATTAATTAATTAATTTGGTGCCATATTATTATTTGTTTTGCTTTAACCACAATTCTGGGTAATTTGTGGTTTCCTTTTTATCTACTCATTGCTCCAATTATGACAGTTAATCAGGGTTCACTATAGTTGAGTTCAAAGTAATTAGTTTTACTATATTCTCAAATTGTTTCCTAATTGGCCATGCGTCATCTGCAAATATTATCAAAGTTTTCCTTAATTATATTTATAACCATTTTTGAACTTGAAATTGCTCTCATTTGAATCATTACCTCAAATCCTTCATCCTTAACAGTTTATTCCACATAATATTAACAAATATAAATAGGCTATGTGGTGTTCTTTGTCTCTCTAATTGAATTTTCTAATGTGTTATTTGTGTCTTTTTTTTGAGCTAGATTATACTTTATTTTCTCAAGTTATCCTATATAATAAAGAATATGCTAATTAGACCGGATGGTGGAACGACCTTCTGGAATGACCAGTGGACAGAGGACAAGGCAGCGAGGCAGCTGGGGCTGCAAGGGCCTACTCTTGCATTAATTTCATGCATCGGGCCTCTAGTTATACTATAAAATTAAGGCTATTTTAGTTTTTTAAAGATTTGTCATAAAAGTAATCTCTCTTTTACAATTTGAAAGTATTGTAAATTATTGCTGTTACTTAACTTCTTTTTTTTTGGGTTTTTTTTGTTTGTTTTTTGTTTTTTTTGTTTTTTTTAATTAAATCTTTATTGTTCAGATTATTACATTTGTTCCTCTTTTTTCCCCCCCATAACTCCCCTCCTCCCAGTTCCCGCCCCACCCTCCGCCCTCACTCCCCACCCACTGTCCTCATCCTTAGGTGCACGATTTTTGTCCAGTCTCTTCCCGCATCTCCCACACCCCTTTCCCCCCCAAGAATAGTCAGTCCATTCCCTTTCTATGTCCCTGATTCTATTATAATCACCAGTTCATTCTGTTCATCAGATTATTTATTCACTTGATTCTTAGATTCACTTGTTGATAGATGCATATTTGTTGTTCATAATTTGTATCTTTACCTTTTTCTTCTTCTTCCTCTTCTTAAAGGATACCTTTCAGCATTTCATATAATCCTGGTTTGGTGGTGATGAACTCCTTTAGCTTTTCCTTATCCGTGAAGCTCTTTATCTGACCTTCAATTCTGAATGATAGCTTTGCTGGATAAAGTAATCTTGGTTGTAGGTTCTTGGTATTCATCACTTTGAATATTTCTTGCCACTCCCTTCTGGCCTGCAAAGTTTCTGTTGAGAAATCAGCTGACAGTCGTATGGGTATTCCCTTGTAGGTAACTGAGTTTCTTTCTCTTGCTGTTTTTAAGATTCTCTCTTTATCTTTTGCTCTTGGCATTTTAATTATGATGTGTCTTGGTGTGGTCCTCTTTGGATTCCTTTTGTTTGGGGTTCTCTGCGCTTCTTGGACCTGTAAGTCCATTTCTTTCACCAGGGGGGGGAAGTTTTCTGTCATTATTTCTTCAAATAGGTTTTCAATATCTTGCTCTCTCTCATCTTCTGGCACCCCTATAATTCTGATGTTGGTACGCTTGAAGCTGTCCCAGAGGATCCTTACACTATCCTCGCATTTTTGGATTCTTTTTTCATTTTGCTTTTCCGGTTGGGTGTTTTTTGCTTCCTCGCATTTCAAATCATTGACTTGATTCTTGCGCTCCTCTGGTCTGCTGTCGGGAGTCTGTATAATATTCGTTATTTCAGTCCGTGTATGCTTAATTTCTAGTTGGTTCCCCAATATAAGATCGAGGGTCTCATTAGTTTTCTTGTAGATCTCATTAAGTTTATCGGTGGCTTCTAAACAGTTCTTGAGAGACCTTAAAAGTGTGGTTCTGAACTCTATATCTTCCATTGACAATTTTGTCCTATTTCTTTGTCTCCGCATTTTGTTATGCTTCCTTGGTGCACCCCCTAGTGGTCTTTGTTCGCAGTCTTATAGTTAAACCTTGATTGTTGTAGCTAATACCAGGGAGGGTTTGACCTCCAGGCCAAGTGGCTATGAGAATCAGCTGTGTTAGCAGTGTGTTTTTTTTTTAATTAAATAACTTCTATATAATTTATTATTATATTGCCACAATTATAATTAAAACTTCTCATAATAAAAATATTTAGTCAACAACATTTATGTGATGTCTCCTATACTATAATAACTGTTTTTTATCAATGCATGTTTTGCCTTAAAATTATCCACAAAGAGATATATTTGAAACCTTTCTATATACATATAAAAAATCCTTCAGTTTCCTCTATTGCTAGGCCAACAATATAGTATAGAGCATGGATTATAGATTATTATTACCCCAGCTTGATTCCCTTTTATTGTTTATTCTTAAAATTTTTATTTATTTATTTATTTAAATTTTGTTTTATTGCTTAAAGTATTAAAGAGTATTACATATGTCTCTCTTTTATTTATTTTTTCCCCCTTGACCTTCCCCCGGCCTCCCCAAATTTTTATTTATTGTTTTTAGAGAGAGAGCAAGGGAAGAAAGAGAGAGAGAGAGAAATTGATTGATTTGTTATTCCCCGTTATTTATGCATTCATTGATTGTTTCTTGTGTGTGCACTGACCAAGGTTCAAACCCACAACCTTGGTATATCAGGACAATGTTCTAACCGTTCAGATATCCGGTCATGGCTTGACTTCCTTTCATACCGCTTATTATCTGTGACTCTCTGTGTCCCAGTCTTCTCATGAATAAAATGGGAATAAAATTCCTACCTAAAAGAATTAGTGGAAAGATTAACTGAGGTAAAGCATTTTGAAAAATTGTTATTTAGAACCTTTTGAGCTATTTCTCCTTGAATACAATCTTTCATAATTTATTTTCAATTAAATATGACATGTATGTGTCACAATAAGCTATCTTTCATACATCTGATTAAATTTATTCATAAATATATTCCACTTAGATATCTTTAATGCAATTCTTGCTAGATTTTCGCTTATGAATGTGAATGCTTGTTTGCAATATTTAAAATACTAGGAGTCTACACAATACCTCTTGCTTAAAATAACTAAAAATGCTCATGTGAATGTGTGTGTGTGTGTGTGTGTGTGTGTGTGTACATTCATACATACTTTCCCCCCTTTTAATAGCCCTGGAAAGCTGGTAAAGTACTAAGGAAATATTAGATGAAAATTTAAAGAAAGGCATGTCCCTAGAGAGGTAAGGAGCACTGAGAAGCCTTTTTTATTTTTCTTTTTTCCTGAGGACATTTACTGGAACTTCATGAACTAATGCTGCAGTTTTCAGAGTTGTAGAGCAGAGACAAAGCCCAGGGTTTGCCCAAAATGCATATCCTCTCCCGTGAAGACGTGGCACCACAGGTTTGCTTAGTATAGGCTTCAGGGGTACAATTCTATAAAACATCATCTGCACATTGTATTGTGTTCACCACACAAAGCCTAGTCTCCTTCCCAGAGGAAAGCATCAACCTCTACATGGAATCTGACAAAATATCATCCCTTTCATCTCTCTAAATTACAAGAGCCTCCTCACTGGCCTTCCAAAGTTCCACTCTTGCCCACACTCAATCTAGCAGAGCAGAAAAGTGATCTCACAAGTAAATCAAATAAAACTCACTGTTTAAAACCCTGCAAAAGCTTCCTAAAATACATAGAATAAAAACCAGCTCCCTTACTTTGGACTCCAGACTCTGCGTGATCTGGCTTCTGCCTACCTCTTCATGTTACAATCACCCCTCCCCCCAACCCACTCTACACACACACACACACACACACACACACACACACACACACACACACACATATCATGCTAAATGCCATGGAACACAGAAGATGCAGGTGTCCTATCTCAGTGTGCAAGCAGCTTAAAAACTGAGAATGGAGGCAAGGCTTGTACATAAATACCAGGAAAAATGGGTAAAACAGTACATGATGTGCTTAATAGCCGATAACCTCAAAGAGGAAAGAGGGATTGCTCTTGTGATTTCCAGGAACCTGGTAGAGAGGTCACTTTTGAAGGATAGGACTGTAAAATAAATGGAAAACAAGAATTTTCAGGCAGCTACATCAGTTTAGGGGAAAAAGAAAATTAATGGATGAGATGTATTTGAGGAAATAAGTTAGTCTTGAGAAAAGTGCTGGTAGGTAAAACATAGGTTAGTATTAAGAGATAAGGTTGCAGCGCTAGCCAGTTTGGCTCAGTGGATAGAGCGTTGGCCTGCAGATTGAAGGGTCTTGGGTTCAATTCCAGTCAAGGGCACATGCCCAGGTTGCTGGTTTGATCCCCAGTTGGGGGTGTGCAGGAGGCAGCCGATCAATGATTCTCTTTCATCATTGTTGTCTTTATCTCTCTTCCCCTATCCCTTCCTCTCTGAAATCAATAAAAATATATATTTTTTAAAAAGAATGTAGTTAAAAAAAGAGAGATAAGGTTGTAGATGTTGGTTCATAAAAAAGGACATCATTTTCTTTGGGAAAGGAAGGAAGAAATCTATGGAGATACTTAAAAGGAATATGATTAGTGACAAATAACCTGTTCATTAAATGTACAATAAAATAAAGACTAAAATTTCTCTCTTTTCTTGTGAACTAAGAAAAATCTAAAATCTATTTTTGTAACCTAGTATAGATAATAAATAAAAAGAAAAAATTTGATGAAATTGTGAATTTATGAAAAAGTAATTTAGTTAATATGCTACTGCTCAAACAAACTAAAAAAAAGAAAAATGAAAAGAAAGGGTTGCCTAGGATATTAGTTAGTCTATAAGAGTGAGACCAAAGTACTGCTATATTTAACTTGTAGAATTAAATTTACTTACAAAAAAGAAATTAAATAATCTCATTAATTTTGGAAATACGGTACTATCCAAAATGTCTTTAAATAAAAATAATGCCATTTCATTACCATAAAACAAACAGTAGGAAAGTAAAATGCATATTTAAAGATTTGCTTCAATTAGATTTTGCAGCTTAAGTTTTTGGGTAACAAATGCCACAAAACACTGAATTCTTTAGCAAAAAATCATTTACTCAATTCCAATTACTCTGGAGGATACTTACTAGTAGTAGTATTAATTGTAATCAGAAACTGCTCTGGACAGTGCTTTCCAAAATCCCATAAGACACTCCAGTAAAAAGTGTTCTATTTTCAAATACATTTGGGAAATGTTCAATAAATCTAACATGCAAATGTGCACTGTGAATCTAGGAAAGGGTTTTAGCCTTCAAAGTTTTCAAAAACATAACCAGGGAACCTGTTATTGGCTTTTTACCATTTCAAGGAAGTAACTCTGAGATGCTACTCTATGAGAAATTATGGAATTCATTTTTCCCTACAAACTTTGCTAGTCTTGCTTCACCTTTCTTTATATCTTATTCATAGGATGTCCTCAAGTCCCAAACCGTGCCCTACATAACACACACACAGCATATAAATATATATATGTAAATATCCTATCTACCTACCTACCCACACACCCACCCTTCATGGGCAATGCGCCAGGAACCAGTTGTTTTCTCTTTCCATCTCTCCCAAATCAAAGTATTAACACATGGTGACTCCAAATCAGCAGTTACAGAACAGCAGCTAATAAATTAAGATCATTTGGCAGATAAAGTTGGTAACTACTCTGGTGTACAGAAATGTTAAAAGTATAGATCTGGCTGTCTTAACTTAAAAAAAATAAAGCACAAACAGTACTGCATGGTTATAGATTATACAAAGATGTTCTATTCTGCAGACCCAACAACTGTTCTACATAGGGTTTACATGTAAACTCAGTAATACATTTTTATCCAAGGAAAGCATTGCTTTCATACTTAGGAAAAATAATTTACTTTTTTCAATCTTTTCTTCTGCCCTTCCCAATACACATTTTAAAAATATATATAGAAAGAAAACTTAAGCAAATTTTATAGAAAAATAACAAACCTTTTCAAAAACGTATTTTATAAATTTCACAATTGCATAATCTTAGTGTGTAGACTGACATAAAATTATATAACTTATGAGCTGAAACTATTCTTACAAATCACCTAATATAATATACTCATTTGTGGATGAAATTTTAAGTCACACAAATTTATGGCAAAACCAGGGTTTACAATCCGGGTCTTTAAGCTATTTGTCCTTTAAATTTTCCATTTCACCAGCATACCCCTTGCCCCCATCTTTTTGTTTTGTTTTGTTTTTGAAAATCTTCACACATTTCAAAAACTATATATACAAATATATTTTGCTTTGTATACTTAAATGTCTAGAGATTAAAAGTTATGAGCAATGTTTATTTTATTTTCTATCTGAATTTATTCATATCAATCTGCTGATTTTGAAGTCTTGAAAACACATGTATAATCTAGCTAAACTGACTAAACACAATCCCCCACTAAAAAAAATAACTTTGTGAGTGTACTATGGTTCCTCTTCAAAAATGACATTATTATCATGTTTAAAGAAGAGTACATCTTTACCTACCAATATTCCTGAGGGGTAGTAATTTTGTAGCATTCTAGAAATCTCTGAATAGTGAATAGTGACAAAAGCACAAAAGTGCAATTTATTTAGATTAGAGAAAAGAAATTGTGAAGAACTTAGACTTCTTGTACCAATTTAGAAAATCTCTGAACTATCTAAAGCACTACATGAGCTCTTAAATGAGAAGTCACAAATAATGAAAAATTTCACTTTACGAATGTAATAAAATGAGATTGGTTTTTTCCAATTATTTTTCAGTCAAGAAACTGCCAGCTTCAATCACAGCAATGTGCTGCATAAAGTGTCTGAGTAGTGAAGATTGATATTTAGCAGAAAATCCTTGTAAATCACATGGTAAAGAATATAATCAGAGTACCTGAAATGTAGTAATCATGCAATAAATATTCACAAAACAAATGAAATACGGGTGGATATTTGTTTTTATTTTCTTAAATAATTATTAAAATTACACACTTTATAATTCTACATAATGTATATAGGATTCAATTTTTAAAATATTTCAATTGTGTAAATCAAATTTAGTCAAAATAAGAATATTTCAGGTCTCCATTTGTTTATAGATTAGGTAAATTCAGTATTTTACCATAAGGGAAATGTGTAGTTTCACTTTTGAAATATAAATGACTTGGAAGTCATCACTCCTATTCTTACAAGAAAAAGCTGAATAAAACTGAAAATCAATAACTTTTCTTGGATGAATCAAACACTAGAGATTGCAGGGCAACCCCATTTCCCCCCCCCCCCCCCCAATCTAGAAAGATAGGTTAATCCAGAGAGTCACAATTGAGATATGCTTACCTGGAGTTGAGGCCCCTGTAGCAATAAATTGGTAAAAACTCTTAAATGGGCATTTTAATGAACTGTTGAAGGATGAATGTAGACTAGCTTGAGAGTGAGAAACTCCTAGGGAGCATAGTCTTAGGAAATCCCCACCTTCTCCTGGATTTTACCTCCAGGAAACCCAGGAGTTTCTCATGGTGAAGATCCAAAAAAACCCCTCCTGATTCTGGCGGGGGCGGCGGGGGAGGGTGGGGGGGAAGAGTCATCATTGTGAAATATATCCAGAGTCTCCATAAAAAAGGCCTTCTCTCCAGGGTAAAAGCTTTTTCCAACCTGGGATAAGGATATTTCTCATGCTGTATGTATCTTTCTTATTTTCCTAACAGGGAAGAAAGAAAAACCTATAACACCAAAGAAATACTTGTGAAGGTCATAGCTCTAAGACACAGGCTCACCAATAGACTAAGATTTAACCATAAAAATATAGAATGCTTTCTTCTATACCATACCATCACACAAACAAGGTGTCAGTCAAACAACAGTGGATTACAGTTGAAAGATGGCAGATGCAGACTCTCTCTGAGAAGTACTCAGGGAAGCCCAAAGTTAAGGGAGACAAAAACAAGGATACTGGGGGATTTAATGCTTCTGACACCTACAGCTACAATAAACATTAAATAGAACACAATGTTTAGTCACAGTAACATAAATCCTCACATAAATTGCCCCTTTATTTCAGCACCTATTACTTGATAACATGTTTAGCTTTCAATAAAAAATTATAAGGAGTTCTAGAAAACAAGAAAAGAAGTCTTAAGAGTAAAAAGCAAGCATCAGACTTAGATGCTTGCTTTGAGGTGTTGGAAACATCACACAGTTAACTTAAAATAATTATGATCAATATGTTAAGGGTGCTAACAGAAAAACTAGACATTTTGAGGGAACAGATGAGCAATGTAAGCAGAGAGGTACAAACACCAGGAAAGAATCAAAATTAAGTGCTAGAAATCAAAAGCACTATTACAGAAATAAAGAATATATTTGTTTCATCAAAAGACTGGACAGAGCAAAGGGGAAAAATAAAGTGAGTTTGAATATAGGTCAAGAGAAACTACTTAAATTGAAATGCAAAGCATTCAAAGGATGAAGAAGAACAGAACATCGAAAAATTGTGGAACAATTTTAAAAGGTATAGCCTATACATAATTGGAATACCAGAGGGAGATGGAAAGAAAATAGAGTAGAAGGGATATTTGAAGTAATAATATCTGAGAATTTTCTAAAATTAATGATAGACACCAAACCATATATCTAAGAAGGTCAGAGAATACAAAGCCAGATAAACATCACAAACAAACAAACAAACATATAACAAGGCATGCATATTAAAATATCAGAAAAGTAAAGACAAAGAGAAGATCTTGAAGCAACAAGAGGCGGTAAAATATCTTACTTATAGAGGAACGGTAAAACAAAAAATAAAGAAAACTTTCTATTTTCTTTAGTTGAGTTCAAATTAATTAATTTTACCATATTCTTGATGAACAAGGTAAAAATTACAGTGCATTTCTCACCAGAAACCATGCAACTAAGAAAAGCGTGTGAAATATTTAAAGTGTTGAAAGGAAAAAAACAACCTACCAACCTAAAATTCTATATCCAGTAAAAATATCCTTCAAAATTGAAGAAATAATGACTTTCTCAAACATAAAATGATATAATAGACAAGACAAAACAATTGTGAGCATATATGTAAATAATAATGTCAAAATACATGAAGCACAGCCAATAGAATTGAAGAATGAAATAGAAAAATCCACTATTAGAGTTGGAGATTTTATTACCCTTCTTTGAGTAATTGATAGATCAAGCAGGAAGAAAATCAGCAAGGATATAGTGGGCATAAATAACATTATCAGTCTCCTTGATTTAACTGACATTTATAAAATCCTTCATCCAACAGGAGAATACACATTTTTCTCAAGCTCACATAAAACATTCACTAACATAGATCACATACTGGTCTATAAAACACAACACATTTTAAAAAACAGAAACCATAGAAAGTATGTTCTTAAATCACAATGAAAATAAACTAGAAATCAATAACAGAAGTTTTATAACTGGAAACTTCTAAAACATTTGGAGATTAAACCACAACTTTTAACTACGTAGGTCAAAGAAGAAATCTCAGGAGTAATTTAAAAATATTTTGAAGTAAATGTAAAAGAAAATACAACTCATCAAAATTTGAGGAAAACAGAATAAGCAGTGTTCAGAAGAAAATTTACAGCTTTGGATGCATATATTTGAAAAGAGAAAGATCTAAAGTCAATAACCTAATCTTTCACCTGAGAAAACTAGAGAAAGATGAGAAATTTAAGCCTAAGAAAGCATAAGAAGAGAAATAATAAATATTAGACCATAAATCACTGACATTAAAAACAAGATAACAATAAAGAAAATCAATATAACCAAAAACTGTTTTTTGAAAAGATGAATAAAATATATCACATCAGACAATGTATGTGAAAGTACCTTGTAAAGTACAAACACAATATTAAACTGCATTTTTCATTCATTTAAAATGTATTAAAATAAGGAAATTAAACATCTTAAAGAGAGACTTAACATAATACAGATGGTCAAAACATTGATAGCAATCCAATCTTTTGAATATTATATGGATGAGAATGCATCATGAGGATTTTATTATTATATTTCTGGATATCTGTCTGCACTTCTGTTCTGCATCATTTATAATGGGAGCAAAAAACCCCAAAAACCTGCATTATAAAATTGTATGGTAAATTGTAATGCTGAAATAAGCAAATGTCAATATTCATAAAATTTAACTCAGCTTTATTTTCCAACCCTTAGGATGAACACTTGTGGAATAAAGTATAGAGACCTGTGCTATTCTCCCCTTGTTGCTCTAGAACATTGGGTTATAGATTGTTTGAAAATAGAGATTTCCTTGTCAGATAGATAAGCTTTAGTCCATTATTTTGCATTAAAGTTTTTTCTCTTATTTTCTCATATTGTTCCTTAAACCTTATAAATAGAATAGTAAGTCTACTACAGATATTTTCAATATACATGTCCTTCTTTTCCAATATCCTAAGAATATGTTGACTACAACTGTGAAAAGAAGGCAGAAAAATGGGGGTGAAGAGTCATCAAAAATCTACATACATTATTGCTTCCTGGAAATATGCCTACAAATCCTAGCTATGTAATACACACCGTAAATGAAACTGTAATCCTATGGGCCAGCCTAGAACACTAATGGCCAATGAATTTATTATTGGTGGCAGCCTTTTACTGCTCATTATATCATTTGTCCAACTGGTGACCAAGTACTGTCAACTCTCTCTCTTTCACATTGTATTTGTCCCATAATTTTCATCTAGTCTTCAACTATTTTAGGTACCTATCTTTAGCTATCTGCATTATTAATGACCCTTTATTGTACATCTCTCTCAACATTTCTCAATCTTCTTACATACTTAGAGTTTCCAGCTTATAACTGTTAGTTTTACATGTCAAGTGGCTAGGCTAGAGTACCCAGTTACTTAATAAAACACAAATCTAGGTGATGCTGTGATGTGGTTAACATCTGCAGTTAGCTGATTTTCTGTAAAGAAAATTACGTTCAATAATATGGTGTCTGTTTAATTTATAGAAAACATCAAAATTAACAAGAAATTGATGCTTGGCAGATAGTAATATATGCTCATTGGAACCTCATTGTCTGTTTTCACTGTAGAGTGAGACTTGCTATCATGCAGGCTTTATGGGAGGATACTATCTAGACACGGGTCCAAATCCTTACTTTGCCATGTATCCTTGGGGAAACTAGCTTGGGAAAGCTCCCTATGTCTCAGTTTCTTTTTCTGTCAAAGGAGGATAATAAGATCTTCTTAGCAAGATTGTTGTAAAATGTAGAGAATCTATGTAGTGTAATGGAGGAAATATCTATCTATCTATCTATCTATCTATCTATCTATCTATCTATATCTATCTATCTATCTATCTATCTATCTATCTATCTATCTATCTATCTATCTATCTATCAATCAATCATCTAAAAGCCTAATATGCAAGTGCCCCCTCGGGAGTTCAACTGACCAGTTCAATTGCTCGCTATGATGTGCGCTGACCACCAGGGGGTGGTGTTTAAAGAAGGAAGGTCCTGGCCAGCAGCCAGGGAAGGGAGGCCCTGGCTGGCAGCTGGCAGCTGGTAGGGAGCATACCTGTGCACAAATTTCATGCACTGGGCCTCTAATAGTAGGTATAATGGTGGCTGCTGGTATTATTGCTATCATTTTATTATCATAAACTCAGATGGTTTCCTGTATTATAAAGAATACATCTTGGAGGATCACTTCAGAGAGCCACTACGTGAAGGTGAGGACCGCTGTTGGTTGCATTGGGCATAGAATAAAAATGACAAGCTTTCATACAGAAAAGCAAATGTGTGAGTCAGAAAGGTCAGAGAAGAACTGTAACAGGGAGCTTATTTATATTTCAGACAAGAAGTTGATTAGTTGAAAAAGGAAACTGAAATTCACATAGACAGACCAACTCATAGTCCACTGGTCCCAAGAGTCAGATTTATATTTCAGTCAGAGATGTGTTGTGCCAAATCATCCCATCTCTAGAACCTCACCCAGCTACGGATATTATCTTACTAACCAGGAATTAAGGGTTGAATTGTCTGACTTTTCTAAAGAAACACATGTAAAGGGCAGGGGATATCATAGACTAATTCCATTTCAGATTCAAATTTTAGAAAAAGAAATAACAAGGTCCTGTGAAAAGTCATGTTTTTAGTTTTTGCAAGTCAGATGCCACATTACAGGAGGGTGGAGTAAAGGCAGAGGCAACACAGGCTATGCCTCCACCCTTGTGAACAATGCCCATAGGAATTACAAACAGGACCAAAAATATTACAATGTAGAATTATAAGAACATATTCGTGGTTTTCAACTGAATTTATTACTTTTATTTATCAAAGCTATTGTGATGAAATAAACAGTTCACCCTTTGATATTAATTTGCTGGGCAATATAGCATCTCAGCCAATTTCTCCTTGATTGCCATTTATTTCCCAAAACTATGAAGAAATTAAAATGAGTGAAAAGAGGCTTAGTTTCAATTCCTTGGTGTCTGTCAACCAGTGGGTCAAAACAAGCATAAAAAATATATATTACACAGTGATTCCAAAGACACGGAATTACCTGTTTTTGTACACAAAATAGCAGTTACTCTACCATTTACCTCTCTATCCACCACTTCTCCTTCCTAGTATAGTCCAATAACTCCCAGAATCCACCCATACACTCTTCACAGTTTAAAAAAACACACATAGAAATAGATTTAACAAGGATGTAAAAGACCTGCACTCAGAATATTATGACACTGAAGAAATAAATCAAAGAAGATACATCTACCATGGTGATGAATAAGGAAGAATTAACATCATTAAAATGTCCATACTACCCAAGCAAACTACAGATCCAATGCAATTCCTATCAAAACACCAATGGTGTATTTCACAGAACAAATGTTCCAAAAAGACCCCGAATAGCAACAGCAATCTTGAGAAAGAAGAACAAAGTTGGAGAAACACACTACCTGATATCAAACTGTATTACAAGCTAATAGTAATAAAAACAGCCTGGTATTGGCATAAAAACAAACATATAGATCAATGGAACAGAAAGAGAGCCCAGAAATAAACCCACGCCTTTATGGTCAATTAATATTTGACAAAGGAGGCCAAAACATATAGTGGAGTAAAGATAGTCTACTCAATAAAGGATATTGGGAAAATTGGACAGATATATGAAAAGAAAGAAAAAGAAAGAAAGAAAGAAAGAAAGAAAGAAAGAAAGAGAGAGAGAGAGAGAGAGAGAGAGAGAGAGAGAGAAAGGAAGAAGGAAGGAAGGAAGGAAGGAAGGAAGGAAGGAAGGAAGGAAGGAAGGAAGGAAGGAAGGAAGAGGGAGGGAGGGAGGGAGGAAGGAAAGAAGGAAGGAAGTTCAGAGGGAGGAGGGATTGACGGGGAATGAGGAAGGAAGTGAGGGAGGGAGGGAGGGAGGGAGGATGGAGTAAAGGAAACGGAAGGAAGGAAGGAGGAGGGAGGGAGGAGGAAGGACGGAAGGAAGGAAGGCGGGACGGAAGGAAGGTGGAGGGAGGGAGGAAGAAGGAAAGAAGGAAGGAGGGAAGGAAGGAAAGGGAGGGGAGGAGGAAGGAAGGAAGGAAGGAAGGAAGGAGGGAGGAAGGAAGGATGGAAGGAAGGAAGAAGGAAGGAAGGAGGGAGGGAGGGAGGGAGGGAGGAAGGAAGGAAGGAGGGAAGGGGAGGGAGGAGGGAGGGAGGAAGGAAGGAAGGAAGGAAGGAAGGAAGAAGGGGAAGAGGGGGCGAGTGAGGGAGGAGGGAGAGGAGGAGAAGGAAGGGCGGGGAGGGGGGTGAGAGGGAGGGGAAGGAAGGAAGAAGGAAGGGAGGAAGGAAGGGGGAGTGAGGGAGGGAGGGATGGAGGGAGGGGGGGAGGGAAGGCAGGGGAGGGTGAGGGAGGGGGAGGGAGGAGGGAGGAAGAGGAGGACGGAGGAAGGAAGGAGGAAGGAAGAAGGAGGCAAAGGGAGGAATGGGGGGAGGGAGGCAGGAAAGGAAGGAAGGAAGGAAGGAAGGAAGGAAGGAAGGAAAGAGAAAAGGAAAGAAACTAGGCCACCTTCTTACATCATACACAAGAATAAACTCAAAATGAATGTCTTAAATGTAAGTCACAAAACTATAAAAATCCTAGAAGAAACTGTAGATAGTAAAATATAGGACATTTCTTGTAGCAATATTTTTTCTGATATATCTACTTGGGCAAGGGAAACAAAAGAAAAAATAAACAAATGGGATTAAATCAAACTAAAAAGCTTTTGCACAGCCAAGAGAACTATCAACAAAATGAAAACAACCCACTGAATGGAAAAACATATTCACCAATGATATATTTGATAAGGCTTAATATCCAAAATTTATAAAGAACTTATAAAACTCAATACAAAAACAAACAAACAAACAATCCAACTTAAAAAATGGGCAAAGGACCTGAATGATACTTCTCCAAAGAGGACATATTGATGGCCAATAAACATATGAAAAGATGCTCAATTATCACATAAATGCACATTAAAACCACAATGAGATATCACCTCACACCTGTCAGAATGGCTATCATAAATATATCAACAAACAACAAGTGTTGGCAGGGATGTGGAGAAAAGGAAACCCTAGTGCACTGCTGGTGGGACCACAGATTAAGAAAATTAAAAATGAAATTGCCTTATGTCCCAGCAATTCCACTTCTGGGAATACATCTGAAGAAACCCAAACACTAATTCTAAAGATTATATGTAACCCTATGTTCACTGCAGCATTATTTACAATAGTCAAAATTTGGAAGCAGCCCAAGTGCCCATCAGTAGATGAGTGGATAAAAAAAGCTGTGGTACATTTACACAATGGAATACTACTTGTCATTAAAAAGAAGGAAATCTTACCCTTTACAACAACATGGATGGACCTGGAGAACATTATGCTAAGTGAAATAAGCCAGTCAGAAAAAGACAAGTACCATATGATTTCACTTATATGTGGAATCTAAAGAACAAAATAAACTAAAAAACAAAATAAAGAACAGATTGACATTTGTCAGAAGGAAGGGGGTTGTAGGACTGGATGAAAAAGGTAAATAGATTAAGCAAAAAATAAAAAACAACAACCCATAGACACAGAGAACAATATGGTGATAACCAGAGAGAAAGGGAGTGGGGGGAAATAGAATAGGGTAAAGATAGGATAAATGGTGATACAATATACAGATGATGATGTACTGTAGAATTGTATACCCAAAACCTATATAATTTTATTTGTCAATGTCATCCAATAAATTCAATGAAAAAGTAAAAAAAGAAAAAGCCAAAAATGTTTTATTTTTAATCCTGTAAGTTATACATGACTGTACTTCAGATCAGGCTAAAATATCCTTTGAGATACTAACCGGCCACTCCAGCCCCCACCTGCATCAGAGGTAGCCAGAATTAACAGTTTACATGTAACACTTCAGAATGTTTATGTACCAATAGAAAGTATTGACTATTTTCTATTCTGTTTTTTACTAGTTGTCATTATAATGTATGTCCAATTTTGCAACTTGCTTTTATTAATCTATAAGATATTCTACAGCACACAGTCATTTATAGAGGCTACAAGATTAGCAGAAATAATGCTGGAAACAGCAGAACTAGGCCAGTGCATAGCCAAGAAACTTTGTGTATGTCACTATCCTCATTTGTAAATAATCTTCCATCTCCCTCACTTACAGGTTTGGTGTAAAAACTAAATGCAGTGTGCATGTGTGTGTGTGTGTGTGTGTGCTTTAAAAACTGTACAGCTTTGTATATATCACTTCTCAAACATCTGAAAAATGAAATCGGATAGTGTAATTATTCTAAAAGTATCCTATATAATAAAAGGCCAATATACAAATCGACCGAACGGTGGAATGACTGGTCACTATGACATGCACTGACCACAGGGGGCAGACAATGCAGAAGCTGCTTCTGGGTCATCAGTGTGCTACCACAGGGGGAGAGCCGCTCAGCCAGAAGCCAGGCTCACGGCTGGCGAGCGCAGCAGTGGTGGCAGGAGCCTCTCCTGTCTCCATGGCAGCGCTAAGGATGTCTGACTGCTGTCATCAGTTGGACATCCTCCAAGGGCTCCCAGACTGCGAGAGGGCGCAGGCTAGGCTGAGGGACCACCCCCACAGTGCACAAATTTCATGCACCAGGCCTCTAGTATACTATAATATACTATAGGTATTTAACTTAACATTTTAACCATGAAGTATCATAAGAATAATTCAATATTAAAACTTTTAGCTAGTGGTATAGTCATTCCTAGCTTTAAATGCTTCATTGGAAAACACTGATATATTATATCAAAAGTTTAATCATGAGAAAGTATATAAACATAAATTGATTGTTTATAAATCTGATTCCATTTTTATATCAATGAGGTTCTGTACTTGATTCCCAGAGTAAATGAACAGCAACTCTGATGTATTAAAACAATAAGAATTACCAAACCAGAAAAGAGGTTTCAAAACTACACTTAAAAATATTTTTAAATTTACCATAAATCTAATACATGTGGTATTCAAAGGAATTATTTTAGTTAAAACAATCTAATAAATGATTTCAGTTGAAGTCACAATTCTTTTAAAATAAAATGTTCTTATAAGATACAAGCCTGAAAGGTTTGCATTTTAAGTAAAATAAGACATTAAGATTGTTAGGGAAAATGGTTAGAAAAGAAGCTCTATAAAGCCCTTCACCTAGTTTTTTTCATGAATAGAATCATCAATAAAAAATAATACCACCTTCACCTTAAGTAAAGGTGAAAGGTTTTCATTATTGGTTATTCACTTTTGGGGGGAGGCTGGGGGTTGATAGCAGATTTGGAAGGAGTAAGTGATGTTTCTGAAACTTCCTTTATTTGAAATACATTACCTTTATTTGAAATACATTACCTTTCACTATTTCTTCAATCTCTAAGCTCAACCGGCCTACCCAATTTTCATTTCTCAACATGAAACCCAAAATGAACCATGGGAAAGTGCTGGCATATATACACATATGTAAAAAACTATTACACAAAACCATTACATTTTGGGGCGGGTGTCAATGTGATCATAGCAAGATAATTCAGAGATGAGTAAAGATCCCGAATGACACCTAAGACAGAGCGTTTCCCAAGTACATTCATGTCTGAGAAGGAAGGTGTGGTAGATGGAACATGTATCTAATGTCTACCTTTTAGATGCCAAAAGTGAAGGCAAACTGTAACAATCATTTGAGTTCAATTCAGTTGAACTCCAAATTAAAAAATGTGAGTGAACCTACAGGTTTAATAAATTAGTGGAATAAAGTAGATTATAAAGCTTGAATTTTATAAATCAGAATGAGTCATGACAGTTTTAGGATCTATTTTAATGCCCTAGTTTGTGCCAATTTTTCCAAATAGAGAAATTTTAACCACTGGCATTTCAAAAAAAAATTAGTTTTCACTCATAGGAAAAAGTAAAAAATACACAATGATAGATGCTCCAACTATGATTTCCTGTGCTTTTTCCACTAACCCATTTTACAGGTTGGGTTAGTGGGAAAAGCACAGGAAATCAAAAGGCTCCCAGCTCCCAGCTCTCACTTCAATATACTGAAACATTTTGGTCATAGTTTCTTCAAATATAAAATGAGGGCGTTGGACTGTATCTTCAATATTCTCTATGACCTATAATATTTCATGGGGGGGGGGGAATTTATAACAATAGCAAACTTAGAAAACCTATGATTTGCAAGCCTAAAATGGTAAGCTAGGAAATTTACAGTGGCCTGTAGACTACTTATTGCTGTCAACAATTTTTTTTTCAAAAACCATTTTGGCCTGGTACAGAAATAATTACATGTTATCTGTAAACAACGTAGAAAATAGAGATAAATACAATTAAGAAAAGAATGACCTATAGTCACTATCCCAAAAAACATCTGAGCTGTTAACGTAATACATGTTTCTACATCTATTGTATAAATTACTATAAGTTATTGAATCTGCTAGTTTTCAAATCTTTATATTTATGAGCAAAAACATTTTTTTCTCACATGTAACCTTAATATGTACAAGAAATAAAAGTGAAACACTACTCTGGTTGAAATGGTGATGAAGCTCAGGGTTTTCTGAGATGGTGTCAACACACTCTATGGAATCATATACTCTAAGAAGTACTGTTTTAAAACCATTCATTGACTTAAACAATTTTCTAATATTGGACATTTAAAGTGCTTCCATTTCTTTTCATACGATACATAACATTCAGATCTTTGTAGACATTCTTGGGTATTTCCTCAGGATGAATTCCTGGGGGCAGGATTTCTGTGTCGTATGCTTTTAAGGCATTCATTGTCATGCCAACTGCGTGTGATGACCACCTCCGCACAAATGAGGGACACGGGCGGAAGGCACCCATTTTCTATTCTGCTTGTTAAATGGTAACAAACCCCATTTGTAGCATTTGAATCAGATTCTATTTCTTTCTGACATATTTACTCATCTTTCTTATGGTGACAAATAGGTTGCCATTAAATGCCCTCCCTGAAGCACCAATAATTCCTTTCTGTTAACTGTCATTGGATACCTAATGGATTAGCCTTTTGCTGTCCTTGGACAATAATCTCTTCAAGCAGTAGCACTTCAGGACACCACATGTCTTAGTTTCTTTAAGTCCTGCTTCGTATGCATATAAGTTTTTTTAATCTCTGTTCAAAGTATCCTCTCATCCTGGATTCCCAAAAATGAACAATATAGAACAGATTTTCAACTAAGAAGAGACCCTGGAGGTCATCTAATCTGTGTTCATCATTTTATAGATGATGATACTGAGGCCCTCAGTGGCTCCCTTAAAGCCCAAATTGTGACACAAAGACAAATTATACATTGCCTCTGTTCCCCAAGAAGTTAACAGTCTCGTGGAGGATACCAACAAATAAATGAACAAATACTATCCAGTGTGATAGACACTATGAGAGAATAAGGTGGTGCACATACATCAGAAAGGTCAGTTGGTGAGTTTTCTAAAGAAGGCAAAACTACCTGTACTTTTAAGGAAGAGGATGGGTCAGTGAGATAAGGACATGGAAAGGCTGGAGGACATCCAGGAAAGGGTCAGCATAAAACTTTGGAAGAATCTGATAAAATTCAGTGCTATAAAGAAGGAACATTAAAAAAGAGGCAGAGGAGGTCAAAGGGGGATGAAAATCCAATGCCCACATGTTACAGAAATGGGTGAAACTTCATGGGTAAGGACTGTGGAATATTAAGAATAAATGTCCTTTCTAAAGAAATATACTGTTCAGTCAGTATAGCCAATTGCTACCATATCAGGGGATAATCTTATAATTTCAAGAGAAGCCAGAAATCTCTCAATTTTTAAATTAATGTTGGTACCAAATTTTTAAGAAAACATGGACAAACCACAACAGACACATATGTGAGCTGAATTTTGCTTGCAGACTTACAGTTAATAGCCTCAGAGCTAGAGAGTCAGGCAAAGATCAGTTCAGGAAGGCTCTGTCTACTAACCTAAAGAGTTTGCACGTGATCCTAAAAGCTGTAAGGACTCTAAAAGACAGAAAGTGATTGGCATCTTAGAAGGATCACTCTGGAAGTTATGTGAAGTCTGGAAAGAAGCTATAGAACAAGGGCTTAAACCAACGCAGTGGCAGGGACCTGGAAAGAGGGAGACAAATTTGAAAGAGTCAAACCAGGAAGAGAGTTGAGTAAATTACACAGTTGACACTTGAAAACAGGTTTTCAACATCATTGCTCAATATTCTTGTAACTATACCATTATTGTAGGATGTCTTTTTAAGCGAAAGATTCTTTAGTTGACAATTAAACTCCAGGGGAGATTCTTTGCAAGCATTAGGTTGGAACAGCAGAGTTTTTTTTCCTATAGATATTATTAGTATAGTGTAAACAAATACTACACTAAAATAAACTCCAGGAAAGAGGATAAAGAAACGAAGAAGAGATAGCCAGTGAGCACAGACTCTGACCACAGATAAAGCCCCTGCCTGCTACCATGTTTTATTTGGCTAACATTCTATGCCAGTTTAAAGTAAACAGTGTATAAAGAAATCATCAAGTATTTAGTAAAGGATTAGGAATATCTTACTCTATTTCTATCTTGAAAGTTTTATGACTAAAAATGACTCAATTTATTAGATTCTGGATCATCTACATTGTGGTTAATCTCCGCATACCTAGTGGAGTAGACTACTGCTTTAATTTGGTTAGTACTTTTTTTGGTTCAAGGAATAACTGAGACAACAAATAAGCAAGTCAAATGGAAAGTGAAGTCATTTGGTGGAGTGAAGTGATGTCAAATTGAGTGTTTTTTTCTCTTTACCTTCTGGATAGGAGCTGGACTCCCTTTGTCTGACGACCAAAAGGAACTTATAAAAGGGCATTTGTTAAACATCTCTGTGAATAATAAAATCTACTCCCACTAGCTGCTTGAGGAAAAGATGAAAATGCTAGATTTTTCTTTATTAAACAAAATATTAATTTGTCTGAAAAATTATTAAAGAACTGCTGTTCTAAGATTTCTGTATTACATAAAATTACAACGGTAAGGGGAGAACATAACATTTCCAAATTGTAACAGTTGGAAGTATGTTATATATTTGTAAGTTTGTAATAATACAAATATAGCTAAACTATGGTTTATTCTGATCCTCTACTCTGCTTATAGTAGAGGTGTCAATATCTATTTCATAGTAGTGGTACTGAATTTCTAATCAATGTTGTCTTGTGGTTATTTTTTAAACAGCAGTATTATGGTACTAAGAATATGCTATAGGTGGACAAGTCTTTGTATTTTATTGGTTGGAATAGGTTATCAGTGATCAGCAAACTGCAGCTGGCGAGCCACATGCGGCTCTTTGGCCCCTTCAGTGTGGCTCTTCCACAAAATACCGACTTCCGCGCATGGGCCACGAAGTTTCAATCGCACTGTACATGAGCGCCCGCACGTGGTATTTTGTGGAAGAGCCACACTCAAGGGGCCAAAGAGCCGCATGTAGCTCGCGAGCTGCAGTTTGCCGGCCACTGGGTTAGGTTATCCCACAGTAGCGAACGCCCCAATATCTATGACTTGAAATAACAAAGTTTTAATTTCCCATTCGTGCCATATGCCCATCAGGGGTGGCGGGGGGGGGGGGGGTGGGGGGGTGGGGGGGGGGGGGGGGGGGTCCACTCTGTGCTGTCCTCATTCCAGGACCTAGGATGACAGGGCAACTACAACATTGCCAGTGACTATAGCAGAAGGAAAGAGAGTTCTCTGGCTTGGAAATTAACCATGACACTTTTAATCAAAACTTGCTGGTAAGAACTAGTCTCATAGCCTCACTCAACTGTATCTGTGAAGTTCAATTTCATCGTGTTCCCGGAAGGCAGAGAGCTGGAAATACTTAGTAAGCAGAACTTATGACTATCACAGTCACCCAAATAATTGCTCTATTAGGGTTTCATGTATTTTTGTTTTCTCTACTTAGCTGGGAGGTGAAGTCAGAACCTATGCTTTAAAAGGTTCCCCCAAAATTGTTCTGATTCAGTAATTTAAATTAGAACTACCCAATTTAAAGTGTGATTAAAATAAAGTAATTATGTTCTATTGGAACTTCCTCCCCCTAATACTCTATATCAGCGGTTCTCAACCTGTGGGTCGCGACCGCTTTGGCAGTCGAACGACCCTTTCACAGGGGTCGCCTAAGACCATCCTGCATATCAGATATTTACATTACGATTCATAACAGTCGCAACATTACAGTTATGAAGTAGCAACGAAAATAATTTTATGGTTGGGTCACAACATGAGGAACTGTATTTAAAGGACCAGAAGGTTGAGAACCACTGCTTTATATATTTTAAAATCCAGTTCTGATATAAAGTTAAAGTCTCCAGGAACAGATAATTAAATAGTTCAGTTATACTGAGAGCCCAGAAAGCAACCACGTGGCTATTAAACTCAGATATAATCCATAAAATCGATCATCAAAAATGGACTGCATTCATTTTTCCACAGATGTTATAATCTATTAAAGGACAAAGCCTAGGACTCTGACACTGCAATAATATCTCTCTTTTTACCTTTAACCTATTTGCTGTTTAAGGCTACACATTAGAAACCACTCAAGCACTGTTGCAGAGAAACACCCATTCATGCTGACTATTCTACTTTAAGATCATAACCATAAATCCCAAATATTTAGGACTCTCAAATCTTTGTCTCCAGACCGCTCTTCTTCCAGAAACTCCAGACTCATATATCTTGATATCTCTGCTTTGATGTTTGCTAAGTATTGCAAACTTAACCTAGCCCAAACAGAACTTTTTCATTTTCCAGCACTGCAAATGTGCTTCTTTCTCCGTCCTTCCTGTGTCTGAAAACTGCAACACGCACCTAGTTTCTCAAGCCCAAAACAGAAATCCTCCTGACTCCACCCTTCCCCTTACTATCCTAAGTAAAACCCAACAGCAAGTCCTCCAACTTGACTGCTAAAACAGCCCAGGATCTAGGATGTTCACACTATTTCCCCACACAGCCTACGCCACTACGGACTCTCACTGGGACTGCTGTAAAACCTCTCATCTGATGTCTCTGTTTTCATTAATCCCACCGCCATCCCATTTGCATAGTGAGAATAGCCATCATTTAAAACAAACATCAGACCATGGCATTTCCCTCCTTAAAATTCACCATTACACTTTGAATGAAATTTAAAGAACATTGGCAGCAAAAGCCCTGCTTGATCTGGCCCTTCTGGTTCACTGACCACATATTTACAGCATGTATTTCTCTCTTTCCCACTACAGAAGCCACCTCTCTATCCCTTCAACATGCCGGGTTTGGTTCACCTGAGCACTTTTGCATCAGTTGTTTTCTCCTGGACTTTGTAGAGAGGTCTGCTTGTTAGCTGGGTTCCCTTTAAATACCAATTCTGTACAGAGATCTTCCATGACCACTCCATATAAAGAGGTACCACCACATCTCTTATAGGTCACCCTCTTTTAATTATCTGCATATTTCTTGATTATCTGATATGTGCTTGTTTCACACAACTAGAATGTAATGTCAACTGTTACACTCACCGTCATACCGTCTGTGCCCAGATCTGTGCCTGGTTCACACTAGGTACTCAGCAAATATGTGTTGAAAATTATTTATGATTTGAGTATGCACAAGTTACATATAATCAGCAAGCAAGTACCAACATTACATAACATAACCCTTCTAAATTCATCTTTGGCCACTTTCTAAATATTCTGGAATTTTCTATGATAAAATTATTAGATTACAAATTATTGAACAGAATAAAACATAAGTTACATGCTTCCATAGTATAACTTTGCCAAGACTAATTAACCTGACTTGAAAGACAATCTCCATTCAAAAATAGGCAGTTGGGACAGTGGAAGGGGAAAATAAATTGAGTAAGAACAAGAGCAACAGTACTAACTGATACTGAACATTTACCCTGTGCCTGGTACATTATCTTGTTACCTCATTAATTTTAAGGAGGTAGGTATTACTATTCCCATTTTAGAAATTAGAATATTGAGCCTCCATGATTTAAATTTGCTCATTTGTTGTCATTATTTTAGAAGTCATCCTCTTCCTCTAATGTTATCTAGTCAGTGATGTTTGATAATATATCATTTATAACTGTTATGTTTAAATTAACTGTATGGTAATTTAAACCATCCTTAGTTAAGGAAAAAAAGTAATAATTTTAATTTTTGTTAATGAAAAAAAAGGTAATAATTTTTAGTTATTTGTGCATACCTCTAGTATTCATTTTAGTTAGACATTCCAAATGCACCTGGAACTATTGTATCACATGACCTCATTATTACACTGTTTAGAACAGATGAAATCTATTTAACTGTTTATATGCTTTATATGGTACCACCTATTACTTAGCCAAAACAAAAAACAAAACAAACCTCTCAATAAATAGAAAATATTATTCTCCTGGTTTCCTTGAAATAGTAATATATAGGTTTGTTTGGTTTTATACCATTATCCCATAACTTCATTAGTTTGCCAAATGCATTTGTGACTACAATTCCCATTTTATTCTCTGTAGTCTGGAAATGTTATAGTCATATATTTTTGCCCTAGGCAGAACACTTTGTAAAATCAGCACTATATCCATAACAAATTTTGACAGTGAAAAAGTTGATTTTCTCTGTAGCCCATAAATAGAATATCATATATCTGCAAGCAAGAGAAACCCCATAACTTCAGATATAAATAAAAATACATGTTCAAAGGGAATATTTCTTGTGGCGGTAGCTAATGAGAACCCTTACGTGGAGGAAGTTTTTCAGAGGTTATAGTACCCCTTTCAGATTGACGACCTTTCTTAGAGTATGATTTGAAGATAGCTTACTGATTCAATTAAGTTCAAGAAAATTAAATAAATGAAAAGAAGTAAAATAATATAAAATTAATATTGTATATATCAATATACTCGAGTATATAAATATGCCAGCCTGGAAAAGAAAACTTTTCCACTCTTTTGTGAAATCAAAGCTCAAGACCACCAAGATTTATTTATCCAGCTTTTGTGGTAGGCTGATTTCAAAAGACAGATCACTTACTTTAATAAAGATCACATTTAATAAATACCTTTCAATAACTGATGAGGCTTCCCAGGTCTGTGGTAGTAAGAGGAGAGAAGCCTTAAGTGTTTCTCAGTCCATCACTTCCTTCCCTTTCCAATCACATACACTTATAATCACTATCCTTCTTCAGAGAACTCTTCCTGGAGTCCTATAGTATCCTATTCACTGACAGTCTGCAAACATTCCCTCCATCAAATATATGGTTTTCAGGGAAATTTCCCTAAAGCACTGTTCATTATGCCATTCTTTGGCTCAAAAACCTTGAACAGTTCCTTGTTGAATTCATGAAAGAAGTCCAAATAAATCAGCTTGGCATTTAAGTCCTTTGTGATCTGATCCCATCCACCTTGCCAGCTGTATTCACATCTCTGTGCATCGCATGACATGGTCACTGGTCCCCTATCTTCTTCCATGCATTTACTTATGCGTTCTGGTACTCTGAAAGAAAATGCCTTTTTTTTTTCCTTAAGCTAGGGGATACCTCAAGTTCTGTAACAGAGAGACCCAAAAAGCTCCATGGTTCAAGTAAGCTAGACATAGTCTAGAGCAGTGGTCGGCAAACTGTGACTAGTGAGCCACATGCGGCTCTTCGGCCCCTTCAGTGTGGCTCTTCCACAAAATACCACGTGCGGGCGCGCACGTACAGTGCGATTGAAACTTCATGGCGATTGAAACGTACCTCAATCAGATTGAGGACGTTTTTAGCAAAGGCCAGCTTAGGAGTACCCTAATTAAGTTAATAACAATGTACCTACTTATATAGTTGAAGTTTAAAATATTTGGCTCTCAAAAGAAATTTCAGTCGTTGTACTGTTGATATTTGGCTCTGTTGACTAATGAGTTTGCCGACCAGTGGTCTAGAGGTAGCAGGGTAGTCTATGGTGGATATGCTGCCCTGTCCCATGAGATTGCCCAGGGACTGTGACTCTTCCTCTCTTGTTGCTCTGCCATCTCCTAGGATGTTTGCCTTAAATGCTAGATAGAAGACAGGCTGAGAAAGGAGAGAGACATGGGAAGTATGCCCAATCGTTTTTGCGGACAGGACCCCAAAGTTGTATGTATCATCTCCATTCACACCCCTTGGCAAGGACTTTGTCACATGGCCAAATCTTCCTTCCTGTGTGTGTGGGAAAGGTAGCCTCTAGATTGGCAGCCACTTGCCCTATTAAAACTTGGAGATTCATGAGGTGGTAGGAAGGGGGTCCTATTACTAAAAAGAAGTCAGGAGATTGGGTTGAATGATTAGTCACTGCATTATCTTTCTTTAATTTATGTATCTAGAAACTTCAATTTTTCTACAAAGACAAACCCAATGCCTTGGTCTGGCCAGTTTTCTCTGATCTTACCACATGTCTGTATTCCACAGTCCTCCAAATGGAATATTGATTCTCACTCCTTCTTATTTTGACATAGCTAGTTTATACCTTAATACAAGCTTACTTTCACACAAGCTTAGAACATGAAACAGCCTTCACTTCTATTGTGATAAACAATTTTATTTCATTTCATGATGTTTTAATATAAACCAAATACCTATTTAACATTTAGTTATATATCATAGTAGATGAATTAAGTTCTACAATTTCACTGATAAAATGTAAATTTTGAATATAGCATACCAAATAATAAAAAATATATATACCCATTTTTCTTTTGATATTGAACTATAAATTATGAACAGGGAGTCATTTCCTTTGATTAATAACCCTCTGACCAGGTATAATGAGTATTTACACATTATTCTACATTGGTAAAGTACTTAAAATGTCTGAAACAATAACTATTATCAAACCAAATTTATAGAAATTTTTATGTAAGGAAGTCTTTTAAATTATAGGGGCATAATATATATGAAATATATGACAAATTTCCTTTATCTAAAATGCAGAAAAACTGTAACAGATTTCTATTAAAATTTTATCAAAAAGAAGTTCAAGTCTGTCAGTAACTTGAAATCTAAATGCATGTAATAGCCTGAGGAAATTATAAGGCTTGTTCCAGGGTGAGTAAACCTGGAACACTAGAGGCCCAATGCACGAAGATTCATGCAACAATGGGCCTTCCTTCCCCTGGCTGCTGGCACCGCCTTCGCTCCGGCTAGAGCTGCCTTACCACCTTCCCACACTGCCCAGAGGCCCAGAGTGGTTTGGGCGGTGTGGAACCCTGTGTTGTTGCCATGGCAATGATGCAAGCATCCCACCCCTCCCCCGACCGCTCGGCAACTGCATATGCAAATTAAGCCACCATCTTTGTTGGGTTAATTTGCATACTCAGTCCTGATTGGCTGGTGGGAGTTGAGAAGGTATGGTCAATTTGCATCTTTCACTTTTATTAGTGTAAATGAATGTATATTCATTTATAGTATAGTATTTTAAAATTATGTTAAAATAGAACTTAAAATACATGTACTTACAAGACCAAGCCTCTGATACATTTGATAATCATGTGTAAAAAAGCCATAAAGACAAAGTTAATATTGAATATATTTTTAGACAATATTAACATTTGTCCTTTCTGTATAGTTAAAAAAATTCACTCAGGCAAACTTTATCTGAAAGTGTAATACTGATTTTATTGGCAAAAATATAATGTATATGATCAATCTTAATTATTTGAGTCACAAACACAATTAATAAATCATCTTTGAAGTGCACTGACCATAATCAGTATATTCTGGAACAAGTCCAAGGGGCCATTAATCAAACATGCAGAAAGGAAAGTGAGAGCCACAGCCTGAACAGTTAGGTAAACACAGAGTGAAGCTAATAAAAACCCAGCTCGTTTTAAAACCACTACGGTGTTTACTTTTGCAACTAAGATAAACATTATGATAAAATTAAAGTTGTGTAAAAAATGAGGTTTGCTCATGATGACCAAAGTTAACATACAGCAATTGCACATACATTTTATGTTCCTAATTTGACACTAAAGAAGTTTAAGTTCAGTTACCAAAAATCTTCAAGAATTAGTTATTTGAATCGGATAAATTATATTCTCTGTGTAGATTAAGCACACACACATTTCAAATATGATGAGGTTTAAACTAGAAAGAAAGCAATAAATTGTTATAAATTTTTAAGAATCAGCGGTAAGTATGAAAAGAGTTCTTTTTGAAAGAATAGAATGGCCAACCACCATATTCTAAATTGTCAGATGCAAATGATTAAATTGTAAAAAATAAGTAAGTTGAGTGAGTTGGAAATAAAATTTTCAATGATTAATAATATAAAATATGATAAACTACAAACACATATCAAATTAATCAATTGCTTTTAAAACCTGGTTTTCCAAGTGTGTTATTTTCCTCCAAAGTTATCTTATTGATTACTAAATAGAAGGAAAGAAGATGTGCTGAGCTAGCACATAAAGGGTAAGGGCTATTCTCATTTCCATAAGAATTATGAGGAAAGAAAACACTCCAGGGTTAAAAATTCCATAAACACAATTTCCTTCCCAGGAATAGGTTTCCAAGATTTAGCTGAAACCCCAGGGAAAACAGTGCTTTAAAAATAACAGTACATCATTTTCCTAGAGTGTCCTACTGCACTAGTGCTCTCATTCACATGATCTCATCTAACCCTCAGATTTATGTTGAAAGGTAGGCAGGAGGTATTATTAACCCAATCCCTGCACTAACAGAGCTGTACAGTTCTATCTCTACTGTGCTACCATGTAGAAATTAAACAGCAGTCAAACCTTACTGAAACTCATCATCATTCAACTATTAATAAATACTAGTATGCATATAAATAGAGCCCTACTTCATAGAATTGTGGTGATAAATGAATTAATGAAATTTAAGTACTTAACACACCTAGCACACAGTTATAAAATAAATAGCTATTATTGTTATTTTTGAGGCAGCATAATAAAGTAGTTAAAACGTAGGGTCTTTGGAACAAAACGTAGAAGATTCAAAATCAAAGATGTGGCATTTGTTTTTGGGCAAGTTATCTAATCTTTCTAGGTGAGAGCTCCTTGATATGTGAAATAGGTATTGTTAATTGAGATAATGCATATAAAAGGCTTTAGTACAGTATCCAGGACATAAGTATTCAATGAATGTTAAGTATTATTATTATCGATAGATTGATCTAGTATCTTATGTAAATATAAAATGCCATTAACAAAAATTAAAGGGCAAATGACCAACTAGGAGAAACAAGATTAATATTTTTGGAAATAAGCAGCTCTTATAAAACTAGAAGCCCAGTGCACAGATTTGTGCACTTTGAAAGAAAATTAATTAGAAGAAATATTTTAGAGGCTGGGGAGGGACCGTGGAGATTGGCCAGCAGGGGAGGGACCGTGGGAGGGCTCCAGGGCATGTCCAGCCTATCTCTCCCAGTCCTGATTAGCTGGACCCCAGCAGCAAGCTAACCTACCAGTCAGAGTGTCTGCTCCCTGGTGGTCAGTGCACGTCATAGCAACTGGTCTAACGGTCGGACGGACACTTAGCATATTAGGCATATATATATATATATGACAAAGATCTCTAATGAAAATCAGGTAGGTTATGGATAGATAATAAACAAAAGATGAAGCTCCAATAATCAATATATACAGAAAAAAACAACTTATGGAATGGTTAAATACAAAAATTAAACAATAAGATATTATTCATTGATTATATGATTTAAATGATCTAAATGAATTGTTAAACAATAGAACAAAAGGCAAATACTGCCTGTGGGAGTATAAATTGTTATAGTTTCAGGAGAAGTTCTGGCAAAACAACAAAGCACTAGTAAGTACATATGCCCTCTTACCTAGTAATGAACTTCAGGGAATTCATTTTAAGGAAATAACAGTTATATGTGCAAATTCATATAAAGGTATATATAACATTTTTTGTAATACTACAAATATGAATAAGGCTAAAATTTAAAGTATAGGAATTGGTTAAAGAAAGTATGATACACTTATATAATATATCTATTTCAACATATCTAAATTTCAACATATCTATTAAAGTTGAAATTTTATAATATATATTTAAATTTTAAAATAGAAGCCTACATCATAAGTGGTTTGTGCCTTGATTTGCAAATAAAGTGTAGAAGAAGAGATTTGCCAATATACAGAGTGCCAATATACAGAGTGTGTCAATGGTGGTTGGCCCCAGGTGGGTGGGGTTATGAGTTTGCCTTTTGCTCATCATTTTGTTTCTGTGTGCTTTCATATTTTTTGAAGCATGTGCCACTTTTATGATTAGGAAACAAAGAAAATAAGCCGAATTTTATTGAAAACTAAATGGATTCCTTCAGAAGGTAAGTGGATAAACTGTGGCTCACACAGACAATGGAGGGGAGGAAATACTGTGCTAAAATATGCTGTATCTTCTCCTGCTCCTTGTTGCCATGTGGATTATAAAACTGTGTAAACTTGTCTAATTAAACTATAAACTTAATCTAAGTAGTGTGTGTGTATGTGTGCTCTTTTACCACCTACCACTCACCTAAAATGTAGCTGTACAATTACTGAATGGCAACATCTAAAGATTCAGAACACACAGTTAAAACTTCTTCACTATAGTTCAAAGAGTAACGTTTGTGAAAAGTTTTAATTTCATAATATTTTAAGGTTGTGTATTAGACTCTGTTTCAGAAGACACCCATCACATAGAAGACTAAATATACATGTGGGCCTCACATAACAAGTAAAAATATTGTTAGCCTGAAGAAACAGACGATATAAAATTATCTTATATACATACCAAATTTTTTCTTGAGATATATTTAATGCCTAACACTCTAAAATTATGGTAGAGAGGTTCTTATATTTTTAAAATCATTGATGTTTAAGAATTCTGAGAGTTCATATCCCAAACTAGGACTCTGCAGAATGTTACCTCAGGAATGTTACTAAGCCTCTTTTGAAAGGAGATAGGGAGATTGCATGAAGGTGCTATGCTGAAGAACATTTTAAAAGTGATTAAACAAAGTCAAATAAATTATTTACTATGGAGTTTCTCAGAGCCTTCAATTTGTAAATCTCCAAGTTTGAGGGGTTGGAGCACATGGAAGTGTGGGAGCTATTAAGTATAGGGCCCCTGTTAAGATCTCTTTTATCTAGTTCTACAGAAATTAGTCTTTGAATAGTATCATAAAAAATAAATTCTGGACTCACTGCCATCTAACTTAAATAAACATCTTGACTTTCTTCCCTCTACTTATCCAAATCTCAGAGCTGGAGGCATTTTGTCCCTACCTATAGATTGAGCTCATTCTCCAGACGAATGCTTTTCCTAGTTATGGATCATTTAAGGAGGAACATCTGCAATAAGAACTTTATAGTGCAGTTCTGGTAACTAATCCTATATGTTATATCCCTGTTTGACTCCCTGTCTTAGTTTACAATATAATCCTTATTTGGTTGAGACTTGGGTTTGGCTTTATTTGTGGCCACCCTTCCTGGGGACTGAAGCCCTGATTCTGAGACAAAGTTTTCATTTATAGACCCTTGTTCAGATGCTAATTTCAATATCTCTTAAAACTAGTTTCCTTTCAAGAAAGAGAACCTACAGAACCGAGAAACAAAACAGCTAGTCAGAAGAAGGTAAAGCAGAATTTCCAAGCAGGTTGAAATGGGCTGAAACATGGCTTGTTACATTGCTTGAAGATGTAACAAGCAATAAAGTTTTAATTAAATCATTTTAGCTGAGCATTTTGTCAGGCGGTCAATTTTATTAACTATTTGCTAATTTCAATGAGACTGGGACATTGACTTAATTTAACTAAATAAGTAAATAATGAATGGACTAATTAATCAATTTGTAAAGTGATCCAACTAATCTAACTAGCTACAACTGAACTCATGTCCTATCAACAGAATGCTATTAATAGGCTTTTAATGTGTGCATTCTTTTTAGGATGTTGGAAGAATTAAGAGCTCTTAAATTTGAAAATATTTAAATGTAAAATTCTTCCTTGATTATTATGTTGTATGATAAAGCATGACCTCATTAAAAATTTAAGCTGGTGCCTAATAGAGCCGGAATGTAGTGCTGTTTCATTTAGACACATATTGTGCCCTTGTATATTAATAGGGAGTAATTTCACAATGTTCTTGCTTATACTCAGGGTTTTATTATATAAATATGAAAGTAATATCACTATTTCTGTAGTCTTTGTCAGCTGGTTCATTTTGTTTAACAAATGGAATTAAAAAGTCATACTGAACAATTGTGCAAAACACAATTTCAAGTGATGTAAGATAGAAAATAGCAAGGAATGCACAACATATGGTTATGTTGGATAATAACTCTTAGTGTTGATGCTAGCTGACAGAACAGGATGCATATTGTCTAAGCATAATCATATTGTGTGAATTAGTCACCCTAAATTTTTTAATGAGTATTTATCAATGTATGCCAGATTTAAGGATTTCAGAATCTTACTAGAAGTGAGAAATCATCAAAGTTCTAATAATATTCCTTAAAAATGCATTTACATTTACCAGTAAAAAGGTAAAATGGGAGTACAATTCTGCACCTCAGTACTGCTAACACAGGCCAATTTTAGCTATTATCCCTGTGAGCACTCAACATAAGTTTCAGTATGTTTTCAATTTTCTAGTTTCCTGTGTTTCAAAAGGATGAAAGTTTTTATTATTGGGAATCCAAAACTGTACAACATGAACCAGTTTGAAAGCAGAGTTAAAAAAGAGAAAAAGAAACTAAGTGCATTAGTTTCAGATAATTTTAAATTATAATAGCAAAGAAGATGACCAAAGTATTAGAGTTTTCTAGTCAATCTGATATTTTTAAAACTCTTAAGAAGATTTAAATAACTACATCAAAAGGTAGAAAAAACAGGAGAAAAGACCTTTGTGATGTGAAAAACAGAAATGCTATCATGTTGTGGACGAAAAGGGGCCACATGCTAACATGCCTAGCTCAGGGAAGGCCTGCATGTCGGCCTTGCAAACTCAGAGATCTAAAGTAACCACAAAGAGGGAGAACCAAGATGGCGGCATAGGTTAACACCGGAGTTTGCTGCTTTGAACAACTACTTCAAAAGTGAAACTAAAAGACAGAACGGACATCACCAAGAACCACAGGAACGCTGGCTGAGTGGAAGTCCCACAACTAGGAGGAAAGAGAAACGCATACGGACACTCAGAGGAGGCGCAGTGCTGAAGTCAAATTCTGAGGTGCGGAGTGCGCGAGCGGGCTGGCGGCGGAGGGCGCGGTTGGCGTTTTCAATCGGGAGGGAGTCGCAGACTCTGAGCTTCAGATCCGGGCGAGTCTCTAGGGACCCAGACTCAAACGGGAGAAGCGGGACTGTCTGGCTTCGGTCAGAACGAGTGCAGCTTTCTCTCCGAGCTTTGCAGCGGGTGCTGGGACTCAGAGAGGCGGAGCCCCTGGGGACAGGACTGAGAGCCGCCATAACTGCTCTCTCCGGCCCACCCTGTTGATCCTGTGCGACCCGCCCCGCCCAAGCCCTGCACACAGGCATTTGCCAGATAGCCTCAGGCAAAGGCTAGATTAGCACCTCTCTAGAGGACAGAAGTTCTCTCACTGCTGACACAGCTGATTCTCATAGCCAATTGGCCTGGAGGTCAAACCCTCCCTGGTATTAGCTACAACAAGGTTTAACTATAAGACTTCGCACAAAGACCACTAGGGGGTGCACCAAGGAAGCATAACAAAATGCGGAGACAAAGAAACAGGACAAAACTGTCAATGGAGGATATTGAGTTCAGAACCACACTTTTAAGGTCTCTCAAGAACTGTCTAGAAGCCGCCGATAAATGTAGTGAGATCCTCAAGAAATCTAATGAGACCCTCGATGTTGTGATAAAGAACCAACTAGAAATTAAGCATACACTGACTGAAATAAAGAATATTATACAGACTCCCGACAGCAGACCAGAGGAGCGCAAGAATCAAGTCAATGATTTGAAATGCGAGGAAGCAAAAAACACCCAACCGGAAAAGCAAAATGAAAAAAGAATCCAAAAATGCGAGGATAGTGTAAGGAGCCTCTGGGACAGCTTCAAGCGTACCAACATCAGAATTATAGGGGTGCCAGAAGATGAGAGAGAGCAAGATATTGGAAACCTATTTGAAGAAATAATGACAGAAAACTTCCCCCACCTGGTGAAAGAAATGGACTTACAGGTCCAAGAAGCGCGGAGAACCCCAAACAAAAGGAATCCAAAGAGGACCACACCAAGACACATCATAATTAAAATGCCAAGAGCAAAAGATAAAGAGAGACTCTTAAAAACAGCAAGAGAAAGAAACTCAGTTACCTACAAGGGAATACCCATACGACTGTCAGCTGATTTCTCAACAGAAACTTTGCAGGCCAGAAGGGAATGGCAAGAAATATTCAAAGTGATGAATACCAAGAACCTACAACCAAGATTACTTTATCCAGCAAAGCTATCATTCAGAATTGAAGGTCAGATAAAGTGCTTCACAGATAAGGAAAAGCTAAAGGAGTTCATCACCACCAAACCAGGATTATATGAAATGCTGAAAGGTACCCTTTAAGAAGAGGAAGAGGAAGAAAAAGGTAAAGATACAAATTATGAACAACAAATATGCATCTATCAACAAGTGAATCTAAGAATCAAGTGAATAAATAATCTGATGAACAGAATGAACTGGTGATTATAATAGAATCAGGGACATAGAAAGGGAATGGACTGACTATGCTTGGGGGGGAAAGGGGTGTGGGAGATGCGGGAAGAGACTGGACAAAAATCATGCACCTATGGATGAGGACAGTGGGTGGGGAGTGAGGGCGGAGAGTGGGGTGGGAACCGGGAGGAGGGGAGTTATGGGGGGGAAAAAAGAAGAACAAATGTGATAATCTGAACAATAAAGATTTAATTAAAATTAAAAAAAAAAAAAAATAAAGTAACCACAAAGAATGGTCTGAAATTAAAACTTTAAACTACAAGCAGTTTATGGTTGGTAGTCATGTCCTAGGCTGGTATCTTCCCTGACAAAGGTCAATCTGTATCTGTCTATTGTCTTTTGTATCTAGGATAACATTCCTTTGGAATGTCAGGGTAATTCCCCCTTTTCTAGACCTACCAGTGCACCAGGTCTGAAATCATAAATCCTCTCACTGTTTTATCATGTTAATTGTTGACTGTTAACTATCCTGTACCCACCTATGTAAAAGATGTATGTATCTATCATTTTACTTTTCATCCAATCCCAGAAGTTTCCCCACTTTGCTTTCTCCCATCTCCCTAATTTATCACCAGTGAATTTAATGTAACCCACTTGTATCCTCAATGTAACCCACTTGCATCCTCTCTTTTGATTGTAATGTATAAAATAAGGTGCAAACTGCCATTCTCCAGAGCATTACCTCAATCCATTGAGATTTTGCTTCCCGGCAATTGTCAACAGTTTGGCTCACAAAATAAACTCACAAAAATCCTTCACAGGTTTGTTTCTTACATTAACACTACATACAAAGAAAGGCTGAATTTTTAACCAAGGCTACACTACCACCTTGTTCTGGCCTCTGAGCAGCCCTCATCCTCATTTCACTTCCTTCCTTCCGGCTCCCTTCACTCCCATCACTCACATATTTCACCTGAGGGCACACTCACAGGCCTTTCCTCTACTTAAGCACTCTGCTCTCTAAACTGAACTAAACTCCTCTTTATCCTTCAGATTAGAGATCAAATGAGGATTCCTCAAGCCATAGCCCCTTCCCTATGTTTCCTCTAAATTCAAAAATCCTTCAAAACGTTTCAAATATATATCTTTGTAATGATATAACTAATGCTTGCCTTCATTCAGACGGACTAAGCTTTATGAGATCTGGGACTGTGATAGTTTACTCATCAATGCTCCCCAAGTGCTCAGCATGCAAGCATTCTGTAATGAACGGTAAATGAATGAATGAATAAATGAACAAGGGAAAGCCATAGTCAGATTTTTTTTTGTTCTCAACAAACAGCAGTATCTACTGTGCATATCCTTAGTCACTGTAAAATCATGTGGGGAGTCTTAGGATGCATGCAACCTCTATTGAGAGGAAGAGGATACAAAGGAAAAAACATTGTGAGAGTCTGACAAAAATGTTTCACATCCAGTATATGCCTACAATTAAAAACAAGTAATGAAGTCAGGCTTTCCAGGTAAATTAAATGGGATATAATGGTGAATAAGCCATGGTAATATGAATTATAAACACAAAACTTTCTGTGCAATCTTCATGAATTTTGATTGCTAATAACTAACAAACGTGGTTTTTTGCTAATTTGTGTTTCTGTTTTGAAAGTGGTAAACTGATCAAAGTATAATAGAGTTAGGGGCCAGTATCTTTTCACCCCTAAGTAGCAACCTACCCACATCTAGGAGGCTACAGCTAAAGCACAATAATCTAACTGATAGACATATTGTTGATGAGAAATTATCAGAGTGAAAAGGTGTTTAGGAAGGTAGAAATATGTAGTATTTAAATTTAACAACATAAGATAAAGGTTCATCATCGGTGCTTGAGCCTGAAGGAACACAATGATATAATTAGCAGGCAATTAAAAAAGCTAATATGGTTTATATCAACCTTGTAAGTAAAGTACACAAAGTAAGTATTGACATGATCATCTAAACATGGAAAAGAAACACATTGCCTTTAGCAAAAAGCCTAAATGAAACATTTAGTCTTTCATTCTCCCATCATTGTACCATGCATATAAAAAACCTGTTTAAGCAATATATGTATTCAGAAAATGTAATAACCTCAAAACCTTATATTTAGTTCACACATTGAACAGAAAGACTTAAGATACAGCTCTCCAACATAAAAACAATATACTTCATTCTTTCTCAAGATCCTGTAATCTTTATCAGACAAAACAATTAGACTAAAAGATCCATGAGGACATGGTTATGTCTATTTCCTACTCTCCTGAACCATCAGCATCCAATATTATACCTGGCACATAACTGATATTCATTACTTATTTGCTTACCACTTGACTGAATGAAGTACAGTCTGAATATTTCAAAGTATAATTTTTCCCCCCATATTAACCTATAGGACTAGTTTGCTTACTCTAATGTTTTCAAATTGGAAATATTTTTGATTCATTACTTAAGAGATAATACAATACTATGAACTCTATGGAGCTAATTAATGAATTTACATAAAAATCAACCTGTAAGAGTAGTGCACACTGGGTTTTTACATAGATTGTCTGAAGACATAAGGGACCCACCATAGTATTCAAATGGCATTTTCAAGTACTAGTATATCAGGCCAATTGTAGAGAGAATAAGTCCCCAATGATAAACAGACAAACAAAATAATTCCACTATTAACTGTAAAATTCTTATTTCTATGCAAGAAACTCCTTTTGGTCAGGCTGTCAGTTTCCTAAGGCATGGACTTCATGTGCTTATTTGGCAACCTCATGGTCTATACAGAATTCTAAAACTTTTTACTCTCAGGAATCTGTTACACTTTTAAAAGTTTTTGAGGACTCCAAGAATTTTTGTTTATATAAACTATCCAAAATTAACACTGAGAAAAATTTGAAATCTTTATTAATTCATTTAAAAATAAAAATAAATCCAGAATATGATAACACAATATAGTCTTTATTAAAAAATCATTGTATTTCCCAAAGGGAAAAAATCCTGTGTAGTCAATGTTTTAACACTTTTACAAATCTGTTTGATGGGTGGCTTGATTAAAAACTATGGAATTCTCATTGGCTTCTGCATTAATCACAGGGACATGTTATTTCAGTTGAAATACATGAAGAAAATTGGCCTCACACAGGTATAGAATTGAAGAAGAGACACCGTGTGGATCACCACAAACACCTTGGGAATGCTCTGGGTCCTCATCATTCCACACTTTGAAAACCACTGGTGTGTAATATCATGTCATATAACTATTGTTCAATAACAATTTGCCAAATTAATGAAAAGTTTAAAGAAAAAGAATTAAATTTTTAGGCATACATAAAATATGCATCTTTGTTTTTTGTTTTGTTTATAAAATATATTTTCACTGATTTTAGAGAGGAAGGGAAAGGGGAGAGAGAGAGAAAAACCTCAATGATGAGAGACAATCACCAATCAGCTGCCTCCTGCACGCCCCACACTGGGGACCAAGCCCGCCACCCAGGCCTGTGCCCTAACCAGGAATCAAACTGCGACCTCCTAGACTGCACCTTTGTTTTTTTATTCAACTGATAAAATTCCTTATAAATGCTGACTGTTTTGCTGCAATAAAATATTTATTAATTCAACTTCTCAATTCATTACAACTAAATTAGGATGCAGATTATAGGGAGGGTAGTCAAAACTAAAGAATGAACTATAAAAATAAAAAATGTGTCTAAATTTAAAAAAATAAATAGATGACTAGAAAGACATTTTACATAAAAAAAAATTGTAAGCATAACCAAATCAAGTGGTCACTTTGAATGCTGTGTGCGTCTCTTTAAAGCAGTAAATTAGATTGAAATACTTTATTAAATGCAAACTGGATTCTATTATTTTTAGTATCTTATATGCCATTTCTAATTAATCTATAAAAACCCCAAGAAAAACTTTTTGCTAATATTTTTGACACTCCTGACTTAAATATTAATAGGAATTAACTGAATACCAGGGAAAATATATGGACTTAAACATTTTATAATTTCCAAAACCATAATTTTTGTTCATTAAAAATAGCCTTAGATTCAGAAATTAGAATACAATTTTAGACGAGATATTAGATTTTTCAATGTCATCTCACTATTTTGCAAAGAATAATATGACTTACTTTTCCTTTTCTTCAGGCTGATGTTCCTGAGAAGCCATTTTAGGTTCTGTCCCGAGATTTTTTCCCATCCGCTGCCTCCTCTTTCTACTTGGTGCAATATCAGTGACATCAGGACTTGAAAGAATGGAATCATCTCTTCTTAAAGTAGCTAAAATAAAATGACATAAAAATGTGATCCAACAAAATTCTGCATATAATCTGTAAGTAAAGAATCAACTTGCTGCTTTAGCACAGATATAAAGTGACACAAAGTATAGCAAAACTATTTTTTAACAAACTATACAGATTTGAAGTGAACCAGTTACACAGTGTGTTATACTTTAATACTAATATAAAATATAAGGTATATTGTATACATGGAATAATTGGGGCAAAATGGTCTTTGCCTATCTTGGGCAACAATCTTTCCAAATCATTATAGGCAGTTTGGTCTCTCAGTGCTGGGACTAGACAGAAGCACCCCAAAGGCACCTCTAAAAGGTATCTGGATGGAAAAATAATGCCACAGGAATAATATAAATCAAATTGACACTAAACAGCACTCACCAGCAGGAATGGGAAATTCTAATAGTGATCCAGGGATACTCACACAGATTTTTCCACTAACTGTGAGCATTGAACACAAGAGAAACGTAAAAAAGAAAAAAAAAATACTAATAGATGTCTCTCATGTAGCCAAACCATTAAATTGCCTCTAAAAGTGTTTGATACACATGAAACAGAAGCAACAATAGAAACATGCTGGATTCATATTCCTTTATTTTCTTATAAACAACTTAGTTATAAAGAACCTTAGGGGAGTTTAGAATTCTTTCATCTAATACACAGTATATTCTGTTCTAATACATATTTCTATTAAAAAAGAGCTCCTTGCTATTGGTAAATAATATCAATATAATTTGAACTTTGGATGTCCTGCCAGTTCATATGCTTTTTTTCTAGCATGTTAATTGTTAATAGTGATCAGGGACAAGCTTTCATCCCAATTAGAGAAAGACTTAGCAATGTATAGAGATTTAAGGAACTGAAGAAAAGTGGCTAAAAATCTAGTGCAAGTCCATTGCTTTAGCACAAATAGGGGCAGGCCTAGTGAAGCTAAGAATCCTACACTTTTCATAAGTTTAGCTCTATGCTAACGCTGCAATTACAGCTGAACAAGCTGTGAAGACTTTTCTCCCTATATCTTGAGTCAGATACTTAATTTTGATGAAACTACTGGAATCAAATGTATCAATAACTCTCATCTCCATTTAAGAGAAAGTGTGATGGAAGGGGTTAGCTGACTGTGATGCTGGGTGCAAATGTTGCTAAATAATTAATGGAGTTAATATTTTTATTAGGAGTGTAATTAGAGAACTAACAACAACCTAAAACAATAGATTTTGTGTGGCCTGCCAAAATCTTAAAATTTCCCCCATGAGTTATATTATTTATGGTATATAGTACTGCAGGAGTGGACTTTAAGGCACACGTTTATCACATTCCCGAAGAAAACACTGTATTCTGAGTCCTTGCTGGGCAGCCATGCTTCTCTGAGTGACCTGAGATAACTTGGACACAGTTGACCAATCTCTTGAAACTCTTCTTTTTAAATTTTTTTTTCTTAAGATAGATACCATTTTTGAAAACATATGCTGGTTACCTTGCTATAGGTTTTATATCTGTTATCTTATTAATATTTAACTTTGTGAAGTACTTACTACCTTCACTTGTTAGGAAACCAAGATAGTTAAGTAACTTGCCCAAATCATACAGCCTTTGTTTTTATAATTTATCATATGACAACTTAAAAGTTTTTCTCCCTAGTGGGTAAGTTAGTCTTTGATCAAATATTAATTGAATGCCCATCAAAGCATATTTTAGTTTCCAAAGCTGTTTAAGTTATCAGGACACATAAGTTCCACTATAATTTTTGCGCATTACTTTTATTATCCCTGAAAAGTATTTTTGGAGTAAAGAAGGATAAATTTAAGAAGGGTATTCCTCTGAACACATTAAAACTGAATGATTTCCTTACTTTTATTAAGCTAGGATGTGACTAAGGAAGAAAACTGCAGTTTACTGATTTCTTACCCAGTCCGCACTCACCTAGAATTGTTTACTCAGTCACATAAGCAATCAACAGAGTACAAGCTTGTCTATGAACAGAACCAGCAACACTGTGTGAGTTAGAGGAAGTTTCAATTATAAATAGACTTGAAAAGTGGAGCAAGACTGCATTTGATGGCATGTTGGACATCAAGGAGGAAAGACTATTCAGTTTAAGTTAAAATGTAGGGTAAATTAAAAAAAAAATAAAGTCACCAAAAACTTCTGCCACTCATTTCAAAAACTCTAAAGAATGGTTTACACATTGGCATCCAAAAGGATGTGTTATACGTGATATGGTTATATCATTTGTTGTAACATCTACAATTTACTTTAAATACAATATTTACATGCATATGTTAGGCAAAGTGAGCTATAACCCAGGTGTGGCTAGCATCTGATACTCAAAAATACACAGACCAGAAGCAGTTGTTGGTATTTGGATAACAATTCCCATACTCTTAAAGAGGCTACTAGAGGCTCTCTGTGCTCTGCATCTCAATCAACACCTGATGATTTACTAATCAGTATACTGAGTGACAGAAATGTGTGTACCGCCTGGTGAACACAGGGCAGGAAAACAAGCATGATGAATACTGCCTATGAGTGAAATTAAAGGCATTCTAGATATAAAGATTGGCTAAAAGATTTCAGAGATCATCTCCACCATTTCATGAATAGGTTCTAAGCACCCTGTGAGGTCTGTTTACTCTTAAAGGTGATGCCCTGTGTTAAATCTTATAGTGGTTTGGTGTCTAGTTATGAACTCTGGACAACTGCCGTTTCCTGAAGCCAGGGAAAACTGCCTGATAATTCATTATCCTGCCTTCAGAATAAACACTTTATAGGAGGGAGTGACTGGGACACTTAAAATTTCTTTAAGCTTAGGGCAGGGTGGTGAATAATTGTGTGCTTACTTGCTAGTAAGTATTTAATTGGTAATTGTCTGTATGATGGGAGAACAACCTGATAATTCATTATTCCACCCTTCACATTTCTTGGTGTCCACCATTATTTGCCACAAAGAATCACAAGTTGTGTGTAACCAAGTGTTTCAAGTCAGTTCAATAGCACCATTTTTTCCCCATTCTCCTGACAAAGGTTCCCTTTCGAGTCTTGTAGCCACCGTCATGAGCGAAAGGGGCTAGCACACAAGCCAATTACTTTTGAAACTGAATATGTTCTTTTTGGTTTGTGTTTGCACCATGGGAAGCAGTTTGCCCTTTAGTTTATTATATACATGTACAAGCAAGCTGTAAGATATCTCAATTTACATATTAATTTAAAATAAAGATTTCATAATATTTATATCATCTTTAGTAAAAGGGAAAATGTGCCATCCTATATTTTCCTCTCCACCCCTGCAATGCCAGAAACCAGGAAAAAGAGGCACTATTCCAATACCTGGTACCTCAGCATTAAATTGCTCATTGCAAACAGTCTTCAAATTTGAACCCATCCTACCCCTGTCCTCTACCTGTGCTAATGCTTAGTCCTCTTTTTACACTTGGTCTCAATGCTGATGCTTTATGTCTGTTCTGACACTGGATCCCTTCAGCAATGACTCTGAGTTTCCAAACAAGCAAAGCTGTTTTATATACAACAGAAGGGATCTGATCCACATCTATAAGAGGTCAAAATGTCTATTATTATTTCACAACCGTACATAAGGTGGAAGTTTTCAAATCTAGGCAGAAGTGTATACATTTGCTGTTGACTGGGAAGCTTTTTCTGAGATTCCACCTCCAGAATTCTGTCTTTAGTATTCATCAGTCTCTGTCATGACAATGCGTCTTGCACCATTTCCAGGAATTTTTGAAAAAAGGAAAACAAAAGAAAAAAAATGATTGCCAATTAACTTACTACAGCAGAAACACTCATTGGCAGAGCTGTGGGATGAATTTCAAGTTCTCATTAGGTTCACTGAACCTAGAAAATGGGGCTCTTTACAGAAGCCTTGCTATTGTGAGAGGTGGCTCCACAGAAAGCCACACTTCTTCCCATCTGACAGAAGAACTGCAGGAGCTTGGCAGCCGGAGTTCAGGCAGGATGGACGGAGGGCTGGCTCCCTGGGTACTCTCAGTGTCCAAAGGAAATGACTGTCAGCTAAACTGCTGGCGACCTGCATAACTACCATGAGTTAAACTACCTGGTAAACTTAAGTCTCTGACCATTAAGCCCTTAAATCTCAGTATTTTTTAAGACATTTTCCAGGTTTATAATTTGTTTTATCAGGGTCTCCTTATTATCTCCTCTCTATGGATTTTCCCCCTCTTCATATGACATATAGCTTGACACACCAATTCTGTAAAACTCTAAGAGAGATTGCCACACTTCATTCCATCTCCCCTCCCCAAACATACACACACACACCTCTCTCCAGCCCCTGAACAAAACAAAAAGTTAATGTCCTGAGGCATGTTATTCATGGCAATGGCTACTTAGCTCTTTGGTTAAATTACTGAATAAAAGAGGCCCTGATCTTTAGGTCCTTTGTCCATGAAAAAAATAAATGTATGCTGTTTGCAATAGGCCATATGCAAACAAAAAACTTTCAGTGCTTCCAATGCCTATAAAATAAAGCCCTAAGATCCTAGCCCTGCATTCAAATCCCTCTACAATGTGATGGTCACCTACCTCTCTAGCCATACTTCCCACAAATCTTCTAACCACAGTATGCAAATTATTTCAAGGGCCCCAGGGTTCCACATCTTCCTTTTTGTTCCTTACTTTCTCTGTCTTGAATGTCCTCTACTCCTCTATAGGCTCACTGAGTGCTCCCTTCCAGCACAGCCCAGTTCAGCCATTTCAGTCATCTCGAGTAGTTCTAACCCAAAGCAATGTCTCCTTTCTCTGTGTGGCTTATAGTTGAACCACTCATTTTATCTCATATAGTTATTCTTTGTAAGTATACCTTCTGTTTCTCCAATTAGATTACAAACACCCTACAGCTAGAGGGCATGCTTTATACTTTGATATATTCCTAGCATCACTCCATGGTGTTATACATGAGAAAATTGAGACTTGAACTCTTATTTTCAAATGTGTGTCATATTTTTAAATCAAAATATAATTCCTATGGACCTCCAGATGAAGTGCATGAAAAAAGCCAAATCAGGACTAGATCTGGGTCTCTAATTCTGCCACTTACCTTTGGCATATTACAGAATTTCTTTAAGTTCCTCACTGAAAAATATATGATTTCACTTATATGTGGATTCTAATGAACCAAATGAACTAAAAAAACAAAATAGAGATAGAGTCACAGACAGAGAGCAGGCTGACAGTTGGGGGATGGGCTGGGTGGTGGAGGAATTGAGCAAAAGAGAAAAAACACTTAGACATGGACAATAGTGCGGTGATTATGGGAAGGGGGGGAAGGGAGACAGTAAATAGTGATAGAAAGAGACTTGACTTGGGGTGTTGAACACACGATACAGTAGAGAGATGATGTGTTGTGGAACTGTGCACCTGAAACCTGTATAATTTTGTTGCTCAGTGTCACCTCAATAAATTCAAAAAAAGAAAAGAAAATAGCAAAAAAATTATATGTTAACCATGATTTCTGACATGATTAAATGAGATAAACTGTTTTATAAATCATAATATCAAAAATATTTGTTATCAGCATTAAAGTATTATTAACAATATATGTGTATCCTTACAAAAAATTAAATTAAAATTCACTTAGATGCATTTGAAAATCTTTTAGGTTATCTTCTATAGCTTCTTAGAGATATACAAGCAAAATAATAATAAAAAAGTAAGATAAATGCATGACTTTAGAAATTCAAAATAAACCAATTTTCATAGATCTATCATCTGTTATAAATATAGAGTAGCCAATCCACTATGACTGTTTTTGCTATTTTATTCATTTATTCACTTCACAAAGACTTAAGTCATTTTGTTTTACTTAAAAAGATATAAAATAATGAGGGAAAAACAAAAATCCAAACCTTAAAATACTACTCAAAGTAAATGTGCCACTTCATAAAACATATTCTTTCTTTCACCAGAAAAAACACCCAACCAAAGCCTTTGGATATCCTGTGTCTCTGCAGCCTGTCTTACTGACAGGCATGAAGATAAACCAAAAAAAGGAGCTGAGATAAGGTTGGTAAGACCATACTTCAATGAGCAGTATCTTAAAGTGACCTATCTTACGGTAGTAAATTTCTAATCTTACCAAACAAGCAAACTTTATTTTGCCTCACCATTCATCAAATAGGTCTTTTTCAAATCTGTAATCAATTGCTACCCAGTTTTCACAATCTAATCTGAATAACTGATAACCACCTTACACAAAAGGTCAATAGTCTAACCTAGTAATCAGCAATCACCAAAATAAACCAATAACTAACATCTCACTGAACACTTAAAAGCGCGCGCGCGCGTGTGTGTGTGTGTGTGTGTGTGTGTGTGTGTGTGTGTATCCATGTACCTACACTTTTCCAAAAGTCAGGCTACTCTTTTAGCCCGAACAGCTGGAAGTCAGACTTAATGACAACATGATATTGGGGTAACCTAAGAGGTCATCTGTGGAAATCCAATGCTTTCAATGTCAGAAGCAAGGTGGACCACTAAAGATAAAGTACAGACTCCAGAGATACAGTATTAAAAAATAATAAGTTGAATATATTAAACATTGTTCTACACTTGCAAAATAATCTGATTTTTTAATTTAAAAAATGTAATGCCAAATTAACTGTTAACTTAAGGATTCTATCATTCCTTCACTTATTCAACAAATATTTATTGCACGTATTATATGTCAAGCACTATCCAGCAGACACCACTATGTATTCCAGAAATTCATAACTGGATAGGGCAGAGGGACACACTGTTTGCAAGAAAGCTGTAAGTTACACAAGCACTTCTAAAGGAATTAATTTGTAATTTTTAAGGTACACAAAGCATTCTAATCTCTCAATTTTTTTTCCAAATTAATCTGTGAAATTTCTTTTTTTTCTCATTATCAAACACTAACTATAACTTGATTTATTACAACATCCTTAGTAGACTTACTACACTCTTAATAATATTTGTAATATTTATAAGCTCTGTGATGGTAGGAACTAACTGTGCTCTATTCACTGTTAGTATAAAACAGACTAGCACAATCTCTGCCACACACTATTTCTGCAATAAATGTTAATTGATTGACTGATATAAATTCTTAAATACTAATAGAGTTAATAATAAATAGCTTCTTAAAATTATTCTTAAAATACTACACTATTGGTTAGCTATGCTTGCTGCTGCCAGTCTAGTTAACATTAAAAGAAAAATATTAGTAGGAAAAAGCAGCTTATGAAAGAGAAAAATTAGCCTCCAATTTATATAATTTTGTAGATAAAAATAAAAAAACCTTATAAAGAAGTTTTAATGGTTAATACATTTTCAGAAAACAAAGCTACAATTTCCAGCTTTCACCAGCTTTATAAAAGGGCCTCTGCCTGTGACCTACGTCATAAATGTTTGGAGCCAACATAAAGCTTTTATTGTTGTACCTGAGTTACAGGTATGGTCTTCTGTCAACTTAAGACTTTTTTTAGTGTTTTCTTCATAGAGATTTAAAGGTTTCTGAAACTTTCATTCTTTTTTATGTGGGTAGACTTTTAATAAAACCTAGGCCTTTTACAGAGCTAAGGATTTCATTGAACTAGTATAAATGTAAACACTGGACAAAAATAAAATATAAAACCCTTTTAAAGAAATGATATAAGGAATTATTTATGTATGTATGTATTTATTTATTTATTCAAATCCTCACCCGAGGATATGTTTCTTATTGATTTTTACAGAGAGAGAGATGAAGGGAGAGAAAAAAACCATCAATGTAAGAGAGAAACATTGATTGGTTGCCTCCTCTTTGCTCCCCAACCAGGGATCCAGCCACAACCTGGGTACATGCCCTGACCAGAAATCGAACCCGCAACCTTTTGGTGTAGAGAGTGACACTCCAACTAAGTGAGCCACCCCACCCCACCAGAGCTCAGTTTATTTTTTAAAATAATGCACTATAAGCATTTTATCTGCAGTGACTGTAGGTTAACTGGTTACAACTAGGACAAGGTCACTAGTTTAGCAAGTCAAATCAGAAAAGGATGGAAGTGGCAAAAGTGAAGTGGTGTGTAATTATGATGAATTGGATAGATAAGAATCACTAATCTTGGGCACAAATCCTCTCTATGAAAAATAATAGAAAGATAATTTGACAGTTTATTTGACATGCCAGACTTTTAACTTTAGTTTTCCAGCATTTGCTTAATCTTTTTAGAAAAGTTTGGACTATTTTTTTTAATTGAATTTATTGGGGTGACATTGGTTCATAAAATTATGCAGGTTTCAGGTATATGATTCCATAACACATCAACTGTATATTATATTGTGTGTTTACCACCCCAAGTCAAGTCTCCTTCCATCACCATTTATTCCCCCTTTCCCTTCTTCTACCTCTTCCATCCTTCTTTCTGGCAATCACCTCACTGTTCTCTGTGTCCATGAGTCTTTCTTTTACTTTCTTTGCTTAATCCCTTCACCCTTCAAACCCAGCCCCCAACCCCCCTCCCCTCTGACAGCCATCAGTCTGTTCTCTGTATCCATGAGTTTGTCTAACTTTGTTAGTTTATTTTGTTCATTAGATTCCACATATAAGTGAACTTATATGGTACCTATTTTCCTCTGACTGGTTTATTTCGCTTAGAATGATAATTTCGATACACTAAGAAAAAGTCCTCTATTTAGCTTCTTTATACTTCTTTACAATAAGGTTAATGATATAATTAAGCCTTTATGATATAATTAAGCCAGTTTGTAGTGGTTCTATGAAGAGCTAAATATGAGGCTAAATTTCAGAGGCTTTGCTTGAAAAGTGTGGAATGATTTTCTGAAAAGGAGATTTCCTAGTCTGCAGTGCTAGACACATTGTCTCAACTAGCTCTCAAACCAAATGTCATGAAGGCAATGCTTTCACTAAGAAGGATTAAGAAAAATTCCTTGCCAAATGGTAAAAAAAAAAAAAATAAGATAATGTTTAAGTGAACTAATATTACAGAAATATCCTACATCTGACTTTGTTATCACTGTCTGATGACTGTGAGTAAATCATGTAATACTTCTGTGAAAGTTTTTTCTTTAGTCTATAAAATTAAGTTAGAAAAGTTATACCAAATAGTTATACCTGTTATAAAAATGCCAATGCTATAATTTAAGTTATTATGCTTTGCAAAAAGGATTATATTATCCGAATTCGGTAAGAAAAACGAAATGCACTTTCAGACCAGTTTGAAGCACTTTTAAGTGACTATTGTGTTAAATGTCTTGCCTAAATGAGAAAGTTTTTCTTTAGAAATTTCATTTCTAAACATCCGTAGGCTTTTATTTATATTACAGTTTCATTTTATTTATCGATTTTTTATTTTCAATAAAAACCTTGTAAAGTTTTTATTTTTAAAACAAGTATTTTGTATACTATTTTGTCATGATACTCAAAATTAGACAAACAAGAGCAAAATTATTTTAAGCATTGATTTGACAAAGAGAATAACATTTGGGAAATTAATTACAGTTTATTATTAATGGGTATTCTCTACATTAGACCTTATATGTGTAAAGTTTGTTTACCATGCTTCATCATCACTGTTAGCAATTGTTGCTAGCAATGTGCTAACTTTCCCTTTCAGCATGCCATCTTAGCAATGTGGCTAAGTACAAACCCTGCATAACGCCACTGTCCCCCTAACTTGCCAAGAACCAAATTTGAAATTATTTTTGATGCCTTCCAAAACTCTCCACTCACATCCAATCAGCACCTTGTAAAAGCTCTGAGATCTGTCTGATAACTCTCTGTACCCTGTACTTTCATAAGATCTTGCCTAGACTACTGTTAGAGCTTAAAAAATTGCCAAAGCGACTCCAATTCATTCATTTCCAACAAAATTCCTGAGAGAATTTTTCTAAAACTGCAAATGATCAAGACTTGCCCTTTCTCCCTGCTTTAAAGACAAAGGTAAAAATCCCTAATGCACTTTAATATCTCTTTCTTTTCCTGGTTCAACTTACTTTTACAGCCTTACTCATTTTTGTCTGATGCACCATCATCTCTCTCTCTCTTGGATTTTGCACATGGGACCTTCTGCCAGAAATAATGTTCTACCACCTAGCATTCAACTTGCTAACTCTCACCCTCCTTGATATCTCAGTAAAGATCTCACCCTCTCAGGAAACCTCAGAAGTCTGGTTAGATTTCTCCCCTTTAGTACTCCCACAGCACCTTTACTCCTCCTAGCCCTGCAGTATAGAGAGTGATTATTGTCACAGACTAAGAAAAATGAAGTTGGAAAAAACTGTTTTGGGTTCTTCTAGGAAGTATTAGATATAGTGGGGTTGAATCTTATTGTAAGTCAGTGCATATGGCAAACAATCACAATTAATCAAAACAACCCTTGAAAATTCCTTAAATTGCCCAGCAAATACAGACAGTAGATATAACACTGTATGGTAATAGTCACACACAAATATTTAATGAATACCATATTATAGAGTTTCATAGAGAAATTGTATGCAGAAAGAAAATTACACAAGGTTTCCAATAACCTAAACCAGTGATTTTCAACCTGTGTGATGCAAGAATTTTTAAAACATGCAATACCTGACTATTTAGTGAGGGGCCTATTGACCTCTGTTTCCTTAGATTGTCAAATAAAATAAAATGACAATAGTCAGCACAACAATAGCTGTTCCGGTGTGAATGAATCAAAGTCATACCTATTTTTTTGGTCAGATTGGCAAAAAAATATATATTTTGCGGTGTGTTGCAGAATTCTAGTAATTATGTGTGCCATGAGATGAAAAAGGTTGAAAATCACTGATCTAAACACTTCATTATAGAAAGATCCAACTTGCTAGCTCTTCCCTTTAATGTATTCATCCTATCTTCTGCTCTGATACTTGCTGAAGCAGGGCTCTCTATGGTCCCCAATCAATGTTTCATTGTTTTCTGTCCCAGATGAAGATGGCATCATCTTACTCACATAGCTACCACTTCTTTGTCAATAGCCCCAATTCTTAAAGTTACTCATACTTGTTCATAATTTTTCCCTGTTAATATTAACTCATCAGGCTTAATAACTACTTGTGGACACACACTTGTAAAGTGGAATAGTAGGTAATCAGCAGAACTACTTAAACATGTAATTTTCTTCTCCCTTTCTAAAAATCTATATTTTTCTAGATTTTACTTTTTCATTAGATCACAATAATACAAAATAATTTTAGATCCAAATTATTTTTTTTAAATTAAGGAAGACAGCAGAGAGAAGAAGAAAGAGAGACACAGAGAAAGAGTGAAGAGGGGAGAGAGGGAAAGGGAGGGTAAGGAAGAGAAAATCAAGGAGGAAACTTTTTCTGAATTGTCATGTAATATTAATTTGTATCTTCTTCTTTTCTGATCAAATGAACTATTTTAAAATATCGTTCAAACAATTTCTCTGTCCATATTTTTTTAGATAAAAAATTATTCCTTTTAAATACGGATATCAAATGAACATTTTAAGATTGAAAATTTAAATAAATTGGTACATTTTAACACCCATGAAACATGTTATAAAATTATTCAAGCCCAACCGGTCTGGCTCAGTGGTTGAGCATGGACCTATGAAACAGGAGGTCACGGTTCAATTCCTGGGCAGGGCATATGCCAGGGTTGCAGGCTCAGTCCCCAGTGGTGGGCATGTGGAGGCAGCCAATAGATGATTCTCTCTCATCATTGATATTTCTATCTCTCTCTCTCCCTCTTCCTTCCTCTCTGAAATCAATGAAAAATATATTTAAAAAATTATTAAAAAAGTAATTTAACTTCTCATTTATTTTCTATTTATTAATGTGTTATTTCTATGATGACAATAAAGATTATATTCTTAGGCTTCTAGTAGCTAAACATTTGTTTTTGTTTATATTTTAAAAAATTATTTTAAAATCTACTAACTCTAAGTTGTTACACTAAACATGACAAATCCAAAAATGAAGAAGGACACTTCCTAGACTCCCTTCTTCAAGTCTATACAGAAACAGCTTAATTTCAAAAGCTCTTGTTTCAGTAATTATAATAAAGAAAACAAGGTGTCCTAATGATTTAAGCCATGAATAGTTTTTTATTACCAAAACACCTGTTGCTATTTCCAAACCTATTTTCATTAAATACAGAAGAATGTTGACTTTGTTACCCGAAGACATCAAAAGCTAAGAAAGAAAGAAAAAAAAAGCTAAGAAAACAAACTTCTGTTGACAGAACCATTCTCAGAACACTTTTCTCAACTCATGTGATTTTAACATGCTGTTCCTTCTCAGGATGGGGTTTTTATTAAGTGGTTTACATTAATGTTTCAAGCTGGTGTGATTTATCTTTACTATGTTGCTAATATATAGCCATGTTTGATTTTTTCAAAACAGTAGTAGGGATATATTAATAGGGATATAGAAAACTAGCCTCTGCAAAAAACAACTTCTATAAAGCTGAATTTAATTTTATCAAACCTCATGTTTAAGATGGTTTAAATTTCTCAAGAAGAAATGATTGGTTTTGAACACTGAACAACAGCTGGTGCAGGACTATGCTTCCTGAAATAAGGATAATACAAAAGGTGAGCCCAGGATCACTCTGTCCTTCTGACTGATGGCACTTCCTGGACTTCAGCACAAGGAGGTAGATGGAACCCAAGCAGAGCACAATGACTGCACTCCATTGAAGGGGCAGAAATTAGAGTTTGGAGCTATTGAAATAGTTGGAATTTGCAGGGCAGAATACCGAAAACAGTACACAAAAACTGAGCCCCCCCAAAGGAGTCACACTGAGTTACTGGATGAATAATAAACTGTACATGCACAGGGCAGGACGTAAGGCCCAGCAGAAAACAGCTACTGATGAGCCAAATAGAAAGTCCTGATGTTACATACACATAGAGATGTAGAACTTCTGACTGGTGGAGTAAAATGCCACCAGTCCAAAGTTGAAAATGCTGAGTTCGGTGACACCCCTAAAACGTCTGGACCCACCATAATTAAGCATGAAAAACAAGAAAAAGGACTGAGCTTATTTGCCAGTAAATTAACTGTTTAACTGTTAAATTCAACACCCTTCAAAGGAAGATAACAGACTCTTGACAATATAGAACTCTCAATGCCCAGTGTACAGTATAACAAAACTTACTAAACATGTAAGATAGGAAATTGTGGTCTATAATAAGGAAGAAACCACTAATACTTCAAATGCATGATGTGAAGAGTTATATTCATTTTTCTACTACATTCACCATTGTAAAATAGTAGAAATTATGAAAAATAATATCTTGGCCCTGGCTAGGTAGCTTAGTTGGTTAGAGTGTTTTCCCCATACATCAAGGTTGTGGGTTCCATCCCTGGTCAGGAAACATACAAGAAGCAACCAAGCAACCAATGAATGCATAAATAAGTGGACTACAAATCAATGCTTCTCTCTCTCTCTCTCTCTCTCTCTCTCTCTCTCTCTCTCTCTCTCTCCCTCTCCTCCCCTCCCTCTCTCCTTCTCTCTTTCTAAAACCAATCAATAAATAAAATTAAAAAAAGAAAAAATGTATTTAAATTAGTTACATACCTTCAAATCCAAAAACATTTTAACTTTACACATTATCTCAAAAAGATATGCTCTAAGAGCTTGCCCTCAACTGCCACATCCCACTGTTGTTTGTTCCACTCTCCATTAATTTAGACTTCGTCAGTGATCGGCACATAGCAGGGATATAAGCTTTGCAAATCCCTGAACGGCAATTTTCTGCTTGTATCTAGGAAGGCTGGTTAGGTCAACAAATCTGTCTTGACCTTCCTTTCTCTACATCATTTAAATGTGCTTCCAGTTTCTTAATCTATTGCCTCCTTTATCCTGCTGACAACAGTATTCAGGATCAATACTCTATCTGCTGATATCTCTTTGCTAGATCTCATTTTCATTAAATTAATCTGCAATCCTTTTCAAGGTATCTATGTGCAATAGATTGCCTTTTTTCATCCTTGTTATGGACTGAACTGTGTCCCCTAAAATTCACCTTAAAGTCCTAACATCCACTATTCCTCAGAATGTGACTGGGTTTATAGATAGGATCTTTAAATAGGGAATTAAGATTAAATGAGGCTATCTGAGTGGGCCCTAATCTAATGAGTGGCATCCTTATAAGCAGAGAGACACCAGGGATGGGCACACACAGAGAAAAGGCCATGTGAGGGCACAGCAAGAAGGCAGACAACAGCAAGTCAAGAGAGAGGCCTCAGGAAAACTAAATCTGCCAACACCTTGATTTTAGAATTCCAGCCACCAGAAATGTGAGAAAATAAATTTCTGTTAAGTCACCCAGCTGTGGCATTTTGCTATGGTGGCCTTAGGAAACCAATACATTCCTATATTTTCATTTTTGCTGGAGCACTCACTCAATCTCCTTACATTTGTGAAACTATTTTAATGACACCACATCCATCAAAACATCATTCACTCCCCTTGAGGTAAGACAAGCATGTAGTCAGAACACTTACCAATCATTGCTATTGTTAGACTACTACATTATTACAGCTCAGTCTTTAAAAATGATGTTTGATTTTAAATGGAAATAATATTTCAGTAGAGATATAGAGGTAGGTGTGTATGTGTCTTGGTTAAAAATACAAATAGCAATCTGTTGTTACAGAAATCAGTTTAAGAGGGAGCCATGTATGACCCCTAGGTTTCAATATCAGTTTCCCTGCTGTGTATCCTTGGGCAACCTATATATCTCACTGTGGACAGTAATAGTGCCTATTTGCTGTGATTTAAATATGTTAATATTTATAAAGCACTTAGTCTGGCACATTAACTGTTATATAAGTACTTGCTATTATCAAGGAAACTGATTTTGGATGGATTGCTAAGGGAGTAAGCGAAGCAAAAAGGACCAATGTAATGGGAAGATTGAAGTAGCAAGCGTTGATTATATACATATTAGAAATTTGGAGGAAAATTAAGGTTAGATTCAATAATAATTTTAAGAACGAGTAGAGCAAGCAAGATAGAGTTTTTTTATTTTTTAAGATAAATGAGAATCAGACTTGTTTACAATCTCATAGAAGAGAGATAGTGAAGGTGAGAAAATAAGCACCAATAAGGCAAAACACTGAAACATTAGGGGTATCAAATAATGTCTGGGCAGAGTTTTTCAAACTGCAGGCGTAACCCATTACTGAGTTATAAAATAAAGTAGATGGTAACCAGATTTAAAAAAATAAAAGTCTTAGAGAATATTCATGAGATATAAACTAGGGTAGGTAGTATTTCATAAAATGTATGCCAGTTTTACACACACATTCAAATGTGTATGCTCATTGAAATGTGAAATATATTACTGTGAGGCTCAGTAAAAAATGTGAAAACCTTACTGTAGAATAATAAAGCATTTTTGAAAAAGAAAGGCTTCTTCTTAGATGAAAAAAATAAAGCTCCATGAACTGGGACTGGGTATTATTCTATTTAACAGAATTATTTCAGTACACTATATTCATTACAAAAGAAACAGATTCATGTAAACTTATGTTGTACTTCTTGGATTTTAAAATAAATAATATGAGTGCAATTATTTAACAAATGCATTAATTTAAAAATCTAACGACTCAAAATTTTATTTTCTTTATTTACTTCGTATTGTTGAATTTTTTTTTTAACATAAATCACTCTTTGAAAGTCCTGTCGGACAGTCACTAGACACCAATTAAATATACATACTGCTGTTCACACACCTGTATTACCTATTTTGAGTTACCTTAGAAACCCCTCAAAAATAATCTGTTTTTTCTGACAGGGCCCTTAGGGACATGTGTAAGGACTCTCAGTATCTCACAGTACTGGCTCTCCTTGGTGACCTTGCCAACTTATGCTGCTGTTAACTGTGACAGAATCTACCCTAGTGTGCTTTCTTAGCTCTGGATAGAATTCCAACTGTTTATGGGATTTTTTTAAAAATCTGAAGTCCCCAAAGCACAAATTCATATGTGAAAAATTTTAAATCATTAGTTTGATTACTAGTCTTACCATCTATCTACTAGTTTAAGATAGGAACCTAAAAAGTCAGAATGCCCCCATTCATGTGGAATAAATCATCAAGTTCTGTTAACTCTAGTTCTAGTTCTTAATCAAGTTCTGTTAACTCTAGATCTAAATAGCTCTCAGTTTCTCCCCTCTCCATCTCAGAGGACACTTTTTTCTCTTGTTTTAATTCAATATTCTTTTAATTCATTGCTGCCTTCTGAGTTCCTCTTTCTGGTCCATCCTCCACACTCTAATGACCTTTATCTTCCTAAAAGATTAATGCAATTGTATCACTCCCTATCCAGCTCATTTCTCACCATGCTGCCTCCCTTCCTACTCTCTTACTCTTTTTAAAAAAATACCTTCATGCCTTTGCACATGTTATTCTCTCTACCTGGAATGCTCTGTGCTTCCTTCTTGGCCTGCTCACTCTGTAGCTCTTCTACTGACTCTTTAATTTACAGTTCAAACATCACCAACTCTGTGTATAAGTCTCAGATGGATTCAGTCATTCCTTCAGTTTTTACCTTCATCTCACTTACATAGCATTTTACATTTCATTCATTCATTGTTCATTCACTGAACATATATTGAGTAACTTCTATTTCATACACTTGCTACTTTGCACTGAAATTAAATGTTTAGCTATTTCTTTCCTCAAATACAGGATGAATTCCTAAAAGAAAAATCTATTTAATATGTGATCCCTGGAACCAGATATCAGGCCCAACACCTAACAGGCATTTAACAAATACTGGAGTAAATAAATTAATTTGATGCTTTTTAACACATGATTCTCTTCCACAGTCCAATCATTTGTATTCTTCCCAACAAAATTTAAAATTCATGCAAATAGAATCATTAGGCCATGAATTATTAATGGCATAGTCTAGTGTGAGCAGGAATTAAACATCTTTTCTAAAGAGATATCAGTCTACTTATGAGCTTTGACATCTACATCTATTTGTCGTCTCCTAGCAACTAACCATTTCTTAAGGAAAAAGTTAACCCTATTTTGTCTAATTCCTTACACTTTAAAAAGTCTGTATCTTGAAAACTTTTACAATCCTGATAAAATGGTTTAATATTTTTATTACTTATGAATCTGAGAACCATATAGCTAAAAGGTATGACCTAAGCTTTTTTCATTGACAAAACTAAATTGATTCATGGAAAAATAAAATTTCAACTTCATCAAAACCACTTTGCAAATATAATTCTATCTTACTCACCATATATACAAATAGATGAACACTGTGTGTCTAATAGTATTTATTATTACATTTTTCTACCTCATTCTTTAATGTTTATTTTTGTTATTTAAAATAAAGCTGAAAATTACACCTTACTAAAGAAAGAGCTTTGTGAGCATTTGGTAACATCTATTGACCCAAATAAGCATGAAAAGAATTACTAGAGCACAGCTGCTTTGTCCAATTTTGAAAGTGGCTGGGGGTACGAAGGCTCATTGTTTAGCCTACCAACTCACATTTCTCTGAAGACTGGTAAATCCCATCCCAAAATCAAAAAGCCCTTGTTCATCAGACAAGATCTTATTTACTGAAAGCCACCACTATATTTCTTCATAAATCTGTTATCAAATTTTACTAAGATTAAATTCCAGGAATATTTTTAAAATATGTGAATTACTAGAATGAATACTATTAGCATATTTTAAAATATTTCTGAAAATTTAAGTAAAAGAGTAATATTTATTTGCATTTAACAGTAGTACTCTTACAATCACCACCACCATCACCACTAATAGTAATAATAAAAATGCTATATGCAGCTAATTTTTATTGAGTATGACAGGTATTATATTACACTAGAGGCCCGGTGCACAAAAATTTGTGCACTCGGGGGGGTGGGGGGTCCCTCAGCCCGGCCTGTGCCCTCTCGCAGTCTGGGACCCCTCAGGGGATGATCACCTGCTGGCTTAGGCCTGCTCCCCGGGGAATTGGGCCTAAGCTGGCAATCAGACATGCCTCTGGCAGCCCGGCAGCCCTCGGAGGATGTCCACTTGCCAGCGGGGAGCAGACCTAAGCTGCAGTCGGACATCCTTAGCGCTGCTGAGGAGGCAGGAGAGGCTCCCACCACCACCACTGTACTGGCAGCCATCAGCCTGGCTTGTGGCTGAGCAGAGCTCCCCCATGTGGGAGTGCACTGACCACCAGAGGGCAGCTCCTGCATTGAGCGTCTGCCCCCTAGTGGTCAGTGTGTGTCATAGTGACCAGTCATTCCCAGTCTTTCTGCTGTTAGGGTCAGTTTGCATATTGCCCTTTTACTATATAGGATAGAGGCCTGGTGCATGGGTGGGGACCGGCTGGTTTTCCCTGAAGGGTGTCCCGGATCAGGGTGGGGGTCCTGCTTGGGTGCCTGGCCAGCCTGGGTGAAGGGCTGGTGGCTTTTTGCAGCTGGTCACACCCCCTTCAGGGTGGGGGTCCCCACTGGGGTGCCTGGCCAGTCTGGGTGAGGGGCTGAGGGCAGTTTTCAGGCTGGCTGGTGACTGAAGCTCCCAGCCTTTCCATTTTTTCTTTTTATTCTGGGATTTATTTACCTTCTATAATTGAAACTTTTTTGCTGTCACTGGAGCTGAGAGCCTGGCTCCTGCTCGCTCCAGCTCTGTAGCCACGGCCTGCTGAAAGCAGGTATCTGGGGTTTGTTTAGCTTCTATAATTGAAACTTTGTTGCTTTCAGAGTTCAGAGCCAGACCGTGACAGGCGGGGAACCTTGGCTTCCTCCATCACTGGAGCAAGCAAGCCTCCTGCTCGCTTCAGCTGCGTGGCTGCCAGCCGCCATCTTGGTTGGATTAATTTGCATATCTCGCTGATTAGCCTATGGGAGGTGTAGCGAAGGTACGGTCAATTACCATGTTTTTCTATTATTAGATAGGATTATATCCTATATAATAAAGAGCTAATATGCTAATTAGACTGGACAGCAGAATGACCTTTGGGAAAGACCAGTGAGTGGGGCCATGAGGCAGCTGGGCTGCCAGGGCCAAAGGCTGTGAGGGCTGAGCCCCTTGCATGAATTTCGTGCATTGGGCCTCTAGTATAATAATAATATTAAATGATAATTAATATATAATACAAAAATTATATTTAAAGAGGCTTAAATTTAAATATTTTTAAAACTATATAATTACCATTAATATAGTGCCCCTTAGCAATACAAATAAGGTGAACCAAACATTTTCCTGGAGACAGGAGAAATGTTATTGCCCAGGATGATCAATTTTATAACCATTGTAAGTTTCTTCTTGACTGCACTTCTAGTTACACGTTCGATAGGCAGAATTATCCAATACCATAGGGCTTCCCAAAAATCAGATGGAGGTATAGTTTCTTTCAGAATTATTCTGATGGCAATAGGTAGAAGAAAACTTAGGAAAACCCTTCTACCAAATAGCATTAGAGTTACCTCCTGACACACTTTCCCTGACCTCATTAAAGAACAAACAGTAGACTTTAAATGCATTAGAAAACTGATTGAATTTGTGGTTATTTAATTTTCTCCTTAAATTTTATAGGTGAGAAAAATTAGATGCAGAGAAGTTAGCAAAAATGCCTTGATCAGAGAACTACTATTGGTAACTACAGCTGAAACCTAGGTTTCCATAGTGCTGTCAACAATTGTGGCATATATCACAATTTAACAGAAGTTCTAGGAAGTAAAGGTTTCTGGATAATACACAAATGCAAGAGACAGCTGTCCTTTCCTGGGAAAGGATGAGTTCTCCCTAAAAAGTCAGTCAGTAAGCAAAAGATCAACTATATTACAGTATACCAAATTGATGCTTCAAAAGGGATGTCAATTATTAACTACTAGAGGCCGAGTGCATGAAGTTCGTGCACTGGTACGTGCACTGGTAGGGTCCCTAGCGGCTGCCAGCCGGGGCCTCCCTCCCTTTCCCCGGCCAGCCCTGCCCCCTGGTCAAACTCCCGGACGAACTCCAGGTCGAAGGGACAATTTGCATACTACGCTTTTATTATATAGGATAGTAATCTCCTCAGAATCTGAGGATGAGAAAGAGTAGAGGAGGCTCTTCTCTCTCTGGATTCACTTCCAAAGAAAATCAGAAGCACCTGGGTACTTCCATTTGCTTACTGTACAGACAGACATAGGAACACGTGGTTATCCAAGTCAAAGTTTAAGAACTAAGTAGAATTTATATTGACATCAAACTTATTAAACTATGAAGGGTTCTTTACAGATTGGCCTTTTCTGTACATCTAATTAAGTTTTTAAATGATGTCTCAGTGACTTTTTATTTTCCAGATACTAAATGACAATCTTTGTTTTTTAGTTCTTTAAAATATATATTTATATATATATGTATATACAGAGAGATAAATAGATAGGTAGGTAGATAGATAGATAGATAGATAGATAGATAGATAGATAGATAGATAGATAGATAGAAACATCAATGATGAGAGAGAATCATAGATCGGCTGCCTCCTGCACACCCCTACTGGGGATCGAGCCTGCAACCTGGGCATATGCCCTTGACTGGAATCAAACCTAGGACCCTACAATCCACAGGCCGACACTCTATCCACTGAGCCAAACCAGCTAGGGCGACAATATTATTTTTTTACTTCAATATTCTTTACATTAAATCTTGTCAGTTCACCCCCATAAAAGAGTTAAGATTTGTTTAACAATCAAATCCAGTTATTATTTGATAGTAAAAGAGCCTAAATAACACTGCATAATTATGTAGGACAGGCTTTGTTATCAGTCACAAGTGAGTTCAAATGTTGGCTATTTCATTTACTCATTGCATAACCTTGAACAAATTACTTAACCTCTCTGAAATTGAGAGCTATAAGGCCTGACATTGATTGTGGTCAAGATTTAAAGCACCTAGCCCAGCATCCCATACAGAGCAACACAAAATCAATGTTAGTTTACTTTCTTTTTTGACCAGAAACTTAGCAGACTCAACCATCTTGTTCTTTTTTTAAAAAAAAATTATTTTATTGTTTAAGGTATTACAAATAGTAGTACATATGTCTCCTTTTTCTTTCCCCATTGACCTCCCCCCTGGCCTCCCCTACCCCACTGGCACTTGCCCTCTCCCTCACCCCCGCTCCCAGTGTCTTGCTTTTGTTGATTGTGCTTATATGCATGCATACAAGTCTTTGGGTTGATCTCTTACCCCCACAACCCTCCCCTACCTTCCCACTGTAGTTTGACAGTCTGTTCGATGCTTCTTTTCCTCTTTCTATTGAACAAGACTTGATTACAATAATCCTAGGCATCCTATTGTAGACATTGTTTTGAAAGGGGGATAAGAGGTTATCTAGATGGATTTGGACAAAACTCCACAAATTCAATTCTTAACCCCAAACTGAACAAGTCATTTCAGATCAAAGTCCTAATGCTCTAATGCCTGGTTTTTCACCCTGAGAATTACCTGACAGCTCAGCTTCTGCTCCTGGTTTTTAACTTTAGGCCACAGTTCTACTAAAGACCTCTGTGGAGCACTCCCTAGTAATGTTTTTCGTAGATTTTGTACGGAAGTATTAGGACAATTCAATCTGACCAAAAAATGTTGGCTACCCATTAAGGGCTGATTCTGGGATGCAAGAGTATAACCAGCCGTGGGCAAACGACTGCCCGCGGGCCGGATCCGGCCCGTTTGAAATGAATAAAACTAAAAAAAAAAAAAAAAAAAAAAAAGACCATACCCTTTTATGTAATGATGTTTACTTTGAATTTATATTAGTTCACACAAACACTCCATCCATGCTTTTGTTCCGGCCCTCCGGTCCAGTTTAAGAACCCATTGTGGCCCTCGAGTCAAAAAGTTTGCCTACCCCTGGATAAACCGTGGTTTTATCCCTTTTCTATAGGAGCTCACAATCAGGCAAATACACAACTAACTACATCAGTGGCATTTGTTGTGCATTTTTTAATTTATGAGAACTGCACTAAATGTAAAAGGTGATTTTGGTGAATTGGTTGATGTAGAATATTGTAACTGTTTATGTTTGTGAAAATATTTTATGGCGGCATAATTAGTTTGCACTCTGGCTTTTAAAATATTTTAGAATATGGTTTCATGGAACAAAAAGAATAATGAGGAATAAAAGTTTTATTTTGGGGTAGTGTCCAACAAAACAGAGATTTAAACTGGGCTGACCTGCAGATGAAAGGAGTATATTTTGCAGAGAAAGTCATTAAAAACACCTTATTGCACGTTGTAAAGTCCAATAGCAGAGGGAATTGTGACTCATTTAAACTTTAACAAATGACGAATCCGTGTAAGTGGGTCTCACAGGCAGTTTATAATCAATCATAGTCAATGAATCTGTAAGTAAGTGGCACGCCAGCCAAAGAACAGAGAATGAATGGAGTCTTTTAGGCTAATTTGGATATAACACAAAGTTTAAATAAGTGTTATGAAGCTTAGAGAAAAACAACTAGTATAAACCATAATTTATCCTTCTGAAATAGGTAGGAAATTGAGCCAAATAAAAGTCATAACTGCAGGGCTTTGTTTAACAATATTATGATGCTAAAATAAACACTGAGTCAGTCCTGATTTTATGCCAGATAATAACAATGAAAGTCCAAATTTGTCCACATTTTACTAATGGTATTTAAACAACATGGCAGGAAAATGAATTTAAAATAATCCAATTAAACTGCATTTATTGTGTTCATCTAAATATATTTAATTATACTGTGAAGAATTCATTCACCACTTAATGAACAAGTGTTAAAAATCCTACTGTGTATACTGTGTGCAAGGCACTGTGCTAGGTGATGCAAAAATAACACGAAATCAACTCAACTTCCTTTTAGAATAGAGAACAGAGAGTATGGAAAACAAAGAAAATGGTATCTACAAATTTATTTGGAATCTATAAACTCCTTCTTAAAAGAATAACATTGATTAGAAAAATACTAGTCCATGTGCTCTACAGAGTGCAAATACTCTCATATATATTGTTACTATATGGCTTCAGAATCCCTGCCTGTTGTAGAGGTTCAGGAAGGGTATCCTGATCCACAATAATTAAGGGAAGATCAGACATGAGCTCTCAGCTCACAATATAAATCTTTTCCATTAAAATAGGCTATGCCTCTCACAAACACTATTTTATTTGTATGATGCCGACCTACAAATAAGAAAGCAGCATTAGAATGTGGGAGCATCTAAAACATGTGGGTTGTTACAATTTAATGTGATATTTAAACAAGCATATATAATACAAAAGCAATTCTAAGCATAAAGGAATTCTTATAAGAAGGAAAATTTTCCTCTGCAGAATTACATGAGATGGTGATTCAAGAGATGTCAAATTATCCTTCTATGTGCAAACAGATTGTTCTTAAAGTATTTACCTTTAAAAAAAATTTTCTTGTTAACTAAACATGAAGTCAAGAAATAGAAAGATGCTAATAAAATGATGGCATCTTTGTTTTATGTTTCTAAAGCAACACACTTATTTTGAGTTACAATGAGAATGCCAATGGTATTCTGACCTGTCAATCACACTCTTTGTAACATGAGCTGTAAGCACTTAGCATTGAAAACAGACTTTCTAACTGACAGCATGTCTATGAGAGGTTCTCCATATAACTATTAGATGCTATTTTTTGTTTGTTTTGTTTAGCTTTGGGTTTAAAATAAAGTATTTTTTAAAAGGTTGTCATTTATAAAGCAATTAAATTTTTAAAAGAAATGATTCATTGTTTCTGTCCTCTTTTGTAATGGAAATTACATCAGGTTTTAATACCTAGTATTTGACTTTGGAAGCTGTTAAGAGACTATAGCAGAGAAAGAGCTCCTATGCAGGCTTGATCTGCAGTTGAAAAATCATGAAAAGAAACCTTCAGAATTTTTAAAGAGAAAAATCACATTAAATAGCCTGTGAAGTTTGTGTTGTTTACTAAAGAAAGTGTCCTGGCCCATCTGGTGTGGCTCAGTGGTTGAGCATCAACCCAGGAACCAAGAGGTCACTGGTTGATTCTCCATCAGGGCATATGCCTGGGTTGCAGGCTCGATGCCCAGTAGGGGGCATGCAGGAGGCAGCTGATCAATGTTTCTCCCATTGATGTTTCTATCTCTTTATCCCTCTCCCTTTCTCTCTAAAATTTAATAAAAGTATTTTTAAAAAAATAAAGTGGTCTGAGTTTTGTCAGGTAAACTAAATCTATTCAATATTTTTTAAATCTCTAAAAATTGATATTAAAATTTTTATTTTAAAATGTAATCTTTCTTACCTAACTTCATAATTTTATACTTCCAAATCAAGTATGCTATAAATATCTCTATGAAACATAATAACCAATAAAAGTGAATAAGGAAATGATAAATGCACAGAGAAATGTAAGGAAGTTCTATTTTAGTAAACATTGTTTATTAAAGACTGAATTTTATATTGACAATTAATTTGAGTATAGAATGGCAAATTAAAAAGTATATCAAATATTGTTATACACTTTATTTAATTTTCAATAATCTCACATTGTGTTGGAAATAAATTAACTTTCTAATAATGCAAATGTTGAACTGTGGAAAATGGTGCATGCTGTAGTCATTATTTAATAAGATAAAAAATGCATAGTAATTGCCATATTAAAGACTGAACAATTTAGAAGTAAAGAAAATGTTTAATTTTTATTCACATAGTGTTTTGCAAACTTATTTATTAATAAAACTCAGGAATATTTTAACATTTGTCTCCTGGAATACAGTTTTAATGGAATAAACATAATTAGAAGATACTTCTCTAGCCCAATTTATCTTCCTATTGGTATTCAATTTTAACCATAATTTTTCCAAATAAAAACCATTGGAAATATATTGAAAGCAGGGCATCCAGCATCTTCTTCCAAACCCATCACTCGTCTTTTGAGTTACCAATAGATCATTCCTGATTTGTCATCAACACTGTCACCTCTACTGGTCCCAGCAGTTTTAAAAATCTTTTTGTCACCAAAGTGATGTACTGAAGAAAGAATTCAAGCTGGACATGTATAATCTCAGTTAATGCATCTTACCGTCATCACAGTGTTTGCCATCATAATGCCTGAGAGTATCATGTTATATGCCAAAGCCTCATATCCCAAGTCCAAGTTCTTAAAAAGTTCCCATTCATACTGTTCCACTGTTCTCAGTTCCCTCGTAAGGCCATAACACCCATCTCAATGATGAGCAGTGATGTATCATATCAAAATACATGGAAAGAATAAACTATATTATTTAAATTCTGGAGTTGTTTCTGTTGATTTTAATCACCCTTTGGAGTGATTAAATTCAGTTACTATATCTGCTTTAATACTACTTTGGGCACTTTTATATTTGAAATGTGTCATGAATGGGGTAAAAACACTTTCAAAATATCGTACATACATCTGCCATCGTAAATCAATATGAAGCATACACATAAGTCAAATTCACTAGTTAATTATTTGAATTATCACATTCCTTTGATTTGCAAGACACTGAATAAATCAGGTGCTATAAGAGACCACCACCATCAAGCAGCCAACCACCAAGGGAAACATACCTTCAAAGTAGATTAGTATGCATGCCTAATTGACTCATCATATATAAGGAAAATGAGTAAGGGCCAAACCAACAGATTGGTAATTTCAATAAGCAAAGTGGATCAGTTGAAAAAATACCAGCCAGAGCACACAAAGCTAAAAAAATTGAAATTATAGAAAAGACCATAAGGAATGTATGGAACATAGTGAAAACTCTAACATATGGAAAAGCCTAATATTAGTGTAATTGAATTCCCAGAAAGGGAGAAGAGAAAGAACAGGATAGAATCAATATTTGAAAAACTACTGGCCAATAATTTTCTAAAACTGACTAAAGATTTCAAGCCATCAATTCCGAAAGCTCTATAAATCCCAAGCAGGAAACACACACATACACACACATTTTGATACATCAGACAAAAGCTGCTAAACACCAAAGTGATAGTATAAAATTAGCAAGAATAAATAGACATTAATTTCATAGGAGCATCATTATGACTAAGAGATAACTCCTTAATAGGAACAAAAAAACCCAGAAGACAATGGAGTAACATCTTCAAAGTGCTGAAAGAACAACTGTTAACTTATAAACCAGCAAAATTCCTTTCAAAACTGCAAGCTTTCACAAAACTAAAACCAAGAGAATTTATTGAAAGCTAACTGTGCACTAAGAGGTATATTAAAGAAAGTTCTCTAGGATAAAGGAAAATAACCCCAATGACTACACATAATGCAAAAAGGAATAAAGAACAAGGTAAAGGTAAAGCTGTGAATAAACAGCTTTTTTTTGAAAGGTATTTCAAAACTACAATAATAATGAAGTTAACATTAGTAATATATTTACTAAATATATGCAAATATTATTTCAATGTATAATTAATACAGAAATATATTAGATATATAACATTCTTTTTTACACTAAATTTTTGAAATACAATGTGTTGTTTATAATCACAGAACATTTCAATTTATACTAGCCACATTTCCATTGTTCAACAGCCTCATATAGCTAGTGGCTACCTTGCTGAACAATACAGTTCTAGACAAACCTCCAGTCCAATGTACTGACAGAGGTGACTCAGCTTCTGTTTGAACACTATTTTCTCTTCGCATCTTGTCATTTATTGTAAGTTTCCATTTTCTTTTAACAAGTGTTATTCTATTTTTTTGGGTTCAACACTATTCTCCAAGATCAATGGCTTTGAATATTTTTTGGAACATGGTCTCCTTTGAAAATGTACATTTCCATTGTTATGGGATGAATTGTATTCCCCCAAAATGTATTTTGGAGTCTTAATCACCAGTACCTCAGAATGTGACCTTGTTTGGAGACAGAGTATTTACAGAGGTAATCAAAAACGAGGTCATTTATGTGGGCCCTACTCCTTATAAAAAAGGAAATCTGGACACTGAAAAGATTTCCAGTGATAAGACTAGGAGAGAGGCATGGAATAGATCCTTCCCTCATGGACCTCAGAAGGAATCAATCTTGATGACACCCTGAGTTCAGACTTCTAGCTCATGAGACAATATATTTCTGTTGTTTAAGCCACCAAGTTTGTGGTTCTTTGTTACAGAAGTCTTAGCAAACTAATACATGCATACATAATTCTGAAGGGCTCTATGATGCCCTCATTGAACATGCTTCATGAACCAGAGGTTAAGAACTCACTTTGAGATAGGCCAAATTAAGCAGCATTTATGTAGTGTTTCTTTCAACTATCACTATTAATTATATCAACAAACATTTGTCCTAACTCCATTCTCAGACCAGTCCTCTGACCACAACAATGGTAAAAATATCATTTTAAACTATTCCCAGAATTCCTGCAAGTCACTCCATGCTTTGAAAATTAACTTTATTTTCATGGGTTCATGCTATACTTTGAGAATATATCCTTGATTATATCCTCTTCCTATTTAGTGAATCTTCTCTTAAAACAGGGACATATAGAGACTGTACTGGGAAAATATTTCCTTTTTTAAACACTTCCCCCTTTCTCACCTCATTTATATACAAGTTGAAATAATCTAAAACAATGCCGGGAGCCGGTCCATGCTTGCTGTTTCAAGGGACCTGGCATATATGGCATACTGTTCTTAATATGTTTGCTCACCTTCTTGGCGCTGTGTTTTAACCAAGGTCACCTCTCCGAGAAAGATTCAATCCCCAGGTAGGGATTTTCCCCTGAAGTTAGGGAGGGAATAAAACCTCTTAACTAGTGCCAGGTGGGTAATTAATCACTTTGACTACGAACAATCATGCTTGAGCTACATAATCTTTACTCCCTGGAATGAAGATAAGAAACGCCCTAACCTTTGTAATAGAGATTGATAGGATTGAATCAACTGGTATAAATACAGATGTAATAAGACAGCAAGAGACAGAACTTAGAATACGGAACCAAGGAAGACAGAACCTACACACAGAACTTAGAATACAGAGCTTAGAACACAGAACTAGGAGAGACGGAACCTAGGCACAGAACCTACACAGAACGTTCTCTAGAGACAGAAGAACTTCGCTGGAGAGAACATGGCAAAAGATCCTGGACAGAAACTGGCCTCAGAACCTAGAGACAGAACCTAGCGAGAGAACATGGCAAAAGATCCTGGACTGAACCTGACTACAGAAATTGGCAAGAGAACCTGACTAGAACCTGGTGACTGAACCTGGCTGGAGAACCTAGCGAGGGAACATGGCTACAGAACCTGGCTGGAGAACCTAGCAAGAGAACATGGACACAGAACCTGGCTGGAGATCCTAACCAGAACTTGGCTGGAGATCCAGACCAGAACTTGGCTGGAGATCCTGGCTAGAGATCCTGGCTAGGCTGCTGATCAGCTGAACGCTGTCTCCGTGTCATTCCTTCTTCGCCGACTCCGTCCACACCTTTGGGGACCCCTGGACCCGCTGGGGTTGGACTCCGGCAAAACAAGATTTCTCACATGGGTTGCATGAAACAATAACATCCATGAAAACGTTCCTAAGGTCATATAATTTTGAGAAATGTTTCACAGTACATTACACCCTTCATCACTATGCACAATAGCATAGTAAAGACTCTGACAAGTTATGCACAAAAGAAAAAATTTGTTTAAGTTAAATATGTGACAACATAATTTTTCTTATATATGTATTACCCATTGAAACAGCATATAGATGACTATTTATGTCAAGTCATCATATCTGTAAAATCCTAGTCATAGAAGCTTGAAGCAAGATGGTACAAATGTAGCCACATAGCAGGCTAACCTCAGGTTAGAACATCCATTGGTCCAACCCACTTACCAACTGTATCCAAGATTATTACTTCCATCAATAACACTGCTAGATGTAGGTATCATTTCCACTGATAATTGAGTGAGCTCTCTTTGGTCCAGGCATAACAGTTGCCAGTCTTCATGGTCTCCCAGGTCTTGATAAAACTTCCGTACAGACCAAGCTGAGGGAATGAGGGTCTGAGGGATAACAATGGGGGCAGCCCTAGGCAAGTACTACACAGACCCATTTTTTACCTGAATTTCAGAAATTTTTCCAAGCATAAACACTTCATATTGTTATTTGCCTTTTGCCAATTTCCAGAACACTGAAATGTTTGTTTCTCTTTTTTATCTTGTTTTTTTTTGGAGGAGAGGTTTTGCCAACCTCCTGATTCATCCATAGCCAGAGACAAATATCATTAATAGAACTAGAGGTCCAGTGCACAAAATTTGTGTACAGGGCGGGGGTGTCCCTCAGCCTGGCCTGCATGCTCTCACAATCCAGGACCCCTCTGGAGATGTCCAACTGCCTGTTTAAACAGGTTGTTGGACATCCCTCTTGCAATCCGGGGCTGCTGACTGCTAACCGCTAGCCTGCCTGCCTGCCTGCCTGCCTGCCTGCCTGATCACCCCAACCTCTCGCCTGCTTGCCTGATCACCCCTAACCACTCGCTTGCCTGCCTGACCACCCCTAACCACTCGCTTGCCTGCCTGATCACCCCTAACCACTCGCCTGCCTGCCTGATCACCCCTAACCGCTTGCTTGCCTGCCTGATTGTCCCTACCCACTCTGCCTGCCTGCCTGATAGCCCGTAACTGCTTGCCTGCCTGCCTGATTGCCCCTAACCACCTCTGCCTCAGCCCCCCTGCCATGATTTCATCTGGAATGACATCCAGAAGGTCGTTTGGCTGTCCAGTCTAATTAGCATATTAAGCTTTTTTATTATAGATTAGTTTTGTCTAATAATAAATGAAGATGCAGAAATAATTGCTTAGGAGGTTCTATCAGTTATATTTTAGTAATGGGGTATAGAGAAATTATCATAGATTTGCTAACAACCATTGGTATATTTGAGAGTTCTCTGGTAAATAACACTAAGTCAAAATCTGAAAAAATTAATATACAGAGTCGGACAAAGAAAGACAAATATCATACGCTATCATTAATATGTGAAATTTTAAAAAGTCAAATTTGTTAAAACAGAGGGTAGAATGTTGACTAACTGAGGCTGGAGAGGAGAGAAATTGAGGAAATGTTGTTTAACCATACAAACTTACAACTAGTAGATAAATAAATTCTGGAAACTAATGCACAGTATACTGATTATAGTCAACGATACTGTATTATAAACTTCAAAGTTGCTAAGGAATTCTATTGTCATTATTCTCAACACATTTGTATACCTTAAACTTACACAATGTTACATGTCAATTATATCTCAATTTGAAAAAATATAGAATGAAGACTTCAATAGAAATATGTACATTCTGGAATTTTCTCCCCAAGGTATCTATTTGTTTAATCTGATGGTGCTGAATATCTTTCTGGAGACTTTATATACAAACTAGAGGCCCGATGCATAACATTTGTGCACTGGGGGGCGGGGGAGGGAGTCCCTCAGCCCAGCCTGTGTCTTCTCGCAGTCCAGGACCCCTTGGGGGATGTCTGCCTTCTGCAGAGCTGGGAGAGGCTCCCGCCACCACTACTGTGCTCACCAGTTGTGAGCCCGGCGTCTGGCTGAGTGGCGCTCCACCTGTGGGAGTACACTAACCACCAGGGGGTAGCTCCTGCGTTAAGCGGCTGCCCCCTGGTGGTCAGTGAGCGTCATAGCGACCGGTCATTCCACCATTAGGTCGATTTCCATATTAGGGTTTTATTATATAGGATAAGACCTCTCTTCTCTTTGGGAGAAAATGTGTTCTCATTATTTGATTGCATCCATAGTAATTTATTCAGTGTTATGAAATCTCTAAGGGTTTTTACAGTATCTCAAAAGAGATGTGAAATGTGATTAATTTATTGTTACAGAGGCAAATACTTTCTCATTCTTTTCTCTTGAGTGACCAACAGTAACCCACTTAACATTTCTGGCCACCTCTCTTCCTTCATCTGAAAAATAATGAACTTGGAACTACATAGAAGATCTAGAACTATAGGAGATCTAGATTTCTCAAGTTTAAAATGTCATTCCTCAGCAATACTACTACTAATGTGTAAAAGCCCACAATTGCTAGGAAATGCACTCAAATTGCTTTTTGAGTTTTATAGTTTTATTAAATCAAGCTTTTTATTCAGAATTTACAAATGAACGTGCCTATATAAGCTGGATAAGAGCAAGGGCAGAATCTGTGATTGTAAAGCTGAACTTCTGAGTAATCTCTTTGGCAGTACATGTTGTTATCCCCTCTGTGAGCAGACATTCACTGTTCAAAGCAACAGGCTCTTTGATACTTAGAAATTTTGGATTCTGCTCTATTTTTAAAAGCTACTATATCAGCATTCATCAACTGTGTGACATAGCCATTCATTTATTTTCAAAAAGGCTATTCTATAATCACACTTCCTTTCAGGAAGCCCACCAACTAAGCAGAAGCCTAAATTACTGATAGCAATTATACAGAGGCCTTTCTGTTGGTTAAGTAGCAGGACTAATTAAACTAATGTGCTAAATCTCGAACTAATAATTATGCAGAAAAGTGGTATTTTGTTTTAAGTGGTTGTGCACCTTTCATATGAAGCTCAGAAGGGTAAAAATTCTAGAATAAATATTTTTCTTACTTGTATTTTTAGGAAGGCTGATTTCATTGGTCTCTACTTATAAGAAATATTGCCAATTTTTACTAATAGAAATAATTGCAATTCAAAAAATATTATTTAAAAATTTTAAAATAATAATTCCCCTTATGATGGCTAATTAGGAGTCCAGTAAATTTTCAAAATGCTTCATAGGGATTCCATTTCTATTCAATAAACCCACTTTTTCCACTAAATATTCACATGCATTTTGAATTATATTACAACTAAAATGTTTTCTAAAAATGGCTAGAATTCTTAGAATATTCATATGCATTCCAAAACTGTACTTACATATAATTCTACTGTTATTAGAATACAAATGATTCTGAAAAATATTTAAAAATGCATAATCATAAATTATTTTTTGGTTATATCAGATATTATTGGGCAAATGACAGGCAACTTAAATGTGATACTGGTAGTCTGGCACTTAGCTGCTATATTAGTTATGTTTATATCTTTATATATTTTGGTGAGGTTTATTACTCAAGGGACCTAATTCAACTTGTAGCTTCTCCACAACCATGGACATTAGGTGTTACTTTGATTTTATCCAAAGAAACAGGTTTCTTGCAGTGAAGGTTGTTTCATAATATCTATAATAACCTAACAGGTTTCCATTAAAGAAACACACATACATACTCACACAAAAACAACAACTCACAATAAATAAAAAAACTTTGGAGGCAGGAGGAACCCAGATTAACTAGGAAATCTTAAAAGCAACAGGAGTTAATACCAACTAGATGGGGAGTAAAAGTGACCCATCTTCATTTGTAATGGAGGGGTTGAGCTATAAATAGAAATCCCAGTAACAGCCTTCTCTATCACAATCTTAATCAGGGCGGGTGGGGGGTGTGTGTGAAATACCTATGATCCCTAGGGCCTTAGCATGAGGTCACAGCTAAAGAAATAATGTTTGTAATACCACTGTACCTATCTAAAAATTCTGGAAGTTGAGACAGAGAAAGTAAATCTTGCTACAGAAAAATGCAAAATGCAGTTGTGGGGTGGTGCAGACTGTGATGTTTAGATTTCAGAATACTTCAGAGATCATTTAGTTAATAAACTGTTAATGAATAAAGGTTTTTCATACTATATGGTGTGGTTCATATGAGCCTGATGTAGATTATTACACTGAACTACAGATAATTAGCTATTTCCTCAATAATCCTAATGACAGGAAAAAAAATTTAAACTATAGAGATAAAGTAATAAAACAGATTGCTTATTCATAAAAATTAAAATATCCCTACCCTACTTCTGGATACAGGCATAAAAATAAGCTGACTATTTTCTTGAATGAATACTGTGGAATCACTGAATGATTTTGGTCTCACTGAAAACCTCTTTTTGTCATGCAATAATAGGGTAAGAATATGAACAACTAATGAAAAAATTTGGTGATTTTAATAATTAATGATGAAAATGCATTATAAAAATCACCTAGTTACACATTTAACAATATAAAGAAATGGCTTTCTGAAAGATAGTGTAAATGTGTTGTATTAAATCCCATCAAGTTCCTTTCCTCTTGTTTTTATTGTAGGAAAAGCACACACGTACCTGCAAAATCTAAAATAGATTTGCATGTTTACTGGTATTCTAAGAATAAGTATTATATCATCAAGATGGGAAAAGGAATTGCTATAGCTCTGCCCAAAGCACAATATAATAATATGCAAAACTAGAGGCCTGATGCATGACATTTGTGCACTGGTGGGGGGTTCCTCAGCCTGGCCTGCACCCTTCCACCACCGCCACTATGTCTGTCAGCCATGAGCCCAGAGTCTGGCTGAGTGGCACTCACCCTGTGGGAGCTCACTGACCACCAGGGGGCAGCTCCTGCACTGAGTGTCTGCCCCCTGGTGGTCAGTGCACATCATAGGGACTGGTTGTTCTGCCATTAGATCAATTTGCATATTAGCCTTTTGTTATATAAGATACCAAAAGATAAAGCTGTGATTTAAAAAAAATCATGTGGTCTAAGAATATACTTGTCTCTGTACAAAGTAAATCATGGAATATGGTAAATTTGCTGTTTAGCACATACAATGTTTTTCCTTAGATGTATGGAATCGAGTTCTTAATTCAGTATCAAGCATTTTAGAACTGAGGCTCAATTTTTTTTTTAGCAAACTTTAGTTTCCTGGACATTTCTTCCTGAAGCAGAAGGAAAAGAATAGTTAAAGCTTCTATTAAAATGCTCTTAATTCTTGACATAAAAAACTTATCAAAAGCAATTAAATACAAAAAAATTAGAATGAGAGACCTATACATCAAATATATAGTGAACTCGATGTGAGTTAAAGAAAATATGCCATGTAAAATAAAAAGAAGAAATGAACTAAACATTTTTGAAGAGAAGAGAAATTTTGCCAAATTGAAAGCAGTACAATTGTAACTTAAAAAGATTTGCTTGAAAGAGACTGAACACATAAAGCACCCATTCTCATATATCCAAATTTAACCATATATTTTCTCTTCCACAATAGTTTTCATTTATTTTAAAGGCTGGTGAGATTCTCTGAATAAGGAACAAAACAAAAGACATTCTATTTTTTAAAAACTGTGAATGTTTGAATTGGAAAGAGTACAGATTTTCTCTGTGAGCTTTTGATTACATTTTATTACTAAAGAATGATTTCATTTTAAATTGGTCACTAATGTAAAACAAGCATAGCCTCCATGAAAAGAAATTTAACTCTGATGTACAAAAGCAAGGTTGTGTGATACAATTCAAACCTACTTAGAATGAGATTAATCAATCAACTAATTTAATCAACACCAGTAAGTTTCCATGACTGCAATTAGATATGTTCCTGTGTCTTTGTCCATTTATTCTACCTTCTTCTCTGTCATTATGCCCATGCTCCTAGCTAAATGAATACTGCACTTGTCCATTTGCTCCCATCTTCTCTTAACTACTTTGAGACGTATTCCAACAATCCTTACCTCTGTATACAACCTGGATATTCCCCCCCACCTTTCCTTATTTACTCCCATCAGTATGCAAACATGATATTGTGTCTCTCATCTAAGAAAAAAAAAATCAACTCTCTTGATTCCACCCGCCCCCTTTAGCTACTGCCCTGCATATCATGACCAAGGCCTTTTCTGTGCCCTGGCCAAAATCACAATCCTCATCCTGATTTAATTTTCTCTTTAGCACTTAACATATTTTATATTAAATGTATCCATTTTGTTATTGTCTGCCTAGAATTTAAACTCCACAAAAGCAGAAATTTTTGTATTTTCTTCCCTACCGTGTAGAAAAGTTTCTGGTACATAATAGACACTCAAAAATATATTTGCTAAATAAATGAATCCAACATTAATTGTGACAATATTGGCTTATGCCATAATCATGTAAATATTAAGTGAGTTGCCCTGGCTGGTTTGGCTCAGTGGATAGAGCATCGGCATGCAGACTGAAGGGTCCCGGGTTCGGTTCTGGTCAAAGGCATGTACCTTGGTTACGGGCACATGCCCAGTTGGGGGGTGTGCAGGAGGCAGCTGATTGATGTTTCTCTCTAATCGATGTTTCTAACTCTCTATCCCTCTCCCTTCCTCTCTGTAAAAAATCAATAAAATATATTTTTAAAAAAATGAGTTCAGGGGCTTCTGCTTCTAGAAAATCTATAAAATTCTAGTAAAATAATTCATCAGTTAAAAACCCTGCTTGCTGGGTGCTTGACCTGAGGGACTGAGAAAGGCTCAGGTATGTGTGTGGTTGCCAGAGGGAAGGGGGTGAGGGGAAAAAAGGGTCCTAATATGAGGTGACAGGAGATTTGACTTTGGGTGGTGGGCAAATGGTCCTATATACAGATTTTGTAAATTAGTAATCCACACATGAAACCTATATGTTCATGTTGTCTAATGTCACCCCAATGAAATTTAATTAAAAAATTAAAAAATGTACTTACAAGATTTTTTTTTAAGTGCCATTTCTCCTTCTCTTCTCGCCGATCCCATGTCACCCCATTACAATCCCTTTTCTGAATAGTGAGAGAATGTCTCAACCTCAGGGTAATCTAAAGCATTCTAGATTTATCCCACTGCTACCTTATCCCACCCGTAGCTCTAGCTAGATTTTATCTCAAACGTTAAAGGCAGTCATCTTTGAGCTGGAGATATTTAACATGAAGTCATATTTTGCTTATTGCTTATGCATCCTTGTTTAACAAGAATAGTATACCTTGGTTTGTATGTATGTGTTCATGCTTGCTTGTTTTGTTTTTGCTAATGAATTGCTGCATTTTACAATAAATGTTCATTGTTAACATTAGTATTTAAGGTTTTAGGCTAAAAAATCTAAAGAATTTTTTGTAGAGAATTTTTTTTAATAGCATTTATAATTATGGATTATTAACATTAGAGTGATGAGCCCAGGTAAAATATTCAAAAGAGGAAATAAATGTATTTATTTTACCTGGAGCTAACGCTGAGGAATCAGGCAGGTTTTTATCTTCCTCATCAGTACTTTCATCATAGTTTGTATCTCTGTTAGCAGACATTTCAGAACATGTTGTAATTTCCCTAGGAAAAGAAAAAGTTAGAATTATATATTATTGGCTCATCTCTGGCTAGATATCAAATTCACTAGTAAGTAATTATAGAAAATATTCCTGGAAAAACATTATAATTAAACAAACATATATTGAAACATATATAATTAAGAGGAAATCACTTACGTTAACTATCCTATCTAATAAAAGAGGAACATGGTAATTAGCGTAGGACCGCTACCCTTCCCATTGGCTAATCAGGGCGATATGCAAATTAACTGCCAGCCAAGATGGTGGCCGGCAGCCAGGCAGCTGGAAGCGAACATGAGGCTTGCTTGCTTCAGTGACGGAGGACTCCAACGTTCCCCGCCTGCCTTGCCGGCCTCTGAGCTTGCAATTTGAAACATTGTTACAAATATAGAAGCTAAACAAAACCCCAGAAACTTGCTTTCAGCCAGCCTGGATCTCAGAGCTGGAGTTGATACAGAGTTTCGATTATAGAACGCAAACAAACCAGACACCTGCTTTCAGCAGCGGAGGCCTAAGAGCTGGAGCCAGAGCTAAAGCTGGCCCAGAATAAATTAAAAAAAAAGAAAAAAAGGAGCGGTTGGGAGCTTCAGTTAGCCTGAAAACAGCCCTCAGCCTCTCACCCAGACTGGCCAGGCACCCCAGTGGGGACCCCCACCCTGAAGGGTGTGTGACCAGCTGCAAACAGCCATCATCCCCTCACCCAGGCTGGCCAGGCACCCAGTGGGGACCCCCACCCTGATCCAGAACACCCTTCAGGGCAAACCAGCCAGCCCCACCCATGCACCAGGCCTCTATCCTGTATAGTAAAAGGGTAATATGCCTCCCAGCACCAGGATCAGTGGAGCTGCGAGGCCTCCCGGCACCGGGATCAGCGTGACAGGGGGCAGTGCCCAAACCCCCTGATGGCCCTGCGGCTCTGTGTGTGACAGGGGGAGGGACCACAGCCTCCCTATCCACCCTGCTCTGTTCGTGACAGGGGAAGGCGCCCCAACCCCCTGATCAGCCCTGCTCTGTGCCTGATAGGGGGAGCTCCCCAACCCCCTGATCGCCCTGCGGCTCTGTGTGTGACAGGGTGCGGCGCCCCAACCCCCTGATCGCCCCTGCTCTGTGTGTGACAGGGTGCGGAGCCCGAACCTCCCCCCCACGGGCCCTGCTCTGTGTGTGATGGGGTAGAGCCATAACCTCCCCATCGGCCCTGCCCTGAGTGTGAGAGTGGCGGCACCCCAACCCCCTGATCGGCCCTGCTCTGTGGGTGATAGAGGGCGGCGCCCCAACCCCCCTGCCCACCACAGGCCCTGCTCTGTGTGTGATGGGGTAGAGCCATAACCTCCCCATCGACCCTGCCTTGAGTGTGACAGGGGCCGGTGTCCCAATCCCCCAATCGGCCCTACCCTGAGTGTGACTGAGGGTGGCATCGCAATCTCCCAATCTGCCCTGCTCTGTGCATGACAGGTGGTGGCGCCCCAACTCCCCAATCGGCCCTGCTCTGAGCCCGACCAGGGGCTGCACGTAGGGATTGGGCCTGCCCTCTGCCACCCAGGAGCAGGCCTAAGCCAGCAAGTCGTTATCTCCCAAGGGGTCCCAGACTGGGAGAGGGCACAGGCCGGGCTGAGGGACCCTCCCTTCCCCCTGAGTGCACAAATTTTTGTGCACCGGGCCTCTAGTATCTATATATATAAAAGGCTAAGTGACCAAGTGACCATCTATCTGACTGGCCGGTACATTCGACGCACTGGCAATTTCAAAATAAACGTTGACTTGCACATGCATGATACATACAAAGCTCTCTCTGGTGCCAAGCACACACATGTGTTTCAATCTGTCATTGTCAATCATGAATTTGGTTGTTTTTGTTGACATTAAAGTTAAAGTTGTAAATACTTCATCACAAGGGAAATTAGTCAAGCACTCTGAAAGTGTTTTTACTGTTAATGTGGTATACAGGAAGATATTAGAATAAGTTTAATCAATTTATCAGTCACTTTTTATCAATGTTGTTTTTATATCATGTTTTTGTTGTTTTTATATCATGTCTTTGTTGTTATATCATGTTGGTATTGTTTATTTATTAATCAATTTATATATTATTTTTATATATATTTTACTAATTTTCTTTCATCTCTGACACTTCTGTTATAGAGAAAGGGCAAAAAGTGATATTAAAGTATTTCTTCTAATTAATTTCCTTTCAATGTGCACAAATCCATGCACCAGGCCACTAGTGTTAATATAAATCACTATATGTTAACTATCTTTTAGCTAACCTACATATGGTTGAGTGCTCATTATACTTAATTGTTGAATCAGCTTCTTATCATTTATTATTCATTTATCAAAATACTATTCTTCTGGAGTCACAATGTTCAGTATTTTAATCTCAAAACAGTTCTTCCTTCATTTGATCTCCTGAAAATTATGAGTCAGGTGCTTTTATTCATATTATGTAGATACTCAAGCAATGCATAGAGAGTTTAAAGGACTTGCCCAAGGTCATGTAGTGATAGATATCAACGTCAGACCAGCACTTGAACTAGGACTATCTGACTTCAAATGTTATATCTTTATACTAGAGTCCCAGTGCACGAATTCGTACACCAGTGGGATCCCTCGGCCTGGCCTGTGGGATCAGGTTGAAACTGGCTCTCCAACATCCCCTGAGGGGTCCCGAATAGTGAGAGAATGCAGGCCAGGCCAAGGGACCCCACTGGTGCACAATCGGGGCCGGGGAGGGGCACGGGAGGTTGGCCTGCCAGGGAGGGACCGCAGGAGAGCTCCAGGGCATGCCCAGCCCGTCTCGCTCAGTCCCAATCAGCTGGACCCCAGCAGCAAGCTAACCTACCGGTTGGAGTGTCCACCCCCTCGTGGTCAGTGCACATCATAGCACCTGGTTGACCAGTCAACTGTCTGCCCCCTGGTGGTTAAGGCACATCATAGCGAGTGGTTGAGCGGCCTTAGCATATCATTAGCATATTACGCTATGATTGGTTGAGCGGACGACCGGACACTTAGCATATTAGGCTTTTATTATATAGCATTATGCCACTAGTAAACCTATGTTTTGTCTCAGATGCAGGCAATAGACCCAAACCTATATCTGCAAATACCTAAAATAATTACAAATATCCAAGCCATACCAGCTATCAATCACCTATGATTTTTCCTTAAAAATCCAGTACATACCATCTCAGAACCACCTGATTCTAAAATTAGCTATTACTTAGTCATCAAGATTACAAATGTGTTACCACTCTGTAGTTGTTCAAAACATTAACTTTTTAAATTAATATATTTTTTAGTGATGTCTAAGAATTAAACAAATAATATTTAGATAAACTTCATGCCAGTTTCATAATTTAAGTGTAAGTGTGACAGCTGGGCAGACATGGAGAGATCATGTTGAGATCTCCACCCCATTGTATCTAACAGCAAGAGCATCCAACCCACCCAGACTATCAAATAATCTCATATTATTAAAAAGAAGGCATCTAACTTTCATTGAGTTTGGGAAGAAATTCCACTTAAATGTATGCATCTGCCATCTCAAACCAGAATGGTCAATTACCTTTCATGCTCGATGTTCTTTTCTAGTTCTTGAACTTCACTTAACAATCTATGTAAGCTTCTGATCTTTGCTTTCTTCTCATTCAGCACCAGAATAAATCGTTTATAAAGATCAGTCTCCAAATTTTCCTTAGCATTCACACATTTTTCAAACCTAAAATGTAAACAAATAAACCATGTTGTTTTTCTTAACATTAATATTATAAAATGTAATAGTGAAGATTATTTCAAGAAACCTTTTCAAGGAAAACACAACTAAAAATTATTTTTATATGCGTCCATTGATTTAATTTAAAGTTTTATAGAAATAGCTAAATAAATAATCAGAACTTATAGTTTATTATTAATAATTTATGTACTGAGATAAGAATCAAAGCTAGAAACTGATACCAAAAAACGTTTAAAACATCTAAATGCCTAAATGCAATAATTCAGTCACATCTCCAGTTTATTTCCAAATGAATATTTTTATGGGAGAAATTTCTTTTCTTTTTTTTTTTAAAATTTTTTTTTAAAATATATTTTATTGATTTTTTACAGAGAGGAAGGGAGAGAGATAGTTAGAAACATCGATGACAGAGAAACATCGATCAGCTGCCTCCTGCACATCTCCAACTGGGGATATGCCCGCAACCCAGGTACATGCCCTTGACCGGAATCGAACCTGGGACCTTTCAGTCCGCAGGCCGACGCTCTATCCACTGAGCCAAACCGGTTTCGGCAATGGGAGAAATTTCAAACAAGAGTAAACTAAAGCCTATGTTTCCTATACTTATTAATATTACTCTAATAGCAATAGTGATCTTGTTTTGTGATTAAGTGATTTACCTATTCAGTTTCCCCTAAATAGATTAGGAGCTGCTCTCGGCCAGGTGTAGCTTATAACCCAGCAATACACACACTGGCATACACTCACACATGCGCGCACATGCACACAAAATTAATGAAAGTATACAACTTGAAAATTCCAAGCAGTGATTAATGAAACAGCAAATGTGAAACACTATGTATCTTCAATTTTAGATATGTAAGACAAAACATAAAATTCTCTATTATTTCTAACTAGAGGCCCGGTGCACGAAATTCGTGCATGGGAGGGTGGGAGGGTATGTCCCTCAGCCCAGCCTGCACCCTCTCCAAACTGGGACCCCTCGAGGGATGTCCGACTGCCCGTTTAGGGATGTCCAACTGCCCGGTGTGGGATCGGACCTAAATGGGCAGTCAGACATCCCTCTCACAATTCAGGACTGCTGGCTCCCAACTGCTCACCTTCCTGCCTGCCTGATCACCCCTTAACCACTCCCCTGACAGCCTGATTGACACCTAACTGCCCTCCCCTGCTGGCCCAATCGCCCCCAACTGCCCTCCCCTGCTGGCCTGGTCCTCTCTTGCTGCCCACCCGTGCTGGCCTGGTCGCCCCCAGCTGCCCTCCCCGTGCTGGCCTGGTCCCTCCCAACTGCCCTCTCCCCTGCTGGCCTTGTCCCCCCCAACTGCCCTCCCCTGCTGGCCTGATCACCTCCAACTGCCCTACCCCTGCTGTTCTGGTCCCCCCCCAAACTGCCATCCCCCTGCTGGCCTGATCCCCCCCAACTGCCCTCCCCTGCTGGCCTGGTCCCCCCCAACTGCCCTCCCCCTGCTGGCCTGGTCCCCCCCAACTGCCCTCCCCTGCTGGCCATCTTGTATTCACATGGGGGTGGCCATCTTGTGTGTTGGAGTGACGGTCAATTTGCATATTGCTCTTTTATTAGATAGGATTATTTCTATAATATTCAAATGAGCTAATAATAGAGTGTACTAATTTTGACATCACAGATACACTACATAATATAAAGAAAGCAAACTAACAGAGTTTGCATGTACTTGACATGCATATATAAACCACCATGAATAAACATTTATGTAAAGACTCAAATATAAATTATTTCATATAAAATATGCTTTTATGTTTAATCTAGTTCTGCCTTAGTTTTCTACCATAATGTTAATTTGTGCTTCTGTTGTTCTATGCAAGTATCCTAGTATTTTCACTACATGTATTTTTATATATCTACTAGAGGCCCAGTGCACAAAATTTGTGCACTCAGAGGGGGTCCCTCAGCCTGGCCTGCACCCTCGCACAGTCCAGGAGCCCTTGGGGTATGTCTGACTGATGCGGAGGCAGGAGAGACTCCCGCCACTGCCGCTCTGCTCTCCAGCTGTGAGCCCAGCTCAGGGCTTCTGGCTGAGCAGCACTCCCCCTGTGGAAGTGCACTGACCATCAGGGGGCAGCTCCTGCATTGAGCATATGCCCCCTGGTGGTCAGTGCGCATCATAGTGACCAGTTGTTCCCCTGTTTGGTCGATTTGCGTATTAGCCTTTTATTATATAGGATACTATCTTTTATATATTTATAATATACAAAATATTTTTCATTGAAATGATTAGAAACCCAACTATCAAAAAAATTTGATACCTTTGATATATATGCCCGTATGCTTTCAATAACATATCTATCTAGAGATACAAAGAATTAGGACCTCTCATGTTATGAACAGAAACATATGGCAATATATTTTCTGGGAACAATTACAGCACTCTTACAGCACAGTCAGGAGCTGGGAACTCATAAAGGCAAAGTGCCTGTGTGTTTTATTGGCTGCTTTATCCTTAGTATCTAGCAGAGTTCTGCATTCAACAGATACTGAGTAGTTATTTATGAGATAAATGAATAAAGTCAGTGCATTAACATGGACCCTTATAAGGAAATGGAGAACCAGTGATTCTGAATTTTATATTTTTCACTCCTTTATCAGCTATTCATCATTGTAGCAGTAATACTTTTCATTTTCTTCAGCTTCTAAAAAATTGTGGTAAATATTAATATTACAGTACTCCTTTCATCAAGCAAAGCTGTCTGAGAAACAAGTAAAGCAAAAAGTGTGCGGTGGGAGGGACGGGGGAGGGAAAAGTTGAAGAGCTGCCAATATTGATGGCCTATTTTAAGCAGGACATGTCACTGCATTTGTATTTCAGATGTAAAGTGCTAGGTAAACATTATTTCTCGCTTTCTTGTACTATTTTATAATGTAACACAATAATACAAATTTTAAAAAGATAAATAGAACATACATACCATTAAAATACCTGAGTATATAATAATGAAATACTTTAAATCTACACAAAGTAAAAACTAATTATAAAAATATACACTAAAAATCTTGTATAATTTATTATATAAAATTTTAGGAATGGTAACCAATTAGTAATTTATCTGATTTAAATACATATTTAATTTCCATATAAAACACTTCAATAATCCCTGATTGATAGAGTATGTGCACTTAACATGAATTAAAAGAGAAAAAATATATAAAAATGAAATATATAATTTGTCTAAAATGCTGTTCACCTAAATAATTAGTATCATGACCACATTGTCAAAGGCAAAAACACTGCAGTAATAGGAGAACAAACTCAATAGAATGAGTGGTATCCTATGAGTTAAACTTGCTTAGTTTTAGCTCAAGCTCAGTTGGTTGAAGCTTGTCCTATGCACCAAAAGTTTGCGGTATGGATTCAGGGCAGTCAATACTAGTATGCACAGGTTGCAGATTCCATCCCAGTTGGGGTGCATACTAGAAGCAGTAATTAATGTTTTTCTCTTATATCTATCTTTCTTTCTTTCTCTCTCTCTTCCTCTCCTTCCATCCCCCCTTTCTTCCCTCCCTTCTTCTCTCAAGTGAGGATAAAAAATAAATATACTTGCTTGGTTTTAGCAAAACTTAGGATTTTGTTGCAACCAAATTTCTGACCATCAAACTGGGTAACGCTTCCTAAATAAAGCTGGGAAGTGGGGCTTAGCAGGAACAGAGGATTACTGTGAAAAATATCAGGAAATAAATTTACTCTTAATTAATCAACAAATTCAGAGAATGCTATCCTTTTATTCACTATTCAGTACTAAAAGGTAATCACCACCTCCCATACCCCATATTTTATGCCAATCCTCCTTAGGGCATTAAGTTACCATGCCTTCCTTGTCTCATGCCAACCCTCCAGCTCAAGAATTAAACATGTATTATTAGTAAGTGGTACCATTCAGTAGAAGAGAGACATGGGACTCACTGCTAAGTTTAGAGATACTAAAGGAGAACTCATGTACAACTAGATTAGACCACAATTAGTCCAAGGCAAAGCTCAACCCTGATGAAACCATAAATAAATTCAAACAGGAAAAGCCTAAATAATGTTTCATCTTTTCAAGGGTGACTACGACAACAGAACAATCATTAAGTTTAATTAGTAACTTAGGACTGAGGCATATAAAAAATGAAAAGAATAAAAACTAAATATGAAAAATACTGGATATCCAAAATAAAATATTTCTGATGGGAAAACAAAGAATCTAAGAATAAGAAGTTTAAAAACAACAAAAATATGAACATAAATAAGACAATTCCATACAGAAGTAACGTCCAAAATAAAACAACAAATTGAATAATAAACCCAAATAAAACTAAACACATAAATGCGAACATGTGGTACTTAGAAACAGTACAGTAATCCTTGTATTTATAATCAGCTCTGGCAAAATTTATATCCAGGTCAGGGTTGTACAGCATAGGAAAATATAAATAAAATTCAGAGGACAAAGAATGCTGGAAAAGAAAGCAGTGGTAACGAGATTTAATAAGCCTTAAGAACAGAAGATGATAAACATCTGTTCCTCATCCTTTCTGAGGACAGAACAAGAGGAAATGGCCTTCAACAACACTATGCAGGACTTAGATTAGCAATAGATGGAAAGAGGAATTTTCTGTGACTGTTCTTCAACACTGTAATGGGCTACCAAGGGGAGTTGAAGCTATCTCTTGAGGTCTTTAAAAATCAGATTGAACTCATCTTGATATAATGTGATTGATACAAGCTTAAAGGCAGATTGATGGAATAGAAGAGCTTTTAAGGTCTCTTCTATTCTGATTCAATGTGAATCAACCCATTTCGATCTGCTGAAAATGGCCTCAAATTATATGTTTAATAACTAAAATCAGAATAAAGCTAGACAGTTTCTAGCTTGATATAGGGATGGAAACAAGAGGCCTATTCAGTAACATGAAACATGAGAGTTATTTAAAATAAATAGAAAAAAAGTAAAATAAATATAGCTAATAAGCTAAGGGTTTGCATACAATATTTCTAATGTTTTCTCTATCTAAACTATAGAAAATTAAATTAATCCAGTAATATCACTTATCAAAATGGAACTAAGACCAAAATTATTTAAAAGTAAATAAAAACAACAGCAAATAAATACATTAAGTCTACACATTAAAACTCATTCTTTTTAATTGTACTGTAATCCCTCATTCCTTACTCAAACTTCATTTACTCTTCACCGTCATCCCAAATGGAAATTGCTTTAGAGTTGGCTCTGATTATTATAATATGTTTATTTAAATATCAAAATATATGCAAAAAAATCTCACCTAAAAATAAAGTAAAATTGAATCCAAAACTTCCAGACATAGACTATTAAAGATTCATTTTTTTCTTCTAGTCTCTATCTAAAGATATATTTTGCCAATATATTCATATTTTTAGGAATTCACATTTCTCCTCTTATCATAAACATTTTTTGTGAAATAAGCAAATGTGTACATGATTGCTTTTTGTTTATATAATATCCTATTGTGTATTAAATATATTTGAAACCTATCTACCATATCTTATAAAGGAATTTTCTGCATCTATTTTATGCTCCTCCTTCTTTCACTCCCCTAGACACCATCCATGATCCAATCATTTCTTTCCCATCCAGTGATGGAAAAGAAATGATTGGATCATGGATGGACACTGATATAAGAGAAATCAGAGGCTACTAAGAAAACTGAACTGTTGCCAGACCTAAATGATGGCCCCCACTGATTCTCTCCTTTCCATGTCCTCAGTGACCTAACTTAATATGTTCATGTCCTATTTCTAATTTCTCTAAAGACTCTTGATCAGTATTGTTATAGGCAGTTAGACAGACATAAACAGAGCAAGGATAATGGGCCAGGTATAGAAACTCACCAGGGCAGAAAGCCCAGAATGCCCAAAAGGGGCAAAACTGGGAAAACAAAAACCTCACCTCAGAGTAACCTATCCTCCCTAGCATATCACTAGTCATGCAGTTTAGAACCCCGGGCCTTTTCCTTCCTTAAGATAGCATCTAAGCCTCAGGTGCATTTCAGCTCCAGGCCCAGAAAAGCAACAAAACCAGACAAGGGACTTCATGGCTGTCTTAAGACCAGCTACACTGACTAAAGAACCCCTGGCACTGACCAATCAGAGGAGACAGGGACCCTGAAAGAGCACACCTGTAAAGCTGATGAATATTCTATTGAGACCCACCCCTGGACCCTCCCCTAAGATTTCCACCTGCAAGAGAAAGATAAATAAGCTCAGGATGAAGGACCCAGTGCACGCTCTCCCCCAAGGAAAGACACCCTTGCCATTCCCTTTCCCCTTCTTCCCTCTAAGGGGACCCATGAGACTTGCAACCAGGGGAGCAATGAGCAGCAGCAGGTCATCCAGGGCAAACCCCTTGAACTGTCTCCGAGGCCCCCTTTTCTCTGACTTCTCAGTGAGCCAAAGCAGCCCGGCCTGGGCTCTCCTGATGCTTCTATGCCCTTCCTCAGTATATTTTTGCTACAGCCAATAAACTCTTACTTACTTTGCCACACTTTGTATCTTGATTAAAAACTTTCCTTCAAAGAAACAAAAAGCAAGGTCTCCTCATCTCCCCAGTAACAGCACTACTTACCTCATGGGAGCTGGACCTGCGACTCTGGCTCACTTTCTCACACTCTAAGACTGTTGAGAGAGGGCACTTAGAAAGTACTGCTTGGCCATGCCAACATACAGTTATAGCTCCTTAAAATAGCCCCTTTCTCCGCTGAAAGGAAAACTGAAAATTTGGGGAATAGTAGATAAGCTACTAATCTGACGCCTGGTATATAAGGAACCTGGAATTCTCTGGAGTGGTCCCTCTTTCCTCGCAGTTTGAAGGGTCACCCCAATAGCACACATGTCCAGCCTCTGAAGATGTCTGACCCAGTATTTACAAAAACATAATAGCTGGCACATAATAAGGCAGGTGGTAAGATACGTGGCTATGCTTTTGATCAGATAGAAAACCTTTTGCCACAATACCACAAAGACACTTTCTGCATAGCTCAGATACAGTGAATCAAGCATCTGTGGGCCACATATTATATGTATCCCTCACACCGTACAGCACAGGGAACATTTTCTCATCTTTGTTCCCTGCTGCTTTCCATTCTATGGCAGTGGTGTTGAATACTGATGAGATAATACCTCTTTCAACCTCTGGCAGACATTTTAAAGCAATTTGTTCAAGTACCAAGGACCCAGTCTGCATTTTTGTGGGCAATTTGTGGATCAAATTTTCTATCATCTTGAGGGTATTTTGAGTTTTAAATATAATGTCTTACCACGAACACAGTACATCTCCTTTAATTTGATTTATTTCATATATAAATAGGCCCCAAAACATGCATTGTAACGGAGATATTTGATATAAATTCAAACACGAATAAAATAGAAGTTAAAGAGAAAAATTAACTTATTTTTCTGTATGTTTTCCTAGTATTTATAGATATTTTATTTGGTTTTATTATTTTTATATGATTGGAGATAAAAATTAATTCAGAACTAAGTGAACTACTTTCTTAATTTAATAATTGAGAGCCAAATATAACCCAGGTATTAGAAACTTAATTTTGTATGTCTCGCATTAATAAAACTGATTAAATAAATACAAATAATTTATTTTAGTCAACCTCATTTTCACATACATATATTGATAATAGCCTTAATTTATTCTTCACATATTCCCCCATACATATATGCTTACTAAAGTCCATAAAATCAATGTCAATGATTGCCCTAAAAAGACCCTAAATAGAATGTGTTCTTAAGTTTTAGAGCTACTACTGTTTTGAATAAAAATTTTTAAAAAATCTATTGTACACACTGGAGGTAATAATAATGATCATTATTATATACATACCCCATAATTCAGATGTTGCAAGACATCTGTGCACAAACATATGCATATTATACTATATATTTCTCTAGTGTTCACAACATACATTTTATTTTCTTCAAACATCTTTTACACAATAGAGTAGCACAGGTTAAACCCTGGGACAGCCTAGATTATGCCATAGTTGAGAAAATGTGTAATTAAGAAAAAAAGTGACTTTCCTCTTCATCTTTTAAAAAATAAGAGGTAAAATCTGGAAAATAAAAGGCTTTCAAATGTCTTTTCCAGTAGTCACAATTACCTCGTCTTTTAAAAATGCTGGTGGTATGAATTTTCAATCAATCAGGAAAAATAAGTTTCTATCAGGAGCCAAGACACACATCATTTGAAACAGTTGCCATTCATATAAAGATTCCAAATAAGGAATAAATCATTCCTTATTTATGTTTCATGTCTCTTTTTATTCACTATTAATCCTCTAATTTGAGCTAAAGTAATCCTTATAAAATCACCTTCCTAAATTTTGATTAATATTAATTGATTCTGATTCTCATTGCCCAATTATTCCTTATTATTTATAAGTTTGCTGTGCAACCAAATACTAGTGACCTAAAAGTGTTAATGTATTACTATAATGTACAAAATTGACCAATAATTTGGTTTAATTATAATAAGTAAAGGTATAATTAATGACATTTATTTTAAATATATGCTAGTCTATGTTACACATTCAAAAATCTTTAACACTAAATGCTCTAAAGAGAGCTTGGTGTTTTTATCATACATTACGCACACACCTTCCTTGAACATCACTCCAATCTCTCAGAAGCCTTTCATTTTCTTTCTGCAGGTGCTCATTTTTGGCTTGGTTTTCTGCAATGGTGTCCAGGCAGTCACAAATAAGTTTTCTAATGACCTCAGCTGGGCTTGTGACTTTCTCTAACTTGAAGGAACCAAGTCTGAACTAGGATGAAAGGAAAATATGATTAGCTTTGGAAGAATATAAAAATTGAGCAGCCCAGTTTTAAATACACATAATTTTTTTCTGAAGAGAAAAAGTTTGATTCAAATACAGCACATTTACCAGATATAGAATGAACAAAAACCTGGGCAACTTCCTTCCTTCTTATTAAAATTTATCACATAAAGCAACACAAAACCTAAGAATAATTTTTATAAGTTATAATTCACTCTCCCACCTCCTAGCAGAAAACAACATAAATGCCATGTGAGGATATTATCATGATTGCTACAACGTTATTTAAATCATTCTACTGAGATTAAGATAAGAAATTACACATGAGAATTCTTAATGCTAATTTCTGTTAATATTGAAAGTAAAATTGAATAATTGACATAAGCTATTTCTGAAGAAAGAGAAAAATTTTGGTAATAGCTAAAAGAAGTGTAGGGTTTTAGGAAGCTGATAAACCTGGGGACACCACACAGTATCAAAAGCAATAATTTATTACTATAAATTATAAATAATAAAGAATTCTTCTTCTAGTGGGCACTTTAAAATAAGATAGTATGATATAGTTTTAGTTACAGTTATGGAATTCTGAAGGATACACAGGTTCTCATTTGGTAGATAAAAATACTGAAAAGCAATTAATAATAATTACAATTATCTTCACTACTAACATTATAATTATTGCAAGAACCAGTAAGATTTTAAAAATAAATATTATATAGCTGCCATGTCTTGCAGTGGAAGGACCACTCAAGCACAGCACAAATATAAATTTATCTAATCATCACCAAAATGGAACTAATATACATTTTATAGATATAAACTGGGGTTCAGAGTAGTTATCTAATAGAGTGAAGGAATCAAGTCAAGATCCTACTCTGCTATGCTGTTCGGCTGTTTCCTCACATAAGAAGATATCCTAACTAAACAACTAGGAAGAGGAAACATGAGGTTCAGAACCTCCACAGAGAGATTCTGATGACACTGAGTGGCACAACTGAGAGAAAAACTGAGCATATTTTGGTTTGGTTTGGTTTGGTTTTAGCCTTCTAGATTAGTAATTTATACTATAGCATTTGTCTAATAAGAACATTTCCAAATGTCTTGCTTTAAAAAGAATATTTTTATAAATATGTTATATGCATATTGAGAAATATGAAACAGTGGTTGATAATTCTGAGGCAAATCCCTATGAGTCAATTTACAAATAAAACTATAAGTCACTAAAGTAAAAATCCAATGTTTACAATCTGAAAAACATTTCAGTTTATTCCTGTAATTTAGCATCATTTGAATGTTTAACTACACAGAATAACTTTTCTGGATAAATTGTGTTTACTAATTTACTTTAAATTTTCAGAAAGAAAATGTCTTAATATTAAAGAAACCCTGCCAAAGGCTAAATACTGATTATTCCTACATGTTGAGAAACATTTATTTATACTAGCTTTAAATCTACAGGGGAAAAAAGAATGTTTATATTCTTTAGTATTATTATAGGCACACTTTAGAGGATTGAATAGCCAAAATTAAAATTGTGTGTGTGTATGCTAATGTATGCTTAATCTTTTAATTTTTATCTTATCTCTTCCTGTTTTTTTTAACACAAGAAGGAGAATCACATTAGAAAAAAATGGTCCTTTAATTCAATTAATAGATCCAGTTGTATCAGGCTTATATATGTAACTAAATTAAACAATTTGGACAATGTTTACCAAAAAAAAAAAAAAAAGACTTGGAAAAACCAAGAATTATCATTTATTCCATTAAAATTATTTCAGGCAATTTGTCACATCTGATGTATGTATCTTAAACTTAGAATTAAATGACCAAAAGCACTTGCAATTTTCTCATATAATGAAACAAGAGTCCATTAAACAACCTTGTAAGTTTAAATAAGAAAATTTTATCTATGTAAGGAATATATAAGTTGAAAGTAAATTTGAGTATTTACCCTGAGAAGCTTCTCTTAGTGTAAACATATATGCACACAAAATAAAGATCATCTGTAGAGTATTACTTTTCAAGTCAACACAAAGTAGAAGAAAATATAGCTTATTTTATTTTTAGACAACAGATTATATTATCAGTAAAATGTAAACATAAAAAAGTGATTTTTTTAATTCATCACAATTGTCAGGCAGCTTTTACTAAGATGCACATTTTTAGAAAGGAAAGAGTTTTCATCACTTGAAAGTTTCAACAATGACAAATGAATAATTTGTGCCACATTTTAATCCTGCATAAAGTAATTGGTAAAATACAAATACACAGATAAACATAAGTCCAGCCCCCATCCTTCTATCTTAGATGGCAAAGGAAGAAGGAACCAATTCTAAATCACTCATTACAATCAACTTCTTTCAAAACATATATACATTTCAAATGTATATATTCAAAATTCCAAAAGAGATTCTTATATCATTTCTTGGCTATTCAGTACAGAATAAACTTAAAATGTCACTGCTTCCTAACAGTAGGCAACTATTTTTTGGTTTCTATTTTCTAATTATATTCCCTAATTTTTTCCTTTAACAAGTGTGAACATCTGTTATTCCAAACAATAAAAATGAACAAAAAGTATATCGAAACTCAATCCAAGAAAAGGATTTTACTTAAATATTATTTCTTTGAAAAATTCTGTTCAGTATGAGAGAGTGACTCTCCTGGATCATTTTGCTTACATACACACTATAGGCTCAGTGCACGAAACTCGTGCACAGAGAGGGGGTTCCCTCAGTCCAGCCTGTACCCACTCCAATCGAGGGCCCCTCGGGAGATGTCCGACCGCTGGTTTAGGCCCAATCCCTGTGGTGGGGCCTAAACTGGCGGTCGGACACCCCTTTCACAATCTGGGACTGCTGGTTCCTAACCACTCACCTGCCTGCCAGCCTAATTGCCCCTAACTGCCCTCCCCTGCTGGCCTGATCAAGCCCCAAACTGCTCTCCCCTGCTGGCCTGATCTCACCCCCAACTGCCTCTGCCTGCCTGATCACCCCTAACTGCCCTCCCTTGCCGGCCTGATCTCGCCCCTAACTTCTCTCCCCTGGTGGCCTGATTGCCCCTAATGACTCTGCTTGCCTGATCACCGCTAACTGCCTTCCCCTGCAGGCCTGATCTTGCCCCCAACTGCCCTCCTCTGCCAGCCAATTTGGTTCTGATTGGTCAGTTTCTATGCCAGTCAGCGTCAAAAGCTCCGCCTCCTAGGCAGCCATTGGCTCTTCACAGTTGACCCCGATTTGGTTCTGATTGGTCAGTTTCTATGCCAGTCAGCGTCTCTGGGCCTATCAATGGGGCCTGATCAGAAAGGCAGGGCTGATCAGCAGCCCCAGTGGAGCCCTGAAGAGAAATGAAGGCGTGGCTGTTGGCCAGGCTGGGAAAGAGAGACAAGTTCTGATCAATAGCTGCTACAGAGGCTATGGATCAGACCCTGCCTCTCTCTCTGTAGGCCTCTCTCCGGGCCTGATCCGCAACCCCCTAGGCAGTCAGTGCTGGGTCGCCATGGCGACCAGTCTGGTCGAGCCTTCGGTAGTTATGACCCTGGCTTTTTATTATATAGATGGGTCAGAACCAAGAAGGAAACACCCTTCCACTTTCACGGCTGCTGTTCCAGCCTGCCCACATCATTACAGATGCAAGGCTCCACTTGCCCATATGCACTGAATTTCGATGAGGACTTCATATCAGGCTGAATGAATTCAGAGGCAAAAAGTATTTCTGTGCTCTAATCTATATTCAGCCCATCCTTATCCTGCCACTCAAATGAAAAGTGGCAACGAAGGAAAGTATTGTTTATAAAACTAGCAAATTTGCACAAAAGCTATATTGTATGGTTAGGTCAATTTTAAATACTTTAGCTTTTTGTTTGACAAGTAAGGCTATTAGCATTACTGTTCTTTATTTATTAGTTCTGTCATTTCAAAATAATCTACAATATAAGATCTTGCTTCAAATGGTACACCAGAATCAGAAACCACAAATTAAAGATATTTTGGAAGCATATTTCTTCCTTAGAAGCATGGGCAAAAATACGTTTCTTTTTGTAGCCAGTTCCAAAGATCTTTTGAGGAATTCAATGTACATAGATCTATACTGAGAACCTCAGTCTACAATCTAAGATTTAAGCTGTCTTTATTTTTCTATGTAAAAAGGTTGAGAACTATTAACTTTCTAAATGTAGTTAATCATGGTAGGTTACACTAGACAAATACATAATTGCATATGCATAGTTGTAAAATTCTAGTAATATAGGAAATCAGTTATATTAGGTAATAAAAAGGAGAGTAAACAGTATTACTTTGGCCTAGTTATATTAATCATCAACTGTAAGTATTTTGAATCAACCGTATTTTCACTAAGACCTTTTTATCATGAACTCTTTGGTTCAGTGACATGCTCAAATGTTTATTTTAGATTTAAACAAAAAAAAACATTACAAATGAAACTTCTAAAGCAGTAACATAACTGAGTTGACAACTGGTCACATTTATCTCCCAAGGTAGCTAGAACTGAGAAAAGAATACCGATAAGAACTAAAGAGGCAAGAGAGCTATATTGTGAGACTACTAATCTTACTTTTCCAACCATTTTCTTGTCCAACTTCCTTACGGCTCAAAAAAATGCTTAAACATCTCAGACTACATAATCAAGAAGGCTCAGCAGCCCTAGCTGGTTTAGCTCAGTAGATAGAGCTTCAGCCTGCGGACTGAAGGGTCCTGGGTCGATTCCGGTCAAGGGCACATGCTCAGTTTGTGGGCTTAATCCCCAGTAGGGGGCGTGCAGCAGGCAGCCGATCAATAATCCTGTCTCATCATTGATGTTTCTCTCTCTCCCTCTCCCTTTCTCTCTGAAATCAATCAAAATATATATTTGTTTTAAAGGAGGCTCTGCATATTTTACATCCTGTAGGTTCTTAAAATCAAAATGCAATAGTCTAAAAGTAAAAAATGGGCTGAGCTCTAATTATAGTACTTCAAATTATTAGCATTTCAAGACCATGCTATATGCTTTAATATATTAAGTATCATCTAAGAATTCTTATTTCGGTCTTCATAATTGTAAAAATTCATTGATGGGAGTCAGAGAATCCTTGAGAACAAAAATCCAACAGTCTATGTGGTTAGGGAATAATAGAAGTTACTTTTACTTAGAATGACTATAAATTTTCACTCCATTAGTATGTTAAAATACAGGTAATAAGTCTTTTGGCTCACAGGAAATATAGTGAAATCTATATTTATCTTAGTCTAATTAGGAGTTTTAATTAACAATGAAAAATTATACTATATATCAATTCAGAATCAACTAGAAGGCTTTCTTATAGTAACTGGTCAAATTAAAACACGTCATGTTGACATTAGAAACATTTTGAACAAAATTTTTTATAAAAACTTGTATTAACTATAACTCTATTGTCCTTAAAATCAGTTATCATCCTATATAATAAAAGGATAATGTGCAAATTGACCAATCGGCGGGACTGGTCACTATGACACGCACTGACCACCAGGGGGCAGACACTCAATGCAGGAGCTGCCCCTTGGTGATCAGTGCGGTCCCACAGGGGGAGCACCGCTCAGCCATAAGCCCTGAGCTGGGCTCACAGCTGGAAAGCACAGTGGCGGTGGCGGGAACCTCTCCTGCCTCTGCAGCAGAGCAAAGGATGTCTGACTGATGGCTTAGGCCTGAGGGGAGCGGGCCTAAGTCATCAGTCAGGCATTCCCCAAGGGCTCCTGGATAGCACAGGCCAGGCTGAGGGGATCCCCCACCTCTAGTAAACTAATAAACTCAACACTAGTGATCCTTTAAGTCATAGAATACAAAGTATCTTTAAATCCTCAATTTAAATGAGAAAATATGAAATCAAGACAAAAAATGCTCATTTATTTTATAGTTTATGAATTTATTTTTAAAGTTTTTAAAAGCTTAATAATTATATTTTTAAACTACAGATTAAAAATTATTCTGCCATATATTGTCATTCAAAAGTATTTACTAAGAATCCAAAAATCTTTACTTACAATTTCATAATTTACTGGTAATGGCAGATCTCTATAGGAAACAAATTTCTATCCAAAATATTTACACATAAAAATTGGTAATATTTACTTTGATTCATTTCCTTAGTTACTTAGAGACAAGATAAAAACAAATTATTGTTCTAAAAACATTTAAAAATTTTAATGTGTTTTATAGGTGAATACTTACATAACAGAAAAACTGTTTATAAGCTATAAAATTTAGCATCTAATTTTGATGAGATTAAGAAGAATTGAAAAGTACAATCAATGCTAACTATGCATTTAATTGCATTTTCTTGCAAAGAAAAAAGTAATTAAATGTTAACAATAAGGTAGTTTCAGTTCAGGTACTAATAGCAAAGTAAGCTGTATTAGACTAACCCTGCTGGAGATAATATTTATAAACACTGAACCAGGAAAATACAAAACAAAAACCTAAAAACAAAAAACAAAAATCTATTTAAGGAACTGGAAAATGCCTGAGAGAAGGCAGCAATTGGAGAGTCCTCAAAAGAGGATGAGATCCATATTTATATGACTGTTTCTCACAGGGCACTCCTCACTCCTACAGCTCATGTACAACAAGTAGAAACCACACTTGCTGACCTTAAAGGTGTCCAAGGATGGAATTCTGGGATATATACACACACTAAATAAATAGTTTGAAAATAGGAGAAAAAAATCAGAGGATCAGTTACAATCCCCAGAATAAAATTAGACAAAAAAGAAAACAAAATGGAGAAAGAATTTTAAAAGTATTAGAAGAAATGCATGAACTAAAAGATTTAAATTAACTGATAGAAAGGGTCTACTCTAAGGTCCAGCACACTGGATTAAAAGAGGACTCATATCAAGACACACCATCATTAAATTTTAGAACATGTCAGACAAGAGAATCCTAAAAGATTCCAGAGCAATAAAATAGGTTACATATGAATGATTAGGAATCAGAATGGCACTGGATTTCTACAGCTCTTCCAGATATCAGAAGTCAGTTAATTAACGTCTTCAAAATAATGAAGACATATTCAGAGAATATGTTCCACTAATGTGATGAAATAAACCAAATTATAACATAACATTCTTCTAATAATAAGTAATATTTAATGAGTACTTACTATGTTTTAGGAATTATGTCAGTTAATACAGAAGTCTCTGTGGGACTAATAGAAATAAATTCAGATTTTGAGCTCTGTATCTAAGACTGAAATAGTATAAGGAGCCCTGGTCAGTGTGGCTTAGTTGCTTGGACATCTTGCCATGCACTGAGAGGTCACTGGTCAGGGCACATGACAGCTTGCGGGACCAATCCCAAGTGGGGGGCATACAGGAAGCAGCCAATCTATGTCTCTCTCTCTCTCTCTCTCTCTCTCTCTCTCTCTAAAAATACATAAAAAAAATTTTAATTGCATAAGGAATATGTGAAATGTAGTCAAAAAATTTCTGTAGGATCCTACATGAAAACTTCAAATTCAATTAAATATCCTTTCTTTAGTTTTGTATGATGAAACTTCTATGTTACAGAAAGATGAATCAGATAGAACATATGCTTCACATAAATGCAAGAGTAATAGTATTTTATAAGACCTACAATGTTAATAGATTAATTTCAGAAAAATCAATGCAAGCTATAATACCATAACCATACATTTTTAAAATATATTTTATTGATTTTTTACAGAGAGGAAGGGAGAGGGATAGAGAGCTAGAAACATCAATGAGAGGGAAACATCGATCAGCTGCCTCCTGCACACCCCCTACTGGGGTTGTGCCTGCAACCAAGGTACATGCCCTTGGCCGGAATCGAACATGGGACCCTTCAGTCTGCAGGCCGACGCTCTATCCACCAAGCCAAACCGGCTAGGGCACAACCATACATTTTTAATATTTAAAAGCTCAAATTATAAACTTAGCCAGAATAAAAGAGTAAAATATTTGAAAATAAAAGAGCAAAATACTGTTTTTAATGAAATAATGTCATTAATACATAAAATACCAAGTGTTTTGTGGTAACTATGTAAATAAGTCCTGTTACATAGACTAGCACCTTGCTGTTAGCAAATATTAAAACCAGAAGCTCAGTTTCAGTGTAGTCCAAAAAAAAAAAAATCAATTGTTTTGGCATATTATAGCTTCACTTCTGCAAACTTTCTTATTGAAGCAATCAAATGAGAACTCTTACCCATTGCCAAGAAATGCCCAAATGGTATAGCAGTTATTGTATTTTGACAATGTAGTAATCCCAGTTCATTTGAACGGGAACTATAGGATGAATCCCTAAAACTAAAGTGAAGGAATAGTGGTAGCATTTTGAAAATACAGAATACATTGAGAAACACAGTTATATGAAAAGTTATATTCACAGAGAAACAATGTCAGATGCAAAATGAATATTTAATAATATTTTAAAGGATAATTTTTTTGTATGACTCAAAAGGTCAGAGCAAAGATGTATGTTTAATTACCAGAAATGCTTTAGCACTTATTGTCATTGTTACAATATATGAAGAGAGATTCACATCCTCTGGTGTACATGCATATATAATCCTTTCCTTTCATGTGTGGGTAAAACTTTCGAATATAATGAGATACTCATGTGATTAGGTTGGGTTACATGGCACATCAGACTTTAAAAAGAAAAGATTATTTTGGCTGGGCCTGATCATATCAACTGAGCCCTTAAAATGGACCTTCATGAAGAACAGAAATTCAACTTGAAGGAAATTCTCTGCTGCTGGATTTGAAAGTGGAGGATGCCAGGAAATGTCCACTAGGAGCTGAGAACCACCCGTGGCTAACAGCCAGGGAGAATGAATGCTGCCAACAAACATGTGAGCTGGGAAGAAGAATCTGAGCTCCAGATGAGAATGCAGTCCTGCTGACACTTTGATTTCAGCCTCATAAGATCCTGAGCAGAGAACCCAGTTATGACATGGCTAGACTTCTGACCTATAGAAACTGAGAGATAATGGTTGGTGCTTTACGCTGGGGTCCAACCCCAGCGGGTCCAGGGGTCCCCAAAGGTGTGGACGGAGTTGGCGAAGAAGGAATGACACGGAGACAGTGTTCAGTTGATCAGCAGCCTAGCCAGGATCTCCAGCCAGGATCTCCAGCCAAGTTCTGGTCTGGATCTCCAGAGAGGTTCTGCTGTTTATTGTCTTGTTACATCCGTATTTATACCAGTTGATTTTAATCCTGTCAATTTCTATTACAAAGGTTAGGGCGTTTCTTATCTCCATTCCAGGGAGTAAAGATTATGTAGCTTAAGCATAATTGTTCATAGTTAAAGTGATTAATTACCCGCCTGACACTTAGTTAAGAGGTTTTATTCCCTCCCCAACTTCAGGGGAAAATCCCTACCTGGGGAAACAACCTTTCCCCAGGGATTTTTAACAGACCTTGGTTAAAACACATAGTGCCAAGAAGGTGAGCAAACATATTAAGAACAGTATGCCATATATGCCAGGTCCCTTGAAACAGCAAGCATGGACCGGCTCCCGGCAGCTTTAAGCTGCTAAATTTGCAATAATTTGTTGTGCAAAGATAGAAAACTATACAGTTGGTAATTAGGAAGTAAAGGTTTTTTTTAATTAAACAATGGGGATTGCTTCAAGATAAGGCTGGTGGAACTGCCATATGAGAGCCAAGCAGAAATTACTTTCTAGCAACTTTGGTCTCATGAAGTTTACCCAAATGTCTTATCAAGCACGAAGTGGTACATTAGAAAGAAAAATAACTTCCTGTGTTATATAAAATTTTAAGTTATGTACCAAAGGAGTTGGACAGGTTTTCAGAAAGCACTTCCATGAAATCTACAGAAGAAAGCAGATGGATACAGCAAACTCACAAGATACAAGGTCACTATTTCACTGGCAGTTAACAAGTATGAAAAATGCTATCAGGTAATTCCTGAGAATTTAACATCTTCAAAAGGTTCTAGCCATCATAATTGCTGTACAAAATTATAACTTCAAGTTTCTCCACTGAAGAGAATAAATGACTTTCTATTAAATTCTAAAAAAAAAAAAAAAAGTTTGCATGGCAAAAAATTAACATATATATAATTGCTTCAAAATGCATTTCAATAATTATGGCAGAAATAAAATTTATGAAAGAATAATAGTATTAATACAGTCCTGTTGGCATTTAATGACTTAGTCTTTTGAAATCCTTCTGTTTACTGTCTGGTTTCCACAGTAATAAACACAGCCTGTTTATTTTAAATATTCCATTCTAAAATGAGGAGACTTTTTTTCCTCAAAATCATACTGCACACTAACCAACATCCCAAGCCAAAAGAACACAGGAGACCAAATGTGTAAAAGACAAGTAAATCCAATAAGAACATGATCCAGTCTTCAGATTTAGAAAAGAAAAATGTCAAACTCCAGCTGTTCTAACTGGAGAGCCCAGGTTGGCCTAGTCCTTGTCTCTTGAGGAAGACAAGCAGCCTATGACCTAATGTGTCTCCATTGTTCATTTTTGTCAGTAAGCACAACACTTGCTCTGTGTTTCATCTTTCTCTTGTTAACATGCAACTCTCCTAAAGAGTGCAACAAAGATCTCTTTAGATCAAAAGCAAAAGTCTATTCCCAATCAAGGAATATTAAAAAAAATCAATCTGCAAAAATAGGGCCTAAAATTTAGAACTGTCCTCAGATGAATAGTTTCAAGAAGGTATTCTTTGTTGTCCAATCAGCATAAATTAAAGTGTATATACATATATATATATATATATATATATATATATATATATATATAATTTTAAAAAGGAAATGAACTATGAAAAATTGACCATTTTTCAAGAAATTATAAAATAAATCTGAATTATATTCATTTAAAAATTGAAGCATAAAATAAGTGGAAAATGAGAATGGGGAAAACATTAAAAACAATTTACACAAATTTCAACTCTAACTCAAGACAACCTGATACATCAAATAATCAGCCTCCATCACCAGCCCCCTTGGATTCATCCCTCTTAGCATTCTCATCAAACCCTGCTCCAAAACGGCCTGGTGCTCTCTAAGTCCACTGTATTACATTCATCCTGGATCTCTCTTCAGCATCATCCCAAGGATTCTCTTCACAGATCACATGGTGTGAGCTGAAAGCTTGGTTCATTAGTCTTTAACATTGCTAAATACACACTTAAAAATACACGAATTCTTTGGCTTCAAGTTCTGATTTATACAGTGTTTTGGCTGCTGTTCAACTTTAAATGTTTCATAATCTTTAACTTTCTTCTTTGGCCCATGAATTTTCTTATGTATATGCTTTATATCTGTGAGAGAGACACTCTTTGTATATTTAAGTTATTACAGAAAACTTGAACTAATGTTAATTCTCTGGTTGAGGAGTCCTTTGTGGCCTACTGTCTAGTTAAATATTGTCATGTTATAGTATGCTTGAAAAAAAAAGTATATTCTCTGCTTGTTAAAGGAATCTAGTGTCCCCCAAAATGTATACATACACTTTGAATAATTATAAAGGCAGTGTTTATTAAAATACATTTCATTTTCAAAACAGATCTATCTGCTTTAAAAGTGTATATACATTTTTTGGGGGGGACACCCTGTATTTATCAACCATCCATCCATCCAACCAATCTTATTACAATATAATGTTCAAACATTCTATTTTCTTGCTGTATTCTCATTGACTTACTATTTGGTTTTTGAGAGAGGTGTTTTAAAAACTTTCAATATGAATTTCAAATTGTAATTGAGTCAATTGTTGTTTTCTGCATTTTGAGGTATGTTGTCAGGTGAATACAAGTTCTCAGAATTATTATATCTTCCTAGTTATTTGGTCTTCCCTATTCCAAGCCAACACTCATTGTCTTAAGGTGTATTTTTTGAATGTTAATAAAAGTCCCTCAGAAGTTATATTTTAATTCATATTTGTCTGGTATATTTTTTTGTTTCCAAATTTTGTGATAATTATGTTTTAGATGTGTTTCTTATAAATAACAGAAAGTTCAACTTTGGATTTTATAGAATCTAGAACCTGTCTTTTAATAGTGGAATTTATGTGTATATGATTAATTTACTGATTTATTTTTATCATCTTATTTTTTTTTCTGATTTTCTATGTATTTATCATTTGCTCCATTTTACTGTGTTTAACATTCCTTTAAAATCTGCTTAATCACTCAAAATATTAATTTTATATTAATTTTTATTTCATGTTTTGTGATAATCCTTTTTTTGTTGTTGCTGATGACTATATCACATTAGGTAATTCTTATGGCTGGAATTCTTATTTTGAACTTATCTTCAAAGGGGGTATTCTTCCCATAAGATTCCCATCTATCTACATGAGCTTTGCATTACCTTCTGAATTGCTTAGAATTTGCTTTTGCAAGAGTTCAGCAATTATTTATGACAATCGTTTGCCTTGAAATTCCTGTGTTTTGGGGACAGGAAAGTTCTAACTCAATTAAAAAATGTGCACAGGAGGCTCCACATAGGCAGTAAGGCAAATCCATAGAACTTGTACACAGGAAAAATGACCTCCATGGCCAATGAAGTAAAACCCTGGCCTCAGTTATCTTTTCCTTTCTATACCTGGAGGTGCTGTGACCCCCAAGCCCCTTACTTGTCTCAGCATTTCTATTTACCTGGAATGGGAGAGAGGATCATGTCACAGTTAGTCCAGAAATCCATACAACACTTTTGTATCAGTAGTATTACTTTCATGAATATCATTTGGTATTTACTGAGTAATCAGCTCAGCACAAATGTGAATGACAGGATAGTCATGTCTGCCCACTTTGAGTTTATAAAAGGCCTGTGGAATATCCATCAATATCCTCAGCAATTTCAACATGAAATATTACCACTATTCCAATTTTCTATCAGGACATAAAATCCTCTAATTCCATAGTATCTTTTTCATAATACTTTTGAATTGAATAAAATATAATCAATTATATCCAGTGATTACCCAAATCACAGACATGTTCATCACCTCAAGAAATGAGATTTTCAGAAACAATATCTCCTTAGAGAAACTAATTTTACTCTAAGAGGTTATGCTCATTTAAATAGAAAGATTATTTCCGTATGTTCAAGATCAGGCAAATTTCACATTTATTTTCATCTTGAATTGAAAAATGGTAACTAATTTTGCATGTTTGTTCAAAGTTGTAAAAATCTGGGATGCTATTTTATAATAGGATTATCTTAAATCCTTACCTAATAAGATAATGGTTTCTCCTTAGCTGGTTTGGCTCAGTGGATAGAGCGTTGGCCTGCGGACTGAAGGGTAGCGGGTTTGATTCCAGTCAAGGGCATATGCCTGGGTTGCTGGCTCGATCCCCAGTAGGGGTCGTGCAGGAGGCAGCTGATCAATGATTCTCTCTCATCATTGATGTTTCTATCTCTTTCTCCCTCTCCCTTCCTCTCTGAAATCAATAAAAATATATATTTTTTAAAAGATAATGGTTTCTTTAACGTTTCACATTATTTGGACTCTTTGGAGTAAAAAATACAACATTTTAATTATTTATAATTAAACATAACATAAACAAAAATGAAACACAATCATAACTTACATATTATCCATAAAGTAATTATATATTCCTAAAAGTTTCATATTATCAGCTATAATTATGAGAGTTTGCTCTTAATCATTTCTTATATTTAACAAAATCAAATCAATATAATTCATAGATGTATTTTTATTTAATATGAAAAAATATGAAAGATTGAAAAGATTTTTTTACAGAAGATACTTTAATACGTTACATGCTCAAAATATGTCCTAAGCTTGTAAAATGTTTAACATTTCCTATTATTAATCTTAGTAATGTCTAAAGAGTAATAATTTTTGACTTTTGAAAAGAATAATTTATTGGAAATATTATTCTGTAAAACTTGTGTAACTAAAATATATTTGAAGAACAACTTAAATATGTTAAATTCAACTTAAATATGTGATAATACAATAAATTAATTATTATAGATTCTATTTCAAATTTCATGGTAATTTAATACCAAGTTGAAGTATTTTTCTATTTAGTAAATTCTTATGCACTTATCAAAGGCCCTTATGGTGAATAAAACTTCTTAATAGAACAAATTTCTTTCTAAGAATCAGGGAATTTACAAAATTATCCTTTCAATTAACAACCAATCGTTTTGTTTGTATGTTTTTTGTCTTTGTTTTTGTTTTGTTTAAGAAACTTAATGCCCTCTATAATAGAATTTCTTTAAGGATTCCATACTAAAGATCTTTGTCATGCTGGCTAGATTTTCTAAGACCTTAATAATTCTGTACATTTACAAAAACATAAACCTTCTACTAGCTACCAGCATTTTCAAAGCCACACTGCTCTCAGGAGACATGTTTCTCATGTCATAGCCCAGTGGTCAGCAAACTCTTTAGTTAACAGAGCCAAATATCAACAGTGCAATGATTGAAATTTCTTTTGAGAGCCAATTTTTTTAAACTTAAACTATATAGGTAGGTACATTGTTATTAACTTAATTAGGGTACTCCTAAGGCTTAGGAAGAGCCACACTCAAGGAGCCAAAGAGCCGCATATGGCTCGCGAGCAGCAGTTTGCTGACCACGGTAGACCATTAGGAGTTGCGCATGTTTTGGTTATTGAAGTTATAAATATCAGAAGTCTACTGATATAATCCATGATTTATATTTTTATATTTGGTCTTTTCCCTGAAATAATCTATGCTTTATTTTGTTTTGTAGTGCTTTGTTAACAGGTATACAAATATAGAAATGTGTCCATTTAGAGACAGTTTCATTAACAAAGTTTGATTACTGCCCTAGCTGGTTTGGCTCAGTGGATAGAACTTCAGCCTGTGGACCTAAGGGTCCCGGGTTCAATTCCAGTCAAGGGCACATGCCCAGGTTGTGGGCTTGATCACCAATAGGGGGCGTGCAGGAGGCAGCCAATCAATGAGTCTCTCTCATCATTGGTGTTTCTATCTCTTCCTCTCCCTTCCTCTCTGAAGTCAATAAAAATATATTTTAAAAAATAAAGTTTAATTACCAAATTTGGCAATGCTGATGACTAAAAAGATACCAATGAACATTAACGAATCAGTTTGTACAACTCTGGGTCAATCTAAAGAGCACCCTTATTTGAGACTTCCTACCCTATTTATTCAGAATAATCTTTCTTTTTTCAGACTAAGACAACTGAGAAACACAAATTCTTGGATATAAACTACTAGAAGGAGGACTGACACTAGAACTGAGGGACTCCAAAACAGCAGCGGGGACTATTGCAAACAGCCACAGATGTCCACCACCTGACAGCCAACATGCTGACTGACCATGGGGGAAGTGATGATAGTCCTCTGACCCCACAATACTTGTCATAATGTATAAGTAACCATCTGTTCTTTGTTTCTACAAACTCAATAATTTTCGAGATGTATTCACATGGAAAAAACATGGATTAAAAACAAAACAGTATTTGCCATTACTATCATCTTTGCATGAAATAACTGTTATGTGTTTCTTGTATGTTAGGTGAATTTTATTATTTCTTAAAATATAATCACGATATTCTCTTTCATAGGTTGACAATGATCTTACATTAATTATCAATATAAAAGCCTTTTACATTGGTACTGGAATATAGACAATGATTCTTACACAATCTGATCCCTGTTGTAAAATGTCATATGTGGAGTGACTCAAAAAGAAAACAAGACTTCTTTTTAAATGGAAAAACAGCTATTAGATTGTGGAATCCATCTGCTGTCATGTACTTCCGCCTAGCACAGAAGCAAAACAGAACACTACTAAAGATGGTGCCCTAGTCCTTGACTTGGGAGAAATCCCTGTTTCACAGATTTAAAGTTATTGAATGTAGTCAGCATTTCGTAAATTGTTTTTAAGAGAAAAATAAAACCTCTTAGCATTTTTCCTTAGGCATGCTTCCTCATACAATGAGATTATTATAGAGGCACCATATCTTATTTATAAAAACTTCCAAACTGCACTTGAGTAAACAAACTATTCGCCATATAATGTACTATCCACCTAAATGCAGATTCTTAAAAAACTGTCAGTTGGATGGACAACAAATTTCAAAATAAGTATAGGCATTTTAAATAACAGAATATCCAAAGTCTGTGGGTATTTTTAAATAACTCTTCATTCATATACTAGTGGTGACTACCTTACTTTCTCTTTATCAAAAATTATTTACATTCTTAAATGTTCATAGCACTGTTTATGTAATAAAAACATATTTAAATCAATACTTCTCCAAGGAGGTTTTAGAAGCATGTGGCTATGGGCCAAGAAAGGGGACACAGCAATCTGTGTAATCAATCTGACACATAAAATGAAAATTTAACTCAAGCTGGAAACTGTTCTTAGTATTAAGACAATCACATGTACAATATGGAAGAGCATATCAAAATCAAAGCTATATTTAATTTCATTTTGTTTGTTTTTTAATATATTTTTATTGATTTCAGAGAGAAAGGGAGGAGGGAAAGAGAGAAACATCAACGATGAGAGAGAAGCATTGATTGGCTGCCTCCTGCAGGTCCCCTACCGGGATTGAGCCCGCAGCCCAACCCGAGCATGTGCCCTTGACCGGAATCGAAACCAGGATCCTTTAGTCCACAGGCCGATGCTCTATCCACTGAGCCAAGCTGGCTAGGGCTTTAATTCCATTTTCAATCAAAATAATGCATGTCCATAGTTTAAAAAACAAAGAGTTCTACAAGATTTATAATGAACAAGTCCCATTGTACTCCCACTACCCAAACTCTAGCTCTACAGAAGCAGCCCCTTTCAATGCTTTTAACTACTTTTCATGATTTTCAATTTTACCCATTTACTACTGATTTCCTCTAGTCTTTTCTTCAATCTATTCTCTACACAAGATGTGTATTTAACTCTTCCACAACTCCTCATTCCCAATTAATTTTTTCAGTTTCCAGTCATCCACTAGTTATATTTTTAATAAATCATTTTAGTTTTTAAATAGTTATGAATGTGCAATTATATAGTACAAGGCTGAACTATGTAATACATCATGACATTCATATACAAAAAAAAAAAAAGAATCTAGACACAAACCTTATACCCTTCACAAAAACTAACTCAAAATGTATTATAGACCTAAACGTAAAGTATAAAACTAAAAACTCCTAGAAGATAACATAGGAAAAAAAAACCTAGATGACTTTGGATATGGCAGTGAGCTTTTAGATACAATACCAAATACACAATTCACCAAAGAAATAACTGATAAGCTAAACTTCTTTAAAGTTAAAAACTTCTGCCCTAAAAAGGACAATGTCAAGAGAATGAGAAAACAAGTCACAGATTGGGAAAAAATATTTACAAAAGACAAATATGATAAAGGACTGTTATAAAAATGTATAAAGATCTTTTAAAACTCAACAATAAGAAAACGAACAACCTGAAAAAAGAAGCAAAGACTTTAACAGACCACTTTCCCAAAGAAATACTGATGGCAAATAAGCATATGAAAAGATGCTACACAGTATATGTCATCAAGGAAATGCAAAATAAAATAATGAGATGCCACAAAACACCTATCAAAATGACCCAAGTCTAAAACATGGACAACACCAAATGTTGCCATAGTTGTGGGACAGCAAGGACCCTTTCATTGCTGGTGGGATTACAAAATAGTATTGCCAGTTTGGAAGACAGTTTGGGAGTTTCTTATGAAAGTAAACATACTCTTACTCTAAGATCTAGCAATCACACTCTTTGGTATTTATTCAAAAGAGTTGAAAACTTAAAAAACCTGCATATGGATAGCTTTATTCATAATTGCCTAAAGTTGAAGCAACCAAAATGTCATTTCAGTAGGTTAACAGATAAACTATGGAATATTCAGACAATGGAATATTATTCAGCAACAAAATAAAAAGAGCTATCATGTCATGCACAATATAGAAGAACATTCAACGCATATTACTAAATGGATAAAAGAAAAAGCCAATCTGAAAAGGCTATATGCTATATAAATTTCTATATGACATCCCGGAAAAGATAAAACTATAAAGACAGTAAAAAGATCAGTGGTTGCCAGGAGTTGGGGACAGGAAAGGTGTAAGTAGGCAGAGCACAGGGGATTTTTAGAGCAGGGAAAATACTCTATATGAAACCATAATTGTTGGATATATGACAGTATACATTTGTCCAAAACCACAGAATGTACAACACCAAGACTGAATCCTAACATAATGATAGACTTTAGATAATAATGATGTGTCAATGTAGGTTCATCAATTTTAACAAATATACCACCCTGGTGGGGGATATTGATAATGGGGGAGGCCAAACTAGTCTATCATGAGAGAAACCAGATGAGTGGTTACCTATAGGGGATGAGGATGAACTGGATGGGGACACATGAATATTCTGTGCTGATGTTAAAATTCTGTATCTTCATTGAGGTGGTGGTGCATACATTTTTAAAACTCACCAAATTATACATCTAAGATCTCTTCATTGCAGCATATCAATTTTATAAGAAACTCTGGCCCTGGCTGGGTAGCTCAGTTGGTTAGAGTGTCGTCCCCATTCACTAAGGTTATGGGTTGGATCACCGGTCAGGGAACATATAAGAATCAACCAATGAATACATAAATAAGTGGAAAAATAAATCCATATTGTTTTCTCTCTTTCTCTCTGCATATATCTAAAAATAGATTATTTTGCAATAATTAACACTTTGCCAAATAAATACTGAGGATTTCAGTTTGGGACATGTTTAAGTCATAGATATGAGATACGCCCTAATTTCAACTTTTCCTTCTTTGACTAATAAAAATTATTTTTTTTTAGTAAGGTTCATTGATTTCTTAGAACTTTTCACTCCCTAAAATTATTATCACACTAAGATACTTAATTAGATTGTGTTTGTTAGTATTTCTCAGGAATGACTTTTGGTTCTTTTTAAATTATATAATTTAGAATATTTTCATATTTTAATGCTGAAGAAGTACTATTACCTTTTAAAGAATAACTACCATAACTTAGTTAATAAATGTCATTCACAGGGTATTGCTCCATTTGCTTAATTTTTAAAGTTTTTATATTTTATATGTTGTTTACTAATGCTAGCTCATCTCTGACATATTTTTGTTTTCTTGTAGATAACCATTTTCACAAAGAAACAGTTTTATTACTTCATAATAGTATTTGCATATAACACAGTAGATGGCAAAAAAATTGTTTTGAGATATCAATTTATCAGTTTTTCTCTCTCTGTTAAATGTCTTAACTCCCACAGAAGATCCTTTGTGGTATCCAGGACTTAAATTTGTGCCTAGTGAAAAAATTATTTGGACAGCACAAAAATTTGGACAGCACAATACTGTAAAATTCTTGAATACCAAGGATATACTGAGAGTCATGGGCTTTCTGTGTTAGTTTTCACAGAAAATCTTTATTTTATCACTTAGTTTTATTGCTTTTCCAATTACACTAAAAGCATATTAATAATATTAACATACTAGTCTAATACAGCTAGTGTTTTTAAGAATTCTTATACCCATATTATTAAAAATCCCACAATGTTTAGAAAAATAAAGCAAAAGGAAACAAAAATAAGAGCATAAAACTCAGTCAGAAATGAGCTATTACACAAAACACATAAAGTGAAGACATATGTAGTAACTAGGACTGAAGTGTCTATTATATAACTATTATTTACTCAACTATATGACATGTAATTTGTTACAAGCAAAAATACAATTATAATCATATTTGTTAATTTGTTTCAGATGACACTGACACAAACTCACAATTATATAATTACATAATACAGTAATGATGTAATTTCATAATATATACTCAAAATTAAATAGCATTATGTATGCCTGATAAACCTTTCATTATTCTACTGGAATTCCCTTCTCTTCCATGTTTGTGTTCTGTGCATCAAAATAAAAAAGTATGAGTATTCCTAAATGTAAGTTGTTCAAATTATTCTTAAAAAACCCTCTTACCTTATTTAATAGTCAAAAAAGACCTATGGAAAACACTGTAAGTGTAATTTAAAAGCAATATTAGAAGTGCCAGTTAGGGTCCTCTACCCATTTTATTTAGATTGTTTGTATTTTTGTTGCTGAGTGTGTGAGTACTTCATATATTTTGTTGGGAATGTAAACTGCTACAGCCACTATGGAGGTTTATCAAAAAATTAAGAGGAGAGTTACCATATGACCCAGTTCTTGGATATCTACCTAAAAAATTTGAAAATCTATATTCATAAAGATATCTGTGTCTCTATGTTCATTTCAGCATTATTCATGGTGGCCAACACATACAAAGAACTAAAGTGTCCTTCAATAGAAGACTGGATAAAGAAGATGTGTTACATATATACAATGGAATACTACTCAGCCATAATAAATATGAAATACTGCCATTTGTGACAATAAGGGTGGATCTTAAGAACATCTAATATGCTAAGTAAAATAAGTGAGACGGAAAAAGTGGAGAACCATATGTGGGATGTAAAACTTAAAATGAATAAGCAAAACAAACAAAAACTCATAAACACAGACAACATATGGCAGTTATCAGAGGGAAGGGGGGATAGGAAGGTAGTAAAAGATAAAGGGGACCAAATATATGGTGATAGAAGATTTGATTTTGGGTGGTAAACACACAATGCAATATACATGATGCATTATTGAATTATACACTTAAAACCTAGATAATTTTATTAAACAATGTCATCCCAATAAAATAAATAAATAATAAATAAATAAATAAATAAATAAATGTAATACGTTGTAGAAATTACTATTACTAGCATTTAGGTCTTCTGGAGACCCAAAATCTATCTGTAAGACTCACATATACTATGTGGATCATTACATAAAAGGCTTTTTGCTTTCTATACAAAGAAAAAAATCAACTTAAAATAAGAATAAATATAGCAGTGGAGGCAAAGAAAAATATGAGTAAAAGAAAAAAATAAGGGTTTTGTAGAGGTTATGACCATAAGAACCACATAAATCATAACATACCAAACATTTCCTTAAAATGAAGTCTATTAAATGATAAATCTCCCAGGAATGCAATGAAAGCTCCATCACTTAAGTTGAGAACTAGCCCAGACAAAGCACTTGAGAAATCTCATAGGGACCAGTCTAGTATTGGCAGGGGAATTGCTTGATGAATTTCTTAAATTTTCAACTATGTTTGTCATTCAAAACACAAAATAGATAGGTTACATTCCCTGAAGAATATATCTGTAAATAAATGATGAATAAAGACCTCATGTCAAAATGAAATGTTATGTTCTTCACAATTTGCCCTGCTAACAATTTCAAAATTAAATAATGAACAGTTCTTTTGCATTGAACATACTTCATTCACAACTGACTTGTCAGTTATACTATCTAGTCTTATTTACTCTTCTATCTTTAAGCTTCCAATTTCCAGGAAGCATTTAACTAATTAGTAAAATTAATATGTAAAAAATACATGAATGTTACAGTTCATACTGCCTATGTAAAGCCAGAGAGAAAAAGAGCTAAAATAGCAAAATGCTTAAGCAAATATCCTAGAAATACATGTTTTTAAAATAATTTTGAAATACTTCATTCTTTTTTTCAGAAAAAATTTAATATATTTTTTATTGATTTCAGAGAGGAAGGGAGAGGAAGAGAGAGATAGAAACATCAATGATGAAAGAGAATCATTGATTGGCTCCTCCTGCAGGCCCCCTACTGGGAATCAAGCCCACAACTCCAGGCATGTGCCCTTGACCGGAATCGAACCCAAGACCCTTCAGTCCACTGAGCTAAATCAGCTAGGGCAAATGTATCATTCTTTTTAAAAAAGGTTTTTCTTATATTTTATCTTAGTACCAAAATAAATTTGACATTCAAATTATGTATATGTTTTTAAAGTATTCCATATGCTAAATTACCATTAGTTAATCATATTCTAATGTCTATTCTTACATGTATAACAGTGTTAAGTGTAGTTTTGATGTATTGGAAAAATGTCTAACTATGATTCACCCACGAACTACTTCCTCACTTAAACTTTGTATCACTCTTGTTAGATTAGTCTAAGCTGAATCTTCACATGTGAGAATTAAATCCATTGAGGACAGAATTAAAGATTCAATGAACATTTTTTACTTTACATTTAACTAGTTTCCAATTTCACATCATGCAAGACAACATAAAATCAATGCTTGCAAACCCCTTTTAAGGTAAACAGTTAAGTGACATGTATGGAGCAATTAGTTTTGTACATTACTTGCCCGAATACAGGGACTGAGGGAAAGCTTCCTAAGGATAAAAGTAACATTTTGTTGTATTATTATAATCTTCCCTTCTTTAGAAATACATTAAAGTTATCTTCAGCGAGTCTGATGAGGACTTCCCCAATATATTTAGATGCATATCTTGAATATATTGGAAATTCATACTCCTCGGATACACTGAGAATCATACCTTAAGTGTATTTCTACCAGGCAAAAATATGAAAAGCCTTTTTAGTAATTTAACTTTTTTAATACTTTATTTTTAGTGCAGTTTTAGGTTCACAGCAAAATTATGAGAAATTTCACATATACCCCCATACATGTATGGCATCCCCCAGCAGACCGTGCTGGGAGCTGCCTGCAGGTTGGGCTTGCCTGCTCCCCAGCCACGGTGGCGACAGCCAAGCAGGCCATGCTGGGAGCTGCTTGGGAGCTGCCTATGGGCCACGCTTGCCTGCTCCCAGGTCGCCGTGGCGCTGGCCAAGCAGGCTGTGCAGTGATGGGGGCTGCCTCCTCTCTGCTGTCAGTCACCACAGAGGCGATGAGGTTAATTTGCATACTCACTCCTAACTGGCTGGTGGGCATTGCGAAGGTATGGTCAATTTGCATCTATCTCTTTTATTAGTGTAGATTGTATTATTTATTGTATTATGTATTATGTTATAATACCGAATATGCTTGTTTAAACTATATCCATCCTCTTACCCCCTTCTCAACCCCAAAGCTGAGAATTATTTTCTTTTTTTAAAAATATATTTTATTGATTTTTTTACAGAGAGGAAGGGAGAGGAATAGAGAGTTAGAAACATCAATCAGCTGCCTCCTGCACACTCCCTACTGGGGATGTGCCCGCAACCAAGGTACATACCCTTGACCAGAATCGAACCTGGGACCCTTCAATCCACAGGCTGACACTCTATCCACTGAGTCAAACCAGTTAGGGCAAATTATTTCTTTTAAAACAATGAGTGGAGAGGTAAAGGAGAGAATTTGGACAAGGTTAGAACATCAGCAAGAGTACAGAACAGAAAAATAGTGTGTTTTTAGGGAGAAACTAGATAAATAAAAAGCCATAAGATTGGGAATAAGAAATGAAGGGGTATCAAAGCATAGGACAGGTAATGGGTGCCTTAAAGGCTATGTTAAGAAGTTTGAGCCCTATCCTATATAGAACTGAGCTTATAGGCATTTGTTACAGCACCTCACAGGAAACGAATACCTGGTTTTTATATTAGATAGATGGAAACATATTATGGAAAAAAAAATACCAAATGTCTCCATAAAATTAAAAAGGTTCATTAATATATATTTTATTTTTTTAAATATGTGTACTATTTCAAAATTAGATTTTGAACCCTATAAAAAATATACATCATAAACATGACAGTATTTTCTCCACAGGATAGCATTTTATGAGAATAGTATATACTAGTCAATGTCACAAATGAAAGAAAAGATGTGAGACCAGAATATTATTTATTATGCAGGTGGCTTTCCTCCTAGTATTCCAGGCTTACATAGTGTCAAATTATGATATAGCAAGAACAAGAATTGTCACTGAACCGAATCCAGAAGAAATTATCTTTTCCTTTGCAATAAAGTTTATAATAGATGCTATCAATGAAAAGTTTTTACATGTACATTTTTTATCAGACTCTAAAGCTGATGAGTTGAAATTATACCCATGAAAACTATAGAATCTTTAGTTAATATAAATATGAAGGAAGCTATTTTAGTTTACTTGTGCCTGTATTGAAAAACAATAAAAAAATTCTGTATTTGAAACCAGTTTTCCATTTTGATTGTCAATGTTCTATGTCCACTATTATTTTCAATAAACACATTTTGGCTGAAATTTACCACTAGGTAGAGTTCTAAAACTGAATGGAAGATCAGGTGTCAGTACATAATGTTACCTCAACATGCAGCTTGACGTGGAATCAAGAGTTACGTTTTATAGTACAGATTCAATTCAGCAAAGATTATTCAAAACCTGACATAATTAAAATATTTTCTCTATGCATCGCGTTCCTAAAGCACTTTGTCACTACAGATCTGCAATTGACCCCAAGGAGTACTCCAAAGTGGAGCTGTGGTCAGCCAGTGTTGGTAGAACTACTTATAATTCCATAAGAATGGCCTACATTTATTCTTTTCTAAACCTATATACCCCAAAATATTCTAATTCACAACTAACATTTTTAAGAAATTTTTTAAAAAATGAAACAATAGTTCTATAATGAAATAGCTGTTACCAAACTATAAAATATTGAAAATGTTAATTCCAATGCTATTAATGATAGTTCAATATTGATTTTTGATTATTCAAATTTAAAAAGGTATATCCACACTTGTTTTATGTCAGGAATTTTTTTAATTTTTAAGGGACTAAGATATTTCCCCCTTCCTAATTTAAACTTAAGGCCTAAGAATATTTAACTGCATATGTAGGTACAATTGTCACAGGACTACAAATATATTTATTTTACATATTGCTTAGGTAAGTAAATGAAAATTAAATATAAAGAATGTTCTGGAAAGATCCATGCTTTTTTTTTTTATTAAGTTTTTAATGTTGAGACAATTGTGGATTTGCATGCAATTGCAGAAATAGTACAAAGAAAGAGATCCTGTGTACACTTTACCCAGTTTCCCATATGGTGACATCTTGTAAAACTATAGTGCAACTTCACAACCTAGAAATCAACATTGATACAATCTATCCATGTTAACCAGGTTTCCCCCGTTTTTCCTGTATTCATTTTTGAGTGTGAGTATTAAGCACTCTGTAATTGTATTTCATATATATTGTATCCATCTCCAGACGAAGAACACATTCCATTACCATAGTTCTAGTACCACAAGAATCCCTTGTGATTCTTTATCCTTAACCCCTGGCAATCACTAATCTGTTCTCCATCTCTATAATTTTGTCATTTCAAGAATTTTGTGATATAAATGGAATCAATTTGAGATTGGCTTTTTTCACTCCACATAGTTCCCTTGAGATTCGTCCAAGCTGTATATATAAATAGTTCATTTGCTTTTATTGGTTAGTATTCAATTTAAATGTACCACAGTTTGCTCAACCATTCACAAGTTAAAGGACATATGGGTTGTTTCTAGTTTGGGAATACTAAAAATAAAGCTGCTATAAACATTATTAAACAGTTTTTGTGTGAACGTAAGTTTTCATCTGATTGCTACTTCGTTAAGTCTATGTTTAGTCTCATAAGAACCAGCCAAGTTGTTTTCAAGAGTGAGTGTGACTATTTATATTCCCACCAGCAAAACATGTGTGATATTGTTTATCCACATCCACACCAACATTTGTCACTGTTACTATTTTTTGAGTCATTTTGATAGATGTATAGTGATATGTCAGTGTGTTTTAACTTGCACTTCTTTAATAGCTGAGTATTGTTTCATGTGCTTATTTGCCATATATGTATTTTCCTCAATAAAAGGCCTGTTCACGTCTTTTGCCCATTTTTCTAATCGAATTATTTGGTACTTTACATTTGGTACTTTTACTATTGCATCTTGAGAGCTTTTTATATATTTTGGACACTAATCCTTTGTTGGATATATGGTTTGCAAATATTTTCTCCAATGTATAGCTTGTCTTTTCACCATCTTCACAGGGTCTTTTGCAAAAAAAAAGTTTTTAATTTTTTGAAATCCATTTTATCAATTTTTCGCTATATAAATCATGCTTTTGGTGCCAAATCTAAGAACTTTTTACCTATACCTAGATCCCAAAGATGTTTCCTTATGTTTTCCTTTCTAATAATTAGATACTCTCTTATATTTAAACCTGTAATCCATTTTTAATTTTTATAAAAGGGATGAGGTTTAGATCAAGCTTTATTGTATTGCCTATGGATACTCCAGCACCATTTGTTGAAAGGCTATCTTTCCTCCATTGAATTTTTTTGCACTTTTGTCAAAATCAGTTAGGAAAAAATGCATAAGGTTGGGGAGTAGTCTCAGGTGGCTGTAGTGGTTTCCACTTCAATTCTCTTCATCATCTTCCCCAAGGAGAATCACAAGCAACTAAAAATTCTGTCACATAATTTTAGATTGGCATAAATCTTAAGCAAATTGGAGCAGAACCATATTGTTAGGCTTGTCTCTGAGGCATTCCCTGGTTCCTTGACACACAGCTGACCATTCGCTGGCAATAACTGCATCAGGACTTTTATCTACTTTGACTATAATACTCAATTAAAGTAAAATAATTTCTTGAAAACATAAATTGAATATATTCAAGTGGGTCTATTTCAGTGGTTCTCAATTCTGTTCTATTGATCTGTGTCTATGTCTCTGCCAATACTATACTGTCTTGATTAGTGTAAATAGCAAGCTTTCATATCAAGTAAAGTGATTCCTCCCACTTCACTCTCCTTCGTCAAGATTGTTTTGGGTATTCCAGTCTGTGCCTTTCCTTTTAAATAAAATTTAGAATTTGACTGTCTACAGAAAAATTTTCTGTGATTTCATAGAAATTGCTTGGAATCTATGGGTTAATTGGGGAGAAATATAATCCTTATTACATGAGTATTCCAATCATGAACACAATGCACCTCCCTACATGAGTACTTCATTTTCTTTGGAGCAACAGTCAACATTTTTAAATTTAAGCTCCTAAATGTTGTTTCAAAGTACTTTTTTTTTTTAAAATATATTTTATTGATTTTTTACAGAGAGGAAGGGAGAGAGATAGTTAGAAACATCGATGAGAGAGAAACATCGATCAGCTGCCTCCTGCACATCCCCCACTGGGGATGTGCCCGCAACCCAGGTACATGCCCTTGACCGGAATCGAACCTGGGACCTTTCAGTCCGCAAGCTGACGCTCTATCCACTGAGCCAAACCGGTTTCGGCTCAAAGTACTTTTTAACTGGCTTACCTTTGCTAGAGAAAATGGTTAAAGACTTTGAAACAGGCAAAAGATATTTGTCAGTGTCTTTTCAATGGAATGTTGGATGTTCTCTAGAGAACATCCCAGGTTATCTATCCGATTCTATGGAGGTGTACAAATAATGACTGTCTTCTATAACTTTGTAAGTTTTTAAAAATCTAAAAGTATAATGGCTTTGCTCATAGAAATGCATTTTGTCTGACATAAATACACCAATTTCCACCCACTGAAAAGATGATTACAAACATTATATTGCCGTACAGAATATTACCCAGTTTTACACTGATTAAAGTTTACTTCAGCATTACTGATTACATATGCATACACTATTTTCCTTTGAAACAGTTTTAATATCTTACAGGTTCCCACATTAATTAATGTGTTAAATAAAACCTTATATGGATTCATTTTATATTTATAATGTTATGATTTTATCTTTTTTGAAATTATACTTTAATAGATTTCATAAAAACCAAAGTTGGTTTCATTTACTAAACTACCTCTATAGGAGTTTACTTTCCTTGTTAGGCTATGCAGGTATGAATTTCCTGCTGTACAATTGCCAAATGGTAAAACTGGCAAAGTACTTAATGCAAGGGTCTGCAAACTTTCTCTGTTAAGGGTCAAACTGTAAATATTTTAGGCTTTAAGAATTTTACAGTTGTCTGTCACAACAATTCATTCCTGCCCCATGTTGCATAAAAGCAGCCACAGACAATATGCAAACCAATGAGTGTGGCTGTGTTCCAATAAAACTTTATTTACAAAAACGAGGCAGGTAGAATTTGGTCCACAAACGTAGTTTGCCAACCCCTGGCCTAATGTGCTGCTGTATTAGAAAAACATATTTAAAAAAAATGTTTTTCCCAAAATAACTCCAAAATTAATAAGCAAACCACTCCCATGGATCTATCAAGGATGGAATGGCTGTCTCCTGTTTACAGCATTGCCAGTTGCTTCCATGCAATGCCTGGAGAGTTCATTACAGCTCCACCCATTTCTCACAACATGTCTAGATACTCTGACAAAGATCCATTGATGATTATTTTTCCTCCTCACACTGATAGAATTAGAAGAGTGATTAATCTTCTGAGTAAAGCGTTTATGATATTTTCAAGCCTACTGTTTTGTACGAGAAACTACTACTTGTCTAATAGCAAAACATGCTGCTATTAGAAATTTGACTTCCCATGAAAGTATTCAAAGTTTAGTGCGCAAATGAAAACTGGGAGTTTTAAGAACTATCCCAGAGAACATGACAACACTCATATAAGCATTTCTCTATTTTTTCAAAAATACCACACTTTAATTGAGCCAAACACTGATCAATGATCTCATGCATTTATGCTAAGTACTATGTATACATGGCCCATGACCTCAAATAAAGTAAAGCACAGCATTTAAGAGAGGTGGGTTAAGTGATGGCAATACCTATGTCAACAAAGAGGGTGCTAAGGAAATGTATGGCTTGAGAAACCAAGAGGCATGTGTTGATAACTGAACTAAGTCTCAAAGTACTAGGAGTTAGTCAGGATAAGGATAGTGAGAGAACTAGTAGCACAAGCAAAGGTAATTTCTTGGTGGAAGTAGACAAGGATAGTAGGAGCAAAACAGATCATAAAGGACCTCATATGCTATGCTAAAAAGTTTAATTTTTATCAGAAAGCTTCTGAGAATTATTAAATTATAATTTTAATAAGTCTTTATAAATTACATGCATTTTAAATAAGCAATGTAATTCTAATTGCTTTCAAAATTGTAGTTACAGTCATGGTGACATAGTAAAGGAAAACAAATATAGCTGATGGCAACTTCTGCTAGGCCAATTTACATACTATCAGAAAAATATTACTGTTCCCATGACAAGTAGGCTGAGGCAGAGACGTTTAACAAAATGCCCTAGGCCACACATGGAGTAAAAGGGCTGGATTTGAACTAGGAGTCATCTATCACCAAAGCCCAGGCTCTTTTCCTTACATATTGACAACATTTTATAAACCCTTACCTTAGGCCATCACCACAAGCAGTAAGTGAAGTTACATCACATACATACTTAACATAGGCAATATAAATTCTATAGGCTTATAAAAAATGCACAAACAAATATTCTTGGTACAACATAGCACCTAAATTAAGGGTGACTTTTCTTTTTACCTGGTGGTCAGTGAAAAGAGCCGCAATGTCTTTTATCACTACAGGAAAAACTGCTTATACTGAACATATTGGAAGATAGTGCCATGCATATTATACTTATTGGTAATTTAAAGGACTTCCAAGGATAATTTTGACTACTTTCAACCTTTACCTTAGGCAATGACTTTAACATTTAGCCATCCACTATAATTGTAAAATAATCCACCATGATTTACACTAACTCATTTTCACTTAATCTACCACTCTCTTTGTTGAGGGCCATAGGCAAATAAAACACTTAAAAAGTGCGATATACTTATGTTTATATAAGAATGGTTATGTAGGAATTTTGTTTTTATTTTAAGTAAATCATTTTTTAAAACTTGCTATATTGAAAAACACACAAGCCCAATTTATAATAAGACACATACTGCAATATAAAAAAAATCCTCTTCACCAGCAGACTATGAATTATACAAATACAGAATTCTTGAATAATTATGTTTATCTTTATCATGGAGGCAAAAATTCTAGCCACAATAAACCTAGAAATATTCTGCACTAATTTACAGCTGTGTGACAGACTTCAGAATAAATTTTCAAAAAGTTAGGATATATTTTTGGAATAAATTTCATAGCACACAAGTCAACAATCTTTCTCATTGTTCATATACCATCAATGCGAGAACGTGTGTGTGTCTGTGTGTGTGTGTGTGTGTGTGTGTGTGTGTGTGTGTTTATGTTGAACCCTCAGAAAGTGGTGAATGCTCACATAAGTCTTCAATGCACCCATATTTTCTGTAACAGTATAACTTCATCTTTGAACAGTCTTTTTTACCCTTAATTGAACAGTTAAAGTACCTGGGAAACACTTTGAACTCCAAGTGACCTCTGCTATCCAAACATTATATATTAGACCACACAGTAATATTATCACTCAAACCTTGATCTACCAAATTCTGCTAAGGAAGCTTTTAACACCAAGAGGCTTCCTTTGCAAGGTAAAACACTTAACTCTATTATGATAGACTGCTTTGAACATGCATTATTCAAGGATACTCAATAAAATTGATATCAGAGTGATAGCTGTTTTTTTAATATTCTCAAAAATTTCACTGTAGTAGCAAAACATGGAGACAGATAATACAAATATTTTATTAAAAAAATAATAAAGCTTCATACAGAAAGTTAGATAGTATTTAAAATAAGATGTCTGCCATACTAAAATTAAAGAAAATATTATAATTTAGCTACCACTTAAGATTCAATTTAATTATCAGATTTTAAATTTATATCAAAAATGGTTCTTCCTGATTTTATTATTTTTATTTTTTATTATTTTTATTTATTACTTTTTAGCAGCTCATACACTTGGAAAGATTCATGTCCTTCTAACTTACGTAACTTAGATCAAGCACTAAGTCACAGACCAGCAGTGCTGTTTGTTTAGGTGGCAGCAGCTTAGGTAGCCAAGCCGCAGGAAGGACTCACTGGACTCTCTGTGGGTGGCGCATTTTAGCCCTGCACCTGGGTTAGCGCAGTATACCAAACAAGCTGTTATTTTAATAAAAATAAACACCTTCTGTGCTCATTATTCAAACCCTAAAAAAGTGATCCCTTATTGAACACTTACAACCAGCCAGATAGCAGCTTAGTGAGTTAGCATATCAGTGCATTTATAAATCAGTTACAACACCATTCTTTTGATGAAATATTACCTTGGTTGGGAGTGACTATTTCAAAATACCGAGTCACCCAGATATGCAGCTTCTTTGATCACTGCTTCAAAAGACTAAATGGAGAGCAATAATTATAATTAATAATGTTAGAAATACTTGGAGTTTGTTGTTTTGAATGAATTATTCATTTTGCTTTAAGGATGCCTTTAATCATTATGCTACTATTAAAGTCTAACATGTAATGACATATTCCTTATATATACTTCCTATATCTCAACAATAAAAATACTGTGGACTAGTAGTAAGATAATGCACCATACTTCAACATAGTTCAGTCATTTAAAGAATGCAAGCTATCATGACTAACTAAAAAGAACAAGAGCCCAATGTAAACTCCCTGAACAGCCGAACACAATGTAAAACACTTATATTGTTGGTCTTCTTCCACAATTCCTGGCTCACAGCTTCCCAAACCATTGGGATGTATAAGTGTTGAGAGTGATAAAGATGTCATTTGTTAATTTAGGTGACTTTCAGACCTGATCCAAGGGTTGAAACAGGTTGCCAGAACCAACCACATGATTAGAGGTTTCTGAACTTTCACCCCAGATCTCCAAGGAGGACAAAAGGACATAAAGTTGAGTTTAATTGCCAATGGCCATGACTGAGTCCAGTGATTTTCAACTTTTTCCATATCGTGGCGCATATAAAGTAATTACTAAAATTCTACAGCACACCAAAAATATATATCTTTTGCCAATGTGACCAAAAAAAGGTAAAATTTTGATTCATTCACACGGGACAGCTATTGCTGTGTTGGCTGTTGTCATTTTTTTAATATGACAATCTATGAGAAAATAGGTCAGTGCCCCTGACTAAACAGTCAGGTATTGCATGTTTTAAAAGTTCTTGCAGCACACCAGTATACCGTGGCCCACTGGTTGAAAAACACTGACTTAGTCAATCATGACGATGTAACCAAGCCTCCATATAAAACCCAGGAGGACCGCTCATTGGTCCTTTTTCCAGAAAGCTTCTACATTCAGGAACCAAAACACTCCCATGGGACACCTTTCTGGGCCCCAGGCTCCACAGAGGACAAAAGTTCCTTTGTCCAAGACCTCCTCCTACGTATCTCTTCATCTAGTTGTTGATTTGAATCCCTTAATAATTAACCTGTAAGTAACGTTTCTCAGAGTTCTGTAAGCCATTCTAACATATTAATCAAACCCAGAGAGTGGGTTGTAGAAACCTCTGATTTATAGCCAGTTGGTCACAAGTGCAGGTAACAGCCTGAACTTTCCATTTGCATTATGAATTGGAGCGATGGTTAGCACCTCCAATCAATAGCCAGTTGGTTACAAGAGCAGGTAAGAGCCTGGACTGGTGGCTGGCACCTGAAGTGTGTGTGTTTTAGGGGAGTCTTGTAGTACTGAATGCTTAACCTATGGAATCTGATGCTATCTCTGGGTAGACAGTGTCAAAAGAGAGTTGAATCCTAAGACACTTTGCTGGGGTCAGAGATTGTCTGTGTGTGGACAATCCCCACCACCAACCTTCATGCTGGAATTCAGTCCAGGAACTTCATTTAATCGGTGGGATTAGCCAGAACAAACCTGGCTCACAGAAACATGTGGTTTGGGAAGAGAAATAATGAAACATCAAGAAATGAGGAATCTTTGATTCCTGGGTGGCCACATGATCACCTATGGTATGGAGTACCACTACGCTACAATTAATTACTACTAAAGGTAAAAGTTACCAATAGAATTTCGAGAGGATGCAACTCCTGGGGAGTTGGTTCATTTGATACATAAGAAAATGAAAACTAATAAGAAAAATGTTAAATATATAATTCCCTGGTTATTATTATCTGTAATAGCCAAAATGAAAGTAAAAGAAAGTACTGGGTCTTAATGTTAGACCAAGCTTAGATTTGGGTCAGGGAACCCCATTCACCATGTAGAAAGAAGACTCTCACATTTCAAGATGCATAAAAAGAACCATTAGTGAACTGATGGAAACCTCTGCTAGATACAGAAAGCAATAGGAAATGAAAATATAAATATACTAGAGGCCCGGTGCACTACTCGTGCCCTCTCGCAGTCTGAGAGCCCTTGGAGGATGTCAAACTGACGGCTTAGGACCCCTCCCCACAGGGAGCAGCTCTAAGCCGTCAGTCGGACATCCTTAGCACTGCCATGAAGGCGGGAGAGGCTCCTGCCATTGTGGCTGCGCTTACAAGCCGTGGACCTGGCTTCTGGCTGAGCGGCACTCCCCCTGTTGGTGCACACTGACCACCAGGGGGCAGCTCCTGCATTAAGCGCCTGCCCCCTGGTGGTCAGTGTGTGTCATAGCAACTGGTTGTTCCACCAGTCAGTTGATTTGCATATTAGCCTTTTATTATATACTAGAGGCCCGGTGCACAAAAATTTGTGCACTCGGGGGGGGGGGGGCCCTCAGCCTGGCCTGTGCCCTCTCGCAATCTGGGACCCCTCGGGAGATAACGACCTGCTGGCTTAGGCCTACTCCCGGGTGGCAGAGGGCAGGCCCAATCCCTAGGTGCAGCCCCTGGTCGGGCTCAGAGAAGGGCCGATTGGGGAGTTGGGGCGCCGCCCCGTCATGCACAGAGCAGGGCAGATTGGGAGGTTGTGATGCCACCCTCAGTCACGCTCAGGGTAGGGCCGATTGGGGGGTTGGGGCACCGTCCCCTGTCACACTCAAGGCAGGGTCGATGGGGAGGTTGCGGCGCCACCCCGTCACGCACAGAGCAGGGCCAATCAAGGGGTTGGGGCGCTGCCCCCGTCACACACAGAGCAGGGTCCATCAGGGGGTTGGGGCACTGCCCTCTATCACCCACAGAGCAGGGCCGATCAGGGGGTTGGGGCGCCGCCACTGTCACACTCAGGGCAGGGCCGATGGGAGGTTATGGCTCTACCCCATCACACACAGAGCAGGGCCCGTGAGGGGGGGGAGGGTTGGGGAGCTCCCCCCATCAGGCACAGAGCAGGGCTGCTCAGGGGGTTGGGGCCCCGCCCCCTGTCACACACAGAGCCGCAGGGCGATCAGGGGGTTTGGGCGCTGCCCCCTGTCACGCTGATCCCGGTGCCGGGAGGCATATTACCCTTTTACTATATAGGGTAGAGGCCTGGTGCATGGGTGGGGCCGACTGGTTTGCCCTGAAGGGTGTCCTGGATCAGGGTGGGGGTCCCCACTGGGGTGCCTGGCCAGCCTGGGTGAGGGGATGATGGCTGTTTGCAGCTGGTCACACACCCTTCAGGGTGGGGGTCCCCACTGGGGTGCCTGGCCAGTCTGGGTGAGGGGCTGAGGGCTGTTTTCAGGCTGGGAGTGACTGAAGTTCCCAACCGCTCCTTTTTTTCTTTTTTTTTTTTTATTCTGGGCCAGCTTTACCTTGAGGCTTGGCTCCAGTTCTTAGGCCTCTGCGCGGCTGAAAGTAGGTTTCTGCTTACAATGTTGCCAATCTGCTGGCTGAAGTCCGGCAGTATTTGTTACAATGTTTCTTAAACTGCCCGCTCAGAGGCCTGCAGCCGCAGGCGGGGAACGTTGGTTTCCTCCAACGATCCTCCGTCACTGAGGCAAGCAAGCCTCATGTTAGTTTCAAGCTGCCTGGCTGCCGGCCACCATCTTGACTGACAGTTAATTTGCATATCTTGCTGATTAGCCAATGAAAAGGGTAGCGGTCATATGCCAATTACCATGTTTCTCTTTTATTAGTGTAGACTAGAGGCCTGGTGGCACGAAATTCATGCACTCGGGGGCGGGGGAGTCCCCTAAGCCCAACCTGTGCCCTCTCACAGTCCGGGAACCCTCGGGGGATGTCCGACTGATGGCTTAGCCCACCACCGCTGCTGCACTCGCCAGCCATGAGCCCGGCTTCTGGCTGAGCGGTGCTCCCCCTGTGGGAGTGAACTGACCACCAGGGGGCAGCTCCTGCATTGAGCAGGATCAGGCTGAAACCGGCTCTCCAACATCCCCTGAGGGGTCCCGGATTGTGAGAGGATGCAGGCCAGGCTGAGGGACACTACTGGTGCATAATCAAGGCTGGGGAAGGCCAGGGAGGTTGGCCAGTCAGGGAGGGACCACGGGAGGGCTCCAGAGGGTGTCCAGCCCGTCTTGCTCATTCCTGATTGGCTAGACCCCAGCAGCAAGCTAATCTACCAGTCGGAGAATCTTCCCCCTTGTGGTCAGTACACATCATAGTGACTGGTCGACCGATCGACTGCCCCTGGTGGTCAGTGCACATCATAGTGAGCGGTTGAGCGGCTTTAGCATATCATTAGCATATTATGCTTTGATTAGTTGAATGGATGACCAGACACTTAGCATATTAGGCTTTTATTATATAGGATGATATGGTTATCTTCTATATATATATATGGCTAATATGCAAAGTGTCCCCTCGGGAGTTCAACCGGGAGACTGGGAGACTGGGGGGCAGTGCGGAATGAAGGAAGGCCCTGGCCGGCAGCCAGCAGCCAGGGATGGGAGGCTCCGGCTAGCAGCCGGAAGGCCCTGATCAGCCCTGATCACCGGCTAGGCCTAGGGATCCTAACCGTGCACAAATTTCATGCACCAGGCCACTAGTATAAACAGATAAATGATGTGATCTGATAATTGAATACAAAATACACTGTATATTGTGTTTCAATATTCTGACTTAATAAAGTTCTTGTTTTGGATAGGGATATTAACTTTATAATGTTGCAAAAATAAAATATAAACTTTTTTTGCAGGTTGGAACTGAAATTCTTACAGCTTAGGTACTCTGTTAAAAAGCATATCTCTTCATTTGGAGTATATTTGATACAATGTCTTTATTATTATTACTAACAATAATAATAACTATTATTATTATTGTTATTATACTGAATGTCCTAATTAAGCTATCTCTTCCAGGAAAAGCCATTCACTCACTTATACCTTCACTCTTCACAAACCTAAAAGAAATACTTCACACAATACATTATATAAAGTGGGGCCTCAATGAGTATTTTTAAAATGTGAAGGTAAATAAACATATCTCTAAGAACTTATTTTACGTTCTCATTTACTGAAAGTTGAAGATGGAGGCTATGAACAGATAAGTGATGTTAAATCTGGTTCACAGACTCCTACTATTACTGGAGGTCTTCCAGTGAACCATGCAAGCAGCCCCAGAGTACACTGAAGAACAATGCTCTAAGAAGTTCCCACCAATCAGAGATGTTACAAGGGAGAAATTCTGAGTTAATTCAATTACTCAAGTCATAAATAATTTAACTGAGGATCAAAAGTTAAGCCAAAAAGGCTCCAGGTCACAGAAGAATTAGTTGGTCCCATGTTAAAATATAAATCATCTAAAAAGCAAGAAAGAAGAAAGTACAAAGATTAAAATAATTAGAATGGCCATCATAAAATAATAGCTATCATTTATTGAGTGTCTACTGTATATCTGGGATGATGCTAAACAACTTTATATATTAATCTCATTTTAAATTCACATTTACTATTTGCAATAGGTATTAATTATCCACACTTTTTAAAAGTGATAAATCAGAGAAGTTAAGAAAGTTTTTAAAAGTTACAAATGAATATAATATGTAGCCAGAATTCAAAGTCAGAACTATTAGACTACAAATCTGGTACCATTAACCAATTTGAATAATATTCTTTGTTCCAGCAAATAACTGATATTCTATTCTCCAGCAGTATATTTCACAGTTACACACACACACACACACACACACACACACACACACTCACAAAAAAAAATCCTTTTTTTTTTCCTCAAATAACCAAAACGACAAAATACACCTAACACCTTAAATCCAGGATTCTGGAATTAGGAGAAAAGAAAAACAGAAAAGAATTAAGAGAAATAATGGAAAACATCAACCTATTTATCCCTTTCGATAACTGACATCCATTTGAGAGTGTACTGTTATTTAGAAAAGTGTAATAAAAGTACAAGGAATACTAATACTTATTAAATGCCTTTTATGTCCCAGGCACTATCCTGGATATTGGGAATACAGTGATAAACAAGACAATTCAAGGCCCACCATGGAATTTTATGGCGAACCATATAAAAACAAATATACTATTTCTTTTCCTTTCCAGGAGAATTTTCATGATCAATTATAAGCTTTTTAAAGAAGTCCATTTGTCAATTCAATTCAGAAACTCATATTAATAATTAATATACAATATGTACAACCTGAATAATATACAACCTGAAGGGTTTTCCTGCTAATGACCACACTGAGAAAGATAGCCATGAGATCATGCAAACTGCCATCTGCCAACACATGACCTGGACTTATTACCTGTTTTTCCTCTGACTTTTCCAATTCAGTTTGACATAGCTCAGAGAAAGTCCTCTTGCCAGACTGTTTAGTCTCACAAATCTTACCATTAAATACTTTTTCCTGAGGTTCAGCCTAACTGGCCCTTTGCTTACTTTCATTTCATAAAACTCTTTTGAGTGTCAATACCTCAATACTGCTATTCACTTTCCCTGGAAATTTTCTACTATTTAAATATAGGCATGAGTTTAATTAGACATGGCACAAACTAGGACATCAGAAAGACTGGCTCTAAGGAATTAGGCCAGAGCACAATTTCTGAACAAACAAAAAGATCAGAAATATAAACATACTTTTGTTGAAATAAGAAAAGCCATGAGATCATATGGGATTGAAGAGCTTAAAAGCTAAGTACAGATCTCTGCTTCTAGTCTTGGTCAGACAGCTCCCTTAGGACCAACCTATGATCACATAGATGACAATTACAAACTCTAAATAAATTATTTCTTAAAATACCTGAAAACACAAAGAAGTTAAAGTAGGATGAATCTGAGAGAGAAAAAAAAAGGAATCACACTGAATAAGATTTCCATTTTTATGGCTTTTAACCTGGAAAGGAGAGATCCAGAGAAGGGAAACTCTAATATGGATAAACTATTCAAATCTCTTGTTAATCCCCAAACCAAGTATGTGAGAGTCAAACTTCAAGCAGCCTTCTTCAGGTTAAAAGAACTGACCTGATATTTCCCACCAGCTGAGAAATAGAATTTGAAGTTGGGGTATAGCCAAGTTAACTGACTTAAAAAACAAACACATCAAAAAAGTCCAATATTCTTCAAATGTGTCTAAGAGAATCAATCCATTTTCTATAATATATCATTCACAATGTCCAGGACAAAATCTGAAATTTCTCAAGAAACAAAAACATATCAAAGCTATAACCCATATATCATTGGAGAGGGGCATATTTTATCCAGATGTTGAAATGAGCAAAGATTTTAAATCAGCTGATATAACTATAATCAAGGATATAAAGTAAAACATGATCATATTAAATGGAAAGACAGAACAGCTCATTGGAAAAATTAAAGTTATAAAGAACTATCGTAGACCAATTCCAGCATGTCATAATTTCAAGAGTTTCATCAAAAGGTTGATGAGACTTGGGGACTCAACAGAGTTGAGTCACACATGTAGTCACCTGCATCTGGGAATGGCTAAAGGCATTTCCCCAAACCTGAATAGGATACATTAAACTGATTGTGGCTGCCAGACAGCTAAAAGGTATCTTAATCTACATGTTATTGCCTCCTACTGGCCAAACACCTGAACAGCCCTAGGCTAATTTCCCCAAACTGACTATGCTTCTGTACCCTTTGAAACCTTACCCTTTGAAGTGTATTATCTCCACCTTGCCTTAGGACAAATTGTGTTAATAAAAGCAAGGGTCCTAGACAAGGAGGTAGTCTTCAGTTCCTTTAGCTGACCCCCAATGCCTTTCAAAATTATATCTCGTCTCCGGACTCTTCATTAGTCTCTAGATTTCTATGTCATCTATGCACAGCCTTTTCCAGATTCCTGAACCCTTCTTGATGCTGGGACAAGAACTCCGGCAAAGAACCAATGAAAGTATTGGAAATTAAAAATTAGTAAGTTTTTAAAAATCATTGGATTGAGATAAAAAAGAGACAATAAACTTGAATATCAATATAAATAACCTAATCTGAACAACAGAGAAAAAGGATTTTTAAAATGAAGAGAGCTTCAGGAACCTTTAACTGAAGTCTCAGAAGGGGAAAAAAGAATAAGAATATATATTCCTATATTTGAGAAATAATGAACAAGAATTTCCCAATTTTAGTGAAAGACATAAATTTACAAATTCAAGAAACTCAAGAATTCTTGCAAAAAAGGGGTATTTTTAAATTAAACTCATAGGCACATCATGGCCAAACTTTTGAAAAACAAAGATAAAGACAAAATATTAAAAGCAGACAGGAGAAAATATTACATGCAAGAGAATTATAAATTATAGGAACACTAACTTCTCATCAGAAATAACAAAGATTAAAAAAATAACAACATATTGAAATTCCTAAAATACCAAAATTATCAATCCAGATTCCTTTGTCCCCCTCCCCCTGAAAAACAAACAGATTCTTCAAGATTGAAGGCAAAATAAAGGAAATTTCAGATAAAATAAAACTAAGGAATATTAGAAACTTCTTTAGGCTGAAGGGAAATGATACCAGATGAACATATGGATCAAAAGAAGGAATGAGAAGCAAAAGAAATAGTAAAATATCAACCCCACAATATAATATTAAAAGTTTTATTTTCAGCCACTTTTTTTTGTTGTTGTTAATCCTCAACCCAGGATATTTTTTCCGTTGATTTTTTTTTTTTTTTTTTTTTTTTTTGAGAGAGAGAGAGAGTGGAGGGAAGGAGAGAGAGGAAGAGGGAGGGAGGAAGGGACACTGATGAGAGAGACACATCAATGTGTTGCCTCCATCATGCACCGCCACCCCTGACAGGGGTGGGGATCAAGCCTGCAACCCAGGTACTTGCCCTTGATAGGGAATCCAACCAGCAACCCTTGGGTCTACAGGCAGATGCTCTAACTACTAAGCCAAACCATCCAGGGCTTAGCAGTCTTTATTTTAACGAAGAGGATAATTTAATCAAGTTGGGTAAACTTGTGATATAAAGTAGTGAATACCTTTAAAATTAAGTAACTTGGTGGTTTTATATTTTATTTCTATATTTTCATTTATAAGTACAACAGACTTTACTATTCTTAAGTATTTTTAGTATAATGGTTGTTTAAAAAACAACACTAATAAAACTGATTCTCCTAATATAAAAACAGCACTGGAAGAGGATTTTAACAAATCATTTAATCTTTGAATCACCCTAACAAATAATTATACCTGTTCCATAGGGTTATAAGGAGCCCATATAGTAATATGCAAAAAAAGTTTATCACTTTTCATCAAAAAGTATTCTGTTACTGATAACTATTCAAATCTCTATATTTAAGTGCCATCAAGTAGGAAAGATCAGCTGATATAAAAGAAACTATCATTAGCATTGAATACCAATTTGACAAACAAACCCATTGAAAAACATTTATGCTAATCAAGGATTTCTGAAAACTATTTAAACAAGTAATTTCTCTGAAAGAAATTTTAATAATGTCTAATATTTACCACTTAGAAATAAAAATGAGATCAAAGCTGGATCTCTGAATAATAATTGTGAAACAGCATAAAAGGAAATGGGTGTCTCCTGGATGTCATTTAGCCAGGAGTCATGTACAGAATGGGTTCCTTTTGCCAATGTAATCAGAATTAAGGATTGTTTCATGAAATACAAGGAGGCTTACCCTGACAAACTTTCAAAGAGCCTTACAAACTTGGCCAATACAGCTCAGTGTACCTGACTGCATGTAGAAGTGCAATTTGTCTTCCCAGGATTCTTTCCTTTTACTGTTGCTCCCTTAGCCAAGGCCCTCCCAACCTTACAAATGGCATATTGTAATGCCACAGAACTTTAGTAAATCAATTCAATATAAATTTGAGCACATTAACTACATACAAAATTAAATGACATTATATATAGCTCGGCAGTTAGGCCATATGCTTTGAAGTCACAGCACCTGTGTTCAACCCCAGCCCTGCCACTCAATAGCTGTTTGGATTTGGGTAAGTTATATACTACTGAGTGTTAGTTTCCTCTATAATAGCTAGTTCCCATGCAAAATACTGAGATGATAACAGGGACCTAATTCAGAAAATCATCAGGGTTGTATGTAGCATAATGTATGGCACATAGTGGTCATTTTCAATGTTAAGCACAGTAACAGAGTGAAATACAACAATTACAAGGTCCCAAGTATTAGATTTAAATGGAATTGTAAGATATAGAAAACCTAGAAAGACAAGAACAGTTTTGAAAAAAAGGAGAAGGTAAGTGAAAACTTCTGGAAGGATAAGGCATTTCCACACATCAACAAAAATAAGCACTCTCCATAGAACAGTATATGTCTATATCTATAGCTATATCTATATCTATATCTGTATCTATCTATATCTATATCATCTATATCTATATCTATATCTATATCTATCTAATCTATATCTATATCTAAAAGCCCAGTGTCCATTACGGCGTAACAATCAGAATGACCGGAAGGACCAGTGGCTATGTCACTCCCTGCAGCAGCCAACCAGCCTGATCCCACGATTGCCCCCTCCAACCCCGCCCCCGATTGGACCCCCGCACCTGCTGGTCAAGGACACAGAAAGCATGCCACTGAGCTGTGGGCACCCTTCTGAGAGGAGACGCCCGCCAGGTATAAAGTATACAGAAGGCGCTCAGCGAGGAGTCCACACGGGTTGTGTTCGCACCTTCATGCTGTCCCCCGCGACCACCACAATGTCAAAGGAAGCCTGATTCAGGAACCGGTGCTGATCACCCACACGGAGAAACAGTATGCAATAAACATCATGTCCCACAGACACCTGAATCTGCCTCTAGAGGACGATGCTACAGACCTGGAACAGGAAGATCGGGACTGAGACAGAAGGTCTGGGAAAAGCAGGGCCTCGGATGGCCATGCTCTGCGTTTGCTTCCCGACCCTGCTCCCCGGTCCCCTCCGTATGCCAGGCGCCTGCATGGCCGCCCTTGGAGGGAGGCCTGTGAGTGAAGAACTATGGCTGTGCCTATGGCTGCACTCAGCCTCCTGCCCTTGTGGATAAGCAGTAAACATATTTACTGCCAGACTCTAAAACCCTTTATCGGTAATAGCGCAAATAACGCAAGACCTACATGTTTCTAAACAGGACTCTGTCCAGCTGCGTGTGAACCCAGATCGAAGGCGTGCTCTCCACCAAGGAGGCTGCAAAGGCTGCTCCTCTCTCGAATACACGCAACCTGGAGAGGTTTAAAGGGAAAAGGAGATAAAAATAAACCAAAATAGCAACAAGCTCTGAAGCCGCTAGAGATGCCGTCAAGTCCTCAGCTCGGTGGTGACGTCAGAGCCCATCTCTCTGTGCCTGGGGCTCAGACAGCTGAGCCGCTGACACCTGCCAGTTGCCTGGCACCAGCCTCATCTACCCGCGCTACTTTCAACCTCCCGCCAGCCCCTGGAGGCGGGTGGGCTTGGGGATGGAGGCTTCCGTGTTAAAGCAACCCTGTTGGTGTTGCACAGACACTTGCGGGCTTTTTTATGAGAGAGAACCCATAACATCCTTTCAGGAAGGTGTTAACTGTTCTGAGATCAAGCTCCCAGTCTTGGTGACTCTCAAATAGACATCAGCAATCCCACTTGCCCAACGCAAAGACTCACCCAAGTTTCATGGAGACCGAACCCTCAGCCCTAGCGCAGCCATGTCTTTTCAAAAGGAAGGTCACCCTGGCTGCAAGTCCTTGCTCTTCCTCACTTTGAATATTTCTTGCCACACCCTTCCCTACCCAGTCAAGCTCATTTAGAATTGAATGCCAGATGAAGAGCTTCACTGACAAGAAAAAGCTAAAGGAGTTCATCACCCCAATCAGGGTGGGGCCAGCCAGGCAACCTTCCGTGTCCCCTCCCCTTGGCCAGCCCAGCCCCACCACCCAATCTGGCGGCCACCCAACCCCACCCATGCATGAATTCGTGCACCGGGCCTCTAGTATAAAATATACTTAAAGAATAACAAGAATCATAGAGAAGTGAACAAAATGTCCAATTCATTTTTTATCACAAAGAGATTAAAACAGCATTATTTTTTCAATACAAGACTATCCAGAATATTTGAGATTTGTTCTCAAAGCCAAACAGTATAACTAAAAAATAATTTTAAAGCAATAATTCGAGTCCTTTCTATGGCTTAACTAGAAAATACATACTTTGAGCAGGACTTCTACATCACTTACATTACTATTTCCCACATTTAAAAAAGGTCAGGAAATTATAAAGTGTTTAATATAAACATGGCAGATGTATACAAATACCTTTACCATAGAAATAAAGAATACTAAAACTTCTTTTTCAGGCATTCAAACAATACATTTGCAACCCATACTCCCACAAACCTGAAAGTCATTACTATTTTTGACAAAGTATTTGGCAGAGAACCATAATAAATGCTCCATTCTGATATTTCATCTGGAAATCGCCATTTGAATTTAAAGTCCCCTAAACCACAGGGACACATGGCAATAATATAGGATTTTGGACTGCTGTTTTTAAAAATAACTTTAGCTGCTTTCGGCTAATTTATTTTACCTCATTTATATATATATGAGAAATGTAAGTTAAATAAATGTAGGGAGGATGTTTGAACTTAGAATGCATTTTCCACTTTTAAAATAAGTTACAATATATAGTGATTACAGTTAGCCTATATGTTGAATATTTTTTTAAACTAAGATATGACTGAAACATAGATTTGTAATAAAAAAAAAATACTAGGGAAATACCCTTGTAATAACTAAAGTAAACCTTCCTGAGTGATGTTTCAATCTTCCCTAGTGTTAACATGCAGAAACTGCTAGTTGTCCCTCAAAATCTACCTTCCACTCTGTATACAAATGGAAATTCTGGGGCATAGAACACAGTTGAAATCACATTTCACAGACTTCCCTGTAGCTAGGTGAAGCCATGTGATTTAGTTCTGGACAACATGATGTGAGCAAAAGTAATGCATGCAATTTTAGGGGGAAAGCCGAAAAGAAAAGGTACACGGCTCTTTATTTTCTCTTTTACTTGGTCCTGTTGCCTGAAAGGTGAACATAACAGTGAAGCCTAGAGCAGCCATCTGGACCATGAGATAAAAACTACCTGCTAAAAATGGCAAAGCAACATGATTAAAGAAGCCTGGGCCTCCAACATCATAAAGCCATCGTATTAATCCAGGACTGCCAATTTGGACTTTTACATCAGAGAACAACAAACTTCCATGCTATTTACATCATAAAATTTTCATCCTAAACCGCCAACATTTGATGGTGGGGGTAGGGAAGACGAAAGGAAAGGAGATACAAAAAGACTTTACCAGAATTCTAATAGGGCCCTGGAGTCATTTCTCGTGTATGTGTGTGTGAGTATATGTGTGTGCACACATGCGTGTGGATTTATTTGTCATACTTAATTTTCCTTCGAATCTCCTGGTTTTCTTTCATAAGGGCAATTTTTAGAAATAAAAACTACAGTATTTTAAATGACCTAAACTAAATCTAAGAAATCACTTTGAAATTTTATGGATGAGAAAACAGAGATGCAAGCAAGCTAAATGATGAGCCCAAGGCTATTCTTATAAAAAATAATTAGGTCTTTTTTTCTTTGTAGTTCATGAATGAAATTTTTTTCTGAAAAAAAAAACAAGCAAGCTATGAAAGCAAAAAAAGGAAGAGGAATACATTATTAAGATGTACCGTTTGCATGACAAAGCATATACTACTGTAAAATCAGTATGAATTGTGAAAGGCAGAGGGAAAACAATGACACAAAGACCATGAATCATCTCCAGAGTGTGTGAGAGCACTTATACAGAACAGATAATGAGCTCCCAATGAGGGCACTAGAGTATGCTTTCATATAGCACAATCTACTGCCAACTGAAGAGTACAGGTGAGGTCCCAAAGGTTTGTACTGTACAGGGAAAAATAGTTAAGTGTCTAGCAGGTCATTGAACATTTATCCCAATGGGAATTAAGCTAAAATAAAAGCATCTATATAATCTATAAAGAAAAGCCAATTAGAGCATAAATGAAACATTGGGTGTGTTGAGTTCAAAAGCAATCTCATGAAAACTATGCACCCACTCCCCACCTCCCAAAATGTATATAAACATCGACATTATACATTTAAAATATTTAATTGCTGTCCTAGCTGGTGTGGTTCAATTGGCTGAACATCCTCCCATGCACCAGAAGGTCACAGGTTCGATTCTCAGTCAGGACACATACGTGGATTACAGGTTTGGTCCCTGGTCAGGACACATACAGGAGGCAACCAATGGATGTCTCTCTCACAATAGATGTTACTTTCTTCTCTGTCCTCTCTCTCTCTTTTCCACTTTCATCAATAAAAATTAATATTTTGTTGCTTTGTAAATTGACAATTCTTTCACTCTGATAAAACACAGATATTTTTTAAAAATCAGTTTTTAATATAAAAATCAGTAGCTATTTTAGCTATTTTATTTTTTAAGATTGAAAAAAAGAAAATATAATACGAATATAAATTTCAAATGTCTTGTATGACTTTGTATATTCAAAATGCTCAAATTGTGTAGTGATCACCAACAGAATTAGACACATAAATCTTCTTGAATTATGGCAACAAATGCTTAAAAACCTGGACTCTGCCCTAGCCGGTTTGGCTCAGTGGACAGAGTGTTAGCCTGCAGACTGAAGGGTCCCAGGTTCGATTCCAGTCGAGGGCACATGCTCGGGTTGTGGGTTCGGTCCCCAGTAGTGGGTGTGCAGGAGGCAGTCAATCAATGATTCTCTCTCATCATTGATGTTTCTATCTCTCTCTCCCTCTTCCTTCCTCTCTGAAATTAATAAAAATATATATTTAAAAAAAGAAAAAACCTGGACTCCTAGAATTATGACTCTGGTAGCAAATATACTTAGAACTCATGGAATATATTTGGCCATGAAAGAGTATGTCAACAAACACCAGAATTCACTGCAACCTTTTGAGGGGAATCTACATTCATTTTTCTCTTTTCTTCTTAGTGTAGGAGGTCATGTTTGGCAATAATCAAATGTCTGTGTCACCAAGGAAAGGATTACAAACTCCATTGAAACTTTTAGGTCACCAAAGTATAATTAACCTTAAAAAGTATTCTGCTATGTTTCCAATTGTCTGCAAATTTTTGCCAGCAGATGAATTTACGAGATACTGTAACTCTGAAATTCAATCTGCAGAAACACATCCTGAAGCACTGGAAGATTCCCAAGGCAGTTTGTCCAAATGGACTTGAGATTTTCATCTGTATCCATTAGGTTGACTGCAGCACTGTGAACTGAAAGTTTTACCTCATTCAAATATCCAAAAATATCTCTCAAGTAAGCCAAGCCATGAATAAACACCTCCTTGTCTCTGAGAAAAGCCTTTCTCTTTCTCATAAGCAAGTTAATAAATGAATAAATAAGGAGACTGCTATCTAAACTACAATGTAGCGATTTAAGACAAATCCTTTAGGAAACCATACACTTCTCAATTACTAGGAATCTCTTATTCTGTTTCCATTTCTTAAGAAATCTGTTGAAATGGTAGGGGTTAAAAGGCTTTGGCTCTGAGAGAGTTGGTTACTTTCAGGGTGGTATCTTTCTGGATTACTCTCACCATTTCTGATGCTGATACATGCCAAGCCAATTGAAAAAGACATGAGTCATGAGGACTTGAAGTTCTTTCTTCACAGAAGCAACAAAACCAGATGTACAGCCAAGCATGGCAAGTTCTCCATCCATGCCCTATGTACCAAACCCCACTTTTCACCATGTCAAAGATACCAAAAGCCTTTCAGGTTTTAAAGATATCTCACAAATATGGAATTTGTTATGCTTTAATATACACAAAACAGATGAAATCTAGAAACAGGCTGCATGAAATAATGTTATTTATTACCTACAAACTGAATGGGGAATGTTGAATGAGAAATGGCATTACTCCCAATTTGACAATGATTTACTTCAAAATATGAGAAGATACCATCAACAGTACTGTAGTGTGTGTGTGTGTTGTCATTGAATTGTACAGGAAAAAACATTGTGTAGGCAATCTAAACCTTATTTAATGTTTTAAATGACCATTTTAAGTACTTAATTTATTGAAACTTACATACATTGGCAGCTAATTTAAAAAGTATATAACTTCTAAATAGAAGCAATTACTGACGCCAGTCTCTCTGTATTATTTTCTATACTAGAGGCCCAATGCACGAAATTCGTGCAAGGGGCTTGGCCCTCACAGACCCGGCTTGTCTGGAAGGTCTTCCGGAAGGACGTCCAGAAGGATGTATGGTCTAATTAGCATATTATGCTTTTATTATTATAGATGATAATATACATTTGGAAAAAAATGATTCAATTTGTTGCTTCACTTGTTTCTCTAACTGATGAAATTCCTTTACTCATCTGAGTTAAGAGATTTTTTTATAATAATTTTTAAAACAATTTAGTTCTAGCACAAATTGTCAATAACTGTCTTTAAACTTAATGTAATAAAGATGGCCCTCCTTTTCTTCTATTACAGAGCTCATTTCTGATTGATAAACCACTGGCCAAATGTAGACAGATTAATCTCCAATTATCCCTTAAACTTGAGTAAAATATACAAACAGTAAGCATAATACTTTTGATCAATAAATCACCGGTCTTGATCTGAGGTATAGGAACTGAGCAGGACAAGCAATACATATCCTTGTCTGTAAAGCATGTAAGCTTTGGAAAGCTGGGGCTGAATTATTTCTTTCTATTTTAATATTTCTAAGTTTGATAATATAAATAAACATCTTAATTCCTAATTATAAATTCTACTACACTTAGTTATATCATTTTATAATTCCAAATACATTCTGATAAGTAGATAGTCATAATTATTAAATATTCAAAGATAAATATATTATTTTCTTTCTTAAAATCAGTATTTCCCCAAATATATTTCAATAGACCTTGTCTCAACTGTCTAAACCTCTGACCTCACTTTTCAGAACTGTCCCTTCATGTAATTATCTCTAAAATATTTACTTAGAGCATTAAAAACTAAACACATTTTCCAGTAATTATTTTTCATAATTCATTAAGATAAAGCATTGACTGTAACGTCGAAGCATTCTTCCAACTTGGAAACCACATACTTTTCAAATTTTTATTTCTGAAGTATTCTGAAAATAATATGTTAATTACTTCAATAATTCCTCAGATGTGCTCTCACATTTTACCACATTTTGGAAAGTTTTACTTACAGAAACATCTTTCAGGTTTTTCTCAAAGGAAAAATGATAAGACTCTTTAGAGAAATTAAACTTGTATGCATCGGCTGGTCCTGCTCCTGACACCAATGCTTTCTTCAGTTCATCAACATATTTCTCTTTTTCCATTGCCATGTCATCAGCTTCTTGGGAAATCGCTGATTCACAAACTATGGAAACATTAATAAAAAGTTTTGAAATAAATTTCTAAACATATGAACATATTTATTTACTTGTTGCTACTAATTTATCACTTATGTAGCAGAAATTTAAACAAAAAGTAAAATAAAACCCCACACCATACATTTTTAAGTCAAATTATACCTTTTAACTAAACTCACAACTTTTGAGAAATGCATTTAGTTTCAAATTTTATCTGAAAGTATTAAATTCCTTGCCTTCTTTCTCTTCTCAGATGAAATGCATGCCTTGTAAAATACCACAGAAACTACTATCTTATGTACCTGCTCCAAGGTCATAGCCAGAGAAATAATTTCCTATAATCTTTATAAGCTCTGTATTTTACTACATCTTTCTATTATTAAAGAGATTAAAGAGTCAGCAGTCTATTTATTTCTCACTCACATGGTCAGAGTCAAATTAAAGTAAAAGCAGAGTTCATTCCTCTTATCTCAGTACTTGAGGCCCGATGCACGAAATTCGATCAAGGGCCTTGGCCCTAGCCCCCACCCGCTGCCACCGCCACCACCACTGCGGCTTTGTCCGAAAGGCAGGACGTCCAGAAGTACGTCCAGTCTAACTAGCATATTATACTTTTATTATTACAGCTGTGCCAACAACAGAAAAGGTGAGGTGATGAGGAAGGAAAGGGAAGGGAACTAATAATTATAGAGTTTCTCCTCTAAGGCAGACACTATATTATAAACCTGGCTTCCAGTTTTCTCACCTAGGTATTTTTAAAGCTCATGTTTTACTCATCCATAGGGATATTTACTTCAATAAATGTATTTTCAATTTTAGATATTCTGTTTCTTTGTCATAATATTCTGGTTTTAGTCACACTCTCCTTTTAAATATTTGAAGGCTTTAAAAATATTTAAATCTCTTTCAGATTCATCTTTGTTCATAGTTCCTGGGTATAAATTCCATTTCTTCTATCTGCTTACACATTCTCATTATGCTTTTTTCACTTTCCTACATGGCCATATTTCAGCATGGCTCTCCATAGCCAGAGCATCCAGAGCTCTGGGCAGTACAGGTGGTGTTAAATAAAACTGCTGGCTTGCCTGCCTTGGAGTCCCTATAGATGTCATTGTTCTGGACCAATTTTGAAAATTAATTTCTTAATTTGGTTTCTACATGTGAGACAAATAATTCAAATTTAAACCATTCGCCCAAACATAACACAAGCTTCAGGTTCTTATTTTTGTTGGGTTATTCATTTGTATCTCTTATTGACTGATTCTGTGCTGTAACCCCAACTAGAGTGTAGTATGAGTGGGGTTTTTTTGTTTTTTTAAGATGATCTCGTTAACATGATAACATTTCCAGATTCCTTTGTTTATATAAAGAGCTCAGCTCCAATTCTTAAGAGGCCTGCGGTCTTTAACATCGTATCACACTCAAATATTACAATCACAGACATCTAGACATATGTGTAGTTCAGATATTCAGTGAACCTATATAGTCAAGCTTCAGTTGCCATTAACCACACTGGTTTTCAGGTATCTCCTCATACAAGGCACCTGGGGATTTCTCTTTCTTAAATTCAAATGTTGCAATGTATTTGTTTGCTTTTCAAATTACAAGGTTTAATCTACATTTGTTTGGAATGAGTGTGCAATTGGGTAGTTTTCTGTGTCTAATTAAGCTACCACAAAGATGCAAGACCAGCCAGTTCTATATTTTTATATTTAAAGGATACATTTATTTATCTCATTCCTCATAACACTGAAAGATAGACATTATTTTCATTTTACAAAAGAGAAAATCGAGGCTCAGAGAGACTGAGTAATAGTCTAGGGCCGTGGTTGGCAAACCGCGGATCGCGAGACACATGTGGCTCTTTGGCCCCTTGAGTGTGGCTCTTCCACAAAATACCATGTGTGGGCGTGCATGTACAGTGCGATTGAAACTTCGTGGCCCATCTGCAGAAGTCGGTATTTTGTGGAAAAGACACACTCAAGGGGCCAAAAAGCCGCATGTGGCTCACGAGCCGCGGTTTGCCGAGCTGCAGTTTGCCGACCACTGGGCTAGGGTCATGGAGTCAGTAAGTGGTCTCTCTGGTTGTTCTGTTTGGACATGAGGTAGAGATATGAGATATGGGATACACTATTTTCTTCCATGATACTGAGAAACATTAGTATGAAGTACTACATAAAACAATGAAATCTTGATTAAAGAATCCCTGAAAATAAAACAGAGCTTTTCATAATGTTCATCTGTGTGCTAACAAGTATCTAAAAGCCCCATGACAGGCAATAAGGAAGAGAGTCTTGGAATCCATATATATTTCATGAGCAATTTTTGATAATAGATCTAATATTGAAATGAGTCTCAACATAGCCTTTGAAGACAGGTAAGAATAAAAATATCTTATATTCTCTTGTGATTCTTACAGCTTCTAAAATATTTTCACGTATTTTTTTCTCTCTGAAGCAGATGCATATTTAAGATGATCATCACTATCGAATCTATTCACCTTTTAAATACCCTATTAGTTCTTCAGAAACAATCTACAAATAAGAAGACAAATGCTTCCCAATTGAGGAATAATTTCATATTTTGTGATTGGATAATTTTAAAGAGTTGCAATTAATTCACAGAGAAATAAAAATCTGTAGAAGCCATCTTTAATGCAGCTATAGACAAACTTATAAAATACAAAAGAAAATAAAAATAGATTTCATTGATAAAACATATAGTTAAAAGTATTCTAAATTTCATTAAAATGAAGAGATACCTATCTGAAAATATTTAATAGAATTTACTGATTCATTTATTTAAAAATGCTTCATGAACTTCTACTATGTGCCAGGCACTATTCTAGGCACCTGTTAAAGAGAGATACAACGGTTAAAGAGAGACAAAAATGGCAATCTATAGAGTGTAGATTCAGATAATAACATCTTAGATATCCTCTTATGTTACCCCATCTGTGAATGCTGTGTTGTTATGGAATATTTCATTTTAAAGAAGAAAAAACATATGAAAGAAAATTATCTTTCCTTTTCTTAACTGAACTTATTGGAATGACACTGGTTCACAAAACCATACAAAACCCCATAGATTTCAAGTGTACAACTCAACAAAATATCATTCGCACACTACATTGTGTACCCATCACCCAAAGCAAAGTCTCTTTTGTTCCCCATTTATTTTTCCTGGTAATCCTCATCCGAGGGTATTTTTTCCATTGATTTTTAGAGAGAATAAGCGGGAGGGAAGGAGGGGGAAGAGGAGGAAAAGGAGGAAGAGGAGGGAGAGAGAGAAAGAGAGAGAGAAACATGACACGAGAGACACACGGATTAGTTACCTTCGCATAGAATCAAACCCGCAACCTTTCATTGCTTGGGCAGATGCTTTAACCATTGTGCAACACCAGGCAGAGCTTGGTCCCCATTTATCCCTGCTTTGTCCACCTCTACCTATCCCCACCTCCCCTTTCTCTCTGGCTATCACTGCACTGTTGTCTGTGTCTATGTGTTATACATATACATATACATATACATATACATATACATATACATATACATATACATATACATATACATATATGATTTCATGCTTAATCCTTTCAGCTTCTTTCATCCAGCCTCCCAACAAACCCCTTTCCTCTGACAGCTGTCAGTCTGTTCCTCATAACCATGCCTGTTTCTATTTTGTTCATCAGTTTTATCTTTCAGTTACACTCATCCTTTTAAAAACTGTTCAATAAAAAGGTACCAGCTTTTTTAAAATTTTACTTGAACATGTCCTATAACAACAAATGTGAAATTTTGACTGCCTATTTAGAACTTCAATCTTAAAAAAACCATAGCTTAGTTACCAGTTTTGAATTTTGTGCTAAGACCATCTGGAAGGAGCACAGCTGTAAGCATTCAATACTCCAAAAGCTTCAGTGATCAGGAATAAAAGCCATGGAAATAATAAAATTCAGCAAGGATACAGCTGACCCACATGATACATTATAAAAAGTGAGCAGGCCAACATGATCAGAAAACAGGAAATTTTTTTCAGACAGTTAGGAGCCAAGAAGGTATCACACTTTGTCACTGTTTATGGGTAGGTGAAAACGTAAGTAAGGAAAAAAGATTTTTTCCTTTGGATTCTTACGTATAACGAACCAAAATGGACCCACTTTACTACCTCACTTATTAAAAATTCTTTTCCACTGAGCCCTGCCACATAATCTCCATACAGGTCACCAAATATTAATGTTTAGGACAAGTATAAGTGGGTATAATTATTTGATAATAAAAAAATTACTACAATTTAATTTATTCTTCAATGAAATTTAAACTACTCCAGAGATGGGTGATATAAGTTTTTTACTGCTGACTATAATTCTTATAAAAGTCACATAACAGTCGTCAATTCTTATAAAAGTCACATAACAGTCGTCAATCATTAGCCCACTTTGTGACTTAACCCTGTGATATTACCCCCTATAATGGTGAAGTGATGATAGACCACAAGATAATTAGACCCCAAAAACATTCATTAGATAAAAGATTGCTAATGAAAAAGAAATCAGTGACTTTAGTGTGTGGGAGATTAAAAAGAACCCCACATCCTTTTAATTTCACTCAAATGAAAAGAGAAAAAAATTATCCAAATTGAAGGTTGCAGCAATCAAAAAGTTGTACAAAAAGCAGGATGAGGTATAGGAAGGAAATCCATTTTCATGTTTCAATTATTTAATTGTTTCAATGTTCTTAATCATATTATTGTCTATCTGTAAAGTGCCAAACCAAATTATATTTATGTAATAAGCCTTAAATAAACATGGAAACAATGTTATATTGTTTGGATTTCATATTTTGTCCCTAAAATTTAAACAAGAAAATAGAAATGAATAATGAAAGTATAAAACATACGTGAGATTTAAAACTTTATCAGATATATTTGAATAGAAAGTGACCAGTAGACTGTAAAATTTTCTGTTTGAAAGTTTGTTTAGTACAGGAAGTCAACCCACCAAATAACCCATAAGTTTGGTATCTAACTTTTGTGACATTAAATTCCTTTAGCTGGAAAATACATGGTAGAAATGTACTTCATTTAATATCAATGACAACAAGAAATATGAAATTGGATTTTTCATAATCTGCTAACTCTAAAATAAGTGGTTCACTTTCATTTTTTTCCTAACCAGTTTTATATATTCCAGGCATCCTTTCATTCTTTCTTTCAAAAAATATCCACTAAGTATGTCCTCAAGTACTAGTCAAAATACTTATCCAAAATGGTTGACAAATTAGATGCATTCCTTGTTCCTGATGAACCTTGTCTAATGAAATAACATTCTTAGTAACAGTATTAAAACAACTGCCAACACATTTTGCATAAGCATAATCAAAATGTTTCATAAATGTAAAATTAACTTAAATTTCTGGTTAAATTAAGATTTAAGTTAATGAAATTACTCTTTTATTTTCCCAATGCTTAATAATAAAACGAAGAAAATTTAAATTATTATTGTTCTTTGCCTTGGTGAATGAGGGTTACTGACCAGATTAGAATGTAATCTTTTCCTTTAATAACTAAGGCTCTTAAAGTACCTCAAGGTCCTCTGTTTGACTATAATTGTTCACTATAAAAAACTAGAGGCCAGGTGCACAACACTCGTGAACTGGGGGTTGGGGGTGTCCTTCAGCCTGGCCTGTGCCCTTTCGCTGTCCGGGACCCCTCAGGGGATGTCCGACTGACACAGAGGCAGGAGAGGCTCCCGCCACTGCCACTGCGCTCACCAGCCATGAGCCCGGCTCCTGACTAAGTGGCACTCCCCCTGTGGGAGCGCACTGACCACCAGGGGAAAGCTCCTGAGTTGAGCATCTGACCCCTGGTGGTCAGTGCATGTCATAGCGACCAGATCCTCTGTTCAATCTATTTGCATATTAGGGTTTTATTATATAGGACTAGAGGCCCAGCACATGAAATCCATGTGCGGGTACGGTCCCTAGGCCTAGCCTGCAATCAGGGAAATATTCCCTGGCTGCTGGCAGCGGGCCCCGCCCCCTGCCACCACCTACCCAGGTTCCCAGTTTGCCATTGGGCAATTGGAGCCTGACGGCCGGGGAGGAGGGACCGAGAGGTTGGCTGGTCCCACCCACTCGTGTCCCCGCCCCTGCCGCAGGTCGCCCTCTGAGTGTGGGGCGACTGGCAGAGCGGGGGCCTTGACCTGGCGCTGCCATGCATCCCCCGCCACCCATCCCTGGGTCCAAGTACGCCATCGGGTGATCAGAACCTGCAGGACTGAGGGAGGTACCAAGAGGTCAGCCATTCTACCCACTCCAACCCACCCCCCACCACCAACCCACCTCGGTTCCCCACTTGCCATTGGGTGATTGGAGCCTGACGGCCGGGAAAAGAGACTGAAAGGTTGGCTGTTCCTGTCCGCTTGCCGGCCCCACCGCCCACCCTGGTTCCCCATTTGCCATCAGGCAACAGGAGCCTGACAGCCGGGGGGAGGGACCGAGAGGTCGGCCGTTCCCGCCCGCTTGCTGGCCCCACGCCCGCCACAGGCCTCCCTCTGTGTGTGGGGAGACCGGCAAGGTAGGGGCTTTGGCCTGGTGCTGCCCACATCCCCCGCCACCCACGCCCAGGTCCCCCTTCACCATCAGAATCGGAGCCTGCCGGACAGGGAATGGGACCAAGAGGTGGTCAGTGCACCTCATAGTGACTGGTCAAGCGGTCATTCTAGTCGTACTGCTGTTATGGTCACTGGGCTTTTATTATATAGGACTAGAGGCCCAGTGCACAAAATTTCTGCACTGGGAGAGGGGTGTCCCCTAGGCCAGCCTGCACTCTTCCAATCTGGGAACCCTTGGGGGATGTCCGACTGTCGGACATCCCTCTCACAATCCGGGACTGCTGGCTCCCAACTGCTAGCCTGCCTGCCTGCCTGATTTGCCCTAACTGCTTCTGCCTGCCAGTCTGATCACCCGCTACGGTTGCCCCCAACTGCCCTCCCCTGCTGGCCCAGTTGCCCCCAACTTCCCTCCCCTGCTGGCCTGGTCGCCCCTAACTACCCTCCCCTGCCGGCCATTTTGTGGCTGTGGGCGCCACCATCTTTGAGGGCGTGGCAGTCAATTAGCATATTCCCTCCTTATTGGCTGTGGGCACCGCCATCTTTGCGACGGCGTAGGGTCAATTAGCATATTCTCTCTTTATTAGATAGGATAAGCCATTTGCCATTAGAAATATTTAAGTTATAAACACAGTATTCCTCACATACAAGCAATCACTTCACCTAGGACCTGCCTCCTGGGCTGTGCTGTTGGAATTGACCTACTGCCTGTGCAATCACTTTACCCTAAAATGGAGCAATTGTCACCTGGGTCCACCTTTGCCAGCACACACAGAACTAACTTGACAAATTTTCCTCCATTCCTGCACTACAACAACTAACCAACAACTGATTTCTCTGACATAAAAATTTACAGCCTAAATAGATACTGTAAAAGGTATTGCAAGCATCACTCTAAAAACTTCTTTATTTTGCAATAATCTTATATCAATATTCTTTGCAATCAATCTGTCATAAAAAACAAAAACAAAAATCCCTCACAAGTGTAAATTCAGTTTGACTGAGTTATGTAACAGAATATTTTTAAATTTACTGAATTTACTGGGGTGACATTGGTTAATAAAATTATACAGGTTTCACATGCACAATTCAAAAATACATCATCTGTATATTGTACTGCATGTTCACCACCCTAAGTCAAGTCTTCTCCATCACCATTTATCCCCCCTTTACCATCTTTTACCTCCTCCCACACCCCCTTTCCCTCTGGTAATCACTATACTGTTGTCTGTGTCTATGAGTTTTTTGTTTTGGGGTGTTTTTTTTTGCTTAATCCTTTCACCTTTCACCCAGCCCCCATCCCCTCCCTGCTCTGACAGCTATCAGTCTGCTCTCGGTATCTATCTGTATCTATGAGTCTGTTTCTATTTTGCTTGTTAGTTTAGTTTGTTCATTAGATTCGACATATCAGTGAAGACATATGATACTTGTCTTTCTCTGACTTGCTTATTTCTCTCAGCATAATAATCTCCAGGTCCATTTAAGCAGTTGCAAAAGGGTTAAGATTTTATTCTTTTATATGACTGAGTAGGATTCCATTTTGTAAATCAGGGGTGGAGAACCGTTTTTCTGCCAAGGCCATTTTGATATTTATAATTCGAGGGCTATACAAAATTATCAACTTAAAAAGAAGCCCACTACATTTGGTCAAACATTTAATTAACTCACCCCCTAATGCCTATGCAGGGCCAGACTAAATGACTTTGCTGGCCTTTATATGGCCCAGAGGGTGGATGTTCCCCACCCTGGTGTAAATGTACCACCGTTTTTTTATTCACTCATCTCCTATAAATCAACAAACAACAAGTGTTGGCCAGGATGTGGACAAAAGGGAACCTTTGTGCACTGTTGGTGGGAATGCAGATTGGTACAGCCACTGTAGAAAGCAGTATAGAATTACTTGAAAAATTTTAAAATGGAACTGCCTTATGACCCAGCAGTTCCACTTCTGGGAATATAACTGAAGAAACCAGAAACACTAATTCAAAAAAATATATGCACCCCTATGTTCATTGCAGCAATATTTATAATAGCCAAAATTTGGAAGCAGCCCAAGCGTCCATTAGTAGATGAACAGATAAAAAATCTGTGGGGTAACATAATTTTTAACATTCAAGAAAGAAAGAAAATTTCAGAACATATATATAATTTTAAAAGATATAATATCATGTTAGAGAAGTATTTCAAAAGTTGATAGAAGATAGTAATAGTATATAAATTAACATGACAAAATTATTTTACCTAAAACATCAATCACAAGTATAAAAATGACTGTTGCATAGCTATAAAAATTGTTTTTAAAATATTTTGTTATAATACTTTAGAGGAGTGTTAAAACTTTGTTATATAGGTAAAACATAATTCTAGATTTCTGATATTATATGTGCCATGTTCCATAAATTATTTCAGGGCCATTAGCCTTTTAAAAAGATTATCACCAAAGATAAAAATAATCAAGAGTTCCTGGCTTGTGTGCTCAGTGGTTAGAGCTTTGGCCTAAGCACCAAAGAATCTTGGGTTCAATTCTGGTCAAGGGCATGCATGTACCTTGGCTGCACATTTGATCTCTGGCCCCAGTCGGGGAGTATGTGAGAGGCAACCAATTGATGAGGATTAACAAAAAATCAATAAATAATTAGAAATTCAAGAGTCTATTTCATAAAATAATTGCCCAAATCCAATTTACAGGTTTAAACCTTGCATTACAAACTTTTAGGCTGTAAGTTCTGTTATGTTTTGTTACAAAGGTGGTATATGTTCCTAAGAAAATAATTTAAACAACATTAAGTATCTATATATCTATACTAATAAAAGGGTAATATGCAAATTGGTTGGGATGCCCTCACGCAACGACCAAACTGCAGGCTGCACTGGGCGACCACGCCGGCAGAGAGGGCAGTGAGGGGCAACCAAACGACCGAACAGCAGGCTGCGTGGGGCGACCAGGCTGACAGGAGGGGCAGTGAGGAGCGACCAGCCCAGCAGAGGGGAGCAGTGGGGGAGACCAGGCCAGCAGGAAGGGGCAGTGAGGTGTGACCAGGCCAGCAGTGGGTGGCAGTTAGGGGAGACCAGGCTGGCAGGAGGGTCAGTTAGGGGTGGTCAGGCAGGCAGGCAGAGGCCATTAGGGGCGATCGGGCAGGCAGGCAGGTGAGCAATTAGGAGCCAGCAGTCCGGATTGTGAGAGGGATCCCAGATTGGAGACGATGCAGGCTGGGCTGAGGAGACCCCTCTCCCGTGCATGAATTTCATGCACCGGGCCTCTAGTATATATATAAAAGGCTAATATGCCATCCGGGTAATGACATCACATAGCAATGCCTGGCTTCCTTTCCCTAGTGCAGTGATGGCGAACCTATGACACGCGTGTCAGAGGTGACACGCGAACTCATTTTTTTTGGTTGATTTTTCTATGTTAAATGGCATTTAAATATATAAAATAAATATAAAAAATACAAGTCTTTGTTTTACTATGGTTGCAAATATCAAAAAATTTCTATATGTGACACGGCACCAGAGTTAAGTTAGGGTTTTTCAAAATGCTGGCACGCCAACCTCAAAAGGTTCGCCATCACTGTCCTAGTGACTAGCCTCCTTGCAGTTTCTTTTTTTTTTTTTTAAATATATTTTATTGATTTTTTACAGAGAGGAAGGGAGAGGGATAGAGAGTCAGAAACATCGATGAGAGAGAAACATCGATCAGCTGCCTCCTGCACATCCCCCAATGGGGAAGTGCCCGCAACCCAGGTACATGCCCTTGACCGGAATCGAACCCGGGACCCTTCAGTCCGCAGGCCGAAGCTCTATCCACTGAGCCAAACCGGTTTCGGCTCCTTGCAGTTTCTTCAGCCCAGGAACACGACTTGCTTTATAGCCAGGAAACATTTACACTTTAACCAAATGTCTGTGAAGTGCCTCATCTCATTTAGTACTCACAGAAGTCCTGGAGTAAGTAGATAGGAGACTTAGTAGAATCCTATTTTCTTTTCATTAGCTGGAAAATGGAGATTTAGAAAGCTTAGAAACTTGACCCAACTGAAAGAAGAAATGCTGGACCTTGAAAACGACTTCAGGTTTTCTCACTGTGCAGAATATAGTCAAACAGTGTCGCAGTTAAATATTTTACCCTTTGTTCTCCCTGCATGATCTATAATAATAATCTGCTTCGTGTTGATATTTACTGCTGTGTTGCTGACAATTACCTGAAACAGAAGTTGGGATGCTTCCCTGGGCTGGAAAAAGTTTAGCTAAATCAGAAAGCAGATCTAATTAAGCAAGTTTATTCTCTATATATAAAAGGCTAAATTGACTCACGCATGTGCGATACATATAAAGCTCTCGCTGGAGCCAAGCGCATGCATGTTTCGATCTGTCATTGTCAATTGTGAATTTGTTTGACACTTCTATTATAGAGAAAGGGCGAATAGCAATATTAAAATATTTCTTCTAATTAATTTACTTTCAATGTGCACAAATTTGTGCACCAGGCCACTAGTATAACATAAAAAGTAAAGCACCACTACTCTACTCCACCAAACCAGCAGAAACTCTTGAACCAGCCAAACCCCAGTATTTCCTGGTGTCCTCAAAAAAGATACAAGTACAAGATACTATTTTTGTTTGGTATAAAGAGGTCATTTAAAAGTCCAACCAAGTTCAAATGCTAAGGCTCAAATTGTAACCAGAATTTGGAGACTCTTATTTCTCTATCCTTCTATTAATACTAATTATAGAAAATGGCATTAAATACAATACAAATCTGTATACAACTTAGACATCAATAACAAGTAAAAACAACAATATTAATTTTATCCAACATCTGTTTTAAAAAACACACTTTAATTTGAAGTATTAAATTAACTGAAAAATAGCTGATTACTAAAAATTTACTTTTTATATTACCTGTCCCGGTCCATGCTGACTGGCCATCAGTAAGTGTAACAACAAAGCCAGATCCAAGTGTTTTTTCCCAAGCGACTTGTAGAAAATGAATTATATCAGGTTCAGAAGAAAGGCAGATTCTGATTACTTTTTTCTCCATTTCTGGTCACCTATCAAGTAAGAATAAAATTAATATTTTAGCAAGAAATTGTGACTATCCAACAGCAATGTTTTCTGTATTGGTTTCTCAGCTATAGCACCAAGAAAATAAGTTTAAAAAAAAAACACCTGTAATAGTTAGCCAACCACTAAACTCAATGAATCAGTTCTGTTCAATACTGTTTCACAATTTTTATAGATGTGAAAAGCGGAGGCCCATTAATGGGGAATGATTTGCCCAAATCATGAAGCTAAATAAAAATTACCATCTCCAATATGAAGAGTAAATTTTCTACAAGATCCAATAGCCTCTTTCTCTGTCTGTGAAAGAATATTTGAAATGAAAAAAAGGCAGTAAGAACAGAGACTAAGAATATCTTAGAACCCAAAAGTTGATAGTCATGCCTTCTCCAAGAAAGAAGTTCCCAAGCTCAGTGACTCACTCGGTCCCCTGAGACAGGAACACCCTGCAATAGAGATGTGTTATATGGAAGTATTGCAGCTTAAAAACAATAAACAATTTTTTGCATTTTTAAAATTTGGATTGAAGTATTATATCCAGGGGAAAGTACAGATATAAAAATACAACTTTATGAATATAACATTGAGCAAATCCATGTAAGCAATACCTAAATCAAGAACATTACTACCCCCAAGAACTAATTCTCACAATACCGCCCTTCAAGTCCCCAAATAACCACTCTTCACACATCTAACAGATATTAGAGCTTGAGTGTTTTTGTACTTTTATTTAAATACTAGAGGCCCGTTGCACGAATTCGTGCATGGGTGGGGTCCCCAGGGTGGGGGTGGAACACCCTTGCCGGTCTGGGATCCGGATCCGTCACGCTGAAGTTCACGCCGGTTATCAGGAGCCACCTGACGGCTCTTTTATAACTTTCTTCCTTGCGTAGTGTCTAGGGAGGGGAAGCAGCTATGGTGCCCGAGGCTGATTTCCAGGAGGCCAGGGACACTGTCAGGATCGTGCCCGCGGTGCTGGTCCATTGGTGCCTGACCCATTCTCAAGAGATTGGACCTGAAGGACTACTTGAGGAGTGAGTGGCTGCCGCTGGGCTGGTGGGCTGCTGGGACGGGTCAGTCAGCTGAGTGGTGCTCCCACTGTGGGAACACACTGACCACCAGGGGGTTGCTCCTGCATTAAACATCTGCCCCCTGGTGGTCAGTGCATGTCATTGTGACTGGTTGACCATTCATTCTGGTCATTCTGGTCGTTCAGTCATTTGGTTGCTTAGGCTTTTATGTATATAGACTAGAGGCCCGATACACGAAATTTGTGCAAGAGTAGGCCTTCCCTCCCCTGGCTGCCGGCACCAGCTTCCCTCTGGCACTTGGGAGCTGAGCTTCCCTCCCTCCGGCTGCCGGCAGGCACCCGGGGCCCGGGCTTCCCTCAAAGCCATGGCTTCATCCAGAAGGACATCTGGTCTAATTAGCATATTAGACTTTTATTATAAACACACAGCATATTTTATTTTCCGTCTGGCTTCTTTTACTCAACATTATATTTGAGAAATTCATGCATATTTCTTAAGAGTTGTATGAAGATCACGTATACTATTCTATTATATACACTAAGTGGCCAGATTATTATGACCACTTGATGTTCGTAGGCAAATTAGCTATAATTTCATGCTAAAGTTGCTAGAGGGCCAGACCATTATAAATAGGGAAGCAGGTTGTTTACGACAGAAGTGATTTTTTTCTGAAGATATGGGTAAACAACGCAACTTAACAGCCTTTGAACATGGGATATATTGGAACGTGAGTGTCCAGATTATTATGACCACCTGACGTTTGTAGGCAAATTAGCCGTACACTGCATCCTATGGGATATGGAAGCCAAAGAACACCTTTGCTGTCTGCAGTTACCAAGACAAAACGTCTCCAATTCACACCGGAACACAAGGTTTGGACAATCGAGCATTGGAAAAAGTCATGTGGTCCGATGAATCACATTTCCAGTTGCATCATGCAGATGTCAGGGTGAGAATTTGGCGGAAACTGCATGAAAGCATGCACCCCACATGCATGAGTACAACCCTTCAACTGGTGGGGGCAGTGTTATGGTTTGGGGCATGTTTTCCTGGCATGATTTGGGCCCTTTAAGTCGTGTGGAACATCTGAATAGCACAACATAACTAAGTATCGTTGCTGATCAAGTTTATCCTATCATGTTAATGGCGCATCCCAATGGAGATGGCTTCTTCCAACAAGACAATGCGCCATGCCACGGTGCTCGTATTGTGCAGGAGTGCTTTCAAGAACATGAGGGAGACTTTACCTTGCTTAGGTGGCCCCCTCAATCACCAGATCTCAATCCAATTGAGCATTTATGGGACGAAATTAAAAGAGCCATCAGGCAGCTGGTTCCACAACCATCAAATCTCACAGAACTGGACAGTGCTATTTATCAGGCATGGTGTCAGATTCCTCGCATCACCTTTCAACATCTCGTGGAGTCAATGCCAAGAAGAATCGCCAGTGTGTGTGTGTGTGTGTGTGTGTGTGTGTGTGTGTGTGTGTGTATCCCACGTTCAAAGGCTGTTAAATCGCGTTGTTTGCCCTTATTTTCAGAAAAAAATCACTTCTACTGTTGTGGTAAACAACCTGCTTCCCTATGTATAATGGTTGGGCCCTCTAGAAACTTCAGCACGAAAGTATAGCTAATTTGCCTACAAACATCAGGTCATAATAATCTGGCCACTCAGTGTATAGTATGATTTGTTTATCCATTCTACTAGTGATAGACATTTGAATACATTCCAGGTTTTGACTATCACAAATAGTGCTGCCATAAACATTCTAGCAAATACCTACAGCATATATACATACGGTCAGTTTTAGTACTATACGGCCAAAAATTTTCTAAAAGGTTGTACCAATATAAACTTAGTATATGAGAGATTGCTTGACGACCTTGCAAACATTTCTCATCTTTTTAATTTTAGCCATCTTAATATGTATGCAGTATTATATTATGGTTTTCATTATAATTCCCGGATGAGAAATTATGTGTACTTTTCATATATCTATTGGGCATTTGAATATCAAGTTTTGTGGAATATCCATTCAGTTATCTTTTTCTTATTGATGTTCCTATTGATTTTTTCTTCTTTTTTTATTTGTTCTTTATATTGTGGGTATTAATCCTTCTATAGACATACTAGAGGCTCAGTGGGGTCCCTCGGGGTGGCCTGTGGGGATCTGGCCCCAACTCACGCCCCAGGCTCGCAGCCCTAGCTTGCATCCCTGCAGCCCTGACTCACACCCCACCATGGTCTGGCACCACCCTCTCACCTGCTCCACCATCCTGCCTGCGGGATCGATCAGGGCCGGCCCCCCATCCGGCTCCCTCAGCGCCTGGGAGCAGAGCGGCGACCCACCCCCCACCACTGATGCCGGTCACTGTCTGCAGGGAGATCAGTGGGGCGATAGGGCCCCCACTTGCACCCGTGTTGGCCTGGTGCCGCTTGCTCACTTGCTCCACCATCCTGCCATGGTCCCACTCTTGTCGGGGCCCATTTGGGCTGGCAGCACCTCCACTGCCATCACCGCCAGCACCATGTCGCCAACGCCCACCATGTTCTGCGCTGTCCCGATGGGTGGCGCACATCATAGCAAGTGGTCGAACTCCCAGTCAAACAACTGCCCGAGAGGATATTTGCATATTAGGCTTTTATTATACAGTGGGGCCTTGACTTACGAGTGTCCTGACTAAAGAGTTTTTCGAGATACGAGCCGTCTCTCGGCCGATTTTTTGCTTTGAGTTGCGAGCTAAAATTCGGGTTACGAGCCAGCTTCAGATACCCCACCGCTACTTGGCGCAGCGAACGTCACAGTGAATGCCACAACATCAGCCCTACGCTACATTCTATTGTTCAGTATTGTGTTTTTATACAATATTCGTTATTTTTAAATACATTTTTCTTATTTAAAAACATTTAACAAAACAATTACGGTGTTTTTTGGGTGTCTGGAACAGATTAATGGCATTTCAATTCATTGTAATGGTGAAAACTGATTTGACATACGAGTAATTTGAGTTACGAGCTCCGTCACGGAACGAATTAAACTCGTAAGTCAAGGCCCCACTGTATAGGATGTACTGTAAATATCTTCTTCAACTTTGTAAGTTACCTTTTCATTTTCATAATGTATCTTTGGATGAAATGTCTTAATTTTAATGAAGTTACAATTTACCAAAGTATTTATGGTAATACTTTTTGTGTTCTGCTTAAGAACTCTTTGGACACTAAGATGTTCTCCTATGGCTATCTCAACGTTTTATAATTTTATCTCTCACATTTAGATCTGCAATTGATTTCTGTGCATTGTGTCCAGGAGGGGGTCAAAATATATTTTTTCCATATGGATATCAAATTGATCCTGTACTATTTATTAAAGACTATCCTTCCCTGACTGCACTGCTGAATCTCCTTTGTCTTTAGTCATGTGACTGAATATATGTATAAGGTTAAATATTGTTTCTTTGTTTCTGCAGGGGTGCAATTTTATGTTTTACTAGAGGCCCAGTGCACAAATATCGTGCATGGGTAGGGTCCCTAGGCCTGGCCAGTGATCAGGGTCAATCGGGACCTTCCGGCTGCCAGCCCGGGCCTTCCTTCATTCCGTGCCACCCCCTGGTGGTCAGCACACGTCATAGCAAGCGATTGAACTTCCCGGCCAAACTCTGTGGGGGGCACTTTACATATTAGCCTTTTATATGTATAGAAGATATTTGGCTTGTCAAGTTTACATTGAATAGTGATTCTGTTACTGTGATCTAACATATTATAATCTCTTCCTGATCTTGCCATTTAGAAATGTGATAAACCTCCCTTCTAAGTATTAAAATCACTTGTATCAGGAGAAGCTTGAGCACAGACATCTTTGGCTTACAATTAGAAACAAGTCTCTCATAGACATCAATCACTACTCAGTAGGTATACTGCTGTTATCTCCATTTAATTTACAAGGATTCAGGAGAGTCCTTTGTAAAACCTACCTACTCCACAAGTCTAGTAATACTGTGTTTTTAAAAGGAGAATAAATTAAGACGTGAGACCTTTAAGGGATTCTCTCTCATTTCTAATGATTAGGGTGTGTTGTTGTTTTTTTCTATGAAAAAAACCATTCTTCTGGTAATTCACTCTAGAATCTTGCCCAGAGTGACCTCAAACTTACCAGACTACAGTATGACACATATTATTTAGTTCAAAGCAAATAATAACATTTTTCTAATACTAGAATATCCTTTGACCATGTCACTTCATTAAAGGATGTATAAGCTATAGAAGTGAAAAAACAAAACTAAAGAAATGCCCTAAAAATTATAAATATGCAAAGAATAAACATGATAAAAAGTCAAAACCAGGAATAAAGCACAAACTTCAAAGATAGAAAACTAGAGAGAATTATCCTTTAATCAAATAGCATGAATCTCTTACTAACTAGATGATCCTAAAAAAGATAAAAGGATATTCTGTAACCTTTTATTTAGGGGGAAGAATGTAAATTTGCTTCAAATTTTATGACCAATAAATATAACATGCTACAGAAATCCAGAAGTAAATTATTAATTGTCATTTCATTGACAACTGAATACATTTTAATAAGAGCAAATTTTTACATCAAAACTTCTACTTTTCTTTTTCAATTTAAAACTATTATCTTCTTATAAATGAAGCATCATATTTTTCTAATTAACAATGAATATAAAAATAAAAACTCACTTTGTCAACTTTTCATAATACAACTCTAGCTCACTACAGATCTCTGTCTTTTGGGAGTGGAAAAGATGCTTAATTGTAGAATATTAAAGCTATACAAGGAAGCCGAGAAAGTTTCATAATGAAGAGAAAAATATCTAAAATTAAGAGTCCATGATACCTCCAAATTGATGAATTAGATATAATTCTAATTTCTACCTAAAGTTTATTCAGAAAAATATTTGTTATTCTTCCCAGTAAAAAACAAAGTTATAACCATACTTGAGTCACCTCAATTAAGCATGTTGACATTTCAAACATATGTAAATTTGTAGGACTGACATCAGAATCACTAAAAATATATATAATAATTTTTAAATATTTCATTTAGTCCAAATTTTTTCCTCCAGAGAGGCCATCTTTGCCTATATTCGCTTAACTCTGAAGTGCTTTACCCATTTCTGAATAATTCTTTTAGATCAATTAGTTAACACATTTGAAATGCAGTAAATTACTCACATGCTCCATAATCCTTAAGTTTGAAAATTACTGGAAAATGTGTGTTACTGTTTTTTTAAGCCAATCATTGAAAAAGACACATAGAAGCTTACACAATTCTAATGGGGGAAAGGAGGGTAATAGAAACTACTTATGAAGGCCACATTTTGCCTCTACAAAATTTATATACAAATACACACACACTTACACAGATTATTTATTCTTAAATGTGCCTCATGAACCACGGTTATTGCGAGCAATGAATGTAACTTTGTGAAAGGAAAACACAGCACTTAGAATTATTACACTAAAACAGGAGTTGGTTTCACTGCTATTTTTTACCATACTTGAAACAAGTCACAATTTTTAAATTATAGAGACAAATTAACTTAAAATTCAATATTCCAAATGTCCATCAGTAACTCATCCTACTCACAATTATACAAAGGGCTTTAATTTCAATAATCTTAAAAAGATATTTAGGCATTAGATTAGTTTTAGCAACAGCTTTATTATTAATGTTTCAAATATTTTCCAATTTTCTGATTAACTCTAAATACTCAACACAAGAACAAATTAATATTACTTCAAAGATTCTATTATTTTAGTAAACTCAGATTTGAAACCATGGATGCTACATGTGAGCTGAGTTTAAGCACTTAGCATATTGATAGCCATATGTGATAGCTCAGTTTTCTATAAGTATTTTGTGCAAGTAGCCTCAGAAATGTTTTCTTTATCAATTGAATCTTAATTTCATATTTTACTTACTGAGGTCATCCTCTCATTAAGTATCAAATACAAAATACCTAAGAACAACAGAAAGAGGAAAAAAGATTGATTTGGATTATCTTTTAAGATTCAGTATGAACAAATCAACCACCTCTTTGCTTTTACCAGGCATGTAAATAGAAATAGTCAATCATAGGGGTTGTTGTTTTTTTTGCCTGAAGACTACTTGAAGAAAAGCGGTGCAATCCTTTTCAAAGGCACTGATTGATTAGGGCCATAAGAAAGCTCAGATTCTGTTTTCTAGGGGCACTAAAGGTCAGACTAGTATCAGTACCTCTCCCAGCCAGAGCCAAGGATCTAACACAAGCCTGCAGGTGGAAACAGTTGGGTCCCACCCCAATTTGTACATCAGTAGCTTTATTGAGGCTCAGAACAGTTGAGAATTGAGAAGCTTATCTTTAGTACTTTGTGTCTTTGATACTTGGCTTCTCTCTTAGAAGAGAAATAAGTTGTTGGCTGGTATGCAATTGATGTGATCTACACTCTGAACAAATACCATTCACAGTTGCCTCTGAATAAACAAGACACTTTTTAAATTAGTTTACAAAGAATTTTGTATGCCCTTTTGGATGCTGATAAGGAGCAGTGCAGAAGCCAACTCTCTTAGGTCAGCTCAAGTTAGTGACAACACTGTATCATTGATAACACCATTTTGAACTTGAGCCTCTTTCAGTTTCCTTTATAGTAAGTTATGTTTTCTTTTCAAGCTGCTTGGGCTGCAGGTGTTCAAACTTCTACAGCTATGCCAAGGAGTTGTACTTACAGATCAGAAAGGGCTAAATGCATGTTTCTAATGAAGCAATTAAACTTAAGTGCCCCCTTGTTGAGAAAAGTAGGCTGATACCTAAAGTGAGTTCAGAATAAAGATTAGCACAGAGCACATGCTGTTAGTAGTCTGTAATTAGATTACTGATCACATTATTTTGTTTGACCTTATTTTTTTTTTCCCAAGGAGAAGAGCCCTAGCCAGTTTGGTTCAGTGGATAGAGCATAGGTCCCCGGATTGAAGGGTTCCAGGTTCAATTCCAGTCCAGGGTAGGTACCTCAGTTGCAGGCTCTAGCCAGGGCCCTGTCGAGACTTGCAAGAGGCAAGCAATGGAGGTGTCTCGCTCACAGCGATGTTTCTGTCTCCTCCCTCCCTTCCACTCTCTAAAAATCAATAGAAAAATATCCTTCATTGAGGATTAACAATAAGAAAGAAAATAAAAGAAAGAAAAGGTAAACTGTAAATCAACAGTGTGCTGATAAATTTTTTAAACTCCATCACATTATAAAAATTCAAGAGTAGGACCATATATAATCCTATATAATAAAAGGCTAATATGCAAATTGACTGAACTTCAGAACTATCGGTTGATATGACACACACTGACCACCAGGGGACAGATGCTCAACACAGGAGCTGACCCCTGGTGGTCAGTGCACTCCCACACGGGGAGCACCACTCAGCCAAAAGCCCTGAGCCAGGCTCACGGCTGGCGAGCACAGCGGGTGGCAGGAGCCACTCTCACCTCCGTGGCAGCACTAAGGATGTCCGACTGACGGCTTAGGCCGGCTTCCCATGGGGAGCCGGCCTAAGCCGTCAGTCGGACATCCCCCGAAGGCTCCCGGACTGCAAAAGGGCGCAGGCTGGGCTGAGGGACTGCCCCCCCCACCCAAGTGCATGATTTTCATGCACTGAGCCTCTAGTTGCTAGATAAAAACAAATACTGAGCTATTTACTTGTGATAAGGCAAACATCACACAATAATTAAGGAAAGCTAAGTGTAAAGGACTATTTCCCTATTTGTTTAGTACTTTTTAAAGCATTGACTATCCATGTATATCTTGTCAGAATTCTCATATTGCAATATTTTAATTAATTATTCCTAGCATTTTCATTATTAATAGCATGTCAACTTGCTGGTTGATGTTATCTAATGTTAAAGTTTTGTTTTGAAAAATGACCACAAAACCAATTTACCTTTAAATTTCCAAAGCAATTAAAACAAAAATATCAAACTAACCTTATTTAAAAGAAATGCTTCCCTAAAATAATCTTTTCAAGTTGGAATTTTCTAAATTTTAAGGTTAAAGTATTTATAGGACTATTAAATACCTTTCTAATCATGGTAGGATTATCTCCATTCTATTAACACATTGTTTGTGGGTAGTTTTTATCACACGATAACAAGTGGCGCGGGCCATTTTTGCTAATTTTTTGTGCAAATGGCAACGTTCAGTAAAATTACGATAACTTTAGTTTTACATATTTTTTTCAATGAAACTTTTTGTGATTTACTATAAAATGTATACTGAATTATTTTTCTTAGAATTGCACTGAATGCGTGGCAAGGCAGAGAATTGTGTGAAGGGATGACTCTACGCAGATTACCGTTATACCTGGAAGTACAAACATAATTCACCATTGTATGTGTTAGAGACCCAAATTTTGTCCTTTGGAATTCGTATATCTGCATGTTAGCATCCCTTTAGAGCAATAAAAAAGTATAAAAATAAACGTATTTATACGTTACCCGCATTCTACTGCTAGTCTATAAAAAACGTATTAATACGTGTCCCGCGCTCTACTACCAGTCAACGTAAAACGTATAAATACGTTTCCCGCATACAATGTGTTAAGTTTGAAAATGAACGCAAAGTGACCATCTGCCCAGGTTCAGCTGAGATTTTCTTGATTTTAATATTGAAAGTCCTATGTTCCTACAGGCTTAGGAAACCTCTTAACCCCAGGCAAATTAGAATGGTTGGTTTACCTTAAGTAAGAGTAAAATATAGTTAAGACTGTGCCCACAATCTTATTCAAAAACTCATAATATATAGCTGATGTTCAAAGAAGACATTATGTTAACAATCTGATGCTTCATAAATAAAATATTAAAAATATAAAATAAGTCTAAAAAATTAGGTCATCGTCCATTCTCAATTACTACTCATGGCTGTGGAATGCCAGCTGCTGCCATTTCAAATATCATATTTACTGTTCGTTTCCTCTGCTAATCTTTTACAAATACCATTAATAAGCATCAGTTTCAGTGATTCATTTACATTTAACTTCCTCTTCTTTCTTTTCTCTTACTTATGAAAGTATTTAAAAACAATAAATTGGCCTGAATAAATTTCTCACATTAAATCTAACATACAGGTTTCCAAAATGCCCTTAAAAGTGGACCAAAAGTTCCAACCTATGACTTACTTATATTCATCAAAAGGACACTCTTGATTACAAATAACGAAGGCAGATGAATGAGTATACTTATCATTTTGGAAATTTTCTAAACTTTCACAAGAATACTTCAGTTCTAATTGCAGAGTTTCATGTGGGAATGACATTTAACAGAATTAAAGAGATACCATAGTACCTGAAATATAGCATTACTAAGCAACAGTCTTTTCTCGTTAGAATTCAGTAATTATGATTTGTTAAGCATCAAAATTTTGACACCTGTCTCATATTTTACTTCCAGAAAAGTTAGGGTATTCTTATGAAACACCATTAGTTATGCTTATATGCAGTCTTTTCTACATGAAAAAAATATGCTACTCAGAACTGAAATTTAACTAGAGGCAATTGTGTGGAAAAGGAACAAGACTTGCACTGTACTTTTTTTTCATTCACAAACCCACCATTTACTTAAAACTGCATCCATTTATCTCCCTTTTTCTAATGGCAAACAAGGAAATGAATGATAATGTTGGGGTACAAATGAAAGTTAATCCTACCTAATTCAGCCATACAAAAATATTTAAGAACCATATGAAATTGTCAGTATTTAACAATATTTAACCCACAAAGAATGGCAATTTTACATGGTTGAAATAATAGTAAGTAATAAACAGTGCATGCATATTACATTCCTAATTGGATGAATAACTGCATACTTCCTATGCTGCAATTTCAACCACATCTCTGAATATATTTTGGACAACTCTATTGGAAGAAAGTTCCAAGATAGAAGCAAAGATTTAATTCTGAGTCTGCTCAGATGATGCATTCCCAAACTGAACTGAAACTTTGAACTTCCTAAAATTTAAATCAAGCCTTGCACATTTAAAGCAAGGGTAAAAATCCTAATAACTCCAGGAGCTATGTGGGTCAGGTTTAAACCCCCCTTATCCATGGGTAACCCCTCCCCATGGATGCCTGAAACCATGAATAGTATCAAACCATATCCTATATAATCTACACTAATAAAAGAGAAACATGGTAACTGGCATACGACCGCTACCCTTTCCATTGGCTAATCAGCGAGATATGCAAATTAACTGTCAGCCAAGATGGCGGCCGGCAGCCAGGCAGCTTGAAACTAACATGAGGCTTGCTTGCCTCAGTGACTGAGGATCGTTGGAGGAAATCAACGTTCCCTGCCTGCGGCTGCAGGCCTCTGAGCGGGCAGTTTAAGAAACATTGTAACAAATACCACCGGACTTCTGCCAGCAGATTCGCAACATTGTAAGCAAAGGCCAGAAACCTACTTTCAGCCGCGCGGAGGCCTAAGAGCTGGAGCCAAGCCTCAAGGTAAAGCTGGCCCAGAATAAAAGAAAAAAAAAGAAAAAAAGGAGCGGTTGGGAACTTCAGTCACTCCCAGCCTGAAAACAGCCCTCAGCCCTTCACCCAGACTGGCCAGGCACCCCAGTGGGGACCCCCACCCTGATCCAGGACACCCTTCAGGGCAAACCAGTCGGCCCCACCCATGCACCAGGCCTCTACACTATATAGTAAAAGGGTAATATGCCTCCCGGCACCGGGATCAGCGTGACAGGGGGCAGCGCCCAAACCCGCTGATCGCCCTGCAGCTCTGTGTGTGACAGGGGGCGGGGCCCCAACCCCCTGAGCAGCCCTGCTCAGTGCCTGATAGGGCGGAGCTCCCCAACCCCCACGGGCCCTGCTCTGTGTGTGATGGGGTAGAGCCATAACCTCCCCATCGGCCCTGCCCTGAGTGTGAGAGTGGCGGTGCCCCAACCCCCTGATCGGCCCTGCTCTGTGGGTGATAGAGGGCAGTGCCCCAACCCCCTGATCGGCCCTGCTCTGTGCGTGACAGGGGGTGGCGCCGCAACCTCCCCATCGACACTGCCTTGAGTGTGACAGGGGACTGTGCTCCAACCCCCTAATTGGCCCTACCCTGAGTGTGACTGAGGGTGGCATCACAACCTCCCAATCTGCCCTGCTCTGTGCATGACGGGGCGGCGCCCCAACTCCCCAATCGGCCCTTCTCTGAGCCCGATCAGGGGCTGCACCTAGGGATTGGGCCTGCCCTCTGCCACCCAGGAGCAGGCCTAAGCCAGCAGGTCGTTATCTCCCGAGGGGTCCCAGACTGCGAGAGGGCACAGGCTGGGCTGAGCGGACCCCCCCCCCCCCGAGTGCACAAATTTTTGTGCACTGGGCCTCTAGTACTATATAATAAAAGGATAATATGCACATTGACCCTAATGGCAGAACAACCGAGAACAACTGGGAACAATCGGTAGCTATGATGCACGCACTAACCACCAGTGGGCAGACGCTCAAAACAGAAGCTGCCCCCTGGTGGTCAGTGCGCTCCCACAGGGGGAGTTCTGCTCAGCCACAAGCCGGGCTGACGGCTGTGAGCGCAGCTGCAGTGGCAGCAGGAGCCTCTCCTGCCTCCTCCCCAGTACTAAGGATGTCCGACTGCAGCTTAGGGCCGCTCCCCTGGGAGCAGGCCTAAGCCAGCAGGTGGATATCCCCCGAGGGGTCCGGGACTTCAAGAAGACACAGGCCGGGCTGAGGGCCCCACCCCCACGAGTGCATGAATCTTCACGTGCCAGGCCTCTAGTATATACTATATGAGAATCTTAAAAGCAGCAAGAGAAAAACAACTTGTTGCATACAAAGGAAACTCCGTAAGGCTATAACCAGATTTTTCAGCTAAAACTCCACAGGCCAGAAGTGAATGGTACAACATATTCAAATGCTGAAAGAAAAAAACTTCCAACAAAGAATTAATTCTCTAGCTGCAAGTTTATCATTATGAGTTGAAGAGATTAAGAATTCTTCAAATAAGCAAAAGCTAAAAGAGTACAGCACCACTAAACCAGCCTTACAAGAAAGAAATGACACTAATTAAGACAAGAAAGCATACAAAAGTAAACAATCTCGCCAAAAAAGGTAAATATATAGTAAAGCTAGTGGATCACTCACTTATGAAGCAAATATGAAGGTTACAGGACAAAAGTAGTAAAATTAACTAAATGACAATAATTAGTTCAGGGATACATAAAATAAGATGATACAAATGTTGTGTGGACTTCAGCAAATCATTTAATTTTCTTAACCTAAATTATCTCATACTACCTGCAAAACAGCTGTAAGTAAGTAACTGTGTATATTCCATCACTGATATGAATGCACCGTACACTTTGGGAAACACTGTATTCAACACCAAACAGGAAATTTTACATTTTAAACTTACTATGCTTACACTCTCATCAAATCTAAACCACATGACTTTTTTAAAAAATATATTTTATTGGTTTTTTTACAGAGAGGAAGGGAGAGGGATAGAGAGTTAGAAACATCGATGAGAGAGAAACATCGATCAGCTGCCTCCTACACGCCCCCTACTGGGGATGTGCTCGCAACCAAGGTACATGCCCTTGGCCGGAATCGAACCTGGGACCCTTGAGTCCACAGGCCGAGCCAAACCGGTTAGGGCTAAACCACATGACATTTTGCAAACACTGGACAACTTTCTCATTGCTACATAATAACTGCATATTTTGCACAAGGCCCTAATAATTCTAGAAGAATATTGTATCTCTATTCAAACACAGGTTCAAGTCTTGGTTACATGCCAAAAAATAAAAAATATTTCCTAGGTTTTAAAAGTCACTAATTAATAAGTCTAGTGTTTCTCCTTAAAACTCAGCATCTTAAGTCAAAATGTTGGCAAATTCTCTCTAAAAGAGAGATTCAACCAATTTAAATTTTAAAACTGTCTTTTCTTCTCTTCCATCTTTAATATAATGAAAATAGGTTAAAAGCTTTAATGAAATTCTAAGAAGATTTGATTTTTCATGTTTATCAAAGCATTTATAGAAACAAATATAGCTTCTAACAGACTAGCTGACCTCAAATGAACTTTGCATCCATTCTTCACAATATAAACATAACATTATGTGGTTAAATGATTAGATTGCTAAATAAAAGCCATCAATTTTTGCTATCAGAAAAGAGAAACAATGACAGGTGCAGTCGAAATACCCCTAATTTATGACCTTCTGGGACTGTTTTTAGGACTATCACTCAAAAAACATGAAGTTTAACCTTCTTCTAAAGTTTGCATTACAGATCTAAGATTTTGTGGTTCCAATGACTCATTATACAAGCTTCAAACATCCTTCTACTTTACATGAAATGCTGTTCTATTATAGTAATATTCATATAGGAATTAACAGGGTTGAGCTGTGATATTCAACCATACATATCAACTTTACTCTTTTCTCCAGACTTGCTTCTTAGACAGAGTTGTTAGATGATAACCAGAACAAATTTCCTTCTCACACTTAAACTTCAGAAACTTTTTTTTCTTTAAATCTTCACCTGAGGATATTTTTCCATTGATTTTTAGAGAGAGTGGGAGAGGGAAAGACGGAAGCATCGTTTGGTTGCCTCCTGCATGCACCTGACCATGGTCTGAGCCTGGGAGGAGCCTGCAGCCTAAGTACATGCCCTTGACCAGAATCAAACCCAAGACCCTTCACTTCAGTCCGCAGGCCAACGCTCTTATCCACTGAGCCAAACCGGTTAGGGCCAGAAACTTTATGTTTTCTCTATTGCTAAATTATTAGAGCACAAACTTTTCATTCCCAAAGGTAATATCTAAGTCATGACTTGGGCCAATTTTTATAAGAATAATGCTTAAAATGAAGAGGTTGGTTTCTAAACATAATATTAAGGGAAAATTTTTAAAAATCAATTTACACATGAGTATCATAGCACAACTAATTTACAAAGTTATAAAGTACAACCTTTCTGTCCTTTTTAAAAGGCAATTAAGTGAAGTCCACATATGGAACTATATCAATATACTCTATTGTATAAGCATCTACCTACAAATTAGCAAAGAAGCATCAATAATTTTTTAAATGTTAACTTTTTAACTGTCCTACATTTAACAGATGCTATATATTTTTTCTGAGCAGCTGTTCATTTGGACATGTTCCTTATTTATTAATATACTGTGTTCAATGCTAGTGTCATATTTCTTAAACAAGAACTTGGAAACTTCCAAATTCTATGGTAAATATTGACATATCTTATGTCAATATTTATACTGCAAGGACTTCGAGTCTCTTCAACAATGGCTGCATCTTATTTCTTAGCAGCCACTTGTTTCTGTTCCAATTGAGCAAGTTCTTTCTTTATCCAATACAATTCTCATTAACTGTTCAGATAAAATTATAAAACTAAAAGCATCCTCTCAAGCAAAAAACAGATTAAGCTCTGTGCTTATTTCAACAGTTTGGTCACTTCTGCATGGTGAGTAAAGCTCAAAGAAACCAGTCACAAATTCAGGAGTGTCCTCCAAGTAGTATTGGTTTTGATTACTTAATCTCAAGCCTAATCATTTTCAGCTCCACAAATGACAAGGAACAAATTGCCCATCCTTCTATTATTTTAAAGATGGTCACCTTTCCTCTAGGAAACAGACTATAGCAAAGGCAGCATTGATTTTATACTCATGAGACCGAGCTTGAAATCAAAACTCTACTGCTTCAAAGCTGAATGACTTTGGTCATGCCAATACATTAAACGTTCATTGACTACCTATGTACCCAGGCTTGGATATCCCAAAGATGAGAATGTGATATCCCACATCCTCAGCTCTCCAGGGACATGGGAACACACAAAGATAAGTACTACAAGCCTCCAAAGTGCAGAGGCAGGGAGGGCGCTCCTCTGGAAAGCCACACATGAGCCAGCCTGACACTGCAGGAAAGGCTTCCTTGAGTTACATCTTTTAAGATATGAATCTTAAAGAGTTAAAAAAAAAAAAAAATGATTTAGGGGTGGAAGGAAAAAGATAAAGAAAGGCACTCCAGGAAGAAGAATCCGCAGGAGCAAAGGCTTGGAGGCAAAAAATAGCATGATATATGGAAATGATAAATAATTCAATGTTTCAGACGGATTGTAAATCAAGGTTTACAAATTCAAATACCCAGTTAAGTTCAATTATTTAACCAAAACATATTGTGTACTTCTATGCCCTAAACAGTATTTTAGAAAATGGCATAATTGAATGAGATAAAAATTCTTGCCTTTCTGAAGTTCACATTTTAATAGGAGCAGACGAACAATTAAAATTATACCTAATAAGTATTAAAATATGGTGAAAAGTACTATAGTAAAAGGCGAAGATAAAACAGGGTAGAGGAACCTGAAGCACAGAAGCCAGCTGGGAGAAGGGGGGAATCAGTTGCAAAGCTACAATTTTAATTAGGAAATTAAGGCAGGCTTCATTGAAACGGTGACATTTGAACACATACATAAAGGAGGTGAAGGAACTAGTTGTGTGGATGTCTGGGAAGAAACATTCCAGGTAGATGAAGCAGCCAGTACAAAGGCCCTAAGGTGGAAATGGGCCTAAGTGAGGGGGCAGAGTGAGGGGGCAGAGAACATAAAGGGATAAAGTAAGAGAGGTAATGGGAAATCAGATCACGTAGAGTCTTATCAAATGAGAAGACATGAAATCTTTTTAAGCAAAAAAGCAATGTGACATTAGCTTTTAACAAACTTTTTATTTGAGAGTAATTCTGAATTTACAGAAAAGTTGCAAATATAGAATTCCCATACACCCTTCACACAGTTTCCTCTAAAATTGACCTTATATTACCAGGTGCAATTATCAAAACAAAGAAACCAACATTGGTGCACTGCTATTAAGTGGGCTCCAAACTACTCAGATTTTACCAGTTTTTTCCACTAATATTTTTTTGTCTATTCTAGGATCCAATCTAAGATAACATATTGCATTTAGAATCTTACATTTTAATACAACCTTTTACTTACATTTAAAAGTATCACACTGGCTACTGTATGAGAATAGAATTGTAGAGAGCCAAGGATTAAAGAATGCAGGGAGAACTGATAGAACATTATTACTGCAACCCAAACAAGAAATGATAGTGGCTAATAACAGACATCAAGCAAGAGATGATCAGAATACTAACAGTAGAAATAGTAGGAAACAGTCAAATTCTAGATATATTTTATAGAAAGAATCAATAGGATTTGCTGATGGATTGGATGGAATATAAGAGAATGACTGGAGAATGACTCCAAATATTTAACTTTTAGCAACAGGTTGTACAGAGTTGCCATCAGCTGAAATGAGAAAGAATGGGGCAGGGTTAAAGATAAAGAGTTCAGTTTCTGACATTTAAGTGTGAATATCTTTAAGTAAACAAGTGGAGATGTAGAGGTAGAAAGCTGGATACGTGAGTCTGGAGTTCAGAAAGAGAGGGGACAAGGAATATGAATTTGGTAGTCTTCAGTATGCAGATGGTATCCAAAGTCATTAAGACTTGAGGTCATTAGAGGGAGTGTAGACAGAGGAAAAGAGAACCAAAGACTACAGCCCGGAGCACTTCAATAATAAAAGATCAGGACTAACAGAAGGAAGACTGAGAAGGAACAACCAATAAGTAAAAGAAAAACCAAGAGTGTGGAGTCCAGAAAATCAAATGAAGAAAACATATCATCAAAAACAGAATGATCAATTGTGTCAAAAGTTGCTTACAGTTCAAATGATAATGAATGAAAATGATCAACACCTAGAGATCACTGGTAACACTAACAAAAGCATTTTGCAATGGTGCGTGGGAGCAATAGCCATTTTGAAATGATCTCAAGTGAGGGCAGAGTTTTGCCACCTCAAAATATGCTTATTGGGATATTGATTATTTTATACTGGTTAAATAATGAGGAAAAATCTTTAACCACCCCCCCCCCCCCGCCCCAAACAGCTTAAAAGAATTGAAACAAAGGTCCTGCTCCAGGAAGAGAGCTATCGTCATAGACAATTACAGTTTAATAAGAACTAGTATGTCAGTGGTTCTCAACCTTCTGGCCCTTTAAATACAGTTCCTCATGCTGTGACCCAACCATAAAATTATTTTCGTTGCTACTTCAGAACTGTAATGTTGCTACTGTTATGAATCGTAATGTAAATATCTGATATGCAGGATGGTCTTAGGCGACCCCTGTGAAAGAGTCGTTCGACCGCCAAAGGGGTCGCGACCCACAGGTTGAGAACTGCTGTAGTATGTAATAAGGAGGAACCTACCAAGGCTCATTTGACCAAAGTCCTCTCTGAACTGTTAAAGATGGCGCAGGAAACATTTATTTATGAAACAGTTGCTTTTCTATTTCTATGTTTGCCTCCCTCCCGTATGTAGTCCCAAACCACCATCCTTTACCCTTCGCCTGGGCTCAAAATGGCATGTAAGCCCTAAGTACCCAATTTGTCCTCTTGTCACATATTCTTATGAAACTCCCATATGTACATATGTAATAAACCTGCTTATTTTCTCCTATTAATGTATCTTCTATTTACTTATTAGTCCAGCCAGAACTTTATAAGTGTAGGAGGGAACATTATTTTTTCTTCTCCCATACAGGAAAGAATAGAAAAAAATTGGGATTTAGAGTATAGAGAACTTAAAGGATTTTTCAGAAGAGCAAATCAATAGGGTTTGAAGTGGAGAAAGGTTAAGAGAAGCATTTCTTAAGGTAAAAAAAAAAAAAATAACATGCAGGTCAAACAAAACTTTTATGGGTCTTAATCTACGAGCCATGGGAAAAGAGAATGAAAAAAAAAATTGGGGGAAAGGACAGACAAACACTAGAACATGAACCTCAACTTCAAACTATGGCGGCTACTTGAGAATCAGAGAAAACAAGCAGTTAAGTAAAACCATTTCATATATGTGATTATCAGTGAGTGAAAGAAAATGTGAAGTCATATAAAAGGAAACCTTCAATACTCAATACTAGATACAAAGTAAAAAGAGAAAAGGGGAGAAAGTGGTCTGGTGGCATAAAAGCAATAACAATTTATTTCAAAAACCTTTTATTGAGTGCCTAACATGCAAGTCAATCAATTCTACATCATTATCCCTCCCTTTAAGGAATTTTTAATTTGGTGAAAGAGAAAGCCAGGCACACATTAGGCAATGCTTACTGTGTGCTTATTAATGCCAGATTCTTGATGAGATGATTTACTTGTATGAACTCAGTTAAGTCTCATAACATTGGAGACTATGAACTCTCTCCACAGAAAAATATAAATATGCACTATTTTTACATAAAATTCTAGGAAACCCATGAAACCAAACTTGAAAATACTCCTCTAGATGCAGGAGTGGCAACAGTTTTTGAACAAAGGAATGACACAGATTTTATTTTTAGTAAATAAAGGATCTACTATGATTTAGTAAGAAATGAGAATTCATAGCAGAGCTGCCAGGAAAGAGACTTTTGAAATAGTTAGCAATGTAAGATAGTACTTAAAATAGTTCATTGGCAGTAAAAACCAAAAGTAGGGGGTTTATGTGCTTAATGACCATGTAGCTCAACTACTAATTTCTCACCTCTCATCACAGGTCAGATTAATTTTGTTAGCTGTTACATTTTTTAAAAAATTATACACACATGTTTAGCTTCATCTATTGCCATTTGTGTTACTCAATGTAAAACTTTAACTGGCAAATGTTGTTCTTTATTCTTTTGAAGCTGAAGTATGTAAGTGCCCATGGCCTAAAATTAATTGTAATTCATAAATACAGTAACTCAATTGTGATCGTGAACAACTGCAGCTTCCTAGTGCTCTTCACAGGTAGCTTGAAAGCACAGCTTCACCCAGAAGTATTTCCCTTAAATCAGTGGTTCTCAACCTTCCTAATGCTGCAACCTTTTAATACAGTTCCTCATGTTGTGGTGATCCCCAATTTCATTGTTACAAATTGAACATAATTAAAGCATAGTGATTAATCACAAAAATATGTAATTATATATGTATTTTCCGATGGTCTTAGGCGACCCCTGTGAAAGGGTCCTTTGACCCCCAAAGGGGTCGCAACCCACAGGTTGAGAACCGCTGCCTTAAATGTTCATATAGATTGAGACGATCTTCACATGAGAGCAGAAACAGTTATAAAATCTCGACACATTTACTACTTCAGAAGCCAAGCTTGATGAGGTGTACAACATAACTTCTATAACTAAGCCAAGTTTGTTTAACTTGAATGGCAAGACTTACAAGGTATAAATGGCTTGGTTTCTTATAGGAAGAGGTTACTATACACTTTTTATACATTTCTTACTCCCCTCTTTCCCATGATCATTAAATTTCTCCAAGAAACAGGTCATCTTTACTCCTCTGCTGCACTCTCATTTTCCCAGTAATAAAGCTCAATAAAAACTTGATAAAATTGTGTATTTGACCACTCTTGACAATTCAGTAGATTCAAAAGTAAATCATATTTTTTTAAAAACTGAATGTGGTAGCCAACAATGTAATCACATAACAGAAATCTAATGTTTTAATCACCATGCTGCCCTAAATAAAGAACGATCTCATAGTTAGGCCAAATACAGCTAAGGATCTTATAGTTTGGCCAAAAACTAATAAATCAAGTCCTTATTAGTTTCTTTCCCATTTTTCCTCTATCCACTTTCTGAGTTAATAAAGAATTTAAAAACTAACATTCTGAAAAGAACTCTCTGTTGTTTGAGAAAAAAAAACACAAAACAAAACTATACAGCTGGAGCCAAAGGGTTGTCATAATTTTCTGATTCATTTAAGGGGGTAGAGGAATAAAGTCAATAATTCCAAAAACTATGAAAACCGAATACATCAACGCGCCTGTTTATCTAGGGTAGGCGAATAAAAAAAATGGGGGGAAATACAGCCTCAGCCACTGGGATTATTAAAATCAGAGGAAGCTAAATTATACTACTAATTAAAAGGAAAAGTTAGCATATGATTTGTCTTGCCGTTGGATCACTTCTCTCGAGTAATCGGCTCTGAACTCAGGAAAGGGCACTTGCTCCCCATTCATTACCACAGAAAGTTGCCCGTGATCCCTAAGGGCCAAACGTTTCAACCCCAGATGCAACCTACTGACAGTTTACGAAAAGCTGGGGATTGGGAGAGAAGGGGCCAGTGTCAGAGACATGATCCAACAGCCTACTCCACACAACCCTGCAGAGTCAAGGGTCCTCCTCATCCAAAACCATTACAGAGCATTTCAAAGACGCTTTGTAATCCAAAGAACCCCCAGGTGCAAAGGGAGCAACTGAGCAAACGGAGGGCCCAGCAGCGTACACATTAAAGGGGATCCTAGTCGGGAAACATCCACGCACTGCGGAGTTCAAGGCGGAAAAGAACAGGGAACTAAAAACAATTAAAATTTAAAAAATTAAAAGGGGCGGGGGTGAACAAGCAAAAAAAAAAGGACAAGACTACCATTACTGTTACTTAAAGAGACAACCCCCGGCTTCCGAAACCTACCTCTCAGTGACTCGACTTCCGGTCTCCTCCAAAAGGCCCGCTCCCACAGGCTGACGTCCCGCAGCCAATGAGAGTGTCATCTACTTCCGCAGGGGCGCGTGACGTCACTAACTCCCGCCTTCTTCCGGTGGAGGGAAGCCTATCCTACTGTCTCCGTCGCGCGGCCCAGGAGGCGGTACCCTGAGAGGCCCAACCGGAAGGCCGGAAGGAGCGAGACCGGCAGGCAGCCGGCCCACCTTTTCCGCTCGGGGCCCGGAAGGGTGATGTGGCTGGGGCTTCGCCGGCCTCACTATGGTAAGAACTGGGGCTGTGGGGTCGTGGTTGAGCTTTCTGAAGGGGCTGTGGCCCCGAACCGGGGCTCGAGGGTTGGGAGGCGGCCCCGGGAGCGCGGGCCAGGGATCCTTGTCACTAACTTAATTCTCCCGGGATTCGGGGGCTGCACAGGCCCGGGAGCCATGTGGCCCCTGCACGCCCAACCCGGGAGAACCGGGGCCGACCCCCCAAGTATGACCCCGGGGTCTGGAGCCCGCCCCGTTCTCAGAGGCCACTTTCTTGATCTCTTTCGGAGAAATGTGCCGGTTTGGCTCTTGGTGGTCCTTGACCCTTGGAGACATGGCTTCTGGAGTTTGATCTGTTACTTTGCTCTCCTCTCCCTATGCTCCTGTTCCAGATCTTTTATTTTTAATTGTTGTCCAACTTTACACCTGACTTTTTATCTGTAGAATTAATGGCTTTTAGGTCCCCCCTACTTGATTGTCTAACCAGTGGTTCTCAACCTTCCTAATGCCGCAACCCTTTAATACAGTTCCTCATGTTGTGGGGACCCCCCCAACCATAAAATTATTTTCGTGGCTACTTCAGAACTGTAATTTTGCTACTGTTATGAATCGTAATGTAAATATCTGATATGCAGGATGTATTTTCATTGTTCGCGACCCACAGGTTGAGAACCGCTGCAAGGATGCTACTTGACACACTGTAGGTTTTCATGATTGGAGGTTTCTGCAAAGATGGGTTTTCTTCTGGTCTCAGGCCTTCCTCTCCTTCCATCACGTTATTAAGGTTGTATGTGTTATTTTGTGTTACTGCAGATTCATCTGCTAGTGGGGGCCTCTTAGAAAAGTTTGAAATTAAGTCACAAAAGTTTGCAAAGGAAATGCTTACATCTTCAGCCTGAAAAAAGAGAGGTAAAGCCAGCGTGGACAGAGGACAGATGCAGTGTCAGTAGTAATAGATCAGGCACCCAAGCTCTGTCTGAGGCATTTTACCTGTGTTATGGTAAAATGCAAAAGCCTCTGCTTCATGCCCTCATGGTGACTTTATGAAGTCCATGTGCCAAATGTTGCAGTTATGAGCATATTTGGGTGGAAAGGATGCCTGCCTTTATAATAGAATCAAAAGCAACCACAATGCCCAAAGTGCTATTCTGCAGTAGTTGCTAAGCTTGGATTCCCAGAAGTTCCCACAGCAGAAAACGTTTAGACATTTAATGGAAAACGTATTACTTGTTATAGCGTTATGCTAGCTACTTTAATTATAGCTAGGACATAAGTCGTAGTCTCTTCCCTGGAGAAATTTACCACTCACTTATAGAGGAGATAGCAGTTTGTCCCAAGTTATTCCTTCCTTGGACAAGGATACTGCCCAGCTTCTTTCTCCACCTACCAATGTAAGGTGGATACACTTCCTCTAAAAGAGTGTGATTAGTGAGCTGTCATTTAACTTAGATATGGTTCCTTCAATTTAAAAAGAGTAGAAAGGCTGTTACTCTTAATTCTTGTATCTCTTCCAAGAAGTTTATAAGCATTGTCTTATTTCAAGCTTAAAAGCATTGTCTTCTTTCAAGCCCACGATGAATTCTGAGTAGATGAAGGAAGTCAGGGACAGGGAGATCGATGTGCTTGGGGTTGCACAACCTCGTAGAACTCAAATTTATTTTAATGTCCAGATGCCAGAAATCTTCATTTGTTAATAGAAACAACCTAATAGGGGATGAAATGTCTCAGTGATTTGTCACTCATATGTAATATTCCAATCAGACATGGGTGGATAATAGAAACATCTGCCAGGTGGTTAATTTTTCATTTCTGCTTTGTTCCTATGAGCTTCAGATGTCAGCACTGAGTTTGCACCTAAACTTGGTGTATTTATGAAGTTACCCAGTGATAATGACTTAAATCCGAGTTACCTTATTTTAATGAATTCTTTTTTAAATGCTTTTCAAGGCCATAAAATGTTTATCAACAGTAATAATTTACAACTATCAGAGCATAAACAGTATGATAAGTAGACCACTTAAGAATTAATATTTTTTAGAAATTTAGAATACTTTGTTCTCCCTAAATTTTTATATCTTTCAAGATTCACTTCAAGTTTCATCTGTTCCTAAAAAGCCTTCCCTGTCCTATTTTTGTCTGCTCCTTTTAGGTATCCATTTGGGCATCCAGAGTCCTCATATATATTTCCAGTATCCCACTAGCATAGCAGTTATTGCAAGAAAAACAGCAAAAAAGGTGTTGCCTATATTTCTCCCCTCTTTTGGTAGAGTTCTCGAAGTGGAGACTAGATCTTTCAATCTTGACATCACAGTGTCAATTAAAGTTAGTACACCAAATGAATGAGAGTTTGGAATACAAAGTCATGTGAGGCATGCTCAGTGTATTCAAGGACTTCACAATCCAGTGGAAAAGTCTATTAAATAAGTAAATTCCATGTGGTATCTGCTAATATTTAGAAAGACAACCTGTATAGTGGAAAGACAGCCAGACGGTCAAAATCATTACCAATTCCCATCCTTTTCTTGGTTAAACTAAGGAAGTTGATCTTCATTTCATTTATTTGTTGATTGTATTAGGTGACTTACAGATATTCTCATTTAATGCTCACAAACTGCAGAGTGGGAGCTTTTGCCCACATTTTATATTTAAACTGAGTATAAGAGAAGGGGTGCGAAATGTTCTCCCTCATCTTATAGCAGAGAGAATATGAGCACAAAAGTTCTAATGAAACACAAAAATGAGTAATTCTGGCTGGGAACTGCTGCAGAGAGATAATGCTCTGACCTGTATGTTCAAGAGTGACTAGAGATTACCTAAGGCAACGGTTCCTAACCTGTGGGTCAAGACCCCTTTGGGGATTGAACGACCCTTCACAGGGGTCGCCGAAGACCATCGGAAAACACATATATAATTACATTATTGTTTTTGTGATTAATCACTATGATTTAATTATGTTCAATTTGTAACAATGAAATTGGGGGTCACCACAACATGAGGAACTGTATTAAAGGGTCGCGGCATTAGGAAGGTTGAGAACCACTGACTAAGGAATCATTAGCTGGAGCTGGACAGTGTTCTCTATCCTTTAGATAACAGATAAAGGAAGTGGCAGTTATGGAGCCAAAGGGCATCAAGTTGGATAGTTGCTTGGAAACTGGCAGCAATAGCAGTTCAGTACTGAAATGATGAAAAATGAGACTAGAAAGATTGGGGCCAGATCTTGAAGGGGTTTTTGCCATACTAAGGACTTTATATTTTGATGATGTTTAATTGTTTACCTGGTAAAAGACTTGGAGTAAGGAAGAGAATGGTGTGCATTTTAGAAAACCAACTGGTAATAATACAGAGGGTATATTAAAATAGAAGATTAAAATTTGGGAGACCAAGTTAGAAATAAAAGCAGTGATCCAGGTAGTATATGATTGAATGCCTCAACTCTTGACAATAGTAGTTAGGTTAAAGGAAAGGATAAATAAGAAAATAATTTTGAAGGTGTTGCCAGTGAAGAACAGAGTTGGGGTGCTCCTAATCTGGACTGTAGTTTTATGCATAGCAATGAAAGTTATTAATTTAAATGGAAAGTGTAAGTAGAGAAAGTCTCTCCATACTTTTGAAACAGGTCCAGAGAGATCAAATGGCTATTTAGTCCAGCTTCCTCACTTTACAAAGGGAATTAAACTGATGCTTAGAGATGATGATTTACCCAAGGATAAATTTATACACTTGGATTATTTCATTAAATAATCCTAATGTTCACTAGCCATAGGTACTCAGAGAAGCTGGTGTGTTCTTAGCACTGAAGCATTAAGCAATCCTGGTTTCTGAGTTTCAAATTAAACTAAGATAGCTTGACCTTAACGTTCTAATAATGCTAAAAGAAAATGTTAAATATTTCTTTGTATTAGTGAAAATCTTTTCAGGCACCTGTAGTCAATTATTTGGGGTAAATGGAGTATTTGTGTATGTGTTTGCATATTCACATACAGGCTTACATTTTCCCTGTATTTCCATGTTTTCCATTTTCAGAAATAATAGTGGTACATATGAATTTACAAGTACAAACTAGTTGGAAAATGCTGACCTGACCTAGATTTGTAAATGATAAAGTGCTGACCCACTTTTCCAGTGCTGTTTAATTTTGTAACACAATTAGGTCAGGAATGTCAGCTCTGGGTTTCTTTCGACCCCCAGAGAGGGATAAATGACTTTAGTTTTGTGTAAAAGCAGTAGTTATTAAAGTAAGTAAAATTGCTACTATTTGGAGTTTTTAAAATTTAAATCTTTTGCTATTCAGTTATTGATTAAAGTGAATTTTAGTTAAACTGGCAGAATTAAATATGTTAATAAAAATGTGTTTCCCACTTTGGAAACAGTCAACATTTAAAGCTCCCAGACAGTGTTAAGCATAAAGAAGGCCCTTAATTAACAAATTGATTAAACAATTTATTTTAATAATCTTTAAAAATAAAGACATAAGCTACTTGTAGCCTAAGTAATCCAGGACTAATGAAAATACTATAGGCTCAGTTAAAGTCTTATGGTTAGCAACCAGTCATTGAGCACTCTCTGGGCAAATCACCCTTTAGCATATTAGTATGCATATTTCTGCTGCTTTTTCTCATTGTTTCTTTATTTGAACCTTTAAACTGCTGGGATCTTTTCCTTTTTTTCCCTCTGTTCCTAATGTTTTGGATGGTTTCTTTTACTTAGAAGTATTTTTATTTATACATCTAAAAACAAAACTTTATATTGAATTCTTGTCCTTATATTCAAACTCAGTGACTAGTTTTAACATCTTGCTGATCTTTCAGTAGACAACTTGTGTGCAGACCCGCGTTGTCTCGTGACCAGTCAGCATTAACATTCAGGAATGATTCCAAAAATAAGAAATTATATCTGCATAGATAAAATGACAAAAACAGTATCTGAAATAGGTATTGCTAACTTTTCAAACACTTCAGTATAGCAAATTTTAAAAAGATGTATCAACATTGCAAATAATTTCGTGTTTGGACATTAAGCTTTGCATTGACCAATTTCTTTGTCTATTCCTTGATAAATGATTTCATGCACTGTAGTGGTGGCCAAATGAAAATCTAAGTTATTTTCATTATTTCAAATGGACTGAGAAATCATGATTTACTTTAAAGAGATTGTACAAAGTAAATGACTCATTAAGTTGATTTCCTTCTGGTTTAGATAAATTAATTCAGTGCAATAACACTAATTATGTGAAGTATTTTAGAAGCTCTGATTAGCTATTCATAGTGTGATAGGTCTGGAGTATGGAGGGATAATAAAAGGGGCCTTTGGAGGAAAATAGTTGGAAATTTCCCATTACCATTTTTTTAAGCACAACTGTGAGAGTAATGGTCAAAAGTCAAGGGTTACCATTTTGACTGTGTTCGAGGTTGGTTGTGCTCCAGGTGCCCAAGCAACCCTGAGTCTAGGAAATGTCATTGAGATACATCATAAAAAGGAAGTGTTTGTAGGTGTGGTCAACAGAATAACACACACACACACAAAAGAAAACCCTGCAAATATGTTCTTATTTGGCAAAAGGAACTTTGCATATTTGATTAAGAATTTTGGAATAGGATGAGTATCTTGAATTATGGGGAGAGGGAAGGGATGACTTAATCACAAGGATACTTGTAAGAGGGAGGCAGAAGGGACATAAGTCACACAAAAAGTGACTGCAGAAGTCAGGGGGTCACTAGCCAAGGAATACATGCAGCCTCTAGAAGCTAAAAAAGGCGAGAAAATGGATTTTTCCCTAGAGCCTCCAGAAGGAATAGTTTATAACTCCTTAGTTCCCATGTGCATTATTTAGTGTTAATTCATGTAGCTAGTATTTATTAAGCTGGAAAGCTTGCATTGTATAACCCCCTGCCATTGTCACAGGGTGTCCTCACGGAAAAATAGGTAAACCTGAGATTGGAGAATTCTTTGAGGTTCTAGAATTTTCTGCCAGCCAGCTTGCCCACTTAGTCATCGAGACCTCTTAGGTGAATCAGAAGAATACACATTGTCCCATATGCAATCACCGACTGCCCAATAGAACTTTCTCTGAATTCCAGTTTGTGATACAAAAAGATTTAAATATTGAAAGGAAATTACCTAAGGCCTTTATTTTACTCTACAGTCTGTGCCCTTTACATAAACATGATCTTTGCTTCTTCCTTCTGGATTTTCCAAGTATTAATGACAAGTAAATATAAATGCAAAGGAGTATGTGGAGGTTTCTCTTAAGTAAACAATATGCAGCAGTCTGATCTACACTTTTTTGTAATAACGTGCAATGTTAATTTGAAATCTAAGTATGCTCTTGCATTTGTTAAAATGATATTATTTGTGATTGTTTACAAGTTCTTGTTCATTCAGCATTTTTCAGTGACTACTGTGCCCCTTTTTTTTTAATAGTCACCGGTGTTAATAAGAACCCCAATAAAGTAAAGGATACAGTTACAGTACAGTTTGATGGGTACTGTCATAGGCATCTATGTGTGTAACACATGTCAAAGATCCTGACTGCTTGTTGTGGAGAGTGGGGACGGGAAAGATTTCACAGAGGAGGTACCTCTTGAGTTGAGACCAGTTTCAGTCAGTTCCCCAGGCAGGCAAAACTAGATGGAAATGTGTGAAAATACAGAATACCTTGAAAAAGATTTCATGATTTAAAAAATCTGAAAAAAATTAAACACGGTAAATGAATTTTACTTCCTTTACCACCTTATCATCTTTCCCTCTATTTTGTGGTCAGATATGCTTTATTTTTTCTTGGCTTCTTCCCTTTTCTTTAATAACACTTCCCTATTTAAAATCCCAATTAATTTTCTACAGAGCAGGAACATCTGTTTCCTTTAACCCTGAGACTAAAATTTTATATCAGTGGCCAACAGATGCTAAGCATTAAGAGGAATGCTTAGGCAGGCTAAGCCATGGTACACTAATGTCTAGAAGTTGAAACACTTTAAACCAGTCTGAGTACATCTCAAAGACTTTACCACCTAAGATTATTTGTTTAAATTTTAGGGTTTATAAACTCCAGGAACAAAGTTGTATGTATTATATATTTCATACTTGTAAATGATTTTCATTTTTTAAATGGTTTAACATACAAATGTATATGACACACCCCACTTCTTTAATAATAGCCATGTTTCTAAGTGCCTCAAAATCTTTTATTATGAAAAATTCAAACATACAAAGGTAGAAAGAAGAGCACAATGAAGCCTCATATACTCAGCATTTCATCAACCCTACTCCTTCCACCACACACACACTGGATTACTTAGAAACCAATCCCGGACAGCATATCATTTAAGCATGTTTCTTTAACAAGACATTCAGGGAAGGAAAAAATATACATTGCAAAATCATGAATTTAGGTACTCCATTAAGGAAGATGATAAAGCTCCTTTGCAAATTTATTTTCCAGCCACTTTACTACATAAATCTTTTGCTTAATACAATAAATCTGCACATTATTCCCCAAACTTGCAAATTTTTGATTCTGTGGAATGCTTTACATGCTTTGGTCTCTTCTGCAGCCTGTGCTCTGTTCTTTGCCCATCTGATTATGCTCTTTCAGGGCTTGATTCAGTTCCTGCTTTCTCCTTGAGGCTTTTCCTGACTTCCCTTTATGAAAACAGCACTTTTTTGTCAGCATGGCTCAGTAGTCACATATGCTACAGCGAATTGCTATTTAGTTTTGAAAATACATGTCCTATTAAAACTGCTGTATACCTCAGTTAAGATGTATAAAATAAGAGTATTCATAACATATATATGAGGATAAATAAGATAATCTAAAATAAGCACTCAGTGAATATCAATTGTTGTAAAGTCCTGGAGGAAAGGAATCATGCTATGTACTTTTTAAATCCCATATCTAGCCTTATACCCCAGAGTAGATATTAAATATATGTTTAGTTATGTTGGCTGGAAGGAAATATATTTCATGAGGTTATTATCAAATACTGTATTTATCAACATGCTGATATGTATGTTCAATATACATGTTCAAAATATGACCTTTGGAAGGTAAGCATTGTGAGATATTTATTATTTTCTATCTAGAATTGATCCTGAGTTCATCCATTAACTCTGTTTAAGTTATAAAATGTGTATCACTTGTCTTCACCGATGCAAAATTAAAATCCAATTTAATTAAAACAAAGGCATATTTAAATTTACTCTATCTATGAAAAAGATGATTTCCATAGAAAAATAAAATAACACAAAAGTTTTTTATCTTTTTCAGACTGTAATACTTAGAAAGTTTGAGAAATCCAAAAAAGTTGAGAAGTAGGTTAAAAACCTTACAGAGATGATCACTGCATTATACTTTTGAATAAAGCTTTACATAGCTAAAGATATGATTGTGAAATCGTGCATGCTGCTTTTCCTACCACTTAGCATTGTATGTAATCATTTTTGTCCTTAAGGATATTGGTAAATAACATGTATCTTTTTTTTAAATGTTTTGAATAGTTTATAAATATTCTAAAAATGTATAAAAGGTTAAAAGTATTATGACAATTTTTGACAGGGCTAGTTTCTTTTTTTAGAATTCTGGCCTTTTTTTTCCATGTGAACTTCAAAATCAATTATCTCTATTTCAAAAGTAACTTGTTGATATTAAGTTCACTTTAAATTTACAGATTAATTTAACGATATTGCCTTCTAATATAAGAATCAGGTATAGCACTTCATTCTACTTCTATGTTCTTCGTTATGTCTTAAGGTTTTGTCAGTTTTGTTCTTTGATGCCAATCTTTAGCATTTCATAGTAAGCTTATTCTAGATATTTTGCTATTGTACATGAAATCTTTTTTTTCTTATTATGTCTTTTAACTGGTTGATGATATATTCATGAAGGCTATTGATTTAAATATTTTAATTATGTACTTAGCCACCTTACTTGATTATTTTATGGTCTTGTAATTGTTTTTCACTAGATTCTTTTGGGCTTATTATATATACAGTAGCATTTGTGCACTTTTTATTTATTCAACTATCCCTTATTTGGTTCCTAATGTGTGTTAAATGCTAGAAATTGAGTCTGATAAGACAATGTCCACTCTTCAGGGACCATTCAGTATTATAATAAATGTATATCAGTTTGCTATGGGAACAGAAAGGAGAATTCTATATGAAATAGGAGAGGGGAAGCAGATGAGTTCAAGATTTCCTGGAAAGATAATGCTTGAGCTGAATTTTGAATAGAGTAAGTCTACCTTTCTTTTGCTATGACTGGAAACTTACGATTTCCTGTGTTATTTTTATTGAATAACTTTTAAACATTCAGCAGTAAATGATCAAGTGCTTTTCTTCCACCAAAAGCAAATAACATAGTATTGCTTAAATTTAAAGCATCCTTATCCTAAAAGGATTTCAGAATTGAAAGAAACTTTAGCCAACATTTAGTCCATCTCTCTACTCTCCACTCAGTTTTACAGATGTGAAACAGAGACTTAGAGGCTAGTGATTCCATTCAGATCATGTAGCCAGCTACTGGTAGAGCTTGGAGACTCTTTGTCCTACATGTTGTCTGGGTCTCCAGAACATCTGTATTATTTACATATTGATTCAACTTTGATGAGCTATTTTGGATTTGTGACATTTTTTTGTAGTAGTGTTTTTAAAGTTGTTGAATTTAGAATTTTTGTTACATCTTCTCCATTCCTTAGCCCAAAGACTAAAGAAGAACGTACATTCTCAGAATACCTTATTATTTTGGTTTTAAGTGTTCTCAGACATGTTTTTCTGTTTGGCTTTTTGAAGAAAAAAATACGATTCTTTATATGGACTGGTCAGGCATATTTTGCCTATGCAGGTTTTCTTTTGATATTAATTTTCCTTTTTCTCTTTTTAGTCTGCCATTTTCAATTTTCAGAGTCTGTTGACTGTAATCTTGCTGCTTATATGTACCTGTGCTTATATCCGATCCATGGCACCCAGCCTCCTGGACAGAAATAAAACTGGGTATGTTACTAATGATGTCTAATCACCCAAATTAATTCTTATAGATATTGAATGTAAATTACTCTAAACGTCATTAAACAATTTAATTTCTATATGTAGCTTAGTTTTGTAATAACTTTTTACATTATTTTCTTCCTCTGTTTTAAAAATCAAACTATATTCACAGAATCTTATTAAATAAAAAGATAAATATCAGAAGTGACCTGAAATTTGTTAGATTGAAAAATATGTATATTTAAAAGATGCAACATATTTTTTTGCTGGGATTAAGAATATAGAATAATTAGTAAAATCGGTTATCACATTTTGAAAGTATTAAAGTTTGTAAGCATACTTTCTATAAAAATAATAATATATATATTCTCCGGTCTATGACTGCTCTAATCATATGAACCCCCAGTCTATATCATAAAGTAAACATCTTTGAAGAAATTTATTTACTTAAACATTCTTGGGCATGTCACATCCCTATTAATTATTAGATTCATTATCCCTCCCCCCAAAAAAATTTGAGCTTAATATCATAACACACAGAATTAAATGTTAAAGTGTAATGTTCATAATACAGAAATACATGTTGAATTTAACCAAAAGGAGAGTATATTAAAAAAAGAGAACATGTGGTAAAAACTGTTTTCTTTGCCTTATGTATTTGTTAATTTTCTATGAATAATTGTCTTAATCCTTTCATGATAAGAACCTGTACCTCACTTAATGATTTTAAGAAGTAAAAGGATGAAATAATAGAATATTTCACATAAGAATAATTATCTCCAGCACCTTTTTTTGTTTTTAACAGGAAGATAAGATAAAGGCCAAATTAGGATCCCAAATTAGGTCAAACACTTCTCTTCCGCTAATAAAAACTTCTACAAAAGGCCAAGTGGTAGATATTCAACCATAAGAGTAATAATTTCTGCTCTCTTTCTTTCAATCCTATTCTATCTTTGGAGTCCTAATTAACATCAATCCAAACATCCCATTCTCTAAATTATTTGTGGGTTTTTTTTTAACCCTTTTTATTTACTAGGGTTGTTTAAACATTTGTAAAGAAATAAATAGAGCGCTAACCAGTTTTGAATATTGAAAATCGTTAGTCCTATTCTAATAAACTGATAATCTGTCTCTGTTTGCCTGAGGGATTTTATTTAATTTACTAAAGTTGAAAACAGATGCTATTTGTCCATCAGTTTTTATGACAATGCCCCCCTTCCTTTGTAGACATTGTCTTTTTGTCATTCCTTTTTTTCTAAACTATTGCACTTCGTCTTCGGCACTCAATTTAATACTTTGTCCATTTGTTGAAATTGCTTAATTGTATTTGTTTCTTACTTGTGTGTGAAGTCTTTTTACCCAACCAGTTTTATTTCCTCCTTTCCTTTCTCTGTAACCCCAACTATTACTTAAAGTTAAAGCATATGGTGGAAAACAGTAAACATTCTCATTGATCCATTGTTTGGATTTCTAATATAACACTAACTTCTATCTGTTATACTTTTAAGTGTTTGTTTCATTAAAGAATAATCACATAATAGTAGAATAGAATATGTTGATGCTATTATGAAGAAAGTAGATTGCATGTGGAAATATGTCTGTTCCTCATTCCTTTGGGAGCAGGAATACCTCCATAACATGCTACATAAAAGGAGTTCTCAGGGCTGCCAACCTTACAGTAGAGGTTGAGTAGTAGTATATTTCTCCTACATAGACGACCTAAGAAATAACATGCGTATTTTTACTTTAAAGTTTATGTTGATAGTCAACTCTTTGGAAGCTTTTTTAAAAAAACTTTTCTATTTATATAAATATCAAGCCCCATTTTATTTTGATTTGTTTATAAAATATTTTCTGTAGAAAAATTTATACACCATTGTCTTTTTTTGTTAAATACATATCTTTACAGTGAGTATTCCATGCTTAAGTTGAGAGTCTAGGTCGATTGCATAAAGCTAGTTCTTGATGACTTCACTGTTGGAAATAACAACTTAATTTTTTTGATGCTTCAGATAACAGAAATAAAAAACAGCAGAAAAAGCTTGCTATTTTGTCTTGTTTCCTATTTTTGTAGACCTGATAGCTTTATCAGAAGGTATACTTATGGGCTCATAGCCATAGAAAGTAAGCAGCATAATTGTATGGGTTTTTACCATCTATTAAAATTCCTGTGTTTTAATGAATAGCATTTGGAATAATACAGAAATATGTCTAAGAAGAAAATATGTCTAATAAAGGCCAAAGTGGCAGTGGTACATCTCTCAGTGGCCAAGTTGGGAATTTTTATTTTATTTGAATAGCTTTAATATGTCAGCTGTGCTGTACACATTTGATGATACTTAGTAGAATATTATATCTGAAAAGACCTTGACTGTGATCATGTGGTTTCAGACTATGTTCTGTGGGACTTTAAGCTTCCCATGGAGGAGCTCCAGGTATCCTGCCTGAGTCCCACAAGCAGAGTAGCTTTAAATCAATAGTGTATATTATAATCAATAGGTTTTTAGGATCAAGGAACCATGGCATTACAGATCACTAACCTATTGTCTTCCATTTTTTTATGAAATATAATCTGATTTTAAGTGATATCTGAAGTTATTATCACATGTGCCTTTAGCAGCCTCTGTATTACTGAACATAGCACATGGTCACTGTTCTAAAGACTTGCTGAGTAAAAACTTTTTTAATCCTTTTAACAACCCTATTGAGTGCTAAATGCTATTAAAGAGATAAATGGCTCAAGTTAATCACAGTTAAGCAACCAGTTAAGTAAGATTAATTTTAGGCACAATCTGGCCCTTTTATTAGCCTTCAATACTTTCATTCTAGAGTATATATAGTTTTTGTCCTTTTATTCTTATAGTAAAATCGTTTCACCTGTCAGAATGTCCATCCTTCAAAATAACTTCTATTTTTACCCATTTCATTTAATCTGAAGAAAGAGACTTTGCTTTGAGGTCAGGAAGCTATTATACTTCAGAGGAGGAAGAACCTATTTAGAACTTAATTGAACCAGTATTTTCTTTCAGTCTTAATCATTCGAATATAATGAATGATTCATTAACCAGACATCTCTTTGGGCAAAAAGAGGGTAATATAAATTTCCCTGGAATTTAAGTATCATGATTTTGTTACACTGATCCTAACTTACTACAATAAGTAATTTTAATTTATCTTAACTTGTAACCATGCACAACACCATTAATTATTCTGTCAGACCAACAAAATAGTTATCTACAGTGTTTTTATTTTTTCTGATATCTCTATTCATTGAATGTCTTTGATTGCTTTTTTTTTTACATTGGTACTTTTTGTATGTCAAATAAGTGATATATACATATAATATGTATTTAATCATAATATATTCATTTGTAGAATTGAAATGGACATCTTCATTTGCATTCTCTTTTATTTCCAGAAAGTGTTTTTAAATTCCCATATTTAATTACCTCATATACATTGTCCCTAAACTGGGATTTTCTACTTATATTGAAAAAATAGGCACATATTTTTGTATTCTTCTTTGTTGAATGTTATAGTTTTATAGATGCTTTTTCTGGAGTTCATGGTTGTAAATTATTTAAATATAGAGCTGCATTTTAAAAGACAAAATAGTAAGCCCTTATGCAAATTTTTGACACTTTTGCATTAATCTACAGTAGGTTTAACCTAGTACACCACATGCATTCCAGTTAGTAAGTTTATATACATTAATAATGGTTAAGTTATTGTATTCTACTTTTCTACATAAGTAACTTAATATCAAACTAATTTCAGTTTGGAAGCAAAGCATCAGAAGTTAAAATACTAGTATAATGAATTCTCTCTATAATACTGAGAGAATGATTTATCTTTCCCAGTAATCAGTAGCTACTTTTTTTTCTTCTATGCAGATTGTTGGGTATATTTTGGAAGTGCGCCAGAATTGGTAAGTGTCTGTATAATCTTCCTTTCTTCAGCAGTAAATTGTTGGCCAGTTTACTTATGTCCTAATCACACAAATATAATGTCAGTTTTTAAAGTATAGGCTTCCTAATTTTCTGCAATTTTGTAAAAGTTTGTAGAGTTCTCTGAATTCTTTTTCTGTTTCCCCCCCCCTCTATGTTTTTTAAAGCTAGACTTGGTGGATACCTGTCTCTCTTAAAATTCAGGTATAAATACTGCGCATTCCTGGTTTTGAGATTTTAGACAGATATGTATAGTTTTATGCACATATGCCTATAGTAGAGAGCATTTTGTTCTGTATAATGTGTACCATTTGGATGACTCAGGATGACTTCCCTAGCAATAAAAGGCTTGCTGAGCAACTACCTAAACATAATCATTTTATTGCACTATGCTAAGTCATAGAGTATTATTTGTTGCTTTTAGAAAACATTAACTTTTGTCTGTTAAATCCACATGGACATAGCTGAGCTTTATTATGATTGACTAAGTTAACATAAATGTAGTTATCTTTTAACTTTTCATAAGATTAGTAGCATCTTAAGTGTATTTATATTTAGATGATAATATACTCTTGTCTTATTCAGCTATCTATGTAATATTTAGCACAGTGTCCAGCAGCACATAGTAGACTCTCAAATGATTGGTAGTGAATGAATTAAAATGTATTGCATTGCTGTAATTCACCAGTACTCTTGAATAATAGATTATACCTGTTTTAACATGGCTTGTTCAAAAACAAGTACTTCAGGGCATTGGTACTTATACCACCTCAACTGAAAAAATGACTATTTCTTGTCCTCTTTAAAATTATTTATATGACTCCCTCAACAAAATGATTTTTATACTCTCTTCTAACATTGAATTTATATAATACTACTTTTTTCATAAGACTGTCAGGCTTTAATAATGAAGAAAATAGCCAATCTGACAACTGCCTGAATTCCCTAAACTAATTCCTTTAGATAGGATGGAAAATTTAAGAATCATCTCCTTTATATAAGCTGTGCTCCCTTTCAAGTATTATGTTTTATTTTTATTGTCACTTTGCAGAGATGTGAAAGTTCTAGAAGATGGCCCATAACAGGAAACAAAATTTATTAAAGATTGAAAAATATAAACTGAATTCTTACAATATTTAGAATTTTTTTAAAGAAGATCTGAAAATTGATGTAATGTATCTAAAGATAATTATAGACATAACCTATTCTCAGTAAGGACTAAAAATTAATTGTAGGAGTTTTGAAAATTTTTAAAGCATCTTCCAAGATCCATATGGTGTTAACATTGAAATCCTTATATTTTTTAAAACAAAAAATCTGTTATGATGAGATTATACATTTCCTTGGCCTTTTAGGTTTCTTCCTATAGAAAACAATAGTAAAAGCACAAAGAGCTTCATGGAAAAGTACCTCTTTCAAAGCCCTCATTCTAATATGTTGACTATTGACACATACATTTTAAATTCTCTGAACTTAAAATTCAGAGAATTCATTGTGCTTTTAACATGTTACACTGTTCTTCGTCAGTGTTCTTTGTTGGGCTTTATTCTCTCTTGAACATTGATAGACATGAGAATCTTGTTTTGGTAAGAAATATTGACCTCAGATTGGTAAAGCACAGACATAGCCTAGATAAGTGGTTGTCAATCAGGGGACATTTGGCAATGTCTGGAGATGTTTTGGATTGTCACAACTAGACTGGGGGTACATACACTGGGTATAGGTCAGGGATTTGCTAACCATCCTGTGATGCATAAGACAGCCCCTTCCAACAGAATTAGCCCAGAATGTCAATAATGCTGAAGTAGAGAATACCCAGCCTAGATTGGCAGAGCTTTGTGGTACAGACTTATCTGGCATTCAGTCATGCTCAACAGCTAGCTGCAAGCCCTGAAATAGTAGAAATATTAAGCACTTCAAAAATAACCAAAAGCCCTAACCGGTTTGGCTCAATGGATAGAGCGTCGGCCTGCGACTGAAGGGTCCCAGGTTCGATTCTGGTCAAGGGCATGTACCTTGGTTGTAGGCACATCCCCAGTGGGGAGTGTGCAGGAGGCAGCTGAATCGATGTTTCTCTCTCATCAATGTTTCTAACTTTCTATCCCTCTCCCTTCCTCTCTGTAAAAAATCAATAAAATATATTTAAAAAAGAGAGATAAAGAGACACAATAGCACCATCGATGGCTAATGCTGATAGCGAATGGTAAATGTATATATAAACCAGACTGTGTGCTGCAGAGCCAAGTCACCCGGAAGAAGAAATAATATTGTCGAGGAGTTGAGTGGTCAGAGTATTTCAAGTAAACTTCAAAGAGAGACATAATGGAAGAGCAAGACAGTTTGAGAAAACAGAGAGAATATCACTGCATTAAAGTAATTAATTCTAAATGTTCATTGGTAAAAGTAAATACAGTATGGAGTTAGGAGGCTGAGCTTTCATCTCAGTATTATCATTAAGTTTCTAGTTCAGAAATAAAATATTAAGGTATTAGAAATTCATTTTATGTAATAAATTAGAGAAGTTCAGCTTCATTCATTAGTCAACCCAGGTAACTCCTTTACTCATAATTATGCCTTGAAAATAAAGCTAGAAATTTAGGACATTCAGTTTGTAGCTTAATGCTTTACTGTAGTCTCATCTGTTCTTATATCTAATTATAAACTGCCTTTCCTTTTTTTGCTTGCTCATTTATTATTTTTATTTTCCTCTCAATTACATGACTCTCATAGGTTAAAGAGTTCAGTTAACATATTACTTCTTGCCAATTCTATAAATGCATTAGCTTTTCATTTTGGCCAAGGGACTTAAAAAATGTTGATGCTGATATGCTGCTTTCTCAAACACATGCTCCTCTTATCTTGACACAGAATATATCCACAAGTAAAGGATGCAATTTTAATGGGAAAAGACCCAGCCAAATCATCTTATGTTACACATCACATTACAGCAACTGTTTCACATTCACGTATACAGAACCAAGACCAGACAAGATCTTACCCAAGTTCAACTAAAGATGTTTAATTCTACCACATGGCAATCTCTTTTAAGAAAATTAAAAACAGGAAAATGAAACCCACATGTAAGTTATAGCATTCTAAGTTAGAGAATGAGGAGGAGAACGTCCTCAAAAATTAATTTCCAGCAGATGGAAAATTTAGGACAATATTAATTTCTCTTTGGGGTGTTTAATAAGACTGTTGGACAATGAGAGTTTCTAGCCCCAAGGAGGGTAACAGGCTTACTTATGGAATCTACCTGAAATTTATGTTGGAATGAGCTTGTGTGTCTTTTAGTTTTGTTTAATAACGAGTTTTTTTTACCATAAAAAAAAAATCAGTATTGCTTAAAATGATAACCCAAGGAGATTTTTAGTTTTAAAAGATTTTTTTTCTAGTTGAGGTAGTGGTACTGTGAAAATACTATTCTCTCTAGATTTTCCTTTAGCTGGAAGCAGTCCATTAAATGTCCATGGATAGAAAAACACTTTCAGAAAAACACCAAATGTTTATTTTATTTATGTGTGTATGTAATTTCTTTTATGACTATTCTCATTGAACAGACACAAAGATGTATACTCACTAAAAATAAGACTGTGAGCTCAATTGAGGATTTTAGTTAGATTAGATAAGTGTGGTCAAATTTGATGTTTTTCTGAGGTAGTTAACTGACCTTGCTAAATGAAATAAGGAACCTAGTTACTAGCAAAGTGCTGGTTTTAAACATCACACAAGTGAGTGATGTATAAACCATAGAGGGTCCCGGTACAAACCCAGGATCATTTCCAGAAGTAGTACATCACTCTTTCTTCATCCTTTCTTATCCTCAAGGCAGCACATAAATACCTGGTGCTTTGTGGAATTGTACATCCTTGCAATTGCTAAAGAAACAAGAAAGAATAAGATGAATTTGAGTTAACTCACAATCACAAATCTCTTTTTGCAACACCATTTCACAAGCCAACTCTAGGTCTATTTCATGCAAAGGAAAGTCACCCCAGTATAAACAGTCCCTAAACACATATAAAAATCAACTCATACTGAAGTGATTGTTTTAAGTTCTATTTCTGACCCAGAGTAATCATAACTATAAAAAACATATAAAAGGTTTGATATGAAATTCATCTCAGAAACTGTTATATTTCGAATAGGTTTTTTATTAAACATCTTATTTTATGCCCATTCTTTAAACGCATTTTTATTGATCACCCTCTGTTCATTTTCCTCCACAAATGCTTCTTTTTCCCTTTTAAAAGTGTCACAAATTGCTACCAATGAGGAAAAAAATGGCTAAAATTAGTATGTTTAATTTTTTTTTTAATGGAAGTTTCCCTTTCTGCAGAAAAAATTAAGCAATATTTGTTTGGCCTTAATTGAGGATAAATCATTTCTCTTGGCTCTCTGTCCTACATTCTGTGTTGTATTTTTTTAATATCTGGGTTTACTCTGGCACAGGAATGGTGCATTGAAGATTTTCTAAACAAGTGAAAAGGAGGTGCTCTTAGAAATAAATTGATATAGTTTGTGCATTCTGTATTGTACTTTTTAAAATGTTTTTATTTTTTTATTGATTTTTAAAGAGAGGGGAAGAGAGAGCGAGAGAGAGAAACATCAATTTGCTGCCTCCTGCATGGCCCCCACCAGGGATCAAGCTGCAACCTCAGGCGTGTGCCTTGACTGGGAATTGAACTGGTGACCTCCTGGTTCATGGGTTGATGCTCAACCACTGATTCACACCAGCTGGGCTATACTTGCTTTTATATTGCATCTAGTTCTTGTTTTCCCCACCCACCCTCAAAATATATGGACTTCATAACAATAACTTTATCTTGATTCTTATGTACTCTTCTCCAATAGTAAATAACCGAATCATATCTGTTAGCTACTCAGTTAATCAACTTGAATATTTCCCTTGTTTCCAACAGGTGAACGGAAGAGTCCTTATGTTGCAGTATGCTGTATAGTGATGGCCTTCAGCATCCTATTCATGCAGTAACTTGGAAAAATACCTGAATTTAATTGCCATCAGATTTCAATATAAAAAGGGGACTTATCTGCAGAAAATAATGCAAAGAATGGATAACTTTGTTTCAACATTGAATGAGATAAATTCCCAGCTGCTGTTCTCTATTTTGTTATTGGACCAATGTTCTATATAATTAGGATGTAACTATTTAATACTTAAAGAGTTTGTAGCAATCAATCTCAGTACTGTCACTACCATATTACATTCTGCAAATGTCATTTCGTTGTGTCCAATACCAGTTTTTAGTGAGGTATCTCTAAGGCACATAGTAGAAAAATTTGGTAAATTATTCAAGTTCCTTTCACTGTGACTTGGAAGTGATATATCTTTATGGAATGAGACCGTATATTGAACTAGCTTTTTTATTGGGGAAAAAAGGGGTTCAATTTGTGTTGCTAAGGGTTGCATTCATATTTAATAATACTTGCTTTACCTCTGGCCACACCATTTTGAGCATTAACCAGAGTACCTCTACTCTTAACGAACTCTGTAGTTTATAGCAGGTTTTCAAACTATTTAAAATAGGCCTGTGCCGTTCTAAGGAGAAAGATAAATGAGATGTGACTTGAGTAGTAGTGAGAAAGTGTTCATATTTAACGTGAAAGGATTTAGAATAGCTGATTGGTGTAGTCGCTCCTGCAGCCTCTCTGGTTAAGTATGGATAAATGTCTTAAGCGTAAATTTGACCAGCTGTCATTTTCTAAGTAAAACTATATTCTTAGAATAAAAAGAACAAAACAGAACAATTACAAAATGATAATCCTGTATTGTGTAGAGTCAGGTCTCCACTTATTTTAATTACCCTAAAATACAAACTGTATTTTTTTTGTTTTTTAATACAGCACTTTGAATCTGGTTTATGTTTGTCTGTCAACTTGAACTGGAATCTCTTATGTAACTTAATAGGTGATGATTAATTGTTTTCAAATCTACTGATCCATGGACCATCTTAGCCAGAAATTGCCCATTATATATAGTATTAATTAGTTATTTTTCTCAGCTAATTGTTCTCCCTATAAAGGTAAAAAGAAAACAAATTTTTTAAAGAAAATAGAATTATTTTAAAATGAGTCTGCTAGTAACGCTTTCTGCAGAAACAAGACATAGATCTGAAAGCCACCTCTTTTTAAAAATTAAACTACTTAGAAAGAATTCTAGGAAACATCTAAGAAAAGCTGGGTATGTGTTGCCAACTTTTTCTTTTTCTTCTTTTTTCAAAAGATAAAAGCTGCTTGTAAGCTGACAATATATTTTATTTTACATTTTTGGCCTATCTAAAGCTGGTTTAAAGTGTTATATTTTGCTTTAGATAGAGAATCAGGTTATGGTAATTGTTCCTATTCTGAACTTTCTGTTGGGCTTTGCATTAGGTCAAGGATTTTCAGGGTATCCCCAAAATAGTACTCTCTTGTCAGCATATATACATGCAGAGTAAGTCACCTTTCTGGGTCTGCTTGCTTATCCATCTGTTGTCCAACTCTGCTGCCAACTAGTCTTTCCAGAAGCTATGTCAACTAACTTTTCACATGTTAGATGAGTCTAATACAAAAAAAAAAAAAATAGATGAAAATTCTAGGTAATCAATTCTAAGACATTTCTTTAATTTGGCATTTTGGAGGATATAGGAGGAAGATAGAGGAAGCAATAATTTCTTTGGAAAATCTGTGGTAATATATAAAAATTTGAACTCTGTAGATTCTGAACAGAGTGGGAGGCAACTTATTTCTGACCCCAGCCATTCTGACCTTTTGAGACCTAAGCTGTTTTGGAGGTGGGAGAAAGACACAGGATTCTATGAATAAAGGCAGTTACCATTTTCTTTAATGTATTGCTTTCAAAGATTTACCACTGAATCCTATTCTATAACCCAAAAGGCAGTGTAGGTAGTTTTAAGCCTAGGGAATATTCAGATATTCCCTTTGTGGCGTTGGTGGGATGGGAGGATGCAGAAGAGGAATAAGGATCAGGTTCCACATCTGATGGACTGTTGCTGTCACACAGTCTTACTGAGGGGCTGGATGGCATAATGGGCACTGCAGTTCACAGATTACTACGTTCAGTTACTCCCCCTAACCTTCCTGGCTTCAGAATCTTTTTATTCCATCTCTCCTAGAATTTGTTTTGTACTGATAATTAGTTCCTGGTTGGCCTCAGCTCTGCCAATGGTAGGGGCATGTCTTCTTTCTAAGCAGTCTTAAAAGATAGTCAGTCAAAACGCCACATAGTGTGTCGAATTCCCTCTGTGGCTTAAAGTTTAGAATCAAGTCCAGTGTCTCCTCAGTGCCTGTGCCGCTGGTCGAGGCACTATCCTGAATGCTCTTACATATTCAAATTCCAAATAGCCCTTTTGTGCTAGGGATAACAGTAATATGCAATGTGTAATAGGCTCTTTCATCTTAGTGATATGCAGACCAGCCTAGTTTAATCTTAGGACAAAATAGAAGTTTGAATGAACTAACTTCTCCAAGTTTACAAAATCACAAATAAAACTAAGATCTCTGCTTAGTTTTGTGAAAAGAACTAGGACTTGTAAATAGAATATTTGTGTTTCATTATTCTTTCAAGAAACATATAGTATATTACCACTAAGGATAGATAAGTACATTTTCTTCCTTCCAGTAGTCATAAAGTAGTAGTGGGTGAAAGAGCATTTATAATTGAGATAATGCCAGGTTTCTAGAAGAAAATAAGGGTGACAACGCAGTCAGGGATATGAACTTCGAAAGAAGCAATGCCTAAGCTGAATTTAAGAGCAATATGCAAAGGCACCAGTGGTATATTGACCATAAGTACCTAGCTTGTGCCACCTGGGGGTTAGTAAGATAAGCCTAGAAAGGTAAGCAGAGGTTAGATCCTAGAGGGTGTATATTTTTCTCATTTCCTATTACCTACCTCAAAATTGAAGCTTAATATGTGTTCCCTCTTGCCTAACCCAAAAAAAAAAAAAAGTCAACAAAAAAATAAAATCCTTCCTTGGTGAATATATAAACAAGGTTGAACATATATATTGGCCCAGGAATACAATAGCATATGCTTCAGAGACTCACCTGCTAAGTATATATAGCAATGGCAACCGGGTCAAGTATTTTTAAGAACCCTAGTCACCCACACTCCATCAGTGCCAAAGCAGCCATGATTGTTAAAGCACACATCAGCACAAGAGCAGACATTTCTTGGGTGTACAAAAAAATATTTACAATAAGCAAGGACTTAATGCTCTTTTCAAAGCCTGTGAGAGGTTACTGGATCATGGGAAGCTAAAAACAAGAATGGAAAGACTGCTTTTTACTCTCTTGGTATTCAGTAACAATAGATGTTCAGAAGATAAGTAGCTGAGCACAGCAAGTACACAACTAACGTCGTTTTGTTATAATATTGATGAGATGCCTTAGGAGCTTAACTCTTGTTTATATCCATTAGCCTATGGCGAACTTGCTTTTGCTGTACATAGTTTTATTGAAAGTCAGAACCTATTGATGTTAAGTGAGAACTCTAATAGCGTTGTGGATACTGTACAGCCTTGTTCTCAATAACAATTAGCAAGTTACACTAGCTTCCAGAAATAGCTTCACAATTATGTCATTTGTATATTGCCCTCCATGGTGTCTTTTACTTTGCCCTAAATTAATCCCAAATTATCTGAAATGCCACTCCAATGTCAGAAAAAAGGGGGAGAATTGGAAATACATTTCCTGTGATTTTAAGAGTGCAATTAATCATCTTTCTTTGGTTAGTCATCATGCCTATGGTGTATAATAAAGATCAAAATGAACTCTCAAGAGCCTCCTAATTTTTATTGTCAGATGAGTGAAAGTTTCTTTAAAGGTTAAAAAAGTTGAAATTGACATCTTTTGAGTAAGATGGTAAAAGAGAAATGTCTTTTTTTTTTTTACCTTCATTTTTTAATTAATGGTCAAGATCAGTTTGGGGAGTTTATATGTTTTTGGTTGTTGTGTTGCAACTTAGGACTGTTCAGTCTATTACTGTTTCTTTGAGTGAGCCTTCAATAGTCTAAATTACTTACTTTAGGTAGGAAGTCATTAATTCCCCCAGAGATGGTTAAAATCTGATTTTTTATATTGCCTCCTTTTGAGTAGCATGGTCTTTCTGCTGTTGTCTTCCCAGAGCGGATGTAACAGACATACCTTTGTTAGTTAGACCTGTTACTAAAAAGAATTCATGTAACCAAATGAATTGCAACAACTATGCAGAGGTGGGCAAAAGTAGGTTTATAGTTGTATGGGAAATCATACAATAATTAATAATACAAGAATAAACTGTTTCCTCATACAAATGTAAACCTACTTTTGCACACCCCTGTATTAGTAGCTGAATTTTGAACTCAAAAAATATTTCAGATGTGAATAGAAAAACAGTGTCTTAGTTTCCTTTGATGTGTATTGTAAACCCCTCACTGCTCCATTTTATTACCAGTTGATGTGAGACTATAGAGAAAGTCACTGAATTTCTGATTTCTAACTACTCAAACGAATTCAAAATGGTTGCTTAAGACCATTGAATTTAACATAGTAGAAAAGCAAAATCTGCAAGTCTGTTTCAACTCAGAAGATTTGCATTGATATCCTTAACCATAGAGATTTGTCTGGATTGGGGTGTGGGGGATCATAAGTATTGGAAATAAGGGTAGTCACCAAATACACTGTAAAGTATGAGAACTACAAAATACCCAGACACTAATAGTGTTTGAACTTGTTTTGACAAGGGAAGTGGCCTAGAAGCAAATGTGTAGTGATTGAGGATTTTTACTCAAATGCCAAACTGTGTAATTTTTGAGCCACTTTAACATTTTTGGTCAAGTACTATGTCTAGGCTAAATGCTGGAAAAATAATGCACAAAGATACTAAACTGTTTAAAAAGAACCGTTTAAGGCATAAAGGATTTCAAGAAGGCTGGCATCAAAGCAATATTTGCAGTATTGAAGTGTTAAAGGCAAGTTTCCTGCAGACTTCAAGTAGGACCAATGTATTTCACCTTGGAAATTAAAAATTATGAAGTTAGAATAATCACATTATTATTTAATTAGGGCTCCTGGAAAACAAGACAGTTTTTCCTTTCAATGTTATTTCATAAAAACGTTGTTTATTCTTTGCTTGTTTTTCACTTAATGTTATGAATTCACAAATGGAACCTCTGTTAAATCTTGGAAAGTAATGAGTGTAACGTGATTTGTATGTTTAAGAAGTTTACAATCCTTCCTATATAATAAAGAGCTAATATGCTAATTAGACCAAACAACAGAATGACCGTTAAGACATCCTTCCGAACTAAGCCGAGGCTGTGAGGGCCGGCCCGGGGCAGCCAGGTCTTCAAGGGCCGAGCCCCTTGCACGAATTTCATGCATTGGGCCTCTAGTATGAAAATAAGAATCCTGGATGGGTAGCTCAGTTGGTTAGAGTATCATCCCATACACCAAAAGATTGTGGGTTTTATTCTAGGCCAGGGCACATATCTAGGTTGTGGGTTTGATATCAGGCTGGAGTGCATACAAGGGGCAACCAATAGATGTTTCTCTCATATCAGTGTTTCTTTCCCTTTCTCTAAAAAGCAGTAAACATATATGACAATAAGAGCTGTAGACCACAAAAATATTCAGGTAGTAGAGTTAGATTAGTTTTCTGAAAATTCAGTCTTATGAATAATCTAAACCTCATTCAGAGATTTCTGTTAATGTGCCCCTGTTCTCTAATTCAAAGACAAAATAACTGATCTAATTATAAACCCAATGTAAAATAGCATTTATACTCTGGCAACTCCAAAACTCACTGAGTTTTTAGTAAGTATCACAAGCACCTTTTCAAAGAAGTGTAATTTAACCTATTAACACTTAGAAATTGGACATAGAAAACTATTGAGATATTTGTTGAATCCTTAGGCAATTAGTTTGACCTGCCATGAAGAATAGAAATAGTAGTAGAACTCAGGATAATTTTTGTGCTCCCAAGAAATGTGAAATTAACCCCTTGGCATTTCTGCCTCACAAGGTAGAGACCATAACTCCCTTTCTACTCCTAGAAAAATGTGAGAACTGATTGCATGTCAATAATAACATCAGGATATACAAGATAGAGCAAGACCAATACAGCTCCTGCTATCATGGAACCTGTGTTCTAGTGAAGACCAACTAACCAAAAAGTTAAGTAAGCATACCCAACCTCTAGTAAGGAACCTGAAGAAAACAGCATTATTTAAATGGAGTGGTCAGAGAAGGCCAGTCTGAAGCATGAGTTTAGAGGCAGAAGGATCAGCATATTCAAAGACCCAGAGACAGGAAAAGAGCTTGGAACTTGAAGTGGTCAAGAAATGCATAGGACACTAGCATAAAGAATATTCTAAGTGAGACAAAGAATGGTGTAAATTGGATAGAAAAACAAGCCAAATCATGCAGTGCTTTGAGCCAAAGAAAAGGCCAGCAGACTCATGCAAAAGGTCACTACACAATTGGAGCAGGTTTAGTAGTTTCTCTAAAGCTGCTATGTTGAGTACTGGGCCTGAACTCCACAGGGAAGGAAAGGCTAGAAGCTTCAGGATGGATTAAAACCCCATGTCACTTCTTACTCTGATCTTGGTGCTGAGGATGTTCTGAAGAAAGGCCAGACCCCTTGATCTTGGAGGTAAACACAACCTCTGACCCAGAAATCAAAAGCTGAAGGAGAAGGTAGAGTAGTTGTGGGTCCAGCTGTTGCCTCAGGCTAACAAAGCAGCACATCTGTGACAGTAGATTCTAGTATAAGTGAACAAAATGGCCATTGCCTCACCTCTGCCATCCACATTACACACACGATTCTCCTGTAGCCCACTCTACCCAGAACCTTCTAGGGAAAGGAATTCTAGGAAATGTAGGTCGGCCTAACCAAGTTGACACATTACTAGGTCATTGTGACCTCTAAGACCCTTCCACCTGGATCTGCTCCCAGCAACTCGAATTTAATGTTTCCCAAACTAAGCTCTTTATCTTCACTTCTAAACATGCTTCTATGTTTCCCTCTTTTTGTAAGTGACACAACTTTCCTTCTATGATCAAAATTTCTAATCCACTAAACTCTTCTTTCCTCATTTTCCTCTCTTGCTTCCACCAATCTGTAACTTAGGCTTATTTTTATTTCTGCAGTGCCCATTCCTGTTGTACGAATTCAAACTCACCAGGTGATTACACAAGCCCACATATTGATTTCATATTTAGCTTGATATAAGCCCCATTCTGGAACCCCAGAAGTACAACAGGGCATTCTCCCTATAAAGACACGGGGAGTGAGTTATGGTGGAGGAGCCAGCATGCTGATACCATTATTTAAACCAAGAAAAACACTGTAGACAAGATGAAAGATCTAATAAAAAGGTGTTCTTATTCCTGATCCTAAAACTTTAACAGCTGGGCTTTCCCATGTGGAATAATGTTACATAAATAACTCAGCCAGGAAACAGAGAGGCTGTGAAGAAGTCCAACAAAATGATAGATGATCTTGGATACTCTGAATATCACACCCAATGGAGTCAACAACAAAAATTTAAAAAGTGGTCTTGGAAGGTACTGGTGAGTTGGTGCTGGATATGACCAGCAGACTTTACAGTACCTGAGTTATGTATTACTAACTCTACAGAAGTATGCTTTGTATTTAAGCATATTAACACTGATCTACCCCACCGGGATTTTTTCTGCAGCATCCAAATTTGTCATTTTTTAACTAGTTGTGGAAATCTAGAGAAATTGGCTCTCAAAAAATAAACTTGTTGAAATTTTAAACCAAAATAACTCCATTCTTATATTTAATTTTTTCTTAAAGGGAACACATATCACTGAAGACATCTTATTTAGTATTTTGTCCACACAATCTAGGTGTAGCTCATGTTACATTTTCTATTCCCACTTCTTCCTTCCACTGAAGTATACATAGTCTGCAGTTACAGCACAAATGCCAGAGCTATGAGAAAATAGAGGAGTGAGGAACAGAACTGCAGTCTAAGAAAGCGAACTCAGCTCTCCTTGTAGAATAAGGAAGTGGTGAGAGGGAGCCACATCTGTGTTAATAGATACAAAACTTTGGGGCAAGTCTCATCTCCCTCAGCTTTGGGTTGGCCCCCACTTACATTTCTCAGCAGTTGCTTAAACGGACAAAGCACTCTTAGAGAATGAAGATTCATTTGTTTTTTTACAGACATTTCCTTGGCCATCCAGTGTGATTGGAATTTCTTCTTTGTGAAATGTACTCAGGAATCCACCTTGCCAGAGTTATGTGAGGGCTTTCAGTCTTTCCGAGAGTTACAGGAGACATCCTGTGATTATAGTAGTGGCTCCTCCAGCAGGAAGCATTCAGGGAGCACGTGGTTGCTGCTTAACCTGATCCTGAAATTACCCTTATCTATGAACATCATCAGCAAGAATCAACTCACCATTGGCTAATACCATGCAAAGGCAAATATCCACATCAACCTGAGAGTAGAGAAAGAGAAAACAATAAAAATAAATAAAACACACTGCGAGGTGTTTTAATTGCTTATCACTTCCCCCAACTCTCAGCCCTCCTGGTTTTACTCACTATGATGCAAGGCAATACACTATTGTAACTGCACTTACCTCTGACCACCCCAGCACAGTATGTCGCTAAGCAAGAGATATTTCTGTTTCCTGTTATTTATTCTTTGTTTTAAGAAACTATTGACCTCTAAGTAACAAGCCTTGTGCTTGAGGGATGGTGATAAAACTCCTTCAGAGTCATGTGGAAGACATATTTCCATGGCACCTTTCGTTTCATACTTAAAATGACTTAAAAATTTTCTCATTACAAAATTGAAATCTATGAATTACAGAAAATTTAGAAAACACAAGTACACAAAAAGAAGAAAATAAATGTTGCCAGTAATCCTACCAGCCCAAAATAACCATCATTAACTATTCATGTATAGATAGCCATGTAAAGATAAAACATGTAATTTATTTTTATAAAATAGTGCATGCTATTTTATGGCATCCCCCCTTAACAATATATCATGAACGTCTTTAAATGAATTATAAATTTTTGCTAATATAGCCTTTTAATATAATTGGAGAGTATTTCACTATAGAATACAACATAATATATTGAATGTATAGCCTGCCTTTGGAAATTATATTTTTCTACTTCAGAAATGATACATTTAAAAGAACAGCATGGCACAAATCACATCAGTGTCCACTAAGATTGATTTGTATCACACACATGCTTAAGTTAATTGCCTATCTAAGTTTGCACTTAGGTCTGCATGAGCAGGGTTTCTTTTTTGGGGCAAAAGAGTTGACTGCTTACTTCTATTTATTTCAAGCACACTTGGAAATAGCTCCCACTCCACCTCTACCCTTAAAAAGTTTAACATTCATTCTTGTCAACCTTTAATAGAGTAGGGCACAATTCATTTTAAGTCATTCCCTCCTCCACTACCATGAGTCTTCAAAGAAGTACCTGCCTGCATTAGGCTGGGGAATCCAGTTCTATTAAACATTGCAGTCCAGCAAGCAAAACAGAGTTGTTCCCCAGGTTAGGCAAAATAAGTTGGACATTGAGACATGAGAGAGGCAGAAGAGTAGCAGACAGATACTTAAAAAGTAAGCCCAGGATGTGGGCATGCCATACAACTGAGCAAATCACTGCTGGATGCAACAGCCTGAATGTCCTACAGTGATCTGTCTACTAACATCTTTGCTGCCACAGTTTTAGTCATTCCGGGTGCAGTGGAGCTGTAGCTCCATTTTAATAATGGAAGTTGTGGGGGATCAATTTATAGAAAATTTTAATAGAATTCATTTATTTGCTTATTCTACAAAATGGGATTATTTATGCAGCTATTAAATGTATGTGGGAGTATTGACATGGAAGGATGCACACAATATATTAAGTGATGAAATCATGTTATGAAATATGCACTGTGATCTCTTAGTTCAAAAAATCCTGTATATTGCCCTGGCCGGTTTGGCTCAGTGGATAGAGCGTTGGCCTGTAGACTGAAAGGTCCCAGGTTTGATCCCAGTCAAGGGCATATGCCCGGGTTGCGGGTTGGATCCCCAGTAGGGGGCGTGCAGGAGGCAGCTGATCAATGATTCTCTCTCATCATTGATATTTCTATCTCTCCCTCTCTCTTCCTCTCTGAAATCAATAAAAATATTTTTTTTAAAATCCTGTATATGCACACACGTGTCCACAAACACATATTTATATAAAAAGAAATATAAAAATACATACCAACATGCCAATGATGGCTTTCTCTATGAGGTATGAATAACTGATTTTTATTTCCTATTATTTTTTAAGTCTGTGTTTTTATGGTAAACATATATGATAAAATAAATGGCAAGTAAATGCATTTGAACTTTACACTCTACTTTTTTTTCATGCTTGATAGTTTCAGATCATTGGACTCCTGTTGCAACTTGCTTTATTGACTTTTTCCTCTTTGTTTCATTCCCATGAGAATATAAAATGTCTTTGTCATTTTGTCTCCAAATCTGTTGCTCTATCTTTCCTTTTCCCTACTTTTTCCCATACTCAATTTCTCAAGCTAGATGTTTCATATGAACTTCAAGTATTTAAGGGTGGTCACTCCTTATTTGCCTTTGGAAATCCAGGATGTGAACAGTATTTAGTAAACTTTCATCCATCATGTAAATTCTTAATTCTTTGAAGAGGCACAAATGGACTGAACTTACCCCCTAATGCCCTGACTTTAAGCACTTTCAACCATCAAGAAAAGTAAATCATTTAAGTTTAGAACTGACAAGAAACAGACTCAGTTATCTCCAACGTATATGCTAAAGAATGGCCTGCCAAGGGTTTTGTGTAAAGGCAAAAGATAATAAACTTAAAATGTATATGCTAGTCAATGAATGTTTCAAATATACAACAGAATGAGTGGTCCAAGTCCAGAAATAAATGCCTTGCATTGAATATAAAATTAATGCCAACTCAATGAGTTTATTTTCTGAGTGAAGAAACTCAATTCTCTACCTTAAATGAAATGAAATGTATCTATCTGATATTAGATGACACAAAAATATCAACTAAATAAAATTTCCTGATTATCTGGTTTATGACAATGATGACAAATGTAACTCCATCCATTTTACATGCCTTAAAAATAGTGGAGAATTTGATATTTATTGCATCTTTCAGTTATGTATATTTTGAGGCTTTTGAAAAAAAAATAAATCATTTGACAACTCTTAGTAAGAAAATACTAAGAATGATACTGTAGTAGTTATGTATGGCTTTGGACATTTAAAAATGTTGTCCTATAATCCTGTTAATTACTGAACCAGGTTAATATATGGCATTTGGAAGAGGGGTATTATGTATGAGTTGTGGCTAATAATTAAAATATTCTTTCTTACCTAATGATTTATTCTATCTTACTCACTAAGAGTTCTTAGCATATCAAAGGGATGTCTACATATCAACAATTAGATAAGGAATAGATGTGCCAATGAGGCATAATTTATTAGTTTTAGGATTGTTAATAAGCATAATTTATTGACTGAAAAACTTCAGGATTTAATTCCACTTTCCAAGTATGCCACTTCTTTACTACCTACCGGAACTCCATCGAAGGAACTGGGAAAGCATAATGATTGGTCACTTTTGATGGATTTTGGTGTGACCTGGCCATCAAAATATAAATGTATGCTCACTCAATACTGACTTTTCCCTCAGCAAAAAAAAAACAACCCATGCCAGTCTCATGGATTTCAAGAAGAAATAGACCTGCCTTCTGAGGAAGTTAGAGCCTTGACCTCAACTCTGGCACTTTCATGGAGATCATGTATGTTTGAGTGATGTGTAGTTGGCAAGTATTCTGGACTGGATGGACTCTTTTGGAGTGCCAGCCCAGCTTATGTTTCCTGCTTCTCGGGGAACAGCCCCATATGGGGCAGATTTTTCCAGGTGTGGGTGACACCTAGCCAATGTAGACCATCAGATTCTTCCCTCCAGGTGTTGGAGCGGCGTGAAGCTTGGAGTGAATGGAGTGAAGATGCATTAATGGCAGCATTCTGATGCACATTCATGAGAACCCTCAAAAAACTTGCCTACTTTTTTTTCTTTCTTTTAAATTTTTTCCTGCTTAAATTAGCTGCATTTTGTCCCTGTTGTTTGAAACTAAAATACTATATCTAGCACACTCCTTTTGGGAAACCGCCTGGGGTTCAAATACATACAGATTATTCAGAGACTCTCATAATTACATAGTATTAGTTTATATCCACGGGCTCATTGTCAAGTGCCCCTCTGAATAACAACCTCCAGGACAGGTGCCTGGCTGGCCGTTTCCCATCTTCTCACTAGGACCAAGGCAACTTGATGAAGTCAAGCAACAGCTAAGTGATTCTTTTAAACACTGGAAAATTCCACAAGACCTGACTCAAGTGGCATCTATTCTACTTATGACTAATCATAACTATACATCTTATTTCTAAAGCACCTTCCATACATTCAAGTCCTTGAATAAAGACAGAGTTTTTGTAAGATCCCTCAAAGTATCCAGATGTTTGTAGGCAAGTCATAGGTCATCTTCCTATAGTGAGAAACAACATGTGAAAGGGAATCAGAGGATGCTTATAATTCCTGCCAGCTTGCTTTGACAGTCCATCCACTCCTCCAAACAGCCTTTTGATTTAAGAGACTGGCAGAAACCATTTTATTCTGCTACGCCAAGCATTCATTACATTTGTGGTAATTAAGATCATAGCAATGGCTTAATTACTTGTGCTTTTATCCCATACTCCTGGGTGTTATGCCTAATTGAACTACATCTCGTAAGAAAAAAAAAAGGAGGGGAGGAAAAAGTATGAAGTTTTTTGATGGCTGCTTAAATTAAAGAGTAGTATAAAGAACCTAAATCACAGTTAACATTTGAGCATTCACAGTGCTGGGCACTTCCAATGCACTATTTCCTCATCCTAGAAACCACCCAATGAGATAGGTGCTGTTATTTTTTAATTTACAGATGAGTAATAAAGCTTAGAGAGATTTGGTAACCCATCCATGGTCATATAGAGTGAATGTGGCAGAGTCTGGACTGGAAAGCATTCAGTAGACCACCAAACCTGATCCTTAAGGTTTCTCAAATGACAGGAGGCAGAAAATGGTCAGTTCTTTAGGCTCCCAGTTGAGTAGCAATTCTTTGGATTCCTCCTGAGACTTCATTTGAATAAAGGGCTTCACTCTTAGATAATGTTTGAAAACCACTAATCTAATCCACTCCTCTCATTTGACCTGAGAGCCCAGAGTATTTCCAAGATGTAGTTAATAATTGGTCAATCTGAAACAAGAATATAAATGTCCTAATCCTTCTCTATTTTTCTTTTCCATTGAGTTTATTCCAGATTACACTAACTCCACTTGCTAGGATGATTTCAGATTTGAGCAAGAGAAAGACAAATACCATATTATTGCACTTATATGTGGAATCTAGAGAACAAAACAAACAAAATAAAAACAGACTCATAGATACAGAGAACAGATTGACAGTTGACAGAAGAAAGAGGTGTTGGGGGTTGGGTGAAAAAGATGAAGGGATTAGAAGTGAAACTTGGTAATTATAGAATAGTCAGAGATGTAAATTACAGCAAAGGAAATATAGTCAATATAAAATATTATAACTATGTATAGTGCCAGGTGAAATATGGAGGGACTACTGTAAAGTGCATGATTTTCTAACCATTATGCTATACATCTGAAACTAATACATAATAATATTGAATGTGAACAGTAATTGAAAAAAAAGGAGGAAACATTACTCTCAATCTTTTGATCATTAAAGAGGGACTATATTGACTCAAGTATAGTAACCCAATAGATTCTGGTGTGGCTTGGTCCAGAACTGTGAATAGGGCTTGCAAAATTTTCTCAGCTCTGTCGTCCATATTTTTTTTTTTTGCTTCCCCCTTACTTCTTTCATCAGAGCATTAAGGGCTTTAGCAATTTCAGAATTTCCCCACTCACAATGCAATCCACAGGAAAAAAAAAAAAAAGGTCTCTCCCGTTAACTTCTGATGAAGAATAGGAAAACTCTTTCCCCATAATTCTCCAGCAAAAATCCTTCACGTTGGCCTAAGTGAGATCTTGTTCTTGTTCCTAAACCAATGACTATGACCAGGGGAAATCAGATGCTCTGATTGGCCAAAGCTACCTAAATTACAGGGCCACTGACAATAAAGGAAATTAAGGCTCCCAAAGGAAGCACATGCTGGGCACATGCTGGGGTTGTGGGCTCGATTCCCAGTAGGAAGTGTGCAGGAAGCAGCCAGCAATGTTTCTCATTGATGTTTCTCTCTCTCTCTCTCTCTCTCTCTCTCTCTCTCTCTCTCTCTCTCTCCCTTGCTCTCTCTCTAAAACCAATAGAAATATATATTTAAAAATATAAATAAATGAGTGTGCCTGTTTTGGTCAAAGCTTGTTTATGGACCCTGATATTTTAATTTCATATAATTTCCATGTCACAAAATATTTTATATATATATATATATATATATATATATATATATATATATATATAATTTAAAGATATAAAAGTCATTCTTAGTTTGTGAGTCATATAGAAATAGGCTCTGGGTCATTTTGGTCTGTGAGTCATAGTTTGTCAGTCCTTATACTGTGGAGACCCAAGTGGTCTGCACCTGCCCAGTCTGAGGCATAGTCATCTGCCTTCCTCCCTGACTATGCCTGAGCCTAGTAGTTTACTCACTACCAACTGGAGTCTCACTAGCAAATTGGCTGAATTATGGTGAGCCAGTATGCTCACTATTGTCATTCTTAAAATGTGCTGGTTCTGCTATGCTAGCTTATAGCATCAGCTTTAGCCTCTCTGAGAGAAAATACTTTGTAAGTGTAGAGAAATCAGTTGTGTCTCTAGCATTGATGTCCTTCTTCTGGCAAGTGTACAATTCTGAAGCAGTGTTTTTTTATTTTGTTGCTATCTACTCTTCATTTTCTACATGAGGAGCTTTCCTTCACAAATATTCTGAAAGAAATTTTTTAAAAATGGAAGAAAAGTGTAGAGCCTATTGGGGAATTAAATGGTATAATTATGTGTGACACCAAAATGAATGAAGGCGTTCCTTCTAGTCCTGCTTCCTACTAATGATGCTAATAACTGAAGTGTTGGGTTTTATTAAATAGAGCAGAAGTGAACCCTCTAGAGATGAAAGCAGCTATTGAGATTCATACCTGCTGAAATAGAAGGCGTCTCCTCCCTTTTATGGCTGACAGAGAGACCCATAATGAGCACATTTTGTAGCTGGAGAGCAACAAAAAGAAGATGAAAGGAAAATCTTTTGAAGGCTAGAAAAAAAGGGAAAATCCCTCTAATGCAGTGAAACCCCTTAAATTGTTTTCCAAGAGACAGAAAAAAATAATACTATTTAAAGGTCACATCGGCTGTTTGAGTTAGTTTGCCTTTGAGAAGATAAATATTGTGCGTGGGAATATAAGAATGTCTGCTAGAAACCACTTTCACACAGCGAACAAAGGAGTCATCCTAATCTGAGATTAACTGATGTTCCCTGTTCACCACAAATGCTGGCTTTCCAATACTTCAAGTGAGGGGCTCTTTATGTATTGGCTGAAGCATCCCTTAGGACATCTAAAAGATTAAGACTAAGTGCTGCTTTAAGGTTCTTTCTTTCTTAAAAAAAAAAATGCATATAGATTTTTAAAATATGGTGACTGCAATAGCATCATTTATTTTAAATTAATTAACCTATCAATAGTTTTCAAACACTTTTCTGCAACATGCCTCATTATCTCAATGTCTATTAAATAACAATTTTATTTTTTCTTGCATCCTCAAAAAAAAGTTTAATTGTAATAACGTTCGCTCTAAAACCCAAATAGGTTCTGTGACTTTAAATGCAAATTAAGAAACTGTTCCTGAGGCTAGTGAGAAGGATTGCTGCCATCATGCTGTTATTTAAAATGGATTTTAACCCCTTAGGCTGACAACAAACACAAACCCAGATTGCCACCAAGAGAAGCCAAGGGGCCTGTTGCAATAAGATCTGCTGTTTCCAGTAGCAAACGGAGTGATGCAATAATGCCACCGAGAGCAAGACTGAAATGCTGAAATCAGATATGATCGAGATAAGATTGAGGAAGAACAACAAAGGAAGATATGAATGAAATTTTACCTTGGGTAGAGGTGATTGGGGAGCCTTTCACACACTGCTGAGGTAGCCAGTGTTTCATACAGCCTGCCTCCCACATGCACTCCAGTCCATTGATTATTTTGTGTTTCCATTGATTGATGCTGCTTTGGCTCCAGGGACTCACCCTGGGATCTGACAGGAAATAGTAGATTGCTTATTTATTTTTAAATTAGCAAACCAGTTGAGCCCTAGAATCCTTGAATTTAAAATTGGGTCTCATCTTAGAAGCCACCTTACATGCGAGGACTCTAAATCATGTTCTGCTTATTATAATATGCTTATTTCTGTCTTTCCACTTTATCACTGGCTCTACAATGCCTTAAATGAATCATTCCCTGTATCCTCTCCTTTTCAAATGCTCAATTCTTCAACATTGTTCATGGTGCAGGCTAGTTCATAGTAGTGGCTTGTTAAAGAGGCTGTGTGTCTCTGCTGTCCCAGACATCGCCAGTCCTGCTCCTTCTGAAATGTGGCCGGGTGCCCAGGGAATGAACTAGCTACTGCCTGGTAGAGAGGGGAATCAAAGACTGGCACTTGGCAGGGGCCTCCGCTCCTGCAGCTGCTGGGTGCTAAATTATAACTGATGTGCTTCTCCAGCCGTGCACAGCAGGGCTGGCCGAACGCAGCTCCGAGCCTCTCCGCTGGCCTGGGTTTCAGAGCTGGAATAAAGGGGGCAAACTGGGCTGGCTTCTGCGCAGGGCAGAGCGGTGAGCATGTCGTCCAGCACAGATGCTGAAACGCTGTGGACATGTTTTCTGCTCTTCATGTGCGTGCGAACATGTGTAGTCTCCCACCGCGAGCCTAATGCGATTGCTTGAGAAGCTTGGTGGGTTTCGCATGGGGATACTAGTATACATTGATCCACTTGAACTTCTGAGGCAAAGGCACACCGCTTACTAGTAGACAGAGTTCTTATAAAGCAGAGGACAGCCAGTCTCAGTGAGAGACTACAGTGAAAGGGTGAGCCAGCTTTCCTTCCTTCCGCTTAAACAACTGTCCCTCCACACAGGCTACTTTAACCCTGGCATTAGGTGGGCTACTTTAACCCTGGCATTAGGTGCTCTGTGGTACACTGGTTAGGTGTGTGTGCTGGTATGGTATTCATTTGTAAAAGAGGCAGGGAGGGTTCCTAGAAAGAACCCAGGGTCCAGGACCTCCCGCATGACTGTATGACTGCAAAGAAGTGGGCTTTCTGTGCCTTCATTTTCTCACCTGCCTCCTGAATGTATAGTATAGATACCTAGATTGTTAGTGCTGGCTATTGCCTACAACTTTAGGATGAATCTCCTGCAATGTCAATGTAAATACTATTGCATGAATAGTCAAGTTTTAAATTATACCCCTCAGAGCTTTTCCCCAAAGCTCTTACATGAAAAAAATTGGGTTTTATCTTTTCTTTTCTTTTTCTTTTTGGGTAATTTCCCCTTAACAGCCACTTAGAGCACTAGGTGACAATAATTACTGCCAATTAATTTCTCTTTTCTATTGTGACAAACTTTAGTAAAATTTAGAAATCTTAGGACCAGAGCTACCTGTGTTGGTATGTAACACTAAAACATTCTGTGTGGCTTTTATTTCTCTTTCTTCTCAAGATAATGAACTCAAGGAAGTATAATTTAAAAACCAAAATTCCATTCAAGATTTAAAAAAGCACACACGTTTTCCCCTCCACCCAGCTGAAACTTGTTTTCCACTCATCTTTCCAGAGGAAATTTACATTGAGCAAAGGAAGAAGTCTCCTGTTAATCGTTCACGTTGGTTTCTGATTGCCTCTGCATTCTAAACAACAGATTCATCAGCATTTCATTTTGTAACTGGTTACTTTGCTCTAATATGGATACTGCCTCTGAGTACTTGCACCTTTAGAAATGTTCCAAAAAGAACTGGAAAGAAGCTACATCTCTACCTCAAAGGTAAACCCATAAAAAAAGCTGGTATTAGAAGTGCTCTGTATAGTGGCATATGTTTCATTAGACATTTCAATGTTCTCCCTGACAAATCCTTCAAGACGTGACTCTCCAACATTCCTTTATACATGTAATCTTCAAGACAATAAGGGAGAAAAATCAAGGTAGCTTCTTGTCTCTGTAGGTGGTTTTTCATGGTGACAAAGTCGTCTCAGAGAAATTGCCTTAATGTAACATACTCCCTACTTGTGGTGGCAGTTTAAACCCCACTAGGGAGTCTGGAACTTTCTGGGACTGTTTGCCTTTGGTCGATCCATTCTCTCTTCCACGTTGTTGGGGTTTATTTAATCCAATACTGTTCAATAAGAATGTGATGTGAGCCACCTACAAACTCAAAATTTTCTATTGACTATGCTAGGATATGTTTAAAAGAAAAGGGGGTGAAATAAATTTTAATAATATATTTAACTTAACCCGCTGTATCCAAAACATTATTTCAACCTGAAACCAGGATAACAAATTACTAATGAACTACTTTACGTTATTTTTGTTGACACCAAGTCTTCAAAATGCAGTGTGTATTTTGCACATGCTCAGCAGTCATGTGTGGCCAGTAGCGTGGGTATTGGACAAGGCAGGCTTCATCCGTTACTTTTTACCAGAACATGTAATGGTGCCCGAGGGGCCAAAGGCAATGATGTGTCTCCAAACAATGAGCAGCTCTTGTTTTCACCAAATAGAATCTAAACTAAAACAGGAAGGAAACCAGGGCCCAGGGATTTAAACTCATCAAGGGCCAGAAGAAGCAGAAGGAGGCTGATGTGTCTGAATCATCCCTGCTGCTCAGGACCTTTCTGTCTTCGAGGTTAGTGGAGACAGTCGTGTCCTTCCCTGCTTCTCTCCTCATGGTCAAAGACAGCCTCAGAATACTTGAGAAACTGTTCTAATTCTGAGCCCCCCCCCCCCCAAAAAAAAAAGCACACAGCACTAGTATGGGAAAGAGTCCCAGACGAAGACTTGAGAAGGTTCCCAAACTTACTCTCAAAACATCATTTTGGGAGCAGCACTTAAGGCTTGGTTTGGTGTGTTCAGCTTCCAAGCTGTGATATGGATGAACTGCCCTGCCAGCAGTCCTACATTTGGGCTCAAATGAGTGCAAGAGCAAAGCAGTACTAGACCCCATGTCCACCGGAGTTCAGTAGACAAATTTGACAAGGACTCCCATATCCAAACTTCCACCCATGGTCGGAAATTACCAGAAGCTTTATGGAATTTCAAGGACTGTAAAGAGAGCACCTTGATCCAAGTAACAGAACACTTGGATACACTTGAGATAGCCATTGGGGAATTCCAAGCTCATAAAAATTATGAGGCAGTTCTCACAGAGGGTGTGAAATTGATTCAATATATAAAATAAATGACTAAATATGAATTACTTCTTGATTCTTTGGGACTGAAATTAATACTACATATTACTTGGAACATAAATTAAAAGTTCATGGTAAGGTCTAGGATATGACATATGACTTTATACCATGATAATTAGACCATTATACCTAGTGAATAACCTTATTTGCTTTTACAAAGCCTCATAGACAGACAAAAATATGGTGATTACCAGAGGAAAAAGGGGTAGGGGGGAGGTAGAAGAGGATAAAGGAGGATAAATGGTACTAAACTTGTTCTAGATGCTGCCAATAATACAAATGAAGGGGCTGGGGATAGCACCATCACTGCTACTGTACTGGCACACTATTGCCAAGAAAGACTTTGAAAACATAGTAAAGGTGTTAATCCAGTGGAAATCAGCAGAGGTGTGATGTTGGCTGTTGATGCTGTAATTGCTGAACTTAAGAAGCAATCTAAACTTGTGAGGACCCCTGAAGAAATATCTCAGGTCACTATGATTTCTGCAAAAGGAGTGAAAGAAATTGGCAACATCATTTCTGATGCAATGAAAAAGGTTGGAAGAAAGGGTGTCATCACATACAGGACATTTGTACATTCCTGATAACTAAGTGCAAGAGCCATCAACTAATGTACTGCTTTCAACTTAAATCACGGAGGCATTTTTACTTCTATTCTGTTCAAATCAGGGTCTGAGTTCTTCCCATTCCCATGAGAAGTTAAGAAGCAGCCTTTCCCTGGAGAGTAACCACTTCCCACCCCCTCATAACCACCAGGCCAATTTCTGCTTCTAAGAGTTTGACTTTTAAATTCCACATATAAGTGAGATCACGAAGCATTTGTTTTTCTGTGTCTGGTTTATTTCACCTAGCATAATGTCTTCCATGTTGTTGCAAATGACAGGATTTCTTTCTGTTTTAAGGATGAATAATATTCTTATATTCATCTTCTCATATACCTGTTGGCCATTTGTATATCTACTTTTGAGAAATGTCTATTCAGGTCCTTTCTCCTTTTTTAATGGGGTTATTTGTTTTCTTGATCTTAAGGTTTGAGTCCCTTTTATATTGTGAACATTAACCCTTTATCAAATAGGTGGTTTAAAAATATTTCCTCCCATTTCAGAGGCTGCCTCTTCACTCCATTGATTGTTTCCTTTGTTGAGCAGAAGCTTTTTAGTTTGAAGCCATCCTATTTGTCCATATTTCCCTTTGCTGCCCGTGCTTCCATACACATTTAGAGCACAGAAAAACTGTCTCAGTGTTCAATTTAAGGATTACAATTTTAGAATAAAATTAAGATCCATTCTTGTGTGAAAATTTGACCACAATACTGAAGGGACAGATTATATGTGAGGTTCCAAGTCTCATTAACTATTTCTACTTTAAAAACAAACAAACAAACACAAACACCGAATGTAGGAAGTGCTTAATGATCTTTTTCTTAACTGAATTAAAACAAAGCCCTTGATCTCTTCCTGTTACTGCTGTTCAAGCACCCTCCAAGAATGGATTTGGTTCAAGTTGAACTTCCTCGTTTTCTTATAACACAGGTAGAGCAGACATCCACAATTTAATTAGCCACTTTTTATGGAAATTGATGTAAAGAAAACCATTCATCATAGCCACCTACTTGCAGCCTAACTTTTCTTTTCCTTTCATAGAAACCTCCCAAGAACCTTTTCCCCAGCACCTAACTCTCTTGAAATACATTCATTGACAACCAGAAACAGAATTGGAGGGCAGACCTTTAAGGTCACATAGCTCAGCCACCCCCACTAACACTCTCACTTCCAAGCTTCTTCTGTACTATGTCACCGCTCTTAGCTCCCAATGGCATGAGACATTTAAATTACAACAGCCCATTCAGAAACACATAGCAACCGCCCATTTTGAGTTGGCTTCAGTATTTGTGTTTGAGAGAGGGTCCTGGCTGTCTGATTCACTCCAGAAAATTATTATAGATGATGCAGTTGGGTCACGTGACACAGTTAAAAAAATAAACAACCCTCTTGTTGACACATGACCTACAGCTAAGACAGAGGCTTTATAGTTCATGTGATGAAATATTTGGCTCCGAAGAAATGCCACTAGCTTTGTTTTTTTAGCATGGAAAGCCAATCACATTTTCATATTAGGCTGCATCTCAACTGTGTCAGCCTTGTGGTATCTCATAGACTGGACCCCTCAAAAGTTGTTTTCTGCTCAGCAAGAATAAGCTACAAAAGCTTTTTGAAATGAGAGACTTTAGGAACTATTCTCTACCCTCTCTGTGCTCTCCCTGGTTGCTGGCTTGCTGACCTGGGGCTCTTTACCTGGTGGTCTGATGAGTCATGGCTTTGGAGGGGGAGAGGGGGAGAGAAAACAACAAGGATATTTGGGTGGTTAGATATAGAGGCAATTAAAACCCTGCTGGGTGGGCTCTTTTCCTGTAAGGCCTGGATGCTGATTTGGAAGATGATAGTGGGTTCTCTTTGTGATGCCTACAAATATTTTAGGAAATAGAGGAGAAAGGGAAAGTGAAGACAGACTCATCAGGACAGTTCATAGATTTTCTTTTTAAACAAAATTAATCTGTTTATTTTTGGTAATATTTTTCACCTCCTTTGAATTTCAACTCTTTGTTTTTTCTTTATTGATTAAGGTATTACATATGTGTCCTTATCTCCCCATTGACGCCCCACCCTCTACCCTCCACTCGTTCCCTCACCCCCCTAGTGTCTGTGTCCATTGGTTAGGCTTATATGCATGCATACAAGTCCTTCAGTTGATCTCTCCCCCTTCCCCCACCGTCCCCTGCCTTCCCTCTGAGGTTGGATGGTCTGTTCCTTACTTCAATGTCTCTGGATCTGTTTTTGTTCATCAGTTTATGTTGTTCATTATATTCCACAAATGAGTGAGATCATGTGATATTTATCTTTCTCTGACTGACTTATTTTGCTTAGCATAATGCTCTCCAGCTCCATCCATGCTCTTGCAAATGGAAGGAGTTCCTTCCTTTTTACAATAGCTCTTAGTCTTTGATAGATTTCCAAGAAAGTTACTTTAAAAAAATTCAGTTATGAAATTGAGTTTGAAGAATAATCTGGACACAAGTAAGCTTGATCCCAGTGGGAAGTGTGTCTGCTGGTGGGCACTAATGCAACTCAGTCTCTTGTCTCTTAAGCCAGTTTCTCTTGTGACCTCATTCTTTGCTGATAACTGTTAGCAGCCATCAGCCGTTAGCCAGGCCAAAGACTTCGGAGTCCTCTCTGACTCACCTTCCCATCTACACATGGTGAGTTACTTCTCAAATACTTTTTGTCTCCTCCTTTTGCTACTGTCAGCACACAAGCTGAGAGCTTCATCTTCTCTCGATGGAGTCATGCAAACTCTCTACATTGCTGCCATTTTATTCCGTTCTCCCACAATGATCTTTCTAAAATTCAAGTCTAAACACATACCTGCTTAAAAACCTTCAATGGCTCACTTCATCAGGATTAAGTTCAGATGTTTTACAAGCCAATAACCTATATTTGGGAGGTAAATAGCTTAAGAGTGTGGGTTCTGGAGTGGGAGTGGGAGTCTGGCTGGTTCTTTTACCAGTTGTGTGATTTTATGGAATCACTTAAGCTCTCTGAACTTCAGTCACTCCATTTGCAAAATAGGGATCAAACAGTACCTACCTCATGGAATTGTGAGGACTAAACTAGATAATACAAAAAATACTTGACATGGTGCCTGACAGCTACTGCTCAATGCTGGAAAGTTTTATTATTGTTGTTGTTCTTGTTTTTACTTTTTTACCGCTAGTATTTGCTGTTTTCTCCCAAACCTCCATATTTTTGGCCATATGCACCTGTTTTCTGTCCCTGAACAATAGCTTGTGATTTCTCCCCATTTTTCAGGCCCTGTTCAGGAGGATGAGGCAGAGTTGATAGAGAAATGCTTACAGGAGGTATGGATCATTGGAAGGTGCTAGACTTTGAGTTGAACTAGGATGGTGTAATCTAGGAATCCTCCACAAATATGCTGAAGGGAAATCATTGCTAGGGTCAACGTGGAAGATGGATTGGCTCCTTTATCAAGAACTGGAAGGAGGCCAAGTTATAATAGGAGACTAGGAGACAGGTCATACAAAACTGAAGAAAACTGGAGTTTCAGAAAGAAAAGGTTAACAAAACTGAGCATGCAATAGGAAATTCTGCTCTTAGAACACATCTCATTCTGCCAAAAGGGAACAGATCCTTAAAAGTGCTACACCAGGTTGGGCAACTCTTTTATTTGCCTAGATTGCCCTTCTTTGTTTATTGATTCCTTCCACCTTTCAAAAGCTATGTCAATTGTCCCCTTCTCTAGTAACCTTTCCCAGTGTTACCTACCTCCTCCTGGGAGCTCTCGAACTGTTGCTTCTTTTAGAGCACATACCATGGTACACTGTAATCATCTGTTGGACTAGGTAGGAACTTCCTAGGTCATTGTTAGATACATGGTAGGAGTCAAGTGAATATCTGTTCAATGACAGTATGTGGAGCAAATATTTTCCTAAAATATGTTTTTGACCTGACTGAATTTTAATTTCTGCTCTTTGGCTTTCTCTTAGGTACAAAGTACTTCAAAAGAAAGGAAAACATATAGGACCTTTGTTTGACAATCTAAACAAACAAACAACAACATGTAAGGATACTAACACTTGAATCCAAGGATGGTGGAAAATAGAAATCTGGCTAGAATAAATTGATCACATATAGGTGACATGCTACAAATAGGGAAGAAACATATTAGGATGCACCATATGAAGCAAATCAGGGTTCTTGGAAAAAATAGAGGAAATGGAGAGCTAGTGATCCTGCTGTTCTGAATGCAAAATACTTCATTAATTTTGCTGGCAAATCCTCCCCCCGTCCTTGCCCCCCATCTGGCTCTCTGGGTCTTCTGCTTGTCAATTGGTTGAATTTGAGGCATTTATACTCTCTGAGTCTCAAATTTATCATAAGTAAAATGGAGTGGGGAAGGGGTGGGAATGAGACCTGTTCTGCCCACTTTCTACGTTTGTTTTGATTTTCAAAAAAGAGAGAGTATGTGATAGCCTAGTTTTGGCACTTTCATGAGTAATTTAGGTTAGAGAAGAAATGCTGATATTACGGTTGTTTGTCATGTATTAACTAATGTTAACACTTTGATTAAACTTGAACTCATCATCATTGAGGTAGTCACTTTGTGTTTTCAAACTAAAAATTAAAAATTACCTAAAATATTGAGTGAATGCTTTCTTATCAGAATTCTGAAGCTATTTTACAGCAGTAGTTCAACTCAGAAATGCAATTAATTGCACAGGGCTTTGTAGTATGTGAGAATTTATACCACACACCAAGTATCAGAATTACAGAATATTTTAAAGTAAAATAAGTGGCTGAGTTAAATGCATTTGTTTATGCTCTTACCTTTTGGTGCTTGATATTGTAAAACTGTAGTTTAATTAAGAACCTGATATTAATATAGTTTAAGTGACTGTATAGGAATTTTACTGCTATTATTAATACAACTGTAAATAGTAACAAACCAGGTTACAAAGCAATCCTTTGAGGCTAGCTTTCTTTATAATAGGTAAAGAAGAATGACTGGTAATTCAATGGACATAATTTGAAAATAATGTATAATGGTAATCATTGCAAATAACTGGATTTAAATAACTTTTGGCTGTGTTTGCTTAATATTAGTGATTAAGAAATATTTCCTGGTTATGTAATCACTATACAAATAATATTTATTAACTTATTAAAGATACTTGAGGTATTGAAATATCTTAAACTATTTTCTTATATTTTACTTCTACTTTCATTAACCTGGTAGATAAAGTTTGTAAAATAAAGGTAAATTTTCCCTTCTAATAAATCATATTAATGAGGACTCCACTTAAAGTCATTTGTGGGGAAAGGTGTAACTAGCTAGTTATATAAATAAATAAATATTTTGCATATTTTGAAATAGGATATGATGCCATCAAAAATCACAAGAACTGTCTGGAAATGTGAGGAATTTTAAACAAGCAATTACTTGTTTTACAAAGTTCACTCAGATGTGCATCAACCTTTCTTCATCCCTTTATGAATAACCTCAGGCCACTATGCAATTTTCTGTGTATCTTTTCTAGCTAATATTAAATTGTAAATGCAGAAGGAAATAAAATTATGTTGTCAGCTTTAGCTACTTAATATTATAAACCTAATTGGAATTCTAATTAGAAATAGGATATTAATATGCTCTTTAGAAATTTGACCATATTCTTATTTTATGGAGCAAGAAATAATAATAAAATTTCTAGCTTTTTTAATCAAGAACCATGTGAATACTCATAAAATAAAGATTTTTAGATGTCAAAGCAATGAAGCCATATGAAATGAAATGTACCAGCTGCCTATTTAAAAGAGTTCCCATGTGTCAAGTTCATAAATAACACAGCCTAGAAGCGAGGATTAATTTTCTCTCAGATAACATGTTATCTTGTTTTAATGTGATTAACGGCCCCCCCCCTTCCCCCCTGCACACACCCTCTGTCCTGGGCCTGATGCTAATCTCTCCTCCAATGACTTGGATCTTATAAAGCTTGGGAGCTACTTTGGAAATGAGAGTGCTCTCCAGAAGAACCCGCAAGGCCAGTATTCATTTTTTTTTCCTACTTTATTTATTTATTTTTTATATATATATTTTTTATTGATTAAGATATTACATATGTGTCCTTATCCCCACGTTATCCCCTAACCCCCCCCTCATGCCCTACCCCCCTGTTGTCCGTGTCCATTGGTTAGGCCTATATGCTTGCATATAAGCCCTTTGGTTGCTCTTTCCCCCTTACCTCCACCCCCCCCTACCTTCCCTCCAAGGCCTGCCAGTCCAATCAATGCCTCTCCGTCTCTGGATCAGTCCTTGTTCATCAGTTTATATTGTTCATTATATTCCACAAATGAGTGAGATCATGTGGTGTTTATCCTTCACTTAGCATAATGCTCTCCAGTTCCATCCATGCTGTGGTAAATGGTAAGAGTTCCTTTTTCTTCTTCCTCTTCTTAAAGAATAACTTTCAGCATTTCATATAATGCTGGTTTGGTGGTGATGAACTCCTTTAGCTTTTTCTTATCTGTGAAGCTCTTTATCTGACCTTCAATTCTGAATGATAGCTTTGCTGGATAAAGTAATCTTGGTTGTAGGTTCTTGCTGTTCATCACTTTGAATATTTCTTGCCACTCTCTTCTGGCCTGCATGGTTTCTGTTGAGAAATCAGCTGACAGTCGTATGGGTACTCCCTTGTAGGTAACTGACTGTCTTTCTCTTGCTGCTTTTAAGATTCTCTCTTTGTCTTTTGCTCTTGGCATTTTAATTATGATGTGTCTTGGTGTGGTCCTCTTTGGATTCCTTTTGTTTGGGGTTCTCTGCGCTTCCTGGACTTGTAAGTCTATTTCTTTCACCAGGTAGGGGAAGTTTTCTGTCATTATTTCTTCAAATAGGTTTTCAATATCTTGCCCTCTCTCTTCTTCTGGTACCCCTATAATTCTGATGTTGGTACGCTTGAAGTTGTCCCAGAGGCTCCTTACACTATCTTCATATTTTTGGATTCTTTTTTCTTTTTTCTTTTTTGGTTGGGTATTTTTTGTTTCTTCGTATTTCAAATCTTTGACTTGATTCTTGGGATCCTCTTGTCTGCTGTTGGATCTCTGTATATTATTCTTTATTTCAGTCAGTGTATGCTTAATTTCTAGTTGGTCTTTTTTCATATCCTCCAGGGTCTCACTAAATTTATCAGCAGTTTCCATAAAATTCTTGAAAAACCTTATAGACGTGGCCTTGAACTCTATATCCAGTCACTTGCTTTCCTCCATTTCTGTCATTTGTGACCTGTTTCTTTGTCTCCGCATTTTTTATGCTTCCTTGTTGGTAGAGTGGCTTTGTGTGCTAGGTGTCCTATAGGGCCCAGTGGCTCAGCCTCCCCAGTTACCTGAGGTGGACACTCTTGGTGCACCCCCTTGTGGGCTTTGTGCACAGTCTTGTTGTAGTTATGCCTTGATTGTTCTAGGATCACTGGGAGGAATTGCCCTCTAGGCAATTGGCAGTGAGAATCAGCTGTGTCTGCAGTGGGAGAACTTCTGTGCTGAAGACACCCTTCTGGGGCAAGACTTGCTTCAGTGGGGCTTTGGTGCTCACTGAGTCTGCCCCCTGAGCGTGTCCCTTATGGATCTGAGGAGTTGTAATCTGGATGGTCCCCTTCTGACCACTGGGCACACTGGCTCTTGGATCTAAGGAGGTGCTAATTTAGCCTCTGTCTGAGGTTACCCAGCAGGAGCTAAGAAGAGAACTGCAGATTCCCCTTCCTTTTTTGGAGTTTGGAGGTGCCCAGATGAGGCCCAGCTGTGAAGCAATGCAAGCTGATGTGGGGCCTTGTGCCTTCTCTTGGAAGTTCTGGGTCTGTCTGGCCCAGCTGCAATTTGTTAGGTAATTTTCAGGTTGCAAAGGGCCAGGGCATTCATATGCAAAAGCCTCTGCCACAGCCTGGGTGGGGCGGGGTCTCAGGGAATCAAAGGGCGGAGCAAGCAGCTATGGCGGATCCTCAGCACTGCCCTAAGGGGCCACGTGTCTCAGTGTCCCGGTAATTGCTGCAAGCACCTCTGAGGGAAAGCCGCCCTCAGGTTCCGAGTTCTGCCTGCTGCCAGACAGTCCAGTTTCTTTCCGTGTGAGTCCTGGGTCCCCAGAGACTTCCCGGAACCAGAGTTCAGAGCAGTTGGGAGCTTGTGACTCTCTCCGGATTCAAACAGACAGCCGCGTCCTCAGCTGCCAGCCCCTTTCCGCGCGCTCTCGAGCCTCCGTACCTCTGCACTTTACTTCCGCACCTCCTCTGAGTCTCAGTGTGCTTTTCTTTTTCCTTCTAGTTGTAGAATTTCCACTCAGCCAGCCTTCCTGTAGTTCTGGATGATGTCCATTTTGTCTTTTCGTTGTATTTTTGAAGTTGTTGTGGGAAGCAGCAATTTCTGTTTTTTTCCTATTCTGCCATCTTTGCTTCTCTCCCAGTATTCATTTTTATAAGCTGCTCTGGGCTAATAAGAGAGCAGCTGAGTTTACACAGATTATCACTTGTGGCTGTCTCATCAACTTGACATTGTACAGGAAAAGAACTCAAAGATCCAGGAGGCCCAGACAAAGTCAGACAGGTAGAAACTGGGAGACCATTTCAGTGATTTGCCTTAAGATGCTTTAGGTTTTGTTTTATCTTCTGATGTCTCTAAGATTTCCACTTTTAGCCAAAAGGTTTACATTGTATAAAGAGTCCTTGTTTTTTTAAAATTCAATACATTATTCATTCAAAACACATTTATTGAGTGTCTGTTATAGGCCAATTATTGTGCTGAGGGGATGGGGCTGGGGCTGGGGATGTAGCGGTGGATGAGAACAATGAAGTGCTTATCCGTCCGAGGCTCACAGTGGAAGCAAGGTTGGCATTAGCTCAACAGTACACAAGAGTAGTAATGCACCTGAAAGTGCCTTACTTTTTAAAATATGCTAACTCACTGCAGCCTTCTGTTATGGTACTTATAGGCTATGTTCATGTCCTCCTGTCACTTTATGTTTGAATACAATTAATATACACCCATTTCTTCATTTATCATTCTTTCAACAAGTATCATTTGAATGACTTTATCATCTTTCCAACAAGTGAGTGATAGAAAGATGAATTAGTCCTACTGTCAAGTGTCTCATGGGGATAATATATGTATATACATCATGATGATGATGCCACTTCTTAAGAGTTATGAAAGTTCAGAGAGAATATTTCCTTTTGACAGGATCAGGAAAGGCTCCATGAGTAAAGAGGGTGTAAGCAGGGCCTTATAATTAGAGAGGTTGCTAGCATATGGCAAAAGGAAAAAGATGTCTCAGGTAAAGGACAGAAGCAATGGAGCAAGAGCAAGCATTCGGTTTGGCTGACTTCTCATTTCAGTTTTGTTGAGTGGGTTGGGGAGGGTGAAGAGGTATAAAGAGAAAAAGAGAAGTTGTTGCCAAGGACCACCACAGAATACTCAACTATTTGGAAGCTTCTTTATGAGACACACTTTGAAAGTTAGGGTGTTCTACAACCACCCACCCATGGTGCTGGTCCTCTCAGTTTTTATTCTCTTACAGTATCTAGTTATTCAGGAATGCACCACATTAAACATAATAGATGCCGGGGCCCAATAATCAACAATAGTTGGAAACACGTAACTTGAAAAGACACGTCCTCATTTTGAAATTGAATCCCAGACACAACCTCTGGAATTTCAGATTTGATTATGAACATTGAACTTGCATGAAGTTCACCAAAGTTCACTTCTAGGGAGCCTGGAGGGAGTTAGGTGTAAATCAGAACCAGCCGAGGGGGCAGCCTGCAGACATACACTCATAGGTATGGAAAGACGTGCCCCAGTCCTCTGTAGCTTCAGATGGAAACCATATGAAGTGCCGGAAGCCTGGCCAGTTTAGTGCCTTGCACCGGGTCTCTCTCAGTGGTTTTATTTCCATTTGATCCTGGGCTTACTGCTGGGTGCCTATCCTGCCCACAGAAAATAAGAAACTTGAAGAAATAAGTGGGCCCAAGTGATTGGACTGTCCTCACTGCCCAAACCTATGTTCTGTAAAATTTATGACAGACGTGATCACCTCACGTTTCCATTTAGAGTATGAATGTGCAAGCTTGACTCACTGGGGCTTCCATTATTGGATTTTTTTCAGTTGGCATCAACTTCTGTTTCTAGAATTACTAGTATGTAAAAAAAGAATGAGGCAGAGAAAATATTGCTTTATCTTACTTCAACAGCATCATCGCAGGTTATCAATAATGTTCGCATTTTGATTCACTGTCAAAAGTGCATACATTTCATCACAGCTTAGAAATGTTTTGCGAGTGCTATTTAACATTCACAAGAACAAATGCCACAATTCCTTATGCTTTTAGGGAAATTTCCTGATTAAACAATCTTACAATAAAAGTCAGCATGTCCTTTAGTGGGCCTTTTCTCCTTATAAAAGCCGAAGATGCAAATTTTAGAGACGAAGAGAAGCTCAAGAGTTTTCTGTTCTCATGTGCTTGAATCACAGTGTTTTGGTGCTTTGTTTAGGAACATTAGACAGAAAGTCATGTGTAGTGTGACTTAGTGTGTATCCATTACATCAATTGAAAACATATCTGAGCTTCGTGTCTTCACTTCCCTTCCATAAAAACCATAAAAAGTTACTTAGGTCCTAAAATGGTGCTAAAAATAATTTTAAAAAACACTTCCTATGTCACACGAATAAAATGTACAAATGAGGGCAATATGTTTCGATGTAGTAAAATAAGTTTGAAAGGCAGGCATCTAAACGAATCTATTTTTAAAGGTCTGCATCTCGTACTGAGTGCTAATGTGCATTTTATTGCTCATTTGCAAGGCCTAGTACAAAGAAGTACAACATCCCCCGCCTACTGGGCTGCAACAATCCAGTTCATTTCAGACATTTTGGCTCCAAAAGGAAAGAGGAGAAAGGTTCCTTGCATGTGTTCTAATATACATTATTTTAATATCTAAGATGTCTCTCACCATAAAAAACAAGGTTATGTTCTGTTCCCTCCCCCCCTCCCCCCGCAAGTGACTTGCCTTCTTAGTTTAAACTATTAGGTTAAAAAGAAAATAAAAAAAGAAAAAGAAATGAGAAAAAAGCTGACCTATCCTTGAAAGAAAGGTGAAATCATTGATTTTTCCTGCACTGTTCCACAGGAAAGTGCATCACCGAGTGATAGATATATGCACCCTGGGGCTAGCAGCTGGAGGGCAAAAAGCACTTTTTACCCGTGATTGACAAATAATACATAATGAGAAGAGAGGAGCAATTCAAGTTTTAAATTTCACTCTCTCTCATTGGCTTTTCAGGGCAGCTGGGCACTGCTGTTCTCACTTGGTAACTTTTGAGGCGCTGCCAGGAAAGGGGACCTGAGTGACAATTTTTCCATTCCTCCTACAAACCCCCCAAAGCTTTAGTAAATCTGTGTGGCCTGCTCTTTCAAAGAGGATCCAGCTGCTAACAATTCTACCATTTTTCCTTAGAAGGAAAATCCTGGGGGTCTGGAAATGTATTGCATGGGTATAATGACCACAGTAGAGTAAGGCTGAGATTTCAAATCCCTGAAAGTGGCATCTGTAGGCGGCATTTGATGCTAGCTGATGAGTAAGCACTGGAGAGAGAGGAATAGAAAAAAGAGCAAGAAGAAAGGTCGAGTCAGAACTCTGTCATAAGTGAGATTTATGAAGTAGAGTTGTAGATAGTCCAGAGTGTTACATTTTTACAAAATTAAGACATGTTTGTTGTGAATAGTTTAGGAAATATGTGAGAAAAATCACCAATGAAGTGAAAAACTAAAGAAAACTGATGTTAACATTTTTGGTCTCTTTTACATTTTTCTCTTCATTTCTGTACCATAGTTCCCCTCTCACTCCTCCTCTACAGTTTGCTTTCTGCAGTTTCAATTATCACAGTCAACCGAGACCAGGAAAGATTAAATGGAAAATTCCAGAAACCAAACAATTCATAAGTTTTAGATCGCAAGCCATTCTGGGTAGGGTGATGAAATCTCAAGCCTTCCTGCTCTGTCCCGTCCAGGACTAGGACGGAACCAGCTCTTTGTCCAGTGTATCCACACTGTACGTACTTTCCCCGCCGTTAGTCACTGAATAACCATTTCGATTATTAGATCAACTATCGTGGTGTTATGACAACCTCTTACCTGGTCTCTGCTTCTGCCTTGGTCTCCTTCACCTCCAAAATAATGGCTGGGCGGAGCCTTAATAAATAGAAGTGAGACCATTCACTCTTCTGCAGTGAGGTTTCTAATGACTTCCATCTAATTTAGAGTAAAATCCAGAGTTTAGTTACCCGGGGTCTCTAAATGGGAATGATTGCATTTTGGGCAAAGCCTTTCTCCATTGCACAAAATGTCCTGCAGGTTGCATGATTTTTGACATCAATAAGTTTGAAAGGCAGGCATCTAAATGAATCTATTTTTAAAGGTCTGCATCTCGTACTGAGTGCTAATGTGCATTTTATTGCTCATTTGCAAGGCCCAGTACAAAGAAGTACAACATCCCCCGCCTACTGGGCTGCAACAATCCAGTTCATTTCAGACATTTTGGCTCCTCTAAGTGACAGTAGCGTTCCAGAGTCACAACCAAAAAAAATCCCCAGATTTCCAAATGCACTCTGAGGGGTACCTCCCTGCTCTCCACATCCGAGAACCATTTTGGCTTCCCTGTCAACACTCCTAACTCATCTCTACCTATTTCCCCTCGGCTTATTCTGTCACAGCCTTGCTACTCACTGGGGAGACTAAGAGTTTGCATTTGCTGTTATCTCTACCTGGGACCTTCTTCCCCCAAGTCACCTTAGTTCTTGTAGGTCTTTATACAAATGTCATCTTCTCAGTGAGCCAGACACTTCACATCCCTTTTCTCTGCTTTAGCATTTATCACTATTAAACATACTATCACTTTCTTATTAATCTTGGTCATTGTGGTCTACTGTTCTCTCTCACTAGAATGTAAACTAGATGAGGGCAGAGGCTTGGTGTATTTTGTTCATATCAATGCTCAATATCTAGAGCATTTCTAGCATGTAGTAGGCATGTTATAAGTAAGGATCTTTAGAGATTTTAAAAATAGAATTATTTTTATATGTTGTAGCTCAAGGGAATTTACTAAGTTAATGGTTCTTAATCTTTTTTATGTCAGAAAACTTTCTGAAAATCCAATGGAAAATGCACATCTGCGATTACAAAGCATACAAAGACATGTATTGTATGTAGATATAGGTACAAAGAGATAAAATATGGATTAAGTATTGAAATAGAGAAAATATAGATATTGAGATACAGGAGGCCCCTTGTCTACAAGGGATATGTGAAACCGTGGATAGCATGGAAATCTATATATATATGCTATGTTTTTTTCCTGATACATGCATACATTCATACTTTTCCACTCAAAAGAAGCACTTTATGGCTTCTCTTTGGCACGGCTCTTCTCCTGTGCATGTGAGGAATCCATCAAGTTTTTCACAGTATTCTTGAAAACAAGGTGAGAAAACTAACAGTAGAGTTGGGTGGATCAGTGACAGATAAATGACACTCTCAAAAAATATTGAGGGACCAGCTTTAATCTGAAAACCAGGAGGGAGAATATGAAGCAAGATCCTTTCTTATTCTGTTTGTTTTCTAGTCCCCTGGAGAAAAGATTAACTATTAGTACATACACATCAAATTTACAGGGACAGAAATCAAGAAGGGAGAGTTCTAGAATAAAATCCCAAAATACTTTGGCAGGTTGAAGTAATGAGCCAATATAAACACTGAGATTTAACAGGGATAAATATGAAGCCCAACTGTGGAAGCTCACGCTGGCGAAGATGAGCTGTAGCAGAACTTGGGGGTTCCAGTCGACTGCAATCATAATGTGTCAACAGAGATTTGTAGCTGCCAAAACAACTAATTAGAGTTACAGTAATGAAGTGAGTCAGCATAGCTCTGTTATAGTCTGTTGGACCAAACAATACCTGTAATGCTATGTTTAGTTTGGGGTGCCAAGAATTTTGATGGGATATAATGTACCAGGCAATGACCTACCCAGGGAATGAGGATTCTACTAACCAGAAATCATAGGTGTTTCACCTGAAGAAAATGGAAGACTTTGAAGTCATGTGATCATAGTCTTTAAATATTAAAAAGGCTGTGACATGTGATTTTTGTTACTACAGAGGGAAAATGAAGGACCAATGCAGTAAATTTACAGTAAATCATCTTTCCCCTACACACAAAGAAAGAATACTTTTTTGCAATACAAGCTGTGAAAGATGAAATGGACTTGCCCTCACAGGAGAGTTGGAGATTTTAGAAATCAACTTGATAGGAATATCACAGAAATAAAGCAAGTGTTGGATTGCCCTTCTTTAGATCCCTTGTAGCTAGGAATTCTGTCACCGGCATTGTATTCTGCGCCCCCATCCCTACTCCCGTGCTGGTGAGGCACTAGAACACTAGTGGGTAGTTTCACTGGCAATGTCTCAAGGTGACACCCTGTGGTTTAAATGACAGCTTTCTCTCGGTGTATAGAATTTCCCTGTATTTTCATTAAAATGCCTGAATGTAACACCGACTTAAATTCTGCTTGAGGGTTTCCTACATGAAGAGGGTGGGTATTTTTTCAAAAATTGTTGAGCGAGTTGTTTTCATCAGGCCATTGAAATAGGTATGAAGCACTGGTAAGAGGTCACAAGTCTTAGGGACTTTTTGATGAAGAAACAAGGATCTATATTTCTAGGAGGAATTATAAATGTAAACATTCAGCACCAACAGGTATCACATAATCAGCCCAATGTAAGGCAACTGTGAATGGTGGGCTATGGCACACCAGACAGGCTGTACCTTACTGAAAACAGGCAGGTATTACCAAGGCTAGTCCATTTCCCCATTTTCAAGAAAAGCTAGAAATTCAAATGTTTACATGAGGTCTTTTGATTTTAAATGCTGGCAAAAAAAAAAAATAAAAAAAAAAAAAAAAAAAAATCAAATTAAAAAACAAAACCCCCCCCAAAAACAAACCCTGTGCTGTCTAAAGAAATACAACTGTCTTTCAGAGAGTGTTACAGCGATCGGTTTGTGATATCTGTTGTCAAATGTGTTTCTGGATTCTCTCCAAACTTCACTTCATCTTACAAAGCATCTCTGGTGTCCCAGAAAGTCAATTCTTAAACTAAATTCAACAAATATTTTTGAGCCTCTAATAAGCGAAAAGTAGTTTGCTAGGGTATTTGAAAAATATGAACATGAAAAACAATGATCTTTGTTCTCAAAGTTTGCAGTTTTATAGTCAGGTTAATACAAACACCAATACAACTATAATTACAACTAACATGGAGTGTTGAGTGATACAAATGAAGTACTGGGAAGGGAAATATTAAAACCCTGGGGGAGTCAGGGCAAGGTGCGTTTGTGGGAGATTGTCATGAGTGACAGGTGAAGTGTGGAGACTTTCTAAGGGGGAAGGAAGAACCTGAGAAAAGGCACAGTGATGGTAAAGTGAGAGGGATTTGAGGAACCAGTGTTTTAATAACTTACCTGAAGCAGAAGAGAGGCGTTGGGGATTTACATGAGAACACTTCCATGGGAGGTTAGCAATCAATGGTAGGCCAAAGAGTTTTGACTTAACTCAATAAGCTGCTTGAGAGAGGCAGCTGTGTAACCCTGAGCAAATCTTTAAAATTCATTACATGCCATTTCCATTACTTGTCATATGAGGCATAACCCACTTGGAAATGTGGTGTGAAACATAAATTATATCAGTAAATCAATTCTTGTGAACCTTGTAAGTTAGTTATTGTTAGTGATGGGCAAGCGCTGAAGGATTTGGACGAGGGGAAGGATGTCATGGGAACTCTGCTTTTGGGGAAATTAATCTGGCACTTATGCTTTGAATGCATGCATGGTAAAAGGACAAGCAAAAAAGACCACTGGAAAGTTAACTCACTCGCAATATACATATTTTTGAATGTGCTATAATACATGTATGTTCTTCTAAGTTGAAAAAGCACAAGAGGTTTGGTAAGGAGAAGTCCCCTCTCTTTGAATGCCCCCCAACCAGCCAGCTGTCTGTCCCTGACACAATCACAATAACAGTTTTTATGTTTTCTCCCAGATATCATCTGCATATTTGTAAACACGCATGTATGCACTATGTCAGTTTTGGAGCTCTTTCTATTTCAGTTAGGAGGAGAGCTTCGGCTCAGACACTGTGAGCCCGAATTCCATTTTGAACTGACAAGGCGAGACCAGACTGCAGAACCTGTGGAATGTGGGGGAGCAGCCTGGGAGGTCACCTGGGGCCTGTGGGATTTCCAGGTCAGCAGAACCCGTCTTGCTTTCTCCCTGGGGTAGTCTGACCCAGGATTTGAAAAGTATTAACCTTCTAGCTATTAGGAACACTTCTATGCTTTTGAGTTTAATCTAAATGTCTGAAAGTTGTTGGGTGGTCCTGGTGATTCATTTCAAGTCCTTTGGCGTTTGAAGATGCGGCTGAGGATGAGAAAGAGGAGATGAAAGAGTTTGAACAGTTATTTTATACTGAGAAATTCTTCTGTGGAACTCTTTCATGCTTTTATTAATCTCTCTAACTCAATCCCACTGGATTTGCTCACCTTGTCCAAACTTTGGATCAGTGTGACAGTTCCTTTTAAGGGCCCTAAAATACCATGGCTACTCCAGTGACTGGGCCTTCACTCCTGTGGGCCCTCTTTTCTAAAATACCCTTGTTTGTCCAACTTATTAAGGAAGACTGCTAAATCTGCAGAATGCTCACCAAGTCCATCTTATTTTATGAAGGCAGAAAATCTTCATAGCTAAGCAACCACAAAATATGATCGGATGATATGGGTTCAATTCCTAATCCTGCTTTTTTTGTTGTTACCACTCTTCACCCAAGGATATTTTTCCACTGATTTTTAGGGAGAGTGGAAGAGGGAGGGAAAAACAGAGAAACATTGATGTGAGAAAAACATATCGATTGGTTGCCTTCTGCACGAGCCCTGACCAGGGCCTGGGCTGGGGAGGAGCCTGCAATCAAGGTACATGCCGTTGACCAGAATTGAACCCGGGACCCTTTGGTCTGCAGGCTGCCGCTCTATCTACTGAGCCAAACTGGCTAGGGCACCTAATATTAACTTTTTAACTTTGTCAAGTTAATCTCTTAGTGTCAATTACTCTGTCTGTAAAATATTGATGATAATGAATGAATTTTGTAGAGTTGATGAAAGACTAAAGTACATATTATTAAACATATCTGGTACAAGATGTGTATTCAATAAATGATACTATGATGGTAAGGCTTTTGTAATTCCTCTAAAGTATACGGTTTTCCTTATCTGGTCCTTTTTACATCAATATACCCTGATTCGCAATTTAGTGGTTAATAAAATACTATCTTTTATTGTTTCTTATATTTTTGGATTGGTGGTGCCCTGAAATAGGTTGTAAATTCTTTGAAAGCAGAAACTATGGATTAGAATTCTTTCTGGACATATAGAACCTATTCTATAAATACTTAGGTAATCAATCAACATAAATAATTAATCATTTTTCAAACTTGAATTAGTTATAGAGAAAAGCCCATTGCTTCCTTAAGATAGAGATTTGAAATTCTTTAAGAATAATTATAAGTTAGTGAATAAAAAGAAAATTTAAAATAAAATAAAAAAAATTTTCTATTTTGATGCAGTCATCAATGTCCAAAACACCATTTCCAGAAAGTCTGTATTTTCCTCTTGGCTTTATTAGAGCTCTGAAAATCCTCAGCTTTACATTTTAAAAAGTTGTGTTAAATATTATCAGCCATACATAAATCTTCTTGTGTGTAAAATCTCATTCCCAAGGAAGTTATTTAATGACTAAAAGTAGCCTGTGGATCATGGGATCTAGCATTATCAAAATCTGAATACCACACCACTTCTGCATGCCATACTCAAAGATGAATGCTTTTCATGAGAAAACTCATTTTTCCTCCTTAATGTTAGTGTGCATGGTTTACATTTTTCTGGTTTACATTTTTAAGAGGGGATATGCACTATTACATGTGCATGAAATATAGTTGCTGAAGCTTATTTCCCTATACTTGGACTTATCCCAGCCATTAAACTTAAAGTTTAATCTTGTCCACGCCTTGTGACATGGTTGCTTGCCAGCAGTATAAAAATTTCATAGCTCAAGCCAATTTATTTAATACTTGAAACATTTGTACTTTTTTCCAAGGGCATATCAGAAGGAATATTTGTGTTTCTGTATCATAATGAATCAGTTAATAGCTCTTAGAAAAGTGAATGGGTAGATATTGGAAGAGGTCGAAGATACTGATGGTTGCCCACACAGAAGCATCCATTCTTCACATTTTCCTTCTCTAAAGGATCCCAATTTTATGATAACCATCACCTTTGTATTATGTAGCTAAGCAAACTAACCTTGGGTGGGTCATTATTCCACTACTCTACAGCCTCAAATACTGCACACAAGAGGACATCCAATCCAATTTCGACCAAAGGCATCTGAGGGGGAATTTGCTGGGAAATTCAACAAGTTTCCTGTCTTCTAAGAGTGAGTTATGAAAGCTCCATTTTTTCTTCTCTTGGCTGTAGTCACTCATTGTTGCAGGGTTTGTATCTTCTGAAGCCATCCTGCTCCATCCTATAGGTCATTATACAGGGAGTAGGACAGAGCTGAGAGCTCTAAATGAACCCGACCAGAATGATTGGATAATGCCTTCTCTGGAGTTCACCTTACCTCTGAATTTCCAGCCATGCAAGCCAAAAATTTTCCCAATGTTTAATCCATTTTGAGTTTCCTATTACTGTGAATGAGAGCATGCTAAATGATACAAAAATATTCTGAATTTATACACACAAGTATGCTAATGAAGATATCACTACTTAATTTTTGTATAAAGATTTTGGGGGTGTGTTTGAATAGATTGGAGTTAAAATTGAATTTCTCACCTTAATATTTATTACTGCTATATTTCAATCCTACATTTTTGGGGGGATCAAAACAAAATTAAAGAAAGATGAGGGGAAAACAGGGCATTCATTGTTAACTATGATCAGTTATTGGGATACATTTGAAGAAATGGATTCATCCCATAAATGAAAATGAATCCTCTGGCATCTAGGAATCAATATCAAATCGGGCCATCTGATTTTAGAAATACTTATAAACTTATGTTGATTAAGGTTTGAAAACTGACATTAATTCCCATCCCTTTTGAATAATGACAAATATTTTCGCAAAGCAAAGCATTCCTAGCCCATTAATAATTACAGTGTTGCTCTAACCACTAGTTAGCCAAGAAAATTCATAATGTAATTCAGTAAAGATTTTAATACATTTTCAATTTATTTATCATGAGATTAAAAACCTAAAGTTAAAAATGGAGTCACTACAGTTCAAAGAAAGGCTTCATGTACATCTGGATTCAAGGATTTTACATCTTCATTTTACAGATGAGAAAGCTGAGCCTTAGAGAAAGTAACTTGTGAAGCTCATTGAGTTAGTAAATGAAGGAATGGAGGACATACAGCCTCTGGAACCCATGTCCTTCACTATGGTGTCATGTTGCCAAGAGTACTAAATCAGGCTAAATGGGGTGGAGACAGGAATCCAGAGCTCCTGAATTTCAGACTGGTCCACACTTGTCTCATTGGGTTATATAAAGTGAATGTGGCTTCAGAATTAGGGAACTTCTTCTTCTTTTTTTTTAATATACATTTTTATTGATTTCAGAGGAAGGGAGAGGGAGAGAGAGATAGAAACATCAATGATGAGAGAGAATCATTGGTAGCTTGCTTCCTGCACACCCCATACTGGGGATTGAGCCTGCAACCTGGACACGTTGCAGGGAATGGGAATGGAACCATGACTGGGAATGGAACCATGACTCCTGGTTCATAGGTCAATACTCAACCACTGAGCCATGCTGGCCAGGCTAGAATTAGGGAACTTCTTAGAGTGAATCCCCTGTAAATGAGCAGTAGAGCAGAGATGCCTGGATTCTTAATCCAACTCTGCCATTTACTGACCTTGTATACCTTATTTACGACCTTGGTTAAAACACATAGTGCCAAGAAGGTGAGCAAACATATTAAGAACAGTATGCCATATATGCCAGGTCCCTTGAAACAGCAAGCATGGACCGGCTCCCGGCAATTTACCTTCTCTCTATATATTTCTTTAGCACAGGAAGAATACAAATTTCCCTGTCTATCTCATAGGTTTTGATGAGTAAACCAAATTGTTTATACAAAAGAAAATATGCATTATCATGATTGTGTGATTTTCTTATTCCTTCTCAGGCTTTTCCACAACTGAAAATCTATAACAAATTATAATATGAGAGATATCTACTGTTATTGTTGTTGTTAATCCTCTATTAAGGGACAGGATTGCCCATCCATTAATTGTGAAGGGATTAAGAAAATAAAAACATGTCCCAGCACTCAAGATAATTTTGGGAAACTTGATAATAGGACTTTGGAACTGACCTTAACACAATAGCCAAAGGGCGGTCCAACCATGAAAAACCCTATTTAAAAAAGGGAACCATCCCATTTCAATTTTCTCATTTGTAAGATGTGGAGCAGATTTTAAAAGATGTCTTCTCATCCCCCCTGAATAAAAGGAAAATAAATCTTATTTATGTAGCATATACATTAGATAATTGTATTTTCTTTCTACACTTGACTGAACAAACACCATATTTTCATGACTGTAGAATTTCTTGAAATGAAAAGATTATGGAGAAATTTACATGTAAAACAACTGAAGAAATAAAAAATATAATCATTTATATAGTTAATTAGAAACATCCATTAATAAAGATATTCTGTCAAAATAATAAGTCTCAGCCCAGCGGGCGTGGCTCAGTGGTTGAGTGTCGACCTATGAACAAGGAGGTCATGCTTCGATTCCCAGTCAGGGCACATGCCCACTGTGTAGGCTCGATCTTCAGTTGGGACTTGCAAGAGGCAGCCAATCAATAATTCTCTCTCATCACTGAAGTTTCTTTCTCTCCCTCTCCCTTCCTCTCTGAAATCAATAAAAATATATTTTAAAAAAAGTTTCAGATCTAATGGATTTCTTAACACATAGATATTCTAAGTGCAATGCTAATATGTTTGTTTTTTATGCTATTTTTTTCCCTTAGGTAGATTTTTCTAGGATTGAGTGCAATTAAACTCTAGGTACCAAATATCAGTCATTTAGGGATACAGTTTGTTGGATTTTCATCATGTAAAAGCATAGTATCAAAGAATGGAAAACACTCTGATCTAAGATACAGAAGTTCCAGGTTCTAGTACTTATTGGCTGTATGAAAGTAACTATGTCACATACTATGCTTGCATATTTCAATATTATCATCTGTTAAATGGAAATAATATGTACTTGGTTTACTTCAAATGTTTTATAAGTGTAAAATAAAATGGGCTCTATAGTACTTGGTACACCATAAGTACCAACTTATATTTCTATTAATCATCTGTCCAAGAGTTGCTGTGTGTATCTTTATTCTGTTCATAATGCGAATATGTGTTGAAGTTTTAAAAATAACAAAAATTCTACCTCATGGGATGTGTACTAATGAGATCCAAATGTGATGTGTACTAATGCCTGTGACATGGCTGAATCAAATGATTATTTGCTCTCAATTTTTTTCTCAGGAACCCATGTACCATAAATTATTTGGAAAACCAGCTTTAAAAGCAACCTATGAGCCTTTTATACTGTTTGCCTATTGTTACTTATAGGAAACCCTTAGTGAATCCCTTGAATGTGAAATACAATAATGCTAACTATGTACAAAATTTATATTCTGATATTTATGTATATTCAGGGATGGTCTGTGTACTTAAAAAAGATCTATAGCTACTTTAAGTGTTAAACTATTTCTATTACTTTTTTAAAAACAGAACAAAAATTAAATTAGTAGACTTTTTCTCTTTTACCATTCTGGCAGGCTAATCATGTGAACTAAAATATGGATAAGGAAGCATATCTGGTTCTAATTTCCAAAGTCAACACCAGATGTTGTTTCCAAGGTTTGCCCTTTTTAAAATTTTAACTTTTATGAAGCCATCTCAGCCCAAGGGGGAAAAATGACTACAGACTAAAATTTTGTATTTTATATTTTTACTTATAAAATATACTTATGGGAACATAAGTGAATGATCCATAATGACCAGATACTCTTTTGATATAAATATATTATATGCAATGCTAATATATTGTCAAATCCTTTTAACCTAGAATATGAAATGAGAAGTTTGCCCCAAGTAGAAATACCATATTCCTTATGAAGCCCCTCACCCACCGCTGGGATAGAGAGAGGACCTTGGGAAGCATTTGTATCCCAGGAACCTTATGAGACCTTCAATTTGGCCGCCCCTATTAGCTCTAAAAGTTTGCTCTAGGGACAAAAGTGAGTCATGTGTCACCACTGAGTATGGGGAAACTCCAGCCATTCATAAATTAAAAAATATTTACCTTTAAGCAATCATTTCCAAATTATTGCCCAAAGGTCTTTTTCAGGCTCTCTGTAGTTATAATTACTGACGATGCAGATAGGCTATTAGTCAAACAGAATTACCAAATGTTGAAACACTTACAGTTATATTTCCAAAGTGATGGGACAAACCCATGATTTAGTACTGTCACTCTTTCTTTAAAGTAAGTTTTATGGGTATGGATATTTATCTATTTATGTTGACAAGATATTTAGTAAGTTTTATCTTATTTGAATGTAAAAAAGAGCACCTATTCACCTATTAATTCAACAAACATGTATTGAGGGCTTAAGGTATATCAGGCACCAGGAAATGGAAGATATATATTTATCTCAGAATCTATAAATAAAGGGAAGCAAGCATAGAACAATTACAATAGTCTATCATAAGAACGCACAGTATTGAACTGACTTACATTTATCCTTTATTCATTCATCAGTGTTTATTGATCACCTACTACATGCTGGGGTTCAGAGATAAATCATGGTGAAAAGTCAGCGAGACAGACACAGGCCTTTCCTCTTGGAGCTTATATTTCCAGTTGTCCATTGGGCATCCTCGCCCAGATGTTCCACCTGTACATAAAAAAACTCATGTAAAATTAAGGTAATTATTACTACCCTGAAGTATTTGAATACTTCTGTTAAGGGACTTCCATTCCTTCATTTCCTGAGACCTCAAACATCAAATCATCAACTCTTTTCCTTTGCCTTCCACAATGAGTCCATTCATTTTGCTTTACAAATACGTTGCCATTTTCTCTTTTCTATCCTCGCACTTCCCTTTTAGTACACCTTCTCATTACCTTTCACTTGGCATATTGCAAAGTCTCCTATCAGATTTCACTTGTCTTCTATTTTTTCTTTCTCATTTATATGGATAAGACTATTAGATGATTCTTCCTAAAGAATACTAACCATGACACTACCTTGTTCAGGAGTCCTCAATGTCTCCCTAGTCCTTGTCTAGTGAAGAAAAATCTCTCCAGTATGTCATTTATGCCTACCACAATAGCCCTGATCCCACTAAGCAATGGATATAAATTACATGTATGCTCCATTACAGTGGTGCCATGCTACTCCCTGCAGAGAATATTTCTTAAACTTCTGTTTCTGATATTTTAACTTTGTTCTGGGCTTTTAAAATAAATAAATAAATAAATAAGAGAGAGAGAGAGAGAGAGAGAGAGAGAGAGAGAGAGAGAGAAGAGAGAGGACGGAAGGAAGAAAGGAAGGAGGGAAGGAACGAAGGACGGAAGTAAGATAGAGAAAAAAAAAAGAGAAAGTTTTCAGCTTGTGTATTGGGGTGTTCTGAAGATTGTTGCATTCCATTACATTCCAACAACAATGGCACAGGCTTTCTTCTGCATCTCTGATTATGTAGTTTATTGGGGGTCTATTTTCTACCCTTGATTTCGAGAACCAAGATAATAGAACTGACAAGGGCCTTCTTAGGCAGTTAGAGGAAGAGAAGAAATGGTATAGAAAAATAAGACTTTTCCTGAGTCTGTTAAGTGGATGGTAAGACTGGCAACAGTCATACATTAATAATTTTGTTCCCAATCACACTCATTTGCCAGCTGTAGTCAACACTTGGCACCCTCCAACTTCTCCCTTTCTGGCTTCCACTTGTCAACACCTGCTGCATTAAAAGCTCATTGCAGGAGCCTGACCACTGTTCCATCATGAGAACATCAACACGTGTGCCAAGAGCTGGCTCCTCAGGCTGATGCCTGTACCTCACCCTCCAGACGAGTGGGACCATAGGCTCTTTCTCAAACATACTCTGATTTCTTGTCTCCATGTCTTACCTCTTTCTGAAATGATATCTTCTGATTGCTCCCTGTTACAGTTCTGTCATCCAAGTTCAATATCTTATGGCAGCTGTTCTCTGATGCTTTCCCCACTTTGATCATTGTCTATTGCCAAAAAAAGGATTCTGATTACATTGAATAATATGCATAATTCAAGACCAACTTATCTATATGAATGAAAAATGGTGACAAGTACTTCTATTTATCAGCCAAAATGGGACTGCCATGTGGCAATAGCATAAAGAGAATTAATAATTTACTTCATCTTCATAATTTGAAAATACACAATCCTTAGCAAATTTTAAGCATTTTGAGAGATATACATTATTTTGAAACTTGGAAAGCATAACGAACTCAGCTTTGATCTCACTGAAGAAAATTCAGAATTATAGGCATAAGAGGCAAATCTATATGATACAATAATATTGATCAAAATGGGTTAATTTAATAATTTTCATCTAGGGCAAACAGTAATGAGCATTTTGCTTCAGGAGACAGTTTACTATAGGAGACTATTGTGCTTGAGAAATTTGCTGCACTGTGTTCAGAAAGGTTTGGAAAAACCTTATACAACCCATACTCCAGTTGGGGTCTTTTCCCCCTCCTTGAAGTATGAGTAGAACTTGACTCAAAACTCCTATAATTTAAAGTTTACTTCCTCTTCCTTTTGTCCACTTCACCTCTCCATTAAAGCTACCCCGGCTGCTCTCCTTGTCACCTTTTTTAATGATTGAAGAAACAAGTAAATACATTTATTAATTAGTTTACAAAAACTGAAGTAGGCTTGGGTTCTGTAACTTTATTGAACATACTAGGAAAATGAGGTCTCATATACGGTACCAGCTTTTGTTATTTCTTTTTTTCTCTCTTCCCATCTTCCTTTACTTTTCACTCCTTTCTATACCTCTCTGATATAACCAGGACATTTTTCCACTTTACCTTGCAGAAGGGTTGTAAGACAATCTTACTTGCACCTTTAACTCCAAGTGTGTATGAATTTTTTTTTAAAGAGTTTCCACGTCTTCCCTGATGGGAATTCTGGTCAACACACTTTTGTTGTTGTGCCTTTTGCTACTAAGGCAATTAGAAATCAGGACTTATATTGGTGGGATTAACATACATTATATGTATTGATAAGAAGATATCATCATTTTTATTTTTAAAGCTTATAGGAAGAGCAGATCATGTCTATTGGGCTTGATTATGTGGTACCTAATCCAGTACCATAAAATGAAGGTCTAGTTTTTACTTTGCAATGAAAGATAATGCTACTGATGGAGATTAGTGATAATTCGGATGTCAGACATTTATGGCAGTTACTTCTGTGAATATGGTCCATATTCCAGAGATTGTCCATTGTAATGACTATGCAAGACTGTTAAGATACAGTTTAAAATATGAGGGCAATACACAGGGGTGGGCAAAAGTAGGTTAAGAATTGTTCATATAGAAAATAACATAATTAATAAATAAATAATTATACAAGAGTAAAATCTCTGTTTCATGTACTCACAAGTGTGAACCTACTTTTGCCCACCCCTATATGTTAACAGTTTTTAGAAGAGTGAGATACATAGATTACCTTCTTGGGTTGTTATTAAAATAATATTTATCAGTAGTTTCCCTAATCAAACCATAGTGAAACATTTTTTTTACAATTTTAATAAGTACTTCTTTAATGAACACATTACTATTAATAAGCATGAATAGTAATTTGCTTAGGTATAATTTCTCTTTCATTTATTTATTTGTTTGTTTATTATCTAAAGTTTTACATATGTCTCCTTCCCCCCCTCCCCCGCTTAAGTCCCCCCCCCCCCATTCCCCGGGCAAGCCCCCATCATCCCAGTGTCTGTGTCCATTGGTTATGCTAATATGCATGCATACAAGTCCTTTGGTTGCTCTCTAATCCCCCCCTCTTTTGCCATTTGTTTCTGGATCTATTCTTGTTCATCAGATTATGTTGATCACTATATCCCACAAATGAGTGAAATCGTGTGATATTTATCTTTCTCTGACTGGCTTATTTCGCTTAGCATAATGCTCTCCAGGTCCATCCATGCTGTTGCACAGTGAAACATTTCAATGGGCGTGTTCTTGCTCTGAAAGGAAGGACAAAAGGTGTTAGGTATTTGATGTGCCAGAAAATCCCCAAGTTCCACCTGTACAGCCAACCTGGAAAATGGCTCTAAAATTGCATCCAATTACCCTATGTAATGGGTAAAAATTTCTAACTAAATTTTGGAATTTGAAAAAAAAAGTCCTCCTGAATCTTAAAAGGAGAATCTTAAAAGTCTAAAAAGGAGAAATTACATAGGAAAGAACTGAAAAAGAATCCATGTACATCTCAAGAAATATAAACTTTTTTCTTCATTCAATAATTTGTAAAAAAAAAAAAAAAAAAGAACATACAAAGTTTATTAGAGGTACCAGAGAAAAAGGACATTTTAATCAGGATGACATAAAATAACCAACATAACGACTGTTTTTTACTTTGAACAAAATACTATTTTAATGGATGTAGTAAATGCATGAATACAAAAATAATGGTGTAAACAATAACAAGCCTTTTGATTGCTTTTGGAGTGATTATTTTTGTAGTGGTTATTGATCCAAATGCTAGCTGCTGACTGATGTCTCCACGCACCCAACCCTCCCAGTTTTGTAGCTAAGGCTTTCTGAGTGCCTGTGGGGATAGTCAGGTTGGTGGCATTTACCAAGAAATATTTCTTAGTTTACACATTTGTTTTGACGTGAAAAACTTTTAGCTGGGGATTCAGCCCTGAGCTCATGGGCGGACCCCATCTGTTTACCCAGGTCTCATTCCTAGTGTTTGTACCTAACTTCTACATTTAGGAGCAGGAAACAACGTTCACAGACACTCACAGATTCAGAGTGTGAAGATACATAATGAATTGTAATGGAATCAAAGTCAGGAGATCAAAAAAGGTTGTTTTCCATGTTCTCGTAATTTCCTCCCGGGGTGCAGCTCACTTTCTGTTTTTTCAGCTTTGGTTGCTGATTATCTTCCCTAAGGCATCTACAATTTTCCTTCAATAAAGTGAAATGACCATGTTATTGTGACTTCTGAGACCTCTTGTCCTTCATGTAAGATGAGTTAACAGACAGATGCACCTCATGCATTTCTCATTATTTGTATTGTGTGGATCCTTTGAGAACTGGAAACTAGTATTTACACCTGCTTAACCTAGATAACCTAGAAGATTATTAATCTCTGGGTGTTTTTCTTAGAAAGTAAAATTGTTAGTGAATTTTATTAATTAAAAATTATCAAATAAAGCAATCAAATATAGTGCAGGCGCCCATCTATGTGCACATAGGCATATGTGTGTAAATGCAGATGGGCCTGATTTTTGTAGTGCCCTGTGTCAGTGTTTATCTTTGGGAGAAATGGAATTCACAAGTTCCATTTACAAAGTAAGTTTAACTTTCTGGTAAACATTCCTTCACACTTATCTCCCTTCTTTCTAGTTTTACCCATTATCTTCAAAATTGAACATTTCTTTCCAGGCCAAGGTGAAGAAAATATTTTGGAGTGGCTGTGCTTTATGGCACCTTTCAAGTGATTCGGTAAAGGACATTATAAAGATATTTGAAGTGATGATCAAAGGTCATAGCGATGACTTTTGTTAGGGACAAGCAGGCACCTGCTGGCCCATACGTGACTTTGTGAAGCGTACCGTGGAAGGAACAAGGGGTGGAGGTCCAACAGACCAGCGTTGCAACCTGGCTTTGCCACCTTGGCCATGTCACTCCATCCTGAAATCTCCTCTATCTTAAAAAGTGGCTTTAAAGTTTAAAGATAATATACCTAAAGTGCATAGCACAAGGTGACTGGCACAGAGTAGATATGATTGTTTTTATAGGTTCAAAGACTGTATCTCCCAAGCCACTCTTAGGAGCCGATGATTAATACCGTGTTAGAGGAAAAGAACAGGAACTCACCAAACAGCGCTGGGCTATAGCTTCCCGCCTGCATTTATTTATGTTATTGTGTAGCTAGTGATCCTGTGGATATTAGAATTCTTTTCTTCATAGCGTTCCTTTTTGTCAGGGAAAAAATAGTATTTACAACTACTGCCCTTTCCCCCCTGGGATATTAGAAAAGTTACAATTGTCAACATTTGCTAGCATTTTGAAGTTTCTGAAAAGAAAGATGCTAAACATTAATTATACATAGTTACAAAATAAGCTCCTTGATGGAAAAGTTTTTAAAAAACGAATTAGAAGGGGGAGGAAATTAACAGCAGAAAGGAAACTTTATATTTTGGCAAGCTCTGAAACATGGGAACATTATTCTTTCATGGTTTTCCATGAATTTGAATCTCCTGACAGTTTCTCAATTATAGCTTGTAACTGCGGGCTTCAAAGCAATCCTGCAGTTCACTTCACCTCAGCCAGTCCGTCAATAATGTTTATTGAATTCCCATGGAGTGAAGGGCCCATTTTCATTTTCCTCAGCACGGGGGCCTTGATCCAGAGAGTCTGTCATGCAGCCAGCCAGACCTGCTAATGGTCTCTCACTTTGAATCCGCCCCAACAGTGTTTTCCCAGAGACCCTCTGAAGCTGGCGCTGACCTCCTCCCATCTGCACACACTACATCGTGTCTCTTCCTGCCTGGACCAGATGAAAACCCTTTAGGCCGGAAGCTTTCCCAGATTAATACCAGACCCTTAATCTCGTCCCACCTCCTGCCCAATGCCGTTCAACTTCATTTTATAAATATGTGTATTGTTTGGGCTGAACTGAACCAAACCATAAACTCTGCAAGTTTAAGGCTTACGCTCAATTATAGGATCACAGGGTATCCAAGTTCAAAGGGGTTTTCAAGGTTTAGCTTAATTATCTCTTTTTTTTTTTTTCAGATGAAAATAAATCGAAACTAAGATCCAGTAAAAGGAAATGACTTATCACAGGATAGTGAAATGGCAGTAGGCTTCGGAGTCCGAAAATAAAATCGAAGGATATTTCCTGGCCCCACAAATTGTAGGGGAGCAGGTCATGGAACCCTCTGTATCTTATTTTATCTTAATCTCTAAATGGGGGGTTAATAATTATTAACATCGTTGACATTTCAGAAATGAATGTCAAATGCCTGGAAAATTTGAGATGTTCAATAAGTGATAACTATTCTTCTCCAAGGTCACAGCTGATGAATGGCAGACTGAAACTTGAACCCAGAACTTCTGAGTCCAAGTTCATTGCTTACTCTTTCCTGACCTAATGCTTATTTCCAAAGGAGTGCCACTCCCTTGATGAGGGCATTCAGTAAACATCTCTCAGGGACAGTAGTTTCCCAGGCACATTAGAATTCTTTTGAGGCAGGCAGGTAGGAGGGATTTTGTTATTTTTTCTTGCCTTGGGGAAAGGTTTCATCAGTAAAGTAGCAATAAAAACATTTTCTCTATTAGTGGAAATGATTAACACTCCTTTAGTTAGGCAATATTTTCCCACCCGGCCTCACACAAACCAAGCCACACAGATGGGGCGATCAGAAACCCTAAGAAAACAGCAACAAATTGGCTTGGTGAGTGGATGTGGTTGGAAATCTTTCATCTGGTTCGTCTCAACAGGTTGTGGAAGTTATATGGGTTTTGAATGAAGTTGAAAATCCAAGCAGAATGTATGAATATCAAGCCACAGGTATCAAAGTTTGGAGAATCTGATGAAAAACGAACCAATGTAAACGCAAACCTGAGGACATTACACGCCTCCTTTCCTGAGAGCCAATTTGGGGCAGGAAGAAACACTTAACTTGCTGCAGGAGAGGAATATGCAGCCTTTCTAATTAGTTATCACCTCGGTGTTTATTTTTCACTGAATCCCTGGGCTGGAGTGATTAACATACCTGTGGCTCAGAAATCCAGGCAGGAAGGCGTGAACCTGGACTGAAAGCCGATGCTGAATGTGTCCGCACTGGCTGTCCCTCCAGAATACAGCCCTGCCATGAACAAAAGAGTTTTCTGAAGTGTAAGTGCTTCCACAGCCCGCCAACTCGCCCTGCCAAATGTGCCCTTCATGGACTGCTTGGCAATGGTAGTTCCAGATGGAAAGCGGAGGGAGGGTGGATGAATCAGTCCAGAAGTGATGCACATTGTCCACTGCCTTGGTCTCAGTCAAAAGACATTGCCACTCCACCAAGTCCTGCTCCAGCTTGTTTGTAGAAGTAAGACTTTTTTCCATTCACACAAACATCTGAGACACAGTGTTGAGCTATCTTGTTTCAGTCAGACCCATGGGTGAAGCTGCTGGTGGGTGAGATTGTGCAGAACAAAGAAGCATCTCTTGTAAATTCCAGAATGGCATATCAAAAAACTTTTTTTCCTTACCTGGCAGCAGTGCTTCAGCCATCTTCAAAGGGTCTAACCCTATGGAATCTTTTAGGCTGAGTAAACTGACACGTTTTTTTGATTTGGTGATTTGGCAAAGCAGCCACGGACCCTCTTAAAAATCTTGGGAACTGTGTTTGGAAGCTGCTTTGTCGGGCTCTTTGTCTAAAGCATCTATCTGGCTATTAAACTTCAGCCTCCCACAGCCCTTAAACAGATCTGAAGTTGCTTTCGGAATTTAGAGAAGGACGATCCAAACTGAAAATTTTACTTGTCACATTTAATTGTAATTAATGTTTATTGTTCATAGTACAATATGTGACCACTTCAGTTACAAATACTTGTGAACAGGCCATCACATGGATGACTTATAGCACAGTGTTTAGTTCAGAAGCGTAAATATTCTGAGAAAAAAAAAAAAGTAGTTAGGCCATTTATTAGTCTCTAGGTAAAAAAAAAACATCATGCTGAAAGAGTTAGTGGGTAATCTTGAATCGTTTTATAAAAGGGAATGGATAATAGCAGGTTTAAACTTAAAATGTTGATTGAGAGCACAGAGTCGGGGGAGGATTCTTGAGAGGCAGGGTCCTGGGGAAATACTCCGGGCAGCACAGGGACCCCTAACTCTCTCTTCCTCACAGCCATGAGAGAGGGAGCATACAAGGAGGGAATTCTCTTTAGACTAAGAAAATACATGGACTTCTATTTCTAGAGTTAAACAGGCAACAAGTAAGGTAAAGTGCTTGCCAACGCAATGAAAATATGCAGATAATTAAAGGCTCTTGGTAACAGAGCAGTGTCTTTCATGCTGAGCGTGGTAGCACCAAGGGACTCACCAAACTGCAAACTCTGGCTGGAGTTGACATCAAAATCCTGTTTTGAACATAAAAGCAGGTGCAACACAAGTTGAAAACAGCTTTTATTTAGATAAATACAAAAACGGAATGAACAGAGTTAGATACATAACCATCACTGTCTCCGAGGCACTGCTGTGGTGCGCTGGCAAGCAGAGGGCTTTGGGAGGACCTGCATGCTCCCTGCTGCCCCGTTCCATTACTTAGCTAAGGAGTTCTGGACTCGAAGCAGAGAATATGTTCATGGTTTCCTAGGTGATTTTAAATAGCACTTAGACTGTGCTTTTCAGTTACATTAATGTGACTATGTGTTCATTTTTAAGATAGCAGGTTGAGAACATGCTTTAGGTTCCCACTCTGTATTATTCAGGGACTAGAAAAAAAACAAACGTAATCCATTCTAGGTATTTAAATGAAAGGAATTTAATACAGGAGATTGGTTACCACATGATGGAAATGTGGAAAAGGGAAACAGGAAACAGAGAGAAATAAAAGATATTAAAAAACAGGAAGCTACTGTCTCTAAGCTTTGGTAACAAGCTCAGAAGGTAGGGCCACTCAGCTGTGGGTCGAGCCTTGGCCTGGGATCCTAAGAAGCCATTGCCAGAGATGCCAAGAAAAACAGAGAGAAGGGGGAGAAACACCATGGCTTTCCCCTCCTCCAATTTTCCAATGTTTCTCCAGCGTCTCTCATTAGCGAACAGACCCAGAAGAAGACAGAGGGGCCTAGGCACTGTCAGTCCCTGCAATATGAAGCCGAGAGGTAAAAAAAGAGCAACTGACACTCAACCTACCTTCACTGGACCTCCAAAGCTACATGTACAACATGCATAAATATATAACTACTCTTGAACTCAGAAGACCAGAATCGCGGATGAATCCATGAATGTTGGAAAATAGATGGAATCCAATTGAATAGAGAACTTATGGGTCAGGATGTGTGCAGGGGAGAACCAATGGTGAGTTGCAGACACAGTGGAGAAAGTACTTAGGGCCTGGGCATTGGGTAGGGTCATTATTTGAAGTTCAGTAGTAAGGAGTAAGAATGCATGTTGCATTCTGTCCTTACCTTGGATCACAAAACCTAAGCAGCAAGTCTGCGTCCAATTGCAAACAACGAAAGTGGGCACCCTAATGAAAAGGGATCACCCAAAATCATGAAAACAGCCACTTTCCGGTGACATCTCTTGCCACGCATGCTTTTTTGCTAAAAACAGTGTGGTGTGCAAGCTGCAGCAGCAATTCCCACTCTCTTCCAAAGTAACTATACAAATAGATGCCCCATGACGATCTAATAAGGACTTTCAGTAGTAAAGATGAGTGCACAATCTAAAAGATCATACGCTTAAGGAAAGCCAACATCATAAAGGGAAGCAGTATATTCAATACCAAATGACACTGAGTTAGCAGAGAAGCCAAGAAAGAATTCTAAAATATATAACATTAATATTATGAATAAGGAAGGCTATTATGTCCACAAAATTAGTATAGGTAGCTTTGGAACAACCAGAGAGATAAATCCAATGTATCATTACTTATAATGAATATTAAGGAGGGAGAATGGAAAAGAGGTTCACTTTGGCTAGGATGTAAATTTAGTTCACAATTTTCAGTAACTACTCTTTTATTAAAACCAAAAATTTTAAGTTTAAATCTTGGCTTTTCTTTCATGAGACAAACTAAAAGCATTTCTATAGTTAGCTACGGGAACCAGGTTGAGTAGCCCAAAAGGAAATATAACTCCCGCAATTTTGGTTCAAGCAATCTATATATATAAAAGCCTAAGCGACCATTAGGACTGGGCGACCAGATGACCAGCCGGTAGCTATGATGTGCACTGACCACCAGGGGGCAGATGCTCAACGCAGGAGCTGCCCCCTGGTGGTCAATGTGCTCCCACAGCCAACCTTCCGCGGTCCCTCCCCCATGCCGGCCCGATCATCAGGACTGGGTGAGACAGCCCTCATCGCCCCAACTACCTATGTACCAGGCCTCTAGTGATAATATGAAAACTTTTGAAATTAGATTCTCCCACCTCAATACACAGTGACAATTGAATGTCATCCTTGTGAAGAATCTTTTTTTTTTCTTGTTTTGCTTTCAATGCTTTGCTTCTTGATGACTTTTCTGAGAAGTGTGTGTGTGTGTGTGTGTGTGTGTGTGTGTGTGTGTGTGTGTGCTGTATCAAAGTTAGATATGTGGATGAAGGAAAGGCTCCATTCTGGAATCAATTTTATCCAAATCTCCCCAAGGTAGTATGGGAGCTCAGAGCTCTCAGCAGATACCTAGATAATTTCTAGTTATCAGAAAAGGCTTAGAAGTAGTATATAAGAGCCACAGAGATGTCTTAGTAGCATTGCTAGAATTATTAATACGAGTTTCAACTTTTCTCCACAGCCTACAGGTTATTCTCTGTCTTTTACTTACTCTCAATGTGGCAGGCACCATTGTAACTCTAATTACAAGAGTAGAACTTATTGTACTTCATCAATTTTAAAATGCATGTTTTTATCATCTCTGAAATCATAAGGCATCTTACAATTGATGGCATTTCAGCTTAATTAATAAACATTTTTAAGGGTACATAATAGTGTATCTTAGAGCATCTTAGACAATAAAATTTTTCTTTTGTTTATATGCTTATTTTCATTAATACAGGAAATGTGACTTATCTTGGTAAATAATCCAGCCTTCGTCCATTGTTCAGGGAATGAACACGTATGTTTGTCTGATGGAATATTTTTTATTATAGTAAAATATTGCTAAATATATATTTTATAGAATACTATAGAGCTGTGCTTCCTAACTGAACTTGACCAACTAGCAGAATCAATACAGACATTTGAGCCCTCCTGCTGAGGGTCTGGCTCTAGATATGGCTGAGAATCTATAATTTTATAGAGACCCAGGCTAATTCTGGTGATCAGAGAGGCTTGAAGAGCCATGCTACAGAGAACAAAAAAGAAATGTCTATCTGCCTTATAGGAAGCACCTAACATTAAAAAAACAACATTTAAATGTTACTATCTTAAAGTAGGGAAAGAAAAGCATACCAAAATTCCTATTCTTTCATATTTAAAATTTCTGCTGTTTTATAAAAACAATGTACATGTTACTTTAATAAATTTTCCTAGCATTAAGAAATCAATGACCTGAACTATATTAAAAATTAATTTTCAGTGACTTTTAAAGTTCAAATAGAATTGTAACCACAAATTATATTAATTTCCATTGAGACTTGAAAATCAATTCAATGCAAGTCAGTGCTTTTTTTATGTTACTTGGTTTATGGCACACTGACTACACCAGACATTGTGGAATTATACTGGTCCTCTGAAATGCTGCTTTTATTTATTTAATTTTTATAGGCTCCATTGCACGTGAGGAGGCATGATTTAATGGAAAGAGCCAGGAATCATAGGAGACCTGCCATTAGCTTTGAGATATTAAGCATGTCACTTAATTTCTTTTTACTCTAATTTTCCATCTTTAAAATAATTATGATTAGATGACTCCTAAAGCTCCTTCCACCACTAACATTATATGTTTTTTTTAGGATCTAAATGGAGGCAAAGCCATATTATATTTACAGTTTATTTGCAGGAACATTTGTATTGTATTCTGAGCTTATTGGTAGTAACTAATTAATTTACAATGTGAAATTAAAAGGTGTCTTTGTTACTGATGACCTTGAACTGTGATAATTCAGTGCACTGGGTCTCAGGGAAAGAATTTTAAGTGAATTAAACTCTGAGAAAGAGAAGATTGGGATATTGAGAAACTTAGAGACGAATTTAAATGAGCTTTTAAAACAAATGGTATTCAAAAGACAAAATTAAATATGGAAAGTATCCTTAAAAGAAGATATTTGGGAGAAACTTCTTGGTCAAGTAAAGTAAAACAAAAAATAAAATTTAGAAATAAAAGTGAGAGTGGTTCTATCAGTTTAAGCAATACTGGTTCTAAGTAACAAAAAACAAAACAAAACACTACTCAAACAACAAAAGACATTTATTAGCATATGTAACTATAAGTTCTGTAGTACCAAGTGGGCTTCAGTCATGGTTTGACCAAAACCTGGCTGAATTTTTAGGCAGTTCACTTAGATTGGCTTCCAATGATAGCAAAATAGCTATTGCATTTCCGGGTTTCATTTGCATACATCACACTAGCTGGAGCCAGACAGAGGTCTTCTTTTTGTCTATCCTGACATAAGCACCTGAGTTTCACTCAGGACCAACCTGAACCAATCACCCAAGTCAATGAATGTCATGTCCTGATTGACTTTAAGCTAAATGACTGTTCCTTCCTCAACCATCAGAATGAGATTAACAGATGGATGGACACCAGTTAGCATCCACTCCTAGAACAGGAAGTGGGGCCCATTCCATTCCAACCACGTGCTTGCTGCACAATGGGAGAAGACATTCCCAGAGGAAGTCTTAGTTGCTCTAAGGAAGGGCAAGGACAGGATACTTTGTAGGCCACCAACAAATATCTATTTCCACTTGAACATGTATTTCTGCCCCAACCATGGAGAAAAATAAAAATTTTTCTATAAAGTTAAAAATATTAGCCAAAGTAGTAAAGAAAAGAATGTTAATAAACTTCATCTCACATGTGTAACAATAGCAAAAATAAAATAGAATTTGAGTCACAACAAACAGGTTCAAATCTCAGTTCATGATAGCTATATGACCCTGTCCTTCATTTATATTATGCCCACAGTAATAATATTTGTCACAGAGATTTTATTTTGTGAGAATCACATGAAATTATGTATGTAAAATGTTCCTCAGAGTTAGCTATAGATGTTTCTTAGGTGTTAGCTGTACCAATGTACTGATGAAACTGATGAAAACAAAAGTCATTCTTAAAAATAATAAAATAAAAAATTTAAAAAGTCATTCTAAAAAAGCTCCAAATGAGGGTAAAAAAGACAAGTGGTTCTCAGTGGTAGTTATGTCAGTGAAAAAGTACAAAAACTTAATGACACAAAAATAATTTTTTAATTATTTAAAAAATTAAATAATTATTGTGCTTAATTCCAGAGAACTGAGTTCCTTCCAAAAGGACTTGGCTGTTCAGAACTGGAGCATGCTGCTTTGTTTAGGGCATGTCGGACAGTTCAGAAGAGATGCTGGTTAAGTGTACACAGGCCAATAAAGATCAACTTAGGCCGGGACCGGTTTGGCTCAGTGGATAGAGCGTCGGCCTGCGGACTCAAAGGTCCCAGGTTCGATTCTGGTCAAGGGCATGTACCTGGGTTGCGGGCACATCCCCAGTGGGAGACGTGCAGGAGGCAGCTGATCGATGTTTCTCTCTCATCGATGTTTCTAACTCTCTATCTCTCTCCCTTCCTCTCTGTAAAAAATCAATAAAAATATATTTTAAAAAAAGAAAAATATTAAAAAAAAAAAAAAGATCAACTTAGAAGGAACTTCTAAGTATTGAGTATCAACTTTGAAGTATTGAGTGGTGGGGAAGGAAAAAAAACAAAACAAAACATTTAATTGTCAGGAAAAGCTGCCTAACTGTAACGGTCCTTCCCAAAGTTTGTAGTCATTATTAATTTTCTAAGTAAACAATTTTGTAATTTCAGAGTTTTCTTGTTTTGGCAACACAGATTATTTGAGAAAATCATAATTTTCTATAGGCCATTTTCATGTTATTTGTCTTAGTGGCAATCTCCAGAGTTTAATGAAATAAATATAAATTATATGAAATATCAGTATTGAAAATAGAGATATAAGTAAATGTCTGTCAATTGTCAACTCTTAATTATTCACCATAATTTGAAGTTTTTAAAGACAGTATTTCACTTTAAAATTCCTACAGATTCGCCTTAGCTGGTTTGGCTCAGTGGATAGAGCACCAGCCTGCAGTCCGAAGAGTCCCTGGTTCGATCCTGGTCAAGGGCACATGCCTGGGTTGCAGGCTTAATCCCCAGTCAGGGGCGTGCAGAAGGCAGCCGATCAATGATTCTCTCTCATCGTTGATGTTTTTATCTCTCCCTTCCTCTCTGAAATAAATAAAAATATATTTTAAAAAATTCCTACAGATTCATTACATTCTTGGCTTTCGTTACTGGTTCAGTGAGATATGTGTTATTTCATGTGTGGTAGATTGGGTAGTGGCATCTTTGCTTAAGATCTCACCCCTTGTACAGAACCTTCTACAAAGGAGGGGTACAGCCTGTATTTCCTGAATGAGACTATACGATGAAGTCTAATAGGATGTCATGGGGTTAAAAATAATATTCGTCTAATATCTGTAAGGGAATTCCTCAGTAAGAAAACCGTATTTGTTTGGAAAATGTATCTTGATAATTTTAGTTGGAAGTAAAAAGTTCATTCCAAGGGCTATGAGTAAGAGTTACTCCAGAGAGGTCAGGCAAAGGAAGAAGGGAGACTGAGTGAGGCAGGTCTAACACAATGGCAGAATGGGGTGTGACCTCTTCCCATGACCTTGTGAAGCTTTAGGAAAGCTTTAGAATGCATGAAATTGTCGGTTCAAATCGATCTTTTGTGGAAATCAGCTAAGAAGCTGAATTTTGGATCTAGGTCAGCCGGGGCTAAAACCAGGCATCATATACAGGTTCAGGGACTATGTCGGAGTACAAGTTATTAGGAATCAGTTGAAAGCATGGGGAGGGCTTTGGACCCTCCTGAGTCATGACTATGAGGAGTTTATGCCAAGTAGGCCTAAGTCTTGTGATGGGAGCATCTAGGTGAGAGCAGGGAGATGTTTTAATTGGTTGGTGGATGTAAGTAGAGGTAGAAAGACATTCATTTGGCTGACAAGTGGGTTACAATAAATACAAACAAAATTAGTATTATTCCTCATTTCTACTTGTTAGCAAATCTATCCTTCAGTGTTCAGATGAGATCTTTTAAGCTAAGCATTTTTCACTTATGTTTGAAAAATGGTGATGCATATGCCCTGACTTTTTCATACTTTCTTGGGGATTATTAACAGTAGCTAACATTTGTGAGCAGTTACTATATGTCAAGTGTGTTAACACTTTATAAGGAGTAGCTTCTTAAATCAACCTGTGAGGTAGGTACTGCTTTTATTGTCATTTTACAGATGAAGAATTGAGACTTATAAAGCCTAATTAGAATAACCAGACAGAAGATCAATAAGGAAACAGATGAGTTGAACAACAATGTAGGCCGATTAAACCTAACAAACATGTACAGAACACTCCACCCAACATCAGAATACTCATTCTTCCCAAGTGCACATGGAAAAGTTTCTCGACAGTTGAAATAAAAAATCAAGAAGATTGACATCACACAAAGTATCTTTCCTGATCACAATGGAATGAAACTAGAAAGCAGAAAAGTGGTTTCCAGAGGCTAGGTGGAGAAAAAGAGGAATTGCTATTTAGTGGGTAGAGAGTTTCAGATGTGCAAGATGAAAACGTTCCGGAGATCTGTTTCACCACAATGTGTATATACTTCACACTAGAACTGGATCTGGAATGTGACTTCCAACCCAGAGCTCACAGGCTCCTAGAATGCCATTGTTTTTTCAAAGATGGCTTGAATCCACATGTAATTTGGACATTAAATTAATCTAAATAATTTCTGATGCCTGAATAAATAATGTGAGTGGTCACATAAATCTAAGTCATCAAATACCAAGTCGTCAACATACTAGGCTGACAGGAAATTCCATTGTAGTCATCACTGGGTTTCCTTCTTCATGTTGTATCAGGGCCCTTGGACTTGGTATAGCCTCAAAGCATGAGGAGGCCCCTGTGTTTCTCACAGGTCACCCTGCAGGGCCCCGTGCTTTCTGGCTCCCAGGCTGCCTGGATCCCTGTGGCGTCAGGCCCTGCCAGAAGGTGGTCTTCAAGCAACTTCTCCTTTAATTGCTGTGAAAATTCCTGGGACAGAGTGATCTGAGTATTTTTGCCTTTGTCTTCCCAGTAACTATTCCTTATTTTGGTAATAGCACCTTGGTTTCCATGGGGGATGTACCTCTTCCCCACTATTCGTTTGCTTGGCTTATATGAAAAAAAGTTTGTTAGCATGGACACATGACCCAATCCTGATCAATAAGAGTGTTTCATCCCTTTGACCACAGTGATTGGCTAAGAGATGGGTGGAGGACCCAACCCAGGCCAGTAAGACCCAATCCAGGAGCAATGAAACTATGAGAGAATTGATAGATGCAGAGTGCTGGGAGCTGCGGAGGGGTCCTGCACAAGAATGGAACCAGCCCAAAGGAAAGCAGAACAGAAATGAGCAGGGACAGATAACAGGCTCCACAGCCAAGCCTTTAGAGACACAAGCTGTCTCTTGTAAATGAAAGCATTTTACTAAAGAATTTCCCATCTTACACTAAGTTCTCTCTAAAGTTCAGGTTCTTATCAGAAAATCAACTGACTTCTACTGAACCCATTCAATGTTCAGCATTTCAAATGATAGTATAAAAGTCGACAAATTAACTAGTCTCAACAGTTGAAATAAAAAAACAAAAAACAAATCCAACCATTACCTTCTGAGGAGGATACATATGATTCAGAATAAGGTAATTTTAGGATTAAGTTTGTCAATTTCCCTTCACACCTCTCCATTCAGGAGAAAATTAATCCACAGCTGATTAAAACAGGGAAAAATCCACAGACAATAAAAGCTACCTTAGTGTGCAGTTTTTAAGCCCGTGGGGAAACATTTCTCTACCATTTTTACCTCCACTCACAGGTAACTGCTTTGGAAGAAGAGCTCATTTATCTGGGCCAGAAGGAAAATGTTGTCAAAATTGTGACAACATCTACACTAATAAAAGAGAAACATGCATATTGGTGTCACTCTGCTACGTCCACCAGCCAATCAGAGTGACTATGCAAATTAACCCAACAAAGATGGCGGTTAATTTGCATATGCAGGCACAGAGCTAAGACTGAAGGCTCCAGCCCAGCAGTTCTCAACCTGTGAGTTGTGACCCCTTTGAGGGTCGAACGACCCTTGCACAGGGGTCTCCTAAGACCATTGGAAAACACATATATAATTACATATTGTTTTTGTGATTAATCACTATGCTTTAATTATGTTCAGTTTGTAACAATGAAATTGGGGGTCACCACAACTTGAGGAACTGTATTAAAGGGTCACGGCATTAGGAAGGTTGAGAACCACTGCCCCAGCCGGAGTGAAGATTGAAGACTGAAGACTGAAGACTAAAGACTGAAGACTGAAAACTGATGAGGCTTGGCTTCTCCGCTGCAGCTGCAGCGGAGAAGCCAAGCCTCGCTGCGGCCAAACCAAAGGCCTGGGTCCCCGGTGCTGGAGGAAAACCGGTGCCAGCAGCCAGGGGAAGGAAGGCCTATTGTGCGAATCTTCGTGCAACGGGCTTCTAGTATTGAAAATAAGATCTTTTAAGCAGAAAACAATTTTATAGAAGTAACATTGTTACATAATTTAGTTTTGTTTTTTCTTTAAAAGTTTTCTATAGTTTTTGCATTAATTATGTGAAAAACACAATGGCATTTTTAAAAACTAAAAGTTTCTAGTTATCCTAATATCCAATGAGAGCCAATGTTATGCTGCCATATGTCTTTCCAAACTTTTTGAATGCACACACACACATACACACAAATGTAAGATTGCAGCAATCACTTTCAAGAAAACTAATAACATAAAAAAATCATGTTGCTATGATATTCTATATCATTTCACGCTTATCCAGAGAGGGTGGTAAACTCCCTGAAATTTTACAACTGACGTTTTAATTTGTAACCATGCTCAGGAAGATACATAGTAAAATCCATTGTGAATTGTGTTTCTCAGCTTTAGGCTGTAGGAGGTAACAGTTAGAAACTCATACATACCACATCTACCATTGGCTGGGACAAAGCACCAGAATTGCCCATGTGTTTATGTGCTATACTCTGTAGCAGAACAACATAAACAAAATGTGTCCAGTATAGCATACTTTTTTATTTTTCCATATGTTTCCTATTTGTCTTCAGTATTTCTTATTGGGCATCTTGGAACAGAGCACTGACACAGGTATGAAATGGTTCCTTGTAGAAACTCACCTCTTGGCCACCAAGACTACCTTGTTTTGGTTTTCATCTCAGACTATCCTCTTGTCTCTTTTGCTGGATTTTCTTCCTCTATGCCCCTTGTTAATGTCATTCTTTCCTACCTACCTTTCTGTCTGTAGCTCTTCTCTCTTCTTAGGTTTCTTCCTCTTCTGTATTTTTACAATCATCTATTCCTAAGGCTTTACATACTACTTTAAAACAATTATTTCTAGCTATGTATCTCAAATGTCTATCCTTCTCTTGAGCTTCAAAACTATACTTCCAACTGCCTACTGGGGATTTTTATTGTCTACTTTAACTTGAATTCCTCTTGGAAGGTAGAGTATGAGACAAAGTGTTTTATTTGGGGATGTAGTCCAGGGAACAGGAGTTGGAGACGAGGGAGAGTGAAAAATAGGAGGAAATGATATTTTAAGAGTATGTTATTGCATTGATCTTCTCAGGAGCCTTGTAAAAGGCTCCCAAAAGGCTCCTTCTAGAGTGTTTTCCAGAGTTGTCTACACAGGGCACAAAAGGAAGAAGTGTTATCTGTTGTCTGCCTTCCCCATTTTTTGCAGATTGCCCTACTTGGTGTTTATTTCCTCATGCTTCTGATGGCTCATTCTTGCATGCTGATTGGACCCCCATGCACAGCATCCCACACTGTGTCAGTGTAGCCCCTCTGGAAGGACACTAGTGCTCAGCAGTTTTTGCCTGAAGATGGGACTGTCAGTAGGAAGCGCGTCAAAATCTATTCTGAACTGTTCACCATGACTTGACTTGAATGAGAGTCATAGCTGAGAAGCTCAAAGGTGGCACTGAGGCTGAGTCCAGTACTAGTTCCCACAGACACCTCTATCCCAATATGTCCTAAATAGAAGCCAGTATCTTCACTCCAAAACAAGTTCCTTCTATGCTTTCTATCTTAGATGAACGGCAATGTCACCAAGCAGTCTTCCATGCTAGAAAACTAAGAGCCATCTTTTCTTAAAATTTTATTTTGTTTAAAGTATTACAAATAGTAGTACATATGTCTCCTTTTCTTCCCCATCGACCTTCCCCTGGCCTCCCCAGCCCCCCGCACATGCCCCCCTCCCCAGTGTCTTGCATCCATTGGTTATGCTTATATACATGGATAAAGCCCTTCGGGTGATCTCTTACCTGCCCCAGCATCGCCCCCTACCAACCCTCCCCGGCCTTCCCGCTGTAGTTTGACAGTCTGTTCCATGCTGCTCTGCCTCTATATCTATTTTTGTTCATCAGTTTATAATGGTCTTTATTATCCACAAATGAGTGAGATCACGTGGTATTGCTCTTTCACTGACTGGCTTATTTCACTTAGCATAATGCTCTCCAGTTCCATCCATGCTGCTGCAAATGGTAAGAATTCCTTCTTTTTTTACAGCAGCGTAGTATTCCATTATGCAGATGTACCACAGTTTTCTAATCCACTCATCTGTTGATGGGCAATTAGGCTCTTTCCAAATCTTAGCTATGGTAAATTGTGCTGCTATGAACATAGGGGTGCATATATCCTTTCTGATTGGTGTTTCTGGTTTCTTGGGATATATTCCTAGAAGTGGTATAACTGTGTCAAATGGCAGTTCCATTTTTAATTTTTTGAGGAAATACCATGCTATTTTCCACAGTGGCTGCACCAGTCTGCAATCCCACCAGCAGTGAAGGAGGGTTCCTTTTTCTCTGCATCCTCTCCAGCACTTATCGTTTGTTGATTTGTTGATGATAGCCATTTTGACAGGTGTGAGATGGCACCGCATTGTCATTTTGATTTGCATCTCTCAGATGATGACATGTTTTCATATGTCTCTTGGCCTTCCTTCTGTCTTCTTTCGAAAAGTATCTATTTAGGTCCGTTGCCCATTTTTTGATTGGGTTCTTTATCTTCCTTTTGTTAAGTTGTATGAGTTCCCTGTAAATTTTGGAGATTAAACCCTTACCGGAGATGACATTGACAAATATGTTCTCCCATGCAGTGGGCTTTCTTGTTGTTTTGTTGATGGTTTCTTTTGCTGTGCAGAAGCTTTTTATTTTGATATAGTCCCATTTGTTTATTTTCTCCTGAGTTTCTATTGCCCTAGGGGCTGTATCAGTAAAGATACAACAAATGTCTGCTATTTTGGTATCTATAGCTTCTTCTAAGATTTTTGTGGTTTCGCATCTTAAGCTTAAGTCCTTTATCCATTTTGAGTTTATATTTGTGTATGGTGTAAGTTGGTGGTCTAGTTTCATTTTTTTGGAAGTATCTGTCCCATTTTCCCAATAGCATTTATTGAAGAGACTGTCTTAACTCCATTGTATGCTCTTGCCTCCTTTGTCAAATATTAATTGAGCATAATGGCTTAGATCGATTTCTGGGTTCTCTGTTCTGTTCCACTGGTCTATATGTCTGTTCTTCTGCCAGTACCAGGCAGTTTTAAGAGCAGTGGCTTTATAGTATAGCTTGATATCTGGTATTGTGATCCCTCCAACATTGTTCTTCTTTTTAAAGATTGCTGTAGCTATTTGGGGCCTTTTATAATTCCAGATGAATGTTTTAGATTAAAAAAATTTGTCTAAGAGCCATCTTTATCTATTTCCTCCTCCTCATATTCCACCTCTAAATGATCACAAAATTCTGGTACTTTACCCTATGAATACTTTTGAATCTGACTCTACTATTTATCCTCAATGCAGTTGCTTAGTTCAGTTTTTAGTTCTTAATCAGTAACTGTACATACTCCAGCAAGGATAAAGTGGTGGTAGTGAAAGAGATCTTTGGGTGTATTTAAATTGTATTTGCAGTTAGGAGGCCAGGGAATTGCAGAAGCAGGGTTTAAACTGGTCTTATGACTAGAATTATGCTTTTCTTATTACACTGTTTTGCCTGTCATTCATTATGTGCATTTTAAGGATTGAACTAAGGAAAAAAAAAAACTGGTACAAAACAATTAGTGTTGAAAACGGTATGTTTATAGGGCCTTATTTATTGATTTATTTGTTTCTCTACTCCACTAAACTGTGAGATTCTTTTCTATATTTTCAAAGTTAATTCCTAACAAAGTGTCTATACTTTGGAGATACTCAAGAAAAACCAGTTTAATTTAATTAAGAAATTTTGTATTACCTCCCCCCGCCAGAGACATTAGTCTTTGCTTATCTTTTAACTATTAACAATTAATGATAACTATTAAGCAAAAATATTAAATAATATGCTTCCCTGGTGTGTTCAGTTCTTGACTCCATATACCCATAATAATATATCACTGGTTTCACTTGCTTCTTGTTAATGACTATATATATATCTTTATTTTTAAACTTTACCCTAAGGCAATTTATACCACAGAAAACAGAACTCAGTCTTTTTTGAAGCACTATATAGTAAGACATATAAGAAAACTAAACAATTTGGGAACAGTTTTTATATTTCCTATGCTAGCTGGTTTAGACCCATGTGCATTTTGAGGTAGACTCATGAGACCAAGGTTGGTATCCAAATGTTTAAATGACCAGTTTGCCATGGCCACTGGCCATTCAGAAGAGATTCCAACAAGAGGGCTGGAGGAGGTCCTCAAGATCTCCTGCTTACCAGGCCTTAACCCTTCATTTGCTGTATCATGGGAAGGTCCCCTAGGGACCCAAGGGAGGGATAGTGGCAGTGGGGGATGGGAGGGTGTTTCGAGGGAGGGTTCTGGTAGACATTTTTTACTAAATGTACGGGAACTGTGGGAAATGTATTTCGAAATTTGAGGATAAATTCCCTTTTGGAATATTTCATGACGTAGGAGTCTACATGGGAATAACATTGTATTAAAACTTGGGGAATACAGACGCCAGGCTTAGATTTATCCTTTTTTTGTTGCATAAACCTGGTTAAGTAACTTAACTACTTTGAGCATCATCAGTCTCCCAATTTGTAAAAGATGACTTGCCCTCTTTGCCTTATGACACTATTGTAAAGACAGAAAAGATAATATATTTGAAAGTGTTTTGAAAGTTCAAAAAACACTATAGAAACTTAATATAATTATTAATTACTAAAGGGGGGGGCGGTCCCTCAGCCCTGTCTGCACCCTCTCGCAGTCTGGGAGCCCTTGGGGGATGTCTGACTGATGGCTTAGGCCCCCTCCCCACAGAAAGTGGGCCTAAGCCAGCAGTCAGAGATCCTTAGTGCTGCTGCAGAGGCGGGAGAGGCTCCTGCCATCACCACTGTGCTTGCCAGCAGTGAGCCTGGCTTCTGGCTGAGCGGCACTCCCCCTGTAGGAGTGCAAAGACCACCAGGGGGCAGCTCCTGTGTTGAGCATCTCCCCCCTGGTGGTCAATGCGTGTCATAGCGACTGGTCATTCCGCCGTTTGGTCGATTTGCATATTAGCCTTTTATTATATAGGATTATTCATATAATTAATTATATATTATTATGACATCCAGTTTCTCAAATATAACTTAATCTTTAAACTTAGGAACCTAAAACCTATTTTAAATTACTCTCCCAAGATAATGATTACTTCTTTTCTACCTATTATGGCTGGAAATACTTTTGAGACAGCTCATTAAAAACAGTCTATATTTTTATAATGAATTTCTTTCAGCAGGATAATTTATTTCTTAAAATTTTGTCTTATAGTCTTTGGTTGCATTTAGAATAACTCAGCAAATTTAAAACAAAACTCTCAGATTTGTAATATAAACATCTACACTAAGCCACCATTAGATGATAAGACATTTCAGCAATAGCAGTGACACCCATTTACACTAACTTTGAATAACATGGCAGAAAGGACAGGCAGATGATAGGACAGAACTGAACATGGTATTAGTTGAAAACATAAGAGTATATAGGATTTCCTAAGTTCTAATGTAAAGGATCTGGGCTTGCATATGTGAATGTATCCTTTTATAGCCCATAATTATTGAGTTCCTGGGAATGCTGACCAAGAGATTTTTTACTTATTTTTCTTCATAGCAAGTAGTATAATTTCTTATTAAAGTCTTTATTTATTTTTTTTTAATCCTTACATTGCCCTAGCTGGTTTGGCTCAGTGGATAGAGCATCGGACTTCAGACAAAGAGTCCCATGTTCAATTCTGGTCAAGGATTCTGGGCAAGGGCACGTGCCTAGGTTGCAGGCTCCTTCCTGGCCTGGCCTGGGCCCTGGTCAGGGCGTGTGCAGGAGGCAAACAACCAATGTGTTTCTCTCACATTGATATTTCTCTCTGTCTTTCCCTCTCTCTTCTACTCTCTCTAAAAATCAATGGAAAAATATCCTTGCAAGAGGATTAAAAATAATAATAAAATAAAATCCTGACATTATTGAAGATCTTTCTTCTTCCCTAACAAAATAGCACTAAACAAAATATTTTAAACAAGGAAACTACAGTTACTTTGTAATGTTGAAAATAATTACCTACCTTTGCAAAAGAAAATATATTTTCAAATGTCTTTGTGGGCTAATTTTTTGTTATACATGTCAACAGAAAGAAAGCAAGTTGTGGGTTCCTTCCATTTCTTTAAAGACCCACAGTTTATCACTCTTTTTTGACATGTAGTCATTATGTTGTTCATGAAAGTCAACTGTAGCTCCATAGGAGGTGTCTAAGAAGATTTCATAGGAAGGTATAAAAGCTTCTTCCATAGAAAATTACCTCAAATGCTTGCAATTTACTAACCCCTAGAGACATTTTATTCTGTAAATAGCTTCAAGAGTGCTCTTCTTATGTTAATTACAACTGAAACTGGACTTACCCATATCTGGAAAATAGTGTAAAATTACTCTAAAATTTTCCTTCTTACACAGGTCTATATATTTGATCAGTTTACAACATTTACAGTATATAGGCTAATAAGATTACCTTCCAACTCCCAGTCAACCCTAGTGAATCTGCATCATGTTACAGACATTGTGCCAGCTGAGAATTTAGGTAGATAACTATCAGAGAAACATTCAATATTTTTTCTCTCATGTGCACATGACTTTGTAAGACCCATTTATTAATTCTATGTATAGATTTATTATGCTGGAACAAAGGAAAAGTCCAAAGCTAAAATACTTTTTACTTCCAAAGTTTGTCACCTATTGTCAATTTAATGAAACTGATACCTTTCCCAACCACTTACTGTAAGAAATGATTGCAAACACTACAATCGCACCAGAAAGAAACTGATCACAAAAGTATTTACGAAGATGTCTACCCAAGTTGGCAGACAGCTCAGTCTTCATCTTCGAACCAGTGCCTGTGGGTTCACTGCAGTGAAAAAGACATAAAATACATTCTTTTGCGCCCTCTTGCCCTTACGTTAGCCGACAAGAAGAAAACGATATAACCCTAAAGACAAAGCTCATTCTAAAGAACGTCCTGTTCTAGGTGACAGCTGACAAGTTGGGGTGACAGGCTCTCGCACCAGGATTAAGCATTTTGCTGTGTTATTAATCTTTCGTTCCAAGACAACTTTACTTAGGAGGGGTTTTATTTTGTCCTTGCAGATGCTGAAAGTGCTTTCGTGAAGGTCAGATGCAAATACAGATGCATTACTGCTTGACAGGCCTGTCAATCTTTCCTATTTAAAATGCTTTTTGGCACCTACAGTTTTGAGACTCAAGAAATCATGCCTTTCACCTTAAAGCATAAAATCCTTTCACAGCTGTTACTGGCCTTTCAGGGGAGGCCTAATATCACCACGCCTGACGTTCCTGCCTACTGCTTGGAGCACTGAGTGTCTCTAACAAAAATTACTGAAATCTATTGCGAAACAGTGTTTCCATTCGGGAAGTAGTCTCAGAAAGAACGAATATCCATAGAGAACACTGAAGTCAACTTAGCATTGCTCAAGTGAGGCTGTGCTTATCTCTTCCCCAAACAGCTTCGGTGGCTCTCAAACAGCGGTCCAGCACAGTAAATCTCTGCAAGCTGCGCTGTGGGAGCAGCCTGTCCCAGTGGGAGTGAATGCGCATGACTTACATTTGCGAATCAGACCGTGTTTTTTAAACGGAAGGAAAACTGGGATGATTTCTCTTGTGCATGAGAACTGCAGTAATGCTACAGGTAGCTACAAGGCAATTATTTGCATCAGTCTTTCCCCTTTAGTTCCTTCTTCCTTATCTTGCTGATGTTTATTTTGACTGCTCTGCAAAGGGCTTGACTTCATTCAGGATGAAGAAAAGGCTGAGTGAGCAGTGCCACCCAAGTAATTTCTAATAAGAAAACTGTTGAGTGTTTCTTCTTTCTTTGAGAATTTTCCATTTGCACATTATGAATATTATGCAGCATTTTCATGATTTGAGCTATGAACCGCTAGTTTCCAAGGATACTTGTTAGGTATTTGCCAGATCAATTGCATTTATAAATGTTTTATTATATTTTACAAATATCCTAGTGTTTGGAATTAGATTTGACAACCTGGCTGGGAGTTAACGTCAGGCTCACCTGGATCAAGAGACTTTGTCAAGAGAGGCAAAGTGAAATGGCCCACAATGATTTTCTCCAGACCTTTATAAAATCCAAATTTAATTCTTATCAAATGGGCTGTGTCTCAGGTTGCTTTTGTGTTAAGGTGTCTATTTACACCAACAGAAAGAAAGAATTTAGAATTTTTGTTGTTGTTAGTTTAAATCAGTGGTTTTCAGAAATGTGGTCACAGAATCAGCCTTAGCTGGGAAGTTGTTACAAATGAAGATTATCAGAACCCATGCAGTCCCCCTGAATCAGGAACTCTGGGGTGGGGGCCCAGCAATCTGTGGTTAATAAGCCCTCTCGCTGATGTTCACCACATTTGAGAACCACTGGTCTAAATAAATTTTAAAAGTCCATTACACTTGTTTTAAATTTATGAGTAATTTTAAGCTATAATATTATTAAGTCTGAGTAAAATCTATGTAATTAGAGTTTTCAATAAGTATCATAACATAAAGTAAAATTTAGAAAGTAAAATTTAAAAGTTTGATGCTGATTTAAACAGAAAACTTTATTAACAGTGTTACACCATGAAATCTTTTTATTTTCACTTGTTTTCAATTATTCAAGGGAAAAAATTCACTCTAAAAGGCTGAAAATAAGGTAAGTCATGTATATACTAAACATTCAGATTCCTATTTTACTTTCTATACAACTTCCTAGTCTCCATACTTGTCATTGTCAACAACCTGACAAGTTATGCAATTTACAGATGAAAGGAAAATTCACTTACACAGGGAGACATGTGCTAGAAATCAGCATTTCTATAAAAGTCACTCCCTTTCTAGAAAATTCCTAGAATCTTCTCTGTGAATCTACAAATCAAGCACTATTCTTGAACTAATACTCTCGAGTGGCAAGAGGCAGATTGGTGTTTTATCCACAAAAGACAACCTTGGGATTATTGTTCACAGAGAATAGTTTGGTTTAGGATTCTGAGAGGAAGAAAGGGGGAACCACTCAGACAAAGAAAGAAACAATAAATAAATGTATGTGTCATAAGCTTTAGGGAAAATTAGAGGATTTCCATGGGAATCAAGAAAAAGTCCTTATGAATTGGCCGTTTTCTGAGGGAAACTCAGAAACTCCACTCCCCCAGTTAGGAGGGGGCCAGGAAATCATTTCTCTCAGGCCCTGGGCCACAGTAGACTCTCTTGCTAGTCTGGCAGAAAGAACCATAGAACAGGAGTCAGAAAAATCAATCGATTCTCTGCTCTCTACCTCTAGCTTAGAAACATTGGGAAAGTAATCCAATAACCCTGCCTCTGCTCCTATTCTTGACTTTTAACTTGTTCTCTTTTCTGCCAAGTGAAGGATCGTACCAGAGAGACCTGCTGGTAGCATGCAATGCAACCATTCTCTGATTTCTCGTTGCCTGGCTGTTAGAGTGAAAACTATAAATTACTTTCCAGCTTAAATATAACTTTTTATTGTTTGGGGGGAAAGATGATGGTTATTTTGGCTGTTTATCAGAATACATGCTTCCTGAGGTCTGCTCCCAGCATCAATGATGGATTTATATTGAGCCACCCACTCTTTCACTCTATCTTCCTTGTAAGCAACAGCCCGTATTGACTTTCTGGGGTTAAATGTTGAACTTTCAGTTATGAATCAGAGGAAAGTGCTCACTCAAACTTCACATTTATGACTTTGACCTCATTAGCACTAAACTTTAACCTCTAGCCAGCTCAGCTAGCCAGCCACAAATACTTTACCAGGCTAGGATGAAAGACAGTTCCTTGGTTATTCAGTCCAGTTGCATTTATCCAATGCATGAATTTGGATGTCACTTAAACTCTGTTTCCTTGGGTGGAAAATGGCCACCACAATCTTACCTCACAGGATACCTGTGAGTTGCTATATTTAAATCATATAGATTAGATGTCAGTTTTTAGCAAATGCTCAGTAGTAGTTGAAATGGGGACAGAGATTGAATTGAACAAATAGAGATTGTTATTAAGTATAGGAAACTTAAAACAATAGCACAGATCATATTTATATATATAAAAGGCTAATAGGCAAAGTGTCCCCACGGATCTCAATTGCTTACTATGATGTGCACTGACCACCAGGGGTCAGCATGAAACATGGCAGGTGACCTACCAGTGGTGGTGGCAGGGAGCTGAGGGAGTGAGGAAAGAGGAGGCAGGTGGTGAGGAGGTGGGGAATCTGATAGGCCCTGATTGCCAGCCAGGCCTAGGGACCCTACCCATGCACAAATTTCATGCACCAGGCCTCTGGTTAAAATATAAATGTGATAAAGGTATTTCTCATGTTTGCAAATGCAAGAAATGAACCTAAAGGCAAATTGATGTTGTCACTTATTCTCTTTGACCCATAGGTAAGCAAATGCAAACCAGTCAGAATGCAAACACTATAATATGAGAGTAATGTGGCCAGGATTCCCAAAATCATTATTTTTATCCCCCTATGGGAATTTCCCAAGTATTAAAAGATCTCAATCTTTGAATGTAGATATAAACTATTGAAAAGTGATCTATATAACATAAAATAAAAATAAACTAATTTTAAAAACATGTTTTAATTTTAGGGAGGGCTTCTTAGCTATCTCAGTTTCTCCATGTTCTTCTTCAGAATAGCCATCATAACAGTGATCTATAAAGAGGACTTGAATTCAAGAGTGTGCTTTGTCTACATATAGAAGGAAAATCTGGATAGAATGTTCTCCAGGGATATTTGAAGTCTAAATTTGCAGAATAACTCCTTTGAATCCATGTTATTTGTTAATGTATAATAGGCATCATCTCTCCACATTTGCATAAAACAATGGAAACTTCTGCTGATAGGATCTATGGATATAAGTCATCTTCATTCTTCTATTTTCTTACTGGGCAGCGACTACCATCAAACAGCTCTACTTTACCAACTACAGTTGATGATCTCTTTTATAAACCTATAGGTCCTAGGAAGCAAACATGTGTGAAGTTTCTGGGTTTCTTAGCTAGGTACAGGCCTCCCAGGATCTAAGACAGTGCATGATTCCACACCACAACTTCTGGTCATAATAGCACATGAAGGTGACAGGGCAAGAAATTTTAGCCTCAATACGCTAGAGCATCAACATTTTTTTTTTTTAGAAATAATTTTGGAAATAATTGCTCACCAGGCTCGGCATATTAGCTTAAAATCGCCTACATTCATTAAAGAAAAACTTAATGTTGTAATTAGCATTGTTGAATTGTATATTATGAGATATTTTGGGCTGCTTAAGGCCCTGGATTTAGAAGCTGTTAGTTGGAGGACTTATGGCTACTCCTTCTCTTCTTACAATATAACCATTTGTGTTTGGATTCTGGACACTGCTGTAGAAGCCTGCTGGATGAAAAAGGAAAGGAAATTTACTCTTTCTCCTACTTTGAGGTCCAACGATGCAAACCATGTCTAATAGCCAGGCTCTTCTGCTTAGAGTCTGCTTTGCTGGAATGAGCAAGAGATCTATGATGTTAAGCTTATCCAAAGAATAAAAGGTCTGGCCTGGTGTTAAGATGGAGGTGAAGGGTAGTAAAGGAACTTAGCTGGCAGAGCTGGAGTGCTAGCCTACTGCTGATGCTGGAACCTATTCTGATCATGTCACACTTTTATGTTGTGAGCGTACCTTGGGAAAAATATTGCATGTATGTGTTTTTAAAGAGCCATAACATTTGGGATCCAGGTGCTTTTGGTCATGGGTGAGAACTGTTTAAGTCAAAGAAAGATGGAAAGGACATTACAGTCCAAGAGAAGAGCATTTGTAAATGTAATTTGAGACCATGACTGAAAATTGCACATTATGGCAGAAGTGTAGCAATTACGATGTGAGTTTGTAGGGCAGGATGGGAGTGTAGACTGGGAATCGGGCCAGAGAGATAAACGGCAGCCATACTATGAAATGCCTCATAAGTCAAGCTAAGGAGTTTTTATGCCATTGCAATGGCAATGAGGTACGATTTAAATATCTTAAGCATGCAACTGTTATAATCCAATTAGTGTTTTCAAAAGATCTCTCTGGCCACAGTGCAGAGAGGCCAAAACTGGAGATGAGGAGACTAGGTGGGGTCTATTTCAGTGTTCCAGGTGAGGCGTGGCAACTGAAAGAATAAAAACATCTTTAAAAAATAGAACCTAAAGTCTTGGCTGATGGAGGAGGTGGCTGGGGCAGAGTGAGTGAATGGAGAGGATGAAAGGACTCGAGGAAGTAAACAGAGCGAGAATATGGAGAGCTTCTAAAGCTCGAAAAAGGGGTTTGGGTTTTGTTCTGAATGTGATGTAAACCTATTAGAGGGTATGGAGCTGAAGAAAGACACAAGTTGTTTACATTTTGAAAAGATCATTCTGACTGCTTTTGCTTGGAGAATAGATTCTAAAGGAGCATGGTGGAAGCTAAGAGATGAAGGAAGAGCTATAAGTTCAAGTGTCAGTGGTCTATAGAGTTACTGCTCAGTAAATTCATCATGATTCGACAAGTCTATAAAACTGATAACAGAAAGCCTTCCTTGTAGCAGAACTATCGAGTAATACAAAGAATGTTCCATCATGATAAAAACAAAAATGGTAGAAAATATATAATTCATGGGAAATTTATGGTAGAACGAAGAAATTTATGGCATTTGTATCTCTTATAATCTTTTATTTAACAGACAACTATAAAGCCATTAAATTCTCCTTTAGGACAAACCCTCAAAGAACAATTCATCCTATAAATTCTGGCATTCGCTATTTTCCATATATGAGGCAGCAGAAAACTTCTCATTCTTTTGAATTGTGACAAATGCATGGTGGAATGAAAGTACATCAGAATTTATAATAAATTGATATTACAAACATCCAGAACCTTCTGAGATGTTCTGATTTCTCAGACAAACCTGCCTGCACCAGGGTCCTGTCCGGTGGATTGACACAAACTGACAGGGTAAGTAAATCCTCTTCTTTCAAGTTTCAACTACTGAAGGGATTGAGTCATTTGGTTTTGAAAGGAAATTTATCGTCCTGAGCTTCTTATACCATGAAAGACATAGGCCTTCCATGGAAGCCAAGGTTTTCAAGTCTACAGCATCTGGAACTCATTCCCAAACAACTGCCCAGCTTCCCTGTGTAAACATTGCCTTTCTTCCCTTCATCTTTCTTTCTGATGTTAAATGCAAAATGTTGGTGAGAAAACTAATGTTGATAATCAAGAAATATTTACTTGAGAAATTTACATCACAGGCGTCTCCCATCCTCACAAAGCTTAAAAGATGAAAATAAGCTCTAAACAAAATGCCTGTTTTTTTGACTAATCTTAGAGGATTTTCTTTCCTTTTTTTTTTTTTTTTTCAAAGCAGTCAAATATAGATAAAGACGTTTAGAGCACAGTTAGATGTACAGGTTCATCTTTAAAATCAGAGGAAAGTACAGACATGTTTTTATACTTGAGGTCTGAGCACTAAGAAACTTTATTCAATTCGCAGTAAAATGTCATAGGTTTTTTAGGTAAAGCACATGTACAAAGAAAAATAAGGTTTTCACTGCTCACTTGACAAAGAGCAATTATTTTTTGAAATGATGGTGGTCATAAGCAGTTTCATTTCAGACATAATCTCCTGGTAAGACAATCTGTTATACATTTTTAACTTTTTTTATGCACACAAACCTGAAGGCATTCGTATTTTCAATAAGTAGGAAAAGACATGTGTCCAAAGTTAACTTAGCATATAACATCAACCGAGAAGCAATGGTTTTCCTGAAAAAATGAGTATGTCTTGTCAGGATAGTGATGTCTGGCATTGAAAATATCTATATTCTCTTTCTTTTCTCTCTAATCAGTCTGAATAGAGGTTTATCATTTTTTTTGACCTCTAAAAAAACACCCAGATTTTGGTGTTTATTGATTTCTACTCTGATATTTATTATTTTCTTTCTTTTCTGCTTAATTTTAGTTTAATTTTAGCTTCCCCTCCCCCCCCCAAGTTGGTCCTTTCTTCTTCTCTAATATAAACCTATATTTCCTCTAGCAGCTTCTTGCGTGTTTTGATATATTGTCTTCATTTTAATTCACTTCAAAATTCTCTTTTTTAAACCTCCATTTTTGATTTCTTCTTTGACTATAGATCTTTTAGAAGTGTATTGTTTAGTTTCCAAAAAGATTGGGATGTTACATATAGTATGTCTTTGTTATTGATTTCTAGATTAACTCCATTTTGGTTAAAGAACATACCTTATATAACTGGATTTTTTTTATTAATCCTGACCTGAGGATATTTTTCCATGGATTCTTAGAGAGAGTGGAGAGGGAGAGACAGAGAGAAACATCAGTATGAGAGAGACACACAAATTGGTTGCCTCCCACATGCGTGTGGGCAAATTCATTTGAAGCAAATAAATATGTATTTTTCTTGCCATTTTTTGTCTATCACTTTGTATCATGGTAATGTACTGAGATAATAAGTAATTTGAAGTAGATAGCAAGCATTATTTTTATTGAAATGGAAAATTATTTGAAGGCAAAAATCAAACCTTATTTTTTTCTTTTTTTACTGATTGTGAAAGAGAAGGTAATTTAAAATTTAACTTATTTCCCCCCACCAGCCAATAAGCATTAGTTGAATAAGTGTTATGTGCCAGAGAATTTTTTCTATGCATAGTGTAGAACCATGAATAAATATTCTTTTATTGCTTTCGAGGAACTTGTACTTATAATGGGAGACTAAAAACATGAAATAGATATTGTATGCTTTTTTTAGTGTGGTAATAGAGATGTATATAAGTTACTGTGAGGGCAAAAAAAAAAGCGGAATAATCTATGATGCATGAAAGGCTCCACAAAGGAGATGACCATGCTGAATCTTCCAGAAGAACTATAACCTTATGAAAGGAATATTCTAGGCAGAGGAAATAATCGAAATCGCATGAGAGCTGAGATGCATAATACTTCTTGGCACTCTATGAGAATTGCCAGCAATTTGATATGGTTAAAGCTTGGGGCAGAGAAAAAAAGGCACTGAAGGGGGCAGAGAGGGGTGTAAAATAGGGAGGGAAAACTGATAGAAATGAGATTAGAAAAACAGGCAGGGGGAGGGAATGAAGCCCTTGTCCTATTTTGTTCAAAGAGGTTTAGCTTAGCAGGGTTTCTCAGTGGAGGGTGCTTTGACATTTTGGGAAGACAAGTCTTTCTTGGTCTGGACTTTCCGAGCATTGCAGGATAGGTAGCTTCTCTGCCCTCCACTCACGTCAGGAGGCTCACTAGTCACCGAGACAACCAAAAGGTCCTCTACCCAATATTTCCAAACAGTCCCTAAGCGTGGAACCACCTCTGCTTGAGAAGCACTAAAGGATGAAAAGCCGATAAACGGGGTGAAGCAGAGCGATTTTATGGTTGGATCTCAGTACACTTTTTCTTTATTCCTGTCCTCCTCCTTTTATTTTTGATTAACTTCACTGACTGTGAAGTTAATAGATAGTCTATGTAAATATGGGAGTTTTTTTCATTCTGTTTTTTAAAGAAGAATGTAAAAACATTTACTGTATTTCCAATGCTGGGGTACCATTTATGTATAGAAAGAATGTGTATCACTAGAGTGACAGTGCAAAAGCTTTGAAAATATATTATACATCTGACACATGCTAATTGAGGACAAATTAGGAAACAAACCAATTTGGAGAAAATAGAAATCAACCACATTTGCCCAATGTCCTTTCTGTTTAAAACCTATTGCTACATGTAACCACTTTTGCAGGTTAATAAGCACTCACACCGTGTTTATATGAACCTTATATTTCTGGTTATAATTTATAATTTGTTCTATATTTTATTCAACCACTATAACACTTGAACATTATACCGGGTTTGAACTTTAAACAGTTTTATGTGAAATCTCTATATACATCTGTCTGGTTACTTTCTTAAATTCCCAGAAATAAGTTGAAAGTTCTCTGTATTTTAAGGCTTTTAAATATGTATTTCCAAGTTTTCTTCTGGAAAAAAATGTTCTTATCAGCAATATCAAAAGGTGTCAGTTTGTTCACAGTTTGTTTAGTAAATGTTGCTTTCATTTAAAAAATACCTTAAAACTGCTTAGTAATTGTATTAGAAAAACACTAACAAGATACTGAAATGCTATTATTATGTATACTTATTTGACTATTTGTGGAGTTGGATATTTTTCCTGTTTAATATTTATTAGTCACTGTTTCCGTTCCTATGAATTGTTTGTTTATATATTTTAAGAATTTTTCATCTGTTTATTTAGATGGTATAACTGCTTAGTCTTTTCTCTATATAAACATTGCCATTTGTCTTTCAATATTGTTTATGGTGCTTGTTTAGACATTCTAAAGATTTTGATAGATGATGAACACAAACTATCACTCTTTTCTTTTTCCTTTGTTGTCCTTTAGAAAAGACTTATCTACTCCAAGGTTATATAAATATTTATTATATTCTAATAATTTTATGATTTCATGTTTTACATTTAAACTTTAATCCCTATGCAATTTATTTTGCTGTACGTTATGAAGTAGGTATCTAACTTTGTAGTTTCCTAAATTGTTGGCCATTTTTATCAATTATTGAATATTTTTTCTTACTAATTTCACATACCTTAGACATGTTAAATTATTATATAAATACTTAAATCTGGGAATATTTTAATTTGGTAATTTTATTAGTTTAAATTTTAAGCTCACAAATTTGGTGCGTAGGAAAGTTAGAGTTGCATATATTTATTTTATAGCTGGCCACCTTATTAAGCTCTTTTATTAAATTTTTAAGTTTTAAAATTGAGTCCTTTGGAATTATTAAGTAAACATTACACTATCTGGAATTTTGTTACCTTCTTCCTATTTTTGATAACTATTTTTTAACCTAGTGATACTGGCTACAACATCTAAAGCAATATTAAACAATAGCAGTTAATATCCTAACCTTATTATATACTTTAATGGCGAATCTCTGGTATTTTGCAAATAATAGTGACTATTTGTTTGAGACTCTATTTATTATGTTAAGAAAATATATTTGTCTTCTTGTTTTAACAAAAGTTTCGCTTAGTCAGCAATATTCATCAAATATATTTTCAGTTTCTATCAAGGTAAGATCTCATGTGGTCTATTAATCAATTTGAAAATAATGAACCACCTTTATATTTATCAACACTTTCTTACACCAATTTCTATTATAGACATAGTGCATACATTGGGTCTTCTGACTTACTAATACTTATTTAAGATTTTTGTACCTATAAGTAACTAAGCTAAAACTCTAGTGTCCTTTCTGTGTTTTGTCAGTTTTGATATTAGGTATTTCTAGTTAGGAGTTACAGAACAGCTCTTGGGTTACCATAAGTACTTATAGGTAGCTTTTCAATTGCTTAACCCTCTTGCATATTTTCATTAATTTAAGCATATTTACTATCAGACTGTTAAAAAAAGGAAAGAGGCCAATTTATTTGTTTGTTTTAGACTAAAAGAAATAATGAGAAATTGGAACCAAATAACTCATCCCCCTTATGCTCTCACTTGTGCTCTGGAGATAGTAGAATCACAATTTTCTCCAGAATGGGTGTTTCTTGTGACAGGGGTGATATTAAGGACCTCTTTTGGACCCTGGCTTGAAATGTAGCTTTGACTGCAGTATGTTAAGCAAAAAAATACTCACAGTCTGATAGTTATATTGCTAAAGCAATATAACTTTAGCTTCTTGTTTTCAAAGGATAAAAATAAGAGTATATGATTAAAAATGTTAATGGCATGTTTATGCTTAAATTACTTTAAAATATCTAAGCTCTAAGTTTAGATAATTACAAGAATTTTAACTATCACAATTCTAGACTCTTGATATAATGGATTGAAACAGTTTGAGTGTCACTGGAATTTTCCATTGCAGGAAGAATTGAATAAAATTTACTCCTGAAGCTGTCTGGGCCACAGAGACTTTTCTGTTGTATTGTTGAATTGCAGGCACTTGACTACATCTTGCAGTGGGATATCATGTGTGCTTATCGTTCGTAGGAATTCCTCAAAGTGTTTGGCTTATTGACAGTTCCTTTTCCTCTTTTCTATCATTAAGACATATGTGGTTTTTGTCCTTTCGATTTTTATTTTAAAAATATTTTAATAGGACATTGAGGGAAAGTAAACTCAAACATGTAGAACCAGATGTCTCTGTGAGTTGGTCAGAGGACTAGGAAAACATCCAGGGTGGTACTGCTCACTGTCTAACGCAGGAGAAGCTGTCAGCAGGGAGAGAGAAAGAATGCAGCAAAAACAGAGAGGAAAGACAGGGAATTTCCTGATGACGCTCGAACCTCTGGTCCCAGCCTTTTCTGAGGCCAGGGTGCATCCCTGCCAATAGGTTCTACAGGTCATCTCTTAATCTTTATAATACATTTGTTTCTTTACTTAAGCCAACACAGTTGTTTTCTTCTGCTTAAAATCAATGAATGTAAACACATGTGCCACACCCAGAGGGAGACGCAGAAATGTTTGGAGCAAGGGGCCTTCTCTGTAGGGGGTTGAGGCCCTTCAGTCAATAGTACTTGGGAATTAATATTAATGTGACTCACATGTCCTCCTAGGCTGGAGGGGTCGAGGGCCATCTAGGTTACACGTTTTAAATAATATAAAAAACCAGAAACAGGCCCTATTGCAAAATCCACATTGTCCATAATGTAAAAACAACAAAAATCACCCAGTTGCTTTCAACTGTTCTTGAGACCAAAAATAAATTTTTCCCTGGAGTCCTCATGGAGGAGACTGTGCAGTGCACTGGAAAGAAATACAGCGCCAAGCAGTCATAGTTTTTAGTATATTTGTTCTCACATGCAAGTCCCTAGCTGGGACCTTAGCTTTAAATGAGCTCTTAGTAAGATCAAAGTAAATAAACAAAGATTTCCCTCCACTGGGTCTAGGCATTACCTCAGAATAAAAAATAATCCCCCCAAAATAACGATAAATAAAATAAAAGCTGTAGAAATCAAACTCCTCAGGGAATTGACAGGGTTTTCTGTTTATTAGAATTCATTTGTCAAGTTGGCCACCAAAACAACAACAACAACAAAAACCCCTCTGGATTAGAATCATCCCTCCCAGTAATATGTGCATAGAGGTGGAATGATGGATCAGGATGCTCAGGATAAAAACTCATTCAAGGACTAGAGGGGGGTCAGTTTGCTTTGTACATTTGCCATCACTGTTTATTCTTCAGGTCTCAGCATGATTCTTTCCTTGGTGCTCTGAATTACCAAAGACTGTGAGTGCAAATAAAATCATATAGACCAATGGGCTAAAGGTTGATTTGTGTAATTACCCAGCTCTGAGAGCTCTCAGTAGAAACTGATTTGATTTTTGACTTTTAAAAAGTTGTTCCACCAGAGGATTATTATGGTCATTGAAATTAGAAATGGAATTGTGGTTGAACCCTAAATAACACGATATGAACACTAACGCTGTTATTTAGCTGTTACACTGAACAATTAAGAACAATGGAAGGGACAGGGTGTCCTTGTGAGAGCTCTAATTTTAATATTGGAAATGTCAATTTGTTAGCCTTTCATTCCTTTTTTTTTTTTTTAAGGGAAGTGCAGGGTCTTAAAGAACTTACCCAAGGCCTATATTCAAGTAGAAAATTATGAGTTTCACTGTCTAAGGAAGATATGTTTTACCTCCTCCTTTGAGGGTGGTGCAGTCTTCACATTCATGGGTCTCAAACTCTTGCTATAAAATGAAAGATTCTCTGTGATGATCAGTTGTAAGAGCTGCTTACTTTGGGAACAATCTCTCCCTTTACAAGTATTTGCATAGTTCACTATTTTTCTGGGGGGGGAAAGAGAGATGTAAGGGTGCTGCTATGAAGATGTGATTTACGTGATAGAAAATCAGGGCTGAAGTTCAATGTCAGATAGCATGATTCTGACAGTTAATTTGCTCTTATCTTCTAAGACAGGAGTAGACATTGAATAATGGATATCAATGGCAAAGAGTTATATCTTCATTAGATAATGAATAGTATTATTGTGGTAATTAAAATCAGGAGCCACAAAGAATCAAATCAGAACTTTGAGGGTCACAAAAAGCAAAGCAGTGGAAAATAGAAAACATATATGGTTTTGAAGAAAAAAGAAAAAGAATAAGCCTGTCCTGTCCTATGTTATCCCCAAACATTCAGTGCATTTCATCTATAGAGAGAAAAGGTATGTGTATGATTAAAACACTTCTCCCACATAAAATGATGTGGTAAGTTACATATAATGTTTAATATTGCAGAACAAAATATATATAATCCATTCTTATAGCAATAGTAACATGATACTATTTACATGAAATGAATTTGAAAAGATAATACACTGCACTGTTAATAGTGCTTACCTTTCTGAGGCTGATGACTTCAAGGGCGCTCACCTAGTTCTGATGTGTATGAATATCACATTATACGTAACTTTCTATGACATCTTATGTGGGAGGAATGTTTTAAGCACACACATATGCTAATAGATGCATTAAAATTTTACTTTAATGAGGTCTATATTGCCTCATGAGGAACAGAGAACATATGATTATAAAAATTCTAAGGATAGCTAAGTCTTCTCTACGTAATATCTATCTATCTATCTATCTATCTATCTATCTATCTATCTATCTATCTATGGCTAAACAACCATCCAACTGTACGACTGGTAGCTATGATGTGCAATGACCACCAGGGGGCAGATGCTCAATGCAGGAGCTGCTGAGCTGTGGTGACTTGGCAGCTGAGATTCTCTGGGGACCCACCCTAAAATCAGAGAGGAGGGAGACCAATTCCGGGGTGCATTACCTGAGAACTGCCCTCTCGCACTTCGGGACCCCTTGGGGGATGTCAGAGAGCCAGTTTTGGCCTAATCCCCCCAGGCCAGGCCGAGGGACCCCACCTGCCAGAGGGACCCCCCCACCCCCGCTCACTCTGCAGACGGCCTTTGAGCCCCTGCCACCCCATGTGCGGCTGGCCAGAGAGGGACCATGGGAGGTTGGCTCCAGGGTGTGTCCAGCTCATCTCTCCCAGTCCAGCCCTGCGGCCACCTTCTTATTAATTTCCTTTCAATGTGCACGAATCCATGCACCGGGGCACTAGTTTCTGTAATAAAAATAAAAGGCTGTGAACATAGAGTAAAGGAAGGGTCTTAAGAAGTCTTCCCTATTTGTAAATTACATTTAAAACATATCTTTTTTAAATTAATTAAAGAGTATTTCAGGCCCATTATTCACGTTGCCATGTGAGTCAAGCACAGTCTCTGATACTTAGTAAGAAATTACCAAATACATTTTTTAATGAAGTTAACATACATATTTGCTAGAACCTTAGTCACTGAGGAGGTTTAGACTTTTTTTTTTGTGGTAGGCAGAATGATATCCTGAGTCCCCTTTCCCAACCAAATACCTGAAATCTGTGAATATATTATCTTACATGGCAACAACAAACAAACAACTTTGCACTTGGGATTAAATTAAGGATCTGAGTTTGAGTTGAGGAGATGCTGGTTTACCCAGGTGGGCCAAAGGCAATCATAAGGGCCCTTGTAAGAGGGAGGCAGAAGGGCCAGACTCAGAGAGGAGATGTGACAACACATGCAGAGGTCAGACTGGAAAGATATGTGATAATGCTATGCTGCTGCCTTCGAAGATGGACAATGAGGCCATAAGCCAAGAAAAGCCAGTAGCCTCTAGAACAGTGGTTCTCAACCTGGGCTGCACATTAGAATCACCTCGGGAAATTCTGTTTCTTTGTCAGGGGGTGAGGCCACCACATTAGTAACAAAGAAACAGAATTTCCAGAGGATGAGGCCCAGAAGTCAGTATTTTAAAAAGATTCCCAGGTGATTCTAATGTGCAGCCAAGGTTGAGAACCACTGGTCTAGAAGCTAGAAATAGGAAACTAATGCATCATTACCTTAGTAATAGGAAACTAATGCATCATTCTACTATTGACCTGCATTAATCACTTCATTAAATTCTTCATTTTATAGGGCAGAAAGTCTATGCTATCCTATTAGAACTTAGATTCCTTTCAGACAGAGCCCTCTGGGATTGTGCGTGTTGTGTAATGAAGCAGAGCTCGTATCTGTCACTCTCCCGACTCTCTCTCTCAGGAGGAAGGGACGGCATGTTCACGTTAGTACCTCAGGGACTTCTTACCACATGTTAGTTTGGCTCTAATGTATGTTGCTTTCTCTGCTCTGCTCAGTAAGTAAACGTGGTATAGCATCATGACCACAGGGAACGAGGAACTCTGCCATCCCCCATAAGTCCAAAAGAGGGTGCCCAGTCCTGGCCAAGGCAGTGAGGATGGCTCCTGGTGGAAACTCTGGATGTTCACTGATTTCCTGGTGCTCCACGAGCTTTTGTTGTGGGTTCACTGGCCTTGTGAAATGGGCCATTGTTTCAGAGGCTGCACACCAGAACAGGAGGTTGCAGATGGAGACAGTAATAGTACAGAGTCTGCATTTGGTAGATCCCAAGAGCTAGTTTGTCATTGGCAGGTATTACTAGGTCTGGAATGAACCTTCCGCAGGTGTCCAGTCCCCTTCGTGGTCAGCTCCATGGGGGCCAAGCAGCCGTTTGTCACTGTATAAAATGCTTGACTCTTAGAATGAGTAAACATGCTCTCTGGCCTTATTTGCACCATGAACTAAGATGAAGAAATGACTTGATATGCTGTGTAGACAAGCTGTAACTACTGAGGAATTGAGCAAATAAGGCTGAATATTCTTCAGTTGTGTATAAGATGGGGAATATAAATCTACAAACTGCCATAAATACCATTATCCCATGATTGAATTATTAATCCTATCATCAGGACCCCATAAAAAATTTATAAAATGAGAAATATCATTAAGAGAACTTACCTCCCTAGGCTAACCTCCCAAGAATAACTTTTTGGTTAAATTGACAGAACTAAGAAGTCAAATAAAAAATGCATTTTCTGGTCCTGGCCAGATGGCTCAGTTGGTTGGAGCATTGTCCAGTACACCAAAGGGTTGTGAGTTTGATTCCCAGTGAGGACATATACCTAGGTTGGGGGTTCGATCCTCAGGTGGTGTGTATGAAAGGCAATCGAGCGATGTTCCTGTCTCACATGGATTTTTTTCCTCTCTCTCCCCCTTCCTCTTTTTCTAAAATAAATAATATTTTTTTAAAAAATGTCCTGTGGTTGAGGATTAAAAACAAATATATACAATTTATGTACTTTTCCACTGAAAGCCTATGGGGATTACTCCTTTGCTTGTAGTAATACATCCATGGTTGGATCCAAGACGTCTAATGGTTGTTCTTTCTGATTGGTCAGGGGATTTGGCTCTAGATAACTGTATGACTGCCCCGTGGAGCAGGGACCAGATGTATCTATCTGGCTCTTTGCTGGCATTTTCATGTGGTCTAACTGTATAAGCTGAATGTTTCCATGTTTTCATTAGAGTATTGAATGAATAAACCTCATTCTCTGTGGTCATGATTTCAAATTAATATTGGGGATATGGTAAAAATCAAAAAAATATTGTGTAATGTAACTTGATAGCAGCTGATACATGAGAAATTTCACATTATAATCAGGATAGTTGAATTTACTAACTTACTAGGTTTGACACAACCATGGTTTTCTATTTCTTCTCACCTGTTGGACAAACTAGTTATTTCTAAGGAACAGTATTAGTTGCTTTGGTGCCTGGGCTCAGAGGCCTCATTTGTGGCTAGTTAACATTTTGCCAACAGCTTTGTTAAAGAAAATAGACCATTCTCTAATCTGTGTGGAAACTGTGGGGGTGGGAAGAAGGATCCCTTTCTTACTGGGGGAAAAACACCCTAATTTTGCTTTGGTTTCAATACGGTATTCATTTCTTATTTGACTCATAAACAATTCAATGTACGCAGCTTACTCAGTTTGGCATAATGCTTGGTTTTAGGGTATTATGAATAAGAAATAACTATTGGAATATTTTTTACATTATTAAATAACACATATTTAAAGAAAATATATATTTTGTGTTTAGTTTCTATTTACTAAGGAGAATAACAATGGTTAAAGGGACCCTCATTCAGTCCTAAACAAGAGTCAACATGTTTTCTGAGGGTAATCAATCATTTGGAGACTCAACTTGGGGAGTTGAGGAGCTACCATTCAATGTGTTGATAGAAACAACTTCTTCTTCCTCACCCTTTTATCATCTTAACTACCACCTCCTTTTACGGTTTACAGAGCATGCTTTGTGTATGACTTGGGTTCAGGTAATGGAAGTCTTTCACCAATTAACAAGCACTGTTCCTTACAGAAAAATCTCAAACAAAGTGCTCACTGAGCCCTGCCCTTGCAAAGCTTGCAGGAAAGGCAGAGCTGTATGGCACAAAGAGCATCAAAGTAAGAATCAAAAGGGCAAGGTGCCCAGCCAGCGTGGCTCAGAGGTTGAGCATCAACCTATGAACCAGGAGGTCACGGTTTCATTCCCAATCAGGGCATAAACCTTGGTTGCCGGCTCATCCCCAACCAAGTAGTGGGTGTGCAGGAGGTAGCCGATCAATGATTCTCTCTCATTGATGTTTCTATCTCTCTCTCCCTCTTCCTTCCTCTCTGAAAACAATATATATATATATTTATACACACACACACACACACACACACACCAGTATTTTTAAAAAGGGCAAGATGCTCATCCTAGCTCTTTTCCTGGTCCTATGATCTTATGTGCATCTTTTCCAGTAGAATAGTGGTAGCACAAGTGCTCTGTAGGCCACAATGTGCTGGCAAAGAGAAGGTGTCTGGTATTTGCTTTCACAGAGGCCCTGCCCTGACTGATCCTAATCTCTACACTGTCTACATCGGCACCCGGTATCCAGCCCATCAGCACAGCAGAGACCCCGCCATGACAGCCAGAAGACAGAGCCATCCTCAGAGCTGGTGTTTTCCATTCAGATGGTTCATTTGCCCCACCTCCTCCAGCTCCCATCTGCTGTGTGCAGACGCCACCACCCTTGGGATGTGACCCAGTTGTTTCCCCACACACAGAGCGTTCCTCCCAGCGCGCACACCCAGGACACGGGAGTGTAGCATGCCCCCTCCCTCTTTCAGGAGAACAGTCCCACAGGCCTCATTGTCCTTAGGCTACACCCACGCTTTGCTCTTTCCTGCTGCCCCCTTGTCCCTGTTGCCTCTCAATGTTCCCATGTCTTGGAGGCGGCAGTGTAATTTCCCTTTCATTATCCGTGTTCTCAGGATGTAATTTACTCACTATGACTCATTATGGATTCAAGAGCTTCTAACAACTTGTTTACCAATTAGGAATTGGTGTTGATAATGGTGAAAAAGGACCAAGTCAAATTTTTCACACTGCTTAGCCCCAGACAGGCCCTACTGGTGAAAAGGAATTGCAGAGAAAGGGAAGGAGGAATCAGAGAGATGGAAGAAAATGGAAAGAAAGCACAACCTTTCAGGAAGGGTTGAAACAACTGGAATTATTTTGGCCTAACGGCAAAGTATGCTTGCCAGCTGTTCCCCGTCTTCACAAAAGAAGGAAACAGAGACATGTTTTAAAATGTAGCAAGAGGGATTAAGGTTAGATATAAAGAAGAATTTCTTAATAATGTGGTTAAACTTTGCAATGGTTTACAAAGGAAATCTGTCATTCCTTCTTGTAGCAATCTCTCCATATTAGGATGGATTCCACTTGGGTAGGATGGTGTAAGTAAAATATTTCACAATTTTTCTCAAACATCGATACATTCATTTTTGGCAATTAGGCAAATAAGTTGAAGCTGCCATGAATGTTTCTCACTCACGACTGCCTCTATCTCTTTAAGCAACTTTTGGGTTCTTAATTGTGGTAAAATATACATAACATACAATTAAACAGTTTAGCCATTTTGAAGTGTGCGGTTCAGTGGTATTAAGTACACATTCACATTGTTGTGCAACCATCACCACTATCTATCTCCAAAACATTTTCAATCATCCTCAACTGAAACTATGTACACATTAAGCAGTATTTCCCCATTACCCTCTCTCTCCAGCTCCTGGTAACTGTCACTTTACTTTCTGTTTCTATGAATCTGAGTTTTTTCTACATTGATGGTTACCCTACAGCGTGAACTTCACTTCCCCAACATGAAATCTAAAGTAGCATCTGTCCCAGCCCCTCTGGTCAGTAAGGTGAAGAAGGCACAGGACCTCCGCTCTGTCAATCAGACATGACCACATGAGTCCTGGATCCACAAATATGTAATGTGAGAACCAGGTAGGCTATGGCATCCATGTGGATGAGACAGGATGGAAATGTTGGTGATGGTACCGGCAGCTTTCCAATGGGGTGGCATGGTTGTGAGGTGGAGGCAGCTTTCAATGTAGCAGAGGAAACTTGTTTATGGCATTGGGGTGAAGCATGTCTTTTTCCAGGATAGTCATTCGCTATGACCAGGAGCTGGGATTAATTCCTAAAAGCTTTACTCAGACTCTGTGTCTTCCGGTCTTCCTGTGATTCTAGAATCCACTCAATATGCTCTAATAAACCCCGTCCCTCTTACACCAGCTACAAAGGATTGTATTGTCTCCTTTTAAGAACCTTGACCGGCACAGGGGCAATTATCTCCCTATATTGAGTTCTTCCGGGGGTGATATTTTCCTTCCCATAGATGAAGAAGGAAGTCAGTTGGACCCAGAAGGGCCAGACAGTTGATAAAGCCAGAATGTTTTTTCCCCGCCGCCTCTCTGTGATGCTTTGATATGGCTGTGTGTGTGTGTTAGAAGGTTGGGGTGAGGAGACACAGGATTTTGAAATGGGCACAACAGAGTTGGATGAGGGAATCTCCAGCTTCCTCACAGGGACTCTGAGTTGCTCTGCCTCACAGACACTTTCCTGTGGGCATCTACATGTGCAAAGCAGGTCTTCCCTCATCTGAGAAGCATTTCCGCTTCCACTGAGCTAACGGGTGAGCTCGTGTTGTGTGGGAAAGAGTGTGCTCTGCAGGAGTGGGGAGGAGGGTTCTCTGCTCGGTGCTGCTGAGGGGTCATGTTAACTTTAAGGAAGGGGAGCCGGTGCTCACCTATCTCCTCTGCCTCCGCCATAGCAGGCCGCCACGCCGCTGTGGGCTCACAGAGCAGACTGCTTGTTTCCTCCCCTTGCACAGACCCATGAATGTCTGCAGCTCCTCAAGGGCCAGGTCCTGCAACTAACGGTAGTCCTCTCCGGCCCAACCTGGGAAGGCGCGTAGTAAATGTTCAGTTCCTAGCTAACTTATGTAAACATGAGCTTCTGTGTGTATCTGGTTACAACCTCTTATCAATTTCAGTTTGTCTTTCATAATTATGCTATGTGTTTATTCTATTTTAGCTGTTATGCTTTTAAAACCTAAAAATCTCTTCCTTGCGGATGCATTTTCCCCCATTACACTCTCTTCTTATTATGAATGCAATTAGAATTGGCAGATTGATTAAGAGAGCAAACTCTGGGGCCAGGCTGCCCTGAGAGAATCACTTAACAGCCTTATGTCCTTGGTTAACTCCCTGCACCTCTCTGTGCCTCAGTTTCCTTATCTGCAAAATGAAGGTAATGATGATATATACTGGGTAAGACGGTTGTGAGAAACATATATATATTTCCCCTTAGAACAATGCCTGACACCAAGTCAGTGTTATATGAATGCTATTAGTAAGTTCTCTTCTGTGTTTTGTTTTCCTGCAGATTGTTTTTTTTTGTTTTATTATTTTGGTCTTTTTCTTTTGTGCTTCTAATTTTCTTACATTTTTTTGTTACCCAACCACTTTTAAAAATAAAGAATGAGGCTCTTTATTCTAGCTGATTGGAGCAGGATTCCTCTGCTGTGGTGGGAATAGGTCTTTTCCCAAAAAGTACCCTCCTTTGCACTGAAACGTGACGGGCCGTTTTATTTATGTGTCCTAGGACGTGTCAGCTAGCCCGATTCATTTCAGGCTGAGTGACACAGGCATCAGCCGACAGGTTGCAGTTTCTCTAAATGCTAGAACACAGAGGTTTTAGACTTCTAAATCCCCATAGAAGCCTTAGCAGCTCAACCAATTACTAATCAAAATGACCTCAGGCTGCTTGGCTCTGTGCTTTCTGGTGTGAGGAAGGAGGGTTGAGAGATACCTTGGGGAGCTATTTGATTCAGGTACCTCCAGATAATCTTCTGGTTTGCTGTATTTCTCATTTCCACACTCTGCCTTGTTTGCCAGCTCCAACCTGGTGCCTCCAATGGGAAGACTAACTCCACCTCCATTTCCACCACCATCTGCAGTTAGTAGATTTAGACCTGCATTTTCTCTGTTATATTTCACATGTCAGTAGCCTTTATCCCCTTTTTGTCTTTCAAAATTTGTTGGAAACTCTTCAGATGTTGCCACCTCCATCCCCCATTATATTCTTTGATAAGAAATTAATATTTTGCTATATGACATCTTAAAATCACAGGGATTTCCATGGTGTCTTGAGATCAATAGGGGTTTGTAGTTCATTCTGCCCTCTTGATCTAGAACTAACACCACAAGTATTGCTGGGATCACTGGAGATTATCAGTTAATCATTCATCCCCTCTTCTTGATTTCAAAACAATTGAAAACAAAGATAATAGTCTTCTACCTAAAAAAGAAGGCCATACATATTAGAGGATATTAATGCTTTGTCTTTTCCAAAAAGGAAACCAAGATTAAGAGTTGTTCCACTCTTCCTAATTACATCAGTCAATTAAGTTGCTCCTTTGTGGGGGGAAAGAGAAGTAAAATGCAGAAAAAATTAGTTTTGCTTGGCCCCAAACCATCACCTGTGAGGTGAGAAATATTGGTAGTTCCCATCTTATGAGCTGAAGTAGGAACATAGGGAATGGACAGTAGGGATGTCCTTTTCCAATTATTGTATAGATGAAGTACCTGAAATTTGGGCAGGCTAACATATAATAAAATATATAAATAATAAAGCTTGATTCTAGTATTTCAAACTCAAGCCCTTTAATCCTTCTTCTGTGCTACATTTCTTCTCTATAATGTTACTATGACCTCAAACATCAAAACACTAAATCTTCAAAGATCTATTCAACGAACTTAAAAATATTTGAGCACCTTAACCAGTTTGGCTCAGTGGATAGAGCGTCAGCCTGCGGACTGAAGGGTCCCAGGTTCGATTCCGGTCAAGGGCATGTACCTTGGTTGAAGGCACATCCCCAGTAGGGGGTGTGCAGGAGGCAGCTGATTGATGTTTCTCTCTCATCGATGTTTCTAACTCTCTATCTCTATTCCTTCCTCTCTGTAAAAAATCAATAAAATATATTAAAAAATATTTTAGAGTTATACTCTCTCACATAATTACCATACTGTAATTCCTAACATAAAAAAAGAGAACTGATGCAGTTGAGAAATTTCAAAAATATACTGGAAACAAGGATTGTCAAGTTCTCATTGATCTACGACATTTTATTAATCAGAATTATTTATTTTACTTCTCAAACTTTTTGATGCATTTTTTTTCCTACCATAGAAGATATTTTTATTTTCTGAATTTCTCATTACAGTCTTTGGGTTTGTTAGGAAATAGCTGACTCCATTCCTATAAGTGCCCAGCCCTAAATCTCAAGTGTCTGTATTTCTTAGCATCACAGAAAGCACAAAACTGAAAGGGCTCCCTCAGGAGGCACAGTGCTGTGCCGTCCTGACTCTGCAGACGCTGGGATTTGGCGAAAGTCCACTCTGCGTGTGGATGGCTCCTCACACAGCTCATCTCACGAAATAGCGGTGATGACATTTGGCCATTTTCATTAAGCATCTAATTTTTTTCTTCTGCTCAGCTTGAGATTGGTTTCTGAGTTACAATCCCTGGCAGGACAGCTGAAACAGGAAAATATTAACATGCTGGCACACAGAAACTTCTTTCCTTCACTCTGAGATTCCATTAACGTATCTTTGGCCCTTTCCTGGCAGTTTTTATAATAGGAATTGCCATGTTATTTGGGGGGAAAGGACAACTAACTGAAACAAAGCTTTCTGTTGTCTTCTCCCTTGTAGCATAAAAATGATAGTCCAAGAGAAGATATTATTTCACTTGGCCAAACAACACCACATGTGACCTGATCAACTGATAGTTTAGAAACACTATTTCTTACTTCATCCCAGTAGCCCTAGGGCACCCACAATGCATTATTCTGTGTGCTCAGAAGTGGCATATAAAGATGACCAGAGCAAGGAACCTGCTTTAAAGAAGCTCAGGGTCTAGAGCAGCGGCTCTCAACCTGTGGGTCGCGACCCCTTTGGCGGTCGAACGACCCTTTCACAGGGGTCGCCTAAGACCATCCTGCATATCAGATATTTACATTACGATTCATAACAGTAGCAACATTAGTTATGAAGTAGCAACGGAAATAATTTTATGGTTGGGTCACAACATGAGGAACTGTATTTAAAGGGCCAGAAGGTTGAGAACCACTGGTCTAGAGAGTGGGGCAGAAGAATGAACTATTACAATGTGTATGCCCCTCAGTAGGACAGGATGAACCTCAGGTGAGCATATGAATACAGCATCGTGGAGAATAGCAGCTTACCTCCCTGGTGAAAGAGGAGGGGAGACACAGGGGAGAATCTTTGAACTGAACCCTAAAGAGCACAGACACACTTTCCAGAAAGACAAATAAGAAAGTGCATCGTATGCAGAGGAGCTAGAATATTTGGATAGGGAGGAATGAAAGAGGACTGTGCTCAGAACATGCAGTTACCGCAGCTGGAGCCATTGCGCAGTAAAGGGAGAACAGGGTGACAGTAGATCGGACCAGAGGACAGACAATGGCCTTATTGATGTGAGAAGGACTTTATACTTCTTCCTCTAGATTTGTCTTTTCTAACATATGTGAGTTTCTTGTGTACTTCTGCATATGGGGATTGCTGGGGGTAGAGGAGATTGCTAAAGGAGAGAGTAAAGAAAATAAAACAATTTATGCTTAAGACAATTACTTAAAATATTCATATACTGCCCTTTTTAAAATTAATTTTGTTTTATTTTTCTGATAACACGAGTAATAAATAGGGACTTTCTGCATAAAATTTTGAGCATTTTCTTAATGTTCCTTTTTTCAAAAAAGGTTTTATGGCTTTTATTTTTATTTTATTAGCAGCCTTTGTTCTGAGAAGAAAATGTTCTTGAGTCATCCCACGTTGGGGCTTTGAATACAAGACAAATGTAAAATACTTCCTGCTCTGTTGTCTTCAGTGAAGGACAAACAAAAGTAATCAGCCTGGATCCACCCCTGTTAGATGAAAGCCCAGCTGTGTTCCTGTCCAGACTGGGAGCGGGGAGCTAGGGGCAGGAGGATGCGCTGTACTCTGTGCTGGAGGAGGAACACTGGGGCCTGTTGTGCAGCTGACACTGTGGCGGGGAGGCTGGCGTTAGGGGAGGAAGCCTATGGCTACCTCTAGTACAGGCATTTTCCCTCCAGGGGTGTTGCTGTGCACCCGGAAGTTGAACAGCAAAGTGACCAACCACCTCGGCACTGTCAGGGCTCTGCTGTTGCCCACCCACCTTGGATGCAGTGGCCCCTGGCAAGGAAGAGGACTGCTCCAAGTCCTCTTCACTGCCCAAGAGTGGGGACATCTGTGACAGGTGGTCCCTGCAGAGGGAAGAGATTCTGCTAGGTTTTCCACAGCAATCCAGTGCAAGTGCTGTCCCTGTGCCTGTCCCTCTCGCTCTGCCTCCCCCAGACCCTGTTTGGATCTGGAAGGAGTCCAGTGGTGGGTAAACCAACAGGTATACTCATTGCACCAGCAAAGTGGAGCCACCAGCTCCCCAACCCAGTAAGAGGAATCAAACTCAGCCAGAATTCCACAGTCAGCATCGAGAAAGAGCTATTTTAATTCCAGAATTCCTAAAAGTTACGTTTCACTCTCTAGGTATTATTCTCCATTACCAGTGGGAAGGTCCTCATAATATTTTCAAAGCAAAGAGCCTCTAGGGGTATTAATCTGACCCTGAGCAAATCATCAGTGTCAGCACTATGGGTGATATGTGGTGAGCTGGGAATATCTAGTCCTCACTTATGTCTAAGACTATGTCCATTCCCCTTGCATGTGGGGAGAAGAAAAGAACCCCATATTCTACTTCCAGATCCTTAGTTGGCTGTTTTTATACACTTTGTTGACCCCCTCAGCTGAGACAGGAATAGAGTGATATGACCTTTTTATACATTTTATCCTTTGCTGCCTGCCTTACACCCAGCTGTAGGTTTAGCCATTTACCTTCAGTAAATATATTTTTCTGAAACTTTGCCCTGCCATTGTTCATAGGCCTAACATTTCTTGTACTCTTATGTTGATGACTCCTTAGTACTAAAGAAATTTTCCTGGCCCTGGCTGGTGTGGCTCAGTTGTTGAGCATTTTCCCACGCACCAAAAGGTCATGGGCTCAATTTCTGGTCAGAACACATGCCTGGGTTTCAGGCTTGATCTCCGGTAGGGGGTATGCAGGAGGTAGCCCATCAATGTTTCTCACATCCATCTCTCTCTCTCAAATCAATAAAAACATATTTTTAAAATAAATTATTCTGTATTCTCATGAGTGCGTTTTTCCCATTGTCATGGAACACTGCAGAGGGTTACAATTTACCAGAAGTGATAGCAGGCAGAGCCAACACATTGTGCACTCTCTTCTTAAACTTCCAGAAAATCTGTGTGAGTCTGTAAAGTTAAAACAAAGCAACAAGTAAGAAACATGGCCAGTCTGAAAAAGGCTGCAAAACCTTGAAAGATTCTGGTTCTTAGCCGGAATTTACTGCATGGGAAACCTCAACTAGCCCGTTTTTCCTTGCAGTTACTGGGTTTCAGCTTGCAGGACCATTATAATGTCACCACACAGAGCTCATGCAGGTTAGTTGGAGGAAGCTGCTTAAACCTTGACAATGTCACTCCGCATTTACCACCCTCAATCTTGTACCGGGAAGCCCCTCTTCCCACATTTCCCCTTCATCCTACTTTTCTATACTATCCCCACACATTCCCCTTATGGAACCAAGAAGGGAAAAACCCAAACACTCATCTCTAAAAAAGGTCTTCGAGTTTTCTTACTTGTTGATATTGAAGGGGAAAAAAAAATCAATAGGACACCTCCTCCATCTTTTTAAATCCTACCCTACTACTGAGATTTTACTGATTGCCAACTCTGAAAAGCCTTCAGCGAATACTCAAAAACTCTGTGAACATGACTAGGAGAATTTTGATAGATTAAGAGCAAGTGTTCAGAGTCAAGCCATTCCAGGAATGTTCTGCTTTCTTTCTCTAGGAATATTTCAGTCGAGTTGCCTTTAAGAGACACAATTAGGCTGTGTAACACTTCTGACCCTTGACCTTGAGGATGTGAGATGTTTTTTGGAGTCACTTTCCAGAATGAACCTCTTCTTTAACCACAGCTAACATGGAAAAACTAATCTTTGGATAGCAAACTAATTGTTGGGAAGAAAAAGCTCTAATACCTGTAGTTAATTTATGTTGTTTATTGTAATCTAAGAGAGGCCTGACTAAATGGTGTGTCTGTGTGTGTGTGTGTGTGTGTGTGTGTGTGTGTGTATGTGTGTGTTTAAGAGGAATGGATAGAATGTACCCTCCTCCTTTTTTAAAGGAGGGGTTAAAATAAATTAGAGGAAGATTTATTTCTCACCCAGAAAAGATTAATTTGGGAGACATTTCTTTTGATGCATTGCTCATAATTAAAGTAATTCTTCATATTATGTTTTCTTTAAGTAAAAACTTGTGGCTTTACTTAACCTTCCATCAATTAACTCCCTCAAAGCAAAATAACCTTGAACTCCATAAACACACACACTTAATTCTCGACTGACAGAGAAGGAAGCAATGGCTGCCCCTGCTCTGTAGGGACTCCAGCAATATTGCAGCTCCAAAGCCAGATGCCCTGTGTGCCTCAGCCTCCAGTTTCCTACTTTTATTGACAGGGTTTTGACTTTGAAATCCTGCCTTCCACATTTTACCAATGAACAAAGCCATATAATTCTATAAAAATTATGCTGGCATGGCTCAGTGGTTGAACGTTGACCTGTGAACCAGGAGGTCACGGTTCAATTCCTGGTCAGGGCACATGCCCAGGTTCCAGGCTCGATCCTCAATGTGGGGCATCTGATCAATGATTGTCTCTCATCATTGATGTTTATATATCTCTCTCCCTCTCTCTTCCTCTCAGAAAGAAATAAAATATATTTTTTAAAAATATGCTGGTAGAAGTGTTTGCAGAGGATCATTCTTCATTCAACAACTATGTTTTAATCTTTTTTATGTGAGGCACTGAGGACATGATAGTGAGCAAAATGAGCTTGGTGGCTTCTTTCATGGGGATCATAATATGGTAGGGAAGAGAAAATTAAGCAAATATTTAAAAATCATTACACATAGTAAAACAGCTAATTTACAAAGAAAATACTGAATGCTATGAGAGTGCCTTATTAGGGAACTTCCTTTTCCTTCCTTCCTTCCTTCCTTCCTTCCTTCCTTCCTTCCTTCCTTCCTTCCTTCCTTCCTTCCTTCCTTTCTCTCTCTCTCTCTCTCTCTCTCTCTCTCTCTCTCTCTCTCTCTCTCTTTCTTTCTTTCTTTCTTTCTTTCTCACTTATTTATTTATCTATAGGACAAGGAAGTGTTTAGGGAATTTTGTCAAATAGGAAAAGTCTTTCCTGAAATGTCTTAACTAATTTCAAAAGGATGACTGGTATGTTCATACAGTGGAATTCAAGATAGCGATTAAAAAAGAATGAGCAAGAACAGCATGTATCAAATCCAGAGACCAAGGATTCCAGCCTCTGGCTTTCAGATTGAGTGGGTGCTAACAGGAAGAGCGGAGCTTTTGTGAGTATCTGGCCACTTTACAAGGGCTGCCCTTGCCTTCAAAACGGATTCTGATGTGAGAGGTTCATGGGTACATTTTAGCCACAGGAAAGACAGGGGAGGAAAAAGACATTCTTATCCCTGAGCTACTTTTTAAGTTTAGACATACAACAGAAGTTCTGAATGCTACACATGTAATTTATGGGCACTAAAAGGAGACAACCAAAATTTCCCCATTCTCTAGCTTTCTTTTATGTACTTCAATGCAAAAGGCTGGAAATGGCACAGCTTGGTCTGTCCTCATAGGGGTGATTATCTCATCGATTCCTCCCCTCCTCAGCTTTGCTCGCTGTGGTGCTTTCATTGCCTGGGCCCAGAGAACGCAACCATAGGGCCCAGGAGAGCCACCTGTTTTCATTCATTTGATGTGTTATAATTTAAAGTATTATTAAAAGAAGAAAGCTAAACTCATGTTCTATGTTTATTAAAAGAACATGATTGAAACCAGATATAAATATTTTATTAGTATGTTGTCTTACTCTACTAATAACTGCATGTTTCTAATGTTAGCCATTAGTACACCCCCCAAATTAGGTAATAATTGTTGTTACTACTTATTAGGTAAAAAACTCAACTTGAGATCATAAATGTGATTATAATGTTAGGTCATCATATTTTGATTAATCTATGTCCCCAACTAGATACTAAACCCTTAGATGGCAGTCCCAGCCCAGCATGTACCAACCACAGTTGACATAATGAACCATCATAGATGATTTTGAAAACATAGAAAATATTCTTTGTGATAGTAAAGGGCAATAAATAAAAAGCTGTTTTGTAAGATAAAATAAACACAGTGGCAGGTAAAAATTAAGACTACATTTTTTCTAAATTTGGGAGATATGACTGTAATAACAGTAGGATGTTTATTTCTTTTTTCTTTTTTTAAAATATAGAATGCTTAATAATTTGTATAACATCCTTGCACAGGGGCCATGCTAACCTTCCTTGTATCATTTGAATTTTAGTCTATGTGCTGCCAAATGAGTACAGTAGGGCCTTTAGTTCAACTCAGTGCCAGGAATAGAATGGGCCATCAGTAAATGCATTTTTAAAGGATAAAGATGCTTTGTATACTGATACCCACTTGGCTTAAGGCTTAGTACATTCTCATCACCCCATTTAGTTTTATTTTGGGCCACAATAAGTTGTAGATACACTGATCCTGTCAAAAAATTAATTATAACATAAATAATGGAAACAGAAGACCTGAGCACTTTTCCAAGCTCTGAGTGAAGGAGCTTAGAGGTTAAAGGATAGTGAAGGGCTCAAAGGCAGAACCGGGCTGGCTCACAGCAGACGTCTTCCATGTCTTTCCCTTTCCCTCTTCTCTTGCTTTCTCTCCGGAGTGACTAGTCCAAAAATCGAGAAAATTTCCACGTATAAAAAAGAAGCTAATCCTGTTTGGATCCAAATATCTTTAAAACTGCAAGCTAAGCAGATCTGAGCTTTGCTAAATCAGTCTACATGTCAGCCATTAAATATTGGCCATAAACTTATAACCAGGTAAGAAATGTAGACTAGAAGGGACAATTTAAGGAAAAGTTGGTCAATGGCTTTTGCTGTCATAGTCAAGGACAAAGTGGGTGGTGAATAGATTTGAAGCAACCCTTGTCCGAGATTGTGAAAATGGACAAGCCATTCATGTTTTGGGGAAAATGTCACTTGGCATCTGGCCATGGTAATTTTGGTCTCAATCATACCAGACTTCAATCAGAGTGAGTAACTTCCCTGTAGAATTTGATGTCTGTAAAGCAATCAGAGCTATTTGTCTGATGGACATACGCTAGAGGAAGATGGGCCAATCTACTCCAAGTATCTCACAAAGACTCTGTCACCTTTACTTCCCTCACGGTTTGAGTTTGCAGGTTTCTACCTGTCTATGTTCATAATAACACAGTGAAAGAACAGCTCAAGTTCTTAAAAAAGGAATAAAATCGCTTGAATGTAATCTTGACTTTATGTGAATATTTCTTTTCAACCAAATAGCTTCCTTGCTGATCTGTCCTCCAACTGACATAGTTGACAGCAAAGAAAGTCTTCCAGTTTCAACACGTCTGCCTGCTCACTTCTGCCTTTCAGCCTGCGGTTTGTCTTGACACAACGAACAAACTCCAAGCAGTTCAGAAAATAAGAGATGTGTTTGGGAGAGACAAGTATGAAAACTGCTATTTATTTTAAAATGGCAGGTTGAGAGTTCGCATCTTTTGTGTTTGAGAGAGACTCATCAATCCAGGGTGCAGAAGAAACATTATTTGGTATAATTGCTATCCTTATTTCACAGAGCCAATAAAAATGTCCTCATTTCAAAATTTAGTATTTTGATAATTAAAAGTTCTTTACCTAAGCAAATGAGCTTGTCTTAAGAAGGAAAAGAAATTAACCTGGTAATGACATCCATATCTTTTCGGTTCATTTACACGTGTAATGTGAAGGATTACCATCTCTTTAACTCTAGTGGGGCTCAGGTACTTTAGAGATCTTTACATACTGATATTCTCCACTCTATTTCCTCTTAAAGTATTTATCAGAAGACACTGGCTTGTTAATTAAGCTCCTCTTTCTCCTCTATGCCCTAGAGTGGGATTCTCAAAGGAAGTCCAAGTACTCCCTGCATTTGAATAAGCTGCAAAATTTATTAGAATGCAATAATTTATTACAAATGCCAATTCCTGGGTTAACTGAAGACATGTTATAGTGCAATGAGACAGTAAACCAAGGAGGAAAATGTAAAATCTAGCAAACAGATGACCCAGGCCAGGCGAAGACTGAGCTCTAATTCATTCTTAGAGCAGGATAATGGAAGTCTTGGGAAAGGTATCAGAGGAAAAACAGAGATTTAATACTACTCTTGAGATAGTAAAATAATTTAGGATACAGAAAGGGCAGGCCATGTAAGAAAAAAAGAAAAGCAATTAGGAATTCTAAGAAAACAAATAAACCAGGTAAGAAACTAAGTATAATAATCATAGTATACTACTTGGCATTGCAATGGATACTATTTATATGTCACCAGAATGCAAATGGTGGTTAATGACTTAAGCTTTAATAGACAATCTATCGAGAGAGTGTTATACAATTGTTAGGAACACAAGCCCTAAAATTTTTACTGGCTTTTTGAGTCCAGAAATTTACTTAATTTCTATGTTACTCAATTTTCTTTCTGTAAGATAGAAATAATAATCGTTACCTATTTTATAGTCTTATTGTGGAGGTTAAATAAGTTACTTTACACAAAGCACTTGTAACAGCGATACACATAGAAAGTTCCCATATAAAAAACAGAAGTATCATTTTGTTTTGATACAGAACAAAAATGAAATGTTATTAAATTTGACAATATAAATGTATAAGTCCAGATGGCTGAAAGTGGGGAAGAATAGTGAAATGTAGTCAAAAGATACTATTTATAGTTGATAGAAACATAAATAAGTAACAAAAAAGGCAACTAAAAGAAAAACAAAATTTAGCAATGTAATTGTGTAAATGGGTTAAATCATAATTCATCATAGCAGGAAGCTAATAATGGATGGTGGCTGCAATTTATAAATCAAAAGCTAGCATTCAAGCTTATAATATAGAGATATAGGAGGGAAAAACAGAATAGCCAAAAGAAAAAAAAAGTGGTTCTCTTGAAGGATCAAGAAAGATAAATACATTAACCTATAAATATCTTAAAATTTGGCAATTATATCTCAACAAAGCTGAACAAAAGGAAGGTAAAGGGGTTCACAGTGGATGGTGGTAGCAAAAGATTATAGACAAGAAATAAAATTAAAGCTATGATATCTAGAATTCATGCTCAGAATTTCAGGAAACTTTGAGAGCTTGGGAAATATGAAAATCATAGGGAAAGAATGCCAATTTCTGGGCAAAATTAGATCATTCAAAATTATCTAATAAAGATCATAAGAGAAAAAAATAGTGTTTACTTTTATTGATGAAGTCAAGCAAAAAGCACAGTACATGTCAAAAAAAAGTGAGGCATAATGCCAATCACTCTTTTTCCCCCCACAACCCTTGAAATCATCAAGCATGGTTTGGAGAAGTGTTGGACTACTGATTTCACGCTCTTTGGGAGTAGCTTTTGCTGTCTAGTCTGCTCTTCTCCTTCTGGTCTATTTCCTGGCTGTTCCTGAAGATTTTTGCATTAGATTTCCATTCCTGTGTTCCCAAAAGATGAGCAATTGACAGTCAGTCCTGGAAACCTGATCTTCATCCTGAATCTCTGCTCAAAAGCCACTACAGATGGGTGATATGAACACTCCTCTTTTATTAAGAAAACTAGAGGCCTGGTGCACAAATTCATGCACAGGTGGGGTCCTGCTGGCCCAGCCCTGATCGACCCCAACTGGGGCTGTGCCAACTGCGGGGGAGGGGCCGCGGGAGGTTGGCCGGCCAGCCCCCCCCCTGATCAAGCTGGTTGGCCAGCCACAGCGCGCGTCATAGCAACCAGTCATTCTGGTTGTTCTGGTCATTCCGGTTGTTCTGGTCTTTCTGGTTGTTCGGCTTTTATATATATAGGTGTGTAATGTACACTTAAAATAGCAATGCTTGCTCTGGTGAATTTCATCAATGCATCTTAATCTAGACCTCACAGAACATGTATGTTTTGGCTGTTTGATTTCTTTATTCTTTGGTGAGTATTTAAGACTTTAAAATTCATAATCTTATTAAGTTGTTTGCATAGATTAGAGGCATCAATGATGAAAATACTTCATTTGCCAAAGATAACCAGAGTTTCCCAGAAACTGTAAGAAAACCTCACCCTGGCAGCTTTTGTTGGATTTCTAGGAACCATATTCATATGTGTGTGTGTGTGTGTGTGTGTGTGTGTGTGTGTGTGTGTGTTCAAGAGATTGACTGAGAAGTGTTGCCTGTTGAAAACAAAAAATTTCTGCCACTCTTGGTACAGGATGGTTCATATAAAATTTCTAGCTTTAATGAAAGGTAAGAATGTAAAATAATATAAAGAACATTTGGAAGTAATCTCATCAGTGGCTTATAGCTCCATTCTCATTTCTTTACAATTACATGAAGTTACCCCATAGTCCCTTTCTTTTCTTTCCATCACATAGGATTTAGCTGGCCTTCATGCTTAGGGGGAACATGTGACTTCAAAAAGTGTACGAAGGAAGTATTTGCTCCTGATGACCTTCCACTGCCTGCTTTAGGTTGGTAGTTCCTATTCTGGGGATGCAGCTCTTGTTGGTAGTTCCTATTCTGGGGATGAAGCTCTTTTCAGAAGCAGAAAACTCAGGTTGGAGAAGAGAGCTACAAAGGCTGCCACAAGCATGTTCATAATGAAGAACAAGGAGGCAATGTGGCTGCAGCTTAGCAGGGGAGAGAGTCCCAGGAAGTGAGGCTAGAGAGTTACACAGAATGGGGAGGTAAGGGGGATAGATTTTGTAGGGCCTGGGAGGCTTTGAAGGACTTTGAAGGACCTTCACTTTGGGAAAAATAGGAGGATATTGGAAAATTTTAGAAGACTATGAGGTGTTTAAAGTTTCACTCTGTCCGCTCTTTGAGAGTAAGTCATATTGAGTAAGAGTGAGGCAGGGAGGCCAAAATAAGGCTGCTTCAATAAACTAGGCCATAGATGATGGTTGCTTGAACCAGGAAGGTGGTGGTAAAGGAAACGAAAAGTATTAGATTCTGGATCTATTTCAAAGATAGAAGCAATAGGATATCTTGATCATTTGAATATTGGGGTATAAGAGAAAGAGAGGAGTCAAGGGTGACTCCAAGATCATGGCCTGAGCAACTGGAAGGATGGAATTGCCATTTACTGATGGACATGCATATCTTCATGTAGAGCAGGTTGGTTTAGGGAGATTAGAAGCTCAGTGTAGGAAATATCAAATTTGAGAAATCTGTTGCAAATACAAACAGAAAGTTGATATGAGCAACTGTGAAGTAAATGTCTAACTTTTTAATATTTATCACAAAAAGGGAGTTCACACAGATTAAATAGCACCAGATAAATTTATAGCCTGATAATAATCTTGGATCTTTCATATAAAAATGCTATGGCAGATCTGTTTTTTGTTGTTTTTGTTGAATAACAGTTATGAACATTCTAAAAAGATTCTCAAAATAAAGCATAACACTGAAGCTCGAAGATAAAATCTCTTACCCTTGCTCTCAAAATTGACACCAATGAGCCCCAAAAGCCCGAGGGTCCTTACTATCAGATCATCCATTGTTATAATAAAGCATGTCATGTCAAAATTCATCAGGCATTTTCACAAAGCATATTTTACACTTGACTTGCCCCTAAGCATTAAGATATTTTTCCCTGCAGCCACCTGTAAAGTTAGATTAGATAATTCTAAGAGTTTAATTTTAGTCAGGTGTGCTGACAAGTACAAACAATAAATCCTTGGGAAATTTCAAGATTTCAGTTGTTTTTTGTCTATACAAGTGGAATGAACCAAAAAAAAAAAAAAAAAAAAAGCAGAATTTAACTTACTCATTTTTCTCTTTCCTGAAAAATCTGTAGCCAGTGTCTGTGATTTGGAAGAGCCCTACCCTCTGGTTCAGGGCAGATGCACAGGGGAGAGATGAGTTCACTGGAAGAGACCCTGAGCTGATTGAGAATTTTCACTGCGGCCCTCACATGTCCTCAGTCCCTGCAGCTGTTCCCCATCCCCTCTCGCCAATGACTTTATCTCCTAACTCACCCTCCCCTTCACTCTGGATAAGCTCCAAGCTGTCCAAATACCCAGACTGCAAGAACAGCCGCTTTATTCCCATTTCTGAAACTAGCAAATGCCCACTGGCTTCCTACTGCTGAAGTCCCATAAAACCTTTCACCCTCTCTACCCAAATTAGAACACTCATGCGTGGACTTCTCACGCCTGACACTTTCAAACAAAGGCTTATGCTAACTGGCCCATGAAGCCCTGTGTCCTATAGAATTTCATTCACCCCATGCTAGGGCCTCTCCTCCTCACAGAGTTCAATTGTTGGTGGCAAGAGGAGAGACAGGAAGGAAGTTGGAAGATGTGCATTCCAGGACAAAGGAGAAGCATAACTTAAGTGAAGAGACTCTTTGATGTGGCTATGAATAACTCCAGTTGTCCAATGCACAGAACATTTGAAGGCAAATAAATGTGAAAACAGACAAGGAGCAGATCCTATAGGGCCTCACATGTCCAGTCCAAGAGTTTAGGATGTGTTTGAGAAGTATAGGTAGTGAGCTGGGCGATGACATAATAACTAACATGGAAAGAATTAACACAGGACACTCTTTTATAGTTTACTAAGTTCTTTCCTATGTATGATTTCATTTAACTATTGATTTTTCTTCATGGATTTTCTTCTGGCACCAATGTTTATCTTAATCACAGAGAGGAAATGCAGGAAGAAGAAGGGAAGCTAGGGTATACCATGAACTTTGTGAGAATCGGTCCTTATTCTGATGTGGAATGCTATAACCCAGCACCCAGCACTGTAGCTGGCTCCTGGTGGGTTTTCAATAGTGTATGTGGGCCACACAGGTGAAGTATTACCAAACTGCCCTTTAGCAGGCAATATTCCTTTGTCTACCAAGACAGACTCTCTTTGTAAGTATGCATTGAAAGAAAAATGCTGGGGAAAGGAAAACAAGAAAAGTGTGCAGAGAGAACTGGCTTGTTTAATTTCCAATAGTGCATTTTGCTTTGACGTAATCTAAAAAAAGGGTAAAAGGAAAGAAAAAAAAAATCCTGTTAGTGAGGTTCATTCTCATAGCCCTGTGGCTTTGGCTTCTTTTTATGTTTTTAATGAGTATCATTTGTTAAATTTATCCATTGGCTGTCAAAAATTCCACCCTTTTATTAATTTATAACCAGAGGAAATTCCTGGGAGATTTTTGAAGTTTTCCGTTATCCAATATTGGGATGAGCCATGGGCTGCACAATGCTTACATAACCTTTAGAGTGAAGTCAAGAAAAATAAAAAGCAACTCAAATGGCAGTTTTATGAGTTTTGCAGGGTGGGTTTCAAGATGATGCTTTGATTCTGCTATTGAAATCATAGTTTATTTTCAGCACTGGCTACGTGGAAGAATTGTTTTACTTTTGGCCCATCACATATAAACATAATGGACGGAGTCTAAACATGTTTCCTTTAAACCACTTCAAAATCCTTTGTGGATCCAGGATCAACCAATCACAAACAAAGACATGAAAGAAAAAGTTGAATTTTGTGCGACAATTTAGCGCATAATACAAAAAAAGATCTTAATTATTATTAAGTATATACAAATGGGCCTATTTTACCTAAATTCTTAAAAGGGGGGAAATTCAGCCTTGGAAGTAGATGTGGGTCAATGACAATAAGTCAGTTCACTCCCTCAAATACAGATAAAGAATATTCTTGTACCCATACAGCTATACAATAGTCTCCCCGTATCCACAGGGGATATATTCCAAGACCCTCAGTGAATGCCAAAAACTGAGGATAGTACCAAACTTGTATATACTATGTTTTTCCTATACATACATACCTTTAGTAAAGTTTAATCTGTAAATTAGACACAGTAAGAGACTAATAACAATGACTAATAATAAAACAGAACAATTATAACAACATACTGTAATAAAGTCGTGTGAATGCATCTCTCTCTCAAAATATCTTATTGTAAAGTACTCACCTTTTTACTTAAAGGAATCACTTTTTATGGCTTCTCTTCAGCATTTCTGAATTGCTAGCATTATTACTCCTGTGCTTTGGGGCCATTATTAAGTCAAATGTGGGTTCCTTGAACAGAAGCACTGTGATCTATGACAGTTGGGCTGATAGCTGAGAAGGCTGTTAAGTGACTATAGGCTGGGCAGTAAATACAGTGTGGAGAGCTAATATTTCCACAGCTTTGAGCCAATCAGACTTCCTAGGTTGCTTTCTAAATTAAAATGAGAACAGGATTTCTTCTGGGAGACCTGAAGGGCAAGCAGATGAACAACCCTGATATGGAAAAGCTATAGATATTACAAGCCCAACCCCCAGCTGACCAAAGCTATGCTCCTTTTATATAACTTGACTTGAAAATGAAGGGGAATTCTCCCCAATTATCAATCTGTGGAGAGCTCCTTGGGGAGTTTACATACCCTTTATCTGCTTTACAGAGGCAAACATAAACATAAAAAAAAATCAAGTAAAAGCAAGGATGGAAGTGGGATAGCAAATTCTGGCTACAAACCACCAAACCCATAATTTTACACTCTACAAGCATCTAAATAAACAAAATCATGCAATATAAACACTGCTGATAAGGACTACCACAGTGTTTAGTAGCCCTAGGGGAAATAAAAAGACAACATAAATACCTATTGTCACAAAAGAAACATTCTCTACAGTTTTAGAAAAATTATTATTTTTAAAGAAACTAAGTGATGTCTCTCTAATTTCCCATTTAAAGTAAGTATCATAAACAAGGACTCGAATTCAGGAAGATAAAGATGTTTACAAATCAAGAGTATCTGTAATTCCCAGGAAAGAGTTCAGTTTGAGTAACTTTCTAAAACTTAAAAGTAGGAAATAATCAGCAAATACAGTGTGCCCTTACTCAGTGTTATGCAGAAAGCTAACTCTGGGTCCAGCACTGAACATGAGGGTGGATTTCTTGATGTAGCTCCCTTTTCATATATCCAGAGCCGTGAGCATGTTTTCACTGTCAGACAATATAGTGACGATTCTTGGTTCAGAAAAGATGGTCAATCAAAAGTGATTTAAGATCTTTTCCTGCTAAGCACTAGTATACTGTGGCACCTCTAACACCAGTGCTTGCAATAGCATCTCTGGGGACTCAGACAAGGGAAATTCTGGTAGGGTCCCCCTCAGAAGCTCATGCCTCTTGGTGACTATTGCTCACCTCAGCAACTTCACCATACTTGCAATGCATTTTATTTCTTTCTTTGCTACTATGGTCTCTGCCACTATTTCTCCCACCCCTCAAATTTTTCTTTCTACCTGTAGATTTACACTTCCTTATAGTCACTTCTTTTCTCCTTTCTTTGTGTCTTTCAACTTTTTCTCCCATTTCCAATTACTCATTCCCTCTATATATCCCATTCTCAAGTTTTCCAAGAGGGATATTTTTGGTCCTGGTAGTTGGTATTAACCTTGATGGGGACTGGGGCAGCGGGGAGGAGGCGGGGGGAACTTACAGGCCAGGCTACCTCGTTAGTTATTGCCCAATCTATACATGGTCTCTTCCTGAGTCTGAAACTCACTCTGGGTCTAATGAGCAGTGCCTAGGGTGGCAGGTTCATGTTGTCATTTTCTTAATGGAATTTGTGGCATGAGGGCCACTTGAAGCAATCTAATCTCATGTTGTGTAGTCAATTCCTCCATGACAGCTGCTATGGAAATTGTGTAGAACACACAAAACTTTTCAGATCATCTGAAGACTCAGAAATTAAATACAAGAAGAAATTGTGAACAAGCAAGACTTACATTCCAATTAAAAAAGAAAAAAATCCTTGCTCTTTCATGCCTTCTCACTATTGCCCCATTTCCTCTCCTCACCTTTGCAAGAATCACCTGCACTCTCATGTCCATTATCCAGCCTTCCATTTATTCTTCAACTTATCCAGCTTGCCTTCCACTCCCACACCCAGTCAACTATAGTTATTCTCGCTAAGGTCACTAGTGACCTCCATACAACTCCATGCAATGGACACTTTGAGTTCTCCTCTTATACGATCACTGTTAAGAAAAATTATCCAAAAATCAGAAATAGAAAAAAGAGCTTATTGGTTGTCCTTTTAGCAGAGTGGTAGGCATGGTCTCTAGCTTAACTGAGTATTATATATTCTATAGTGGTATGCACCTTTGATTAAGTTTTTATTGACTAGGCTATTTTGCAACTCAGAGGGGTAGAGATTAACTTGTAGAAAGAAATATGATATCAAAGCAAGTGATTCTTGACTGAGAGAAATGCAAATGATCCCTGCTAATGCACTGAATTAATTTGGTTTAGAATAGATGCAATTCATTTCCATCAGGTAGAAAAGATGGCCCCAAGCATTATAGATTATTGTCCTGTAGGATAATAAACAAGTTTTTATTTGTTTACTTAGTACATTAATTTTAGCATGCCCTTGAAAATTTAAATCTCTGATCTTCATAGACAATTACTTTGAAGCTGCAGGGTGGCTGAGGCCTATCTTATTCAATACACATTGAGGGTCCAAGAAGTTTGTGGGAAAGAACCCATCCCAAAGAAATGAAGAGAAGCAGAGAAGTCAATGAGCTGATATGGGAAGGGTGAGGTGGTTCTGAACACAATGTCCACCTAGATTATGCCCTGGTCCAGCTCCTATGAACTCATGACTGAGTCTATAAAGGGTAAAATTTTAATAAAAGTAAAAATGAAAAATCTGTTTTCCCTTAGATGTCCCTAGGGGTCCAGGCATCAGGCCCACAGGCACCAGGAGTGGCACTTGGGATAGTGACAGTAGTAGTAGCAATGAAAGCTGCAATACTAGGGGAAGCAGAGCTCCCTGCAGCTGTGGCTGGATGTCAGTGCCCTTGACATTGGGTATCATTGCACTTGGGAGATCTAGTGACATCTTTTCCTGCAGGCAGGAGCCGTCTCAGTCTGGAAGATAGTGGCAGCAGCAGAAGCAGCTGCTACGATGTTTTTGGTGGGAGGCACAGCTGCTATTCTTGGCATCAGCTGCAGCCAGAGTATTCATCACAGAGATTCAAGACAAAAGAGGGATAGAATTCAGATATGTCATGGCAGTCAAGGGGCTTAGTGCTGAGCACACATGGGGGAAACCCTCTGGGAACTCCAAGCTCTCTTGGTGAAAAAGATGAGGGAGAAAGCAGTGTCTTCTGAGCACAAAAGGGTGGACTTTGACAAATTCTATCTGACTGCTGATATTCATGTCCTATCCCCAGGCTGGTACGACTTGGGAAACACAGGTCACATACGCGCCATACTCACCAGCAGCTACGTCTTCCTGGCTGAAGTCCCTCAATGATGCTAGTAGAGAGGTAAAGGCCAAGACATCTCTGCTGCCAACATGCTACTTTGAGCCACACTCTGTGGTGCTCTGTCATTTCAATGAGCGATGTCAAGACCAGTATTGGTAGCAGTGCAAGGGTTGACCTCTTAGTGAGCATGAAGAATAATCTAAAACTTTCCCATGCTGAAGAGGCCACTCCACTCTGCAGGCCGGCCCTATGCATGGTGTCTTTCTGAGAAAAGCAGCTGCAGGGGGATCCCCTGGGCACAGAGACTCATGCTTTCTGCCAGGTGACCCTGTGCTGGTCACAATGAGCTGGGCCAGACACTGATGCCTGATGCAAAGGCAGCCCATTTAGAGGCGACTACAAAAGCTCTTCAGTATGGATGGTGACAGGCCGAACTAATCAGATTCTCTCTCTCGTTGAGTTTGAATGCCAGATATCCAGAGTGATTTGGCCGAATAAAGTGGCCCCGGATGAAGGACATGGGGAGTAAGAAGGCAATAGGGAGATGTCATGTGCCAAGAGCAAGAAGATACCCAGAAGCAAGATAATAAGCATGGAGAAAACTAGTCAGAGCGGTTAAGTAGTTTCAGAAAGGAAAGCAGAGAAAATCTGAGTAACCAGTAGGAGGATGTAGGAGAGGAGGAATGTCATTTTATCAATCCCGTTCTAGTTCTTTGAGGCCCGAACAAGCAGCTGCTATTAGCAAACAGCCAAACACATAATTAGTTGAATATAAATGAATAAAACCATGGTAAAGTCGAGAGAGGAATCAAAGTATTTGAGGGGCAGATCACTTTCATATACAAATGAATGATCAGAAAATGCACACTTCTCTTTGTTCACATATGCAGCAAAGTATTTATAGGTAGGACAGATAGCCGACACTTCAAAATATGTCATATACTGGTATATAAAAATAAAACTCTTTTGTTACCTTCTGTTATTTTTGTTATAGTAGGCGTCCTTGTCTTTAAAACCCCACCTCAAATTTCTCTGTTCCTTGTAACCTGAAAGAGCTTAGTTTTCTCATTTTGCCATGCATCTTTAAAAATAAAATCCTGTAACTTGAGTAACTTGAGTGAGTCTCCATTCATAGCAGCTTAAAACAATATAAGGCAAAGGAGAAGAGGGAGGGGAATGGGTGGTGAGTTTGTGTTGCCAGCTAGAAATTATGCATAGATACATTTGAATAAACTTTCTGAAATAACCAACAGGAAAAACAAAATTAGTCTCCAATGGCCCACCTCCCAATTTATAACTTAAAGTTTCTCCCCCTTTCCCACATCTACTTGACTCACTTCCCTAACAACAGCTTATACCATACGATTCCTATTAAGTCAGCAGCAGTCAACGTATGATCCAATAACACTTCACCTTCATGAGGTGCTGATGGATCAGGACAACATGCTCACACCTTTCAGACATTCCCCTGGCAAACACAGAGTGTAAAAATAGAATGAACCACCAACTGTGTTCACCAATTCTAATTTACAATGAGGATAAATGTTAGGCATTAAAGGCCAGCATCTTTTCTGGGACACTCACTGAAGCAAAATGCCTATAGCATTTAAAGGAGCTGCATTTTAAAGCCATGCCTTTAGATTTGGTCATTTCTTTGAGTTGCCAAAAATACTGTTCCTATAAAGTCAAAGTTTAATTCAGTTCTTGATTGAATGATTCTAAAGTGTATCTGGAAGAATAGACAACTAAGACTGAGCAATAAAAAGAGGATTTGTGCCCTTTCACCTGATAGATATTAAATTGTATGATAAAGCCATAGCAATGAAAACTTTGTGGTTCTGGTGTAGACTTTTGATCTGAGATATTTTTGCATACTCACACCAAAATGATCCTGTAAAAGTGTAAAATACACTTTTTTTTTATTACCAAGTAATGTGTACCAAAGACATCCTTGATCATTATTCTATCTCTAATCCTTACACCAATGGTGGGGAACTCTTATTTATTCAATACAATACTGTTGAGATTTTTAAAAATTAAATATGTATTAATTTTACAATCACATCAATTTAATAAAATATTACAAAAGTCTGTTATGTTAGCCTCTAAGAATATATGTATCCTATCTTTCCTAATCATGATTATAAATTTAATGTAGTTCACATGTCATTAAAATATTGAATAAATGCTAATGATTTGTTTAAGGCCTAAATATCCCCCCTCCTCATATCTCTACCATCTCGTATTTACATTCATTTAAATACATTTAGAATAATGAGGGAGTATACAAAAGCAGAGATGTATCTCTTTTAGATCTTCAAATAAGTGCCATTAGTAAACATTCAAATAATTTATTAATTAAATTTAAATGAATAAGGCCCTAGTAAAATCAAGAGAGAAATCAGAATTGAGAAGCTTACCATTCAATTCACAAATGAATTCTCAGAAAATGCAGACTTCTTTGCTTATGTGATGAAGTATTCATGGGTGGAACAGAGAATCCATCTTTCAGAATATATATTATGTACCAATGTAAAAAAACTTGTTATTTTCTTTCTTGGGTTATGAGGCAAGGCTATACATCCCGGTTGATAAGAGTGGGGATTTTCCCTCGGCAGAAAAAATATAGTTCTACTCTAAGTTTTCCTGGGAAATGGTTACTCTTAGAGCAGAAAGGAGTCATGGAGAGGCCTAAAAGGTTTCATTACTGAGAGTGGAAAAGTGAGGGAGGAGGGTATGGCAATAGGGTGGGTATCTGGCCCTGACCTATAAAGACAGATGAGCAACTGGGACACTGGTTCCATGTTTTGCATGGTGGCAGTTGCTATAACAGGACAAATAGTGCATTAGGTGGGTAATCTCTGGGTACTAAGTCAAGTTCAGCTGTTGTGGGAACCTCCAGTCTTAGGGGTATGTCTGAATTTTACACCACTAGGGGACGGTACAATCACTCGGCAATGGAGCCCTATTTTCTCCCCAGGATGGAGTAAAGCATCAGCAGGGGACACCAGAAAAGGACAGCTGTGCCCAAGGACAGCTCAGGAATGAAGAGAGAGAATCCATTTCATACTATACTCACATGAGTTATGCATGTAGTGATTGCTTTTTAGGCCATATAGAAGCATCCTCCCTTTAAAGCAGTCACATCAATGTAGTCCCATCAACATGACAGCCACAGGTGCATAGTATCACGATCTCACATCTTGATGGGAAAAAACAAAACAGAATACTATGTGAGGTTTTAATTCAATTTAACTTTCCCCCCTCAAGACTCTTTTTTCAAATAAAATCTGACACAGGGGCCCAACTATCTGTACAAAGATAAAGGTGGTTTAGAAACAGGAGGCCCAGGAGACATGGAACCTCTGCAATCTTCTCCTCTCCACCACTCTCACCTTTACTCACACATCAAAGGATGTGAAGAGCCCTCAGAACTCTGAGAGTCGATGTGGGGAAAAAAAGTCATTGGAACTAAGTCTAGAAACAAACCAAAGAATATTTGGGAATTTGCTATATAATGGAAGTGGCATTTCAAAAAAGTAGGGGAAGAAAATAGAGACTAAATAAATGAGGAGGAGGAGGAGGCAGGGAAAAATCTGGCAGATGTTACATCAAAATGTTACTTGTGGTTATTTTTTGCTGATGAAATTATAAGTAATTATTTTTCAAGATTTTTTTAAATTGACTTTTAGAGAGAGAGGAAGGGAGAGGGGGAGAGAGAGAAACATGGATGTGAGGCAGAAACATCATCAAACCGACAACCTCTCCATGCATGGGATGATGCCCAACCAGCAGAGCAACCCCAGCCAGGGCTATCAGCGATTTAAACGTTTTGCTTTCCATCTTTCTGTATTGTTGGAACAAGTATAGGACATATATTGCTTTTGTAATGTGAATTAAAATATAAACAAGCAAATGAGAAACGTAGAAGTATCTTGCAGTGCTTTTTATTTTTATTACGCACAGAGGGAAAAGTAGACAGAAGAAAAGCCAGGGTGTAAAATAAGGCAGATTGCGGCATAGCGGAGAGCTCCGTACTGTCACAGCAGTGAGAGAGATGTCGTAAGTGAGAATGAAGTCAGCAGCTAACATTTATTCCACATTTGCTCATTCTCTGCTCACAGAGCCCTCGGCATCCAAGGCAGACAAAGGGCGGTGAGTACTGGCGATGGGCTGTGTGTCAGCTGTGGCCTCTGTGGAACCAGGTGAAACGGGTGAGAGCATATATTAGTATTTAGGCTGCAAATTCATCAGAAGTGAGAAGCCTTGTGCTGTGTCTAGATGTTACTTTTTGTCAAGTCTTTCCGCTTATGAGCACTTTCTCTTTTGATGGCTAATTTTTCCCCCAATATTTAACAGATTCATTTATTTTTTTGCGTGTTTTTTTACACTCTGCGAACAGCCAAGGAAATGAAAAGCTAACACAGCACCTATTTATTCGCCTTCCTATTGCGAAATTAGCATGGAATTGTTCTGCTAGACAGCATGTTGCAAATAAAAGGAGGTAGTTAGCAGCAGTCCTGTGCTCATTTTTCAGTGTTTGCTGATTTTAACTGTACCTGGTGCTTTCGCTGTGCTCATCATCAAATGGCCCCGGGGTAATGCTCTCAGAGGCGGAGGCAGGTGCTGTTTTACGGTGGCTTATGTTCTGTGGCTCCCACAGTACCGCACGTGTGTGGCAGTTCCACAGGTAAACTGTTGAGTTGCCACTGCTGTTGAAGGAAGTGGCTCAGGTGCCCTTAAAGCTCTGCTGATGGGGAACACTTCTGGTCAGACTCATAGTAGGCAGCTCTTCTTCCTGCCAAAGGCGGGTTTAAAATGCACAGGTCTGCCCCCTGAGGCTCAGTGCTGGGCCTGAGAGAAGAGCTAAGTAGCTGGAGAGACGGAATGCCTGTAGCACGATTAGTCAAGCAGGCCATCAGCATTTTGCTAAACATAAGGGCGGGAACCAGAGCTTTCTATGGAAGTCTATAGATAAAGTCAGCACTTACGGGCTATTTTTGGTGCAAAGATTAACACCTACCTCAGTGTAATAATTAGGGTCTAAGTGACAGGTGGGCATGCAGATTGGCTTGGGACACACAAGGGGGTCCCCAGAACTCAGAAGAGAAATCCCAGCTGGGCCAGCATCTTCCCTGGCACTTGCTGGTTAAGGATCATCAGCAGAGTCTAAATCAGCGGTTTTCAACCTGTGGGTCGTGACCCCTTTCGCGGTCAAATGACCCTTTCACAGGGGTCACCTAAGACCATCCTGCATATCAGATATTTACATTACGATTCATAACAGTAGCAACATTACAGTTATGAAGTAGCAAGGAAAATAATTTTATGGTTGGGTCACAACATGAGGAACTGTATTTAAAGGGCCAGAAGGCTGAGAACCACTGATCTAGATAGAGGCTGACGGCTGAATTCACTCCCTGTCCTTTCGAGTGTGTTTGCTAAACTTCATGTTGTTCTCACTTATGCTGCTGCTTCAGGGGTTCCCGGCAAGCATGCTCTGTAGGACCTACGGCATCTCTGCAGGTATCATAAAATCATATACCAACAGTTACTACTTTTAAGTACCAATTTTGCAAAGATATTTTATAATCCTTATTCCTAATTAAAATAGTCATTCAAAGTACATATTTGCAGGACCAGAATCAGGGTGAGGCAAGTGATGCACTCGCCACAGGTGCAAAATGTAAGTGGGCATCAATAAAGCCTCAGGACTCAACAAAAATTATATTTTAACATAACATTTTAAAAAATCAAAAGTAATGCAAAAACTCTATGAACAATAAAACATTACTATAAATAAAAACAGACTATGTGTTGTACAACCGTGTGTTACTATGCAACAGGAAGTCATTCCCAATCAGTACGCCTCCCACCAGCTGGTTTATTAGGGATGATAATGGTGTGCAATGCAAAGCTTTATATTCAGGCATGCTCCTTCACTGGAGAACTTCTATTAACTTTTTCTCACTTGATTCAAAATATGGGAGGATATTTTGATAATGCACATAGAAATGTCTCAGGTTCCAACATGTCTCTGCAGGGTACTACATATTAGTGACGTTTTCCTAAATTTAGAGAAATGAGCTAACTTGCCCAAGGTCATATAAACTAGGGAGTGTTCAGGCTGGAGTTCCATCCCAGCTCCTCCATTGCCTGGCTAGCATTCCGCATCACACACACTGCACTGAACTGCGTGCAGCAACATTCCTTCATATTATGTTGAAGACTCTGGCTCCCTAGGGGGCAAAACCACGTAACAGTGTGTCTCAAATGTGCAGAGATTCCCAGTGGGTGTGTCGGGCTACAGATGTGCCTTGGACGCAGCTGGGCAAGGCCTGGCTCACTGGAGCCTTATTTTCTTCCAGCACAAGTCCTTTTGCCTCAATGAATTGTAAAAATGAGTTTAAGGTTCTCTTTATATGAATATATCATGATGTGAAAAAGGTTGGGAAGTACAGCACCCTGTCAGACCCATAGTCATTTCCACTTGGGAGTCAAATTCTCAGACACTCCCTCAATACTATTCTCCCATCCTACCCCAGCAACGCTGAGGACAGTGGTGTTCTAACTTGGCAATTTGAAGCTAGTGAATTCCATAATTATTACATGATTAAGAGCTTCCTCATTCCTCTTCACATCACCTTTTATATTATCTAGGTGTAAGTCTATCTCTTCCACTAAAACTGTACTTTTTTGAATGGTTGGGCCTTGGATCATTTCTTGGTGTATCTTCTTCCTTCTCCCCACCTCAACTGTTGTATCAACCACAGTTCTCTGCCCAAATCAATGCCCCATAAATGCTGGTTAAAGTAAGAATTATAACAAGAAAATGTTTCATTGTGCCCTTCCAAGGGGATGTGCAGGGTACATACAAACATGTACAGATCTATTTGGAATTCTTAAAATAAGCTCTGAAGATCCAATTAACTATTCTTTGTTATATCACCTTTGCATTAACTACTTCAAAAACAATAATTTTTGCCATAGGCATGTATGACTTAATGAATGAAAAACAATAGAGCAATTTTAAGTAGAAAACTAAAAATTAGCTAAATTAGTTGCTAAAGCTTTTATTCCAATGACAACCAGCTTCCTTCCATTCAGGTCCCCAACTGAGAGATGAACACCATCTGATTCACTCTATAAGGTTCTACTTTAGTATAAAATCGATCAGCAGTCATTTAAAAATATTACTTGAAGAGACTTTATAAAATTGCAGCATGCTTTCCAACTTGCTTTCCGTGAGGTTGTGCTATCAGGTAAAGGGAACTAGCTTGAGGGTTAAATTACTGAAAGGAGAAGAGCGGGTTGTGTTAATAGGTCTGCTGAGCAGAGCTGTTCGGTTTTTAGAATCCAGACTTTCTCTCCTTGCCTACCTCCGTGGGAGATGTGTTGCTTAGTAACTCGGTACTGACTGGAGGCTGTTGCTCTCAGAACTATACCCAGGAGGAACCTGTCATGAATGAGAGGGCTGTCAGCAGCACCACGCAGAAGATTTCTCCCCTACAGAGCTCCAAGCGGACAAAGCAGAACTCCAGACCCCGGTATTCTGGCTCACTTGAATTTGTCCCCCGGCCTATTACACATTTTTTTCACACATATAATCATTTGTTTGCAGTCTGGAAATGTAAAACCACTTGAGATATGGAGGCCAAACTATTGGTAAGAAACTTCTAATCCACATTCAATATCTCACAGTGTGTGTGGTAAGCAACTGGGTGATTTATCTTGTTCTATGTCTGTTTGCTTCTCAAGTTATGCGAAGTTCCCTTTGGATGGAATTCATCTGTTGTTCTGCTCACAGTGCGTTCTGAGCATTAGAAATTCAATGGGAATAGAGTGGGAACACTTTTTAAATTTTCATTGTTTCCTTTTTCCTTATATTTTTTCTGCTAAATTTTGTCCATATATCAGGCTTAAAATATCAAACATTAATAATCCAGAAGGGGGAATAAGTTGAAACAATGAAGGTAAATATTATTGTGGGTTTATTGTAATGATACAAAATATTTTACATATATTGCCTCATCTAGTGGTCACAAAAATCCATTGTGTGTGTGTGTTTCTGTGTTGGCAGCAGGTCCTATTATTATCTCAGTTTTACAGGTTAGTACTTGCAACTTAGAGATGTCAAGTAAGCTACCATGTCACAGAGCTAGTGACTTGCAGGACTGGGACTGAAGCCAGTCATTCTTAATCACTATGCTACCACCATATTGCTGAAATGACTTTAAGCTACTAAGTTCAGTGAACGGTAAGTTGCCTACCTTGTTAAAGCATGTCATACAATGCTCAGATAATAAAATCAAAATAGTTCAATTGATCCCTTACACTGAGATGCTCAGGAGAAAAGAGCCTCTGCCCTGTGTTCATCTCCAAGAGAAAGAGATTCAGCAAGGAGGTTGAAAAAATCACCACTTTGCACCAGCACAGCATTGTTTTATGGCAGAAATCTGGGCTATTGGAATTTTCCCTGGATAATTATAAAGCTTTCCGTGTCCAGACAACCTATGTTTATTGGTCCCTGTGGGGGAGAAGAGAAGAAGGAGGGGAAAGGTCGTAGAGATGGTGTGAAAGAGGACCTCAGGGAAAGGAACCAATCAGGGCTTCTCTCCAAACTGGTGGAAATGAGCCAGCTTCTTTTGTTCCTGCAGAGTTATTTGGGCGTCCTTTTCTCTTCTCTCCTTGTTTCTGTTAAACTCCCTTGGGGCAAAATGATAGTCACAACAGCCAATTAGAGAGGCACTAAAAGAAGAAGGGGCTCCCGTGACAGCTTTCGCACTGTTCACAGAGAAACAATCACCCCCAGGGAAGTGGGGGTAATTGCCCTTCCCCTTTTTTCTCCTCTATCCCTGCCTCTCCATCAAGCTCCTTGGCCTAAAGCTAGTGAGTCTGGAGGACCAGATCAGCATGAATAAACTCCCACCCAACTGGCTGGAATTAATGTGCAGGCAAACCCAAGTCTTCCTCTGGGATTAGCTAGCTCTCCTCCCCAAGTCCTGTCTGTGTGGTTCTCAAGGTGTAGGCTTGGACCACCTGCATCAGGCCCACCTGGGAGCTTATTAAAAAGGCGGATTCCTGAGACCCTCCCAGACTTACTCAATCAGAAACTCTGAGGGTAAAGGGGGGAAATGAGCATTTATAACTCCCCTGCTAATTCTTGAGAACATTATAGTTTGAAGACCACTGACCTGCGACTTTAAAGTGCTCTTACATAGATAACAGGCTCAAATCCCAACTCCTTAAGAGGTTTATTTTCTTATGCCCTTTTCTGCACTTTGCCCTTCCCTTTCCAGGCAGTCTAACACCTCAAACTTAGTAGGCACTCTGTAAAGACCTGATAAACCAGATTTAGTTTCTCTGCTAAAGGTGACAATGAAAGGAAACGGAAACAAGATTTAAAACCATGTGAGACAGGAATATCGCCACCCACATCTACATGGCTGGACAATATTGGGGCAGGCAGCTATGGCCATGACCATGTAGGTAATAAGATAAAAGGGAAATATTCACAATACAGTCTAGAATGGAAAAAGCTTTATTGGCTTTTAACCCAATATTTGTTTATTTTTTGTTATATTTACTATACCAATGCATAGCAAAAAGTTTGTAAGGAAACACACCAAAGTGTTAATGGTAGTAACTTGAAGGGGAGGTGTATGTGTGTGTATGTGTGTGTGTGTGTGTGTGTGTGTGTGTGTGTGTGTGTGTGTGTGCTGGTTTCGTCTTTTTTACACACCCTACAGAATCTGTATAATTCCAATCTTGGGTAAGATAAATAAGACCAGTAAAGCATGCAGATGTAAAATAGCTCCAAGTTAGGGAAAATGCAAAAGTCTGGACTTGATGGGATATTCTATGTGAGGAGAGAAGTGGTAGGATACAAAGCTAGATAGATGAGGAGGGATCAGATCATTAAGAATCCGAGGGGTGCTGGATTTTAATCTGTGGGTGATGGGACGACCCTGGAAGGAGAGAGACCAGATCAAATTGTGTTTTAATACCGCCTGGCCTAGACCAAAAAGAAAAAATGCCAGAGAAAAGGGACACTCTGATATTATATAAAATTAAAATCTCCAATATACTGTCTTTTGTTGTTGTTGTTGCCCAAAAGATATTAAGAACAAACCTTAAACAGCAGAAAAGATACAGCTGCTCTGGCCTAAATGCAAAATCCTTAAATATTATCTTCTGGATGATATACATGTGTGTTTACTCAAGTCTCGGATTTAATTGGATTTAAACAAGAATCTGAGCACAATCACGCAGAAGGCCTGACATAAATAGGAGAGTAGCAGGAGGTCAGAGAAGACACAGCCTGTCTGTTCCTATTGAAAGCAGATTCAAGCCTTCCCCACCTGCATCTTCTTCCCCCTCTAGTAAAAAGCTGCTTTTTATATTGCTAAGCAACATATATGCATTTGGAGCGTCTATATTCAGCAACCCCCACCCGAACCCGCCTCTCAAAACATCCACCCAATGCTGTAGTTTGGGGTTATTTCTTTTGTTATCTACATCAAGCCTGATAAGAACGCTTTGTTCTCCTCTTGGCTCTCACAAAGAGCTGCTTCATTCTAATATAACTGTAAAGCTGAAATATGGTTGGGACACTTGCCATCATTTTGCAGGTTTAGGTTGACATGCAAACATGTAGAGCTTGATTCTTTTCCTTTTAATTACAGTTGCCTGCCATCTCTTCGAAGAAGCTCTTAGCTGAAGAATGACCCGGACTTATGGCCTCATGATCTGAGTATATAGGCTTCATATGCTCATGGTTAACTGGGTCTCTTTTAATCCTGAAAGTAACTTATGTTTTTTTGAAAAACAAAACAACAAAAATAGAATTATTAATTAAAATATTAGCCTCGCCCTAGCCAGTTTGGCTCAGTGGATAGGGTGTTGGCCTGCGGACTGAAGGGTCCCAAGTTCAATTCTGGCCAAGGACACATGCCCGGGGTGCAGGCTTGATCCCCAGTAGGGGGCATGCAGGAGGCAGCCAATCAATGATACTCTCTCATCATTCATGTTTCTATCTTTCTCTCCCTCTCCCTTCCTCTCTGAAATCAATAAAGAAATATATTAAAAATAAAATAAGCCCTAACGGTTTGGCTCAGTGGATAGAGCGTTGGCCTGCGGACTGAAGGGTCCTGGGTTCGATTTTAGTCAAGGGTTGTGGGCACATCCCCAGTAGGGGGTGTGCAAGAGGCAGCTGATCAATGTTTCTCACTCATTGATGTTTCTAACTCTCTACCCCTCTCCCTTCCTCTCTGTAACAAATCAATACAATATATTTAAATAAATAAATAAATAAATAAAATAAAATAAAATAAAAATTAGCCTCTAGTTCTTGAAAAATAAAGAGCCCAACAATTATAAAAATAAAATGAAATTTTCAAAAGAATGAAAATGAACTGTAGATGGCAACAGAGAAGTTGAGGGACCACTCCTAGAGAAAAAGAATTAAGAAAAATGAAGTTGTTCTCTGAGAACTTAACTATTAAATACATTAGAGGCCCAATGCACGAAATTTGTGCATGGGTAGAGTCCCTAGGCCTAGCCAGCAATCAGGGCTGATCCGTGGGGCAACTGGTGGACAATAAGGGGGGCCCCCACTGGCACCCACCTTGGCTGGCCATGGTCATTACTCACTGTCATTGAAAATTATCAATTGCTATCCATGTTAGAGACCTGAGCCTGCAAGGGCTCAACCCACTCCTCTGATTGACAGGCCTGGATGCAACAGGCTGATGGCAAGAAGGAAATTCACCCAAGGGGTGGCTTTTTGTGCCACCAACAATTTCTCATGGTAACACCTTAACTGCCATGCATGGCTTTCTTATAACATTTTAGTAGCTATCTACCCTCTATACTTCAATCCCTTGCCTCTGATCTGCCTAACTAGTCAGCTAATCCTAGGCACTTTGCTATTGCCACTCTTCCTACTTCATTCCCAGGATTTGTGTCTTTACGTCTCTTTCCAGACTAGCAGCTCCTCAAAGCCAGCATGGAAACTGGCTGCATCAGAGTGACCAGTCTATGAAGAGCAAACTCATGACTACCAGGGTCCTATTCCTGATCTTATCAGAGTGTGCTGGCTGCTGCCCAGATCTGCTTCATAAACTCCCTGGGCAATTCTGATAAGCAGCCACATTTCAGAATCACTCTCTAGATAAATGATTCTCAAACTTGGTTACAAAATAGAATTCCTCTTAGACTATAGCACTGCCTCGGCTTTTCCTTAGACTGTTGGAGGTGGAGTGTGAGCATAGGTGTTTAAAAAACTCTCTCCAGGGAAGTCTACCGTATCATGAAGGCTGAGAACCATTGGCTCAGACCTGTGATTCTCAAAGTGTGGTACCAAGACCAACAGCAACAGCAGCAGCCTGGGAACTTAGAAATCTAGATCCTCAGATCCTGGACCCACTAAAGCAGAAACCCTGGGATGGGCCAGCAATTCATAATTTAATAAGCCCTCAGGGTGATTTTGGTGAGCCATTTAGACTATTTCCCAAAGCCTCCTAATTGATTTCCTATGACAAGTCTCTCTGCTCCTCAACCCATCCTTCATAAGAATATTCCCATCATGCCATCCTTTGCTCCACACTGCCCACTAATACCCACAGCTTGGCATTCATGGCCTTCTCCAGTCCATCCAGCCAGTCCAGGCTTATGTTTTCCCAGCAGACTAAACTAGACTCCTCTTTGAATCCCAAACTGTGGAATTTTCCCATTTTGTTAATGCTACTCCTTTTGGAAAAGTCCTAGAGAACAGGGACCATATTCTCAAATGCCATAAGCCCTATCCCATTGCTGTTCAGCTATTGTGTCTCCAAGTTCAGTGGTCTTCTCACTGCTCCACTGTGATGCTTCAAGAGAGGCCTTTAACTGCCATGTTTTAATTATTAGCCATTGAGTTGCCTTCATAATTTTCAAACAGTCTCTAAGAGGAAAACTGATCAATAGTGTAAGGCAGGTTCAAAACATTGCACAGTGGATGGGTTGTCTGACAGTGTTCTTTGAAACTGGAGGCCCTGTTAGTGCCAGGAGTTGCTGCATTGCCTGCAGGGCTGCAGGGGAGAGGCCAGGGCACTCTTGCTAATGGCAGCGGAAGTAGTTCAGCATCGGAACCTCCGGCTATAGTCAGCGCCGCAGTGCTCTAGCAGAACTCAGCTCCTGGTGTAGTCGACCCAAAAATAACATGCAGTCTGCCCTTGAACGAGGAGAGAGGGAAATCTTTTCTCAGAGGAAGAGTCTTCAATTTATGAGGGCATCTTAACCATAACTGCAATGTGCTGAGAAGTCACACTGATTTTTCTTCACTAATTTCTACAGGCCTCCTGATTCTCCACAAATTCTTTTGAATTGTTGTTCTTAGAACAATGGCACAATTTGCTGTCAGACAGAGAGACAGGTATGACCTCATAACAAGATAAGTGTGCAAAAAACCCCTTCTCTCTATAAGTGTTAGATAGGAAACAAAAGAGGGGAAGAAAAGGGATACGGGAGGAGAAAGTCAGTAAGGAACATCCATTCCATGGAAGAGTCTCCTATTTCTCATGGCATGTTAACCAATTTTATACATTTGGTGCTGCTGTTACAGATAGCTTTAATAACAGAATAAATACTGAATATGAAATAAAATAAAATTGCTTAGAGCTACATAGTGGGAGAGAATTCAGCCTGTGAGGTCAGTCCCACTTTGTTCCCAGTTGTAAGTGGGTTTGCAGGGAAATCAGGAACAGTGTTTGAAATCTCTGCAATCTCACAACTCCCAGACAGGATGGTGTCTGCAGGTTTGGGAGCGCAGAAAAAAATGCCCTGTCCCAGATGAAACCCACCTGTATCTACCGATTTTCCTGTATTCTCCAGCTACCAATTAGAAATTAGAATAAAAACAGCAATAGAATAATTTAAAGAAATGTTTTCCAGATATAGTAGACCATATGGGTTGTTTACCAACACCAATTCTCCCTCTTTCTAAGAAAACCATGAATTTTGTTTGTGTCCCTAACCCCCACTCTAGAGGGCATTCTGAGTAGCTAGCCCTGCCCAATAGAAATATGGAAAGTCATATATGTAATTTTACATTTTCTAGAAGTCACATTTTTTAAAAAGTAAAAAGTGGTAAAATTAATCTTAATATATTTTCTTAAATTCAACATATCTACAATATTGTGTAGTCATTATATAATCAATACAGAAATTATTAATGAGATGTATATTTTTTCATATTGAGTCTTAAAATCCAGTGTATCTTTCTCACATATCATGGACTAGCCACATTTCCAGTGTTCAGTAATCATATGTGGTTTGTGGCCACCATGTTGGTCATCGAGGGTCTAAGCCAGCCGTGGGCAAACTACGGCCCGTGGGCCGGATCCGGCCTGTTTGAAATGAATAAAACAAACAACAAAAAAAGACCGTACCCTTTTATATAATGATGTTTACTTTGAGTTTATATTAGTTCACACAAACACTCCATCCATGCTTTTGTTCCGGCCCTCCGGTCCAGTTTAAGAACCCATTGTGGCCCTCGAGTCAAAAAGTTTGCCCACCCCTGGAAGCTGTCTACATTCCCCTGGCAACTGTAATTGGTCTGGCACCTGAGATGGCCCAGCCAGGCTGACAGCAAAGACCTTGCCTGTGGGTAAGGTTTCTCCCTTTCTCTCTCCTGCCAGACAGAATAAGAAAGAATAGAGGCCTGATTGACACTATCAGCATTCTTGGTACCACAAAGGGAACTAGCCTTTGGGAGGTGCTGCCATTGAATTCAGCAGAGAGGAGAGAAAGAATGAACTGTTTTTTGATGACATTATTGGAATGTTGATCAAACTTGGATTTGTCCTGACTCTGGACTTTGCATTTAATGAAATAATATTTGTCCTAATTGTTTAAGCTGGCTTGTGTTACTTGCACTCAAAAGAGTCCTAACTTTATACAACTGGAACCATATACTCCCCTCAAGGTTATGGAATGGCAGATTACGGACTAAACTACATGGACTTGGAGAAAAAAACACCCACATGGCAAGCACTTGAATTTACTGCATATATATATATGCAAATATATATATAATGCATATATATATATAATGCAAATGAGGTTGGGACTCCATAACGGTCACAGTCACAACCAGCTCAGGAGGAGGGGCCGGGTGTGGCCCCAAGCCTGAGAGATCAACACTCAGAGGGGCACCTGTTCTGAGCCTCTGCGGCACGGCTAGGGGCAGGCCCCCAGCGTGCACACACACAGACACACACACACACACAGGGCGCCTGCTCCGAGCCCCCATGGCCAGACTGCGGCTTAGGCCCGCTCCCCATGGGGACATCTCCTGAGGGCTCCTGGACTGTGAGAAGAGGCAGGGTGGGCTGAGGGACCCCCCCCTCCCAGTGCAGGAATTTCATGCACCGGACCTCTAGTTAAATATAATGCTTAAAATGTACAACTTAATAGCCATATGTTTAAGTAAGAATCATCTGCAAAGCACACACGTTCACTTTCTGTTCCAGAGTCAGGCGTCTGAATTCTGAGAGTAAACAAAGCCTATGAGGGGGAAAAACATCCTTACATCAGATTTACAAGAATAGTTATCTGTATAAAATCTGTATGAACTACAAAGTTATGAGGATGAAGGGGAAGCTGGTCAATAAAACGAGAGCCAGCAGTTCTCAAGGAGACACCTTCAGATGTGTAGTTCTATTTTGTTTCCCACACAGTGCTAATTAGAACATACATTCAATTAGAATAAGATTGCACTTCAGGAAGGAAATTATTAAATGACCTAGCACGTTTTGATGTTCTTAACAGGCCAAACTCCCAGCTTTGCAGGACCAGGAGCCTTTAATGATAATTTATGCCCTTGTTGTCCCCATTATTGCTAGATCGCTGGGGGCCCTGGACACTTGCTGGGCTCAGGGGAGCCAGTGCTGGCGTTTCCAGAGAAGGATACCAATTAGCCAGCTTGGTTTCACAGAGAAGCAAAGATCGCCTCTGAGGTGGAAAACTGCCTCTGAGGGAACACCTTTGAACTTTAACTGTCTTTATTGCTAATCATTAGAAGTCAGCAAGGATTTTGACCTCTCCCTCACCATTTCATTATCTCCACTTTTCAGTCTAAAACTATTCTTTCTCTTATTAAGAAAGCAACAATAAAGACAGCAAGTTTACCATATACATAACAGCACATGCCCACTTTTTACTAGTTTTAATAGCGTATCTACTGCTTCCAAAAATTGCCCTAGGTCACCTAACATGGGAAGATTTTTGTAGAAGGTCCTTAATGGGTGTTTTCAGGACAGCATAATTGCCTGGGGCTTGATAAAAATGAAAAGCAGCAGCCTCAAGGTTACTGAATAATGTATGGTTGCATGGTTGACATATATATATGTATATATATACAAAAAGCCAAGCACCAGCTAAATCACAATTTTATTATTTTTTTTCATTACTTCATTAACAAATTTTTGAGAATCTATAATGTGCGAGGCTCTGTACGATTACCTAGATCTTATCATGAGTACGACAGCAGAATTCTACCCATTCAGATGCTCATAGTCGGGAGGGGCTGGGTAAATGGGGCCGGTGGGGAGGGGCAAGGAGAATGTAATCAGCAGATCCTTAATTCCCATGGGTTTGCTATTGTCTGAAAAGAGTTTATTTTTTCTCAACATCTAGGGTCTGTACATTCTGTTTCCTTTGAATCTCACAATACTTAATTACCTTTCTGGCTACACGGTGAATTCAGTGACTTCATATTGCCAGGTCTGGGTCTACTTTAATGAGCCAAGCTTTCAATGGCGATCTAATTTTCAGAGCCTTTGCAGGGTTCTTTTGGTCTTCTGAGTTTATCTTGTGCCACTGGGCCTCCTACTAGTGGCTGCAAATGCTGCCTGAGGGACAGGTGGTGCTTACCCAGCAGTCGTGCCTGGTGCCTCTAGGCAGGTAGGGACACAGTGCTTGTGTGGTAGGATCTCCAGTGGTAGGTCTGGTAGGGAAGGAGAACTCCTCCCCAGTCATTATTCTCAGCCAGACTTCTTATACGTCCCCCTTGCTAGCTATGCCAGGCTTACCTGCTGCTGTTGGTGAGACTCCTGTTTCATTTCCTAGAAAGGGGGGTGAGGGGGGGATGGGCAAGCCTACCTGGATGCTTTCTGTTGCTAGGTTGGGGTTTGGAAAATGCTGGGCCCGGGGCCACTTTCTTCTTTTGGGTGGAGGATTGTAAGATTCCCTGCTGCTGTGTTCCTTCAGTCCAGATATCCCAAGCTAGTTTGCCGTCTGTTCTCGTCCCACCTCTTGGACTTCTTTGATTTCCATTTGCATTATCTCTAGGCTTTAAAGTTATACTTAGTGGGGCAGACCAGGGGAAGTCCAGTCTGTGGCATCTTGTCCAAACTGGAAATCCAGTCTTTTTAATGGGCTACAGGCCCAGAGTGATGTGTCTCCCATAATTCCTCTACTCTGATCTCCTACTAATCTGCCTAGTACTTACTTTTGTCCAGTCCCACTGTCTTTTTCTGTTTCTAAGCATGTTAGACATGGTCCCACGTTAAAGTCTTCATACGGTTCCTTCTTAGAACTTTGTCTCTCCAGATATTTGCTTGGCCAACTCTCTAGCTTCCTTCATTTTTTTTGCTCAGACATCACATTCTCAATGGTATTTTCTCTACCCAACTGTCTGTCCCTCAATACTGTCCACCACTCAATTCTTTAGTATTTCACAGGTAAAAAGACAAAGCATACTTGTTTTTCTTGCTACTATGATAAGAGAGAACTATGAGCTCGCACAATCAGTTTCTCCAGGCAGAGCAGAGAGCAGACTGTTAGGTTAAACTTATACAGATTTTTGGGAGCATGAAGTTCAGGGATTGGACGAATTTCAGAGGCATGAATTTCATCAGTAGAACCAAGGTTACTACACAAGACTGCTATTTTGGGGGGAATGAGTTCCTTCCTGATTGGCTGATTTTCAGAAATAAGGGACTGACACTGATTGGTTGGTTTGTAAAAGTGTGTTTACTGAGGTGAGTTGTCCTGATTTATTGGAAGTTGTATTGTTACTAGAGCTACAGAATAGCCAGCCTTTTCCTAGGACTGTGGAACTTTCTTTACATCCCACATGCTCAGTCTCCTTTATCCTATTATATCCTTTCCCCTTATTGTACTTATCTATCACCTTCTAATGTAATAGATGTTTACTTACTGTGCTTACTGTTACTGTCTGTCTTCCTTTGCTAGATGTAAGCTTCGCAAGTCAGGTTATTGATTGTTTTGTTTCTGAATGTACCTCAGTTTTCTAGACCTCTTCCTGGCACACAAATATTTCTTGAATTATTGAATTTTTGAATGGTACCCACCCATGCAAGAGTATGAAAGTCCAATTAAGTATATACCTTTCTCTCCTTGGACAGTCCTGTGCTGCCTGCAAATATGTATTGATATAATACATATAATATTTTAGTTAATATTTTAAAATTTTGAATCTCATTTGAGGGTGGATCTAGGATTGGGGGCTCACTTCAAGAAAATTAAAAAAACATACAAAAAGGCGCTTGGGAAGAGCCCTGGCACATGGAGCCCTGAGTCTTCAGCTTCATTCATTCCAGCTCTCATGGTGGGAGACAGACACTGCTCTCTCTCTCTCTCTCTCTCTCTCTCTCTCTCTCTCTCTCTCTTTTAAAATATTTTTATTGATTTCAGAGAGGAAAGGAGAGGGAGAGAGAGATAGAAACATCAATGATGAGAGAGAATCATTGATTGGCTGCCTCCTGCATCCCCCCTACTGGGGTCAAGCCCAAAACCATGCATATACTCTTGAATGGAATCGAACTCGGGACTCTTTAGTCTACAGGCCAGTGCTCTATCCACTGAGCCAAACCAGCCAGGGCCACTCTCTTTCTTTATCATTTTTGAAGGAATTTCAGACAGTAGCAAACAGGGGAAATGCTGATAACTCCCTGGCATAAACCATAATGTTGAACAGACAAAATTAAACTCAGAGGTAAAGAGAAAAACAAGAAAGAACAAATTGATTTTGTCAATGTAGTACAAATTAAAGTGATTTATCTGGGCCATTTAAGGTCACTTGATTCTATGTTGAACCAAGAAATTTCTTCAGCTTTGGCATGCAACCGATACCTTTCAAATTTTTTGTTAAAATCAAAGGAAGGCTGGAACAGAATCACAGTATTTGAAGCAAATAGCAATAGAAGGGAAAAGAGAGGCTGAAGACATTAATGTAATATCCACAGCCTCAATTGTGTGTCAATGTATCTCTCTCCAACACCCCATTATCTATCCAGTCACATGGTGCTTTGTTTAATTCCTTGTTTAATGTAAGTCTTCCCAACTAGACTGTGAGCTTCCAACTTTCCCCTGCTTTCTCCCAGCACTGGCAATGCTGCTGGCACATGAAAGTGCTCAATTAATAATTGCTGTGTGGATGTGTTCTATGAATGAATAAATGAATTGAAGAAAACTTGGCTCTCTTTAGAATCGTTCTCTTGGCAGAGCATCTCCCTATTCTTCTTTTCTTTATTTCAGTTATTTCTACATCAAGAATTCCTTCTGCTCCTTATGCCCGAGGCTACAAGGGCTAAATCCCTTTATGGGAAATCCCCTAATAGCAGTCGCCTTAATTAGAACCAATTTGACTATCAAGACATCTAGTCTGTATTTTGTCCTTCTTATCACCTTCATTTTCTTTGTAATATATAAATAAATGCAGAGCAAGAGGAATTTAAAAAATATGAGAATATCCACTCTTTACCTAATCTAAGCATATACTTGGCCAAGTAACTGTAAAACTTTTGATATTTTCACAGGAAAATCAGTGACTTGTCGTCTCTGAAGTTGGTACCTTTGTTTATTTGACATATTTTCCATAATCATGTTCCCAGCGATTTTGGAGGTCCCAGGGTAGAAAACATTTGTCTTCCCAAAGGTTGAGAAGAAGTATCACTTGCTTCTTGATTGTTTGGCTAGAGAGGAAGTTTTATGAAATGTCCTCTCTATTTTTAGAACATATTTAACATTAGTAAACTTGTTGATAATTGTGCCAACACTTAAGCTATTATTTTTCTAAAGGTCCTATTCTATTGGGTGTGCCTTTTAAATGTAACTTCTTTAAAACTTGAGTTCAAAGGACCACCTGTCCTTTAACCAAGATGCAAGAACTTTGGGATGCTGTGAAAACATGGCCCATTCTATTCCTGGTAATTCTGGCCCAGGACAAGTTTCTTCTTCAACACTCCCTGTCCTTTGTTGTCATCTCTCTTCTCAGGGTCCTTCTGATGCCCAGCTTTGTATTTCCTGCCATAGACATGTCCTGAGATCACCTAAGCATATGATTCATCTCTCAGAGGAAGCTGGTGAGAATTAATTATCCTTGCATGTGATTATGGATGATAATACATTCTTCCCAGTTATGATGCTGCAGCTTAGCAGGGGACTTTTAAAATATTCTCACTTTGCAGATATATTTTTATTTATTTATTTATTTATTTATTGATGTTTTACAGAGAGGGAGAGAAACATCTATCGGTTTGTCTCCCGTAGGCACCCCAATTGGGGATTGAGCCTGCAGCCTAGGTATGTGCCTTGACCGGGGATGGAATCTGAAAACTTTTTTGGTGTCCAGATGATGCTCCAACTAACTGAGCCACCCAGCCAGGGTACAGATATGGCATTGTAATAACCAAATATATAATTTCACTAAAAACACACAACAACCCTACGAAGGTGGTGTGCCTGGAAATATTATGCTGATTTTTATAAATGACAACACTATGGTTCTGGGGGCTAAAGAATTTGCTAATGGTGACACAGGTGATGGTTTGTTATATCAGACTCCATCTTAGTGAACTGGAAGAAGATTCCACATAGAAAGGCCTGGGAATTGTGGGCGGCCTCCAGCTGGCAATAAGAAGCAAGGGTCCTTAATCCTCCAACCACAAGGAAATGAATTCTCCCAACAATAGGGATGAGCTTGGAAGAAGATCATTCCCTGTTCAAGCCTCCAAATCAGTCCAAAACCTGGGCTGCAGTCTGATGAGATCTGGAGCAGAGAGGCAGCTGAGCTGAGCCTGACCCATAGAAACTATGACATGAAATGTCTTCTGTTGGAAGCCACTAAATTTGAAGTAATTTGTTACACAGCAATAGAAAATAAATGCACCTACTAAATCAGTGCTTCTCTATCTGTGTTAATCCGTGATCCCTTTTCATAAATGTAAATATACATTATTGCCACTCCTTAAATTTCATGCAAAATACAAAGTAAAAATAAATGAAATACTTTGATAAAACAAAATAAAATAAAAGCAATGGCATAAAGAGCTGCTTTGTTTTCAAATATATACAGCTCTATTTCTAATTTTGATATTTGCCTTAGTGTCCCTATGAATTTCAAATTCAGGCATATCTCAGATATGGTGGGTTCAGTTCCAGACAACCACAATAAAGCAAGTATCACAATTAAGTGAGTTACAGGGTTTTTTGGTTTACATATGAGGGTTATGTTACACTACTCTGTAGCATATTAAGTATGCAATAGCATTATATCTCCAAAACAATGTGTATACCTCAACTTAAAAATATTTTATTGCTAAAAATTGCTAACCATCATCTGGGCCTTCAGTGAGTCATAATTATTATTCTGGTGGAGGATCTTGCCTTAGTAACATCAAAGATCACTGATCACAGATCACCATAACAAATAAAATAATTAAAAGTTGCGAGAAATGTTATACAGAGACACAAAGTAAGCAACTGATATTGGAGAAATGGTGCTAATTGACTTGCCTGATGCAGAGTGGCTGCAAACATTCAATTTGTAAAAAACGTAATATATGGGAAACACAATAAAGCCAAGTGCAATAGAACGAGATATGCCTATAGGTTGCCCAGTGTCACAAAGCTAGCTTGTGGCTGTCACCATCATGTGCTGTCTCCTTTCTAAACAGCTCCTTCAACTTTCTTGAAGACACCATACCTAACACTATGGAGAGCACAGCATAGTCAGCCAGCACAGGGTCTGCAGGACCCAGGTTTTCAAGAGTCATTTGGGGGCATTGGTTAAGGATAGATATTCCCCAGCGTCCAGTGCAGGAACCTGAGATTCTGTTTGTTAAGTAAATGCCCATGTAAGTCCTGTGATTAGGCACATTTGGGAGACTGGAACTATGAGAAATACTGGTTAACTGTTTAATTGACAGATAAATTGATGTGTAGATATTCAACTGTTTAATTGCTAATATGCACACTCAGCTTCCAGAATGGGTTTCAGGGAAAGTTTAATCAGAGAACATCTGCATTGAAATGCACCATCAGTTAATTGTGGGAGGAACCATATGTGCTGAATATATCATACAGTTGACCTATAAACTTTTATTTTTGAAAATAAGAACCATGGGAGATGGAAGTGTTAATACTCATGGTATAGACTTTTGAAATGTCTCATTGCTAATATTGTTAATGAGCATGTCCACCAATCCTAACAGCAAGGCAGGCAGAGGAGAACTGGGCCGCTCAGGATGTGAAGGGGATTAAACAGAGGAAACAATGAAAGGGCACACTCTATGGCTTCTTGGTTCCTAATACAATTTCAAAATCAGAGTTTGAATCCCCTCTGTATTAACTGAGTGGTCCAACAACAACAAGAAAAGATTTTAAAAGGTTTTTTATTTTTAATTGCTCCCTAGACCTTGTGGTTAGCAAATAGGTTTTGCCAATTTTGATAAATTTGTTGCAAATGAATTAGGAACATGTGGACTATAGGCATTCATATTTTTGAATAGGGGAAAGGTGTTTGGCAAATACATTTGGTTAATGCCAAAGTCTAAAGGTTTCAGAAATAGTCTGTGGTATTTTCAGAAAGCAAAACATTTTTACTCAGTCAGCAGTCTAACTTCAATTTATATAATGCTTATTCAGCCTTAGCCCAAATTAACAGAAAGGATCATACTGCAAAATAATTTTACTAACTGATGAGCACTGACTTGATTGGTCTCTTCTATTCTTAGTCAATCACATCCTCATTAATACTCAGTACACCTCCCAGACCCTCCCCCTCACACACACACATAATACAATACAGGACTAGCACAAAGGTAAGTGGTTTCAACTTCAATACTTATCTATTGTCACATCTTCCCACTGATTGGTAAATCTTCAATAATTGCAAATAATAAACAGAATTCTGCATATATCCTCCAGTGTATGTTATTTTAAAGAGCAATTAGTATCATAAAGTTAATATAATGCTGAAATATAATACGCAGTTCAAATCATATTATAATTGTACAGCTAAAGTGACATTATATAAGGAAGAACAGTATTTTATCTGGTGAATAACAGACTCAGTTTTTCCATTTTTAATTTGTTATATGTTATTTTTATATCCCACCCAATATTAGAGCATTTTCTGAATTATCAGTTATTTTACCTATCCTATATAATAGAAGCCTAATATGCAAATCGACTGAACAGGGGAACAACCGGTGGAATGACTGGTTGCTATGGCATGCACTGACCACAGGGGGGCAGACGCTTAATGCAAGAGCTGCCCCCAGGGCGCAGGGCCCAGGCCAGCCAAGGCGGGTGCCAGTGGGGGCCCCCCAAATTACCCGGCCAGTCGTCCCGCAGAGGGAGGCAACCAACAGTGGTGGCAGGAGGCGGGGCTGTCCAGTGAGTGGGCGGCGGTGGGCAGCGGGGCTAGCCAGCAAGCGGCGCAAGGCTGGCCAAGGGGGTGCCAGCAGGGCCGCTCCCCGGCAATAGACCCACTGGTCACCCCACAGATTGGCCCTGATCGCCATCCAGGCCTAGGGACCCTACCCATGCATGAATTTCATGCACCGGGCCTCTAGTATAATATAACATGAATTTTTTTAAATTGGTAAATTTATGCCAAAATAACCCATAATTCTGAATATTTAATCACATGATACAAACATTGCAGGAACTTCAGTTACTTATGTTAAAAAATAAAGTAAAGCTCCATTTTGTATGGCAATTAAGTTTTAAATGACTATATGAGATAAAAATTGCATGTAGTAAAAACCATCTTTAACTACCTTCACTAGGCCATCCAGGGCAAGAAGCCTTTTACTGTATATAATTGCAGCAGAGTCCTTCAGCACATTACAGTTAGTGAACTGCTGAACTAGACCTAAGGAAGGAACAAAGGAGAGTTATTGTGCAGAGATTCTAACAGCCAGATCAGATCCTTCTGCTGCTATGATACCTGTGGTGTCCCCCTGGGCCGGAGAGGAAATGAGAACATTATAAAATGCTCCTCCTTTGTTTAGGAGCTCTTCCTTGATTTACTTTTACTGTTTGTCTTTTATAACATTAACACCTGTTATCAGACATGTTTTGGGTGAACTCTGTGTCAATAGTGAGCTCACATCCTAGAGAGGGTCAGGTTCTAAAGAGAAAACTTCAGGTAAAGTGCATTTAAATGGGACCCTTCAGATTTAATTAACTTGAGGGAGAACGTCAATTAAAGTAAGTGTTTGTTTTTGTATTAGCACCTGTGGTAAAAAAAGAAGTCCACAGAAATGAAGAAAAGTATGGGGGGTGGGGGAGGGTTAATGCTTTCATTAAACAAAAAATAAATAAATAATTCATCAGACATTGAAGTCATGTTATGAACTTGCAAGGAGAAGCCAGTCAGTAGATCATGAAGAAGACATGTCTCAAGATTACAAATGCACACAAATCACCTGGAGGCCCTGTTCAGTTGCATAGTGGGGCCTGAGATTCTGCGTGTCTGACCAGCAACCAGAGGATGCTGCTGGTGGTCCCCAAACCATGCTGAGTAATGCAGATGACCCACATGGAACCAACTCCCAGTGATTCCTAAGTCACACTACTGCAGATGGAGACTAAAGGATGATAGCAATCACAAACCAAAAAACCACAAACACAATAATAATAATTAATTGATCCTTTGTTTTAATATACAGTCAGCAGTTTTTATGTTCTGTATTTTCAGACAAGTGTTATATTAGATTCACATGATCAAATCTGACATTCTATAGAAATCATATAGAGGGACGTGTTGTTGTTTTTTTGGAATGAAGGCTAATATTATGTAAACTAGGGGCCTAGTGCACGAAGCTGTAAACTAGGGGCCCTCAGCCTGACCTGCACCCTCTCCAACCTGGGAGTTTCTGTCTGTCTTTGCAATCATATGAGCGAATTGTCACACCCCCAGTTTGGTTTGTTGCTCACAGAATAATAGAGGCATTTTTTTTTTCTTTGAGTCATTGGTGGAGATTTCCTGGCAGTTTTAGGATATCTTCCCTTTAATTTTTCCTAGATTTTCCTAATTTTTCCTAATTTTTCCTGATTTTACTTATGTCTCTCACCTTTGTTTTCCCTCCATCCCCCACCGCAACAGTAACTTGCTCCAGGCTCATTTTGCTCTAGTGTCTAGGACAGGGACCCTCAAACTTTTTAAACAGGGGGCCAGTTCACTGTCCCTCAGACCGTTGGAGGGCCGGACTATAGTTTAAAAAAAAACTATGAACAAATTCTATGCACACTGCACATATCTTATTTTGAAGTAAAAAAACAAAATGGGAACAAATACAATATTTGTATTTGCATGTGGCCCGCAGGCCATAGTTTGAGGACCCCTGGTCTAGGACAGTGGTTCTCAACCTTCCTAATGCCATGACCTTTTAATACAGTTCCTCATGTTGTGGTGACCCCCAACCATAAAATTATTTTTGTTGCTACTTCATAACTGTAATTTTGCTACTGTTATGAATCATAATGTAAATATCTGATATGCAGGATGTATTTTCATTGTTACAAATTGAACATAATTAAAGCATAGTGATTAATCACAAAAACAATATGTAATTATATATGTGTTTTCCGATGGTCTTAGGTGACCCCTGTGAAAGGGTCATTCAACCCCCAAAGGGGTCGCAACCCACAGGTTGGCAACCCACAGGTTGAGAATCGCTGGTCTACGAGACCCGACTGCCACCAGAACTATGATTCCCAGCATTCCTGGTGCTCCCCACATTCTTGGTTTTCCCTTCCTGCTCTGTCTCCATCCCATGGCCTCCCACTCTGCCACGTCCCCCCCAAGCCGCTGGCTCTCCCGCTCTGCTCTCCGCCCAGTGCCTTTGTTGGGTTAATTTGCATACTCACTCCTGATTGGCTGTGGGCATCACAGAGGTATGGTTAATTTACATGTTTCTCTTTTATTATATAGGAATAGATATGGGTCAGTGTGATATTTTTATTTCAGTGATGCTATTAGACAAATATGACAATGAAAACAACTTGAGAGCATGGAAGGTTTAGAAGCTTTTTATATGAATAATTTGCTATTATTGTTTAATTTAAGCTTTAATTTTATGTTCAATATAGTTATTTTATGATTATAGACTTGAATGAGGAAAAAACATAAGAAAATAAAGTCTTGTGCTTTGGTAAATTCATTAAGACAGCCACTCAATTTATGAAAAGTACAATAAAATAATCCTGTAATCATCAAACTTTTCATCAGAATTCACTGGTTATGTGATCGAATTTACTAACCAGTTTGATCAAAACAGGTCATCTTCCTCACAATACTAACACCCCTCTTTTTAGAAGCTTTTCACATGAAGTAACTTAATAAAAAATTGTCAAATAATTTTTGCTGATTCAGTTTTGCTGGAAATGGAATTAATAAAGTCTTTTAAATTGGATATAATTCAATAGATCTGAAAAGAACATAAAAGATTTTTAAGTAATAGAAAATAATAAAAAAAAGAAAATAGAATGGTTTATGTAGAACAGACATTAAATGCATAGTGTCATATAAATTCTAGGGAAGAAAATCTGTTCTGACAACTTACAATGCTAGATTGATTAGAAAAGATCTGGAACATTGCCAAGGTCTGTGAATGGCATGGGAAACAATTTCAAAGGAAAGGGGAAAAATTAAAAATAAAAAGCATTTTCCTCTGTATTGAAGAAAATTGTAGTATAAGAACAGACCAAGAGTTGTCGGAAAGTTGCCATGTGTTCCATAGAAGAAGAAACAACATTCAACAATATGTGTGATTATAACAGATACCAGTTCAGCTAATGTCTTATTGCCAATGTCAAGTGACTTGAAGTAGCCAGGAATAGCAATACAAGCTAATTTCTTGGATTTGTTTTTTTACCCTTGTGTGTAAAGGAATGGTAAATTGTTTTTGTAACATCTGATTGATGAACCTGATTTTTCCCCTTTCCCAACTTGCTTGTCATAAAAGTAATTTTAAAAAATTAAAGTCAATGGCATCCATGATTACTCATTGGATGCTTCACAGCCTCAAGCTAAGGGAACACAGATTTGTTTATAAAAATGTATCTGAACTCAGGGACCTGTTTAAGTAGATTGAAGAAATATACCTTCTACAGAAATGGTCCTCAAGCTTCAGGTGAGAGAGAATCCTCCAGGAGCTTGTCAAAATGCACACTCCCAGACTTTTACTCCAGCAGTTCTGATTCAGTAAGTTTGTGGTGAGGCTCATTAACTTACATATTAAACCAGAACCTGAGGTGTTTCTAACACAGGGGATTGTCAGAACTCATTTTAAGAAACACTGTCCTAGAACATGATGGGGAGACATCGCTGACCTCTACCCTCCTCCGCCTTCCCCTCCCTGGCCAGAGAATCAGCGTCCTGAAGGAAGTGTACCAGAACTCTATCGGGGAAGAAAAACGTTTGAGGACTACTTCCTACAGGATTATTTCCTTTTTATTTATTTCTTTTTTTCTGAAATCAGTGCAGAAGTAAAAATTAATTATATCCTTCAGTTCAGTTTATGGAACATAATAATTGTCGCAAAGTATCTCTCTTTTTCCCCTCCTTCTCTTCCCTCCTTTCTTTTTTCCTTTCCCTTTCTTTTTTCCTTCCTTCCTTCCATCTTTCCTTCCTTCCTTTCTTCATTCATTCCTTCCTCTTCCCTCTCTTCCTTCTGCATTCATGTCCTTTTATTTTCATTTCCATTAGTCATTTCTTTCCATCCCATAGTCAATCTCTCTAAAGCTTTTATTGTGAACTAGAGGCCTGGTGCACGAAATTCATGCACTTGTAGGGAGGGGATCCCTCATCGTGGCCTGCGCCCTCTTGCAGTCTGGGAGCCATCAGTCAGACATTCTTAGCACTCCCACCACTGCCGCTGCACTCGCCAGCTGTGAGTCTGGCTTCTGGCGCACTGACCACCAGGGGGCAGCTCCTGCATTGAGCATCTGCCCCCTGGTGGTCAGTGCACATCATAGCAACAGTCATTCGGCCATCTGGTCGATTTGCATATTAGCCTTCTATTTATTATATAGAATCTTTTGTTTGCATGCCTTGCAAAACTAGCATTGCTGTTTTGAGTTCCTGTATGTAAATTGCTTTAACTTACACTCTTTGTTCTTAAGCACCATGGTTTTAAGATACATCCTTCTTGCCATACATTTATTGAATCCATTGCTTTTATTTATTTATTTTTTTAAAATATATTTTATTGATTTTTTACAGAGAGGAAAGGAGAGAGATAGAGTTAGAAACATTGATGAGAGAGAAACATCGATCAGCTGCCTCCCACACATCTCCCGCTGGGAATGTGCCTGCAACCAAGGTACATGCCCTTGACCGGAATCGAACCTGGGACCCTTCAGTCCGCAGGCCGACGCTCCAGCCACTGAGCCAAACCAGTTTCGGCGAATCCATTGCTTTTAACAGTTAACTCCTGGGGTGGATCTACCACACTATCACAGTGATAGACACCCAGGTTCTCCAGTTCTCTGCTACCACAGAGAGAACTAATGCTGCAGTGGACACCCTTGTACATGTCTTCTTGGATTTGTGTGAGAACCTCCTTGGGTATATACCAAAAATGGAATATCCGGAGATTTCCCCTCTAAGGCAATGTCTTCTTCAGCTCACCTAGGACCACACCAACTGTATTTGCCACTCAGGGCTTTGTTTCCACAGCTTTAAAGAAGACCATGGATTAGCTTGGGTGGGACAGGAGTGTTTAGGAATGTATTTATTCTTCTTTGATATATTTAAGTTAACTGAATACTCACTATATATATTTGATAGTGTAAAGATAAATACCCTATTCTGTATATATAAGCCATTTTTACAGATGAAATACAGCTTGAGGTCATGTGATTAGTGACAGAATTAAGATTTGGAAAAAAGTCTATCTAATTCCAAATCCCCTAGAGAGAATAAAATAGGAATAATATTGTCTCTACAAGAAAAACATTACTTTGCTCTCTTGAGAATGAGGGAAAATAAATGTTCTTTCTCAGGAAATTCACACATATAGTTCTTGATTTGTTGGCGGAAAATAGTTCCTTGGCAAAATGAGTTTCTAAGCCAAGAGCCTGACACAGGGCTTTTGTGAGAGAAGACTGGAACTCCGAGGCGCAGGCCAGCGCTCTGAGTGAAAGCTGAGCAGCAGAAGCTTATAAAGAGAAAGGCTGTCCCCCCAAGGCTCCATCTCGCCCTTCCCTCGGGAGTTCCTTTAGTACAAGAGATGCACAGGGCACTGAGCAGCATCCTGAGGGTGAAGTAGCCCCAGTGACTCCCGTAGGAACACAGTGGGGAGGGTCAGAGAGGAAGCGATCATTTCCAGTTTAAGAACTCCTAACTCAAGGGTCTCAGCTCTTTGCACTTTGACATCTTATAAACATGAAAACCATTTCAGGGATGTCTTATGACAATGGCTGTTCATTTAGTATCAATTTTCAGTGAAATGTAATAACAACAAAAAGCAACAATGAATTTAGTAATACCGTCCTCTAATATTCAAGGGAAATTGATTCCAGGACCAACTGGGAACCAAAATAGTGGGTTCCAAAATCCATGATGCTCAAGTCCCTTATATAAAATAGCACAGAACATTCTGCCCTCTGCCTCCTGGGATTCCCAACTGAATCTAAAACACAGTTTTCCACCTGCGATTGGTTGAATCCTCAGATGCAGAATGGGCAGATGTGGGACCCCCAAGCCCTACACAACAACTGTACCTTAACTTCTATCTAACATTTTATAAATGCTGATAAGTATTTTTATTTTATTATTTTATTTTATCCTATGTTATCTTTCACTATTTTATTTTTTACTCTTGCTGGTTGCATCAGGAATGTTCGGGTGCAACACAGATAGTAGCAGTGGGGTGCTCTAAACTTCCCTTTAGGTGTTTTCATGTAAAAAGAACCAATTGCTTCTCTGCTCACTGCAACCTTCCTAGTAGTAGGGCATGGATGCGCCCAGTGCCTCTGCAGTGAGGCCACTGGTGGCTCTGGCTCAGGAGGGGGCTCCTAGGTGTTGACTTTGTCCTACTGGCCGCCAGGCTGCTTTGTCATGGCCTCTCCAGACAGGTCACAGGTGATGATGCCACTGGAGGCCTGGGAAGAATCTGAGTGCTCCAGGGGCACCAATACCATGGCCACGAGCGGGAGAGTGGACTTTCCAAAGACAAGCTCACTCACCAGTGACTTGGGCCTGCATGGCATGCCTCAGGTGGTGGGGGAAGACTTTCCCAAGATACCCTGCTCTTCCGCAGGAGCTGCTACTGGAAGTGGAGCCCAGGTGGCACCAGCACAAGTTGTGGGTGGCCAGGAGCGAGCCTCTTGGGGGATGGCTGCCACTCGCTTGGGTTGATGGAAACCTCCGTGTGAAATTGATTGTGCATGGCAGGGGCCTGGGGGTGGCTAGACCACCCAGCTCATTTGCAGACACCTCTGGAGGCTGCTCCACCAGGACAAACATGCCTTAGCGCAGGGTGTATATTTATCATACTATGTGGTATCTGTTTCCCTTATAGCCTAAAGCCCATGGTTAACGCTTGACAAGCATTTAGATTCCCAAGCTCTCAATATTATTTACTCTCTCCACCTGTCTACAAGAGATCATATCTTGGAAACCACAATTCTAAATGCCCCAAATCAATGCCCTAGTTGTACACATAACATACTACATTATATTGATATTTTAGGATATATATATATATATATATATATATATATATATATATATATATATGTTATGTTCATATTTCTAACCTCTTTGGTGTGGATGATAAACTCCCAGAAAAGACAAATCTTATATCACATTTTAATAACCAGGATGTTCAGGAGCAAAAACAATGCTTTGCAGAGAGCCCCACTAAACAGGGAGAATGTAAAACATGTTATTAAGCACCCACTCAGTGCTACCTAGGTGAGGTTGTATCCTCAGGCTATTGTGCCCAGAGGCACCCAAAGCCGGCCTGCCCTTCCTTGATCATATTAATTGTGACCACCTGGTCCATATGTTGTCTGATTTCTCCACTAGACAGCAGGGAGGACTGAGCTTTAAAACCAGGATTGTCAGACTGCAAAGCACTGCTGCTGGCCATCTCCTGTTGACATTGATCCCTCTGCCCTTGGTGAGAACCTTGGCAGAGCCATTATTTGCTGACTCTAATTGAAGAGTTTTCTTTCTCCTGAGACCAACATCTAGGGAAGGGAGGTTACAATCAAAGGATTTCTACAGCTTCTGAATTGTTTTCCAATTCCAACAATTGGCCTCTCACTAGTCAATTAAATAACTCTCAAGGGAAAACAATTCAATCGATTTTCCAACCTCTTTCCTTGTTGGCTCACACTGCTTTTAGGGTACCTTACCTTCTCTATAAAAGATGTGTCTGCAGACCTGGGGTGATTGGTTTCCAAGTAGCAGGCAAATTGCTTTGTTCCCAGAAGCAGCTTTGGGAGGTGGGAAGGCAATCAGAGGGGTTTATACAATGGTTGGCTCCTCTTCCACATCCCTGGGGTCCCAGGTGCCTTAACTTGTTTCTAGTTCACCCTGGCAGTGCTAAAGGTCACATCTCCCATATCTTTCACTTCATCTTTCACCAAGGCATTTCCCTGTCCCACAAGGTGGGTGGGAAGATGGAATGCTTTGGGCAGGCTGTGCAGGTGGGTATCCTGGCTCCTGTGAAATCTGGATGTAATAGATTTAAGTAAACAATTGATCCAAAAACCAGTTCAGTTGCTCTTCAATCAAAATTTATCCTAGGCCTCAAAGACCTTTAGAGGGAGTAAAGCCAAAAACTCTTTACCTGTAATTACATTCTGTCGATTTGTCTGAAGTTACTCCATTTTGTCACTTCAGGCCCGCACCAGCTCCCAGGAGACAATGCTGGGCTTTGTTGGTGTGCGTGGCCCCGGTGGAGCACTGGGTACAGCCAAGCAGACCGCAGACTGTGCATTTCACTGCAGGATACAATTCGTGCAGCAGAATCTGGCAACCATTATGAGGCTGAAATAAGCACATATAGGCACAGAACAAAGCGACCAAATTATGTGTTTAACATAATAGTAATTATAGAAGCTTTACAGGCATCATTTGGAACTATCTGCAACCATGAGTCCAGAGGGCTTCCTTCAGCTACGGGGACGCCGGGGAAGGAGCAGCGACAGGAAGTTGTGTGGAAAGTGGGCTCAGCCACCAGTTTTCTCTTTGTGTGTGAGCAATTGTTTTAAAGTTCGAATGTAACACTCAGTGTATCATCTGTCACCACAAATTACCCCTTAGATAGTTTACTATGAGCGCCAGCTTCTCTGGGGTACCTTTTGGATTTTAAAGTGGTTCCATCAAACAATGATTCTTTTTTCTTCAAGAAACACACACACACACACACACACACACACACACAAACCCACCTCATAGACCCAGACAACAGTATGGTGATTATCAGAGGGAAAGGGAGGTGGTAGAAGGTAGAAGAAGGTATAGGAGGAATAAATGGTGATGGAAGGAGACTTAACTTTGGGTGATGAACACACAAAACAGTATACAGATGATGTATTATAGAATTGTACACCTGAAACTTATCTAATTTTATTAACCTATGTCACCCCAATAAATTCAATAAAATGTTTAAAAAATAAAGAGAAATAAATTATCCAAAGTGGCTTGTTACATGTGGTTTGAATTTTGTTGTAAATGCAGAACAAAGGGTCTGAGAGTTTTTTTCATTATCTGAGCTGTGTGGCTCAGAGGAAACATGAGATACTCACTATTCAAATGAGAATATTTCCTTGCCTTTCATTTTCGGTTTTATTTCTGTATACCCATGACACTTCAGCAAGCAAGCTGCCTTCTCTGGAAGCACCATCTGCTTTTTCTTTGTAACACTGACAGCATCTGAGAGAATACCTCCTCACTCCTAGAAATACATGTTGGGTGAGGGGAATAGTGTTGTTAATTATATGTAAGATATATATCTGTGTGTGTACTTTTTTGCTTGTTTGTTTTAATACTAGCGCATAGATGTACAAATAAGGAATTTGATCTCAGTAAGACAACTAAGCAAAAGCCTCCAACCCAAGTTTCTCCCATGTCTCAAATCCCTTCTCAGTGCAATAGGATGTAACTTCCAGGAGCATGGGGTTTATAGTCTGTTTGCTCATTGGTGTATTCCTGGCATCTAGAAGAGTGGTGTTTAGTAGGTGCTAAATTAATAGTTGTTGAATGAAGTAGTGTGAATAGCAGTGCTTCTCCTGTTATTTTTGTGTGCTTGGTATGTAGCAGTCAACTCTCCCTGGCTGTGGATGTCTTATACTGTCCATATCTCAGTGTGGTTGTGATCCCCTTTTGCCCAATATTAACATACATTGTTCTAGGTGATGGTGCTGGGGTAGAAGGGATGCCTGCTCTGATTTGTGCTATATTTTACTAGATGGCAAAGCACAGAAGCTTTGAGGCCATCTCTTATGAGATGTCTGGCTGCCCTACCAACACTCAAGAGTCACTTAAATTATCACCAGTGAGCATCAAGCTTGGACCCTGGCCTTAGGACTTTTGCTGTGTGAATATATGGGTAGCAGAAGAAATTGAAACCTATTGTCTATTAAGATGACTAATACTAAATTGCTGCCATAACTCAGAAAATCTGTAAAAAATACCCTCCCAGGTCCAGGTTAAAATAGCACAGCATAACTGGCCACGGAACAACAGCTGTCAGACAGGCCTGATGTTCAGCAACTGGAACTGGACTATCTCATTTCAGAAGACATTTCCGAAAGAGGCAGGGAGCCAGATCGGCTGGTCTTCAGGTTTCCATGGTGGCAAGGACTCATGTTCACATACTGGACTCGCAGAAACTTGACAGCAGCAGGCTGTTTGGTTCTTCTTGACAGGGACACAGAGAATACAGTGAAAGATACTGAGACCATCCATGATATCACTATAGGCCAATAGACACATGAGATAGACACATGATAATATTTTTAGGGGATGCTCTAATCAGAAATTTTTTATGATTTTTCCCACTCTATAGGATGGAATCCAGAATTATAAGCAATGTTTGTAAAAATCTGAGCCAAACATACCTCCTTAGATGGAAGTCTCTTTGCCCATCCACAGCCACTCTGGAAAACAGTCACCATTCACTAAACACCCCACCATGGTACGCTTACCATGTTGTTTGATTGGAATGCCCTCGACCATGGTGGTTAACGTTCTAGTAAAGGTGCTGATGAGTTTCTCTGTGGACACATTAAACTTGAAGTACTGATGGTACAACTAAGGGCAATTATGCAGTAAGGAGCTGGGGAGGTAGTCTGGAGCTGGAGAGGAACATTAAAGAAGTGTCCACCTCTTCAATGTATGTGAAGGAATGGGGTGAATGAGGTCATGTAGGTGAGTGTGTAGAGCAAGAAGAGACAGGACAATGAGTTTATGGGATAGGCAGAGGAATTAGTACCTGTGAAGGAGACCATGAAACTATGAACAGAATAAAAAGAAAATGGGATTCTGAATAATTAGCTAATATTTTTCAAATGTCACCTATGTGGGAGAGCTCTTGTTAAGCACTGTGTGTTGGTTAACTAATACAAGAACGGTGTGACATAAGATGGGGGACACTGAGGCACAGAGGGTCCAAGTAACTTGACTAATAGTATCAGCTAGTAGGTAGCAGGGTTGAAATTAAACACATAAGATTCCAGATCAGTACCCTTGTATCTTCTATAATATCTCTCAAAAGTAAAATGAGAAAAAGAGAGCCAAGATGGAGAGAGTGGCTCACCTTTTCACAATGCCACATGCTCCAGAGAGGTCAATTACGATCATGAATAAACACACCTTGAGTTACTGTGGGGAAGCATGAGACTTGGTTAGAAAGTTTGTAAGAAGGACATTCTGAGGAAAGGGAAGTGTGTGGAAGGCCACCTGTCCTGTTTATCAGAATTCCGACTTAGGGGAGACTTAGGGGAGTGCCAAAGGTGGTGTCCCTAATTATTCCTTGACCTTTCCAAACAAGCCTGTGCATGTGCAGACCCCCAGGTATTCACTGGAATCCTTATGCTTAATCTTTTGGGTGTCTTTGCTTAAAAGACACTACAGCCACATGTGTCCTCCCAAGATTACTTACCCTGCTGATTGTATCTAAAAGATAAACTTTATTGCAAACTGCTGCTACAATAAAAGCTTAACGAGGCAGGCAATCAAGGCTGCCTAGTTCCTTTAGCCAGGCTGTCCCTTAGCCCTCTCTTTCACAGCAAACGTTGTGTTGGAGTAATCCATTCATCCGTCGCTCAGGGTCTGCTGGTCAGCCCCGGCATGATACCATTGGATTTGATAACTAGGAAGATACTGGTCTCAGCACGAGTCTTTTTAGTGGACTTGAAGCAGTAGAAGTTTAAGCAAATGAACTGCAGGGTACCTTATAGTCCATACATTTCTTTATTTACCACAGAGAGTAGTTTCAGGACACTTAAATATGTATTCAAAAGGTACTCATTCTCTGAATGTTGCAAGAGTAAAATTGAGCACAAGACTTCAACTCCCCTATAACTTCCAATTCTATATTCACTTTAATTGTGTAAAATAGTTCATGATGGCGATACAAAGCTATATAGCTTGAGTAACAAGCAGGATAATTATCACCATTTTGTTTGTGTACATGGGAGATAGTGAGGGAGGCAAGCTATAAAGCTTTTAAAGATGAGAAAATAGAGGTACAGAGAGATTAAGTAACTTGCTATGGGGGGGGGGGGAGCAATTTCCTAGTTATCTTACCAAAACTAAAAATTTAATTTAGCATTCAATGCTAGAATTTTTTTTTCTCTCTGGCTGATTCTGAGGGGAAAGAGAGGGCTTATAGGATGAGTAAGAAAGACCTCCTTCCTTCCCCCAGAAACCTGCTCTTCTGGTTTTGCTTAGGCTCAGAAAATGAAGGAGCCTCTCTTTTTGGCAATGATCTCTGCCCTAGTCTTATGTCATGAAGGGTCTGCCTGGCTTCTTTGGCAGCCACCACACGCACTAGCTTGCAACATGACTCTCTTCTTTGATGTTGAGACCAATTTGAATGGAAGGAGATTTCCTTATATGAGATTTCCTCAGTAATTCAGGCTGGGCAACAGCTTGACGTTCTTCACATTATAGTGCAAATTTAAAAGTCACCAACTAATCACAAGTAGTTATGATTTTATTTTATGTGTTTAAAAATACATGTAACTCGCTGGATGATAATCCTTTATGTCTTTTCAGTTGTACAGCTCAAATACCCTCTGCTAATTGTAAACAACATCTGGGTTTTAGAAAAGCATTTAAAAGAGCAAAATTCAAAAGCAAATGACATCAAAACCCTTCACTAGAAAAACCTGTCTGTTTTAAAAAGTAGTCTAAAGTTCAATTCTCACCTGGTTCGAAAACAATTGAATTCACCCTATCCTGTGTGGGACTTTAAAACGGAGCAGGCAGACAAACAAAAGGAAAAATACAACATGTGTAAGTGATCACCAAACCCAGCTCACTTCCAACTAAAAAAACATGCCTTGTACACAGGTCACAGAACAAATCAGACCAAACCAAAGTGCTGAGGAGAGTCACAATTTAAAGGAAAAGAACCCCAGAGAGATCTTCTGCAAGATCTAATGGATTGGAACCTAGGCTGTTTGAAATAGCCAAGTTAATAACATTAATAATAATCACGCGATAACTCTGAAAACTACAACAGGGGGATTAGGCCAAATGGGGAGGCAAGGGACTAAAGAAGAGAAGGGACTTTCCACGGAGTTTGTGAAAAAACTAAGTGGTAGTGTGTGTGGGGGGGAGGGGGGGAGGGGAGGCGGGGGCGGGGGGGACAGGGGTGGGGAAGGGTGTTGATTTATCCCACAGGAGTGACATTTCTCTACAAGGGATTTTTTTGTAGCTGCATTTTCTACAAAAAATAAATAAATACTGGAAATAGTTCCTTCTGGAGAGAATGAAGCCAGTTCACTATTGAATTTTGATTGAAAGGTTCAATGAACAGGTGGGAGAAAAGGTGTTTTTTTTGTACAGGGACCCATAAGAATATGTGGGAAGGAGTCTGGCCCAGTGAATTTGAATTTTTCACCCATTATCTTCATACATATGGTGGAGTGTTTCCCATTAAACACATGTTATGGACTGTCCCTCAGTGATGCAGCCAAGTTGCTCAAAATCAGTGATTCTCATATTGGCTTCAATGGACTGTTTGTGAGAATTTTTATTGATTTCCAATTGTATCAGCATGCCAGCCCCAAAGTAGCTCACGAATAACTCAGGACACAAACCTGTCTCTGCCCTGCTTCCATCTAAACAGCAAGAGTCCTGGCAGGGATCACACCTTTGGTCAGTTAGCAGTGTTAAGTCCCCCACTGTTTCGTGCTTCACGGGCACGCTAATCCCTGGGAGATTGAAGCACGCGTGTTGCTGGAGAAATTAGTGGGCCAGGTTTCCCAGACATGAGTGGGCGTCAGGTTCTTGGGGTACCGCTGACATAAGCATTTCCAGAAGCCCCCAGGGGAGAATGAGATGTGGTAAAAGGCTTTCATTGTGTGAAGTTACATCCTATAAAGACCCTTGCCCCTTAACAGAGTCTTGAAATTGTAGAAACTTCCAATTTTATCCAAATAAATCCATCTCTAATACTCAAATACATGAAGGAAGGTTTTTGTGCTTCCTGAATAAGGATGCCAAAGAATTTATAAAGATATTGCTCTAGAGATGAACAGCTGAGTTCCAAAAGATTTCTTCCATTTTATTCCTAATGCAAAGTCCCATTAGGTAAATGAGTACTTGTGCTTTCGTTCTGATGCATAGTTACTTTGCATCTGTGAAAGCTTATACATTGAAAACTTCTTAAGTAGCAATTTGTGACCTAAATCTTCAGAAGCATCACATGGAAAGGGTTGAAGGAAAGGCCTAGATGAAAAGAGAGGAAAGGCAAAGTTTACATAAGTGGAAATTTTGTTTAGGTGAGGAGTCACCAGCAGACCAATCAAGATGTACTTTTCAGGAACCAATTAACCATCTAAGCATGGTTTGAGATGCCCTGGGGGTGGGGGTGTGGGGTGGGAATACCATCATCCTGATTTTGTGTAGTCTACATTGTTACTGGGGAAAGAAAACTAAGGCACTCAAAGCGATTAGCAAGAAACACTGACCACAGTCTGAAAGTTCAGGAAGAGTGTGAGAGCACAAACACCTTCCTGACCTGGGTTTTCTGAGAAAGCAGAGCTGACTTCTTGAGCTTGGAAACAACCATCCATGGCCTGAAGATGGACCTTTGGGAATTTGCCCAAAGAGCCTTGTGGAGAAAATCAAGCCCTGGGCTCGATGGCTTCTTCTGAACCGGTTTCAGGCTGCCTCCCCAAGTACAGAGAAGGCAAATGGCTCTGTGGCCTACTTGATTAAATGCTTCATCAGGCAGACAGGCCCCTGGGAGCTGTATGCAACATTTTATTGCCTTTCAAGGCAGTTGTTTCTCATTGTATAGATGTGCTTGAGTGGATAAATAATCTAGAGTTCCAATGCCAAAGGCTAATTTGCTCTGGCTTGGGAAATCTCTGTTTTTTGAACCCGTAAGCAGCATGAATTATATTGATAGGTTTGCATGTTTCTGGCTGACCACCAAGGGCCCCCCTTCTAGGAGGATGGGAAAGTTGTCCAATGAAGTTTTCTCACAGAATTGACCACTGACTATAAACTGAAATGGCTACAGTGAATACTTAGCCTTCCCCATGCAGTCTTAATTGGGTTGGCAATGTGTGTAATTACCATGATGGCAGAGGGGCCCTGTGATGTTGAGTGAAGGGCAAGCTGCTTTGGCAATTTGCAGACAGCCTCAAAACAAGTCATTTTCTGAAAAACCGACCACCATTGAACTCACTGTGCAGAGGTACATTTTGCTCTGCTTGGACTTTACATGACTTTCAAAATATAGTGCTTTCATGTCTTGGAAATAGGAACTTTTGGGAAGTGAATGCTTTCTGGTTAAGAGGATTTTGTCTTTCAAATGCTGTTACTAAAGTTCAAAGCATGTAAGTCTCTATCAATGGGTTGCAAACCACTGTAATACAACACTTATCCAATTTGCAAAGATAGTTTAAAAAAAATTATCTCAAGGGAAAAAAAGAAAGCTTCACAGAGAGAGCCTACCCAGGAATAAATTATAAAGATCCCCCATGAACATTAGGGCTACATAAACTTAAGTGTAATTACCACCTTGGTAGGAAAAGAGAGTCTTTATTTTTTTACCCTTTCACCTAAAGGCTATCTACTCCTAGAAGTTCATGAAAGGGCATTGGCAGAATCTAACCTCTATTTTGTGCAAACTACCAAAGTTAAATTATACATATCTCTAAGAGCCTGCAAAGCCTTCTTTATAAATGCCAATTTCCAGTCCAATCATCAGTGAAACCTCAAGTCAGTGTCAAATGCTTGTAAATAATATTGAGGTTCTTCAGTTAAATGCCTTTTACAAAGATAGGTTTCATTATTTCCCTCTTTGATTCTTTATAGAGGAGAGCTAAAGGAGAGTCTGCAAAAATAAAGGGAATGTTGCAAAAATAAACCTTCAGAAGTGCTTCAGCTCTTCAAGAAATTAATGAGCTAGATTCTTTCAGGGAGTCCAGTCCCTCATGAGAGTATATTACATGGTTGAAACCTATAGTAACTTATTCAGAATCCTGAGGTATCAATAAATTATGAGCTTTCAGGACTCTTGGTATACATTTTCTTTTATCAGGATTAATACGAAACAATAATATTGCTCAAAGTAGTGGGAGAAGGCTCAACGGCAAAGGCCAAAATAGTGAAACAGAGGGATGTGCTTAGAAGGTCCTTCCTGAGACTCCCCTTTCTTCAGCTAGCTCTCTTGCTAGCATGCAATTCAATACCCTGAGAACATTCGTATGCTAAAGAAGCATGTTCATATGTACCCATCTTTGTACTTCCATATGCTTAGCATGACTTTTGCTTATTAATTGAAAGTGCTCAAGGAGACAGGGATTATTATTCAACGTATCCCCAGAGCTAGTTCTCTAGAGAGAGCCTTGTTGCAATCTTTCTGATGTGCTTCAAATTAGGCAACTTCTATTTCTCTTAAGAAGAGTCTGATGTGATCGGAGATATTGCCGGGCTGATTGACACAGTGTAGTCTCTTCCCTCAGGAGATCGCTTCTAAGCAGGGGGATAAGGAGATAGCTTGTGGAAGGAGAAACCAGGCTCATCCTTCATGGTAGGAAATGAATGTATTCCAGAGCTTGTGCTATATGCCTGATAATACAAACTGCTAAGAAATGCCTGTCCCCAACATTTTGGATCTGGGTCAATAGGAGATTATTTTATTTGTTTGTTTTTCTCCTCTGCTCATAACATAGCACTTAGAAGTGTTAATGTGATTTTTAAAAAATTTTCTAGTTTAATGCCAAGGAACAGTTTCTTCTCTGGAAACATATAGCAATATTTCTTAAAAGGCAAAAGAACAAAAGTGAAAAGGCTTTTCAAAGAGTTTTATGTTTTAGCTAAGGCAACAAAGATGATAGTAATGATCATGATCATGACCTATTGCATTTGTATAGGATTTTATAGCTTATGAAGCACTTTCATGTACATTATCTCATTTTTTAATATAATCAGAACCTTGCGTAATAAGAATTAGCTGTTGCTTATGTCAAGGCATCCCATGGGCAATTAGAAGCTGTGGGCCAGATGTTATGAATGGTCTAGAGAGTGCTTCTTGGCAGAGCACTGAAAGGTCCGACCTTTATGTAGACTCAGAATGGTAAGACAATGAGAAGGAAATGTACCGTAGCTTGTTTTGCTGAATAAAGGCTCCAGGCAGGGTCAGGATCAACAGAGGCACAGAAATCTGCTTTGGGTTCACTATGACTTAGTCCAGGAATGGCAAGGGTCCATTGGAAGTGGCCACTTAGAAATCGACATTACATGGGTATTGAGGCCATGCTCAAGAGAGGCAGGAGAGAGTACAAGAAGCTCCTCTTTTTAGGAGCTTCCACCGTGTGAAGGCCCATGGAGTGATAAACAAAGCTGCTTGCAAAATAAAAGCACCTCCATCCTGTTCTATCACTATAAGCTTCATTCCTTTACCCATCCATCCATCATCTTTTTCAAACACAATTATTGTGCCAGGAATTCTGCTTGGTGTTGGAGACACACAAGGTATAAGACAGACAAGTCCCTGCCCTCATGCAGCTTGTATGGTGTAGACAAAGAACAGGGAAACAAATAATAAAGTAATTACAGATTGAGCTAAGTGCTATGGAGGAAATAAACACAGCAATAGATAGAGAGGAACTTTAAATTTATTTTGAAAGCATGGGTCCCAAAACAATATGCCTTTGACAAAGCCTGGACTTACTCCTTTGGAAGTGTCAAACATAGCAAGATCAAACTCATGGAAAACTAATGGGTAGGGGAGAAACAATAAACATGGAAGTGAATGTATTTTCAGAGTACCTTAAATCAAATAAGATATCCTCTTGCAGGAGACAGCAGGCACATCAGTGCTAGAAGCTTGTTCTGGCAGATAACCCTTTTATTTAAAGTGTCTTTAATTTCTGAGAGAAAAAAAATGCTGCTATAGATTATCTCATAAAATTTTGTTATATAATTCTGTACCACTTTACAAATATTTGAACAAGCCTGTACTGGCTTGACATATAATATATATTTTCTTTATTCTCCTTTGTTTTATTTATTTATTTATTTTATCTCAGCAAAATACTCAGTAACTGCTGGATGTTCTCACAAAGCATATGATAATTCCATGCAAATTTTTGTAGGCTTCATCTTCAATCCATTTATTACAAGGCTGAAGCTGGAGCAAATCCCCCTTCTCTGCACCAGCCAATTAGCCTGCCTACATGGCTGACAGGAGGGGACAGCTATGATTATCGACACATTTCTTGCTTAATCAAACTGATCTGTTTTTAAAAAATATATATATTTTATTGATTTTTTACAGAGAGGAAGGGAGAGGGATAGAGTTTGAAACATCGGTGAGAGAGAAACATCAATCAGCTGCCTCCTGCACACCCCCTACTGGGGATGTGCCCGCAACCAAGGTACAAGCCCTTGACCGGAATCGAACCCAGGACCCTTCAGTCCAAAGGCCGACACTCTATCCACTGAGCCAAACCGGTTAGGGCTGATCTGGTTTTTAACGTGTAAAAAGAACAGAGATACAAAAAAAATTTAGAAGGCATGTGGATGCATTAGGAAATAGGTGAATCTTTAATGGAAAGTCAGGATGATACTGGCAGAATAAAAAGGAATAGATGCTGGGCAAGCAATAACAACAGAGTGAGGAAACACTCAGCTGACACATCGCAGATTTCTCCCCCTGTGCTCAGATCAGACATTGTTAATCAAAAACAGAATTTTCTGCTGAGTTTGAAGCTGGCCTTAGAATCCATTTGAGCACATTATAAACAGCCCTGCCATTTGAAAAAAAATGTCACATGGGTCAAGTTTAATTGCCATGGTCATCTTAAAGGGTATAGCTCAGACAATTATTTTTATTTTAACAGTCTTTAAGTCTTAGAATGAAGTTGTAATATAGGGATTGAAGACACCCATTTAGGAAACATAGAAGGATGATAGTTTAGGACAAGGAACATCTTCTCTCTTGCTCCTCCAATGTAGACCATCACCTGTGCCAGAAGCCCAATGCAGCAGTCCCATGCTAGCCCATAGTAGGGACATTTATGGGGATGTGTGAAGAGCACAGACTTCTTGCTCTGTTCAAAGAATAAAGAAAATGCAGGTAATTTCCCCTTCGGGAAGAATTTGTTAGCATTTAAAAACAACAGCAGTTGGAAGACTCACTGGACAGTAAAATGCCCTCCGTGTCAGGGCACATTCTGCTTCAGCAGGAAAGAAGGCCCAGTATCTTACTTTGTTCTAGAGCTTTTTGAAATTGTTCAGTACACAGTTTAGTTTTGGCAACCTTCGAGTGATGGGATTTGTAGGTATCATTTATGAAATCATTACTTATTAGCTAATAATCTTTCAATTCAATAAGTATTTTAAACCCTTACTGTGGGTTGTGTTAAACCCCTTCAATGTATTGCTGGGAACTTTGAAATAATATTTTCAGTCTCTGTGTTTTTTTCTTCATAGAATAAGAACAAAATATACATAGCTGGCAGTTATTTTAGCTTTGAAGAAGTTAAAATATATTATTATTATTAATTTATTCTATTTCTTTATGTATTAAATAGTTTATTAAATTTATTTATGAACATACAAAAAGCTATATATAACTAATGTATACAACTTGATGAGTTTGGAAATAAGTATATACCTATGAAACCATAACAACAATCTATGCCATAAACCTTTTCATTACCTGCAAATGTTTTCTCCTGCCCTCTTATTTATTATTATTATTTATTAAAAAAAGCTTGACATAGATCTACTCTCCTTGCAAATTTTTAAATATACAGTATTCTATTGTTAACGATGGGTACTGTGCTATATTGTAGCTCTCTTGTACTTATTTATAATGTAAAACCAAAATAAAATATATTATTATTAAACACTTTTATAAATATCTAAACTGAAGGAAATTACAAAAATATAATCTAAAGACCAATACACTTTATTATCTCATGAGATTTTTCCTATTGACCTTTAAGTGAAGAATTAATGTCTGCATTTTAGATGCTATGGTATTAATTTTATAGAACTGATTCTATGTTAGTGATATGAAACCAAACATAGAAATATTACAATTATAAAAACAGTTTTCACCCAAGTGGCCCCAGGAGCATTTGAGATCAGGCAGAATATGAAAAGGTTAAAGGTTACAGTTTAGCCCTAGCTGATTTGGCTGAGTGGATACCCAAGGGCTGAAGGTATCCCAGTTTGATTCTGGTCAAGGGCACATACCTTGGTTGCAGGCTCGATTCGCAGCCCTGGTTGGGGCACAAACGGGAGGCAACCAATCAATGTGTCTCTCTCACATTGATGTTTCTCTCTCTCTGTCTCTCCCCCTCCCTTCCACTCTCTAAATCAGTGGGAAAAGTATCCTTGGGTGAGGATTAACAACAACAACAACAACAACAAAAGGTGACAGTGTAGAGGCTGAAGGTGAGTCTATAACTCACTAATTCTGAGTTCAGTTAAATCAACTCAGGGTGTTTGTAGAGGTTTATTAGTAACCCTAATGGGTACATTTTATTCACGTGCAGGATAATTGAAGTGTAGAAGTGTAAGAATAGGCAATCATATAAGGAAGCATTCAGCTTGTGGATGGTTGAACCTTGTCTAATATACAGGAGTAAAAAATATTTGCTTGTGTTTTTCCTCCTTTTTTCTTAGGCTTAAATGAAACCTAAGTATCTCTAATATTGTGAAGGAGAAGACATCTAAGTTGTTCATTTTCATTTGCTAGTGAGGCCACTCCTGAAATTTTGCCTTGGAGGGGCCACAAATAACTATTATCCTTCTATTTCCAATTGTGTATACTATAATTTTATTTTCTGCAACTCTGACTGAGGATACCATATTTCCCTCTTTTTTTTAAAAAAATATGTAGTATGCCATTAATTTAATTACCAAGAATTTTAATTTGTTTTTAACTTATAAAAATATATACGTTTGAAATTGCTAAATAGTGTATTATTTGTGGTAATGGAAGAAAAACAACCCTTGCTCTTAATAAATATAAGTAGGAAAGGGGGAAAACTGCTGGGATGCATCATGTAGAGCATATAGTCAAGCTGTTGTGAAAGCAGTCATTTATTATATGTGACCATATTTACATTTTCTATATTTGTGTTGTCCAGAAGGATTTGGTTGCAAAAGAATGATAAAGGAGGCCAGTAACCATTAATATAACTAGATAAGTTCTTTGTAGATAGAAGGCCATGGGAACAGTATATGTTAAATTTTCTAGAAATTGTGGATAGATGTAGACAACTGGGTTTCAGCCAATTTTGACAGCATATAAATAATTTTATATGTATCAAAGAACTTTGGAAAAGTTAAGATGAACTTTTCCTTACAGACATGACTGCATAAAGCTCAGCTGCTTTTGAAAAAACAGTTTTCTGCTTTTTCTAGTTCATTCAATTAAAAAAGATGCCCCCATTCTCAGCTTTGCACCCCAATAGTATGTATGTGGGGTCCCAAAATGGGGCTAAAAATGAAGCCTCTTTTTGCACTGATATTTGACTCGTCTAGTTGTTGGAGGGGAAAGAAAATAATTGATTCAAGTTTCTAACAGGGTTCAAACATTTTTTAGGCTTACCAGTGTTTTCATTTTCCAATAGAATTTGGTTTGACTCTGCCCATACTTCTGTTATGTCTTGTTTTTGCTAGCCTCAGCCTGCTTTCTACATATACCCCCTGACAAGAGGCTAAGGCAAGCCTGAAATGGATTGATACGACGAATACATCAATCTGTCTACACACTTAATATGAAGTGTTGTCCCAACTATTCAGATTCCTTGTGACAAATCATTGTGTTATAATAACCAATTAATAGCTTTATTTTGCTTGCGTGTCTGAATTTAAGTGTTCAAATAAAACTGTTGGCTGAGGAAAGGATTTGAATAATTGGCAAGAGGACAATAAAGTTTGTTAAGTGTCTCCCAAAGTTTATACACTAGACCTGCAGATGTTGGAGGTCGGGGTCAAGTTGATAAAGATTATGATGATTAAATAAGTTTAGGAAATAGTGTACACACTTGTATATAGGCAAAAAGGCCTAACAAGCCCTGTACTAAATAAACCTATTTAATTTTGTTTGATGGGACCATTAAATTGATTTGACAAAGAACCCACCCCCTTTCATTTACATGAAAACTACAAACATTCTGAAGAACTAACATTCTGCCAAACATACTTTGAGAAATGCTAATCTGGACAATCCCTTCACTTTACAGATGATGAACTGAGTCCTTGAAGGTTAACTTACATGCCTAAGATCCCATAGTTAGTGGCTTAGCTGGAACTAAAACCTAGGGTTCATGATGGCCCAAGCTTCAGTACACTGTACCCAACTTGTTCTGTTTATTTACAGTGCCTCAATTCACAGATAGTTTTGCAATATTTACTTCTCTTTTTATAAATCTTATTAAAAATTGAAGTATAATTGACATTACATAAATTTCACCCTTTTAGCATACAGTTCTATGAATTTTTAAAAAAATTACTTCTTTAAAAAGGTGTGATAGAATGCATTAAAATAATTTCAATATATACATGTTCAAATGAGTTTAAAATCTGCTTACGGTGAAAATCCTAGTTAGTCTTGATCAATGCAGTTAAATGTACAGACTTTAAGAAAAGACAGTAGGTAAGATAATTCCCCTTGGGGAAAAGAAATGGCAACCCAATAGTCACAGATAAAGCTGGACGCTGAGAGGAACACCAGCCTAAGAAATTACCACTTGCCACTTGCTATCTATGCATAAACAAAACACCGAAAGGGGAGAAAAGTAGCAACAAGAAATAATCTTGACAATCCCTGGTGGAATTCCTGAGAACTCCTAGGAAGAAACTCCCGAAGAACTCTGAGTGGGTTCATGGCCATTACTCATTAGAAATACCGTTCTTTTAACCCACTCCACGACTTTTTCCTCTCTGCACTCTACCCTTGTTCTTTTCCTTTTCCATTCCTAAACTGAACCAGAAGGGCCCTCTCCTTTCTCTTCTGCCTGTCTGTGATACATCTCATTCAGTGGTGAGCTCCGGTCATCATGTTTTAGTTAAGTACCAGTCATTGGAAGTCCCCTGGAGTCATTCAGTTCTGAGAATGCAACTCTTCATTTCAGTTTCATATCAAAAGAACATTTATGCTACTTGATTATAGTTTCCGAGTGAATACTATTTTTCAAAACACCATGTCCCGTTTTGTTTCTGAGGCAAAATGGGTTCTGATAGAAACCTGCAAATCTCACTTGTATGAACTTTATTCCTTTTGCCCAAATTTTCTTTGCTCTTCTTGACCACTTCAAACAGAGTAATTGAGAGCATACCTCATGCAGGACTTTCCCCTCTAGATGCCACCCCCTAAGTGGGAACACATCCTGTTTGCCCTAACTTCGGCCCAGCTTGTTTATTTCACAAAACAACTAGCTTTAACCATGTGGGATTGAAACAAGAAATAGATACTCATCAGGAGGGGAGAGCATGCCTGCTGTGCAGGTACATCTTGCCCAACTTTAACATGAAAAGGACCCGGCAAGAACGAAAACATGAAGCCCTAGAAAAGAACAACAATCACCACGTGCAGGCAAAATGAAAGTGGGCTGTGTATAGGATTCTCCATAGGGATTGCCCGGAGGAGAGAAGGCTGCTGGGCCTCTTCCTGCTTGTCAGATGGCTGAACAAAAGAAGTGCAACCTTAGTGCAAACTGGCTGCTCCCCATGTGCGGCCGAGCACTGACTCCTATCCCTCCGCTCCAGCTGGGGGCCACATGGAATCCAAACGCGAAATAATGTCTAATGATGCAACCAGCACCGCTCCGCCTGCAGCAAAACATGGTCCTAGCATGGCAAGCGTGATGGCGCTCTCTTTAACTCAGCAGGATCATCCAGTCACCCACCAGTTCACTCTACTCTCAGGTGCTCTTGCTAGATGGCGGGTCCTGTCAGGAGACCCATTGCTTTATCTCATTTGATACAACAGCCCTATGAAATGAAGGCCATAAAAAATCCCCATCTTATGATGTTGGAGACTGAGGTTCAAAAAGTTGACATAACTTTTTCTAAGCTCCAAATTTAGTCAGTGGTGACGATGAGACTTATACCCAAGTGTGGTTGACTCCAAAATAAGTGCTCTCGACCTCTTTACTGCACTGTTAGCTAATGAGGCAAAAAGAAACAACTTTGCTCTACACTTTTTTCTTTAGTTATATAAACTCAAAGGGGGGCAGTTTCTGACTCCGTAAAGCATGCTGCTCAACAAGACCTTGACGTTAGGATGCTAAATGCTTTAGTCTGACTACTTAGCACTGGCCAATTCTCACTGTTTTTACATAACACACTGCTGCTGCTCCATGCATATATTTCACTCCTTGGATGGTAATGACTAATCTATTTTTGTGGTTAGACAGTTAAATAAGTTAATCAATGTGCAAGAATAAACTTGAAAAGTTTATGTGGTAAATTTACCTCTCACACCTTTCCCAACAGTCAGATAAACGTGCCCTGAATTTCTCTGTTAGTTTCTGCTGTTCATTAATGAATCCCCTATGCAGACATATCTTCAGTAAATAGTCATGAAGAAAGCATCAATGTTGCATAAAATATACCATGTTAGACCAGGAGCAGCAGCCCAATGCCATGGAGGAAACCACCAGAGGATTTAGCACCCTTTCAGTTTAGTCAACAGAAGCTTTTTATGTTCTTAATATCCTCATGGGAATTATGAACTATTGGCACATTTTATATAGGAAACAGAATTCTAATTTCTCTGCTAACTGGTGCTGTTGTGTAAGGTAGACATTAGCACATCACTGAATAATAAATAACACACAACCCAGGACAACCGTGGCCATATCAGGTCTCTTCCTGCCTCGCATGCTTGCTAGGCAGCTGAAAGGGATGTTTGGAAGGTAATAAAAGACAGACTCTTCCCTCAGATATATTTTTTGGGGGGATTTACATATGCTATTATTTACCGTATCCTACAGAATATGGTGAAATAGAAATGACAGTCATATTTGGAATGAACACAAAGCTTTATTTATGTGCCACACATGTGGAAATAAGATGAAATTCCAAGAAGGCCTAAAGAAAGTGTATTGATTCATTTTTATTTCACTTTTTTTCCTCTCATTGTAATGTGGGAACGCCCATACCACATGAAGAATAAATTCACAGTTACAAACATTCAAACATGTTCACTGATATGGAAAGTTTGTAGTGTCGCTTTGTTAAGACTTCACACCCACATTGACCAGTGCATCTTCATACATGTGGTGGCCTGACTGAAAGGATGGATTTGCTTGTGGCTGTCAGCATAGTTATTTGATAATATTGTTATAAAAGGAATAGGAAAAATTAGGCCAATCTACCTATTTCTAATATATTTTTTATGTCAATCAAATGCGGTAATTAAAAGTGCTTTGAAACTGTAAGACATTTTATCAAGAAGATGAGTCACAGAAATATAATGTGAAGTGAAAAAAGCAAATGACAGAGAACTTTATAGAGTGTCATACCATTTTGATAAAAAAAATCAAGCAAAACTAAATAACCTATTGCTTAGGCTACCTATATATGTGATAAAACTATATGAAGACAAAAAGGGAATGATGTGCATAAAATTCAGTGTAGCTGTTACTTATTCCCAGGGGGCAATAGGAAAATCTGATAGGTTAGTAACACATGGGTAGATGCACATTCTAGTGTTTGAAGAAGTGGCAGTTCTGTGGACACATATTATGCTTTAAAATTTAAATAACTATTACCTATATTTAATAGTTATCAAAATATATTTAAAAGATGGTGCTCATAATAATAGTACTAAGAAAATTCAAATCCAAACGTATCTCTGAATTATTATGATATTTTGGGGGTCATGGGTTTTTTTAAATTGCTTCCTTCTCACCTTCCCTTCTTTCCTCTCTTTCTATGTCCTATTTGTTCTTCCAGCCACAGGCTTGTATTGAATACAAAGAAGCACAAGAAGCAGCAGAACGTAGACATATGAACTAGCAGAACAACTGTTGAGACTCGGAGCCTGGCTCTACCACTGCTGTCTGGTAACAGTGAGCGAGGTCACCGAACATCTCTGTGCCTTATTTTTTCCCATTCTTAAGATGGGGATAAGAGTAAAATTTATTTCAATGGGCTATAATGGAGATTAAATGAGTTCATGTTTGTAAAATGCTACATAATGTTAGAGCAGCGGTTCTCAACCTGTGGGTCTCGATCCCTTTGGGGGTCGAACGACCCTTTCACAGGGGTTGCCTAAGACCATCAGAAAAACATATATAATTACATATTGTTTTTGTGATTAATCACTATGCTTTAGTTATGTTCAATTTGTAACAATGAAATTTGGGGTCACCACAACATGAGGAACTGTATTAAAGGGTCACGGCATTAGGAAGGTTGAGAATCACTGAATTAGAGGAAAACTGTGCTGGCAATTGAAGTATAACAATAAGAAAGATGTGGTTCCAGTCTTGGCCAGTTTACTTAGTCAGTTCTTCAGAAACAAAAATTGGATCCTAAATGTACCATAATATTACATAAATAACAGAGCTTGAACAACAAATGAAAATTCTGTAAACACATTTTGAGGAAAAATACATTGCTTGGGCTGGTTATAAGAATTGGATTAGACTCCTGAAGACGAAATAACTATTTTCCTCCACCCAGATCTGAAAACAATCCCATGCATTCACTCTTCTGCAGAGAGACAACGGAAAGACTTCAGAGATGGAACCAGTGTCCCCATGAGATAAAACTGTCAGGCTGCTCATTAATTACCTTGATAAACTGTAGAAAAAATATTAGACCAACAAAAGTTCATCGAGATAAAGAGGAGCTGAGCATAGGCAGTGATTTTCATGTTAGTCCAAGAACTGTTACAAACTGTCACCTCCTAGGACTAGATTGTAGACTCTATAGACCCAAGGAAAACTGAGGAATAAATATAAGATTTCAGTCAAATTAATTGCAACCATAGGATGAGAATTTTTTTGCAGGAATTAATTATTCACATATTTTTCAATCTCAGGGGATAACTATGCATTTTATATTCACTTTGGTAAAAATACTTTTTGGACAAAAAGTTACTTTTGGTAGAAAACCTTGTAATTATTTACTGACCCATTAACTCTCAGGATTTTGTAAAAATATGAAGTTTTGGACTTATTTCAGACATTGTGGCCTAGTATGAGAGTGAATTTATATTGTTTTATTTCCTTAAAGTCACCCAAGATATGATGACGTTGTTACAAGATGAAAAAAATGCTAGCAAAGAACTATGACAATTGTAATAACCAGAAGTCATAAGAACAAATATGCAAACATGTGGTTTGGGGCAGGAACCAGATGAAAAGGTTGTTACAAATGTCAACCTAGGTTCAGGAGAAAGAAAATTAGAAAAGAAATGAGAACTGAACAACAAAGAAAATGGAAGGCAAAAATATAGATTAACAAAAATATATTAAAGAGTTCATGAGTCTATTTCATTCCAATCCCTATATAGAAAGGAAATCTGATGAAAAAGCAACAGAGGATGGTGCAAAAGATTGTCTTTCTTTTGGTTTAAACACAGCTGTAGTCTCACACACTCTGCCCTCCTGTATAATTGAGGCCTGGTGTGTTCCAATTTAGGAACAGGAAGGAGGACAGAATCTGATGATCCATTCTAAACCTGAATGATTTTCTATTTTGCATCATTGTCTGAACAGGAGAGCACTGGGCTAATGTACACACACACACACGCACACACACACACACACACACACACACCCATACATAGGCTCTTATTTTGAAGACCATATAAGTTTTCCAACACTGTAAAAGTAATGTCTACTTCAAGTCCATCATTCTTGGATGATTGTGTCATCTCATCACTTAAATTTAAGGAGGCATGGATGCTGGAGATTTTTGACTAAACTCACTTTCAGTGATCCTACCAACCATATTTCTACTGCTTCCTTAACAAGATCCAAATAATAGCCCCTCCGAGGCTGAGTGTTTGCCATGCTCAGAGGCTAGCCTTCTGTCTCCATTTGCCGCTACTTGTTACTGCTGCACCCCAAAGATACTGCTGACAGGCTCTGACTGTGCAACAGAAGGCATCATTGTGGAGTCATGCATATGGGACAGTTCTACAGCACATTTCACACATTGCTCTCCGTGAGAACGAACACGTTAAGTGCCAACTGCTGACGTTAAAATATGGCTACAGTATTAAAAGAAACTTTCTCATAATTGAAGAGATGTCATAGGTCATCCTTTCTAGGACAACACTAATAACAAAAATGTAAGACAGAAAATAAGATTGAAAGGGAGAAAAAAAAACCCAGTCTATGAACATTTAAAATATCCTTTTCATTTGGAAAGAAACCATTGTAACCAACAAGGAGTGGATTGTTCTGCGGCTCCTTATTGCCTTCAGTATTTGGATATAGCCATCACTGAAGTGTCTGTTTTCTACAGCCTGATTTCAAATGTAATGTAAAAAAAGAAACAAATGTCTCATTTCAGCTTTTAAAAATGTATTATAAGTGAGCATTTGTATATATATAAGACTCATAATGCAGTCACCTTAAGACGTCAAGGCGACACTAAAAACGTTTTACATTACAAGTGGAAACTATGCTTTTCAAAAGTCAAGAGAAGGAACAAACTGCTAATCTTCACCGCTGGCACTAAAAATAGAAGCTCATATAATGACCTATGCATTTCCCCTTTAAACAGCAGTTAAAGCTAAGCCTTTTGTAAGAGGCCATTTGGATGTCAGAGCACCCATTTAACATGATCAAGGCTCAAACTTTCAATTCTCTTGACTAATTATTGTGTTCACATTGGTTTAAGTTATTAATTTATTCATAATACCCAATTATAATAACTAATAAATTTAAGGCAATTTGGAAACAGGTACAATGTTCCATTCTTTCATTATTGATGCAGAAAATGCCACCATTTTTATTTGAGAATGATGTACTATTTTAGACATGCTGACAACTATGACAAATAATAATAAAGCAAAACGCAAAGTAGCCACCATCCAGAGTTAGTGACTTTTCAGTTTTCTGTCCAGTTGACCCTCAATCAAACCGTTGGAACTGTACATGTCTATTTATACACAGAATTTCCTCAATAAATAGAGTCAGCCTTTCCACCCTTCCTATCTGTGGGTTTTGCATCTGCGGATTTAATCAACCACAGATTCAATGAACTGCTGATTCAACCAACCTTGGGTGGAAAATTATTTTTGCGTTTTCAACTGCAGATTCCTGTTTTTGTTTTTGTTTTGCAGATTCCTAATCTCAGGTTGAAAATACTGTTTTCCATCTGTGGTTGGTTGAATCCATGGATGTGAAGTGCAGACTGTGGAGTCAAAAGTTATATGTGGATTTTCCACTGCACAGGGGTGGGCGCCCCTAGACAATGGGTTGTTCAAGGGTCAACTGTATTTGCTTCAGTTTTATTTTTGTTTCAGAGACTATTACTTATATATTTGTTTCCCGCAGTTTTTTCTACAGAGGTAACTACTGTCCACAACCAAATATATTTCATAGAATATTATGTGATTATGTACTCGGAAATACTATACAGTTTAATTTGGATTGTTTTCAAGCTTTATATAAGCTTATGTATAAATTGTATTACCCCTATTATTCTGTGACTTGCTTTCTTTCTATTCAAAATTATAGCTTTGGGATTTAGTCATAATGAGGCATGAAGCTTTCATTAATTTCTTTTCCCTTTTTTTTGAATAACGTTTCTTTATATAGATTCATTTATCCTCTTTTGGCAAGGAGTAACAGCAATCTTGTATGTATATTCTCATGTATAGTGAAAAACTAGATGTGAAATTGTATCATGTAGTATCCCTGTCTTCAAATTTACCAGATATTGCCATATCCTTCTCTAAAGTAGATGAACCAATTTATACTCCCAGTGTGTTACATTCTCACAAAACTGGATGTTGTCAGATTTTAATTTTTCAAGTTTTCTATTTTTAAGCTTTTTATTATGCAAAAATGTAAACATATTAAAAATGTAGAAAGACAGTGAACCTAGAGGTACCTAGCTTTACCAATACCTAAAAAAATAATAATTTTTAAATGTCATTACATATACAATTAGGATCCAACTTTTCCTAATTGTGTTATGTATCATTATCATTTGCTTATCTGTATCAGGATCCAAATAGTTTAAATATTGCAATCATTTGACATGTGGTAATGATTATATTAATTTATATATTATATAAATTAATTTTATATATTGTTAATTTATTTATTTTTTATTTTATTTTTAAAAAATATATTTTATTGATTTTTTACAGAGAGGAAGGGAGAGAGATAGCTAGAAACATCGATCAGCCGCCTCCTGCACACTTCCTACTGGGGATGTGCCTGCAACCCTTGACCGGAATCGAACCCAGGACCTTTCAGTCCGCAGGCCGACGCTCTATCCACTGAGCCAAACCGGTTTTGGCTATATTGTTAATTTATATATTCACTCTTTCCTATTTACTTACTTTTGCTTTATTTTTAAGAAACAGGGTTATTTGTCTTAAAGAGTTTCCCATAGTTTGGATTGTGCTGAATATATACTAGGGTGTAATTTAACAGTTTCCACTTTGCACTATATATCTTGCAGTTAGGTCCAGAATCTTGATCAGATTAATTGTTTCTGGTATTAATGTGGCATGTGTGCTGGTATATACATTTCAGGTTCAATTTGGGAGAAATACTATTTCATATGTAGTAGTGTGTACTATCTTTTCTCTGTTTCTGTATTCTTGATGCTCTGGCATCTGTGGCCTTGCTGACTGGGGTGAACACAACCTTAGAACCCCTACTTGGCCCACATCCTCTCTCTGGCTCTTACATTTCAAGATTCAAGATTCTCTGCTCTAATCTCCCAGGACTGGGTGCCACACAACTAAAGATCACCTGTAGAGACCAGAGCCTGCTGATATTATTCACACTAGCAGAACCTTAACAGTTTCCCCTGCTTTGCTTTGCCTTTCCCCCAGAAAACACAACAAAAGCTGTGCTTTCCCTTTGCTCCTCGGCCTCCTGACCAAACTTGGTGCTTCTCCACGGGGCTCTGAGTGGTGTGGTATGCCCACTACCCTTGGGAAATGTAAGTAATAAAAATCTTTCAATGGCATTTAGCATCTCCATGTCATCACTCATTCGTCTCTATAAATTAAAATCCCATGCATACATTTTGAGACATGTACTTCTATTAGAAAGCAAGCTATATATATATATATATATATATATATATATATATATATATATATATGACTCCTATATAATAAAACGCTAATATGCAAATCGACTGAACGGTGGAATGACCCGTTGCTATGATGTGCACTGACCACTAGCAGACACTCAATGCAGAAGTTGCCTCATGGTGATCAGTGCGCTCCCCATGGGAGCGCTGCTCAGCCAGAAGCCCTGAGCTGGGCCTAAGCCGTCAGTTGGACATCCCCTGAGGGCTCCTTAGTAATGTTAGTAATATATATTTGGTGATGTTAGTAATCATTGCCTAGATTGCTTCATTAACAATTGCAAAATGCTGATAATCTAATTCTGTCATTCATTCTTCATTTATTAGCTAAAATCTTTTTTTTTTTGTTTAAATCCCATTACCTGTTTGGATTCCTTGAGCTGTAGTTTTTATTGGAAAGTCAGAGTAAAAACTTGATCCTTTACCTTTATTTACTAGTTATGGAAATGACTGGGTTCTCTAGCATCCTCCAAAAGGATGAATGAAGGCTGTTACGGTGGTTATTGCTGTGTAGTATCATTGTTATCTCAAGGATATGTAAATGTTTATCTCAATCCTTTTTTTTATTCTTATTATACTTAGATTACATTTGGGCTGTGGAAGCCTCTTTACACTGGCTCTTAAGTCCTTTACAACCTTAGGGGTATTTAGAGCTTCCTTGCTTCGGGGGACCATCTTATACATACGTTCTCAAACCTGGAATCAGCTATCTCTCCAAGGAGTCCTGGTTCATCTTAGTAGGAAATGATATTTAGAGACCACAATATGGAGACCAGGGCTGCATATGTATCAATTTTTGTATGGTCTCTTCATTCTTGTTTTAATATCTTATTATCATTTCTTCAACAGCTTAAAGTCCTGAAATTTTTAAATTGAGTCCCTTTACCTTTTTCATTTTGAAAATTTGAAATTATATACCATATAAATTTTAGAATCACCTAATCAAGCTTTGCAAACAATTAAATTTTTTTTTGTAATTTTATTGACTTTATAAATGATTTTTGGGATAAATTATATCTTTGTATTATTGCATTTTCTTATTCATGAAATGTGGCATTTTTTCCTTATCCTTAGATATTATTTTTTATCTTTCAGAAACATTTGTCTTCTATATGAAGTTCTTGCTTATATTTTCTTATATTTTTAAAGTATTTGTGTCTATTGTAATTTTTTTCTTTACATATATGATATATGCATTTTTCTGTTCATCTATATTTAAATATGTTTTTATTGATTTTTAGAGAGAGAGGAAGGAGGATGGATAGATAGAAACATCAATGAGGGAAATGTCATTGATTGGCTGCCTTCTGCCTACTGGGCATGTGCCCTGACCGGGAAATTGAACCAGTGACTTCTTGGTTCATGGGTTGATGCCCAACCACTGAGCCATACCAGCTGGGCTGTTCATATGGTAATGGTATAATATGTTAAAACAAATGAGGTTCAGAGGATAGGACAATCTGGCACTCAACTTGAGAGTGTATGAATAAGAAGAGCAGATTAAAATTGATCAAATAAATATTTCTCAAAGGGACAAAGTAGAAAAAAAAAATTATATTGAACTGGCCAGTCCACGGTAAACAGACTGAGGGTTGTAGTAGGCCAAATAACATACAGATGGAAAGTTAATGAAATAGGATGGATGGAAAAAGCATGGTCTGTCTTAGTTTGCTCACCTTTGATAGCTAAGATAAAGAGAAGTGTTTCTCTCCTAGAAGAGAAAAGAGCAATGTGAAGGGAGAATGTTAGAGATCAGGGGGGTGGTAGGGCTGTGCACAATGTAGTGTAGTTTCAAAGGAAACCAGAAATTCATATTTTTGTGATTTCCTTTGAATTGCAAGTTTTGGCACTTAATTAAAATGTTTTAAGAACACTTTCTGACTGTATAAAATACATATACAGACCAATAATGGTCTGAGAGCCACCCTTTAATGAGCCCGGTATTAGAGGTTTTATAAATAATATGTATTACGATTTAATATTTAGATAGTTGGAGTAGTTCAGTCAGTGGAGAAGCGGGAAGAAGAACCCAGTTGGGGTGACAGGATTTTTTCAAATTCAAATTTCCCATCCCACTAGCAATTCTGATCCTTTCCAGTAGGCGGCGTCTGTCATTCTATTTGAGGATCTCTGCCACTGCTAATGGGGGAATGTGTTTTCCTTAAATTATGTTAGGATAGAAAAAGGTGAAGCAGATGATCTGTAAACACAGACTTTGAAGTCTGGAAGAAATTGTGAAAGGATCTGGTCCCACCCAAGGCTATAAGGCGAGGAAGCAAAGTCTCACAAAGTTGACTAACTTGCATAAGGGCACATATTGAATTAATGACATCTGCTGATTTTTTAAGCTTCTGATTCTTTAAGTTCTCAAGTGTTGTGCTGCTGGGTACAGCCAGCCCAGCTAGTCAAGATACTGCATGGACACATCAAGATCCAAGGAAGTGCTAGGCTTTTCTTTATGCATAATCAGGCTTTAATTAAATTTAATTATTTGCAACTACTCAACTGGAGATTGAACATACTACATTCTCTTCACCATGCTTCAATAAGAATTGGGGGAAAAAGAATTTGAAAGGTCAGTGAAGTCAGTAGTTGAATAAGCATGCAGGACCTTGTATGTGTAGTGATTATGCTGTAGTTTTTCACTATAATTTCCAGCACTGCTGATGGAGTTTGCATAGGGACAATCCCTTCATCATGGTATTGCTAGATAAAATTATCATTTTTTTTTTTTACCACAAGCTCATTATAAAAACTGTATTTTGTGTGTGTGTGTGTGTGTGTGTGTATAAAACAGAAATGTTCATGCTGTTAAACAATCAGTATAAGGAATAGTAGAAAGTAAACTACTTTATGACCAAAATCAATATGAATAAATGTCATCTGATTTTTTGGTTTAATTTCAGGCAAATAATAATAGTAGTACATGTTATCATTTATTGAATCTTTATATGTGTCAGAATTGACACTAAGTACTTTGCAAATTATCTCACTTGATTTTTTAATCAAGTCTCTGAGGCAGCTAGTTTTACAAATGAACCTGTGGCTTCAGTGATTAAGTGTGACCTTAGATTTAACCCGAGACCTCTGACTTCAGAGCCTGTACTATTAATCTCTGCATTGCACTGCCTACCTAAGCAGATGCTTCACATTACATTAGCATCATCTAAAATTCTAACAAGGTCACTCATCATAGTCTCCTAGGGGATTAAGAGAGTTTACCAGGGCCATTTGTTCTTCACTCCCATTTCTCTTGGAAGTTCTGAGACTTGATTTCCTCAAAGTAAAATCTGATTAGTGGCATTGCTCAAACTTCTGTCTTGTGTTTCTTTCTTAGCACATACTGCATCAATAGTTTGAAGTGAGACCCCATAACAAAGAAAGTGAAAACACCCATGAAAATTATGTCCAAATGAATAAATCTTATAAATTAATTTGAGCATTAGTGAGATTATCCAACAATATATTGTAAATTTAGAACCTAATAAACAAATGATGTGCAAAAGTTGCCTACAAAATGTGAACATGTAAATATTTTAAAATCCCAGTTTAAGCATGCTGCTTAATGAGAAAGAGCTATTGTATGATGTTGAACAGAGTAATATAGCATTTGTGAGAAATTATATATTCACTTGAGTTTCTCTATGGAAGTACAATGAATCTGTGAGCAATTAGGTATTGGGATGGAAATTTCTTGTTTTCTCAGATAATACTTAGAAGTTGAGGTAAGGGCAATTAGTTGTGGTTTACTCTCCCAGGCAGTAGAGCAGATTGCTAGATAGGAATTGAACTAAGAAACTTTTGGACATGTAAACTCTTTTAAACCTTAGCTGGTCACTAGTATTTGCCCCTTCCATCATGAAGGGTCCACACCTTCTTTAGTGGCTTATACATGCTTTTCCACAAGATTTTGGCCCCAAAGTTTTTTTGGTTTTGTTTTATTCAAATAAGTTCATTTGCATTTTCTAGATGGTGGTATGTAGCAAGCTTTCTAGTTTGCTATACTCCCAATCATTTTCTGTTACATTAATCTTAGCTACTTTACTCATTCACTTTTTCTGATCATTAAGACTTTGCAGTTTGCAATCCTATTTCATGAGCTAGTGGAGAGTGACCTGTAAAGAAATTCAATAATACATTTTATTTGAGCAGAGTGATTGTGGCATAGTGGGGCACTATTATAGACTGAATGTTTGTGTCCCCCCAAATTCATATGTTAAATCCTAATCCCCGATGTGATGGGATTAGGAGGTGGAGTCTAGGAGAGGTGATTGGGTCATGAGAGTGGGACAAGAAAAATCTAATAAAAGAGAGCCCAGGGAGCTCCTTACCCATCCTAACACATGAGGACATGGCAAGAAGATGGCTATCTATGAACCAGAAGGTGATTCCTCATCAGCCACCAAATCTGCCAGCACCTTGACCTCGGGCTTCCTAGCCTCCAGAATTGTAAGAAATAAATTTCTGAGTTTAAAAGTCACCTAAGCTATGGGTATTTACAAAGGGGGAAGTCTATAGGAAGGGTTTCAATAAACAGGTAGCTCTTAGATTGATATTAAAAGATGTATAGAAATTCTCTAGGTGTAAGGGAGGGTATGCTGGGAATATGAAGCATATGATCAAACAGAGAAGAGGACCAAAATTATGAAGGCAGGTAGAAGACAAATTATGGAAACCATTAAATGAGACTACACTGAAAGGCAAGTATTCTTTACATGTACCCTAAATAATACAACCCTAATTTATATTCTAAATATGTGTATACTCAGTTGTGGGCATAGCAGAATTGTGCCCTAGCGAGTAAGAAATGGGTTGCTTACAATTTAATGTTACATAGTCGTCTTGAAGACGAAAACTAAGGGGCATGAGGAAATTTTCTAAGGTGGAAATGTTCTTTATATCCAATGGGTAACCAATAGGTTATATGAATATGCACATGAATCAAAACTCATCAGACTGTACGCTTAGGGTCTGTTACTGTATATAATACCTAATGAAAAGATAAAAAACTGAGAACATTGTTATATAATCAATATAATGATTATGATGTTTTAATTAGAATTACAGGTGAAAATCTCTCAGAGTTAGATAACCATTGACCTTTTTTTTTCAATATTGGGTTATGTTTCTGACTTTTCTTGGCCAGATATTTTCTTCACTCTTCAATTTAAGCAGTCATTTCCAGAATATCAGTTCCATGAAAACATAACTTATCTTCAGTTCTGATTTTTATATGGATGAAATTTGGCAAAAATATTATCAATTCTTGTATTCTCATTTTCTACCCAGAAGGTACTGTTTAGACAGCATAAGTTTTAAAGAATTGAAAAGTAGAAATAAAGTATTCTGAGAACTCTTAAGAAGAGGAATTAGTGGCCAGAGGTTATTGCCATAATCATGATTGGGATGAGCCCATTTTAGTTATGTTGTGCCAAGCAGCTCATTTGATCCATTCTGCAAGATTCAGTGGGTGAGAATTTAGGGTTTGTACTTACACAGATGTGGGTTTGAACATTGTCTACCATTTAGTAATTATGTGACAGTGGACATGTTATATAACATATTGCTGCTATAACACATTACAACAAACTTAGTAACTTAAAACAACACAAATTCATTATCTCAGAGCTCTGGAGATCAGAAGCCCTAAAATAAGCGAGTAGGGCTGTGTTCCTTCTGGAGGATCTAGGGAAAAACCATTCATTTGACTTTTCTAGTTTTTAAGGCATTTCTTGGCTCGTGGTTCCTTCTGCCAACTCCAAAGTCTGGCGGCTGCTCAAGTCTCTCACTGCATTACTCTGACACTCCTTTTCCACAGTCAGATCTCTCTCCACTTCCCTTTTATGAAGACACTTCTGATTATATTGGGCCCACCTGGATAATCCAATATAATTTCCCATATTAATACATCCTTAACTAATCACATCTGCAAAGTGTAAGATAACATATTCACAGGTTCTGGGGATTCAAACTGACAAATTTTGGGGGAATCATTATTCAGCCTTATCAGTAAAATAGGAAAAACAACACAGACTTTATAGGATTACTGTAAGAAATGAATAAGATGGACAATGTAAAATTCTTGGCACAATGCTTGGCATATGGTATACACAGTAGAATTCATTTTTAGTATTAATAATGATGCACTTATTATCAAGTGATGAGTGATATAATTGTGGGCAAGTTATTTTGTCTCTCAGAATCTCAGGTACTTAAACTGAAAATGGGGATAACAATACTTAATTTACAGAGATTTGTGGTCAGGATTAGAAATAATATATATAAGGTACCCAGAAGTACAAGCATCTCCAGTAACTCGATAAAAGAACTAACAATGATAACCATCAATGAGATGATGTTAAAAAGGAAAATAACTGAGGGGAAGCTCTTTCTTGTTAGCAGATGAAAGCATCTGAGTTGATTTGATTCTGCAGGTCAGCTTGTAAAAAAGAGCTTTTGCAAGCTTGATTATGACTTCTTATTTTTTCTTTAAAATCTTTTAAGGAGGGTCAGCATTTGCTTTCTGTCTCCTTATTCCTTTGAATCATGCTGAAAATTTTAATCCTTTTACTTTGTGCCAAGTAGCATATTCCTTATGTCGAATTCATTCAGTTAATTCTAGAGCACAGTAAACCTATGTAATTAGTCATACTAACACCCACGTAGTTAGCGTTCTATAACGTGACATGTGACAAACACATTGCAAATCTGAACTGAGCTCCCAGCATGCCATGCTTGCATGACATTCAGGCCCACCATGTAATCAATCTCCAGCATGAAGTTCATGATCCAACAAAAGAATCTCACCCACAAAGGCAAATTGTTATTGTTGGTATAAAAGTGCAAGTAACTGAAATAAGTATATTCATATGTTTAGATTCTAGTGAAAATCAGTTTATTTGTTGGTGTTCTCTTTCCCTTTTGATACACACATTTACACATGGAGACGGATTTCTTGGCATCAAATACTGGTCCTTTGCTTACTAGCTGTGTGACTGGCTTACTTAGCCTTTCTTTTTTCAGTTTTCTTATATGTAAAATGAGGGTATGTACTTCATAGGATTGTCAAAGGTGATTTTGTAGGAAGTATTAAATGTGTTAATACATATGAAATCTTTACAATAGCGCTTGGCACATATAAAGAATAGATTATTACTATTATTATTGCTGTAGGCTTTTTAAAAATGACATTTAACTTGTCACTTCATCTAAAAGTTGTCTACATGTCAAGTGGTGGATTTAGACAAAACGAACACCAAGTTTGTCTTCTATCATTCTACAATTTATTTAGGGTTGGAGACAATTCTACATTGTACTTTCTGAACACTAAAGTTATCTTATCATTTTTCTGACTGCACAGTCAGACCAATCCCAAAGAGTAATCAAAAAGGATGGATAATTTTACAAAAGAAATATTCAATATACTTTTGTGTGTTTTACTGATATGCTGGGCAGAATACAGCTGAATAATAGCCACTGAACAAAGTCTGGTAGCACTAAAGGGCAGCACAGCAGGATTCTTGTTAAAAGACCAAAAAGCTATTATATAGCGACACAAACACTCTTACTAATTCCATGCCCTCATCATATCCCCAGTGCACTGAGCCATGTAATTCATCTGTCACCATAATGCAGAAAGCCTGTGCTCACAGGGTCATCTGTGACCTTGTACTTAGTGTTACAATGGATTTGTACTACATTTAATATTTTATGGAATAAAAACTACCCTTAAGGTGGTTAAAGTTGTCCATAGGGCATAAAACAATGCCAGAGAATGAACAAAAGATGGATTTTGTATTTCTTTTAGATTCTGCCTGAATAGGGCATATTTAACTTTACAATATGAGAAGTACTTTCAAAATGTTATCTTTGGGAAATGTGCAGGGTAGGTAATATATTTGGGAGGGTTTAACAGCCTGTTCATCCATACACTATGACCCCAGAATTCTAAGTGATTGTAGCTGTGACTGCAACTTGGCAAGCCTTGAAAGTTCTCCTGGCCAAGCCCAGTTGTATATGTGTGAAGACGGGGTTCAGGAGAGCTTCCACTACTCGCCACTGTCATAGAGTTTCTTAGAGGCAGAAGCTAGATGAGAAGGCTAGTGTCTAGTTCTTTCCACAACATTAAATGTTTTCTTCTTGCTAAATTTTACTCACTTATGGAAGTCAAAGGAATCACTATATCCACATCACTTTTAATTAAATTTATTGGGGTAACATTGGTCAATGTGATCATATAGGTTTCAGGTATGGGTTTCTATGTTAAAAGATCTACATCACTTTTTAATCCCATATCCAGACTAATCTAGAAATGCATTTACTAAAATATGATCACATTTTGCTGTTAAACTCCCAGTCTCTCTTTTATACTGTTTTTCCTTGCCAGAAAGTCTGTCATAAGTAGGATTTCTCTCGTGGTTCCCGAAAGAGGTGACTTTGGGAGCCAATTGACAGAGGGCCAGAACCCTGAGGTTGTCAGCTCATATCCATAGACCTTTACATGCACATTTTTATTGAAATGAGTGTTTGAGGCACAGCCCAAGTATCAGCTTTTCCCATTGACCTCATGTAGGACAAGGGGAAAATGAATTGTTGCTTAAATTCAGAAGTTGTCAGATTTCATGTCCTGTAATCCTGCTGTGACGGCATCAGTTGATCGGATCACGAACGTTTACCACAGGAAGCCGTGTGTGAAGCATGCCCCATAGAGCTGTTCTACACTAGATGGTAACTGATCAGATCTAGTCACATTATTTTTGTTTTAGAAATTTGAGAATGAGAGATAGAGATGGAGAGAGAGAGACAGAGAGAAAGAGGTAGTAGCTTCTCAGATTCTTAGGCAGTTACAAGGAGCCATGATTATAGTAGTTTTTTCATTGTGTCAAGATGTTTTGTGTACATTTTGTAAACACGTAAAGATACATTTAGCTACCTAACACTGTTGAGTGCAAAAATTATTAAACTTCTTTATCAAATAAAAGTTTTTGAAAACTATTTTTTTGCTGAGCATTTAGTCATTAATCACAAATATGATCAATTCAATTTCCTGAAATAGTTTACACAATTAATTTATTATTCAAATAAAATATTTAAAACTCAGACATATAGAAATGAATATATGCATAAAGTTATTCTAAAATACTAACACTATGGTTCTAAATTCATTTCTTTTTTTCTATGCTAGTTTCTCTATCTTCTTGGGGTTTCACTATACTGATTTTGATATATTCCAAAGGTTTTAATACTCCAATTTTAACATCTTGCTAGGGTCGCAGAAATATTAGTACTCCATGCCTTGGCCAGTGTGGCTCAGTCAGTTGGAGCATTGTTCCACACATCAAAGGGTCATGGGTGTGATTTCCAGGGCATACACCCAGGTGCAGGCTTGATGCCTGGTTGGGGTGCATACAGGAGGTGGCCTATCCATGTTTCCCTCTCACATTGATGTTTCATTCTCTCTCTCTCTTCCCCTTCCTCTCTCTCTAAAAATTCAATACAAACATATTTTCAGGTGAAGATTATAAAAAAATAGATTAAAAAAGGAAAAACAAAGAACACCTTTAGACAATAGAACCCACAAGATCCAGGTGATTGATTGATTTCCTGTTGGAACAGTGGGACTTGGGTGCCCCTTCCTAGTTGACTCACACACAGATCATTAAGTCTCACAGGGAATAACTGTCTAGAAGGGTATGAAGGAATTGTCTACTTTGAGTCAATTGTCACACCTGGTCCAATCAGCTATGGTCAAGGAGAGGGCATAGGGCCACTCAGTAGACATCATGGTTATTCAAGAAACTAGGGCCTGCCACATGGTATATGTTGAATGTTTGTTGAATTAATGAATGTGGTATCTAAAGAAAAGAATAAAGCACAGGGACTTGAAGATGAAACTTGGCAACTCTCTAGGATTAAAGGCAACAAAAAACAGAACAGGAGTATTAACTTTATTGTCAGGCATTTTATACTAAATAAAAACAAGCTATATTGGAGGATGCTATGCCATCTGTTCACCACATCATTACGTGGGTTAGGAGCCCTGCCAGCTTAGAGGTATGAATCCATAGGCCTAATTCTCGGTATTATTTCCTTCTGCTTTTAGGTTTTTGCTGGTTATTTTGTGGGTTTGAAAGTATTTCCTATTATAGCATGTAGCAACAGTTTCCTGGTGTATTGTATCAGGCCCTCAGGAGGGAGAATATAGCTGGAATGTTAGTAGTATTTTTATTTCTTGGTGTATATGTTTATTAGCTTATTGTGGAAACATCTTCTTAGACAATTACACATGGTGATGGTTTGGTTTAGCTGTTTGCAGCATACTTCTGAGCCCCGGGATGATTGTCATCTGGGCTACCTATTTTTCTTCTGAACAAGAGACATTTTAGGATGGTTCTACCTTATTATTATTACTAGAGGCCCAGTGCATGAAATTCCTGCATGGGGGGGGGGGATGGTCCCCCTCAGCCCACCCTGCACCCTCTCCAATCCGGGACCCCTCAGGGGATGCTGACTGCTGGTGTAGGCCTGATCCTGGGGATCGGGCCTAAACTGGAAGCTGGACATCCCTCTCACAATCTGGGACCACTGGCTCCTATCTGCTCATCTGCCTGCCTGCCTAATGGCCCCTAACTGACCCCCTGCCAGCCTGATCACCCCTAATCGCCTCTGCCTGCTGCCCTGGTTGCCCCCAACTGCCCCCCCACCGCCGGCCTGGTTGCCCCCAATTGCCCCCCTGCCAGCTTGGTCACCCCCAACTGCCTCCCCACTGGCCTGGTTGCCTCCAACTGCACACCCTGATGGCCTGGTCGCCCCCAACTGCCCCCCCCCACCAGACTGGTCGCTCCCAGCTGCCCCTCCTCCCCTCTCCCCGCCAGCCTGGTTGCCCCAAACAGCCTGCTGTTCAGTCGTTTGGTCGTCCCTCACTAACCCCTCTGCCGGCCTGGTCATCCCACACAGCCTGCTGTTTGGTCATCCGTCTGGTCGTTTAGGTTGTGATGGCCCCTGGCTTTTTATATATTAGGATTATTATTATCGACATCTTCATTATTATTGTTAATCCTCACCCAAGGATATTTTCCCATTGCTTTTTAGGGAGAATGGAAGAGAGAGGGAAAGACAGAGAGAAACATTGATGTGAGAGAAACACATTGATCAGTTGCCTCCTGCATGCGCCCCGACCAGGGCTGAGGAGGAGCCTTCAACCAAGGTGCATGCCCTTGACCGGAATCGAACCTGGGACTCTTTGGTCTGCAAGCTGATGCTTTATGATTCTACCTTTTTAAAATAACTTTTTAAAGACTCTTTTCCTTAGACTGCATCTCATACAGCAGCATGTACTGCTCTGCACCTCCCTTACCAGGTCTGGCATTGGGCTGTTCTTAATGTATGGAGGCAACTGTTTCTCACAGGTCCATTTATTTCCTCCCCTTGATGTGCTTACAGAGTGCTTCCTATTAAATTCTTTGCTTTCTCAACCCTAACCTGGGAATCACTTGATGCTTTAAGGGCAGCATGCATTCATCCACAGCTTGCTTTGAGCCCCCAAAAGTTTGTTTCCAGATAGTTCTAGTGAGGTCTGCATCTGAACTCCCTGCAAAGGTCTTACCTTGCATTTGTCTCTTGGCCTTCAGAGATCTTATCCATGCCAAACCCGTCAAGAGGTGATGCTAGCTCATAGCAGGCGCACACATCCCGCAACCATGGGCCACAGCAATATTTATCAGGGGAGCCCTCACACTTTACTTTGGGTATTCATGAGCATAAACACTTTTCAAATGATCTTTCTATTGGTAGCACTATCATTCTGCATTTAGGTGTGTTTTACTTATTCTTATCCTGGATTCCCAAGCATTTGTGAGCATAATAATCAGTTCTATCCTCTTATCTTCTCCTGCATTGCACTGGAATCTCAGGAGGCAGGCTTTATTCTTGATAACGTGAACAAACATCATCTGGTCAAATAGAAGCTGGCCAAATAGAAGCCTGGCCAAGTGTTAGCTGCTTGGCACAGGCCTATAGGTCCAGCAGCACTCAAGGGGATGCAGGGTTAGTGGATTTTTTAAAAAAATTTTGGTGTTCTTGTGTGTGTGTGTGTGTGTGTGTGTGTGTGTGTGTGTGTGTGTGTGTGTTTGAGTATCAAAATTTTAAGGTAGCAGGGAAATTGAACCAAAATCTTTTTGCAGCAGCTTACAAGTCCCATTGCATGTACTCGTGTCCTTGTGACATTCAGAGACTCTTCTTTTTAATTACAAGCAGATGTGAAGATTGAAATATCATGGTTGATAAGGTAAGTAATGTGGCAAATCATTCAGAGAATTATAGCTCATTTTCTAAGACAAGACAAAGACAGAACATCACCCTGAGAGGAGGCCCTCTTTATTTCACCCTGGGAATGTTCAACATGGATATATTTCTTATTTAGTGTATTGGGGTGACCTTGCTCTAATGCTCTCTCCTGATGATTCTTTAGCAGTAAACCAGAAATAGGAAACCACCACCAGGTTCCAGTGGGAATTGGACAAAGCTGAACTTCAAAGTGTTTTAACAGATTAAAAAGAGAAGACCACAGAAACCACATGGGCCACAGAAGGGAAAGAAGCTTGTTTACAAGGTCAATTCAAAGTGCAGTCAAATGAATGGCCTGTATCGAGGACAGAACTGTGCTAGAAGCAGTCTAGACTAGGATAGATGGACTCTTAAAGCTGAACACATACTTAAAAAGTTCTCTAATATCTTTCCAAACCATTCACTTATCATCCTCATGACCACCATAATTTATGGATAATTTACCATGTGTCAGGCTTTTTGCTGAAAGCTAGACCCCATTGCTTCATGTAATCAGTACGACATTGCTGGGTTGTGGGTATTATTATCTAAGTTCTGAAAGAAGAGGAAACTGAATCTTGCAGAGGTGAAATAGTTTGGTCAAAGTTACACAACCAGGACTTTAACTCAAACATATCTTATGTTTAAATAAGTTTTCAGTTTTTAATAAAAAATTTTTTGAAGAGTATTTAATATCTAGTGGTCCAGTGCACAAATTCATGCACATTAAAAGAAAATTAATTAGAAGAAATATTTTAATATCGCTATTCACCCTTTCTCTATAATAGAGTGTCAACCAAATTCATGATCGACAATGACAGATCAAAACACATGCATGCGATTGGCACCAGCGTGAGCTTTATATGTGTCAAGCATGCACGAGTCAACTTAGCCTTTTATATATGTATAGAATAAACTTGCTTAATTAGACCTTCTTTCTGATTTAACTAAACTTTCTCCATCCCAGTGAAGCACCCCAACTTCTCTTTCAGGTAATTGTCAGCAACATAGCAGTAAATATCAACACTAAGCAGATTATTATTGTAGATCACGCAGGGAGAACAAAGGGTAAAATATTTAACTGTAGCAGTGTTTGACTATATTCTGCGCAGTGAGAAAACCTGAAGTCGTTTTCAAGGTCCACCATTTCATACTTATTTTAAGTCAGGTCAAGTTTCTACGCTTTCTAAATCTCCGTTTTGCGGCTAATGAAAAGAAAATAGGATTCCACCAAGTCCTATCTACCTACTCCAGGACTTTGTGAGGACCAAATGAGATGAGGCATGGGAAAATGCTTCACAGACATTTGGTTAAAGTGTAAAATGTTTGCACCTGGCTATAAAGCAAGTTGTGTTCCTGGGCTGAAGAATCTGCTAGGAGGCTAGTCACTAGGGACAGGAAGCTAGGTGTTGCTATATGACATCATTACCTGGTGCCTACAAGGACCATTTCTGGGCTGGGCTGGGCTGGGCTGGGCTGTGGGCCGCATTTTGCGCCATAGGGTCTCAGCAGCATTGGCTGTGATTTGGTGGGCTGTCGCTCCAGGGTGGTGGCGGGGCCTGTGTCCCACTTGGGGGAAGCCAAGTGTTGTTTTGTGGGTGTCAGGTCTGTGGTGCCATTTCTTTGTAAATGGCCAGCGTGCGTCACAGAAGCTCCTGTGTTGAGCATATGCCCCCTGGTGGTCAATGCACATCATAGCGACTGGTCAGACACTTAGCATATTAGCCTTTTATATAGAGAGATTATTCTGACTAAAGATGGTGAAAGGAAGAACCATCAAAAATTGAATTTCCCTGCTGTGAAATGAAATGAATACAATTCGTTCGTTAATTATGTACAGACTTGAAGTAAAACTTGAAAGAGCAATAAGACCATGCTTTAAACATTTGAAAGAAACAGCTAAACAAAGGGGCATAAGCAACAATGTTAAATTTAAACAGTGACAGCCAGGGAAAGAAGCAAAAGATCCCGTCCTGGTGTGGTCTGTGTGGCTCCTCGTCCTGCACCGCCTGCCATGGCATCATCGACGAGTATGGAAAACACTAATGTCCCAGGGCAGAAAAGCAAATAGGGCCCTCCCTGGCCTCTCCTGTTGGAGAGGTGGTTGGAACAGCTCCTGGGGTGAGAGCACTGGAACAGGAAAAGCGAGCACCTGGGGCTGGCTCTGGAGGACCGAAGGTAGGAAAGTCACCCAAGATGGCCACAGGACTGGACACACCTCCTCCTGCCTCCTCTTCAATGGAGGAAATCCTGGTGTACGACATTTAACCAAGAATGACCAAGTCTTGCCCTAACCGGTTTGGCTCAGTGGATAGAGCCTCGGCCTGCGGACTGAAGGGTCCCAGGTTCAATTCCAGTCAAGGGCATGTGCCTTGGTTGCGGGCACATCCTCAGTAGAGGGCGTGCAGGAGGCAACTGATCGATGTTTCTCTCTCATCGATGTTTCTAACTCTCTATCCCTCTCCCTTCCTCTCTGTAAAATAATTCAATAAAATATATTTTTTTTAAAAAAAGAATGACAAAGTCTGGAAAATGCTGCACTTAAGACCTGTGTGTTGGCTGAGAATGGGCAGCAGCAAGGCACTCGATGATGGAATAGGGGAAGGAGATGCTTCAAAGGTGGGCTAGGCCACCTCTAAGAAAAACAGAAGCCAGGAGAGAGAGTGCTGGGCGGCCTTCCATTTTTCTTGAAGAACTATTTCTGATCTCTGTAATGCTGTTAAAGGATTACCATGTACATTTCCCAAAGCCCCATGGAGAAAGGTCACTGGGAGTGCTTAGCAGAAAGTTCCAAATCCGAAGCAGCCTCCAAGAAAGGAGCTGCCTGACACCTGCAGAGAAGTACTCACTTCAAAGGACAAGCAGGAGGGTCTCTCCCAAGGATCAGGATGTATCCCTGCCTTGGGTAGAAAGTCCCAGTCTTTTGTGGCAGCTTCCCAAATTCCCAAGAGGAAGGATCTCGCTAAATCTAGTGGCTATCCTGTTAATTGCTCCAAGAGCCTTCTAAATCTCAAGTGAAAAGATTGGGTTGCAAGCACTTTTCATCCTTGCTAAAGACTGAAAGCTTAACGCTTCATCTCCAATAACAGCTTCTCCTCCGTGGGGCAGGATGGGCCCAGGTCTGTATGTGTGTTTCCCTAGAGCACAGACCTAATCAATACCGTAAGTTTTAAAGAATGATTAGAATTTATAGCTATTCTAATACTGACAAAAATCCTAAGCATTCTAGAACCTCACCTAGAAGGTGTGGTGTAGAAGGAGGAAGAAAAAGGCACATGGTCTCACCTTGCTCCAAATGGATGCTGATGTCTCCATTTACTAACATGGATCCCTAAAAATTGCCAGAGAACTCAGGAGAATCAAGTTTCAGGGTCAAAATGCCAGACTGTGCCCCTGCAATGTCCTTTTCATATATTCAAAGCACTCCTTTCTTGGGTTTAGTGGGTTGCTGATGAGCAGTGCAGTTGCCCAAAGCGGAGCTCTTCTGTATCAATACCAGTAAACCGAAAGTAGCTCAATATTGCTCATTTAATACACCAGGGATTGAGGGCTCAAATACACCTTTTTCTAGGGATGTGCTATTGCCTTTACTTGTTTGGAATTTGACTACCATCTTTCTAACTTTTTGCAGCAAGATGATTCTTAGTTTTCCCTCACTCTCTAACTGGAAAATCTCAGAACTCAAAATAAATGTCCCTTTTCAGAAGGAGAGGCCCTATGAGGTAAAGAAAGACCTGCCCAGGCTCATACAGATGATTAGGGACAAAACTGAGATCTCCCAGACACCACCTTATTCTCCTACATTATAGTGCGTTCATCCACCAGGCGTTCACAAGCTCCTCATAGGATGTGGAAGTACAGATAGAACTTCTCAAAGTCTGAGACTTCCTTTCTCCCTCTCTTCCTCTCTTTTCATTTCTCTGTTTCTTAATCCCCCACTCTCATTTTCCAATCAATAAAATTTTCTTGATATCTTTTAAGCATAATTCTTTTAAAAAATATATTTTTATTGATTTCAGAAAGGAAGGGAGAGGGAGAGAGAGAGACAGAAACATCAATGATGAGAGAGAATCATTGATCGGCTGCCTCCTACATGCCCCCTACTAGGGATCTAGCCTGCAACCCAGGCATGTGCCCTTGACCAGAATTGAACCCAGGATTGTATATCCACAGGCTGATGCTCTATACACTGAGCCAAACTAGCTAGGGCTAAGCATAATTCTGAAGTGTTTTTCTTGCTCTTTGTCAAAATGACACATATGCACAGACATGTAAGTATACTTTTTTTTTTTTTTTTACAATAACCCAGTCAGAATAAGATCCCAACTAGACATGGTTGCTACATGTCATTTTTAGGTGTTTACAAAGACTAGATCATTATATTTAATTTGCATTTTGTACAGCACATTCAAGAAAGCTTATCAAGGGCCCTGGTGTATTGTCTGACTACCTCAGTGGAATCAAGAGGGATCAGATTACATTCTCTTCTTCATCTCAAGAAAAATCCTCATTTGATAGGTCAGGACATTTACAACAAGCCTGGTAAAAAGACTTCAGGTCCTACTGTCCACAGTTTTAGTATAAAAACTTAAAGGGTTCTTAATGCCAGAGGTAAGGAAAATTCATGTATGTTTTTCCCGACAGAACAAAATCTTCCAGAAATAATTTCTGGTATCAAACAGTTTCCTCTGACACTCACTTCTACTGTCAATTCATGCATGAGGTCCCTCCCTTCTGCTGGTCCCGAGGGAGGAGACTTTTGTATCACTTTAGGATTCTTATGTTTTCAGAAGCACAAAGGGAAGGACCTGCCTTCGCAGCAGGCCAGTTTGAGTTCCATCAGGAGTTGTTGGACAGGAAAAGCAAAAAAGCTGGTAACTTTTATAACATTAAATGTAAAATTGCTCCCCTAATACATAAAAATGGATGATTTCCAAAGGTTTGGTTACATTTGATTCTAGTCAACAATGTTCCTCAAAATTCACATTAGTGGGATTTACAAAACAAACAAAACATGGCACCCCAGAAAAGAATTCTGCTGTGTGTGGAATGAGTTTGGGTGAACTTGCTCCCAACACAACCTGCTAAGCTTTGTGAAGGAGTGGCAATTTTCACCCCACACTCCAATATAAAACCCTCTGGCCTGGCATATGGTTCAAAAGTACCATTTCTGTGCCCCATCCTCAGAGATTTTTTTCCATCCCTCTGGAGTATGGCCCAGATAGTAGTGTGTGTGTGTGTGTGTGTGTGTGTGTGTGTGTGTGTGTGTATGTGTGTATGTGTGTGTGTGTGCTCACGTGCTTTACAATAAGCTCTAAGTCAGTGGTTCTCAACCTTGGCTGCACATGAGAATCACCTGGGAATCTTTTTAAAATCCTGATTTCTAGGCCTCATCCTCCGGAAATTTTGTTTCTTTGTTACTAATATTGTGGCCTCACCCCATAACAAAGAAACAGAATTTTCAGAGGATGAGGCCCAGAAATCAGGATTTTAAAAGGATTCCCAGGTGATTCTCATGTGCAGCGAAGGTTGAGAGCCACTGCAAGTGATCTGTGTACAGTTGGAATTGAGAACTGTCAGGAGACCACTCCATGTAACTCCAATTCTCTGCAGGAAAAATAAATTAAGTGCTAGAGAATCAGGACATCCAATTGTGCCTGTTTCATTCAAATGCCTATCAGGTGTGCATGACTTTCTGGGCAACTTACAGAAAGGGCTATGATCACTTTTCTGAAAGTGATTCTGAGTAACTGTATGGATTTCTCAGCACATAAAACAATATCAGTGCTCACTCTCACTAACATACAACAGAAACGGCTGTATTGATTTGTGGTACTTACAAGTGCAGAAATAGATTGTAATTTGAATCAAATTGCTCAGAAAATTCCCCTGGAGAGCCCATCTATGAGAAAAATATTATTACAGATTAAGAAGTTTGTTATTCTACCCAGGGCGCCCGAACCCACCTGCTAGGGCTCACCATGCAGGAGGCCATCGGCTGCCCCCTGGCACATCCTTCTCTCTCAGAGAAACCCCTTCCAGGCAAGGAAGCTCTCCTACTCCATTCGGGGTTTGCAAATAAAGACCAGCTATCCCTCTTGGCCTGTGAACAGGGTATCAAAGGTGAAAAAGGGTGGCTAAAGGCCGAGAGGCAGGGGTGGAGATGGGGGAGAAAGGATCTGGAGGAAAGGGCGTTTGTACCTATATAAGAATGGTTTTCAATTCTGGTTTCCCATTAGAATTACCTGCAAAGTTTTAAAAATATCCCAGTGCCCATATTCCACTCTGGATCAATTAAGTCTGAATCTTTGTGGGCATGGCCAGTAGCATCAAGTATTTCTTAAAAAGCTCAGAGATTCCAATGTGCAGCCAGAGTTGAAAACCACTACTGTATTATAAGCCTCTCAAAGAGCTAGTAAAATAAATTGGTTGTCGTACAGTATGATTTCTTAGGTGCTGAAAAAGTCCTTTTTCTTCTGGTTCCTCCCCAACCAACACATTCATGCCTGAGATTCAACAATTAGAGATGCATTCCTTTGACTTAAGAAGAGGCTTTGTCTTCTGTTATAAAGCACACACTTCATAAATAAGGAGTGTATGGAACCTTTTAGTCATTTAAACCATTACTTACGGGTGTTTTAATGGAGGAAATCTCAGGGCACCAGGAAGGGCAGCATTAGGAAAAGAGCAGGAAAGGGGGACTGAAGACTAATTTAGCTGCCTCCTCAGGTTTGCTTAGAGCTCATTACAGAGGCTGACCTCTGAAGACTGCTGGCTTCAGGGGACTCACCAGTTGGGAGCTCCACTTCCGAAACTGGAAGAATGAAGATTCAGTCGTCACATGAGAGTAGCACAAGGCCTCCATCCAGCGATTCTTCTGATCCTTCACTCTCTGAGAATCAGAGAGCAGGTCAAATCCACACATTCACTTCCTAGCAGAATTGCTATCTAAGAAAAAAATAATTGGATTTTTATGCTTAAAGTTCAGCGAAGAATATCTACTGCGTCAAGTCTAATCATATCCAATATCAAGTTACATATTTTGTATCTTTAAAAAATTTTTAGCCGAAACCGGTTTGGCTCAGTGGATAGAGTGTTGGCCTGCGGACTGAAAGGTCCCAGGTTCGATTCCGGTCAGGGGCATGTACCTGGGTTGCGGGCATATCCCCAGTAGGAGACGTGCAGGAGGCAGCTGATCGATGCTTCTCTCTCATCGATGTTTCTAACACTCTATCTCTCTCCCTTCCTCTCTGTAAAAAATCAATAAAATATATTAAAAAAAATTTTTTAAATTGATTTTTTTTACAGAGAAGGGGAGGGAGGGAGAGAGAGAGAGAGAGAGAGAGAGAGAGAGAGAGAGAGAGAGAGAGAGAGAGAAGAGAGTGTGAGAGAGAAACATGTGTGAGAGAAACATCAATCGGTTTCCTCCCAAACATGCCCCAAACAGGAATCCAACCTGCCACCTTTCAGTGTATGGGAAGATGCTCCAACCAACTGAGCCACCTTCAAATTTTGTATCTTGAAACCATGGTGTAGGGCATGCTATTTCTGAGGTTGTTTGGTATTCCAATAACAAATGCAAGTGACAGAGTGACGTCAGCCAAGCTGTAGGACCCTGTGATACATTAGTGGAGAGAAATGCCTTTCTAAAGATGACTTGAAGGATAGCATAGAAGTTTGGGGAGGCTGTGTCCTCTACAGCAGGAGACTTATCTTTATGCCTTAGGGTGAAAAGTTGTGCCAGGTTCCACAAAGGAGTGGGGCTGTTGGCCACACAGAGGAAAAGTAGCCCTATAGGACCTAAGACAAAAGAACTGTGAATGTAGCCATCCAGGGGGTAGGAAACTTGCCTTCCAAGGATTTTGTCGGACAAAAGGGAAAAGAAACAACAGCTGAAGCAACAAGAAAAGAAACAAACATCAGGAATAGGAGGTCATCAGACCAAATCTTCAGCATAGGCATCCGGTCTACGGATATCCTTTAAATTCAGAAGGCGCAAGAAGACAGCAATTTTCTACAAAAACACACTTCTTTCTCTAGCTACCTACTGTCAGCTGATGATATAAGAGTAGTCTGAAATAGGAATTAGTACCTACATTTCTATTTAGATCCTCTGTTACCCTTTAACTTAGAGGCTGTGTCTATCCATCCACACATGCAACAAATATGTAATGCTAGGCAACATTGCAAGCTCTGGAGATAGAGCATTGAATAAGAAAGCGTCATTGCTGTTATTTTATAGGGTAAACAGACAGTAAGCCAGTAAGGAAATAATTATTATATAGAAAGTAAATATTATATACAGTGGGGCCTTGACTTACGAGTTTAATTCGTTCTGAGACTGAGCTTGTTAAGAAGCTCGTTAACTCAAATTACTCTATCAGCTCAATGCAAAAAATCGGCCGAGAGACAGCTGGTATCTCAAAAAACTCGTTAGTCGGGAGACTCGTAAGTCAAGGCCCCACTGTAATGTCAAGGATGAGGGGTCATTAGAAAACTAAAGAAAGATGTATATAACAGAATAATTTCCAGAGCATTCACAGATGCCATTTATGTTGCAAGTCTTCCTTCCTGAATTGTTTTCAATTTTCAATTAAGGGGTTATTTTAAAGCAAATAGATGAACCTGGTGAAAGGGAGAAAGAGAGTGAGGAGGGATTGTGGGAAAGAGAGGCTTTGTAATGACTTCCATGTGAGGACAGCCTGGGACTCCTTTCTCCAACCTCATCTCTTTCCATCCTTTCTGTCCCTTTATGGTTGGAACACATCATAATTCCCCAACTTGTACACTATTTCAAGCCTCTGGGGTCTTACTTGAACTGTTCTGTGTCCATGTAGAGTTCTTTTTCCCTCCTTTTGGTACGGATTCCAAACCCTCTGCCTTTCTCCTTTCCTTCTTCAAGGGAAAAAGAAGACAGGAGAAGAGCCCTGGCTGGTTTGGTCAGTGGATAGGGCGTCAGCCTGTGGACTGAAGGGTCCCAGGTTCGATTCTGGTCAAGGGCATGTACTCCAGGAGAGTCTTTCTAATTACCTTTTCCTGCCTGTGTGAGGCACCCTCCCCTGGGGCCCAGCGCCATCCTGTGCTTCTCTCTGTCATGGTTCTAGGCATATTGGATGGAAATAGTCACTCTGATCCTCTTTTCTAATTAGAGTGGTTCTCAACCTTCCTGCCTTGACCCTTTCATATGGTTCCTCATGTTGTGGTGACTCCAACCATAAAATTATTTTCGTTGCTACTTCATAACTGTAATTTTGCTACTGTAATTTTACGATTATGAATCATAATGTAAATATCTGATATGCAGGATGTATTTTCATTGTTTGCGACCCACAGGTTGAGAAACACTGGTCAATAGAGGATCCAGAAATTGACCCAAGCCATTATACTCAATTAACATTTGACAAAGGAGGCAAGAGCATACAATGGAGTCAAAACAGCCTCTTTAATAAATGGTGCTGCCGAAACTGATTTGGCTTAGTGGATAGAGCGTCGGCTTGGGGACTGAAGGGTCCCAAGTTCGATTCCAATCAAGGGCATGTACCTGGGTTGCGGGCACATCCCCAGTGGGAGATGTGCAGGAGGCAGCTGATCAATGTTTCTCTCTCATTGATCTTTCTAGCTCTCTATCCCTCTCCCTTCCTCTCTGTGGAAAGTCAATAAAATATATATTTTTTAAAAATATATATATAAATAAATAAATGGTGCTGGGAAATTTGGTCAGATACGTGCAAAAAAATGAAACTAGGTCACCAACTTAACCCATACACAAAAACAAACTCAAAATGGCTAAAGGACTTGAATATAAGACGGGAAACCATAAAAACCCTACAAGACTCCATAGGCAGCAAAATTGCAGACATATGTCGTAACAATATCTTTACAGACATAGATCCTAGGGCAAGAGAGACTAAGGAGAAAATAAACAAATGGGACTACATCAAAATAAAAAGCTTCTGCACAGCAAAAGAAACCATCAACAAAACAACAAGAAAGCCCACTGCATGGGAGAACATATTTGCCAATGTTATCTTCAATAAGGGTTTAATCTCCAACATTTACAGGGAATTCATACAACTTAACAAAAGGAAGATAAACAATCCAATAAAAAAATGGGCAAAGGACCTAACTAGACACTTCTCAAAAGAGGACATTCAGAAAGCCAAGAGACACATGAAAACATGCTCAAAGTCACTAATCATCCGAGAGATGCACATCAAAACAACAATAAGTTACCACCTCACACCTGTCAGAATGGCTATCATCAACAAATCAACAAATGGCAAGTGTGGAGTGGATGCAGAGAAAAGGAACCCTCCTTCACTCTGGTGGGAATGCAGACTGGTACAGCCATTGTGGAACACAGAATGGCGTTTCCTGAAAAATTTAAAAATGGAACTGCCATTTGACCCAGTAATAACACTTCTAGGAATATATCCCAAGAAAACAGAAACACCAGTCAGAAAGGATATATACACCCCTATGTTCATAGAAGCACAATTTACAATTACTAAGATTTGGAAACAGCCTAAATGCCCATCAGCAGATGAGTGGATTAGAAAACGGTGGTACATCTACACAATGGAATACTATGCTGCTATAAAAAAGAAGGCTTTCTTACCATTTGCAGCAGCATTGATGGAACTGGAGGGCATTATGTTAAGTGAAATAAGCCAGGAAGTGAAAGAAAAATACTACATGATCTCACTCATTTATGGATAATAAAGAACATTATAACTTAATGAACAAAAAGATAGATACAGAGACAGAGAAGCATCGAACAAACTGTCAAATTACAGCTGGAAGTCTGAGGAGTTTTGTGGGGGTGGGGGTAAGAGATCAATCGAAGGACTTATATGCATAACCAATGGACACAAGACACTGGGGGGTGGGGGGGTAAAAGCATGTGCCGGGGTTTAGGGGAGGCCAGGGGAAGGTCAATGGGAAAAAAAGGAGACATATGTAGTACTATTTGTAATACTTTAAACAAGAAAATAAATTTTAAATTAAAAAAAGAAAAGATCCAGGAAGGTAGAACTCAGTAAAACCAGTGGGTATATCAATTTCTAGGACACAAAGAAATTTCTAGGGCAATGATAGCCTGAGTAAAGGTGACAGATGTCAAAGCCAGACTACAAAAGTCTGGAAAAAGTGATCAAGGATAAAGTGACCAAAAAATGTGTAAGACAATTCTTACAAGGCTTCAGGCCATCAAGGAAAATAGAGAAATTTGATTTAGAACACAAGTGTCACAATGATTAATAATTAAATACCATAATAAGTATCACTAAGTCAATCACAGATTTCCAAAAGTCATTAAATCTTCAAAAGTATTATAACATGAAAATTGCACTAGTCTAGGAATCAGAAGGTCTAGCTTCTAATTTCAAACATTAACTGTGAGAGCACATTCATTGGGGAGTAGAAGTAGTTTTGAAAATGGAAAACCATGGAAATATAATTTTGGATCATCCTTCCCCAAGGTACCGATGAAGACATGGAGAGGATTTAGGAGAGAAAGAAGAGCTAAGGAGAGTGAAACGCAATGTCTTGTCCAACCAATGGGCTCAGGAACAACCATCCTTTATCAATGAGTAGAGAGCTGAAGGGATCCTTCAAACCAGAAACAGAAACAAGTAACCAGGCACAGTCTGACTCTGGTTACTGCAAGGAAGTAATTTATTACAGTCAGGCTATAGGGAAAGTTGGCATTGACTTGGTCCACATGTCCCCTTCCATGAACTGTCTCCAGATGTCAGCTAGAACTGAGCCTCTTGAAAAAGTTAAACAAGTCTGAAACATCTAGTGAGTAGACCTGAGGCAATTTTAAGGGAAAAGGTCAAATGTGAGGACAGGAATTCCAGGGACCCACAGCTTCAAACGGTAAGCTCTCCCATCTGACTCCAAATACCCTAAAAACAGGAAATATACCTCCAATTCATTTATTCAACAAATAGACTCCATGCTAGGTGTTAGAGATGAAAGAGTAAATATTATTCACCATAATAGCACCAACACTCAGAACAGAATAAACACAGTTTTGATTGTGAGAGGGTTTTACTTATAGGTGAGGAGGGCCAACTGGGGCTCAGGAGAAAAATCTTTATGAGCCAACGTGAAAACATCTTTCAAACCAGAAGCAGCTGATCTATTAACCCACACCTTGGGAGAAAAGCAGAGAACAGTTTCCAGTAGGAAGCAATTAGGAACAAAGCAATTGCAACTTGTCAAGTAATACAAAGACAATAATAATTTAATCTTTTTGAAATAATTTTATTGATTTCAGAGAGGAAGGGAGAAGGAGAGAGATAGAAACATCAATGATGAGAGAGAATCATTGATTGGCTGCCTTCTACATGCCTCCTACTGGGGATTGAGCTGCGACCGGGGATGTGCCCTTGATCTGAATCAAACCCGGGACCCTTCAGTCCACAGGCCAATGCTCTATCCACTGAGCAAAACCGGCTAGGGCCATATAATTTGATCTTAAACTGAGAGAATGGTGGGCACAGAGAAATACAAAGGACAACAATGACTCAAAAGATAAAACTTTCCATTATGAGTAGTAAACAACTTCCCCTGGTCCAGGCAAGAAACCCTGGATAGGATTTAGAATATGAAGGTAGCTGAAACATGAAGGATAGAAGTAGAATGACCAAATCTCATCTGCAACTGGACAAAGTGGAGCATGGATCAGAAAATCACAAATATATTCAATTCTATGCTCTTGTACATGCTAGGATGGGGCCGGGGGGAGGAGGGGGGTGTCAGGGTTTGATTTTTTTTAATGTAACTTTATTTGCATCCACAATATACACTAAACAAATTCTAACTTCAGAAGCATCTGGTTGATTCTTTTTTTAAAATTTTTTAAAAAAATTGTTGAAAGTATTACAGATGTCCCCTCTTCTTCCCCATTGATCCCTTCTAGCCTACCCCTGCCCCCTGCCCCCTTCCCCAGGCCTTCACCACACTATTGTCTGTGTCCATGGGTTATGCATATATGCCTGTAAGTTCTTTGGTTAATCTCTTCCCATCCACCACCCACCCACCCCCACTTTACCTCTGGGGTTCAACAGTCTGTTCCGTGCTTCATGTCTCTGGTTCTATTTTGTTCATCAGTTTATTTTGCTCATTAGATTCCACATATGAGTGAGATCATGTGATACTTGTCTTTTTCTGACTGGCTCACTTTGCTCAACACAATGCTCTCCAGGTCCCTCCATGCTGTCTCAAAGGGTAAGAGATTCTTCTTTTTTACTGCTGCATAGTATTCCATGGTATAAATGTACCACAGCTTTTTTATCCACTAATCTACTGATGGGCACTTAGGCTATTTCCAGATCTTAACTATTGTAAATTGCGCTGCTATGAACATAGAGGGCATTCATTCTTTTGGTTTCTTAGGATATATTCCTAGAAGTGGGATCACTGGGTCAAATGGCAGTTCCATATTTAATTTTTTGAGGAAACGCCATACCATTTTCCATAATGGCTGCGCTAGTCTGCATTCCCACCAGCAGTGTATGAGGATTCCCTTTTCTCCACATCCTTGCCAGCACTTGTCATTTATTGATTTGTTGATGGTAGCCATTCTGACAGGATTTGCTTCTTTTTTTTCCCCAAAACTACAACTTTATTTTGGTTGAACTGGGCAAAATATTATAAATTGTTCTGACCTTAGTCAAAATGGCAAAAGGAACACAGAATGAAGGTCCCTGGTCCTGGAATTGGACTAGTTCGGAATTTGGCAAGAATGACAAGGCTTAGACTGGAGACTTAAATCAAAGAGGAATAAAGTATGACTCCCCATCCAAAGTATACTATTCCCTTCAAACTCATCCTATGACTAGCTTGAGTAAGAAGCTTCTTGCTGGACTGCTCCTTGACCTCCTATCCATTCCACAGAGTAACTCCAACACACAGGTACATACACAGCTGTTGCTCACTTCACAAGGTTTCACCTTATTTGATGTGATTGGTTGGACAAGCAATGTCCCTACTTGACACAGAGGGTAGTGAGGAGCTTTTGGCTTGCACAAGTCCAGCCCCTGTTAAGCTCAGTGTAACAATGTGAATGCATATGTGTTCTCTCACCCAGAGGTACAAACTCAGAAAGTGTGGCATGTAAAGAATAAAAATAGGGGGAGCACTCATGTGAAAAAGAAAGAAAATAAAAACATTTGAAAGCATTATCAATGCGAGGGTGGTAGACAGAGACCAGCCCACACAGACATGTTCTGTCTCAGCCCCATGCGCATGTACATCTTTCCTGAACTTGCTGTGATAAATGTCATTTGTCCATCTTCTGTTTATTTCACTTCATAAGCTTGTTGTCATCTAATTAATGCTTTAAAATGAAACATGAAATTTCCTTATCATATATTCTGACTTGTTCATCTCCCTCTGCTTTAACCAGATTTCTATGGCTTTTGTTACAAGGAATGACAAGGGCAATTATCATTAAAAACTGAGCAGAACAAAGCTATGGCAATGAGGAGTGCTACAATTCATTCGCCAAGGTGATAAAAGGAGAACACGAACCCACCTCTCTCTTTCTTATAACAAAGCAACACCAACTTGTAAAGTAACACAGAGAAAATAATAATTTAATAGAAAACAGAGAGAATGGTAGGCACAGAGAAATACAAAAGAAAACAGCTATGTACAAAAAATAATTCACTTTATCAAAACTTCCCATTATGAGTAGAAAACAACTTGCCAAAGTGTCAGGATGCACGATAATATTTTTCTCAGAAAAAAATAATTTTTTCTTATTAGTATTCAGAAAGTTGCTAGCAGAATGATACAGTAAAAAAGTTCAGCCCATCTTTGAAAGTAATATGCAATGCAGCACAAATAGAAGTAAAGCACGGATATTAAGACAATACACACATGTACACATATATACACAGGCACAGACACAGACAGACACAAACATATACCCACAAACACACACACATATACATATACACTCAGATATAAATACATATCCACACACATATACACATGTACTCACAAATATGTGTGCACATATATACATACATACTCGTACACACAGATATACATACGCAACACAAAGACATATACACATATACCTACACACATACACAGACATACACTCACAAACATACTCAGGCTTAGAATGGATTCTAAGGAAAAGAATCATGGACCAGAGACCACAGAATTAACACCTGAATGAATGATTGACGTTTGGACACAGTGAGAGCCAGCAGCCCCTGTGACCTTCACAATATCTGGAAGTGCTCCAGCTGCTGGAACAGTAAAAGCAGTTCCGCTGCAAAGCCAGACATGTCCAGGCTGGCAGAAAGCACATCTGCGGACCAATTCCAGTTCAAGAATTGCTGGTTGGAAAGTGTTAATCAAGGAACTTGAGCATAAAACTGACAACCAAGGCATTTAAGCTTATGTTTGTAGCCCTGAAATCCACTCCTATAATCTTAAATCACTCCCATTGTTTCATCTTGAAATTGGAAATGGCACTGCTTACCTGTCAGGGATGCCGTAAAGACCAAGTAATGATTATAAAGTACTCAGGAGCTAAGTATTAAAATTACAAGGTACAACACAGGCCAGAATTTGGCCTACGCAGCTGACACAGGCTCTACGCTGCTCCTGTCACACATGTCACTCTCCTGTGGGGAGCAGACCTAAGCCGGCAGTTAGACATCCTTAGCACTGCCACGGAAGTAGGAGAGGCTACCACCACTACCACTGCACTCACCAGCCGTGAGCCCGGCTTCTGGCTGAGTGGCACTCCCCTGTGGAAGCACTCTGACCACCAGGGGGCAGCTCCTGTGTTGAGTGGGATCAGGCCAAAACTGGCTCTTCAACATTCCCTGAGGGGTCCCGGATTGCAAGAGGGCGCAGGCCAGGCCAAGGGACCCCACCGGTGCATGATTGGGGTTAAGGAGGGACCACGGGAGGTCCCGATTGTCTGGACCCCAGCAGCAAGCTAACCTACCAGTTGGAGCATCTGCCCCCTGGTGGTCAGTGCACGTCATAGCAAGCGGTTGAGCAACCTTAGCATATCATTAGCATATTACGCTTTGATAGGTTGAACGGATGACCTGACAACTGGACACTTAGCATATTAGTTTTTTTTATTATATAGGATATCTGACATTCCCTTTTTCTTTAAGCCAGTTTGAATTGTAGCTTCTGGCAACTGAGATTGGAAGGGTTCTTCTATCTGTTTAGTTGCAATCTTATTAAATATTTCTACAGCAAACCTGGTCTGGACTTGGATGAAAGCTTAACCGGTTCTTAAAGGAAAAGACTTTCGGTGATTTTTCCCAAGTTGTACCAAGTTCAGTGGGGGGGGGGTGTGGTGCGGGGGGGGGGGTTGAGGGGGGGGGGACGCGGCTACGGTACAAGTATGGGAAATCAGACATTTGCCTCTGGTCAGCTACTTTGTCCCTCTTCATACCAACCAGGACAGACCTCCAGGGCTGGGCTTTGCCATCTGACACAGATGCTCTCCAAATCATTCCACACACACCATCCTCATTCTCTAAATCTCCTCTTGCTTCCTTACTTCCCACCATCTTTTGCCCACCCACTTCCCAGTGTTATCACTGGAGTATCCACTGCCTTCCTCCTTCTCCTAGAATCCTCAGGCCTTTTAGTCAGTAGCTTTCTCTTCCTTCTTGCATTTCTACCATTTCCAGCTTTGAATGCCAATGGCTTTGTCGAGTTAGTGAAATTACACAGACAGTAAGAAAAATCTAGCTCAGCATCCACTGAAGGGAGAAGCTGATGCTGCTTCCAGGGGATCTAAAATCTAAAAACATTTCAACACCACAAAACTATCCTTAAAAACAAGTCCATCTGTTTCCATTGGAAATTCCTGTAACTCCTATCAACGTAAGTTGTAGTGCAGTCTTTTCAAAGCAATACTTTATGGCCTTGTTATGTCTTCTCCTTGACCCCTTCCCTGAGCTTCACCATCAAGCATTCTACATGCCAAACTGCTTTTCTCGGATGCTTGTGGGGAGGGGCACATGGTTCAGTTCACATTAACATTTTTTATTTCTCTTGTGGATTAGGAATAGCTCACCAGACTTTCCCCTGGACTGAGGGAAGTAGTCCTCAAAGGACCCACTGCCCTTTGTTCTGATACCATGCTCCCCAGATAACCTCCTTCAGATCCCTCCTTCAGAGCCCCTGGTTTCTGAGGTGCCCAGAAGTAGGTACATTCTGGCCCCTGTAAAGGAATATCCACCTCTGTGAATTAATAAACTGACATTCTGATTTACACACCTGCCCATCATGAGTTTGAATGGTGTGGGTTAGCAACTGAAAAACTATCGGCTTCTGAGTATCTTGCTGGATGTAGTTTCTGGGTCAACAAAGCTGGAACCAAAGCTTACTTGTAATTACCCACCAACACCACTTCCCTCTACTTCCCCTGTTATGTAATCCAGCCAGCAGGTCTATATTTATCTGTACATTTCAGCTCTCTCTAAATGCAAGGTATGGTATTGAGGCTCTGATGTTGAAGATAGAGGAGACAGTCATGGGCAGGCAAATGACTAAAGACCAATATAAATACTCACAGTTGTCTTATACCTCTCTGTCGGGATACTCAGGTGAGCATTCTTTTGGAATCCTTTGTCACAAGGAACCATCGACCTCCATCATCCCTGATGTTCCAGAAGGTATACCCAGGCTTCCATCTCCTTTTCCCTTGAGCAATCATGCTCACAAAACTCTTACTTGCTTTTTTTTTGTTTTCATTTGATTTAAGCTCCTAGCCTTGGTTTCCCTTGTATTCATTGTTCTACTTGGAATTAAGGATAATTGCTCCAGTTGATAAATATAAATGTATTCTGATTTGTAAATCCAAGAGCTATCCTATATAATAAAAGGTTAATATGCAAATCAACTGAAGAGTGGAACAACCGGTCACTATGACACACACTGACCACCAGGGGGCAGACACTCAATGAGGAGCTGCCCCCTGGTGTTCAGTGCACTCCCGCAGGGGGAGCGCTGCTCAGCCAAAAGCTGGGCTCATGGCTGGTAAGCACAGTGGTGGTGGCGGGAGCCTCTCCCACCTCCATGGCAGTGCTAAGGATGTCCAACTCAGGGGGGAGCATGCCTAAGCCGTCAGTTGGACATCCCCTGAAGGCTCCTGGACTGCAAGAGGGTGCAGGCCAGGATGAGGGGACCCCCCTGGGTGCACTGTTTTCGTGAATAATGCCTCTAGTTTAATATAAGATAGATGAGAAACCAACACCTTGATCTCACCATTGAAAAAGTCATTCAGCCCAGCTGGCATGACTCAGTGGTTGAGCTATGAATCAGGAGATCATGGTTCGATTCCTAGTCAGAGCATGTGCTGGGATTTCAGACTCAATCCCCAATAGGGGGCATGCAGGAGGCAGCCAATCAATGTTTCTCTCTTATCGTTGATGTTTCTATCTCTCCCTCTCCCCTCCTCTCTGAAATCAATAAAAATATTTTTTTAAATGTTGATGTTTAAAAAAAAGAAAAAAGAAAAAGTCATTCAAGTGTTCTCACTCATATGTGGAATCTAATGAACAAAACAGATCCAGAGACATAGAAACATGGAACAGACTAGCAAATCTCAGAGGGAACATGCGGGTGTGGGGGAAAGATTAACCAAAGCATTTACATGCATATATGCATAACCCCTACAATAGTGTGGTGAAGGCCAGTGGGGGGGGACAGGGTTGAGTGGGTCAATGAGGGGAGAAAGGGGACATGTGTAAAACTTTCAACAATAAAGATAAATGAAAAAGAAAAAGAAAATCATTCATGTGCAATCAGAGGGAGAGAACTTGGATGTGAAGAGAATTCATACAGCACTGTAGAAAAAGTAAAAGCATAAACCAAGCAAAGATAAGAACTTAGGAATGCATGTAGGGTATAAGGGCAGAAGGAAACCAGTGTACTAGCAAGACTACCCAAATGGTCAAGAGAGTTTATGTTTTACTAAGCTGGAGATTGGTTGGGTTACCAAGACAAAAATGGGGTCACAATAGCTCTGAAAGATTTTTTGAAATGTATATTCCACTGTCATAGAGAATGGAAACTGCCGGGGCTGGCCAGCAGCCCCTGAATGACGGGTGAACAGATTACTCTGACACAGTTTCACTGTGAAAGAGAAGCTAAGGGACAGCCTGGCTATAGCAGCCAGGCCACCTCGATTGCCTGCCTCATTAGGCTTTCATTGGAGTTTTTATCTTTAGATACAATCAGTAGGTGAGTAATCTTGGGAGGACACATGTGTTTACATTGTCCTCTTTACAAGTGGCTCCCAGGATTAGGAAGGAAAGCTTTACAAAAAAGTCATCAAAGGAATATTATAGGAAGACATGGCATTGGGAAGAAGGCTGATGAAATTTCTTAAAAAGAAAAGAAACCAAAAATTTTAGATAGGATAAAAAAGATAGATCTGGAATGGCGTTTCCAGAAAAAGTAAGTCTGAGTTTACTAAAATATTTTTATAATAAATGACTTGTTTTTCTTCTACTTACATATTAATGACATTAATTATAGCCTTAATATTTGTTGCCCTATGAATAAGTGATTTTTTACTATGATTTTGTTACTTTGAAAGGTCTTGAAACACTTTATTAATTCTTCAATTTAAAAAATTATCCTAGAGTAAGATATAGTCACTTAAAATTTCTAAATACTATTTTCTGCAAAAAGAACAAAAAAATACGATTTTTTTCTCTTACACACACAATCACAGGCCATAAGCATGACCTTCATGCTGTTTTCCTAGGACACACTTGATATGGATGATTATTGCCTATTTAGAGAAACTTTGTTTGTTATAAAGCAAAAAGGAATCATTACAGTTTATTTACCATATCTTTCCAAAAAATTAAAAATAAAACCAACCACCATAGCAAGTCTTTGCAGAATAAACATGCCTCCCGTGGACAGTTCATCCCTTTTCCGTTCGACTCTCCAGGATGTGTCTGGGTTCACAGGGAACAAAAGCTGCCCCGCTCACCCACATGTGTTTCTCTGTGTTATGAGACACTCAGCACTTCCTGGAAAAGCCCAGATGTGATGATCTGACTTTCCATATGAGTGATGATGCTACAAGCACTGTCTTGCATAGCAAGGACCATCCCACTCCCCGGTCACTGATCCATAAAAAAATTTGAAAATTTGTTTTGCCTCGTGTTTATAAAAACGCACAGTGGATTGACAGCCCATTTCTCTTGATCACAAGTCAGCTTTTAATTTCTTTGTTGTCCAGCACAAAACTGTCCCTTCTTATAAGTATTAGCATATGGTACATGTTAATAGTTAACACACTCTCCCCCAACTCTTACCTTTGAGGAACCTAGTTTTCTCCCAAAAAGGGGGAGAATATGGACTTAAGCTGTGGAAAGGCAATGTTTCTCAACAAAGAAAAAGGTCTCTCCTCCCAGTGTCACGACCCATGGTTCTGAAGATGCTGTCATTGGAATTGGCACTCATATGGGACAAGATAGAGATGAGGTCAGCTGCAACCGAGGTGGGACATTAAACTAGGCTATAATGGACATGTAGGTGGCCAATGTTCTTGAATTTGCCTTTCAAGGTATCTTGATAGGGAGCCTTGGGGAGAGAGAGCTGACCCCTCCACTCCTGGGATGGGCAAGACTTCCTTTCACTAGTGTGGCTTATTTGAGTGGTGACCATGCTATTTAATGTCCTAATAAGGAAACTTTTAGAATGAAAGGAGGTGCTATTAATAGTTACACTGGAATAACAGGAATGATCAGGGCTGTCCCAGGCTACTCAGGATATATGCTCACCCTATGTAGTTACAAGTGCATCAGCTCTTATGGCAATCTATTCATCTATCCATCTGTAGAGCATTTTCTACTATTTACAAAAGTCTTACATCTGTTTTCATTATTTTGTTTTTTAATAAACCAAGTCTATTTTTGAGGTTCTTTACATTGTGTATTGACATTAACTTCATGCTGTATAAATTTAAGGTTTGCTTTTAGGATTTTCAGGGCTGAAGAAGAGAGACCTGTGCTCTCTAGAATGATGTTCAAAACCCAGCACAGGAGCTGTGAGATATGTAATCTTCGAATGCCCTTTGCTTTGTTTTTTTTTTGTTGTTGAGAATTTAAACAGAAAACAAAAAGGAAAAAACAAAACAACCCCCCCCCCAAAACACACACACACACACACACACACACACACACACACACACACACACACAAACAAAAACAAAATACCCACAAAAAAACCAAAAATCAATTTCGTTGAGCAATTTAAACAATGTTGCTTGGCAGGATCAGGAATGCATACTTGGGTGGTGCAAATACTTTGCTTCAAAGAGAACAGAGCAACTAGCCAACTAGGTTGACTGTTGGAAGACAGGCTGCATGCTGATGAGACCTACTAGGCAAATACTGCTCTGGGAAAGTGCTCTGGGGCTGATTATATGGGGTGTTACATGTGAACCTTAATGAGGATATATTCCTAGAAATTTATTTTCTGACCTAGAAAAGACTTTAGAAGTCATCTGTTTAACTCACGACAAAATTGAAACTCAAAAAAGTGAAGAGATTTGCCACTGTGGCAGAGCCCAGCCCTGTTCCTGACCCTTTCCCAGGGCCTCTGAAGCAGCTCCACTGTGTTGCATGGCACCAAGGGCATGAGGGACACAGACTGCAATGACACGATTTAGAATGCATACTTTATGGAGACTGGTCTTCATGATATTTTGAGTTTGCTTAATCTCAGAGTTTTAATACCGCCCCCCCTCCCCCCGCCCCATTTGTCACTTAATAGTACTGACTAGGTCATTGCATCTAATTCCAGTTCTGCTATTAACTACCAGGAAGAACTTGGGAAATCATTTTCAGTGCGATACTTCCTTTTTCCAAGTTGTGAAGCTAAATTATTAGTAGATAGAGTTTTTTCAAAGGCTCCTTCAGCTTGAATTCTCAATTAATTAACCCTTCCTATTTTACTATCTTGATGTGTAAGGCCATTTGAATAATAATTACAGTACAAATTCCAAAGCCGTGGAAAACTAGTGGATTTGTTTTACTTTTGCTTTTTTTCTCTTCCCTACTCCCTCCTTGAGATCATTCTCCTTTCTTTCTCTTTAATTCTCCATCATTTCTTTTATTTCCACTTTATTTCTAAAATTTCTCACCAAAACAATTATTCTTCTAATACAAAATGTAAAAGCAATATTAATATCAGAGTAACAAAAAATAGAAAAATATTTCTTTGAATGTAATAAGCACAATTTGTCTTTCACAGATTGTCAAATATTCACAGGAAGGGCCATACAGGTATCATCTAATCAGATGCTCACCTCGAGAAGGTGACCCATGGTCATCAGGAAATTACCCAGATTCTTATAAATCTCACATACATGGGAACAAAAAGTAGCCAGGACCAGCAGGAATACGTTCTCTCTCATTAGGTTGAGAGTCAAAAGTGGTAAATGGCCACAAAGTCTGAGATAACCTTGAGATATTGAATGTTCTGCAAAGACCAAATTCAGATTTGACCTATCAAAACCCATCTGTTATGAATGACAGAAAATTATGAAGATACTTTTGGACACTAAACTTTATCCACTTTAGTAGCTGTTGGGTTATCACAGAAAAAAATAAAATAAAATACTTATTGTTGCTTAAATACAGGTTTGCATAGAACAACAACAACAAAAATGCCCTACATTACAGACTTAGTATTTCAACACATAACAATACAATGGAGGAAAAAAATCAAAATAAGATTTGAAGGTTTGGAAAGAATAACAGATGTCTGTGTTTCTTGTCTCCTTTCTCCTGTAAGTGCATATAAGCTTTTCTTTTTTTTTTTGATATTTTGCAACCACATTTTCCATCCAGCAATTACAATCCTACAGTAGTATTTTCACTAAAATGAGGTAGCTTGCACAAATGTTGAGCAGTAACTCTCTTAACACAAAGAGAGCTTCTTTAATATTTTATCCTCCAGAATTAGCTTCTCATCAGTCAGGGCCTCTAGGACTATACAAAGAAACTCCTGTTTAGTCTCAATGTAGATCAAAAGATTTGGATTTTAGAGAAAGGCAGGTTGTGTTAATTGTAGTTACTGAGAGGAACAATATCTCTTGCTTACCCTGTTGGGTCTGAAGGCATAGACTTCTGATTGTATGCTAAAAGTACAATTTCTTCCTTTTTACTATGCTTGGGAGAGCTAAAATATATGGCAATAAAAATATCCCTTTAGTCTTTCACTGGAAAAAAATTAAGCTGCATAAATTTGGCTGGACAAAAAAAAATTCTGCCCTCTAAATATACTCCAATCTTTATATTTTCATCAACTTAACCCTTTAAAAGGATGGAGTCATTATCTTGTCTGTAAAGATGAAAAACTTGGAAAAATTTCTAGAAACTATTGCCAAATGGGAACAGCATTAAATTCAACTATAAATGTACAATATTGATTAATTCCTACACAATGTACAAATCTCAATTGTGGTTGCAGTAACAAATGTAAAAATAGATAAATTAGATTACATCAAATTAAAAATGTCCATGCATCAAAAAATACAATCAACAGAATAAAAAGGCAACCCATAGAGTGGGAGAAAAAACTGCAAATTATATATCTGATAAGGAATTAATATACAGGATATATAAAGAACTCCTACAATTTGACAACAAATAACCTGATTAAAAAATAGGTGAAGGAGTTGAATAGAAATTTCTCTAAAGTGGGTATATAAATGGTCAACAAGCATATGAGAAGATATTCAACAACATCACTAATCATCAGAAAAATGCAAATTAAAATCACATTCATCAGAATGGCTACTACCAGAAAGAGGAAAAAAACGACATGTTGGTGAGGAAATATTAAAACGTTTGTGTACTGTTGGTGGGAATATAAAACGATGAGTTGCTATGGAAAACAGTATGGTAGTTCCTCAAAAAACTGAAAATAGAATTATCAGATGATTCACAAATTCCATTTCTGGATATATATCCAAAATAATTGAAAGCTAGGACTCAGATATTTGTACATTTATATTCATAGAAGCATTAGTCACATAGCCAAAAGGTGGAAGCATCTCAAGTGTCCATCAGCAGATGAACGGATAAACAAAATGTGGTCTATCTATATAATGGAATATTATTCAACCTTAAAAAGGCAGGAAATGCGAGCACATGTTACAACATGGATGAACCCTGAGGACATTATGCTACATAAAATAAGCCAGTCAAAAGGGATTTCACTAATATGGGGTATTTACTAGTCAAATTTATAGAAACAGAGAGCAGAAGGGTGGTTTTCAGGGGTTGGCTGGAAGCAGGAATGGGAATTGTTTAATGAGTACAGAGTTTTAGTTTTGCAAGATGAAAACATTCTGTAAATTGGTTGCACAACAATATAAAGTATACTTAACAATACTGAGCTCTATACTTAAAAATGGTTAAGATGGTAAATTTATATTAAGAATATTTTACCACATTTAAAAACTAAAATGATAAAGAAAAAGAACTATGATTTAAATTATGGTTCTTCAATCAACTACTAAGGACTGCCTTTTATTTTCTTTGTATGACATTTTAAAAGATTACAGGCATTACCAGTTCTAAGAAATATTTACTCTTGCTCTGGCTGGTTTTTCTCAGTGGATAGAGGGTCGGCCTATGGACGGAAAGGTACCAGGTTCGATTCCAGCTAAGGGCACATACTCCAGTTGAGGCTGGATCCCTAGTAGGGAGTGTGCAGGAGGCAGCCAATGGATGATTCTCTCTCATTATTGATGTTCCCCCCCCCCTTTCTCTCCTGGGTTAAGCGTCTGCTCCCTGGTGGTCAGTGTGTGTCATAGTAACTGATCATTCTGCCATTTGGTCGATTTGCATATTAGCCTTTTATTATATAGGATGTGCTCAATCAGCAAGATGGAGTCTGACCCTTCACTCATTTTGGGACTCTAGGAAGTTAACCCTGAATGCATACAATAAACCAATCCTAGTTCACTGAACATGTTTTGCCCAGCCAGCCTTTAAAAATTTGTCTGATTGTTTAAATCTAGAGTTAGGAAAAGATGCGACTCTCCCATTGTGTCTGCATTGACCTTGGCGGGGGAGGGCTGCCCTTGCAGGTTTTAACCACACTGGATAGCACCATTCTCAGGGCTGGTAAGTGAACAGACAGACCTGTGTGACCACCAATTCAGGGGCATAACACAGCAGTGATAGCCCCTGGTTCGCATTCTTCTTCCCTCATTTGTATTTTTCTGTTTAAGACATTTATATTTTAGAGTCCCATTGAAAGATCCCACTCTGTGCCATGTTTATGTGTTTGTTCACATTCTTGTTCAAAATGTTATTTGAGTCTTGACCAAATAATAACACAATGAGGTTTTCTTTTATTTGGTAAGAGTTTCCTGAGTCTCCAGGGGAATTGAAATTAGGGTTGGCAGTTGCAACAATACATCCTGTATAAAACTTATAGCACAATGAAGGCATCTATAGAAACTGAGTCCAGACACCACAAAGGCTACAAATCTCTACCAGGAAGGTCAGCGTGTCTGCACCCAAAAGTCCTCATTGACCTTCCTGGAATATCTAGTTCTTTTCCTTTGAAGAAAATGCCTCATGAGGTAGATATGTGCTAGCGTCTCATGGATGTGTGAGTCGCTGTGGTAAGTGATCCCCCTCCTCCCTAAAGGAACAAGCAATGCATTGTAACCCCTAGCAGAAAACTCCAGCTGTCCCTTTACACGCCAGGCTTTTGGCAAAGGTTCAGATTTCCCCCCTCTTGAATAGTCATAATTCATAGAGAGAGCCAGACACAGATTTCATTTTTCAACTGACTTTGTGTTTCTTTGGCTATCTTATCCCTAATTGCTCCCTGCAAACGCACGCCTCCATGCTGGTAAACTAGAGGGAACAAGTTTCAAGAACCAGTAAATGCAAAAAATTAAAACTTCACTTTTTAGAGACATATACAATATTTCTTGCCAATTTTGATCCAAGTAGAGAGGAAAGTTGCATAAGCCAGTTATTAGGAACTGCAGGTGTGCCTGGAGGGAGAAGGCTTCTTATTCAGGAACTATAGATAATCCCTCTTATAAAACTTCCCTGGTTGTGAAGTATTTTTTTCTCATCCCTTTGGGAAATGCTGTTAAGCAGGAAATCACATATGTGCATTAAAAGTGAGGTGATAAGCCAATTTTACCAGACTCTACTTTCAGGAAATGACGGTGAATTTTGAAATTTTGTTGACTCTTCAAAAATTTCTGCTTTACTTGAACTCAATTTTAACCAAATTAGGCTATATATGATTAACTCATTCTCTGTGCATGTCTTTCTGCATGCCTGTGGATAAGCTTCCACAAATATAATGCCATTTGAATTGGCAGGAAGTCTTTATTTCCTGCTCTGAAGCACGCGGTGAGTGAGGAGTACATCTGAGCAGGGACTTCATCCTTTGCTTTTCCTCGTTTTTCTTTTGTCTGCTGAGCTGTGAGTGGAGTTCTCATTGGAGCAGTGCACCCATAGGTGAAGAGAGCTAAGTGAGGCCCATTCATGAACATTTTTAAGAAACACAGATTTTTTTTTTTCTCCTACACAGCTGACCTGAGCCAGGTTGTGAGAAGTAAATATATTTTGGATGACTATTATGTACCAGGCCCTATGCTGAGTGTCATAAAAATAGTTTCTGGACTCAAGGAGTTTGCTCACAGGCAGAGTAAGATACACACATCTCCTAGATACACTGCCACCCAGAGCAGATGGGACAGCCTGTGTGCTATGGGGGGAACCGGTAGCCAAGGTTGGGGTGAAGAGTCAATGAAGGACAAGACGGGAAGGGAAGGGTTGTCTTCCAGGGTAGATGTTTTCATGCAGAGGAACAAGCATGAGCCAAGGAGAAGTAATTCTGATATTTTGGGGGTTGTAAAGCAATGAAAGAAAGAAAAGTTCACTGTGGAGCTGGGATGCCAGGACAAGAGTTTATACTTTGTTACATGGGCAAGAGAGAACCTACCAAATAGTCAAAAGCAGGTTGTTAACACAGACATGGAAATTTACAATAGAGTCTAGACTAGGTCTTTCTAGCCTCAATATCCTTACATCTTCACCAAGGTCTGTTTGGGACACTGTGCTCTGCCCCCCAGATCCCCTTTCAGAACAGAAGGACAGAGTCCCCCAATTTCTGGGAGTGCTGCCGGCAGATAGGCCTCAGTTGTCTGCCTCCTCTGGGAATTGTTTCAGCTGAAGAGAGATGCCCCTTCTGGGAGCAGCCCACATGTAGTAACTGGTCAACGGGGTGAGAGGAGGTACAGGTCTTGTCCCTTTGCTCTGATTTGGGAAGTCTCTGAATGGTCATCGTGGCTTCAGTGTCCCTTATGGGGTCTGCCTCGGCCTTGTAACTGCTCTGCAACCCAGTTTATGTCTCTTCCCAATTTTGCTTCCTCCCCTCCCCTGCTATAGTCACTGACCCCAAGAGTGCTTCCTGATAACCCTCCTGCATATTCACCACCATCCTAGAATCTGCTTCCCGGACAATCCAACCTGCTAAGAGGTGGTTGATGTTCCCCTGCTCCCACAAGTCACAGACAAAGCCTCTTGGTAGGTTTTTTTTTGTGTGTTTTTTTTTTCCAGGGGTTTTCAGCCACCACATTGCCCATTCTCGTGGCAAACTTTCAGAGTTATGTTTATCCCTAGAAGAATTAACAGCTAATTTATTAAACACTTTTACTGTTTGGGGCACCATACTGCACATGGGACAATTTCATGCAGAGCCTGAGGAACAGAAGTAACACCACAAACCGCTTATAATGGCTCAAATGAGCTGTGCACACAGTGAGACAAGAGGAAGGTAAGGCCGGCGTGAGTGGTAGAGGAAAATACTTGCTAACATGGTAAGGCAGACCTTACTTGGGACTGTTGTCATAGGTGTAGAGACAACGGCAATGGGGTTTTGCAGTAAGGGAGAGAGAGATCAGGCTTAATTCCAAAACACAAGGAAAAGTGTGGATTTATTGCCAAGGAGCAGAGTGTCGGGTTGTGGTCGATGGAAATTACTAAGAGGGTAGGGTAATTTTGTTGCTGTTGTTGTTAAACTGACCTAACAAGATTCTTGCTGAAGGTAGGCAAGGGTGATCAGATATTACAGGGGGTGATGAGGAATTTGGTCAGATATGGAGGGTGATCAGATAATATGATGAACGGTTTTGGCTAAACTGACTTAACAAGATTCCTGTTAAAACCGCACTGTACAAGGATGAAGACAGATGCCAAGGATCAAGGAGAGAATCTTTGTCAGGGGTGGGATGGTCAGGGATAGTTCATAAAAGACCAGAAAGTCAAGAGAAGGAACATCGGGGAATACTGGGTAACAGATATATAGTGAGCAGAACTGAAAAAATTGGATGACAGAGACACATTTGAAATCAAGAACTTTGTCAGGGCTAGAGTGATTATCTCAGAAAAAAAAAAGAGGTAAGGCTGGGGAAGGTAGAGGTTTTCAGCAGTTAGTATCCTAAAAAGTAATGTTTTGCCCCCAAACCTCCCAGAAGGGTACAATATTCTAAGCTACTAACTAGTTTACAATGGTGGGTGTTCTGTTTTGCTTTGAACATACTTGGGACCTGGAAAAGTAACAGGAAAGCCAAAGGCCCCAAACAATATTGAAGGCTTGGAACAAAAAAAGAAATATATCCAGAGACCCATCAAGAAGAAAATTATGTTTAAAAGGGAGTCCTATCAGCTTTATCATCTCCAGATTCTGAATAAGGAAAACATTGCAGCGCAGAGAGTTTTGTAAATTGTATAACTATGAATCTTCACCATTAAAGTGTACATCTGAGGTTTGAACCCAGGTTGCCTAACCAGAGACAATACACTTGACCAACACACAATATTAGCTTTTGATGTAGGCCTTACAATAATTCTAGTTAAAGGAGAGAAGTAAGAATTCAAAAATAGTGGTTATTTTTAATTTCCCAAACAGCTAGTCAACAAATTATTGTTTTCCTCTATTCTGAATGTATTTGTTCTAAATTTTATTTTCTGTATACTCATCAATAATTTTCTTATTCATAATGCTAGTTTGGCATAATGCATAGCTCTGAGTCTGTCTTAAGATCCTAACTGCCTCATGGCCCATTTCTCTATGCAGTCTATTTCACTTCAGCTTTCACTGCACATTTCCTAGATTAAATTTTCAAGAGGAAATATGCTTGGCTTAGCTCACCATCTAGAACCAATGTTATAAGTCACTGTCAAAAATCAGATATCCTTGTATCTACTCCTGATTCAATCAGCTTAGGTTGCTAGGCAGGTTTTTCAGGAGATGTAAAATGGGCTAACCAGGCTGTGGGTGTGGAAATTTTCCATATGAGGTAGTCAGGCGAATCCAAGAGGATAAAGCCACAGGAGATGCCATTCAATACCAGGTGGTGATTCCTTTTTCCTTAAGTTCCTTCAGAAGAGCTGGGAGTGAAGAAGCGCAATCTTAGTACTCAATCTTCTTCCCGCTCCCCTCACTGCCAGTCCTTTGAAAGAGGCACCTTATAGTCTCCACAATACTTAGCTTAGTGCTTTGACAATCAACTACTTATCTAAATCCAAAGGCAGAAAGATTAAATAGAAAATAAATTTTAACCATCTTTCTTAAGCAAACTTTTTATCTTGTAAAGATGAATAATAATTTGAACAGGATTAGACAAAGTCCACACTTGCAGTGGAAATCCATTTAATGAGCCCAATTAATATGCAGTCAAACTTTCTCCTAAAACAGCTGTTACTGCCCTAGCTGGTTTTGCTTAGTGGATAGAGCATTGGCCTGTGGACTGAAGGGTCCCGGATTTCATTCCAATCAAGGTTTCATGCCCGGGTTGAGGGCTTGATCCTGGATAGGGGGCATGCAGGAGGCAGCGCATCAATGATTCTCTCTCATCATTGATGTTTCTATCTCTCTCTCTCCCTTCCTCTCTAAAATCAATAAAAATATATTTTAAAAATAAAATAAAACAGCTGTTACTGATTTTTTACAACCTAATTATCCTACATAATTTACATAAAAATCTTATTTTTTTGCCACCACTGAACCATTTTCAAACTGCTTTTTCTTAACCTAAAATCTAAATATTGACATCAATCATGTTTTATAAACTATGACTAAAAACATATGAAGCAACATGATCTAATAATATAAAGGAAAGAGAATATTAATGCTCACAGATCACTTTCACAATAGTTATGTGTTAAGTGATTAGATAGAGGGTTAGCTATGTATTCATAGAAAGAGGTTAACTGAAAAGTATGTTTTGTCAAAATTGCCATATTTTCAGCTTTCTGATGAGAGCTAAAATGGGGAAAATTTTGGACCCCAGGAACACACTTGGCAATGTCCAGAAACATTTCTGATTGCTACAATGGTGACTGGGGGTGAGGACACATTACTGGTGTCTGGTAGGTAGAGGGAGGGATGCTGCTAAACATCCTGCAATGCACAGGACAGCTCCTACCACAAAGAATTATCCAGCCCCAAATGTTAGCAGAGAAACTCTGAGTAACCCCAGTAGGAAAGTGCACCATAAACTGACAGTCACCAAGAAACACAAGTGTTTTGGATGGTATCAGGCCGAAGGAGGTGTTATTTTATGGTAGATAACTATTCCTCTTTGTTAAGCTTCTGCACAAACATTGAGTCCTCATTCTTGAGAGGACTTATTCTAATGATCTAGAAACAATACTCACTATTATCTACATTTGGTCTTTGCTTTAGATATACATCTAATGATATGGTGGAGTCCACTAATGATCTATCAGAATTCATTCTCCCCTTCTTGCATAGGGATCCAGTTAGTTATTTCTGGGCACCTGGCTGCCCAGCCAGGTTCCATATTCCCTTAGCTCTTATGCACCTGAGTCTCTCTAATGGCAAGTCTGGGCCTGAAAGTATCAGACCATGTTCTCTGTTCCCTTACTTGTAAGCCAGGATATGGTGACACCCAAATAAGGTCTGACAGAACAACAAGAAAACTAAGGAAAAGGAAAGTGGAAGATTTGGCAAACCACAAGCATAAGGTTCAAAGGTCAGTTAAAAGGCTAAAAAATGCCGAGGCTAAATATTGGGGAGAGTTATTCTCAGACTGTTATCTACAAAAGGAGAGGAAGTTATAATGCCTGGAAGTGCCCAAACTGCTAATTTATCATGTGACCCAAGGCTCCACATTAAGTTAGAAGAGAAGTAATTCCAAATGAACATTCAGATGTGTTTTGCTTAACCTCCTCTTTTATGTTTCTGCTCCAATAAAAGGAGCTGTGGTACTTCCTCTCTTTTAAATTTCATTTTCCCCGGCACACACTGCTGTGGAGGCTGCCAGGCGCTACATGTTGGAAGGATTAGCTCAGTGGTTCTCAACCTGTGGGTCGAGACCTTTGGTGTTGCCTAAGACCATCAGAAAACACATATATAATTACATATTGTTTTTGTGATTAATCACTATACTTTAATTATGTTCAATTTGTAACAATGAAAATACATCCTGCATATCAGATATTTACATTACGATTCATAACAGTAGCAAAATTACAGTTATGAAGTAGCAACGAAAATAATTTTATGGTTGGGGGTCAACACAACATGAGGAACTGTATTAAAGGGTTACAGCATTAGGAAGGTTGAGAACAACTGGATTAGCTGATCAGTTAGCTCTTCAATGCAGGTACTTTTCACACTTTATGCATTCATCTTCAAATGATTAGAATCAGCAGGGATTCTATGGGTATTTGAGCTGCCAGGAAGGAACAAGGTAAACTTGGATAACATAGGGACATTCTCACCAATTTTCCTTAGTTTTATTTATTTTCTTTGTTTACATTTTTTTTTATTTGGGCAATAACAGCTCAACTGGGATACTAAGGAGGCAGCTCAGTGTTTTTTGAAAAGAGCCTGAGTTTTGCAGTCACCAAAATTTCAAATTCTAGCTCTGCTGACTACTAGCGCTGTGACCTAAGGCTAGTTATTAATTTCTTTCAATCTCCATTTCCTTCTCATTTGTAACATAGGGCTAAGTATAGCATTTGTTATGAATTGGACGTAAGGTACTATGCATCAAATGCACAACTCATAGTAGACTATTAAAAATGAATTCTTCTTCCTCCACTCCACTTTGCCCTTTACGTAAGAAAATCATTATTATTTGTTAAATTGACGAATGTAGCATTAGATTTAAAACCTAAATTATCAGGTCTAGGTGTTTATATGTTTATTAACTACCTGGCTAATTAACAGTTCTTTTTCTATTTATAAATCAATCACATGAGAACACAAATTGTGTAAAGAATCAGATTATGGAAACGCTTTTATAGAAAAGAGATGATAAACACTTCAGAGATGGGGAGATTGAGGTATAGTATTGTGTCTTTCTTTCTTTCTTTCTTTCTTTCTTTCTTTCTTTCTTTCTTTCTTTCTTTCTTTCTTTCTTTTTTTCTCCCTTCCTTCCTTCCTTCCTCCCTCCCTCCCTTCCTTCCTTCCTTCCTTCCTTCCTTCCTTCCTTCCTTCCTTCCTTCCTTCCTTCCTTCCTTCCTTCCTTCCTTTTTCTAGTGTCTGTGTCCATTGGTAATGCTTATATGCATGCATACAAGTCCTTTGGTTGATCTCTTACTCCCTCTCCCCTCACCCCTGCCTTCCCTCTGAGTTCACTGATTTCTTTTAGAATCGCTGTCCTACATGGGATGTATGTGCATCATACTATTTCCCAACTTTTCAGCGTATCATTTTCCCTCTTTGACCCAGATTATTCCTGATAGGGGCCATAACTTAGTTCCAACCCATTGTAATAGACACATATTGCAAGATCTAGCCAGGCATCTTACTAATTCATTTATTATTCCCAGATGAGTAAAATTGGATGGATTATCACAAGGTGTTTTCAAAAAGTATGTGCCGTACTGATGGTAGGTCAGTGGCATCATTGTATATATTTGGTAACCATATTTTTTAAACCAAAAATTTGGACACATTGTCTAGAAATTGAAGAAAATATTTTCAATCCTTATGGCTTTACATAAAATTTTGTAAACAGCCAACTTTTCAGAAAATGCATTTAATTTAGCATTCCAATAAGCAATCGGGAGCCAATCTCATGTCACATAGAACTACGTGTGTACACACAAGCAAGTGCACATGTGCATATAGAAATATGGTCTCATGTCTCCAGTGCCTCAGTTATGGGCTAGCATAGCCAAGACTACACAACATCTAATAAGTGTTCTTCATGGAGTGAATCAGATGACCCAGTTTGACTCAGCAAGTATTCACACACAGGATGGAGTTTCTGCTGTTCACGAGGGAGGGTGATGTGTTCCTTTAGAAATTCCTTTTCCCATGCGTGGTGTCTGGAATTGTCAATGGACTACATCTACATGATAAATCATGTGGCAGACAAAAGTCCAGGCCTTGCCCAATTCTCCTAGGTGTTAAGATAAGTGCTGTTTGATGGGTGTTTACAAGAAGACAGGATATGAAAGGTGATCCTTGCTCTGGGCCTGGAGGACACCCTCAATACCCAATCAGGCTAACTCACATTTCAGGGGAGTGGGGATATTTAAGGTAATATGTATCGTGTGTAGAAATCATTCAAAAAGTGAAATTTGACAAATATATATAAAATACAAAACTATTCTTAAATTGTTCACCATCTATCTTCCCCTATCCCCCTAGAAATGAGCTAAGAACAAACATGCTTTTAGCTTCCCTATCAAAAGATTCTCAAAAATAAGCAGAGTTTTAAAAACCACACCTAATTATAAGTTTTTCCACATTGATCCAGAAGCTTCCAATATTAAAAAACAAAAACAAACTGAACAAAAATCCCTGGTTTGAATGCACATTCTCTCTCTCTTTTCTAATATTTCAAATCTGTCCTGTGAGTCTTACTATACTAAGTATTCCAGCTCTTTGAGGCTTCTCTTTTTCTCCTATAGATTATAAACTCCTAGAAACTTTATTTTATTCATTTAAAAATAATTTCTTACTGAGACTAGCTTGATGTGATCATATAACAGAAAAGTAAATAACTATATTATTAAAAGGGTAGATTGCAATAAGGTAAAACCATTTAGGGATAAGAAGCAAAGACTTGAATATACAGAAATCCTATTTTAATTATGTTCCATCAAGGTCCTGGAGTTGGTCACCAAATGGACTGGATAACAAAGGATTATTATGTTCATGCATTGCCAGTTATGGGAAAGATCATAAATTATCTTGATGACTCATTTCCTCTAGTCACTCTAGTACTTCCAATATGAGGACCACTTTTCTGTAATTTTTTTTTTAAAACTTGTGAGATATAAATGGGGAAAAAAACCTAAAATTAAGGTTGTTTAATACTGGTTATTTAATGTCTATAAAAAGCTTAACGTCTCATAACTATTTTAGTAATCAATTGATTCCAAAGACCATGCTTAAGGGTGACTCAGAATTTTTAGTGTCATTTTGTACAGGAGTGGCTGGGGACCCCAGGAGGTGGTTTTTTTCATCTGAAGTCACATGGGATGCTCCCTTATATGTGCGGAGTACACAAGGGTATGTAACAAAAGGCCCTGTTCTTGAGAATGACATTGAAAAGAAAGTTGAAGGGACCAGTCTCTAATTCCTGAATAATTTCTAACTATCAGATTCTCTAAAAAGCAATTCAAAACTTTAAAAGGTTATGTCATTTCCAAATTCTTTGCTTATACCAAATTCACCCACAAAATGTTTTTATTCAGGTGAGCATTCAGTAGTGGAGACAAATCGCTTTATTGTGTTCTTTAGCTTCCTACATATTTGAATATACTTTTAGATAGTTATTTTTTAAGTACTTAAGGCAGTCCTAAGCAAAATAACTGTTGAATAAATAGTTCTGAATTATCACTTGTAAATGTCTCCTGGACATTTGCCTGTGGGTTACTGCTATGCAGCTTTTAATTGTCTCATTTCCTTGTCTTTGTTCTCATTCCAGGATCCCTTGGCATCTGCTTCATTTCATTGTTCTCTCATTTTTCATTTTTTCACACAGGCTAGGCTAATTAACTGAAGTATTACAAGTAGCAAGGATATTAATTCTGTACAGTGCTTTGAAATATACTTCAGATGGTATTATATATTTATGGTTATATTTTTCTTATTCTATGCTTTTTCTCATTTTTTCCTTTGAAGAGGAGAAAGAGATCATTGTAAAGCAAAACAAAAGAAAAACCTCAACTATGGCTCAGTCACCTCATTATGGTGTGTTTCCATGAATTTTACATATCTTATTTTTGAACTTTGGATATTGTAAATATGTTTTTCTTTTAAAAGCCTACTTTTGATTGCTGTGTGTATTCCTTGTTTTTCCCTCTCTCAGTTCCCACACCTTACCTGGGGACTCCCCTCTATTGATGGATTTACAGAGGGACCTGTTAACAGTGCAATAACCACAACCTCCCCCTCAGCTACTGCCTGTCAGCGATCCTACCCAAGTGGTAGGAGGTCTCCATGTGGTTCCTTTTCTCTTTCCCTTTCTTTTCGGTTATCACCCAGAGCCCTTTTCATGCACGGGGACATCTCACTTGGGGACATCCTCTGTTCTCAAGTGAACCTCAGGAGAGCCTGAAATTTGTCTCCTGCCACTAAGGTTTAGCTAAAATTAAAGGGAAGAGACTTTCTACATATGGGCCTCCTTGAAGCCAAGAAAGCATTTTCTGTTGCTGCTGGAGATAGACTGAAGACAATCCCACTCGAAACAACCAGATCCTGTGAAGAATGTGGAGGAGTGTTGGGCAACAAATTACTTTTTGGGAGATAAGTCCAAGGACTCCAGACCGACTTCCAGACCGACACCTTGTCAGAGACAGATGTACATTTAACAGATCAGAGCTGAGGTGTGAGGTTTTGTAAACAAGCTTGGTATTGATACTTAGGCTTATTGGTGCTGCTTCAAATTCTGAATCCTTAGCTCCTGTCTCCTGTCCTTTCTTCTAATGTGACTTGATCTCAATCTGCCTGAATATCTCTTTTTCCTTCTCTCACTGTCTGTCTCAATAGAACTTAAATAATTAAAAACATGGTGTAACATTGAAACCCATTATCTTTTATAGTTTTTCTTCACCTTTTTGTGGTAGGTCTTTCTTAGAGTAAAGAATAGTTAGGGCCAATTTTAACAGTAAATTATTACCTTTATTAGTCAGAACATGATTCATATTTTAAATACTCATGAAGACCAAAATAAACTAATTCACAAACTATCAGATTTAGCTTTCTTGAATCATGAAATTGACTAGAGAGAAGGTGAACTCTGAGGAGAATGCTGCAATAATACAAGGTTGCTCGATCTTATATATTTGCTAACCATGTTTAAAGATCAGACCAGGCTCTCAAATGACAAAACATAAGAATTGGTGAAGAACTTTTAAATATTTAATTATTCATTAAAAAGTATAATAACTTCTGAGAATTACTAGTATACTCTGTCCCTACCATGGCATTTTAAATACTTGATGGACATCTTTGTTCATTATTGTATTGATAAGTTTTTCTGACAAGTGGATTTTTCTGAGGGAAAGAAATAGTTTCTTAAAATGCTTTGAAGAAGTCATAATAGGCTTTCATATCTATAATGGCTTGTCAAGAGAAATAGGTTACTAATAACCAAGGATTAATGAATGCAATAACAGAAGGCAGAGTTAAAAACGGAAAGTGCCCAGCAATGAAGAGAAATGTGCTCTTTATAACTAAACATATTCTACCCAAAGATAAATGATGATCAGGCATGGATGCTGTATGCCAGGTTGAGAGGCTGTGTTAAATAATGTCTACTCAATTTAACACTATCTCACAGAGTTTCCAAATTCCTTGCTATTTGCTCTGGACAAGCTAGCTCACTCTAAAATGCAATGTCCAGAGTTTAATATAATATTACAGTTATGCTCTGGCTAAGGAAGAATAAAAAATGAATAATGTACAAATGACCTTTTATTTATGTAGTCCAAAATTATGTTAATTTTTAAATCTTTTTTATTATTTCAGAGAGAGGCTGGGAGAAGGAGAGAGGGATAGAAACATCAATGATGAGAGAGAATCATTGATCCATTGCCTCCTAGACACCCCCTACGGGAACTGAGCCCACAGCCCAAGCATGTGCCTCGACTGGGAATCAAACTGTGACCTCCTGGTTCATGGATTGATGCTCAACCACTGAGCTACAACAGTTAGGCCTTATGTTAGGTTTTCAATAACCAAACAATATTGCAGATTCTTAGTTGGCTTATGATAAAGTAAGCCCCCTAGATTTTTTTGAATTAAAAGAAAAAAACAGTCTCTTTTCCCCTTATTATTGCATAATTGAATTTTTAATTCTGAATGTAAGTTTTCATGTTATTTTGCTGATGAATTCTATATTATTGATTCTGATGTTGAGATAATATTTCATTTTGAATCAGCTCAGTGCATTAAGAATTTCTCCCAGCTTTTCTCATCTCAAAATATAAAAAAGACATCTTTTACATCTTCCAAATTGCTGGTAGAGTTCGCTAGAACTGAATCTAAGTAACATTTTCAAGGAATCTCAGAGGAAATTTTTATTACCCCTCTCCATAAAGCAAATTCTCTGAAAATAACCTAAAATTTCTAAAAAAAGTTTTTTCTTTAATACCTAAAAATAAGTCTTTATCTATCTTCCAAAAAGGGCATAAAAATAGTAATATACGATTGATGTGAGAATTTCCTACTGGGTGGTTTCTAGGCTTAAAAAAATAGAACTCAAATAGGGACCTCCTACCCGCTCTGGGTTAATCAATAACCTTTAGTTTTGCAAAAACATCTGTGTCTATTAAGAGTGAATTGAAATACATTAGAAATGGCATTACCGGGTGACGGTAAGGCTGAAAACCAGAGGTTACCGTCTCCTGCGTCCCTGAGCCATAGGCACACCGTTTGGTCCCTTTGAAAGCCTTTCACATCTGGCTGGTGCTGAATGAATCTACTGTCAAACCACGGCTGCTGTGGTACCTGGTTTCTTACGAATTAATTACACGTTCAGAACAGAGGACTTAGGGGTGTCTGGGGACTCGTGGCAGAGTTCACACAGCCTCTTTGAAACAAAGGAGGCTCTGTCTTTCCTTATGCTCATGCCTTAACGAGGAAGTGAGTTTGATCATGGGCCACATTAGGGATCCCTTATTTAACAGAGCCAGCGGTGATTGGATCAACGTTTTTCTAAATAGCATCTTGTATGTTAGCTGTGAGGGCGGTTAGCTTTGTTCTATTTGGCTTTCAATAGAGTTCTTATCACTGAATAGTCTGACAGAAAAACAAAATGGCACAACTCTGTTTCCAGGGAGGAGTGTGAGTGTGAGTGTGTGTGTGTGTGTGTGTGTGTGTGTGTGTGTGTGTGTGAATCACAAGATGAGAGACAAAGGCAGAAATGCTCCCAGGACAGGAGAACTGGAAGCAAACTGGCCACCATCAGAGGGTAAGGACTGGATTTTTCTTGCTGTCTTTACCTCTGGCCTGGAATTCCTATTCGAAACACTGGAGGAGGTTGTGCAGGCTGAAGGCAGAGCTCTAACTGACAGTGAAACGCTCTGTGATTACCACACATCTCGCAGGTCACAACTCAGAACCCAAGTCCCAGATACCTAGGATTTTCCAAGTGATTCACATAATGTTTAAAAATTACTGTTCGTGAGTAACAATGGCTCTTTAATCAAGTCCCTTCCTAAAATCAGTTCAACACAACAAAACCACAGAAGAAAGTCAACACCGCTGGATTTTGGAGCTTGGTCTGGGACTTGGAATTTAAATGGTGTTGCTCTTTCATTACCACCAGCATGGACAGTATCTGTCTGATAAATCTATAGCTGTGCTTGTGCTGTGCAGAATGTTAACAATCACAGTGGAAAAGGGGACACTAAAAAGATGGCCAACACGGGCATGAAATAAGTAGAAATAAATAACACACCAACTATAAACAGCTGGCTAAGTGAAACTATTAAGTTCTGAAGGCCCTCAGCACTCAAGAGTTACAAGTAGCTCTTCAATTCCCAAGACTAGATGAGGGAATTTAAGCTGCTCCCCACTTTTCAGGTGTCAGAAACTCTTGTCAGAGAAGAAAAACATGTGGAAGCCAAAAGTTAATGGGAAGAAAGGGGTGGGGTGTGTGTGAAATGCTGGATGGAAACCTTGTATATTGAAGCTTCTTTCTTTGGTAAAGGTAACTGTGCTGGCTGAGCTCTTTTTAGAAGTAAACTTGTACACTTATTTATTTATTTTTTAAAAATATATTTTTTATTGATTTCAGAGAGGAAGGGAGAGGGAGAGAGAGATAGAGACAACAATGATGAGAGAGAACCATTGACCAGCTGCCTCCTGCACGCCCCACACAGGGGATGGAGCCCACAACCCAAAATCCGGGCATGTGCCCTGACTGAGAATCAAACTGTGACTTCCTGGTTCATAGGTCAACGCTCAACCACTGAGTCATGCTGGCCTGCCCTTGTATGCATTTTACTCAGGCACTATGAATCATGACAATGGGAAGAAGGAAAGTTACCCTGACTCTGCTGCTCTTTCTATACTTTTCTTTCAAACCGAAGGTAATAAACAAAAACCTCTGACTCCTCAAAGATCTCTCATAAATCCTCAGAGTCACACGTTTGTGAGAAAATCAATAATCAATGATAGAAAGGACGCTCACGGGTGGGTTTGTTTTCTGGTCTGCCTTGTATGAGATGTCATGTTAACTGTGCAGACGAGTTGTCTGTGTCCTCATGCCAAAAGACTGGCCAAGGGATGGAGGTGACGAATTGAAAGGCTTTTTCATTACCAGCGTCTAGAATTCTAAACGGACTTGGAAGTGGAACAAGGCTAAACAACTTGGAAAAAACAAAGAAAAGTGATCTAAAGTGAGAGGAGTGGCTCTTATGTGCAATTATCACTTGTTAATTGTGCACTGTTTCCTAAGTAACTAAACAAGTTCACACCAGCAGCAATGCAACACGCTCAGTGACCAGTTGTCTTGGGGTCCTGTAATTTCAATCACCTAATCTACTGAGATGTCCCTTTGCCAAGGGACCAGAGGGATCCTTGAAAGCAATTTTGGATCACACCCAAAACCTAGCATTTTCTTCTTTAATTGCAGAGCAAACTGGATCTCAGGGAACTGAGAAGATAGGTAAGGCTTGAGGAAGTGGCGCAATTTGTAAAATGGAATACATTTTTCCTCATAAGCACACAATTGGCATTTTTATGTTGAAGTGGGAATTTAGAATAAAACCAAACAAAATATGTTTTGGATTTTTTTTCAGACTGGTCATATTTTAAGCCAATTATTAAAAAAAGTAAAGACATAAGACCAGCATTAGCAAGGCAGAAAGTTCATGGCAAAGTAGCTGATAGTCCCGGGGCTGCTCCATGGCCCCACATGAGCCTGGAAGTGTACCTTGGATTTTAGCCTAAATTACTCTCTTCTTTTGGCTTCACAGGGAGGAAAACTATTTGACATCTGCTCCAATTCAGTGTTGGAAACTGCAGTTTCAAACATCATTTGTATGTGTTCATGCACTTGCTACTGTGAAAAAATAACTTCAGAAGACATGGTCCTTCATTGTATTAATTTTACTGTGGCTTATTATAATAATAATGAGATTTTAAGGGACTTAGCATCCTTCTCTTTGTCACCTGAATTCTGAACCAGAATTGGGAGACAGAACTAAGAGTCAGCCAGATGGAGGTCACAGTATCATTTTTGTTATGAATACACCAGACAATGTGACTTTAGATCTGTAGCCAAAGGGCTTATAATTGTATATGCCAGCATTAAACAGAGACACCCAACAGTTCCTGACAAGGGGGGCACCTGCAGGTCTCCCCTGAAGCAGCAGGCTCCAGAGCCTGGTTGAGCACAGACCTGGTGGTCTGATGAGACAACCCGGAAGTTCCGAGCCCTGTGCCAGTTTCTCCTCTTCCCTGGGCAGGAAGGAGCAAGGGAGGCAGAGAAAGGCCAGTAATGTTAATCCTAAATCCCTCCACATCAGATTGTGATGCTTAAAGGGAAGGAAGACCTGCAACAGGAATACAACCTATAAAGTGATGTCATATTCCTGTTTATTATCAAAATTTTCAGAGAACATGCTTAGAATGAGATCTGTTTATTTGTCTCCTTTCATAAGAAATCTTAGCACATTCTACTTTTTTCTTTTTAAGACCCATCGTTGCTCTGAAAATTGAAAGTCTAACTACTGGATTTTGCTCACATACCAGGCTCCGCAAACGACTAATGGAACTCACTACCAAGTTCTCAGTAGGAACATCTATTAGCTTTGATGCCAGAAGCCTCAACATAGACATAGTTGGTTAATTTTCTGATGACTCATAAACATTAACCAGCTGGCGAATCATGATTGTGACATGCATGTAATAGAGTGCATAAGCTTATACACTCTTCAACACTTTGCTCCACCTTCCTTTCTTGTCTATTTTTTTCATCACCAGTTTTAATTGGGTTCCTCAAATGCCTGGATACAAAAAGTACAAGAACTTTAAGATGGTGCAATATGTATGTGGGATAAAGGTATAGTTTTCAAACACTAGCCTTTTCTTCAGAACCCTTTTCTTCAAGCAAAATCTTATGAGGGAGATGAATATACAAAGGAAATTAAAGAAGGACTCCTTTAATAAAAGGGAGAGGAAGCTTAAAACCCCATTTGCTCAGAATCCACCCCAGTTCTCTAGCTGTTGTTTCCTCTTCCTCTCAGGTTCCCAAATGAGGTTCTCCACAGAAGCCCTCAAGTTCCCCAAGACATAGTTAGAAGCCCATTCTGCTAAGAACAGATTTTTCATGCAATACATGCAACAGTGTCTTTTTGGTTGAGCCTGGATGGAGTAGAGTGTGAGAAATGTATCCAGGTCCCCCACTGCTGCCGAACTGGTGTTGTGTCACGTAAGGATCCATGCACAAATTTTGGCATGTCCCTGAACCTTTTAAACCATTCCTCATCTCTCCCAGGATGTCCTGTGTGCCATACAAGCTGTTTTAAGAATTATTGTTTTAAAGTTGCAAAATGAATTTGCACTATCCTATATAGTAAAGAGCTAATATGCTAATTAGACCGGATGGTGGACCGACCTTCCAGAATGACCAGTGGGCGGGGGGTGGTGCTGTGGGGCCTCGAGGCAGCCAGGATCATGAGGGCCTACTCTGGCATGAATTTTGTGCAGAAGGCCTCTAGTTCAAATATAAGGATCTCTGAAAATGTGTATCATTTCCTTCGATTTCACTGGGGTGTAATGAAAATGTTAGGCCCAGAAGGGTCTGCATTTCAATCTTGGACCTGCATTTGACCAAATATGTGACTTTGAGTTATTTCCTGGACCCTCACTTTCTTCATATTCAAAAACAGATATTAATATCAAACAGGCTTATTGTGAAAGTTGAATGACAGCATGAAGTCTCTTCCCCTAGCCCCGTGGTCGGCAAACTGTGGCTCACAAGCCACGTGCGGCTCTTTGGCCCCTTGAGTGTGGCTCTTCCTAAGCCTTAGGAGTACCCTAATTAAGTTAATAACAATGTACCTACCTATATAGTTTAAGTTTAAAAAACTTGGCTCTCAAAAGAAATTTCAATCGTTGTACTATTGATATTTGGGTCTGTTGACTAATGAGTTTGCTGACCACTGCCCTAGCCCAATACCTAGTACACTGTAGGTGCTAGCTAAGTGTTCATCAGACCCAATGCCTGTATTTTAGAAGGAGCCACATCAGTTCCCTTTAGTATGGATTTTACATCACAGACAGCACTGTAGCAAATATATTACCAATTGTCTCACCTGAATAATGGTGTTATATAAATGCAAATTTACTCACCACAATCACACATACTCATCAGTATATGCCTCCTCACAGCTCTCTTTCTTAAAAGCTATTATATTGACTTCTTTGTTCTGCACAGCAACCGCCCTTAGAATTTAATGAGCAAGATTATTCAGTTCTGATTCTCTTTCTAATAGAAAGAGCTCATTTGGTCAAAGGTGATTTGATGAAAGTCCAAGGTCAGATTAAAATGTATAAATTATCATATTAAATTCTTTAAAACTAAAATAACATTTTATGCTGTATACCTGAAACTAATATAATATCAAATGTTAACTATAATTGAAAGAATTAAAAATTTTTTCACAATCATAAAATTACAAATATGAAAAATAAAACTAAAATAACATTTACTATTTTTTCTCTAATATCATCATTTTTGATAATATATTTATATACCTTCTATTATATATGAAGTTTCTGTATTTTCTAAGTCATACTGACAATAGACCATCGTGGGAATTTTAGAAAAAGGAACACAGAAACCAGAGAAAGACCACCCTGCTATCTAGCTTTTCTTTTGTTTGATGACTAGTTTTGAAATCTTGAAATATGTGAAATAAGTATCTTGCCAAATCTTTATATGTTTTGTCATTTCCAATAAGAAATTAGATTTCACATCTGTGTCTGTTTTGAGAATACATCACTTTTTTAAAAAACAGACATATGAAAATCAGAAAATGAAGTGATCAGAAATCTGTACAGAATGAGTCTGTTGGGAGGTGGGTAGGGAGTGTGGTAAATTCATAGAAGGTCCCTGATCTGGTAGAAATTTACCCAATTCTAGCCACTCTCATTGCCCCATTTTAGTTGTAATAGGACTGAGCCTGTCTCATCTGAGAAACCCATTGACATTTCTAAACCAGGTGGAACTTATTTAACGAGTTGCTATCTTAGGTCACTAAAATAGTGTGATCTTAATTCTAATTCAATTAAAATTAGTGACAGCTTATTGAAAGCTTACCTTATTATTTCTGTTTAGGAGAAGAGAGAATTCTTATTCCAACCTACTTAGTGAGAGAGGCTGAGATGATGAGACAGAACATGGATTGGCGTAATTCATAATTCCTGGAGAACAACTCCAATGATCATACTAAACCTGAAGTCGGGGAAACAGCACATTAAATGCCACATGGTACACCAGCAACAACAAAATTGCTGTATGAAACTGCCAAGGTGGAGTCGATGGAGGAAGCTAATAGCCAAGTACACTTCCTTGGCGGGGACATTACTCATATATCACTGTTTTGCAATGACATTCAGTGGAATAGTCACCACTGGAAAAGACACAGATCCTTTCTTGATTCATTCTTAGAGGCGGCAGGAAGTAGGTAGGCATTCTTAGAGGCGGCAGGAAGTAGGTAGGCATTCTTAGAGGAGGCAGGAAGTAGGTAGGCATTCTTAGAGGAGGCAGGAAGTAGGTAGGCATCCTAATTATCTGCAGCCTTTAAAAAACTAGCCTTCCTGCAGCCTGCTTCCTTGACAGGGAGGAGGGAGATGTATCACCCCTCCAGATGATGATAGCTTACTCCTGCCCCACCCACCTCACTAAAGCTGCTTTACTGAATATTGCAGAGGATTTATACTATTGTGTTTGCTTCTCTTTGGTTTCAGAATTTAGAATATTCTCCTATTTCCAATATCCTTCTTTGGAATAAGGAAAAATAAGATGATTCAACATGGTTCGTTTTAAGTTGTACTTCTCTTCAACGATAAACAGAGACTACTATAGGTGGTTGCTTTAAGTGTTGGCTAATTTATGCCTCACAGCGTCCTGAGTAAGAAGTCAAGACCAGAGAGAATTGCCTCATCAATTCCAAATGCCAAGAGCAGAGACTTTCACACCTGGATTTGGCTGTGTGTCCATCTGATCCAGTTGTGGGGGGTGGGAGGCTCACCCCCATAGACCTCACTACTCAGAGAAAGTGAGAAGAGCTGTGGTTTGGGCAGATCCTCTGAAACACCATCTACTACTTGTTAAGTAGCCTGCAGTCTCTACAGAGATCTAAGGGCAGTCCTTTTTTTCCTCTTTTAATATTCTACCTCTCCCACAATGAATTTTAAATGGTGTCGAAAATGATTATATGAGCAGAAAATATCAATTAGAATTGTTTTCAAAATAGATTCTTATGACATAATAATTGGCTGTAAAGAGAAAAGAGATTCTTCTTTCAAGCTCCTAGGTAATTATTTAGTTAATGAGATTACATGAAAAATGTATATCTGAGTTCTCCAGCAGCCAAGATAACAGGAAAACCCGATAGATTATAGTTTTCTTGTCCAGAAAAAAATTGATAAAAAGAAAGACAATTTTTTGCAGGCAATGAACTCTAGAGAGAATTCATAAATTAGGTACTTGCTTAAGAGATACCACATGAAACAATAGAAAATGGCTTCTATTACAGTTCCACAATTCACGCTTCAAATGGATGTTTCTATTTCATCCTTCTGTGGAAGCTGAAGGGATAACATTAAACTTTAACTCAGTAAACTTACGAGGGTAAAAGATTAATGTGGTTCTGTCTGCCAATACCTTTGGGAATTCTTGATTTTTATATCACAACTTGCTCTGGGGTCTGTAACAGGCCTGAGCTAGTCTGGAAAAATAGGTTGAGAGATGTGTAGTAGTTTTCAAAAATAATAGGAATATAATATTACATTGTCCAATTATTTTAAACAATACATGTACTATAAAAGTATGCAAACATTGTAGAGAATGAGAAAAGAAAAACTTCAACGTTATCACCACCCAGCAATCACATCACTATAAATTCTTAGACATATTTTTCTAGATTTGTCAGCAAGATTTTTTTTATTTGTTTGTTTTTGCAGGCTTATTCTTCTCTCTGATCCCAAGTCAACAATTTCCATCTTTCCCTTTCTACAATTTTCACCTCATCTAATACTGAGATTATATTCAAATTTACCTAGTTGTTCCTAAAACACTATTATAGTTGGCTTGTTTAAATAAGGATCAAAAAAGATTTGCTGCATCTGGTTGCTAGGTCTCTTTTAATATATCACATTTATTTTTTTAAAACCTCAATTTGTGGAAGGGACAGGACCAGTAGTCCTGCAAAGTGTCTTGCCTTCCAGATGTGTCTGTTATTCAGATGATCTATTTGGAACTGGGCAGGATGGAAAATCAAGGGACAGTGAGGCCATCTCCCATGGTCCTCTAGGCCCTGAAGAGCACAGGTGTGTGTGCCTACTGCTCAGGATGACTGGTAGGTGGAGCTACAGAAGGTTCTAACTCCCTGATTGCTTGATCTGGGCACTGGCTGGCCAGGGAGGGTTCCTTCTCACCAGCTTATGACTACAAAGTTGCAGTCAGAGGAAAAGGAGTGATGAACAATCCATGGGCCAGGATTCAAGCACAAACTAAGTGGAGAGCTGTTTATAGAAGCATCTATGTCTCTTAGAAAACATGAATCAGTGCCTGTACCAACCAGGGTCTGGATTTCTGCACCACCCTTTAAATGAGAGCAGTGAGCTCCTCTGAGAGACAGAGTCACATTATAGTGGTCCCCTCTGTCCGTGTTAGTGTTTGCATTTTATAGTGGTCTTTTCACAAGGGAGTCATTCATTCAATGGTGGTAACTAACTCATCTCTGAATCTGCAGTCTCTGCCACAGTCCCTGTACATTAAAGGGCAGGTTTTGGAACTGTCTGACACCCCTTCATAAAATCAAGAGCAGATATTCAGTACTGTCTTAGGCATGAGCAAGAGGGTCCCTTCCATGAAGGGCTATCCTCTGGTCTCCTCCAGGCATACCCCTCCCAATGGGGTGAGGTTTCTCTGGGAACAAGGGAAAACCTTATTTCGAGTCCAGGCTGGATGGAAGTGCCTCAGACAGTTTTTGAAAGGCATGAGCAGATGTCTATGTAGGTCGGATGTCCTGGGGGCTACCTCTACAACAACAATATATGCACCCCTAAGCCTGGAGGCCTGCCTTGGGTTCAGTGTTTGCAGGGTTGTGGTTGGAGCTTGGCCAGAGGACTAGGGTGTCCACATGTAAACTCAGAAGATATGGTACCTTGAGGTCTGGGATAAAGTGGGGGGTGCAGAGCCTAGATCAGTTCCCTCTACACTGCCCCATTCTAGCTGGGAACTCTGAGGAGTCTAAGAGTTCTGAGCTCTAACTTGTTCTCCCCGCTTTGTCAAGACAGAAGGTTAGGACATTTTATTTAACAGTATTTATTTCTCTTGATGTACAATGTTTATTTAGACAAATATATAAGACTTCTAACCATACTTTTGCACAAGCCCTCAATCACTAGGGGTGAGCCCATAGGTACTTCTGCTGAGGGAAGCACTCCTTAGAAAAACAGATATTTTTCCTAGTTTTTTGCTTGAAGTGCTTAGGGTCAAATAATCTACCTCTAGAGCCCACGGTTCCTGAGTGAGCCCAGTGTGTACTTCAGACATTAACTGAATTCAGAGGAGTCCTTCCCAGCTATTCTGTTCCTGAAACCGTCATTATGGAACTGGTAGTGAATAAGACTCAATAGAAGAAACAGCTTATGGATTATCCAAGCTCCCAGTGCTTCCACTACCCTTTCCCACCTTCACTGGTACAGTATCAGAAGAAATAGAAAGAAAATGGTTATTAATTTCACTGAATTATTGTCCCTTATAATGGACAAGTATCCAAAGTATAAACAATGCTATTATAATTGGCACTACTATGAATATATGTTCATATTTTTGCCCTCCATTAAAAGCTATATCAAAGGCAGACTAAAGACTGATTTTAGGAGAAACAACAGATAGCTAATACATATCCAATGAATAGGAAAACATAACACTAGAGAAATGCTGTTGCAAATGAGAAGGGGAGAAATGAGCATTTCTACCTTGTCAGTTATGCCCTACTGAAAGAGAAATGAACTATTCTATTTTCATAAACAGCAAAGTTCCCCCCCACCCCAATCATACATCTCAGCCATATCTGAGACACTTCTTGTAATATTTTGTAAGGAAAAAAGATCATGTGCCAGCAAAATTCAATCCTTAGTTTGAAATGTATTTATACATTATAAGTGAGATCAAAACAAAATGACTCGGGGAATGGAGGGAACGTTTCCTTTGAAGTGTTCTGAGAATAAGAGAAGCCCCGATGCCATTTGCTTTCTATTTTCCATCTCTCTCTCTCTCTGCCTCTCTCTCTCCTAAGACAAACTATTGCAGTGGTCTTCAGACCGACATTTCATAGGAAGGCTCATAAGTGAAAACATCCGAACCCTGGGAACTTGATCCCCGTTACCAATTCTACATTTCCAAAAGAGCATTTAAAGACATCATTGTTTGTTCCCAGTGACTAGTTAATTGCATTTTGATTTGGTAATTGCAAACAGATTTTAGCCTCTCAGCTTTTCTACAAGCATAACAATCTTTAATATGATGGATCCAGAGTTATACTCACAAATTGCCAAAGAAGTTCACGTTAGATTCACAGATGATTTTCTGCTGTTCTATTGTTAATGTTAGATCTAGATATTCTTTTTCTTTAGCTTATAACAATAGTTATTATTCATTCTATCTTGATTTGGTCTATTGAAAAATTGCTCAAAGATGGTGACAGAAAATACCACAAAAATGCTCATTTTATCTCATTTCACACTACAGATTATTTACATTTTTATGTATTCCAGACCTAGAGAAAGAAAGGATACTAAAAAACAATGAAATAGTTTTCTCCCTGAATTGGAAAGATGGGGAACTGGAAGATGGAGCTGTCTTTGAAAACTTTACTTCCTTTAAGAGGGCGACTGGTCGTCATATTTGGTCCATCTCTAAAGTGGAGCTACAGATTATTAGTTGAAATAGTAGGATTCTGAACAAGATAAAAGGTAAAAGTGAAGGGGATCTACACAGCAATAAAAACAATGAACTACTGATAACATGCAACCAAATGGAGGAATCTCACAGACATATTGAGCAAAGAACTAGACATAAAAGCCTACACAGCAGATGATTCATTACATTAAGTTCAAGAACAGACAAAATTAATCTATGGTGTTGAAGTCAGACTAGTGGTTATCTCAGAGGGACCTGCCTGGTAAAGGGAATGAAGGAAACTCCGGGAGTATAGCTTGATGTAGGTCATTGTTATCCAGGCCTCTACATAAGCATAAAGTCATTAAGCTTCATACCCTTAAGATTAGTGCATCTTATGTACTTTGCCATATGTATGTTTGACCTCAACTTAAAAATGAAGAGGGCAAAAGAGCTAGCTTTAATTTGTCTCCTTTCTCTAGTTCCTGCTTTGTTTTATTTAGCTTCCTTTATTTTTTTATCTCATCTTTTTCTCTTCAACCTTAAATAGAAGCTGATGGTAGATCATTTGAGTCTACGAGAGAACAAACTGTATCCAAACCTTATTATATGTAGTTTGAATTCAAAACAAATTCAGAATTTCCTTAAGGATGCAAGTATGAAGACATACTAAAGTAATAAAGTCAGCTAATATTTGTTTATCATTTTATACTCTACAGAACCTTCATATATTTATTATCTCATTTGATCATGAAACAACACTATAAAGTCCACATTTATTCCCTCATTTTATAGATTAAAAAAAAAAACAAGCTTGGAAAGTAAAAATGACAATAAAATGAAAGTAAAAATTCAGTTCTATGAACTTTGATAGGAAAGCCAATTTATATATTTATTTTATAACTTCTAAATAAGGATTTCCTTTCCTTTTAAATGTATACAACAAACCTCAGTAGTATTGATAATACCTGCGTCTATCACTGTCTTAGTCAGCTTGGGTTGCCATAACAAAATACCATAGATCAGATGCCATAAAAAACAGACATATAGTCCTCACAGTTCTGGAAGCATGAAAGTCCAAGATCAAAGTGCTGCCAGATCTGGTGTTGGGCGAGGACCACTTCCTGGCTTATACATGGTTGCCTTCTTTCTGTGTTCTCACATGGTAGAGAAAAAGAGAGAAGAGAGAGAATGAGAGCTCTGGTCTCTCTTCTTCGTTTCTTCTCCTTCCCCTTCCCCTTCCTCTCCTCCTCCTCCTCCTTCTCCTTCTTCCTCTTCCTCCTCCTTCTTCTCCTTCCTCCTCCTCCTCCTCCTTTTTATTTCTTCTTTTTAAGCTTACAAGTAACAACATTTATTTCTCAAAATTGTTGAAGCTGGAAAAGTTCAAGATCAAGACATCAGCATAGTTGAGTTCCAGTGAGAACTCTCCTGGTTCATAGCTGGTACCTCTTCACTGTAGCTTTACATAGTAAAGGGGCCTCTTCCTCTCTTATAAGGCCTCTAAGCCCATCATGGGGACTTCTCCCTCATGACCTCATCTAAACCTAATTATCACCCCAAATGTTCCACTTCCAAATACCATCTTTTTAGAAATTAGGGCTTCAACATATGAGATTTGGACGGACTCAGTTCATCACAGTCACCAATAGAAATAGCAGATATTTTCATGTAACTATACAGTTGAAAAAGATATGTCAAACTACCATCCTATATAATAAAAGGGTCATATACAAATAGACCAAAGGGCAGAACGACAGGAACGCCTGTGGCCCCTTGCCCTGGCCGGCCCTGCCCCCAATCAACCCCCTAACCCAGCCAGCCCACCCCCGATGGCCGGCTGGACCCCACCAGCGCATGAATTCATGCACCAGGCCAGTAGTTTACATATATTACTACTTTAAAATCACTGCTGGGTCACATATGAGTGAAGCCTATCTGGGCACTTGGCACTCCGTAGCTGGTAACATGGTGAAGTGGAGGATTCTAGCTCTGGTAACCCAGGCACTGGGTTACTTTCCAGCGCTCCACACCAAAATTGTTGGTGGTCAATACTTGAAAGGGAGTAAATTAAAGATCACCTCATACCTAATGTTCTCATTCTAGCCTTCACATTATATCTTTAAAATGCAGTATTTAACTTTAATTTTCCTGTATTTTAAACATACTGTCAAGTTCTCTAGTGCATTAATAAACACATACAGTTCTGCATTGCAACATTTAAAAATATTCCGATAACTACATTTCATTATATTTAGTTCCCCTTGTGAACTTTATTTTTTGCACTAACAACATTCTTCTGAGAAAGTATTCATTGACCTTGCAAGACTGCCAAAGGGAACCATGGTACAAAAAGTTAAGAACTTCTGCTTCAAACCCATGCTTTTTCCACTATGTGATCATTCCATGATTTTTAAGACTAACAGGAACAAATTTAGGAAAACTGCTTGAAAACGAAGTAAAAATTGGCCGGCTGGTGTGGCTCACTGATTGAGAGTTGACCTCTGAACCAGGAGGTCACGGTTCAATTCCCCATCGGGGCATATGCCCAGGTTGTGGGTTTGATCAATGATTCTCTCTCATCATTGATGTTTCCATCTCTCTCTCTCCCTTCCTTTCTGAAATCAATAAAAATATATCTAAAAAAATTATCTGTATCACTCATTTCCTCCAGCTGGCACCTAAAAACTGGGTGAAGTGTCCTAACTTTTTTTCTTGTAGGTGTCTACAACATAATGATTAGCCCAAGTCAAGCATATCCCATATTGCAACTTTCCTCCACAGTAGTTGAAAGTGTAACTGTTAAGCATTTCTAAGTTCCATGTGTATAAGTATCTATTGTTAGTTAGGGTAACTAAATAAAAGTTGTGTACTCTGCTTTCAACAGGCCTAGATCTTTCACAAGCTATTACTATTATTAGTCCTGACTGCCTGGAAGTGGAAAAGCAGTAGTTTATTATCAGCCTAGGACTGTGAACACTGTGCACAGAGGGTTTTAGCATCCACTACCACACTTAAGTATTAATACAACAACAACAACAACAACAAATAATAATAATAATAATAATAATAATAATAATGCAATTATTCTGTATCTTTTAATGGAAGAAACACACAGTAATATTTTTAAAATGAATCAATGCTATTGCCCCAATTATGCATATGATGGAAATGAAAACAAAAGTGGTTAATGCATTTGTATAAAGATCTCTAAAAATAAAGGGGATAGAACTAGCAGCAGGTACCCAAATGCCTAACTTCACATTTCCTTCATTCGCTTTATTGAATTTAAAAGCAATTACAAGTATTGGGCACTTGCAAAAGATTAAAATACATTTACACTGAAATACTGTCTTAAAAATAAAGAGAAAACCACAAGTGTATTTCCAAATCCAGCACTTAATTATTTCCTTGTTTTTCATGCTAGTGAAGTGTTGGGGCTGAAAGTGTGGAGTTTGAAGACACTAAATTCTAGCTCAACCACTTCGTAGCCATGTGATTCAACACAAGTTTCTTAGCTTCTCTGGGCCTCAGTTTTGTCATAGTAAGGATAATAGTAGTAACTCTCTCTTTGAACATTGTGCATGGTAAATAATCAATGATGCTAACAATTATGAAACTTTAAAAAATAGAAGCACATAAAAATTAGGTTTAATTCTAGTTCCACATATAAATCGAAAATTTCTATGGTTTTTAAAATATATTTTTGTAATTAATTCATCTAAATAGAAGGTCACATAGATAACATTTCATTCTTAATGCATTGGATAAACTATTTAAAATAATTGATTTCTATAAAGGAAGACATGTTTATGAAAGATGATTACATGTTTATGTAATCATCCCACTAGTCCAAGTCTCTGCTTAGTCATATCTTCTAAATCCTATCAGCCACATGCTTCAAGAGGTAAGGAAAATGGGAGCTATCTGTAATACTATCAACAATAAAAATATATATTAAAAAAAGAAGGAAATATTCTTTACCTTCAGAAGGTAATTACTGCAAAGTCACATGGCAAAAGACCTGAACCATTAAAGAAGAACTGCGACCATTAATGCTATTAGTCTACTATGCTTATGTTCACGCTCATGATCATGATCATTGCCACAGGGTCTACCAGTTTAATATAATTTAAAACTTGGATCAGTAACTTCATGCATTATAATATATTAACATATGCATACTTTGCCCTTTGAAGACCACTTTGTACCTCCTTCTCCCTCTCACAAGTTGTCTTACCCAAATTACTGCTTTCATTTATCCTTTTCTTCTAGAATAAATACAAACTTTATTGCCAAGAAAATAATATAATATATACATTTTTCTCTATATTATAGCATACCTCTGTTGACTGCACAAGTCAAATTTAAGTGCATCTAAAACCCAAAATTGTAATATGAGTTCTAAGGGCAAATATATCCTCTGAAGGTTTCCCTATTACAAAAGAATCATGATTGATGGTTTATATGAGTCTCTCCTAGTCACGATTGTCACTTACATTTACATTCTTTTATAAATACCTCATATCTGTCTAGAACCTATTCCACAGATGACTTCTGTAACATCGCCATGTCTTTTAAGCATGATGATCTGACTATCAATACTTTCACTCATAGCTAGTACATGAATGATTCAGATACTTGACCTCATGGCATATTCAAGCCAGCAGTTCTTACTGCTTCCTTCTATATGGGTTTTCAAAAACCAGTCAAGAATTTCCCTGCTCTCTAAACCTTACATTATATTCTTTCATATTTGGCATTTATGATATTCCAAGTGACTTTATAATGAAGATGCCCACAGTAAAATCCTGAAAGAGGCACTTCATAACTTCTCTAAACTTCATTATGATGTTGAATTATGAGGATGTTTTGAGATTGGTTTTCACCCACAAATAATCGTATTTCCACTTCTCTTCTTGGGAAGAGAATGGTCTAAAGACCATTTAGATCTTTTATTCCCAGTCCTTGGCACATCATTAATCTTTCATATCTCACAAAATGTTTGCCTCAAAGAAGCATCTTGCAGAGACAGTGCTGATAATAAAAGCCAAGTTTTCCAGAAATATCAAATGTATATGTTCACATTATAGACCTGCAGTAAAAAATTAGAGCATCATACACTTGGTAAAGGTTAAAATGATATTAACTAACCATAAAAAAATAAAATATGACATATGACAATCTTTGTTCTTTCTTGCTTTCTCCATCTCTTCTATTTTGCTCTCATTGCTATCTGCAATGAGTTTTTATTTTATTTTTTTATTATTATTTTTTTAAAATACATTTTATTGATTTTTTACAAAGAGGAAGGGAGAGCGATAGAGAGTTAGAAACATCGATGAGAGAGAAACATCGATCAGCTGCCTCCTGCACACTCCCTACTGGGGATGTGCCTGCAACCAAGGTACATATCCCTGACTGGAATCGAACCTGGAACCCTTCAGTCCACAGGCCGATGCTCTATCCACTGAGCCAAACTGGTTAGGGCTGCAATGAGTTTTTAATATTTTGTGTATTAATACCAGGAGAAAATATGTGTTTGTGCCTAATTTCTTCCTTGCTAAATCATTTTTTTTTCTGTTTTCTTTTATGGGTCACAGTTCTACTCCACCATTTATGACACATGCTTTAAGTTTTCATTCCCTATGGATTTTGAAAGAACTCTGACCTTTTTATTTCTTTTCTTGTCATAGAAAGCAGCCTACTGGCGTATATAAAGTTAAGTCTTACCCTTTCTATTTCAGAGAAATTTAATTCAAACTTTTATTCTAGACTACAAAGACAAAAACAAAAATTTATTTTATGTATGTCTAATATATACAAGTGGCATTTAATTTTCCTCATACTTAATTTTGTTGTAAAACGGTCTGACCCCTGTAAGAAATTTTTAAATAAAATGCTGGTTTGAAAGACAACTGGGAGCAGTTACATACAGATATGGTGACCTATTTTGCCTTCACATAAAAGACTGTTCAGAAACTCAAAATAAAGAACAAATGAGTAGCAGTAAGAGTGGAGCTAATGACCCAGGGATATTACCAGGTATTTGCTTGTTTAGTCTGAAGGGCCACATGATTTAGCCCAGAACACTGATTTCCTAATAAATAAGGGAGTATATGAAATTTGAAAATAAGCTATGATGCCCGTACTTGATTGTGTGGTAACATGGACACTATCAAAATTTGGATGGGAGTAGTATAGTCTTACAAGCAGATATACATATTCCCATGGAAGGAAGGAAGGAAGAAAAAGGAAAGGTAAGAAGTAACAAAAAAGTAAGCCTTAAGACCCAGGACTTAAGATAGGTAGAACAATGGTGTATTTTTAGACTAAGAAAATAATCTATGCTATGAAGAAACAGATGAGACAACTATAACTTTTATAAAATGAAGACTTAAATCATGTATAATAAATACCCTTGAGTGGAATATTCTTTTCTTCACCTAAAATTCATTACTTTTAAAAAAATATGTAGTAGAGTCTTGCAAGCATATATACATATTCCCACTTAAGCAATAACATAGCTTTGCAAACCTGAAAGAAACGAATATGGGACTGGTTTACCCAACTCAAGACAGAGGGTGATAAATTGGAGTTAGACAAACGGGTTCAAATCTTGACTGACACTTAAAACTAGTGAGTCTGCACAAGTTCCTTAATTACTCTAAGTGCCAATATCTTCATACAGAAAATGGAAACGGTAATACCTCTCTTACAGGAATGTTACAAGGTCTGGAAATGCTGTGTCATACACTTGGCACAACTGCTTAGCACTTTTCTCAATAAATGGCATGTATTGTAAGGCTTACTATGTCATTGAAAACTCTAGAATCAAGGCAAAGTAATCCAGTACCCAAACCAAAGTAATCATGTGGTTTGGCCTAAATTATGTTATTATAACCAAAGAAAGAGATGTTATCAGAGAATTCTAGGTGGAAATGGCAATGCTATGAAATACTTTAAATTAATTATTTTAACCCTCACATAGTATATGTGCTTTAGAGAGGAAATGTAATCTTCAGCATTTATCCTGTTAAATGCTACCACTTTTCTATTTTGCATTGTTTGTAGAGGTAGGTTGCTGAGAGAAGCCCTGGGAGAAAAGCATAGAGTATCCATTTCATTGGGGAACAGGCCAAACACTGTATTTGAAAGATCTCTCCTAAAGTGTTGAAAGCATGGACTTCAGTGATTCATGCTTGGCATAGTAGCTTAGGTCACTTAGAAGTGTTTTGCAACCTGTGTTTTGGCAGAACTATAACTTCCAACTTCATTCAAAGCCCCAAAGAAAAAGTATATCCTCACTGAACAATAAAAATGAAAAAAACATCTTTCCCAGTAAACACTGAGTGAACAGACCATTGTTCATGAGGAACCCCCTAACTCATGGCTCATCCAGAAACTGTGTGTCAACACCAGGTATTTAGTTTCCAAAACATGTTGTACTTGGCTTTTCCACCTTTAATAAATACCATGGGGCAGCCAGCATACAGTCCAGGTGAAGGACAAAATGTGCACAGAATCATCGATTTGTTTCAAAGTGGCTGGCAGTGCAGAAGGTTGACTTGATGGGTTCTTTTAGGATGTTAATTCCCCAAGAGTCTCTTAGCCTTTCCTTGCTGAGGAAATAAATTCTATGTCTGAAAAACCCAGTGCTCATGGCCAGTGCATGGCTCTATATCCATGAGGGCCTGTGCTGGCCAAGACCAGCAATATTGTTCAGCTTGCATGTACCTTCCAGTGGCTTTAGTTGCTCAATTCAGAATTGAAATTTGGGGGAACTTTGGATAAAGGATAGAACTAGATAACACGAGACCCCATTTTCCTAAAGTTTAATATTCATAAAGTTACTTGGTGCATACAAATTCATGATCATTTGTAAAAATTTAATCCCCCCCCCTAAAAGTTTCTTGCCTTTGTTTCATTTCCCCTTGCTTCTTTTACTAGGTGTATCCAGATAATATTAGTGAATGTATTGAGATCGTTTGTCAAGAATATTAGCATTTTGTTGCTACTACTCAGTAAGTGATTATTACCAATAATTTATCATATACAAAGTCATTGACTAAAATGCTAATCAGAATAACATTTGATACATAATACTGTCTCTCTCAATGAAGTATCCCTCTAACAATGATATTCATTCATTAAATCAGTTCGTTTTTGGTACATTTGTTCAGTTCTGAATCCTTCAAACTTTCAGTGATTTCCCCAAATTTTTGAATTGCACAATGGGTCATTATGAGGAACCTTTATAATCTGCCTTAATAAATTCCAGATACACTAGGTTTACAGCATTTTTGGATCTAATAAAGGACTAACCTGACCTATGGGGGGGAAATGTGCAATTTGATTTCTTTTGAGTAAACTCGGTCTGGGTCCTTGTGATCTCTGGTTTCTCTTCCATCTGTTCCAGAACTATTCACTTTTAATGCCTTTTAAAAATAGCTCTATTGAGATATAATTTACATATTATAAAGTTCACCTTTAAGTGTGTACAATTCAATGGTTTTTAGTATATTTACAGTTATGCAACCATCACTGTAAGCTAATTTTAGAATATTTTCATCATCCCCCCCCCCAAAAAAAAATCTTGTATAAATTAGCAGTTACTCCTTTACCTCTCCTCAATTCTGCTCCCCTTCCTTGTAGTCCCAGGCTACCACTAAGCTACTTTCTGTCTTTACATATTTACCTATTCCTAACATTTCCTATAACTAGTACTATATAATATGTGTATTTTTTTTGACTGGCTACTTTCATTTTATATAATGTTTTGACACTCCATTCATGTTGCATGTATCAATTCTTCATATTTTTTTGCTGAATAATATTTCATGTATTAATACACCATATTTTATTTATTCATTAATCAGACAATGGATGTCTGGATTATTTCCACTTTTTAGTATTATGAATAATGCTGCTATGAATATTTGTATACAAGTTTTTGTGTGAGGATGTGTTTTCATTTTTCTTGGATAAATACTTAAAAGTGAAATTGCTGAGTCATATGTTAACTCTATAGTGAACATTTTGAAGAACTGCCAAACTGTTTTCCAAAGTGGCTGAACTATTTTAATTCTCACTAGCAATGAATGAGAGTGTCAGTTTCTCAACATCCTAACCACTTGTTATTGTCTGTCTTTTTTATTATAGCCACTCTAATGAGTGTGAAGTGGTATCATATGATTTTGGTTGACATTTCTTTAATGACTAATGGTGTTGAGTATCTTTTCATATACTAAATAACCTTCTTTAGTGTAAGATCCATTCAAATCCTTTGTACATTTAAAAATTTTGATTGTCATTTTGTTGAGTTTTAAGAGTCCTTTATATACAGTATTTTAACTACAAGTCTCTTAACAGAACTTTGCTTTGTAAATACTTTCCCCCATTCTCCTGGTTTCCTTTTCACTTTCTTGGTGGTATCCTTTGGTGCACAAAAATTTTTAATTTTGATGAAGTCCAATTTATCAATCTTTTATCACTTGTGCTTTTGTTGTCATAGCTAAGAAATCATTACTAACTCAAAAATCACAAAAATTTACTCCTATGTTTTCTTCTTGCAGCTTTATAGTTTTAACTCTTACATTCCTGTCTATGGTCTACTTTCAGTTAATTTTTGTGTATGGTATAAAGGGTCTAAATTCTTTGCTTGTTTGTTTGCATAGATACATTGTTGTCCCAGCATCATTTGTTAAAAAGACTTTTCTTCCTAGTTGAATTGTGTTGGCTATTTTGACTAAAACCAATTGACCATAAATGTTAGAGTTTATTTTTAATGCCCTTTTATTTAATTCTAATATATAGAATGCTAAGAAATCACATTAACTAATAATATATTTGGGGAGGGATTACATCATTTTTTCTTTTTTCTTTTTTTTGAAAACTAGAGGCCCAGTGCACAAATTTGTGCATGAGTGTGGTCCCTTGGCCTGGCCCCGTTATCACAGTAGGCCCTGATTGGGGCTGGTGGGGTGAGGGACCATGGGAGGTTGGCCCACTGCGGGAGGTTGGTTGTGGGAGCACACTGACCACCAGGGGCCACTCCTGCATTAAGCGTCTGCCCCCTAGTGGTATGTGTCATAGCTACTGGCTGGTCATCCAGTCATCCAGTCGCTTAGGCTTTTATATATATAGATAGCATATAAATATCCTACAATTATGTATCCCTTTCAAAAATCTCAGCCTTCAGAGCCTAAAGATTCTTTTGAATCATTTGTCCTTGCCATGATATTCTTTTTTTTTTAATCCTCACCAAGGATATTTTTTCCATTGATTTTTTTTTTTTTTTAGAGAGAGTGGAAGAAAGAGGGAAAGATAGAGAGAAATATCCATATGAGAGAAACACATTGATTGGTTGCCTTCTGTATGTGCCCCAACCAGGGCCTGGGCTGGGGAGGAATCCGCAATGAGATACATGCCCTTGACCAAAATCGAACTGGGGACCCTTTGGTCCACAGAGAGATGCTCTATCCACTGAGCCAAACTGGCTAAGGCTGCCATGATATTCTTTTCAAAACCAACACTTATGGTTGTGATCGCTTGTTTCTTTTAGTCTTGGCCATTAATAAAATTTCAAAATATATCATAAAGTTTTTTGGTGGGAGAGGACATAAAATACAGGGTGTCCCAAAAAATGTATACATACTTTAACAGCTGATAGTTCAATTATGAAAATAAAAATGTATTTTTTTATATATTTTATTGATTTTTTACAGAGAGGAAGGGAGAGGGATAGAGAGTTAGAAACATAGATGAAAGAGAAACATCGATCAGCTGCCTCCTGCACACCTACTGGGGATGTGCCCGCAACCAAGGTACATGCCCTTGACCAGAATGGAACCTGGGACCTTTCAGTCCGCAGGCCGACGCTCTATCCACTGAGCCAAACTGGTTAGGGCAATAAAATGTATTTTTAATAAACACTGCCTTTATAATTATTCAAAGTGTCTATACTTTTTTTTTGGAACATCTTATATATTGGTCACACCAAAATCTTTGAGCTTTGAAAATTCTATGATCTATTCCCGAAAATGTCATTCTGGTCACTCATAATTGTAGTTCCCTGTAATGCATATTTCATATGCCCTAGAGATGTTCATTCCAATGCTACATCATATTGGTTAAGATATTTTATATGACAAAAAAGAATATAAATTTGAGTTCAAATCTAATCACAAATGTTAAATGTGGTAGTTAATTATCATTAATTAATTGGTAGGCATTAACAATTTATATTGATTCTGATGGCTGGAGCATGTACTCATCTTTGGTCATTAGATTCCTCCTATTTTCCAAAATGTTAATGTGCTAAAAAGAAAAATGTAATTTAAAATCAATAAAATAATCTCTCTTAGAATTGTGCCCCTCAGAGCAGTTTGTGAAGTATACTTTTCTCCTGCTGTAAAATAGCAGAGTTGTACACATGCATTCCTAGTCTCTCGGCAATCACCTGTCTTCCAGGATTCCAAGATGATTGCTGCTGCACTTCTCTGAAAGTTCTATTTCTATCTTATGGTTGAATTCATTCTAGTAGTTAGGTAGTCTCCTTTAGAGCTGGTAGAAATTCTTTTAGAATCATTTTGTATATATTGGGTTTCTTTTCCCTTATCCATATTCATCTCACCATTTTTCATCTCAAGATAATTCTCCTTGATGGAAAAGAGAGAAGCAAAATAAAATGTGGAGTTTAGCTTTTCTGTATCTCCAAAATTACACCATTGTCCTTGGGCAACAAGCCTATTTTTCCATTGCTTTTATGGCTTCAAGAAATTAATCTAAAGAAAGTTGTTGTTGTTTTCCTGCCATCAACATTTTTACAATTCACTTCCTGACATAATTCTAACAAGACTGTGCAAACTGCTCGTACTTATTCTTTAAGAAGAAAATATATGTGAAATGCTTTGTATCATATCTGGCACATTGGCAGATATGGTAGTAGTCATCATTGTCCCTATTGTCATCATGACTGTCATTATTTGGAACTGGCTCCTTTAAAATCTGAAATATTTGTGCAACTTTAATACCTTTTTTAAATAGTACAAACCTCTAATAATTGAAGAACCTCTTGACTCTAACCATCATCACTAATTCATCACTATAAATTGCTTGTCTGTGTTCCCATAAGAAAGCCAGGTTTCTAATAAAGTCTTTGAAAGAGAAATACTATATTTTCAGCAAACAGGAGGAACAAATTAAAAATTGGCTCCCATTCCTATAGTTTTAAGTGAGTGCACCCTGTTGCTTTCAAAAGATTTTACATAGGTATTTAGCCTGGAAAGTTGATCTCACAGGTGTGCACACTGGGTCTACTCATGATTTGACAAAAGGAGTGGGGAGAGAGGTCCAGGGTGAGGGGTGACGGGAAGGGGTGGTCCTGAAAAACTGTCACGTTTCAGTGCCTCATCAGAACTGTGGAATCATGGCAAATCAACACAAACTCAAGGTTAAAACATATTGGTAGGATATTCTACCCCCTGCCTCCCCTTCCCCCTACAAAAAGGATCCTTCCTTTCTTTTGCTCTTTGGCTGTCTTTCTTTGTCCCCACATTCTATGAAGTTGTCCTACAAATCAAAAGTACTAGTTTTCTATCTATTAATCTGAAATGTTGGCCACATTTATAAACTTCTTGGTTATATGCTTTAACAATGAGGATAATATCAATAGAAATAAAAATTATATATACTCAACTTAAGCTAACTTCTGTACAAAGCCCTTTCTGATTCTCTCAGGTAAGACCAACCACTTCCTCCTTTTGCCTTCACTGTAATTGTGCACAGGTTTATCCCAGCTATATAACACTTCCCTGTGTTTGCTTATAGTACCCACCACCTACTATCACGTGTTAGCTCCTCCTAATGGCAACTATGCTGGGGTAAACATGCTAAATCTCAACAAATATTAGTAGATGACCTCATGAATAAAGACATGATTTACCCAACAAGTTATTGCTTTTGTATCTTCTGTTGCACTTGGTTGATAGTAAAATTTTCACATAGAAAATTATTTTTCTTTTTAAATAAAATTTTATTGTTGATAGTATTACAGATATTTCCCATCCCTGCCCCTTACCTCTCTCCTCCCAGCTCCTACCACCCCCATCCCCAGGTCTTCACTACCCTATTGCCCATGTCCATGGGCTATGCATATCTATAATAATAAAAGCATAATATGCTAATTAGACAGGACAGCCGAATGACTTTCCAGCTGGGGCTTCGAGGGCTGAGCCCATTGCACGAATTCTGTGCATCGGGCCTCCAGTAACTATATAAGTTTTTTGGTTTTACCTTATAAAGACTGAGTATTTTCTACACAGAACAGGATTGGTATAGCAGGTAAATCTACTCTTCACCTTAACTTTTTATATTCCATCACTATAACATCTAAGTAAATGCTGAGATAATTCCTTCTCCCCAAGGCCCTGTCTTTGCTACCGATATTCAGAATAAGCCTCAGAATATTTAAGAATTACAAGAAAGATTAGAGCTATGGTCAATCAACCCACAGTTAATTAGCAATTCATAACACAATAATTAGAGATTGATAGCAGAATGTGTCAAATAGTTCATAAATATTTCAAAACTGTCTGACTTGAAGAAATACTGACTCTAAATCTAGTACATCATACTCACATAGCAATCTAAAACAACCTGAACCATTCATTTATAGTTCTCCATTTATTTTAGCACTTATATTATTAGTAAAGTAAGAAAGAAAAATACAGGAAAGTCTTTGTATTAGCAGGCAACCAATTTTTAAAAATTGATATTGGTTGTCTTTTTCTTTAATAAACATTTTTATTGAACTATAGCATACATACCAAAGGTGCATAACTCATAAGTGCATACAATGAATTATCCCAAAGTTAACCCACTTGTGCAACTACCACCCAGAACATTACTAGTATCCCTCCCTGTGTACCTAAATAATAACTACCACAGAATCTCTGGGTGAAAACAAATATATATTGAACATTAGTAGCAAGCCATTTCCAAAACATTTGTATAAATTTATACTTCCTGTCACTGGTGTATGACAGCCTAGTAACTCCACAAGTTCTCCAGCACTTGACAATGTCAGTCATCTTTATCACAGCCATTTGTGTGGATGTGCAGTGGTATTGCACTGTGGTTTTAATTCACATTTCCCTGACAACTAATGATGTGGACTACTTCATTCATATGTTCACTGGTGACTTGCATATGTATCTTTATGATAGAGAATAACATATTTTTTGAAAGATGTTTAAGACAACAAACCTGAATTGAAAATTCAGACTAACTTGGATCCATGTCCTGACCCTCTTCACACTGTCCATCAGCAAATCCTGGTTTTGATATAGCCATTTGTGTCCAACATTAAAGGTCAGAAAGGAGCGAACACAGAAACAAACATCCATATGCATGCACACATACAACTCAACCACTGAGCAGTACTGGCCAAGCCTTTTCTCTTTTTAAAACTCCAAATGGGATATATTTAGACTTTCTCATTCTATTACACTCCCTGTTTCTTTAACACATTTTCCTGTTTTCCCTCACTTTATTTTTGATGCCACATTCTGAATGATAGTCCCGGTTGCTTAAGATCCTTTCCTGCTTTCTTTTTATTCACTTTTCATGCATAGGATTCATTTTAATCTTTTTTTCCCTCATGGTTACTCATCTTTGAATAGAGCCAGTATTTTACTAAAGAACAGTGTCAGGAAGGGTGTTCTTAAGTTGGGGATACGAATGCATCTGCATCCCTGGTAAGCAACTTTATGAAGATTGAGATGTTCCTCCTCTTCACTGCTGTATCACCGACAGGGAGCAGTGGTTCTGGCATTAGTATATCAGTAAACATTTTTAAATGGACAGCTCTGCAGACAGACTTACCATCTTGAACACCTCTCCAACGTGCCTGTTTTATCCTCTTCTCTGGGTGCACACTTCTTTTCAAGTTTGACATTCAAAAATCCAGCCTTCCTCATAGTAAAATGCCTTGTATGCCAGATTGTGTCCCTCTTTGCCCTCTCATTTACTTAGGCTAGACAGCTACAGAGATAATTTTCTTCCTGGACTTGCTGAGCTGTTTGAGCTAGCTGCCTATAAGGAATAGTTTTACTTCTAGGTTTGCCTACAATCTGGAGTTTCACCTCTTTAATTAAAGAATCAGGTGCTGGGTCTTTCAGGACTATAAAGCTGACTTTTAAGGAAATGTGTATCCTGCTTGATGTCTGAAGAGGCTTGATGGGCACTCAGCTTCCTCCTGTTTTCATTGGTATATATTTCTTAGATTTGGAAGGTTTGCTTTGTAATTTGTGGTTTGAGGTTGTGGCTATTTCCTTGTTTCGTTGAAAATGGAGCTCTTTTCCTTCAGTTTTTTACTAATTTGTTACTCACAATTGGGTTTAAGAAAGAGTGTGAGTTTTAACGGTGTCCTCTTCTGGACTGTTACCTGCCCATGTCTATTCTCCTGTTTTTCTCATTGCTGCCATTATCTTCTCACTTCTAGAAAACACTGCATCTTTTTTAAATGATTCAACATCCAGCTCAGAATTTTTCTCCACAACTGCTTTTCACTCATGACACTATCTCTAGGAGTTATTAACTTTAAGTTGTGAACAAGAAAATCAACTGGTTCTATTCTTCCCATAATTTCCATTTTATCACATAATATTTCAGTATCACATAATATTAGTAATGTCTAATAAGCAGCCTAATTGCCTAGATATCTAAGTTGAATTCCTGTATACTATTGACCAACAGGCAATAGGGCTTACAAGTGGTAACAAATTTAAACCAATATGTAATTTCACAAATTCTTTTTGTGACCAATAGGAGGTACTACAGGATGGCAGGTCTGGGTAGGTGAGCTGTCCCTACCAACAGAAACAAACAGTTAAATGGTGAGATGAATAATCAGAGTTGTTGCATATCAGTAATCTGTTCCTTTTAATTGCTGAGTCATATTCCATGACATGGATATACCACAGGATTCATGTTTGAAGGGCATCTATGTTGTTCCTGCTTTGGGCATATTACAAATAAAACTGCTATGAACACCCATGCACAGGTTTTTGTGTGAACATGTCTTGATTTCTCTGGGATAAATGCCAAGGAGTGCAAATGCTGGGCCATATGGAAGTGTCATGCTTAGTTTATTTTTAAAAATTGTCAAACTGTTTTCCAGAGTGGCTGTTTCACTTTACATTACTACCAGCAATGCACGAGTAACCCAGTTTCTCCACTTTTCACCAGCATTTTATAGTGTCATTGTTTTTTTCATTATGTTAGCCATTGAAATAGGTGTGTGGTGATATCTTACAGTGGTTTTAATTTGCATTTCTCTAATGTTGTTGAATATCTTCTCATGTACTTATTTACCACCTGTATATCCTCTTGAGTAAAATGTCTCTTCGTGCCTTTTGCTTATTTTCTAATTGGATTGGATTGTTTGCTTTACTAACCATTAAGATTTCAGAGTTCTTTATATATTCTAAATGCTAGTCCTTTGTCAGCCAAGTGGATGGCAGATTTTTTCCCCTAGACTGTAGCTTGTCTTTCCATGTTCTTAACAGGGTCTTTCACAGAGCAAAAGTTTTTCACTTTGATGAGGTCTAATTCATCCATTTTGCCTTTTTTGATTCACACTTTGGTGTCAAAGCCCCATGGTTTCTGTTAGACAATTTTGCATAGTGTGTGGTTTTTAGGCATGCGCATGTCACATTATAGCAGAACTGATTGTACTTGGGATTAATAGAATTATAAAGTAGTAAAGCAGCAAATTTATCATCTTAAAATAAGCTGTCATTGGCTCAATCAAATTATAAAATCTCAAAGAAACCCTGGGGTTCCATTGAAAACAGTTTTGAAAACCTGACTTTAAGTCTGGTCTGCACTGCACGAAGTCGATTGGACAATAACAGTGAACTCAAGGGAACAAGTTCAAATGTGGAGATCCATTTCTTTACAGCAGCAAACTATATTTAGCCACTCGTCCCAATAATTAATAGGAAAATATCTGCCTATGAGTCTAAGTACTCTTGTTAAAAGATCTTTTTATCTCAATGACTTTCAATTATCAAGACCTCTATTACAACAAGAAGCTGAATGTTTTCCAGCCAGCCCCTCAGGAAAGATACCATTTTGGCTCTGAGAGCCATTATGAAATTTGACCTTTTTACCTTTTCCTGACCAGGGCTCTCCCAGATGCAAATTTAATGATTTAAACGCTGAATGCTATCAGCCTCATAAAGCATGAAAACGTCTCTCACCAAAGCAGTCATCGTAATTTAACTGGCCAGGCTGCCACCGTGCAGGAGATTCAGCCTGTGCTGCCGGAGAGACCATCAAATCAGTCCTGCTGTTTCTTCAGCTTTCAGGGGTACTGAGAACTGACCTTGAGTTAGGTCTCTTCCATGTAGAGGAAGGGGAGGGAGGAAAATAAATTATTTCATAAAACAAAGAGTATTTTATTTGGTACATATGTTATGGTTTACCCCATTTCATCCTCTGAACAGGGATTGTCTGCCTTCAACTTTTCCAGGCTCTTAAAATCCCTCTTTATAGTCTGTGCAGTCAACTTAATGAGGACCATTTGAGGAGCATAAATGAAATGATGTCATTTGGTCTCTCCCTCTCCTCCTTCTCCCTCTTTAACTGCAAGATTTGATCTACCCTCAGCAGGACATAATATGCACACAATTTCAGAATTATGAAGGTGAAAGCTCTGAGCTGCCTCAGAGCACCAAACTAATTCCTGCCTCTTTGACCATTCAAGACTATCCTTGTGGATTCACTCAGAACTTGCTGAGCACCAACATGCCAGCTATTCATATGCACTCGTCTCACCCTCCTGACAGTCTGCAATGCTAGCTTACACAGCTCTGCGAGATTAGTATCAGACTTGCTGCATTATGTTATACCCAATAGAGTGCTGGAGCCAGCGTGTGCGGGCTTGTAAGAATTGATTGTTAAATTTTCAAGAAATTTGTGAGTGCTTAATTCAGCCATTGTTATGTTATTCAAAGTTACCATTAAATACATTATATTCAAAACAAAGAACAAATATTCAAAATTCATCCCTTCCTAATTATTTAACTACATTTTACTAGGATCTGTGCCCTTGAGGTTGTTTATAATTACTGTCTCTGTGTGATGCAAATCCTATATAATGGTGTGCCACTGAGCACCTCTTCCCCTTTCCACTTCCACTGATATTATTGTCACTGGTGAGAGTAGTTACATCATAGAAATCAGTGGGATACTACAAATCATAGGTTTTGCCTTTCAGAGAACTAGTTGCTGGTCATTTACCAGCACACCAGTGACTACACTATTCCATGCCTCACATGTTGTACTACAAATGATACCTTATTGACTACAAGTTTTATAGGTAACTATGAACCAAAAGAATTTAAGTACATGACTAAAAACCTCTCTATGTCTTGAGTTCTGGTGGAAATCAGAAACATCTTTAAGATAAATGCATTCTTCCCTTGATGTAGAAGGAAAGGCACCCAATATGGGCACTTGAACTCTGGGCACCAACCAAATCCACAGCTGTCTGAGCACAGTGGGTGGGGCCTCAAGGACCATGTTTGCATGAGGAAGTGAAGAACCCATTATTTGGAAATAACATATCCAAAAGAGAGAAAACCATGATTCATGCAAATATGGACCCAGGGCAGTGACATTAGAGAAGAGGGCTTTTGTGAGCACAACTGAGATGTATATTGCCCTCTAACTCCTTCTACGTCAGGTTTGTGCCAGGAGAGGCCTCTAAACAAGAGAGGGCAGAAGCAAACCTGCAGTTCCAGTAAGGTCGCTATCTGATATTGACAGCATGAGCAGCCCAGCTTTGTGGCCATGAACTAGTGTAGTATGAAATAAAGAATTTTTCTTCCCTTCATCAGGATGCTGAACTGGGACTTATGAAACCTAACACAAGATGCAAAGCAGGAGAGGTCACAACAGCCTGACTACTCTGTCTAGTCTACATGTGGAGTTGATTAGAAGCCTCAGAAGACATACTGCCTCACAGAGGATCAGATGGAATAGGGAGAGTTCAGCATCACTATAACAGACAGATGGAAGTGGACAAAAATTGAGAAAGCAAGGGTATTTTGAGGTACCAGGAGAACAGCGTCCCCAAGTGCATGCTGGAGAAATGGAAGACTCCATCTAATGGCCAGGAGCATTGTTTACATGACCACATATGGAAAGAAGTCTCAAGGGATTTCTTGAACTAATTGGGAGAAATTTAAGGAGGCTGAGGCCCCACTTTCTTTTTCTGTTTTTTAGAAGTGGAGCCAGAAAATACTGCCATATAGCTGTTATTCAGATCTAGTTTACCCCCAGGTTGGATTGGCTGGACTGGCACCAAACTGGTTTCTCATCAGTGGTTCCAATGGCTTATCTATGTTCTAGAATGGAAAGACATAAAGCCAAAATTAACATCATAAATTATAAGTTGTTTTTCTGTTATATTCAGTAAGGACTGTGGAAAGTAATGCCTAGGATGTATTTAGATAGTTTTCCAATGACAAGAAGTTGGTACATTCTTTTTTGACATTTTCATCATTAAGCATCTCTCATAATTTATTTATTTATTTTTTAAATATATTTTATTGATTTTTTACAGAGAGGAAGGGAGAGAGATAGAGAGTTAGAAACATCGATCAGCTGCCTCCTGCACATCTCCTACCGGGGATGTGCCCGCAACCCAAGTACATGCCCTTGACCGGAATCGAACCTGGGACCTTTCAGTCCGCAAGCCGATGCTCTATCCACTGAGCCAAACCGGTTTCAGCAACATCTCTCATAATTTAAAACAAATTGCAGCACACTCTATAGTGTTCTGTTTTTGAGAAACTGTTATCAAGAGATTGGGATTTTAGTCCAAGCTCTGCTATTCTCTCGCTGAGTGACCTTTTTCATGTCACAAAGCCTCTGTGTCACTCTGCTCACCATGGGCAATGGGAGGATTCGAACACTGTAGGATTCCAAGTGTGCCAACCCAAAGGAAACCGTGCCCACAGAGCAATGTGTTTTCAATTATTCAAGTGGCCAAATAGTCAATCATCAGATAACCTTCTCTGGAAGAAATCTGTATATCAATCCTTGAAAAACATCTGGCCTAGATGACAGTGCTAATGACTCTTTTATCGAATAATACCCCATTTGCTTCACTGGCACACCACAGGGAAGAGAACTACTACAGAAACCTCCCCAGTCATCCTCCAAGGTATTTTCATCATGAAATTCCATGCCTCTCAGATGGCACAATTATATTTCATGTGTGTATGGGAGATACATGTCGACATCACAGCTCAGATCTGAACGCTTCAAGTGAATGCTCCCCACTTCCAGATTTGGAGTACGGCAGGCCTAGGTTGAACATTACCCACATCGTTTAAAGATCCTGTGTTAAGCCTGTTGAAAAATAAATAAATAGATCCTAGGCATGTTTAATGTTCATTATTTTTAACATAAAAGAGAGAATTTAACATGGAAGTAATTTTCAGATTAGTTAATATGCAACTGCTGAACCAGGATAAGAAGAGCTCCTGGGAAGCTATTGCCAGTAATGATGGCATTTTTCACACATTACCACCAAGTGGAACAAATAATAGGTCTGGTGTTTTTCAGAGAAAAGCAACTGGTAACAAAAGCAAAAACTGACTGTAGGTAGCTGGATGATTCTGCCTCTCTGACCAGGACATTGGGTGTACCTCATGGGTTGAGCAGCAGCTAGTTTCATCAAAAGGAATCCCATTACTATGTATAAAGATTCTTCACTGATTAACTAAGTGGGAGAAAGAGATTATAATGGAGTACATGAGAAAAGAAAAAATTTGTAGTCCTTATTTTTGTTAAAGATTGGCTACACACCTAACTCTGCTATATCAAAAGGAATGCTGCTTGTGGGCATAGTTTGCTTAACAATGTGCTGCCCAGTTTCTCTATTTAACCAACGTGGCATTCACATTTACCAGTCGTGTGTGCTATATGCCTTTGATGGAAATTAGATAGTTATGAGAATACTGCCCACTGAGTCTCGGAGTCCTGATTCTTGATTATCAATATTTATGTTGAGTAACAGACAAAATAAGCACTGGTTCAGGAGTCCAGAAACCTCAATTAGAAACATGTGCCTAGTACGATTGGGCTGTGATTCTCTCAGAAAGCCACCTAACCACTCAGAGTTGGATTACATAATCATGATCTCTTCTAGATCTGAATTTTAGTCTTCTTACAGGGAACCATATATCCTTGTAGATCAATCATTTTTAAGTCTCGCCCAGTTGAGCACCAACCTATGAACCAGAAGGTCATGGTTTGATTCCCAGCTGGGGCACATGCCCAGGTGTAGGCTCGATCCCCAGTGTGGGGCATGCAGGAGGCAGCTGATCAATGATTCTCTCTCATCATCGATGTTTCTATCTCTTTCTCCCTCTCCCTTCCTCTCTGAATCAATAAAGATATATATTTTTTAAAAAATCATTTTTAAGTCTCTCATTGAATGAGTGCCAATGCTTGGGCACTTTAGAATTTAAATGTTCTAAGGGCAACTAAAATTAGGGTGACTACCCTAACCCCATATAAAGAGTCTTTGAACTGCTAAAATAAATGCCTGTAGAACAATGAATCCAGAGGCCATTTTGTTGGAGAGAAGGAAAAATACGGCTCCATAGCCCTCTAGAGCAGTGGTTCTCAACCATCCTAATGCCGTGACCCTTTAATACAGTTCCTCATGTTGTGGTGACCCCCAACCATAAAATTATTTTCATTGCTACTTCATAACTGTAATTTTGCTACTGTTATGAATCGTAATGTAAATATCTGATATGCAGGATGTATTTTCATTGTTAGAAATTGAACAAAATTAGAGCATAATGATTAATCACAAAAACAATATGTAATTATATATGTGTTTTCCAACGGTCTTAGGCAACCCCTGTGAAAGGGTTGTTTGACCCCCAAAGGGTCGTGACCCACAGGTTGAGAACCTCTGCTCTAGAGAAACAATGCTGGTTGCTTAATCCCCTAGGTGCGTGGTTGGCAAACTGTGGCTCACAAGCCACATGCGGCTCTTTGGCCCCTTGAGTGTGGTTCTTCCACAAAATACCACGTGCGGGTGCGCGTACAGTGCGACTGAAACTTCGTGGCCCATGCGCAGAAGTCGGTTTTCAGCCTGGGCGAGTCTATTTTGAAGAAGTACTGTTGATATTTGGCTCTGTTGACTAATGAGTTTGCCGACCACTGGCCTAGGTCAAGTCTTGATATGAAATGATACCCAGAATGCAGAACACAGAATATCAATATGTAATGCAGAGGGAAGAAAATAGTGAATGAAAATTTATGTTGGGTCAATTTGCAATGCTCTACAAATGACTTAGGCCTATTTTGCCCAATAATGTGGCACTACCCATGTCACTATTGAGCACATGAAATGGGGCTAGTAAAAGTTGAGATGAGCAATAAATATAAAATGCATACTGCATTTTTATCATTAATATGGAAAATAATCAATATAAAACATCTCAATTGTTATATTGATTGCATGCTGAAATAATTATATTCTGGACAAAATATATGACATTAACTTCACTTCTTTCTTTTTACATTGTAAATGTATCTACTAGAAAATTTAAGTGCTTCACATTGTGTCTACTGGATATTGCTAGTTTAGACATTTTGCTGTCCTTACATGGACCCTGAGGGATTTCTGTTTCTCACTATATAGTCAAAAACTTAAGACTGAGATTGGTAGGGCTGAAAGGAGAGAGAAGGAAGGGGGGGTTGATTAGGAGGAAAAAATTAGCATTGTGCCTGAAGCTATATGGGTTCATGCTAAAATGTACTTGTATTTGTAAATATTTGTTTCTTTGACTGCATTATAAGTCAAGCAAATATCATGTTTGTCATTTTTTGTTGTTATCCAACATCTTCTCTCTCATTAAGGTTACATTTCTTTTCTAACTAAAGGCATTTTGATGAATAAAAATGAGTATCGCTTTATCTCTTCTATATTTCCAGAGCAGGGAAACTAGCAAACTGTGGATGACCCACAGGGCCCAACAGCAGAAACTGATACCAGTAACTGACATGTTCTGATGACTGTTGCAGAGACAGGACACTTGACAATTTCTAATCCCCCATTTCAACAGTACCTAATTTTGGTCTGGTTTCCAGTATATTGGATTATTTACTTTTTATTGTTTATTTGTCTGATATATCCACTCAGAGAAGAAAAAATCTGAATGACTAATAAACACATGCTAAGAAGCTTAATACCAGGAATAGTCAGATATTTAAATTAAACCAAAAAATATGATGCATTTTAATTCATCAAATTAAAAATATTTAGAAGTCTGATAATAGTTAATGTCAGCAAGGATGTGACGCCATGGAAACTCTCATAAAAAACCAGTGGGAGCATATGTTGGTACAACTTAGTGGGATAATTCAGCCATATCCAGTATATTGTCACTGTGAATACTCTTCAGCTGAGCATTTCCTCTGAATACTTACCCTAGATGCATGAAGAATATTCATATGCATGAATACTATTTACAGTAATCCAATCCATATAGGGATGTAGCATATAATATAATGTGATATGCTATAGCAAAGAAAATAAATGAATTAGAGTCTCATGTATGAAAATTTATAAATCTCAACAACATAATAGTAATTGAAGAGAATAGTGACACTTAAATGTGATACCATTATGTAAAGTACAACAATACATTATTTACTGATATATGTGTGTGTATATACACTGAATGGCCAGATTATTATGACCACCTGACGTTTGTAGGCAAATTAGCTATAATTTCGTGCTGAAGTTGCTAGAGAGCCAGACCATTATGAATAGGGAAGCAGGTTGTTTATCACGACAGTAGAAGTGATATTTTTTCTGAAGATATGGGTAAACAACGTGATTTAACAGCCTTTGAACATGGGAGATATATATATATACACACACACACACACACACACATATATATATATATACACACACACACACACATATATATATATACACACACACACACACACACACACACACACACATATATATATATATATATATATACACACACACATATATATATATATATATATGATATAGACAATAAACCAAATTCAGAATAACTCTTACCTCTGGGGAGAGAGGGATCAGAGAAAAGTATGCAGAATCTTCAGCCTCTATGTAACACTTATATCCTTTAAGTGGTGGTGGTGGTGGGGGGGGGATGTTATAAAACGGACTAAATGGGGACAAGCTATTCCTAAACCACTGTGTAGCTGATCAAAATTAGTCACCAGTTTCTCAGCCCCACATTCATTTATTTAACCAACAAATCTTGCTTGAGTACATACTCTGCGCTAAGTCCTGAGGATGTGAAGAAGGACAAGAACATTGGAGAGGGATTCTGAGGCATAAAGCACAGGTTCTTGGTCTAATCTGGGGCAGTGACTGGGGAGTAGAATCAGTCTCTTTAGTTGAGTTTCAAGTAATAAGAGTTATGAAGAAAGGGAAATAGAGGCAGTAGGCCTGAACTTAGGGAAGAGGGTAAGAAAACAAAAATCCCAGCATAAGCAGAGACCCGGGATGGAAGCAGCACTACATTTGGGCAGAACTTGCATCCAGTTTAATGCTGTTGTAACCTGAAATGTGAGGTTAGGCTGGAAATGGAGGTAGGAGGGGCAATGAAAGGGCTGAGGGGCTGTGGGTGGGGGAGGTGCAGCTCACATGGGGCCTGGGAGGCCATGTAAGGATTTCTTCTTTCTTCAGTGGGCAATGGGAGTTCAATAATATGTTCCATCAAGGAGGGTGCATGATCAGACTTAGATTTCATTGTGACAGAACAGACAATGGGCAGGAAAGGTAACAGGAGATAGCCAAACAAGCTCAGAAGTAGCTCAGCTTTAAATGACAACCTGACAACCAATGTGAGGGAGATGAAAAGGCAGGGGCTCAAGGAATATTTTAGATGAATCAGAATTTGGAGCAGAGTGGATATTGAGGGATGATCACAATGTGGTAAGGAAACAGAAGGATGACTCCCAAGTTTTACACAATAAATCTCCATCTTTGCAGAGGTAGCACTTACGGAAATCAAATATAACCACATGTACTATGCCAATTTAGCCTTAGAATCAAGTGTTGCAGCCTCTTAGTGCATCCCTGACTTTTACATTAAGATTCTGATTTACAGAGGGCATCAGTACCCCTGGAATCTGTTCCTTCTGCCTCAATCCTTTTTAAAAACATGTAAAGCCAGATATGCATGCCAGGCCTTCCCTATTACAGAATAGCAATGGGCTTTACAGAATACTCTAAATATATACGATATACTATATACTATATACTATATACTATATAATATAAATAATGTAGTAGGAAAGGAACGTAAGATATGGGACACATGAAGACCATCAAATATGAAACACAAAGAAGTTTAAGGAAGAGGGTTGCTCAAAGTGTACTTAGCAAACTTGAGAGTCTCTCCGCAGTTCTCCTTGGGAGAACTAAAGAGTGACAAATAATTTTAGAAGGAAGATAATAAAAGTCTAATAGATAGCAAGATATCACATAAATTAGATACAAGTATTACCAACATGTTTGTTTGATTTCTTAAAAAGAAAAGGGGGAAATATCAAACTTGGAAAATATATAAATACAGTGTCCAAATCAAATGTGAACACTTGGCAACTTGCTCACCTTTGGAAATGTTTTAGTTTATTTATCTAAGATTTGAACGTACAGTTTCATCAGTTTCTCAGAGTTGTGACTTGTTAAAGTTTTTACCTTTAGGATCTGTGCTCCATAAAACCCTCCAAACCACTCTCTACCAGAGACATAATATTATACAGAGCAGCCTTGTGTTGATTTTCTTCCAACCATCATACACTTTGGGCCAAGAACCACACACTAGGAAAAGCGTAACTCCCCAGTGCATCGCCAGACTATTATTTTTTAATGTTCCACATTATATGAAAGAGAAAAATGTCTTCATTGTGACTGAATGCATAAATGAACAAAACACGAGGCCTTCTGATGGACAAACATCAAGCGAGTTCTAGCAGGACTGGGAGAAGCAAACCCTGCTCTTATACTGGTCTTTCTGTTCCTTTTCCCATTCCCCTGTAGTAAGAGCAATAACAATGGCCTTTTCTGGCTTGAGACTTGAAATTGGACCTGTTTTCTCTGTAATAGGGAGACCTGTGAGAATGTGGACCCACCTGTTGGAGGGAGAGCTCTCTTTAAAATGTGAAGGTTTTATAAGCTGAGATAATGAGGGAGACGTCAATCCAAATCAACTGATGACTTCCCAAGAGTTGAAAGGGCAAGAAAGTACTTGAGTACTGGTACTCACAGTCTTCTCCCTACCCCACCAGGGAATTATCATTTTGCACTGGGGGTGGGAGGGGGAGGGGAACTAAGGACCAAACTATCCATGGTGCCTGTCTAGTGTTTAAACCACCCAAGGCACTTTTCATTACCCAGTGTATTTTACCACCCAATAAAATCAGGCACTCAATAGTTACATATTTGTTTTGCCACCTTTAGTTGACCTATTCCTGTTTTGAGATAACCCATTAAAATATCAGGGATAATGACAAAATGTTTGGAGAGCAGAGGTTTTTCTCTCCTGTCTCTGGGTGGGCTATTTTTCATGAGCCCCTGTGTTTCAGTACCTTTGTGTGTTTCTTAACTGCATTGTAATTAAGCTGCTTCTCACCATAGCACCTGTGCAAACACTGGTGTTGGGTTTGATACTCCCCACTCTGTCTGAGGCTAAGGACAATGGACAACAGTTTGTTCACTGGAGCCTGGTGCAGTGCCAGACTGGCACACTCCACTCTGAGCTCTGTGTGAATGATAGTCCCTAGAGCCCGGACAGAGACCCATGGACACAGGGTCAGAAATCTGTGTGCACAGACATCAGTGGGTGGAGAATTGAGACTGGCCTAGAGCCTTATTTCTCTTAGTGAACCAAACACACAAGAAATAGAAACTAAGAAAACCCTCTCAACCCCTCCTTATCTGTGTTATCTCATCTAAGGAGACAATTCTTTGCTCCTATTTTAAAAAAAGTTAGATATAGGTTTGAGAAAGAATAGAAACAAGATGACTATTATATTCAGAAGGAAACCAAGTTTCTGCTCCATCCTGCCACTAGGGGATCAAGCATCCATCTCAGCTTAGGCAAGCCCGTGAATGGCTCAGGGTTACTCAGTCAAGGGTTACCACTTGTCACCTTGACTTTTCCATGGACATACATGCAGCCCTGAGAGCTCCATGCCAGCTTGCTGCAGGGCCACGATTCATATCGACAGATGGAGCACTGAAGCCAGACGGAGAAAGGTGCTCTGCACCTGACTTGTCCTTGTTGGAGGCTTTCTGGCAAATCTCATCCTTTTTCTCATCTCACAGGTCCTTGTCTCGCTGAATATACAAGACAGTCAGGGCTTAGTTCATTGTCTGCAGACAATAACTTAAAATATTAGCCTTCTTTGGAGACACTTATACTGGGGAAAACCTGAATTTATTACCTTTCTCAAAGAAAGTGACCTCTGGTCGGGAGATGGGGGTGGGGGTGGAGGGCTGGGGGAACAGAGGAGGTGGGAATTGGGGGGAGATGGAGTGCCAGCATTAGGCTGGTCCTTATAGGTATATTTAAAGTGTCCTAAAATGGCAGAATCTATAGTCAGAGAACTTTGGGAAATATGACGTTAAAGTTAAATAGATTTCTTTACAGTAGGACTAACCACAGCCTTGAACAAGCTGTGATACATTATAAATTTCTGAGGAGGGATAATAGTGGCATAATATAAATCACCATTTATCAAATGTATTAGAACATAAAACCCTTGTGTCCAGGTGCATCTCCTAGGACTAGTGTCCCACAGGACAAATTCTGGGAAATGCTTATCTGAATGCACATCATGCATCTACTTTATGGATGTAGACCACCAGCCTTGGAGAAAAATCCATATTTTCCTCCTATTAACCTCTTATTAATTTATTAGTATTTTTGTTTACATTGTACAACCTAGTTAATTTTATTTCTTCCCAAAGACTGTAAATCCATACCCCAGAGTGCTGAGAAGAGCAGCATTCCCATATCTGTCTCTTATCAAATGTGGCCTTTCAAAGTGCTAATCCTTTTCTAAACCAACTCTCTCTGGAAATATCACATCATTAGAGAGTTAAGAGTGTGTCTATGCTTAATAGCCTGAGACATGATTTTTGAAAATGTTCACTTAAATCCTCAGAATTTAAATAGATACTCATCACAACTAACATCTATTGGGCACTTGTTCATTAACTCATCACAGCAACCCTATGAAATAAGCAGCATTATCGTCCCCATTTTATAAGTATGCAAACTGAGAGAAGTGAAGTAACATGCTCAAGGTCACATCAGTAGGAAGTGGCTAAATTGGGATTTGAATCTGGTTCCAGAGACTACACATGTCTTCATCCACTGCATTGTGCTGTCACGTGAAGGGAGAGCTAATGAGGTTTGTAGGAATACGTCTAAATTCAGACAGTGGCTGGCACAGTCTCAGGCACCAGAATCTCGGCCACACAGGTGTTGCTGGGAGTCAATGGACAATCTCTAATATTTTTGCACCAAAAGTTTTCTCAAATCCAGGATGGAGCTGAACAGAGCAGAGTGACCTGAAAGTGGCTTATTAAGATAATACCGGAGGAAGCCTTGTTCAACCACATGCTTTCATCCACTACCCTGAGCTGCATAGCCCCATGTTTAGAGTCTGGCACAAAGCAGAGCACATTGAGCTAGACTTTCTTCTCTTTAATGGCTAAACCCTTGTTTACTTGAAAGCAGAGTTAGTCCATGTATTTCTGATTACCCATCAGAACTCATCAAAATGAAGTCCTGAAAAAGGCCTGTTTGATGTTCAAAATATAATCTGAAGCCATTCCGCTGTGAACAGGAAACTGGACTTTGCCAAAAGCAAACTGCCCTGAATGCTGAAAGACCAGTTTGGTCTGATAATTTATAAGATATTTGAATTTCTTCATCATAGACGTGGCTTCATCACACTCTGTCTTTTTAAATCCATAGTCCATGCTTTTAGTTAGAGTGTGATAGTGATTTCTATCATCTGCAATGAGAACACTGCTAAAAATTATACTGTGTAACTTGTAGCAATAAAAACATGTTATTTCCTTCATATACCAAGCCACAGTTTTCACTTCATAATTTTTTTAGTCCCTTTTACTTCTCTTGCTGGAAATTATTTTCTATCATGGTTAACTCTATCAATAGTTAATTGATAAAAATGGATATAACATTGTTGAACTTGTAGGATGTTTTTTAAAGTGAAGAAAATCTACAAACTTCAATTTAGATTTTGAGACATGTACACATACACATTACATATGTATATTTATTTATGAACCATGGTAGTTTTTTACATAAAAATTTAACTACATGATATCAACCTTTGAAATCCATGACAACCCAAACTCCCACTTTCATGGAGATCCATTTCCAAAATACTCTGATTTAGTTACATATATATATGTGTACATATATATACGTACATGTATATAATATATATAACACATAATATATAATGTATCATATATTACAGGCTACATGCTACATATTATATATTGTATATTATACATTATATATATACATATATATCCTATCTAATAAAGAGGGAATTGCTAATTGACCCTCACACCATCACAAAGATGGCAGCGCCCACAGCCAGTAAGGAGGGAATGTGCTAATTGACTGCCCTGCCTTTAAGATGGCAGTGCCCACAGCCAATAAGGAGGGAATATGCTAATTGACTGCCATGCCCTCAAAGATGGCAGCACCCACAGCCACAAGATGGCTGGCAGGGGAGGGCAGTTGTGGGCGATCAGGCCAGCAGGGGAGGGCAGTTGGGAGTGACCAGGCCAGCAGGGGAGGGCAGTTGGGGGTGATCGGGCTGGCAGGGGAGGGCAATTGGAGGCAATCAGGTTGGCAGGGGAGCAGTTAGATGTCTATCAGGCTGGCAGGGGAGTGGTCAGGGTGTAATCAGGCTGGCAGGCAGAAGCAGTTAGGGGCAATCGGGCAGGCAGGCAGATGAGCAGTTGGGAGCCAGCAGTCCCAAATTATGAGAGGGATGTCTGACTGCTGGTTTAGGCCCGATTCCATAGGGATTGGGCCTTACCGGCAGTCAGACATCCCCCGAGGGGTCCCAGATTGGAGAGGGTGCAGGCTGGGCTGAGGGACAACACCCCCCCCAAGTGCACGAATTTCGTGCACCGGGCCTCTAGTGTGTGTGTGTGTGTGTGTGTGTGTGTGTGTGTGTATTATTACTATAAAGCAGCCACAAGAATTCCTGTGTGCCACAAGAATTTTTTTAAACATGTAATAACTAATTATATAATAAGGGCACCAACCTCTTTCCCCTTAGATTGTTAAATAAAAAAATGACAACAGCCATCACAATAGCTATCCAGTGTGAATGAACCAAAATTATACCTTTTTTTTGTCAGATCGGCAAAAAATATATTTTTTTTGGTGTGCTGAAGGATTTTAGTAATTAGTTTATGTGTGCCATGAGATGAAAAAGGTTGAAAATCGCTGCTATAAAGTAATGAGACTCAAGCCACACCTCAAACTTCTTCTCACATATAACATCTCACAAATATTCCATAGATAAAATGTACAGAATGGAGTTGGTACATTTGTATGATAGGTTTGGGAATAATAAATTATGTGTAAACCTTTTGCAAAGCTTACAATATTCATAAGTATCAAGTAAATGTATTTTTATTCTTTCTTCATTAAGAAATTTACATCAAACACACTTGAGGACAGTATTACATTGATTTCTTTAGTGAGTATGACCTGCGTGATGGTTTAATTTAATTTAAGGAACATAAGAATAGACGGAAGATAGCGCAGGTATATTCATTTTATTCCTTCACAGAATAAATGTTTCTTTTAGCTCAGTCATCTGTTCCATGGCAGGGAAAGAGCTTAATTCTCTCTCACATCTGGATATCTTTATCCTGATGAAAACTGCAATTAACTTTGCAACCCAAACTCCCACTTTCACAGAGACCCAGCGTTCCTATCTGCTTCCTGGGGGTGCCCATCACTTTGCAGTCCCTGGTGAAGGGGGAGGCACGAGCTCAAAGGGGAAGAGAAGGAACCCACTGAGATGCCCTCATTCAGTGATGCCGACAGTCATGTCCCCCACAGTCATGAAGATGCACGTCTAGCTCAGTGAGGATGATAGATTAGGAAGAACTCTTCTTTGGGTGCCGCCTCATACTGAAACACTTATGGGAGTGCAAGATGAAAAGTCAGGGAGCTCAGCAGGACTCAGAAGTGCCCAGATCATGGCACCTGAGGAACGGGAACACACAGGGCAAAAAGGGCCAGTCCAAAGGTCTACAATCAAAACAAAAGCCCCCTCCAGGTTTAGCCCCCAGCCAGCTCTGGGACCTTGCTCCCTGAGGCTGCACCCTTTTGTCCTCCTGGGTGAGCAGTGATCCACACTGACATACAGCAGGGTTCTGACGGAGCAAAAACTGAGGCATGTACAAGCCACTCTAGGCCTTTATTGTCAGAGGAAATGCAGAAAACTACCTGATGAGGTCATTAGTTTTCTTTAAAAAACACCACCTAACATTTTTTCCAGTTATGAAAGTAACATGCTCCTTATTAAAAAGCCTGCATGTACAGAAAGATGTAAAGAAACAAAATAAAAATAACTCCTACCCCCCCCACCACCCAGACATAAACACTGTAATATTTGGAAGTACTTTTTTCCACCATTTCTTCCCCATGCTTTTATTTCACCAGAGTGGGATCAGGTATAGAGTTTAGGTCCTGCTTTTTCACTTACCATAGTGTGAGTGTTTCCCCCAGATCATTAAATGGTCTTCAAAACACAATTTGGGATGGTTACACAGTCATTTTCTCTAATGGAGCAATGTTGAAATGTTTTTGGCTGGAGAAGATCATAGGCCTCTTCTAATAGGCACAAATAGTTCTTAGATTTTGTTCTATATGTTACATTTTCCATTAGGATTTTTTATAGGGTGGGGTGGTGAAAGGACTGATTCACTGGTGTGTGGAGGAGTGAGAGGGCTGCTGTGGAGCCTTTGGAGGCTAAAGATCTGAGGTCATCAAATGTGGAACCCACACTCAAGTTATTGTCTCCAAAGGCAAGAAATAATAGGTGCCATCCCCTACCATTTCTCCTTCCCTAACATGTTTCCTATTTTCTTCTTTCTTTTCAGGTGTTAGGGGGTGACAGAACATACTGACAAAATGAAGCAATAGATAAAAGGGTAGGCAGAGAATTCACAAGAAATGAACGCACACTGTCATGATAGAGATGGTGGCAACCTTGACTAAATTAGTGATTAAATGTGCTCCATGTAAAGATTAAACAGAGTTCCTGAAGTGGAGATATGAAGTTGATAAGAGGAAAAACACAAGACATTTTAGAGGAAATAAAGAGAAAAAAATGTTCACATTGACCAAATGATCACATTTGCTTAATGTATACAGACATGGATGGTAACATTATATATTTTTTTTAAAAAATCTAGGAAATAATTAACACAATATTGAAGACAGAGGTTACCTTGGGAGATAGAAGCTTGTAATGAGGGAGAGTCCCACAAAGAGCTTTCGAGTGCGGGCAATGTTTGATTTCTTGACCTGGGCAGCTTCAGTTTATGGTAATTGCTCTGTAAAGGAGTTTGTGTTAATGCACCTTTCTGTATGAAAAATCTAATTGCTGGAGATTTTTGGAAGAGTGTGGGATTTGTGTTTGGGCCTTTTGATTAGAGGGGGAAAATGTAAAAAGAACTCACCTGTGGGAATTGGATTGGAAAGTACAAAAAGATGCTTCTAGCTTGCAAAGAGTTACTTACATAACAGAGTTGTACATGATTTTAAGAATGAGTACATGAAACTCCTGACAGAGGCCTTTAAGAATAATACAAGATTTACAGCATGGTGGCTATAATTAATAATATTGTATTATATACTTAAAATTTGCTTAGAGATAGATCTTTTTTTTAAAAATATATTTTATTGATTTTTTACAGAGAGGAAGGGAGAGAGATAGAGAGTTAGAAACATCGATGAGAGAGAAACATCGATCAGCTGCCTCCTGCACACTCCCTACTGGGGATGTGCCCGCAACCCAGGTACATGCCCTTGACCGGAATCGAACCCGGGACCCTTGAGTCCGCAGGCCAACACTCTATCCACTGAGCCAAACCGGTTTCGGCAAGAGATAGATCTTAAGTGTTCTCACTATACACAGAAAAACAAAAGGTAGCTATGTGATATGATGGATGTGCTAATTAACCTGATTGTGTTAAAATACACACACACACACACACACACACACATATAAAAATCACAATGTTGTATACTTTAAATATATACAATTTTGTCATTTATATCTTAATAAAGCTAAGAAAGAAAGAAGAAAGGAAGGAAGGAAGGAAGGAAGGAAGGAAGGAAGGAAGGAAGGAAGGAAGGAAGGAAGAGAGGGAGGGAGGGAGGGAGGGAGGGAGGGAGGGAGGGAGGGAGGGATGAAGGAAGGAAGAAAGAAAGAAAGAAAGAAAGAAAGAAGAAGGAAGGAAGGAAGGAAGGAAGGAAGGAAGGAAGGAAGGAAGGAAGGAAGGAAGGAAGGAAGGAAGGAAGAAAGGAAGAAAGAAGAAATGAGAGAGGAGTAAGACAATGAAGTAAATACTATTGATTATATAGGTGTGTGTGTGTGTATACAGGGTGTCCCTAAAATGTATACACATACTTTGAATAATTATAAAGGCAGTGTTTATTAAAATACATTATACTTTCATTGATTAGTGATCAGTTGTTAAAGTGTATATACATTTTGGGGGGACAACCTATATTAAATGAATATATTTAAAACCAGCAGCTATTACCAATGCTCAATCAAATCATTAATAGCAGAAGACTGAGAAGCAGAAAATCTGGGTTGCAGGTTCTACTAAATTATGTGTGTTATGTGCCATTGAGCTGGCTCTGACTCCTGGTGACCCAATAAATGAGTGATGCCCACAACATCCTGTCCTCAACAGCCCTGCTCAGCTCCTGTAGACTCATCCTGTGACTTCTTTCATGGAGTCAATCCATCTCATATTTGGTCTTTTTCTTTTCCTGCTGCCTTCTATTTTCCTCAGTATTACTGTCTTCTCCAAAGAACCTTGCCTTCTTATAATGTTCCTGAAATAGGACATCTTCAGTTTTGAATTTTTTGTCTCCTCAGATGTTTTAGACTTAATTTGCTCTAGGACCTACCTGTCATCTTTTTGGTGGTTAAGAGTATCTGTAGAGCTCTCTTACAACCCCATATATCAAGTGAGTTCATTTTTTTCCTGTCAGCATTCTTCACTGTCTTTCTTCCATACATACTACTAAGTTGACAAGGAGTAATTTGCAAAAATTTTATTTTAAAAATAAAAGGGCAGTGTGGTATGGTAGTAAGGCTTTTGCCTTTACAGCGATATTACTGAGAGCAAATTTCACTTTTGTGTTTAATGAGTTGCATGACTCTTGGCAGAATTCTTAACCTGTCAATACCTCAGTTCTCTTACTATGAAGTGGGGAGTATAGTCCCTACCTCACAGGATTGTCATGAGGATTTAAACATGTAATCCATGTTATTTGCTTTGCACAATGCCCATAAATGTTGGCTGTTGTTACTATCCTTTTACTGATAATTTGTATGAGTCTTAGCTCTAAAGTAAAATAATAGACTAAACAATTACTAGGGCCACCTCCTATACAAAAATGATGGGATTCCATCCCTATGAATGTGACTTTGACATGTTAAACTTCCTTCAGCTATCAGAGAGCCAAGGGTAATCAGTAAAATTGTGTGCAAGTGCATAGAGTTACGAGGTGAAAATCACTCCACTACTCTGAGTCCATGATGACAAGTCCACCAAGAGGAATCATAGATAGTGAAAGTGACCTCCTTCCTCTGCTGACACCTCCTACAAAGTGACTTAATCTTTCAAAAAGCCCCCAAAGTAATGAAATAGTTAATGCACCTTTCCCTCAAAAGGTTCACCAAATAATTCTTTACAAATGTATTATTCAAGTGAAAGAAAGCATATGCATTTGTAATATCTTAGTTTAATGAGAAGTGCAGTTTTTGATTATTAACTTTGCTTATATTTGCTGATGGCTGACCTTAACATCATTGTATTGCGATGTCTCGGGCCCATTCAGCCATTCACTGCCCATTATATCCTGTAGTCACTGACATGACACCCTTTAAGAGTGGGTCAAAGACTACACCGGAGATGTTTCCCATTCCCTACTCTCTGAGAATACTGTTCAATATTTTCTGTGACATGTATAGTTTATATATTAAATCACCCAAAGCTAGACTATATTCAAACAGCCTTTCATCTATCTTTTAGGATAGTGCAGGAAGGAAAGTGTTCATATCTTTCTCCTTGGTCCCCCTGTAGTCATCCACCTCCGGTCCATCCCCTCCAGCCCACTACAGTCTGAAAGCCTCCTCACATATTCTCGTGTCTTCAATTCCTTTCCATCGCAAACCAGATCTGTGAAGAGCATTAACTGATTTGGGGGTTGTGCTCAGTACACTAAATGTAATGCAGAGCTGTTTTTAAAAAACTCATCATGTGCCCTGACTGGTTTGGCTCAGTGGATAGAGCGTCAGACTGTGGACTGAAGGGTCCCAGGTTCGATTCCGGTCAAGGGCATGTAACTTGGTTGCGGGCACATCCCCAGTAGGGAGTGTGCAGGAGGCAGCTGAATCAATGTTTCTTTCTCATTGATGTTTCTAACTCTCTATCCCCCTCTCTCTCCCTTCCTCTCTGTAAAAAAAAAACCAATAAAACATTAAAAAAAAAAAACCTCATCATGTAAATCTGCTTTTTCTGAAGGTCAAAAAGTGAAAGTGTCAAATTTTGTGAATACTGTTTATATCCTTCTGTTACCCTTATAGTAAATGAGAAAGAAAACAGCAATAAAGATACTGCATTAAATGGAGTATATTTTCATGAGTATTTAAATTTCTTTGTGCTTTTTGTCAGGATATACTACAAAATTTTCTTCAATTAGACAAACTAAGAATTTTTAAATGGTAATACACTTTTTAAAATGAAGATCATTTCTGCTAAATTTCTATTCTTTCAGATAATTTTAAGCTGAACTGATGATTATCCAAAGCCAAGAATACTGTAATTTTATAAATGGAAAGGCTCATGAAACACAATATGTTCTATGAAGTAATTGCTTCAATGAAAACATTTGCAGAGGTTATTCCAGGGAAGCAGAACTGATATTTTGTGTTGCATAGAGATCTTGAAGGTTGTTGGGCAGAAGGACAGTAAATCTCCATAAAGATTCAGATGATTCATATTGAAACTTAGGGTGAAATGGGATAATTCTGACAAAGAACAAGTGGCAGGGAAAGGCAACAAGAGTTAAGAAATAAGTTTCATGAATGAGAGGAATAAAGCCTGACTGTGTACACAGTAGGGGTCACAGTGGGATGGAGACCTCACATTGATGAACTGGTCCCTAGAACATGTTCAACACCTTTAGAGGGAGCCAGCGTTTACTCTGAGAATGTGGTTGTGTCATTAAATAAAAAGAGCTACACCAGTGCCCAAAGCCACTATCATCTCCCGTACCACTGCCCAAGGCCAATATCATTTCCTGAACCACTGTGGCTAAGGGAGGAATTTACACCAGCCTCAGTGGCAACCAATGGAATACAAAGCTCAGCCCTCGGGCCAGCACTTTGGGCTTAATGGGAGGCAGTGTTGCTGTTTAGTGTTAAAAGTGGTCTTAATGGTGAACATGGCTGAAGTCCAGGATTATCTGAGTTTGACCTGAGATCTTCTGCTTCAGCAACTATTTTTTGAAATGATTGTGAAGTTCATCAGCTTCATAGGTTCCCTGACCTAGCTGAAGTTGGAACCAGCATCAAGGCAAGGGTGACCCTTTATAAGAAACTAGAGGCCCAGTGCATGAAATTTGTGCATGAAGGGGGGTGGTCCATAAGTCCGGGACCCCTCGGGGGATGTCTGACTGCCTCTCACAAAACGGACCTTTGGCTCCTAACCATTCACCTGCCTGCCTGCCTGATCGCCCCTAACCACCTCTGTGTGCCTGCCTGATTGCCTCTAACTGTTCCCATACCAACCTGATCACCCCTAACTGCTCCCCTGCTGGCCTGATTGCCCCTAACCCCCTCTGCCTCACCCCACATCCAGGACCCAGGATTCCCTCCTCTGGCCAGTCACAGGCACCCAGGACCCTGGGCGGCTTCACCTGGGCCAGCCACAGACACAAGGGACCTTGGGTGGGTGGCTTGTTCCTCTCTAGGACCACAGCTGCAGGTGATGGAGCCCGGGACTGTGGGGCAGGCAGCTTATACCTCTCCCAGGCTGCAGGCGCAGGTGCTGGCACCCAGGACTGAGGGGTGGGCAGCTTATCCCTCTACCGGGCCGCAGGCACAGGCACAGCCACTGGCACCCGGGACCGCAGGGCAGACGGCTTGTACCTCTCCTGGGCTGCAGCCTGGCTGGTCCCCATTCCTCTCTAGGGAGCTCATTCGTGCCTGGCTAGTTCCGATTCCTCTCTCCCCAGTGATGAGTGTCTGAGCAGTTCCAGTAGGAGGGTGCAAGGGTGTGAGGGCGTGATGACTATTTGCATATTAGCTCTTTATTATATAGGATGAGTTAGTGGCTTGCCGTGAAAAGGAACTACAGTGATACATAACATTCAAAGAACACTAAGTTAAAAAAAATATTTGTGAATTTGAAATGTTTTTAGCTCTTCACTGGGAAACAGGTTTTTGGTTGTTGTTTTTAAATGAAATCAGCTTATTTTAACTTCCTGCTCACAGGCCTATATAAATAGTATTCAGATTCTAAGTCCAAATATGAAAACTTGTTTTCATTTGAAGTAAAAATTTAATCATAAAATTGTTCAGAGTAAAAAACTGATCAACCAGCAAGATCACATAAACATTTTAAGTTTATTTTATATTGCATTATAAAATTTTTTGTAGTACAAAAAATTGACTAAAATTTAGTTCATTAAATCTATATTAAATGTAGTTTTTATCAAAGCATTACAATAACAAACAATAATAGGAAAGGGAATTGCCACTGAACTTTAATCAATCACTGTTACAGTTCATTGCTATATTACTAAAATCTCTTTGTTTCATTATATCCCATCCTGTATGACTTTTTTAAAAATATATTTTTATTGATTTCAGAAGGGAAGGGAGAGGGAGAGAGAGAACAGAAACATCAATGATGAGAGAGAATCATTGATCCACGGCCTCCTGCATGCCCCTCACTGGGATCGAGCCCTCAACCTGGGCATGTGCCCTGACTGGAATCGAACCCAGGACCCTTCAGTTCATAGGCCAACACTCCATCCACTGAGCCAAATCAGCTAGGGCTTGTATGACTTTTTATGAAAATAAATATAGTTAGATGTTAGAATTTAATTTTACTCCACATATCACTTAAATATTGAAATCGGTTTTCTGATTTCAAAATTTCAATTATGCTTTCTCCAAAATGAAGATTATCTTCCTCTTAACTTATGAATGCATTTATCTTAAGGTTAACCTTGATTTTGCTTTTCAATTAAAATATTCTTCCTTTGTAAACTTAACTAAGGAGGTAAAAGACTTACATGCCAAAAACTACAGGACACTGAAAAAAGAGATAGAGGAAGACATAAACAGACGGAAGAACATACCGTGTTCATGGACTGGTAGAATCAACATCATCAAAATGTCCATACTACCCAAAGCAATCTATAGATTCAGTGCAATCCCCATTAAATTACCAATGGCATATTTCACAAATCTAGAACAAACGTTCCAAAAATTCATCTGGAATAAAAAAAGACCCCGAATAGCTGCAGCAATCCTGAGAAAGAAGAACAAAGTAGGTGGGATCTCAATACCAGATATCAAACTGTATTACAAAGCCACTGTTCTTAAAACAGCTTGGTACTGGCACAAGAACAGACATATAGATCAATGGAATAGAATAGAGACCCCAGAAATCGACCCAAACCACTATGGCCAATTAATACTCGACAAAGGAGGCAAGAGCATACAATGGAGTCAAGACAGTCTCTTCAATAAATGGTGTTAGGAAAATTGGTCAGATACATGCAAAAAGATGAAACTAGACCACCAACTCACACCATACACAAAAATAAACTCAAAATGGATAAAAGACTTAAACGTAAGATGGGAAACCATAAAAATACTAGAGGAATCCACAGGCAGCGAAATTGCAAACATATGCCGAAGGAATTTCTTCTCTGATAATACTCCTAGGGCAATGGAAACTAAAGAGAAAATAAACAAATGGGACTACATCAAAATAAAAAGCTTTTGCACAGCAAAGGAAACCATCAACAAAACAACAAGAAGACCCACTACATGGGAGAACATATTTGCCAATGATACCACCGATAAAGGTTTAATTTCCAACATTTACAGGGATCTCATGAAACTTAACAAAAGGAAGATAAACAATCCAATAAAAAAATGGGCAACAGACCTAGATAGACACTTTTCGAAAGAGGACATACAGAAGGCCGAAACACATATGAAAACCTGCTCAAAGTCACTAATTATACGAGAGATGCAAATCAAAACGACAATGCGTTATCATCTCACACCTGTCAGAATGGCTATCATCAACAATCAACAAACAACAAGTGTTGGCGAGGATGTGGAGAAAAAGGAACCCTTCTTCACTGCTGATGGGAATGCAGACTGGTGCAGCCACTGTGGAGAACAGTATGGAGCTACCTCAAAAAACTAAAAATGGAACTCCCATTTGACCCAGTGATCCCACTACTAGGAATATATCCCAAGAAACCAGAAACGCCAATCAGAAAGGATATATGCACCCCTATGTTCATAGCAGCACAATTCACCATAGCTAAGATTTGGAAACAGCCTAAGTGCCCATCAGCAGATGAATGGATTAGAAAACTGTGGTACATCTACACAATGGAATACTATGCTGCAGTAAAAAAAAAAAAAGGAACTCTTGCTTTTTGCAACAACATGGATGGAACTGGAGAGCATTATGCTAAGTGAAATAAGCCAGTCAGAGAAAGATAAATACCACATGATCTCACTCATTTGTGGATTATAGAGAACAACATAGACTGATGAAAAGGGACAGATCCAAAGACTGAGAAACAGCGATCAGGCTATCAATCCCCAGAAGGAAAGTAGGGGAGGGCGGGGGTAAGGGGAAGAGATCAACCGAAGGACTTGTATACATGTATATAAGCCAAACCAATGGACATGGACAACAGGGGGATGGGATCGTGAGTGTGCGGGGTGGAGGGGGGGAGGTGGGGGGGTTAATGGGGGGATGAGGACACATTTGTAATACCTTAACTAATAATAATAATAAAAATAAAAAAAATGGAAAAAAATATTCTTCCTTTGTATACTTTTAAAAGCCAGAGACTGTCCCCTAATCCTGTGTAGCATAGATACACTTTACATTGAACCCCAGGCAGTGCTGATTGACAAGTAGGTAATGCGAGTTGTACAGAATGGCAGCTAAACCAAGATGAGTTTGTGTAGTGCATTTCAAGATGGAAAATGGGGAAGAAGGGCTCATTCAGTTCTAGTCCACCAAGTTCATAATAAGCAATTAAATATCTGTAATTAAATCTCCATTTACTCAGCAGACCAGAACAGCACAGTTCAAATACAGTCTTCAGGGTAAGAAAGTAATAAACTTTATAAAAACTACATTCATTAATTCTGATAATAAAGAATGTAGCAAAAACAATAAAAAATAAATGTGTGTTTAAGAGATCTGTAGGCATTTAAGGTCTAGACAGGTTTAACTAGACTCCAAAATTAATACGCACCTGCAGAAATAAAATAAACAACACTAAAAATTAATATGCATTTATTTCAGTACTGAGTAAAGGTAGCAATTAATGTGGGCAAGGAAGGAGTTTAAGAATGAAACACCTGTGGGTATTAAAAATAGTAACATGCCCCTTTAAAATGATTTCTGTTGCTATGAACAATATTCGAGATGTGGAAGGGGGAGATTTATAATATCATAAAAGTGTGATTACTGAACTCTAAAAGTGTTCTTGGGTTTCAATAATATCTTTCTTTTATATGACAAACTGAATTATACAGTTTTCCATCAAAAATAATAAATATTGACTGACAACAGTTTTTAATGTGAGTAAAAGTGCTGCAGATAAATGATTATAAGAGTTACTTCATTGAGGATTTACTGTGTACTTTATGTTTACAATGATCTGAATTAGAAATAGAGTCCAGAAGAAATTGAAAATATCACTCCTGCTTTTCGGAAGATTACATTGTACCTGGAGACCCAAGACATACTCTAAGAAACAGACAATGATCTTAAAAATGTGCATACACATCAATTTGCAAGATATTTTCCTCACATTATTTCATCAGTCCCATAACAATCTTACGCTATGGGAATAGAGAGTCATTATTGTTATCTGTGGGATTTTGAGTTTGAAAACTCCAATTCTGTCATAAAATATAATATAATTAAAGAATTAAAGACTTTATAGGTTCAGGCACTGAGAAAAGCAGTTATATGCTAATTACACTTCACAACAACATGTGATATGAGCATAATTATATTTCAATATTAGAAATAAGAAAAACAAAGCTTATTAAATAAATTTCCTAAAATACATAGCCAAAAATTGATAGAACCAGGATTGAGGATTTGAACACTTGTCTGGTTGCCTCAAAGCCTTAACCATAAGTCCCCCACTTCATTTGCATAGCTCTATAAATGTGAAAGATTACTCAACCTCTTTGAGCTTCAGTTTCCTGATAAAGAGCATACAGCTAATACCTGTCTTTGGTTCTTGTCCCCAGTAAATGCTCCATTAAAGGTAGGTTTCTTCCCCTGCCTTTACTCTTAGGCATTATGCCCAAGGTCATGCAGCTAGTAGCAGCTCCAGCTCCCACACACAGCTCCTATTACAGCCTCCTTCCACAATGGACAGTGCTTTGCCATATCTATCATAGGCCTTTTACTCTGTTCACAAATGTTACTGCAGCTCCATTACTTACATCTCCAATATCCATGTTACATAACAGAAAAGAACAAGTGGCTGGTATTCCTCAACATTCCCTAGTCATTCTTTTGAAAGGTTAGTTTCTCTCTGAGCTTTGGAACAACCACTGATGATTCTGTGTTTTATTTTTTTTTGGGGGGGGGGGATGGGAGAGGAGATATTTGCTAACTAAAATAAAATAAAGTGTTCTAAAAACAAGGAAAGTCTCAAAGATTAGTAATATGTACTCAGATTTGGAAACCATACTACAAAGATATCCTTAAAACCATAAGGCATTCAGCTGACAAAGTGTTTTTGTACAGAAATAGTAGAATTGAATGACTTAACTTATTCATAGGGGTTCCCTCCTCTTTGGAATATTCCTCACTCTGCTCTCAGAGGTGTTTTTTTGTTTTTTTGTTGGTTTGTTTTTAGCATTTTCAGCTATCTGAAACAAATTGTTCAGGAAAGTATGATTTATATCCTAAGCCTATACAAGAGCACAAATTCAGCTCTCCATCAGGTAGTAGCTTCCTGAACTAATGGACATAAAGAAAATGCAGTGAGTTATGCTTTGAAATGCATGAGTTGTGTCCTGATGTTTAAAGACCAGATAATTCAGGAATTTAATAATGACTGTAAGAATAATCACTTATAATCACAATAATCACCTGTAATAATGTTAATAACAATCATATTGCACGGGACAAATTTCCTAGCTCTGACAGTAATGGAGCTGACCTCTTTTTCTAAGGAACAATAAAAATCAGAGGTGAGAACTCACAGAGGATCTTTGAATTATTCATGAGCGCAAACATGTCACTTGCATCTGTATGTTAAAAAATACCACGGAAGTGTAATAGCACATTAGTGATGCAAATTACAAAAAGGTAGGGTTTTTTTTCCTGGTTTAGTGACAGTTTCATAATTTAGTCCAAATAGCACTTTTACCAATAGTGAAGTGCCTGCTTTTTATTTTTTAGTTGCCAGGATTCATTTTGTTGACCAGGTCAACACTGTGGATATTTTTATTTCACTCAGCTCTGATTTACCCATTTTTCTCTGCTCCAAATGCATGAATACCAGCACCATCGACCAAATCACTCTCACAATTTCTCTGAAATACAATTAGAATGAGGTTATATCATTTGCACAATTAAAATATGTAAACTTAATAATATATACACAAATAAAGAAAAACCATTTTTTAAAAATATACTGCAAAAATACATGACAAAGAATAAACCAGTGTGGTTAACATGTTAACATTAGTTAACCATCTGTCTCCCTAACCATCTATCTTCCTCCATCTTTTCTAATATAGTACTTTCATTCTCCATCTTATTCCATCCTATTCTTCTCTTCTATTTGCTTTTCCCATCTTATCTTAAACTAGAGGCTCGATGCACTAAATTCGTGCAAGGGGCTCGGCCCTCGCAGCCACGGCTCTCGAAGCTGTGGTGGCTTGCCTCGGCCCTCACAGCCCCGCTTCATCCGGTAGGTCATCCGGAAGGACATCTAGAAGGTCGTTCAGCTGTCTGGTCTAATTAGTATATTACCCTTTTATTATTATAGATATCTTACGCTGCCCAAAACTAACAGGAGGTCCATCACTGAACTAAGTGATGAGAGAAATATAGAAGACAAAGACCTGGTTCTCAGGGAGCTTCTAGCAAAGAGAGGAGATATGGAACTCCACAGCTGCATACAGATGTGTGGGCACATCCTGGCCCATGAGCCTTGACCTGTGCAAATTGCCCCTCCTCTGCATTTTTTAATATCTATGTTAGTTTTACTGATTGAGTATTAAAATTGGAAAAGTTGTATTCTTGAATATTTATCTTACGCATATTCTAACCATATGCAGGAGCATGGCTTTGTATTGGGTATAAAGATGGTAAAAACTGCACGCACGCGTGTACACACACACACACACACATACACATACACACAGGTACATATATCTCCTATTGGTTTCTATCTCTGGAGAATCCTAAAATAGACTAGCTATGTGAAATAGTTAACACTAGAGCCCTTAGTTGAGTTAATTAAAATGACTAATGAATAGTTGTGTCAGTCAGGTTGTCACAATATCCATGTCCAATGATCAGTCTGAAAATTCTGTGCCCCTGCTTTATTGCAGCATAAAACTGCTAAAGGGCCTGAAGGTTCTGAGGTGAGATAGCCCTCCCAGCCAGGACAGTGCTGAGCTATTTCTTGGATGATGCATTTTCACAGTTTGTCTTCTTCATTCCTAGATTGTGTCACAGTCACACAAAAGACAAGGAAATGAGATTTTGTAGTTTAAAAAATGAGAAATTACAAGCACCATATTAGGCATAAATTGGCATTATGATCCAATGCATCTCACTGTGATGATGTCCCTTATGTTTCCTGTTCCTTTGGAGAAGGTTTTGTATGTATCTGGCCACTATGTTCTTCTCATAAGGGTGCTTGTCTTTCATTAGCATAGCTTGTAATAATCACATGCCGTCCACTATTTTCAGGTTTTTGCTTGTTGTTATTGTCCTTCAACCTGTTCTACATTAAGCATTTAAGACATTAAATGCCATGAGTACGAAGTTAAATAGGGAAATGCCATCTGAGGCACAATCTCCATCAATGACACTACTGCCATGATTTCATTCACTTATACAACCTCTGTTTCTATAATGCTTACATCCAACACAATGATTAAATGCTCACTGAAAGGATTGAAAAAAAAAAGTCTAGGTTAGTCTGCCCTCTAGTGTAGTTTATTGGTTCCAAAAATAAAATGGAGAAACATGTCGTGGATGCTGATTGAGCAATTCTGTCAAGATGGCAAGTTGCCATCCTCTCCCGCCCCAGATCTTCACAGCTCCCACCTCTCTGTGAGCTTCAGACTTTTGTAGCATCAGGTCACATTTCTAACCTAGTTTTCAAAAGAAATACGTATAAACCACACCCTCCTGGACCTACGCCCGCTTGAAGCCAGTGTTAGGTGGATATCTTTAACCATGGTTCTTGCCATTTGCTGCCATTTCAGGAGAATGCAGATGCAAATAAATAAAAGCACCTATTTCTGAATTCAGAAATGAGGGCTTTGAGTGGGTTTCTGAAATGGAGATATTTGGTCTAAGAACTGTGAGATCATCTCTTTGGGATGGTCTGGGCTATCTGCTTAGCAGAGCAGCCTGTCCTTGGCTGGCCCTTCTGAGCGGGGCCTGCTGAGTAGTATGGATTTCACGCTGGACTCCAGGGGGTCATGTTAGCAGCAGAGAAACATCTTTGTGTTCCCTGTTTTACAACTTCCCTCAAATGCTGCTTTAGAGTTAGAAACTAAAGTGCCTTGAGGACAGTTTTTGAAAAATCTGCAATTTATATTTGACCACATAAATACTCCCTTGCTTTTTAAAAGAAAGTATAATTCTTGCAACTGGTCTATTTGCTAAGTCTGAAAGCTTTTCTACTGCATATCAATTTCAAAATTATTTCAAAGAAATAAATATAAAGTCGCTTTCTTAAAAAAATTTTAAGGCCCCATGTACATATTTACCTGGAAAACTCAAATTTTCTGACTGATTACAATCTGACCTATTCTTCCTGGCTGGCTCATCCTACACACCCCACTCCACGCCCCAAAAATGTTTAGCTAAGTAGTGCCATTTTCTCTCTAAGCATTCCATAATCACTACCAATTTCAGGAAATACCAGGTCCTAACTTCCACAGATAAAAGAAACAAAGCAAATACCCTTTTATATGTAAATTATATACATACAAACATAAACCTTCTAAATTCTGCAAAACATAAGGATACCCTCCAATTTTTATTTGTGTTGTCAAAGCTAGCAGGTCAGTTGGGCTCATGATGAACCAAATGGCACACCCACCTTGGACTGTACCTCACAGACTATCTAATTCATTGCTGGAAGGGCTTCCTTAAGCCACCAAGGTGGGTTACTTTACAAGAGAAATAAAGATAACTTTGATCTATTTTCTACTTGTTTATCCCTGACAGTAAGATAAACATGGGCTTTAGCTCTAACAATACTTCTTAAGCTGAATGGAGAGGCATTAAAAAGGAGACAGTGTGAGGTAATAGAGAGAGCACCAGGAATCAAGAGACCTGGATTCTAATTGTGTCTTTTTTCCACCAGCTAGGCTGTTAACATGAGTGAGTCACTTGACTATTCCAAAGCCTTCTTTTTCTCCTCTGGGACAGGTGTGAGCTGGAGCTAGATTACAGCAGAGGTATCCGAACTTTCATCACCAAACTGCCTTTCCTAATTATATGAGTGCCTTCACATCCACATCTGGTTTTCAATGTGTTTTGGACTAAAAATATAACAGACCTGAGCTTACCAAGCCAGGGACAGTGTTACCCAAATACTATGTTCTCACTGACACTGGTTCTCAGTCTAATCCACACCCATGACATGTTTGCCATTTGCTGTACTGATTTTCCAGCTTGCTTTCTTTGCCCAAGTCTCTGAAAGACATAATGAGCTTAATCATTGTCAGAAAGATATGAAAGATGGAAAGCCCTCTGATTAGTGTTTTGCATATGCTTTTCTAAGAATTTCAAGAGCACATAAAACTCACTGGTTTCCTATCAGCATTTCCCCTTACCTCTTTAATTTGAGGACAAGTGATTTTTGGAAATCAGAAACTTGCTAGAGATCACAGATGCCCAGATCTGCATGGCTACAACAGTTTGGGCAAAATCTGTGTGGGTTTTTTTTAAGACAACAAAGGCAGTAAATAGCCATCTGCTTCCTTCTTACTCTATTGTTTCTCAAAAGAAAAAAATGTCTTTGTAGATGCATGGCGTTTAAGATTTCTAGACTGTCTTGGTTTAACCCATTTTTGTTCTTAGTTTTTACTCAAAATAGCATTTGGGCTTTTCATCTTGAGAACTGCAAGCTTATTCCTGTTATCAGCTTCCACTAAGAATGAACTTCATATTCTCTTTAATGTCTGTGATCCTCTTTAATAGAACTACTCATCTAACTGCCAAAGGTTGGCAGCAATAAAAACATGTTTCTGCCAACATGAACAAGTATTTGACTAATTTGAACCCTACCCCTGGCCAAGTCTCTTAGTTTTCATGCTATTTAAATCAAGCTTCTAACAAGAGAGAGAAAACTCTAAAAGAGGCATAACTTTATAAATAAGCATAGGAGATGAAAAGAAGGGGATACGACATCTGACTTAAGGCTTGGGGAAAGAAAGGCATTTGAGGCCTTCAAGATTGGGCATGATTTTAATGGAGAGAAATGGGAGAGACAGAGTGGGGCAGGAATATTAAAAGCAAATGTGAGGAGATGAGAAAGGGACAGGCATGTTGAAGAACAGCCAGAAGTTCTGTTTTGTTATGGACAATGTGTGGTAATATGAGGAACTGAGGGATGAAGTTAGAGAGGTGATTTGTAGATTGGAGAGGATGTAAGAGTGGGATATGATCTGTACTTCATCAGTGAACAAAGAAGAGTAACCTGCAGGAAGAAACAGGGACCACACAAGGCCTGCCCCAAGCCTGGTAGAATGGCACTGCTGGGCCCAGCTAGCTTCAAGAACTAGTGGGGGACTTAGAACAACCTGGAGAAGGCACTCCAAAGGGTGGGACATAGAGCAGGGCCCCACTGGCCTAGGTCTAAGGGCAGCACTTTGGGGGACACTGTGAGAAATGAATGACAGGCCCTAAAGAATGCACACAAAGTAGAGAGAGAGGCACTGAGGATGGGTCTACATTCAGAGCCTGGGGACTGAGCCCTCTGTGATGTCGTTTGTCAGGAGCTGCACTTTCCTTCTTGATGTTGAGGCCGCTTTTACCTTTGAGACTTTTCAACAACATGAAATAAGATGTGTGACTGTGGCAAATTACTTCATCTCCCTGTGCCTCCATTTTTTTTATCTGCAAAATGGGAATAATAAAGATTTACATGTTTATTAAGAGCACTGAACTAATCTTTGTAAATCACTTAGAACAGTGAGGGGAATTGAAGTGTCTCACGGGCTGTCAGAATACTAGAGCCTCAACCTACAAGCAGACTATCTTCTTTTCCTTGTCTGAGTAAGGGAGGTACAGGGAAAATGGTCCTGCCTTAAATATCAGTCATCATGTAAGTTTGTATCACCTCCAATTTACGTTTTAGCTGAGAATCGATCTCAAATGTGTGCTATCTCTTGCTTTCAAAGGCCCTCTCCTGTTACAACCCAAATCTAGAGATTTGATGTGCCATTTGTGTCTGTAATGGGAGACACCATAGCATGGATTTGGTTTTACTATAAAGTGCACGATCACTTATATGGCTGCCTGCCCTTGTTAGATGGTAAGTTCCTTGAGGTCTGGGCTGTACTGTTTTCATCTTTCTATTCTCAGAGGGGTTCAGGCCTATGTTGACACAAAGTCCAGATTCACTAGTTCTTTGCTGGGCAAAACTGATGCAGGAAAAGCACACAAATGACATGTGTATACAAACACTTCCAAGTAGATGAACAACTAGTTCTCTTGTAAAAACCAGAAACAGTCGGTGTGAGGGTATCTGGCTGGGCCCTTCATCTGTGACAACATCTGAATCACCTATTTTGTCTGAAGACTAAACTTTTAACCTCAGCCCCACATCACAGCCCAATGTAATGATGTAAATGAAGCCATGTGGGCCAGCAGGCCTAACAAATAGCAGTCCCATTTCTTCTGTTGCTTTAAACTCTTGAAGTTTCACATGACTGCCGACTTAGAAATCTCTGAAATATGTTTCCAAAGTCTTGCCTCTGCCCTCTTTGGAAATAAGTCATATCCAGCTGCAGTTCCTGCCACGTCGTAGCATAGATGAAACACATTCAACTTTGTTTTCTATTAACATAGAAAAAGCCGAGCCCTGAATCCCAAGCAAGCATCTACAAGATCAGAGGGGCTTAAAGCAGAAAAGACTTCAGTTAGGTCAGTTCCTTACTTTTCTTGTTGAAGATCTATCGGGTTAAGATAGCTGACCTACTTATCCGAATAGATCAGTAAATTACATTCTGAGGAATGTGCAGATGACTGAGAAAAAGAATTTTTAGTTCAGATATTATATAGGGGATTTTCATCAGGGTATGAAAGTGTTAATATTAAGCTTTGTGGGCTGTTTTTTTATGTTGTCCTTTAAATCTCCTTTTTAAAAAAAAAATTGGTTTCTGCTATCTCATTCTCTCTTTGTTTTCCTCCAACTTTTTGGCCTTTTTCTGTGTAACCTTTTCCTGCTGGTGTCCTATAAGTGCTGAGGTGATGATACCAGGGATATGTCTCTATCCTATTCTCTGCATGCACCACCTCCCTCCTCCTTGGTGCGCCCACACCAAGCCCCAATGGCTTCACCAACCATTGTACTTTAATGCCTTCCAAATGTCTATTTTGAAACTGTCACTACCCTCCTGAGTGGCAGACTCTTCTGTGTTGAAGACCATCTCCACTTGAGTATTTCCCCAAAATGTCACATTCAGAATTCAATGAAAAGTTCTTTAACATGGCATTGAGGATTCTCATTATTTGATCCTGGCCTCTCTCTATGCTCATTTCACCTCCTTTCCACTCACCTCTACCTGATTATGCATAGCAAACCATATTGCAAGTCCTGGAACACAAGTTGTCCTTACTTGCCCTGGTTCCTTTGTATGTGTGCCCCTTCTGCCTGAAAGCCTCCTGCAACTGGTTAACTCCCACTGGAGTTCCAAGTGCCACTCAGAGGTCATCTCCTCCCAGATGTCTCCCAGCCTCCAAATCTGCATTGGTGCCTCTCACATCTCACATGTTATCCTGAACCAACTCTGATGCATCACTTATTCCAGTTCTATATTTATTAGGCAGTGAACTTCTTGACATTAGAAACATATACTGAGCCCTGTTTCTGCAGAGCTGACTGAGCCTAGAACCATCCCTGATACATGGTAGATTTTCAGTTCTTGGCTGTCAAATTATTAAGAAAATGAAAGATGAATCTAAAAAGAAACCCAGACCCTTACAAACCACGTTATTGTTATTGGTTTTTGTTTACATTTTATTTTGATATAATTTAAAGCCTACAGGAAAACTGTGAGACTATTACAAAGAACTCTCATATGTCCCTTATCCAGATACACTAATTGTATTGCTTTATTTTCCTCTCAGTATCTATTCATACTGTTTCCAAATCATTTGAGAGTAAATTGGAAACATAATGCCCTTTTTACCTCTAAATACTTTAGTGTGTGTTTTCTAAAAGGAAAGCACTCTCTCATATAAGCACAATAAAGTTATCAAACTCAGGAAATTCAACACTAATATAACACTATTATCTGTTACAGTCTATATTCAAATTATGCCAATAATATCATTTGTTTATAGCTACCATTTTGCCAATAATGTCTTTTAGAGGTATTTTTTTCCCTCACCCAAGATCCAATACAAGATTAAAACTTCTATTTTGCTGTCATTCTCTTTTGTCCCCTTTGATCGGGAGTCCCAGTTCCGTGGCCTTCCTTTTTGTTTTTGACCCTGGCATTTTTAGAGAATACATCCGTTTTGTTAAATGGTCCTTTAATTTGGGTTCATCTGGTACTTCCTAATTATTAAATTCAGGTTTGCATTCTTGCCAGGGAGACCACTGCAGTGGTCCAGCTAGCCCTGGACACATGCCGTCTGTCTGTCCCAGCCCTGGCCAAGCAGCTTTGATCACCGGTTTGAAGTGGTGTCAGACTTTACAGAGTTTTCTCCCCTGTAAAGGCACTGCATTTCCCTTCATGACTAAGAACCATTAGGAGAGGTGAGACCTCTGTGACCATGTAAACACCCTATGGTAAAACTTGGACCTACAAATTTTACTCTCCACTGACGACTTTTTAATGCCATCATTTCTTCTGTACTAGGACAGCACTTAGCTATAAGAGAGAGCTTTACCTTTGCTGCCATTGGTTTAATTTTTTCTTTAATTGATTTATAATTTTCATTAATTTATTTATAAAAGTGTGGATTGGTTGACTTGCATTTTATCCAATGAGTTAAAACTCTTTACATTATTATTTTTATTCTCAAATTGTCCCTGATTTGAGAGCACCTTCAAGTGTGTCTCTGTCATTTTGACATTCCCCAATTATTGTTTTCATACTTCTACACCTTCTGACACAAAAGATATTCTAGGCTCATGCCATATTTTCCCTTATACAGTGATTGAATTAGCCAGTTCTCTAGCTTATTTTTTAAGATCATCTTTATTGAGGCATAATTTACATACAATAGGATTCAACATTTTAAACTATACAGTCCATTGTGTATATCGTTTTGTAACCTCCGCCATATTCAAGTCATTTTTATCACCTCAAAAATTTCCTTCAACTTCTTTGCTCTTAATCTTTTCTCCTCCTCGGCATCTGGTGACAACTGATCTACTTTCTGTCACTACAGTTTTGCCATCAATAAAATTTTAGGTGAATGGCATCATACAGTACCCACGCTTTTATGTCTGGCTTCTGTCACTCCGTGAAATGCTTTTGAGATTTATCCGTGTTGGTGCATGCATCAGCAGTCTGTTCCTTTTTCTTGCCGAGTTGTATCCCGTTGTATGGATATATCACAATTGGCTCAAAGTTGTTATGAATAAAAATGCTATGAAATTCACATACAAGTATTTATGTGGATATAGCTTTTTATTTCAACTGGGAAAATACATATGATGTTTGCTTCACTCTCTGAGAAACTACCTAACTATCCATTTTGCATCCCACCAGTGATGTATGGGAATTCCAGGTGCTCAGTATCTTAATCAACAATGGGTATTGTTAATCTTTTTAACTTTAGCTATTCTAGTGCATCAGAAAAGGTATTTTATTGTGGCTTTCATTTGCATTTTCCTAATGATTAATGATGTTGAGCACCTTTTGGCATATTTATTTCCCATTGTGTATCTTCTTTGGGAAAGTGTCTGTCCAAATGTTTTGCCCATTTTTTAATTGAGTTGTTTCTATTATTACTATTGAGATAGAAGTAGTCTTTATATATTCTGGGTGCAAATCCTTTATCAGACATATGCTTTGAAAATATTATCTCCCAGTCTGTGGCTTACTTGTTCATTTTTAACCTTTTAAAAGGTAAAGTTTTAATTTTGATAAAATTCAATGTATTAATTTAATTGTAAAGTTCACTATTTTGTGTCCCAAGATATTTCTGTCTCACCTTGTTCACAAGTTTCTCCTACTTGTGTTATAGTTCTAGCTGGTATGTTTAGGGTTTTGATCCATTTCAGGTTAATATTTGTATCATGTCCATTTTTCCCCATTTGGATATACAATCGTTCCAACACCATTTGTTTAAAAAATTATTTTTCCTATTAAATTATATTAGTAACTTTGTCAAAAGTCAATTAACCATATATGTATCTATCTTTATCTAGACCCTCTATTTTTATTTATACATTATTATTCTGAAACTAATACTGCACTGGCTAGGTTATAGGACTATTTAGGTTATCTATTGCTTTAGAGTAATCTATGGTAGCTAGTATATTTCAAGAAATTGGTTCATTTCCTCTAAGTTGCCACATGTATTGGCATAAGTTTTTTCAAATATTTCTTTATTATCCTTTTCATTACATTCTAAAGGATCTGTGGTGATATCCTCTCTTTCATTTCTGATATTGGTTATTTGCATCTTCTGTCTTTGTTCTTCATCAATCTGGATATAAGCTTATCAATTTTATTGATTTTTCAAAAACTAGTTTTTTGTAGTTTCTACTTCATTTATTTCACTCTTTATTTTTACCATCCTTCTGCTTGTTTTTACATTTAATTTGTGCTTCTTTTCATAGTTTCTGAAAGTGAAATCTTAAATTATTGAATTAATATTTTTATTTTTTTAAAAGATCATTTCATTTTGTAAATTTCTTTCTAAATACTTATTTAGCTCTATCTCACAAATTTTGATATGTTGGGGTTTTATATTATTCAGTTATAAATTCTCTGTGACTAATTTTGATTCATGGGTTATTTATACATGTGTTGTTTCATTTCCAAATATTTGGAAACTTTTTATATATCTTTCTTCTAGCAATTTTTATTTAATCCTACTATAGTCAAAGAACATACTCTGTCTAACTTATCCTTTTAAATTTATTGAGATTTGGTTTATGAATCAGCATATGGTCTATCTTAATGAGTGCTCCATGTGTACTGAGGAAGAATGTGTTCTTTTATTGGGTGGAGTACTCCATAAACACAAGTTAGGTCAAATTATTTCATAGTTTTGTTCAAATCTCCTCTTGCCTTACTAAATTCTTTCTTTTTTTTCCTACCAAGTTTTAGAAAGGAATGTTGAAATTTCCCATTATAAATGGAATTTGTCCATTTCTCTTTTCAGTAATATGTTTTAGTTGATTAAATGTGACATTCTTTTGTTGGGTGTACATAATGTAGGATTGTTATTTCTTCTTGATGTATTGACCTGTTTATATTTTATAATGTTCCTGTTTGTCATTGGTAATGTTTATTGTTCTGAACTCTATTTTGCTTGTACTAAAATAGCTATTCTGAGTTGTTGGTTGTTGTTGTTTTAATTAGTCACGCACAATAAGTCTTTTTCCATCTTTTTACTTTTAAACTGTGTTTTTACATATAAAGTAGAATTCTTTTAGAAAGCATACCATTGTCTTGTGTTTTTACTTAAATTCAAAATGGCAGTCTCTGGCTTTTAATAGGGGATCGTGGACCATTTTCATTTATTATAACTATTAATACAGTTAAATTTTTATTTACCACCTTTGTTTTTGCTCTTTATTTATCCCAGAAGTTCTTTGTTTCTTTTTTCTTCTTTTTCTGTCTTTTTTTATATTGAATGTTTTTATGATATTATTTTATTTCTTTTGTTGACTGTTATAGCTATAATTCTTTGTTGTGCTATTTTAACAGTTTCTTTAAGCTTTACAGTATACAATTTCAACATATCACAGTTAATCTTCCAATAGTATTATATCATTTTATATAAATACATATAAAAAAGATATAGCAGTATACCTCCATTTCCCCTTTCTTCTCTTTTATGTTATTGTTGGTATATACTTCAATTCTACATATGCTAAAAACCCAGCAAAACATTATTATTTTTGCTTTATATAGTCAATTATCTTTTAACAAGATTAAAAATGAAAAGTAAAATATCTTAAACATACAACATAGTTACTATTTCTGCTGCTCTTTATATCTTTCTTAAGATCCAAATGTCCATCTGCTATCATTTTCTTTCCATATGAAAAAAACTTCCTTCATATTTCCTATTAGAGTAAGTTGGTTTACTGTGAATTTTCTCAGATTTGTTTGGACTAAAATGTCTTTATTTTGCTTTGATTTTTAAAGGATACTTTTAATGGGTATGGAATTCTAAGTTGAAATATTTTACTTTAGTACTTTGCAAATGTTGTTCCATTGTTTCCTTGTCTGTATATTTTCTGACAAGTTCTGTCATTATATATAATTAAGCACTGGGTTTATCAGACTTTGTTATATGATATGTGGTAAAATGGTAGAGAGAAATAGCTCAGATGGATGATGAATCCATATGTGAATTAACTCTGTTAATAACTATAGGAGTGATCAGTAATTGGTTTATGAGGCTGTGGGCAGTAGAATGGTTAAGACATACAATGATTTCTGTCATGTGCAGACTTAAGTCTTAAAAATCCTCTTTTTAAGAACAGGTCTACTAATCTAGTAACAGATAAAAATTAACTATGATAAAAATTAACTATACATAGTATCAAGACAAATAGCCCTTATTGATGCTTCTAACAGATATTGGAGAATCACCCAAAGGCTGAACATGTGGCTGTAGAAAAAAAAAACAAACTAATGACATCAATTTATGAGGATTATTTCCGTACCATGATCTTTATGCATTCTATGTGTCAGATTAATATTTTTGAAAATTCTATTGTTTGCAATAAATACTTTTCATGGCTGCTTATCCTTTCACTACTTATATTCTAATATCTTATATTTAATACCAATATTAAAACAGTATAGAAATGGATTTTTTCCACCTTGGAACAAAATTACAGTGAATATAATTATATTCCTTTTGTGATTTAAAATTTTACTGTTTTTCAATGTTTACAATGCCAGTAGCCATTCTAACTGAAGTGGTTCAAATTATAAATAGAATCCAAGGATCTAGTTATATTACTTAGAACCACACTAGTTTCTCTAACAGAAAACCTCTAAAATCCTTACACAATGTAGTTATATTTCTCATTCACATTAATTTTCTGGACTAACAACTTTCCACATAGTTATTCAGGCATCCAAGGTCTTGTAATTTGTGTACTCTCCCTCCTCCAGGATCTTAAGACATTCTGATTCAACCAGTATATGGAGATGAGACTGGAGGACAGTACCTCCACTTCCATTCATGTTTCACCATCAAGAACTAGAAACTAGTCCCCATCTATGCCAAGTATCCTGGAAAATCTGGATCCTGGGTGGCAGCAGCCACTTAGTACCTAGCTCCATCCTATGAAGTGGAAACACAAATCTTTGTTGATTGCCTAACTAGCTCTGTTCTCTACTTAAAATATGTTCCAAGATATCTATAGGGTGATTTAAATAGATGCTTATTTGGCAAAAGAGATATTCTGTGTATACCTGCTTATGGACCTTGAATTAGGATTAGTTAATCAACATTATATATATATTGCTTACATGGTAGTGCTATGAGTTTAATTTCTTACATAAAACATACTAAATTAAGTGTCTTGGGTGACCTCAAACTGTCAATCGAAATTTCTTGGTCATAGTCATATAAGCCAACAGAAGGTATTTGTTAATGATTGACCTCCAGTAGCTTAATGGAGAACTATGGCCCGTAGGCTGAGCAGATGGCTGAGGGGACTTGGGCTACATGGATCATGAACACAATTGTCAGCATGCTGGCAGAAACCATGCAAAAAGCATCTTGATTTCTTCTAATCACAAATAAACAAACAAACAAACAAACAAAAAACCCAATGGGGTGGAGGCTGATCTACAAACTTAAGCTAAAACACATCAAATTATAACATGAGAAAGACTAAGAGTCCTTGAGTTTTAATCACCAGGATTGTAACAACTTAAGAGCGAAGTTAATTCTCTGAAATGTCAAATCTTTATATTTCATGTCAGATTCTGAATATAAACAGATACAGGCTTACCTAACTATGTCACCAGGATAATCAACATTCCCTAATACGTCCGCAAACACAGTTCTCATCTCACATTAGGACCTACTTTTTGTTTAAAATTATATTGGTTAAAAGGAAACAAATGTCAAAAATAGCCCATCCTACTTTGCTTCCTTCAGTATTCCCTTAGAAGCCTCATCTTATCTGAGTTTGTTTCACAATTATTGCTTCCAATTCTCTGTTCTTATCCATGAAAACATCCAGAGGTATTTCTCTGAGAGTTTTCTCCAGCTACAGCTGATATAATTTATTATGATTTCCCTTACATTGTATATGGTTTCATAGTTCACAGTTCACAAAGGCCTTGCACATATTATTTCATATCTTTACAATAATCTTGAAAATAGAGGACTTATTATTTCCATTTTACAGATGAGGAACTAAAACTTTAAGAAGCTGGGTTCATTTACCCAAACATACAGTAAGTGGCAGAACAATCACACATCCCAGTATTAACCAAGACAGTCTTGATTTATGTCTGTTGTCCTGGTATAAGTATTAATAGCAACCCCTTCCATCCTCAAAGTGTCCCAGTTTGACAATAAATTATTTACAATGTTGAAATATAGGACTAGACCATAGCTCATCTGACTCATGGTTTAGTACTCTTTTCATAACATCAACTTATTTCCAATCACAACCAAACATAAACATCAGAGGGGCGGGGTTACTAGAAATTTACAGAGCAGAATGTTTAGAAGAGCAGAACGGAGGCATGATTTTCCCTTTCTAAGAATTGGGCTAAAGTAAGCAAATTGGAATACAGAAAGGAAGGCTGCCCTTTCTTTAACCTCAAGGTAAGCTCCAACATTCATCCTAGGTTTGGAAATCATGTCAACTCAATTTACAACTAAATTGAAAGAAAGTCCAGAGATTTTCCCCAGACTCATGCATCCATTGCAATTATTCAACCCAGGCCTTCTGCACAGCTATGCAACTGCTAATCTCACACCACTTCTATCATCTATGGAGAAGGTCCATTAGTGACACAATTTCCTTATTGTTCCCCCTAACATTGTATAAGGCCAGAGCATGGCATGTTTTTCTTTCCCCAAACAGTTAGTCAGAGTAGACAATTTAATGGAAATTAATAACCAAGGCACTTGCTGCCAAATGTGGGAAATAATGTAACTAATAATCTCAGAGTAAATATCAGAACCAGACTGAAGTGATCTGGAAGCCGAGCCCCATCAGGGATGAGGCAAACAGAGGGAATGTGCTCTGTCTTACAACACATTTTCCTCCCATTTCTTTATGCTCGTCACTGCTTAAATGTCCCAGTGTTCAACTTATCTCTCCATCTGCACACCTTCAGAGGAAGTGGCTCCGCATGAAGCAGGGAAGGAGCCCATCTTATACAAATGGCAGTAAAAAGCTATTCACATAGCCAGAATAGACTTCTGTCTGAAGGGAATGGCAGCACTGGAGCTTTTTATGAAAAGTACCTTTGTTCCAATAGTTTTTCAAGAACAAAAATGCATCTTCACACTTTTGTCATTATATTTATGAACTGTAAATCCTCATTTTATGGAAGCGCTCCAGGATTTCAAACTCCTAAATCAACCTGATAAATCTCCAACCTCAGGAGTTCAATTCAAGGAGAACCCCTTCAAAGACACTGACATTTTATAGGGAACTTCAGGAAAAACAAACAATGAAAGTTTTCACTGTACATTTTTTTTGTAACCCTACAGGTTTGTCACGGGAGGCAGCTAACATGTAAAAGGAATAAAGACTGCTGCTGAGATTGCGTTTTCTAAGCCCCAGGTCAATGCGGCTTAAACAATAACAGTAAGATGGTCTCTTGGGAGGTTTGGTCTGGGTCCCATAACAAACCACCATTGTTTCCTTAGAGGAATATTTTACTTTTATATCAGGGTATCATGATGTTGGATATACAAGTAAACTTTTGAAAGGGAGAAAAATGACTCTTTAGAAAATCCATTTGCAATTGCAAAGCACTTTATAAATATTGTAGACTTGAAGTTTCACCTTCAATCTTACAGTATTTCCCATTATTTGCTGGACACAGTCCTGTTACAGTGGTTGTATCTCCATGAGCTATATGCCAACTTCTACGAATGACGCCATTTCAATACACTCAGCTTCACTAATGTTTAGCCAGCTGGTAGTCCACGTCAGCCAATCCAAATAGCTCATTGTTAGATGAAATCGTTTCACAGGCAACCACAGGGTCTTAGGCATGTGAGTTTTATTAAGGCTTATTCCACAGACTAGGACAAAACCCCATAGAGCAGTTTACCCTGAGTTGCTGAGTGAGACTCACTGCAAACAATTTCCACCCATGCACTGAACAACGTCCAAGAATTCATAGTCTTTGTGGAATTTTGAGTTGTGGAGGTATGTAGAAGTGCACGGGGTCCTGAGAACCAATAGAAACCATGCCCTTTTCTGGTAATGGGAAGGCCTTAGCTCATGACGTGCTTCCCAGAGGTGGAGGCCAGTGCTTCTTAGTCTCTTAAATAGAAAGGCTAAATAGAAACCATATAATGAAATATGTTTTCTTTCTCTTCAACGTATAGTGATGGCTTTGCCAAGGGTAACAGTGTACTTCTGAAAGGCTACATAAAGCTTATTTAATGACACTATCAGCAGGGTGCCCCACACTCATTCCTAAAAGTGCCATTTTCTGTGCTCTTGGATGAAAAACTTCCCTTTCAGATGCTACCGCGGAAGCACCATTTCCTGCAGCTTCTCCAGGAGGCTGTCCCAACTGCTCTGGAAAATGTCTTTTTCAGCAACTAGAGACTCCATACTGGAAAAAGAATTCCAAGGCTGTCTTTAGGTCTACTTTAATGTGCTCAGCGGTATCACCAACACAGAAAAAAGAGTCAAACACTTTCACCAATTCCACTGGAAAGGGAGTGGAGAATATCACAAGGAACACTGAGCTCAGATTAGACCAATGCAAACTCAGAAAGTGCACAGACCGCATTGAAATGAAATACTAGTGTCGGCTAGTAGGGAACAGTCACAGCAAGAATGCTCAAAACAACAAAATTGGTTTTGAAGAGGCCCGGCCAGCATTGCTCAGTGGATGAGTGTCAACCTATGAACCAGGAGGTCACAACTCGATTCCCAGTCTGGGCACATGCGGATTGTGGGCTTGATCTCGAGTGTGGGGCGTACAGGAGGCTGATCAATGATTCTCTCTCATCATGGATGTTTCTCTCTCTCTCTATTTCTCCCTCTCTCTGAAATCAATAAAAATATATTTTAAAAATATTGGTTTTGAAGAATTAGTGAGGTGTTGGCTACAGAGAGAAACTCAAGCCAAGATTCAACCACGAGAGACTTTCCTTAAGAGCTACTGACCTGGGAGGTGGCAGGGCACACTCAGCAGGGTTAACCACTCCCCACGCACAACCAGAGTGATGTCTCAGATCTGAAACCTTGTATCATTGCAGACATATACCCTATATCCTGATGTTCTCTGATTTTTATTATGTGTTCATGAATCTTGTCTCTCTACCCAAATTATAATCCATTTAAGGTTACAAACTATATAAAATCTGCCATTTGGATCCCACTTGAAACTTTTCAGAGTATTAAGAATAGAATCTGTACTCAATAAATATTTATTGAAAAATTAAATATACTGATGTTGAAACAAAGAGGAGTGCGAAATCCATGTACCCAATACACTGTGAGTTCTATGAGGGCAGGCACTGTGAGAACCTTTCTGCTCACCCTTGCATCCAATACCTGACAGATATATGCATTTTTTGTAGATTATGTAAAATTTGTTGAGTTGATTTATAAACATTTTACAATTTTTATATAATTTTACCTATGTTTTAATGTACTAATAGATAGAACCCATTTTCCCATTTAGTAACTATTCTTTTATAACTGATTTTGTAATAGCCACATTTAGTGCATGAACGGACCATGATTTATTTAACCAATATGCTAAGCATGTAAGTGCTTTCTTTCCATTATTTTCATTTCCTCATCTTGTTTTCTCTTTTTCTCCTGATGTCCAGATTTTTAAAATGTTCATATAGAAGAATCTTTACTCTTTTGCCTAGAAAGAGAGCCAAATAGCTTCTGAGGACAGTTGTGAGGTGTTTTGTTTGTTTGTTTAAGAAAAATCATAAAGTTTTAATCAGATTTTTTGATTTACATTATTTATTTTAAACCTTTTCATTTTAACATAATTTTAGAGTTCCACGCAGTTCTAATATTACAGAGAGATCCTGTGTTCCCTTTGCCTAGTTCACTCCCGTGATAACATCTAACACTACAGTACAAAGTCATAAACAGGATATTGACATTGATACAGTGAAGACACTGACATTTTCATCACCACAAGGATGTCTCCTGTTATGCTTCCATCGCACATCCTCTTCTCTCATGCCCCATTCCCTCCTTAAACCCTGGCAACCACCAATTTGTTCCCCATTTCTGTTTTGTCCTCTCATGACTGTTGTATAAATGGAATCATACAGTATGTAAACTTTTGGAATCGGCTTTTCCACTCAGCTTAATTGTCTGGATATTCGCCCAGGTTATTGCTTGTACCCAGTTTGCTCTCGGTGCTCTTCCTGAGCAGCAGTCCGTGATGTGGATCCACCACAGTATGTCTAACTGTTCACCCAGCGAAGGACATCTGAGTTGTTCCCAGTTTGGGACTGTAATGAATAAAGCTGCTGTAAACATTTGTGTACAGGTTTTGTGTGAAAATAAGTCTTTATTTCTCTGGGATGAGAAGACAAGAGGGCAAAGAGCAATTGCTGGATTGTATAGTCGTTGCATGTTTAAGGAACTGCCAGCCGTTTTCCAGAATGTTTGTATCATTTTACATTCTCATGAACAATGTATGAGTGACTCAGTTTTTCCAAATTTTTGCTTAACATGAAGTGTTGGCATTATTTTTCATTTTAGCCATTCAGATAGGTGTTTAGTGATATCTCACTGTGGTTTGCTTGTTTTTAAATGAGTAAACTTTCTTTTTTAGAATAGTTTTAGTTTCACAACAAAAATGAGTGGAGAGTACAGAGTTCCCATATTCCCCTTGTCTCCACACACCCTGCTACAGACATTCTGCACCACAGTGGATATTTGTTATGCTAATAAACCCACATTGACACCTCATTATTAACAAAGTCCATAGATTACATTCATAGACATCTTGGTGTTGAACATCATGAATGGCCTCGACAAATGTATAATCATACAGAATAGTTTCACTGACCAGAGTTCCTTTGTGCTCTGCCTATTCATCCCTTCCTTTCCCTAACCCCTGGTAACACTAATCTCTTTTTTGTCTCCATATTTTGTCTTCTCCATAATGTCATATAGTTGAAGTCTCACCAGACGTAGCCTTTTCAGGTTTGGCTTCATGCACTTAGAAACATGCATTTTACATTTCCTCCTTTGCATGGCTTGTAGCTTACTTCTTTTTAGTGCTGAATAATATTCCATTATTTAGATGTTCTACAGTTTATTTATCCATTCACCTATAGGATATCTTGATTGCTTCTGAGTTTTAGCAATTATGAATAAAGTTGCCTTAATATCATTGAATAGGTTTTTGTGTATACATAAATTTTCAATTCATTTCAGTAAATACCAAGAGTGAGATTGCTGGATCATAAGGTAAGAACCTGTCTTCAAAGTGGCTGTACCATTTAATATTCCCTTCGTGCAACAAATGAGACTTCCTGTTGCTCCACATCCTATCAGCATCTGTTGTCAGTGTTCTGGATTTTGGCCACTCTAATAGACATGCAGTGGTATCTCACTGTTGTTTTAATTTTAATTTCCTTGATTACGCATGATGTATAGCATCTTTTCATATGCTTATCTGCCATCTATATCTTCTTTGGTGAGGTGTCCATTGTGTTCTTTTGCCCATTTTATAACTAAGTTGCTTATTTTGTTATTGTTGAATTTTAAGAGTTCTTTGTATATTTTGGATGAAAACCTCTATCAGATGTGTCTTTGCAAATATTTCTCTCTCAATCTGTGTCTCGTTTTCTCATTCCCTTGACATTGTTTTTCACGGAGCAGAATTTTTTAATTTATTGGTACCTGGTGTGGAGGAAAGACTATTCCATGACGTGACCACTGCCTGAGCACTGCTGGACCTGCCAGCTAGATCAGGGAAGAGCAGAGATTGCTTCCCTTGCATTCCCCCAGAGACTATTGGATCAACCCCTCCTCTGGCCCCCAGGCTCGGTAAGCACTGGTTCCCCCATCCCAGGCAACCATGGTAGGTGGTTTCCCCTTCCCTGGGGCAGATCACACCACAGTACCCCTAATCCAGCGGTTCTCAACGTGTGGGTTGCGACCCCTTGGGGGTCGAACGACCCTTTCACAGGGGTCACCTAAGACCATCGGAAAACACATATATAATTTCATATTGTTTTTGTGATTAATCACTATGCTTTAATTATGTTCAATTTGTAACAATGAAATTGGGGGTCACCACAACCTGAGGAACTGTATTAAAGGGTCGCGGCATTAGGAAGGTTGAGAACCACTGCTCTAGGAGGTAACAGGCTCTAAAAAACCCAGCAGGTTAGGTTCTGGTAACAGTTTCTCCTGAGGATGGGCTTTATTAAGAACAGAATGCTCTCCAGTGGTTGGCAAACTGCGGCTCACGAGTGTGGCTCTTCCTAAGCCTTAGGAGTACCCTAATTAAGTTAATAACAATGTACCTACCTCTATAGTTTAAGTTTAAAAAATTTGGCTCTCAAAAGAAATTTCAATCGTTGTACTGTTGATATTTGGGTCTGTTGACTAATGAGTTTGCTGACCACTGCATAGCCCTAGCTGGTTTGACTCAGCGGATGCGGGCTCAATCCCCAGTAGGAGGTGTGCAGGAGGCAGCTAATCAATGATTCTCTCTCATCATTGATGTTTTTCTCTCTCTCTCCCTTCCTCTCTGAAATTTTATATATATATATATATATATATATATATATATATATTAAAGAACAGAATGCTCTAGCTACTTCAAAATGGTTACTTTTCCCCTTCTCCTACCAGAAGGATGAGGGAATTTTCCTCTGGCATTCACTGTGAAAATCTGATAGAGCTTTTGGAAGTAAAATTCACAAAAGTGTCAGGGCCTCCCTCTAACTGAGTTGCTCTGCAGTGTTTAACTCTCAGATTTGGCCATACTTGAGCCTCCAGCAACAGTCTTTGGTTGTGGTTTTAGTTTGCATTTCCCCAAGGGTTAATAATGTTGAACATCTTTTCATGTGCTGAGGACAGTTTAAACCATATTAACTTTTAGTGATAGTTAACTTTTCTAAAAACAACAACAAAAAACTTAATTCTCAAACATTTTTCACCTAAAGAAACTAGGCCACTCAGAGATCTAGAGTCATGTGTCTGCTGGAAAGATGACCAGCATCGTTTACTTGCTATTCAGTTTCCTGAAGGTGGGAATGGTATCTTGTCCACTATGCACAATGAAACTTACTGAGTTGCATTGATCTATTCAATAGATGACTCAAAGCTTGACATCAGAACTTTAGGTAGGAAAGTACATCACTTTCTTCATACAAATAATAGAAAAATATCAAAGGCAGGCCATTAAAAGGTGGTGTTCAGGGAACATGACTTTCAATTCCTAAAATCTTCAATAAAGAATAGAACTGTGAATCCCACTATGGCACAGTTTACTATTACACATATTAGGACATTGCAAGTGAAACAAGAGCTCCACCTACTACAGATTTTAAAAGCTGAAAATCATTGTATAGGAAAATGTTTATCCTATCACAGCCTCAGCATTACATATAGCTTTCACTGTACTAGTATATAAAGCTAGTATGGCAAATGCCATATCTCAGCAGTTTCATTTTCCTGATTCTGATGGCATATTGCCTATTTAACCCAGACTTCCCAAATTCACTCCTTAGTAATGAGTGTTCAAGCATGTGATGTTGTTCTCTGATACCTGGAAATTATTTTAATATTTTTGTTGCTATTATTTTGAAATTTGTTTTGGCTTTTTCATAAATATATACTTATTGATTGAATTTAACAACTTAAAAGAGATCCAATCACTATATAGAGCTCAGGAATTGCAGCCTGCTTTGCCGGACACACAAAAGCCAGGCTAACACAAAACACATGGAATGTAGGTTCAAACCAGAAGAAGCAGGAGGGACAAGAGATGCAAGCAGTTGCAAATGTCCCCTCCAACCCTAAGGAGATTTTTGAGGTCTCTGGTGGAGCAAACTGTTGTGTATCCACATTAGTCATTCCTTCCCCACTGCACACATATTACATAATACAGTGGGTGCATCTGGTTCCCCGGCCCGTTTATTTTTCATTGGTGACTAACTAACATGTATGGCCTTTCTCCTTCTCACTGAAGTTCTGTCTGTATTTATTTTGCTTTGTTTTTGAAGATTTTTGAGGATAACATAAGCTTATAAATATGGGCAGTAGATTTGAGGAAGAAGCAAATATGTAAGAATAATGTAAAATACGGAAATAATTTTAAGCAAGTACACTTGTAGAATTATAATACCTAGGAGTGTGTAAATAGAATAATGAATGCCAATTAAAGCTGAATGAGGTGTCAACATAACACCTATTCTCCTTTCTTTTTTCTTACAAATGGTTTATTTTCCTGCCCCCTTTGCAGATAAAGGAAGCAAATGAGATATAAGCAGGAAGTATTGAGAGGCATTTCTGATAAAGTATTTTTGCAGTGAAGTGAAAATTGCCACAAGATCTCATCAACCATCTTGGACTCATAATGAGAAAGTAAAGAGACTCATGACCCAGAGATATGGGCTAAGACATCCTAGAGGGGCTGAACCAAGCCAGCAAATGACTATCTGAGCACCTTATTACTGCAGAAAAATAAACTTTCATGTGATAAAGCCACTTCTGTTTGAATATTCTGTTATTGGTAGCAGAACCTAATCTTTGCTGATACTGTTGGTCATGAAAAAGATTCAAACCCATTGACTGAATTTGAGGAGAAAGTTTAGCTGTTATTTAAGAAAAGCAACCAATAATAATTCCATACTTACTCTCAATGGAGAATACTATTTTTGACTAATAAGTAAAGATATAATAGAAATGCTATATGCTGACATGTACAAATTTAGAAAAAGAAATAAGGATAAGGTTAGAACTGAGGAAAAACAGTGGGAGATTCATAAGATGTCTCTGGCATGATAAACCAACTTGGTAATTTGATCAACTAGAAGAGGCCAATCTGGTCAGAGTTTACATATGTACCTTCTGCTTTTGGAGCTTGAATTAAAATTGTTAATAGTGAAATCAACATAAACCAAAATGAAATTAAAATGTCATATTATCCATAGTGTTTATGAAATAGTCTTCATTGACTATTGTGACTAACAAAAGGGTATTTTAAAGGTGACTCTTTAAACTTCCATGGTAACTAATAACTATTGGGAAATTATCTTTGCAATGGCTTTAGTTATGTTAGTTATATCTTCTATTGGTTATGTAGTCTGTTTGAAAAATCTAAGTCATTATATTGAACATTTACCAAAAAAGTCACAACTTTTATTCAAATATCCGGATGTCGTGGAAAGAGAGAAATAATATAGTCTGAAGTAGCTTGGAGGGGCTGGTATGCAAAAAGTATCCAGCATTGGTACTATCATTTTCAAAGATATGTTTCATCTAAACTGGATTATTTTTCATTCCAAATGGAGAGCTGAGTATAAAGAAGAGACAATATGATTTAGCAGATAGCCTATTTTTTCTGGAGATTTTTGTAGGCAATTTCCTTTTTATTCCTTTTCATTTTTATTTTTATTTTTATTGGCATTTAGATGTTAATGATAATTTGGTCTAATTCTCTCTAATTCTTACTTTGTATTAATTAATACTTCTCTCTACATTAGCATCTTGTTAACCACTGGCTAGTATTGGCAGCCATTGGCCACAACAGATATATCTCTTTATTAAAGCCTAACATGTGAAACAATGCAGACCTCCTGTCCTCACTTTTTGAGAAATTCTAAAGGCTAGAAATTCTGATTTTAAAGTTAAAGTATAAATGAATTTATCCTAAAAGAATGATTACTTAACATTTAGAGTGGGCATTATTTTTGGGTTTCCAAAAATTTGCTGTCTTTGGAGCATTTGCTTTTCCTTGGGGACAAAGGTAATTAAAACATAGACACCCCATGTCATTTGGGAGATGCCATTTCTCAGTCAACCACTGCATAGATCGCATTGCTCTTCTCAAGCATCATTTTGAATTATTCTACAAAACACTGAAGTGCGAACAGACTAAGAATAAAACCGAGTCAAGTGTGTGCCAAGTTTGGGCAGTTTATAAACCCACTGGAGCTTGCTATTAACCTGTAGGTTAGCAAACTCACTAGTGGTCTGAGCTGCAAGTTGGGCTGTTTTCTATCTCACTGTAGCCTTTAAGATTCTGGGATCAGACCAGAGCTGTCAGCTTGGGTTAGTGAAACAGAATCCAGCTCCCTCTTCCATGCCTTCAGTTTCTTATGAGGAAATTAGCTATAACCTAAACTATTTATATTTACGTATGCATATCCAGAATTCCTAAACAGAAGGACATTTTCAGAGTGTATAGCAAGATTTTAAAATCACCCTTGGATCATGAGTAGGCCTACTCTTTATATGTTACCATTTTTTCTATTTTACTCTCTTACCATGTAAACTTAATTCTAGAAATATATTTAAAATTCCAGATAACAAATTCAACAACAAAGACAATTTGAAAGGATAGGAAAATATTTACTCTTTTTACTTTATGCTATTGTCACTCAGTCTAGTTTGCATCACTAAAGCTAAATGGCTCTTAACATTGTAGCATAGAAAGACATGCAAACATACAAACATGAAAAGCTGTGCTTACCAATCCTAGAGGAAACATTCAGAATAAATACAGAATTCTTGTGTTCATCCCTCCCAGAAGGAAAGAAATGAAAGCCTTAAAATCCCATGGGATACAGGTTATAAGAGACACAGTTCCGAGATCGAGGATGAAGCTTGGAAATCAGAAGAGGCTTCATAGAAGTAATGTCTTTAGGATGGACTTTTAAGTGATAAATAGGAGTTCATTTAATAAACAAGAGAGAAAGGGTATTTGAGACAGAAGAAATGGCATCTTCAGGATATAGTCCTGCTGCTTAGAATGTGACCTCTGCAGAGAAGGAATTATGAGAGATAAGAATAGGTGTAGGTTGGAGTCAGATCAAGAAGTATGTTTGGGCCTGGCTGGGAAGGTTGAAATTTATGTGTTAAACAATGTCTAGGCAACTGTTATATATTTTTAAATTATATATTTTTCTGATTACATGAGTAATTCATAACTTATAAAAATCTCAAAAGTTTCAAAATAGTTGAGGAAAGGTGAAAATCCACTTTATCATAGCCTCCATTGTTTACACTTTTATATTCATGCAGACTTTTCAATGCTGATTTTATTTTAACGAGAGACCACCTACCATATGTTGTTTTGCAATGTGCTTCCTCTATCAATGAAAAATGGAGATCTTTCCATGTGAGTATATACAGGTCTAACAAATTCAATTTATTGCCCATATAAAATTCTATCTAAAACAATTGTTTAGAAGGGAAGTGGCATGCTCACATTGACTTTGGAAGGGTAAAACTGTCCACAGTGTGAAAGTCAAGGGTGCGGATTGTTCAGAGATCTGGCCTTATTGAACTCTCTCAATTCTTTGTCCCTGATAACTGATATTATTTCTAGAGGGAGACAAATGCCAGCACAGGACTCCTGTTGGGAAAATCCTATCTGGAGGCAATCTAGATTGGGATGCTGCTTTCCAGTGGGCATTGTCTCAAGAACTGAGGGGCAACTTGGTGAATCACAAAGAAAAACCTCTGGCTAGATTTATTATAAATCTTGAAGTATAAGTAAGGTAAGTACAGTAGGTCCTCAGGTTACGTCAGAGATCCGTTCCTACAGCACGACATAATGCGGTTTTTGCTATAAGTCAGAACCCACCTACATAAGCACCTACATCACTCACATGAAGCACATACACAGCAGTAATGAAGTGAAACAGTAAAAAAAATTAAAAAGAAAGATAACAATTCCTGACCTTTACTTGTGGTAAATAAATAATAAAAAACATAAAGCACATATGTACATATGTCGAAATGACAGAATGTTTTTTATATAAATAAATGGGAGATGGCGATGTAACCACGAAACAACGTACGTTGAGTCCTACATAACCCGAGGATTGTCTGTATAGAGAAAAACTCCTCTATATTTTCAATATGAGAGATAGTATTTAGATTAACGGTCTAGGTACAGTGGTTCTCAACTTGTAGGTCGCGACCCCTTTGGGGGTCAATTGACCCTTTCACAGGCGTCGCCTAAGACCATCGGAAAACACATATATAATTACATATTGTTTTTGTGATTAATCACTATGCTTTAATTATGTTCAATTTGTAACAATGAAATTGGGGGTCACAAATGAGGAACTGTATTAAATGGTCGCAGCATTAGGAAGGTTGAGAACCACTGGTCTAGTACAATTTTTAGAGATTGAGTTTAGACCTCATTTCTCTTCATCATGACTTACAATAGAAATGTCTTTGAGACTACTGTTAGCAACAACTGGACTGACAAAATTAAGGTATCATGAGGGTGGAAATAAAGTGAGGGACTCTTTATTCCTGCAAGTATGTGCCTCTCAATGCTCCATCTTATCACATCATGTACCATAGACTAGCATCAGCCCGAGAGGAACCAAATCCTACCAACAGCCATGTGTGTGAGCTTGAAAAAACATCTTTCCCAAACTGAGCCTTCAGATGACTGTAGCCAAGACTTTGACTTCAGCCCATGAGTTAAGCAAAGGACTGAGCTAAAGGACACCTGTATTTCTATCCTACTGAAATGGAGATAATAAATGCTGCTGTTTCAAGCCATTAAATTTTGGGGTAATTTATTACACAGCAATATATAACTCCAATACATACTTCTATTTCCTCTTCCTGCCTAATATCCTCATAGTACACCTTGATTCCAGCTGTTGCTACAACAGCCAGCTTCTCACAGGGGCAAGCTGACAGTGCCTTATCTTAGCTGTACTCTGTTTTTCACTTTGTTCTCAGAAGCTTCTGACACCACAGGTATAGACTCCTGTGGCAACTTGCTCAGGATTGCACACTTATAACCCAATAGTGCAGGGAGGTACCCCTTGTGGGCAACTCTTGACCAATGCAATAGAAACATCTTCCTTCTTCTGTTGTACAGACGAACAGTTCTGGTAGTCTACACAGATCCTCAGAAGACCCCAGTGCAATTGAGCACCAATTCTTCACAGTAGTGATCAACTCAATTATGCATCCTTCATTGACTTTCCCTCCTCTTCTTAGAGGGAAGTTACTTCACAAAATAAACTATCTGCCCTCAAGCCCTCATCTTAAGCTCTGATTTTGGTTGGGAAGTAGAAACCAAAGCTAAGGTATTTTGTCTGCTTTTAGCATGGTGTTGTTACAAGGTCAAGGAGTTGCTAAGATATTGATGGATCTGTTTCTTATATAGTAAAGAGGCAAATTTCTAGCACCTTCCAGTAAACACATACTCTCTTTGACTTAATATTACACAATTCCTCTTATTTCTTATTCATAGCATTTTTCATTTCACAAGCACAAAATCTGTTCAGCCCAACATTTTTCCTGATAGACATTGCTATAATAGCATGTACTCTCAGTCACTACCCAAATACACTATACACTGGGATCAAAGTGCAGTGGCCCAGCTCTGGCTGGGTGGCTCAGTTGGTTGGAGCATCTTCCCAAACACAAAAGATTGTGGGTTTGATTCCCAGTCAGGGCACATACCTAGGTTGTGAGCTCTATCCCTGGTCAGGGTGCATATTGGAGGCAACCAATTGATCTTTCTCTCTCATATCTCTCTCTCTCTCTCTCTCTCTCTCTCTCTCTCTCTCTCTCTCTCTCTCTCTCTCTCTTCTCTCTCTCATCAATACAAACATATCTTCGAGAAAGAATTTTAAAAAATGTCGTGGCCCAACTTGAAATGTTTGCAAAGAATCAGCTTATATAAACCCATGGAGAGCCCATAGCAAATACATTTAAGTTAATTTCATAGTGTGGATTTGGCTCCTAGCTAAGTCTTTTGTCCTTTCTACAGAAATATGAGTAAAAGAAGACCTCAGATTACTGCTAGAATCAGATCTCAGAGCAACCTGGACTCCAGGATGTACAGCTTCCCAAACTATTCTGGTTCCTATAGTTTGTATGTCTGACAGCTCTCTGCAGAAAGGTCAAGTCCTAGATCCTAACCCTGTCATTCTTGCATCAGAATCAGGATTTTCCCCCCCAAAAGCTGTGTGTGTGTGTGTGTGTGAGCATTTTCCAACTGACCTTTCAAGAAATTCCACAGATATAATTTTTAAGAAGAAAAATGTAATGCCTCTATCAGCATTTCCTAATTTAGAAAGAAAATTCGTTTCCATTGAAAATCATTGGCAAAATTTCTTAGGACAATAAAAGAGACTCCTAAGTAAAATGTGTTTATTCTTGGATTACATATTTTCTCCCTTCCTGATTGCATTCTGAGATAAAACTTCTAATTCTCTCCCACAACTCTGCTTAGTTTTTTCTCCCAAACCAAGTTGATTGACTTTCAACACTACTTAATTTTTGTTCCAAAACTAATGAGGAATGAAAGCAGAAGGGAGAATTGGAGAGGTTTCCAAACTAGCTTAAAGAGGCTATTGACATTGCCTCTGAGCATCTCAAAGCAACTTGGGCCTTCTAAAAAATTTAAGTATAAATAAGCAATTTTCACACAACAAACAATCTTGCTATGGAAATTAAATGAGTCACACAATGGCTTGTGGTCATATATAAATGTATTCCTTTCTTATCTTTCTTTGTCTTTTGTCTAAAACACCAAACTCTTTTTTAAAGGGCCAGATATTAAATATGGCTTCTGAACAATATAGTCTCTGTCAAGACTGATCAGTTCTGTCCTTGTAGAGTGAAAATAACCAGAGACAGTATATATACCAGTAAGTGTGGTTTTGTTCTAATAAAACTTTATTTATAAAAACAGGGTCAATATGCCAACTATATTTTTCTAACCCATGGTCTGAATGAGAAACTTAAAGAACTATGGAATGAGATTACATCTTTTTGTTTCTATGAAATCCTTTGTCGCAATGACTCAGCTGACATATTTTAGTTCATTACAATACTAGAGGTTTGATGCATGAAATTCATGCAAGAGTAGGCTTTCCTTCCCCCCGCTGCCAGCACTGGCTTCCCTCTGGCACCCAGGACCCGGGTTTCCCTCACAGCCCTGGCTTCTTCTGGAAAGTTGTCTGGAAGGACATCCTATCTAATTAGCATATTACACTTTTATTATTATTATCGATATCGAAAGAGAGGTCTTTGTGGTACATGTGGAAATAAGTAAATGACTTATAAAACTTCCAGAACAGGAAACACAACTAAAAATAATTAGGGCCTGTCTACACTGATGGATCATCCAAATTCAGCTTCCCAGTGTATCTGCTGTATTTTGAAAGTTCAAGAAAAATGCTGCTCTGTGTAATGGATAGCTGTCTCAAACATAGAAATAAATAACAATGCAATGGCTTATTAGCTTATTCAGATAATGGCTAAATAAAACTATTTCTAAAATAAGTATCTTCTTGACCAAAATAGATATGTCCCAGTCTCACAGTAATCAGTATGCTGTCACACATTCCATGATACATAGCACAACCCAGTACATCTGACATGATATTGACATGCTAAGGTAACATTCAATATTTCTTCCCTCTCAGCTTCATCAAAGGTTTTGTATAAGATCTTTACAAGGTATGTGAGCCTCTGAAATCGTGAGAAGTACTATAAAAATTTTTCTCAGGAGAGCATGCATAACTATCAACAGCTTCTCACAGAACTCCATGATCCCAAAGTAAGAAAAATCATATCATTAATGAATAAATGAAAAAAAAAAACAACAGTTCACTAAACCTACATTTTAGTTCAGCATATAGGATGATTAGAAGGATAGTGAGGAGTAAAAAAATCCAAGTAAAAAAAACATTCTCCATTGAAAACACAAATGCCACCATTATTTGATTCCTTTATGTTCATTATATTTTATTTCAGCTCCATTTTAATTATTTTTTGTGTGTCATGTAACTTGCTTAGAATGGGACTTACATACACACACACACACACACACACACACACACACACACACACACGAATTCTACTTCCATACCAGGATATAAGGAGCTCAAATTAGAGTTGCCAGCTTTAGCAAATGAAAATATAGAACACCCGGTTAAATTTAAATTTTGCACAGGATATGCTTATACTAAAAAATTAATCATTATTTATCTGAAATTCAAATTTAACTGGGTTTCTTATATTTTATTTGGCAAGCTTAGCTAGAGGCAATATCACACCCAACCATACAATGAAAAAGAGCTAAACTAGCTTCAAATTCACGATATTTTTTGAACCCATCAGAAAACTGAAGTTGTAGAATAATTGGCTCACAATTTGAGGAGAAACAGACATCTATTGGAAGGAAGGACATGTAAGCGCTCACTCAGGTTAAAAGAAATTGAACACCAGTAAGATTTCAGTTAGAATAATTGAGGAATTGGTAAAGGCTAAGGCAGGATTGGAAGGACAGTATGAGACCACTGGGAGCAACAGAAATTAAGAGAGTTCATACCCACAACTTTTCTTTTTCTACAACACCAAGAAAAAAGTTTAAATAACAAGTAACAAGACTACCGTGGGAGAGGTACATCAGAGGAGCAAGAATATGCAGAGACCCTCTCTGAGGCAAAGGAGAAAAAAAGACAAAATGCAGGGCCAAACAGACATTGCTCTCCAAAAGAACTCCCACCTAAGAGCCAGACATCCCTAAGAAATTTGAACCTGTGGAGCATTGAGGGTAACAAGAGCAATATTAAACCTCAGAGCCAGCCCAACTGCTCGCTGAATTAACTCCAAACCCCACACCAAACACCTAATGAGAAGAAAGGTATATCTTTTTCCAGGCACAAAAACTATTTACCTCAGTCTTTCTAACCCAATACAAGACACCGGTTTTCAAAAAATATTATGAGGTCTATGCAAGAAAAGAAAGATGACACAAAGCAAAACAACCATCTGAACCAGATTTGGCTATGGGAACGTAGATGGAACCCAGATGGTTCCCAGTTTTAAAATAATGATGATTAATATGTTTAAAGGTCTAAAGAAAAAAGTGGGCAACATGCAAGACCAGATAAGTAATTTCATCAGAGAGATAAAGAATCAAATGAAGTTGCTAAAAGTAAAAAGCACAGTGATGAAATTAAATGATAATTTTGACGGGCTCACCAGTATATTAACTCTATCAAAAAAAAGCACCAGTTAACTTAAAGAGAAGTCAACAGAAATTACCCAAAGTGAAATACTAAGAGAAAAAAAAGAGTGAAAAATAAACCAAGATATTCAAGAGCTGTAGGACATTATCAAATGTTTATATCATGCATGTAATTGGAATTCTTAAAGGAGCAGAGAAAACAGGGTAGAAGAAATGTTTGAAAAAAAGTGGCCGAGTTTCTCCAAATTGATGGCAGATACCAAGTACAAGATGATCAGAGAAAACTAAGCAAGATAGACAAACACACACCTTCAAATGCCATATTCAAACTGCTGAAAACAAAAGACAAATGTAAAATTTTGAAAGCAACTAGAAGAAAAAGAGATTATATACAAAGAAAGAAAGGTAAGCATGACAATAGATTTCTCATCAGAAACCAATAAATCAGAAGACAAAGACATCTTTAAAGTGATGAAGTGGGAGCTGGGGGTAGAGACTACCAACCCCAGAATTCTATTGCTTCTGAAAATAACTTTCAAAACTGAAGAAGAAAATAAAGAGTTTCTCAAACAAATAAAAAATTATTGAATTCATTGCCTGCAGACCTACTCCACAAGAAATGTGAAAGGATGTCCCCTCAGACAGAAGTAATATGATATCAGACTGAAACTTGGGTATACAAAAAGAACAAAGAACACAAAAGACTGGGAAAAATCTGCAAGTTATATATATGATCATTAACTTATATCCAGAATATATAACGAACACTCAAAACACAATAAAAAGAAAACATACAACCCAATTTAAAAAATGAAGACGTTTCTTAACAGATGCTTCAGAACAGAGACACAAATAAGCATATGAAAAAGTGCTCAACATCAGTAGTCATTAGGAAAATGTTCATTCAAACCACAATAAGATAGCAATACACAGAATGGCTAATATTAGGAAACACTGGGTTAAGTTCTGAGACTCTGCAAATCTTCTGTAAGTATGATTTAAAAATAAAAAAAGTTACAAAAAAAGGCATGGGACCATTTTCCACTGTCAAAACTCTAGTAAAAAAAGAAACATGGTTATGTGTAGGGAGGACATAAGAAGAAAGAGGACACCATTACAAGTGCTAAAGACAATCTTTGGCCAGGGAGGGCCCTTGTTAACTGGCACTTGAAGAAAACCAGAATATGTCAACCAAAAATAACCCTCTTTGACCTAAAAATTATTTTGAGCTAAAGGCAATTAAGCAGCAGAAAATGTAGAAAAAAAGGGGAAAAAACACCTTCCTCTTTTTCTGCCCAAATGCAAGATACAAATTCTCCTTTAACTGGAGACAGACTTATCAGCCCAGAGATGGCACCAGAACAATCTGCCCACAAATCTAATTCTGCTAGTTTCCTGCCATATATTTACCTTCCCATAATTTCCCACCTTTGAAAGCCTAAAACTGCCTTTTTTGTCCTGTCATTTTTCTGCAAATTTATTATTGTGTTATTTCTGTTGAAGATGCTATTTACACTGAACTTCAAAGCTGCCATTTTTAGTTGTTTTCGGTTTAGCAACTTCTGATGCACGCAGCAGGAGTCAATAAATGTTTTCTCTTGTAAATCTGTCTTTTTGTTAAAGAGCCCCAGCTAAAAACTTAGATGAGTATAGGTAAAGGTTTGCCTCCCCTGCACCCTCAGGGATGCAAAGATATCCTAGTGATTCTAGCTGATAACACAAGTATATTCAGTGCAATTACAAACCTATAAGCTTTGGCAATCACATCTTACTTGCTATAAATGATTCAAGACTCATGTGATGAGTTTTCTTTAGTTGTTTTCTGTAACATTCTCATTAGAGTATGAGAAAAATGGAGAAGAAAGCAAGGAGTTTCTCAGGAAATAAACTATCTGTAAATTTAAGTTATCATGTTCAGATCTGGTTTATGATAATGTCCAATAATGAAACACACTTATGTTAAAAAGTGGGCTATTTTGGTGGTGATTGTGCCTGTCTTAATGACTACTTCTACTTGCAGTATGGACATTTCTCCCTTTCATTTAAGACAATTCTAAGACCCCACCAGGCAGATGTTGATTTGAGGCTTCATGTAGATGTGGCTTCACTGATTGGGCCTTGGTAAGCTCACCTCCTAAACATTATTATTCTTCAGTTGTAGAGTCTTTTTAAGAAAAATTAAAACTGTTAAGGAATACTCTAGGATTCAGACCTGAGTGTTCAAAAATCCTTGTCAAGTGTTCTCACATATAACCACACAACATCTGGTGAATTTCTCAGAAAACGTTGGCCTAAATAGCCTTTGAATGCAGTTCATGATTCTATCAATTAAATTTAAAATAACCAAAAATATGACTTAAAATTTCCTTCACTCATCTCCACACTCGACCACTTCTTAGGAAGCCAAATACAACCTTCTTTTTGGCTGGTGAACCACACCTCAAAACCACATTTCTGCAAATGTATCAAAAGGAGATCTATGTGAAGGAGTTCTAGCAAGTGCTCCAAAGAATACTTCTCCACCTGGGATAAATATGTAGAAAATCCCTCTTTGCTTTTTTGAATCAGTTGGGCTTTTTTGGAGGCAAAAAGTTGGCTGTATATTACTCTTCTCTATAAGTTAGTTGCTCTAGCACTGCAAATAAAAATTATACCCCAAGAACTACACTTCTCCTTTCATCATCCATTTTTCTCTGCAGCAATGTACAGAGGAACAATCTGAATGATCAAGTATTCAGAGGTATTTCTCATCCTTCTTAGCCCATTTAATTGGCTTAAAATGAATGGGACAATGCTTCACCTGTATATCAATATGACTGCAACCACTTTCCAGCAGCTTTGCTGCTCCAGACAAGGAAAAGAGCCTCCATCCTTGGCAAGTCATTGTCTGACCACAGGTTCCTTTGTCCATTATCTGTGCTTTACCATAAGCTTAGAAGAACATCAAGTCAGTTCTCTCCTTTGGCCCCATATCCCCTTTCAATTCCCCTTCACAAGAGAAGCACATATTCAGAGAGAGGGACTGCCTTTGGGTGTGTCCTTTTGTGTGAAGTAGACACTTTCCCCGAGATAAAGCGGTAGGAGCAGCCAATCTCAAGGGCAGGGGCCATAGCTATCTCTCTCAACACATGGTGTTTGTTCATTTCCCAGACTCTCCCCTTGGATTAGGAGAACCTCGAGATCATGTCTTAGTGTCATCCATCTGACCCAGAATAAATGTTTGGTACATTTTAAAAATTACTTAACAGTACTGTTTAATCTTTGCTACTAACAGCAAATAAATAAATAAATACATAAATAAATAAGTAAATACCCAACAAACAAGCAAAAAACAAAGACATGCCGAAACCGGTTTGGCTCAGTGGATAGAGCGTCGGCCTGCGGACTGAAAGGTCCCAGGTTCGATTCCGGTCAAGGGCATGTACCTGGGTTGCGGGCACATCCCCAGTAGGAGATGTGCAGGAGGCGGCTGATCGATGTTTCTCTCCCATCGATGTTTCTAACTCTCTATCTCTCTCCCTTCCTCTCTGTAAAAAATCAATAAAATATATTTAAAAAACAAACAAACAAACAAACAAAAAAAACAAAGACAAACTAATTAGGGTTTTCTACACTGGAGATTAATAATAATGACCATTTGGTTCTTTGGGAACATTTCATTTAGATATATGAACTATATTAGCTGTACACAAGAACCTGAAATCCAACGATGGAACAGAATCAAGAAAACTAAGCCTGAGGAAGTTCTGATTCTTGTAAGCAAGACAATTTTTAATGAGCTACATACCCCATAACAGCTGATTTGGCCAATTCTCTTTTTCAGCCTGCACTTTGGGCATGATGAACTTAGCTTTTAGCCTGGACATAACAGCAAAATTAGCAGTACTTAAAAAGTAATTATCCAATTAAACTTGGGCATCCTTGGTCTTTGAAAACAAGAAATGAACTCATAAGCAAGGGTGAGTCGTAATTTGGTTTTGTTGGAGACCAGGAAAAAATAGAACCTGAATGCTGAAGCTCTCCATCCATAAATGTACTCATTTATTGGCTCCCTCTAGAAACCTAGTATCCACCGACTGAAAATCTAGTGAACAAGTTAATATCTCTGTGATGTGTGCAATTCTTTAATGCCTATCATCCATTGAGTACATTTTACTTGGCTTCTTTAACAGTCAGAGAAAGAATAATACCAAGAACTCCACAGCTGCTTCTGCATGAGGCAAGAGTTTTCCATCTATACTGTAGTCTTTGGCCCCCAAATCGCTTCTTACACTTCACAGTGCATGTCTGCATAGCAAGAAGGAAAGGGAGTTGGAACTACATGGGGCCACATGAGAATGGAATTGCTTCTCTTGGCTCTAGGTGCTAGGCAATCTAAGAAACTACTCCCTGGGATGTGCCAACAGTTTTTATTGACTTCAAGATCTTAAGGCTAGAACAGCCAAAGTCAAGGTGGATGTTCTTAACATCTTGACATCTACGGCCCAGCCCAGGAGCTGCCAATAGGCCTTTGAGGGAATTGCTAAGGCACTCTCATTCCCTTCTCTCTAAGAGACACTGAGGGACCGTATACTGTAGTGGTTAATGGCTTTGAGGTCAGGCAGACTTTAATTTAACTCTCAGCTCTGCCACGATCTAACCTATACAGAAGCTTTTCTGAGTCTCCGGTTCTCTATCTGTAAAATGGAAATGAGAATACTAAACCTTATAGGCTTCCTTGGGGAAGCAGGAGGGATTGAAAAGAGAGTAAAAGAACCAAAAAACAAAGCCAGCACACAGTAAGCTCTCAATGAATAGTAGCTATTATTATAGCTATTTTCCTCTTTCTCTCTTTGCATTCCTCCCAGTTCTTTCCCCTTTCTCCTTCCTCTTTACATGCCAGCCTGGCCACTGACTTAGGCTTACCAGAGACATCTAAGAAAACCCATCGCCCCTGCACAGGCAGCATCTCTGCCTGGAGTCTGCACTGACTCTCATTTAAGGCTGTTAGTTTCTCTACATCAGGATGGCTTTTCTCAATTTGTAATCATCAGTCAAGTGTGTTTTCCTGTTCAAAGGGCCTGCCTTTATACTGTTAATTGAAGTTTGCTTTCCACCTAACACAGCGATTCTCAACCTGCGGGTCGCAGCCCCTTTGGGGGTCAAAGGACCCTTTCACAGGGGTCGCCTAAGACCATCCTGCATATCAGATATTTACATTAGGATTCATAACAGTAGCAACATTACAGTTATGAAGTAGCAACGAAAATAATTTTATGGTTGGGTCACAACATGAGGAACTGTATTTAAAGGGCCAGAAGGTTGAGAACCACTGACCTATAGTATTCTCTTTAACAATTAGCTTACAGTGATGTGCACTGTCCCACCTCCAAGTCATTCCAAGTAATAGGATGTTGAAAATTAGAAAGTTTTAATTTTTTTTATATATGTCTCCTTCTCCCCCACCACCATTGACCTCTCCCTGGCCACTCCCACCCCCCAGCATATGCCTTTGCCCCCCTAGTGTCTGTGTCCATTGGTTATGCTTATACGCTTGCACACAAGTCCTTGGGTTGATCTCTTATCTCCCCCACTGCCTTCCCTGAAAGTTTTAATTTTTGTATTGATGCTGAATTTTTGAAAATAATTCTTTACTGTTGAAAGTTTTTTCCCTTTTATTCCTCACTGATCCCCTTCAGCCTGCTCTCATTCCCCCATCCCTGCCCCAGGCCTTCAGTACCCTATTGTCTGTGTCCATTGGTTATGCATATGTACATTAGAGGTCTTTGGTTGATTATCTCCCACCCACCCACTCTCCCTAGCTTGCCCTCCAAGATTCCATACTCCGTTCCATGCTTGCATGGGTTTGGATCCACTCTGTTCATCAGTTTACATTGTTACTTAGATTACACATATGAGTGTGATGATGTGATACTTGTCTTTCTCTGACTTATTTCACTTAGCATGATAATCTCCAGGTCCCTCCATGCTGTCTCAAAAGGTAAGAGATTCTTCTTTTTTACTGTTGCATAGTATTCCATAGTATAAATGTACCACAGCTTTTTTATCCACTCATCTACTGATGGGCATTTAGCTATTGTAAATTGTGAAGCTATGAACATAGGATTGCATACATTCTTTCTGATTGGTGCTTTGGGTTTCTTAGGATATATTCCTAGAAGTGGGGTTTCTTAGGATATATTCCTAGAAGTGGGATCACTGGGCCAAATGGCAGATCCATATTTAATTTTTTTGAGGAAACTCCATACTGTTTTACATAATGATTGCACCAGTCTACATTCCCACCAGCAGTGTATTAGGGTTCCCTATTCTCCACTTTCTTGTCAGTGCTTGTCATTTGTTGATTTGTTGATGGCAGCCATTCTGACAGATGTGATATGGTACCTCATTGTCATTTTTATTTGCATCTCTTGGATGATTAATGACTTTGAGCAATTTTTCGTAAGTCTCAGCCATCTGTATGTCCTCTTTAGAGAAGTATCTATTTAGGTCCTTTGCCCATTTTTTTATTAGATTGTTTGTCTTCCTTTTGTTAAGTTGTATTAGTTCCTTATATATTTTGGGTATTAACCCTTTATCAGATGTATCATTGTCAAAAATGTTCTCCCATACAGTGGGCTCTCTTTTTATTTTGTTGATGGTATCTTTTGCCGTGCAGAGCCTTTTATTTTGATGTAGTCCCATTTGTTTATTTTCTCCTTAGTTTCCTTGGCCTTAGGAGATGTATCTGTAAACATTGCTATGAGAGATGTCTGAGATTTTGCTGCCTATGGTTTCTTCTAGGATTTTTATGGTTTCATGACTTACATTTAAGTCTTTTATCCATTTTGAGTTTATTCTTGTGTATGGTGTGAGTTGGTGGCATAGTTTCATTTTTTTGCATGTATCTGTCTAATTTTTATAGCACCATTTATTGAAGAGACTGTTTTGACTCCATTGTATGCTCTTGCCTCCTTTGTCAAGTATTAATTGATCATAATGGCTTGGGTCGATTTCTGAGTTCTTTGTTCTGTTCCATTGGTCTATCTGCCAATTCTATGTGATTTTAAGTATTGTGATTTCTCAAACTTTGTTTTTCTTTCTCAAAATTGCTGATGATGAATTTTTATTTATTCTTTGACCTTTTATTTAGAAACACTTTAACACTTACAAAAAAAGTTTCAAGATTTAGAATAATATAGAACAGACTTGCATATCCTTTAGCCAGATTCAATTATTGATAACATTTTGTACCATTTGCTTTATCATTTGTTCTCATTGTGGTCTGAATGTTTGTGTCCTCACAAAATTCCCATGTTGAAATCTAAACTCCTAGGGCTATGGTATTAAGGTTGGGCCCTTTGGGAGGTGATAAGGTCATAAGGGCATAACCCTTAAGAATAGGATTTGTGTCCTTATAATAGAGGCCTGAGATTGCTCCCTTGTCCCTTTCACCATGTGAGGTTACAATGAGATGTTGGCTCTCACCAGACACCAAATCTGTCAGTGCCAAGATCATGGACTTCCCAGTCTCCAGAACTGTGAGGGAAAAAAATGTTTGTGTCTATATGTCTCCTACTTTATAGTATTTTTGTTTAGCAGCCTGCTCAGAATAAAGCTCTGGGTGCGAGTATGTGTTTGTATCTATATATGTGAGTGTATTTATATATATTTATATAATACCAAATTATGTATAAAAATAGGTAAATATTTTTCCTACGCAATTCGAAAGTAAGGTGCATACACTATGAAATAAATAAAACAAAATATTCCTCAATTCTATTATTTTGTATCTCAGAAATAAGGTTAATGGGCATATTTGCATGGAATCTGTGAATTTACTGACATGCATTAAGAATGATGTAATTTCTTCAAAAGTTTAAGGTTTTTAGAGAACACTTTTCTGATATTAATTTTTTCAAAGGATCTTTCTATGAAATTTTAAGAAGTGGTGTTCACAACCCTTTAAATATACTTTACTTGTGTTCCAGTTTTTTTTTTTTTAAATCAGAGGCACACTTATTAAATAACTGCTATGACAGAGAAATATTCAATTGCCAAAGATATCAAAGATGTTGAAATCAGTAGTATGATTTTTGTTATAGGTTCTAACAGCTGCCTTGTCGGGTCTTTCTTTGGAAGAAAGGCTTCTAATGAGAAATGCTAAGCATGTGCTCCCTCCTCTAACATCCAGCACTTCCTCTCATGCCCTCCTCCTCCCTCTCCTGAGGAATGCAAAGAAGATCTGCACAATCTGCACTGAGGGTTTGCAGTTGCAGTCTGAATACTCATCCACATTGCAACCCAGACTCATGCCCACCCTCCCCTCATGATTGCCCTGGAATTCATACTCTCTGAGTGAGCAACTCCTAATGAAGACCTGCCCAACTGTTGTACATAGCGACTTGGACGAGAGCCAGTGAGACAGCACTAAGGGCTTATAAATGTGAGTGTAAACCTAAACAGGCCAGTGAAACACAGAACACTTTCTCAGTCCCACCCAGATTGCAAACATTGATTTAGAGGTTTCCACCAAAAGCAATATTTTGCCATGACCTAAGATACTTGGCTGTCATGGACTGTACACAAAAGATAAAGGGAGATGTCATCCCTGATGTGTGGTTGGGGGAATATATTCTCTCCCTATAGCCTATGGGTAATAGTTAACACTTATTACATACTAATCTGTGTCAGCTACTATTCTAAGGGGGTTTTACATGGATTAAGTCCTCCATTGAGTAACTGGCCCATATTCACACAGCAATACAATTAAATGTCTCTAATACTTTCCAAAGGAAGGTAATATGGACTGAATGGTTGTGTTCTCCTCCCCCATGAATATGTTGACATTTTAACCCCCAATGTGATGGCACTTGGAGGTGAAGCCTTTGGTAGGTGATTGGGTTTGAATAAGGACATGCGGGTAGAGCCCCCATGATGGGATTGGGACCCTTCTAAGGGGAAGAAGGAATCAGAGCTCTCTCTGCCATGTGAACATACAGTGAGAAAGCATGATCTCAGACTTCCAGCCTCCAGAACTGTGAGAAATAAATGTTTGCTGTTTAAGCCATCCAGTCTGTAGTATTCTGTTACAGTGGCCCAAGTGACTGAGACAGAAAGTAAATATCAAGCACTTGTGCATTAGCCTTCCCAGTTACAGACACGGGAGTCTGAAGGGACTCATCGGAGCCTATAGAGACTCAAAGACAACAGGCTTTGAGAGAGAGTCTTGATAAAAATTAACAATATCTCCCTCTATGTATAATTCTTACTGTTTTTCTGAAGTCTATGGGTGTGATGAAAGGAAAGAATAAAAGATTATAGGGGCAGGTGAGTCCATTTGCCAGAAGGAATACTGAGGCCAGAGGGACATACTGATATGCCTGTGAGCATTTACTAACTTTTATTTCAATTTTTTCCTGAGTGGAGTGATATCAAATGAAATCATAATCACTGAATATTTTATTCTCTTTGCTTTTCCCTTTAAAAGCCATTGTATTCCCTTTAATTGTCATTGCATTCTTGTTTAGTGTTCATAAAAGAACTACAGGAATAAGAAACATGATTGAAGAAGCAGAATAAGAAAATAAAAGCCTCATAACAGAGATTTATATTATTCTTAAATTAATTTCTTAATTATTGGAGTCAGTGACTTTTATAATGCCTTATCTCTTTTCTTTAAGATTTTTGAGGTTTGTAACTTGTGGGATTGAATGTTTTCTAACCATAAAAGTAGCAATTATTTTTTAATGCCTACAGTGTAAATAATAATCTAAACACTAGTTGGAGTCAAAATGGAGATTTCAAACTTACACTCTAGATATGCCCACTGGCATATTTCTTTTGGCTTTCATTGTTTTTCGCAAAAAAAAAAAAAAAAGCCCCACAAAAACTTGAATCATTATTTTAATGTCAGAAATTCTTGCATAATAACCTAGATTTCTATTCTCTTGCCTAAAAATCCAGACTACAACATTATCCTATTGTGACAATCAAGCTAAGCTGAGTAATGGCCATGCCCTAGTAAAAAACTTCTATTGTTCAGTTAGAAGGGCCTGCGCTGCCATTGAGCTGGGTGTGGGAGGCGGGAAAAGAAGGGAAAAGAGAGGAACGGCAATCAGGCCTATGCACCCTAATTTGCCTGGGCAGTGGAGTTGGAGAGTGAATGAGCTCATAGAGAGAAGGAAATAAAATCAGCAAACAAAAGATATATTAAACAAAATGTTAGGAAGCGTTCTCATGTATGGACAAGGAAAAAAAAAGGCAAGGAAGACAGATACTGGGCATTCAGGGAGAGGGTGAAGATTTTTTTCTTTCCCATGAAAATTGCAACCAAGTCAGATCTCCTGTCTATAAATGAGACTAAAAATAGATTGGAGAGAAGTAAATAAACTGATAATACGTTTAGAGCCCAGGAACAGTACCTGACACACAGTGTTTAATAAATATTGACAGTCACCGCCATCATCATTATCTCATAGGAAGAAAGACAAGGGAAATTGAACAAATTGAACTTTCCACCATGTAGCTTTACATAAACACATCTATGTGTTTAGAAATGTTGCCATTTTGTATTTAAACACTGACGACAAGTTCTTAGTTTAATAATGTAATCTACTATGGGTGTTTCACAACTCAAACAGTATATTTTAGCTACTTACTACACAATATATGCAATTGAATTTGCAATCTTTCTTCAGCCCACTAATTCTCCCCACCCACTAGCCAAAAAAAAATCTAGTTATTTAGTGAGAAACTTCTGTTCATGTGACATACAGTATTCCTTGTCACTCTGCTGTACTGAATAAATGGTGGTTCCTTTCAGTACACAGTACCAATTATCTATGGAAACCATATTTACATGCCATGGTAAACATGGACTATTCTGAGGAACTAATTTAATAAATACTGTGGCCTGTGGGATTTCATATAAAATTACAACAACAGAAGGAAATCTCTACAGCTTTTATCTAAATTTCAAGGAGGAGAGGGATTTAAAAGTCCTTTCACAGAACACTTGATCAAGATTCAGAAAATGGAAAATCATTTTTAAATTAAATTTAACTAAAGTAAAACTGCCTGTTATAATTTATTCTTTTAAAAACAGATTTAAGCTAAGAGAAACAATGAATTAGATATTCCATATATGCATCTAATCACACATTTAATTTCATATTGGTGATCAAAATAATAAAATTATTTGTCCAATAGTAATTACACTTATTTTTAGGCAAAACTAATTTCAAATGCATCATTTATTCATGCACAATAAAATATAGCAGAACACCTATTTAAATGTAAATGGTTTTAAAGTTATCTAACATCAATCTCTCTCTTTTTTAAATCCTCACCTGAAGGGAATATGTTATATATATATATATATATATATATATATATATATATATATATATATAGAGAGAGAGAGAGAGAGAGAGAGAGAGAGAGAGAGAGAGAGACATCGATCTGCTGCTTCCTCCTGCACACATCCCCACCAGGATCGAACCTGAAACTTAATTATGTGCCCTGACCTGAAATTGAACCTGCAACTTTTGGGTATAGGGACAACGCTCAACCAGTTCAGCCACCTGGCCAGGGCAAGGCATTCACTTTAAAACAAGTTAAGACTTCAGCTTGGTCTCCTTAAGTGTAGCAGATTTTCAGACTTGGAGATAGTCTTGAATAATTAAGCAAGCTCTCATAAAAATGGATAGCCTTGAAAAAAGAACTATGAGTTAAAATCACACAATTACATCATTCTTTGTTCTCCAAGGTATTATGACAGGGAATTGTGAGAAATAATGGAAGGACGTAGGAGTTCAGGCACATATACTTGTGTGCATTGATAAACTCAAAAATTGTATTTGTGGGTAAAATAGCTACACTGCACATGCCCCTGGAGTTTATTCATAAAAATCTCCAGGAAACTTCAAAGAGGTCTCTTTTCATATAATTTCCCTAGTTGTTTAAAGTTGATAAGGACCTGTTCTCATCTGAATACGAATTTGCTGTTGCTGTGAAAAGTTGTTGTATTTACTTCTATGTATTACCATAAAGAGGGAGGAAAGAACCTATAATCTGCTGAGAGGAACTATTAGGGTATGATTGCTAAATGACCCCCTCAGCATTTTTCCATTTCCCAACATATCATTACATTGAGTAGCATTTTAGGATAATTGGGAGACAGACGCACAGCCTCTCAGAGTCTCCTTGCAGAATTAACAGCAAAACATTATCTGTGGTCAATCCATTCCACCCATCATCTTCCGACATAATTATGGATAGCTTGCCCCAAAGCCACAAGGGCAGCTCCTGGACCACAGGCACGTTGGGGAAGTGTATTCATCTATGATCCCCGAATGACACTGACATAGGGAGAGCTTGTCATCCTGGTCATTAAGGTTCTCATTGGGAAGAGCTAGATTTCATGGGAATGAGGAGGTAAGAGTGGGAAGGTAACATCTCCTGAATGTAAAGGAGAAATAAACTCCTCTACCTCCTGGTCTATTTGTGCAGAAGAAGTAGACCTTTATCCAATCTGAACGGCCTGGAGCTGTATAACGTGTACACGTACCATGATCAGAAAAGAGAAAGGGACTTCCTTCACTAAGGAAGCATCACAGAAAAGCCTTTGCACATCTGTGACAAGTGCTTCCTTTGTGAGAGTGCCAGCAGTGTGGTGTTTCCACCAATTCCTATAAAGATGAATTAATGAAACCTAGACAAATGATTTAATCAGGCTATTGGGTCTGATGGCCCCACTATACAGCACATGGCAACCAATTTCTGCTTTTGTATAACCTAAAAAGTGAAAAAGAGAAAAAAAAATTAAATTTCAGTGCCTTTTCATGACATTTTTTGTATGTCCATGACACTTTCTGCACATGCTCGGATCACTTCCATGAAAGCAATATTCTACTCACACAGAGTATGTAAAACACATTGCTCTGTTTTTAATCAAATGGCCACTGCTAAACAATTAGTGATTATCTAATAACATGATTTCTTGGCTCAATGCAATTCAGTTTAATTGAATTGGAACTCAGCCCTCCTTTTATTCACAGAACTTTCATAGTGTCCCAAACAAATTCAATGGCAATTTATTTCACAGTCCTTTCAAGTGTTCAGAACATATTTTAAAATATTTTCTGAAGTCGAGAATATTCTACAATGCCAACCAAATACCTTTAGGCTGAGAACCTCAAAATCACTCTGCAATACAAATGCTAAGCAGAGGAGGCACCCAACCTTTAAACCAGCCAGCTCTGAGTAGTCTCCAGCTAAAATACTATGTGACCCTATGAAGAGATGTAGATATATATGTAATATATAATTTCCTACAGCCTCAAAATCCCTTAAAATGTGATTGGTGGTGCTCATGCTTCCCATAGCATAGAGGAAAATCCGTGGGACTGTTTAACTGCCTTTGATATATGCTTGCCTAAAAAAAACTTCTTATTCTAATACGATTAAGACACTCTTTCAGAGTGAAGGTTTTAAGCTTTAGACTGTCAGAAATATCATTATATACAGTTCAAGGAACAAGTGTCCAAGAAGTCACAATAGTTGTCCTCTCACATTTGAATGGGCAAGAAAGGTTAGATTTTCTAGTTTTGATCCCAGGGACTTGAACAAAGGTCAACTATCAAAGTGATGGGGAGACAAATCTGATCTCAAAATTGAAAAAAATTTTCCAACAGCTAAAACTGTCCAAAAGGAGAGTGAGTTGACTTCTTGAAGTGGCGTGTGTGTGTGCGCACTCACGCGAGCGTATTCAGGTATAACTGAAAACACACTTAGGATGGAGAGAGGGCAGATGTAGTATTTATCCATTCCTTGAGCTTTTCTTGAGAACCTGCTCAGGGCCAATTACTGCCTGGACAAAGTGTCTTTGAGATCTTTTGTACTGAAGGAGTCCCTCAGAAAATACATGCTAAGAATTTCAATGAATGTTTTTCTCTTTCCCCAGTTTCTAAGGAAATTTACCCCAAATATCAGTAGAGAATTCAAGAGATCAAAATATTTATTTTAAACCCCAGAAGGACACATAGCAGTCAATGGTATCAATTAGTCTGAATAGAAATCTGTGTTGAATATGTTGCTTCTCTGTCTCTGTCTTTATCTGTCTCTGTGTCTGTGTCTTTCTCTCTTCATTCTATGTTTACATTGATGAATCAATTACATTATAACAAATGTATAATATGTAATAAAAATTCCCATGTAATATTTACTTACAATTGTCTTTGTTTTAACTTTGTTTATTGTTTTCATTAAATAAGAGTTTCTCTTTCAAAATTTAGTGATTGAGAAAATTAAAAAAATAGCTTTAAATATTATTTTTAAAAGCATTAAAAACTATAATCATGAAAACTTTATGTTCATCTTTAAAAGTTGTTCCTAGGTATAGGTAATATATTGAGGCTTCACATTGTAGAAAACCTTTCAATGAATATCCTTTTAATGTATATTTTATGAAACAAGGGAACTGCAAAGCTAGAACTTGTTCTAGACCAATTTATCATCTTATATCATGACCTGGGAGAGCTTGTGCTTTTAGGTTAATATCTCAGATCTCAGAGGCCCCATGCAATGAAAAACAGGGACTGTGATTTTAAAATTTCTAAACAATGACAATGGTTAATGCACTGACAGTTTGTCCTTGGGGAGACTGAAAGTAGAGAATAATTTGAGTAATGTAACCTCTTTTCTCAGTTACACAAATGACAAAATATATGATTTGAGATGTTTCTTACATTCAGGTTCCCATTCTGTGAACTCCTCTCTTTAATACTACACCAGAGTGTTATAGGACAGTGCATTCAAAAGAGCTTTGTAAAGAAATCAATGTGTCAAAGACTCCTGATTTGAATGTTTATGAATGGAACTCTTCTTTATTTTTATCTGTAATATGACTTATTAAAGAATTGAAAGGATATTGAAAAATATTAATGGAATATAAAATAAAATGATAGAGATGATCAATAAAAGTATAAATCATTCTGACATCAAGAAGCAAACAGTAAAAAACATTCATGAAATCAAAAGCAATTTATAAAGAGGAAGGGAAAAATTTCAAATGAAGCAATGAGTAGATCTTCAGATCATTTGATAATATTATATAGAAGGATAACCTATGGATACATTGAAAAAATATTTAAATTGGTTGCTAATTTGACCCAAAATTCGGACATTAATATATTTAATACAAAACTCCTAACATGCTACTACAACAAGACCATTAGAGAAAACAGAACTGTAAGATAATAAATGTGTGTTATTTTATTAAATATATTTTATTAATGTTTTACAGACAGGAAGGGAGAGGACTAGAAAGTTAGAAACATTGATGAGAGAGAAACATCGACCAGCTGCCTCCTGCACACCCCCCAGTGGGGATGTGCCCTCAACCAAGGTACATGCTCTTGACTGGAATCGAACCTGGGACCCCCCAGTCTGCAGGCCGATGCTCTATCCACTGAGCCAAACCAGTCAGGGCTTAATGTGTGTTATTTTAAACCACCAACTTTGTAGTAACTTGTTTGGCAGCAATTGGAAACTAATTGACCTATTAAGAAATAACAGTGGCCTAAATTAGAGTAGTGGTAGTCATGTGGAGAGAAGTAGATATATTCCAGAGATTTTTACAGAATAAATTTGATCAAAATTGGTTGTAGTTTTAAAATGGAAATTTATAAAAGAGAAAAGGGGCATGTAGAAGAGCTTGGATGTCGCCAAGATTTCTAGCTTGGGAAGGAAGGTTGTTGGCATGATTCTCTGAAGTAAGACATGTTGTGGGAGGGTTTAATTTGCGAGGGGAAGTCCATGATGCAGGTGTACTCTTGTGACACCTCTATCATGAGATCAAGCAGAGATGTCTAACAAGTAACTAACTGGAAATCAGGAGAAGCATGCTATCAGGAAATGTGGATCTGGACTCTGAGAGCACACAGAGATAATAAAGGAGGCCACTGTTGCAGATAAAATTTACGTGTGTGTGTGTGTGTGTGTGTGTGTGTGTGTGTGTGTGTGTGTGTGTCAAATGATAAAAGAAGAGGGTTCATGAAGAGTCCTGAGGAACTGGAACCTTTAAGGTCCAAATAGAGAAAGTGATGCTGAGAAGGGAGACTGAGAATAGTAGTGTGAGGGGAGAGCAAGCTTAAGGAACTGAACATCATCTCTTGGAAATAGGCACTTAGGCCTTGGAGTCCTGCACCAGAGCAGTTGTGACAAAGTTATGGGATTAGAAGTTCTATTGGAGTTGATTGAGGAATGAGTGGGAGGTGAAAAGGTGGTGAAGACAACTGTTCCAAGAAGACTGAAGATGGATAGAAGGGCTAGTGTTTTCCAGGTGGCAGGAATAATACTAGCTATGCTTTGGAATAAATAATAAAAATAGTGTGTGAGTGTGGCCATGAAAAATGGGCCAGGTGAGAACACTAACTACTTAGGAGATGAGTTAAAAGGATGGAGTGTGAATGTCTTTGAATACCACAAATCCAATAAGTTAGGACTGGACTGTATCATTATGCTTCACACATACAGGAGTGAAGCATAACTTATTGCTTTATCCAAAAGTAACACTATGGTTTAGAATCTGTCTGCCAGCTCAGTGAGTAATTAAATAGAATTCTGGGCTCTGAATTCTACATTTATGCACCTCTTTGCTTTCCTCACCTAGAGAGTGTAGAAAACACAATCTCCAGGTTCTCTCATGCCATGGGAGAAACAACCTCAGAGCTAACACAGAAACTCAGATTAGCGTGTAAAATATTCTGTTTGTTTCCATCTGAATAAATAGCAGAACCTTAAAACCCCAAAACTGTTTCTAACTTATAAAAAAAAGAGCCTACTATTGGCAGAAAAGCTTCTAGACCTCACTTTTTTTCTACACAATGGCATGATGTTTCTGCTTTCTTTCTCCATCAATATGTGATTTAATGTAACAGGTACCATTAAAAACTGCAACATTTATTTGACTATAACAGCCAAAAGTTTGCTGATTTGAGCCTTTGGGAAAGGCATTCAGAAGGGCTGGCATTCTGCCACCAATACTATGGTTTGGAATCACCCCTCAAATTAATCCTTACTCTATTTCGCTTCTATGCAGCACTGCCAAAAATGTCCATCTGCTGAAGCTAACTACTCAGTGAAAGCCAGAGGCAAAATTGGAACCTGGAGAAATAATAAAAGAATTGAAGCAAGATACACATCTGTCTGGATTGTATTTTTCACTACTCTCAGCTATCTCACCCAATTCATAATCAGTACAGCCATCACAGCTCTTGAATAGTGGGGAGATTCAGCAAGATGGCAATGGCCTTGAAATCAAGAAAGTAAGGATGGCACTGCCTGTTTCACTAACCCTTCAACAAATTATATCTGGAACCGGGGGGGGGGGGGGGCGGGGGAAGAAACCCACAAAGGGAGAGTTTGTACCAGAATCATGGAATTATGTCACCATGATGTGCAGGATTATTCTTTTATGTGTGGGAATAGTTATTCCCCAAATCATAGGTGCAGAGAGACCAACATTTCACTGCAATGGTTAAATCTTTGGCTATCCTAAGCTCTTTGTTTGTTTGTTTGTTTGTTTGTTTAAATTCAACTAAGAATTGTTTCCCAATGCAATTACATTGACCAACTCTGGTACTACCATTTAATATATTAAAGGAACATATTTAGATCCAAGATCAGAAGAGAAAAAAAATAGACATTTACCTAAAATGTCTTAGAATTGAAATAATTTGAGGGTAAAGAAGAATTATCATATATATTAGTCTCATTTTGGATGAAGATGAATTTGCATTAAAGCTATAAAGTCTATTTGAGGACTGGTGTTAGACTGTTATAAAAAATGACTTGTTAAAAGTGAAAATTCCGAAATATTAAAATAACTATAATTAGTAAGTTACCCAACAGAATATTTTTTCTAAGTATTACTAATTATTGGGTATTTTAATGGAGTAAAAGCAGAAAATCATTTTATTCTTTCTCATATCTCTCCTTTGACCTGATTTATCAACTATTTTATCCCCAACCCAGGATAAAACCTCATGAAGATATCACTGTATGGGAGGGGGAGTTTGGCCAGCTTCTTCACTGCTTCGCCATGCTGCCCCTATAGCTCCTCTTTGCTCACTAAATTCCTTTGGCCCCTCCAGGGTTGTTATTGAGAGGGAGAGGAGGTGAAACGCAGAGGCCATCCTTGGTTAGGACATTTGTAATCTGGTACCAAAGCTCTCTGTGTATCAAACAGCAAAACATTGGCTCTTTCTCAAGTGGGGCACTTTTGTGAGTACCACAGATAAGCTCCGCCCTGCCCAGTTAGGAAGCTCTGAGTGCAGTTCCCTCCTGTGAGTGAGGCTTTCTGTGTTGGATTACTCACAAGTACCCCCTCAGCCCCTAACTTTAGAGGCTCATCTCTAGTATTTTCCTGCTGTCCTCTTGGGTAGAGGCAATTTTATAGGATATCATAAATGATGTCATATCTCTAGGTTTGACACCTGGGAAAACACACCTCATCTCCTTGTCAATGGGTGTGCAACTCACTCTATAGTAGTCAATCCTCACTCCTCTTCCACCAGGAAAGCTAGAAGTCAGCAGCTCACCTTTAAATTTTTTCAGAAATTAATCAGCCTTCATATCCCTCAATCTCAAGAAGACAAGTATTGTGTTCTCCAAGTTGTTATCTGAAGCTGCACTCATTTGGCTTGTCATTGGGGGAAGCAGACCACTTACCACCTCCCCTATCCCTTGGAAGGGGTTGACCATTAGGAACACACAACACATCCACATCACCTGTCAACAAATTGTCTCTGATGGCCCCCAGGGCATCTTTTTTTACCCTCAGTAGGGGTTCTGAGTCAAAAACTGGTTTGACATTCTTATCAATCTGACTGCAATACAATCTTAATACATCCCATATGAATAGTTGACACCTATTATTCTAAGCCATTGAGATCTCCCAGATAGTGGGAAAAGATGCATTTAAGAGTTGCATTTAACCCCTGTTGATTCACAAGCATAGATGGAACAAAAGCCTGGTAGAAGATGTCAAAAGAAGTTGATTCTATGGACCTTTATTTACCTTGGGATGATGCTGAAATGCCTTAGGGTACTGGGAAATACCACATTCACAAACAGTGCCCTCTCTAACCAAAATTACTGATTATTGATTCATCTTTTATGTCAAAAATATTTAGGTGTATATTTATTTTTAAGAATTGAATAATCATTCTATAGATTACACGTTTTAATCTACTGGTCCTCTAATGTTGAACATTTTATTTCACATTTTTAGTATTTTACACAGCAATGTGATTATGATCTTTGTTTATTTTTTCTCTTATTTGTCTGATTATACATTTAGAATGCATTCCTAGAGTGAAATTCTGTATCAAAGTTTATCGTGTCTTTAATATTTAAAAAAATAAAGTTGTGATACTCTTCTGTAGAGGAATAAAAACAAAGTAGTTTTGACAATTCAACTTTTTTAGCATTTGATGAATGAGAAGCTTAAATAAAAATCAAATATTTTTTGAAGAGGAAATTTAGTCCATTAAAATGTTTGTTGACATTATATTTACTGTGCCTAATTGTTATTACTTAAAGTAGGTTGTGATTTGATTTATCTGTTAAAAGGGAAAATGGTCACTGATTCTAGCAAATGAAAGAACTGAATTTGCCCAACTGGAGGATTGTAACAAATTGTTTCCAGAAAGTTCTAGTAACTACAAAGCAGTAACTACTAAGCAGTAACACTGATAAACTAAAGACTGGTCACATTTAAGCAGTGTTGTCTCTTAGCTCAGAATCAGATTTGTCCTTTATGCCACCACCACACATACGGGTTTATTCCCATCTTTCAAATGTCCCAAACGTACAGGAGTATAGAATGGTCCATATATGGAAAGGAAACCCACCAATCTATGAAGAATAATGATTCCAGAGACTTACTATGTAATCTCATGGGCAGCAAGACTTAAGTCCAGATCTGACAAATTCATTGTATGGCAATGGAAAAGTTGCTTCACCTCTTTGAACCTCAGCATACTCATCTACAAAATAAAGAATTACACAATAATCCCTAAAGAACCTTCCAACACTAACTTTGAATAACTCCAGGATTAAGAGTGAATTTGCTATTCCATTACCAATTAGGATAGTTCCCTGAAGGGATATATACTGGATGAGAGAGGTTGAAAAAAATCTGACCAGAATTGTAGCTTTTCAATTCTAGAATTGATGGAAAAGTCATTCTCCCTTGCTACGTCTACCAGGGGTGGGCAAACTTTTTGACTCGAGGGCCACAATGGGTTCTTAAACTGGACTGGAGGGCCGGAACAAAAGCATGGATGGAGTGTTTGTGTGAACTAATATAAATTCAAAGTAAACATCATTACATAAAAGGGTATGGTCTTTTTTTTTTTTTTTTTTTTTTAGTTTTATTCATTTCAAACGGGCCGGATCCGGCCCGCGGGGCCGTAGTTTGCCCATGGCTGGAGACAAATGGGCCAAAATTGAGACATTTCTTTGAAAACACAGAAGCCCCTCCAATACTGTGGTCAGACTCAGGTTGGAGTTTTTCTTTCACGTATAATTGAAATTATTATATTTTATATTTTTTGACTAAGGCTTAGATAGCTTTTTACCAGACATTTCTAAGAATATAGACAAATGTGATTTCAAATCCTTTTTACTCCAGAAGAGTACTCCCAAATTTAAAAATCTTGATTTTAGTTAAAGATAAAAATGTGTATTTAAGCTCTTTTGCTTAAAATAATGTTTTGCTACATTATTTCTACAAATGAATATACAACACCAAGCTAAGCCATATGAAATATGAACCAATAATTTTCTTGTGAAAAATATAGTTTTAACTTTGGTGATCTAGTCATAGTTGACAGAAATTTCTATTACTATGTACCACAATCTTGATTAATTGAGTACATTCTATCCACCTCTTATTATATATCTTTTCACTGCAAGAGAAATCTTCAGTTTTAAAATATCAAAATGAATTAAAATTGAAAGATAGCAACAATTTTACATCACACTACAATTGCTTATATGACACTAAGAGTAAGTAGAGACTGGCCAGGCTATGTAGAATCTGGTCAAGAAATACAGTGGGTTGTTGTGGTGATAAGTCTTCATAATAATCATCATGGAAAAGGGCATGATCTGATCCTCTGAATATTTTAAGGAATTAGACAGAAACTACTAAATATGCCTTTATAGCTTAAAGATTCTACGTGACATGAATTCCAAATATCAAATAAAGCAAATGGATTTGCTCTGAAAACACAGATTTTGGTCCCTCCTTTTGCAAGTCAGAGGTGAGTAAATGGTATACCCTCCAGTTCACCAATTGACTAAAAGATTTACCTCCCTCCAGCTCTACACTGCTTGCCAGATGCTCAAAGGGCAGTAAAGAATAAGTTGGCTAATGAAACAAAAGATGTTTTATTTTAATATAGCTGACCACAAACGGATTCCAAACTGATCTTTTTTTTTTTTAAAGAATAACTTAGAAGGAAATCAGATAGCATCAAAAAACTTTTTTAGTACATGATTTTCCTCTATATTACCTTTCACCCGCTCATTCTCTTGCCCCCACTCCCTCCACCCCTTCAAATACACACCCAAAATCGAAACCACTGGCGCCTTTGCACAGAGGGGAAATGTGCATGCTGCACAGATGTATTGCTGCCTTTGGGATTTGAATCACCCAAACAATCTGAGTTAATTACATCAACTGATGTAACCTAATTCCTTTAAAAGAGATGTCTGGCTGTGAAGAATTTTGAATGGATATTTAAAGCTTTCCTTAGCCCCCTGGAGAGGGCTTGAAATTAGGAAGATATTTTACCTAAGGAAAGCAGTCTATCTTTGCAAATTCAACATTCTCATGCTCTTTACTCATATTTTTCTATATTCTTTTAAACACTTAGAGCTTTTATAGAACCTAATAGTGCAAGTATAAATGTTTTATGAATAAGAGAAGGGAAGATAGTACTTTGCCAGTAAGGTAGCAGTAAGTCATGTTATGTAAACAACAACAAAAATAAACATTATCCTAAAAACATTAAGATGCCCTTCTCCAAGGAAAGTAAGTTCTGCATAGCCATCTCCGCACCACCCCCACCCCCCACCCCGGCTTTTTTTTCCTGAGAGGGAAGACAATCTCAATGATTTCCTGAGCTCTTTTCTGCTGGCTGTATCCAGGGGGGTGCTATCAGACCACTGGATATGTTTTCTGGTGCACAGATGGTGGCAGTGATTATTTTGAAATCAATTTCTTGCATGGCCACTTCTCCAAAACCACCCAAAGTAAAATCTATTCCACACTTCTGTATTTTACACATTGAGAAAAATCTTCAAACTTAGAGGATTTATGATATTGGCAGCATGTTTTAGCATGATGGAGTCAAACCATCCTAAACACAGCCTAAGACATTGTAGTTTGCCTAGTCATGACTGGACTGGAAAATTAGAGCAATGGCCTAGACGCTGCACAAAAAACAACAATCCAGCATCATTAAAATACAGGAATTCTGTCCACTAAAATAACTGCATTTTATGGTACTCAGAATGAAAACCTGCCATATTGGCAAGGAATTGGTGAGAGTGAACATGAGCATAAACACAAACCTAGTAAAGATAACTATGGGGACTCATTTTTCAAAATTCCAATCGTGGAATCAGGTTAAATCATAAGCATGATTCAGGAAATTCAATTAATGCTGACAGTACATGCTTAACTTATATGCTAGTAATAAAAAGGGCATAGTTCATTGAGCTAAGGGCAAAAATGACAAGTTTAACTTAGCATTCCATGTTGATAATATTCTAATAATACAGAAAATAAAGAGCATCTTTCTTTAAGAAATCCTAACTGGTAAGTGAGAGAAGGCTGGTAGAGTTTTACAAAAAACATAATGTATTCAGGAAGAATTCATCAATACATAAAATATAGTATCTGATTGTACCAAGGAGCCATGAAACAGTATGTCAAGAAAGAGTAAATAAATGTCCCACTCAAAGAAAATGACTGGATAGTAGCCCACGTAGCTCCTCATTACAGCGGTTCTCAACCTGTGAGTCGCGACCCCTTTGGCGGTCAAAGGACCCTTTCACAGGGGTCGCCTAAGACCATCCTGCATATCAGATATTTACATTACGATTTATAACAGTAGCAACGTTACAGTTATGAAGTAGCAACGAAAATAATTTTATGGTTGGGTCACAACATGAGGAACTGTATTTAAAGGGCCAGAAGGTTGAGAACCACTGGTTTGTAAGGTCCACACATTTGTTTTGAGGGTTCTCAGGTGCAGCACCTCTGAGGACATCTGTATGCCTGGTGTTTCACAGCGCTTCAGGTCACACTGCAGAGTCAATCTCCACCTTCTGTGAGCAATGCCAAGATGAGGTTGCTTGACAGTCCTATGTGATGGCTTAGTGGTGCCAGTTTTAGAGCTCTGGATAAAGATAATTTCTGGCCATAACAATCATTCAAATGAAATAAATATCTTAGTGTCTTTCTTACTCTGAATCATGAATGTTGTGGGTATTTACTAGTAGTACTGTTTTAGGTGCATGTGACAAAATGCAAGTAAAATTAAGCATCAGCAAAAGAGGTAAGTTTATAGCTCATATAACAGGGATCTCAAGGGACCAAAGTGAGTTTAGGCAAAATTGTATGCAAAGACTTTCTTGGTATCTCAACTCTAAACCTCTGCTTGACTTTGTTCTGCATGTGGGTTTTTCCATCTGGAAGGCAAGATGACTGCTAAAAGATGCAGCCTCAAACTTCTTTAATTTAGCATTAGCTTCCTCAGCCCACCTATATGCAATGAGAGAGGTATATTTTAGCTTTAGCTTCTCCTTTTTAAAAAAATATACTTTTATTAATTTCAGAGAGGAAGAGAGAGATAAACATCAATGATGAGAGAGAAACATTGATTGGCTGCTTCCTGCATGCCCCACAGTGGGCATCAAGCCCACAACCCAGGTATATGCCCTGACTGGAAATCGAACCATGACCTCCTGGTTCATAGGCTGATGCTCAACCACTGAGCCATACCAGCCGGGCAGCCTTAGCTTCTCTTAATTGAGCATACCTTTCCTTTCCCAACTGCATAAAGCAAGAAAGGTATACCACTCTCAATAAAGGAGTGTCTACAGATGAAAACAGATCCTTAACAGTAGGTGTTAGTGAACCACATTTTTTAAACCTCCTTCTCCTCCTCCTCCTTCTCCTCCTCCTCCTCCTCTTCCTTTTCCTCCCTCCCCCTCCTCCTCCTCCTCTACACTTCAACCAATGAGAAGGGAAAGATGATGAGCAGCCCTACCAGCATCCCTACTTCCCCACAATAATATTTGTGTTTTTAAGGAAAAGTCAAATTTTGAAATTCAACATAAGAGTAATTTCTGACTATAAGTAATCAAAAAGAAGAGTAAAATTGACATACCTAGTGGAAAATGGAATTCAACCCCTAAGAAACTGAAGGGCAGAGTATACACTCCTGAACTTGAACAAGAACTTGAGGAGGTGACAAGTCCCACCAGTGCTGCTCTGCATTTTCTCAACTTCCTTTGGGGTCAAACTTCTCCATACATTTTCATAGCCCAGAGGTAACTACTAGAAGCTTTAGCAAAACCTTGTTATTCCCTCAAACCATGTTATTTTTCACCAGTGACCTATGAACCCAACAGATTTACTAATTAGTTTAGAGAAGAATTTAGATTTGGGCTACTTAGTTTGAGCTCATCCAATCTAACCAAATATCATCAAATTTAGCTAACTAAAAAATTTGCTCCAAGTCTAGCTCAAATCTGTGTAAAATACTCTGGAAATAGTGCATCTCAAATCAGGATAACAGAATGTCTCTTTCCTTTGCATATCCAGTTCAGAACTATAATTGATATTATTTTTAACATTTAGTACTTACTGGAATTTTAGGTTAGTGTGAATTCCAATTCTAAATATATACAATTTTACTTTATTTTGTCTAAAATAATTTCTATCAATTGGTCTTCTACTTAACTATCCTTTTACATGTCATTGCATGCCAATTGATTTATTATGAGGGATCTTCCAATTTAGTAGACAAGTCAATACTAAAATTTATTAGCAGAGTTGGTACAAGAATATCCAACACCACAAAGAGGCACTTGAATGGATCAAATGCAAAAAAAGCGAGGGGAGATCAGTTATATATAAATCAACACAAAAGAAGAGCAGTTATATAAAAATTAATAAGGCTTGTTTTGTATATTGAAGGAAATTGGTTCTAAAAACAAAATTACCCTAAAAATTACTTTGACAAATATATTTTTAAATGAAGAAGGCTTCTTTTAAGTGACTTATAGCACATAGATTTCCAAAAAAAGAAGGAGATATCAAGGTCTAAAAGAAGAATTTATCGAGCATATATGCATATGTGTGTGTGTGTGTCTGCTTTTGTCAATTTTTGTTTATGATTTCCTACACAAATATTGTGACACAGAGGGGACTTTTTCTGTGAGAATTTTACAAGGTTAGAACTGAGTTGATGCTCCTTATCCTGAGATTTCTTGAGGTGTAATGGAAAGTTTCCCACTTCAAAGTAAGGCATTTCTGGATTGAAATCTCTTATACCCCATAAAAGCCACTTATCCTCAGCAAGTTACTTAAACTCTCTAAACAAGTGAACAAATATATAAAATGTTATTTTCTGAAAGGCCTTTATCCTTCTAACCATACCAGAATTTTAAAGAGCTTTTTTAATGTTAATCCTCACCTGAGGATATTTTTTCCATTGATCTTTTAGAGAGAGTGGGAGAGGGAAAGCAGAGAGAAACTTTGATGTGAGAGAAACATATTGATTGGTTATCTCTTGCAGAAGCCGACAAGTGCCCCGGGCCAGGGAGGAGCCTGCAACCGAGGTACGTGCTCTTGATCAGAATCAAACCTGGGACCCTTTGGTCCGCAGGCTGATGCTCTATCCACGGCCAAAATGACTAGGGCTCACTTGTACTTTCTGATGACTCAACATAGCCAGAAAGGGAAGGAAGTGAAGGGGTTCAGGACAGGTCTCCCCAAAATGGGCTTCTTCAGTTGGCATGTGGATTATTTTGAGCTGAAGGCAATTGAGACCTCCTTGCAGCTCAAGAGAAATTTTCGCGTCTCCCTTAAAGAATTTAAATTTGGAAACTTGTCCATCATAAAAGTTATAAGAAATAACTTTTTATGACCTATCTATAGGGCTGGGCAAATGTTTAATTACTGAATGTCTGCTCTTTTTATTAAGCTGCAAATGATCCTCCTCCCTCAGAAGCCTCAGGTGCCTTAACTCACCCTAGCTCAGAATGCCATATATACCTCATTTTTACCTCTCATGTATGTGGGGTCTCTGACTCTCATCTATGTGGGGTTTCCATATGTATGTATGTAATTAAATTTAGTTATTTTTCTCTTGATAATCATTCTTATGTTGATTTAATTCTTAGACCAGCTGGAAGAACCTAGAAGGGCAGAAAAAACCCCCGCAGAAGCAATAATTCTCTGGTCACTCCAGCTGCTATTGGAATGTCACAAGTTGCTATTTCCCCTTATCTTACAGTTGGTTTGAAAAAGAACCCTGTCTACTTTGTTAAGATCATGTGTTAGCTGGAGTTGAGAAAAGTGGTTACCAGGGAGCATGATTCAATATTAGTGCTTTTATTTCTCTTGAGATTCTGTAGTGATTTGAGGTGGGAGTCAGTTCTGAGGGGTTTTTTGGAGGAAGCAGAGGAGGGGAGGATGAAACAAGTTCTATTGACTCTATACTTAAAATAGAATCAAGTTAATAAAGTCTTTTGAAAAAGGGTAAAATAAACATCTCCAACAACCTTCAGAATGCCCTTTAATACTGACAAGCTTTTCCTCAAGCGTTTCACCAAGGTTTCACCAGCTCTTAGTTTCTGTAAATAGCCTGGTTTTCTCAAGGGAAATTGACATGTCACTGGTGTTTCTTATTTCAGTGTCTAGTTCACTGGCAGTATACTCAGCAGCCCTTTTACCCCTTCTCTTTTGGGTTGTCTCAAATGGTGAAAAATGGAAAATATGAAGAAGGCTGTTATGACTACTACTTCTATAACAGCAGGCAGCCATTAGGGAATTACCTTCTATTTCTCGTAATTAAATTGCTTGTGATTTTTTAGAAATCAGTTTACATCAAGCTAACCTGCCAAACCCAACAAAATTAAATTTCTTCATGAAAGACTGACTAAGGATAAAAAGTCAGCCATCCCCAAACATAAAGAAAGAGATTGGGTTGGCCACATTGTTTTCCAGAGCTTTACTCAGACCAGCGAAGACTAAGATGATCCTGAACTGGAGAGAAGATGAATTATGTAGGTTCTAAATATCAACCAATAGGGCACTGCTCTTCCTGCTTTTTAACATATGTCATATGGCCAAAGGACTAAAAGGTTGTTTTTCCTTTAAAATACTATGTAGATGTGGATGATAAAGGGCCCTTACCACATTCTTTTCCCCACTTTCCTATACATGCTACTTAAAGAATTAAATGAGAAATAAATGGGAACAGCAGGGTGTGGTCTTTTGCCTAAGGCAGGCATTCGTTTAAGAGTCAATTTTCAGTGAACACCACCCTTACCATTCCTTCTTAGTCCTGAGATTCATATTCCCATCAGCAAGATACAGTCCACAGATAATACTGCGCTCACCTAATTGTGAAAAATTTCTGAGAAACAGATGATTTCAAAACCCAAATATTCAAATCCTTATAAACTTTTTAAGTTCAGCTATACTAAATAAGAATAGCTATTCATTATAATAGGTCTGGAATAAAGTTTGTAGTATCCGCATTTCTGGATAATTTATATACACTCCAGCTACACAACTTATGAACACAGAAAGTTAATATACTAAGTAGTCATCATAGTAGATCTCCTTACGGTTCCATGCGATAAATATATTGTTGGCCTGTCTATATTTGTCTTATGCCATTGAAATCAATGAATTGTGCTTCTTTTTGTTGTATAAATTGTTTCTTTTTACCAACTTTGGTCTTTCTCAAATAAATGAGAGTTTTTTATTTAATATTAATACAGTATTGATCTTTTCTACATACTTCCTCCATTGACATAGTCAGAGGTATATTATCAACTTCAGTAGGTAGAAGTTAAAGAGCCTAAACAATGTTAACAATATTATCAAAATTTGGGTAGTTATTTTTATTTCACAAACTAGATGAGGTAAACACTTTAAAACATACCAGAACATTGGACTATTTACTTATTGCCTTCTTACTTGATTTTCTAATTATGATTTTAATATATTTATTTGGAAATGAAACTCTTCTCTTTATTACAGAAAATAGGGAAGGAGGAACATGGACTAGCAAAGCTTTTAAAGATAGTTTGCCAGAATCACATCAGCACTCCTCAAGTGAGTCCACCTGAGTTCTCCCAGCTCTGCCCTAAGCTCCCTTGGTGATCTTGGCCAGGGCAATTGTGCATCAGATTCTGATCTGTAAAATGAGGGTGTTCATTTAAGTACTACCCAAGGTTGCTTTCAGCTTCAATGCAAACTAAATTCTTCCTTGTTATTCTTTAATGAGTTGACATTTGAAGAGTTGATGGAACTAGACAAGCCAGGTTTTTTATTCTGTTCCGTCTCGAACATGCCAAGGTTCTGAAATATTGCTGTTTCCCTGATTCCTTCTGAGGAAAAATTCTCTGTTTAGAGTTCTCCTGGGGCAGATTCATGGAAACCAATGCTGACAGACCCAGAATGGTCACTTGGCCTATAGGTAGAAACCCAGACACTGGCCATGCCCTGTTGGAACTAAGTGAGTAGAACCAATAAGACTCCCTGAATGCCTGGAAATTTTGAATTAGAAGGAGTAAGTAATTACTCATAGAATTGGGAGGTATATGGTCATTACAAGCAGAAAAGATGGAAAGGCCATGATGGATTACTGCGATCTTAAGAAATTTAGAACAATTTCATTCAAAGATTAAGGAGACTTGCTCCTCTTTACTTGTGCCACATTAATTAGACAGTTTGCTATTAGCTAGCAAATAAAAGGTTTGGAACTCTTTGAGACAGACACCATTTAGAAGATTATTTCAAAAAGGCCCCTTTGTTTTTTACATAAAATAACATTAAAAATAATGAGTTATTAGTCACCAGACTGTGTTTAGTCACAGGTCTCTGTGGTGAAATTTTCCTCCACAACTATTTCCAATGTGAGAGTGCAGACTGGAGATGTCTCTGCCTGGAGAGCAAGGCTCACACACGCCTGTCATGGGCTCTCTTATTTGGGATGACCTGCCTCCCTCTTTCAGACTCAAGATGACCTGAACATAAATTATTTCAATTACTTCTCCTCTCTCAGTTGAGGCATGAAGAGGTGACCTTACTCATTTTCTAGCAGAGAAATTAAAAAGTAACAATGAAGTAATTCTCATAACAAGACGTAAAATCTGCCTTTACATAAACCCCCATTTCCTGAGTGAATCAGTGATTTTCTGAGTAGACTCTTAAAATAAAAAATGAATAGTTAAAATAACTAAAATCAATAATCTAGGATCACTTTAATAAGGGAAAATGAAAAAAAAAAAAGAGCTAGATAGTTGTTGAAGAAATTAACTCGTTAAGCTACTTGCCTGCAAACTTATACCATATTAAATGGACAATTGTTGCTCTAATTTTCAGAGTTCTCTGATGTGGGTGTTCTAAGTGAATGTAAAAGCTTCACAAATCCTGGTAATTCAAAGTGGTCTAGAAGGTCATCTACCTGCCAACCCCCAAATGTCGGTGAATTTACCTTCGAGGGGTTAGAATGATCTATTGCAACTCTGGGGTGGGAAGGTGGTGGGGATTCAATCCCAATGCAGAGTTATCTCAGTAAAGAACTCAAAGTTCCAGAAATACCCTTTATGGGCAGACAGTTTCCTTCATTGCTTCCTTGATTCACTCAGGCAACATTTGATTGTGAGGTGCTCATAATATTCCAAACACTGCTCTGAGCACAGGAAAAATAAGATAGTAACAAGATCTCTGCAATATGGGATGAGAAAAAAAAGAAACGAATGAACATATGAGAATATGCAGAGAATCGCAGTATGAGGGCTGGGTGTCTTCTTCATGTTATGATGTTGACCTCTACAGAGGTCAGGAGCTGGAATGATGAGAAAGACAAAGTTTTTTTCTTTTTGAAGACTTATGCCTGATGTCTATTTCTAGAGTACCACCCGAGAGCTCCCAGAACAGGTAAGACTAGCAGGCCTGCCTCTCCTCCAAAGATACAAATCTGATTATGTCACCAAGAACACCCCCGGGTATTAATATTACCCTCTTTAGGAAGAGGAACTAAATATTATCTGGGGATAGAGAGGGTACAGGATTCCTCTCCAGTTTCTACTTAGTGCCAAACCGCCTCAGAAAAAGTAAGGGACCCAGGGGATGAGAAGTTGTCCCTTCATTTTCTAGGGTAATCATTTATAATCCCCCATATTGGGGTCTACTTTATTATTCCGCAACTAAGTTAATTTCCAAATCTTTTCTCCACGGTGCTCCTAATAAGAAGCAGATGTGGGAACCACCTCAGAACCAGGAGAACCCCTCTCTCCTATCTCTCCCAACCTCTCTGTTGCAAATGAGCCAAATTTAAACCAGCGATCATGCATGTTTCCAATCAGCACTCCAACTTTCTCCCCATGGAAGGAACTCCTTGGCTTGCACAAGGGAAGGAAATGTTTCCTTCAAAAAGCAATGCCAGGACAGGGAGCAGCTTATTCTCACGATATTTAACATGCTAACCAGCCAGTGCAGTGAGAGAATCAATGCAGAGCAGCCAAGGGAAAGAAAGGAGAGGCCTGAAGCCAGTAGAAACAATGAGAAAGAGAAGGAGGACTGGGGAAAACATTTATAAAGTTTGAGAACATAAAGCTCATTTTCCTAGAAACCCACTCTATTGTGGATTCATAAGGAAGTGTGCTCTTGGTGAGACATGCTATCTCCCCTTTATCTCACACATCCTTAATAGTAAAAAGAACAAACAGAAGGGATATCCTGAAATCCACAGAGTGGGGTGGGGGTGGGGGCAGCTTTTGTGGTATGTGGCAGGAGGGCCATTAATTATTGCAGCTAAAAACTAAAATGTCCTTCATTTTCAGTAAGGAAATGTAAATATTTTGCTATACTACGAATAATAAGTAAGAAAATACCATGATTGCTCAAAGAAAAGGTCCCCTATGAACAAATACTTATTTGGAAGAAAAGGCAAATAAAATGTAACAAATAGTCATTCTTCCTCCCAGCCTCATTCATACTTTTCTAGATCTTCTAAAAGTTCTTAGAAAATGTATAAACTCAGTTGTCAAATACCATGAATTATTTGAGGCTTCTGGACAGTTCCTGTAAGAAATAGGCTACATGGGAATACTGTTGCTGACATTGGCTTTGATTGGGACTTTTTAATATACATGCAGAATAAGGTACTTGTGAGAACGAGTGGCAGTTTCACTGTGCACAGTCTTCATCAGAAGTAATTAAGCACTAAGCCTTTTCATTGGAGAAACCATGAGATCAGTGGTGTGTGCTTGGCTCTTTCTGACAACAGTTCTCAAAGCAGAGCAAAGCAATGGCATCCATAGCAACACTCAAAACACCGAAAAACTGGTGGTAACTCAATAAAACTCTTGAACACACAAATAGCTGATAATGTCTAATTGATGGCACAGATAGTGAGTAGCTGACAGTTCTGGGAATTAAACTGGATATTTATTTTAATCTGTTTAATTTAAACCTGGAACAACATTTTATTGTACAGTAAGTTTATATGAAATTTTTAATGGTTGGTTAAGTTACTTGTTTGTTTTTAGATGGCAATTTTAAAACATTTATCACATGTAGCATTTTAAGATAATGTCAATTTTCCCAAAGCACTGCAGAAAAGAGTTTACTGAAATAAACATAAAAAGTCAACAGACCATCACACTATGTTTAAAAGAGCCTTCCCAGCAACAAGCAACCTGCATTCAAATCCAGCCTCTGCCACCTTCTGGTTCTGGGATCTTGGGTAAGTTACTCTCTAAGCCTCACTACAACCAGTTAGTAAATGAGATCAAAATAATCCTGATCTTATAGGATTATACTGAGCATTAATAAAAGAAGACAGGTAGAGCAATTAGTAGAATAGCTAGCATATGGTCAGTACCCAGTTACTTTTATCACTCTCTTTTACAGCTTGGCATTAGCAGCTAATCTGTATACTTGCTCTGAATCTTTCACAAACTCCAGCTCTGGAGCCTCACTGTTCAGCAGAAACCTATTAGCATATAGATTATTAAAGAGCACAGGGATTTTATTATTTACTAAAATCCAAAATGCAGAACCACAGTTATTGACAGAGAAATGCCACAGCAAGAGCCATAAGAACACATTTCAGAACACATTTCATTTGTGCTCCATGAAAACAAAGCTGCTCATCACAGACCCACAGAATGCTAGTGCAGCAACAGATCTTAGGCTAGTCAATACCCATGACCACTCTACCACCCCATTCTCTATCACCTGACTTTATAAAGAAAAAAAACACAATGAGTTGTTAGAGCTCCTCCCCCGCACCCCCATTTTCCCATTTACTAAGGTTTAGAAACAATACAGAACCAAATCTGGGGTCTCCCAATACATGAATAAATGGTTTTGGTTTCCTTCATTTAAACTGATGACATTTTATTTAATACTAGAGGCCCGGTGCACAAAATTCGTGCACTCGGAGGGGTCCCTCGGCCCACCCTGCACCCTCTCACAGTCCGGGAGCCCTCAGGAAATGTCCAACAGACAGCTTAGGCCCTTAGGGGAGTGGACCTAAGCCAGCAGTCAGACATCCACGGAGGCAGGAGAAGCTGCTGCCACTGCCGCTGCACTTGCCAGCCGTGAGCCCAGCTTCTGGCTGAGTGGCACTCCCCCTGTGCTGACCATCAGGGGCAGCTCCTGTGTTGCGTGTCTGCCTCCTGGTGGTCAGTGCACCTGGTGGTCATAGCAACCAGTCGTTCTGCAGTTCGGTCTATTTGCATATTAGCCTTTTATTATATAGGATAGAGGCCCCATGCACAAATTTGTGCACGGGTGGGGTCCAGCTGGCCTGCCCCGATAGTGACCCATTGGGCTGGACTGGCAGGGGGGAGAACCTCTGGCGGTTGGCCAGCCAGCCCCGCCCCCTATTGGGGTGGGTGGGGCCAATCGGGGGCAGGGCCGGCCAAGGGGCGGCTGATCAGGGCCTGGATCAGGCTGGTTGGCTGATGCAGTGCATGTCATAACCACTGGTCATTCTGGTCGTTCTGCCGTTCTGGTCGCTGGGCTTTTATACATATAGATAAATGAAAGTATGGAATTCTTACAAACTCACTCACTGACATTACCAGGTAAATGTGAGCCAGAGGCCACATGGCAACCATGCCACTGATTTGCCAGACAATTAGTTTACTGACTATTATGTTGTCTCAGTTTTTATCAGAAAAATACCTATTACTCTTTTAAGGGTTTAAATCTCAATGTGGCTGGTGAGGTGGTCTCACAATACTGGGCATCCTGTTTCCCCTACCCACATTATAGTGGAAATTCCCCTGGCAAGAGAATTCAACTCCTGTTTAGAAACTTATAGAAATATCTCTTCTTGGCAGCTCAGGGCTGCCACATGCAACTATTCTGGCTAGAAGAAAAGTAGTGAAAAGAGATCCTACTGGTTACAATGGAAATCATCTTACAATAACAAATAATACACTTATTTCAGGGAAATTTTGCAAATCAACTTTTAAAATTCCAAGAAAGAGAATTGTCCAGATATTAATGCAGGTATTTCTCCCTGCCACTGTTGTTTCCAACACAATTGTCTGCTGAGAACTCTGACATCATGGTGATCAATGGCTTTCAGCTCTTCAAAAACCCACAGCCCTACCTGAACTCTCTACATTTTAGAAGAATGTACCCTTACTCTCCTCCTGAATTTCCCATCTGCTAAACTGATAATTATTAACAGTTCAGCCACTTAGACCTTCAGCTCCAATATAGTTAACTACAGTCTCTCCACAGGAACCTCATTCCCTCTGTGCATCTCAGAAGCCTCTGTATGAGCAAAGTGTCATTCAGAAGATGTGGGTTCTGTCTCCTGGCTGAGGACATCCTATATAATAAAAGCATAGTATGCAAATTGACTGAACAGTAGAATGACCAGTTGGCAGTGGGTGGGGCCAGCGAGCAGGCGGTGCCAGGCCAGCCAAGATGCATGCCAATGGGTAGAGGGAGTGGATGGTGATTGGGGGGCAGCAGCAACTGTGGTGGCAGGGGGCAGGGCTGGCCTCTTGCTGTCTGGCACTGCCCCCTAATCAACCCACCTGGTCGCCTCCCACAGAGGGAGGCCACTGGTGGCGGCGGCAGTGGTGGGGCAATGGGGGGCAGAGCCAGCTGCTCTCCAGCTGGTGCCATCCTTTGATTGGCCCCCCCGGTTGCCTCCCACAGAGGGAACAGGCCTAAGCCATCAGTCAGACATCCCCTGAGGACTCCCAGACTGAGGCCTGAGGGACCCCCTCAGATGCACGGATTTTCATGCACCGGGCCTCTACTCTATCCTATCTAATAATAGACAAACATGGTAATTAACCATACCTCCGCTACGCTTCCCATTGGCTAATCAGCAGGATATGCAAATTAACTGCCAACCAAGATGGCGGCCGGCAGCCAGGCAGCTGAAGCGAACATGAGGCTTGCTTGCTCCAGTGATAGAGGAAGTCAAGGCTCCCCACCTGCCGCCGCCCAGCTCTGAGCTCCGGATGCAACAATGTTGCAATTATAGAAGCTAAACAAACCCCAGGTACCTGCTTTCAGCCACCATGGCCTCAGAGCTGGGAGCACCAGTGATGGCAACAGAGTTTCAATTATAGAAGGTAAACAAACCTAGATACCTGCTTTCAGTCAGCCACGGCCTCAGAGCTAGAGCCTGCTCTCAGCTCCAGTGACAGCTATAGAAGGTAAATAAATCCCAGAATAAAAAAAAAAAGAAAAAAAAAAGAGGCTGGGAGCTTCAGTTGCCTGCCAGCCTGAAAACAGCCCTCAGCCCCTCACCCAGACTGGCCAGGCACCCAAGAGGGGACCCTCATACTGAAGGGGGTGCGACCAGCTGCAAACAGTCATCAGCCCGTCATCCAGGCTGGCCAGGCACCCAAGTGGGACCCCCACCCTGATCCGGGACACCCTTCAGGGCAAACCAGCCAGCCCTCACCAGTGCACCAGGCCTCTATCCTATATAGTAAAAGGGTAATATGCAAACTGACCTAACAGCAGAAAGACTGGGAATGACTGGTCACTATGACACACACTGACCACCAGGGGGCAGACGCTCAATGCAGGAGCTGCCCTCTGGTGGTCAGTGTGCTCTCACAGGGGGGAGCTCTGCTCAGCCACAAGCCAGGCTGCCGGCTGCCAGTACAGTGGTGGTGGTAGGAGCCTCTCCTGCCTCCTCAGCAGTGCTAAGGATGTCTGACTGCAGCTTAGGTCTGCTCCCCGCTGGCAAGTGGACATCCCCTGAGGGCTGCCAGGCTGCCAGAGCAATGTCTGACTGCCAGCTTAGGCCCAATCCCCCAGGGAGCAGGCCTAAGCCAGCAAGTGGTCACCCCCGAGGGGTCCCAGACTGCGAGAGGGCACAGACTGAGCTGAGGACCCCCTACCCCCCGAGTGCAAAAATTTTTGTGCACCGGGCCTCTAGTATATATATAAAAGGCTAATATGCTAAGTGTCCATCTGGGTAATGACATTGCATAGCAATGCCTGGCTTCCTTTCCCTAGTGACTAGCCTCCTTACAGTTTCTTCAGCCCAGGAATATGACTTGCTTCGTAGCCAGGTGCAAACATTTTACACTTTAACTAAATGTCTGTGAAGCATTTTCCTGTGCCTAATCTCATTTGATCTTCACAGAGGACCTGGAGTAGGTAGATAGGAGAGTTGGTGGAATCTGATTTTCTTTTCATTAGCTAGAAAACAGAGATTTAGAAAGCTTAGAAACTTGACCCAACTGAAAATATATAAGAAATGGTGAATCCTGAAAATGACTTCAGGTTTTCACACTGTGTAGAATATAGTCAAATACCACTGCAGTTAAATATTCTACCCTTTGTTCTCCCTGCGTTATCTACAATAATAACCTGCTTCATATTGATATTTACCGCTGCATTGCTGACAATTATCTGAAAGAGAAGTTGGGGTGCTTCACTGGGCTGAAGAAAGTTTAGCTAAATCAGAAAGCAGGTCTAATTAAGCAAGTTTATTCTATATCTATAAAAGGCTAAGTTGACAAGGGTGATACATATTACTGACACATACTAGTCTATAGCTCTTGCTGGCGCCAATCACACGTGTGTGTTTTGATCTGTCATTGTCAATCATGTTGTTCCACTTAATTATTCATATTCATTGGTTGGTTCTTAATATGTGCCTTCAGTAGGGATTGAACTGTCAACCTTGGCATATTGGGATGATGCTCTAACCAACTGAGCTACCTGGCCAGTGAACATTCCCTCATTTCAAATAGGACTTATTCCTATTGCTAGTGTCACACTGGTTCAATTTAAGACATTTTTCCTCAAGCCCCATGCAGTCCTAGGACTCATTTTACATATAAGCATTAATTGCTTTTTTTCAGCACTACTGGCTTTCATGTTTTGCCAAGTGGTATGGGCCTGTACATTAGTGGTTTAACTGGGTCTTCTGTTTATTTCCATTGTTGGCACTATTTAAATGGTTACATTAACATTCATATTTAGAGAAAAAGCAAATTCACCTCATCTTTATTTTTAATGACTACTTTGTGCCTTGTTTTAGATCTACCCGGGAATAAGGGGAGTATGAGTCTTTCCTAGTCTTCCTCCAGGAAGTTGATACTGTAGTTGAAATCCTGGCCAATAGTCATCGTTGGTGTGGGAAGCAGGACTTTGTGCTGAGTCAGCTTATGGCCAGCTTTCTGTTTAGCCGAGACCCCAGTCTGTGGTCTAGACAGCTGTTGTGGTCCCATGCTAGCCCTGGATGTAGTGCTAAGCTTTCAAAGCATAGCTTTCCCGAAAGATTTGAAAACAAACTAAATCTATATAGGTTTGTAAGCTATATAGCTGGAAACTGATTTTAAATTTATTTTCATATATAGTATTCAGGACCCTTTCATGGTAACTAAATGCAAGAGTATTTTCATTATCTTTTTGACACAAAGTTCTTTAAAAGACTGCTTGAGGGCTTTCTGCTTGTACATGTATGTTCTTCCCAAGTTTAGTGGCAAGTTTCAGAAAATTACATGGATTAAAGGAGACACTGCCCACAATGAAAAATGGCCTGGAGTCACTGCATCAGGCCTAAGAGAACACAGAATTACTCTAAACAAGGCAATAAGCACTCAAGAGATTTGGGAGGGAGGGAAGACAGAAGGACCTATACCAGAAAATTATTTGGAAGATTTAATGAATTAACACATACAGTGTATTTAAAATACTGCATGGAGAAATATGCAATAAGTGTTAACTATTATTACCATTATGATTTCACAAGGACCCATATGACCAATGAGGAAATTAAGGCATGAAGAAGGCAAAGAACTAAAATTTTAGTTCTTAGATTCCATCTCCATGTTCAAGAATAAACTGGAATTTTATTTTGCTGAATTGTTCTAACAAAAAATAAATAAAAGAAAAAAAGAAAATTAACTAGAAAGAGGAATTTAAGATAGATTGAAAAATTTTAATAAGTCTTCCCTATAAAATTTCAGTTAGAAGAGGTCAAAAGAAAGTTTGGGAAGTATTTTAATGGTGCCTGCCCTCCCTCCCTCCCTCCCTCCCTCCCTCCCTCTTTCCTTCCTTCCTTCCTTCCTTCCTTCCTTCCTTCCTTCCTTCCTTCCTCCTCTCTCTCTCTCTCTCTCTCTCTCTCTCTCTCTCTCTCTCTCTCTCTCTCTCTCGATAGAAGTAGAATGCCAAAGCAAGATTTGATTTATGGGAAATTCCTAACTAATCAGTGTCCACAAAACCAGAAGAGCCTTGGCTTAATAGGCAATGACTGATTTTTTCCAAATTTTGAACAAAAAGTCCCACTCTGATACAAGGTGGAAGTCTTCAGGTCTCTGGCTTCCTTGGGGAATCCTGAGGGAATGTGACTAAATAATGCAAAGGCTACTTTTGGCAGAATTGTTAACACCATTTACATCACAAAAGCCTATGATCTAATCCCAATCCAACAACCAAAGCACTCAACACCCCAGGAGAACCAGAAAACAAAAGCATTTGAAAAAGTCAATGTCAAGGCAGACATCTGGAAAAACTACAAAGACTAAAAATGTTCAGTCCCTTGAATAGCCAGCCTGTTCCCAGATTTCAACTTCTTGGCTATATTTTCAGGTCATCATGTACAGATAGATCTTTCTTCAGGCCAGGGATTTTCTTTAACTTTCTGCAGCACTGAACTTGATTATAAAGAGAAGTTTAGATAAAGGGATAAATTAAGATTTTTTTTTAAATGAGAATATTTTTCTCTTTCCTTCAAGAGTATGGTCTCTGGAGCTCTTGGAATACTCTCATCTTTCCAGTTCAAGGAGCATGAACTCATATTTCCATTAAAAAATAAAGATACTAGCACAGGGCCTGGCCATAGCAGGGAAATTATAGAGCCTAAAGACCATCTTTAGAAGTAGGAGGTTTTCTAGGTGGGAAATGTATCCACTGGTGATTTATACACAAGTAAGGCAATAGGATGCCAATTGAGAAATTCTGCTCTGTCACTAGTAATTGTTCACAGTTATTTGCTCTACTGCATTGCCAATCTGGTGTAGGTAGAAACTGTTCTATGATGTCAAAGGTCCATCAGCGACACTGAATTAAAATTAAGACTCATCCAAGTAGCAGCTTACTCCCTTTGTACCACTTATGTATGGTTCATTTCCTTTAATGGGCCAAAGTGCCAAAGTCAATTTTCCCAGCTCATCTCCATCAGATCACAAGCTCTCCCTTGTCTCCTTTCTGGCTCCACTGAGCTCGGTCAAAGGAATCGATTCTCAAATTACTTCAGTGATAAAATCTTTTTGCTGCTAGTAATTCTGGTAAAGTTTCACATTTGTTTTCAGTGCTTTTGCACGTGTTGTCCTTAGTAACCCATTCCTGTATTTCTTGCATGGAGAGAACATTCATTTTCCTTTGCTTTTCATCTCTTCTTCAACCTCCACCCCTGCCCTTTCTTTATATCTTTATTTCTGTGGCTGTCCTTAAGTTATATATTTCAAACAAAGGATCCCCCCCTCCTAGGGTTCATTCTCAGCCTCCTTCAAGTGTTCTTCTCCCTTTACTAGTGTTTTAAATGCTGTTCCCCAGGGTTTGGTCTCAGGACTCTTCTCATTTTATGCTACTTGCCCCTCAAATGACTTCATTTCCTACCCATGACTTCAGCTACCACTATACATAACTGTGACCCCAAATTCATAGCTTGAGCTTCAATTTCTTTCCAAGATCCAGACCCAAATATGCAACCGGTTATTAGGTATCTCTAACTGAATGGTAATCAAATGTTGTAAATAAGCTCTGTGGATTGTACATTATAAATATTTCTCAAGCCCACTTTTCCTTTGCACACCCACTATCATCATAGCAATGAACTGTCATTTCTGTTCTGCATTCCCTGCTGTTGCTTCCCTTCCTCCAAACTTACCCTTTGCTAATCTCACTGCTGCCTGACCTGCCTGAAATACAAAGCTTACTATTCTGCTAAATCATTCTTTGAAAGTTCATGTAGCCAGTCCCCAACTTCCCACCTTAACATTTGTAGGGCCTGGGGAAGGAGTAGAAATGGAAGTCCACCTACTAAAAACCTAATTCCTTGAACTCTATTAACCAAGCTAACAAGCTGTTAAATATATTCTATTTTCTTTTTTTAAAAAAATATATTTCTTTATTGATTTCAGAGAGGAAGGGAGAGGGAGAGAGATCTAGAAACATCAATGAGAGAGAATCATTGATTGGCTGCCTCCTGCACGCCCCCCACTGGGGGTGGAGCCTGCAACCCGGGCATGTGCCCTAGGCCGGAATCGAACCCGGGACCCTTCAGTCCGCAGGCCGACGCTCTAACCACTGAGCAAGACCGGCCAGGGCATATTCTATTTTCTTATCTTGACAAATATACTGTCATAATTTGGAATGCCTGGTTCAAATTTATACTTTTCAGGCTCTGTAGCTTTCCCCGCCAGCACTTATCTGTAACTCCTGAACCAGAGTCCTCCCCCTTTGTCCTATCAACCCTGGTTCATCGTGCATGGCAAGCGTCTCATGTGCATATGCAGACACTCCAGCCCACAATCCCAAACTCTGTTCACTTCCCCTCGAACAGCTATTCCTTATATATCCCTGCAGCCTAGCAGATACTGAGAGCTTAAGCAACTTCACCGAGGTCACAGTATTGGTAAGTAACAGAGCCAAGATTTTAACACAGACTTTATACCTCCAGAAATAAGTTGATCATTAAGCTGTATTGACTCCCCTAAAACTATTGAAGGTTTGTTTTCTAAAGGATTAAATGAGATCTTCCATAGGAAGTATTTTGCACCACGCCTATACCCTATTCTCTATGATTTCCACTTTGTAAAACTCTAAGAGGCATCATTCACAGTATGCTCTCAGGACTATCATATACATAAAATGGAAATCCATAATGATGCTGTGCAAGGCAGCTACCCAGGTGTTCTCCCAGAGAAGACATTGAGTGATGATAATTTCATCAGATAACATACTCCTGTCATTGCGTTTGCTCAAATGTCATCCCTCCCAAACCAGGCATGTTACATGTGTAAATCACCTGGAAGAGCTTTAAGGATACATGCAACCAGGGCAGGAAAGGTAGGAAAGCTGCCAAATGGTGTCCTGCCTCAGGGCACCACAGTGAACTCAGAAGCACTCAGGATATTTTGCATTATGAGAGAAACCATAATACTCTCCACCTATAGGACACTGCATGGACCATTAACTCGATACAGTTCACACTCTCAACATCAGACCCCCACAGTATTCCTTTCAATGACACTGCATCTTTATGATCCTGGGTTTTCCACAGACACTGTGATAAGAAAGCAAGTACTACACAAAAATCAATATAGAACAGGAAATGAGAGTGCCAATGTCCAATCTGATTTCATAGTTTGAGAAACTTAGCAGTCTCCAACAGGCACACAATCACATTAGTAAACTATGTAGTTAAGAATGAAAAACTTTTTTTCTCTCCAATGTATGTGTACTAACTTTTCAAGCAGTCACCAAATTGTTAGAACATGTATATTAGGTTGTGTGGACCTAACTACTAAATAAACTGAAGGTTCAACTCACATATTTCCATAATTAGCCGTACCTTAGGTACACCTGTGCATCTTAACTTTGCTACTGGGTATTTCTTTGGGCTTGAGAGCATCATGAATAATTACTGAGACCCTAAAACCCCAGGCACTGAGAAAGTTTGATATCATCTGGCATAATCCATTCATATGTATTATCTTTTATAATCCTTACAGTAACCTAAGGAGTCAAGTACTATTAATGTTCCCAACTTACAGATATGGGAACCGAGTTGAGTGGCAACAGGACTAGGCTGAGTTCACAGCATGTCTAAGTAATGGATCCAGGATTCAAACACAACTTGCTGACTCTGAAGATTCCCCACTTTGTCACTATACCATACCTAAGTCTAAATACACAGATAATTTTGTGTAGTCAGACCTATGGACAGAGATGGCTACTTCTTCACAGAGCTAAACCTGACCCCCCAACAAAGAACAACTGGGAGATGTTGGCCTGTCATCTTGTCTCAGGCCATCTTAGCTCAGGCTCTCAAAGCTATTTGCTGAAATAACCATTGTGCTGAAATCACAGGCTTTAAGCTTCTGGAAACTGTGTGTGCTCTAGATGAAAGTCACTTTGTATCAGCAAAGAAAATCAGACTGTCTAAAGTGGCAGCTTGAGTTCATCAACTCTATCAACTTGCTCAACAAACATTACTAAGTACACAGGCCCCTGTCTGAAGGAGTCTCTATGGAAATCCCAGATAAAATAGCAGAATTTCGTAAACTGTTCCAAAAGCAACATGACCCATCCGTTTTTGACACGTCTTTAAAATGTGAAATACAGTAAAGCCACTACAAGCTAATGCAGAATGGGAGCTATAGCCATAAAAAAGTCTCTCTCTAGGAAGCTAACAGCTGAAGCAAGGGTCAGCAACTTGTGTGGCATATGATTTAGAATGAGGTTCTGCCAGTCTTGGAGAGCCCTAGCAGGACGTACCCATATTTAAGGTCATCTAGTGGCTTTAAATAAAAGGCAGCCTTGTTCTTCTCCCTGTCTGAGTCCCTGAAGTTACAGGTTGTAGCTTGCTTTAGAGAGGAACAAAAGTCATAACACTAAAAAAACAAGTTTAATAAACAAGCACCACTCCATTTTTCTGTACCATCATTCCCCCACTCCCTGTTCAACATCAGCTTCTTTCTCAACCCATCACACCAACATCCTTAGACAGTCTTCAACTGCTGATATGTGCAATAGCCAAAAGTACAATGCTTAGGCAAAGCATACTCCAAGTGAAACTTCAAAACTTTCAAAAACCTTAATTCTGAATGAAGTCAATGTTAGAGCAGCGGTTCTCAACCTGTGGGCCGCGACCCCTTTGGGGTTTCACAGGGGTCACCTAAGACCATCGGAAAACACATATATAATTACATATTGTTTTTGTGATTAATCACTATGCTTTAATTATGTTCAATTTGTAACAAAGAAATTGGGGGTCACCACAACATGAGGAACTGTATTAAAGGGTCACGGCATTAAAAAGGTTGAGAACCAAAGTGTTAGAGAACCATTCAAGTATCACATAAGACATTGACAAATAAGGTCTTGGAAGTTAAACTGGTTAGCAGTCAAAGAAGAGACAGTCAGCAAGGGTTAAGTCAAGACAAGATTTTAAAAGAAAATGGTTTAAATATCAAAAGATTGAAAGGATCTTTGAGAAAATCAGTATCAAAGGGTTTTGTTTGTTTGCTTTTTGCCAAAATGTCTGTATTAGTCACTGTACTGCCTAAATCAACATATAGTATGTCATATTTTTGCCACAAATTTAATTATATTTATAATGCAAAAAGATTCAATAATATACCCTTTGTCCTAATAATGTATAGTTGTAATTATGTCTAATTTTATCTGATATCATTAAATTGATTAATTTTCACAATTTTAGATGATTTTTCTTCAAGGGAAATCACAAATTTTAAGAAAATGTTTTCTATGAAATGTTGGCTCTATATGAAATGGATCAGCTTAAGTGGCATTTTCCTAGCACCAATTACCAGATGTTAACAAAGACTTCTAGGTAACAGGACATCATCACTTTAAGATCTTGACTCACTCGGTCTTGTAAAAGCTTCCTTTTCTCTGTGAAGTTGTGATAACTACTGTATCAGTAGAGTTGTCCAGAGAAACAGAACCAATAGGATGATGTATGTATAAAAAGAGATTTATTTTAAGGAATTGGCTCATGCAACTATGGAGAAATGGCAACCCCAAAATCTGATGAGGGAGGCCAGTAGCCTGAAGATTTAGTGAAGAGTGCAGTTTGAGTCTAAAGGCAATCTGCTGCAGAACCAGGAAGGGTAGATGTTGCAGATGAAGACAATGTGCTGGCAAATTCCCTCTTATTCAGGGGAGAGGTCAGTCATTTGTTCTATTTAGTTGTCCAACTGATTGGATGAGACCCACCTACATTAAGGAGGGCAATCTGCTTTACGCAGAGTCCACTGATTTAAATATGAACCTCATTTAAATAAAAACTTCCTCACAAAAACATCTAGAATAACGTCCAACCAAATATCTGGGCATTGGGGAACTCATACAACTTAACAAAAGGAAGATAAACAATCCAATCAAAAAATGGGCAAAGGACCTAAATAGACACCTTTCAAAAGAGGACATTCAGAAAGCCAAGAGACATATGAAAACATGCTCAAAGTCACTAATCATCCAAGAGATGCAAATCAAAACAACAATGAGGTACCATCTCACACCTGTCAGACTGGCTATCATCAACAAATCAACAAACGACAAGTGCTGGAGAGGATGTGGAGAAAAAGGAACACTTGTGCACTGCTGGTGGGAATGCAGACTGGTGCAGCCACTATGGAAGACAGTATGGAGTTTCCTTAAAAAACTGAAAATGGAACTCCCATTTGACCCTGTGATCCCACTTCTAGGAATATATCCCAAGAAACCAGAAACACCAATCAGAAAGGATATATGCACCCCTATGTTCATAGCAGCACAATTCACCATAGCTAAGATCTGGAAACAGCCTAAGTGCCCATCAGTAGATGAATGGATTAGAAAACTGTGGTACATCTACACGATGGAATACTATGCTGCTCTAAAAAGGAAGGAACTCTTACCATTTGCAACGTCATGGATGGAACTGGAGAGCATTATGCTAAGTGAAATAAGCTAGTCAATGAAGGAAAAATACCACATGATCTCACTCATTCATGGATAATAGAGACCATTATAATCTTTTGAACAATAATAGATACAGAGGCAGAGCTGCCTCAAACAGATTGTCAAACTGCAGCAGGAAGGCCGGGGAGGGTTGCGGGGCAGGAGGTAGGGGGGTAAGAGATCAACTAAAGGACTTGTATGCATGCATAGAAGCATAACCAGTGGACATAAGACATTGGGGGATAGGGGAGGCTAGGGGACTGTGTAGGGCGGGGGGATAAAATGGACACATATGTAATACCCTTTGTAATACTTTAAGCAATAAAAAATAAATAAATAAATAAATAAATAAATAAATATGAACCTCATTTAAATAAAAACATCCTCACAAAAACATCTAGAATAACGTCCAACCAAATATCTGGGCATTGTGGCCCAGATAAGTTGACACATAAAATTAACCATCAAAGCTGTTATAGACTAGAAGAGACAAGACCAAATTAATAACCGTAAGTAGATTCTGGGAATTCCAGGGCCTGCAAAGAAGTTCTGAGAACCAGATCTAGGCACAGCCCTTTCCCAAGATGATGCTTCTTGGCATATACACCAGTTGTAAGTGAGAGGGTGAGAGAGAGTTTAACAATGTCAAGAGACAGGCTGTTGGCTTTTAAATAAAATCATTAGAAAAAGTGTATAGCAGTAGACAGCCAGTATATCTCACACCTCTTAAGTACCGCTTCAAAGTCTTTCTGACCCGCCCTACCTCTTATTCCTGCTCCTTCTAAGGTGACCAGGGCAGCTCAATCTTTGACCAGTTTCAACAGAGACAACTGGAAAGAGTCTCTCCTTGGGCCTGCACAATACCCCTTTCCTTTTTGCCTGCGAATTCTCTGACATCCTGGAAAACCTACTGGGAACTAACACATGTGCACATAAGAAGTGAGAGAAAATGAATGCCCCAGGGCCAGCCTTGGTTAATGGGGAATAGGCTCCCAGATATATTTCAAAAGGGTTCCTTGAAGGGAGAGCAACCTGTAGCAGTGGGAAATTTCATTAAAAATTTTCCTGCCCTAACCGGTTTGGCTCAGTGGATAGAGCGTCGGCCTGCAGACTGAAAGGTTCTAGGTTTGGTTCCGGACAAGGGCATGTACCTTGGTTGCAGGCACATCCCCAGTAGAGGGGGTGCAGGAGGCAGCTGATTGATGTTTCTCTCTCATAGATGTTTCTGACTCTCTATTCCTCTCCCTTCCTCTCTGTAAAAGATCAATGAAATATACTTAAAAGAAAAAAAATTTCTTTATTATGTCATTCCCACTTCCTCACATTCCTGCCTCCTAGGATTGCATTCACAGGTATTCCACCTGCCCTGCAATTCTTTTTTTTAATTAAATCTTTATTGTTCAGATTACAGTTGTTCCTCTTTTTTCCCCCCATAGCTCCCTTCCACCTGGTTCCCACCCCACCCTCTGCCCTTACCCCGAATGTCCTCATCCATAGGTGTACAATTTTTGTCCAGCCTCTTCCTGCACCCCCCATACCCCTTCCCCCCACCCCGAGAATAATCAGTCCACTCCCTTTCTATGCCCCTGATTCTATTATATTCACCAGTTTACTCTGTTCATCAGATTTTTTATTCACTTGATTTTTAGATTCACTTGTTGATAAATATGTAATTGTTGTTCATAATTTTTATCTATACCTTTTTTTCTTCTTCTTCCTCTTCTTAAAGAATACCTTTCAGCATTTCATATAATACTTGTTTGGTGGTGATGAACTCCTTTAGCTTTTTCTTATCAGTGAAGTTCTTTATCTGACCTTCAATTCTGAATGATAGCTTTGCTGGATAAAGTAATCTTGGTTGTAGGTTCTTGGTATTCATCACTTTGAATATTTCTTGCCACTCCCTTCTGGCCTGCATAGTTTCTCTTGAGAAATCAGCTGACAATCATATGGGTACTCCCTTGTAGGTAACTGACTTTTTTTCTCTTGCTGCTTTTAAGATTTCTCTCTTTGTCTTTTGCCCTTGGCATTTTAATTATGATGTGTCTTGGTGTAGTCCTTTTTGGATTCCTTTTGTTTGGGGTTCTCTATGCTTCCTGGACTTGTAAGTCTATTTCTTTCACCAGGTAGGGGAAGTTTTCTGTCATTATTTCTTCAAATAGGTTTTCAATATCTTGCTTTTTCTCTTCTTCTGGCACCCCTATAATTCGGATGTTGGTAAGCTTGAAGCTGTCCCAGAGGCTACTTACACTATCTTGATATTTTTGGATTCTTTTTTCTTTTTGCTTTTCCAGTTGGGTATTATTTGCTTCTTCATATTTCAAATCTTTGACTTGATTCTTGGGATCCTCTTGTCTGCTGTTGGATCTCTGTATAATATTCTTTATTTCAGTCAGTGTATGCTTAAGTTCCAGTTGGTCCTTTTTCATATCCTCGAGGGTCTCACTAAATTTATCAGCGGTTTCTAGAAAATTCTTGAAAAACCTTATAACCATGGTTTTGAACTCTATATACAGTAGTTTGCTATCCTCCATTTCTGTCATTTGTGATCTGTTTCTTTGTCTCCACATTTTGGCTGCTTCCCTGTGTTGATAGAGTGGCTTTCTGTGCTAGGTGTCCTATAGGGCCCAGTGGCTCAGCCTCCCCAATTACCTGAGGTGGACACTCTTGGTGCACCCCTTTGTGGGCTGTGTGCACAGTCTTGTAGTTAAGCCTTGATTGTAGTTGGTACCACTGGGAGGGACTGATCTCCAGGCTAATTGTCTGTGAGAATCAGCTGTGTCTACAGTGGGAGAACTTCTGTGCTGAAGACACCCTTATGGGGCAAGACTTGCTTCAGTGGGGCTTTGGTACTCACTGAGTCTGCCCCCTGAGTGTGTCCCTTATGGATCTGAGGAGTTGTAATCTGGATGGTCCCACTCTGACCACTAGGTAGATGGGCTCTTGGATCTCTAAGGAGGTGCTAATTTAGCCTCTGCCTGAGGCTACCCAGCAGGAGCTACGGAGAGATCTTCAGATTCCTCTTCCTTGTTTGGGGTTTGGAGGTACTCGGATGAGGCCCAGCTGTGAGGCAATGCAAGCTGCTGTGGGGCCTTGAGCCTTCTTTTGGATGTTCTGGCTCTCTCTGACCCAGCTGCAGTTTATTAGGTAATTTTAGATCTCAAAGGGCCAGCCCATTCATATGCAAAAGCCTCTGCTTGCAGCTTGGGTGGGGCAGGGTCTCAGGGAATCAACAGGGCAGAGCAAACAGCTATGGCTGATCCGTAGTCCTACCCTAAGAGGCCCCGTGTCTCAGTGTCCCGGTAATAGCTGCAAGCACCTCTAAGAGAAAGCTGCCCTGGAGTTTCGCCCGCTGGCAGACAGTCCAGTTTCTCCCCGTATGAGTCTGGGTCCCCAGAGACTCACCAGGAACTGGAGTTCAGAGCAGTCGGGAGCTTGTGACTCCCTCCCAATTGAAAAAGACACCGGCGTCCTCCGTTGCCAGCCTTTTCCGCAAGCGTGCCTCCGTACCTCTGCACTTTACTTCCACACCGCCTGAGTCTCAGTGTGCTTTTCTCTTTCCTTCTAGTTGTAGAATTTCCACTCAGCCAGCCTTCCTGTGGTTCTGGGTGATGTCTGTTTTGTCTTTAGTTGTAGTTTTGAAGTGGTTGTGTGAGGCAGCAATTTCAGGTGTTTACCTATGCCACCATCTTGGTTTCTCCCTGTCCTGCAATTCTTAATCTCAGGCTCTGTTTGTATATCTAAATCTGAGAGTGAAAATATTTTCTCTGCATTTGTAAAGAAATATGTAAGTTAAGTATTACAGTCTACTGATTAGTATATAATAGGTTTAACATTATTTTATCCCATGCCACAAAAACTATAATTGAACAAGAAGTACCTGGAGAAGCTGGTGGAACTGAAATATGAACAAGTTCAAAAGTCCATGAAAAACAATAAACCCACTTGATTTTACAAGTCTCTCAGTTCCCCTAGCCTGAATAGTGGTTTTAATAGTCTCCACTTAATTGCTAATGTGTACATTGCAACCCTCTTCCCATTACTCCTGAGCACTACTGGCCTCATCTGGCTTTTTATCTGGCCACATTGCTCCCTTGATTTAGATTTCCAGGAAACCAGTGATGCTCCTAATTATTAATTGGTTGCTGCAGGTATGTCAAAAAAAGCTTATTGCTTATTTCTACAAATCCCTCAAAAAATATAATTATGATGGTTTATTAAAAACCCAGAAAACTGTATTTTAAAAAACATTTTAAAGGCTAGGAAGATAGAGAACAAACAGTCTAAAATATCAAAGCTACTGAGAGAGTCAGAGATTGCCAAATTCATTCATTCATTCATTCATTCATTCATTCATTCATCATTATGACAGCCACTATGCAAGTAAATAGAAGGCCTGGGATCCTCCAAGAAACCTAGGAAAAAGTTAAGGGCCTACAATTATAATGTGATTCTTTTAGTATTACCAGTCATAAAACCTTATTGCCTAACGATTCTCCTGGTCAAGAAACTGGCTCAGAGGCAGGCATGTGACAAATTGACCAATCAAAGCATCTCCTTCAGGTTTTTAGTTGGAAGGTAAAGGAGAGGGGGTCTTGACTTTCATGTGACAAAGCTGGAAGAGTATGAAGTGGGACCTGCTAGTGGCCTTCTTCTCTGCCCTGTGGAGAAAAATGGTTTGCAGAAGAACATAAACCAGAATTGAGTCAAGCAGGGATGAGATGGTCAGAGGCAGATAGTTGTCGTTTTAAAAATATCTGTACTTTTCATGCCTAAGGCCTGTTTGACTCAATTTATTTCAGTTATAAGAACTTAAAATTCCATTTTATACTTGTGCTAAAATTGGTTGTCACTCAGTTGGAAGGGCCTTTACATTGTCCTATGAGAAAGATAAACTGTAAGGATAATCTCTCTACTCTTTGTTTTCCATGGGGAGGGGTGTTTTTCTTAAACACTCCTGGTCCCTCTCTATGCCTTTATTCACTTCATTTCAAAGAATGTTAACTCATCTGATTTGTAAATTTGAGAAAAAGGAACAAGACACAACAGCTGAGCTACCTTCTTTTATCTTCTTGGGGGCAAACTGCCTGCAGTAAGGAGAATTCTCTTCTGAGCCTCTCTGCTTCAAGTTTTCCATGAATAGGCTTCCTGTGGGGGAGGCCTGTCTGGTCCGGGTCTGTCATGATTTGCAGGGGAGACAGGAAAATATCCTTAACTCTAGTTTAGTAGGCCCACTTTCTTACCAAGAGAACCATGTCCTCCAATCTATCTTTGGGAAAAAAATAATAACAAACAACATTTGATACTTACACACTGATTACTATGTGCCAGACACTGTTTTTCCCCCTCACTTTCTTAAAAATATAAATAAAAATAAATTATCACATCAACCTTTGTGGGAGGTATATTCTTGTTATCCCCATTTTTTTTATTTAAGAATAGGAGACCAGACAGTGTAAGCAATTTCCCTAGATTACACCATCAGAAGTAGCAGACCTGAGATTCAAACGTAATCCATATGGTCGGGAGTCCATGATCTAACCACTATTCCATATATCGCAAGTACTGAAGGAGATACATTTGTCCTACCCTTTTTATCTTAATTCTCAATTTGTTCAAAGGATACTCTTTATAAGTCTCCTTAAAATTCCTGACATTTATTTAATCACGGGTTTGGGATGGTTCCTACACAAAGAAAGAATTATTTCCAATACTAAAGTTTACAGAACACTAATCAGCTTCCATTTATTATGCTATGTTTATATTATAGTAAACCCACACTAGCCAGGAAAATCCAACTTCACAGGCCACTAATTCTTTACTCTTGATGAACAAAATGGTCAACTCTCCAATTTTTTTTAGTGGGCTTTAAAAGTTTCAGTGCCGATTTTTATGATGCCTATCATAAAGTTCTGAGTACTTCATGTGATACGCATGTACCAGTTGGCTGAGCTACACTCTGAAGCAGTCAGTTGCACTAATAAATCATCTAGAAGTGGACAGTTATAAATATATGGAAAGGCCAAACGTCAGAGGCAGCTACCACAATGGCTTCAGCTAACCCAACCACCATCAACACCTTAGGCATTGCTAACTAACAGAGCAAATGTCAGAAACAAATTTCACCTGGTGGAAAGAATGGACTATTTTCTAGCATAGTGAATGTTAAAAATGGGCTTTCCTTGATGAAATTAAAGTTACTGAATATATGTCAATTAGTTAACATAGTTTAAAACAGGGTATGAGTCTAGCACCAACCTATGGACTCCACAATTAGGGATGAAACTTGGGGTTTGATCTCTTAGCCATCTTACATCCAGCCATTTTCTTAGGAGGGTTTTTGGCTGACTCATAGCAGTAGCAAGATTGCTGCCTCTGAAATGTTGTACCCACCTTAAAAGACCTGTCCAGGCACTGTGTTGTTTTGGTGGGCACATAAAGAACATGGACCTGGAACTCAATCAAGCCTTCAGAACAGGTTTATAAAATGGCTCATATTAGCTTGCTAATGATTGTTGACTTAAATACTGTACCTGTTAGTTGTGGCAAAACTTAGTTGGAGTCTTACTTTGCTCACAACCTAGCAGCACAGGTTTGGGGACATAGCTAACCATGGCCGACCACCAAAATCCACCTAAAGGAACTAAAGAACTGTGTATAATCAAATTGATTTGTCAGCTGTAATACAGGTAATGGGAGAATATAGGCATTTTCTTTGATCTTCAAATTAATCTGTAATTTGCAGAGTTAGCTGCAAATCCTAGCAGCATAAGCACTAATAGGAAGTGGTTGTGGTACCTTTCTCTCCCTTACCCAAGAAAGAGATGCATAATCTACTGCATAGTTGGGTCTTCCCTTGGAGACTTTACTGAATACCTACTGAAGAGAACTGTCTTATCATGTGATCTTTTCCTAAGGCCAGACCTGAGACATTTTGAAACATCACAAAAAGTTAGAATGATAAATTCTAATTCAAAACTGTGTTCAAATGGAATACTTGTACATCTATGACAATATACATCCCACTTGTGACATCTTCAGACTTCATTCAGAAACAAATGAAGATTCTCAGGTGTAGTTAGTTGGACCTTTGGTCATTACTTTATCTGAAGCACTGTGAGGTATAAAGAAAGTCATAATATTCCTAGGCAACTTCTTTGATTTAACAGTGTGTGATAGGCAGAATAATGGTTCCTCCAAAGAATCCCATTACCTAATCCCCAGAATCTGTGACTCTGTTAGGTCACATGGCAAAGGGGAATTATGCTGTTAATCCAATGACCTTGAATCTAGGTGGATCCAAGTAATTCTAAGAGTCCTTATAAGTAGAAAATGGAGGCAGAAGAGGGAGAAGCAGACACGTGGCAGTGTAAGGACTCAGCCCAATATTGCTGGCGTTGAAGATGGAGGAAGGGGTCATGAGCCAAGGAATGCAGGCAGCCTTTAGGACAGTGATGGCGAACCTTTTGAGCTCGGCGTGTCAGCATTTTGAATAACCCTAACTTAACTCTGGTGCCGTGTCACATACAGAAATTTGTTGATATTTGCAACCATAGTAAAACAAAGACTTATATTTTTGATATTTATTTTATATATTTAAATGCCATTTAACAAAGAAAAATCAACCAAAAAAATGAGTTCGCGTGTCATAGGTTCGCCATCACTGCTCTAGGAGCTGGAAAAGGCATGGAAGTGGATTCTCCTCTAGAGCCTCCAGAAGGAATGCAGCTCACCTGTGGTTTTAGCCCTGTGTGGCTCATCTCAGAATTCTCACTTTAAGAACTTTAAGATAATACATTTATGTTGCCCTAAGCCAAAAAGTTTGTAATTTGTTATAGCAGCAATAGGACCACACACTCCCAATGGCCATGTCCTACAGTTTCTGCAATGTTATGTGTCCTGGAGGGACCACCATGACTGCATCATCCAGGCTCCCTTGCCTTCTAGCTTCTGGAATATCAGCGAGTGGAGAGAGGTGTCAGGGTATTTCTTCCCCCGTTATTTCATTACTTCAACACTATGATCCTTGCAGTGGCTGCACCCTGCTAAAACCGCAGTCCTTATAGGCAGCCCTCATCCACAGTGAAGCCCACCAGGCTCTAGTTACACCGTTCCCTCTCTGTGCGCCTTCACCTGGTAACTTTTACCTCTTAATGATAACTGAAAGTCATTTGAAAGGTCAGTGATGAATCTGATCATGGAGGTGATCTGAAATTCTGAACTTCTGCCCTGCTTCTATTATTACATAAGATCCTCTTTCAAAAGAAAAATTAAGCCTTTTCTGGAAAGTGCTACAATCATGTATCAATTTGGCCAATCCCAGCTGTCTGATTAGCCTAGGGCACAGCACAGTTAATATTAAAGCTCTTCTCTTGTTTCAGTCTTAAAAAATTAGCTTAACACTCCCACTAGTAAAGCTGCACGTGCTACAGAAATAAATATAAAGAGGTATTATGCCTTCTTTATTGCTTATGGAAAGCCAGGGCAGGATTTATTTAACAGCAACTAATGTGAATGTGAGAATTATTGTCAAAGAAAGCCCTACTACTTTGAAATTCTCCTTTTCTTTTAAGTATTTCTTAGCTGTTCTGAAACCTTTAAAAAAATTTTTTTCGCATAAAATGTAATGTTTTGGTTAGCTAAACGTCGCTACATAAATTTTCACAATGGAACTAATAGAAAAGGGCACTCAGTTAGTTGTGTATTTTATTAAACCAATTAAAGAATTTATGGAGAGAAGAAATCAAGTTAACTACCTTAGGAAAGAAAAAGGAAAACAAAGTCTTTTGTACTTGAGCCAACTTCTGCATAGTTTCACAGGTGCCCCGCAAATGTGATGTCATTTTGATTGGTGCAACCTCTCTGCCACAAAGACAAATGAAAGAGGTCCTTTTAAAATAACCCTTTGCACCTCACACAGGTGGTCACATCTAAACTAAACCTCCATACTACATCTCAGAAACAGTTTTCTGAAGAAATGTTCTTTTAGGGCTGCTCAAGGCACCAAAAAAAAAAAAAAGTGATGCTGAATGCTCCATTAAAGAAAAATGAAGAATGTGGCTTTTCTGCTCTGATTAGAGTGAAAGGCATGGTGCTCAGCTAGCAATTTTATGATCTACCAAGCATGAAGAAACCTGTTTTTGAATTTTTAAAATTGATTTTTTAATTGGTTCTGAATCTAAAAACTGTCTCATGTCCAGAAGCTAGGCAAGGGATCATGACTTTTGGGGGTGACTGCCCTCAACCTCTTGATCATCTATTCTTGATTTCTTTTGACAGTACAGCTTCAGTAATGTCCTTTTGTCTGCCCTTTGATTTAGCCTTTAGGGACATCCTGTTCTATTACCATCTTCAAAATCCTCTGTGGGTCCGGTGCTCCAATCTTGCCTCTCAGTACAATATTTGGGTTCACAAAAATGTACACCACCACCCTGCCTCTGTTGTTTTGAGGTGCTATCATAGCAGATCTACTTTGGCTGGGCACTTAACTCATTTTGGAGGTCTACTGCTTTCATGGTTGGGTAGGGCTTTCTCTGCTCTTCCACTATAGGAGGTGAGCAGTGTTTTATATGCTGCCAAGGAAACCCCCTGGCTTTCACACTTAGCTTATAATTGCTGGTTAAATGTTTTCAAAGTGTTGTTATCTTTTTCCAGAGCATCAATTAAGGTTAATGATGGCCATCCAATGATTTTCCCTACTTTTCTTTCTGGAATGGCAATTGGGTGTTTGGCAGACCATCTCTTTCTGTCCTCCATGCCATTTATTCTTTCTACATTTATATATTTTGGAAATTCTCCATTATATATATTCTAGAGGCCCGGTGCACGAATTCGTGCATGCGTGGAGTCTGGCTGGCCGGTAGAGGGGAGGAGCCCTGGGAGGTTGCCCAGCTGGCCCGCCCCTGATCAAGGTGGGGGGGGGGTGATCGGGGCAGGGCAGGCTGGTGGTAGGGGCCAAAGGTCACCCTACCCCTGATCAGGGTATTGGGGGCCGATCAGGGGTGGGGCTGGCCTGGGGGAGGGTAGCTCCCTCTGTTGTTGGTGTGATTTTTCTTAATTTGACCTCTACTATCTGAGACTGAACACGGGTTTTCCCATCACTCCTTGACTTCACTCATACACTTTTGATTTGGGTGTGGCAACCTCACTTGGACATTTAGGGCTCCTGTCTTTGAGCTGCTGTGTCGGTTACCGCCTCCTTCCCCTGCCTCTTCCTCTTTCCCATCTCCTTCCTCCTTCTCCCCACTCCCTCCAGCCAGGTTTACTGAGTCAGTAGGTGATTCAACCTGAATGTTGACTCACTAATCAAATCAGTGGGCATTTATTAATTTGGCTCACAAAAAGGCTCACAACAAAGGTGTTGGGGGCCAATCGGGGGCCTGGATCAGCCCGGTTGGCTACTGCAGTGTGTGTCATAGTCACAGGTTGTTCCAGTCATTCTGGTCGTTCCAGTTGTTCTGGTCATTCCTCCATAATGGTTGTTGGGCTTATATATATATACTAGAGGCCCGGTGCACAAAAATTTGTGCACTCAGGGGGCGGGGGGGGGGGTACATCAGTCCGGCCTGTGCCCTCTCGCAGTCTGGGACCCCACAGGAGATAACATCCTGCTGGCTTAGGCCTGCTCCCGGGTGGCAGAGGGCAGGTCCAATCCCTAGGTGCAGCCCCTGGTCAGGCTCAGAGCAGGGCTGATTGGGGAGTTGGGGCGCCGCCCCCTGTCATGCACAGAGCAGGGCGGATCGGGAGGTTGCGATGCCACCCTCAGTCATGCTCAGGGTAGGGCCGATTGGGGGGCTGGGGCACCGCCCCCTGTCACACTCAAGGCAGGGTCGATGGGGAGGTTGTGGCACCACCCCCTGTCATGCACAGAGCAGGGCCAATCAGGGGATTGGGGCGCTGCCCCCTGTCACACACAGAGCAGGGCCGATCAGGGGGTTGGGGCGCCTTCCCCTGTCATGAACAGAGCAGGGCGGATAGGGAGGTTGTGGCCCCACCTCCTGTCACTCACAGAGCAGGGCCCATCAGGGGGGTTGCAGCTCCGTACCTTGTCACGCACAGAGCAGGGTTGATCAGGGGGTTGGGGAGCTCTTCCCATCACTCAGAGAGCAGGGCCTATCAGGGGGTTGGGGAGCACCCCCCTGTCACTCACAGAGCAGGGCCCATCAGGGGGTTGGGGAGCTCCCCTCTGTCACGCACAGAGCAGGGCCCATCAGGGGGTTGAGGAGCTCCCCCCTGTCACTCACAGAGTAGGGCCAATGGGGGAGTTGGAGCACTGCCCCCGTCACACACAGAGCAGGGTGGATCAGGGGGTTGGGGCACCGCACCCTGTCACACTCAGGGCAGGGCTGATGGGGAGGTTATGGCTCTACCCTGTCACACACAGAGCAGGGCCCGTGGGGGGGGTTGGGGCGCCGCACCCTGTCACACACAGAGCAGGGCCGATCAGGGGGTTGGGGCACCAAAGCCTGTCACACACAGAGTTGCAGGGCGATCAGGGGGTTGGGGAGCTCCCCCCATCAGGCACAGAGCAGGGCTGATCAGGGGGTTGGGGCGCCTTCCCCTTTCACGAACAGAGCAGGGCCAATAGGGAGGTTGTGGCCCCGCCCCTGTCACACACAGAGCCACAGGGCGATCAGGGGGTTTGGGCGCTGCCTCCTGTCACACTGATCCCGGTGCCGGGAGGCCTCGCGGCTCTGCTGATCCCGGTGCTGGGAGGCACATTACCCTTTTACTATATAGGATAGAGGCCTGGTGCACTGGTGGGAGCCAGCTGGTTTGTCCTGAAGGGTGTCCTGGATCAGGGTGGGGGTCCCCACTGGAGTGCCTGGCCAGCCTGGGTGAGGGGATGATGGCTGTTTGCAGCTGGTCACACACCCTTCAGGGTGGGGGACCCCACTGGGGTGCCTGGCCAGTCTGGGTGAGGGGCTGAGGGCTGTTTTCAGGCTGGCAGGAGACTGAAGCTCCCAACCGCTCCTTTTTAGCTTTTTTTTTTTTTTTTTTTTTTATTCTGGGCCAGCTTTAGCTCTGAGGCTTGGCTCCAGCTCTTAGGCCTCCGCTGCTGAAAGCAGGTATCTGGTTTGTTTGGGTTCTATAATTGAAACACTGTTTCAACTCTAGCTCTGAGATCCCGGCTGGCTGAAAGCAGGTTTCTGGGGTTTTGTTTAGCTTCTATATTTGTGACAATGTTTCAAACTGCAAGCTCAGAGGCCGGCAGCGGCAGGAGGGGAACGTTGGAGTCCTCCGTCACTGAAGCAAGCAAGCCTCATGTTCGCTTCAAGCTGCCTGGCTGCTGGCCGCCATCTTGGCTGGCAGTTAATTTGCATATTGCCCTGATTAGCCAATGGGAAGGGTAGTGGAGGTATGGCTAATTACCATGTTTCTCTTTTATTAGATAGGATAGATAAATTAAAGATGACACTTGATAATGTTGGATACTCCAGCAAGAAAAAAACAAGTAATAGCTGTCAAATTTGGCAACTAAAATGTCACTGGTGACTTTGGAGAAAAGTAAGAGAACAGGAAAACAAGAAAAAAAAAAAAAGCTTTATTGGCAAAAAATCAACAGAAAGAAACTGAAAGCAATAAATATAGACTTTCTCTAAAGATGTTTGGTAGGGGGAGAAATAAAAGAAAGCAGGTAAACAAGACTGAAGGACTCTTTTAGGATAGGAAATATCTAATTGTGTGCACTGGCAGAGGAAAATGAGAAAAATTAAAACTGTAGTCAAGAGGAGGGATAATTGATGGGCAACATACCAGATGATCTGTGGGAAGAACATGGAATCCAGAACTGCCCTCCAGTCTTTTGAGAAATCAGAATAACCTTCTTGGTTTTCTTTTACTCTAGTTTAGAACTATTATCACAAATATAACCCATATTCAATGAATAAAATTTAGGAAATACAGATAAACAGATTTTTTTTTTAAGCATGGACAATCTCATATTCCTATATATCTGCCCAGGCCATTTGGTATATGTTTGGAGTTACTCTACTTATAGCCCCTGGTTCTTTCCCTTAATAGCAGAAAGTGACTTAATTCATTGACTAATAATAAAAGTGGGATAAAATGTACTAAACAAATCTTTGAAAGCTTAAGTGTTTTTATTAGCATCAATGTTTTAATTTAATTTCGTTTAGGTGTTAGGTTTTGTTTTGGTTTTTGGTTTTGGTTTAATTTTGATTATCTACAACTAGCTGCAGGGGCTCTAGGTGAGGTTTATCATTTAAACCTAAAATTAGTTTAATGAGATTTGCCTTGCTTTAGTCTGTGACAATAACTCACAACTTATTTTGCTTTTCTTTTCTAGTGGGCAACATGTCTGCAAATCCACATGCATCAAAATGAGCTATAAACCAAGGAAGTATGCATTCCCCCCCCCCCAAAAAAAAAATCTATTATTCTTTAATTCAAATAGTAAATATTGGAATATCTGAACCAACACAATGACGTAAATATTTTAAGGATCTTAAAATGCTCCTAAAATATTTCAGTAATCAAAGATATTTCTATATTATACACAAAAGTTTAAACCAAAGGCTTTTATTAAGTAGGTGGCATGACATTAGCCCAGTGCTAAGCAAGAGAAGGTATGAAAGGACGAGTTCTGATAGGAATGCACTTCCTCTCTTGCCCTCCCCCTGCCATTACCTGAGTCTAAGCCTTCCCTCCTTTGCCTCTGCATGACTGAAATAGTCTGGTCCTTCTCTGTCCCAGCCCTAAGTGTCACCTTCCAGCCACACTGAATGTGGCAATCTTCACAGACTGTCAAATTCATCTTTCTGAAATATTTTGTCCATTATATTTTTCTTCCAAAACCCTCAGCTTTTTACAGAGGGAAGAAAAACTATTTTACAATCAGACCCAGGCCCACAACCTGGTTTGGACACTCATTATCTGAATGACTTGAGTACGTTATTTGATGTTATATGTAAAATGGTTCTAATCACCACCTCCCCAGAGTGAGGAGAGAAATAAAGAAATGGTGCAGGTAAAGCAGTAAGACTAAAGGTTTACTATATGTTCATTCTCTTCCCTAAATTGGCTAACTTTGGATTTTTTTATCTGACTCAGTTTTCCTTTCTAATTTATTTCTTTCCACTTTTCTGCAACAACACTCTTTGCCATGTTGTATCGCAAATCAGTGAGCTGGACAAGACGCCTAATGAGCCAATTAATTAGGAGTCATTTATTGCGCACGGCCCAGAGGGAGGTGTCTCTTTCCAAATCTCTGAGCAACCCATACAGGAAGTTCTTCCGTATTTATACTTTTTGAGCCTCTTTGTTTGCGAATATTACAAAGGGCTCTGTGTGAGTTATTGTTACAGACAGTTGTAACCTTGAATACATAATGAGTTTGTACTTGGCATAATTATTATCAGTATTAGTCTATTACATTGGATGGCTAGCTTGCAAGGTCAGACAGTTAAGTTTATCTTTTTCTATTATTTGAACTAAAAACAAAGTTTTTTTACAGATAACAGACTGTCTTAAAGTGACAGAGTTTACAATGACAGTGTTTACAGAACAAGGGATTATCTAACAATAGCAGAGAATTTTAAACAGCAGTTTTCTATACAAGATGGAAGTTACTATGCTTCAACCAGATGGTCACCTGTACACAACCTCTTTAGTTTTCCTACCCCAATGGCTTTAAAAAAAGATTTCTTTGACTTTTTTTAAAAGTAGCATTTACTTATGTGCTAGTATGCTGTTATATTAGCTCATTTAATATTAATAAATAATATATATTACAGATGAGGGAACTGAGGTTTAAAAAGGTTGAGAAACATTAACTTTAAATGCATTAGCATCCATTGTATGAAAATGGAACTCTTATTTTTCCTATTTACAGATAAGAAATCTTAAAGAAGTTAAAAAAGTGATGAGTGGTGGTTTTAAACAATTTAAGTCAGCTAATTTCAATGACAGAACAATTGTCTCTTCATTTCCAAGAAAAAAAGAAAAAAAGTTGAAGATATGACAATAGTTTATAAATAAAACAGATAAGACAATTTTGAAAATAAAGAACAAAATAAGGAGCTTATTATAACAAATATCAAGGTAGTATAAAGCTGTAGTAATTTGGATGATGTGGTATTGGCATAAAGACAGTAATAAAACAGAATACAAAGCCCAGAAAATGGACCCATGCACACAGAGGAATGTATTCTATGGTTGATATATCTGAATCACTGGGGAAAAGGATGGATCTTACAACAAAAAGTATCAGGGGGGAAATGAAATTAAACCCCTACTTTATACTACATTCAAAATACAAAAATGAATTTCAAGTAGATTGAAGATCTAAATGTGAAAAACAAAACCATAAAAATATATAAAAGAAAATGTGGATTATCTTTTTTACCTGAGAGTAGAAAATTTCTTAATGCCCTAAAGTATAACTGATTTCTGGGAGGAAAAGTTATAAATTTGTCCATATCTGTACCCAAGCCTGCAAAATTACCCACTTAAAATAAAATATCTAATACAACTTTTTACCTATCATAATGTCACTCAAGCAAGCACTATTATAATGGTTTGTGGGAGTTTTCATAAATCACTCAGTTTAAACATTATAAAATTTCATATTCAATTCTTTAAATCCATAATATATTGCTATAGGTGTATTAGGAGCCCCCCAATATTTCCTAAGACAAATAGTAAGATGATTCCTTAGTGCCTATAACCTGGATGCTTTTCTCTTTCACTGTGAACTGAATTTGTAAAAAGGCATTTATTTCCCAAGGCGACTCTTTTCATGAAATCTGCTAAACTCACAGGAGAAGCAGGCAGCCAAAGAATCAGCTCAGCACCAAGTCTACGGCTAGAAAAGGAGTGGTCTTCCTGAACCTCTACAACCTGGAATGGCTCCTCTTGAATTCCATCCTATGGCTCTTTTTTATCCCTCTCCAAAGGGGTCTTTTTTCCCTTATCCACACTAGATAAGATTCATTTCCCAACCCCACCACTGGCTCCCACTTCCAGCCCCTATATTAACAGTCACAGGCACTTGCTATGAACTCCTTTGTGCAACCTGGGTTTGTAAAAATATTCTCAATAAAATTATAGATATTCCTCAATAGAAAAGAAAATAGATGCAAATAACAAAATCAGTGAGAGATCAGACTTAATCCTTAAAGTCAACCTGGAGTCCTCCCCTGCACCTCCTAAGAAGTGTTGATTTTATTCTTACTTTGCTCCAGTCCATCTTATCAATACTGCTAAATACAGATTTCACAATGTCTAACCAAAATTTTAAATAAATTTTCTTGATGTAAAAGATAAAAAAAATCTTCAGCCTAGAATTAAATATCCTCCATAATACTATTTGTCCCTTTTCTTGCTCATACCTGCCATCTCAAGTTCCATATTTTCCATGATGCTTTACCTACTATTCAAGGCACACTGATCTTTTATCTTTTCCAAATGCCTTATGTATGTACCAAAATCCTTGTCAACATCCATAATTTCTAACATGTCCTGGACATTGTGACCTTCATCATGGGTGAAAATTGACTGGTAACTTTTATCATGTTACCACAAAGAAAAATGCTAACACAGATGAATTTAAGTCAAATTACAACAGAAGATTCTAAAAAAAAAAAAATGGTAGTTTAGACACAATTCATTTATCCCCACTATATTGCTAAATTTCTCATTTTATACCACTCTCTTTTCTCACCTTCTATGCTCCAACAATAATAGCCTTCCTTCAGTTCTTTAAACAAATCATGCTTGTTTCACCAGCAATGACCTCTCACCTTCTGGTCTCTTTGTCTGCCATGCCTTGGCCTTGATGTATACATGGCTGGCACCTTAAGGATTTCCTCCTCAAACAGACATCCCTTTGCCACCTTTCACATCACCCTATTTTAATTATTGGCATGACACCAAATATTGTTGAATCTTTCTTTTATGTATTTACTTATTTGTTCAATGCTTATCACATGAGAATGTAAGCTCCATGAATAAGCAACTTGTCTATCTGATCTTGTCAGCATTAGGGACAGTGCCTGACAAATAGCAAGCACATAATAAATATTTGTTAAATAAAAGAATAAATGCTTGACCAGAGTTTTATTTCTGAGTTTTCCTAAGAAAATGTTGAAGCTCCAGAAATAGGTTTGCTTTTCCAAGTTCATTGAAGAAATGTGCTGTACATACAGGGGTGAGCAAAAGTAGGTTAATAATAATGAATAGTGCAGTAAATAATAATAAAAGAATAAACTTTGTATTTTGCATATTAACAACTATAAACCTACTATTGCCCACCCCTGTATATGCACATGGCTTTATTATTTCAAAAGGAGGCATTTTTATAACACAATTTCATGAAAAATTTTGAAATCTAAATGAAACGCAAAAGCCTTGCCTCATATCTGAGGTAATCATCATCAAATATAGGTTGCCTGCTCTTATTCTCTCAAATATCAAAAGACTGATTAGCAGCATCTAACATCTTGACTGTAGGAGACCTTGACATATATGTTCAGTGGGCTATAATGATTTATATAAATTAGCTGCCATATACTTTAAAGCAGACATTCATTTCCCATCACCTGTTTCTATAATGAATGACTGAATCCAAAATTCACCCTCAGTGAGGTGAGCAGTCATCCACAAAGCTTGGTCTCAATGAAAAAGCCTCATTTGAAATTGGTGTATGTCTTGCATTGGGACACATAAGAGAGAAGCAACATGATAAACCAGATGAATGGCTTATCACACTCTGAGTAGTTACTCTGGGATGCTTACCTCCACCAAGTTGGTCATTTGGCAAGGTTCACAGTCTTCTTCCTGACTTGCAGGTGTTCGAAAATGAGTAGGATTTCTAATTCAAACAGAATTCTCTAGTCCCGAAGATTTCCCTGAAACTCACCGAGGCTGCCTGGCTTCAGTTCCCATCTTGGGAAAGATTATCTGCTTGGCTTGTTTTTTTTCAGTACAATAAGCAAGTCTAGTTGTTGCTCCAGAACCAGGTTATAACTGATTGACAAAGCCATTACAACTATTGACACAACTGTGTGGGAAGTTGGCTGTGTACGTACCTGTTAGGGACTGAATTGTGTCCCCTAAAAAAATCTCTATGTTGAATCCCCAATGTGAATGTATTGAATGTATTTAGAGATGGACCCCTTAAGGAGGTAATTAAAGTTAAATGAGGTCATAAGGATGGGGCTCTAATCCAATTAGTGTCCTTATAAAAAGAGAGAGACACCAAGACTGTGTGTGCACAGAGTAAAGGCCACTTGAGGACACAGTGAAAAGACATCTGTCTGCAGCCAGAAATCAACCATGCCAGCATCTTGATCTTAAACTTCCAGTCACCAGAACTGTGAGAAAATAAATGTCCATTGTTTAAGGCACCCAGTCTGTAATATTTTGTTCTGACAGTTCCATAAGACTAACAGAGTCCCTCTGGTGTACTCTAGTCCTGGGATGCTAACATGTGCCTCATCAATACCCCATATCTCTCTTCTCCTAGTCACTTACCTTGCCTCACACCCCAGACACATTTGACTTTATTGGGACTGAGACTGCCAGGCTGTATATACCAGCTGTAGACAGAGAGGCACAAGTAGCTTAAATGAAGACCCTTTAATGCAGGCCTGGGAATAAAACCTAAATGACAGAATATACTCGATAGCTGAACAAATCTGTTTTAATCTAGTAACATCTGTTCTTAAGCAAAGCTGCAATTTCTACATACATAACCTCAAGTAAAAGTTGTAAAATAACTTCCTAGTGCCTTTCTAAAACCTGTTGTAATTAGCTACCAACAATACGTCAAGAAACATTCTCCTTGCTCTAGCTATCAGTGATAGCTGCTCAAGTTCTTGAAACAATATGAAGTGTAGATATAAGGAGTCAGGGACCAAGGAGGTAATTAAAGTTAAATAAGGTCATATACTAACCATATATGTTGAGGTCTCCTATAGTCAAGATGTTAAATGCTACTAATTATTATATCTGTCTAATACACCAAATCTGGAAAAGGAAGAAGCTAAAACAGTGGAGATATTAGCTATGGAAAAACAATGAAAGAAATAAACCACAATTAGAAAAATAAACAAACATGTTTTGCTCTTAAATGTAGCTTAAAATTTTCTTTGAGGATAACATAAAACTGTGGTCAGTAACCCTAGGGAACAAGAAAACATGCTCAATTTATATTTCCATCTTCATCATGTTACTCAATGATTAAGCCAAGGAAGAAAATGTATTTACTTTTTGGGATATCATGGACAAAAAACAATGACAGCTTCCAGTGCTTTGCATCTCAAGGACCAATAAATTGAGATATAAGAGAACATCATTCTTCAAAGGACCAATGGAGTCAGAATATCCTTGTTGCCTATGAGGCCCAGGAAATTATGAAGCCAGCTCCCCGCTACACACACACACACACACACACACACACACACACACACACACACACACACAGGCTTACTATACCCCAAGAGTCAGAGTATCCAGATGTTTGGGGTCCAGGCCCTGAGCACCTGCCTGCCTGGAATAAGTTGAGTCTTCCAGTGGGTCAGTGTTTCTTTTATCTGGTTGATCTATAATTTACCTAATTAATCTATAATCTGATTTGAAAGATGAGATGAAGCCAATACCATAGAAAGATATAAAGTCCACTCATTCAATTTTGAAAACAAACAAACAAACCACCCAGCAGCTCAAACTCTCCAAGTAACACTCATTTGCTCCAACCTTCTATAATCCTATGAAATAAATGACTATTCTCTAAATGCTCACCCAGTTGGAGCTGGGTGCTCTCCAACTTGTAAAGAGCTGGAAAATGATTACTCACAATTAAAATTTATTGAAGACTCACTTTCCAATAAAGGTTATAAATTCTTAGGCAATAGTGCATGGCCGCTTGTGTTTTACAAGCCATTAGTAGCAGCTTTATCTGTCTCATGAGGTACAATGATGAAGGTCAAGTGACCCTAGGGATCCTCAACACACATTAATTACCTGGCCTGATAAATGGCCTTGAGGTCTTCCTGGCATTCATAGCTAGAACATTTTAAACAAAGAGATATTAATGGATTTTAAATTGTTTTCTATTAACTATACATTCTTTATTGTGAAATAAATTGTTTAAAAATGGAAAACAATATACTGTAGTGTTAATAAAAACAGTTATGTAGAAGTTAGAAGACTTGTATTTCTGCCCTTCTTACGGGATACTTGTTATTTCTGCCCCTTTCACTAATTACATGATCTATATTAAGTTACTTGATTTCTCTGGGTCTCATACTCCTCAAACTGGTCACTGAGAGGACTAGAGCAGGCGAACCCAGGCTTCACTAACCTAGGAATTTCCCACTGGTTTCTCATTATTGGACTTATTCCATTTGCTAAAATGCTCGAGGTGAGGTCTTGGTAGTTTTTCTCCTCTGTGCTCTTTGTAGGAAAGCTATAAATGACAGAATATACTATAAACAACAAGATAACACAGATAGAAAAGAGGCTTTTACATAAATAAAGTGATTTGGTCGTTTTCAGGAAATTTTTAAGTTAGGAGAATGAATTGAAGGAAGTCTTCATTTTTGTGGACTTTGTGGGTACAAAAGGACTTCAAAAAAAGGGGGGAAATTTACTTACAGTAAATGAAACAAGAGTACAAAGAGCACAGCAGTAAGAATAAATAAGCTAAGGGAAAAGACAGCAGCAAATATGGCAAAAAGGGTTAACATAAATATAAAAAACACAGAGACCTCTATATTAAATGGGCAAAAGTCGTGAACAGTGAATCCACACAAGGGAAAATACAACTAAGAAGCAAATATATAAACACGGATTCAAACTTATAACTTATAATTAAGAAATAAACCTGAAAATGTAAACAATAATAAAACAGTTAAATTAACAAAATTTTACAAAAGAAGAAACCTAATCCAGGCAAATTGCAGGAGAAATCATAGTATTTATGCATGGTTTATAGCACTGAAAATTTGTTTAAGCTTTTGGAGGGGAATTTAGACATATACAAAAATGTGTGTGTGTGTATATATATATATATATATATATATATATATAATAACCTTTGGCCCATTAATTCCATGACTTGGAATTTCTCCAAAATAAATAATTGAAAAGAAAGTTTTTTGTACAACATTCATATCCATTACGTTAGGAAAAAACTGGAAATAGTCCAACCATTCTTGTTATTGGACATTTTATTATGGCACATAATCAATGGAAGATTATGTAACCATTACAAATAAAATAGAAAAACTGTGAAATAACATGAAACTGTTTATAAAATATTAAGTGAAAATGTAGAATTCAGAATTGTACACACACTTATCATGGCCATGTGAAAATATACCATATGTGGAAAGATTGGAACATGAATATTGAGAAAAGAAAGACAATCCCATTAGGATATGGATTGTGTGATTTCTTTTCCTTGTTCTTTTTCAATGTTGTTTTAACATTTTTAATAGTATATTAATAAATTTATTTTCATTAAGGAATTGAGAATACTAAAAGTTTTTTATATATGGAAGAAATATGATGAAAGCAGGATTGACTGAAGGATTAAGAGCCTAACCTAAAGTCAGATAGTTCACGTAAGAGGCTGGTAACATACCCTGGACTAAATGTGACAAGGGACTTGTACAGAATTATAAAAGACGAGAGGCCTGATGCATGAAATTCATGCAGGAGTAGGCCTTCCTTCCCCTGGCTGCCAGCACTGGCTTCCCTCTGGCACCCAGGACCCTGGGTGGCTTCCCCCCTGCCGCTGGCCCGCACATGGCACCGGGGCTTCCCTCTGGCCCTGGCTTTGTCCGGAAAGACATCTGGTCTAATTAGCATATTACCCTTTTATTATTATAGATTATTATTATAGATTATAATGGAGATTTTAAAAAACACACACAAAGCAACAACAGCATTTTTGCTTCTGGCAAGAAAAACGAGTGAATTTAGTTTTTCCAGCTTTGATGACTAATGACTAGCCTAGATACTACAAGTTTATTCATTTATATTCCATAAACATTTATTGAATACTTATTATGTGCCAAGCTCATAGTCCTTGGCACTGAAGCTTAAACACAGATTCATGCTCTCTTGGAGGTTACAATGCATTTCAGTGGAGGAAGAAAAACAATAAATAGACTCATGATAGCAGACAGAGAGAAAGACAGACCAAATTAAAATCATGTGGTGGTAATTGCTATGCAAAGAATTAAAATAGAATGATTTGTCTGAGAGTAACTTGATGGTTACTTTAGATTTCATGGTCAGAGGAAGACTTTTGGGGACATAACATTTGACATAAGATCTGAATGGCTAGAAGGGGATAGCTATGCAATATGTGGAGAGGAGGTGGTAGAAGCTAAGTACATTCCCTAGCAGAGAGAATATCAAGTCTACAGGTCTAGATTTAAGTCTGGTGTTCTTGAGGAGTCAAAACAAAACAAAATAAAACAAAAACACCAGACTGGCTGGAGCACAGTGATCCAAAAGGAAAGGGACAAAAGGTGAGATAGAATAAAAATCATGCAGGGTTAAGGAATTTGAATCTTAAGCCAAGTGGGATGAGAAGCAGAAGAGAACCATAATTTGATGTACATTTAAAAAAAATATGATGAGTGTTATGTGAAGCATAGATTGCCGTGGAAGCAGAAAATCCAGATGAGAAGCTACAGTCGTGATCTGGGGTGAAAAATGGTGGCCTGAGCAAGGGTGATGATAGTGAAAATAGAGATAAGTAAGCCACTCAGAATCTCTACTGGAGACAGAGTCTATAGACTTGCTGATGGATTGGATAGCAGAGCACTGGAGGAGAATGAGTCTTGGAGAGTAGAAGTGGATAAAGAAGACTCTAGTTGGATAAAAAGCTTCAATAAAGAAAACACTGCTGAAACTAACGCTACAACGGTAGCAATAGGTAAAGAACAGTCAAGATTGGGGAGACCTTACTGTTCAGTGTACCTACCCAAGTCATTTCTGAGTGCTTTCTCACTGAAGAACAGAAAAGCACAATTTTCAACCACGAAGAGTGTTGGGTAATAAATTCATTACAGAGGCCTTGAATAGTTACAAGCTTACAGCTTCTGGGGAAAGATATGGACTGGTTTACATAATGTTTAAAGCAACAAGGTCTAGAAATCCATCAGCCTTTTACACATGACCTCATTGATCCCCAGAAAAATCAATCAAGCTTCTGATATCCATATTGACAAGCCATAGAAAATAAGTCTTCTTGTGTATATTTTTTCTTTTTTCCCAAGGGAAATACTTAGACCAAAGTGAAAACACTTAAAGACCACCATCACACTAGTTTTCTCTTATTTCCACTTTTAAAAGGACATTGAGATTTCACAGTGGTCTGAAATTCTCAGTGAATTTCATTGTTCAGAGCCACCCATGCTTCATTTGGGAAGCTTACTTTCCTGCACAATAAACTTTTAATTGTTTATGGAGAACAGCACTTGGATAAAATATGTAGACTAAAAAAACCTATCCCTCCTACCAAGTAAAAGGCACTATACATAACATTTATAAAGTCATACTTGCTAACTTCTTAACGTCTACCCTAAAACTTGCTGTTTAAAAATGTTGTACAATACCAGGAGTAAAAAGACACTTAGCAAAATTGCTCTATAAAGTAATTTTATATTTGGACACACAATTTGATGATCAAGACAACCACAGAAGTATTCTGAAGACATTTTTTCAACTTTGAGATTTTAACCAGGCAGCTAGATGGATCAAGAGAGTGGAAAAAAAAAAAACTTTCACCACATAGGTCATTGGTTCAAACCCAACACAACTCAGCCAGAAAGCAATTATCATCTGCTGATCTTTATGAAATGTACTGGTGGGCTAAATTCAATTTATAACAAGGAAAATAAACAGCTACAATTTTTGGGAGCCTAGACGAGGGCTAGGGATTAATTTAGTTGTTTTGTGTCAGGATTGATACATATCAGAAGTGCTAGGTTGCTGGACTGAGAATTTTCATCAACAATACAGCTAGAGTACCAAAAAAAATCAAGAAAATTCACGCGCATCTATGTATGTATATGTGTACATTTATGTGCTTGTGTACATATACACATATATAGGGTGGAGCAAAGGTAGGTTTGTAGTTTTTCTTATGGAAAATAATACAATAATCCTATATAATAAAAGGCTAATAAGCAAATCGACCGAACAGTGGAACGACCGGTCGCTATGATGCACACTGACCATCAGGGGGCAGATGCTCAATGCAGGAGCTGCCCCCTGGTGGTCAGTGCGCTCCCACAGGGGGTGTGCCATTCAGCCAGAGGCTCTGAGCCAGGCTCACGGCTGGCGAGTACAGCAGTGGTGGCAGGAGCCTCTCCTGCCTCCGTGGCAGCGCTTAGTATGTCTGTCTGACAGCTTAGGAACACTCCCCGGGGGGATGGGGGGGGCGGGTCAGGCCTAAACTGTCATTCGTACATCCCCCAAGGGCTCCTGGACTGTGAGAGAGCACAGTCCAGGCTGAGAGATTCCCCTGGAGTGCACAAATTTTGTGCACCAGGTCTCTAGTTAATAAATAATAACGCAAGAATAAACTCTGTTTCATGTACTCACAACTGTAAATCTATTTTTGTCCCACCTTGCATGTACATAATATATATATAGATATATAGATATATATATATATATACACATTTATTTTCAAATATCATAGATCTTAATATTTGTAAATAAGTCTAAAGATTCATGACATATAGTTCTGTAGACCCTTACCATTCACAGAAAATACAACCCTAGATATTCAAGTATCACATATTGATCAATACATCTCTTTCATATAGTTTCTCACTTAAAGAGACTATGATATAAATGAAATAACTGAAGCTATTCTATTAGGCCCTTCATAGAAATGTTTGCATGTGTTCTTGGCTTTTTTCCACATTCTATTTCCATTAAGAGTCGTATGTTTCCTATGCATATCCTCACCACACACTTTTCCACTTTCACTGAAGTTTAATCCCTCTCCTGCTGAACAATTCTTGTACTGGTTGGAACACTGGGTGGAGTCACTTTATGAAATGCTTTTGTCCTGTTGGACTAGCAAAATTAATCAACTTCACGAACCTTCAGGGCCATAGTACTTAGCCAAGCCCAAAAAGTTGAATCTGTAAGGGTTCCCTGTGATGTACCATTTTGCTAAATTGGCAACTTAACTCGGGAGATTTATGTTGGAAGGAATTGTTTAGCTAGTGAATGAGACCATCCAATTGCTCAATCTTTTGCCCTCAGTGCAGCTTTTTATTTTCTTTAGTTGTCTTTAATAGCATAAAGTTAAACTTTGCTGAATTTTATGGAAAAAAAAATATTTGCATTACTATTTGAAGACATACAGGTTCTGGAAGTCTTAAGAATCTATCTCCAGCAAATGTTAAGGATCTGCAGATGCTAGTACATTCTAACACCTGGCTGTGAGTTGGCTAAGAAGGAGATGGCTAGGGCAATGCCTGTATTTCCAAATTGGCCTGTTAGAAGAATGAAGATGCTATTACAAGAAGAGAAAAAAATTGTAGTAGGAAATAAAAATTTCAGCTTTAGACATCTTGATTTTAAGGTCTGCTCTGACAGCTAGATAAAAGAATATGCAACAAGAAGAAGAATCTTGAGAGAATGACTAAAAAACAGACTACAGTCCAGCTGGGGTGGCTCAGTGGTTGAGCATCAACTTAAGAACCAGGAGGGCACATGCCTGGGTTGCTAGGTTCGATCCCCAGTAGGGGGAGTGCAGGAGGCAGCCAATCAATGATTCTCTTTCATCATTGATATTTCTCTCTCTCTCTCCCTCTCCCTTCTGCTCTGAAATCAATAAAAAATATGTATATTTAACAGAATATAAATTTGAACATCTTTGGAATGAAGTGTAAAGGCTTAAGTTGGATAGAGAGTATAGAAAATGGCTCTTCTGAAGTCAGTTCATCGATGTGCACCCAACTCTTTCTGAACCTCAAGTGCATTGAGGGTCAGAATTCACAGGTTCAATCACAGTTTAAGATGTCAATTTTGTAGTTAAGTCACTATTTCTTTGTATTGCACATTTTTTTCCTGAGGACATTTGATCTTCATTTTCACATACTAAAGTGACTACTTCAATTCAGTAAAAAAAAAAAAAAAAAAAAAAAAAAAAGTAAAATAGATGAACACTTTACTTGACCATTTTAGCCATCTTGAAAGCTAACTTGTGAAGGTCAGTGGCTCCCATTCAGTTAAGTGTCCACAGATCCATGGACCTTCATTTTACTCCAAAGTTTAGCAGCATTTAACTACCAAAATATACAAGCCAGTTTCTAAAAGCAAAATGTTAATTCATCAAGTCATGTCCTTTTTCCTTTTCTTTCTGGGAAGGTTTTTCATTAAAAAATTCCATTCCTTTAATAGATATAGGGCTATTTAGGTTTTCTATTTTGCTTTATTTTATTAAGGGTGCTATACTATGACACCAACTTGAGGAAAAGCTCATATTTTTATAACATGTAACAATAAAGAAGAAAAGAGCTCTCCTTACAAGAAACCTTTTGTTTAAATCTTCCCTTTCTGTTGAAAATTAAGTCACCATGAACATGAAGCCAAAAAATGTTGGTCTTTCCTTCTAATGTAACACAGATGGACACTGTGCCACTCTGAGGCCAGGCAGGGGAGCAGCATTTCAGCCCTGGAAAGGTCACATCAGAATTAAGTTGGTTTCAGTAAAATGAAACCAAATGAAAACTTGTGTCTATCCACCCTAAACCCAATTTTCCAAGTTCTTCCATTAAGACAAAGTCAGGCATAGGACTGCTGCAGTGCTGCCTACCACAGGCTCTGCTAGTCATAATCTGGAAAGATGCACTAGTTCACTGCCCAGAAAATTTCATCACTAAGCACCTTTACTTCTCCCATAAGATACTCTGTCCTCACCCCCCTGAAAGTGCTCCATGAATTCGTTGATGGAACAAATTCATGAGTTAAATTGCTATTATGCTTTTCCTTCTGGCTGATTCTCCCAAAAAGCTTCGTTTCAAAATTTTAGCAGTTGATGAGAGCTCTTTGGTCTGTGTCTAATTTGATATAAAATACATCAGGTATGTACAATCCTGCAAACCTGTGTAAGGTTGGGAACACCAACTTTTGCTATAAGAAATTATAGTAGATCTTACCTCATGTTATGGATGTCACACAAAGGATTTAGAGAGAATTAAATTTGCCCTTGAAGGGTTTTGATGTGAAATAATATTACTTATGGAATTTCCTCAGGAATATATCCTTTGGGGAACTGATTTATAAATTCAGCATCTTCTACTTTTATAAGTAAGCAAATAAAACTTATTATTTATCCTAAAAGTACTTCTCTTTTATATTATATTATTCCAGAATTTGTGTAAATTCATTTATATTCACCTTACCCAGACTCTGATTCTCTATATATCATTATCACTTGTTATAATAAAAGAAAGAAGATTGGATTACTAATTGTGGACCCTTGTTCAGTTGTCTCTCATGGCTCTAAGCCTGTTTTCTGTCAAATAGACCATACACCTCATAGGGAAAACATGAGGGGTTGGGATAATAACATCAAAAGACTTTATAAACTGTAAAACCCTCCACAAATGCAAAATATTACGACTCTGTCTCCATTGGCCATCTAAAGTATCTCCATCCCTTGCTATTTAAAAGGTGCCTCTGTACTTTCCACAGCACTAGTGTGCCCTTTTGGGTTTTATCAACCATAACCAGGCACTCTGAAAAAGGAAGATAACTCTGTTTATTGTTCCTGTTTGATACTAACAATAATAGCAGTGGGTAATATCTACATAGTGTTTACTATGTGCCAGATGTCATTCTAAGCACTTTATAGAAATTAGTTCATTTAAACCTCATAATAACTTTACAAGGGTTTTACAGATAAGGAAACTGAGGAACACAGAGGTTAGTAACTTACTCAGAGTCACAGAGAGGAGTGGACCCAGACTGTGAACACAGGCAGTCTGGCTTCAACAATACTAATCAGCATGTTTAAGCACAGCCTTATGTTGGACAAACTTAAAGGAATGAATCACATTATGTTTTCCAAGTTTCATTTCTTGGATCATAATGTTTTATGTTTTAGCCAGCAATTCACATCTCAGAAGCCACACTACAGACAAAACATAGAAACTTTTTTATAGCCAATAATAAAAATAATAACAGAGGATACCATATAAAAAGTAATGTTTAATAAAGAGAAAATATTTTTTTAAAAAAGAACCATTGACAAAACCTGAATGGTCAGATATACCTTTGTTTAAAAGTATCTATATATATAAAAGCCAAGCGACCAGAACCACCAGTTGCTATTCCTTGCACTACGGCCGGCCAACCTCCCACGGCCCCTCCCTCCCAGCCAGCCCCACCCCCGATTGCCCCCCCCACCCCAATCGGGGGTGGGGCCAGCCTGCCAATCTCCCGTGTCACCTCCCCCACAGCTGGCCAGCACCAATTGGCCCTGATCGGGGCAGGCTGGCTGGGCCCCACCTGTGCATGAATTCATGCACCAGGCCTCTAGTGTTTAAATAATGTGCAAGACCATATAAATAATTCAGAGTGAAAAAAAGCAACATACAAGTTTACTATAATTATATAGACACATACACATAAAACCATAAAAAGAAATGAAAAAAAATGTTATCTCTAAGTGATTTTTAAGTTACTTCCATGTTTTCTGTCTCCTACTTAAAATATATATATATATATATCTTTTATAATGGAAATGTAATAAATAAACTTTGTTATATAATTTTCTGTTGATTTTCCCCCTAAAATTGTTTCTCTAACTCACTTTAGAACTTATCTGCTATTCTCTACCCACCCTGTCAGTGATTAGAAAGGGCAGAGTTAGGTACACTTGATCCTCAAATCCAAGCTGACACATGAAATGAGACAAAATTCCTGGAAAGTTTTTATTCCAGGTAGGGCATGCAAGCATATGAGACACAACAATGACTCAAATATTATCAGAAAGTTACAAAGAGACGAAGGAAGGAAGGAAGGAAGGAAGGAAGGAAGGAAGGAAGGAAGGAAGGAAGGAAGGAAGGGAGGGAGGGAGGGAGGGAGGGAGGGAGGGAGGGAGGGAGGGAGGGAGGGAGGGAGGGAGGGAGGGAGGGAGGGAAAAAGAAAAGATAAAGCAATATGGAAGAACTATTAGCAAAAACCTTAACTCTGCAACAGAACCAAGAAGTCTCCAAGCAGGGCAAGATAAACAGAAAAAAAAAAGTCATGACTAAACAGTAAGGTAGGGAGGGCAGGATTAAAGAATACACAAGCAAATCACTTGAAAAGATTTGGGTGGGATGCCCATACAAGCGAGAACAGGAAAGGAAAAAGCAAGAACCTAGTTATTGTAGTTCTGAGAGGCTGTATGAGTTCAGTGTTTAGTCAGGAAAATAGGAACCACTCTAAATTTCAAACAGAGAAAATTTAATATGGGAACTGATTACCAAAATGTTTAAAGGAATAGAAGGGCATAAATAGGAAAGGTAATGTTATCCAGAGATTAGTAACTATAAAAATGCTCTATAACCCACAGAAGACAAAAGGAAAAGGGTAATGCCACCTAGGGTCCTTGCTTGCTAACAGAGCAAGAACACTGTGGCTGCTGTCATATTTCAGGTGTCAGTAGCCTATCACTTCAATGCTGTGGAAGCCCAGGGGCCCAACACTGGCTACTACTGTGGCTGCCACTTCTGGAGCCAGAGTCCATGGGCACACTCCCGCCGAGGCTGCCAGAGCAGCTGCCACTGTTGCTGCTGCCCAAATTACCTGAGTAGAAAGCCAGGAGCTCAGAGTCTCCTGCTATTGCCAATGCCAAATGCAGACACTATGCTGGAAGCAGGGGGGAAATCTCTCTTCCCTTCTTTCTGCCTTCTGATCTCCCTCTGTGCCTTCCATGGGTAGAACTAGCTAAAAGCCACTGGCAAAGAAGTTGGAGACATGTAGTGTGCAAGTTTCCAGCCCCTTGTGATACAGAAATGAAGCCCAGGTCAACAAAGAGTAACTAGCACAGGTGCTCAGGACAGAACAGCAATAGCCTCAAGCCTGAAGTGATGCTGATTTGGGGAGTTGCCGCCCATGTCCCAGCAAGCTTCCCTGCAAAGGGCTATGAATTCTCTCTAAGACTCAGTGAGGCTCAGAAGCTCAAGTGTCAATGTCAGAAGCATGCAAGGATGGAAATCCTTATTGGAGAATATAATCCACAAAAGATCTGCCATTTAATCTCACTTGGCATTTTACTATTCACAAATGTTAAGTGTCATTTAAGAACCTGAAGACTGATCCTAACATTCCATTCTTAATTTACGTGCTAAACACAGGTTTCACCTCTCTTTAAGACTAATTGTTAAGTGGTTATGATTTCATCTGGGATGAGTAAAGATGTGCTCTTTAGCAAGTCTGTGAGTTGATCACATACTTTTGTTTTGTTTTCCCTTTATGTTCACAGTTATTGTGACATTGTTAAATAATAAATGGGAGGAAGCAATTTAGATTGGTCTCAACATTTCTAATGTTTTCTATGGTGACAGTTAAATGTTTTAAGTAAAGAATTCTATTAGGGCCCTAGCTAGTTTGGCTCAGTGGATAGAGTGTTGGCCTGTGGTCCTGGTTCAATTCCAGTCAAGGGCACATGTCCGAGTTTTGGGCTCAATCCCCAGTAAGGGACATGCGGGAGGCAGCCAATCAATGATTCTCTCTCATCATTGATGATTCTAGCTCTCTCTCTCCCTCTCCCTTCCTCTTTGAAATCAATAAAAATATATATATATTTTTTTAAAAAGAATTCTATTAGGGTGCAATTATGGACATCAATTAATAGCTTAGTTTTCAGGATAAGATGAGCATTGTGTACAGATAATTACTGAGCCAATTTTATAGGTGGAAAACTATAACACACACACACACACACACACTTACACAAAAATAATTGTATGGTGGGAATTTCAACTTTCTTGGAAACCAATGTGGCCACAATTTAGAATCCACCTCTGCTTCCCCAGAGGATCTGCTTCCTATTGACTCCTAGAGCGCCATTTCTCCCTGGCTTTTTGGATCAACCTTGGTAGAGAGTTGCCATACCTAGAGACAAGGAGGGACTTCACAATGTTTTCATAGACTGGTAATGCTGGCAATGCCCTCTGGATCTCACATTGCTCAGTACTTCCGGCTGTTTTCTATGTGGGACACACTGGAAAACTCTCCTGGATATATTTATGGGTGGACTCTGTTTTCCCTACCCTCCTGCCAACCAATCAAGACCTATGGTCACCAGTCACTGTCCTGGGTCTTTACTATGCCCCAAACTCAAGATGAAACATGAGGGAGTATAGAAAAGCACACTAATATCCAGGTAATCTGCTCAAATTCAGCTCCATCCTGTAGTTCCTCAAGTTTTCTCATCTATAAAATGAGAGAAATAAGAGAAGCCCAATACTCTGTACATTCCCAGTACATAAGTGCTTCTTTATGCATCTGTGTCACACACACACAGCCAGTAGCTCTTGGAAGGCCACATTGGTGTCCATTGTGCTTTACACAGTCCCTGATACATGGCTGATATTCAATAGATATTTGTCGAATAAATAAATGAGAGAAAGCAAAACATGTTAAGTATGAGAAAGCACATTGAAAAATATAATTCCTTACATTTAAAGGGACTTTACAGTTTAAGGTTATAAAACTTTAAAGTATAAGGTATAAATAGTTTATATATCTGTAATTATTTATGAAGTGATACATATATCTTTAATTCTCCAAAGTAAGCTGGGCAGATATTATTATCCTTATTTTATAAAATGGAAATTAACATTCAAAGGTATTAAGTAACTTGCCTATGCTTCACGAATGTAGTATTCTCATCTTCCACACATGAACTTTCTCATTTCTCAACTTCCCACCCACTGTTTTCCAAAACAAATTTAAGAAAGAGAAGACCCCCCCCAACACAAGGTCCAAAGTGCATTTGCCCAGAATTATCTTCTGCATTAACTCCCCAGCACCCCAGGTTTTCTCTCTGCAAGCCTGAAATTTTAGAGTCTGTCTGGGACAAAGTTGTAGCCCTCCCCGTCCCTTGATAAAATGGTCCTTTACACTTCTGAGTGGTGTTGACTCCAGGAAGAAAGGCTCCATCGTGCCTGTCACTAATCTACGCAATCTTAATAAACTAAAGGTAATACAGCCCAGGGAACAGAGTGTTTGAAGAAGTGGCAAATTAAAGTACCAAAATATACAGTTGGCACTTAAGGACCACAGATCAGTCACAATCAATGAGTGGAAAATTTTATTATTGTGCTGTAGGAAGTAATCTTTGTCTTTTACATGTAAAATAGAGCTCTGGAAATACTGGCGGGGCTGCCTTTCAGGTCCCTTTATTAGGCAGAGGCTTGTAAAGATGACAAGAAAACAAACAGGGAGAGAGGGAGGGAAGGACAGGATGGGGAGAAATCCATCTCAACATATGGCTCATAAGTGAATGGCTCCTTTATTGCTTACAAGCTTCAAGGTGGGACATTGAAGGGACATTGAAGGGACAATTGCTCTGTGATCCTGGAAAGGAAAGCAGAGGCCCCTGCCAATCACCTGCAGCAGAGATGAGGTCATGCAAACACAAGATACAGTGATCTAGAGCAAAGGCCGGAAAAAGCCCATGACTGATCTGGTGGAAATTCTGAGCAAAAGAAGGCCTTCTGGAAATGGCCACTGCAATCCAAATGAGCAAAAGAGATGCCAAACTGATCTGCATTTAGTAAGAATTCCAATAGCTATCCTGTACTGAACACTCCAGTGTGAAAACCATTTTAATAACAGCACACTCCTTATAAGTCTGGTTTCTAAATACTCCGCATCTATGATCTCATTTATTCCAACAACCACCTGTGGAGTAGGTAGTATTGTGGTCATCATACAGAGAGAAAGGGGGGCAGAAAAGGATTAGGTGATTTGGCCAAGGTCCTCCTGCTTGCAAGTAATAGGGTCAGGACAGAGTCCATGTTCATAACCCATCACTCACCAGTCTCTATCTCCCACTCTCATGATCTCATTTCATCCTCACAATGACACAGCTAAGAATGTACTATGACCTTCATTTTACAGATGAGAAAGCTCAGGCTGAGGGGCCAGACATAATGTCAGACATAGTGGTGAGGCCAGGATTCAGACCAGGCCTATCATAATCCACAGCCCATAAACTTGCCCTCCACCTAGGAAGAAGTGTCCTTTCCTGAACTATAGATCCCCTAAAGAAATGGAATCATTTTTATATTATTGTGTTTCAGGCTTTTCAGAGCCAGGTTTGATGTGATTAGTTGGCTGAGAAAAGGTGTCAGTGTTCCCAATCCCCATCAGAAATTACACATTTCCATGTGAAATGTCCACCTGGATTTCCAGGACTGATCAGGAATTAAGGACAACTGAACAACACCCCCCCCCCCCAATTAAAAGGGCTAAGGGAGGGGAAGCTAAAGGTCTTCAAAGAAACTGGGGCAAACAGGGCTGGATTTATTGCAACAGAGCAACATCCCCAGAAGTCCCCTTTTCAATGTGTTGCAAAACTACTGTTCCCCAGGCTCATTCTTGGATGTTTCCTACCTCTCCTTTCCTTATATCTCAACTCAGAAAAATTTAGTTGGAGAATTACAACAAGAGTAAAATCCAAAAATGAATAAAGACCCACTTGGGGAGGAAATGGCTTTCACAGAACAGACTTATTTGCCTCAGGACTTTACTTTCTCATCCAGGAAGCACTGACCCCCCAGTGATCTGGGCCAGCCTAGACAAATCAGTAAATTAGGAAAACTCTATCCTTCTGGTGTAGTCTCCTCTTCTCCATCCCCCATTCCCAATACACACACAGCCTCCTTTCAGGGCCCAAAGACACTGGGTATCTTCATGCTGCTTGGAACTCCTGCAGGCGCGTGCGCACATGTGTGTGCGCGCGCACACACACACACACACACACACACACACACACACACACACACCAACAAAGCACTAACACAGATGAGTAGGGAATATAGTTTTAATTATATAAGATCATACGATATACTGCCTAGGTGATGGACACCTGATACCTGATCACCCTCTCACACCAGGATCATACCTGGAGAGCTCACAGCTCATAAGAGGTCAGTGACTACTAGCTCAACCTCCAGCAACTTAGAACAGTGGGTTCGACTTGCATTTCTAAAAACCAACAAGTCTATGGTGTAAATATACTGAGAATCTGATAAGGATTGCAAGCCAATCTGCCTCATCCCATCCTCCCCAAACCTTTTCTTCTTCCATGTCCATCTTTCTGTACCCTCTTATTTTCAAGCCGCTTTACCCAAGGGCATGATCCTTTGGACTTTGCAACAGATGAGCAGCAAACCCTCCCCTTAGCCTGAGATCATACCCAAAATACTGTAAGCAGTAGCCTCTACTCTCCTATCTCAGAAAAGAGCCTTATATTATATTCTTCTGCTGCCTATCTTCCCTTTCAGAGTGGCCCATTAGATCCTTTGTGTGTGTGACCCAGTCATTGGACAGTGAGGGAAGTCCTGGACTGATTAATGTTTCCCAGACAGCTCTGCAAGGATTCATTCACATGCAGTAAATCTCCCTGCCCCCCTAATGCTGAGATGTCATCTTGGAAAGCTTAGAGGATGACAGGCAGGGGGATCCAAGGGTAAGTTCAAGAGAAGCAAATGAATTATTTGACATGGAAACCTCCACAAACATTATTCCAGAGCACCAAATTCACTGAGTTTAAAGCCAAAAGTGTTCTAATTAGCTTCATCTCATACAAACCACTGGCTACAAAGAAGATATCTTTTGACCTATTTAATTCAAGGGGCTCTGCCTTCATGGGGGAGGATGATTCTTTTAATGTTTTAGGCTTTTACAGATATAAATTCAAGAAAATTATCGTTCTCCAACTCCTGTGTTTAATCTAGACCATAGCCTTCAGGAACATCAGTAAATCTTCACTGAGGACCCTTGGTGCAAGCCCCTGCTAGGAAATAGGAAGATGGGAAGGTTTTTACTTAATATAAGTGGTCAAGGAAAGAATTCAGGCAAGTGTTGATAATTCTGATCCAAAACTAAAATTTCCAGACAATTGAAGGAAGAGTGGGGAACTGCTTAATGTTAAAAAAAAATTTTTTTCAGATAAAAATGCCAGTTCTATATCTACAAAGCCAAAAGTCAAGTGTTAGTTATTCAATTGTTCTGGCTGATGCAGATAGTAAATCCAGGCTCCAGGAAACCATACAAGCAGAAGGGACCAAAATAAGTAGAAGTAAATGGAAAAGCTGAAAAAAGCAACCCCACCTTACCCACCCGACCTCCCTTACACAAACACATTCATCAGTCTATACTTCCCCCTGGAAAATGTTTCTCCTTTTTCCTAGTAGTAATATCTTAGTGCAATTTATCTAAACAATTATTTCTACAAGTCATTTTACATCAGTTCTGTTCACCCACACTAAATGAGGAGGAAAAATAATTAAAATTTGAAGCCACCTGATTAAGGCAGTCACATGAAGGTGACATTCTGTACCTGCCTGCATTTGCTATGAAGACCTTGCTTGCACTGCAGCCCGTTCATGTAGAAAAACCCTTGTCCAATAAGGGGGGAGCTCCCATGACTGCTGGAGCAAATCTCTATCAAAAGTACACAACACAGAGAGGTAGGAATTTTGATATGTCAACCCCATAACCCCCAAGGACTTTCGGTGTGAGCTCCTTTTCTATCTTCGCTCACTCCCACATGATCTCATCTAGTTTCATGACTTTTAATAACAAACTATTTCCAAATTTGTGTCTGCAGCCAGGGCCACCCCTAGGGCATTTGGAATCTGGGCAAATGTTTTTGTGCCAATCTCTGTCTCTATAAACAATCTGAGTCACCCCAAATCAGCCTGCCAGCACCATTATGGTGGCCCAAATGCAGTCCTGAAAAAAGAAAGACCCTACTGGGCAATCAAGTAGTCCTCTTGGGATGACCCATCCTTGGTGCACTGACATTTCCAGCTATCTCTAGAGGGGCACCTAGAAAAGCTGGACAAAGTCAATCCAAAATCCAGGGCCCCTGAGGCACAGGGCCTGGCCAGGGGCCTGCTTGGCCTGGCCTATGGAAATAATGTCCCCAACCCCAATCTCGCTTCCAAATTTCAAACTTGTTAGAATTCACCCACTTCCCAGCATACAACCATCAACCAGTCCAACCACTGGCATATTTATACATTTTCATTCTTCAATGATATATATATATATATATGTGTGTGTGTGTGTGTGTGTGTGTGTGTGTGTGTGTGTGTATGCGCGCGCGCGCACCTATTGTGAATATGTCTGTCTCTATCCTCTCTCCATCACTGCAAAATACTATGATGAAGCCCTCATAATCATCATTTCATGATAGGGGGGAGGGAAGTCATGGTATCAGGGTGGCTACCAAATGCCCCTTAATCAGCAACTTTTGCTGACTTCATTTTACCCAAACTTATGGCTGGGAGGAAGGAGGTTAGCCATTAGCTCAAAGGAAGAGTCTAGGTTGAAAATGTCCTTTCCTCTGTGACCATAATGGGAACACAGCTAATGCTATCATGAACCAAATGAGAAAAGCAACCTTCTCACTCAAGATGGTCACAGAGAAGTATTTGAAAAAACACAATATTGAAGAAAAGTTTTTTTCTTTCCCTGCTCTCCCTGCTGCCACAACCTTACACCATTTACCAGAAAAGCTACTGTTAGGAATAGTTGACTGAGAGAGCTGTACCTTAGACATCTGGGGAACATGTCTACTGGTTCCCAGCAGTTAAAGATGGTCATCCCAGGGTTAGGCAGGGCATTTCGGGTTGTGGCATTTTCCCCAGGGGCTGGCATTGAGGTCTTCCAGGAAGGTCTGAAGGTTTGGAAGTTTCAGAAGAGGAAAGTAGCTGCCATAATCAACAGAACTGCACAGTACATATTCAATTAAAACCTCAACTAAGAAAAGGACCCTTAATGTTTTACTCCCTTGAACAAATATTGTCACCTTCTGCAGTCTTCAATGTTATAGTCTCTCTGTCTGTCTGCTGGACAACAACTAGGCTCCTTTGTAGTACCAGATAAATACTATGACCTTTTCCAAAAATATATGATCATTTTGCCCTTTCTAATGTCAACTTCTGACTTCATGCCTAGCTTTCATGCCCCTGTTAGATGTCATCATTTTGTTTGCCTTACCTAAATATCACCTGGGCCCTACTCTTCTGCTGAACAGAGAATTTTGGAGTGGAGAAATATTTTTAGGTTCTACACATCTATAAAGACAACCTGCCATGAGATTTGTGAAGAGCAGAGGGGTGATCACTTAATCTAACTTCCTCCTAAGTGCAGATGTTCAGTAAGAAACCAAAGCCATGGTCAGAATTCTGAGTTTAGGAACTTTCTTTTCTGGAAAAATAAAAAAATCCAGTGGTGTCTCCTCACTTAATGCCAGCTAAGATGCACCAAAAATGTTGTTGACTCACCTTGTATTTCTACTCTGAATGGATCAAAGGCAGTTTACCCTGAATATACTCACAACAGACCCGCGTAACTAGTGACCAAACCTGAGCACATTTCCATTGCCTATGCTGCATATCCTACATTCCTGTTCATTGATTTTCATAGTAACCACAGATAGCAATTTGGCAACAAGCCTCGGCTATATCTGCTTAACAGAATTCTTTGCTGCTTTATAAAATTCTGAGACCCAATAAGAGCAATATCACTGCTCATAAAACACAGTGATGTTCTAAAAAGTGTCTACCTCCAGTCTTTCTTATTAAAGGAAACATATTCAGGAAACTTTCACACTACATGCAGAACAGTGACCTCCACACTTATTTCCAAATCAAAATAAGACACTTGATTGAGCTTTTTTGGAGGAATCTTGGAATTAAATGTTTGACTATCACCTTGGGGTACGTGCTCATACACTAGCACCAATCATGTTGAATAGTCGATTAAGATAGGCAGTAAAGACCTTCCCAGTTCCCCTCTAAATACTCTTGAGAGAGGTATGTAAGGTCACTTTGAAGTCCATTAAATCTTAAAAGGATGAAGACATTGAGAAATTTTGTTCCAGTTTATTAAGAATACAGAACAAAAAAGGATTAGCTTTCAGGGAAGCAGTCTCAAAATGGTGGGAAAACTTGTAGATTCTGACTATATAGCAGAAAGAAATCAAGCCCCCTCATTTGTCTGGAGGAAAATGCTGCAGACTGATGCATTAGTATAGTCATCTTGCTCTCTGTTTTGTGAATCTAATCAACCAAGCCTTCTTTTTCATAAAAAAAGAGTCTTTGGGACCCTTCAATACATTCTCCACACTGCTTCCAGAGTGGTCATTCTAAATGCAAACCAAATCATGTCACTTCCTTGCTTAAAATCCTTCTAGCTTCATAAATTTCATATACACCTTAGCATGGCATATAAAGACCCCTCCCCCTATCCTACACCATCTCTTGCCACTCCCCAACCCCTACCCTATGTTCCTATCATAATAAATTATTTGCAGTTCCCAGAATGCTCCATGTTCTCTCATGCTGCCATGGCTTTACTCATAATGTTCTGTCGTCTGAGTACTGTTCCCTCCACTGATTGCTTGGATAAATCTCTGGATACCCTTATTCAGTCTTCAAGGCTGAACTCATATCTGCCCCCCCGGGCCCGACCAGAAAGCCTTCCTTAGTCTCACCAGTCTGGGCCATGCCTGGGCCATGCTCCTCTCCTCTCTGCTCCTACAGCATTGGTTCATACTTGTATTAGAGACCTTATCACATCATACTGTAATAATCTACTTATGGAAAATGAAATATATAGAACTTCTTTCATGCAGTATTATATAAAAATAAATGCCATGTAAAACTATGTAAAAATAAAAAGTATATAAATATAAAACAGAAGACTCACTGAAACCCTCTTCCGTCCTAGATGGCCCAGGAACCACTCTTTACTCTTTTTTCCTATGGTCTCTTACAAGACCTTTGGGTACCCTTTGTGTCTAAGACCCTCTCTGAGATCATGAGCCAGAAGACACTTGCATTACCTTTGCTCTCGTACACACCTCTCTTTTGTAGTAACCACACCCAGCTACAAAAGAGGGGAGAAATGTAGTCTCCAGTCATGTGGCCAAATGCCGAGCTACACTCAGGGATTCTCATACAAGAAGAAGAAGCAGGGGAGGAAAGACTAGATACTGGAGGGCATCTAGCAATCAGTAACTTAAATAATGACAAAAGGCTAATGAACATAGTGAGCAAATACAGAAGTGTACAAAAATAGGATTCTAGAAATACTTTGAACAAAGTTTCCCATCACCCAAAACAGAAAGAAGTGACTGGAGAACTCAAGGAGAAATTGAGGAAGAAAACAGAATCAGAACTTGACTGATAACTTATCTCACAAATTTAAAACTTGAGCTTTAGACATAACAGTCCCTGAGCTTTTTAACCTCTGGGCTATAAATTTGTAGATATGCATCTGCTCTGCTTGTGAAACTTTTCTCTTGGCAGTCAGAAGAAGAGCTCAGCATATACAAAGTAGTTTCCTGAGGTTTAACATAGTAAAAGTAAAGATTGCAGCAAAACTACAGACTGCTAAAACTTCGGGAATTCATTAATTTCTCCAATGGCTTCTGTACTTGCTCAATTTCTGAACAGCATGAAAGATCAACTATTACTTAAAAATAAACCTTGAGTATTATATAAAATATGTTTTGCAATAACTAACCTAATTTGGACGTCTAAATACCTGGGAATTTGGTTTTTCTTCCCATTGAACATCATATTCATGTCAAACAACATTTCCTTTGTGTTCTACATGTTGTTCACTGACATGACTCTGAATTGGGCACAGTCACTCTCCTCTAGGAACTGGGGGTAGATCATCACTAGGGACTGTGCTTAACTCACCTTTAGGAATCACAGAAAAGAAAAGATCATGGGAAAGGCTGCGGTGGCAGCAATCAACTTTAATATCTACTAGGAGATTCTGATCTCCTGTTAGGGAGCCCTACAAGAAATGTTGAAATTAAAGGATGAAGAAAGACATACAGATAAAATACAGATAAAAAGAAAACTGGTTTAGCTATATTAATTTCAAACTAAATAGCATTTAAGGCAGAAAAGTAATTGTTAGGAATAAGGATGGTTATTACAGTATGAAAAAAGAAACAGTGCACCAGGGAGATGTAACAATTCTAAACATATATGCACAGCATATTCTCAGCAGTGAGACTTGTATGGATGCCATGTCCAATAGGGTTTGAAACATTCTAGCATTGAGATTCTTCAGGGAAAACGATTAGTCTTGCCACAGGAAGACTGGATACAGACATCTGTAGAACCAAAAAGTTAAAGATGTGAGCCCTGCAGCTCCACCTGCACTGGGCCGAGAGGCACAGCATGGCCAGCTTGCACTGGCTCTGTGGAAAAACAATCGTTCCTTTTTATTAGAGTTCTGAGGCAGGGGTTAGAAATTGGAACACAAAACTCTCCCATTTCCCAGTCTCGCACTTCGTCCTTGGCAGTAAGTCAGACACAAAGGTAGGTCCTAACTTGCTTTGGCAGCAGTCTCAAGGTAGTTCCATTAGGCCCCTAACTCATTTATGGGATGTGGGCTCCACTCAGGAAACTCAGTATTTCTTAAGTTAAAATACAATGATTTGCCAGAGACATAGAAACATGAAATAGGCTGTCGAATCTCAGAGGGAAGATGGGGGAAGGTGGGTGGGTGGGAAGAGATCAACCAAAGAACTTGTATGCATATTTGCATAACCCATGGACACAGACAATAGGGTGGTGAAGGCCTGGGGTAGGGGATGGTAGTGGGCTAAAAGATGTCAATGAGGAAATAAAGGGGGCATATGTAATACTTTCAACAATAAAGAATTTTTAAAAAATACAATAATTTGAGAAAGGCCCAGATCCATTACATTACAAAGGAAGATTCTTAGTTCTCTCTCCTTCCATTAAAGTTATACAACCTGACTTCAGAGGTAGAATATCATGGTGACTAAAAGCCCAGGTCTCACCATCAGGTGGTCATGGGTTCAGATTCTAACTGCAAATGTAAGTATACAGTAATAACTTTGGACATAAACTTGATATGCCTCGGGGGTTTTGTGTTTTTTGGTGTTTTTTTAAGTGAAATAGTATTTACAAAACACTTAGGATAGTATTTATCACAGAACATTCATAGAGGGCAACTTATACAACTTGACTATGATGATGATGACAGTAATGATGGTGGTTTGATAAGTTATCTCAACCTCACTAATAACCTTTCTAGTTATTCAGCTCTAAATGGAATTCTTTAGTCCTTCACAAGCTGGGAACTGAGCCTTCTATCAATACTGTCCCCTTCTTACATACACTATGGTGAGTGTTTTATACCAAGTCAGCTCCTTCTACTCTTATGGTCTCTCTGTCCCACTTCATGGCACTGCCCTCTGAAGACAGGAAGGTCATATTATAAGCAGTGGAAGTTACCACTGTGCCCCTTTGCTGGATAGCAAAAAACTATTAGTCTCGCTACGGGAAGACCGAATACAGACATCTGTAGAACCACCTGCTTAAGGTGGGAACCATGCAGGTCTAACTATACTAGCTCAAGTATGGGTGCCCTGAAGAAACCACGGGAGTGCTGAGTACTATGCTGTCCCTTTGCCAACAGCAGTATCTGACACTTATTGCCTCTGTCACTGCATTAGGGCATCCGATAAGAAGAAAATGCTCTTCCAGGTTTTCCTCTTTTGTGGGAAGAACTGGAAAGAACAAGTGGCCCATGCTCCTGGTTCTGGTCAGCTTTCCCTGCTTCTAGCTCTTGTCAGCAGAGCAAAGGGGCTTGTGAGTAACAACCACATGGGAACCAACTCTTATTCTGATTCACAGCCTGCCGTGAGAAAAACATCGTCAAATCAAAAAATGCGGAGATGTTATAAGATCTACAGGCACCTTTCAATATCTAAATTCCCTACCCTAAGAACAGCCTTCCAGTAGGAGTGGAGCCTTCCAGTAGGAGTGGAGGGCACCAGTTTTCCCCTGTGGTACCCCAGAGCCTCTGATTCCAGCTCCCATGGTACATGCAGCCTACTGACTGAGGCACCTTGTCAAACCTCCCCAGGCCTAATAGCCTCCAACTTTAATTACCTCTGAACGGGCTCGAGATCAGGGAGATGAAGGAGAACCAACTCTCCCCTTAAGAAGAAGGAGCGAATAAACTTCTTCTATAGAATCACATCAAAATGTATTGAAAAATGATGTATAGCAGAAGAAAAATCTATTCTATAATAACTGCCTCCAGTCATTTTGTGGATTTGCGATAAACTTACTAATTTTTCAGCTCCTGGCTCCTACCTTTCTTCCCATTATTTTTTGTTTGTTTGTTGTCTTCATTTATTATTCAACATATTTACTTGGTTGACTGGAATGCAAATCATACCAGAAACAGAATCGACAGGCAATTGATTGTCTTGCTGCAAACATTAGTCATTCTGGCTGCACCATTTTTGTTATAGTGTATAAGCACACCAAAGCCAATTCAGTCTCTATCATTCTGATATTTTTTATTCCAGCCTTCAGTAAGATATGGGAACAAGAGAACCAGCTTTCATTTCTCTCCTGTTGAAATCACATATTCTATTCTCATCTGTCTTTGGAAGTAGTGTCTGTCTTCTTCTGCTTGTGTATTTCTGACTCTGTCTTATTTGGGCATAGCCCATGAGTCAATTAACGTGACCACTGATTTATTAGTAGTTGTCCTGAGGCCCTGCCATGAGACTATCATTCCTGAAACTGCTGCAGCTTCTCGGATATTAACATGAGACAAATAATGATTTGATTTTTTTTTAATTTTTTTATTTTTTGGCCCAATTGACTGCAGCTGCTCTTTGTGGAACACTGTAGGGGCTAAACAGATGGAAAGATGGAACAGGCAGTTATCTTGTAGCACTGTGCCTCTCAGATCAAAAAGCAAGGTTATCCATTTGCAGCCCTAACTGGACCTGCAATTTAGCATTCTTCAAATCCCAAAGCAGCAAAGCCAGGTGAAGGGGAAAAGTAGCAGCAGCAGCAGCATCTTGAGCTTTCTGCCCTGTTCACTGTTGATATCATTAGTGCAGACTCTGATGAGCCAGAAGAAAAAGGGCAAGAAAGAGAGAAAAGAAGAGCCTGCTTGATACTTCATTCCTCAAACAGCAGTGCCTTTTCAGGGCACACACAGAACTATCAAGGTAAGTGTTCCACAAGTCGATCGAAAGCATGGCCCCTTCCCTTCTGAGAGCCAACATGCCTGCAATCTTCTGAGGTTTGTCCAGACACTTTGAATCTGATTCTCTGTTTTGCATCCAGCCAGACAGCAAGCAAGATCCAGGGGACTTTGGCCAATTGCACTGGCAGAAGCTCCTCAATTCAAGTAGCTGATTCCAAATATTCAGCCCTTCTGAGTATCAGCTGGGCAATCCTCTCAGAACCCACCTCCAAACCTCCAGTTGCACAAACTGCTGAAAAGGGGAGTGTTGGATCGTGCATCCTATCCAGTGGGCGATTCAGAGAGCTGAAGAGTGGAAAGGGCTTCTAGGAACACTCCACCTGGTTGCTCCCCCATTCCAGTGTGCATGGTAAATGCCATAGGCACACCTTGAGAATCTAATGTCCAATAAATATGAGATTTCTCAAGACTATAATAACCAAAAATTTTAATTAAAACAAATAAGCCAGCTAATTGGCTTGAGAACAGCCAGGCACCAGATTAATCACTGTTTCAATTAACTATCAACACTGTGTAGGTGATAACCTCATACAGCATCTCATTTAAACTTTGCAACACTTCTGAGGTATAGGGATTATTATGCACTCTTGAGGAAACAGAGCCCCACCTAGACTAAAGGCCCAAGGTTAACCAGTTAATAAATGGCGAAGCTCAAACTAGAACCCCAGTCTTTGAGCTCCTAGCTTATTTTTCTACTTGACCTCAACTCCCTCACCAGAGAAGGCATAACATTTACTCCCAAAGAACCTCACACATTTTATAGCATTTTACTCTCATGCAGTTCTGTTAGATATGTTCATTTTTATAGATGAGAAATGTATACATAGGATTAAGGGATTTTCCTAAAATCCTTCAACTAATTAATGGCCATGATCCAGGTCTCCTAAGGTCCCAATCCAATGTTCTTTGGGCATTCTGTCAATAGTCATCAAACTATGATCCCCTAACAGAGACAGGCAATAAAACCAGGCTATGACTGGAACCAGGCCATCCAAAGAGACCACGATACTATCTTTGGCATAAGCACACTAGACTTGGAGTGATGGTGCTGACACAGTGTGGATGCATTTTTCTATTCCCAATGGTCCTTGTGCTTCAAATTAAGCTTATTGGCCTTAACACTGCACTGCTGGAAACTGCCACCCTGCCAGGCCTGGCTTATGGTGCATATTTCACACCTTGCATCCTCCAGTCTACAGACTCAACGCCCCAAATTACTTTGAGAATGATGGTGCTAGAAAGAGGAGCCCTTGAGATTTTGCTCCTTGAATCTGGGAGCTGGGCAGAACAAGACATTGATTAGGAGGTACAGATTTCCAGGCTCTGTCTGTTTCATGCATTACATACACCAAAAACAGTGACCACAAACCTAAAGAATTTATTATAAAGGTTCATTATTTGTCATTGGGAAACTCCTTCTCCAGTGACATATTTAGCATTAGGCTTTCTATGATCAGGAAAAGGAAAATGCCTTCTTGGCATCAGGCAAGGTCCTACACCCCAACCCCCAAGGACCAACCAACATGGCAACCAGTTGCTCCAAATCCCAGGCAACCCCGGGTCTGGATGGAAGTTGCAGGTGCAGGTTGAAAAAGGAGCTTGCTCACTGGGGACTGGTTGAGAAGGAATCAGCTATGCAACATCTTGCTTCTCTCACCAGCCTGAGTAACTTCCTTTTCAACAGAACACCTGCCTCATTCCAAGCCAGATGGCAAGTTCTCCAAGTCAGCATTCTATAGTATAAGTAGTCTAAACACCAAGGATGTTGGCCTTGGGAAGGAAATGAATTTTTTTTTCTTCCCTAGGTTTTTAATAATATATTTTTTCCTGCTGGATGATATCCCAGCTATTAACTCTAGCTGAAGAAATCTGGGTGGGTGACAACATAATATGGAAAGGATTTGAGGCAGGGGATAGTTTAGAGTAGTCAGTGAAAACTAGTTTCTATTTTAAGATCCTAATGGGCCCAGGAACTCTCAACTTTGGAAGCCACACCCAACCTACATAACAACAACTGTTTTACAACACAGCCACCCTTCACATTAAAATGAATTTGTAATTAACTATGAACGAGGTCTTATTAAAAATCTGTTCAAGAATGTATTATTAAATTCAAGATTTATTCATTTTAATTTTGAAAGTGTTTGTTTGTATGTTGTATTTTGTAGGCAATATGATTTCTTTAGTCAGTACTTACTCTTCCTTGTAAGCCTTTGAAAATCCCTGGTCCTCAACATGGTTCCCACGGTGCTTGATGGGTAAACAGCCCTGACTAGCAGAAGGCAGCATGAGGTAGGTCACGAAGGCAAAAAGGGATGGAGGATCAGAGAGCAGCTGCAAAAAAAAGTGGTGGAATTACAATGTCTGACAATAACCAACTTATGACACAGAGAAAGAGTGCTGAAGTGGGTCTAAGATTCCTGGAGTCCTCAGTGTATTATAGCTAAGCAGAGCTAGAGAACAAAGTATTCAGTGGAAAGAAGATGAGACATTAAAAATGTTCTCTTTCCTCTACTGTGCAGTCCCTCTCTTTCAAAATATCTTTTCCTCCTTCCTATGCAGATGGAACCACCAGAAGAGCTAGACCTCATCCCTCCTCCCTGGAAGACCTAAGAGGTTCAAGAGGAAACTCTTTAAGAGGACAGATAGATGTAAACTCACAAACCATTAGAAGCCCATGAGTAGGAAATGAGGCTGCACTATTTTTTATTCCCAAATCCCTTTGACATAAATTCTCATGATCCCTTTTCTTGGAATCTAGGACTACACTTACTAACAGTATCTAAGAATGTTCATCCATGTCTGTCTTAGAAAAGGCCCCAGCTTCCTGCACTGGAGCCTCCTGTCACCATGCCTTTCCTAACTACAGCCTCAAACAGACTCCCCTGATAAGACTCAGCTGTCCGTGGCTGGAGTCCTCTGCTGGAAGTTTCACTCTGATCTTGGGTAGGGGACAATGTTCCTTCTTTTGTTAGTCCTTCTGAAGCATGGACTAGGACTCCTCAGTCTCCAAAGATTAGCTTATTGCTTTTAATAAGATTTTATTGATGGTTAGGGGATAATAGAATAACAAAATAACTTACAATTCTTGCTGAATTAGTTACTCCAATAGTATAGAGACCCAAATTGACTTTGGAGGCTCTTACTGAGCCAGCTCCCTGTCTGGCTCCTGCCCTATCTCCGCATACATCAATCTCCATGACTCAGAATTAGGGCCCAACAGATCACTGGTACTAGAAAGAAAACAGCACCCCCCAATCTAAGGCTATCTCATTTTTAATCCAGAAGTAACCTTTTCTGAGGGTGTTTAGCTTTTTTAAAAAATATATTTATATTGATTTCAGAGAGGAAGGGTGAGGGAGAGGGAGAAACATCCATGATGAGAAAGAATCATTGATTGGCTGCCTCCTGCACGCCCCCTACTAGGGATCGAGCCCACAACCCAGGCATGTGCCCTTGACCAGAATGGAACCCAGGACCCTTCAGTCCGCAGGCCAATGCTCTATCCACTGAGTCAAACCAGCTAGGGCGATGTTTGGCTTTTGAAATAGCCATTCCCTGACACCAAAACTCTACAAGATTCTGTTAGCTGGAGAAGACATTTTTCAGAGTGTGGCCTAATCAAACTGAGATAAAGCCATACATGGGACCCCAGCAATCCAGCTGCACTTGTCTTTTTCTTTTTTTAATGTCCTTGAATGGAATTGAACCTGGGACCCTTCAGTTCCTAGGGCTGACGTTCTATCCACTGAGCCAAACCGGCCAGGGCAGCCGCATATCTTATACCACTTAGTCAAGCTCTTGATCTTACTTCTAGTAGGCAGTTAGAAGATCAAGCCCGTACATATTTGCCCTAATCAGGTTCCTACTTCCAATTTCTTGCAAGCAAGTGATTGAGTTGAGTAACATACACATAAAATGAAACAAAAACTCACATACACACACACCCCTCACCCAAAAATACAAATTATAATTTCAAGTACTGGGAAATCTAATCCAAATATATGGGGAAAGCACATATAATTTTACAGAGGCAAAATTCTGCCAATTACTAAACAAAGCATTTAACAGGTGAAGTATCTGCTTTGGGTTATACGAAAGCATTCAGGATTTCCCCACACACACATCAGAACAAGCCCCATGAAGTAGGTTAGAAGAGCTATTACAAATTCCATTTTACAGATGAAAGTGAGATGGGGGGTGTTAAATGCCATGGCTAATGTAATGTAATAAGAAAGTGGTAGAGTTGAAACTGGTCTTCCCAGTGCACTCTCAATGACCAATTATGAAATGATAAGATCAACTACGAAGCTCACATCTTCAGTGGAAGGAGATCTATTGCAACCAGGAGACAGGGTCTCTTGTTCTCATTATGTAATTATATTTTTTCTCCCTGAACAGTAATAATTCAGTTCATACCTTTACACCCATATCTACTATCCAGGCCTTCACCTTAGAGCACAAAGCACTAGGAATTCTCACTCAGCACTTAATAGTCTAGCTTCCAATCTCACTGGTATTTTGCAATACTCACAGGCATTAAGTTTTGTAGGTAATAGAGATGTAAGCAGTTCTCATGAGTATAATTCATGCATCTGATACAATGAAGTGAAGTTTGGCAGTTATTTTGAGGTTGTGGGGGGAAAAAGCTTTGTTACAAACAAATCATCAGAATTTCACAATACACTACAAAAGTATGTGACACTTTGCTTTTCTGTTTTTACTGACCACAGAAATGAGAAATAAGTCATTCTATAATAGGATTTGAGATATATCCATATAAAGTAATGAATACACCAGCACTGTGCAAAATCCACAGAAAGCGCAAATTTGTACCATTTGTCAACAATTGCAAAATCAGCCCAAATAAGGTTTTACATTATTATAGTCTTCCGTCATGGAAGAAAGCAACAGTTGAAATTGCAGGGGAAAAAACTAAAGTTGCCTCTAATGAATTTCTATTTCTCTGGAAGTGTCTTATAAACCCATAAATTATGATTGTCTTCTCCGTAACCACCACCGAGCACTTCCAATAGAGACCAGCCATGCTGCGCCCCATCACCCATGTTACACCCATCTGTGTTGAATGTTCTCAAGATCCACGGGCACAGGAGTCACCTGAGCCAGAGCTGCCTGGTCTACTCCTTTCAATTACCTTAGTTCATGTTCACACACTGGTGTCCTCAGAGGTTGAGGATGGCTTCATTGCTTGGATGTTTGGCAGAAAACACACCAGTGTGCTCCCAGGGGCCCTCACTTATTCATTAGAAGAAGTATGTATCAAGAGGTTATTTATTGCCGAAACCGGTTTGGCTCAGTGGATAGAGCGTCGGCCTGCGGACTGAAGGGTCCCAGGTTCGATTCCGGTCAAGGGCATGTACCTGGGTTGCGGGCATATCCCCAGTGGGAGATGTGCAGGAGGCAGCTGATCGATGTTTCTCTCTCATCGATGTTTCTAACTCTCTATCTCTCTCCCTTTCTCTCTGTAAAAAATCAATAAAATATATTAAAAAAAAAAGAGGTTATTTATTTACTTTGTGCCAGACTGAGGACCGTGGTAAATAAAAGATGGATGTAGCCAGGCTGGTCTGGCTCAGTGGTTGAGCATAGACCCATGAACCAGGAGGTCAGAGTTTGATTCCCAATCAGGGCATATGCCTGGGTTGTTGGCTCAATCCCTAGTAGGGGGCGTGCAGGGAGCATAAACATATTTTTTTTAAAAGGTGAATGTAAAACCCCTTCTGTAGTTTATAGTCTAGCATAGGATGTAGAAGTTAATCACCATTCATGCCAAAAAAAAGTGTCATTGTCAGCAGAGGTAGGCACTGGGAAGATATGTAATAGAAAAGCCTTACCTCATCAGGGACTCAGACAGGGGCTCCCTACGGAAGTGACTTTTCTGTATAAAGGGGTGAGCATTTCTAGAGGAGGGGACATAAGTCTGAATGGGGCATCCTAGTGGGAGCCCTGACCCTGGCCAGGTAGGAATAAACAGCAGGTTTTGAACTGAGATTAAGCCTGGCACAGCAGAAGGGGTGCCCCAGGAGGGAAAGGGGAAGAAGGCAGGTAATAAAATATGAGGCTGAGGAGGGTCAGTTTCATGGACAGCAGTGCTGTGACTCAGGCTAGCTCTGTACCCGTAAGTAAATAGGGGGCAGGGGGAACGAAGAAGGAAGGAGATAGGTGAAGGAACTCTGTCCTTTTTCAGGCAACCACAAAGCTCCAAGGACCCTGAGAGCAATATTGCAAGCAGCATAGGTTTCCCCTCCAGCCCCCTTTCAATGCTACCTTCCAGTTCCCAGTGCCTCTTTTTCTCCTCTATAGCCACTTGCTCTGCAGCATCTTGCTGCTCAGGCCTGCCCTTCCTGCCTCATTACCTGTATTCACACACCAGATACCTCCAGCTTGGTACTGGTATAAGAAATACGATTATGTGATAAAGTAATGTGAAATGCGATTTAAGAAATGAACTCTGAATGTCAATGGCTAATATAGTTATGTTTCCTTTAGAGCTTACCAACTCAAATGAATTACCTGAAAGAGGGCTCAATTTCTGAGTAGAGGTCCCTCCATGTGCGTTTGAAGAACTGGGACCAGCAAGTTTTTATTGACCCTCAGAAAATGACCTCCCTCAATCTCATATTAATTAGAGACCTCAGGAAACAAAGTGAAGGAGAGGGAGACAGAGGGACCAAAATGGAAGAAGTAGAGACAAAAATAGTCTCATATCAGTTCAGGTTCCATTTTTCAACCAAATAAATTATTTTTAGAATAACAATATAACCAGCATATGATTTTAAAGCTGTTGAGATTGCAGAATTGTTCGAGATTCTACAACAGCTAACATTTAGGTAGCACCTACAATGCATCAGCACCACTCTGCTCTCAGCACTTTGTATATATTAACCCCTTTACTCTTCACAACAACCTTAAGAGGTAGGTAGTATTATTATTCCCATTTATAGGCAAGAGAATTGAGGCACAGACAGGATTAAGTAGTTTCCCCAAGATGACATGCTAAACCCTTGAAGTCTGTATTCTTTTTTACAATTTAAGATTTTAAATCATTTGTAGGAAGGAAACTGGGTTTCACAAGCACTCCTAAGTATATATTGTAGTTTAAGTACCTTATAGACTCAGGTAAATACGTATCCAACAGGAAAGCTTTTGACTGCAGAGCAGTAAAAGTGACCTAATTGTAGTCATTTTGAGTATGAACACATGTTTCTGCCATCATCAGGGAATAGCTGATCTTTATCTTGTCAGGGGTCTATATTCTTAATCAAGCTATCTCTCCCTTTATCTATATGTATAATAATGGACTTCAAGGAAGTACCCACCCTCATGCCCCCAAATTAAAAGTTATTGAAGAATATTGGTACTGGGTTTTCTATCATTTTAATGTTTCTTCCACTTGGAAAACTCTGAAACCTGTTATTGGTGACGTTAAAAGATCAGCCCTCTTTACTAAACTCAAAAAAGAAACTCTCACTTGCCCAATTATAAGCAAGAAATACATACAGCTTAAAAAATTGTGTTTTAATTTCAACAGATTACTAATAGAAAGACACATTCACAAAAAGTTTAGCCAGCACTGTGAGCCACAGAAGAAAAGCCAGAAGCCTACAAAGCAGAATAACATTCTTTAAGCAGCCACCAGGTCATTAAAAATACATTCAAATTTATGGGTAGCCCAGCCACCTTATCAAAGGAAAACAACATAAAAAACTCACAGCTCTGAGGGGGAAAGAGTAGAACCTACTCCACAAAAGAGAGGAAAGTTCGTGCATCAATCATGCAGCTGGCCTAGTGTTAACAACTTCTAAACAGTGAAGGTGAAAGAACATTTGTTCACCAAAAGGTCATTTTCCCAATTCAAAGGGGAAGGTTTAGGAGCATATGTTGGAAGAGTTCGCCTCACCATGCCTGTTATTTTACCCTTGGGCACAATTAGCTCAAGGTTGGTGGTGGAGAGCAATTAGTCTTGCAGCTAATCAGTGTCATTGTGCTGAAACCTCTCAGGAAACCGTCCCAACCTAAAGCAATGATGCTACAACGCTAGGTCTGAGTAATGCATCCCTTCAGTCAATCAGTATTTACCCAAGCCTATAGGGTACTTACGCTACAATACGTGCATAGGAGCGCTTGTGAAAGCCAGTTTCCTTCCTATAAATGATTTAAAATCTTAATTGGGGAAATTAAAAAGTGATCACATCAGGGGGAAAAAAATATGCAACTGTGCGAGTTGGCAGAATGCTTTGAGTTGCATTTTTCTGTTTCTCTTTCTCTATTTTATACACAACTCAAGTTACAATCTTCATTCCAGCCTCACTGAACTTTCAGGAAAAAAAACCTGAACCAACTTAGGTCAAGTCTTTCCAAACAGCATTGTCAAAAACAATTTCTCTACACCTCACACTGCCTCAATACATGCACATGGGGCAAAGCAAACAGAAGCACAGATCTTGCTCAACCAGTGATTGCTGAATTAAATTGAAATCCTGCCCAATTATATTCAACCTACAGGGTTTTGTTCATGAATCTGACTAGTAATGAGTCACTAGCCACCAGTGACTTTTCTTTTGTGTTTTTACAACCTACATTCATTCTGGTGGGAAAGCTTTTGACTGAAAAGCAGTAGCTTTCTACTAACACATTGACATCCAGAAAATGCTAATTTGCTACTGTTTAAGATAACTTTTTTTAAATACTGGCCTGGCTCTAAATATAATGCTTCCCCAACATTCCTTGTTATCTCAGACATATTCTGAAGTGGAGATCAGAAAGGCAGTGAGATATTAAGAGAAGTAAATTGGTTAAGAAAATAAAATAAGCCCTGGCCAGTATGACTCAGTCAGTTGGGCATCATTCCATGCACAGAAAGGATGCTGGTTCAATTCCTAGTCAGGGCACATGCCCAGGTTGCAGGCTCAATCCCTGGTAGGGGGTGTGCAGGAGGCAGCCAGCTAGCTGATCGGTGTTTTCCTCTCATATAGATGTTTCTCTCTCTCCCTCCAACCCCCCGCCAAAGAAAAGTCAATAAAATACCTTATTTTAAAAAAAGAAAAGAAACATGAGTTGGTCAGAGGAGGAGGAAGCTACCATCCCCCCACTCTCAGCCCCACCTCATGCCAGGAGGACATGTTCCACCTTAAGAAGTTCAGCTCCTCAACAGTTCAGGCTGACTGAAATAGAGAACATTTTCTTATCTTACTCTGAGGTGACTCAGCCCTTCTTAATTGTTTCACATGCGAAGCCAGGTATAAATAAATTGATATGAAATGTCAGGCCATGAACTTCGTGTCCTCACAATGTGGTAGAGTACCTATTCAGCACAAACAAAAATTTAATAATAGCAAATGATTTTTTAATCTTTATAACTATAATAACATTCTCATCACATCTAATCTCTGTCTAACCCAGATATGAATTAAAGTCAACCAAACTTTTAAAGGGTAAGTAAAAAGGGCCCAAGACTCCATCCTATATCCAGTAAAAGAAAAATATCTAATTCCTCTCACTTCCTTGCTTACCCTTTTAAGAATCCTCTCCCTTTGGGTTCCTCCCCTTCCCAAAATCAATCGCCATTATAATTCACCAGATGTCTACAGAGAGCCTATTATATGGCTGTCCCGCAGTGGGAATGCTATGTGAACAAGACAGAAGCAGCCGCTCCCACATTACAGTTTGGTGAAGATGACAGGCTTCAAACAGAGATGCTCACACCCTCTGGGGCTCACAGAGCAACAAAAACAGAGGCAGAGGCTTAAAATCAGTCCCTTTAAGGAAAAGAAAGCTACAGTACATGATTATTCTACTGAAAGGAATTATGCCATTCGCCTGAGAATGTCAGAGTGGTGTCCAATAAAAGATAGCAAGGGGTCACAAACAACTAAATTGTCATCAATGCGAACAATATCATCGGAATAAAATACTTAAAAATATAAATAACCTTTTCTGAGAAGAGCTGTTAAATTGTGGTCCAATCGTGAAAACCTTCTGCAAATGAAAGAGGCCACTCATTCATGACCAATTGGTACTATTTTACATAGAATTCTAGCAAGTTTGGTTATCCAGCACCACTTTTTAACTTTTTTCACAACATGGACCATAGAAATAATAACCATATTTATAATGCCCCCTGGGATAAGCTGACTAGAATGCAGATGAAGGCAACCCTAAGAACTCCTGTGCTGTGCCCCACGGCCCACATCATCGAGAACTGGCTGTTCATGCATTGATGCTCCCATGGCTCTGTGATTAGTGGCGAGGGAGGCACTCTGAAGGAGGGCAAGGGACCACCTAAAGACCTGGAGTTCCGGGGTTACCTGACCAGCACACACTTTTGGGGTCCTGCTGGCTGTCTTTAGGGACATGAAGGTGTCTCCAGACATCAGCAGCAGCCGCATGATCACAGCACTCATCTTCTACTCAATGGCCTTCATGCACTTTGCTTACTGTGTACAACCATGAAACCTACTACTGATGGCGTGTCACGGCACCAATGTGGTGGTTCAGAGTGTGCAGGCAGCCGCTACCTAGCCTATCATTACTGCCACTGTGCTGGGGAGACCACTGCTTTAGCCACCACCACCTCCCCACCCCTGTGACTCCAAGGCTGTCAGCCTCCACTAGGTGGCCACCAGCTCCAATCTGCAGTCCCCGAAATGAGACTCTTAATGGCTGAAATGGCCCTATCCAATCTTTGCAGCTTGCAACCACTGAACTATTAATCTTCCTAACGAAAAGATCAATGAAAAGTTTGGTTTTGACTCTAAATCAGTGAAAATCTCATTTAATCCTGCAGTTTGGTTAATAAAAAAAAAACAGAAAGTAGAACAGAACTGAAAGAAAACACACACACAGAACACTCCTATACTGTGATAAGTATATTTTGTGTTGGTCATGGTAAATGACAACATAGTTTTAGAAAGCAGGCAGTGGTAACCAGAGCTAAGAAATGAAATATAGGAACCCAGAATAACATTTTTCAAAAAGAGAGAATGGCAATTTATTGACTACAAATACTTTCCTCATCTCTCTGTAGCTTAGAAACTATTAACCTTGGCAGTGAACAAGTAACTTACTGCAAATTGGATTTTACACACCGGCACAAGCAAGTTTCAATCAAATGTCTTGGGATTAGTCAAACTCAAGGAAAAACTGAAATTATACGAATATCATCTGTCATCATGTCAGTTTTACGTTTAAAATGAATTGTCTATTGCTGAATTGATAGGAGAGAAGTTGAGAATTTCTATATTTACCTGCAAATTTGGAATTAACTAATAAATATTTCTATGTTGTACTTCAAAAATTTTTAAAATACTAACATACATAACTTCCTCAGTACTAGTAAATAAATCAAAATACAGTACCAGGGAACCATACTGTCTCCCTAGGTGCCCATCCACCAAGGTTGTGCCCACTTGTCCTGTCAGCCAGGCACAGACCTGGCCCTGGACGCACTATGTATTCTGGGGCAGAGCACTGACACAGATTGGACTGCCTGGATGTGAGCCAGTGTGCCGTTCTGTGACTTCATGGCTCAGTCCTGCTTCCTCATCTATGCACGGCTACTTCTAAGACTTGTTCTGAGAGTGAAATAGAAAATACTATAAATTGCTCAGAACCAGGTTGTCTTAGGTTGGGTTCCCTGGAGGCAGGGCCGGAAGTGGGAATTCTTGTAAATGTGATGTTTTGAGAGAGCAGAAGGGCAGGGCAAGAAAACTGAGTGAGTCTGTGGTCTCAGCTGAAGACAGCTTCAGCCCGACCTGGTGGGAAGCTCTGGAGCAGGAACTGTACTGCCGAGTTGGCCCCATCTTGAGGCAGGGCGTTGGGCTTTTGTAGTCGATAGTTTGTCACTGGCCACTTTTTGGAGGTTTAGGAAAAGAGAAGGTCAGAAGGTATAGCTGGTAATTCCATGGAGAAGAGGGTAGCTGTGAGCATTAACAATCAATACTCAGCAGGTAAGGGGATTTGAACAGGGCACCAACAGCATCCACTACACATGCCTGTGAGGCCCATCATAAGTGCTTGATAAATATTAGCTCTTTATTTTACTCTAGCAGTTATTCATTGAGCCTAGGACCTTTGTTAGGCCCTGTAAGTATTCACAGTCCAGTTGAAAGACAGGTGTACATTGGACTAAAAATGCAACGGGAAAAAAGGAAGAATTGGCTTTGGTACCCCTTTGCTCGTATCTCCCTGTCTTCAGAATGTCCTCTATCCAATCCAGGGACCCAGGGTCTTGTCTTTGCTTACCAATTCTCCCCTGGTAATACTCAATGTCTAGATCTATACTTCATAATTCTTTTTATTCCGTTCAACACCTAACACAGATATATGTGATAATATCAATGGGTTAATCAATAAACCAAACCTGCAGTTGCTTCAACCTACAGTAGTGACTCACAAAATCAATAAAATGCATTCCTACAACCTATATTTTAAAAAATAGAAATAAAATAGAATTGAGGAAAAATATCAGAGTGCATCACAGTAGTATGGTTAAGGGTATGTATAATTTCTGTATGTATGTATATATATCTGGATATATGTATTTTGCAAATATATAGATACATATACATATGTAAATGTATACATGCATTTACTCTGAAAAGAGGGTGTAGAAAAAAAATTTTTTTCAGGTTTAAGAGTGAATGTATTTCTTAAAATAGATCACTACCAAAAACATTCTGCAACTGACCAAACTAAACCTAGCTGTGTTAGTTTGTTAGCATTATTACACTCAGATAACAAATAATCCCAAAGAGGCCACAATATAATTAGAAAATGAAGTATGAAGTCTGAGGTAGCAATTTCAAGTAACTATGCAGAACAAAAGGGTAAATATTTTGGTTAGTTGTGTCTTTTAGCTTTCCTCATATTAAGAAATGAGCTTTGTCAACAAGGTTTTTAAATGTCTTACCAGTTCAGGGCTGTGTGCTAAGAATATGATAAATAAAAAACATGGGCCATTTAGGAGTTCACAAGGTCACAAACGCAAGGGGATAATTTTAATGAAGTGTGATAAGTGCTACAGGAGAAGCATGTGTGTGCTAAAATAGAACATGAATGTAAAACCTACTCTGTACAGGCATCTTTTCTGGTTGGCCTCAGGGACACCTGGTGCCTACCCTCAGGAACTTCACAATCTCACTTGGGAGATAAAATATATGCAAAGAAATACAAATGAAATAATACAAAGATTTCTTTTTTGAAGGTAGGGAGGAGATTAGGATTTTCTTATTTAGTTTTTAACTCCAGAAGACAATTGAGCAGTGTGAATCCAGGAGACTATGTTAATTCGGGAAAACAAGCCTAGCCCATGCATTCATGAACTAGGGCCAAAGATGGGTACTAAGCACACCTATTTGTCTTTAGACTAGCACATGGTAGGCATTCAATAACTACTGAATGAATGAGCACTAGCAAATATCTGGTCAGTGATAAGTGGGTTTGTCCTCTGACCATTCCTAGTAAGCAGCAAGAGTGATAGTTATAATGGCCACCTCATACTAGTTTTTTATCTAATTTAAGACAAATAAGCAGTAATTCAGTCAGCAGATTTGGTGTCTGAAGAAAGCCCGTTTTCTTGTTCATAGATGACCATCTTCTCATTGAGTCCTTATAACGTGGAAGGAGTAAGAGAGCTCTCTGGAGTCTCTTTATAAAGGTGCTAATCCCATTCATGAGGGCTCATATCTAACCACCTCCCAAACTCCCCCACCTCCAAATACCATCACATTGGGGATTAGGCTTCAATGTATTAATTTCAGGGGAACACATTTAGTCTATAGCATTCTGCTCCTGGCTCCAAAATTTATGGCCATATAAAACTTATCCATTCCATCCCAACAGCTCCAAAAGTCTTAACTTGTTCCAGCATCAATTTAAAGTCTAAGTCCGAAGTCTCATCTAAATATCACCTAAATCAGACTCATGGGAAGAGTCAAGATAGGATTCATCCTGAGGTAAATTCTCCTCCAGCTGTAAACCTGTGAAACCACACATGCTCTGTGCTTCCAAAATACAACAGTGGGACAGGCATAGAACACACATTCCTATTCCAACAGAGAAAGAGGTTGATGGGTCCCAGATAAGTCCAAAACCTAATGGGGCAAATGACATTAAGGCTCAAGAATAGTCCCCTTTGGCTCAATGCTCTGCTTTCCAGGCCCATTGGGGTAGCAACATCGTCCCAACTGCTCATTGGATGGACCCACAGTGGCTCTGTCCTACACCCCTTCCCTCCAACCTCCATGCCACAGTTCTCCTGTGCCTGTGGCTACAGACATCTCTGTATTTTCAAACCTAGGTAGAGGCAGCCATCCCCCTGAGGCCATGTACTTTGTATGTAGGGGGAGACAGCACCACACACGCATTGCCAAAATTTGCCCTCCCAGGAATGGCCATCTTGGTCTGTGCCTTCCCAGGAATGGTCATCTTGATCTGAGCTGCACTGGAGCCGCCAGCACTGTAGCAAAGTGGCTGGGGTGAAGCCTGTAATGTGAGACAACAGGACAGCACACACCGAGGTCCTGCAGGCACCAATAGCCCCTCCTCTGAAACCACTCTGCCCACACCCCCAACACCCTGTCCTGGCACTCTGGGCACTAAGGAGAGGTGCAGCTCTGATTATCTCTGAATCACCTTCTGAGTCAGTCTTCCATTGCCTTAGAGAGTAGCTCCTGGCTTCTGTTGAGATGGCTGATCCATACTACTATCCTTGTCAATCTGCCACTTGGCCACATCCTTCATGTTCTCAGACAATATGGATGGGCTAAGAATTCTCCAAATCTTTGTTCTGCTTCCTTTCTGCTTAATAAATCTTTAATTTCTCTCTTCTCAAATTTTGCTATGAACAGTCAGGAGGAATCAAGTCACATCTTCAACACTTTGCTTAAAAATTTATTCAGCTACATATCCAATTTCATCACATGCAAGTTCTACCTTCTACAAAACATGAGAACATGAATACAACTCAGCCAAGTTCTTTGCCACTTTATAACAATAACAGCTTTTCCTCCATTGTCCAATAACATCTTCCTTTCCATCTGAGACCTCATTAGACTGGCCTTTACTGTCTATATTTCTACAAACATTCTGTCCAGGATGACTTAGGTAATCTTTAACAAGATAGAGGCTTTCTCTACAGCTCTCATTTTTTCTTTCTGAACCCTCTTAAAAACTGCCTTTGTAGGTCCATTCACTTTAATCCACTTCTTTCTAGCATGCACCTCAAAACTCTCCTAGCTTCCACCCATTATCCAGTTCCAAAATTGCTCCCACATTTTTGGTATTTGTTATAGTAGCACCCCAACTTCTTAGTACCAATTTCTGTCTTTTTTCTAAGCAATCAGTCTATGGTAATCTATTATAGTAGCTCAAACTGACTAAGGCAATACCAAAGAAGCAAAAGGGAGAAGATAATTTTGGGTGGTTTGGAATAGTGCTTATATGTTATAGAAAAATCCCTGATTTGCATAATTTTTTTACTTAGCACTATGTTTCTTTTTTATCGGTTTTATCAAGGTATTATTTACATACAACAAAATTCACCAATTTTTATGGTACAAATTGATGCATGTTGACAAATGTATATGGTAGTAACCTTCAACATAATCAATATACAGTACATATTTATCACATCAAAAATTTTCACAGTTCCCTTTTTCTTAGCATTATGTTTTAAAGGAAGTACTGAGGTTAATAAATTTAGTCACTAATATTAAAATCAAGTAAACAAAACAAACCCTATTACCTCTAACTGTAATCTCTTAAATTAATCCCTCAGTAAATATATCAAGATAAATGATGGAAAATCAAGAGGTGATATTTCATAACAAAAGCATACTACAAAAAGGTACACTTCCTCCAGAAAAGTAACCTAGAAGCTAATTTATATAACTGGTCTAACTTTAATCTGGATACAGCAATTCAACCAGAGGGCTGACAGTCAGAGACAATGGATATTTCGAAGGGAACAAACTTTCTATTCCCCAAGGTAACTTCTCTGAACAAGTACCAACCAGAGAGACCAAAGAAGACAATGACCTGAACATTTTCATAGCATCTAAACAGTTACATACACTTGCAGTTCATTTCTTCTGTGTCCTCTCTTGGGAGTTATCATGGACCCCAATTCCATACAAGAAGAGAAACATTACTCTAAATAACCACATGGTCATGAGGATGACTATGTAAGCTTCAGACCTATATTCTTTTAAAAAGAAAGATGCCAGATGCAAGTATTAAAGGCAGGAATCAAATTAAGCCCGAGATTACCCAGGAAGATAAAAAGATGACTAGGAGAGTAACAGCCAGTGCTGACCTAGTCAGAGGAGTCAGAGCACAGCCAGCCAGCCTGTGCAGACGGACGTGGCTCAGACTTGGCTCCAACCCAAAACAAGCACAATGTACCCATATCCAGAGCAGCCAGGGGACGAACTGTGTGCTAAGTGACTGAATCATCACATGTTACAATACCGTCTACAGTCTATTCTGAGGAAGAATGTTTTAAGAATAAAAAGAAATCTCATATTGTTGGGCAGCATGAACCCCACAGACTCTTGCCGAGAGGCAAGAGACAAGCCAGCAACAAATAAAATACAACTTTGACGCACACACACACCAGACTGTTTTCAATCAAATTTCAAAGAAAGTAAAAGTATGTAAAGAAAACACAAATTTAAATTTTCACCCCTACTAGATCAAAGGGTTCCTATTTTATAGTTTCAAAAATGCTAGTCCCACTTAAACATTTCTGGCTTGTATGAACTTTTCCCATTATCATCAGCGTGAGGGCAAGCCTCTGATATTTGTGCATCCACTACCAAGAAAACCTCAGTTGTGAATTTTTTTTTCAGGTGTGAATTTGAGTTATGTTTGTTTACAACTTGTTTTCTCTAAGGGCTGAGACCGAAGAACAAAGTGCTAATTTACCTAACTGGCTTACTTGCTGTATGCAACGCATGAAAGCACCGTGAAATGTCACAGATCTTGCTAAACGTTCATATATCTGACTCTGGCCAATATCTAATATACTTCTCAGCAGTGAATTAGGGAGGGCCTAGTTGGAAAAAATCCATCAGGTCCCTGCCAACTGCTGTCACTGTGAATGTCTATCTTCACTCAAGCCAGCTTACCCGTCACCCTGCAAGTCTTCAGGAGTCTCGGGACCTCTTTCCTTTGATTCTGACTCAAGTTAAAACCGAAAAAGTTATGGTTAGCATCCTCCTAAATGTCAGTGAAGAGATTAAAGCCCCAAAGAAGAAGAGAGGGAGAAGAGATGGTGGTGGGAAGCTACTGCCACCGGCTCTAAGTAGATTGGTTTAAAAGGAGCTAGATGGCCTGGCCAGGGTAGCTCAGTGGTTGAGTATCAATCTATGAACCAGGAGGTCATGGTTCAATTCCTGGTCAGAGCACATACCAGGGTTGCGGGCTTGATCCCCAGTGTGGGGCGTGTAGGAGGCAGCCAATCAATGATTCTCTCTCATAATTGATATTTCTCTCTCTCTTTCCCTCTCCCTTCCTCTCTGAAATCAATAAAAATATATTTTAAATATAAATAAAAGCAGCTAGATGGTGTTTTACAAGAAAAACAAACAAACAAACAAACAGTCCTCAGAACAATTATAAGATCACCTAACATGATGCTTTTCAAATCACCTGGAGATACCAAAATTCATGTTTTGATTTGTAGGTCTGGGTGGATCAAAGATTCATTTCTTATAAGTTCCCTGGTGATGTGGAATTTGTTGGTTCATGGCCACATTTGAGTAGCAATTTCTTAGAGTCCTTGTTTAGAACTTCAGATTTCTAGGCTCCACCCCCTAACCAATTGAAGCTGTGGAAATTAATACTTTTGAGCTCCTTTGATGATTCTATGCACATTAAATTCTGAGTAGTACTTAATTCACACTTTCTGCCAGCTTACTGCATCACTGCCGGGGGAGTAGGGCCTGAGTCTTCATCAACCAGTAGCTACTATGGTGACAGCATCCTGCCACAACTAGAGAGTAATGGTGGAACTGAAGCAGTTGTATTCCACATCCAGTAAGTTTGGATGGTGGCTGAGTGATACTAGGAGTAAGCTATCTTTTTCATTCTAACTTCTGATTTTTGTCCTCCTGCTAGTGTTTTTTACCTAGTGGTGAGGGTAGAAGTGGCAATCCATTTGGTACCTCAAGAAAGGAAGCGAAAATATTGGGGGTGGTGAGGGCCACATACTAACTAGGTTGTATCTTTTTTACACCTTTCAATGTTTCTACAAGAACACCTCTAACTTTTATAATCAGAAAAAGGAAACTTTTCTAGTTTTTAAACTGGGAGCTACTACATTCTTAAGAAACTATCATAGAATTTAATAACCTCCCTAAAGCAGCAAACTACCTGAAAATGTTTTTCCTTTGAAATTTAGCTTTTATATACACTTTGAGTCACTTTTCTGATTCTCAAATTTTACTTCTGGATTTCTCCTGCTAGAACTTTTTGCCTACTATCTGTTTCTTCAATTCTTGCCTATATATTTTTTTATTTTTTTGTTAATCCTCACCCAAGGATATTTTTTTCCCATTAAGAATGGAAGAGGAGGGGGAGAGAAGGGAGAAACATCTATGTAAGAGATACACATTGATGGGTTGCCTCCTACAAATGCCCCAACTGGGACTGGAGAAGGGAGCAACCCAGGTACGTGCCTTTGACTGGGAATCATACCCGTGACTCTTTGGTATGAGGCCAACACTCTAACCACAGAATCACACCAGCCAGGGCAATGCTTGCCTATTTAAAAGGCAGATTCCATCATTCAAATAATCGTAACTATATAAATACTAGAGGCCCAGTGCACAAAAATTTGTGCACTCGGGGGGGGGGGGGTGGAAGGGGGGTCCCTCAGCCTGACCTGTGCCCTCTCGCAGTCTGAGACCCCTCAGGAGATAATGCCCTGCTGGCTTAGGCCTGCTCCCGGGTGGCAGAGGGCAGGTCCAATCCCTAGGTGCAGCCCCTGGTCGGTCTCAGAGCAGGGCCGATTGAGGAGTTGGGGCGCCGCCCCCTGTCATGCACAGAGCAGGGCGGATCGGGAGGTTGCGATCCCACCCTCAGTCACGCTCAGGGTAGGGCTGAGTGGGGGGTTGGGGCACCGCCCCCTGTCACACTCAAGGTAGGGTCAATGGGCAGGTTGCGGCGCCAACCCCTGTCATGCACAGAGCAGGGCCAATCAGGGGGTTGGGGTTCCGTACCCTGTCACGCACAGAGCAGGGTCAATCAGGGGGTTGGGGAGCTCCCCCCTGTCATGCACAGAGCAGGGCCGATCAGGGGGTTGGGGAGCTCCCCCCTGTCACTCACAGAGTAGGGCCGATGGGGAGGTTATGGCTCTACCCTGTCACACACAGAGCAGGGCCGATCAGGGGGTTGGGGCACCGCAGCCTGTCACACACAGAACCACAGGGCAATCAGGGGGTTGGGGAGCTCCCCCCTATCAGGCACAGAGCAGGGCTGATCAGGGGGTTGGAGCGCCTTCCCCTGTCATGAACAGAGCAGGGCGGATAGGGAGGTTGTGGTCCCGCCGCCTGTCACACACAGAGCCACAGGGCGATCAGGGGGGTTGGGTGCTGCCCCCTGTCACGCTGATCCCGGTGCTGGGAGGCATATTACCCTTTTACTATATAGAGGCCTGGTGCACAGGTGGGAGCCGGCTGGTTTGCCCTGAAGGGTGTCCTGGATCAGGGTGGGGGTCCCCACTAGGGTGCCTGGCCAGCCTGGATGAGGGGATGATGGCTGTTTGCAGCTGGTCACACACCCTTCAGGGTGGGGGTCCCTACTGGGGTGCCTGGCCAGTCTGGGTGAGGGGCTGAGGGCTGTTTTCAGGCTGGCGGGTGACTGAAGCTCCCAACCACTCCTTTTTTTCTTTTTTTTTCTTTTTTATTCTGGGCCAGCTTTAGCTCTGAGGCTCCAGCTCTTAGGCCTCTGCTGCTGAAAGCAGGTTTCTGGCCTTTGTTTACCTTCTGTATTTGAAACAATGTTGTGATCCTACTGGGTGAAGCCCGGTGACTAAAGCAGGTTTTTGGGGTTTTGTTTAGCTTCTATATTTGTAACATAGTTGCTTAGAGTTGCAGCTCAGAGGCCGGCAGTGACAGGCGGGGAGACAGGCGGGGAGCGTTGGTTTCCTCCATCACTGAAGCAAGCAAGCCTCATGTTAGTTTCAAGCTGCCTGGCTGCCGGCCACCATCTTGGCTGGCAGTTAATTTGCATATAGCCCTGATTAGCCAATGGGAAGGGTAGCAGTCGTACGCTAATTACCATGTTTCTCTTTTATTAGATAGGATGATAACTATAATTATGGTAGAATGTTCAAAGAAAAATTAATAAAATATATGTTATGTAACTATGTAAAATATATCTTCATTTGGACAAGAACCAGGAGAAAATGTGTAAATACAAAAATAATTACATTGGAAAACAAAAAAATAGTCAGATTTCAGTTTTGTGAATGTACCTATATTTCTCATAACAAAATATTCAGACCTATAGCCCTTTGAATATTTTCTTTCTGTTTAGGTGTTTGGTTTTACTAAACTGCACTTTTTTTTTCACTAAAATAAATAGATTACATCACCTGTTCCCAAGAGATAAGCACTTCTAACCATTCACATTTCATTTTATTTCATTTCTTTTATTTACATCTTTTTTTTTAATATATTTTTTATTGATTTTTTACAGAGAGGAATAGAGAGTTAGAAACATCGATGAGAGAGAAACATCGATCAGCTGCCTCCTGCATACCTCCTACTGGGGATGTGCCCACAACCAAGGTACATGCCCTTGTCCGGAATCGAACCTGGGACCCTTCAGTCCACAGGCCGACGCTCTATCCACTGAGCCAAACCAGTCAGGGCCATCTTTTTTTTTTAACTTATAAAAAATCTGAGCATAACTTTTGACTTTACAGTCGGCTCTCTGCATCAGCAGATTTAACCAACTGCACACCAAAAACTATTTTTGATCTGCAGTTTGGAAACCATGGTTGGAAATTAAAAACACTGCTTTTAATCATGGTTGGTTGAATCCATGGATGCAAAATCCAAAGAAACAACGCTCTGACTGTATTTATAGGGGAAAATCCATGTAAAAGTGGACCCACATATTTCAAACCCCTGTTGTTCAAGAGTGAAGCTAGTGGATCTCCCACAAGGAGGGGGCACAGGTAAAGCTTGGGGGAAGGTGGGAGAGTTGCCCCCACCCTAGAGCCACACAATTCAGTTGTTCCAGATTCTGCCCAGACCTCCTCTCCAGGAAGGGGCCACCAAGGAGTCTGAAGGGTGGGGCTGCCAGACACCTTGTTGGTGGGGCTCGAAGATCTCAGGTACATGGAAAAGTGAGGGTAATGGCCCCCACCCCATAGGCACACAACTCAGTCACTGACATCCCCCGAGTCTGCCTGAAATTCTATTCCCTGGCTTAGACAGCTGACTCCTCAGCAAGGCCTGAGCTCCACAGGGTAGGATGGCAGGGAGACAAGAGGGTGGGGCTGTATTTCCCCAGGTTGATGCTGTGTGGAGGGGAGTCCTCCTCCCCAAAAAGATGGTCTGTGGTGTGAAAGAAGAACTCAGCACAGGGATTCTGGAGGCTGACCCTTCAGCTCTCTCCCCACAGCTACCAACCCCAGTCTCTCCTCAAATGACTAGTCTGCTCTACCCTGCCTCTGCCAGAGATCATTGTGAGTGGCTGCAAATGAGATTTTGTACATTGGCCCTTTAAGAGGGCACCTGTGTCTCTATCAGCCTCCCATATCTCTCTGGCAGACAGAATCCCTGCTGATTTTCACAGCCAGGTGTTATGTGGGCTCCTCTTCCAGGCTCTGGTACTCTGGTCTCAGAAGCCTGGCATGAGGTTGAGACCCTATGTTCCTCAGGGGAAATGTTTGCAGCTGAGATTGCCCTCTGGTATTTCAGCCAACCATGGAAGCAGGGCCAGCCATCCCTGTTCCCGTCTCTACCCTTCCTACCAGCCTTGATGTGGCTTCTTCAGTAAATTCTTGGTTATAAGACTTCTGTTCAGCTAGTCTTCAGTTGGTTATTCGGATGATTGTTCTACATTTTAGTTGTAATTTCAGTTTGGTCCTGAGAAGAGATAAGTGTAGCTTCCACCTACCCTGCCGCCATCTTGGATCTCTAAACTCTCATCTTCTTATGACATCTGCCTTCTTTTCTCCTGATTTTTACAAATGTTCAGCTCCACTACTTCACTGTGACTTCAATAGGATTAGAGATGGAGGGCAAGTAAATAAACATGCTTTGTCTGCCATCTTGAAATCTTGCACCCAAGTACACCATGTTACCAGCAACCAAAATAACTCTTTCTTTTCTACTTTCTACAGGTTTTACCTCATTTTAAAAAAAAGATGTTATCCTTTAGTTAACAAATTCTTTAATTAAGATATTATCCTTAAATCCTCCTTAACCTTGATCTACACATCTACTCAGCCATTAAATCCTATCTATTATAACCTGGCAATTATTTAAAAATGTGTTTCCTGTTTAACATTGCCCATGTAGAAAGTGTAGATTAATAAAAGGCTAATTAAGAACTTCATAGTAACTCCATAAAGTGATGTTAACTAACCTTATTGTGGTAACCATTTCACAATGTATACATGTATCAAATCACCTAAAACTACACAGTGTTATATGTCAATTGTATCTCAGTAAAGCTGGGAGAAAAGAACTTAGTGGTTCTGACACTCACAGACCCACATGCACTATTGAGGCAGCTCCAATGTTCTTCCTGCCCATAACTTCCCCTTTCTAACTCATCCCACCCACTGTTCTCCTTCCCTCTTCATTCCCCTAACATGCTGTCTTACCATTCATCATGTGTGTATCAATCACTAGGACATGAACCCCTGGAGGTACTTAAAAGAACATTAGAGGAGTGGGTTTTTTTTTTACTAGTAAAGACTCATCCTCCCTCTAACCATTCTTGGTTGAGAAATAAAAGAAGCTATTAATGAAGTTGCTGCATGTGTAAATAGTACAGAAGTGCAGAAAAACAAAACTGAGAAAACGTGGAGAAGCCTGCAAAAAGTAAAGTGCAAGTTCCTCAGCTTCACATTAAAGCCCTTCCACATCCAGGCCTCCTATATTTCTGGCCTCACCTCTCTTTCTCCTTATACTCTTTGGATTCTAGCCAAGCCAAACTACTTCCTAGGCCTTTAATTTGTTCTGCAATTTCCTATTCCTGTGCCCTTGGTATTTCTATTTAAAAATCAAGTTCCCTTCATGGAGAGGTGTTATCAAGATTTCCTCCATCTTTCAAGGACCAACTGAAATGCCTGCTCTTTCTCGAAGCGTTCCATAATCCTTCCAGTTGGGATTAATTTCTCTTCCCCATTTTATCTTCACACTTGGTCTACACTTCTCTTACAACTCCTGCCATGTTCTTACTTATTCAATAGTCATTTGTGTAAACATATTTTCCCCTATAAACTATAAGCTCTTGTGGGCAGAAGTCATAATTGTTCTTTTTCTTTTTATTTTCTTATAACACTTAGCACAGTGTCTCTTAAAAATAGCTGATGCTCAATAAATATACTTTGAATGGAGGTAGATAAACCTTCTGGTGAGAAGTGACCATTAGAACACTCAGAAACTTTTCATTGTTCAAATTTATTACACTAACATTCAAAGTTCTCCACAATATAGCTCTAGTATACCTTCCTACTCTCTTTGTACAGGATTCTTGATTCATGCTAAAAGGTTCTGTTCACTGACTGCCAGATGGTCTCTGTGCTATGTCCATCCCCTCTACTTGATCACATTTATGATCTTTATCAATCAGTGAAAAGTGTTTTCCCATAAAGTCTTTGACATCATTCAACATATAATGCTCTTTCCATCTGCTGATCTCATCTAACATTGTTTATAACAACTGCAATTTTTTCTTGTTACTTACATTTTATTATCATTAAATACCTTCCCAGCTAATTATTTTTATTTGTCACAGTACTTTTCACATGACAGGATTTAGGACAAAGAGAAAGGCATCATGTTTTTAGAAAGAGTACTACACTTAAAGGAATAGGACCTGGCTTCAGGTTCCAACTCAGCACAGATTACACATATTTTTAGTAGAAATGTTTAGAGATATCATCCCAGACCATGACTTTCCTTCTCTGAGAGCCTCCACCCACAGAAGTAGCACCATACAACCATGTTTTTTCTATGTGACCCTGTAGTTGATTGGCCAATACGTGGATATCCACACCCAACTGGCCCAAGAAGATTATAAGAATTTTTAGTTCATATCCAATTAAAACTCTGTTAATATTTGAACTGAAAAAATAGGGCCTTTTAAGGAAGTCATATTTGGCTCAATTGTACAGAAGGCAGAAAAAAAGGTCTATTGACAGAGAAAATGTATGTTAAGAGTTTATAGGAAAACAAAGATATAAGACAATGGGAAGAGTGTGCTTGGTTCCTTATCCTAGACAATGGGAAGAGTGTGTTTGGTTCCTTATCCTGTATGGTAGACATGGAACTGTGTCACTCAGACGCCCCTGCCCAGAAGATCTTGCTGCCAGTTTCAAAAATTGTGGTTAGCTGACAGCCACCAATTATCAGCAACCTTAATTTGCTCCTCAGTGTGCCACCTGAAACCACATTCCTCTTGGAGTATGGCCAGTGGTCAGTGGTGGTAACCAAGATCACATTTTCTTTCTGATAGTCTAACAAATGACTGAGCTGATACAAGGCCATAGCATTTTCACCTGATACAGACTCCGCCAGCAGGCCTTGGCTCCAAAATTTCCCAATGGGCTGGCAGAGACATTGCTCCTATTTGCATTGTGGTGTGATGCCCAATTTTGCAGCCCAAATGTCAGTAGTTCTGAGGTTGATAAACACTGATCTGTGTGTTTCCTCCTTGCTCTGAAATCCCTTCAAAACGTATTTGAGCTATAATAAAAGAGAAATATGCTAATGGACTATTAACACAAAGACCAAAAAATGTCGTATAGAAGGAAGATAGTTTTGTAGAGAATAAATGTACTAGAAAAACCTACTCTATGGATATGTTATCACTAAGCCCCAACCGCTCTCAATGGCCATGTGACAATGGCCTACTGTGTGTGTAAATACTTCTAATTGTGGGATACAAGTTTTTCATAGAGGTGTTAGCTTTCTCGATGAGTTCTAGGAGAATGATGCCATCACAAAAGAAAAATCTGAAAACAATTTTGTTTTGAAGGTTAATGGCAGTGTTATTTCAGACAAGTCAAGTGTAAATTAATGTACACAACATGGGAAATCTCTGGACACAATGAGACATTTTATTTTCACTTCTTTGTGTGTGTGTGTGTGTGTGTGTGTGTGTGTGTGTGTATGCAACTCTCTGGCTTATCTTCATATCAAGAACATGAGAGACTAATCCCTGATGTTTTTGAACTTAGGATTTCTATTAGAAAATTAGGAGCTAAAATTAAATTGTAGTACATCTTTTTTATACAAGCATATGTAGTATAGTTATACTACAGAAATAGGGTTTCTATATAGCGTTAAAGCCCCTCATAACCTACATTCTCTATGACATCAAATAGCACAGAAAATGGACAGAAAGAATGCCCAGGACTCATCCATATCATGTTGGCCACTTTTCCAGCAAAAGTGAGAAGGGAACAGCTGTGGCCCCTCTGGGCAGTCAGGGACAGTGCTTCCCAACAGAAATCTCCCCATCCTCTCTTTCCATTCCCAGACAGGAAAACCTCCTTCAGTCCATTGCAAACCCAAGAATCTAATACACAGGTCAGATAATTTGACCAAATTTTTCATTTGAAAAAAAATTAGGGAAGCAGAAGGAAAAAATAAAGCTCTGTTGAGGCCCCGGACAATGTTCTCATGCAAAAAAAAAATGACACAACCAAAGAACATCCAGAAAGAAAAATTTCCATAAGACAGTAAAGATGCCACAAAATCAACAAAATAAAAAGAAATGACAAACAGTTATGACCTGGGGTTCCATAACTACATCTATGCTGCCTAGCGTTTCTGTGAACCCAGTGACTCATCGTTTTACTGTCAGATCTAGTGTTTTGAAAACTTTGTGAGGGAGCACATGGAGGGCAGAGCGTTGCCTGAAAAGATGACCTCCCAAATAGCTTCACCAGAACATAACCAATGTTCGCAAGGCCTTGTCTGCCTCAGCCCAACTAAGGTGAACAGGTGGGTTTGCCGACGCTGCCCTGGCCGGAGGACAATCTACAGAGGGATGGTGACTATGTTGAGTCTTGGCATCCAGAGCAATCAACAGCTCATAAATGCTAATGCTGAAATTATATTAGTACCACTGAGAAGAAGCAAGAAGAAATAGCCAAAAGTGATCCCAAAGCGTCATGACTGATAAATGGAAGAGCTAACAAGAAAACACAGTAAGAGCATAAGCACAATTAGAAGGCATCGGTTAGGTTGAAAGGCTCCAGCTGGGAAAGTTCAGGGGTTGAGAGCCCTCAATTTAGTGAGCACTGGGTGTGGGGGAGCAAAAGGATCCTCCCGGAGTAGGGGGTTGGCGCTCAGTTTGGCAGACCACTGGAGCTTTGAGGAAGGGGCAGGGAGACCAAGGAGGAGTCTTGGAAAGGAGCTGCCTCAGGGTGACCATATTCTCAGAGCCAGGAAGATGGGAATGAAACCCAGTCCGGAATCCCCGGAGGAAGCCAAAGTAAGGCAAAGTCTGGAGCATAAAGTGGATGAGGTGACATGAGAAGCTGCCATTGATGGAGAAAAGAATTTCCAAGATAAATGTGGTCAGCAAGGCAGATAACTTTTATAAGAGCATTCTGGAATGAGCAGATGAGAAAGGCAGTTTGAGCAAGAAGGGAAGCATCTGTTTATTTTCATGGGCAATTGTGGGCTTAAAAGGCAATCTTGGAGATTTTTAGCCCTAAATAGACAAACGGTATACTATTTTCTAGTCTGCCACCAAATATAACCTGGTATCTGGAATATAATTTAACATGCGTTTCCCAGAATAAATTATGTCAACCAGCCATATATTTCCAGCCTCATGAAAAGCTGTGTGAGCATTTTCTTCTCCCAGAAGTACACCAAAAGTTTTACTAACTTGCAGCCTCCCGCTCTCCCCTACTGCCCAGTGTCAGGTGATGTCTCTGGATCTTGAAGCTTCAAATTGGGGCTCAACACTCTGCTTTCGCCACAGGTCTGCCTTCCCACACACAGGATTCTTTCAGGCCTGGCTCTTGTCCTGGGGGAACCATGGTGCATGGCTAGTTTTCTTAGCACCTAATGGAAACTAAACCATCCCCAAAGACAAACACATGTGGGAGGAATCACATATGCAAGCTTTACACACATGACACATAGCAAACACAGAAAACAACTCCCAATTTCAGTCTTCATTGGTTTCGTGCTATTATATACCTCAATTCTATCTGAAGAAAATATATTAATAAAAAATTTCCTACTTCAAACACCAACAAATTACTTTGGTGCTACTTCAAACTCTGTGTTTTCAATTCTCCCACATTTTTGCCTTAATCCTCAGATAAAAAACCAGTACATCACAGTGAATACCTTGTTTGTGTCTATCACTGTTATCTTTATGAGAAGGAATTAACCTTTGCCCTCTGAGATAGCAGAATCAGTCTTCCTCAGATCAAACAAACAACTAAGAAATGTCTGAGACACAGGAAGTTTGTCCCTGTGCTGGTGAGTTTTGGTGGCCCTGCCCAGCTTTGCAAAACTAAACCATCCCCGCTGAGGCATTCAGAAATTATTTTACTTTCTCTTATTCATCAGTAAAGGAAAAGTAGCAAACCCCAGGGCCAATGAGTATTCATCCCACCTGGTGATAACCCTGACCCTAGTAAAGCCCACATCTGTCTTGTGTTTGGAGTGGCTGACGGCCAACTGGGGATCAGAAAACAACAATTTCCCTAGTCTGATGTAAACCTTGTCCAGCATGTTGACTTTATAAACCATCCTGTAGGCTCGGTAAATTTAACTGGTACATAGGGTCGTCTTTCCTTGGCTCATTTCCCACCGATTAATATTACTGCTATGAACACCCATATGATCAGACTTACACTAACAAGGCTCTGTCTAGACAGGCAGAGAAGGATTTTACTCCCCTCCCCCCCTTTTTTGGCCAAAATCAGGCATTAATATGCTACTTGCGAATGGGACAAATGTTTACATAAATCATACCAGGAAAATAAATACTGCTCTCAAATACTTCCTGTGGAGACACTTTAGACAGGATTAGTTAGGTATAGGAGCTACCATGATAGTTTGTTCCCTGTGTTCCTCAAAGTCGTGAGAGCCAACAAGAAACGTGAGTAGCAGGACCATAAATTGGTGTTTTTGGCAGGTTGATTCCATTTAGCTTTGCTTCAGCCAACATTCAACCTTAATTTATGGTGGTGAGGAGGTATCAGGCATGGTTAATACTGTTCAAAATGACACTGGCCATTCCCACAATGTGATGTAAAAAGTTATAAAAGGTACTTTTCAAAATCACTTTGAAAATCTCAAGTGAGCTGTACCATATAGCAAAATCTATTATCCAAAATCTAGGACTTTTAAAAAGCACTATCTCCCCCAAAACAAAATAACTTTAAATCCTAACATATAAATAGAGCTGAAAACTAACTTTCCCCTACCCACCCAGCCCACTCACAACTTCAGCCAATATTTTTTCTTATACTGAGCAAATTATGGAACTAAATCTGCTAGAGAAAACCAAATTCATAAGGTCTCCCATAAGTAACCCCAACACTATCATTATTATTAATATTATAAATCCATCTATTATCACAATTCATCAAACCAAGTCAATATTGAGCACATTTTCAAAACTCTCCTAAGCAAGAGCAAAGGATATAGATGTATTATAAAGTATAACCCCTTCCCTCAAGGGTTTTCTAATCAGGTGATCCAAATCTTAAGTTTAATTTTTAAGATTACTATTCTAGAAAACTAAAGTCCAACAGATAATTTTGAGAGTTTTCAGTTTGAAAAGAAATAGTTTCACCAGGTGAGTGGACAGCAGCAACGTTCTCTTCTGAAGAGATGAACTTCTGCCTAACTCTAAAGATCACATTCTAGTTGTGGCTGCCAAGCAGTGTCCATTCCCTTCAGATTATAAGTGTGTGTGTGTGGGGGGGGGGGGGCTGAGGGGGGACTAAAGTGGCACAAACTGGGGAAATCTCAGGCCTGCCCTTGGATGGTTTTTATAGGGAACTAACGGGAGCTGCTGCTTCGCAGGTGGGACATTTTGGGCAGCACAAGACTAGAGCTCTCAGCGGCTATTATTGCTGCTCACAGAGGCAGCCAGGCTGAGAGAAAGAGCCAATACACTGAGAGGCTCTCCTTCCAGAACCTTGAGGTGACCCATGCCCCTGCCTTTCCCACAGCTTGGTTATGTTTGTCAGTAAATTCCCTCTTTGATAAGCTCATGGGAGCTGGGCTTCCCTGGAACCAAAACCTGTCTTCACTACTCCGTCAATTGTCCTCCATCTCCAGAGCACTTAAGAGAAATGGCCTTGGACTTCAGCAAGAGTTACAGGATACATATCACTATTATTTTAAAATTTTACTCTAAAGGAGCTCAAACACTAAACTTGCTATGAAGTGTGTATATGAAACCTATTTCTCACCTTCAAATTATCTTGGACATCTGTGTTGAGAAACTAAACACGGAGAAACACAGGCTAGACTAGATGAGCAATTCTCAAAACATTATTTTCTACAAATTTTAGGCCTTTTGTAATGATCCAAAGACCACCTACCCCATTCAGCAGTGCAGCTTATATTCCTGCCTTCTCATTTCAGATGCCCTCCACTTGCCATCATCCTGCTTCTTCTGCACCTACACACACACACACACACACACACACACACACACACACACATTCTCTGCTTTTTTACAGTGGCCTCGTTGAACCTCCTTTTTCTCCAGGCCATCTAGGCAGCCCCATCAGCTGGACTTCCTAGTTTCCTCCCAACTCAGAGAATGTCTGAAGTCACCATAAGGACCTTTGAGAGCCATTAGACAAGAAGACTTCTAATATTCCTATCATCATTGCTATCTCTGCATAATAGCACAATTCTTTTTTTCTCTGCATATTCTGTCTTTTTTGGCAATTAAATAGGCAGATTTTGGAAGTTGTCTCTCCTTCTTATATTTTAGTTACATAAAACAAAAAATGGGTAGTACTTGAACACCAACCAAAAATATTGTTTTTTCAGCTGCTTTTCCTTAATCTTGGGATTCTGAATTGAAATGGGAGGAGAGGAAGAATAATTAGATATGATGCTTGAGAAATTGATTCTTAATAGTTTGTGAGGTTGAGAGTATTCATCATTTTACCAGTCAAGTGTTTCTTCATGGTTTGCTCCGCAAAGAAAAGGGTTCTTGGGAGGCAGATCTGTTTGAAATTATTCAGCTCAAAGACTGACACTGCAAAATTAGAAAGAAAGAGGTCAAATAACCTTATGGCAAAAGTATCCGTGGATTTCCAGAGAAAAGTGTGCTCCAGCATCATGTAGTGGTTTTAAGATGGCCACAGACACTGAAGAGACAAAAAGAATGTTAAAAATAAACAGAAGGATTTTCCTTACAGTAGAAGAAATCCAAGTATCACCCACGCCATTTTTTCTCTTTTTTTCCCCTTGACCCTCAGCTGCTAACACAGCATCAAGATTGCTGTAGACACAGTGGAGTTTGGAATCCCCATTAATAATTTGCATAGCTTGCCACCCAGGCTATGACCCACCCTGCTTCTACAGAATGATGGATTCATCTGTCTCCACTGAGGCCTGAGAAGTCCTACTTCACTGGGAAATAAGCACAAACTTTGCCATACATGTGATGTGATGATCATGTCTGGTTTACTAGTCTGCCTTTCTCTTGAGGCTATTTCATGGTAAAAATGTATTCAATAAAACTTTGGAACGATCAGGATTAAAAAGCTTTCTCCAAAAGTCTTATTTCCTAAGTAGCCATTAATATCACTAAAGTGGGCACAAGGCCAACAGGGAACAAGAGGTAACCATTCTGCAAACGTGCCAGGAAGATTAGGCTCCCTCTAAATGTGGAACATACTGAGCAGCAGCTGGATGCAGAAATGCACTTCTCCCAGTAGCATTTCAACAATAACTTTGTTTTGTCCTTCACGGAAAAAAGCAATTGACAACATTTGTTGTTTTGGAGATTTTGTTTAAAAATAAACAAATTGGAACCCACCTTGGTTTTTTATTATTACTGATTTTAGAGAGGGAGGAAGAGAGAGAGAAGTATCGATGTAAGAGAGAAACACTGATAAGTAGCCTCCCATACCCCTGACCGGGGATCGCAACAACAACCTAGGTAAGTACCCTGACCAGAATTGACCAGCAACCCTTTGGTGTATGGGACATGCTCCAACCAATTGAGCAACCTGCCCCAGGTTTTAAACGCTAAAGTTGGCAAGGAAGTGAAACCATGATTTCTAAGGTCTCTTCTAGATCTAAAAGTCAAAATAGCATGCAATGAAATGATAAATTTCTATACAGTACAGATGAGTGCAACGGGAATTCAGAAAAGAGAAGAAAAGTATGGCAAGGTGTTGCCAAGTGCGGTAGACGGAGGTGCTGCTCACCAGGATTGTGTTTTTCCTCTGGCACATACTGGGCTTCCTCGTTCCTCTCCTTAAAGTTAGGTGTGGCCAGTTCTGACCAAAACATTTTAAGCAAATGTGACATATGCTCCTTCTGGATTACAGCATTTAACTACTGGTGTTTGCCGTCCCTGTGCCCTCTTCCTCTGACATCACAACTGGGAACATTCCAGAAAGATGAAAGGCTGCCAGCTGATCCTGGTGTGAAGATGCCAGGGAGAGAGGCTCCTGAGAAATCAAGGATAGCTTTGCAAAGAAGGTAAGACTTGATTATATAGTGAAAAGAAGAGAGAAGATAAGGAGTTGAGAGGTTCCAGAAATGGGATCTAGTCCAGAGATTCTCAACAATGCAAAGCCAAATAAATAGGAATATCCAGGGGTGGGGTGCAAGCATAGGAATTTTCTTTCCTTTTTTTTTTCTTTTTATTATTTGACTTTTTAGAAAATTGAGGTATAATCAATATACAACATTATATTGGTTTCAGATGTACAACATAAAGATTCAATATTAGTATATACTGCTAGATGATCACCACAGTGAGTCTAGTTCACATCTGTCACCATCCATAGTTACAGATTTTCTTGTGATGAGAATTTTTAAGATTTATTTTCTTAGCAACTTTCAAAGATAGGATACAGTATTACTATGGTTACCATTCTGTATATTACATCCCCATGACTTATTCAATAAGTAGAAGTTTGTACCTTCTGACATCCTTCACCCATTGCACTCCCTCACCCCAACCTCTGGCAACCACCAATCTGTTTTCTGTATCTAAATTTATTTGTTGTTGAGTTAGATGCCACATATGAGTGAGATTATGTCGTATTTGTCTTTCTTGGTCTGACTTTTACTAAGCATATTGCCTTCTAGGTCCATCCATGTTGTCACAAATGACAAGATTTCACACACTCACATATGTACCACATCTTGTTTAGCCATTCATCTATAGATGGACACTTAGGCTGCTTCCACATCTTGGCTATTGTAAATAATGCTGCAGTGAACATAGGGGTACATATGTCTTTTTGAATTAGTGTTTTGGATTTCTTTGGATAAATACCCAGAACTGGAATTGCTGGGTCATATGGTAGTTCTATTTTTAGTTTTTTGAGGTAACGCCATACTGTTTTCCACAGTGGCTACACCAATCTGCATTCCCACCAACCGTGCATGCGGGTTTTCCTTTTCTCCACATCCTTGCCTAAACTTGTTTGTAGATTTATTGATTTGAATAAATAAATACCCAAGACAGCCATTCTGACAGGTGTGAGGTGATATCTCACTGTGGTTTTAATTTGCAGTACCCTAGTGATTAATGATGTTGAGCATCTTTTCATGTACCTGTTGGCCATGTGTATGTCTTCTTTGGAAAAATTTCTATTCAGATTCTCTGCCCATTTTTTCAAAAATTGGCCTGTTTGCTTTTTCACTATTGAGTTATATGAGGTCTTTATATATTTTGGATATTAACTTATCATATATATTATTTGCAGATATTTCCTCTCAGGTGATTCTAAAGTATACCCAGGGTTGAAAACTACTACCATAAATGACAAAGATGGTAGAATAAGAGTAAATAGACAGGATATGAATAAGGCACAAAGAACTTTTGCAGGTTCAATATGTCTCAGAAGTCCCAGACAGGGTTTGCAGATAACTTCTTCAACAAAGATGGGAAATACACTTGTTAAACTTTTGTACAACTAAAAGAAAAAAATACATATGTTCAGTTAATAGGTTACAATTGTCCTTTCTCTTTTAGCACTTATATTGTATGTTATACAATTTTTTAAAAACTTAATCTTCTTTCAAATAAAAAGGAAGATTTAAAACCCCATAGAAAGTTCACCCTTAAATGATTCAAATGTCAGGTCTACATGTCCATTCATTACCCATGGGACTTATAAAACTATAAATAGTAATATCAGTAGCTAATATTTATTGAGCATTTATAGTAGTCTGAGCAAGGCGTTGTGCTGAGTGCATTGTGATCATAATCACTTAGTCCCTACAAAAACCCTGACAAAAACCCTGCCAGGTAGTTACTATTATTATAGTTACTATTACTATTACTATTATTAACTGAATTTCCCAGAGATGAAGTAAATGTACCAAGGATCATAGAGAGAAACTCAATGTTTCTGAGTCTAAAACCTACTCTTTTGACTATTACACCAAACTGGGACTTAGCAAAATTCCTTTCTACTCCATCATTTTACTAAATAACTGCAACAGAATAAAGAACCCATTTTAATTTGTAGAAGGTATTTTATTTTAAAAAAATCTACTTATCAAGAAATGCTATTTTGTCATGGGAAATAAATATTATGTCCAAGGTATCACCATTGTTATAAAAAGTATTTTCAGATAACAAGCCATCGCTCCACCGCCTCCCCCCCCCCCCCCCCCCCCCAACTCCCAACAGTGACAACAGAGTAATTTGTATTAGTTCACAATTAGCCCAACTCAGAGTCAGCTGTTGTTCACAACCTAAGTGTTGCGGAACTCAATTTATAGGCAATATTAACCAGAAACTTTCAAACTGAAATTTTTACATTTAGGTAATATTTAAATTTTTGGAATATTTGGAATTAAATAATATTTGGATATTCTTGATTCAAGATGGCTGATCTCTTTGGAAGTAAAATGCCAAACAGCCCTCATATTAAAAGATCACTTGATAAATTAAAATACATATATCCATATGCCTACAGACTACTTGACTGATAGATAAAGCTTGTAAGAAATCAGAATGTTGCCAATGTTCTTGCTGTGCAGAACTCCACAGTTATCCAAAGTAATGTGCCAATAAAAATCACATTCCATTTTTTAAGGAGTGAATAGACACAGAAGAATAACATAGGCCTAGAGCAGTGGTTCTCAACCTTGGCTGCACCTTAGAATCACCTGGGAATCTTTTTAAAATCCTGATTTCTGGGCCTCGTCCTCCAGAAATTGTTTCTTTGTTATGGGGTGAGGCCACAACATTAGTAACAAAGAAACAGAATTTCTGGAGGACGAGGCCCAGAAATCAGGATTTTAAAAAGATTCCCAGGTGATTCTAAGGTGCAGCCAAGGTTAGAACCACTGGCCTCTAGGATAAGTGAGAATGTGATAGTACCAATTCATCTCAAACCTTTCACAGGCCAGCCACCAAGTTTTAACCAATATGTGTATAGCCCATAAAATCCAGAAGACTTATGTGTTAAGCTTAGAATAACATTACATTCAAGAAAATAAAGTCCAAATACCAAAAGTAATTTTTAAAGTAACTAAAATAATTTACTTGCATTTCTGTAAGACTCCATTCATAATCTGTAACAATACATTTTAAGTCTTATTTCTACTCTTTCCCAATTCTCTAGAGCCCAGGGCTACTCCAAGAGACTAAGAATCACTACATTTTCCAAACTCTCTACTGAAACACAGCCATAAAGGGTAGGTTGCATTATTGATACATATTCTCCTTTCTGACTCTTCCTGTGGGAAGAGTATAGTTCCCTAGGCCATTAATATTGACTTTGGCCATATGATTTGCTTTGACCAATGGAATGAGAGCCAACATAATACATCCCACATGCCAGAGAGGATTTAAATATACTTGTACGGTTTGCCTTGGTCTCTTGTGTTCACTTCTGCCTGCCTTCTGCTAGGAGAAGAGAAAACCCAGCCATAGTCCTTAAATGAGAGACACCTGGAACAGACAGGAATCTGATCCAGAGCCTGGAACAAAGCCACCAGAGCTGACTACAAACCTGTGAGTGAGAAATTAATGTTTGGTTTTGTAGGACACTAAGATTCAGTGTTGCTTGTTACACAGCTTATCACAGCAAAACCTAAGATACAATGTGAATTTTCTCCTTTCCTTCTGTTTCCCCTTTCTATTTATCCCCAGCAAGCAAGCACCCTGCCGCTTCAGGAGGCAATAAGAGAGTGAAATTGGAATAGGCAACACAAGATTCACTGGAATGGGAAAGAAAAAGGTATTATCTAGGTAATGGTTGTAAAAATTTTATCATACCACATCAAAGAGGGCAGCCTCTAAGACTGAGAGGTAAAATCAACATGGCCATTGGTGAGCCCTGCAATCAGCAAAGAAAGAAGCAGAGCCAGTATCACCTAGTGTCTGAATGGAGGACTGTAATCATCTCAAATAAAAATATAATCCACCTTAGCTTACTTGATCGCAAGGAATCTTTTTAAAATCCTGATTTCTGGGCCTCATCCTCCGGAAATTCTTATGTTATGGGATGAGGCCACAACATTAGTAACAAAGAAACAGAATTTCTGGAGGCATTTGGGTCCTAGCAAAGGAATTACTCTGCTTCGAATGTAAGCCACATGTACCTTGGACTAGTGTCCATACCTACTTGATTATACTCTTGTCTGTATTGGCCTGAGAACCCCATGTGGCCCATAATCATGGCCTTCAAAAAAATAACGATATTATGTTTTGTATAAAACTAAATATAATTTATAAATTGTTCTTTATTCATTTAAATCAGTGCATCTGTCACACCAATTGCCTTTGTACTTCCATCCTACTATGTGGCAGACAAAGGACTTGGGTATTATCCTGTGAGTAGTCTAGTCCTCAACACATGTGATTCTTTCAGTAAACAGTATTTAATGTTGATAATTATGTCTTTAATTGAATTACCAATTGGAATGTTTTTACAGATGACAAGAAGCTGGGAGCATCTCTGCCTCCAAATACTAGAGCAGTGGTTCTCAACCTTGGCTGCACCTTAGAATCACCTGGGAATCTTTTTAAAATCCTGATTTCTGGGCCTCATCCTCCAGAAATTCTGTTTCTTTGTTACTAATGTTGTGGCCTCACCCCATAACAAAGAAACAGAATTTCTGGAGGATGAGGCCCAGAAATCAGGATTTTAAAAAGATTCCCAGGCGATTCTAAGGTGCAGCCAAGGTTGAGAACCACTGAAATAGAGGATTGTAAACCTTGATGAGCACAGTTGCCACCTGAAGGCCCATAGCATCCTCACTAACCAGGAGTCACGATGAGTGCTGAGCCCTTTGATCAGATCCAACATTAATAAGCCAGAATTTCTCTCACATTTCTTAAGGTTCAAATCAGTAGGGGCCCAAAGAAAATAAGCCTTCACTGTTGTTGCTTAAACTGACCTGTCTCATAAAAGTACATCTTTGAGAGTCTTCTCTTTGCTAGCGTTCACTGTGTTTATGCCACCCAAGAACTCAAAGCACTAAATGGATGAAACTATGTACCACTGTTCAAGCACCAGGTTCCCCTGATGCTGTCTCAACAAACTCTGTGTAAATGCCTTTGCTTTGTTTTCTTTTCTTAGATCTTCCTTCTTCCAAATACCATGTTTTTCTAATGTTAATACAGCAAGTCATTTTTCACCCGCTTAAAATTACCAATATAGGATAACCCTTTGTAAAGAGCTGATGAGGCAATTAGAAGGGATGAGGGATGAAATGTAACGTTCATGCCCTGCCTAAGTGACAAAGATTTATAACTGTAACCCTGCAACTCCCTGGCTTATGTATGCAAATGTGGGGCCAATTAGTGATTCACCTGCAACTGCTAATTAAAAGGCTTGGGGTGATAGATTGCCACAAAGCCGGCAGGCTGGGGCTGGGCTGTTCAGCATCATCTATTCCCACACAAAGGACAGCCAAGGAGAGAATATCAGAAGATTAGCTCCCCGAAGAACCATCAAAATTTTATATCTACTAATTTGGAAGAAAAAAATAAGCCGTGTGGGAAAATGTAATTATAATGCAGCTAGAAAATAAAACCGGGCAAAGCAAACCAAACATTGTTGCATCATTAAAAAAGAAAATGACCCTTCTGGGTAATTTTCCCATGGAATTCAGAACAAAAAGGAAAAAAAAATTGGAAAAAGGTTTGGAAGAAACCACATGTGATTCTTTCCCTTCCAATTACAACAAATTTCCACAGTTTTCAACTCAGCAAAATGCCTGAACCATAGCTTGGCAAATAGCAGAGAATAAAGTTGTTAATAAAATAAAAAATTCATGTCCAAGTCTTCCAGACAGCTAAGTTGAATAGGTTCTCGTATTACTTAAACTAGGTTTGGAGAGATTTATTCAATTTCTGACTTCCAGGTTCAGTTGAAACAATCTAATTAAAATTCAGATTTAACACACACACACACACACACACACACACACACACACACACACCCTGCTTCTCAGAGTCCATGCACAGCAGCATCTATAGGCGTCTGGTTCCCTCTGGGAGAAAGTACTGGGATATCTCTGCCTTTGTGAGCTCCTTTGGTTCAGTCACTGACATTGATTACCAAACCCTTGCTGTGGTCACAGCACTTTGTGATCTAGCATCCCTCAAACCCACACCTCTTCATGATTCTCCTGCCTCAACCCAAAGCACAACCACGACATCAGCTGCTGGGAACAAGGGCCAAGCCTGTGGCCACATGGACGTTGCCTTCAAAGGGCTGCTAAATGCAGGGCTTCCTTTGGGCAGAAGCATTTCTCCCAGGCAGCCCTGGTGTGTTTGGGAAGTACCAGGGTTCCTGCTGAATGGCTCCCTGCACCAGGCATCCTGGAGGTCTCCAGAGCCTAATGAGGTGTCGTATATAAAGCACGCCTTAGTGGAGTGACCTCAGAGGAGACTGTCAGTGTGCTACTGGCAGGAAAGTCCAGTAGATGCTCATTAGGTTCACCCTTTCAGTAAATATCACTGTCTTGGAGAAAGAAGAATTAGATAACCCTTAGCTAAGGTATGTCAAAATCCTGGAGTTTTAGCTTCACAGCTATCCCACCCTGAATCTCCTGTTTGCTCAGGCTTATTTATCGTCCTTATGTTCAACTTGTACAGTATTTAGTTTGACCCTCATTAAGTACTTGTATGCCAGTAAAAACACACTATAGATTCCTAATTAAATGGATTTAAATATTTGCTGAGTGGCTACTAAGTGTCAGGTGTTTCTTGCCGTGGAGGTTGTGACTTGCTCCAAGACATTAAATGCTCAGGTAGCAGTTCAGGCATTCAGTCTCCAGACCCAGATCTCCCCACTCCACTGCAGCTGCCACCCACTGAAAACCCATTTTCTCTCTGGCTCGCTCTTCTATTACTTTTTATTTGAATGTGTTCCTTAGTCTTTTTTGAAATCATCTTTCTATGGCTTTTACCCATTTATCCCTGCTTTCTTCGTGCTTCTGCTTTTCTATTTTTCTCAGTTCTCTACACATTCTTTTATACTCTTGATTTTTTACCCTTTTCCTTCCAATCATTTCCCCTTGAGCCTAGGTACCTCAAGTCCTCACATTATCAATAATATCAGGTACAGACACACAGACAGTCCATACTATCTACCATCCTACCCACATTTAAGAAACTGAGTATGGGAGAAGTTAGGCAACAACTACAAGGACCCACTACTAGTGGGAGCCGAATTCAGTCTAGAAACAGCCTTAATTCTTACATTAGTGTTACTTCTAGCTCTGAACTTTCCTCTCATACTCCTTGACCATAATTACACAGTTCAAGTGCACTTTTCATCACTGAACAGTTTTCCTGTATATCTCCAACCCTACCTGTACTGTCCCGTCCAACACTTTTTAACACATCCTTAGCTCAGGCTGGTAAAAGAGCTTAAATCTTTTGGCCATCTTCTGAGTCTCATATCTTTGAGGGACTTTTGTATGTACATATATAATTAATATTTTTCTCCTGTTAATTTTTTTACAGGGTAGGTTCAGCCAAGAACAATTAAGAGTAGAGGAACAATTATTTTTCCTCTCCTACACTTGGACATTTGTCCCACCACTTTCCTAATCTACATTTTTTAATCCTTTATTTAATTTTTTTACTATTATTCTTTTTCCTTTTTTAAATTAGATTTATTGGGGTGACACTGGTAAATAAGATAATATAGGTTTCAAGTGTACAATTCTGTGATACATCATCTATGTCTTGCATTGTGTGCCCACCATCCAAAGCCAAATCTCCTTCAATCACCATATATTTGACCCCTTTTAATTCTTCTACCTCCCTCCACCCCCTTCCCTCTGATAACCGCCATATGTTGTCTGTGTCCATGAGTTTTTGTTTGTTTTTCTTTCTTGTTTGTTCATTTGTTGCTTTCAGTTTTATATCCCACACCTTTATTTAACCTTAATCCTCTATATCCCCTTTATTCATGTTACAACAAACTAAGTGCATAATAAGGGGTCTGGATTACTTTAACTTGGTCTTAAATCATAGATTCACTATGTAGTTAGAATTAATTTCAGGATGTCTACGGCCATTACCATGGATCTACTATCAAGTGGACTTAACATTGGTTACTTAGGTTTCCTTAGATTATCCTAGCATGACTTAAGGAAATTAAAGGTGTTTGTGCTTGTTCCGTCATAAAGGTAAACTAATATGAATCTGAATGATTGGAACTCATTCCCCGGGGAGTATGTCTTCTAAGTTTTGAAAGAGCTTAAGTGACAGAAGTTCAAAAGGAACTCGCAGGAGGATCTCGTAGAAGAGTTTTTGAAGACCTGCTGCTGGATAGCCTCTATTCAGATCAATGCCCAGCAATGGTCTTGAATTTAAGGAGCCCTCTACTTGGGCTGACTAAATACATACCAACACCCTCACTCTGTTGGTGGATTTTATTATTTGGGATATCAGCTTCACATTGCAAACATATTTTCCACTTATTCACAAAGTATATACTCTGACAAAAAGTTTTGATCTAATTTCCCTTTTTAAAATTTCACTTTTTATAGCATGTACTTCTGTGCATATTGTAACATGAAATCACCATGAATATGGCTTTGTTTTGGGACAGATTGATGCAGCCTAAGATATCAAAAGCTATTAGGAATTTAGGTTTAAGAAAATAAAATCCTGAAACTATGAATTATACTGTAATATGGATATATGTCTTTATACATCTCTTAAAACCCATGGAATAAACAGTACCAAAAATGAACCCTAATATAAAGTATGAACTTTGGGTGATAATGAGGTATCAATGTAGGTTCATTGATTGTAATAAATATACTACTCCGGTGTGGCATATTGATAGTGGGGAGGCTATGCATATATGAGTGTAGAGGCTATATGTGAAATCTTTTTACCTTCCATTCAATTTTTCTGTAAATCTAAAACTCCTCTAAAAAGTAAAGTTTATTTAAAAAAAATAAATCCAACTTCTCTTAATATACAAACATGTACATGTTGTAGAAAACTTATATTTTTTGTTTAACAAGATATGTATATGCCATGATTATAAATTGTTTTTTATTTTGAAATCATGAGATCTCAATAAAAAGGAAACAATGAAAAGTGGGCTCCAATAAAGAAGCCAAGAAATCCACTGAAAGAATTAAGTTTGATTCCCAATAACTGTGAGAAAACCTCAACAGAAATTCAGCCAGCATATGGTCGATTTTAAATTTAACAAATATATCTTCAAGATTTACTAGCTAGAAGAGATGAGTTGTAGGAAGTGATGCTTGCACAGACTTTTCCAATTTTGGCTGTATCCATTCCTTAGGAAAGAATGCTTTCTTTTATTTTCTGCCTTTGATCCATCTGGGCCCAGGCTTACAACCTGTCAACAACCTCGTCCATGCAACCAGCAAGTGAAAACCCTCTGTCGATAAACAGCTCGCACACTTGTCTACAGCATCAGACCAGCTTCTTTCTCAGGCTCTCCACATGCACAAAGGACCATCATGGGCAGTTCCAATAAAGTAGCTGCAACCAATTTATTAGAATATAGCCAGACAATAATCTAGACAGAGCTATTTCTCTGCTGTTATTATATCTACTCCTCTCTCAGCACTGGCTTTCTGAAGCTCCCAATGGTCTAATTTTTCAAATCATTTGTCCACTTCCAACTAATCTTGATAGAAGGTCCTAGTGATAAATATATAATGACTGAACCAAGTCTTCCCTAGCTTATTCATTCATACTGAATTAATTATTAATTTTCTAAACATGCTCTTCCTAGGGCCCCATTACTTATTCTTTCAACTCCAGATGGTCAAGAGCTCACATCTGCATTATCTTTGGAATTGTAACCAGTAAGAGGGAAAGTACACTGGCCAGAAAATGGAGCGAAGGAATCCTGCTATTCTTTGAAAAAGGTCAGAGGCCACCTCTTATCCCAAATCCCCAAAGACAGTGAAAGGAAATAATGAAAAAAGTAAATAGGCCATAATCCATCACTGTAAGTACAATACAACTATCATAAGAAGGCCCAAGCTTGTTTCTGTTTTCCAAGGAAATTTGATTGCCCATCAAATAAGAGTTAAGATCCTTATTTTATTGTGGTGGTGACAAGCCTTGTCCTTAGGGTGGAAGATCATGTAGAATTTGTACTCGGAATTGTCTTGATATTTTGTTCTTGTTTAACTAAATAGAAAGAAAAAGCCCAGAGGACAAGAAATATTTAGACAGAAAAGAATATTGAGCTCTTTTGGTAGGAACCCTGTAACTCCTTTTTTTTTTTTTTTTTTTTTTTTTTTTTTCCTATCACCAACTCTTCATTTTAGGAGGAGTTGGAGAATTAATAAAATTTCTTGGGAGTTAATCCGAATGCAGGCCCCAAGTACTGCATTTCATATGTCTTCTGATGATTTCTAGATCCTAACATGTTAGGGAAAGTGGTCATAACTGCTGTGCCTCCAGTCTTCAAAAACCTTCCCCCAGTCCTTGGTGAATTCGGCTTTTTTTTCTAGGCCACACTCAGCATTTACCCAATTAACTAAGTCTTCAAAATTTCCCCTACCCGCAAGGGGAAGTGAATAACGATATAGATAAAACATGATTGGCGACAAATTAATACCTGTTAAATCTGAGTGATGAGGGTTTATTATACCATTCTCTCTGCCTTTGTATATAATTGAAATTTTCCCTAATAAAATTTTCATAATAGTAAAAAGTATGACTCTCCATCATTTCCATAAAGTGCAGTATTTTAAATAATTCTGAAAATTATCTCCCAGAAAACACTATATAGTGCCATAGTTATTCTAAATTCTGTCCCTAAGCAATATAGTAAATCCTTCCTCATCCCTTACTGCAGGTAATTCAGTTTATACACTCTTTCCTCACCTCCACTCTATTCTTCTCTTGCACTTAAAAACCATAATGAGTTGTTTTAATTGGCACATTGTGAATTATTAGTTCCATGTCTCCCAATACTGTGTGCATTTTAAAAGAGGCTAGGAAGAGAAAACCCTAAAATAATGGCTAGCCAACTTACAAATTAGTTGGAGAGATCCTTTGTGGGCAGGTCTTCTGGAACCCCTATGTAACAGATGCTCTTGGTGCCCTGCCCAGATCCCCTTCACCAGCCAGGGCACCATCTCTTAGCTGCAAGAGTGTTGGCCAGGGGTCTGCTGATTAATGTTTGACAGCTGGTCTTAGTGGGCATATAAAAGCCCCCAATTTGTAGCTCTGGCTAAATTTCATGATGCAGATGCTCCCATCAGGGCAGATTCCAAGCTACCAGGATGTGGTGATTGCCTGGGGAGTTGGGAGGCAGTACAGTCAGCTCTCGAGAGCTACATGAGCTTACTCCAGCACACCACTGCTGCAAGGAACTCACAGCTGTTTGTTCTCTGGGGAACTGCCTGATCCACACACACTTTCCTATCCACTCGCAGTGAAAAGAGTCACCTTTCAGGCTTCATGCAGGGATGGCCTGCAGACAATGACTAACTAATAGGGAGGTACGAAAGCCTAGCCTGCTTGCTTTAAGGGGAGTCAACTCTGTGATGTGATCTATTCATCACCACATAAATCAGATCATATTCCTTGAGACCACATCAATGTTATGCTCTTCCCCCTTTCCTATCCTATTTCCCTCACTTATTAGCAGGGTTTTTTTCCCTTAAAGCATATGGCCGCAGTAAATTGCATGCAGGTGAATGCTGGCCTCAGGTTCTGCTTCTAAGGAACACAAGGTAACAAACTCCCAAGGGTCAAGCTTTCCCAAACCTTCCCTCCAATGCACCCCTAATGAAATAAAGAAGTAATTTTAATCCCACAAGATCTAAAAGTACAATCCAACTGCAAACCCCACTTTTTTTAAAATCTTCTATTTCATAATAAAAATGTGTGTAAAATTTAAACTATGTTTTATATCTGTGTTGAACATAAAAAATGTCCTTTATTTTCTCAGAATTCTTGACTGGAATCAATGTTTCAAGGTACTAGACTACAATGGCCCATGGCTGTTCCTTCCATCCCTGAAGGCAAGCATGCCCCAGTCTGGGAACCCTGAACAAAGGAGCAGGGAGGTCTACCCTGGGTGCTCAGCTTCCAGCAGTACAATACGCAGCGTGTTTGCCAATCCTTCAGGCACTGTCTCTTCAGCAGCACAAATCTATTCCAAACACAGTGTCAGTACATCTTAGTTTCTCCTTTAGTTTAACCAGCAAGGAAGGGAGGGAGAGAGGAAAAAGGAAGGAATTTAGTCATTGATTGTTAGAACTCAAAGTGATCTTCAAGTATTCTTTCTAGTCTTCCATATTACAAATGAAAAACTGAAATTTGGGGCATGAAAGTAATTTGCTGAAAGTTATGATATCAATGCTGGAACCAAATTCATCATGTTTCTCGTTTCCCAGACGAGAGGTCTCACTGCTTACTCATGCTGCCTGCCTCAAAAGAAGATGTTATCAGTAGGAACAGAAGATCTGAAGTATGTGGTCACTCGGCAAAATGTCTGTGCTGATACCCCAGGATTAGGTGGTGGTTTATGTAGCAAGGCAGCCTACAGACTCCAAGTGTTCCCAAGTGAAAGTTAGAAACTGCCTCTTCCTCCAAAAGGAGACCCAAGGTACTTCCCAGCTGTAGTCCCTTACTAATAGATGGTCCGAGAGTGCCCCCTGGTGATTTTCTGTTGCATGTCCAGGCAATTTAGAGAGGAGGTGGTTGTAGGTAAAGAGAAGTTGGACTCCCAGAAATGGTTTTCTCTTCCAACAAATGTGGCATAAGTGTTCTGTTAGCAGACTGTGGCAGGATCCAACCAGAAAGTAGGATGAAACCATAATTCATGGTCACATCTCTGTTGCATTTGTCTTTTGTCTTCTAACAATAACTCTTTTTAATTGCACAATTATTCAAATACTTACTGAACTCATATTATATTAATAAAAGGCACAGAAACAATAACATATTGGTAGGCATACAAATCTCTAACACAATTTTAATTTAGGCATATCCTTCTCTGGTTTACTGCATCATATGATCACCATTTCCTAAGAAAATGAGCAAAAGCATACCCCTAGGTTCTCTTGAGGCCACTGCCACTTCATTTTTAATGAAATACATTTGAGAAAAAGCAGATTGATACTTGTGCTCCAGGATATACTCCTGAAGAAGTTAAAATGAGTTTGAATAGAAGCAATGAGAAGAAAACAGACTCAAATGCAATTAAGTATTTTCTAGGACTATGACCTAGATATGTTTGCCCCTTTTAAGCCTTATATGCGTCAGAAATATAAAATGTTAGGAAAGGAGACCATCTATTTCAACACTACCATATATCAGGACTCATAATTTGTTAAATATTTGCTAGGTATCAGATAATGTGATAAACACTTCACATGGATTATTTCATTTAAGTCCTCACAACAACCATAGGGGAAAGGAACTGTTATTACATAGATGAGACATCTGAGACATGGAGATATTAAATAAATTACACGAGTTCACACAGGCACTAGTGAGATGCCCACAAGTTTCCTAATAGCCATCCTGTCCCCTCTCCTTGAATTCATCCAATAAGGAGCCAATCATCCCATTATCGAACAGCTCTCATTGCAGAAAAAGCTCCTGTTGCCTTTGTTTTGTGCCTTTTGGTCCTATCCTTTCTACTAAAATTATGCAGAAGGCTGATTCTGGTTCAACTTGACATCCCTTTAAATATTTGAAACCAAGTATCAGGTCACCAGCCCCAACTCCAGTCGTCTTTCCTCCAATCTAAACAGCCCCAGGTCCTTCAACTCTTTCCTGTATAAAAAGTTTTTCAGCCTTTTCACTATCGGGGTTCATTCCAGCTTGTTATCACCTCTCCCACAAAATCAAAATACAATGTATAGTACCAAACAATACTCTAAATGTAGTCTGACCAGAGCAGAGCATAGTGGGACTATTGCTTCTTTGCTGCCAAAACCTTATTTCTTATTAAAAGGCAGCTGACGATGACCTTAATTCTCACAGTAGCTGGATCACACTGATATTCAGACAGAGCTCAGTCGACAAGAATCCTCAGTGTTTCTCCCAGCTGACAAATACACACTATATGCTAATTGAAATGAAGAATTTACTTATTTTAAACTTCATAATCTTATCTGTTCTCATTTCTCCTCTACTAGGATCATCCAAACCTCAGATGAAGATGTTGAAAAGTGGGGTCCATACATGGAGCCCCAAAGTCTCCCTCCCAAGTGCCCTTTGCATATCACCACCAACTGGCTGTGAGTCCTCCAAGTGTAACTGTCACCCAGCTCATGTATCTTCATCTTTCCCAGAAGGACGTCACCAGAGACTCTATCAAATGTCTTCCTGAAATCCAAACACATCTTGTCTGTGGCACTTCCCCTCTCCACCAGTCTCCCCACTCTATCACAAAAGGAAATGAGGTTAGTTGGGCACATCTTGTTTTTAAGCAAACCCACATTTAGGGAATTCATATTTACATGTACCAACAGGCTCAATGAGATGTTTATTTCAGAAAGTGGAAAGTTTCTCCAAGAAACTGAATTTTGAACAGATTATAAAGAATTGACATTTTAGCTACTTTTTTTTTACTTCCAGAAAGCACTTGAAAAAAATGTTTTTTCAGGACTGTCAATGCCACATGGAGCTCAGCATTGATGATAGTGCAAATACCACTTAAATATACATTTCTAAACTACAGCTAAATTGTACTAAAACCACATTATCCAGGATTAGAACATTTTCTGCTCATACTGTCACCAGAGAGAGAAATATCACCAAGACAATTTGATATCCAGATTGAGTTCTGAATTCACATTAAGTTCCACTTTCTAGAACTTCCATCAGGACAATGGAAGTTGAGCTGGCCCCGAAAGACTTCTATGTCGTAGACAAAGATTTCATTGTGTAAGCATTCCATATATACTAAAGCCAAAAAAAAATGGATGAAAACGTTTTTAAAAGATATTATTTATCAAAGTAATATAGCATTTAGAATGTTTCAGGCATGTTCTGAAAGCTTTACAAATGTTAAGTCATTTAATTCCCATAGCAACTCTTTGGGATAGTTACTCTTAAAATGAAGACACAGAGAAGTTAATTGACTTGCCCAAGGACATGCAGTTAGGGCATGGCATGGAGCCCTCATAGTGAAAATTAAAAGTTTTATGCTTAAAACTCAAAATATTCATAGACATTCTTCCACCTCTCTGGGCATTCCCCAAAATGTCCTAAATACTTTTATATTCTTCCTTACATCAATTGGCAATGTTCATCTTCATAAAAGAATGGAACAAAAAAAAGTAGAGAATAAAATAATTAAACAATGATCAGGGCTATGCACGGCTCATTTAGTTTAAAATTCATGGAACATTTAATTTCAATTCACTGGAATTTATTTCAACTCCTGATCCTTATGGCAGCCTCAACGTCTGCTACACTGCCCAAACCTTGGTAGGTAGTGAATTAATCTTTATTGAATTCACTTAAGTTGATTTGTTTTTGAGGCATTTCCAAACCACCACATATAAAGATAATAATAACAGCCCCACCATTGAGCTCAAAATACTTTCCAACTCCTGTTAGCTTACCCTCTCACTTACAGAAGATTTAGACTCACATTTCTATAAGCAGGATCTAGGATACATGGCCCAACAAATTAGATTATGTTTTTTAAAATTATAAGAGTTACCAGACAAAATCCCCAATAGAATATTTTATTGTGGTTATATTTTATGCAGATGCGATATAGTGTGATATTAAAAATTTAATAAAATTCCTTCACCCTCAAAATTTGAAGTAGTATAAACCCCCAAACTTAAGTTCTTTTCAAGGATTACATAATTTCAAAGCTCGCACGCCTAATGAACTGTAAAACTATGTTGAGGATATTGCCTAAATGATGCAAGTTTTTAATTATGCCTTTTCAGGGCCATATCCTTGTCATGAAGTACCACCATCCTCTCACGTCACTGAAGGATAACTCACATGAAGCACTACTCTACAGCTCGGTGGCCAAAGCCTGAGAAGCCAAACAGGCTCAGATCCTCAAGCCATAAAGCTGTCCTCCACTTCTCAAGAGTTGAGACCTCAGACAACAAGGCTGGGTTGCACAATACAGAGATGCAAGTTAAACTGAAGGAGCCCAGGACCTATGTGCACCCACGTGTCCAAATGCCCGTGGCGCTGGCCCTGAGACAGAAGGCTCCCCGGAGGTCAGGGAGCCGATGACCCACCACACTCTCTGGCCGTTCTATTGGAAGCTCTCAGACTCCATCGGGATGGGAAACCACAGCTCTCCCAGGAGCCACATCATCCGAGGATGAGAAATGTTGACCAGTGAACAAACTACTAACTGACAGAGCGAGCTTAGCCTGTTGTGCACTGGAGGAATGGCTGGAAAATCCCTGACAAGTTCCCACAGCCAGGCAGTCACATTCAGAGAGGGTAGAACAACAGCCCCTCATGTCACCTCCTCCATTATATGCTCCCTGAAACTGTTGCTCATCCCCAGTCCGTGGACTCCTTAGAAAGTAAGAAAAGAACAAAACAAAAAAAATAAGAAAAATGGAACTTGGGCAAAGTGTGGGGGCAACAGTGAAAGGAATGGGGCTGGTGGTCTTTTACAAGCACATATAGAATCTGAAATAACGTGTTGCCTCTTTCCTGGGGCTGTCTCCTTCCAGTGGCCTTCCTAATTAGAGAAAAACTGAAGCTAGTCACTTTTGGTGCTGGTATCACCCTTGTAAGACACACTAAATTCTCCCTCCAATGCATAACTGTCAGCCGCCCTCACTCATCTAGAGTGATTTTTCCAATTAACCAGGACAGGTCTTTCACTCAAGCCCCCTCTTCTAACTCAGAGCCCGGGTCCTGAGGAATGAGACGTCAGGCGGCTGCTGACACTTCCTTTGTCATACAAGCTGCTCTAGACAAACAATATTGACTACAAATTTGTCAGGACTTTCTAAGGTCATCAATCATTCCTGCCCTTCTGCCTTCTCATTCACCCCTGAATTTCCCCTCACTCTCATCCTTAAAACCAAACAAAATAAAATAAAAAATTAAAATCTCTCAAAGTTAGAATCAGGACACATCCTGGAGTGTCTGGAATTTGAAGATTCATTTGCTACGAATAACGTACCCCTTACTCGGGAAATTAAAAGCTATAAAATGATGCACCACCTCAGAGAAATGAACACTACAGTTTCATGTCAGAACGCTTTGGGGGTTAATTTTTCACTCTTACACAAGATCTCAGAAAGCACACGGCAGGCAAAGGTTTAGTCCACAGGTCTTGAACCTCAACACCTTCAGTGAGCTGGATTATAAATTATCAAAGTCCCAGATATAAGAAAGCAGGGACCTGTGGAAAACTGGCATGTGCATCCCACTCTGCTTTTCAAACACTGTGCTAACCAAAAAAAAGCGTATCTGAGGGCCAAATTCATGGCATGGGCTGCCAGTTTGCAACCCCTGATTTAATACACACACACACACACACACACACACATACACACACACACACACACACACTATAACTCCTCCTTTCTCTCATATGGGCACATTTGTATATTTTAAAATATTTTTTTCATACACACTCAGATGGGCGGGAAAAGAACAGAAAAAATAATCCAGACTCAAAGCTTATAATAGGGCAGGGCAAAAGTAGGTTTACAGTTGTGAGTCCATGAAACAGTTTATTCTTGTACTATTATTTATTAATTATTGCATTATTTTCCATATGCACAGCTGTGAACCTACTTTTGCCCCACCCTGTATATTGTTCACAGAGACAGGATTCAGAGGCCTCACCTTCCGCTAATAGAAAAAAAGACCTCCTACACCCATATTCCTTGCTCATAAGTCAAGGAATGTAAACCTTCCCCCATCTCTACTCTGTAAATGCTGAATCAATTCCACCAAAACTGCAACTCTCCCTCATTCAGAGCTGAAGTTACTCCCGTTCAGCGAAGGGTCCAACCATTTCTAAGGGCTCCTCTGCAGAGCTTGGAATAATGGGGCCCCCACCACGGTGAGCTCTAAGGCAGCTGGTCCTGTCTTCTGACCAGATGGCTGATACTAGCATCAGAACTTCCCAAGTTATGGTTTCTTTCTGGTGACTCTTGAATGAGAAGGAATTAGTGTGTGTTTTTTAAAAAAAATAATAAAGTTTAAACTTTCTTCTCTCTCCAAGGTCTTCTCAGCCAATGTGCTGGTTATCTGTCAGCTCAGATGACAGAGATGAACAGGAATGGGACACCGGTGTCCCTCTCCTTACTACACCTCTGCCACTTGCAGGTACAGAGTGTTCTCATACAATAAAATGGCAGCTGCTTCCTCAGCATGTTTGGGAGGTGCATATACAATTACAATGCTGTTTGCAGGTTTAGTTCATAATAAAAACAGAAGTCAAAATGCTTCAATATAAAACAGAAATTTCAAAGCACATCTAGTTAACTGAGAAGTTGCTGTCATCTTTTATCTTTTTCCTGATTCATGAAAACTACTAGTTGAAAACTGATGTAGATTCAAAGCAGGGGGCAGGGGTGGGAAATGGGTCTCCGGATCTGGCCCTTTTGGAGCCAGTGCCTGAACCACAAGGAAAAAAGGATCTGGCCTGAAGCCAGTGGTAAAATCGTCATAACAGACAATACAACCAATTTGCTTAATGGGGAAGGAGTTAGGCAACCTACAAAAAACCACAAGCCTCATCTACATTTTAAAACTTATGTCCATGTGTATAAAAGTTGCATAACCCTTCTATGCTCTGTTCTTTCAATTCTCAGAGCTCCGTGAGACTCAATCTGTCCCTCCTCTACTTTAACTACGAGTGATGGTGCCCCAAGCTGCACAACTACCAGCATAACCTAGAAAGAAAGCACTTATAAAAAAGAAGATTCCCTGCCTCATCCCAGGTCTCACCCTTGGCCTACTAAATCAGAAATCTGTAGCATGAGGCAGATTTATCAAGTTATCCAGATGAATCTAATGATCATCCAGAGTTAGGACCCACTGGGCTGGAGAAAAAAGAGCAAACATATGGCAAATGAGTCAATTCCCTAACTCCTTTGTCCATGGCAGACATTAATAATCAATACCAGTACTCTCTCCCACAGAGCCTAGCCAGCGCCTCAGAATCCTCCTCCACGTGGAACTCCAGGCAGCCACCACCAGTGGGTGAGAGCTGGCTTACAAAGTGAAACCTGCCTGCCATCCCCGATGAGACTCCAGCAGCCCACCAACATCCTGTGCTCAGCTGCACCTTTAGCCGAGTACTATCTAGAATAGTTCATTGTATAGTCCTTTTAAGTTTACAAATCTTTTCAAATATTCTTTCTCCTTGAACTTTCCCAAAACCTTGTGAGGTAAGAAGGGCATGTACTTTACAGATTGACAGGTGAGGAACCCAGAGTCACGGCTTTGTCTTGCTCAGGGTCAGAGAGCTGATGAAGAGAAAGGACAGAAAATCAATCCTGATCGCCTGCCTCTCAGACCAGCACTCCTCCTTCTCAATTGAACTGGGCATCGAGTGTTAAGGGCAACCTGAGCCTAACAAGAAAGAGAGACAATAGGGAGAACAGTGCAAAAAAGATACGTAGACTTGAGAGGCTTAGTAAGTTGACCAAGGTCACAAAGCTGGAGAGCCAGACCTCTAACAGGGTCCGTCTGACTCTGAGATTTGTGTTCTTTCTGCTTTGATAGCAGGGCCTCCCACACCAACACACTAGGAAGGAGCCTTTCCTCCTCTCCCCACTCCTCCCTGTTCCTCCTACCCTCCTCTCAGCCTCATCTGCTTCCTTCCACCAGCATCATCCTCGAAGCCACATGTACCGCTCCACAGTCCGCCCTCTTCTTGCCCCTGCAACTCCCTTCCAAATGCAGGCGGAAACCGCCCAGCTTACTCAGAGAAGCCCCAGCCAACTGACTGAAGATAAGACAAGCACCTTGGCAGTGAGATGCAAATATAAAATTGCAAACAGCTTTTGAAGTTGCAGATCCATAATCTTCTAAGCCAAAGAAGAGGGGTTTGCGTCTTCTCCCCCTCGTCTATATCAACACTCCAAAGGCCTGAAATGAGTCCAGCCAGCCTTCGGATGTGATCTCACAAGCCTGCCTGCCACACACATGCATTTCCAGCCTGTCGCTTAAGCAAAACCTCCATGCGGCTTGTCACCACTTGATACAGAGGACGTGTTTCTGCTGAAATCAAAGGGAAAGGATGTGCTTTGCTGCCCTTTCATGTGCTCAAATATGTCCTGACTGACGTGGCAGGGCCCTTATCTCTTTAAGAAACTAAGCACTTTCAGGTTCAGGAGGAGGATTCTAAGGGTTTCAGAACACAGGGGCTGGTCAAAAGCCCATCTTCCCCTTACTGGTGTGTAGCCTTGACCAAGTTATTTAATATCTCCCATCTCAACTTTTCAAATTGTAAAATGAAAATCTAAAGATAATACTTTTGTTAAAATGTTGTAAGTATTAAAATAGTTAATCCATGTAAAGAATCTAGTACAGTAGCTGGTATAGAGTAAGCAATGAGTATAACCATCACAGTTCATTTTAAGACTGAAACAGAAGACTCAGGGCATATATCACATGATTTTTAGACCTTAAATGGCATTTCAATAGGTTCCCATAGTATTTTAGGGTCACAGTAAAATAGATTTAGAGGGTCACACATGAAACTCTAATATTTGTGTTATCATTATTTTCAGTGACATAACTGTATGCATAGAAATAAGAATTAATAAAATTTTTAGAATGAAGTTAGCTTAAAGTAACAGAGTTTGCTGAGATTATACACGATTTTTAAACTTCTTTAGAGTATACATTTATATACTTTTTAAATCTTCTTTAAAAAGCATCTATTATTTTAGAGTCAGAAAAAAATAAAACAAAAAATACAGAATATATCAGAAAATTTGGCAAATTGTGATTTATAGTTATAAAAACGTATCTACAGGAAACTAAAATCTAAAAATAAATAAGTGCACTGAGATTGCATCATGGCTTCCCCTACTGGCCCAATTGGACATTTCTCTTGGAAAGTTTGAGAGACCGAAGTCTCCAGATCCAAATGGAAATGGGCCCGTTATTGCTCAAATATCACTGGCAGTGCTTTCAGCCTGGAGAAAAGCAAAACAAAGAACTATTTGCAGTTGGAGGCCACCTCCTGAGCTAGTTCCATTTCTGCCTACATTAGCCTCATCCACATGAACCTGTTTAGTACTGATCTGTCGCTTGCGCACGTGCATGCGCGACACACACACACACACACACACACACACACACACACACTTTCATATGCACAGCCCAAGCAGTGAGTTTTGTCTCCATTGCTTTGTTCTTATGGACTACTGAGCAGTTACTGACAGACCTTATTCACTTTTTTCTTGGTGCATTCTGGACATTTCAGCCTTTCTTGTTTTTCTTTCCACTTTAAATAGCTAGAAATGTCCCCAATTAAGGCACTTTTCAACTGGTAAAATATTAATTCTCATTAAGTCAAAAAGTGCTAGTATCCTATAAGCATGCAGAGCAAAGCTTAAAACCTGATATAAAAAAAACCTCACATTTTGAAGTGTTCATATAAGAAAGATGAAGAACTATGTAGTGAACCCAATCTGTTCTTCAGATCTATAAGCAGAGGGACCAGCTGGGTCATTTGTCATGAGACAAAAGCCCAGAGGATCTCAAATGTTGGCTGCTGTCTTATAGTAAATTCAGGGCCACTCAGAGGCTGAGAGAGGTCTGAGTCTATTTCAAACTTGGAAACTTAACAAATACATTAAAAAATGAAAAAATGCCAAAAAAACACTGCTACAAAAATAATGATATTTTTCATATGCTTACATTTAGCAAATGAATACTTCTGACCCAAGAATAATTTTAATAACCATAGGTATATTTTCTTTTGAGGATAGTTTCACAAATCAAATTGTGAGGCCCTTCATCAGTGTGAGGCCGAAGGCCAACAGCTCCCTATCCCCAGTCCTGTGACACATGTGAGTTTGAGCAGAGAATGAGGATAGCATTCCTTCCCTTGCAGGACATTTGGTCCACACCAAAAGGTCCTTGATTCATGCTAGTATTTTTTTTATGTATTAATCCTGTAAATCAAAAGTATAAATATATATCCTGGGCTATTTGAACCAGGGACGTTTTATAAGCATGGATGGATGTTTTGACAGGACCAAAAATCAAGGACCATCTGGTGTGAATCAAATGTTTCCACGGACATTTTGGACAGGACCAAATGTCCTTCAAACACTGACCTGAACTCAACTCCAGCACCCTCAGTCCTGACTGCATCAGAGGTGTGGGAAACAGAAGGCCAGGATGAAAAATCTCAAGTCAAGGGCTATCCAGGCCTCATGCAGCCCTTGAGACCCTCTTTTTAAAACTTGGATTGACATGTGATATACAAATCAACAAAACTTATTCTGAAATAATTTTATTTCTCTTGGGTTATCAAACTGCCAATGGCCTCATTCTCTTCTCCCATCCTCCTCTTCAGACTGTAATTTTCACTCATGACAATCTGTTCTAAGGCCCCAGCATCCAAAGGCATCAAAGAGAGGAACTGGTTCCTTGAAGATGATGATGAGTAATTTTAAGACCTGTGTCGCCAAAGCCCCTCTGGGGTGGGAAGAAATAGATGATGATAGCAACCTATATAAATATATACCCACAGGATGCAGATATAATTACACACGCTGGGCTTTATTAGGCATCCATGTGATGATTGCCTGACACAAGGTACCCTGAAGCACAGAAGCAAGGAGACAAAGAAAAGGCCTCTGGGATTTATTTCTAAGTCGTGCTGATAATGAAAGGGAAACAGGAAGAATGATGCACGGAGCTTCCATGAATGATCTCATGACAACTTCATTTCTCCTCTGTTCAAGGACATAACCCCTGGTAACTATGAATCTCAGGTTCCCAGGTTCTCCATAATCTGGTCTCACAACGCCTGGTGTATAGTGCATGTAGTAAATGTTAACAGGCCTACATTAGTACTTTGGAAATAAGTTAGAACTTAGATTCAGAAATCCTTTTTAATTCTTGGTTAGTAAATTTCCCACTTAGGTCTCCATATATGTTCAGGTATTTAATAGCTTTGTCTATGTGGCATCAGAAAGTGCAAGTTATGTTTACCCACTTCTCACTTCTCCCCCTTCCCCTATACATACACACACACACACACACACACACACACACACACACACACATCTTCCCACTTGTAAGAAAACTGATTCCTATGGTTTTGGATGTTTTGTGGTTTGGCCATTTGAAAAATAATATTTTTTCTAGGAAGAGTATTGGAGGAAAGAAAACACAGAATGATGGATCTACTTAATTTAAGAAAGAACAAAAGTGACTCTCCCAGGAAAAAAAGCAGGTCTGGCATTATTAGAAGCCCATGTCTGCAAAAAAATAAAAAGCCAAATAAAAATTAAAAGTTCATTATAAATATATGTGTGTTTTTACATAAGTCATAAAGAAGAGATGAAATTTGCTATCCCTGCTCTCACGTGGGTCAGAAGTAAAACAAGTCCATACCACAATGCAGAAAACAATCCCCAGCAAAAGAGACTACCGACTGAGAATGCTGGACCCAGGGAAGTGGTGAACTTCTACTCCACCTCTCTGCTCAAAAGTCAGAGTTCATTCTCTCCCTTCTGCCCAGACACACTTCCAAATCTCACATCCTCACCTAAATGTCTGTCTTGTAAGCAAGTCTTCAAAAGAAGGATAGGTCACTGAGAAATGGCCACTTCCCTTGAAAATTTACAAAAGTGAAGAACATATGCACTTTGTAACATTGCCTTAGTAGAGAATTGTCTGTGTTCCAGCAGTACTGGCCCAGAAGTTGCAGTATATCCATTGTGGAAACATGGGAAGCCCACTGGTCCCTGGTCTCCCTCAAATACATGAGAGGTCACTCCTACAGAATGGATTATACAAGTAGGCCCTGGTCAGATTGCTTTGCATACTATAACCCTCTGGTCAATGCCTTTAAAGCAGGTGGGAATAACTTAAAAATGTATCAAAGGCATCAAGGTGAGTTACCAGGAAAACTAGTGTTCCCTGACAAAACCTCCAGCAACAACAGCAGCAACACATGGTTTCTTTCAAACAAGCTAAGGAAAAGCACATTACTTTTCTGCCCTAGCCAGTCTGGCTCAGTGGACTGCAGACTGAAGGGTCCTGGGTTCAATTCCAATCAAGGGCAGGTTCCCCAGCCCTGGTTGGGGTGTGTGCAGGAGGCAACCAATCGAGGTCTCTCTCACATTGATGTTTCTCTGTCTCTCCCTTTCCCTTCCACTCTCTCTAAAAATCAATGGAAAAATATCCTCAAATGAGGATTAACAACAACAAAAAAGAATTCTACTTTCCTAAAAGCTTTTTTTTTTCTAGGTCTCAAACACTTTGTACTCCCCTGCTAACCCTGAATTTTATAACAGCTTTTACACATCTGTCTCTCCTACTGATTGATGAACTTAAGAGCCCTACCCCATTCTTATCCATCTTTATATTCACAGAACCCTCAGGGTAAGTGGAAAGTAACATATTCTCAATAAATGTTCAATAGATGGATAAATGTATAAAAAGTTAATGTATACCAGAGTGCATTAGAAAGTAATATCCAAAATTTGTGAGATAAAAGTGAAATATTTCGCCGAAACCGGTTTGGCTCAGTGGATAGAGCGTCGGCCTGCGGACTGAAAGGTCCCTGGTTTGATTCCGGCCAAGGGCATATACCTGGGTTGCGGGCACATCCCCAGTGGGAGATGTGCAGGAGGCAGCTGATCGATGTTTCTCTCTCATCGATGTTTCTAACTCTCTATCTCTCTCCCTTCCTCTCTGTGAAAAATCAATAAAATATTTTTTTTTAAAAAAAAGTGAAATATTTCACAGCAAATCATCTAAACATTGAGGAAGGACTTCATTGTTACTCAGGTTTCATCTGATTCATTACCAATAATTGCATGAGTATTCTAAATAATGGAATGTTGAAATGGACATTTGTCACTGACATTATCAAACATGTTGGTCACGCCCAAAATAGCTGCAGTTCATGTGACCAGCAAGAGAGTCTCGCTAAGGACTCCGGAGGTGGTAGTATCAGTGTCCCTGGAAAATCTGGAAGTCATCGTCTTGAACAGGAGGGCTTAGGAAAGCTGAGGGCAGATTGTTCTCTTGACCCTTGGGTTAGCACTTACTAGAGACAGGAAGTTGGAAGAGGACCCAGGGTCAGACTTCTGCAAAGGTGTGAAGTAGAGGCAATTTGTCTTCACCTCCTGTTTTATGGCCCTCCTCCATTGTCTCCCCACCCACCCTGATCTTCCTTAGTAATCACATGGGGGAAGTTCCAGAGTAACTCCTAAAGTATACATAACTTACAATGGTTGTATAAATTACTGCCCCACAGGCATTTCCCTTTTTAATAGAAAGCAGTGCTGTTACTCCAAAAAATAATGATGAAGTAGTGAGATTTCTCATCAATATAGCAAGAAATATACTTGAGGTATGACGGTCAGTGCCAGCTTGTAGATGAGTAGGTAGCTACCCACTGAAGTAGCTATATACATTTTTTTTTAATCTTTGAAAATTTATGACTTGGGCTTTGAATTTTCTGTGACTATTCCTGTTTAAAAAATAAACACTTCCACCTAGAGTGATTGATAACCAAGAGGTTATCAGGATTCAGACACTGATTAGTGAGTCTCTAGAGACCCCAAGTGGTCACAGTAGGAATTCATTTTTGTAATGAATAGAAGCAGCAAGATGAGCAGATGTTAGTGGAGCAAAATACGATCTATAATTCGGTGATCTCTATTAAGGAAATATTTGGAAGTTTCAATAATGGACAGGTTGTGTCACTTGCTTTTCCATCCATTTTTGTTTCTCCCTCCTTTCTCTTTTTTATCTGTGTTATAATCCCATTTGCCTTAATTACTTTATAGGGCCTGTCCTTAATGGGCCTTTGTTGTCCATTTTCATTCCTTTACCTGGGTTGTCCACATAAAACCATCTTGCCCTTCAAAAGATCCAATCACAGTATATTTCTCTCATGCATTCCAAGGACTCCTACATCTTATTTCACCCTGACATTCACTTGGTCTTTTGTTACTAGATTCTCATACCAGTATGTATTCTCAGATACATACAAAACTATGCTATTGCTCCCTTCGATTTTCACTTTGTTTGTGTGCCATGGGAGTGTTTCTTCAGAGACATGGAAGGAGTATCCCAGGGGATTAAATTTTAAGTGCTGGCTATTAGTAACAGCTACTTTATAAATTCATCATGAAACTCAGGAAATAGAGACAGCCATATACATATATATTTTTATATACATACATATATATTTGAAAGAGGAGGGCTCAAAACATTACCATACTTTATAAGACTATCAGAGATCACCCCTCCGAAAAAATAAAAATCATTTCCACAGATATGTGGTAAAATTAATACAAGTACCTATGTCAGTCAACCTGAAGCTTTATTATGTACACTTTCAATTGGCAATATGGTTTTCCTCTCCCAACTTCTCTTATCCAACTATTAAAATTATATAACATATTAAAATACATATTCACCAATATGTACTAGAAGGACATTTCTCTAGAATTAGATTATAATTCCTCCTGGCTTTGAACTAATCATATCTTAGTAATGGAAAGAAGTGGGTCAAATCAATAGGAATAAAGTGTGTGCTGCAAGTATATCATCTATTAATCTTATCTGAATTTCTGCTTTGCCTTGCAGTTCTAGTCCATGATCATGAACAGGTTTCTCTAATTCTTTTTTTTTTAAATTCCCACTTTAGATGAATCCCTCTCCAATTAATTCTGAGTGATCCAGACTTAAGACTGAGAGTGGGTCAGGCCAATGATAGAAGCAGCAGACCCAGAAGGACTTACTTAAACTGGACCCACATTTGGGTAATTTTAGCCTCCAGAACTTAGGGAAAGTTATTTAAGGCCTTTAGTCTATGGTATTTTGTTATAGCAGCCCTAGCAGACTAACACAGCCAGTTTTATACACAATGCACATACCATCAATCTGGAAGTTAATCCCACCACACCCTATTCCCACTGATGTGAGGCACTGATCTGAATCCCTTCTCCACATAGGCGCCTTCTTCCCATGGGACATTTTGCCTTTGCTCTTAAAACTTAAGTGAGCCCGTCCTTTAAATCCTCTTTAGAAGTATACATTTTAATTTTGCAAGGTAAGACCTGATGTCTGGTGTTCTTACCTTTGGTCCACCAAGCTCCAGCCACCGCACTTGAGGGTGCTAAGAATTCAGGAGAACCTCTGGACATAATCCTTATTTCCTAGCAAGAGCTTCTGTGTCAAGCTCCTATCTGATCTCCCAATCTGCTCAATTTTCTCTTTGTTCCTAGGATTCCAGGTAAATCCAAGTGAAACTGTTTGCTCTGAACATGCATCTCTTAGGATGCTTCCAATCCTGACTTCAGAGGGAGAGAGTAGAGAGCTATTACATAATTTCATACAAGTTCTAAAATATTTATTGAGTGCTTAATATATAAAGGCTATCACACTGAGTTTGCAAAAAAAAAAATCGTTTTATTTTTCTTCTATTTTCCAAAATCATGTGTGTGTTTATGTATAGAAAAATTTTTTTAAATATTATGTAAAGAGTTGGCATAATTAAGATTAGGATTAGGCATCCTAATCACTCTTGGAAAAGAAGCCACTTTTGTTTTGGACAGTCTGTTTTGGTAGAAATAGACCTTAAAGATTTGCAGGAACAAAAGCAATGAAGGAAAAAGCTAAACTGTTGGACTAGTGCTTCTGAGGAGATAGTAAGAGGAATTAGGGGTTACATCAGAGTGAGAGGGGAAGAGAGGAGAGATGAAGAGCCAAACGAATGCCATGTTATGAGGATGGGAAATGGTGTACGGCAAAGTAGCCAGTGAAAAATGCATCCTGAGTTGACTTTTAAAATAAGAATGGTTTAAAAAAAAAAAAAGAAAACAGAAAAAAAAGTGGTTTAAGAACAAGAACTAAGTAATAAAAAATGCTTTGTATTCCTACAGTGAACCCCCACCTCTTTACCCAATGCACACTGCAGTCTGGGCAGTGGCGCCCCCTGTAGTCTCCTGTGGGCTGCCTGCAGGATTATTCTCAGAGACTATTGTTTCTGACTCCCCAAAGCCCTTTCAGACCATGCCAACCCAGCCCATGGCAATTACTCAAGTTTTTATAAATGAGTAAAAGTAATTTGTTAAATTAGTAAATTCAGCAAATTCATCATTCAATAACTGGCAAATTGGGTTTTGGCAAATTGGACAGATGTATTAGTGCTAAAACAAAATCATTTCCAGTACTTGGCTAGTCTGCCTGCCATTATGTTCAATACAGCACTTTGATGCTCACTCTTCCATTCCCAAATTCCAAAATGTCTGGTATTTAAGAACCAGCCTCATTTTCTGAGACAGGATCAATGGTATAGACTTATGCCTGGAGAGATCACCTCTGACAAAAGGTTTTATCTACAGGTTTCCTTTAAGAAAAAAGTTAAGAGGAAATGACTAACACGGTCCACTTATAAGAAGAAGATAGGCTACTACCAACCTGGGTGGACCAAAGGTAAGAACACCAGACATCAGGTCTTATTTTGCAAAATTAAAATGTATACTTCTAAAGAGGATTTAAAGGACAAGCTCACTTAAGTTTTAAGAGGAAAGGCAAAATGTCCCATGGGGAGAAGGTGCCTACGTGGAGAAAGGATCTAGAGCAGTGTCTCACATCAGTGGGTACCGGGCTTTAGTCGGATTAACTTCTAGATTGATGGTATGTGCATTGTATATGAAAAAGAAACCCTAAAAGATGAGGATAGTGTAAGGAGTCTCTAGTACAACTTCAAGTGTATCAATATTTGCATCATGGGGGTAACAAAAAGAGAAGAGAGAACAAGAAATTGAAAACCTATTTGAAAAAAGTAATGATAGAAAACTTCCTTAACCTAGTGAACACAATAGACATACAAGTCCAGGAAGCACAGAGAATCCCAAATAAGATGAACCCAAAGAGGCCCACACCAAGACACATCATAATAAAATGCAAAAGGTAAAGACAAAGAGAGAATATTAAAAGCAGCAAGAGAAGAGCAGTTAGTTACCTACAAGGGAGCACCCATAAAATTGATTTCTCAACAGAAACTTTGCAGGCCAGAAGGGAGTAGAAAAAAATATTCAAAGTGATGAAAAGCAAAGCTATCATTTAGAATTGAAGGTCAGATAAAGCACTTCCCAGATAAGAAAAAGCTAAGGGAGTTCATCACCAACAAATCAGTATTACAAGAAATATTAAAGGCTCTTCTTTAAGAAGAAGAAGGGGGGAAAAAAGATAAAAAATATGAGTAATAAAATGGCAATAAACACATATATATATATATCAACAGTTATTTTAAATGCAAATGGATTAAATGCTCCAATCAAAAGACATATAGTGACTAAATGGATAACAAAAGAAGAACCTTACTTATGCTGTCTATAAGAGACTCACTTCAGATTGAAAGACACACACAGGCTGAAAATGAAGGAATGGGAAAAGATATTTCATGAAAATGGAAATGGAAAAAAAAAAAGCTGGTGTAGCAATACTTATACCAGACAAAATAGACTTTAAAACAAAGGCTGTATAAGAAGAGACAAAGAAGGACTCAGCAACTCCACTTCTGGTTATTTATCCAAAGAAACCCAAAACACTAAATCAAAAAGACATACACATTCATTATTAATTGCAGCATTATTACCAATAGCAAAGATATGAAAGCATTCTAAGCATCCATCAATAGATGAATTGATAAAGAAGAAGTGATGCATATGTATACACAATGGAATATTATTCAGCCACAGAAAAGAATAAAATCTTGCCATTTGTGACAGCATGGATGGATCTAGAACAGGGGTGGGCAAACTTTTTGACTCGAGGGCCACAATGGGTTCTTAAACTGGACCGGAGGGCCGGAACAAAAGCATGGATGGAGTGTTTGTGTGAACTAATATAAATTCAAAGTAAACATCATTACATAAAAGGGTACGGTCTTTTTTTTTTTTTAGTTTTATTCATTTCAAACGGGCCAGATCCCGCCCGCGGGCCGTAGTTTGCCCACGGCTGATCTAGAAGGTATTATGTTAAGTGAAATAAGTCAGACAGACAAAGGCAAGTGCCAGATTATTTCAAGTATATGTGGAATCTAAAAAACAAAATAAATGAACAAGCAGAACAGAAACAGACTTACAGATACTGTTGGGAGAAGGGTTGGGGGATGGAAAAAAAGATAAAGGGATTGAGAAGTACAGATGGTAGTCATGAGGATGTAAAGTACAGCAGAGGAAAGATAGTCAATGATATTGTAATAATTATATGTGGCTTCAGATAGGTGCTAGGTTTATCAGGGTGATCACTTTTTAAGTTATATAAATGTCTAATCACAGGGTTGTACACCTAAAACCAGTACAATACCGTATGTTAACTATAATTTTAAAGTAAAAACACACACAGAACACATGACACCCCCACTGGCAGATCCTAACACTGGACTAATGAATACTCTGCATCTTGAGATCCAAAGACATGTGTGCAGAAATGCATACCATCCAGCAACCACAGCAGAGACCCAGGCTAGGGCAGAGGGCAGAGGGCAGAGATAAGTATGTGAGTTTCTCCTCACTCCATCCACAGGTCCCAAGGGCTTGCCTAGCACCAACAAGGGGGCTAACACCCTGTGTCCATCCAGATTGGGGACAGTGAGATAACCAATGTATCTAACATCAAACCTGTTGTGGTAATGTTACTTTAAGGCTGGCCTCAAACACAGAGTGGGGGTTATGTGAATGAGGGCCCATTAGGTCTATTCTCAAGTTTAAAAAGTGGTATTATCATGAAGAAACAAAGGCTCTCTCGGGCCCGCTAATCAGATTTGTACAAACTGAACAAATATGGAACTTAAAGCAAAGGCCAGAACACTGGTGCATGGCTAGCTCCTCCAGCAATCCTTGGAGAGACATAACCTATTATTATAATACTCCTTCATTTTATCAGGGGCAGGGCCAGCACACAGGCTGCAGGATGGAATGCTCAGTGTGTAGCTATGATAGGTCCCCCAGCATCATCTGCAGTTGCATGAGTACTTTTCAGAAACCACCAAATTAAATACCCCAAACAACCAAGGTTGAATCCTCCTCTGGGAGGGCCAATTCTGCCTGCAGTCACTCATATTTGATGAGTTGCTCTGATTTTGAATGGAGGTTTGACATTCCTTACACTGAAAGGGTTAGGGTCAGCCTCACAGGATTAGCAGAAAAAGTCTATGGTCCTGTCGGAAGTTAACACAAGCCTTCCAGAAACAGCTTGCTCCACTGTCTCCCCAGATCTCAGCTCATTCCACTTCCTGGGCTTAGATGAGAACAAGGAAAGGAAACAGAAATGGTTCATATTTCATCCTCTAGCTCCTGAGCTACAAAAGCCCTCTGTCATGTGGCTTCCTCGCGGAATTCACAGAGCATAGCAGCACCCAGATGAGCATGAATTGCCCCTCTGTCGTCCCTAGCTGAGACCTGGAGTAGTCTGCAGTGAGAGTTCACACTGTCACCCTTGTTGTACAGACAGCCCAGGCATAGAGTGCTTCTGTCTGGATGACACATTCAATTTCAATGGTTTCAAATCAAGTCACAGAAACTGAATGTGAACTCTTCCCCAGGAAATAAGAGTGAGTTTGAGAGGGAACCTGGCTCTCCACAGGATACCCGTCGCTCTGCACTGGAAGAGACTTTTAAATATCTCCTAACAGAAATCACAAGCAAACTTTGCTAGGGGGTTCCCTCTTTGACCACCACAGCCCCAAACATCTTGCTATTCCTTTGGGAATCCCTGAGTTCCTGTTCCCAGGTAATAAGGGAACTCCTAGGAGTGATGTTGCAGAGTTTGTCACAAAAAGGAGATTAACTGGGGCTCAGAGTTCCAGAATGCCTCACCTATCCAAAGGATACTCCCTCACAAAGCCTGAAAGGTCAAACCCACAGAAAGAACACACAGCCAGCTTCTGGGTAACCCAGCTGCTGCTCTCTCAATGCTGGGCAGGCAGGAGAGGGGGAGATCAAAATGGAAAAGATTTCCTCTCAAACCACCATTCTCCTCTTGGCCAAACAATGTCAGGTGGGGCCCAGGGCTGAGGAGCTGGGCTCCTTTCACAGGAAAGTATTGTGGCACCAATAAACCAACCAGTAAGTCAGCTTGTATTTGTTGATCGCTTCTGATGCCCTCACTGAGTCAGCCCTCAAAGAAGACAGAAGCACAGGTCTGATCCTCTAAGGCAGTAATTTTAAACCTTTTCATCTCATGGCACTAATTTCTAAAAATCTACGGCAAACCAAAAAATATACTAGATTCTTTGGCAATCTGACAAAAAAAAAATAGGTAAAATTTTGATTCATCACTCCATACAACTATTGTTATGTTGGCTGTTGTCACTTACTTATTTGACCATCTAAGGCACACCAGTTGAAATCACTGCTCTAAAGGATGGTATCAACCAGTAATCCAGCACCAGTGAGGCAGGATGGTGTAGGAGTGAGTGCATGGACTCCAGATCCAGTCAGCCTGAGTTTAAATCCAGATTCCACCACTCACTAGCCAATATTTAAGGCAGTTTGTTTATGTCATCATTTTATTCTTTGTAAAATACAGAGAGCAATGGGGTCAACCTTGTAAAACTTGTGAGAATTAAATGAGCCAGTGCACATGCGGCACTAACTTATATAAATGTGAGCTACTAATGAGATAAGAAAAACAATATCAAATATAAAGAAAGAAAAAGATAACATGACAGACACATCAGTTCACTAACCGATGTGAACTGATGTGTCTTCTTCCATTTTCCTGAAATCAACTTGAGTCCAACTCAATTCCCCAGTAAAGGGGAATCACTGCTGCCCAGGGCTGAGCCTCACTTAGCTCTAGGATACCAAGAGGCCTTCTTCATCCAGCACCTAAACTGCTCTGCTCTGGTGACTCCTGTAGGGCCAGCAGCTCTGCCACATCCTCTGGGGATCAGGAGCCTTTGGCAAGTCTGGGGATCCCATGAAAGTGTTTAGCCCCCCTCCATATCGTATCCAGCCACCTCTACAGTCTTTCTTCCAGGCTGGAGTCTGCCCATATTATCAACCACTTTTCCTGTCTCCCCTTTTGAGAGTCTCTCTTCACCTTCTGTTCCACAAAGGTATCCTCCTAGCCCCACCCCTTTCTCTCCATCCCATCCAGGACACTTCACATGACCCACTTGACAGAAGGCAGAAAGACTTTGCTCTAAGCAGTTTCCACTTTCCTCCCACAGGCAATGATTCCAAAGGGTCTGTCAGCCACCTGCTTAGAGGGGGAAGTGATTTTATGCAGCCAGCAAAATGCAAATTAATATTCAAAGATAACATTCTGCTGCAATAACACGATGGGAAATAAATGTTAAATTCTGCCAGGCTGATGACAGGGTTACCGGGAACCAAGACTTTTTAAACATGAGTGTGTTCCATATCATCTTACCTCCTGCAAGCTTGGGACAGGGTAGAGCAACTGCCTGGTCACCTCAGCAGACATGGGGGTCGGGGAGGCTCAAATCCCATCCTGGGCGTGGGGTGGCTTCCCATGGAGGGAAAGACTCCTTAGTTGAGCTGTAACATAAGAAGAGGAGTAATCCTGGAGAAGTGCAAAAGGGAGGATATTTGAGACAGAAGCTAGACCAAGGGCAAAGGATTAAGGTCACAGTCATGGAAGGGGAGGGAGAGGGAGACACAAAGGCAGTATTTCTGGAACCAAAAGTACCAGGCAAAGGAGTCCTCAAAGACAGGGCCAAGTCACCAAAAGGCAGTGTACCTATATTGAGAAGTTCAACCGTTGACATTTTTGTCTGCCTTCTGAAGCTAAGGAACGAGTGCTTCAGGTGGTGTGGCAGGACTATTCAAAGCCTCGGGGTAAAGAGACACACTTAAAGATAACTAATTTAAGACATTACATTTGTAATAGGACAAATGTAGCTCATTAGTAACAAGAAGGCAAAATTTGAGTAAATTGTAAAGATAAAATAGGAAATTTTTTTTCACTTATAAAGAGGATATCCCCATGTCTCCTGAGGGTTGCTTTTGTCCTCCTCAGTCCCAGAGTGTATTTATGTAGCAAATTTTTAGATCTTTTGATTAATAGCTTTCATTTTTTTGTTTAAACAGGTTTCCCAGTTATAAAGGGGGGAAAGTGCATTTTTCACAGTCATCCAGTAACACACACACACAACACAATTCCAAACTGTTCTGCAAACATTACTTACTCTCAATATGTGAGAATCGTTTGCTTTCCATTCTATTCTATCCTACCCTACCCTACCCTACCCTATCCTATCCTATCATATTCTATCCTCTCCTATTATATTTAACTTTCTTTAAAACTCTGATCTCAATTGACTCAACTCATTCCAGAACCCAATGATGGATGACCCCTGCAACAGTATAAAACTTACGCCATAGTCAATGTAGAGCCAGTGAAGAGATATAAACAAAGAAGTCTTATTCTGATTAGATTTGTGTTTCTAATGCCTCTCCCTCTGGGTTGTGTAGAATTTGAGTTTGAGGAGGATAAATGGAAGGAGGCATATCAGGAAGGAAGTGCTTTTTTTTCTCAAGGTGGTCTGCAATGAGGGCACTGCACTAAGGCAGAATTAACAGAGATGAAGAACAGGTGATCATCACAAGTATATAGGAGTTAGAATTAGTAGGACTTGATATTGGGTTGAATGTGGATCTCAAAGAGTGGGAAAACTAGAATGGCTCCCAAGTTTCTGCTTCAGCACTGGGTCCACCATTAACTGAAAGAGGGGAGGCACACAGGTCTAGACAAGAAACACCTTAGGTTCACCTTGAATTTGAGGCTCTTGAAACACATCTGTGTGGAGATGACTAGAAAGAATTTGTATTTTCTGGTTGGAAAAATCAGAACTACAGATTGATATTTTGAATCATCAATATATGGGTAGCAATTAAAACATTGAGAATGGGTGCAATCCCCCTGGGAGAAATCTATGGAAGATTATTTCACTCTGTCTTTGTGAATGTGATTATATATAAATAATACAGAGTTAATTCACTGCCAACATATTTTACCTCTCCCTCCTCACCACACACACACTGTGAAAACAAAATAGCAAGATAACCTTGACCTCACAGTAGAACTCAGAGTGTGAAGACTCAAAGATTATCATCTGCCCCATTAAACCAAAGCTATCTCCTCTTTGGGATGTGCCTATGGTTCCAGGAGGCAGGAAACAGACACATCTGTTGGCTTTAGCTGCATGCAGACACCCAATTCTGTGCTCAGCATAGAGCCTGGCACAGAGTAGGCATTCTAAATATAAATGAGTGATACAAGTTGCCCCACCTCCACATTTAACCACCACATGTATACATCCATATACTTTAAGGTCAGGATTTATGCATGACTGATAAGGGGGAGACCTTTTTATAAGAGAAAAATGCTCAGAGTATGAATAAATATTGTGGACTACATGGGAATATAGACACATTTTTTGGCAAGATATGATAGAAATTCATTCTGTATCTAAAATCGCAGTATATTATGACAGAATAAAAGCATTTTCTATGATGAGAATACAATGACCATACTTGTAACAAATGTAAGAGTCATGCTTAAAAGAGTTAGATGAAATGCCCCTGCTTTTACTAAAATGCATTTCCTTATATAGATGCACAATTTCACAAAGGTGCCACATTATATGATTTTAAAAACCATCAAAATGACTAATGCAAAAATATTTTATGTTAAGACGTTTAAAAATATGTTAACTATAGAGTGAATAACAAACTTATTGGTATTACATAAATAATTTCATTTCAAAAGGTATTATTTCCATTTTCATTTAAGCACATTAAAAACAGCAGATGCCTGAGATCATTCCATATATTGTTTGATGTTAAGATAAAAGAACCATGCAAAACCCTCTAATCTGAGTTCAAAATTGTTTTAGTTGAACATTTTAGTCCTTTATGTACATACAGACAGAGACTAATCACAGTTTTATTCATGGGATCATAGAGATTTTCAGTTCTCAATGTTATGTTTTAGTGTCTACTTTATTCCAAAATACTTGCACACAAACAGGGCAATATATTTGTATGTGAGTCTTATCTAACCTGAACTCCCCAAAGGCAAGCAATGAGTTAACATTTAAAAGATCCTAATCAGGCATTCTCTGAGGAGACTACTGTAAGCAGCTTATACCATGGCTTCTCAATTTGCACCAGAAGATGTAATTTGCATAAAGATGTTAGATAAATTTTCATTGGTGAAATAAAAGGTATTCTAAGTATGTGGTGAAATAGAAATTGTATGTGGGCACCTCAACCTTTGCATGAACAAATGTATAAAAATTTGCTAAGTTTACCTTCTGAGACCCTAGATCTGATCCAGCCTTCTGCCACTTGATGGAGGACTTTGTTACCTATTCAAACTAGAAGGCTTTTTTTCCTTCCAAGACTACTGTTCTCCCCTAGACAGTTTGGCTCAGTGGATAGACCACTGGCCTGCAGACTGAAGGGTCCTGAGTTTGATTTCTGTCAAGAGCACATACCCAGTTGCAGGCTTGATCCCTAGCCCTGGTTGGGGCTCATATGGGAGGCAACCAATCTATATGTCTCTTTCACATCAATGTTTTTCTCTCTGTGTCTCTCACCCTCCCTTCCACTCTCTAAAAATGAAGGAAAAATATCCTCGGGTGAGAATTAAATTATATATATGTATATTCTATCTTGTATGTTCATGCAAAGCATATGACCTGAGTGCCTAAAGGACAAAGACCTCTTCAAGCTGCTAGCTAATAAATGTTGGATGATAGTAGAACTCTGCCTGAGACTTCCTCTCACTGATTCCTACATCTGGTGTTTAGGGTGTGGAGAAGGAGCTTTCTAACCATTGGAGGCTACCAGTAAGCACCAAAAGAAGCTGATGTCATTGGCTAAATTGGCTTACGTGAGTTCTCAAAAAAGTAGAGAGACCAGTAGGGACAGCCAGCAATAGCGTGACTGTATCCCTCTCTCCAACAATTTCTAGTCATTTCTACAGTCTGAATAGCCTCAGAAAAAGTGACATAAAGGATAAAAGGTATAGAATGAATGAACTAGTCTAATACTCCCATTACAGAGGTGAGCACTTCAACCCACACACTACCTCAACAGAAGGCCGAGCCAGTCAGCAGAGGAGGGTCAGGCTGGTTCTGTCCTGAGTTTAGGGTCTCCTTTGACTTCCCTGAGTGATTGGCAGGTAATAAAAATATTTCCACTCAAAAGCATTGCCCCAGGCCCTGCCATCGGTTGGTGTACTTTCTGCTGTAGATGTAAGGTTGAAATGGGTGAAGCCATTAGATGTAATACAGAAAGAAAGGGATGTTTGTTGAGATTAGATCAACAGCTGACATTTCATGATTAGGACTCAGCCTTTTGAACTTAGCATGACTCTCTCATGTACAAAGATACTACATTTCTTCAGCAAACATGACTTGAGCACTGATTGTATGCCAGGCACTGTACTAGACACTGACGACACAGAAATGAAAGAGACGTAATCCCTGCCTGAAGTCCTGGGAGCATAGCATGTTCTCAGTAACAACTTCATAGGACTTAATTTACCTCCTGTTTTCCTAGATGACCAGAAGGACCTGGGATGATTTCTAAGCAGAGATTACTAAGGAAAGGAATTAAGGAGAAATGCCAAAAGGAAACAAGGGGATGCTGAAAGAGGTTCTTTCGGAAGGCAGCCTTCCTTCCCTGCATTGCCATGTTGCCTTGCCTTAACCCTAATGGAGGTAACTGAAATTATTAGTGAGGTGGGGATGTAAGACCTTCGGAAAAACATAGATCCACTGGTGGCAGAATAGTTCTTGCCTTGGAAATAGTAGAAATATATTTCTTCTCAAAGCATTCATGATCTTTAATATGCTTGCCCCAAATCCTTGCAATAAAGAGAGACTTCTTTCTTTCCATTCCCACTGACCAGATGAACTCAGAATCATCTGGTGTTTGCGTCACACAATGTCTCCAATGAAGCAGAGGTGGATGAAAGTAAAATACATCCTATACTTCTTTGCCAAGTTAGAATACAGGCCCAGATTGGGGCCAGATGTGTGAACCATGCCATATCATCTTTTACCCTTTCAGAGCTTGTCTCCTCTGAGATAGTTAGAAATGGGAGCAGTAAATGCTGACTGCTAGGGAACTTTTTCCTGAGATGGGAGCAAGAATTTTAGACTCAAGGAGAAAACCTGAATTTTCTGGTGCTAGGCATTACATTTGCCCTTGGAAAAACACTTAGAACTGCTTGGAAAAAGTCAAAAGACTTGTTAGACATCAAAAACTCAGAACAATGCTTTAATGATTTACGTGTAAATGAATCTTTGACACATATGGATTAAATTTCCCTTACAAGGCACAGGCTAAAACGCTGAAGAAAAATGTTTCTGACAAGTCACATGTTCAGTTTACCAAATGAGTGCAAACTATGTGATAGATCATCCTTGATCCCCACTTGAGTGTCATCCAATGGACACATGCTGTCCACAGGTGGACACATCTCAAGATAAATTAGGAAAACTGGATAGCCACATGCAAAAGAATGAAATAGGGCCCTTTTCTTACTCTATACACAGACACCCAAAAATAAATGCAAATGGGTTAAAAATTTAAACGTAAGACCTAAAACCATAAAATTCTTAGAAGAAAGGCTAGGGGAAAAGCTCCTTGACATGAATCTTAGTAATGATTTTTTTGGATTTGATACCAAAGCATAAGTAAGAAAATCAAAAATAACCAAGTGGGACTATAAACTAAAAATCTTTTGCACAGCAAAATAAATAATCAACCTACAAAATGAAAAGGCAACTAATGCAATGGGAGAAAATACTTGTAAACCATATATCTGATAAGGAGTTAATATACAAGATATGTAAGGAACTCATACAACTTCAGTAGCTAAAATAACCAGATAGCCAGATTTTAAAATGGGCAAAGAACCTGAATAAATATTTTTCCAAGGAAGACATACAAAATGGCCAGCAGGTACATGAAAAGGTGGCCAGTGTCACTACCTATAAAAAGTTAAAAGATAAATTTTCGCAAATTGTGGGGAAAGTCAACCCTTTTATACTGTTGGTGAGAATGTAAATTGGTACAGCTTTTAGGGAAAACAGTATGGCAGTCCCTCAAAAAATTAAAAATAGAACTATGATATGGTCCAGCAATCCCACATCTGAGTATATATGCAAAGTAAGTAAATCACAATCTCAAAGAGATATCTGCATTCCCATATTCACTACAGCATTATTTACAGTAGCCAAGATTTGGAAATAACCTGTGTTTATTAACAACTGAATGGATAAAGTGTGATACACACACATATACAGGATATTATTCAGCCTTTAAAAAAGAAGGAAATCCTACCATTTGCAATAAACTAGATGAACTGGAGAACACTGTATTAAGTGAAATAAAGCAGACAGAGAAAGACAAATACTGCATGGTATCACTTATAAACAGAATCTAAAAATGTTCAACAAAATTTTTTTACACAGAGAGAAGAATGCTGGTCATCATAAGCTGGGGGTGGGAATTAGAAGCTACTGATCCAAGGGTACAAAGGTTCAGTTATAAGATGAATAAGTTTGAAGACCTAAGGTACAGCATGATGACTATACCTAATAATATTGGATTATATACTTGAAATTTGCTGAAAAAATTGCCACACACACACATACACACACACACACACACACACACACACACACACACACACACACAAAGGGTAACTATATGAGTAGATGGATATGTCAGCTTGATTGTGTTAATCATTTCACAACATTGATTTATATCCAATCACCACATTGTACTTTAAATATATACAATTTTTACTTGTCAATCAGACCTAAATAATGTTGAAAATAGTAGGGGTCTAATAGGGTAAAAAAATTAAATTAAATTAATTGAAATGAAATAAAATGAAAGAAAAAATAATTATTGGCTATGAACCACAGACTTGTTAATCCCCTTTGGTTCAATGAGTCCTAGCATGATTTCCTTGGCAATAGAAACTCAACAGTTTGAAAGCAGATCAGTTTAGGTTCAGCCTAGGACAAAAACTAAGACTGTCAAGAGAGAAAGAGAGAGAGAGAGAGAGAGAGAGAGAGAGAGAGAGAGAGAGAGAGAGAGATCCTAAGGGTTGCCATATAAATTTAAAATCTGTAACTTTGTAACATCATAATTTGTGGTGCACACAAAAAGAAGGTTTGTCAGAAATATCTGAGTACAAAAGACCAATAGGGAACAAAAGCATTCTGGGAGAAAATAATTAAACCTTAGGTTTGTATGAATGCACAGAAATGCATAGTAGACAAGACAGTCAAATTTTGAAAGTCAGAAACTAAGATTTCTTTAGAAAGCAGTAGTGTGACTGGCACATTCCAAACCTGGAGGAGTGACTACATCCATTCATCTAAATCTAAATCTGGGCCATGGTGTGAAACGTGGTACAGTGAGGTTTTTAGATTATTGATTGAGGAATAAGAACAGCTGCAGAATTGTCCTGTTAGTCTCCGGATTTTATGTCCATAATACTTCTCCAACCACATATAAAAGCTTTGGAAAAGCCCTACCCGGTTTGGCTCAGTGGATAGAGCATCGGCCTGCGGACTGAAAGTTCTCAGGTTCAATTCTGATCAAGGGCATGTACCTTGGTTGAGGGCACATCCCCAGTAGGAGATGTGCAGGAGGCAGCTGATGAATGTTTCTCTCTCATTGATGTTTCTAACTCTCTAGCCCTCTCCCTTCCTCTCTGTAAAAAAATCAATAAAAATTTATTTTAAAAAAAAAGCTGTGGAAAAGTCTGCAATCATTACGTATTAAATGGGTTTACTGTCTCATCTTTGCATTGAGCAAAGCTTATTTTTACATCTTCTAGAAAAGGTAATTGTAATTATTACTAATTTCTAATAGCCTTCCCTGAGAATTTAAGTGATAGCTTGTTGGAGGGAAGGGTAGGAGGGAGGCAGCAAGGGAGGAAAAGAAGGACTAGCAAGATCTTGAGCACTTTAGAGATTGTAAGTGATTGGACTGGATTCTGGGCTTTATCATTAGACTGTGCACTTGAAAATCAGAAGATGAAAAATATAGTGGAAAGCTGAGTAAAGACATATAAAAGGCAAATAAGAATGCTTTATTTTGGGATATAATCATTCTTATGAAATGAACTGGAAAAGGGTTTTAGATGAAAGAAAGGATGGGGAGATCTAAGCTAATTTTGATTTTTTAAATTTTGACAGTTTCCACACTACAGTTTAAATAAATTTTAAACTGCCCACACTATGCCCACATTATTTTATTTCCTGTTTTATCATTTAGTTAGCTTAATCAGTTCCATAATGGAAGCAGAAATGATGGCCAAATTAAAACGTACACTTCAAAAGCTTGAGACTCATAAGTGAGGAGCCCACTCAACCTGCTCAGCTGTGGGCTTTGGGAAGAATGAGAATCTCTTCTGAACTTACATAACCTTAAGTCAGAGGGTGAAAAGTGGCACTAGGAGAGAGTCAGAATAAAAAGGACAAGTTCTCACTACTCAGCCAAAACTTTTCTAGGAAGTAGCAATAAGGGTTTCATGTATTTCACACTTTTCCCTAGAATAGGTTTTACCGAATTTCAGTAAAGACACAAATTTAACTTAATTTAAATCTCATTTTCAAATCTTATTTTTAGATGCCAAGTCCTGCGGTTGGCATTACAGAAGTGTTTCTGGAGGGTGGCCATGTTGCTGATGATTTTTAATAGATGCCAAAGAAGAAGCAGCATTCTAACTTGGAAAGAATAACTTAGGACAAAGAAGAAAGCACAAGGAAGTCTAAATGCCAACTATCTACATTAAATAAATGCAGCCATGCCAAAACGATACAATTTGTACTTCAGACAAAAAAACAAAACAAAACAAAAAAAAACTGTGATACTCTTATAGTTACAGAGAATAACATAAGAACTATTGTAGAAATGATCCCTTTTGGGACTAGGGAAAATTAGGATATTTGCCTCGAACACTATACTGTGGGGTAGAGAACCATTCCTAGCCCCAAAACCTTTTTTTCTTTGCCAAACTCAAGCAGATAAATAAACAGGAACAGGTGGGGCACCAGGACTTGGACACTTATCCATGTGCACAGAGATGGGATGAAGTAATGGGACTATCACACAAGGAAGTCCAAGGACCTGGGATCTAGTTCTGTATCTGCCATTCACTAAATATGAACTATGAGTAGATTCCAATCTGTACCTCTATGTCTCGTTAACAAAGGTGGGATGATAATTCTTGCTCTCCTAAAGACCTCAGGAGTATCAAATACCGTATCAATTACAAGGTGAGAATAAATCTGGGGACTAATAATAAGCCCTTAGACATTGAATCTCTCAAGAAGGAAACATGTCTTTCCGGCTTAGAGCAGCCAGATGGAGCTTCTTCTTCCCAACAAAATAACAGAACAAGCGGGAGAGGCACTGAAGAGCACCAGCTGATGCTCAAGAACTGCAAGGCAAAGAGTGAAATGTTCATGTGATTACTAATCAGAGTTAATAGAAGTCTCTTTGGTGCCCAAGGCACTGACAAGTAGTCAATTCAGCACGTAGGCATGCCCAAGGGCACTTTTAGTCTCATAGAGCATCACTCAATGCCATGTTACAGGTGACATAAGGAGTCTTGTTCGACTCTTACTCAACTTGAGTCTTTATCAGATACATACTCCTCAATCTCACTCGGGCAAAGCTTTCAGAAAAGAAGCTCAGCTTATCAGACTCCAACAGAGTGTTGAGTTTCTTATGTCAGAGCTCTGGAAATAAGACACTATTCTTAGCTGGGTTTACTTGGGAAATATTTAGCAGTGGTTTTTAGCTATTCTAGGAATGATACTGAATTTGGATGCCATCATGTTGGAGCCTCCACTAGAGGAATGTCTCTTCTGGTGAGAAAGGGAGCATGGAAATTGTAACTTCATTTGAATGTTTTAAACCATCATATAGGTAAGTAGTAGAAGTTCTTGCAACCCCAATTTCTCCACATACTTTACCCATGGTTCTGAGTTTCCTCATGAAAGGTGGGGATGTTTCTTAGTCAGCATTCCCCTAACCATCATGTTGATTGGTTCAGTTCACTACATCTTCCATTGATTAAAGACAGGAACTTTAGATATAAGGAGAGTCCTTGGACACCTTCCCAAAACAAATCCCAAATATCTCCCTAAAAAGCTTACTATGATTCATGAACCCCAACACTGGCCTTAGAAGTTGCTGGTAGATAAACTCAATCAGGAAACTAGAGCAAGAGACTTTAGGAAACAAAAAAACAACCTTAGAGCTCAGTTGATTTCTGAAGGCAGAATAATATGTAGGCAAATTTTGCCTAGTTGACAAATTTATATAGAGTGAGCTCTGAACATGAAAAATAGTATAGCATAGTCCATTTTTAGGTTTCCATATGTTCACAGCACAAAACCAACATCTTGCAGTCCCTCTGTTCAAGACTTATCTATAAAGTCCTTCATAAATGCACTTCCAATCAGTGGGTCATTTAATCTAGATCAATATAGGAGTTAATATCTATAAAGCACTTAAAAAAATCCCTGGCACTATATAGTATTCTCTATATAAATTTTTGTTAAATTAAAATTTTAAAAATTTAGTACATCTATTTTTAAACATCTCCATGTAATTATAAACTCCTTTAAGCTTTTTTAAAAATGCCCTACAATTTTAACTGAGTTCTAGGAATATACTACACATGTAATAAACACTACTTTCTAACAAATTCATTTTAAATATTTATTGAATGCCTGTAAAATTATTCCAAATAAATTGAACACTTTTGAGTTTTATTGTTCAGTTCTTTTTTAAATTATATTTTTATCGATTTCAAAGAGGAAGGGAGAGAGAGATAGAAACATCAATGATGAAGAAAGAGAATCATTAATCAGCTGCTTCCTGCATGCCCCCTACTGGGAATTGAGCCCACAACCAGGCATGTGCCCTTGACCAGAATCAAATCCGGGACCCTTTAGTCTGCAGGCTGACGTTCTAGCCACTGAGCCAAACCAGCCAGGGTAATTGTTCAGTTCTTAAGTTGCATGTAAAAATGCAGTCAAACCAATTTGTAAAGCCATCACAGTTATTTACTTACTCTTGACAGCTCAGTGTGGTCCTTCCTATTCTCAGATCTGAGAGGATGAAGTGGTCAGACTATGAGGTTCTTGACTTATCCCCAAAAGAAGAAGTCACTCAGTGTGCAATCTGAGTGCCAGGGGCCACTGCTCCTGAGATAGGTAGTGGCAAAGTTCTATATTCGGGATCATATGCTAGATTCTTTGCTCCCTGGCAGTGTTACATCTAAAAGAACCCTCCTCTTTAAGGAACTTTTCTCTGAGTCTTAAAAGTTATTACTCTTTCTCCTTCTCAGCATACTCACTCATTTAAAATATAATTCCTCCTGGAAAAATATCTAGACATATATAAAAGATGAAAGAAGATAAGGAGCTCCTCATGGTCACATTTTCACATTTAATTCTTCCACTTATTTCTTTCAAACATTTCTCACCTTCCCATTTGAATTGCTCATTTCTGGAACTTCTCTCTGTCCATCTACTTTTCTTGAGAATCGAGGTTCAAGTTAAGAGTCACTTTCCCAGTACACATAGTTTGCCATTCATCAGTGTCCACATGATCATCAGCTTTGTGTCCAGTTCATCAAATTGTAGCCTGTCTGCCCGCTTCTTCAGATGAACTACACTTTCCAAAACCATCTCCCCAGTTCAGACTGCTGCTGCCTCCCTGTGCTCACTGGCATTGGAAGGCTCTCCTAATGTGCCTCTTGACCTAGAGTTAGTTGCACATTATTGACTTCTTTCAACAAAATATTTCCAAAGATGTTCAACAAGCTGCACCTCATAACTCTCCAATGCCTGAAACATCTCTCCACAGTGTGGTAAATAGACATCTACAGTCTCAGCTCTTGATTCTCACTATCTGCTTCTACCCATGGGTCAGAAAACCTATACAGTCCAGCACATTCATAACTCACTCCCTCAGCCATATGTCATCACATCCTAGAAAAAATGCCACACTAAAATCTAGTCAAACAATCTAGTTGTACTCTCCTTTGTGCCCTAATAAATCTATTTTACCAGGATCACTTGTTCTTTTAGAAACAGAACTATGAGCAATCATTATCCGCTCCATTAGTGTAAAGCCCAAGAAATTCCAGAGATGAGGGAAGGGTAGCACATGAATTCTCTTCAGAAAAGTGACCTTTTATGTCATTGGTCTCAAGGCATCTTTTTTACGCCCCATTCCATACAATAAAGATCTCAGAGGAAACCCTTTTTTTTTTTAAGGCAAGGGACGAAATTGAAAAGCATCAAAACAAAAGACCCTCAGAGGTGTTTTTCTGAAATTTTTATTTCCTAGGCTGGTGCTGAATTTCCTTTAATCACCAAAAGGCAAAGAGTTTTGAACTTTGCTTTCCCCTCCACACATACCGCTACCCTCACTCTCCAACAAAAATAAACCCATTCCTACTATGCATTTCCTAGGGCAGCTACCTATTCTTCCACTAACTTCCTGCCACATCCCCTTTTTCTCAGCCCTCTGCTCTCCAGGTTCAAGGGCATGAGCAAGGAATAGGAAGGCTACCTTCATCACTTCTTTTTTTTAAATATATATTTTATTGATTTTTTACAGAGAGGAAGGGAGAGGGATAGAGCGTTAGAAACATTGATGAGAGAGAAACATCAATCAGCTGCCTCCTGCACACTCCCTACTGGGGATGTGCCTGCAACCAAGGTCCATGCCCTTAACTGGAATCGAACCTGGAACCCTTGAGTCTGCAGGTTGACACTCTATCCACTGAGCCAAACCAGTTAGGGCTATCTTCATCACTACCAGGATTACAGATTCCATAATATAACTGAATGGTCCTTAGATTGGTAGAATATCAGAATTCTAAAGGTAACTAGAGATTGGATGTTCAGTAAATGTTACTTAGTTTTCTACCAGACTCTAAGCAAGGCCTATACCTGAATTTCCTCATCAATCTATCTCAGCATCTACCACAGTATCTGGCACAGTACATACTCAATATCTGTTTATTGAATAAATGAACAAATAAATAAATGAATAGATTAGAGATCACTTATTCTAAATATCTATTTTAAGGATGGCAAATGCTATTTAGCATTAGTAATCGACACTTCATATTTGCTTTGTCTTATAGCATTTGAAGTCTTAAATATATAACATTTAAATTACTTGCCCATTTTTTCACACTTCCAATACCAACTTTTTAGTGCTCCTAAGCTCAAAAATATGCTGTGCTTGGGAAATTAGCTCCAGTAAGAAGTTATTAAATATAATAACAGGGCCATGTGAATCTGTAGGCCTAGAGCCTGAAATCAAAAGTATATGTGATATGTTAATAAAATATATGAATATTAACAAAATATGTACTATAATTTAATATTATATGCACTACAATTTAGAAGGCATTATACTACTCAGGCATTTGATAATCCCTGGCTGCATAATCAATATCACCTTGACAATAAGAGAATGCCAAGCTGATGACAATTTTGCTGGTTCATTGATGTTTGCATATTTGGTCATTTATTTCAATGATGGACAAGCAAGATATCCTATAAAAAAAAGTACAAATAATGAGATGGTTAAAAACAGAAATGAAGTGTTTTTATATCAGCAAGTAAAATACATATGCATATTTCAAAATTGCAAGTTTGGGTTCTATATTCACTAAAGAGAAAAGTAGAGACTTTCAGCAATTCCCCAGACATTTCAAAAGGGGAAATATGTTTTGCTTATTCCACTAGATATCTCTTATAAAACTAAGGCCTGGTTTTGTTTCACATGATCTGGGAAATAGCTCTGGTTTTCTCCTAACTGATAGTTTACAGGCAATGAGTAATCTTTATTCCATGGTAAGACTTAGTGTAACTTACTGGTCAACTATTCATTACATTTATTACAAAATGGGTTACATCTATATATATAAAAGGATAATATGTAAAGTGTCCCTCAGGTGTTCTACTGGGAGACTGGGAGTTCAATTGCTCGCTATGACATGTGCTGACCACCAGGGGGCGGCGCAGAATGAAGGAAAGCCTTGGCCTGCAGCCGGCAGCCGGGGAAGAAAGGCCCTGGCCAGCAGCTGGCAGCCAGGGAAGAAAGTTTCCAGCCAGCAGCCAGAAGGAGGCCAGGCCTAAGGACCCTACCCATGCACAAATTTCATGCACCAGGCCCCTAGTTTTATTATATTACTACTAGAAGCCCGGTGCACAAAATTTGTGCACTGGGGGAGGGGGGCCGTGTATCCCTCAGCCCAGCCTGCACCCTCTTGCAGTCCAGGAGCCCTTGGGGGATGTCCTTAGCGCTGCCGTGGAGATGGGAGAGGCTTCTGGCTGAGCAGCACTCCCCCTGTGGGAGTGCACTGATCACCAGGGGGCAGCTCCTGTGTTGAGCGTGTGCCCCCTGGTGGTCAGTGCACGTCATAGCGACCAGTCATTCCACCGTTCGGTCAATTTTCATATTAGCCTTTTATTATATAGGATTTAAAAATCAAGGTACATATGAAAGGAATATGGGAGGAAATAGCATTGCTTATTCACCCAAATAATAAATATCATTGACTCTAAACACAAATGAATCTGACTAGATACTGTGTCTTACTCTACTCTTTGAAAACTATCACGTGAACTTTGAGGAGTCCACCATCCAAGTCATAGCAGATAAGGCCTGCTTCGTCCTGTTCTGAATCAAGCACCAGCTAATGGAAAAGCAATGAATCATTATCTTAATTTTCTCTGAGTGAGGAAGAAACACATTGTTAATCCATTTGAAGATTTTTAAAAGGAACCTTGGGTCCCAAAAACAAATACATGCATATTTGGAGGAATCGTTTATAGGAAAAGACTGGGTGTGTCTACATTTTCCGTACTGATGACTGGACCAACTGAGTAATTTAATCTGTGAAACCTATTATTAGGATAGAACTGGAAACAAATTTACTTATTTTGACAAGTTTTCTGTTAGAGATATCAAGGAACTAAAGACAATAACCTTTTTGGTAATCAGCTATGTGTTGTCTTTCATTTGATTTTCCTTGGTTTTTCGATGACAAACAAAATTTGCTTAAAGACACTTCTTGATCTGCCTGGCTATTCTGCATGGGAATTAGAGCTCCCTACTTAGTGACATGTCTGGTTTCCTTCAGCAAATAGGGATGATCCCCTGAGACCTATGAGGCTTGTTCCTCCAGGGCAATGAGCATTGAACCAAAAAAAGAGAAAATGTTTTCCATTACCAAAAGGAAAAGCAGAAAACCAGAAGGAAAGAGAAACCCTTGGTTCTGAGGTTGTAGAGGTGGGCTCTGAGAATATCTGTTTAAAGATGTTCCCAGAACATCTTATAAAGAGTATATTACGGAGGACACAATCTTTTTGTCTCAATGGACAGACATTTCACAAAGACCTACATACAGTGAGGCCCCATAGAAGTTGTAAGTATAGGAAACAATGCAGGAGGCACATTCAAACAAAGAAATGTGGCTGTTTGGGTGAACTCTCCTGACTATAAAGCAACCATTTGGGACTAATTATATCCAGCCTTATTTATTTATTTATTTATTTTAATATTTTATTGATTTTTTACAGAGAGGTAGGAAGAGGGATAGAGAGTTAGAAACATCGATGAGAGAGAAACATCAATCAGCTGCCTCCTGCACACCCCCTAACTGAGGATGTGCCCGCAACCAAGGTACATGCCCTTCACCGGAATCGAACCTGGGACCCTTGAGTCGGCAGGCTGACGCTCTATCCACTGAGCCAAACCGGTCAGGGCATATATCCAGCCTTATTTAAAACCATCACTTCATTTAGTATTTTGAATTTCTCTAATGTAGTTAATTAAGGTTTCCTCTATCTCTACCATAATAAATAAATATATATATAATACATAAAGATAGATATGTAAAGATATATATCTTGTATATGTATATATATGTATATGTATATATATGTATATGTATATGCATATGTATATGTATATATCCTTCCAAAGCTTATACAGTGTTGTGTCAGGATTACCACTATGAATGACAAACAGTTACAAAATATTCCAGGATTTTTTAAAACTAAAAGTCATTGTCTAAGTCTTTTCAACAGATAACAATAATAATTCCAAAAAAAATTAGTGGCTTACATCATTGGAGCATCACATCTGGACACCATGAGTGCAATACACTCTTGTCCCTGCAAATGTGTGAGTTCTCTGCATTCAAGAAATACTACAAATCCAGAATAAAGGAGGTTTCCTCTCTCCCCCCGCATCCCCTGATCTATTAAAAACCATTGTGGAAGCCAAGAGACCATAAAGAGCTTATATATCATCTCCTTCTCTCAAAGGGTTGGTGACTGAACCAAATGAAAAATCCTTTCTCTTGCAGGCTACTGGCTACAGGTAGGTGGCTCTGTGGTGGCATTTTTTTTCCATTTAGCTTTATTTCAAATATTCCCTTTAAAGAGGTATCAGAATTCTTCAAAATTTGCTTATTTTTTCAGTTACTAACTGAAAACTGAGCTAGTAGAGGTAGCATGAGTTTTGGTGGATGATTCTCTTAAATCGCAAGGAAAGACAAGACGCCTTCCTAAAGGGTAGGAAGACTGTCATCCGCTCCTACTACAGACTGATTTCCTTTTCCCACAAAAGCGCTGGAGTCAATGTACCGAGAAAACTCTAATGACCATGAGTTTTTTGAATAAGTCTTTTGATTCTTCCCTTTTTTCCTTCAGGCCATTTCTCTACCCCTGAGTCTGGCTGAGCTAGGAAAAGAAGAGAGAACAACTGGACTACTTGTGGATCTCTGGCAAAAGGTTTAATGAAGGACAAGGTTCAGCTTCATTTCTAAATTTTTCAAATACTATTGGTACAAACTCAATCTGTTCCCCATTACCACAGATACCAGGAATTAACTGTAATTTTACTTCTATTTGATTCCCCATAGGGATAAAACCACATTTTTAATGCCAATACATGCACATTCTAACATTACAGTAAACATTTTTCTGACGCATTTACAGAGTCACAAAAAAAGAGAGATAAACTGAAACATTTGTCTAAGACTTATTTACTTCACTGAGAATCAATAATATTTCAGAAAGTAGTACAATGTTGAAATTACTAAATCCATTTTTAAAAACCCTCAAATTAAAGTCTGAATTACTAGAAAAAGAAATAAATGCAAATTGTTTATTGTTTTCACATGTACAGTAAATTCAGAAAATTGAACTTCTTTTGAAAACCATATGGGAGAGAGACACTCTTTTCATCAGGAGTGGTTTTGTTAGTTGTGCCAAGAACTAAAAAGATGTTTTTAATAACCAAAGCCAGTTTGTTATACAATCTGTCTGGATTTTACTTGTAACAGAGATGAAGATCCCTTTGGTAGGAAATAGAGGGCAATGAAGCAGTTGTCTGAGATGATAGAAAAGTTGTGCAAGACACAATGCAAAGTGAAACATCTTTAACTCATGACTGGTAGAAAAACTGGTTTCCACACACGGAGGAACCATGGGAAGTTACTAAGGCTCCTTTGGTAAATGTGACCATGTTCTTTACAAAGGGGAATGCAACACTGAATTGGGTGCTGCAAACATGTCTCCTAAACACCCAAGTTTGGTTCAAGTGAAGAATTCACCCAACAACAGCCTGAAAGGGCCTCAGAAAACATGACTGTACTTTGAGCATGACTTTGAACCAAGAAAGGCCAGACCCCATCTCAGAAGCTACCATCTCAGAGGCTAGGGGGGGAAAAAAAGTATTCTAAGGAATGAGAGTGATTCAGAGAGTGATCTACTAAAACAGATGTGTTTTAATAGACGTATGTTTAAAAAAAAGACATAAAGCCCTAACTGGTTTGGCTCAGTGGATAGAGCATCGGCCTGCAGACTGAAGGGTCCCAGGTTTGATTCTGGTCAAGGGCATGTACCTTGGTTGTGGGCACATCCTCAGTAGGGGGTGTGCAGGAGGCAGCTGATCGATGTTTCTCTCTTATCGATGTTTCTAAAATGTGTTGGTATTTTAATTATTTTTTACCTTTTTATAAGGTAAAAAATCAATAAAATATATTTTTAAAAAAGACATAAAAAATAGTGTCAGACCATATTTAAGTTTTCATGGTCCATAATGAGAAAAGAAAATTATGCATTTTTCATAAAGTGAAATAAATTCATTGTAAGGCCAGTCCTTCGCTGTAGGAATAGATCCTTTCTATAGTTCTCAAGGTAAAATATTCCTTAATATAGTACATTGAGCCACAGGAAAATGCCACTATTCAATTGCTACAAAAATGACAATTTCCTAGGTTTCAATCTAATATTAAATGATGATGATTGGATATGGGAACTTCCAATGGCCTTATGTGGTAATATACAGGGTGCGGCAAAAGTAGCTTTACAGTTGTGAGTACACGAAACATAGTTTATTATCGTATTATTATTTATTATTAATGACACCAGAGGCCGGTCCATGAAATTCGTGCACGGCGGGGGTAGGGAGGGAGACCTCAGCCCAGCCTGAATGCTCTCCAATCTGGGATCCCTCACAATCCAGGACTGCTGGCTCCCAATTGCTCACCTGACTGCCTGTCTGATTGCCCCTAACTGCTTCTGCCCGCCAGCCTGATCAATGCCTAGCTCCCCTGCAGGCCTGATCTCGCCCCCAACTGCCCTCCCCTGCTGGCCTGGTCGCCCCTAATTGCCCCCTCTGCCAGCCTGGTCTACCCCAACTGCCCTCCCCTGCAGGCCTGGTTGCCCCTAACTGCCCTCCCCTGCTGGCCATCTTGTGGCGCCGCCATCTTTGAGGGCGAGGCAGTCAATTAGCATATTCCCTCTTTATTAGAAAGGATATGGTTACCTGTATAGACCTGGTAACCATATGTCAGTGTCCTGATTTGTTTTTTAAAATATTCTAGTCCATAAAGCCCATATAACCATAAATTTCCCCTAGAGAGTGTCTCAACCAGCAGCCTTCTAAATTTGATTGTTGTAAGAAAAAACAAAATACAATTTTTCTTTTAAAAAAGGCAGGCAAACCCAGGTGCTGACTAGAATGTTATGGACACTGGAAATTAGGTTTATATGAAAAGGAGGCTGAAACTCTTGAGTCTTTGGACACCAGGAGCACCATAAAGACATATAAGGCAGGGCACTTGGTTGAAAAAGAATTTCCAATCCCTACCCAGCCTGATGAGGGAAAGAAATTACTGATCATTCTCAGTCATAGTCCTCCAATGGGAGGATAGAGAAGTTGATTCTCCACTGGAAAGCACAGGCAAACACCTATTGGTGACTTGGTAGAAAAGGAGTTCCAGAACCTCAGGGTGGTGGCTCCTGCCAGCAGTAGACATTATTAAAAAGAGCAATTCATGCTGACCAGTGTGGCTCAGTGGTTGAGCATTGACCTATGAACCAGGAGGCCATGGTTTGATTCCTGGTCAGGGTGCATGCCCAGGTTGCTGGCTCTATCCCCAGTTGGGGGAGTGCAGGAGGCAGCCGATCAATGATTCTCTCTCATCATTGATATTTCTATCTCTTTCTCCCTCTTCCTTCCTCTCTCTGAATTCAATAAAAATAAAAGAGCAATTCAATCCTCTGGTTCCTACAAAAGATTCCTGCCCAATGTCAAGAAAAGGATATTTTTATTGGCCCTGACTATTACTGCCCAAGTACATCTGACTGGACCACAGTATAACAATCAGATTCTCTCTGAGTGGGAATTTGAATTTATGGAAGATAAGCTAGAAGGTCATGAAAACTTTGGGCTGGGGCTGCTATCTTGGAATGGGCATGATGAAGCTATGTGCAAGCAGAGAACTGAAGAGAGAAACAGTGAAGCCAACATGCTGAAGTGATGAGAGATCTACCAAAGAAAAAGAGATTGAAAGAACAAGGCAGAGAAAACATCTCCTTTGGTTCCAGACTACATTCCACTTCCTGGGCCAGTCATTCAAGAAGACCTAGCTGGGCCCTTGCCAGTTTGGCTCAGTGGATAGCGTATTGGCCTGCAGACGGAAGAGTGCCAGGTTCGATCTGGTCAAGGGCATGTACCTTGGTTGAAGGCTCCTCCCCAGCCTGGGCCCTGGGGCGGGCTCATGCAGGAGGCAACCAATCTAAGTGTTTCACATTGATGTTTTGATGTTGCTCTCTGTCTTTCCCTCTCTCTTCCACTCTCACTAAAAATCAATGGGAAAATATCCTTGGGTGAGGATTAAAAGAAATAAATAAAACAGAAGAAGACCTAGCTGAGTCTTGGGATCCACAAGATACACCAATGTGGGAAGTTTTTGAGTTTTATAAATAATAGACTGCTGCTAAATTGTAAGCGGTCTAGATAATGAAGGAAGAAGAAATTGGATTATGGCCAGAACTGGCTGAGAGTAATAGCTACTTGACTTTATAGTCCTCCTTTTATATCTCTTCTCTTTCATATATGGTTTATCTTCTGCTCTTTCTTTCCTCTTAACTGGCAGGTGTGATAACTCAGAAGTAGATGTAACTTCTATTTTAGAAATGCTTCTAACCTTGATGACATATCCATAAGTTTTGGCTTCAGAACAAACCACTCCAAGAAATAGTACCTCAAAAGAACCATTTTTTAGCTCATAATTCTGCATGTGGGCAATTAGACTTTCATTAGTTGGCAGTTCTTCGGGTCAAAGCTAGGCTCACTTACTGGTACACATCTGTGGACAGCTGCTGGGCCAGCTGGGGCTGATGGACCTAGAATGACCTCAGCCCAGATGGATATCTCTCCTCCAGGTGGTCTCTCATCCTCTAACAGGCTCTGCCCCCATAACTGTTTACTTGGCAGCTGAGAGGTGTTCCAGGAGAACAGGTGGATCCTTAGGCTCAGAATCTGCCATGAATCACTTCTGGATTTTATTGGCCAAAGCAAATCATCAGGCCAGCCCAGATTCAGATGCTGGGGAAATATACTTCATCTCTGAAGGGGAGCAACTTTGAAGTTACATCACAAGGGATATAGATAGTAAGAGAGAAATAACAGTAGTTATTTTGTGAATAATCTACCATAGGTGGCCTCTCAGCTCCAGGGTAGAGTCTATTAATAAAAGTGATGTGGCCTGGCTGGCGTGGCTCAGTGGTTGAGTAACGACCTATGAACCAGGAGGTCACGGTTCGATTCCTGGTCAGGGCACATGCCCGGTTGTGGGCTTGATCCCTAGTGGGGGTTGTGTAGGAGGCAGCCAATCAATGATTCTCTCATCATTGACATTTCTATCTCTCTTTCCTTTTCCCTTCCTCTCTGAAATCAATAAAAATATATATATTTTTAAAAAGTGATGTGAAATCGTGGCTTAGTATATCCCTGCTGTAAAACCCAGGAAAAGAGCTATTTCCCATTTCCCTACTGGTTTCCTCCTGTCATACGCAGTCATAGGATACAGAGAACCAAAGGATCAAACCCAGGGCATGGGATCACTAGGTTGAACAATGGGTTGAGAGAGTTTGCAATACTAGAGCCTAAAAACTGGAAAACAGAGGCAGCTAGTTTTAATAGTCTAAGAGAAGACTCCATCCAAAGAACAGCATTGAAAGCACTGTCAGGATATGAGATGATGCATTTAGACCATGGCAATTTAAAAGTTATCTCTTTTAACTCTAAATGCCCAGTTATAAGATGAATAAGTTCTGGTGATCTAATGTGTTCATTATAGCTAATAATACTGAATTATATACTTATAAAATGCTAAGTGACTACATCTTAAATGTTCTCACCACAAAAAATAAATGGTAATTGTGCAACATGATGGAAGTATTAGTTAATGCTATGGTGGTGATTATTTTACAATATATATCAGATCAATATGCTGTACACCTTAAACTTACAAAATGTTGTATGTCAACTATATCTCAATGAAGCTGTAATGAAAAAAGAAAAGCAAAGTAGAAAATAAAGTATCCCTATTGTGTGCAATCTCAGCTAACATTCCTTGGATAACAAAGTTTTTACTTTCCAGTCCTGTAACTTTAGGCTCAATTGGCTTGAAGGTCTTAGTTCCCAAGAGAGGAATGCTTTCATCAGGAGAGAAAACAATGATTGCATTGAACTGGAAGTTGAGACGACCACACAGCCATTTTTGGGTCCATATGTCTATGAACCTACTGGCAAAGAAAGGGGTTACTCCAGTGGCTTCCAACTGGGGGCAATTTTATCCAGAGGACATTTGCAATATCTGGAAACATTTTTGGTTGTCACAACTGCAGGAGAGCACTATTAGCACCTTGCGGGTAGAGGTAAAAAATGCTGCTAAACATCTTACAATGCATAAGACAGCCCCTCCTGCAACAAAGAATTATCTAGTCCAAATGCCAATAGTGTGAAAACTCTGGATTCACTTCATTGGCCCTGGTGATGGGACTGACACCGCACAATGAGGGCAGAGAGGACCCCTGGGTGCCTGTTAGTGCTTTCCTATTCTATGGCCAAAGTCAACGGAAAACTGCAACAAGTCAATTCAGGCAAAATGTAATAGCCCAGAAACTTGAGGAATAAATGTTCAGGTTACCCACAATCAAGGTACTCCAACTAGTAGAAAAAGGCAATGATAAATGCTAACTAGATCATGTGACTAATTATAGAAATGAGGAGTATGGTAGTTGTAAGTATTTCTTCCTTATTTTGATATGAACATAGTATATACAAAATCTTTATTTTCTTCCTCTCTCTCATTCCCCTACCATCTAACATAAGATGTGTAGTAGTTGTTAACCTTATATCATAGTATAAGTTACAGAATATCAAAGTAGGAGGCTGAATAACCTATAAGAAGGATGAATATGACCAAAAATACAAATTAGTATTCATTTTGGAGAAAGGGTTAGAATATTTTCAGTTGTACACACTGTAGTTGGGCAGAAGTGTAACTTTGTTAATATGTTTATTTTTAAAATAGTATAGTTTTTCAGAGATGTATGTGGGTCCCAAGTTGACAATGAGTAGGCTATGGAGGCTTTGGAATATGTCCAAAAGATAGGCTGATTCACTTCCCTGTATGTTTCTGGTTAAGGTGGACCATGTTTGAGAAACCTATCTGCATGACATTTAGGTGGGAGTAAAGCAGCAGCCATCTCGTTTTTAACCTTCAAAAGGTAGAGAGTCTGAGTGGAGAACCAATATGGCAAACAAACACCTGTATGCTGCCTCCCACAACCACATCAAAATTACAACTAAAATACAAAACAAACATCATCCAGAACTGCTGGAAAGCTGGCTGAATAGAAGGTCCACAACTAGAGAAGTAAAGAAGAAAGCAAACAGAAACTGGTAGGAGGTGCAGAGGTGCAGAATGGGCTGGTCTCGCACCTATGTGTGCCACTTTTTTAATCAAAGAGAGATAATCTCTACAGAGGCTGCCCAGAGGAGCAAGGAGTCCCAGCCCCACACCAGACCCCCATCCCAGAGTCCCAGAGCTGGGAAAAGAAGTCCCTACAGGCAGTAAGAACTATGAGCTGTAAAAACAAGTGGGGATTGGGGCTCAGTGACACACAGGCTGCTGGAGACCTAGCTACTCCTCTTAAAAGGCCGGCACCACGAACTGAACTTACAAACTTCCATATCCTTGAGCTCCAGTGTTGGGCAAGAATCTGGGGGACCCAAACACATGTGAAGAGAAATGACAGTCTGGCATCGGGGCAGGAACTCTGGTGCAGGGGAGGGGCGGCTTTCTTCCAGATGGAGGTGCTCACAGTAGTCACTGCTCCGGTGCTGGGAGCTCCCTGGTTGCAGGGCTGACTGGCAGCATTTCTGTTTGCTCAGCCCTGGTGATCCCTTAGACCACGCCCCACCCAATTTACAACCTTAGGCAAGTTGTGCACAGCAGATATGCATATGAATGTCCTGTCCTCTCTCAGGCTAAAACCTGTCAAAAAAGCTGCAGCTGGGTCAGGGAGCCCCAAACCTATCAATAAAAGGCCCAAGACCCAGCACCAGCACCAGCCTGTCTTGCTTCACAGCTGGGCCTCATCTGGGCACTTCCAAACCTGATACCAAGAGGAGGAATCTGCAGATCTCTCTATAGCTCCTGCTGGGTGACCCCAAGCAGTGGCTGATTTCGCATCTCCCTGGAGATCCAAGAGCCAGTGTACCTGGTAGTCAGTGTCAGACCATACCAGATTACAATTCTTCACATCCATAAGCGACACACTCAAAGGGCAGACTCAGTGAGCACCAAAGCCCCACTGAAGCAAGTCCTACTCCATGAGGATGTCTCCTGCACATCAGCCCTCCACTGTAGTCACAGCCAATTGGCCTGGTGGTAAACTCCTCCCAGTGACACCAACAGCAATCAAGGCTCAATTACAACAAGACTGTGTACACAGCCCTAGTTGGTTTGGCTCATTGGAAAGGTCCCAGGTTTGATTCTGGTCAAGGGCACATGCCTGAGTTGTGGGCTCCATCCCCAGTGAGGAGCATGCAGGAGGCAGCCAATCAATGATTCTCTCTCATCATTGATGTTTCTATGTCTCTCTTCATCTCCCTTCCTCTCTGAAATCAATAAAAATATCTGCTGACTCATCTTCCTGGCACCTGGCAACACCCAGGCCTACAGCTGCCACACCTTCTCCTGGATCCTCCTTCAACATCAATTCCTGGGTCATCTATTCAGCTCTGTGACAAAGAGCACTACTTTATCAAGGTTGAAGGCAGTGAACACTGATACAGGTCCCAGTTATTTCTCATGGTCCCAACTCCTCTTTATGAATTCTAGCTCATCCTGCTCTCCCCCACTTTACATCCATCTTCTCCTTCAAGTTGCCTTCTATGCAGACTTCAAGTTTTAGCATCAGACATGAAGACAACAAGCTCAGGGAGACTATTTAACCAATGTCCACAGTTGCATATGAGGTCAAATCTCTGTAAAATTCCATAAACACACACACACACACACACACACACACACACACTTTGTATAGGACTCTTCCATAGCCCTCAAAGGGTCCCTAACATTGGGTTCTTAGGATTGTATATTTTTGTAAAGCTATAAAAATAAGCTATTTCAAATGTAGCCAACTTTTAATATTTTTAATTATAATTTGTTTTATCTTTCTAAATACATAATCATCTTTGTGCCAAATTTATATTTGTAATTTTATATTCATTTTCCTAATGAGGGTCTTCTAAATAGTATGTGTTTCAAAATCTGTGTCTGTCTCTACACTTACTAAGGTCAGTTCAGAGTTGATTTCCCTGAAAACAAACATAAAACCCTTTTGCAGCTGCAGGATGAAAAAATGTAAACTCCAAACAAATGGAGAAGGTTGGCAAGTCCTGAATTCTGCCCATAAGGCATATAAACATGAAGTGAATTCAGCCATTCAGTCTTCACTGTAGTCTGCATTCAGAAACTATCACTGTGAGATGGGGGGCTGTACTGGGAAATCAGGCTCGGTCTCCGAATATGCACACCCTCAACACGAAGAGGGATGGAATCGAGGGCCTGGGAGCTCAGGAAAGGGAGGGAGACTAATTAAGATTAGAAAATTTATCCAAATCTCTACAAGCATATTTCCTGGACCTGGACCCTCCTAAAGAATAGAAAAATTAATAACACTTAGAGAGATGTTCAGATCTTACTGGAAAGATTCATGGACGTGGGAACAAGACTATGTCTTGCTCAAGGAGAAGAATCTGATACTTCTGACTAGGCTTCTAAATCTAATGCCTCACATAAATGTGACAACAAACTCAGGGCCAGATGAGTTTTACTCAGAATGATCCATTGCTGGATAAAAAATAAAAAATAAAAAATAAAGAACATTTTGGGAAACACTTTATCACTGAGAATAGTTGGAAATAAAGTTTAACTTCTTAACCAAAACTTGCAATAACATGCATTCTATGGTCAAGTATTTTTCTAAGAACAAAAATTTTTATTTTTTTCATGTTTCTAAACTTTTGGTATAACTTTAAAGTGAAGAGTAAGTATGCATCATTCAGGGCCTTAATATACGGGAGGGGGGGCAAAAGTAAGTTTACAGCTGTGAGGACACAAACAGTTTATGCTTGTATTATAAATTATTGTATTATTTCCCATACAAATAACTGTAAACCTACTTTTGTCCCACTCTCTATAGACTTTTAAAACATCTTTTTTAAGTTTTTTAATATTGTAAAACCACATTCATCTCACATATGAAACAGGATGGATGAGTGGACAGAGGAATGGATGATGAACAGGTGGATAGATGAAGGGAAAGGGAGGAGGGATATCAATAGATGAAGAGTTGTTATTTTAAAGTGGCTGAGTTTGACCTGGGTGGATTAAAAAGAAAGAATTCTGATGAGGGAGAAAGGCTCTTTTCTTTAAGAGCAACACCATACTGAGCAAAATTGATTATGAAAAGTGAGGGTTTTAGGACCCAGCCTCTAAGACTGAGGTGTGGTGGGGGGCGAGGTGTGGAATGTGGGGGAAGAAGAATAGAAGTCTCCAAGATGGTGAAAGTTCAAGGTCAAAAGAGGAAGATGGCCGGTGAGAAATTCCCTACGATAGGGAATAGTATTAAACATCCATAAAAAGAGAATTTGAAATGATTCCCTTCCCTATGCTATAGCTATCCTATTTTTCTCTAACCTTCATTAAAAAAAAAAAATCTGTGATGCTCATGTTGCAAAAATGAAAAAAAAAAAGAGAGAATACTTATGGATGTGGACAACAGCATGGGGGTCAGGGGGTTGGAGGAAAGTAAAGGAGGATATAGGAGGGATAAAAGATGATGGAAGGAGACTTGGGGTGGTGAACACACAATACAGTGTACAGATGATATGTTATAGAATTGTGCACCTGAAACCTGTATAACTTTGTTAATCAGTGTCACCCCAATAAATTCAATAAAAAAGAAAGAAAAAGTCTGTGATGCTCATGTCAATGTCAGACAGCAGCTGCAGGAACTGAGAGCAATAGGAGTAGATGAGGCCACCAGAGAGGTAACTGAAAATCAACAGAGACCAGAAACCTGAACTATTGAAGAAACAAAAATAAGTCACTCCAGCTCAAGTCACCAATCCACCCTCCTGCTAATTCTCAGCTGTCTTGGGGAGCAGATTTATTTCTCACACTAAGGGGACTCAAGCCATTTTATTAGGAGAATAAACTAATAGGTTGATGCCTGAAGGCTTTTGGAATAAACAGGTGGCCAGCATCAGGCTTACATGTGTTGCAAAATAATAACCATTATAAACAACTAAACCAGACCACCTACATTTGTCCTATTTTTCCTGCATAAAATATCAGAAGGTCCAAACCACATTTTCAATTCCATTCATTGGAACTAGAAATTTTGCTCTAGTACCTTTTGGTCCTTATAAAATGCCATTGCACTCAGTAACTGAAAGCATCATACAGCAAACACTGCAATTTGTTGTTGTTTTTCCCTGCTGTAACATGAACAATGATGTTCGTATGTGGAATACACTGCCTTAGACATGCCCACATATCCTTATGCTTATAAGAGAAAATCTGATATAAAGGCAGATTGTCCCAAAAAACTGGCAGAAAAGCTGGATTTATTCATTTCCGTATCTGTCTACCTCTGAGGTGTAAGGGCATGGAAAGCACAAGCAGGAACAGAGCAGAAGAGACAGCTCTCCAGGAGGCTCTCAGAAGGCTGTGTGCCCCCACTGAGGACAAAGTGGCTTCTCCACCAGCCCCACAAGGAAATCGGTAACATGAAGGTTTCTCTGAGGACTTTGTTCCATCAGTTTTCTCTTCTCTCTCGAATATACTTTTAATCTGTATACACCCTGGTTCCTTCCTTCTAACCCAGGAGCTCCTAGCTACAGAGGCAATTAACTTGATGTGGTGCCCATGCAGCTTGTTAGCAATTATTTTTATACTGTTTGCATGAATTAGAGAATATCCAAGGGCTTTCTTACATTGTGATATGCTTTGTCAGCGAGAAAGCCTCGGTTTGTTACCTGGGAATTGTCTGCAGCTACCTATTTCAGTTACACGTGGAAAGCTGGGCAAAGCGTAAGGATAAGTGGGCATGTCTAAGGCAGTGTATTCCACATATGAACATCATTGTTCATGTTACAGCAGGGAAAAACAACAAAACACCACAACCTCAGAACTACTGTCTTACCCTACAACATACTCAAGTTTCTTCCATCTTATTAAAATAGCTGTTTTAAATTTTCTGAAAAACTACTAGATATAAAAGAAACAAAGCAACAAATAAATTTTAATTTGTGTAAACCTCTATATAAGACTGCAACCCAACAGGAAGCGAGCACTCTCAAATTTAAGGAGGGTTTATGTACAAAGGGACCATTTATGAAGATCCCAGTAGGGCATAGGAGATCCACAAGGAACAGTATAGTAACCTGGGGCTAATAGTAATGGACTTGTTACCATCTCTGAGCCCAAAGGAACAAGGGAAGGAGAAGTTACTAAAAGCCAGAAGGAGAGAGTCATGTGGCAGAGCACGTCTTGACAGAAGCAATGTAACCAGTCCAAGGTATTCCCCCGGGGAGGAAGCCAGAGGAATAAATACTTTAAACTATCTCCAAGTATGATGTTCATCAATGATCTCCTATTGGCTAAATCTAAGGAATAAACATTTTTCAGTTCTTTTCTTGCTTGACCTCTCTCCAGCATTTGACATGACTATTCCCTTCATCTTGAAAGTTTTTTCCTTTGATTTCTGAGACACTACTCTTTTCATGGTTTGACTTCTTCCTTCTCAGATTGCTCCTACTCTAGCTCCTTTTCAGATTTCTCCTCATCTGACTCCATAAATGATGGGTCCTCCGAAATCTATTATCAGCCTATCTTTTCTCCTCTGATGATCTCATTCATTTCTCCATCATCACTACCACCTCGTTTCCCCCTATGCCCATCAGTGCTTGACTTAATTTGAGCTCCTGAGAAAAGAATTTGCACACAATTCCTTTATTTTGGAGGTGACACCAGGAAATATCATTAGGAAAGCAGGGAAGTAAAACAGGGCAGAGAAGGGAATCAATAAAGTGAACATTATCAAGCAAGATATCACAATGGGCAAAAGCTGTCTTGCTGGGAACTCCAGGAAATGGTGTAAAAGACCCTCTAGAATGATCTCAGTCAAGGGGAAAATGACTGGAGTATTTATATACAACTCCTAAGAGTCACTGGATGAAGACTACTCCAAGGAGGGCATTAATTCTTCAGTGCTTCTAACCTTCCATGAACACAGGTAGAGCTACCTCTGAGGGTAGTTATTGGCAATGGAAAAGGGGCCACCAGGATACACTGAAATGGTAAAGGTATGTGGATGACAGCTTCTGCTACATTTCCAATTTTCTAGTCAAGACCTTTCTATACACATATGGTCCCAGATCCATACTTGGAACTCTACTATAGGACCTGCCTACAGGTCCCAACTCCCACTCCCACTCCTTTCATCCCTTTCTCCCTGATTATAGAGACTGGCATCACCATCCACCCAGCACTCCACATAAGATACCTACCAGTCATTTGTGTTTTGCCAATGTTTGCCAAACCTTATTGAACCAACCTCCTACACACCTCTTGTAGCTCTTTCCTCCCACCCCATTGTCTTAGTTTAGGTCCCATCATTTTTTGTCTGAACTATTGCAATAATCTCCTGATTGGCATTTCTATATTATTCTATACACACTTACATACCATGTAATTATCTTGCTTAAAATCCTCTTGGGGGCCTCACCATTACCTGAAGTCAAGATTCTAATTATTTAGTTGAGTGCTAAACAGAATTGGAATCATCTGTTCCCTCTCTTCATTCCTCTAAATACATTATATGTGCCTACCTCCACACATGTGTTGCATAGTTCTCTGCACATGGTAAAGTCCAGTATTTACATATATGTTTCCTTTTGCTATGTTTTTCCTTCTCCACATTACCTACCTGGTCAACTTCTCCTCCTATCAAACATCACTTTCTTTGCCATATTGTTCCAGACATCCCAGGAAGACAGACATCTCTTAGGCTATTCTCCTGTAATAGCAATTTCAGGGCAATAATCACATATCTGTTGGGTTGATAATAAAGGTATCCATGGGAACAGTGTAAACTCTTTACCAAAGATCAGAACACACCATAAGTAATGTAAAAATACAGAAACCAATTGACAAGTATAAAACTGTTTATGAGAATGCTCAACATTAGATATGAAGACTATAAATCCTTTTTTACGAGGTCCCTATTTCATTCAAGGAGTCTGCGTTACAAGCAGTCTCAGCTCTAGGAAGACACTATGATGGCTCAGTAAGGTTTTTTTAAACCAGAATTAGATGATGATGATAATGAAGAAGAATAAGGAGGAGGAGGAGGAGGAGGGGGAGGAGGAGGAGGGGGAGGAGGAGGAGGGGGAGGAGGAGGAGGGGGAGGAGGGGGAGGGGGAGGAGGGGGAGGGGGAGGAGGGGGAGGGGGGGGGGGGGGAGGGGGAGGAGGAGGAGGGGGAGGAGGAGAGGCAGCAGCAGCAGCACTTCAGTGGATTTTTCATAAATTATTTTACTATTAAAAAACATAATCGAATCTGATTAACACTCCTGCCCTTCAGCCCTTTAAGGTTGCTGGCTGCTAATTGACCTCTGCCATTCCAGAATCCCAGCATCCCTACTGAGACTAAGGATTCCACTTCTAGGATAGTATCTCCTACCTTCCCCTATAGCCCACAGAGGCAGCCACTACAGTGCTTCAAAAATGCCGATGCTGGGGAAATGTAGTTCGGCCACGCCGCCCTCCGCGCCTCCGGTAATGGCTGCTTCCTGGAAGGCGCTGTCACGTGGAACCTCTTAGCCTCCGCATTCCGAACGCCAGGAAGGGGGTGTTTCAAGTCCCGTAGAGTTACACAGATACGATTCTTTGAAACCTTCAGCTCTCAAGATCCAGCCATCTCAAGGTCCCAACATCATGACCTCGGTTTCAGCACAGCTGTTCATGGTCCTCCTTTCGCTGCTCTTGGTGCTGCCTGCTGTTGAAGCAGTAGAAGCTGGAGATGCAATCGCTCTTTTCTTAGGTGTGGTTCTCTGCATTACAGGCATCTGTGCTTGTTTGGGGGTATATGCCCGAAAGAGAAATGGAGAGGTGTGACTTGAAGGGCCTCCTGAATCAAGCCTTGCCCTGAAAACATTTGAGCTATTCCCATTAAAAACTGAGCTTTGGTGTCTGAAAGTTCCAAAGAAACAGTACATAGGGTAATTTTTCCCTGAAAACATTTGAGCTATTCGGGTTAAAAACTGAGCTTTGGTGTCTGAAAGTTCCCAAGAAACAGTACATAGGGTAATTTTACATTCTTAAGTTTCCCTATAAATGGGAATAAATTGATATATGTTAAATAGAAAAAAATTCTTTTTCACAACAATTAATGCAATGAAAAATGCAGTCTATAATTTATTTGCTAGTTAGAAAGAGGGTCAAAGAAGTAAGATGGCTGAAATTTGCATAAGTAATATCTAATAATCTCAAAAATTCTCAAAGCACATGAAATTGGAAGAAGGAAACTCTTGCCAGAATCCTAGGAAGTAGCCACTATTCAGTTGTAATTACTGCCTCCTGCATTGTTGAGGAGTCTTTTCTCTATGTTTTTTTATATTTTTGTTTTGTTATCTCCCACGTTAATATTGTACTTAGATATTAGATATTAAATATAGTCAGTCAAAACTTAAAACTTTTATTTCTTGGGGGGGGGAAGTAGTTAAAACTGTGTTAGTGTATCTGACATTGAAATGGAGAAAAGATTTAATGTAAAAAAATACTTTGTATTGACATTAAAATAGGGAAGAGATTGAATGTAAAAAAATAAAGCCTTTATATTAAATAGCTACCAAAAAAAAAAAATGCCGATGCTATGTTCCCAATGTATTAAACAGTGTTATGACAAAAAGGAATGTTTTCTAGGCCTTCACAGAGGAAAATAATTATGTAGGGGAGAGTATGATAAATTTATTCCTACATCCCAATTTTCTAAGTTATTAAATTTATTTTATTTCTCTATATCATGCTAAGGGATTTCTGGTATCAACTTCATTTAGTGTATGCCACTGTTGAGTCCAAATTTTAATCAACTGAAATAATTGTTAAAAATATTCCCAGTTGTTCAAATCAGCACATTTATTCTAAAATCTAGTAAGAAAAACTATCTCAAAAAAAATTCAGCCCAATCTAAAATTATACACCTCACTCTCTGAGTTAGCACCTTCAGAATCCATTCCCACATATATTCCCCCAAGTCTTTTGCTGCATAAATTAGCAAACCCTTGCAATTTTATTTTCTCAGATTTGACTTTGCAATTGGTTCCCTGGGATATGCTAGAACATGACTCTACTTGCCTAGAGGCATTGAAGAAAAATGGCACACACTAGCCAAGTAACTACCTCTGATGAGGCCCTTCGCAGAGTTTTCAAGCAAGGCGGGAATAGACTCTTCTCTCGGGGGCTACTTCTGCTAGCAAGAAAACCTCAGTGGAGTTTGGAGGGTCAACCTCCTTAAAGTCATCTAAATTCTCCCAAAAGTTACCATTCTTATTTCAAGGTTCCTCTCTTTTGTAATCAATGCTCTCGTGTTCATATAAGAGGCCTGGCAAGCTATGAATTCTACCTGCAATGCAGTTTACCAATTTGCAGGATCAGACTTTGGTCTGATTTTCAACTGTCAGCCCCTTGACAAGAGATGAGATCCTTATAAATCAGTCACAGAAACTCCCCATATTTTTCACCTTGAGCTGCAAATTAAAAATCCTCAGCTATTATTTTCTTTCTGTAAGCCTTCCAGCCCAGATAGAAAGAGCCAGATTTCCCTCAGGGTATCACCCATACCTGGGATGATTTTATATCCAACTTGTGTGGCACCATCCTGTTTATGTATCTTATCTTGCAATTGTTGACACTCCCTTTCACTTTCAAAAGTGACCCCCTATTTGAACAGTAGATTATGTTTACTCTTCATGGGCCTATAACCTAACACAGCAGCCATCTGTACCACCATTGGACCATCAAGGCGACCACAGTGCAAATCTATTTCATTAAGGAATGGTATAGGCTATCAATTTTCTATTCTCTAATGCTAACAGAATCCTCACTGGTTTTAAGTCAAACAGAGTCAGATAATCCCAGATTCCCATTTTCTTGAAGGTCTATTCCCTACAATCATCTTTTGTACTAATAAGTACATAAATCAAGACTCTTGGTTGTAGACTACACAATCTATTAAAACAGAATTAAATTCTGTTATTAAAACAGAAAGGAATCCACCATACAGTTTTGGAAGCTTACAGAATTCTGAGAGGGCTAGAACCAAACCTATATTCACAATCAAGAATGCAGCAAGAAGAAAGTCCAACATGAGACTGTTCTATCAGAAATCCCACAGCCATTGTCATTTGCTACTTGAGACTAGATTACCCATCTGTACAACTGCCCTGAAGATCCAATTTCCCTGTGCCTGACATCACCCTCCTCCCCCCTCCCTCACCCCACCGCTGCTTCCCACGTTGTTCCTATCTGCATTCTACGTTTTGTGCGAGGATATCAGTTGAAGCAAGGTCATGTATAGAAACCTTGTTAGGGAAATGCAATGTACCTTTTATAGTTAAGATATCTTTAACACAGAAGGCCTATTAGAGAGGTTTTGGTGAAGATGCAGAGTGAGCCAATCTCCAGTATCTGCTAAGAACTGAAAAAGATTATGGGGAAATCCATATGGAAGAAAATGGGAGACAGAAGATTAGTGGTGGCTACAGATTTCCTATTAAAGAAGAGTGTAGGGGATACTATCTCATTGGAAGTGGGTTCAGGGGATTTGCCTTGAAGCTGTGTTTGCCTAGCAAATACACTGTTCTTACTTAGCTCAGTTGTTTGTTTCAAGTGGCACCCAGGGGAGCTAATGGAGGTCTAAATCAGACAAGTAGGGTGAACCTTCACATCACAACCAGATAGAAAAGGTAAAAATGCTCCCAGGATTACTACCCTTACTTCACAGATTGAACTGGGCTTCCTCTGAATAGCAAAATAAGTGACAAGAAAACCTTTGAACCCGGCTGGTGTGACTCAGTGGCTGAGAATCAACCTATGAACCAGGAGGTCATGGTTTGATTTCTGGTCAGGGCACATGCCCAAGTTGTGTGCGGGCTTGATCCCCAGTAGGGGACATGCAGGAGGCAGCTGATCAATGATTCTCTCATCATTGATGTTTCTCTCTCCCACTCCCTTCCTCTCTGAAATCAATAAAAATACATATATTTTTCAAAGTTTAATTTCTTAAAAAAAAAAAAAAGAAAGAAAACTCTTGAATAAAGTGATCTACTATACTGATAGGAGTCCCACTAAACAGTTCTATGAATGAGAAAAAAAGACTAGTTCTTAAAACAAAATCGTGACATAATTTATGAAAAATGCAAACTATGCTACAAAGTATTTTAAATTCAGATCTTCCAGATAACCTTGGATTTATTATTTCTACACTTATCACATCCAAACTGGCACAGGCAAGAAGGAACAAGTGTTTTCCCTTCTCTATATTGCATTGGTGTGTTTTTTTGTGTTTTTTTCATCCCCCTAACTTCAAACATCCACTTGCTTTCAAGGTAGCTTTGGGGCAATGAACCATCATATTTATCTTTGTAGGATTCCTGACAATTCCTTTTCATTGCCCCAAGTTTACTTCAGTAGGTGAGTGGATACTTATGTATTTTTTACATGTATTTACTTTTTTTAAAATCAAGCCATTTGGTGAAAACTGTGCATCAGAAGTCCAACAACACAGAATAGAAACAACTCTTCTAAGCCCCCTGTGGACTTCGTAGGAGAGGATGCCTGGCTACTACACGTACATTTTGCAGATCTGTTGGGTTCTCAGTTCATAGCTTTCAACTCCTTGGCTCCTCAGCAGCTCCTTCTCTTCTGCTGCATCTGGAGCTTTCAGCTGGGGGAAGTGAGCCGGAGAGGTGATGAAATCGTAGTGCCTGTCCAGATGCCGCAGGTAGATGAGCATGTGTAGGGTGTAGGCCAGAACCAGCAACAGTATCAAGGACATGGCCAGGCCAATCAGAATAGCTGGTGAGAAGGGAGAGGCACAGTCTCGGGCCTTGGCAAACTGTGCCCCATTCATGGTAAAGCCTTGGATCTGTCAGGAGAAAGAGAAGACACCCCAGCTATTTTGGCTCAGTAGATAAAGCGTCAGCCTGTGGACTGGAGGTTCCAGGGTTCAATTCTGGTCAAGGACACAAGCCCGGATTTCGGGCTCGATTCCCAGTAGGGGATGTGTAGGAGGCAGCTGATCAATGATTCTCTCTCATCATTGATGTTTCTATCTCCATTTCCCTCCCTTTTCTCTGAAATCAATAAAAATACATTTTAAAAAAAGAAAAGAAAAAGAAGAGCTGAAATGACAAATTCTCTCCTAAGATATATTTCCCAGTCAGGCTGGGGTTCTGGACCTCTAATTAGCCCCATATTTATGAAATAATTTAAGCCCATTATCTAACAAGTATGAGTGTGCTTACAGGACAGTGAAACTGACTTTTAAATCAAGACTGACCCAGAAACTCCTCTAGGATGTATGACTGCCATAATTAAGAAGCTCATGAAATTCAAGGCTCTGAAATAAAACCTTTATTCCAAGGATCTAAAATAAAACTTCTTTTAATCAGACTCTAAGAAATGTTCTCATTCATGTAAAACCACAACTGCTGTAGTGTCTCTAAAATTCAAACACAGTCAAATTTTATGTTTTAGTATAAATTTCACAAAGAATTTTAAGTCTTAGTTCGTCTACCTTTGATTCTGTTGATAGAAATTAGACAGGAAGACTCTTTTAAGGGAAGATAACATGATTTCCAATGACATAAAACAGAAAATAATAAAAGCTAACAGTTATTTAAGGTTTAATGCTGCCTTAACTCACTTAATATTTACAGGAGCCTGTGAGTACATTATTATCCTAGTCCTATTTTATGGATGAGGAGACTGAGGCACAGAAAAGCTAAGTAACTTGCTCAGTCACACAGCATTATGTATAGTAAAGGTATAATTCAAACCTAGGCAGTCTGGCTTCAGAGTCACTTCCTAGCTTACTACCCCATAACTCCTGGTGTGGTCTGTCTTTTCTCCCTCCCATCACTACCTCTCCCTCTTTATCTGTTGTGCCCTACCGACTTGGTACTGTTTCTGGAAGAGCTGTATAGCAGTCCTTCCTTGCATCCTACCCAGAGAATAGAAAGGAAAGCTTCCCCAAATGCACAATGAAGTGGTTTAATTAGTTGGAACAAGGAGAGCTCAAATCAACAACTGGCCCTGACATCCAAATACTATCACAATGAAAGAAACAAGGCTGCAGAGCAACTACTCTGAAGGAAGCAATCTTTTGTGGAAGGCAGCCCCACAGGCAGCTGGCTCTTAGAACGTAACGCTGCACTGTGTCACTTCACTCAGTCACCTAGTTAACTTTAAAGAAGTACATCAGGAAATCAAATTATCCATGAGTGCTTTACTGAGAATTCATTTTTATGATTTAAGTGGGCACGGTAGCATTTTTCCATGCTAAAGTGATTGTAACCACTCATCATGCCACAGACCTTAGGGGCCTTGCTCATCCAATTGTCTGTGCTCTAGATTGAACCCAAAACAGCTTCTGAAGGAGAGTTTTGGCCCGGCTTCTGCGACCCTTGGCCTGCCCCCTCAATGAAGAGGTAAAGTGGCCAGTCTCCAGATCAATGCCTGAAGTCAAGCTCCTCAATTACAAATGATGAACTCACTGACGCTGCAACTCTAGCCCAAGAGAATGTCCTCACACTGACTGCCATGTCATTCTTAACAAGACTTGGTTGAATCAAACAGTATCTACAGAGACTGCCTGAAAGATATGTTCTCCATCCATTTTCTGGACTGGAGATTGCTGTGTTCACACCAAGGCTGCTGTCCAAAATGTTGGCACGTATTTATTGTACAGCACCAGGGATGGACGTACTCCTCACACACACACTTTTAGTAGTCTTATGAACCCCACAAGCACGTAACTGGGTGAGTCTTTCTTATTCTGGCTGCTCCAAAGCTTCAGGATCAAATGACTGAGCCTTCTCTAGCCAGGGCGCACAGATGGTCTTGTGGTTCTATGTACCAACCTCACCAGATCTAACTGATCTTTTCTTCCTTTGGTTTTCTTAACCTTCATGGCTTTGCCTATTTTGCAAAGTTCTGTTTATTATAGTATGTGTATGAGTCATCTTAAGTCCTTTCTGGAACAAGGTGGAGGCATAAATCTGTCACTTCTTCCCAGCTGGTGTGGTTCAGTGGTTGAGTATCGACTTATGAACAAGAGGTCATGGTTTGAGTCGATATCCGGTCAGGGCACATGCCCGGGTTGTGGGCTCAATCCCCAGTGTGGGCATGCAGGAAGCAGCTGATCAATGATTCTCTCTCATCATTAATGTTTCTATCTCTCTCTCCCTCTCCTTTCCTCTCTGAAATCAATAAAAATATATTTTTGTGGTAATAAGCACTTGAGGGAAACCAAGATGGCGGCATAGGTTAACGCCGGAGATCGCTGCCTCAAACAACCACTTCAGAGATATAACTAAAGGACAGAAAGTACATCACCCAGAACCACGGGAAGGCTGGCTGAGTGGAAATTCTACAACTAGGAGGAAAGAGAATATCATACCCAGACTCAGAGGAGGCGCAGTGCTGAAGTGAAATACTCAGATCCCCGGGGACCCGCCCCGCCCAAGCCCTGCACAGAACCATTTGCCGGATAGCCTCAGGCAAACGCTAGATTAGCACCGCCCTAGAGATCCAGCACAGAAGCCCTCCCACTACAGACACAGCAGACTCTCATAGCCAGTTAGCCTGGAGGTCAAATCACCCCCGGTATTGCCGACATCAATCAAGGCTTAAAGGCAACAAGACTGCAGACAAAGACCACTAGGGGGTGCACCAAGAAAGCATAAAAAATGCGGAGACAAAGAAACAGGACAAAACTGTCAATGGAGGATATTGAGTTCAGAACCACACTTTTAAGGTCTCTTAAGAACTGTCTAGAAGCTGCCGATAAACTTAGTAAGGCCCTCGAAAAGACTGGTGAGACCGCCGATAAATGTAGTGAGATCCTCAAGAAATCTAATGAGACCCTCGATGTTGTGATAAAGAACCAACTAGAAATTAAGCAGACACTGACTGAAATAAAGAATATTATACAGACTCCCAACAGCAGACCAGAGGAGAGCAAGAATCAAGTCAAAGATTCGAAATGCGAAGAAGCAAAAAACACCCAACTGGAAAAGCAAAATGAAAAAAGAATCCGAAAATATGAAGATAGTGTAAGGAGCCTCTGGGACAGCTTCAAGCGCACCAACATCAGAATTATAGGGGTGCCAGAGGATGAGAGAGAGCAAGATATTGAAAACCTATTTAAAGAAATAATGACAGAAAACTTCCCCCACCTGGTGAAAGAAATAGACCTACAGGTCCAGGAAGCGCAGAGAACCCCAAACAAAAGGAATCCAAAGAGGACCACACCAAGACACATCATCATTAAAATGCCAAGAGCAAAAGACAAAGAGAGAATCTTAAAAGCAGCAAGAGAAAGAAACCCAGTTACCTACAAGGGAATACCCATACGACTGTCAGCTGATTTCTCAACAGAAACTTTGCAGGCCAGAAGGGAATGGCAAGAAATATTCAAAGTGATGAATACCAAGAACCTACAACCAAGATTACTTTATCCAGCAAAGCTATCATTCAGAACGGAAGGTCAGATAAAGAGCTTCACAGATAAGGAAAAGCTAAAGGAGTTCATCACCACCAAACCAGTATTATATGAAATGCTGAAAGGTATCCTTTAAGAAGAGGAAGAAGAAAAAAAAGGTAAAGATACAAATTATGAACAACAAATATGCATCTATCAACAAGTGAATCTAAGAATCAAGTGAATAAATAATCTGGTGATCATAATAGAATCAGGGACATAGAAAGGGAATGGACTGACTATTCTTGGGGGGGAAAGGGGTGTGGGAGATGCGGGAAGAGACTGGACAAAAATCGTGCACCTATGGAAGAGGACAGTGGGTGGGGAGTGAGGGCGGAGGGTGGGGCGGGAGCTGGGAGGAGGGGAGTTATGGGGGGGAAAAAAAGAGGAACAAATGTAATAATCTGAACAATAAAGATTTAATTAAAAAAATATATATATATATTTTTGTAAAAATCAGTCACTTCCTCTGTTCTAATTAGGTGAAACTGTGTGTGTTATTCCTTGTTTTCATTATTACACCTCATTGCCCTTTCTGCCTGCTCCTCTTTTAAAGGGACAAGATATATATACTGTGTGTGTGTATATATATATATATATTTTAAATAGATTAAGCATATGTTTAATATGTACTAAAGTGTCTTTAAGCCAAACAGTACAGAATTCAAATTCTGTCTCTACCATTTACCAGTTATGTCATTTTGAAAAATGATGCAAATCAGTGCTCCAGTCACCTCATTGGAAAAATAACTGCAACAGGCTGACACACAGATGGGACTCGTAAGTAGTATTGTTAATCCACGCCTGACACAGTCCTGGTGTTGCTACATATATTAGGCCATGAATTCTTTATACCCATAAAGACAGATCTGAAATTGAGAAGGTGAAGTAACTTGCCCAGGTGGCTGAGAAGTAATTGGAAACCAGGACTGTCAGGCTCCAAAATGCAAGTTCCTTCCCTATGCCAAATCGCCTCTCATCAACACCATACCTCTCCAAGCTGGGGGGAGGGGGTAAATATATATGTGAAAGATTGGAAAAGGGACAACCCTGCCTGCTACTTCGAGTTGCAAGAACAAGTTAAAGCTTTTTTCACAGGTAAACAGGACAAAAGAAGTTGACAGACATCTCTGAGCCTGAGATCCTGGTGGTGAAAAGGAACCTCTTATGCCCCCATGCCTTTCCCCAAATACTTTCAAGAGGATCTCTGAGATATTTTTGACTCCCTGGCTGACAGCTCCATTCCTACGCTAACTGCCAAAGCTGTCACTCACACTATAGATATACTTCTTATCTGCCCTGATAGGATCACTGCTCCACTCCCTGAAGGAAATAAAATAATTGTCTGGTAATTCCTTTCCCTAGAAGGGCTTCTCACTCCAGGAAGTGTCAGTGACTGGGCTTTGGGCCACAGCCTCACTAGGGCTTAGATTGCTGGCATTCCTCACTGATAATCTGTTAGTGAATGGATAAACCTAAATGTAAAATCAAGAGGAATGAGGAGTATGCAGGGAGAGGAAAGACTATCCTATTCCATTTCACACTTTAGACTTGGAGGATAAAGAAAAAGAAATACTATTTTAAACGTATCCACTCCTCTTTTTCCCTTGAACACCTATGTTTCTATGTCAGGTGTTTTCAAACAAAAATGAGTTTCTCTGGCACAAAACACACAGGAGCATGTATAATAGTTTATTACCTGGAAATCAATGAAAGTGACCTCCCACAGGCTTGACATATCATCCATGTCGTTGGGCAGCAAGAGGGCATCATACTGCTGCTGGCTGCTGACGTGCTGGCAGTGGTAGGAATAACTTGACGGAGCATATATGCCAGTTGCATTAAAAGTTACTTGGATTGAATTATTAAAAATAATCTCAACTCGGTGCAAACTAAACCAGCTCTGCAGAGAAAACTTGTTGTAATTGGTAAGAGTGAATCTGAAAACAAATATAAAACAGTATTACCCCCAAAGCACTTTTACACTTGCTGACAAAGAACATCATCTATAAACAGAGCAATCTCGCCCTCTTTTGTCAGATAGAAGAAGTGGCTCAAAGAGAGTCTGGCATGGTTCTGAACAAGAGCTTCCTGCTGGGTGGGAATGAAAGCAAAAGACCAGGCAGCCCCCCAGATTGTAGCAATACAATTCCTACAAAAGGAAAAACACAAAAATATTGGCTTTTTTCTGTTTTGGAATTAACACTTGATTTTATTATTGCTAAAAACATTGAGAAAAACTTAAGTGGACATCAATATAGAATTAGCTAAAGAAATAATGATCAAAATTAACAGTAATGGCTCTTTGTGTTGAGTACTCTATGTTTTTCATATACATCTTATTTCATCTCCACTACAACAATAAAGATAGATAATATTGTTATCCTCATTTCACAGATGAGGAATCTAAGACACAGAGGGGTTAAATATATAACTTGTGCAAGTTCACTCGGAGAGTAAGTATTGGAGCTGGGCATTGAATTCAATCTGCAGACAAGAGCCCTGATTCTTAGCTATTGTAGAATTGCATATTCTCCAGCCATAAACACATTATAATGTACATTTGCTGTGATCATTTTTCACATAAAAAAATACATGATCAAAATGTTAACGGTGATTATAAATTGTGGTTGAATTATGGGTGACTTTTATCTTCTATATCTCAATATTTTCTGAATTTTCTGTTATCAATGGACATGTATTATTACCTTGTCTTAGCTTGGGCTCCTACAGAAGCAGACCCTGAGACAAGAATATAAATACAAGAAGTATTTTTGGAAGGTGGTCCAAAATGAATTTGGTAATTTAGTCATTCAAAAGATGTAGGACGGAGAGAAGAGAAATAAAAAAAAGAATGGAAGGCAGCCAAAAGGACACATTATCAAGCGAGTTTCCACTGTGGGCAATGGGCCTAATGCCTATGGGGAACCCTAGGATGCCGGGCTCCAAAGGGGAACACATGCTTGTGAGTTATCACCAGAAGGTGAGGGAGCTGGGATATTTCTACACCTGTCAGTCACTGGCTGAGGATTTCTGGGGTAGGGAGGGGAGGCGGTGGGTCTGATTGGCCAGAGAAAACTTTCAGACAAAGAAAGATTGGCAATTGAAAGTAGAGCTGGTGGACGATAGTGCTCTCAAATGGAAACACCAAGGGGATATGGATGGGGTATTGACAGTGTCTGCCATATATCTTTATCATCAGGAAAAAAAAGTCAGAAAGCTATATTTTGGGGGGGGAGGGGGAGAAGTATGATTTTAATAAAAGAATATTCATTTCTATATCAAATAGATATGTATATGTGTTTAGATATGTTGTGAGATTCTATTTTTCTCATAAAGTTTCTCTGAAAGGTAGTGGCATGCATTACCTCAATATGGGCAGTGAAACATTGGTGCTCCATTATATGCAGACAAGTGTTCTGAGGAGAGAGCTTTCCAAAGTTGAAGGTGGTAAACACTAGGTGAATCAAAGTCACCAAGCACAACCATCTTCCTAAGGAGCTTGTCTTCACAGAACCTTCATATACAAACTTAGCCCTGGCCGGGTGGCTCAGTTGACTAGAATATCGTCTCATACCCCAAAAAGGTGTGGGTTCGAATCCTGGTCAGGTATATACCTAGGTTGTGGGTTTGATACCCGCTCAAGGTGCATATGAGAGGCAACTGGTGGGTGTTTCCCTCTCACATCGATGTTTCTCTCTCTCCCTTACTCTTTCTCTATAATCAATAAAAACATATCCTCGGGTGAGAATAAAAAATATTATTTAAATACAAATTTACACTGTGAGTCTCCAATAGGTGCACATGGTGTGCAGTCTTTCTCAAACATGTCTGACCAAAGAATGCCTCTTCTGAGAAATCTTACATTTTCACAGACCAGGAGTAGTTCATAGAACACAGATCTGGGCAGGCTGCTCCTAACAAGTTCTGCTGGTTTTGCAAGTAATGTTAAAGACAAAGCCACTACCTCCACTGAAAGCCTGGTCTTACAGGAAGGGGAACGTTATCCTATATAATAAAAGGGTAATATGCAAATTCACCCTAATGGCAGAACGACCAGAACGACCACTGGACCAGTCACCATGGGGCGCACTGACCACCTCTTGGTCTCTTTCCCCGGCTGGCAGGCTCCAATCACCTGATGGCCACCCACTGTGGGGGCGGGGCCAGCGAGCCGGTGGGAATAGCCAACCTCTGGGTCCCTTCCCCTGGCCGTCAAGCACCGATCACCCAATGGCAAATGGGGAACTGGGGGTGGGTGGTGGCGGGGGTGGGGCTGGCTGCGGGCAGCTGGGTAGGATGGCCTTGATTGCAGGCCAGGCCTAGGGACCGTACCCGCACATGAATTTCATGTGCCAGGTCTCTAGTATTTTTATAAGGAAAAAATGCAATCCCTTAAAATTGCTGCCCTCTCCCCTTCTTTAGAACAGTTCCCAACTGCTTAGATAAATCACTTTTGGCAGCTATATCCTTCCATACATAAACACAGAAAAACGTAGGCCTGTGCCAACTGTCCACTGGGGGATTCAGCTAACAGACACTTTTTCATTATCATTAAATGATGTGTGATTCACTGTAAAGAGCCATACAGAAAATAACTTCAAACCGGAGCCTTAGCTCTTGGAGTTTTAAATATATTTTATTCTCTGCTCAGGTGAAAATGGTTACACATTCTCACGTTCATGTGTTCATGTGTTCTCTAGGTCCCTAAATGAGGAAACTACAGATGCTTTAGTAAAAACTAAAGAAAGCATGACTATAAGATCGCATCACAGAACACCACCGGCTTTTCAGGGTAATTAGGTAGCTGTGACATTTCACATGTCACTGCTTAGCACAGAGCAGGCCCTTGGTACTTACATGTTGAATGAATAAATTATATGGAGCTAACTTGAAGTGCTGAACCTATAGAACTCCAAAGTGGTATCCATACCTACCTTATCTCAAGACCTTTGGGATTTTCAGCATCGTCAAATTTCAGAGACAACCTAAGAAAACAGAAACAATATAGCGCTTCACACTATACTAGAAAATCACCTCAAATCATAGACCTAAATGTAACAACTAAAACTAAAAATCTTTTGTAGGAAAAGCATAGAAGAACATTTTTGCAAATTTGGATAGACAATGGTTTCTTGAAAAAACACAAAAGTATGAACCATAAAAAAAATCAATAGTTGTACTTTATTACATTCAATAACTTTGCTCTTCAAAAGACATCATTAGGAAGAAAAAAAAACAAGCCAAAGAATGGGAGAAAATATTCACAACACATACACATAAAGAATTTGTATCCGGAATACAATAAATAACATTAACAACTCAACAATAATAAGACAACCTATGCACTAAAAAAGGGGCTCTATGGAAAGTAATCTCACAGGGTAATCTGATCATAAATTCCTAACTGGGCCAGTCAAGGTGGGCAGTCATGCCCTGGGCATATAACTTGTTAGTAAAAGGTTTATCTTTGCCTTAAGTAAGCCCTGTCCATTGTTTCTGTGCATCTAGATCAGTGGTTGGCAAACTGCGACTCGCGAGCCACATGTGGCTCTTTGGCCCCTTGAGTGTGGCTCTTCCACAAAATACCACATGTGGGCACGCACGTACAGTGCGATTGAAACTTCGTGGCCCATGCGCAGAAGTCAGTATTTTGTGGAAAAGCCACACTCAAGGGACCAAAGAGCCACATGTGGCTCGCGAGCCACAGTTTGCAGACCACTGATCTAGGTTAATACAACTTTGAAATAAGTGTAACCATCCTCAAGAGAACGCACAATCTTATTAAATACTAGAGGCCCGGTGCATGAAATTCGTGCACAGGTGCTGTCCCTAGTCCCAGCCAGTGATCAAAGCGTAAGCATCTGGTGTGGAAGGGCAGGTCACAGCTGACCTCTGAGCCCTGGGCAGCACCTGGGCCCCCAGGCCCCTGCATGCCCCACTCCGCCTGAGTCACAGTGCCTGAGTCCCCACATGGAGATGCAGTGAGCGTGGCCGAATGCCATGGGCGAGGGTGCAACATGGGCCTCTGGGCTGCCCAGCAGCACCGCACACAAGTGGGTGGGCAGCGCACTCTCTCCTGGCTGTCCTCACAGACCGGCTCCTGCGCAAACCCACAGGGAGCCCTACTGGCCCCTGTGGTCCCGGCAGCTGCAGCCTGGTTCACCCAGAAGAGGCCATGTGGATGTGGGATGGGCTCCTCACAGGCACCCAGCACCTGAGCAAGGGGGCTTCCCCGGTGTGTGAGTCCTGGTGTCCCTGGGGAGGGTAGCAGAGGGAGTGAGAGCGAGCTCAGCAGACACTCCACATTCTCACCACACCTCTGTCCCTGTCACCCCCCTTCCAGGTAGCCAATGAGAGGTCGCAGCGTGTCACCAACACCTGCCATGTTCCGCGCTGCCCTCTGATGGTCAGTGCACATCATAGCAAGCAGTCAAACTCCCAGTCTCTCAGTTGAATGACCGCCCAAGGGGACAATTTGCATATTAGGCTTTTATTATATAGGATTCTGTAATTCAATCACCACTTTGCTTTTTCCCCCCACTTCCTTGGAACTTTCCTTACTTTCCCTCAATTTCAAATGCTTCAAAGAAGCTGCAAAGCTGTTATTTTGTGGAGCATTCAAGATCTTGTTCCCCAGCTTATGTTTCAAATTAGCTCAAGTAAACTGTCATCAAAATTCTTTACAGGTTTAGACATTTGTTATACTGACAAAACCTAACTTAAAAATGGTCAAAAGACAGGCACTTCATAAAGGAAGATATACAAATGGCAGTAAGTACATGAAAGGATGCTAAGCATCATTAGTCATCAGGAAAATATAAAATAAACCCACTATAAGATACCATGGTGCAGTAATAAGAATGACTCAAACTTTTTAAAAATATCTACTCTTCAGGGGTTTTTGGGGTTTTTTTGTTTGTTTTCTACTCTTCAGTTTTTAATATCTATATTTATTCACATTTTCCTGAAAGTTAACTTGAGATTTCCTAGAGCAGAGACAAATTATTACTTACTCATAACAATAACCACATTGGTTCCCTTTTAACCCAGTTCTTCCCCCTGACCACATGCTGAGACCCAGATATCACCCTACACATGTTGGGATTGGTAATGCAGGTGAGGAGCACCAGAATTATTGAGACAGGCTAGTAAGCCAGGACAAGCGGAACAGGGAAACTGAGACAGACAGGCAGTTAAACAGCCACGCAGTTTACAGCCATCTAGTAAATAACCAAATCCTATCTTCCCTAACCAAGGACACTTAAGAGTAAATGGTTTGCACTTCTCCCCAACCAGAGGGTAAATAGCTTAAATCATCCTACTCAGGGAGATAAATAACAAAAATCCAATTAGTGCCATTTGTGCCAAGCACACCTAAGAACTGATGAAGTCAGGGGAGTAAATCCCATTCTGCTGCATCAGCATAAAGCTGATGAATATTCTATTGAGATCCTCCCCAAAACTCCCAGGCTTTAAAACCCTCGAGAGGAAGGACCCCAGCATGCTCTCCCTCCCAGGGTCATGCCCAAGCCTCTCTCACCTCTCAGGCATGCATCTCCTAAATTCTAAGGGTCTTGCAACCAGGGGAGCACTGGGCAGCTGCAGCTCATCCCAGGCTAACCCCCTGAACCTGTCTCCAAGGCCTCCTTTACTCTGACTTCTCAGTGAACCAAAGCAGTCCTGCCTGTTGCTTCTTCTATCCTAAGACCTCCCTTGTTTCACTGTCCCAGCTTTATTGAAAGTACTCTCAAAATCACCTGGACTCATATTGTGAAATCTTTCCTGCACAAAATCAAGAACCCCCACATTGCTGGCCAGCCTGCGGCAAACATGCTCTGGGCCTGGTTCCTGTCCCGTAACATTAGAATCTGGGAGTTTACATAGGAGAGCAGCAGCAGTCCCGCAGCACCTCCTGAGAGAGGAGAGACACATCTGCTTCCTTGGTGCCAAAAATGTTCTTTGGGAAGAGAGAAGGGAAGAATCCTGGGTATCTGCCACAGAATGTAAGCAGGTGAGTTTCATTAATCTTTGGATGAGAGCAAATAGTTCACCATAAAAAAGACAAATGGGCCCTGAACGGTTTGGCTCAGTGGATAGAACATGGGCCTTCAGCCTGAAGGCTCCCAGGTTCGATTCTGGTCAAAGGCATGTACCTTGGTTGCAGGCTGGATCCCCAGTAGGGGGCGTGCAGGAGGCAGCTGATCGATGTTTCTTTCATCGATGTTTCTAACTCTCTATTCCTCTCCCCCTCCTCTCTGTAAAATCAATAAAATATACTTTAGGAGGGAAAAAAAGACAAATGCTGCCCTGGCCAGTGTGGCTCAGTGGGTTGTGTGTCCATCGTCCATGCACAGAAAGGTTGCCATTCAATTCCTGGTCAGGGTGCATGCCTGGGTTGTGGACTTGATCCCTGGTAGGGAGCGTGTCGGAGGCAGCCAATTGATGTTTCGCTCTCATAGCAATGTTTCTCTCTCTCTCCCCCACCCTTCCTTTCTCTCAAAAAAAAAAAAAAAATCAATTATAAAAAGGGACAAATGACTGCAGGTCCAAAACCATGGTATGTAAATGTATGTCTCCAAGGGGAAGATCAGAAGCCTCTCTGGGTTTCCAAGCCCTGGAATGTCTCCACAGCCCTGAGCTTATTATTACTTGACCTGTAAACACATTCCACTAAGGAGGAAAATCTCTTACTAGCCTGAGGCTTATCTTTTCACCCAAGTTCCAGTAAAAGGTGTTCAGAAATTACTAGCCATGCAGAAACAAAAATATTTTCTCTACAGTTCCACACTGACCATACCAAGGGTTGGTGAGGATGTGAAGTAACTAGAACTCTCATACAATGGTGGTGGAAAGGAAACTGGTACAACCACTTTAAAAAACAGTTTGACAGTTACTTTAAAAACTAAACAGCATGTAACATTATACTTAAAATAGTTTTCCTTGAAATATTCATGTTTATTGCATGGGAAAAATAAATAAAATTTGATTTACACTAAAAAAAGAAAAACTAAACATATACATACTACGTGTTCCAGCTATTCCACTCTGAGGAGAAAAAAACAAATTTCCATCATGAGGTGGATGGATAAAAAAGTTGTGGTATATGCATATGACGTACATACTACTCAGCAATAAAAAGGAACATACCCTGGATACATGGATACATGCACCACATCAAAGAATCATTAGCTAAAGGGAAAGAACGTACACTATATGATTGTATTTACATAAAATTCTAGAAAGCACAAACTAGTCTGTAATGATAGAAAGCAGATCAGTGGTTACCTAGAGAGGTGGGAGAGCAGGAGTGATGGTTACAAAGAAGCACAAGGAAACTTAAAGCAGTGGTTCTCAACCTTCCTAATGCCGCGACCCTTTAATACAGTTCCTCATGTTGTGGTGACCCCCAATTTCATTATTACAAATTGAACATAATTAAAACATAGTGATTAATCACACAAACAATATGTAATTATATATGTGTTTTCCGATGGTCTTAGGCGACCCCTGTGAAAGGGTCGTTCGACCCCCAAAAGAGGTCATGACCCACAGGTTGAGAACCGCTGCTAAAGTAAAGCCATGCTGAGATGCCCTAATCTCTGTCCTCCTTTCCTGAGGGAAAAGCTCAACAGCCCCCACGCTTCTGACACTTGAGTTTTCCCCAGCAGTCCTGGTTTTAGTGAAAGCTGTTAACATGCTCCGCTGCAGAGTAAGAACATGAGGCCTGCTGGTGTAGCTCAGTGGTTGAGCATCCACCCATGAAACACGAGGTCACAGTTAGATTCTTGGTCAGGGCACTCACACAATCCCCAGTAGGGGGCGTGCAGGAGGCAGCCAATTGATGATTCTCATCATTTATGTTTCTATCTCTCCTTCTCCCTTCTCCTCTCAGAAAATCAATTTTTTCAAAAGAACATGAGACCTGATTTTAACAAAGCAAATTCAATGACCATTCAGTGAGCAACCGTTAAGTGCCAGGCAATGCATGGTAAACGATACACAAAGGCGAAATGCAACCTAGCAAGTCACTCAAAAAAGAGCTTATTTTACTCTTCCAAACTCCCTACCTCCCATGTTTAAAATGGATTCTGAATTCTTCAGACTATAACTGCCTAATTCAAAATATAGACAGATACTAGGATTATGCTCTATTTGTAGGGCTTCGACCATTTAACAAGACTTCCATTGGAAATCTGTCTGCCAACAATTTGCCTTTCTCTGAACATTGTGTTTTCAAGCACTAAAACGTGTTCATCTTTTTTAAATCTGTGCTTTTGACCTTACATGACCTTGCTTAAGTTTTTCTTTCAGCAACTCCCTTTCTGGTTCTTGAGGACATGAGTGTTTAGCCAGCACTGCATGCTCAGTCAGGAATCAGGGACAGACACTCCGTCTCAGCAGCTGGTCCTTGACCACCTCACATCCTGGGAAGCCTCCCTTATCCCCGTGGAGGAAGCAGGTGCTGCACACCCAGTTCTTGTCCTGAGTATAATTCTAGAGTGATGACCAAGAAGAAAAAAGTCAGGTTCCACCCAATCATTAATGTGTGCATTGTGAAACCCAAAACTTCTTTGGGCCTCTCCGCCAGGTAACTAGACACTATTTTACACTAGTTACCACTGGTATGTTAGGAAGGTCTCCTAACATACTAGAGGCCTGGCCTGCGGGATCGGGCTGAAACTGGCTCTCTGACATTCCCCGAGGGGTCCTGAATTGCAAGAGAGTGCAGACCAGGTTGGGGGACCCCACCAGTGCATGATCAGGGCCAGGGAGGGATGCGGGAGGTTGGCCAGCCAGGGAGGGCTCCAGGGCATGTCTGGCCCATCTCACTCAGTCCCAGCCGGACCCTAACAGCAAACTAACCTACCGGTCAGAGGGTCTACCCCCTGGTGGTCAGTGCACGTCATAGTGAGTGGTTGAGTGGCCTTAGCATATCATTAGCATATTACGCTTTGATTAGTTGAATGGACGACCAGATGACCAGACACTCAGAATATTAGGCTTTTATTAAATAAGATACTTTGAGTAACACTTGACAAGTTTTCAAAGTTCTTATTCATATATTTCCTTATTTGATTTTCACTACCTTAAGAAGTAGGGCCAAGAACGAGGAGGTTGAATATCATCATTAAAGATGTTTTAGACCCCAGCCCTATTACTATATAAGCTGTATAATCTTAGCAAGTTTTCTAAGCTCTAGATGCCTTGACTTTCTCATCTGGAACATGGACAATAATAGTACCTGTGACTCGGAGACTTACTGGCAATAGTACTGTGAGGAATATCAAACATCAAGCTTGTGAAGTCTATGGCACAACACCTGGACCATGGTTATAAGTGCTCCTGGCCGTTAGTTAATAGATGCCATCACCTCCATCTCACAGATGATGATTCTACTGTGGCTCCAGTTTTGTAAAGTCACAGAACTCACTGGCAGAACTCAGGTTAGAAGCCAAGTTTTCATTCTTTCTGTGGGATCCCAGTGATCACTGTGGTTTTTAAAGCCCAGCAAAATCCTATGGTGCGCTGTTCTTCCCCACAAATAGCCTCAGATCAGAATAAATGGAATCAAGGAGGGTCAGTCAGACATGAATAGGCAAGACATTCCCAGGCAATCAGCCTCTCTCTGAGCAGCTGACTGCCAATAACGAGCCCTGTGGGTAACTGACTAGTGCCTGAGGAAAGATTCCTAAACTCTCAGCAGTGCTGGAGTCTCTGATAGTCAGCTATAACAGAATCAACAAATCTGGGAGGACCCTGGATGCTTACAATTCCATAGTTCCCTAATAAGAGCTTTATTCTGAGTAACAAGGTACTTACTAAGAGTTGTAATATAACTTGTAAGTTTACATTAATATAAGCTATTTTACCCAACATCAAGAATTTTTGAAGTTCAAGAAAAAAGTGTTTTCAGCCAAAGTATATAAATATAAAAAGACCACACACACACACACACACACACACACACAGTATGTTATGGTTTATATAAAGCATTCTGCCCATCTAAACCAGACCAGAACAGAATCTTCCAAAATCCTCCATTATACCAGTAAATATTGAAAGCAAGAAGATTTTCAGGAAATTAGTGGGACATGCCAGACTTCCTCCCCCTGGACCAAAACAAATACAAGCAAAAAATTTTGCTTGGACAACTAAAAAGCAGAGAAAGGCATTGGCAATTGATTTCCTCCTCTAAAGGCGTATTTGTTTAATCTGCTTTGTCAAATCAAATGTAATTATTCTAATCATTTTGAAATGTCCTAAAGGATTATCTGTTCTCAATTTTTTGATCCAGCAATTCCTCTCCTGGGTATATACCCAAAAACCTCAAAATCATATATTTGCAAAGATATATGCACCCCTATGTTCATTGCATCATTATTCACGGTGGCCAAGAAATAGAAACAACCAGTATCCCAAGATGGAGGGTTGGGTAAAGAAGATGTGGTACATATACATAATGGAATGCTACTCAGCCATAAAAAAGAATGAAATAGCGCCATCTGCAATAACATGGATGGACCTTGAGAACATTATGCTAAGTGAAATACATCAGAAAAAGGTAAGAATGATATGATTTTCCTCATATGTGGGATATAAAACTGAAACTCATGAACACAAACAGCATTGTGATGGTTGCCAGAGGGAAGAGGGTGGGGAGAGAAGGAGGGAGAAGATTTGACTTTGGGTGGTGAGCACATGTGCAATATAAAGATCTTGTAACATAGTAACCCACACCTGAAACCTATATGTTCATGTTAACCAATGTCACCCCAATAAATTTCATTTTTAAAAAAAAAGAATTATCTGACATTTGGCCATTTAAAGGTACCCTAGCATATTTTTAAACAGACCATGTTCCGCAACTTCAGAACTGAGCAGGATCCAGCAATTCCTCTCCTGGGTATATACAGGCTCAGTCTTCTCCATTCACCCACTGGAATGATTCTGCCCTGTAATATCAAATTTCCTCCCTGATGAGACCAACGCAGTTTGACATCTCACGTTTGGAACCGATATCATGCCTGGAATCCTTTTCTCTTTTTCAGAATGCATTTGACAACTTTCATTTTCGGAGCCCTGATTTCCCACAAGATACTGTAATAATCAGCTAAAGGATTCAGAAGAAAAGTGCTGAGACAAAAAACTAACACATTTTTAAAAATTAATTTCTGACTTGGTCTTCATTGTAGATTATTAAAAATTTCCTGATGGATGTGTGTCAGGTCATATACAAAGGAACCTACTGCTTTGTTCTGAAATGACAGAAAACTGGACGGTCTAGTTAATAGACTACTATCACCCAAAAGGCATCATCTGATGAAATGGTCAACTTACTTGGCACTTTCTTCACTGCAATTTGAGTTGGTAGCATCCACTGTTGCTTTCTGGCCAAAAGCTTCCTCTGTAAGGTCCAGCCAGATCTGGTTCTTAAACTTAATTGTTATTCTTTTGGCCCAAAAGAGAATGCAAGGGATTCCATCCATGGAGACATTAACTGGGCTGTCATGGCTGAATGCATTCCAAGGTTCTTTTACTAAATGCCCTTGTCTGCTCAGATTGTAGTTCAGGGCCTAATTAACCAAATAAACAAAATAAGAGACAAAATGCTTTCTGGAAGCAAAAGGGCTAATTCACAAACTATTGAAACTGATCTCTCTATCCAGAATCCATATTATTGTGGGGCAAAGGGGATAAGTGGACCAGATCATAGCAAGCCTTACAAGATAAGTATACTTGAAAGGTACATGAACCCATTTCCACAAAGCACCAAAAATGGAAAAGACCAAATTAAAAAACAAACAAAAACCCAACTTTTCAAATAATATTATCAATATAGACTTTAAAACGTCACTTGCTGGGGCAGAAAGCAGGGATGCAGATTTTTAGGGCCATGAAACTATTATTCTGTATAATACTGTAATGGTGAATAGATAACATTATATATTTGTTCAAATTCACAGAATGTACAACACAAAGAATAAATCCTAGTGTAAACTATAGACTTTAATGAATAATAATTTATCAATATTGGCTCATCAATTTTAACAAATGTACCACACTAATGAAAGATGTTAAATATAGGAAAAATTGGAGGAGGGAGGAATTGAGAGGGTATATAAGAACCTTCTATGCTTTTTGTTCACTTTTTTTCTGTAAACTTAAGTCTATTAATTTAAAAACTTCGTCATGTCATGATAATTGCAGTAATCTCATCAGAAAATAATATCAGGAGAACCCAAATAATGTAGGACTTTAAATAAAGAAATTAATGTTAAAGAAAACAAGAGGTTTTTAGAAATCAAGCATAATTCTCCAGACCATTATGTGCAACAGAACAATCTCCAATACTGGATGTGTTCTATATCTATACTGTCAAAAGGCTGGTGTGGCATAATGCACTGGAAATGTAGCCAGTGCAACTAAAGAGCTTAACCTCTAATTTTACTTAGCATTATTACTTTGGAATTTAAATTAAAATGCCACATGTGGCTAATGGCTACTGTCTTGGACAGTGCCAGCTCCAGATTACTTAATATACATAAACTAGCAAACTAGTATTCTAACACTGTTTTAATTCTTATGAAACCTTTGCTGACTTCCAGGAAGCCTAAGACAAAGCACTTCTATACCTGACTCTGGAGGTCACAAAGACAGGGATATATCTGAAAGAAGATCCACTTATCTGGATAACTACTCCATACCAATTCCTCCAGTGTAAGTACAAAGAGAAATTTAACAGGCAGCAGCAATGCAAGCTTGCCTGTAACCAAAGATAAAATGGTCCTATAGTGATTCCCTCTAGAAAGCAACAAAAGTAAAACCAACTAACTAAAAAAAAAAAAAAAAGTAAAACTATTGTAGTGAAATATGTAAGAGAAGTGAAACTTTAGTTTTTCTCAACTATAAGATTACCATAATATATTTCCCCATCCAAAGCTCAAGCAGAATATTATTTATTAATAGAATTACTTATATTTTCACAGTGGCTCTGACCTGATTGAAATGCTTAAAATTTTTAAAGACATAATTTAGTTTCCTAACATATCCATACCTGTGTGACTGGTATTGTGAAATTCTGGATTGGTTTCATATCTCCATTATTTTGTTGATCTGTCAAATAAATGAGAGGAGTACAAAGGCTGAATGTCATCGATTGATTCATGTAAATCAGTTGAGGGGACAGAAGGAAGCTAGGTAGACAGGGGTGGGACCACGGAAAAGGAAATAGACTAAAGCACCCCAATGGGGCAGGGAAGGAAAGGTACTCCCGATGACATGAACTTTAAAATGTATGGATGTTGTTAAGACAGCAGCGTATAGATAATCAATAACAAGGCAGAAAGGCCTATGTGGGAACCATGCCAGCTCCCTGGATAGTCAAGGCCGGTCGGAGCATTAAGGCCTTGTCATTAATATATTAGAATGACCAAGGGCCACTCTGAGCATAAGTCTACTTGGAATGTCCAAGGACTCTGAACCTGGGAATTCTGATCAGGCCAAGATACTATGAGTGGGTGCACGGACACATGGTACACTGTGTCCTTCTGTAGTCAATATGATTGATGTCACTGTTGGCACGAAGCCTTCTTTGGTTTGGCTCAGTGGATAGAGCGTCAGCCTGCAGACTGAAGGGTTCCAGGTTTGACTCCAGTCGAGAGCACTTGCCCAGGTTGCGGGCTCGATCCCCAGTAGGGTGCATGCAGGAGGCAGCTGGTCAATGATTCTCTCTCATCACTGATGTTTCTGTATATCTCTCCCTCTCCCTTCCTCTCTGAAATCAATAAAGATATATTTTAGAAAAATAAATAAACAATAAATAAAAGTAGGTTACTGACCAGCTAGTTGGCTGGAGTAGGCTAGAGTCAGCTGAGGATGGAGTGAGAAGAAGTCTGCTAGAGAGAGCAGCTGGGCAGGAGAGACAGGAGAAGCTGCTGAGTCAGAGAGGCCAGGTACCACTATGATGTGAGACGGTAAGTCCAGGAGGCAGCGTGTGGCTGCTCAGCTACAGGTACAGAGACTAATGCTGCTTTATGGGAAAGATATGCATTTACCAGCTGGTGTCCAGCTGCCTGCCTGTATGGACTTTGCTATGAGAACTGTTCTTGTATGATGGTTATATGGCCACTGGCTTCAGCAATAAAGACTCATTCTTATATATCCACAACCTCTCATGGCTTCTTCGGCTAAGACCCAGCGTCCTAGGAGGTCCAGCCCTAGGCAGAGGGGCTCAGGCCCAACACCTGTTACTAGTAAGTAGAGGATAAAGGAGGAACTTGGGGACTAAGTTCCCAACAGTTAGTACAGTGGGCAGGGTTCAAGCAGGAACCAGCCCTGACATAGTCAAATAAAATTTTTTTAAAAAAATACATAAACTCATAGCCACTCAGAACAACTCAGAGCACCAGAGCTCCTGCAGGGCTCCTGCTACGTGCTCTGACAGCACATAAGCCAATCCAAAGGATATTGCTAAGGCAGAATTCTTTGAAAAGACCAATTAAGAGCTAGCAAGACTACCCACCCCCTAAATTAAAAGTTGCGCACTTCCTCTTGTTCTCTCTCTTCTCCCTGGCATGCAATGGGTGCCTGATGTTCGTTCCTGTGGCGGGAGAGCACATCCCTGCGTCCACTTGGTTTATGGCCATGTGGGCCTCCACACATGGACTATTAGACTTTAATTCGCTTGGATACTAAATTACTCCCAACTGTAACATGGAAAGGAAGTTCCGGACACTGGGCTGTTCTTGGAACCCCAGCTACACCTTTTCCAGGACTGGCTTCTCCTAATAAACGTTGGTTTCATTAGTCGTTTTTGTTCATGATTTTATTATTCAACTTTGAAAGACATGATCCTGGAAAGACCTTTGGCTCCAGTTTGGGTATCACAGTGATAATAACATGCTAAGCACTGTGAAATATATCAGGCTTGAGCCTCTTTTGACTCATAATTTAGAATACACAAGTTTAAGAGATTTTCACAGGAGAGACTCCTGGTGCAAGGAGACTCCTGGTGCAGGGAAGGCCATCACATTCAAAGCCCTTCCTCAATCCCCCAAGGAATCATAAGGGCAACTGTAGGTCTTACCACTCTTTATAACCACTTCTTTATTTGAAGATGTTCGAGAGCTGAAACAAGAAAAATATGAAATTAAAAGATGCTGAACAAATATTTACACTTCAGATTTTATGTGAAGTTTTAAGGAGGATATTTCAGCTTATAAATTTTCAGAGTAAAAAGCAGAATTTTAGCCTGTCAAAAATATCCATTTTTTTAACAATAAATTTATGGTTTAAAAAATAATATATGTTCTTCAAAGAAATAAAACATAATAAAATATTTTACAGTGAAATTTTATGCTACATGTATGAACTATCATATAAACTCATAATATGTTTACAATTAGAGAAATACATATATTACATATCATGATCTATATGCAAAACATAATTTTAGCTAAAGAGTTATTAAATCTATATCATAGAAAAGTGCTTTAGAATTATATGGAACCAATTACAAATTAAATGCACCACTCACTTTGCAACTCAATCTTTATTATATAACTAGAGGCCTGATGCACAAAATTCGTGCACGGACGGGGGGGAGGTGTCCCCTCAGCCCAGCCTGCACCCTCTCAAATCTGGGACCCCTCAGAGATTGGGCCTAAACCGGCAGTCGGACATCCCTCTCACAATCCTGGACTGCTGGCTCCTAATCACTCACCTGCCTGGTCGCCCCTAACTGCCCCCTCCCTGCTGACCTGGTCACTCCTAACTGCCCCCCCACTAGCCTGGTCACCCCTTACTGGACCCCCTGCCAGCCTGGTTGCCCCTCACGCCCCCACCCCCACCCCCCGCTGGCCTGGTCACCCCACACAGCCTGCTGTTCAGCTGTTTGGTCATCCCTCACTAACCCCCCTGCCAGCCTGGTTGTAGACAGCCATCTTTGTGAGGGCATGACAGTGAATTTGCATATTACCTCTTTATTACATAGGGTAAGAATTTATGAAGGTGACAAATTGGTAACTATGATGTCACTATTAATAAATTCATGCATGCATGAAATTATTGTTTCACTTTACAAATTTTACTGAGGCATAGTTTAAGTATAAAAAGAATGCATCCATTCAATGTGTACAATTTGATGCATTTGGGCATAAGCATATACCCATTACACCTGCCACAATAAAGAGACATCCCAAGTTTCCCCATGCACTTTAGCGATGGAGAGATGTTCCTTTCACCTTTAGCCACAGGCAACTATAGACTTGCTTTCTGTCACTTTAGATTAGTTTGCATTTTCTAGTATTATAAACAGAATCATATAACATATTTTAGAGCTTAGCTTCTTTCAGTCTTAACATAATGACTGAAATTCATTAATGCTGTTACATGCACCAATATTCCATTCCATTTTATTACTAATAAATATTTCATTGTATGGATATACCACATTTTTTATACAAATGGTAAACATTTATGATGATTCTAGTCTGGGGCTACTACAAATAAAGATGTAAGAACTGCTGTGTACAGGGGTTTATGTGGAATATGTTTTTGTTTCTCTTGAATAAATATCCAGAAGTAGATAGCTATCATGTAATAGAAGTTTAACTAAAAACAAAACAAACAAAAACAACAATAAAAAACCTCCCAACTAATTTCAGTGGATGAGCTTTTCTGTGGCTCCACATTCTTGCAACATTTGGTAGTCAGTCTGTTTAATTTTAGCCATTCTATATTGTTCACTGACAAGCCAGTTACTATACTATAACTGTTGTACAAAGAAAAAAATATAGTATAGTAACTGACTTGTTAGTGAATAATCTACACTAATAAAAGAGAAACATGCAAATTAACCATCACTCTACCACTCTGCTACACTCACAAGCCACGCCCACCATCCAATCAGGAGCAAGTATGCAAATTAACCCAACTAAAATGGCAAAGGCCACTGAGCTGAGGCAAGCAGGAGGCTTGGGTTGCCCCCCGAGATGGAGGAAGCCAAACTTCCTGCCTGCCCTGGCCGGCCCTGGGCTCTGCTCAAGGCTACAAAGTTTCAATTACAGAAGATAAATAAATCCCGGATACCTGCTTCCAGCCCGCGGGGAAAAAAAATGAGAGGCTGGAAACTTGGGTCGCCGGGGTACGTGGCCAGCCTGAAAATGGCCATCAGCCCCTCACCCAGGCTGGCCAGGCACCACAGCGGGACTCCCCTACCCTGAAGGGGCTGTGGGCAACCTGAAAACGGCCCTCAGCCCCTCACCCAGGCTGGCCAGGCACCCCAGCAGGACTCCCACCCTAATCTGGGACACCCTTCAGGGCAAACCAGCCAGCCCCCACGTGTGCACCAGGCCTCTATCCTATATAATAAAAGGGTAATATGAAAATTGACCCTAATAGCAGAACAGCTGGGAATGACTGGTCACTATGATACACACTGACCACCAGGAGACCAGACGCTCAATGCAGGAGATGCCCCCTGGGGTCAGTGTGCTCCCACAGGTGAGGCCACAACATTAGTAACAAAGAAACAGAATTTCCAGAGGATGAGACTCAGAAATCAGGATTTTAAAAAGATTCCCAGGTGATTCTAATGTGCAGACAAGGTTGAGAACCACTGGTCTAAAATGTATAAATTGAGAAATCATCTATGCATATTGTGTAACTATTGTGGCAGTGTGGAATTGTATGACTGTTCCCAACTTCCTGGAAACAATCCCAGAGATGTTTTTAGCCCTGCTCTTGGCCATGTACCATTCAGCACTGCCTATAGGTGAAGAATATTTCCTTGCCCCATCATCTGACTAGGCCAGCCGTGGGCAAACTACAGCCCGCAGGCCGGATCCAGCCCGTTTGAAATGAATAAAACTATTGAAAAAAAAGACCGTACCCTTTTATGTAATGATGTTTACTTTGAATTTATATTAGTTCACACAAACACTCCATCCATGCTTTTGTTCCAGCCCTCCGGTCCAGTTTAAGAACCCATTGTGGCCCTTGAGTCAAAAAGTTTGCCCACCCCTGGACTAGGCTGCATGTCTTGGTTGGGCCAGTGGGATGTGAGTAGAAGCAATAGTGTGCCAGTTCTGCAGCCACGTTAAAGGAGTCACATATGTCTGCCACCTCTTGGCCTTTTCCCTCTGCCATGATAATGGCATGCCCAAATAGGGCTGCTCTTTCAATCTGGGTCTTGGAAAGGGACTCAGAGCTAAAGCAGGGCCATGGCAGCTTACCTATATCTGTCAACATGTAACATCTGCATGTGCAAGAAATAAATGTTTGAGATCATAGATTCTGGAATGTTAAAGTTGTTTGTTACTAGAGAAAAGCTGACTAAACAGGAGATAAATTTTTTTCTATGATTTATGTGTCTTGACATCATCTGTTTTTTAAAAAATTCACTTTTATTGTCGAAAGTATTACAGATGTCCCCTTTGTTTTTTTTTCCCATTGACCTCCTCCACCCTACCCCTCCCTCCTAGGCTTTCACCACACTATTGTCTGTGTCTGTGGGCTATACATATATACATGTAAGTTCCTGGTTAATCACTCCCCACACTCCCCTCCAACCCCTCATCTGATTTTTTAAAAACCATGTACATGCATTACTTTGATCAAATTTTTCTAATTTATTCTTTTTAAAAAGATGCCTTTCTTTAAACTTTTATACATTAGCATTCTAATTTATATAAAGTCTCTCATGAGTTGGGCTAGCATGAACCAGTCCTCTGAGCCCAATCACATCTAGGAGCACTAAGAAATTTAATTTCCTGAACAGCAAAAGTGAGGCTCCATCAAAGTAATTGATACGGAATTTTTGGACTGGAACCCAGATTCTTTGTCTGCCGGGATCAAAGAATGAATCCAGCGACAGAAAGTGGCATAGCAAAGGTGGAGAGTTATTGAACAATAAGTACAGACTCCCACATCTGGAGAGGGAAAGAGTCCCACAGAATGGACTCCCATGTGGGGAGGAGGAAAGGGTCCCACTGAGTTCCCTTTCCCTATGGCTTACAAAGGCTGCAGATCCTGGTGCCTTGATATCCCCTCTGATTGGCCACTATTCCCTTAGACTGGTTACTATAGTAACTCCTGGGCTCAAAGGTTGAACCTCACAAGGGACATGTGAGGTTCTCCCCCCACCCACTTCCCTATTGTTTTCCTATTCCCTTTGGGCTTTCTTCTTCTCCTTCTGCATGAAGGGCTTCCTTCTCTTTATTTTGTAAATATAGACCTTTTGCTGTTTCCAGCTCCCTCATTCTATGGAAATATACCTTCTGCTGCTCTGTAGCCCTGTGCTCCTTCCATGGTCCCCTTAATTTCCAAAATTTCTAAAATTTCCTAAACCTGTCCTATCTTACCCCTAAAACTCCTGTCCCATAATCATTTAACTACAATAGAGATATACTCTAGCCAAAGATCTCTATCTACCTAAACTCCAAACTTTGCAGTGCAAGTTAAAAAGTAACTGAGCATTTGAAAGAAACACTAATACCCAGAAAATACTTATTGAGGAGCTCCAACTTTTCTAATATCATCATACACAAATAGATTTTTAAAATTTCTTTAACTGAACTTTATTCAATAATCATACTTCATAATACAGGTTTAATTATTCAATTTTAAAATGTTTTAACAAATAAAATGCAAAATTCTGAGATATATTTTACCTAAATAAGATAAAAATGTATCAAGTCATTTGGAAATATTAGCATATTTTAATAAATGTTTATTGAATGAAAGTATATGAATGAATAAATGAATCAGCTACCATATGGTTAACATGCTTGGCTTGAGAATTTGTTCCACTAATTGAAAATTTCCATATGTTTACTAATAGAAAGCTTTTAGAAGATATCACGGGTTTATTTTAATTTCAATTTATCTATGGTCATTAACATACAATAATGCTGCTATACTTCTTTTTAAAATAAATTTAGCAAGGCCTTATCCACAACCATAAGTCTGAATTAATGAGGTTTTTATGGGAAGCCATAATTTCAACCAAAGACAAAATATACTAGTATATGCATTTTTGCATCACTACAGAATCTCTGAAGTAGGAACTAAAAAAAAATCATCTGTGTGAATAAACTGTTTACTGGCTTACAAATAATTAAACCTACACTGTTGTTAGAGTATTCAGACCTTTCTCCAATAAAAGGGATCTCTGTAATATCAGAAAAGTGTCTAGAGCTCCAGGTTTCTAGTGGCTGGTGCCATATTTTTTATTTACCAGGTATTCCAGTACAAGTCTCCCAAGTATGCCTTCATGAGGGTGAAAGTGAGCAGCCCTTTTATGGCTCTACTGAGGATAAAGACCACATTCCCACCATGGCCTACAAAGCCATGAAAGACCTCAACCTGCCAGCTGTGCTCACCTCATTTCACTTCTTCCTTCCTTTTGCTCCAGCTACACTGGTATTCTTTAGTTCATTTCCCCAGATGCTTCATGTACCTTCTTCCTTGTAAGAGTCTTAGCACCTGCTGTTCTCTCCACCTGAAATAATCTCCATCCTCCACTTCCCCCTAACTCCTAGTTATTTCCTCCATATCATCCAGATCACAGCTTAAATATCACTTTTTCAGGAACACTGTCCCTAACTTCTCACACTAGTTCACATCCCCCTATTATATGTTCTCATAAACCCCCCCCCATACTTTACTTTCACAGCATGTTTCACAGTTTATTTGTAATAATATTAACAAGCACCCCCCATACACACTAGATTTAAACTCCATGAAGGTAGGAGCTTTTGGTCACCACTGTAGAACCAACACCTAGGCAAAGTGCCCAACTATTTAAAAGTACTAAGTGTTACAAACACATGTGTTACGTCCAATGAAAATGAACTAACAAATTAATGTTCAAATAAACTCTGAAAGGAAAGTGGAAATGAGAGATCACACAGGATGCTGTGTGAGAGGGAAAAGATTTCCTTTCTTTCATGCATAAGCCCAAATTGAGGAAAGAACATGTAAAAAAAAGAATGATGACTCCTACTCTCTCTACACTTAGGAAACATATAATATACTCATGTGTTATTATGATATTATATACATAATACAAGCTTATAATATACCCTTCCTGGAGACTTAAGAACCTTAAATTAACCCACAGAGTTGAAAAACATGTTTAATTTCAGATCCATAATTTGAAAGAACATTCACAAAACAACAACCATTGTTTTCTTCATCTATATATATATATAAAAGCCTAAGCAACTGACTGACCGAACGACTGGTCAACCAGTCGCTATGATGTGCACTGACCAACAGGGGGCAGACGCTCAACACAGGAGCAGCTCCCTGGTGGTCAGTGCACTCCCACAGCCAACCTCCTATGGCTGGCCAACCTCCTGTGGTCCTGCCCCCAGCTGGCCGCCCCTATAGGCCCCGATAGCCAGCCAGGCTGACAGACCCCACCCATGCATGAATTCATGCACCAGGCCTCTAGTAATGAAATAATACGCCAAATTATTACACTCAAATGATCAGACTTATGAGATTTCTGGGTCCTTTCTGACGCTAAGATTATTTAAACCCATTAACCTTGTTTCAAAAAAAGAAATGGGATTTTTATAGTTCTTGGTGTACATTTTACCAGTGTAATAATACACAAGTCAGTCATTTCTGTATAAACCAGGTGAGGAAACATTGCTAACTATAACCATGTAAGGAGTATAGATCACTTATTATTAGAAGGTGAACCTAAAGGAAGTACTAATTGATTTGGAAACAATGAGGGAAAACAAATTTTAAAAATGTATGTGCTTGAAGTTTTTATCAGCTGGTGACTTAAGAATTCTTTGACACAGTTTTGGCAGATCATCCTGCTTGCTGCCATCCTTTGTATTCATACTAAATTTATTTGAAATGAGTAATTGAGGTTCTGAATATTATTCCTCATAGAAAAATCTCTGCATGTCCCTTTAAATGGTATAGAAAGAAGCAAAAAAAAGAACAAATAAAACAAATAGAAATTTTGCTTGATCATTTTAAATACTATGTACTCCACACAATTACTATCTCCTACCGGTTAAAATTATTTAACACCTTTTTTTGAGGGACAGGTTATATACATTTCTGAGGTTTTAAACATTTTCCTTACTCTCTTCTCACATAATACTAGCAGGAGAAATGGAAAATAACATTTACTTGTAAGTATAAAAGAGATCTGAACAATGATTTAAGTACTTTTTTCAAAAATATATACTTTGGTACATAATACAAATGTCTCCTGAGTATTTTGAACAAATAACTCTTCCCTTTTATAATAAAGATTATATCTTTATCTCTTACTTATAAATTCTAGTTCAATGATTTTAGTAGCTTCTGAATTATCTAATCTAGTATATTCATTTTGAATAACAAATGTAGCTGTGTAACAATATAAAAACATATAAACCACCTAAGTTCACATTTACACTGAAGTTCACAGATGTGAACTTAAAAAACATGCAATTTCTCACCTTACATTCTTCCTGGCAAATATCTGTTCCAAAGTTAATGAAAATCCCACACATACAAAAATAAGTGAAAAACTAAACAAGATTTTTCTTCCCATCAAGAAATGAATCCGTTTCTTCAAACCAAGCACATCTGTTAATGCATAAATGCAATCAGAGAAGAGGCAGTACTTTTCATACTATGTGACTGACCACATGTTTAACCAATAAAAAGGCAATGTTCCTAGGATGTATTAAATAGGGGGAGTGTAAAAGGAGGAGCCCTGTACTGGTTCATTTGAAATCAGGATTTCAAAAAAAAACAGGGTGAAACCAATGGGTCTATTTAGGTTGTTTGATTAGTCATCTCAACAATAGATTATTAGAGAGCACGTTTTTTAGGGGAAATCTGCCAATTAAGCCCTGTTTAGAAATTGGCATTGTTTTGATACTCTAATTCAATAAGAATCTCATACTGTTTTGCAGGAAGCTATTAAATTCTCTTCAAAAAATCCAAGAACTATACATTATTACAAGCATTTTTTCAGGTAAATAAAAGTGAAAATCCTGAAATTTACCTGATTTTACTTGTGTCCTAGTTCATACTTTCGTCCTGTATTTCATGACTCCATTTGCTGAGAAACATGAAATCCTATCTAATAAAAAAGCAATATGCAAATTAGCCGTCACACCCTCACTCCATCAGTCCATCACAAAGATGTCTGTGGCCATGGAACTGGAGCGAGCAGGAGGCTTGCATTGCCCCCGGTGATGGAGGAAGCCAAGCTTCCCGCTTGCCCTGACTTGCCCTAAGCTCGCTCAAGGCTACAAAGTTTCAATTATAGAAGATAAATAAATCCCAGATACCTGCTTCCAGCCCGCAGCCATGGCCAGCCTGAAAACGGCCCTCAGGCCCTCACCCAGGCTGGCCAGGCATCCCAGCGGGACCGCCCCACCCTGAAGGGGCTGTGGCCAGCCTGCAAACAGCCATCAGCCCCTCACACCCAGGCTGGCCAGGCACCCCAGTGGAGACCCCCACCCTGAAAGGGTTGTGACCAGCCTGCAAACAGCCCTCAGCCCCTCACCCAGGCTGGCCACACCCCCATGGGGTGAGGGTCCCCACTGGGGGGCTTAACCAGCCTGAAAACAGCCTTCAGCCCCTCACCCAGGCTGGCCAGGCACCCCAGCGGGACCCCCACCATGATCCGGGACACCCTTCAGGGCAAACCAGCCAGCCCCCACCCATGCACCAGGCCTCTATCCTATATAATGAAAAGGTAATATGCAAACTGACCCTAACAGCAGAACGACTGGGAATAACTGGTCACTGTGACACACACTGACCACCAGGGGCCAGACACTCAATGCAGGAGATGCCCCCTGGTGGTCAGTGCACTGCTCAGCCACATGCCAGGCTGACGGCTGCCAGCACAGCGGTGGTGGCAGGACACTCTCCCGCCTCCTTAGCAGCGCTAAGGATGTCCGACTGCAGCTTAGGCCTGCTCCCTTCTGGCAAGTGGACATCCCCCAAGGGCTCCCAGGCTGCCAGAGGGATGTCTGACTGCCCACTTAGGCCCGATTTCCCGGGGCGTGGGCCTAAGCCAGCAGGTGGACATCCCCAGAGGGGTCCCAGACTGCGAGAGGGCACAGACTGGGCTGAGGGACCCCCCTGAGTGCAAAAATTTTTGTGCACTGGGCCTCTAGTATAATAGTAAAGAACACTGGCTTTGGAGTCGGACAGCACTCCAGGGCATTCCCAGATCCAGTCCTGACTAGTTATGTGATACTGGGAAAGTTCCTTTTCCTCCTAAGCCTAGTGTTCTCATCTGCAGGTGGGGACAAAAGTAGTTAACTCAAAGAATCATTGTGAAGACTAAATGAGGCCCTGAATAGCCATATCTATCTTGAAAAAAGAAGAACTAAGTTGAATGCATCACACTTCCTGATTTCAAAAATACATTACAAAGCTAGAGTAATTAAACAGTACACTACTGGCACAAAGACAGGTATTTAGACCAAAAGAACAAAACAGAAAGCCTAGAAATAAGAGTGCCAAGAACACACAATGGAGAAAAGACAGTCTCTTCAAAAATGATGCTAGGAAAACTTAATATTTACATGCGAAAGAATGATATTGGATTCTTATTCATACCTTACACAAAAATCAAATAGAAATGGATTAAATACTTAAAACCTAGAAGAAAGCATAGGGGCAAAGCTTCATGACATTGGCTTTGGCAATAATTTCATGACTATGACACCAAAGTACAGGCACTAAAAACAAAAGGAGACAACTGGAACTACATCAAACTAAAAAGCTTCTGCACAGCAAAGGAAACAATCAACAGAGTGAAAAGACAACCTAGCAAATGGGAGAAAATATTTTCGAAAGGGTTATATGGGAAAATGCCTGGTAAAGGATTAATTCTAAAATATATAAGGAACAAATCAATAGCAAAAATAAATAAATAATCCAATTTTAAAAAGGGCCTTAGCCAAAACCGGTTTGGCTCAGTGGATAGAGCGTCGGCCTGCGGACTGAAAGGTCCCAGGTTCAATTCCGGTCAAGGGCATGTACCTGGGTTGCGGGCATATCCCCAGTAGGAGATGTGCAGGAGGCAGCTGATCGATGTTTCTCTCTCATCGATGTTTCTAACTCTCTATCTCTCTCCCTTCCTCTCTGTAAAAAATCAATAAAATATATTTTAAAAAAAAGGGCCTTAAAACTTGAATAGGCATTTCTCCAAAGAAGACATACAAATGCCAACATGTATATGAAAAGGTGCCCAAAAGGCGGAAATGAAATTAAAACCACAAAGGGATATTACCTCATACCTGTTAGGATGGCTATTATCGAAAGAACAAAAGTGTTGGCAAAGATGTGGAGAAACTGGAACTCTTGGACACCTTTGGTGGGAATATAAAATGGTGCAGTTCCTATGGAAAATAATACAGCGATTCTTCAAAAAATTAAAAATAGAACTACCATAGAATCCAGTAATAGCACTTGTAAGTAATTATCCAAAAGAACTGAAATCAGAATCTCAAAGAGATATGAGCACTCCCATGTTTACTGCAGCACTATTCACAATAGCAAAGATTTAGAAATAACTGAAGTGTCTGTTGATGGATGATGGGATAAAGAATATGTGGCACAGACATACAATTGATATTATTCAGCCTTTTAAAAAAAGGGGAAATTTTTTTAAATGGTGTAATTCTGTGACAGCATGGATGAACCTTTAGGGCACTATGCTAAGTGAAATAAGCCAGTCACAAACAGTACATAATTCCATTTATATGAGATATCTAAAATAGTCAAATTCAGCCCTAACCAGTTTTGCTCAGTGGATAGAGCATTGGCCTGCAGATGGAAGGGTCCCAGGTTCAATTCTGGTCAAGGACATGTACCTTGGTTGCAGGCACATCCCCAGTAGAGGGTGTGCGGGAGCCAGTTGATAGATGTTTCTAACTCTCTATCCCTCTCCCTTCCTCTCTGTAAAAAATCAATAAAATATATTTTTTGAAAACTATAAAAATAAAATAATCAAATTCACAGAATCAAAGAGTGGAATGGTGTTTTCCACGGGGTGGGGCAGAAGCTGATAGAAAGTTGTTAATAAACAGACAGAAAGTTAAGCAAGACAAATAAATTATAGAGATCTGCAGTACAAGATGTTACCTATAGTTAACAGCACTATATTGTATACTTAAAACTTTGTTAAGAGGGTGGATCTTATGTTAGGTGTTCCTACTATAATCAAATAAAATTTTAATAAATAAGAAATAAATAAATACCAGAGGTAGCCCAGCTGGTGTGACTCAGTGGTTAAGCATTGAGCATCGACCCATGAACCAGTTATGGTTTGACTCCCAGTCAGGACACATGCCCAGGTTTTGGGCTCAATCCTCAGTAGGGGGCATGCAGGAGGCAGCTGATCGATGATTCTCTTGCATCATTAATGTTTCTATCTCTCTCTCCCTCTCCCTTCCATAATTAGTTAAATAAAGAATATCTATTGTTATTCCTTGTCAGCCTCCAATCCCCCCAGCCCCCACCTAAAAATCATTAAAAACAACAGCAACAACATCTCTAAGAGTGGTTTTACATTAAAAATAAATTTTAAATGCCACAATAAAGAAAATCCTCCAAAATGAAAGTGTCAGTATTTTAGGCACTTAAGAACCTTGAAATCTTTAAAGGCCAAATACTGACAGCTGAAAGGTGCTATTCGTAAGTGACATTTCAGAGATGATGGGCTGTAGGAAAGCAATCCATCCTTACTACTGACTTTACACACACACACACACACACACACACACACACACACACACACATTCTCCCAACATGGCTCTTGGAAGCCATATAGAAAATGAGGAGTTAAAGGATGATAACTTGGGGACCTGGGAGAATACAGAAATAAGGAAGTTATTAATAAAAATTATCAATCTGGTCTTTCCATGCCCTATGTTATTCCTACTTCCCATCTTTTCTCTGTTTTTCTCAGTTCTTTTATTTCACCCAACTTCCACCTTTCATCTCTCCTTTGACCTTTCCATCCTTTTCCTCATTTTGTGAAATTTCAGGTAGCAAGACCAATCAGGAATTAAGTCTTAGGAAAAGTTGCTAGATAAAAATACAGTACATCCAGTTTAATATGAGTTTCAGATAAACAATAATAATAAATAATTTTCAGGTAATGAATAACAGTAATTTTAATAATAAATATATCCCATGAAACATCTGGGGTATGCTATACTAAATAAACATTTGTTATCTAAAAATTAAATTTAACTGGACATCTTGTATTTTTTATCTGCTAAATCAAGCAATCCTAGTCTTAGGGATTCAAGTTTTTTGTCTGTTTTTTTTAAAATATATTTTTATTGATTTCAGAGAGGAAGGGAGAGGGAAAGATAGAAACATCAATGATGAGAGAGAATCCCTGATCGCCTGCCTCCTACACGCCCCCCACTGGGGGATCCAACCCACAACCTGGGCAAATATTTCCCCCACGAAATCATAATTTCGTATGTGCCCTTGACCGGAATTAAATCCAGGACCCTCAGCCCACAGTCCGACGCTCTATCCACAGAGCCAAACCAGCTAGGGCTTAGGGGCTCAAGTTTTAATGTGCATACAAATCACATGAGATTTTGTTAAAATGCAAATCTTATTCAGGAGGTCTGGGAGGCTCGGAGGGGGGCATTTATGCGCTTCTTTGTTTCTAACAAGCTTCCAGATGGTGCTGATGCTGTTTACCTAAAGACTGCCCCCTGAGTAGCAAGGACCTAGAAGAGCACTGTTCAACAGAAATATAAAGAGAGCTACATATGTAATCTGAATTTTTCTAGTAGCCACATTGAAAGAAGTAAAAATAAACAGTTTAAATTAGTTGTAATAATATACCGGGTGGGGCAAAAGTAGGTTTGCAGCTGTTGTATGGAAACTATAAACCTACTTTTGCACGTGAAACAGAGTTTATTCTTGCATTATCATTTATTAATTGTTGTGATATTTTCCATACAACAACTGTAAACCTCCTTTTGCCTCACCCTGTATTTTATTTAACCTAAAATACTATGTCAAACATAATTAATTTTAAAAATTATTAATAAGATATGTATCTTCCTTTTCTACCCTAAGTCTGAAATCTGGTGTATAATTTACATTTATACACATCTCTATTTGGGTTAATCAAAATTTCATGTGCTCAGTAACCATGTGTGGCTAGTGGCCACTCTATTGTCAGGGCAAATACAGAAAATCTCCTCCAGCTGCCAGAACAGGAGCATATGGTCCCCCATGACATTAGCAGCAGTATTTAACCACTTCGCTGCCCAAATCCCTGGTCAGGAGGAGGTGGGAGCACAAGTCCATGGTGATCCTGTACACTGATGATAATGGTTCTGTGAACACTCAGAAGCCTTAGTGTTAGCCCCTTAGTCCTTAACATTACATAAATCTGCTTTGGTTATATTTTCATGCATAAGCATATACATAACATTTTTTATTTTAAATCAAGTACCGTTTTAATATATTTCATGATTCGATGATGCTAAAATTTTAATATAGCACTTTTTCTGTTGCTGAAGTCTTCTCCCACTTGGTGAAAAATATTTAAGGCAGAATATTTAGAAGCTACTAGGTTTCACACGTGTTTTAGAATAGAAGTCACAGTTAAGATGTGATTGTTTGAGAATAGTTCATCTTGTGACTTTGGAGGAAAAAAGCAGTAACAAAAAATGCTAACATGATAGCTTGCAGGCTGTAAAGCACTAGGGTATCACCTGCCTGGCATGGTACCTGCCTGCTCAGATGCTGAACAGTGGGTTTCATTTCAGGAGAGAAAAACCCTGAGTTTCCAAGGCTATAAGCAAACCTGCTGTTTGCTACCAAGGAAGATATCATTTCTACCTTTCAACAGTTCACTCTACAAACATCCTAAAGATATTCCAGAACAAGGAGTAGTTAGTGACTCACTCACAAGATACACAGAAAATGAACAAGCACATGTACTAGTAAAATATCCCCTCAACGATCTCCATAAGAGAACAGGAAGTTATACATGCATGCTGCCTTCTTTCCAACTGAAAATACCTCGGGTTTGCTTCCTTTTCTGATTTACCATATACTGCTAAATGAAATGTTACCTGGAAGTTTGAATATAAAAATCTATCTTCCCATAATCATATTAAATTATGTTCTCATGGGGGAAATAGTTGCCTTAAGGAGCATTTAGCATTTGCCAGACCACCTATCTTTATTCATCCAATTACTCTCTGACTGAAAAATCATATTCATCAATTGTTCAAATGAATTATAAAGGTCTTTATACACTGATTCAAAATCCAAATCCATCCCCCTCCTACAAAACGCTGCACGACATGGCCCTCGCTGGTCTCTCTCGCCTCATTTTATGCCAGCCATGCTCCAGCACTGGCTGGCACTCAGCTTTTCAACACCCTCCACATGCCAAGCTATGTTGCACATCAGTGGCTCTGCTCTAACTTTCCCTGCATTCTCTTCACTCTCACCATAATATGTATCACTCGTTGTACTGAGACATTTATTTTCCTGTTGCTTATTTACAGTGCATTTTCTCACCAGAAGGCCTGGCTCCTTGAGGGCAGGGATTGTGTCTAAGTAACTGAAATAAACCTAGAAGCTAAGCTGATGCTCAATAAAAGGCACCGAATAATGTCACATACTCAATTACCACTTCACGCCTCATGGTTATGACTCCCAGGGCCTAAATATTTAGGCAACTATAACTAGAAAAATCAACTAACTCAAGAATTCCATCAAATCCAGTAGTTTGGCCCTCGCTGGTTTGGCTCAGCCAATAGAGCCTCAGCCTGCAGACTGAAGGGTTGGGGTTCGATCTGGTCAAGGGTACATGCCTGGTGGTGGGCTCCATCCCCAGTAGGGGGAGTGCAGGAGGCAGCCGATCAATGATCCTCTTTCATCAATGATGTTACTATCTCTCTCTCCCTCTCCCTTTCTGTCTGAAATCAGTAAGAATATATTTTTTAAAAATTCAGTAGTTTGAAAATGCAAAAGAACAAAACCCAAGTTACATCAGTTCATTAGCAAACTACCACAGTATATGTGTACTTCTTGTTCCTTGTTGGGGGGTATGACTCTGTGAAAGGTTAATTTTATGTATTAAGTTGACTGGGCCAGGAGTTGCCCATATATTTGGTTAAACATTATCTGGGAGTGTTTCTGGATGTTTCTCAATGAGATTAATATTTGCATCAGTAGACTAAGTGAATCAGATTGCCCTCCCCAAAGTGTGTGGGCCTCATTCAATCCACTGGAAGTCTGACTAGGACAAAAAGATGGATTAAGGGAGACTTTACTCTCTTTACCTGTCCTGGAGCAGGGACATCAGTCTTCTCCTGCCTTCAAACTCAAACTAGGACTGGAACCACACCCTCAGCTCTACTGAGTCTCAGCTTGCTGACTGCAGATCTTGGAACTTCTCAGCCTCCACCAGTATAATTGTATGAGCCAATTCCTATAATGAATGAACAAATGGATGGATGGATGGGTAAATGAATGGATGGATATATAAATAAATATGTATCTCCTATTCTTTCTTTTTCTCTGGAGAATTCAAACTAATGCAGACTCTTTTTTTTTTTTTTTTTTTTTTTGTGTGTGTGTGGGGCAGACTCTTTATCAAGTTCACAGCCTAACTGCTGCCATGATTTCTAACAATTTTCATCAAATCAACTGCTGAGTTGATTAGAACCAAGTTAGTAAATGAAATACTTATAAGTGCTTTTGATTTAAATATTAATGTTTCTTACTTTAGATTCCTTTTTGACTTCTTGGAACATGGATAATGTATCAAATTAGTGGCATATACTAGTATTTACATTCCTGGCTCTCAAGCTAAACTGGGAAAGGAAGCCCATTCTTTCATGAATTTGTCCATTAAACAAGCATTCATTGTCATGTGCTAGATGTCAGGAATACAAGGTAAAAAAGACCAAGTCCTAGCCTCCAAGAAGCTCTCAGCCCAGTGATGTGTAGAAATGTGAACACATAATTGCTGGTTGAACACCTTTAAATGTTGCACCTAGCAAACCAGTGACCTTCACTTCATGAGGTCAGTGTGCATCCCTTGGTACTGGGATCTATGAGCTACTATCGTGCCCTTCCAATAATTTGGCTTTTGTTCTTAACACAGCTTGAAGGAAGTTCTTTCACTTGTAGTACAAAAGGACCTTTATTGAAAGGGATTTCTAGATAACAAATTTAGTGTAATAATAGAGGCATGGACTGGAAGGGAGGTTTGTGGGACAGGGAGAACCTAACAGAACTGGGTCCTAGGGAGAAAGAGTCCTCCACCACTCTCAAAAATGCTCTCACCAAGTACCTGCAGGATTCCCACCTCAACAGACAGGAATCAGAGTTAAAATTCACTAAAACAAAACTTGTATTGAGAATATATGCTATCTGATGTTGCCCTATACTTTAAACCATTATTTATAAGAAGAGCAATATGAATTCTTTGGACAAAAATTAATTAGCACACTTAATTTCAAAGAGAGCAATGTGTCCAACTACTCAGTAAAAATCCAAGATGTTGTTTGCTAAATAATTAAATTTGGAAAGTTTAACTTAAAACCTAAGTAAATTTTAAAATCGGCACATGAACATATTATTCGTAGTATTAAAAATGATATCTATAAACTGGTTACAGATTCATTCATTTGGGTTATTTTCATAATCAGTAAGGACTGCTAGGAACAAGATAAAAAGATAATGGTTTAAATCTGTGGAAAAATTATTCCTCTCCAGAACACCTCATTTCTTTTCTTCCTCTCTTATTCTATTTCCTCACTCCTCCTTTTTCTCTCTTGTAATATAAAACACTCAAAAATTTTCATTAACTTTTATAGTTTTTAAATTTATATATTATAATTTACATATTATTACATTTAAATTATATATATATATATATGGCCTAATATGCTAATTGTCCCTCCAACCGTTCAACTGTTCAACCAGTCACTATGATGGGCACTGACCACCAGGGGATAGATGCTCCAACAGGTAGTTTAGCTTGCTGCTGGGGTCTGGCCAATCAGGACTGGGCCAGACATGCCCTGGAGCCAACCTCCCCCAGTCCCTCCCCTGTGGGCCAATTTTTTGCGGTCCCTCCCCGGCCTCTAAAATATTTCTTCTAATTAATTTCCTTTCAATGTGCACAAATCTGTGCACCAGGCCTCTAGCCTAGAAATAATCCTGGTGAATCTTCATTTTACTGAGGAATGCAAAGGCTAAAAGAGTGACCTCCAGCCACTCCTCATCACCATAGATCAATTAGTCCAAACTGAACTCAATGACAGAACAGATCTGGCCTGTCTACCAGATTCTTAAACCTTTCCAGGGAATGAGATTCTAAAACATAATATTCCAGGAAGTGAGTAACAGTATCTTTCTTTTCCTAGTGAGAAAAATTATCTTTCATTTCGTATATCTCAAAGTTCCCCGCTGAAATAGAAGCCTATGTTATTTTGTTTGGTTCTCAGCAAAGTTAGAGAAGACCTGAGGAAAAATTTAATATGCATATTAAAATGATAACTCCCCGGAACTTCACAAAGGATGTCAAAGAACAGCATTGTCAAGCCCCTCTAGATCCTACACAGAAGTTTAATTATAATAACAAGGATTTTAAAGATGAAGCCTGAATATTAGTAAGATTATATGGCACTACATACGTATTTCTTTAGTTCCACCAGGGAATAGATATGAGAATAACCACTGTACCAAAAAGTAGCTAGAATGAGAAAATAAGAGATCTCATTCATTTTGGATAGAGGAAAAATTATGTTTAATAATTTAATCAGGTAAAATGAAGCACTCAATATTCATCACTAGTAGTTATACAGAGCATGTAACCATCGGTCTTACCCTTACTGCTTCTTCTTCCTCACTTAAAGCTGTTATTTTAACTTCCTGTCACATTTCCATAGCAACTAATGCCTCCAATTTTACAGCTACAGCACAAGGAATTGTTTCCAACTATTCTAAATGCTCCATTATCGGTTGTCAACGTTGTTAAAACTTTTGGCTATCCTTCCGAAAAGCGAGCTTCTCCCCTATACAGTGTGAAGTCATCACCTTTAGCCTAAACCTCCCCATCAACTGATCTAATTTCAAAATATCAATCCTTCTTCTTAGTTGACGGGGGTAGGCTCTGAGAGAAATCAAATAATAATACCTACTACCCTACCTGAGTGCTAAACCAACATAAATAAGGTAAGTGGAGAAGCAAATACCACCTTCATTACTGCAGAAGGCCAGAATGGAGGGCAAAGTTCAGTCCAGGAACAAGATGGATTGTAATGGAATCCCTTTCCCCGGAAGACAGACATGGCAGACTATCCTGGCAGCACTGGACTTTCCATAGGGAAGAGAAGCTGCCCCAGGAGAACCAGGAGAAACACACTCAGTGGGCAAGCTGGGTCCACACAAGAAAAATAAAGAAGAGCTGAATGAACATGCCTAGATTATTCTTCCTCAATTTATCACAGATGTCACCCCTCCTCACCTGGCTTGAAATAAGGAGTTACACTAATTTAAATCCTCCTACTTGGAAGGAAATACTAGGAAAGAGGGAAACTTGTTCTCCTTCCTGCCCCTCCCTCAACATTTCAAGAACTACAAACAGCATTCTTTTTTTTCTTTTTTTTAATATATTTTATTGATTTTTTACAGAGAGGAAGGGAGAGAGATAGAGTCAGAAACATCGAAGAGAGAGAAACATCGACCAGCTGCCTCCTGCACATCTCCTACTGGGGATGTGCCCGCAACCCAGGTACATGCCCTTGACCTGAATCGAACCTGGGACCTTTCAGTCCGCAAGCCGACGCTCTATCCACTGAGCCAAACCGGTTTCGGCAGCAAACAGCATTCTTTTGTGACAAGGTGTCTACTGGTTTCCATATACTTCTAGTAAGCCATGGACATGCAAGTTATAATAAGAATACTTCAGTCTTGCCTGGCCTGTGTGGCTCAGGTGGCTAGAGTGTTATCCCGAACACCTGAGTAGATCCTACCCCAAACCCTGTTAAACCCAACTCTCCATCTACCCAGTCACTACACTGAATGAACCTGAAGAAGATAAAAACCATGCTGATTTATGTAACTTCATAGCTAGTTTCAAATTGGCCCTAAGAACTGTTCCACAATCCCACATTCCTTTGTCAATCTATCTTTTCACATTCCTAGATTAGAAGGGAAAACATATGTTGAAACCTAATCCCTATATGATGGCTTGTTTTTTTAATCCTCACTCAAGGACATGATTATCAATTTTTTTCTTTTAGAGAAAGGGGAGGAGAGAGGGAGGAGAGAGAGAGAAACATTGATAGATATGTACCTTTGTGTGCCCTGACCAGGAATCAAACCTTTTGGTGCACTGGACAATGCTCCAACCAACCAAGTCACACTGGCAAGGGTCATATGATGGTATTAGAGGGCAAGGCCACTGGGAGGTGATTGGGTCATAACCCTCATAAATGGGATTATAAAGAGACCCCAATGTGTCAATTATATCTCAATAAAATTTGAAAAAACAAAAAATAAATAAGAGACACCAGAGAGCTGCCTTGGCCCTTCTGCCATTTGAGGTTATAGCAAAATGAGACTCATTTATGAACCAGAAAGGGCTCTTAACAGACACTGAATCTGTCAGCACCTTGATCCTGGATGCCCCAGTCTCCAGAACTGTGATAAATTTCTGTTTATAAGCCTTCCAGTCTATGGTCATTTGTTATAGCAACCCAAATGGACTAAGTAACTATACCTCAGCAAAACAGGGGTACTGTATTTACTTGTCAGCATTGTGAGAATTAAATGAATTAATAAATGTAAGGCACCTAAAACAGTATGTGTCACAAAGTACTATTTAAGGCTAGCATTGTTATCCTAGATGATTTCACATCGTACCCTCTTGCCTCAAACTTCTTTTCCCTGCTCTTTCTCTTCATTGACGACTTTACTCAAAACAGAAGTTCTACACCTTCCCATGAGCAATCTTCCCATTTACTTAGTTGCACTTTGCCTCCTGATCAACAATAGATAAGCTGTTATTATTCCTGAGGTCACCTCCTCCACTTGGGCTCCCCTCTAGTCTACTCAAGTGAATTACCTATTTTTTCTTCTCTATTGGGACAATCCCATCAGCATACGAAAATGCCATAAAACAAATCCATCCTGGCTCCACACCTCTCCCCAGATATAGCCCCTTTCCTCTACACATGATAGAAAAATTCCATGCAAAAACTGTCTCTAGTTCCGGTCTACACTTCTCTTTCATTCTCGGTTGACTCCACGTCTATCAGTCTCCCCTGGCACCACAGGCCTCATTCACCGTGCTCCTCCTCCCGGGTCCTTCAGTTCTTGAAACCTCCAGCTCATTCTTGTTGGGAACTCTTCTTCCTGGACGGGTCTACCCACCATACCTGCCTAAGGGACTCCCCCTCTTCAGGGATGTCAGCTCGGCTGAGGGTCCACAAAGATGCTTTCTTCATCAACCCTGTCAAGAGTAGCCAGTCTCACCCCCAAGTCAGCATCACCTTAACCCAGTGGTTCTCAACCTTCTGGCCCTTTAAATACAGTTCCTCATGTTGTGACCCAGCCATAAAATTATTTTCGTTGCTACTTCATAACTGTAATGTTGCTACTGTTATGAATCGTAATGTAAATACCTGATATGCAGGATGGTCTTAGGCGACCCCTGTGAAAGGGTCCTTCGACCGCCAAAGGGGTCGCGACCCACAGGTTGAGAACCGCTGCTAACCAATTGTACTTTATAGCACTAACTATAAAGAAATTATCTTCTGTTGGTTTAAAAAATATATTTATACATACTTCCTGCCTTCTCACACCTAGAATATAAACCTGGTAAGAGTAACCTTCACTCTTGTTACCTGTTGTATTCCCAATGCCTGGCACAGAGAGGACAACTTAAAACAGAGTTGTGGGATGAACCAAAATCGCAACCAACTCTTACTCTACAAAACAAACCGAGACTTAAAGCGTTAATTAAATGACTTGCTCAAGGTCGCCCAACCAGTAAATGGCAGCTTTGGGGCTTAAGGCCTGGTCTACTTCCAGAGCTTGGGTTTTTGATGACCGCATCCCATGACCTCACTACAAGTATGTCCGTTTACCATGCTGCTTGCGAGTGGGTGTTAGGCGCGGAGGTCTAAGCTCCCACACTAGGCACATGGCCCACACGCCGCTCCCCGGACGCAGGCGGGGCCCTCTCCTTCCTCCCCCTCAGCGCCCCGAGCCCCGCCCCGGGCCCCGCCCCCGTGGCTTTGCCGACCGCGCCAGTGCCGCACTGTGAGCGGGTCCATGTGCCTTCTGCCTCCGGCATCCACGTAAAAAGAAATAAACTCCGATCTAAGTTATATGTCCCTGAATTTCAAAAAGAGTAAATAAGACGTAGGTTCTGGAAAGTGGTGCACATTTGTGTCTTTCAACTGCGAGGCTCCAGACTCGGGTCAGGCGCGGTGCAGACAGCCGCAGGGGTCCTTGGCGGGGCGGGGCCTGCTCGCGGGGGCTTGCGGCTCCTTCCCGTGCAGCCTCTCTCTTTCGCTCAGGCCCGTGGCGCCAGCAGGATGGGTGAGGAGTCCCTGCGGGGTGGAGGGGATCGCAACCGGCAGCCGGGGTTCCGGGGGCAGCGGGCGGGGGGAGCAGAGCGGAGAGGAGAGGAGGACGCCGCGGGGAGGACCGATGCGGGAGGCCCGGGGAACCTCCGCGCCCGCCGCCACATGGCCCGAGGCCGATGGGGCCCCGTGCGGCCCAGGCCGCGGCGCCCGCGGCGGGAGGGGAGCTGGGCGGCCGACGCTGCTGCGGAGCCTGCGCGCCGGGCCTGGGGCCTTTGGGAGGATGCACGCATGGGAGCGCGGGTGCCCACCTCTTCGTTGGCTCAAGGGAAGCCGACGTTTTGGACCCTGTGCCAAGATGTGAGGCGGGAGCTTACCGGCTTGGAGCAGCGGAGGCCGGTGTCTCAGGTGCCAAGTAGGCCGGGGGCCCTTTCCGGGGGATCTGAGGGGAGTGTGGCTTTCAGGCAAGTGTCGCGGTCTTCGCACGGCCCGGAAGCTGCGGAGCCACCGGCGAGACCAGAAGTGGCATGACAAGCAGTACAAGAAGGCCCACCTGGGCACGGCGCTGAAGGCCAACCCTTTCGGAGGCGCGTCCCACGCGAAGGGGATTGTGCTGGAAAAAGTGTAAGTGCGACTTCACGGCTGTCTTTTATTTTGCTGGGGCGACTCCTACCTTTGACGAAGCCGTGGTGGAAACGCCAGGTCTCGGCGTAGCCGTAGCGTCTTTATTTATTTGAGAGCTGGTAACATGAGGGTTCGGAGGCTAGATGACCGAGGGTTTTAATAAACCCTTCACAGTAGCCGGAGGAATCGGGTGGGAGTGGAGGGCAAACCGCGGGACGTGTGGGGACGGCCCCGAGCAGTTGACGTCCGTGAACTTTCTCATGCAGCCAGTCACATCTTCCTACTCGAGAGGTTTACAGCTAAAGTTGAACCCCATCACGTGAATTTACAGTACTCAGTGGGGTTTTTTATTTAATAAAATCACACACTCATATCCAGTCAAATTTAGTGACAGTCAGGATCTAAATTCAGAATTTATGACCCTAAGACAGGAAATACTTGGTTGCAATCACAGGCATTTAGCAATTTAGGAATAGATAGAAAAGGTAGGGACAGTACAATTTCTAATACGTTTTGTGCCGAATGAACGAAAATGTCTCCCCTTTCAGAAAATCCACTCTTGTGCTGTTTGTGTTTCAGGGGGGTCGAAGCCAAACAGCCCAACTCTGCTATCAGGAAGTGTGTCAGGGTCCAGCTGATCAAGAACGGCAAAAAAATCACAGCCTTTGTACCCAATGATGGTTGTTTGAATTTTATTGAGGTAAGTGCTTTTAAGTCTGATGTAGCTTCTGTTCCTGGAGCTGTTGCCCCCAGTTATCTTATATGATGAATATTTCTAGGGTTGCTACCGATACCAGAATAAACTGTCGATTTTATTCCAGGAAAATGACGAAGTTCTGGTTGCTGGATTTGGTCGCAAAGGCCATGCTGTTGGTGACATTCCCGGAGTCCGCTTTAAGGTTGTCAAAGTAGCCAATGTGTCTCTTTTGGCCTTATACAAAGGCAAGAAGGAAAGACCGAGATCCTAAGTTCTGATGGTGATATCACAGTAGTAATAAATTTTCATATGCCTAAAATGTGTTTGTGCTTATTTTCCTTACCACAGACCATATTGTATAACTTAACAAACTTAACAATTTTAGGAGATTGGGGAAACAGTTAATTCAGAATTCTCTAGAGTAAATGGGATTCATAGCAAAGTTCCTCCCCCCCCCCCCCCCATCCATTCAATAAACAAAATAACAGTAAATTTAAAAAATTGCCCAGCTGGCCTTGCTCAGTGGTTGAGGTTCATGCTATGAACCAGGAGGTCACGGTTCGATTCCTGGTCAAGGCATATGCCACAGTTTCGGGCCTAATCCCCAGTAGGAGGCAGCCAATCAGTCTCCCTCTCTGAAATTAATAAAAATACATTAAATAAATCATTAAACTGGCAGGAATCACCTTGGATACAACATCTTGGGACCCAATATGATAAATACCACCCTCAAGTTGCTCCCTGCTTGGTGTTTAGTATCTAAAAGGTCTATCCATGTAGCTTCTGTGGTTCTGACAGCAAAATTGAGGCATTGGATGATTTAATAAAGTGGATTTCAGGCATAGAAGAAAAGCTTGCATAAAGGGAAGACCAGGTATACAAAGTGTTGTGGGTCCTGAGTTTCAGTAACTGATTGGATTGACTTTCTACTACAAAGAACAAAGGAAGTGAAGAGGTAGTAATGGTCAAGATGGGTTGTGTGTTGTTAATTGTTGAAGCTGGGTGTGGAGTCCATGGGGGTTCATTCTCCATGAATTATTTCAAAATTTGTATAGGGGGGAAATTTTTATGTCTGCAATGAGGCTCATTAGCCTTAAGCCTGAGAAACTGCTATTGTTAGCATTAGTAAATATGGGTTGATTTCTGTCTAACCAAAGGTTAGGGTTAGGGTGTTTGGAAAATGTTCTTGGGCTTCCCCTTTCCAAAAGATCAAGATGAGTTCTTAAAGGAAACCCTGTGTCTCACTTCTCTGTTCAAACTTGCATTCCTCATCCAGCTTCAGGAGGTGTGTGGCATTTCTCCTGCTGCTCATTTCAGACGTTATCCTTGTCAAATGTTTGAGCACCTATTTCCACAGGAGTGGAGAGAGGCCGGCTTTTATTTTTTCACTGACATTTGACAGCATTGTGTACATTTATGAACACCTTGTTAAATGTTAAATAGGCTGGCTGCACTTGGTTTCCATCCCCGCACTTCTAGTGTGTGTAGTTAGTTGCACACAGTATTCCTTTCCAAAGGCTGACGAGATGCTTTGGGATTGGCATACCTGGGCCTCATTCACCTGGCCTGCACCCGAAAAGCCCAGGGAGGGTCCCATGCTGGGTTCAAGGTACTGCTGGAGGGAGGAGGTGTTCTTGGCCAGGAGGAGAGGGTGGCAGTAACTGCTGCCTGCCTGCAGCCTCCGGTCCCCTGCAGTGTTGAGACCTTTGTCAACCTGTAAAGAAACATGCCCAGAAGAAGTAAAACACCCTGCAGTGATGGTTCCTACTTGTCTCCAACATGCACCCAGGACACAAGGCCTATGGCTAAGTGACTGACAGACACTGAGGACCTGAAGCTCAAACAGCACCTGTGCTGCCAAGACGCTCTCCCTCAGAAGGAGGAAATCGGCCCTAGATCACTCCAGTCAGAAGTACCAGCTCCCTCTGCAGGTCCTTACCCACCCCCAGCTCCCTCTGCAGGTCCTTATCTGCTTATTTGTGGTACAAGTTACTGACAAATTCTGTTCTCTAGTCTACTCAGTGTGGGCATGTTTGTTCATTTGCTTAAGTTTAGCTTTCTAAAACTTACCGCTGTAGTTAACTAGAAATAGAAAAAATAAGGCCCTGGCCAGGTAGCTCAGCTGGCTGGAGCGTCATCCTAATACTCCAAGGTTGCAGGTTTGAACCTGTCAGGGCACATACAAGAATCAACCAATGAATGCATAAATAAGTGGAACAACCAATCAATGTTTCTCTCCCTTTCTAAAATCAATAAGTAAATGGGGGATATAGAAAAAATAAAATAAATGGGGGAAAAATAGAACAAGGAGTCATGTTACTTGGCTGGGTTAAAAGTGTAGGACATACTGAGCATACCCACATTTTCGAATAAGTTTAAATGCTAACGAATATGTTTGTTTCTTCTCTTAGCAACCAGCTGATGTTTAAATGTGTACAAGAGTGGGTAGAGTAAGCCACATAATTTCTTACTTCAATAACAGCATAAAACAGTTGAAATTTACTTGTTGAAACATTTGTCCATTAAGACCTGCTTTAGAAAGTGATACGAAATAATTTTGTTGTACCTTTTCCCCCCAACAGCTTTGTTTAGAATTTACTTATCCAGCTTATAATAAGGTTTATTTCTCTCTAGTTGGCAGCTTTAGGAATAAAGCCCCACCCTCAGAAGGAAAAGCAGAGGACAAAATCCCAAAGATTTTAACAGCTAAGAATGGAGTAAAAGGACAGAATACAGCAAATAAAAAGCATTCCGAATGCACTTGTAAAAACAAATAACATAATGGCTAAAACTTTAAAATGTTTGAACAAATATATATAAAGTTAAGGGGGTTAAATGAAGCAAACATGGCAATAATTATAATTGCTGATTCTGATTTTAAGTATGTGAGGATTCATTGTACTCTTTTGAGTATGTATGAAATTTCTCATAATAATTCTTTGAATTACATAACACATAATTTTTAACTCCATGCTTCTGGTTGTAAAGGAACCAGTACATGGACAGTCAGCTCTGACTGGAGGGAAGTGGAGATGTGGGCAATCAATCATGTGGATAATGCACAAGATGAAAAATTAACCCAGCACCATTGAGAAATGTATAACATCGGGAAGGAACAAAGCTGAGAATGCATGCATATTTTAGCAAGACAGGAAGAGAAAAAGGTTTGATTCAATAATAAAAGCAAGGTAAAAGGAAATTATTTCCAAAGATTTTAGGAAATGGTAAAACAGATTGCTGCTGATGTAAATTGGTACAGCCTTACCGGTGCACAATTTAGCGACATCAAAAGTCTTAAGACATTCCCTATCTTTTGATCTGCTCATTCCCTTAATAACAGACCTTTTATTTTTACATACATTATATATGCACTATAGAAAACTTAAAGATAGCAACTGTCCCAGCACACATTTCTGACAATTACATTTGGAAAAAAAAAGCTCTGTGACGGAGGGGTTTTGTCTGCTCTGCAGACTGCCATATCCTTAGCACAGGTCCTGACAATGCAAGAAATAAGTACTCAGTGAACAGACGGTAAATGAACAGGGAAGAATTAGAAATAACCTAAAACCCCAACAACAGTAGAGTTATTTGGTACATTTTTATCTAGAAGAAATACTAGTTATTTTAAGTTGCTTTTTTCAAAGAATACTAAATGACATGGGAAAATGTTCCAAATATAATGTTACATGGGAAAAATCAGGATGTTCAACCAAATACAGAACGATCCTAATTAGGTATGTTTAAACTCGTACCAGGAAATATATCAACATTTTAACTGCAGCTTTCCCTGGGTGATACATATATTTAAACAATTTACATTTTCTCCTTCAAATGTCTCTATGGCTTCCAAATTATCTATGAGGACTAAAATTCTTTTCAAAATTGAACTTCAAGTTTCACAGTCTGTGGATAGATACGTGGAGCATTATAAAAAAAAAAGCCACGGTCGTCTAGGGTCACTCCAGTCCAAATTCCCACTCTCCACCCTCCTAGGTAACTAACCTCTCTTACAGTCTGGCACGCATCCTTCTGGACCATTTTTTTTTTACCTACATTACATATGGACAATAGAAAACGTGTGGTACTGGTGTATTTTTGATATAAAATAGTATTGATTGCACCGTTTACATCTAGTTTTTTTTTCTGTTTTAACTGTTTATGTGCACTGCCTATTTTGATACATGGGATTGAATTCACACCCCTTAATTGCAATACAGAATCACATTTTATTTAGCCAGCTCCCTGTCAATAAGCAGGAAAAGCCTGGACATTCTCTCTCTGAACCTATTGAAGGAAGGGGCTGAGGAGACCACATCCCATTCTGCTGCTGGTGTCAGGGGGAAAGGAATCTTCTCTAAGGATGGAGTAGGTGGCAATTCCCAAAGAGGAAAGCAGGTCCAGTCCCTGGCGCCTGCAGAAAGGAGACCCTGTCCCTGGGCTCAGTGCCGACCCACATATACAGACCCTCCACAAAGACTGAGTACTACCAAGCGCCAGGCACCACGCTAAACCCTGAAGGTCTGGCATACACATGTAAATAACAGTGCACCAAAGGCAGTAGATAATCTAGACTGTGACTTCCCATTAACTATCGGCATGCTTTGTTAAATTTCTCACTGTTAATGATTAACAGTGATTTCTGGGTACTATTTTAAAAGCTTCAAAATAATCCAAGAAGTTATAGGCTTTATTCTCATGTAAAGTTAATGAATTAATGAATAAACGAATACATGTGAGTTCCCTTTTTTTAAAAAAAAAATAATTTACAAAATGGGACTTGGCGATCTCTCAAATTACTTTCAGCTCTAAGAATACAGGATACCTGCAACAGTGCTATATTTCCACTAGGTGTCGCTATTGATAGCACAAAAGTTGCATAGAAAGCAAGGGCTTTACATTACTGGTTGAAAGAACACTACCAAATATAAGAACAAAAATGTGAAAGCACTTTCACAGACACGCCCTGTAAAAATCCAGGGGAGCAGCTGCGGGGACCTATGTACATATTAAAGTAGCCCAGTGCCATGTGCACAATAATAAAGTAGTTCATATATCCCTAGAACAATCTTCAGCAACCTACTGATCAGCAATACAAGGAAGTCAGGGGGTCTTAGAACTGGAAGAGAGACTATTTATTAGTTTTCAAATATCCCATTGTTTTCTGGAGTTAGAAATACAATTTCATCACAACCTAACACACACACACACACACACACACACGAATGATGTAGTTGAAACCAAAGCTTCTCAAAACAATAACAATAACCTTATTTGTGCAATGCACTTTTTCCTATGTATTTGTGAAATAATAGAAAATACATATATTGGTCTCTGCCCCCAGTTCCTGACACAGAGCTCCTAAATCCCTTGGAAAGTGACATTTGTTGTAATGAGGCAACTCTTGGTGGGCTCCTGAATAGCTTCAAGATGGGGGAGGTCACCAGAAAGACCAAGCTCTGATTAGAAGCGTGGAACTTTCAGCCCGTCTGCCATCATTCGGGAAGGGGCCTGGAGTAGCAGTGGAGTAAATGACCAGTCATGCCCGCTGTGCAGAAGCCTCCATAAAACCCCAAAGCACAGCGTTCAGGGAGCTTCCAGGATGGTGAGCACACGTACACACCGGGAGGGCGAAGCACCCCAGCTCCATGGGGACAGGGGCTCCTGCATGTGGGGCCCTCTGGGCCTTGCCCTATATACCTTCTCATCTTCCTATTTTTCATATTTATTATATAATAAACCGGTAAATATAAGTGTTTCCCTGAGTACTATGAGCCATTCTAGTAAGTTATTGTACCCAAGAAGGTGGTCATGGGAACCCCAATTTAAGGCTGATTGGTTAAAAATACAGGTGACAACCTGGGACTTGAGACTGGAGTCTCAGATGGGGGCAGCCTTGTGGGACTGAAATCTTGACCTACAAGATCTGACACTGACTCCAGACAGGTAGTATCGGAACTGACAGAACTGGTGTGTTGTAGGACACCTAGGGGTGTTACAGCATTGTTTGATGTGTGGCAAACCCACACATCTGGTATCAAAAGTGCTGTGAGCATGGTAGTATTATGAGAGTAAAGGAAACACACAGAATGTTCTTCCCAGACATACTCTATTTCACACACACACACACACAAAATACTGGTCATAAACCAATAAATTGATTTCACTTCATCTAATGCACTTCCTTCCATTAAGAACCAGCGGCTCAGAGAGTGCGGTGACTTGCCCCAGGTGAAACAGTAAGCCAGGATTTAGGCCTTTCAAGACACTGGCAGGTTCTGTTGTGGAAGGCTCCAGGCAAAACTGAAAAGCGTCCCTGGCATACTCCCAGCCCTTTCTGCACTCCTGTACCTTCTAAAGCCAATGGGCTAGTACCTGCTGGTGAGAAAACTGACTCAAGTGTATTATGCTTAGTTATTTGAAATAGTTATTTGAAAAATACAGGTTCGTTCTAAAATGCAGATGTGATCCCTTTAACTCCTTTACTTGGTTATTCCCTCAGTGGCTCTTTGTGGTTTTCAGGCCAAATATAAATGATCAGTGTGGCAATAAAGGCTCCTCCAGACCTGGCCCCAGTCCCACTAGCTAGCCTCTCTTCACCTCTTTCCCATCTGCACCTTCAAGAGCTCGCCTCCGTTTCTGCTGTGGCTCCACTCACATTCCTCTGCAAACATTCCCTTGGGCTTGCTTTCCATGCCCTGCCACAGGCTGCATCTTACTGTCCCTGAGTCTTCTCTTGGTCTTCTCCACTGGACTGTGGCATTCTTATGAGCCAGGATCGTGTCTTTCTGTTTGCCATCCCTGGCACCTAGCCTAGGGCTCAGTACATAAGAGGAACCCAGTATCTGCTGAAGTGAATGTTTGCATATTCTTATTTTCAAATTTTAATCCTAAAAAAACCCAACTCATTGGAATATCAGCTCCCTGATTTATATAAAGAGCTGGTTCTGACCATGCAGATCTCCATTTCCTAATATCTTGAGAGTATGAATAAAAACTATATCAATCTTGGGAGAAATGGAGGTGAAAATCCAGTTTTGAAATCTTTTTTCCTTTATTTTACTACATTTTCATTGAAGGGGTGGTTAGTCTTGTGCTTTTAACCTCCAGCTTATAGGCTAGTTCCCGATGATCAACACAGCCTCTGGTCCTTCCACTGGTCGATCAATGAACTGGTCCACCCACTCGAATCCCCAGACCCAGCCTTCTATGGACCACTAATCAGGGCAAACAGCAACTCTTCCCTACATGCCACCTTAGAACATGCCCCCAAAGTGGGTCATCACCTTACATCACTTATTACCCATAGTTAAGAAAGGAGAGAAATCAGAGTGAAAGGGAGACAACTAAATGCTAATAAGACTGTACAGTGAGTAATGCCGGGAGAGCTCTCCCAGCGGGTGGCGGTGGTGGCTCTGTGAAGACTGAACCTTAGAGGCTAGGTTGAGAATTGGTAGAGGGATAGGGAAGGAAGCATTTCCAGGTGGGAACAGCATGCGCAAGGGTCAGGTAAGGATGTGGGCAGAGGAGAACAGCCTGATCTGGAGCCCGTTTGCGTTGGGGAAGAGTCAGGCATGAAATGAGGTGGGAAGGAGGAGGTGTGCTGGGTCCCCACGGGAGCAGGCGCCAATGATCCGCAGTCCCCCTAACTCCATATGGCACTGTTGGTTATAAAGCACATCTAGATTGACTTACCATTTTGATCTCTGTGCTCTTGTTAGGTGAGTGGGATAGATACTGTAGGCTTTTTTTTTTTTTTTTTTTATAGAAATGGTGAAAGACTACCGGAGATTAAGAAAATTGGCCTAAGTCACACAGAGAGCAGCTAACCAGACTCACAGATTTCTCTGTGTTTCACAGACCCAAGAATTGGAGTGGGCCTCACCAGACACATAGTTAAACTGAGGACCAAAGAGGTGAAACAACTTCTCCGAGGTCACACAGCGACAGAGATCAGGAGGCTGGCTGGGAGCAGCTTTAACCAGCCTGATTTCTGACTGACGGGGCTTTGCCTTATATCAGCTGGAGAGGGATCCCAGAGGGAAGAGAAATCCCATCTTCCAGAGAAAGAACTGTTACTCTGACAAAATGAATTTCTCTCCAATGTTTTATAACTGTTGGGATGGCAGTCTGCTATATAACTGCATTTTTAAAAATGAAAATTTTGATCAACCAAAAAGTAAAAAAAAATTTTAAGTGAAAAACAGTCTGAAGGAAACATAGCTGCGGAAGAGAGGGATCCATCTGGGGAGGGAGGCTCCTTCGCCTCCCGGAGGGAGCACTTCAAGACTTTTCCCTCCACTCATGAATTTTCAGGTCTCCATTAATCAGATAGAAAAAACCTTTTTTTTTAAACTTAAACAAAACCTACACACTGGCCCCAAATTGATAGACTACTATCATCTCAGAAAGTGTTAGCAAAATATATTTCTAGGCAAGTACATAATCTAGAGGATGCATTAATTTCTTTTGCCCCCAGAATGACCTGCCTTGAGAAATGGCTTGCTGAGAAATCTGTGTTTGCATTAGGGAGAATGGGGGTGTGGGGAGGAAATCCCTTGCAGAAGTTGAAAAGATGTTAAGTGGTAAATACCAAAATGCCAGCAAGCATGTAAGCAGGCTCTCACCCCAGCATGAATATGTGCAGATCAGCATTTTAAAATTTACTTTTAGCTTTCCTAGCAGTTCGAATTAACCCTTTCTCTACTCCCACTCCCTCTGTGAGAGTTCAGCCCTTAACCTACAGACTGGAGGAACTGTCACAGTTCTCTTCCATTCACCCCGCACCCTAACCGCTCACCCAGAGGGCCTCCTTGTGAACAACTGCCTCCTGGCCTTCCTTACTACCGGGAAGTCTCTCGGGGCAATACCCAGACACATGCTAGCAAGTCAGTCCAGCTTGCTGGAGCTATGCACAGAATCAGAGGCGGCCTTCCAGAAGACCAAAACAATACAGATAAATGCCACACATCCACATCAGCGGTTCCCCAAAGTCTGTGCATCAGAATCGCCCAGAGAGGCTGTTTCAGATGGTGGCAGCCAGCATTTGTACTTGTAAAACTGCTTCGGTGATTCTAAAGTGCGTCCCTCAGCAACAGGCACTAAACTAGATGCTCTAAAGAGCCAATTACACTTTTCTCTTAGTTACAAAACAAGCAGCTCCCAACCAAAGATTCTTCCAGATTAGGTTCATCTTCATACCTTACTGGCTAGTAAACTTACTGACAGACTGGGTGAATAACAATCAAATATAAGAAAGGTGAATATAATATAATAAATAATAAATATTTGCTTTACAATATTTTTCCATTTATTAATGATCTCACGTGGCTCTCACACAACCCTATTGAGGTAGCTTGTTATTCTCATACTAAAGGTGAAGAAAACAAGTCTCAGGCATGAAAGAATGACTTGAAAATGCCTGAATGATGTCAGCATTTCTATTATTGAGTTGGATTCATTTTTTGCTATTTATATTGATTTTTGTCTTTGGGTGTTTCTTTTAAATATACGGTATATCAGTTGCTGCAGACACTTGCTTCCAAGGGAAAAAAATAATCCATGTTAAAATCTTGGTGAGCTGAAAACTCATGGCATTGGTCCCATTAAAACCAGGGTCAGCCATAAACTTCCAGCATTCGTCATGCTGCAATTTCTAAGCTCTTCGGCTCAACAGAAGAATCTGAAGAACAAGAACAAAACAAGAGCCAAGAGAATAAAAGGTTAGCTGAGCAGTAAAGACTTATTTCAAGAATATCAATTCTAAAATAAAACCACTCAGTCTTTTGTTGTATGAGTGTCACGAAGTAGTAAAATGCTTCCTAGATGATTGGGTGCTAGTTGGTTGGAAAGTTTTAAGAAACAAGTCAGTGATCATCCTATGAAATATGAAAGTAAACTTCATATATGGTGGGGCCAGCAGGGGACAACGTATCTACATGCAACAGGGACACCAGGGTCTTTGTAACAGCAAACACTCAGTCCAGGCTTTGCTTTTTACCTTGCCAGTCGACATTTCATTCATTTTGAGAGGCTGCTCTGGCATAACTCAGAGGTAGATTCAGCCCAACAACTGGCCCAACAATGCTCAGCCAAGACGTGATGTAGTTGACATTCCTGGGAAACAAGTGAAAACACAGGCAAGTCCATGTACTTCCATTGTAGTTTGGACGAATGATAGAAAATCAGTTATTGAAAATAAAAGAAACAAGGCTTTCTTCAAAGATGCATTCCCACCACTTGAAACCCCAGCATTTCCAAAGCTTGCCCCATTGTTTGACAAGGACTCAAGCTCCAAAAATAGTGTAAGGATCCCTCACTAAGAAGGTTGAAGGCACTGGGACTCCAGAGTCCCCTTGATGATTCCAATTTTACACCTAAAATTTATAGCATTTGCTAAGGTAGTAGAGTGCAGTGATGAAGAGCAGGGCTCTAAGGCAAAATGCCTGGTTTTTCAATTTTCAAATCCCAGTTCCACCACTTAACTAGCTTTCTGACCTTGGCCAAATCATTTAACCCTTCTATGCTTTAGCTTCTTCCTCTGCAAACTGCATAAAATAATAGAACTTGGCTCATAGGGGCGTTATAAAAATCCAATGCATTAATATATCTGGAATAGAACAGTGCCTAGCACACAGTAAAAATCAATAAATGTTAGCCATTATTATTATTACAAAGAATATTTCTTTTTTAGCTTAGCTTCCAGAGTCACATAAAAAGATTTACACTTTTAAAATAAGAGTTAACGCCAATGTATCTTGATGGTGTTTCTTACCTATTGATTTTTCGAGAATTCTTTAAGACGGGAGTCATAAATTCATTCGTCTTGCAGGGATGGAGTACAAAAAAGGGTTGCCCAAGTATGGGATGCTCCTGTAAGAATGAGAGTGGGTCCAGGATGGCCAGTGTGAGTTACTTTGAAAAAGTTAAAATACATGATCTGGTTTACTCCTTTAAAATAAAAGGTTTGTTTTACATTCCAGGCTGTGAAAATCAACCAAAGGCAAATAAAAAATTTGAAATATGTTTAATTCATAAAAAGCTGCTAGCACAGAGAGAGAGCCTGCAGCCTTCTGGCCTAGAAATACCTCCATGTCCCCTTCCACCTCCACCCACTGTATCAATAATAAGTTTTACCAGAAAGGAGCTGGCCATAAGAACCAGTGGCTGTGCTGCCAGCAGGGCTGACCCAATTTGCAACAGACAGCAAACACTGCTCAGTGACACCGGCAATATAAATCGCAAAAATGGTACTAAATGAAAAGAAAATTAAACCCACAGCTCTGCTAGCCAGATGTTGTGATCCCAGTTGAGGCAAGCAGCAGACCAGCCAGAAATTTAATGGGGAGATTCTGGAGAGGAGACAGTTCGTAGAAGGACTAGGCAAGTTCGCTAGACGTCCCTGGCTGGTGGGTAACTACACACATGTGCAGGGGAGATATGAGAAGGCCTGATGCAAAGTAAAAGCTGACACGAACTTGAACATTAACTGAAATCTAAGCATGCTCCCAACTCCCACACACATCCATCGGCAAAGGATAGAAGACTTACAGGCTACAGGTACCTGGGCACAGTCTGTCCAATCCCTGGCTAACCAGCAAGCTATATTGACATAGCTGGGTGACCCCAAGGAAGCCAGGAAATAAGAATAAAAAATAAAATAGCAAAAACATCAATGACTACAGTTACAGAGAGGCAAGTTCTACAGATAAATCCTAGAAAAGTTACTAAAACAAACAAAAACAATAATAACAAAAACTAAAATCCAACCTTCAGGGGAAAACTTTGGAATCCAGAATTGCTACAGTATAATATCTAAAATGTCTAGCTTTCAATGAAATTTGAGACATGCAAAGAAACAGAAAGTGTGAAGCATACCAAAGAAAAAATCCATTAATAAAATTGGTAGGTATAAAATAGTCAGAGGGAAGTAAGTAAAGCATAGGAAATAAGTCAATAATATTGTGATAACTATGTGTAGTGCCAGTTGGGCTCCTGGAAATATCAATGGGAACACTATGTAAAGTATATAATTGTCTAACCACTAACCTGTTTACCAAAACCAATACATAAAATAATAATAATAATAATAATAATAATAATAATAATAATAACTCTGAGTGGGCCCAGATATTGCATTACAAAGAATTCAAAACAGCTACTATAACTATGTTTGAAAAACTAAAGAAACTGTTTAAAGAGTTAAAAGGTAAAAATTATGACAATGATAATCAATTAATGAATACAAACTATGAAAAGAACCAAATGAAAAATCTAGATTTGAAAAGTACAACACAGAAATAAAAAAATTCACTACATAGGTTCAATAATAGATATGAGATGGCAGTAAAAAGACTTAGTGAATTTGAAGATATATTAATGTAAATTATTCAATCAGAATGGAAGAAAAAATAAAAATAAAAATATAAAATGAACAGCATCCCTTGGACAATACCAATCATACCACCATACATGTAATAGGAGTCTGGGACAAGAGGAGAGACAGAAAGGAGCAGGCAAAATATTTGAAAAAAATACTAACTTAAAACTTCTAAACTTTGATTAAAAAACTTAATCTACAGATATAAGAAGTGCAACAAACACTAAGTAGAAACATAAAGAAAGCCACAGGTAAATACATTATAGTCTAAAGGCTGAAAGCCAAAGATAGAAGAAAAATCTTAAAAGCACCAAGAGGGAAAGGACTCAACACATAAAGAGAAATAGTGCAATAATGACTAGCTTCTCATCAGTTCAGAGGGCAACAGAAGGGCCTATTCAAAGTTAGAGTGAAAAAACAAACAAAAAACCTAGAGATGTCAACCAAGAATTCTTTATCCAGCAAAACCATCCCTCAAAAAATAAAGGTAATTTAAATACTTGCCCAGGGAAACAGACTGAGAATTCCTTGCTATTAGAGCTCCCTTATAAGATATACTAGAGGAAGTCCTTCAGGCAACAATACCAGAAGGTAACTCAAATTCACAGGAAAAAAATAAAAAGCATCATAATTGGTAAATACAGAAAATTAAGTAATTTTTCTTCTCTTATTTACTTGAATAGACATAAGATTATATAAACAAAAATTACAATACTGTAGTGTTGGGTTTATAATATATATATTATATATATAAATATATATATATTTATAATATAATACTATATATATACATATATACATACATATATACATACATACATACATATATACATACATATATTACTAGAGGCCTGGTGCACAAAAATTTGTGCACTCGGGTGGGTCCCTCAGCCTGGCCTGTGCCCTCTCTGGGACCCCTCAGGGGATGACAACCTGCTGGTTTAGGCCCGTTCCCTGTTGGATTGGGCCTAAGCTGGCAGTCAGACATCCTTCTGGCAGCCCGGGAACCCTCGGGGGATGTCCACTTGCCAGGGGGAGCAGGCCTAAGCTGCAGTCGGACATCCTTAGCGCTGCTGAGGAGGCGGGAGAGGCTCCCACCACCACTGCCGTACTGGCAGCCATCAGCCTGGTTTGTGGCTGAGCAGAACTACCCCTGTGGGAGCTCACTGACCACCAGGGGGCATCTCCTGCATTGAGCGTCTGCCCCCTGGTGGTCAGTGTGTGTCATAGTGACCAGTCATTCCCAGCTGTTCTGCTGTTAGGGTCAATTTGCATATTACCCTTTTATTATATAGGATAGAGGCCTGGTGCATGTGTGGGGGCCGGCTGGTTTGCCCTGAAGGGTGTCCCGGATCAGGGTGGGAGTCCCTCTGGGGTGCCTGGCCAGCCTGAGTGAGGGGATAATGGCTGTTTGCAGGCTGGCCACAACCCCTTCAGGGTGGGGGCCCCGCTGGGGTGCCTGGCCAGCCTGGGTGAGGGGCTGATGTCTGTTTTCAGGCTGGCCACAGCCCCTTCAGTGTGGGGGTCCCCATTGGGGTGCCTAGCCAGCTGGGGTGAGGGACTGAGGGTCGTTTTCAGGCTGGCCATACCCCCTTCAGGGTGGGGGATCCTGCTGGGGTGCCTGGCCAGTCTGGGTGAGGGGCTGATGGCTGTTTGCAGGCTGGCCACAGCTCCTTCAGGGTGGGGGTCCCTCCTGGGGTGCCTGGCCAGTCTGGGTGAGGGGCTGATGGCTGTTTGCATGCTGGCCACAGGCCTTTCAGGGTGGGGGTCCCCCCTGGGGTTCCTGGCCAGCCTAGGTGAGTGGCTGATGGCTGTTTGCAGGCTGGCCAAGCCCCCAGCCATCCAAGCTTCCAGTGGAGGCTAGCTGGAAGCAGGTATCTGGGATTTATTTATCTTCTATAATTGAAACTTTGTTGCCTTGAGTGGAGCTGACACCCGGCCAGGGCAGGTGGGAAGCTTGGCTTCCTCCATCGCCGGGGCAACCAAGACTCCTGCCTGCTTCAGCTCCACGGCTGACGGCTGCCATCTTGGTTGGGTTAATTTGCATATAGTCACTCTGATTGGCTGGTGGGCGTGGCTTGTGAGTATAGTGAAGGTATGGCCAATTTGCATGTTTCTCTTTTATTAGCTAAGATACATGACAGCAATAGCAAAAAGGATGGAGTGATGGAAATATATTGAACAGAGTTGCTATATTTTAGCTAATTTAAGTCAGTATTAACTTGTGTTCCTATTGTTAGAATCTTAGTAAGGATGCTGTTTTAAGAGAATTGGAACCCAAAAGCTCCTTCTTGTTGTTAAATAAATCCTTTAAGTATGTTGTTAATCATGACCACTTTTCTAGCAATATGTCAAAAGCATCCATAATTAATGGCATGGTTAAACTGTATGCAGTCAACATTCAATGCTTTCTCAAGTGTATCAGCTTTTCTTAGTTGTGGCAAATTAACCAAATCATGAACTAGTCAGTATTCAAATACAGCTAGAAGGTGATTTTTAAAATACTCAAAAGAAATCCTGTTTCCAAATGTGTAAGATTACTAAACATAGGCCTTGAGCTATTAAGAATATAATAATGGTTACATAATGAAGAAAATATAACATTTTCCTGGTGTGATTAGAATTCATATACTCCCTCATTCATCATTTATCAAATATTAAGTCTTCTTGTCTTGTAATGATATAAAGATTTAACCCTAACTAAAGACAAAGGATATGTAATTTTAAAATGTGCTTACTAGTATGGGTATCTTAATGCTGCAGCAGTGACAGAATTAGCTTTGCAACCTGAGCCAATACTATTTTTTCAGTCACTTTCAATCAGCTGATCCTGCAAGCCAAACAATTTGTATTCAAAGTAAGATAGATAATTTTAAAATAATTTGAAGCATCTGATCAGTATAGACAATCAATCTGGATAATATTCTCCAAAAGCCACTTTTCTGCCATGGAGATTTATTAAGTCTTATGCTATCAGGCAAGGTTATCTGTATTTTCTACTTTCTCCCTCAAACAGCCAGAATCAGAGATGAAAGCTGTCTTTAGTTGGTTTAGGAATTATGTGCTGGAGTTAAAAAAAAAAAAAAAAAAAAAACCTAAAATGCTACACCTTATTTATTTAACATACCATTTTCAGAAATGGAAGAACATCAAAACTGTCAGGATCTTTTTAGTGACATTTCTTAGATCAATTCGGAAGGTAAATTTGTGTGAAAGTGCTACCATCTGCTGTCAGTACTAATGAACTGATGCAAATCTGCGCTGAGAAAAATGTCAGTGTGGAAATACATGCAGCCAATGAACTGTGTTAGGCTTACAACTCAATAAACACTTCTACTGGAACAAAGTTCTGCTAAATGGTTTTCCGTGAAAATAGAAATGATGGGTCAGATTTCTATCTCTAACTCCAGAGAAGTTATATAGACACATTCTCTTATGAAATTTAATTTAGCAATGGTTAAATGTCTCATAAAATAAGTCTGACATGAATTTTGGGAATTGGTTTCAGAACTCTTAGATATGACTATCACAAGGAAATGATAATACTGCACCTTCATTCTTACATCTATTAAATATGAGTTACTTGGTTCGTATCTTAATATTCTCGGCTCTCCAGGAGGGCACAAATATAATTTCATGTACTAAGCTTTCATCCAGTTTCACATTCCAAACTGATCAAATTTGCTTTCCACTCTGGGCACATTCCTTAGCTATAGGGAGGGTCTCTCCCTCAAGCAGGGAAAGGAAAATGGCTGTTGAGCACCCACAGTACGAGGCACTGTGCTAAGTACTTTGTACGAGGTCACCTATCTAAATAATTCTTTGATGAAGGCTTTATTATTGCCACTTTGGAGAACAGGTTCAAAGAGATTATGCTTAAAATTATCCTGTAATGAGGAGCAAAGCAAGTCCACACCCTTACGTTGCACCCCCTCACCCCACTGACCAGAGTTAGTGTCAATTCAAGTTGTTGGCTACAATGCTGTCCATGTATTACTAGATCAAGTACGGTAACTGTGTTGTCCACATCTTCTATATCCTTATCAGCTTGATTTACCAATTTCTAAGAGAAGTTGATTTGTCCATTTTTGCTTGTAGTTTGTAAAATTTTGCTTTATAGGTCCTGAAGCTTTTATCTAAACTCATAGAACTATATCTTCCTAGAGAATGAAGCTTTAGTATGAAATAATCACACATCTCTGATTAGACTTCCTGCCAACAAAGGACTTTTATCTGATATTAGTATAGCCATACCCGTTTCTATTTACCTTATACATTTAAAACACTATTTACCTTTCAATATTTCCATGTCCTTGTGTTTGAGGTATTTCATGTAAAAAGAACATAGTTGGATTTTATTAAAGAAATCCACCTTTATAATCTGTCTCTTAAATGAAGTGTTTAGTTCATTTACAGGCTCTGTGATCTGATTTCATTTCTCCCATCCTATTTTAGACTTTTTACTCATTCTACTTTTAATGTTTTAATGTTTTTTGGTTTCTTTTTTCCCTCCTCTGTTGCCTTCTTTTGGATTGGTTGAGTGTGGGCTCTGTTCCCCCCCCCCCCATTGCTTTTTCTCTTTTAATTAATTTGAAAAATACATATTGTATTTCTAAACTTGTAGTGGTTATCCCACAAATTTTAAGTAAATGTTTCACTCAATAAAATTCACAAAGATATTATTCAATATCTTTGCCTTTTTCCTAAACAAGTACCTTAGGATGTTTAACTCTGATCACCCCTTCCTGATTTCTGTACTACTGTTGTTCAGTATTTCAATTGTATCTTTTGTTTTTTAACCCCATAAATTAGATATTATCAGTACTTTGTAACCCAAATGTGTGTTGAGATCTACTCACACTTTACAATTCTTTTTTTTTTTTAATACTCACCCGAGAATATTTTTTTTAATGATTTTAGGGAGAGAGAGAGGGAGAGAGAAACATCTATTGGTTGCCTCTCATATGTGCCCCAACTGGGAATCATCAAACCTACAAGCTAGGTATGTGCCCTGACTGGGAATCAAGCCTGCAACCTTTCAGTGTATGGGATGATGCTCCAATGAACTGAGCCACCTGGCCAGGGCCCCTACTATTCTCTTTGCTTATCATTTTTTCCTGTTATCAGATATTTATTCTTGGATCATTTTCTTATTGTTTACTACCTATAGATACTTACTAAAGATCTCTAGGTAGTACTAGTAAATAGTCCCATGTAATGAATGCTTTATCTGGCCCTCATTTTTGAAAAATACGTGTTGTAGATATAAAATATTAGGTTACAATTATGTTTTCTCAGCACTTTATTAGCTCATTTTCTCCTATCTTGCATTTTTCTGTGTGGAAGTCAGTATAATTGCCATTTCTTTTCAGCTCTCTTTCTCTTTGGTGCTTCGCTATCATGTGTCTAGGTGTGGATTTCTTTTAATTTATCTTACTTGGGATTTATTGAGCTTTTTGAATCTAAATATCAGTATCCTTCAGTTTCTTCTTCTAGAATTTCTATTAGACATGTGTTTGTCCTTTTCTCTCCCTTGTATCTCTGGACCTGTTATATTGACCATCTTTTTCTCAGTTTTTGCTACAATGTATATAAATTCTTCATATTCTACTATTAATACATCAATTCTTTCTTTAACTTTATCTGCTTTTTAGTGTAGGCCTTCTAATTATATACTTTTCTTTCTAAAAATTCTATTTGATTATTCCTTAAATTTGCCTGATCATTATTATAGTATCTTCTTCCTATATCATACTCTCAGTATTTTCTTCCAATTTCAAAAAATATATTCAACATATTTATTTTATATTTTTGCACCAAAAATATATGACTATGAGGATCTGATACCTCAATTTGGTATATCTGTTGGCCTTCATACTTAACAGCTTATTATTCTGTACTTTTTTATTGTGACCAACTACTAGTACTTAAATACAGTAATTATTCCAATTCCACATATTTTTTTAATTAAATCTTTATTGTTCAGATTATTACATTTGTTCCTCTTTTTTCCCCCCCATAACTCCCCTCCTCCCAGTTCCTGCCCCACCCTCCGCCCTCACTCCCCACCCACTGTCCTCATCCATAGGTGCACGATTTTTATCCAGTCTCTTCCCGCATCTCCCACACCCCTTTCCCCCCCAAGAATAGTCAGTCCATTCCCTTTCTATGTCCCTGATTCTATTATAATCAACAGTTCATTCTGTTCATCAGATTATTTATTCACTTGATTCTTAGATTCACTTGTTGATAGATGCATATTTGTTGTTCATAATTTGTATCTTTACCTTTTTCTTCCTCTTCCTCTTCCTCTTCTTAAAGGATACCTTTCAGCATTTCATATAATCCTGGTTTGGTGGTGATGAACTCCTTTAGCTTTTCCTTATCTGTGAAGCTCTTTATCTGACCTTCAATTCTGAATGATAGCTTTGCTGGATAAAGTAATCTTGGTTGTAGGTTCTTGGTATTCATCACTTTGAATATTTCTTGCCACTCCCTTCTGGCCTGCAAAGTTTTTGTTGAGAAATCAGCTGACAGTCGTATGGGTATTCCCTTGTAGGTAACTGAGTTTCTTTCTCTTGCTGTTTTTAAGATTCTCTCTTTATCTTTTGCTCTTGGCATTTTAATTATGATGTGTCTTGGTGTGGTCCTCTTTGGATTCCTTTTGTTTGGGGTTCTCCGCGCTTCTTGGACCTGTAAGTCCATTTCTTTCACCAGGTGGGGGAAGTTTTCTGTCATTAATTCTTCAAATAGGTTTTCAATATCTTGCTCTCTCTCATCTTCTGGCACCCCTATAATTCTGATGTTGGTACGCTTGAAGCTGTCTCAGAGGCTCCTTACACTATCCTCGCATTTTTGGATTCTTTTTTCATTTTGCTTTTCCGGTTGGGTGTTTTTTGCTTCCTCGCATTTCAAATCATTGACTTGATTCTTGCACTCCTCTGGTCTGCTGTCGGGAGTCTGTATAATATTCGTTATTTCAGTCTGTGTATGCTTAATTTCTAGTTGGTTCCCCAATATAACATCGAGGGTCTCATTAGTTTTTTTGTAGATCTCATTAAGTTTATCGGCGGCTTCTAAGCAGTTCTTGAGAGACCTTAAAAGTGTGGTTCTGAACTCTATATCTTCCATTGACAATTTTGTCCTGTTTCTTTGTCTCCGCATTTTGTTATGCTTCCTTGGTGCACCCCCTAGTGGTCTTTGTGCGCAGTCTTATAGTTAAACCTTGATTGTTGTAGCTAATACCAGGGAGGGTTTGACCTCCAGGCCAAGTGGCTATGAGAATCAGCTGTGTCTGCAGTGAGAGAACTTCTGTCCTCTAGGGAGGTGCTAATCTAGCCTTTGCCTGAGGCTATCCGGCAAATGCCTCTGTGCAGGGTTTGGGCGGGGCGGGTCGCAGAGGATCAACAGGGTGGGCCGGAGAGAGCAGTTATGGCGGCTCTCAGTCCTGTCCCCAGGGGCTCTGCCTCTCTGAGTCCCAGCACCTGCTGCACACCTCGGAGAGAAAGCTGCACTCGCTCTGACCAAAGCCAGACAGTCCTGCTTCTCCCGTTTGAGTCTGGGTCCCTAAGGACTCGCCTGTATCTGGAGCTCAGAGTCTGCGACTCCCTCCCAATTGAAAACACCAACAGCGCCCTCCGCCGCCAGCCCGCTCCAAGCACTCCGCACCTCAGAATTTGACTTCAGCACTGTGCCTCCTCTGAGTGTCCGCATGTGTTTCTCTTTCCTCCTAGTTGTAGGACTTCCACTCAGCCAGCGTTCCTGTGGTTCTGGGTGAGGTCCGTTCCGTTTTTTAGTTTCACTTTTGAAGTAGTTGTTCAAGGCAGCAAACTCCGGCGTTAACCTATGCCGCCATCTTGGTTCTCCCTCCAATTCCATATTTACATGAAAGAGACTTGTGTTTAATCTACAAGTTATATGGCCTTTTAAAATATATATATTTTTTTATTGCTTTCAGAGAAGAAGGGAGAAGGAGAGAGCGAAACATCAGCGACGAGAGAGAATCATTGATCAGCTGCTTCCTGCATACCCCACATTGGCGATTAAGCCCACAACCCAGGCATGTGTCCTGACCGGGAATTGAACCATGACCTTCTGGTTCATAGGTCGACACTCAACCACTGAGTCATGCTGGCCAGGCAATCTGTACTTTTTAAAATATGTTTATACAGAGTAAGGCTGAGAAGTTCATATGGAAGAAAGAGAACAAATTTTAAATATATAGAGAATGATGGCTAGCACTATTTTAGGTAAAGGCCTCTTTGCAGAGGTAACATTTGAGCAGAGAGCAAGTTGACCAAGTGAAGAGCACCATGTAACTCTTTGGGAAATGAGTATTTTTCTGTTAGGGAATGCGACGTGCTAAGACCTTACTGCCCTAGTGCGGGAAAGTCCTTGAAGTGCTCACAGAACAGCAAGACCAGTGAAGTCCAGTGAAATGAAAGGGGATTGAGTGATAGAGAGACTTTGGAAAATTCTGAACTATGAAGTGACATGTTCTGATCCACATTTGAAAATATTACTTTTGATATTGTAAAATGGCAAGAGGGGATGCAGGAAGAGCAGCTAGGTAGCACTGCAGTAGCCCAGACAACATATGATGGTGCCTTGTACTAGGTGCTAGTGTGGTAGGGGGAGAATGGTCAGGTATCTTCTTATTATGAAAGTAGAACTAACAAGATTTGCTAAGGAATTTGATATGCTGCATGGGGAAAAAATAAAATAAAAGAGAGCTAAGGATGACTCCAAGGTGAAATGTCTTTCATGTTTTCTTGACTTCAGGGTTTTTCGTATTGATTTATATTAGCTCTTTAGGACCTTTTGAGGATACTGATTCTTTTCATTCATTCAACCATATTGTGAGCCATGCACTGGGTCAAATGTTAGTATATAGTGGCACATAAACAGATAACCCCTGCTCTCATAAAAGTTGCTGAAATAATAAAAATATTTTTTATTTCCAGATTTTCATTTGTCTTTAAATTTGTTCATGATAATTTAGATGTGGAATATCATAATTGATAATCAAACCTATACTTTTTCTTCTTTTAAATTTATTTTATCACTTTTATGTTTAAAAATCCTATTCAGAATTAGAATACTAGTATTTACTATATGTATGCACAGTTTACCATTAATCATTATTTGCTGTTCTCCAAACACACTGCTTTTTCTTACGTGCAGGCCTTTGTACATGTGATTCCCTCTGCCTACAAAACCCTCCCACCCTTCCTTACCAACTAATGCCCATTTCTCTCCCATGATCTCAGCTTTTTTATTGTAAAAACGTTTTATTTATTTTTCAATTATAGTTGATATTCAATATTAATTTCAGGAATACAGGATAGTGGTTAGACATTTACATAACTTACAAAATGATCCCTCAATAAGTCTTGTATCAAATGGGCAGTTACAAAATAGTAATTGGGATGTAAAGTATAGCATATGGAACACAGTCAGCAATATTGTGATAACTATATATGTTGTGAGGTGAACACTAGATCTTAGCTTTCTTCTACCCCCAATCCTGCATCAGGTGCCCCCCCCTCTGTGCTCCCACTGCACCCCATGCTTAAACCTTCTGCTTAATTCCACACTGTTCTGCATAGGTACTTGACTGTTTACAGGAGTCTTCCTCTCCCATACTGTAAGTCCTTGAGGGCAGAGGAGGTATTCTGATTACTATTTTAGTCTCAGCATCCAGGACCACCTTTCATTTAGTAGCACTCAATAAATATTTGTGGAATTACTGCATAGACAAAGACGTCCTACTGTGCCAAAGTAAACTGTTATTGGCACATGCAGCCTGTTCCATAAAGGGGAATATTTGTGCAGAAAGCACCAGTAGTTCCCTATGCTGCTGTGGGGACATGAAAGGGACAGAAGCATCCTTTCTCTTTGTCACAAAACAAAGGACAATACTTCCTGTACATTTATAGGTGTCCCCAGATAAGATAAAAACTTCAGTACTTGTTTTGCAAATACTTCTTCCAAATTGGATCTAAGAGCAAAGGAGAGGGTTTGAAAGCATGGTTAGGAATAAGTCTCCACATAAAAACTTATGTCAACTATGCATATATTCTAAAATCTATTGGTTTTCACATAAAATAATATCCTAAATTATCACTAAATAAATCGATACACCAAGATGCATATTTTAATTCTGAATTAGCCTACACTCTGCCATGCCACAGTGCCCCACTAAGTAGCAAGTAAAGTACTAAAATATATAATATACTCATGCCTTTCTACTTAGCTCACTCCTTTATCACTTCATGTACTTTAAACAAAATATATATATATATATATATTTTATTGATTTCAGAGAGGAAGGGAGAGAGAGATAGAAACATCAATGATGAGAGAATCACTGATAGGCTGCCTCCTGCTCGCCCCACACTGGCCTGGGCATGTGCCCTGATGGGGAACTAAACTGTGACATCTGGTTTCATAGGTTGATGCTCAACCACTGAGCCATGCCAGCCAGGCTCATGTACTTTTTACTGCATTCATCCACCTATCCATCCACCCACCCATTCATTTATTCAACAAATACTTAGGGAGCAAGCTCTATGTGTCAGGCACTGTTCTAAGCATTGGTGATATACTAGAAGCACACTCAAGACAGAAGCAAAGACTGCTCTTATGGAATTTACAATTTATTTTTTTAATTGATTTATTTATTTGCAATTTATTTTTTAATTGATTTCAGAGAGGACTGGAGAGAGAGAGAGAGAGAGTGAGAGAGAAACATCAATGATGAGAGAGAATCACTGAATGGCTGTCTCCTGACATTGAATGACATGTGCTCTGAATGGAATCGAACCATGACCTCCTGGGTTCATAGGTAAACACTAAATCATTGAGCAACAGCAAAAATTTAGTTTTCTGTACTAGAAAGATATAAAAACTGCATCCCATCACCTCAACTCCTGGGGTTTATAGTCCAGTTGCACTCCCAGTACTGGAAGTCTTGGGTTGCATCTCTAAGGCAGAGAGTTCCAAAGGTCAAGTAAGTTTGTCACCACTAACTTCCTTTCCCGTAGGATTTCCAAAGAGAATGGAAAAGCAGCTTCCTAGGGAGAACAGCAACTTTACTTGCCCTGATGGTGGATGGGGTGAGTAAGAGGGCTTGTGACCAAGAACAAGAAAAGCTGGCAGGAGAGATGCCCTCCGTGGGAGGGGTTTTTCTTTGTCATTTGGAGAGGAGGCATGGGAGGCTCACACTGGAGAGAAGACAGTGAAGGGATCGTGGTGGCACAAGGAAAGAATGAAGTACTTTCCATTATAAGGTGGAGGGTGTTTGAGACAGGCCTGTGAGTGTCAGGCCAGAGAGGAGTCACCAGTAAACTACAGGAAAACCAGATGCAGAGGTGGAAAGAACACTCATAGAATAATACTCACAGTGAGATCCTGATGCCTGAAACTCAACCACTATTTCACCCTAAAGATCTAATACATGTTGTACCTGGGCCATTTCTGTAGTGCTGTGTTGAATCCCTGCAGTCAGAAACACCAGACTGTACACAGGGTATATGTTTTCATGAGCTGAGAGGGACATTGAGTCTCCAAAAATATACCCGAGTCAAATGAAATAGGACATCTCATCCCCTCTCCCCATCTCTCCCCATGCTCTGTCAGGGCATCTGTAATTCAAGGGTTACAGGAATCACTAGGACACACAACAGACAACTCAAAAGGTACAAATCCAGGAATATGGGAATTCAGAGAAAGGAGAGATCACTTCTGTCTGGCAGGAGGAGGGGGCAGCAAAGACTTCCTGAGGACATGGGATTTAACCTGGCCCAGACCTTAAAGCTTGGGCAGGACTCAGGGAAGAGAAGAAAGTGGCAGCAGGATTTACAACAGAAAGAGGATACTCCAAGTTTCATAGGTGAGACACACACAGAATTCCATCTTTTAAATAAGACTGTGAAGTTTGGTAAATTTGGAGAAGGAAAAAATGTTTATTTTTCTTTGTGTTAATGGTGGTGTTGTTAAATGATTGAGGCAATCTCTGTAAGATCCAAGTATCTCCTGGATATAATCAACACCTATCCAAGACATAGAAGCAAGGTTTTAAGTACAGATAATTCTCTACCTTTTGGGGAGACAAAAACAGGGAAAAGAGGTGGAAAGAAGAAATATCCAAGTACCGATTTCTATCCCTAATAAATGAGTGAGGTTACAGATTCAAAGACAGTGAGAAAATATTTAAGAAAAAACAGTGTGGAAAAGACACAAAAGTTTTGCCCAAATGCTCAGAAAGGTCAGCAAGTTTCTCCTCAGTTCTGGATGGGCAGGGGAGCCAAGTGAAGCTATGCTTTGTTCTAGCTGCACCTGTTGACATTTTGTGGCCAGTTAATTAAAAATGAAATTCTAATGGTTTGGGGGAAGGTTAATTCAAATGAAAAGAAACAGGACAGTTCTTTAAAACTGTATGCTATCCAGAAGCCACCAGGCTTTCTAGAATTTTTATTAAAAATTACAGACATCACAGCAATAGTTCTTAGACACCTTCTTCCTGCGGAGAAAGCTTTGCTTTCATGGACCCAGAGGGAGTGGAGCAGTGAATACTCCCACACCTGCATAAATCTACAAAGGGCTCCCTCCCTGGGCGGCTGGCAATCCCATTTCTAACTCCTGGAGGAGAGAGCAGAGCTTGTATATATTAATAGAGTCTATATAGGTTGTAGCTTTAAGCAACACCATTAATATGCCAGAACTCTGAGTTCCCAAACTTACTCAGTTATCAATTTGTTGTACGTAATTTAATCTCTCTGTATTTTGATATGCAAAATGGAAATAGCACCGCTGATCCTTCAGAGGGTGAAAGGAGATAACCAACAAGACCAGTATAAAGCTTGCTGGGGGGGAAAAAGAGCTTATGCAAATGCCTATTAATTAAACAGGAATGGCTGCACAACTAGGTCAGGCATGATGATAAGACTGAACAACCCACCCCAGCCACCAGCATCAAAAAGAAGAAATGAACATTTAATCCTAAAAGCACTTGTTGGTTGCATTTTATAAAGAACATTGAATTATAATATTCTGTAACATAACACAGAGTAGCACATTTCAGACCATCCTCAAAGAATCCTTTGATAGAATATAAACTTATTAGAGACATCAAAAAAAAACCACCCCACCAAAACAGCAAGCCAATTACTAATTAAGAACTTGTAAAAAGCTAATCAAAGCTCTCATCCAGAGAAAATGAGAAAATCTGAGACTCTGAATGATTCTGTATATTGATGAGATTTTATATAGCATCGCAGAAAGAAAAATAAAACAGATTTTAATGAAGAAAAAGAACTCTAAGTCTCTGTTTGTTATGTTCCATATCAGTGTTTTTATTAAAATGTTCTGTTCTGGTGGAAACATGCATTTAAAACAAATACCTGATGGGCGGTGCTGTCAGCAGAGGACACTCGGGCTCTCCGTCTCCAGTCAAACCTGAGTGTTACGAAGGCCAGACAGAAGGACCTTCATCCAGCCTCTACCCACTTTGTTGCTCAGAGAGGTAACTAATCCAAGGTCATGACACTCAGAAACGAGGGAGCTGAGACACGCCCAGATTCAAGAATAGAATTAGGGTTTCCCTATGGGTGCCAAGCCTGCTAAGACCAAATGCACTACTTTAGCATGGAACAACGTGCCGGCATTACATTTATTCTATTTTCATCTTAAAGGAAAACAATTTGGAGCTTGTGCTTTCCAAGCATTATTTTTTTCCTTCCACTACGTTACATAATGGTGACAATTCTGTCTTAGGAGTCTATTTCTGAGGTACTAAACAGTTACACCACTTTAGAGCTAGGTATGTTGGGGTATAACAGAGTGATGAGTCAGCAATCAGAATATTCAAGGATTTTCAAAAACAAATACACAAAGCAGCCTAATTTATTGATAACCAGATATCAATGTCTGACAACTATCACATAGGAAGATATTTTATGAGCAACGCAAAATAAAGTAGCAGTTTCTTAGTATAATTACTTGTGATAATGGTGCCAAATAGAATTTTAAATCAACTGAAAAGCGTACAGATGAATCTTCAAGATGATTTTTAAAAATACCACAACGCTTCTCTTTAGATATATAATCCATGCAAATTTCTAATAAAAGCACCTCAGGAATGTATTTTCTTCTTGCTTCCAACCCAACTTTGATAATAAAAAGATTCCTTTTATTCCCAGAAGCAGATTTCCCAGTGATTTCTTTAGTTTTTCTCTTTAGATAATCTCTCAAAAGAGACTCCATGAAGAAAATTTCTAAGGATGTGATAAACCTCTTACAAAATCTGTTATTCATCATCTAATAAAAAATGTTAGGTAAAGATCTGACCTATAAAAATTTAGCTATGATATTTCTCCCACTTTTTAGACTGCTAATAATTTGAAACTAGGTAACAAAAAAAATGCTACTAACAGGCTGTAGTATTAAGAAGTCATACTTTCTATATTAAAATGTAATCATAGATATTTTTAAAAGACAATGATTGTATCCTGGTATTTTGCAAGTAAGTATTAGAGGGAGGAATAAACTGATATATATGGGGGAAAATGGCGGTTTCTGATTTTAAAGATATTTTATTAAAATTGTAAGCAACCTGCCCAGCCAGTGTGGCTCAATGATTGACCACTGACCCATGCACTAAGAGGTTGCTGGTTCTATTCCTGGTCAGGGCACATCCTGGGTTGTGGGCTCAATCCCTAGTAGTCATGCAGGAAGTAGCCTATTGATGTTTATGTTTCTATCTCTCTCTACCTTTTCCCTCTCCCTTCCTCTCTCTCTAAAAATCAATAAAAAACATATTTTTAAAAAATATAAGCAACCTAATATGTCAAGATAAAACTGTATCCTCTAATCCAATTTCCTGAACAAATCTTTTTCTTTCTTCTTTTTTTTTTTCATTTCTCTGTAGAAACTTCTGTTGAGATTTTAAGAACTTATTTTTATAGTTTGGATCTAGTTCATTATTTTCTAGACAACAAGGTCTAGGACCCCCCAAAATATCTAAAATCAAAAAAGAAAACTGGTAGCAGGAAATACCATCTTTCCACATGAACCCAGGGGTTGTTAAACCCTGATTTAAAGGCTGAGTTCTGGGCTCATGATTATTTTCGCCCCCTGGCCCTTCAGGCCAGCAAATATAATAAATTTCATAATTGCTTCAGATTAGGTCATCCTTGAGCTCTTTTTCCCCCCCTTCTTCTTAAAGGTTAATTTCTTCCCATTTTTTAAAAAATATCTACCTACCGTCTTACTTTTCATAGTTATGTACACAGTGACTACATAATTTAATTTTTCCTCTTATGTCTAACATTATTTCATATACAGTGTCCCCAAAAATGTATACACATTTTAACAGCTGATAGTTCAATTTTGAAAATGAAATGTTTTAATAAACACTGCCTTTATAATTATTCATAGTGTGTATATACATTTTTGGGGACACTTTATATACTGTTTTATATTTTGCATAATCCTTGTAACTTTATTTTCAATTACATAATATTCCATCTAGTTAATATATCATGAGTTTTGCAATTATTCTACTGTTAAACATTTAGATAATTTCCCAGTTTTAAGTTACTATAAATTGTTTGTATGGAATATACATATACTTTATATAGAATATGGATTATTTCCTAAGAATAAAATGTCAGGAATCAGTAAAAACAGTATGGCTATTTATATGGCTGTTGATCTATATTACTGTATTTTCCTCCAAAACAATTAAACTAATTTATATTACTACCAATAAAAACTACTGAATTAGCCCTTCACCTTTTTTAAAGTCTATTTTTATGGCTTTCAGAGAGGAAGAGAGAGAGAGAAACATCAATGCTGAGAGAAAATCATTGATCAGCTGCCTCCTGCACCCCCCACACTGGGGATCTAGCCCACAACTTGGGCATGTACCCTGACTGGGAATCTAACCATGACCTCCTGGTTTATGAGTCAATGCTCAACCACTGACCCACGCCAGCCAGGCAGCCCCGCATTGTTTTAAGTAGAGCTGTCTTCATGTTCAATTTAGACCCTTCTATGAAATATTCCACAAAAACATCACACAGACTCTAAACAACCAGCGTAGGCTGTATGCCACTCCTGACTTGGCCGCAGGATGCAACCCTTGGGAGTTCCTGACTTGAGGCAGGAGAACATATGGAGCGGGGTTAGGGCTCAGGGTGGGGCTGGGTGACTCTCTTGAATGCTGGTAAACACAGGATGTCCCTCGATGCTGCTTCTCCAGACTGGCTGAGGCAGGGTCCACAACTTTTAGGAGATGATGCCAAGGCCCCAATCTCCCCGAGCAGGCTACGTTTTCCCACCCAAGTCTCCAACAAGCTGGTACCTGGATCTCGAAAGGCCATGAGAACAGGCCGTCACAACTCACATTAGCTAAAACTCAAGCTCGCCTCAGATTCTGCGCCAGCTGGTATAAATATGGCTACGCTATTATCATAGCACTCCTCTAAAAAGCACTACTTTCCTTGGCAAGGTCTGGAAAACAACGTTAAGTGTAAGAACCAGCACATACAATTGTATATTCATTATGGTTACAGCTATAGAGATGCTGACAGGAAGCCTGCCCAGGACGAAAATGGCATCCAAAGTTTCATCTTGAGGCATGGCATGAATTAAGAACGAAAACTAAAACTGTGCGTCTCTAACGGATATAATTGGCAGCAAAACACACCCAAGGGCATGTGCATTTTCTCCCACACTTCTTTTTTACTTATGTAGAAAATAGTCCGTTTCTAGCATGTTCCTCATCAGAAGCTACTTATTCTCTCTTGCTTCCCTGGGAGCGGCAACAGCTGCCTTGTCCAGTGGGAAGCAAACCTATTACAGCAGCGGTTCTGAACCTTGGCTGCACATGAGAATCACCTGGGAATCTTTTTAAAATCCTGATTTCCGGGCCTCATCCTCTGGAAATTCTGTTTCTTTGTTACTAATGTTGTGGCCCCACCCCATAACAAAGAAACAAAATTTCCGGAAGATGAGGCCCAGAAATCAGGATTTTAAAAAGATTCCCAGGTGATTCTAATGTGCAGCCAAGGTTGAGAACCACTGTCTGAGCGCATCCACCCAGCAGTACAGCCTCCCCATTTCTGGGTCAGGGCGGGGTCCACTCCAAAAGGGCCTCTTCCACAGACAGAACAAAGAACAAATCCAGCTCCAGCAAAGGGCAAGGCTCTCTCCCGGGCATTGCGAATTGGCTTGGGAACACACTGTGATCTACACACAATCTCTCTGAAACATCGAGGCATTCAGCCAAGCTAGTCCACACAGAGTCTAATGACTTCTGCCGGGGAGCCCAAGATCTAGAATTTTGTGTAGTTGTATAACTTGATAAAGAATATATTACTATTTTTTTTATATATGTTTTTTATTGATTTCAGAAAGGAATGAAGAGGGAGAGATAGAAATATCAGTGATGAGAGAGAATCATTGATTAGCTGCCTCCTGCACACCTCACAATGGGGATTGAGCCCACAACCTGGGCATGTGCCCTAACAGGGAATCGAACAGTGACCTCCTGGTTCAGAGGTCGAAACTCAACCACTAAGCAACACTGGCTGTGCAGAGATATTATTTTTAATACCTAGTACTCAGAGAACAAATTATAAAGGTAATTTTATAATTTCACTTATATCTTTACTCCTATAAGTCAATGTTTTATTCCAATGTCTTTGAACATTTTTGCTTGCACAAACCTACATTTAAAAAATACATATTTATATACCCCTCAGCACATAAGTGACCTCTAAAATGTTTTACCTCTAAAATTTTCATTAAATAGTTGCAAAGAATGTAATTTTCCAGTGTATTATAAATATTGACAATTTTAAATATATATATGGTTTTACATATACCTATAATTTAAAATAATATGATTTTTTTCACTTCTCTAAAAGAACTTCATCCTAATGTATATTTTATGCTTAAAAGCTTTTTATTGATCATACTCTTGTAAATAAAAAATATAGAGAGAAAGGAATTTCTTTTCCAAAATTTTCTGTGACCATTTTGCTCTAAGTGTTAACTAAGATGTCTGAGTTGTCATTATAATTATTAGTAGTACTTGGTCGATCAAAACAATAAATATGTTATAAAATTTGAGATCATGAGTCAATCGCATCATTTAGTATGTACTACAATCATACCTTTTTCATGTACGTATATGAATCTACTTAATCTTCACAATACCCCACAATTATTATTCTCCCCATCTTACATATGCAGAAACTGAGGTTGAGAAAGCAGAACTGGCTCCTCTAGGTTGCAGATTCACACACTGACTCTCCGACGCCAGAGTCCAGAGTCCCAGGGGTGGGCAAACTTTTTGACTCGAGGGCCACAATGGGTTCTTAAACTGGACCGGAGGGCCGGAACAAAAGCATGGGTGGAGTGTTTGTGTGAACTAATATAAATTCAAAGTAAACATCATTACATAAAAGGGTACGGTCTTTTTTGTCAGTAGTTTTATTCATTTCAAACGGGCCGAATCCAGCCCACGGGCCGTAGTTTGCCCACGGCTGGTCCAGACCCTCAACCACTGTCCTATGCTTCCTGGCTCTTAAAAATATGGATCAGGCCTGGCCAGCATGGCTCAGTGGTTGAGTGTTGACCTATGAACCAGGAGGTCACGGTTCGATTCCCGGTCAAGGGCACATGCCCGGGTTGCAGGCTCCATCCCCAGTGGGGGGCGTGCAGGAGGTGGCCAATGAATGATTCTCTCATCATTGATGTTTCTGTCTCTCTCTCCCTCTCCTGTCCTCTCTGAAATCAATAAAAATATATTTGCTTGGTGCCCTGGCTGAGCAATAGACCACGGTAAGGGATGGGATGGGTGTGAGGTGTGCCTTTGTGTTGTATAGCGGGGGGAAAGGCAACAATGGGAGATGGGGAAGGAAAATCTCAGCCACAGATACTTTTTCGGGCAGATAGATTTTATGGGAGGCTGCATACAGAAATAAGATCTGGGAACTAATTTCTTTAAAAGTCTCCATACCCACATTTCCTTTGGGAAATCTTCATTTACACCCAAGAGTACATACATACACTCCAGTCTGAAAGCTATGGGTCCACTCCATCTCTGATACAATAAACATTAGAAAAGGTTTGTGAAACATTTTTAATGCTCTAGAAACAAAATTTAATTAAAATTTAAATTATTTTAACCCTTGAATTTTATTTCAAAACGGCAGTTAATTTCAATAATTTGGAAGAATACAATGCTAAATTGTAACAGTACAGTAATAAGCATAATAGTAATCTACACAGTAGGTTCATAATGATGAGATGTAGTGCATGAAAAGCTTGCAGGTCAGTAATGGAGTCATGCATAAAATACTCCTCTCAAAATCTTTATTTGCATTTCTATTACTGAAATCATTTCCTAATAATGAAGTTGCCATGAGAGAAGTTCCATTACTAAGGAATCACTGTTACAGAAACAACATTATTAAAGCATTGCTATGTACAGGAACTTTTATTAGGATGATACAAGTTATATATCATTGTAATAAAGCTTCCATTATAATCCTAATTGCATAAAACTGTGTTAGTGGATAGCAATGCTAGAGCTATAGGATTTTTAATAAAGTGTCAAAGTAATGTTTTGGTAATAGGATTGTTTAGAATACTAATACTTCAGGGAAGGCTGAACTGAGTAATGGATGATGTTTATGTCACTGATTATACACGCTCTACCAAGAATTTAAAAGAGAAAGCATGAAAAGAACCCTCATGCACCTAGTAGCATGCAGTGGGAAATGTACGTGTTGAGGCATACATCCCAGCTCTCCTGGATGTGGCAATTCACTTACTGGTACAAGATAGCAAGTTGCTAAAATGGATGTTTGTAACTGTGATAATTAAGAGGTTTGATGTTCAGATCCGGAAATCAAAAAGTTAAGAACACAATTCTATACTCCCACAGACACCCACACAGGCACATCTTGGGAACTGCCTATTAGAAGAACCATTAGAGAAATGTGAGGTGTGGTTGTTTTGTTTGTTTGTTTGTTTTGTTTTGTTTATTTTGGGGGGTAGGGGTGGTGGAGAGAGAAAGAAAATGCTTAAATGCTATAAGAATAACTCACTTTAATATGCTACTCTATGTTACATATAAATTATATAGTGATCCCTCTGAGTTCTATAGCATTGGCCTGGTCCACACCAGAGAATTTTAGCATATACATTCAAATGTTTGTTTTTACATTTGCTCAAATGAAGTCTAGTATTAGGTGGTCCCCTCTAGAAGCATATATAATATTCACCAGCAGAGACCGCCAGAGAGCCATCCAAACACCCGGTAGGTGGGACTTGTTCCTTAATAAACCTGCTGTGTGGACACCAGCAAGGAAGGCCAGGCTGTCTGAAGAGGGAGTGGGCATAGGCTACAGTGGCAGAGCCTGACTGGTGGCTTTGGCACAGCACATTCGCCATCAGGAATGGGGCCAAAGCCATTTTGTTTTTGAGATCACTTGTGGCAGCTAAAATCACCTGAAATCTGCTTAGAAAGTAATGTACTTTTACCTTTGAAAATAGTGTGTACTTTCCACAGTTACCTCTTGACCTCCTTCTCCCAGATGTGGTGAACTGCAGTCAGTTGGGTGGGGTTAACTTCAAGGCCAGAAGGTTCATTTTCCCTACTGACTCAGGTGATCAAGGGCAAACGGGTAAAGAATTATTTTAAAAATGTTTAAATAAATAAAAATAAAAAAGACAAATGGGAACATTCTTTTAATGTGATGGTCCTCAAATGTTTTTATTACCTATAGGTAAGGTATAAGATTTTCTTTTCTTTTTTTACTGTACAGCCAGATGAAATGTTATTTTTAGGATTCTAATATTCTCTCATTAAATATGATCAACCCAAACTAAGCTGCACTGAGACAATGAGGGACTGCATTTTTGAAATATCTACAAAATTTGAAATCTCTTGACTTGGTAGTATGTGACATTGCCAAAGTGAAAGGGCTTAATTACCCAACTGGTCTTCTAGATACCTGCAAAAACAGAGGCACCCCAAATATTTGAAGATATTTCAACTTTCATGTATTTAACCAGAGATTTGAATCCAGATAATTGTGAAAGAAACGATTTGAATTTTGGCATTTGTGTGAGTTTGCAGCTTATAATTCACTGATGTCCTTATTTTTAATCCGGGGGCGGGGAGCAATCCTTCCAATCAGGCCTTGCAAGGAAGGTCTGAGTTCTCACTGGGTCAGGAATAGAGTTCTTACATGAAAGCCTTACATCAAAGTGAAGACTCAAGAGGCTTGAATAAATAAATGTTGATTGATTTCTTTGGAAAATGATTCTAACTTCACTGTTCCCATCTTCCCCATGAACATTTTGTCAGTATCCCTCAAAGTATAGCTTTCTGTTAAACACCTCCCCTTTCCTCTGTCTCCTTGAATTGGTCTCATACATGGATATCACAACCATTGTTTTCCTTCCAGAATACACATCCCCTTCCTGGTTTCCTTAGCTCCAGTCTCTCCATTCCCCAGCCCCTCACCTGATTTATCATCCCAGTAAGCAACTTTATATGACCCTCTTGCTTAAAATCATTCCTTATTACCCACTGCTTATTAAGCAAAGCTTAATCTTTTGGGAGCATGACTTCCTTACAATATCCAACAAGAGCTTTGGCTTTCAAATAGTGCATAATGCACACAGGTTTTTGCCTGTGATTCAAGGGGTTACATATAGGCTGAAGCAATTTGTGACCCTGAGGTAAACACACACACACACACACACACACACCCCTCTAAATATATAGAGTCAAATTTGAACTGCATGGCCCTCTACTCAGTTTCTTTGAAAGCTTGCATCAAACAATATTCCTAGCATTATTTTCTATCAGAATAGCCTTAATCACAGGCGAGAATGAAGGCTTCATGAGCATCTACCACAAGCCAGAGATTACTCCTAAATACATAGCAGCAAACAAGATAACAAAGGTCCTTGTGTTGCTCATATTCTATCAGCCCATAATGATCCCGTGTCTTGTCACACCCTAACATACTACTGCATATCCTCAAAGGTGAGCCATTCCTAGTTTTAGAAACCTGGCTCTTCATGCATTTTAGACTCTTGTTAATCGGGCTTGCTCTATTGCTAGGACACCTTATGTTTCCTCATCTCTGTGCTGGACCCCTACCTGGAATAAGCCTTCATATCTCTCCCCACTTACCAAATATTAAAAGACAATCTCAACTTCTCTCTTTCTCTCTCTCTCTCTCTCTAACTCACAATAAGCACACTCTTTTTTTATCATCTGCATCAGTGATCTGGCACTTTTTTGTATACTGCCTGCAGCACTTCTTTAGAGTTGTCTTATTATGTAACTTATTGTTATTAATTCTGTTGTGTGTTCTGTGCATTATCACCCCATCTTTGGAAAAGGAGACCATGCTACAGATTTGCTTCCAGAACAATGCTGTCTGTCATAGTGCCTTTTACACACAGCACCACTAAATCTCTATTTGCTGGTTATTGCTGATTTATTATAAGAGATGATGAAACTTATCTCTAACTTTCACTGGTGATCCAGAGAAATTTCAAAGAACCTTTCTCTGCTTGAGGATTGATAATATGACCAAAGTGATGCACAACTTAGCAAACCAACTCAACCACTGCTATTCATCACTCTGACTGTGAGCCACCTGTGTGCAGTCATTGGAATGCGGACAATATGTAATAAGGTTGTTTATATTCTAAATAATGATTTGCTTTTGCCATCTACGTGTGGTAGAGATGGGATGCATTCTTATCTGACCTAACCTCATGTTAGTACCTGAATTGCAATCTTTAAAGGCAACAAAGGGTGTTTTAAAACAAACAAACAAACAACCAAACAAACAACCAGATAGCAGAAGATAATGCTGCACTGAATGCAGCCTGTTTGGTGTTATTAGTCACTGAAAATGCATTTGCTATCTTTGTCTGCATCTATAACTCTCACCATCATTTCCTTGCAGAGTAAACAAATGTTGCTTATAAACTTACCTTTGCAGGATTTTCTAACCTACAAATGTGCTTAACAGAATCAAATAAAATGCCTCGTGAAAACCAAGTATACAGCATACAAATTACAATGTTATTCTTAGGACTGTGTCAGAGATGGTGTGACTAAACTTCTTAAGCATGATGCTTGTTTTCTTTGAAACCTGAAAGAACAATATGTCCTGATTGTTGTCCTGGCATGCACAGTTCCACTTATGCCTATGCAACCGCACGTCAATGTGCCTTTGAAATCCTGAAGAATGTCTTCTACCTTCCGGAGCCTGGGGCAATCACCACGTGGGTTGCTGTTTACCCCAGTGGCAGATTTCCATAAAGCTATAATCACGACCAGATGGTCTACCAAATGATGATTGTTTGATGGAAAAAAAAATATGCATTTATCTCTATAAAAGTTTGTTATTTGTTACTTGAGCTTATGTCCTATACTAGCCACATAGTAGTATTCATTTTGAATTTGGTGAGTGATTAATAAAGACCATGTTTATCATTAACTTGAGATAAGGTCATCGACAACAATAATAGCAAAATTTATTATGTGGTATTACTATGTACTAGAACCTGTGCTAAATATTTTATATGTACTCTTTTATTTAATCCATGCAACAACTCCATGAAATATGTTCTACTATTATCACCATTTTATATACGAGAAACCAAGGCAGAGAGAAGCGAGGTGCCTTGCTCCAGGTTTCACAATTAGTTTGGAAAAGCCATCATTTGAATTCAAGCAGTTTGACACCAAATCAAAATTTTGTAACCACTATGCAGTTATTTAATTCCTTTTTTTTCAGTTTTATTGAGACATACAGCACTGTGTAAGTTTAAGGTATAGAGCATAATGATTTATTTGACTTAAAAATGTTGTGAAATAATTACTACAACAAATTTACTTAACATCCATCATCTCATACCGTTAGAAAAAGAAAAAAAAATGTATTTTTTTCCTTGTGATGAGAACTCTATTTAGTTCTATTATTAAAATGGGAATTTGAGGCATCAACACTACCCTGCCTGGCAATGCCCGAGGATAAATGATGTAAGATATTTACCAGAATTCCAAATATATGATATTCACAGGATGACCTATGGGTAGGTGTCTGGTAGGTGTCTAGTATTAATAACTCTGAGTTTCCTTCATATATCCATGAAACATGCTCCATAGCATTGTTGGTATTATAGATTTTGTGATGACCAACAACTTTTCTGACTTGATGGTTCCAGCTAAAACAAGCATAATATCACCACGAATTCTGCTGCTTTTTTTAATAACACTGTGGAGAGGGTACTAGCAAAACCACCACATTTTTCTCTGATAGTTTTTGCTTCCTCAACATAGGAAGAAAGCACTAGCCAATGGCACATTTTGGTCTACTTCAAGCATGACCTTCAGTGTAACTCTGATACAAGTTTCTCTGTTAACATGCTCAGTCAAAGACTAGCGAAATGTTTCTGTGCTGAATATTCTGACTAGAGTGCAAAGTCAGGGCTTCAGACTTGGAATAAATGCTGAGTCTGCTAACCATACACTCAAGGTCTGTTGGCCTTCTGCACCTCCTCTATATGCCTCAGCACACAACAGCCCGAATCGTTCATCTGGTTCTTAGCACTCCTTTGCTGCTAGCATTATTTTTTATTTATTTGCATGCCACATCTTACGTTGCCAGCATTGGGTCCTTGAATCATCTCTACACTGTGGATTCAGAGTCCTGACAAGTGGCCTGATGCTACCTTGGCTGTTGGCTTCTCTGGATTTTGGAAAAGCCCCAGCGTGAACCAAGAAAAGTGGCAAAGCCAAGACCCGTATGCTGCCTGGACTGCCCTGCGCTGGTGATTATGTGACACCTGGGTATTTTTCTAAGTTATTACTGCACTTGGCACCTAATCTGCAACCTGAAGGCAAAAAAAAAAAAATGCACCAATGTAGTTTTCTAAAAATCTGTCAGCTCAGTTCATGTCGATGAACATTATCAGCCTTTACTTATGCAAAGGTTATAGACTGCTGATGCATGCCACATGCAACAAAACAAAATATAGCCCTACCATGGAGGAGGCTGCGCTTAAGCAGGAGAGACAGATCCTTGAATGGTTTTCGGTTGGTTTCCTAAATAGAGAAATGAGGAGCCATCCGAAGGGCTAGCGTGTTAGCTCGGAAAGGATCCCTGGGCCGGGTGGGAAACGCGTTCCAAAGAGAACCACAAAAGCAAAGGCCTACAGTCATCACACAGTATGGCGCATAGAGAGGACCATGGAGAGATGGAGAACAAGGGAGACGAACTGACGTGAGTTGGGGCAGGGTTGGATTGTGTTTTTCTCAACTTATACCCAGCTCCCAAATCCTTCACCAAGTCTTATATATATTTCCCTTGCTAATATTTCTCTCCAATATTATTTCCTTCCTAATAGTATTCCTTTTTCTCCATCCTTATTAGGGTCCATTGCAATAGTCTTGCAACCAAAAAAAAAGAAGAATCTACTACTGTTTCATAAGAAGTTGGAGGATCACTGCTTTTAAGTGGAAAGAACAAGCCTTCCATGATAGGACCTGTGTTCACCCGTTTGCTCTGACGCCGATGCTTTCCTGTGCTCTGCGCACCAGCATTAAAGACTGACTGCAGCCCGTCCCCTGGTCATGCCTTTGGGACCTGCACACACTGCTCACGCTGGCTTAGCCCATCCCCAAATGTACTACCAGCAAATTCTTATTCAGCTGGAAGACTATTCCATCTGTGAGGCCTCTGCTCATTCTCCCAGGCAGAAAACTGTACTCGTTCCTGCACTGGCTCCTTTGCACTTTCAAGGTGGCTCTTATCTTGCTGTTTAGCATCTGTTTGTGTGCAGAGCTGTTTCCTCACTAGACTATAAATTCTTTGAGGGTAATGACTGACTGTGTGTTAACTGTGTCCTAGCCCCATCACTACCCACAGCTCCTTGCTCATATCAGGTGCTCATTTAATGCTTGTGAATGAGAGAAAAACATGAATAATCGCTACTCTCTCCCCAGGTTCTAATAAAAAGCCCCGAAGTAATAAAGCACATAGAGCAGGTGGTAGAGTTTAAGTCAGCTTGTCTGAAGTAATGTTCCCACGTGGGGCAAGCCTTCTCTCAGTAGCCAGGTGAAGTTCAGCTAATAGGATGTGGAGGTGTAACTGAATAGCCCAACAGTCCTCACCGGGATGGTGCACTGAGTTGGTGTTAGTTGGGCTGCTGGCCCGACTCCCCCAGCAATATAAGCCTCAGCGAAAGTAGCAGGTGAAAGTCTCTTCACTATCTACAAGGCCACAGCTAATCAGAGAGGACAATTTGAGTACACAACCATTACAGGCCAAGATGATGTCTCTGTAGATTCTACTAAACAGTCAGTGCCTATTAAATGTTTACTATTAATACAGCCTTGCCACGAAAAGAGAAGGGAGTCTGTGGAACCACCATCCTAGCATGCTAATTAATTCTCTGTGTGAAAAGAAGGACTAATCTCCATTTTAAAGCATCAATCATGGAAAATAAACTGAAATGTGACCAGATTTTAAAATGCTACTTGTTCTAAAATCAGATGTAAATGAAAGCTCCCAGGATTCTGTAAGAGGCGATTATATGGTGCTAAGAAACCCCACTGAAACTCAATCTTCTAGGAAACTTTAAAAATCCCTTTTCCAGTTTGAAACTGTGTCAGACTTCATATGCTTTCCTTGTCTAAGAAGCTTTGCTCTATAAAAATTTCTCTCAATTTCTAAGTAAAATATTACAAAATTTCCCAGAAGCATTAGCGACAGTTCCTTAGCAACTGTTGATATGTCTCAAAACAACCTGAGACAATCTTCTCTGAGACATGTAGTCTCTCCCTCTCCCTGCTAACAGAATTCCACAATATGGCACAAAAGATTCATGTGGCTAAAAATAGCTCCCGACACACATTTTTTTTTTAAGTTGACGGAGCCTTAATGATTTAAGTCTTCCATATCACAGCTTTGGGTAGGTGCGCCTTAACAACAGTATATCAAAGGGTTCTGTGCAGAGAGATTTTAGAATCTTTTTCTTTTTTAATCACACCATTAACACTCTTGACATTTCAGAAATAATGTTTATCGATTTTGGTGTTAGCACTCCCATAAATTAAGTGATGTAATGGACGGAATTATTGTGGTACTATAAAGGACGTGCCATTCAGATTGTTAACTACATATTAGAAAAAGCACAGACTCTGGATTCATGTAAAAATACCTCATCTGAGTAGTAAATAGGAGATGCAGGAAACTGACATGTTCCAGTGGGGATGGGTCTATCTCACCATTCCATCCTGGCTGTTGTCCCCAAAATAACTGAATTTGTTTAATAAAAGCATGCTACAATTCCAGTGATCATTCTGCGTGCGCGCACGCGCGCACACACACACACACACACACACACACACAACTCAAAGATGAAAACATGACACATGAATTCAAGGCTATTCACTCTAAAGGAGTCAGCATAATGAAAAGTAGTAAAAATGGAGAAAAAGCCCGGCCGGTGTGGTTCAGTGGTTGAGTGTCAACCCATGAACCAAGAGGCCTCCCATTTGATTCCAGGTCAGGGCACATGCCCGGGTTATGGGCTCAATCCCCAGTAGGAGTCATTCAGGAGGCAGCCAATTGATGTTTCTCTTTCATTGATGTTTCCATCTCTCTAATCCTCTCCCTTCCTCTCTCTAAAAAATCATAAAAGTATATTTTATATAAAGAATGGAGAAAAAGCATTTGGAACCTGTAGCAGAAAAGAACCATCTGATACAGAAAACAAAAATGACCTGGAGATACAAGCTTCCACAAGGAATGTGCCTCTTTCAATAGAAGAAAAGCAAAGTCTAGCCAAAATCTGTGATTATGGTTCTAGGGTAGAGGCCGGTAAAGTCAGAAATGGTGAAATCACCATGTAATAGACAGATTGAAAGAATTCCTGTGTGTGTGTGTGTGTGTGTGTGTAATAGGACATGGACATACATGGGGTAAGAACTGTATTTGCACCTCATACAGTTATTATGAGAAATAAATGAGCTAAAACACAAAAAATAACACAGTGCCTGGTCCAAAGCATAGCAAGTGCTTAATGAATGTTAGCTGTATCATCATCACCATCACCATCACCATCATTAACACCATATTTTCTCCCATTTTATATAGAAGGACAGTGAGTTTCCAGGAAAGTTAGATAACTTACTCAAGGTCACACAACTATCAAGGGACTAGGCAGAGACTGAAGTCTGCATAGTTGCAAAGCCCATGACCTTTCCAATTTCACCAAAGGTCTTAGCATTCTTACAGAAGGGATAAACATTTTGCTCCTATGAAATGGGTTTTGAGTAAAAAGAGAACATAGTTGCTGCTACTATCTTCATTCTTATAGTTGTAAATGCAAATAAATCTAATTAAAACTACTAAGAGCATGAGTTTTATTGGCTGGGCATATTAGAATAATCTATTGCTAGGCTAAGACATTTCCTGGTCAGAGGTTAAGTATCTGGAAGTGTCTTTTGCTGAAGTGTTGCCAGTCTGTCATTGATCTCCCATTCTATACCTATACAATTAGCATTCTTAAAGTCACACAAGTTGCTGAGGTGACTAACCTGATTATGTTGTTTTAAAACAATACTATTACTGATGAAATAATGAATAATCTTTCCATATCAGAACATCAAAATTCATTCACTAAAGAGTCCATCAAATAAGTCTAGATATAAATTAATAATATGTGTCTGTGTTCTGGTTTGGAGATGAAGGAGGAAAGTTACTTGAAAATGAAAGGACAGAGATTTATTTTTAGCCCAGGATATACTTAGAGTTAATAGTTCTAAGCCAGTGTGGCTCAGGGCCAGAGCAAAATTCACTAATTTGAATCTCTTTTTGTTGCCCTTCCTCTTTGCTCTCAAACAGACAAGCTAATAAGCAGTGGGGACATATCTTGGATCTAAAGAATATTTCTGCAGTTTCTATTTTCTAAGTCATCAAGCTGTTCTTTAGTTTTATAGAGCAGTTTTTCAATTGTTGAGGATCTTTCTGCAGAAAGGCAATTTGATTTCTATCCCTGGCTTTTCAATTTTACATTCCATTATCACTAAACATTGATTAAGCCTGCTGCAATACACTCCCTTGTATTTGGGTCTTTGAATTCCCAGAAGGTCATTATTTCTTATAATTTAACAATCTGGAAATATTTTAAAAATATGGTCAGTGCAGGTGCTGTATTTATCAGTGTTAACCTTTGTTGATTTTTTATTTAAAAAAAATGAACTGCTGTTTCTTAACAAATATGGTACATAGTAATTAAAATGCTTTAAAAAAGATACAAATTAATATTCTTTTTCTGAGAATATCATTAAAAAATACTCAAGATCTGGTGGGCAGCTTTCTTAAATATTTCAATAATCCTCATCTCCTGGTATTCATTCCCTGTGTAATCCCCTCTCCCTGCATGTTGACTGGACCTAGTGACTTGCTTCTAATGAATCGGAGGTGGCCAAAGTGATGGGATGTCACTTCCATGATGAGGCTACAAAAGCCTATGATTTCATGCTCTTCCTTCTCACTTCTTCGCTGAGGGAGCAAGCTGCCATGTAGTGAGAGGATCTCTGGAGAGACCTCAGTCCGACAGCCTGTGAGGAATTGAGTCCCGCCAACAACCATGTGAGTGAGCCAGAAAGTGGATCCTTCCCAGTGGAGCCTTGAGATGACTACACCGAGTGAGAGCCCCAGGACCAGAGGACCCGGGTAAGTCATGCTATTTTCCCTGGCCACACAGGGAAGGAAATACTAGAAATGTTTGTGGTGACTTGTTACACAGCAATAAATAACAAAGAAAAGCTCTAAATACACAATGTCATCATTCCCACTATTTAGTAAACATTGAACAAGAGCTTCCTTCCGATGTGCCTGGCACTTGGCTAGGTACTGGGAATGCTGTGGAGAATGAAATATACATGGTCTCTCTCCTCTGGGCCCAGGAGATGATTACCCTGTGTGCTCCTCCCTGGCTGCCGATTTTATTTGGTTCCCCAAAGGGACTTTGATGAGCATTCACGGCCATTTGATGGGGGAGCCCCTCCACCAGAGAGATACATGCCTCCACAGAGAGCCTTTGGTAAGCCGTAGCCTGGTCAGAACAATGATCCCCAGCTCTGAGGGGCTGACAGTCCTCTTCTCAGGAACAACAAGAGCCCTGGCATATGGAGGTAGTGACACTTTATCACTCAGATTCTTTTACATAAGAGGGATAAGAACAGCCTGAAATAATTTTTTCATATTAAAAAAACTTATCCTATTAGTCTAATCATAATAGTAATTATAATTGGAACTTAATTATAATTGTTGCAACAACAATGCAACTGCAAATCTTCTGTAAATTAGTAATCTTCATCTACTTGTACAAAATCATTCCTATCAAGCTTACACGATATCATGTATTTAGCTCATTATCATGCCTAGATTTTGTTCATTTTACCTATCAATAAAGTCAGTTTTATTCACATTGTTTTAAAATTTTGTGGCACATTATTTTGGTGGTGGGAAATCTTTCTTCTTGAAGACCAGTTATATTTTTAGAGATATTTTAAGCCCTTAATATTTAAATATGTGGATGATGCAGTAGTGTTCGAACATTATTATGTGGAAGTTCATGGGTCTGAGCAGACATTGTACCCTTCCAGCTTCTGGACACACAATTAGACCAATGCGTCGTTTAGGCAGTGCACAGAGATGACAGTGAGCAGAGCTTTATAATTAGACTGCGGGAATCAACTCCAAATGTTTGGGATCAAATTTATTAAGTTACTTTAAAAGATAATATCTAAGGCCCAACAATGGAGAGAGAGCAACTCTGGTTTGAACAATTCAGAAAGAATGTATCAATAGAAGGGGAAGAATTAGCAGAGATCAGGGGAAAATGGGAGTCAGAGAGCAGTTGGCAGTGCTCATGTAGCACAATCCAGGACAGAGAGTTCTGGGAGTATTGATCCATGGGTAAAGCACTGGATTAAGTGGAGAACACAAAAGATATGGACCCTGCTCTCATGAAATCTACATTCCACTGGACCAGATGACAAAGCGACTAGTCTAGTTGGCAGCAATATGCATAGTGGAGTTGGCCACACCAGGCTAGATGTTACCTTTAAAATCATCTAACTCATCTTGCTGTATTTTCTAGGCTCACCAGATAATATTCTTATTATAATGTGGCGTCCAATAACCTTCCTCAATTCTTATTATAAGGTGGCTTCCAATAATCTTCCTCAATGCTGACATAAGCTTTCCCATTCACTTGGCAGTCACAACTCATAATTATCCATTAATACACTGGCACTCTAAGTTTTCCATATCAATCACTTAAGTCTAGCTAGCATTCTCTCTGAGTTTATCCCAAAAAGCTGAAGTGAGGTGGTAGCCAAAGGAAGGAATGTCACCACCAGACAGGACTGGGGGGAGGTAGTTGGAAGCAGCCAAGGCAGGGAGAGATGACAAGCCAGGACCATCCATGGTTAGGAGGAACCAAACTCCTAGCCTGGAAAATGACAACTTGTTTTAAATCCAAAGGGGAAGCTTAAAATAGAAACTGGAGAGTGAGAAGCAAAGTCAATATATTCAAGTTAAGATAAGTTAAAAATGGAATAAATAGAGGCAAAAAGTTCAGGACTAAATGAAATCAAAGTTGTTACTATGTTTTTGGCTTGAGAGATTAGGAAGATAGTGAAATCATTTATTAAAATGAAAAAGGCTTGGTGAGAGGGAAAGTGGATTTAGTATGAAGAAAATCAATTATATTTGAGATACTGTTAAACTACCACATAGATTATTTAGATAAACGAATCTGGAGTGTTCAGGAGTCTCTGGGATGGAGGTTTAACTTTAGTCACTGACATATAAAAGGTACTGAAAGACATGGAACTGGATAGAACCATTTAGGAAGAACAGATAGACACAATGTCTACAAAGGCCTGGAGCCAGTCTAACATAGTTCTAACACAGGATAAACTCGAGAAGTGCATGTGCATTTGGTAATTTTTCTACATAACGTCAAATTGATTTCCATAGAGGTTGTACTAATTTACTCCAATAGCACAATATGGAAATACCCTTTCTCCATATCCTTCTCAATATGATGTTTTCAAACTTGTCTATCTTCACTAATATGGTAGGTTAAAAATGTCATTTCAATATAGTTTTAATTTGCTTTATTCTTTTTAAGGGTGAGCTTGAGTATCTTTTTAAATTTTCAAGATGCTTATTTGTACCCACCTATGAACTGCCTATTCATAATCTTGGAAGGAAAGGTTTCCCAAGTTAGGTGAAAAGAATGGTGTTTGAATAGCAATGGGAAGGATCCTGTGACAGGGAGACCTGATGATGCAAGAAAGGGCATTACTGAGAAGAAAGAGGGTTCAGGATCCAGGGCACAGGGCAGGGGTGAATGTTGGAAAGGGGGCAAGGCCACTTCTCCCATGGTAACAGGATTTAAGGCAGAGTGTGTGAGTATGGACTTCGGAAGGCTCAAGCACTGGTGCCGAGAAGATAAGGTGGCTCTATCCTGACTGTATCCATTCTGACTGGGAGGTATGAGAGAGGAAGGGGATCTGTAGCCATGAGAGGAGTGGGGAAGTGAACTTACTAGAAGAGTTGAATAGAATGACCTGACAGTTTGACATGTCCTTTTGAGGTTTGTGGTCAGCAATCTGACAACATGGTTGTGTGATTTTTCTCCAGAGATGTTCAATCACTTGGATATGAGTACAACATGTGAGAGATACAAGGTATTAAAGATATTAGGCAATACACAGGGGTGACAGTGAGCCATGGAACCTACACTGGGTACAGAGATGTGAGAACAGTGAAGTGTCAAGGTGGTGACAGTAAACAGTGGAGGTAAATGGACTGAAGGACTGAGTGAAGTTGGGGGACTGCTAGAGTAGGAATACATGAGTATGTGAGTAGGGGGAGTCCTAGGAGGTAGTACCTGAGAGCAATCAAGAGAGTTGGCAGTGGGTTAGCACCAGCCTGAAAGAAACTGAAGATTTTGCACAAAGATGAAGGGGTCATGAGTCTAAAATAGTAGGTTGATATATTCAGGAGAGAGAAGGCTGTAAGAGAAGCAAGATCCTCTTGAGAGAGCCAAGATTCAGTTGAGGACAAAAGCTGAAAGGAATATTCAGAGGAAAGGTTGAGAATGTCGGAAGTTTTCCCCCATAGAAGAGGCATTCTAGCGAGCACAGTGAGAAGTGTGGCATGGAGGGACAGTGGGAAACAGGGCCAGGGGAGAGAAAGGACAGAAGAGAATGAGCAGGAGGACCCAGGAGAGGTTACATGAGTAGAGGCACTTACATCATGTGCAGAGAAAAATCCAAAACTTAGTAGATTATATGTAAGAAATAAAATTATACAGTATAAGATATGAGGCAGTTTCCATAAACGTATGCTATACAATGATCCACAGAATAACAAATTCCTACCAGATAAAATTGCAACTGGTTCCCTTTGGACCTGAGATTTTAGAATCTCATTGTGCACTATGGTAAGAAGCTGTTCAGTGTTTTACAACCAGGAGCTATTACGCTGAAATTAAAACCCGGAAGTTTTCTGTATGATGATAAGCCTCCTTATCGCTATAGGAGAAATTTTAAATTCTAATTAAACTTCTAAATTAACCTAAATAGAAACCAAGCTCATTTAATAGAAGTCTAGAATTTCAAATTATGTAGAAACTTAGATGTCATCTAGTTCAACCAACCCATCCTAAAGGTAAAAAAATAAAAAACCACACCTTTTATATTAACCCGCCCTTCCTCCAAACTCCCTAGCTTTCTCAGCATGTGTCCTTTCCCTCTTGTCCTGACTGAGATTGTATAGCCCCTAACAACTCTGTTTCTCTTGTAGGCTCTCAGGTAAAAACCCAGTGCCTGCAGGTGGGGCAGGTATGATCCATCCCTCCCACTGACAATACCACCCCCCCCAACCTCCCCCCACCATCTGCTGGTCCCACAAATGAGTTAGTTCCATGTCTAGCCTGGGTCCCACTAACTGGAAAAGATTTAATAACTTGTTTGAAGGCATGAGAGAGTTACAAAAACATGGTATTGCAGGACAAAGGAAGAAAGAAGCCCAGCAAAGTGAGCCTGGCACATGACTGCTGACTCTGAAAGTTCAGGGTCTGCCAAGGAAGAGGGGACCCAGTAAACACATGAGGACTTTGGACAGGATTTGGAAGGACTACACTTCAAAAGTAAGGGCCTTAGAAACAGACCAGCCCTCTTGGTGACTGAAGGCCAGCTTCAAAATCTCAATCCTTAGCTGGATCAATGTGATCAGAAATTGCTAGTATCCTAAGCTAGCTGCCTGCCTAAAGCAGAAACAAATCCTTTCTGGAGAAAAGAAACATTTCAGAGTCTTAAATTATCTCTGTAAATTTTATATGCACAACATCTGGTTCCTTAAAAAAGTAAGCTAAATATATACATAATTAGGAATATATACACACATATAAATATATATATTTATGAATATATATGAAAAGACTTAATGAAAACCTAAGAGGAAAGCAGACAATAGAAACAACCCAGATGGTCCAGATAAAGGAGTTAGCAGACATGAACTCCACATTTCTAATAATGTTTTCAACAAAACTTAAGCGTTTGAGTATAAAACTGGAAATTTTTAAATGAACTAAATTAAAATGCTAGACCCGAAAATACTGGAACTCAAATTTAGAACTCAGTGAAAGACTTTCAGAGCAGATTTACACAGATGAAACTGGAAGGAAGGTCAGAAAAAAAATCCAGAATGAAGTGCGAAGAAACAAAAGTGGTGGGGGGAGGAGCTTAAAGAAAGAGATATGGTGAAGACATCTAAATATCTATTATTGGAGTCACCAAAAGAGAGGATAGAGAGCCTGGGGAAGAAGCAATATATTTAAAAATAAAATGACCAAAATGTTTCAAAAATCAATGAAAAACATCAAGCTGTAGGTTTAAAGGGAACTATGAATCTCAAGGAGGACACATATAAAGGCTTAAACACATAAATATGTAACAGCAAAAAAGCCCAAAAAGTTAATCCTGAAAGCAGCCAGAGAAAAAAGAAACTACCTTCAATGAAGCCACAATTAGACTGATAGATAGCTGGATAGTACCATACAAGTTTGTTGAAGAAATTAAATCTATTATTAAGAACCTTCCCATGAAGGAAACTCCAGGCCCAGAGAGCTTCACTAATTAATTCTCCCAACATCTAAAGAAGAAATAACATCATCATTACATAAACTCTTCCATAGAATAGAAAAAGAAGATTCCTTCCCACCCATTTTATGAAGGTAACATATCCTTGATTTAAACTGAGAAGGATATTATAAGAAAGAAAAATTACAGGCCAAATTCTCTTAGGACACTAAGCAAAATATTAGCAAACTAAATCAAGCTATATATTAAGAGAAGTGTATTAAAACCAAGTTGGATTTTGTCCCAGGAATATGAGGTTGTCTTAACATTTGAAAATCCATGAATGTAATTTATAATATTAACAGAGAAAAATCATTTGATCATATCAAAAGATGCAGATAAAGCATGATTTTAAAAATCCACATCTCAAAAACTCTGAGTAAGAAATAGGAGAAAATTTCCTGAATCAGATAAAGAAAACCTACAATAAAACCTAATGCAAACCTCACACTTATACAAAGTTTTCCTTCTGAAAATGGGAATGAGATGCCAATATCACCACTTCTATGCAACAATGTCCTGGATGACATAGACAAAGCAAGAAGCCAAAAAGTCAACAAAAAATATGCCAGACCTATAAGTAGAATACCATGAAACAATATTAAAGGAAAAAATTTAAACTAATGAAAGGATATACCATGTTCATAGACTGAAAGAGTCAATACTGTAAAAATTCCCACTCTCTCCAAATTGATCTCTAGATCCAATTTAATATCAAAGTCCCAGAATGATTTTGTGGAAATTGAAAATCTGCTTATAAAATTTAAATGAAAATTAAAAGAGTAAAAGAATAGCTAAGAAAAGAAGAATGAAATTAGGCAACTTTCTCCAGGGGATATCAAGACTTACTATAACCTACAGTAATAAAGATAGTGTGGTACTGACATAAAGACAGGCTACAAAATGGGACAGAGAATCCAGAAACGGACCTCTGCATATGTGGAAACTTAATATTCAGCAAAGGTAACAGAACAGTGGACCCTCATGCCTCCTCCCTGTCCTGACCTATTTCTCTAGCCTGCTCTTCCATCCCCCATGGAAGAAAGTCAATTCTCCATTCTTTCTAAAGCTCTGAAATCCCTCTCTGTCAGCAGATGAATTTGCTTCCAATTTCACAGAAAATATAGAAACCATAAAATACCCTTTTCTAAACTAAAAATACATCTGAATCCATAACCACATCTTGTTCTCTATAACTTCTGTTAAAAAGAAAAAGCCATCTCTTGTTCCTCCATCAGCCCCACCTTTTCTGGGACTTTGCTCTTCCAATTCTCTTCCTCCTGTATCTTCTCTCTCTATTGGCTCTTTCCTATCCGTTTTTTAAAAAATAGTCAAGCCCTTTCCATCTTAAAAACAAACAAATCAATGAAAAGTAAAATCATCTTTCCCTTCCACTTTTCTATCCAAGATAATCCTATCTTCCTCTCCCAATTCATGAAAGAAATATTAATTCTGTCTACTTCCTCATGTCTCCATGCAGGCATCAAACCACAACAGTCTGTTTACTCATCACACGTACACAAATGACTTTTCAGGCTTTTCTTACATAGCTTTTCTAAACACTGGACATGCTCACAGTACATGGCTACAGGTGGCTCCTAGAGTTTCCTCCTATACTTCTGGCCACCCTTTCCTAGTGCCTGCCACAGGCAGTCTTCTGTTCATCTCTTAAATGATGGTATATTTCAGAATTCTCTATCAGTCCATTCTCCCTTTTCATTTTACATATGTCTGCGTGACCTCCTCTATTTCCATGGCTTCAGTTACTATTTATTGCTGATAACTTCCAAATCCACATTTCTATTCCTGACATGTATCATGAAGTTCAGAGATATGACACTTGGATGTGTTGCATGCTCTCTAAACAGGATCCTGACAATGCTGCCATTCCATCCCTCCTCTGTGAGTGGCATCGTCCATCACCCAATTTCCACAACACTGTCAGTGCTGCCTCCCAAAATATAGTTTCTCTTTACCTCTAGTGTCATCATTTATTTATGGACACTTCTGCTGGGAGCCGGTCCATGCTTGCTGTTTCAAGGGACCTGGCATATATGGCATACTGTTCTTAATATGTTTGCTCACCTTCTTGGCACTATGTGTTTTAACCAAGGTCTCTGAGAAAGGGTGTTTCCCCAGGTAGGGATTTTCCCCTGAAGTTAGGGAGGGAATAAAACCTCTTAACTAAGTGCCAGGCGGGTAATTAATCACTTTAACTATGAACAATCATGCTTAAGCTACATAATCTTTACTCCCTGGAATGGAGATAAGAAATGCCCTAACCTTTGTAATAGAGATTGATAGGATTGAATCAACTGGTATAAATACAGATGTAATAAGACAGCAAGACACAGAACTTAGAACACAGAAGAGAGAAGACAGAACCTACACAGAACCTTAAGACAGAAGAACTTCGCTGGAGAGAACATGGCAAAAGATCCTGGACTGAACCTGACTACAGAAATTGGCAAGAGAACCTGACTGGAAAACCTAGCGAGGGAACATGGCTACAGAACCTGGCTGGAGAACCTGAACAGAACCTGGCTGGAGAACCTAGCAAGAGAACATGGACACAGAACCTGGCTGGAGATCCTAAGCAGAACTTCGCTGGAGATCCTGGCTAGAGATCCTGGCTAGAGATCCTGGCTAGGCTGCTGATGAACTGAACGCTGTCTCCGTGTCATTCCTTCTTCGCCGGCTCCGTCCACACCTTTGGGGACCCCTGGACCTGCTGGGGCAGGACCCCGGCACACTTCCACTCCCATCTAGACCATCTTCTTGCTCTTAACTGGTCTCCTGCCTCCAGTCCTGCTCCCTTCCAATCTTCTCCATAGGAAGATCAGATTGTTTAAACTTTTGTCTTCTCATAAATTATGAGATTTTTGAGAATGGGTATCATATCTGTCTTGATAACTGATCAATTACTATAGTGGCTGGTACATTGTAAAATTAAAGAAATATTTTTGGAAGAGATAAATAAATTGGCAACATTTGTATCATTGTTAAGAGCTGAATGTGCACATATACTTGAAAACATTTAGGGCACGTCTTGCTCCTTAACGGAAGTTAAAGGTAAATTATCGTATTAACCATTAAGTAATACTTCCACTGACAAACTTAGAATGTTAGGTCTTCAGAAAAGCTAACATGAAAAGTCATGCAAAATAGCAATTAAAGTTCCAAGCAAGTCCCAAAATTACAAGAAACTATTCTGTTCCTTTCTAGGAATTTTGTTTTCCAGTTAAAATACAATAGCTGCCTGTCCTTAGCATGTTGCAAAATGAGAGCAATAACCTCTTAGAACATGGCTTCAGGTTGTAAAATCCATGCTTTTCGGATTTGATATAAAGTTAAGCCAAAACTACATAAAACATATAGAAAATGTGAAGAATTTGGGAGTCAGGGAAGGCCTGGGCCTGGGGAAGGTTGATTCAGGGGATTTAGCTAGTAATGCCATGCATTTCCCTTGGGGGTTTCATTTAATTCACCCGCCCAATTCTAGATTTTATTCGTAGACATTCTGACTAAGTAATATTAGCCCACTTAAAGGTGAACAGAAGAAACCAGATTTGCATTTACAAAATAGAAAGCTAGGCTGAGGATGCTAGGAAAAGGATCCAGAGTTTTCACCAGATTCTCAAAGGGGTCCATGGCTCCAAATGGATCAGACCCAGTTTAATATAGTATCATTCATACGATACTATCATAAGAATAAGATTGACATTATGGGAAAAGTGAAAACATAGTGCTTAAGGATGTGAGCTCTTAAGTACAGCTGAGTTCCAATTCTGCTTCTATAACTTAGTAGATGTTTGACCTTTAGCATGTTACCTCATTTCTTTGTTCCTCAGTATCCCCGTCTCTAAAAGGTGGAAAGTAGCATCAACCTAATCAGAAGATTAAGTGAAACAATATATACTTAGCAGAATAACTGGTACTTGGAAAATGTTACCTATTGTTACTGGAATAATCTTTAGATAAGTTCTAATCTTAAAAGGTTTTATAATAGAGTTACAGTCAAGCCCCACACTTTTAAATTTATTTCCAATTTCATAGAGCTTTCAGAAGAACTTGATTTCCTCTGACAGCCAACAGAAAGACAAGCACTCATCTTTATGATGATGACCTGGTTCTACTTAAAGAATACATTAATCCAGTGGCCAATGACTGCCAGGAGGAACAGCTCAGGCACAACTGTGCCCAAACCAAACTTGTCAGTTCTAAAATACATTCTTCAGGGCTGAAGTGGATAATATTTTGGAAATGTTCAAAATGCCAACTCTTTAATTATTTGGAGGGGAGTGTATTTATAGTTACTTCATCTTGGCAGGCCCACTCCGATAACAATTTCACTCTATCAAATATTCCACACAAGTCATGTTATCTTGGGTGAGGTGGAAGACTGATAACTCCAGCTCACAAAAACCTTGCAACCCAAGATTCTACCTTCCATGCTTAAAGGAGCAGGACCCACGAGCATCCGTGGATTTAGTTCAATCATTTGTAAGAAAGCTTACAAAGAGAAGCCTCAGTCCTGCTGGCAGGTACTCTAGCAGCTGCCTCTGGACAGCAGAAATGATAGTCAGTCTTGGCAAGAATGGAAATCAGACCCTTAATTCTGACCTTATGTCACCTTCCCCAGTGTCTAAACTGTGTGTGCCAATCAACAGCAAGGACAACCTGCATTTCAGCTATTCATCAGTAACTTCCATGTTAAATTGTTTGATACATGGCTCCAATTAGAAGCCTGGTTGCCATCACATTGTAACATATTAAGAACAATTATGGCTAGTGCCAGTGAGCACGTAGGGTTCAAATGGGTTCTCTAATATACTGCTGTAGAAGTACACCTTTTCTCAGATTGACATAGGTATATCTAACAAAATCTTGAAAGTGAATACTCACTGACTCACCAATTCTACTTCTAAGAATTTATTCCAAAGAAATAATCTGACAACTGCACCTATGAACTGTTTATAATACAAACATTTGGAAAAGAATTCAATGCTCACAACATATTATTGGGTAAAACAATTTTGGCATGGCCTTAGAATGGAATTCTATGCAGTCATTAAAAGGGAAATTTAGACATATTTAAATATTGGCACAAAAAGTAATCTGTGATGCAAATTTTAAAAACCAGGTGCATAGTATGATCTCATTTTTGTTGTGTACATTTATATTTAACATATAAATATATCTGAATATATGTATTGTATATGTATATATCCTATCTAATAAAGAGGGGATATGCTAATTGACCCTCACTTCAAGGCAAAGATGGCAGTGCCCACAGTCAATAAGGAGGGAATATGTTAATTGACTGCCCCACCCTCAAAGATGGCAGCACCCACAGCCAATAAGGAGGGAATATGTTAATTGACTGCCCCGCCCTCAAAGATGGCGGCACCCACAGCCAATAAGGAGGGAATATGCTAATTGGCTGCCATGCCCTCAAAGATGGTGGTGCCCACAGCCACAAGATGGTGGTGCTCAGTTCCCTCAGCCCTGCCGGGGCGGCAAGCACATGCCTGTCTCCAGAGTCCCCCAGTCCCCTCAGCCCCCGAGCCGCCCAGGGCTGGCTCGAGGTGTAGGCAAGCCTCAGATGGTGGCTGCTCAGCCGCCCAGGGCTGGCTCAAGGTACAGGCCAGCCTCAGATGGTGGCTGCTCAGCCACCGAAGGCTGCTTGAGGCTCAGGTAACCAGGGCCGGCCGAGGCTTGCGCTCCCAGCAGTGGCAGCAGCAGAGGTGTGATGGGGGTGTCACCTTCCCCTGATTGCCTGGTCACCTCCTGCCCCTGAGGGCTCCCAGACTGTGAGAGGGGGAAGGCCGGGCTGAGGGACCCCCCCCCCCCCCCGCTCCAGTGCATGAATTTTCATGCACTGGGCCTCTAGTCCTATCTAATGAAAGAGAAACATGGTAATTAGCGTACGACCGTTACCCTTCCCATTGGCTAATCAGGGCAATATGCAAATTAACTGCCAGCCAAGATGGCGGCCGGCAGCCAGGCAGCTTAAAGTGAACATGAGGCTTGCTTGCTTCAGTGACGGAGGACTCCAACGTTCCCCGCCTGCCGCTGCAGGCCCCTGAGCTGCAACTCTAAGCAATTATGTTACAAATATAGATGCTAAACAAAACCCCAGAAACCTGCTTTAGTCCGTCAGGCTTCAGCCAGCAGGATCGCAACATTGTTTCAAATACAGAAGGTAAACAAAGGCCAGAAACCTGCTTTCAGCAGCGGAGGCCTAAGAGCTGGAGCCGAGCCTCAAAGCTAAAGCTGTCCCAGAATAAAAAAAGAAAAAAAGAAAAAAAGGAGCAGTTGGGAGCTTCAGTCACCCCCAGCCTGAAAACAGCCCTCAGCCCCTCACTCAGACTGGCCAGGCACCCCAGTGGGGACCCCCACCCTGAAGGGTGTGTGACCACCTGCAAACAGCCATCATCCCCTCACCCAGGCTGGCCAGACACCCCAGTGGGGACCCCCACCCTGATCCAGGACACCCTTCAGGGAAAACCAGCCGGCCCCAACGCGTGCACCAGGCCTCTATCCTATACAGTAAAAGGGATCAGTGTGACAAGGGGCAGCGCCCAAATCCCCTGATCACCCTGCGGCTCTGTGTGTGACATGGGGCGGGGCCACAACCTCCCTATCCGCCCTGCTCTGTTCGTGACAGGGGAAGGCGCCCTAACCCCCTGATCGGCCCTGCTCTGTGTGTGACAGGGGGCAGCGCCCCAAACCCCTGATCAGCCCTGCTCTGTGTGTGATGGGGTAGAGCCATAACCTCCCCATCGGCTCTGCCCTGAGTGTGAGAGTGGTGGCGCCCCAACCCCCTGATCAGCCCTGCTCTGTGGTGATAAAAGGCGGCGCCCCAACCCCCACCCCACGGGCCCTGCTCTGTGTGTGATGGGGTAGAGCCATAACCTCTCCATCGGCCCTGCCCTGAGTGTGAGAGTGGCAGTGCCCCAACCCCCTGATCGGCCCTGCTCTGTGGGTGATAGAGGGCTGCGCCCCAACCCCCTGATCGGCCCTGCTCTGTGTGTGACAGGGGGCAGTGCCCCAATTCCCCTATCAGCCCTACTCTGTGAGTGACAGGGGGGAGCTCCCCAACCCCCTGATGGGCCCTGCTCTGTGTGTGACAGGGTACGGAGCCCCAACCCCCCTAATGGGCCCTGCTCTGTGCGTGACGGGGGTGGCGCCGCAACCTCCCCATCGACCCTGCCTTGAGTGTGACAGGAGGCGCTGCCCCAACCCCCCAATCGGCCTACCCTGAGCGTGACTGAGGGTGGCATCGCAAGCTCCTGATCCGCCCTGCTCTGTGCATGACAGGGGGCGGCGCCCCAACTCCCCAATCGGCCCTGCTCTGAGCCCAACCAGGGGCTGCACCTAGAGATTGGGCCTGCCCTCTGCCACCCGGGAGTAGGCCTAAGCCAGCAGGTCATTATCTCCCAAGGGGTCCCAGACTGCGAGAGGGCACAGGCCAGGCTGAGGGAGCCCCCTCCCCGCCGAGTGCACAAATTTTTGTGCACCGGGCCTCTATTAGTTATATAAATACATATTTAATTATAGAAAGTTATGCACTGAAAGATTAACAGTGGTAACTTTTAAAAATTTTTTTTTTATTGATTTCAGAGAGGAAGGAAGAGGGAAAGAGAGAGAAACATCAATGATGAGAGAGAATCACTGATTGGTCACTTCCCACTTGCCCACCACTGGGGACCGAGCCCACAATCCAGGCACGTGCCCCTGACTGGAATTGAACCTGGGACCCTTCAGTCCACAGGTCAATGCTCTATCCACTGAACCAAATCAGTTAGGGTAACAATGGTAACTTTTAATGCTTGAGATTATGAGTAGCTTTTATTTATTTATGCCATTCTGTATTTTGTTAAAAATTATCATTATGTATTACTTTTTTAATCATAAAAATAAGTTAATAAAATTTTTTAAGCCCAGATAGCACTTTTATTTGAGGATAGTACCAGATATGTACTGAGGTTCACACATTCAGAATCATACAAAATCTCTAAGTTCTTTCTTTTCATATTGTATCAATACAGGAATAGGCAAACTTAAGTGCCTTTAGAAGACAGGCAGACAAAATAACGAAATGAAATAGAAAGGGTATGCAGCAATAGGGAGGGGAGGTGACCACAATTAACTACAGAGCACATGCCTAGTCTAAAGGCATCCAAAGTAAAAAAAATTCCCAAGCATTCAAAATACATCTGCAGGCCCAGTGTGATTAGTAACTTGCTATTTAGGATCTTTACAGTATAAAGCTACACACACAGTGCGTTACTATAACTCGCTCACATGAGGACAATTAAACATCCCTCCCTCTGCATCTCCTAGAGTTAATTTAAGTGGTCTCTAAAAGGAGATATTTTCTCATATTTATAAATTATCTTTCTAAAATGTAATATAAGAAAAAAGTTTTGCCTCCTTCTATAACAGAATGAAAGCAATTAATTTAATTAGCTTTCCCTTTCTCTTATTTGTTCTAGAAAGCTCAGGAACTTCCTTAGCCTCGGTTTACTGTTACAACTGTCTTTCCCCCTCCATCATTTAGTTCTTATTCACTTGCTTTGATGGTTATAGTAAATGTATTACAGTATAGTATAGCATAGAACAGTATACTGTATGTATATATATATATACCACTTGAAATATTTTTGAAATTCAGATTAGACATAGGAAAGTAGAAATAAATTAATATACTAAAGAATAACATTAGCATATAGTAAAATAACTGTAGTTACTTGCACAAACATTTTCTATACTTTGGCATTATCTCTATTTATTGGCCAAATTTTAAACTATATAATATAGACTGCAAATGTGTTAAGGGGAATTTAGCAGCTGACATGGAAATGAAGTAGGAAAACAATAGGTAAAAAGAGAAGGTGAAGGGGGGAGGAAGTGGGATGAAAAAAATGATGCAATAATTGCATTGTAGGATATGTATGTGCAGCAACTATTGTGCCAAAATAGAATAAAAATAGCATCTTTCTTCAGAAGCTTTTACCTGTTCAAGGAACTCAAAACCTATCTGGGTAAGTGAGTCTAAAAGTCTATCTCCCACTGCCTTTTGCTCCCCCCAGCTGCCATACCTGCCTCTAGCCGCTGCTTTACTGCCCACCCACCGAAAACTGGAAATGAGAGTATAAATATTCCTCAAACTTGAAGTTTTGGAACTAAGATGTTTATTAAAAATTAAAAATTGATGGTAGGTAATTATCAAAATGGAATGTGCTAAGATGACTAATATCAAAATCAATTATTAAATATTTTAAATGATATTTTATTTTTAAATTTATAAGCTGCTCCTTTTTAGGAATAGAAATTCCAAGGATCAATGAAATGCTGGGAAATTCTTTAAAGAAAGCCTTTGTATAAATTCAAGGCATGTGTATAACTTTGATGGCAAAAAATTAAGCAAATATTCTGCTCAATCATATATACATATAACAGAAGATTAACCAGCCTCTTGTTTTTGCTGACTCCTGAAATAAGCTTCAATTTAAAGAAGTAAAACCCAAACACACCAATATAATCTGGTTAGTTATAAGAAATACATTTCTTGCCGAAACCGGTTTGGCTCAGTGGATAGAGCATCGGCCTGCGGACTGAGAGGTCCCAGGTTCGATTCCGGTCAAGGGCATGTACCTGGGTTGCGGGCACATCCCCAGTAGGAGATGTGCAGGAGGCAGCTGATCGATGATTCTCTCTCATCGATGTTTCTAACTCTCTATCTCTCTCCCTTCCTCTCTGTAAAAAATCAATAAAATATATTTAAAAAAAGAAAAAAAAAAAAGAAATACATTTCTTGTTTACTATGAATCTTGAATTCTCATTAAAATGGAATAAAACAAAACATCTTAGAAATTAATTTAATAACACAAGGGTCTTAAATATTAAATCACCCTCCTGTTTATTTAGATTAATTTGAACACTTAATTTGTGGTTAGTGGTCAGAAAACTTTAGAAAGCAAAAGCTGGATAAGAGAGTAATAAATATTATACCAAAGCCTAAATAGCATTTAGTATGAAGTTAAGACTTTCCAAAAACATTCCAGGGTATAAAGCCAAAACATTTTTGAGAAAAATTAATTAGAGATAATGAGAAAGAAGTTTCATATATTTCTTAATGCAAGGAAAGTATGAAGAACAAACAACATTTATAAAAATATGAAATAAGAAAAGCACAATGGAGTGTAAAAGACAAGGAGACGTTTCTGAATTGATTTTTAAAAAATGAAAATGGAAAGTGAAGTACTTTAATGATGTAAGGTAGCCTCAGTATCAGTATTTAATAAATATGAAAAGTCACAATGCATGTGCAGACTGACAATCTAAAAATAATTACTATCCAGCCGAAACCGGTTTGGCTCAGTGGACAGAGCGTCGGCCTGTGGACTGAAAGGTCCCAGGTTCGATTCCGGTCAAGGGCATGTACCTGGGTTGCGGGCACATCCCCAGTAGGAGATGTGCAGGAGGCAGCTGATCGATGTTTCTCTCTTATCGATGTTTCTAACTCTCTATCTCTCTCCCTTCCTCTCTGTAAAAAATCAATAAAATATATTTAAAAAAAAATATTAAAAATAAAAAAAAATAAAAAAAATAAAAATAATTACTATCCAAAACAGAGAAAAATAGCACTGACAGTATTATCCTAAGATACCAAAGAAAGTGAGATACAACAACGAAACCATATTTCATTCTCTTAAGACAGGAAGTGTGGAGGAATCCCTGAGTACTATTAAAACACTGGAAGGTTTCTATAAAAGTGTGTAAGATGATACACATTTACTGTGTATCCATAGTACATATTTATGCATGGGATACACAGATACATTTATATTTATAAACCTCCCCATGAAGTGACTTATTAATGTCCAGAATGAATACCTAGAAACTCGGAATCAACAAATGAGCAGCAAATTACAGAGGAAACAATCACGTGAGGTCTGCAATCCCGTTTAAATAACGCCCCGCCAGGAAAGGGCCAGCAACGGCACTGGCAGCGATTCTGAAGCAGCAGCAGCAATCCATAAAGCGTCTTAATTTTCTCGTCATTTAAGAATTAAGCCACTTCCAGTTCACGCAGATCCTACCAGGTGCACTAAATTGATGTCATTATGAGCCATCAGGAAATACCCACCGAGACCTATACCAACACCTTGAAGTTTTGTTAAACAGCTGTGTGTTTTAATTGATTTGTATTATTTAAAATAGGAACAGTTAAAAGTCAGTTATCGGATGTTGTATGAAAGAGATGCCAAAAGACTCCAGGGAGACCAAGTTCAGAAGAAAGCCAATCACTGGAACGTCACTTGAGCACTGAAGATTATTACCAGAGGAAGCACAATTAAATCATCAGGTTATCAGCCATCATTATAAATCACCAGGCAACATATCAAGCTTCATTATTGAAGCATCCTTAACCAGTGGCTTCCTGTATCAGTGAGAGTCAAAAGCAATCTACTCAGCTAAGGTACCTAAAGAGCTCTGCTTTTTGTGGTGTTCTGATTTTTCACCCTGAGAGATTTATCATGGAAATATAATGAAGACTCACTGAAAGTGATTTATTATCCTATTTTCTAAGTTTTAGACATCATACATTCTACAAAAGGGAATCAGTAGTATTTGGTATATGCAAACTGTGTACTACACAGGCTCCTTCTATTCCACTATATATACAAATATTTAACCCCGTTCTCTCAAGGTACTTGTACAGGATCATATGACAAAAAAATAATCAATGAGTTCCCTTCCACTTTTATCCACCTGATGCCATTCACTTACTTGTATTTAGACAACCTTCCCTGGGTATGTGGAATGAGAAAACAGTGTTTTGGTTTCTAAATTTAAAGTGCACAGTTCAGGTATTAAAAAGAATATATTTGAAAGGAGATATGACACACATTTAATTTATATACGATCCTCTTTTCTTAGTCTTCCCACCAACTCTCTGTAGATGCTACCATTATGTTTAATGAAAAAATAAGAGAGTCTCCATCATTTGTCCAAAGCCGGGCAGCTTGTAAGTGGTGGTCTGAGTCTAATCCACTGTGTCGGGCTCCAGCACCTAGATAAAGGCGCTTAGAGGAAGCAAGCCTCCTGGAAAATGGCTGATCCCCAAGTCTGGGCAGGAATGTGCAACAAACTGTCACATCAAAAAGCAAGAAGCCAGCAAGCTACCTGGCTTGTATCAAAATAGCTCAGGAGATAAGTTAAAGAGACTTTCACTGGCCAAAGATAAGGTAAATCAAGCATCAATAAAGAGAACCACTACAATGAATTGAAATAGATAAAACATTTATATCCATGAACTCATAAAGTTATATTTAAAAAGTTCTTTTTTTTATTGCTTAAAGTATTACAAAGAGTATTACATATGTTTCCTTTTTTTCCCCGCCCTTGACAATCCCCTGGCCTCCCCTACCCCCCCAGTGTCTTATGTCCATTGGTTATGCTTATATGCATGCATACAAGTCCTTCGGTTGATGTCTTACCCACCCCTCTTCAAAAAGTTCTTGATCACCTTTGGAGGATGCTAGAGAACCAACTATTATCTTGAAAGCTAGACTATAAAGAGAAAGAATCAAGCATTTATCCTGCCTTTTGTATACAAAACCTACATCAGGTAACTAAGCCATTACAGAAGTAGCCCAGCCAATAAATAATGAGTGATAGAATTAGAACATCACCACTCTGCAACCCCTAATAAATTAATGAATCTAGGTAATAATAATTAACGGTTGCTAACATCACAAAGAAAAAACAATAACTGGGCTTCATGTGCCTCCTGTTGGAAGCATCCAGAACCTAGGAAATATTCTTGCCCAAAAAGCCAAACCTGAACCTGGTCAAGTCTAAAGATCTAACTATAATTTATAGAAAATATAGGGAGAAACATTAAACACCACTGAGAGATACAATTAGAAAAAAAAAAATCCAGTCTGCAAATACTCTAGGACAAATAGTCGTGTTTCTAAAAAAAAAAAAAGTAAGAAAAAAAGAGAGGGAATAATGGGAATCTTAGATTCAAAATGTCTTATGAGATGTTAATCATTTTAATGCGTAAAGCTTATTTGGATCCTCATCAAAGAAAGTGTAAAAAGAAATAAAACATTTAGGAAAATGTAAACACCAATTGCTACTTAAAGATATTAAAATTTTTAAAATTTAGTTGTGATAATAGTTGTGATAATAGCTTCCTTACCTTTCTTTAAAAAATTAAACTTTTTATATTGAGATAACAGTAGATTCACATGCAGTTGGAAGAAATGATACAAAGAAATCCCTCATACCCTTTACCCTGTTTCCCCAATGGTAACTATAGTACAATATCACAGCCAAGATAATGACATTGATTCAGTCAGATACAGAACACTTCCCTCATGTTGCCTTTGCTAGTCATACCCACTTCCCTCCCACCCTGGCAACCACAAATCTGTTCTCCAATCTATAGTTCTGTCATTTCAAAAATGTTAGATAAATGGAATCATATGCAACCTTTGGGATTGGCTTTTTACACTCAGCATAATTACCTGGACATTCAGCTAGGTTGTTGAGTGTATCAAAAGTGGGTTCCTTTGTGTGTGTGTTTTTTTGTTGTTGTTGTTAATCCTCACCTGAGGATATTTTTCCATTGATTTTTAGAGAGAGTGGAAGGGAGAAAGAGAGAGAGGAACATCAATGTGAGAGAGACACATCAACTGGTTGTCTCAGCACCCTGACCAGGGCAGGGGATTGAGCAACCGAGGCACCTGCCCTCGACTGGAATCAAAACTGGAACCCTTCAGTCTGCAGGCGGACACTCTACCCGCTGAGTCAAACCGACTAGGGCAACAGTTGATTCCTTTGCATTGCTGAGTAATATTCCATGGTTAAGATATATAACAGTTTGTATAACCATCCACCCTCTCAGGGACATCTGGGCAGTTTCCATAGGCTATGTGAATAAAGCTGCTATGAACGTTTGTGTAGAGCCTTTACCTTTAACAAATATTTCCTTAAATATTTATGGGCGAGATAATATGATATCTAAGATTTGCTTCCAAAAAAATTCCACATTAGATGAAATATGTCCCTCCCCCCCAAAAAATCAGCCAAGCCATGAGTTTGTAAGTACACTATACTATCATCTCTACCTTGGTACATATTTATAAAAAGGGAACATTAAGAGAAAATTACTTATCTGATCACTATACACCCAAGATCACAGGAGCTCTTTCCCTAAAACACAGAGCCCACACCTCCCGGTGATCACTATTGTCATATTCACTCTACCAATTTAGGCAGATCCAACCTGGGCATCTGTTAACTCTTTTTCAGAAGTTCTTAAAAAAATAAGTTTTTATTAGACTACAGGGTTGAGGTAATAGGTAGTCTGTAATGTTGGACAAAAGCAGGTAAGTAATCACCATAATCAAATGTATGAGATTCATGAGTGGCTTGTCTTCAAAAGAGAGAGTTCCTGTCTGACATGAGCAGGTCCTTATCATCAAGACAAATGCTGAGAGAACAGAAGTGTGATTACCAAAGATGAAGAGCAACAAACTACAAAAGCACAATCAAGCCTGAAAATGAACTGAAATGCATTTTATATAATGCGAAGGCTGCTTTTGTTTTTAAGCCACTCTAGAGGACAGGATATCATTATCATGTTCAGTGTGCAAGCTAAGGATTTTTTAGTATAATTCTGCAAAATGGAACCCACTATTTGGTGCCATCAATACAAGGTGGGGCAAAAGTAGGCCTACAGTTGTGAGTACCTGAAACACAGAGTTTATTATTATTTATTAATTGTTGCATTATTTTCCATATGAACAACTGTAAAACCTACTTTTGCCCCACCCTGTATTAGCTCATTCTCCCCTCAGGCTGTATCATACCCTCCCCTTCATCCCACTATTTTTTCTCCACATAGGGCCTTCCAAAAATGAAGACCAATCCTCTCAAAGATTTCAAGCAAAGACAGGTACATAAATACCAACCCATTAGCTAATTTGGAACTAGAAGCCAAGGCCTCCCAAGGAAATATTCATGATGACTTTCAAATGCCAAGTAGTGCAACGGCAACAAATGAGTGTCTCTTGCTAGGTCTTTAGTGCCTGACAGGAACTATGATAAGCAATTCTAAAGCTTAAATAAAGTTTGTTATGAAAAGTAGGAGAGCTGTCCACAAATCAATCACAATAAGACAAATTCCAAAGGAACATCTAAATGCTATAGTTGTGTTGTAGTTTGGTTACATCAAATATCCCTCCTAGTAAGTGGGCCCACACTTGGTGTTAGGAATAGTAATGCTTACTGTGATCAGCTATGTAGAAAAAAAAAAAGTTCCACTAACAGACTATCTATATGACACTTAAATGCCTATAAACTGAAATATATTAATCAATTCCATTAAGAATAAGTAAGGTACAGATTGGTTCATTCGGTTGGTTTAATAACTTAGGAATTCTTTTAATGGAATGAAATAACAGAATGAAATCTATTTGTAACAACATATTAGGAAACTAAGAAAACAGAGTTGAGTTCAAAATCTTATTCATATGACATGAGTCAGAACAGAGACGTGTGGAATTAAAACCCCCAAATGACATAGACCACCAGGAATTGGGCTACAGGCTTGCAGTGAGGAGATTAATAACAGAGCTGCTAGAGGAAAAAAAAGGAAAAGGATAACAATTGGGCTGAGGGACATGATGGAAAACATAACTGAGAAGGAGCTGAGAAAAAAGGCAGTCAAATTAAACACATATAGTTTTGGATACTCTCTTTTCCTATCCTTTTGCCATCTTTCTTCCAACCAAACATTTTCTGGCCCTCTGGATTCTGGTATTACAGTACACATTTTGAATGGCTTGTGGTCAATGACAAGACATTGTTAGTTGAAACTCTTAGCACTCCTCACCTTGACATACTTGAAGGTCAATCTAAAATATTTTGCAAAAAATAAAATGTTCTTGCCAAAAATCTTTATGGCTGATTTGCTTCTATATCTTGTTACCCTTTTATCATAGCAACCATCCCATACTTGTTCTACAAAACTAGGATTTCAGCGGGCGGGAGGGTAAATTCTTGTGAGCTGAGAGGGTTTTAGAGGAAGGAACATGGGAAAGAACAAGAGAAGGGACTATATACAGACAGAACAAAGGCAACAGGGAGAGTATTAAACCTGGGAAGAATTCCAGGAACAAACTGCACAAGATGGGTTCAGGGGAATGAATGGCTGGGTTTGGCAGGAGCTGAGAGTGTGTGGAGGGAAGGAGAAGATAAGCTTGAAAGGGCAGGTCAGTGCCAGGGAGTGGCAGCCCCTGCAGGCCAGCGGAGGCATTTAGCCCACATGCCATAGGCCCTTGGGAATCTACTGCAGGTCTGCCCACGGGGAAGAGAAAAGCAGCCGTGCTTAAGAAGATGTGACTAATGGTACAGGGCAGGGAGGAAAGGAGCAGAAGACCAGGGGTGGGAAGCTTTACTAATTGTTTCAGGTGAGGCTACAGGGCTTGATCTAGGAGGGTCAAAGTGGGAAGAGAAAGGAAAAAAATTAATTTGAGGGGCAGTGTGAAAGATACATATACTTAAATCTAGTTTTGTCCTCAATTAAAATCTAAAAAATGGCCATTTGTAATCATTGTCAAATGCTACTTATAAAATGCTAAGGATTCTTATGTTGATTGGGAGGTAAACTATTATTATTATGATCAAACACATAAGAGGGCATAAAAATGTTAATGGTTGATAAAGTCATTTTTAAAGGAAGCTTTGATTAAGCTTAACAGAGCCTTGGAAAAATAAGATTTTGATATAAGAAAAAATTATATTTAAGGAGACTATGATTGGATGCAAGGTGATGAGTATTTTTAAATTTCTAAAATAATTAACTGCTGATTTTAGCAAGGCAGCTATAATGACAGAAATGATTGACATCTATTTTATCTACTTTTGCAAATCTACTTTTTATATGTACTTTTGCAGATCTATTTTCTCTGCTTTTTAGATCACTATTGCAAAGCTATTATTAATCAAAAGTTAATTTTTTGCAAATACTCCTATGAGTAAAACTTTGAACATCAGGTGTGACACCAGCTAAATCATCTATTTTTTAGTGTCTATGCCAATTCAGTTTCTATTCTAGTTTTCTTAATACATTTTTATTGAGCAGCTACTATATTTTAAGGACCGTGCTGGTGCTGGTGTACAATGAAGAGTAAACAGACATGATCTGTCCACATGACAGCACACCATATAGCGTGAAAGATGGACATTATTTTTTTGAAATATCCAAGCATATAATTTAAAATGTGACAAGCACTATGAAAAAAATTACAGATTTTTATGAAAGTTGGTAACAGGGAGGCTAAACTAAGACTGGGTCTGGGAAGGTTTGTTATTTTTAAGGAAACTGTCTTAGAATTGAAGCTTTTAAGTAGGTAGAAGAGTGAGATAGGAAAAAGAATAGGGGAGAGAGAACTAGGTAAAAAGATGAGCAGAGAGAAAGCATCACATATAATAACATGAGAATACTCTCTAACCTGTTGGGTAATGGTGTCCCAGGGTCCCTGCTGCAGCCGCGTCTTGTAGCACTCGTGGACTCCTTCCCATATGTCCTTCAGAGAAAAGGGTCTCCCATCTGCAGAAGAGCATGGGGAAGACCCACAGTTAGTAATCCGTGTGACAGTGGTGCTTGGTGTCTATCTAAAACTATCAGAAGAATATTATGACTTTTTAAAAAATCAAAAGAGTGCTATATGAATGACCATTATCTTCCTGAAGGAAACTTAACTATTCACATCTCTCTCCTTTGTAATTATCTAGTGGTTAAATTATCTGCTTATTCAGTGCCTTTATGAATCTGAATCCAAATGTGTTTTAGAGAGAACTAATAGATACAAGCACAGGCAAAGGATCAGATAGACAGACTCCGATAGTCAGAAGGGTGCACTACGGATACCTCTGAAGTCTTAATACTTCCTGTAGTCCTTAAAATCAGAGACCACACACATGCTTCTTTCACTCTCACTGACCGAGTATCTGCAATGTTCAAATCACTCTGTTGGGTACCACAGGGAATAGAGAGAAGGAAAACACAGTTTTTCCTACTAAGGAGCCTGCCTTCCTGCTAGGGAAACTATGACAAGTGTATCCATAGTGTATCAGTAACTAAAATGCTCAGAGGTCACTGCCAGAGGAAAACTGTAGTCCTCTGACCGTCCAGAGGAGGGGGCCGTAAGCACCCGGTGTGTGTGCAGGTGGAGAAAGGGCTGTTAGGGGTGAAGGGACCTGAGATGAGTAAAAGCTTTACTGAACAATAATTCCCCTTTTCTTTGTTTAAACGACTTCACTTATTCACCTATATTCTTAACCACTCAAATAATGTGCTTTATGAAGACCACACGGCAGAAGATAAGTAAAATAGAAAAATAGACATCTAAGTTCAGAAAAGGAAGCAGGGAGTGAACCTAAGGACTTCTAAGCACCCTCTGCTAGAAAGGAGGTGGCCTGACTGCTAGAATCTAGTGCTACTTGACCCATCCAGAGCTATCAAGTCCTCAAGACTTACAAGTGTGCTATGTTTCTTAGACAAGTGGTCAATATCATTTAAAGTCATCAGTATAGTAAGTTATTAGACACAAAGAAATACTTGGTTACCAAATGCAACAAAACTTGGGGGGATAATCTACTAAAAAACAAAACTAAACTAAAGGCATTGTACACAGACTTATAGGGTATAACTGGAGATGGGGTTAGGAGAAAGATTCGGAGCCTGGGCTGAATTTGAATCCTGGTGTTTGCATTTCTTCTCTATGTGGCTGCAAATGAGGATGGTAATTATTTTAAAATCTTGTTCTCATGAGGCTCACATCAGCGAACAAACTCAGGACTATGTTAGATACCTAATAAGAGCTAAATAAATATTAGGTGCCTCCTCCCAGCCCCCATTGCACTATTCCAGTAATGCGCAAAGCTGAAAGAGTCCTTTAGAGACCATTATTTCTTAGAATTTTCCTATGTTTCTATACTGTGCACATTGTGTTTGATATAGTAATACACTAATACTACAGGCAGAGCATTTCTCATGTTTGACCTGAAAAGTTGAACTTTTCCTCAACCTTTATTTTCAATAAATAGCAATAGAATATTTTGATACATTTTCAATAAGTATCTTCATCTTGGCATTTATCTGGCGGCAGGAGACCATTATCGTGTGATAAATAGTTTTATTCCATTGACATTTCCATGTCTGTAAAATGAACAAGATTTATTCATCCAATTAACATTTGAATGTCATGTTTAGCTACAAGTTAAAAACAAGCTGCCTTCAGTATCTGTGTTATATTGTTTTCTGAACACATTTACAGAGTAGGGCCAAACTTTGCCCTTAAGATAAGCACTACATGTCTTCAAAATATGCACATTCCCGTGTGTGTGTGTGTGTGTGTGTGTGTGTGTGTGTGTTTATGTTAGAAGAGGAGAATAGGATTTTAAGTACTTCAGTGTCAAACAGCAAATGAAATAATCAAATTATAAAAAGATGACATGCTTTCAAAATAATTTTCAGATGTCGAAGTTAGAAGAAATCAAGTTATAAGATAATAGAATGTTAGACCTGGTACACTTACTAGTTTTATAAATAAGGCAACTAAGGTCTTGGGAAATATGCATCTGCCAAAATGATGCAGCCAGTATGTGACGGTAGTAGAGCTGGAGTTCAAGTCTCAGGACTCACAGCTCCATGCTCTGCCTGCTACTTACTCCATGCTGTCTCTGAAGGTGGAGGCTGCACCTATCCTTTCCCACTGCAGTCCCGCCATGTGTTCTCAGCCTCTCGCACATTGCAAATGCTTCATAAATATTCACTGAGTAAGTGGCCAATGAAAGAAAGGCTTCCTTAGCTTTATTTCCTCTAAGACAGAGGACGGCTTTGAAGACCTGGAGAAGAATCCTGGTTTAGTATCTGCTAATCAATAATGATTTTAATTTTATTCCTGAAAATATTTTTTAGTCAACAATCTGAGGATGAAGTAGGTGGTTTGGATATTCCCACTGTCAAAACCCTGCATACTCTGTGAGAAACAGCCATCCAAATGCACAGCAACAGCACAGCAGCACAGCAACAATATGGAGACCCAAAGCAAAGGTTATAGAATATTGTCATCAGATTTGATGCTAGAATTGAGGTGATGTGCCATAAGTTTTCAAACAACACTAAATTTAGGGGGAAAAAGATATAATACCTTCGAATACAGGAATAAAAAATGATCTGGTCAACTTAGAATAACAACTACAAGGAGTTAATAATTTCAAAACATAAAAAATGCATGACACTCCTATATGCATGTTAATAAGAGTGCTACTTACCAGTTGCTATGAAGAGAACAGTGTATTTTGTGAATAGATGTGACTTTGTTCTCTATTGCATTTACAGAATCATTTAAAAACACACGTATTAATGGTAGTTAAATGAGTGCTTGAGTAAGCTACCTTGACAAGTGTGTCAATCTCTCCAGTTTCTGCTGACCATTTACACGGTAGAAGATCTGGGTAATATAGCTTTGTCTCTCTCACATACAGATACAATGAAAATGATTATAAAAAGGATAATGTGGATTCCTTTCCTGAGGCTTCCTCATTTGTTTGCTTAGTCATAGCTCACACCTTCACGATCAAAGACATACAAGAGTTAGTTTTGCCTTCTTTTGTACACCAACTAATTTTTTTTACCTAATCAGCAATATCTTCATCCATGTCATACACTACTGACACCTAAAATATATTCAAATATGGTTGTGGCTAATTATTCCAAAAACAAAATGGAGCTTTCAGAAATCCCAATGAAATCATTGCACTGAGTTAGTCAAACATATAAAGAACCACTTCACAAAATAGAGCTTAAATATGGCAGACATTTTAAGAATGTTGTAATAGTGTATCTATTCGGTCTATATACAAACCTTTAGCTTAAATTAAAATGTGGGCATAAACAAGTACTTGCTTAAGCTCATGTAACACATCATATGCCTTCATGTTCAGTTCAAAGTATCTTCAATCAGAAACTTTAAGCCCTGTTAAGAGAGTCTATTTTTTCTGTCTGGCCTCAGTCAGAGGAGACATAAGCATACTCAATCAACAACTCTCTAGTTTCAGACCCTAGATATTCGATAGCACCAATTTGAACATGCTTGGAAATCTCATTAATCACACTGAGGCTGAGAAGCTCAGTGTAATCCCTTGCATTCTTGAAAAAGTGAAACAGAAGCCAAAACAATTTCAGAAGTAGCCCACAAAGTGAGCACGGTAAATTAAGGTCATTTATTTCACAATAAGCATTTACTGCATGCCTACTATGTGTCTCTATCACCTGAAATGATACTACACATTTGAGTTAAAGGAATGTTCTGTCAACAACCTAAAATGTCAATGACAAAACAAGAAGAGACATTGGATGAAAAATGGAATAATTAAAAAGTACAATCTTTAGCAACTGCCAGTAGCATTTAATTTAACATTTTCATATAAAATCTCTCAATTGAATAATAACCTACATGTCAAGTAATCTATATATTACTCAAAATGTGCAGCTTTCTAAATTAAATTTCTCAAGGTTATTAGTTTTCATGAACCAAATAACAATGTGAAATATTTCACGAGCACTACCTAACTCCAGTACAAGCACGCTGAAGTAACCTTTATCTTATTGTGCGTGGTTTCACTAAAGCTCATAACTCCTGAAATGAAGATTACAGAAAGTATAAATTATTTAGAGTAAGTTTAAGAATAATGTTCTGAATGTGGTCACTAGAAATAAAAAGAGTGGGTTTTTCACAATGAAATATGCCATTATTCAGTATATTGTCTCCAAGAGTGCTTGAAGAATATAAAAATTCATGTCATACTCCACAGTAAGACAGCGATGATGCTCCACCAAAGGGGAAAATTCATTTTTGCTTCAGTGAGAAAATTACATTGTGATATGAAATGAGTGTTAATTGTTCATGTGCATTCATATCAGCTACTGTGCTGGCTAATTCTGAAATTTTTCTTTATCCCAACATACATTGTTTAGCATTTTGTATCTCTCTTAATCTTAGGAAATATGAATAAAAAATTCCTCAAATATAGATTCTTTTTACTTATGTATGGCATCAATTAATTGACTTGTGTTCCTTAAATGTTAGTTGTTATTTGAATGACAGCATCATGCAGTAAAAAAAAAAATGTGGGGGGAGGGGCCTAGAGTTTGAGCCTCAACTCCTTAGTTTCCCATGTACCCTTGAATGCATCATTGAACTTTTCTGAGCACTCAATTTTTACACATGGGCATGGGATAATAACAGCTCCTACCTTACAAGGTTATGTGAGGATCAAGATACATACCTCAGCCAGCACTGTTGAAAGGTACTATGTGCCAAGCCTCATTTTATGTATTAGCTCACAATCCTCAAAACTCTATGAAGTTGGTCTTATTATTTTTATCTCAAATTGGTGGCAGTTTGTACCTCTCTTGTGGTCCTTAACATATTCTTCTTGTTACAGTGAATTTCAGATGATGAAAGAAAGGAAACAAAGTTCAATATGTCCCCTCAAGGTCATAGAGTTAGTAAGTAGCAGAGCCAGGAATCAGAACCAAGGCTTCCAGCTCCAGGCCCTGCACTTTCACCATTATAATGTACTAGTAGCCCTGCACACGAATCCGTGCGCCAGTAGCTAGCTCACCAGTAGCTCACTGCCGCCCTCTTGTACTTCCCATGCCCCCCCTCTCCCCTGCCCCCCCTCATAGCTTGCTGCCCTTTCCCCTCCTGTAGTCTCTGCTGCCCGCTTGTGGCTCGCTGCCCCACCCTCCTGCTGACCCGTGATCCGGTCGTCACACGGTTGGTCGTTATGCTTCACAGCGTAACAACCATTTGCATATTACATCTTTATTATATAGGATGTCCTGAACCCAAGAGCTCTTTGAAAACCATAAAGGGATACACACATGTGAGTTGTATCTTTGACTTTGTTGCTGTTGTAACTAGTTGTCTCCACCCACACTGCCTAACCTAGGAGTCTCTAGAATTCTGCCTCTCCTGGTTTTCTCACTGGGCCTGGCCTGTCTTTTCCATCACTGCATGGACAAATCCCAAGTCCAGCAGCCGTGGCCTCTCTTGACTACTCCAGCTCAAGGTAATCTTTGCCCTTTGAGCCTTGGTGGCAATTTAATTTAAATCCAGCTTTACTGAGATAGAATGAACATATAACATTGTGGAAGTTTAAGGAATACAACATGATGATTTCATATACATATGTATTGGGAAATGATTGCCTCAATAACGTTAATTAATACATTCATTACCTCACATAGTTACCTTTTTCTGGTGTGTGTGTAGTGAGAACTTTAAAAAAAATCTACTCTCTTAATAACTTTCATGTATACAATACAGTTTTATTAACTATTCACTATGCTGTACATTACATCCCCAGAACTTACTCATCTTAGGGATGAAAATGTATACCAACATTTCCCCATTTTCCTCATCCTCCAGCCTCTGGCAAACACCAATCTACTCTCTGCCTGGTGGCAATTTTTAGCTCCCTTGTGCATATTCTTCTTGTTACAGTGAATTTCTAACCTGGCTTTTTTCCCTTGCTAGACTGAAAGCTCTGTGAGGGCATCATTCATCTCTGATTTCCTTTACTCATCTCTGCATTCCAAAAACTGCTTCATGCCTTGTGCATAAACATTTTACAGTGAATGAATAGATGGATAATCTAGAGTCATTAGCACAATTATTACTAATAATAAAGACTCAACAATCATGATGAGAAATTCATTAGTTAAGTGTTTCACGATTATATTTTAAGAACTTCATACTTATACAAAAACCCATGGTATTAAGTAGATGAAAATACTATGGATATTTGATTTTCAGTATTCAAACATACTTCCAATTTGGGAGAGAAATTCCAAAATAAATGGAAGACAGAGCCCCATTCTGTACCACTAAAGCCTAACAGAGGCATTTCTTCATCTTGTCATTCTTAATGCCTTCAGTTGATTTTATGATCTAACCTCCCAATAAGTGCTTTTCTGCTTATCATAGTCGGGTTCAATTATTTGCAACCAAATATACCTAACTAATATAGTCTTAATAAATGGTTTAAAACTCTTGCCTATTAATAATCTACATTCCAAATTATCAGCCCCAACTTTTAAAATGTTAAATATTTGCTTAGTAATTTTGAGTAGAAAATAAATGCAAGGTGTCTTTAAATCACATGATGAAGTTTATGAATGTTATAATCTACTAGTGGCCCGGTGCATGAATTCATGCACATTGAAAGGAAATTACTTAGAGGAAATATTTTAAAATCGCTATATGCCCTTTCTCTATAATAGAAGTGTCAACCAAATTCACGATTGACAATGACAGGTGGAAACACACAAGTGTGATTCGCACAAGCGAGAGCTTTATATGTGTGCGTGTCAACTTAGCCTTTTATATGTATAGAATAAACTTGCTTAATTAGACCTGCTTTCTGATTTTGCTAAACATTTTCCAGCCCAGTGAAGCACCCCAACTTCTCTTTCAGGTAATTGTCAGCAACACAGCAGTAAATATCAACATGAAGCAGATTATTATTGTAGATTACACAGGGAGAACAAAGGATAAAATATTTAATGGTAACTGCAGCAGTGTTTGACTATATTCTGTGTAGTGAGAAAACCTAAAGTCATTTTCAAGTTCCACCATTTCTTACTTCTTTTCAGTTGGACCAAGTGTCTAAGCTTTCTAAATCTCCATTTTCCAGCTAGTAATAAGAAAATAGGATTCCACTGAGTGTGATTCCTACGTACGTACTCCAGGACTTCTGTGAGGATCAAATGAGATGAGGCATGGGAAAACACTTCACAGACATTCTTTTAACGTGTAAAATGTTTGCACCTGGCTATAAAGCAAGTTGTGTTCCTGGGCTGAGGAAACTGCAAGGAGGCTAGTCGTCACTAGGGAGAGGAAGCTGGGCATTGCTATATGATGTCATTACCCGGTACCCACAGCGACTGTTAAGGGCTGGCCATGGGGCCTTGACCGCGTTGGCTACGATTTAGTGGGGTGTCGCTCCGGGCGGTGGCAGGGCCTGGGTCCCACTTGGGGGAAGCCGAGTGTTGCTTTGTCGACCAGCTCCGCGCTGCCGTTTCTCTATAAAATGGTGTGTTTCATGGCAGCTCCTGCATTGAGCATCTGCCCCTTGGTGGTCAATGCACATCATAGTGACCAGTCAGAAGGTGGGAAGGACACTTAGTATGTTAGCTTTTTATATAGATAGATTTTTATGAGAAAAATGCCCACCATACAACACGAAGAGGAATAATTTTGGGTCACTTGAAACTATCCATACACTGTGTTAAGAAACCTATAATAATGCATGATGCTGTAACTTCTCGTTTAAATTAAATTAAACACTTAACCTGGCAGAAGTACATACAAGCCCTTCTTGAGAAATCAGAAAATGTCCCAAGATACCACTATTCATCAGGACTCTGAGGACCACACCACAAGGTACATAACACTGCGTCTACTGATTCTAAAGCAGAAGACATTCTACTTTCAGTCCTATTCAAAGTATCCCGAGGTTTTGATCCGGCTTGTTGGTCTGACACCCCAGCACTCAGCATTTTGGATTTCTGGCTCTTTTCACACCTCCTTACTCCCGGAACATGGACCTCTTATGCCCGTAGCTGCATCTTGACTACCCCTATTCCACCACCAACCCAAGGAGAATGCAATCTCCACTTTCTCAGCATAACACCTAGTACATAAACTCGAATAACTCTATGACTTTAAAGGAGGAGAAAAGCAATAAACTAGTTTTGAGCTGTGCAGTGATTTTTTTCAGCATATTTTTAAAATAGGCTAATGAGTTTTTGTGCTATGCACACAGTAGGCAGTCATGTATGTTTTAATAGATTTTTCAAACAGGGCTGATTTTTCCAAGAGTAAGCAAATAAATGTTTCTTCCAGTACCACAAACAGACATTAATCTAGGAAAGTGAAAGTATAATCTCTTGCAAGTAAGGGAATAAATCATGTCCTCTTTCTGGCCTTTGGATCCATTTAAAATCTGTTGCTTTCTGTGTATGTGGTGTTTTTTTTTTTAAAAAAAATATGCTTTTATTAATTTCAGAGAGAGGAAGGGAGAGGGAGAGAGACAGAGAAACATCAATGAGAAAGAATCATTGATCAGCTGCTTTCTGCATGCCCCCGACTGGGGATCGAGTCTGAAACCTGAGCATGTGCCCCAACCATGACCTCCTCATTCACAGGTCGACGCTCCACCACCGAACCACACCAGCCAGGAGTGTGTGGTGTTTTATACTAACATAGGTCCCTGCAGTTTTGTTTCACATTTCTCTGACACCTTTTCTTTAATACACTTTTAAACCAGGGCTTGATTTTTCAATGAGATTCTTTTCCTATCATATGTTCCAACCCAGCATCCTACTTCTACGTTAATTCCCCATAATGTTTCAAACATTTACATGATTGAACAAATACTGTACTTTTCATTAAATTTCCTCTATTATTTGGACTTTTCAGTTTGAGTATATTTGTATTAATTAAATAAATTTTCATTATTTTTCTTAATAACTTTCACTGCTTGCTCTTCAAATTTCACTTTAATCCCGAGAATCTCTTTTTAATCTCCCCAAATTCATGTTCCATTTCATTATAACGTCTGGCTAGATTTACTAACTAGTTACATAAATATAAGTGGCATATATGAGCTTTTTGAAGCAATCTGTACAATCACAAAGACTCTAAATTAAATCATTTGTCAAACTATTTTCTATTTTCTGCTCATTGTAATAATTAACTAGAACCATTTTTGCCTCGGTCTTTACGTACCTCTCTAATCCACTTTTTTTTTTTTTCCTACTTTGTTCAACAAGCTGCTTTCACTCTCACTCTGTTGGCAATAATAATTTTTCCCTGAAAATATGTTCTTTCTAACTCATTTTCTCTAAGAGGTTATTATTTTAAAAAGTTTAATACAATGCTAACAATACAGGAAGAGCCAAACTCCTTTTACTAAAACTTCATTCTCCATGATTTATTTTCATCTTCATTTATTCTTCTGTTTTACTCAGTCATGATTTCTGCTCTAGGAAATCCCTCCTCTGGTCCCATTCACTTCTGCTCAATCTCTTTCAATCCAATCCCTTCCCATCCATGATCTAGTCCATAATTTGATCTCAAATACCTTTCAATCATTTCTTCCACAATTCATCTTAAGAAAACCCTACTGCAATCTGGCCTCTCCCTCTCTCCCAAATATGCCACGTTCCCTCCAGCCTACAGTTGGGCACTTGCCCTTCTCCCCTTTTCCAGCTTCTTTTCCCAGTTTCTTCAGAAAAGCCAACTTGCTACCTTCCCTTGCAGGTCGTTGGACAGAGGTATGGATTTTATTTTTATTCTCTAACTTCCTCCAACCCCCATTATTCCTGGGTCCCTATCATTCTCTTCTTTGCATTTCAAAGGCCTCCTCTTGTTCCAAAGCATGGACAAGCCTCTGCCTCCTCCTCCTTGATGAGTCATGCACTGTTCTCATCCTAAACTTTCCATTATTTGTCCTTTGTGCTGGCCTTTATCTTAGTTTGGTTCATGCTGCCTTTGAGAAGAAATAATTCTTTGGCTATTTCTTTTGCCCTATTTCTCCATGAGCATCCTTCAGGCATATAACAAGTGGACAGATCTTCCACATAAAATATCTGGGTTACATTTTTAATTCTATACTCTTCCTCCCTGGGCCAATAATAGAATAGATCTACAGAAAGAACAGACATTCAGTTGTTGAATGGGAGAAATGTTTCCCTCCTTATTCAAAAGCAGCCCATCTGACTAATTAAAGAAATATGTCAAAAATGGTTCCCAAGAAGAACCCATATGTCAGCCCAAGAGTTAACTATTTTAAAAATGAGAAGAACCACTTTGTCTATTTTTCAACAGAGATTGAGAACAAAGGAAAAAAGGAGGAACAAAGAAGAAATAAATCAGAATTCAAGCTGAAATATAGAAATCACTAGCTATATCAGTGAAATGGGGAAAATATATGAGCTTAGAACTGTAGTGAGGTCAAAGCCAGTAGGTATATGTAAGGTTTTTACCACGTTTCTGTTTTCCATCAGCTTTTGACCAAAGCCATGTCCCTAAAAGGGAAGATGAGACTTTAGAAGGTGATGGAATAATGGGGAGTAGATAGAAGCCTTTGGCATGATACAAATAATTTAAAATACTGTGTGTACTTAGAAAATAGGAAAGAAAAAACAACCACCAGTGGGCACTGACATCAATGCTTTGTGAGAATGGACTTCAGAAACTACAAAGCACTATTCAAATACAGGCTCTTTATTGCTACTTGACAGAAGTGCAAATGCCTCTCACCCACTGCTGGATAATAAATGGTGTTAAGTATGTCCCACTACCTCTCCCAAACCCATAATGACAAGAGTAGTCAAGGGGAAAGGAACAATGGAAAGAACGTATGTGTTCTTATAAATGCATGTTACCCCCTACAAAACTGAGCTCCTGTAAACTCACGTAGTAGAAATGAGAGGCCCCCAGAAGCAGAATCTGTCTCAGCATAGCTGTCTGCACAAAAGATCGAGTAAAAAAGTGTCAATATAAGCAAGGCAGCTGCTCTGTTGGTTTGGAGGCCCACCTTTGAGTCTTCAGGACTTTCCATTCTCCTTAGTCAACTAATCCTATAATCTCTGAGAAATATCAGACTAAAGAGTAACAATATATAGGTGGTTTGGGTCCTGAGTCTCCTGGAGACAACAGCATTAATTTCTCCCATAGAAACCCATCATAGCAGTTCAAATAGGGCACTATCACAAATGATTAGAAATTCCTCATTGGTTCATTCAATAAACACCTGCTGATGCTGAACCACAGTTGATATTGTGGGTATCAAAATGTCTTACTCATTTTGTAAGTACCCAATATTAATTTTCTTCTTCTCTCTTTTTAACTGAAAACTTTAACTTCTAGTTTACCATCTTATAGGGAACAGAGAACAAGTAAACAAATAAGTCTGTTGTGGTGCAACTTGTAACATGATATATGATATGATGCAATGTGATATGTTATGTGTGATTTGATACAATATGTCATGGAGTGACAAGAGCAAGTGGCATGTTAACTGAGTCTTAGGCAATAGTTGGCCTGGTGGACACAACAATATAAAGAAATAAGAGATAATTACAGTCCAATGGCTTTGCATCTCAAGAAACAAAATAAAGATTTCTTCTGGAATCTAAGCCAGTTGATTTAAAAAAAGGTACTATCAGTTGAAATGGAAATACTTATTATTTGCTTTTCCTTAAAAAAGAGCGGTATTAGAAGAAAATTCAGAGCAAGCTAGAGAAACTAATTTTTAATAGCAATCAAATGCAAAAGAAATTCTAAATATCTGCCAAAAACAAGGCTAACTGAACTATTTTTGAAGCAACAAAAAAAAAGACCCCTGGGCGAGAAATTTTATAGTCATCCTCCTTTCTAGGTCGAACTCTTTTAGAATGAGACAAAGAAAAATCTGGACCTGGAATAAGGGGAAGATGCTAGGAATCTAGTCACCACACTGACAGAGATTTGTTTAACAAACAGATGAAAAGCCAGAGCAATCAGATATCACAGGAAAAGTGAATAGATTGAGGGGAATAAATGAAAAATTATGACTCCAGAGTAAAGGATGATACATTTTTAGAACACCCATTGAGTTAAGTTAGGTGGAAAAGAGAAAAATCATTAGACTATGATAAAGGAAAGAACCGTTTTTCATGTTTCTCCACAAGAAAACATTCAATTTGCCCTCCAAAGATTAAATTTGATATTTTAATGTGTCTGAACAAGCACTAAATGAATTCTGAAATTAAAGCATTTCTAATACTCATTCTATATAGCTCAGAATGGGGAGGGGGAAGAACAATGAGTGTTTCTGCAGAAAACCAATGACTTGTTTTGGTTTTTCTTTATTAAGCATAATAAAGGAAATCTTAAAAGAATATAAATAGAATCCAAGAATGCTAGAGTTTTTGTGTGTTGTGTGTTTTTTTTAAGAAATGGAAAAGCAACATGCAGAAAAGATCTTAGGAAGTACACAAATTTCATTAAAACGTAATTGGACTTGCAGGAACAATTGCCGTGCTGTGCTGCAAGGGGAGCTGTTGGCACATAAGAGCCAAGCACACGCATGAGCTCATCCAGCAGCCTCGGCAAGACCCACTTCCAGCGAGAAGCAGTCATGTTTCAACACCTCCAATTCCCTAATGCTGACAAGCTAAACAACTTGTTTTGTCTCTGGGAGCTCTTCTCTGGTGATTAACTGCTTATGGTGAATACTAATTATATGAAAGTACAGTATTGAAGAAGTAGTGTCCTATTTCCTCTACCTACAGCCTCGACATATCTTTGAATCTGGAAGCCACTAGGTAAGAGCCGCTGCAAACCAAAACCAAGAAAGACATGTTCCTCCCCCTGGTAAACAAATGGATCTCCTCCTACTTTTTAGTAGAGCACAGAAACCTCCTCTAACCTCTGGGCTCCAAACCAAATCGAATTACAAAAAGAAGTGAGTGTTTTAAAGTCCTGTCATAATCATATGGATAAATCCGCAGCAAGAGTTTGTGAAGTAGTGAACTCTCGCTGTCCTCAATTCCCCATGTCCCATGCTGAAGATTTACCCCAAATTGTCAGTTCTTAGGAACTGCACCTCAGATTAAAGTCTTCTCACCAGGGAGCCTATGAGAATTTGTTCTTGTGTTTTAAATCCTAAGTGCTTTGTTAAACCGCCAACACCGCAAAATTAGAGACCATTAAACAATATAAGGCAGCAAGTGATTAAATCTACCAAATACACATTCAAAGCAGCTTAAGCTACTTTTTAATTAAAAATAAAATATCACTGGCTAAATTCAGATGTCTTAGCTATCCAGAAAAAGTTAGAAGTCTGTTCAAAATGCAAAAAGCTGCTGATGAGCCCAGATAGAGAAGGAGAAATAGAGTAGGGGGTGGACTGGGGAGGTGACTCCTTTTGTCCCCGAGCCCAGGGCTGGCAGGGCCTGGAAACGCTGACCCGGTTTAGCTGGAGGACATGAAGGGGAAAGTCACGGCTGCGCTGCAGAGTGGGGACTCTGTGGTTGCTGATCAAATAAGCTTTATTAGCAAAGGCCTCAGAGGAGACAGAGTGTTCCACCTTCTTGGCAAGGGGAATGAGTTGAGTAACAGCATTGCAGGAAGTGAAGGCACTGGAGATGTATAGATGGCCAAAGGAAATATCAGTGCTGTATTTAAGTATAGCTTAAACTCATTGATAAATAGTTCTTGAAGCAATTATTAGCATTTGGGGGGAAAAGCATGGGGGCTTTGTGTTAATGGGATCGCTTAGGATTGAAAGAAATTTTTACTGTAAAGTTAGAAATAAATAAACATTGTACCTTTAAGTTGTTCCTACTTGTTTAAAGTAAAGCAAAAAGGGCCAGGGGGCTTAGTCAACGTTGGGCAGGAGGCCAAGAATCTGAAGATCAGACTTATGGCTGGGATGATATCATTCACTCTGAAGTCCTGATACTCTTTCTAAAACATGAGAAAATTTACTGGTAAAACCTTACCTCACCCACAGTTTTCTTATTTTTAACTCTATTTTTTTTTCCTCTCAAGAATAATTTTCCAAGTCTGCTTTCTGCCTTAATATGTAAATGTTATGAATTTACATTTAGCTTCCAACATGGTCTTACCTAAAAAGCTTGCCCTGAAGTAAAGCACAGGCACTTGGTAGCTACAGGAATACAAGACGTGATACTCATATTTAATCACTTCGGTTGCTGCTGTGGCCTCAGTCACTTCAGAATCATCCAGGGGTAACTCTAAAGCCTCCTGAAAAAAAGCAAAAGCAAAAACACAATGTTTGTCAATTAAAAAGGAGTCCATTAACCTGGAGAAAGATGCAGTTTTCTTCTTGCAGAATAATAGTTAAATAAATATAGAACCATGAGGTAAGAAAAAGGGAGTTTCCCTCATTAATGTTTATCATTTGAGTCCTGGGTAAATAGTAAAACCAGAAAACATTAGCATTAAGTAATTCCAGATTGCTTTTGAGAGACAAAGCAGCTCTGGGCATAGAAACAGGAAGGGGGGGGGGGGAAGCAAAAAGATCTATTACAACAGCAACTCTGAAAAATCTTTACTGTTCAATTTTAGCAGCAAGATGATGGCTATACAAGCAACCTTCTTCCCTACCTGTGAAAGCTAAAAACATCCTAACAATTGAACAAGAGGCTGTGAAATGTCCCTAAAGATTCTATTGTACTTGCCAAAAGATGATTCATTGTGTGCTGAACAATTCCCAGTTCCATTTTGAATAAGAAAGTTATTTTGCAAGAGGTTGATTTTGTTAGGTACATTTCAAAACCTGTGCTGAATTTGTTTTATTATTGTGCTGTCTTTGGTATATTTCTACAATAAATCTTGATTTATAATAATAGAGGAGAAGGCAAATATTAATGCCAACTTAAAATGGGGTTTTGTGAGCAAAGATGGCTAGAGCCAGTTCATGTCTCACCCCATCATTCTTACTGGTTGAATTTTTAATGATGTACGAAGGTTTCTTAAGAATGTATCTAAACGTTTAGAAGCAATTAAATGGACATGTTGAGTCAGAATCTGATTCCACCCACATTCATTATTTACTTGGATTGAAGAATTTCCTTTGAAATTAATTTAGTAGAAGGAAAGAAGCAGGTTGGTTTGGCTCTTTGTACCTCTCATTACAACAGTAACTGCGACAATGAACAATCAGAAAGAGCTACAGGAAGGATTTCAAGCTTTATCAATATGAAATAAGGATCCCTGCGGAGATAAGTAAAGCCACACACTACTCTCCAGATCTGTATCTGCTTTACTAATTCCCCACTCACCAGCAGTTCATTGGGGGAGATAAATCACAACTGGAGGGAGATGGTTACAAAATAGTTTTTCACTAAACTCCCATAGACCCTATCAGTTAAACACAATGAATTAAATAGCCAGAGAGAAATCACCGAGATAAATATCCAAATACAGAAAATTAATACAACAGCAAGAAAGAGGTTTTTCTGTTTGTTTATTTAAATTTGCATTAGGCAAAGGTATCTATACCTTCTTTTAAAGCAATTCTTTTAACCAAATTCTTTCTTTTTGGTCAATGATTGGGTTGTTTAGCATTTATCATTTCTTTTCTTTCTCAACATTATAAAACATTATACCTTTGTGATACAGAATTGCAAGTACTGCATAAATACATAAAATGAAAAATAAAATTCCTCTCGACCTAGCACTTCTATACTTCAGATTTGTAACCATTCTTAGCAGGTCATTTGTGTATTTTTCCACTTAAAAAAATTTCTTGGTATATGAATAAAGGCACACACATACACACATTACCCATCCAGCCACCTACCACCAGTTAAATCATGCTGTGTATACATATGTTCTTGATTTGATTTTGCACTTGTGGACATCCTGCCATGTGTGTCACATCAGTGCTATAGATTTTGCTTCTTCTTTTAATGGTTTTATTTTATTGCACTGTATGACTATGTCAGAGTTTTGTTTTTAACATTTCCACATTGCTAGATATTTTAGATTGATTATAATTTCCTGCTACTCAATTTATGCTGCGATGAATTTCTTATCCCACATATCCTCTATCGCACCTCTGTTTTCTACGGTGCAGGTTCCTGAAGGAGGCATTACTGTGCAAAGAGTGTGTATACTTTAAATTTTGATAGTGCCGATCTGTCCTCAGCAAAACGAATTCCCAGCAGAAATGTATGAGAATGTTCTTGCCCATAGCCCATAAATACTGAGTTATTTTTGTTTTAAATTTTTGCCCATTCGATGAGTTTTTAAATATCATTGTTTTAATTTCTAGTTTGTTGATTACTAGTGAATGTGAACATCTATTCATCTGTTTATTGGTAATTTGTATCCTTTTGTGATTTCCATGTTCTTATCCTTTACTTATTTTTCTGATATTTAATTTTTATTTTTCCTATTAAATTATATAAATTCTTTGTATATCAAAAATGATAATTTATTATTGGATATCTATCTACCTAATAGTATATACCCATCTCCATAGAAAAACAGAGGTGTGCAAGATTATATGACATATATATATATATGTGTGTGTATGTATATAAAATATTTTCACTCAGTTTTTTTTAACTTTGTTTCTTGTACATTTTATCATAAAGATTTACTTTACTTTTTTTTAAATATATTTTTTATTGATTAAGATATTACATATGTGTCCTTATCCCCACGTTACTCCCTACCCCCCCACCCCCCCCCCCCGCCGGTGTCCGTGTCCATTGGTTAGGCCTATATGCTTGCATATAAGTCCTTTGGTTGATCTTCCCCCCTTCCCCCCACCCTCCCCTACCTGATTTACTTTACTTTTATGTAGTTACTCTGTACCTGTCTTCATTAAAAGGCCTCTGGCTACTTCCCACCTCATCCTTAAAATTTATAAAAATATTAAACTCCTTTATTCTACACACATACTCACACACATGCACATGTTTTTAACTTTACATTTAGATCATTAATCCATCTAAATTTTGTTTTTGTTATGGTGCCAGGTAGGAATTTTTCCCAGATGATTTCTAATAGTCCATCTTTCCCATTGATTTTTAATGCACCTTTACCAAAAATTAGATTTGTGTGTTGTGTGTGTGTGTGTGTTTATTCCTTATACTTTTCTATTGAGCTATTTCTCTTCTTAGACGATCACTGTTCAATTCTTAAGTAAATACTGGAGTCCTTAATTGCTGCAGAAAACTACAAAAATAGACTGCTTGAGATTCAGTTCTGCCAGGGAGCATAAAATTCCTGGAAAGAACGTTCTTTGTCCAAACTTAAATTAAGTACTCAGGCATGTGCTGGGGTTGACACCAGGTACTTGGAACTGGTGATCAATTAGACATAGATCTAAATTCTCTGGAAGAGTTAGGAGGCCCAAGGGAGAGGTGACAGAAGAAACTTCTTGAGGAACCTGTTAGCTCTCACTCCAGTCACCATTCTCACCGGCAGCTGCGTGCTTTTCTGAGATTTGAAGGCTGGAGTGTTACTCCTCTATTGGGAGTGTTGTCAGTTCCCTGCTCTAGGAAATCATCTATTTGCAAAGACATTTTTGCATACTTAACTCATATTAAATGATTTTGAATCCTTGGCCTGTGGGCTTTTCCCATCATTTGTGTTCACCTTTAAGATACTCATGCAAATATTATCCCTTGAAGTCAAGCAATTTAGAAATTACAGGCTTCTACATATTTTCTGTTTCCCTTTCCAAAAGTGTCAGATAGATTTAGAACTTCAAGACTAATATTCTTGTATTATTCATCTTTGTATTTCCAGTGACTCTAACACAGAGCTGAGAACTGTAGTAAGCAATATTATCTCTATCAGTAGCAGATCTGTTTCCTCCTGCCCAAGTATACGATAACAAACTTCATAGATAATTTACCTGCAACTTCACCTCCATCGCAAGCCTGAAAAAACAAAAACAGCAAATGAAGGAGTAAAAATTCAAAAGATCACCAAAGATGATATACAAATGACAAATAAGCATAAGAAAAAGATGTTCAACATCATGAGCCATCAGGGAAATGAAAATTAAAACTACAATGAGATAGCACTCCATATCTATCAGAATGACTAAAATAAATAATGACACCTTCAAATGTTGGTGAAGTTGCAGAGAAACTAGGTCATTCACACATTCCTGCTTGGAATATAAAACCACATGCCAGTTTCTTATAAAACTAAACATGTACTTATCACAGAACCCACCAATTATACCCTTGGGTATTTGTCCCAGAAAAATGGAAAAACCTGTATACAGCAGTTTTATTCAGAACAGCCAAACTGAAACAGGTTAGTTGTTCTTCAACAGGTTGTGGTTAAATCAGGTAACTGTGGTATATCATTCCACACTACTCAACAATGAAAAGAGCAAACCTGACATACACAACCACCTGTGAAGTCTCCCAGGAATTATGCAAGCGATAAAAGCCAATCCAAACAATAAAATACCTAGCGGTAAATTTAACCAAGGAGGTAAAAGACCTGTACTCAAAAAACTATAAGACAAAAAAAGAAAGAAACTGAAGAAGATACAAATAAACAGAAGGTTATACCATCCTCAAAGATAAAAAGAAGTAGCATCATTGAAATGTCCATACTACCCAAAGCAATCTACAAATTCAATGCAACCGCTATCAAGATACCAATACCAATTAGGACAAAATAATCCTAAAATTTATATGGAATTACAAAGACCCCAAAGAGCTACGGCAATCTTGAAAAAGAAGAACAGACGTGGAAGTATCATGCTACCTGATATCAAACTATACTACAAGGCCATGGTAATCAAAACATCATGGTACTGGCATAAAAACATACACATAGATCAATAGAACAGAATAGAGAACCCAAAAATAAATCCATGCCTATATGATCAACTAATGACAAAGTAGGAAAAAATATACAAAAAATATAGTCTCTTCAATAAATGATATTGGGAAAACTGAACAGATGCATGAAAAAAATGAAATGACAACTTTTTCATACAACATACAAAAATAAACTCAAATGGATTAAAGACAAATATAAAACTTGAAATCATAAAACTCCTAGAAGAAAACATAAGCAATAAATCTTTGACATTTCTCTTAGAAATAATTTCGTTGGATATGTCTCCCCAGGCAAAGGAAACAAAAGAAAAAATAAACAGATGGGACTACATCAAATTAAAAAGGTTTTGAACAGCAAAAGAAACTATCAACAAAATGAAAAGATGACCTTCTGAATGGAAAAATATATTTGCCAATAATACATCAGATAAGGGGTTAATATCCAAAATATATAAAAAACTCATACAACACCCAAAAGACAAACAATCCAATTAAAAAATGGGCAGAGGATCTCAACAGACATTTCTCCAAAGAGGAAATACATATGACATATGAAAAGATGCTCAACATCACTAATCATCAGAGAAATACACATTAAAAGAACAATGAGATATCTCCTCACACCTGTCAGAATGGCTAACATCAATAAAGGAACAAATAAGTGTTGGCAAGGATGTGAAGAATAGGGAACCCTCATGCAAGGTAGGTGCGATTATAAATTGGTGCAGCCACTATGGAAAACAGTGTGAAGGTGCCTCAAAAAAAACTAAAAATAGCATACCATACAACCCAGCAATTCTATTGCTGGGTAATTATTCAAAGAAATCCAAAACATTAATTTGAAAAGATATATGTACCCCTTGGCATTATTTATACTAACCAAGATATGGAATCAACCTATGGGTCTATTGATAGACCAATGTGTAAAGCAGTGGTACAAACATACAATGGAATATTATTCAGTCACAAAAAGAATAAAATTTTGCCATTTGCAGACACATTGATGGACCTAGAGGGTATTATGTTAAGTAAAATAAGTCAGACAGGGAAAGACAAATACCATATGATTTCATTTACATGTAGAATCTAAAAAACAAAGCAAACCAACAAATGAAACAAACTCATAGATACAAAGAACAAATTGGCCACCAAATTAAAGGGAGTTTGGGGATTAGTGAAAAATGTGAAAGAAATTAAGAAGTACAAATTGCCAGTTATTAAAATAATCATGGAGATGTGAATATAGCATAAGGAATATAATCAATAACATTGTAATAGGTATGTATGGTATCAGATAGGTACTACATTTAGCAGGGTGATCACTTCATAAGGCATATACATGTCTAATCACTGTGTTGCATAGCTGAAACTAATACAATATTGTATGTCAACTGTAATTGAAAAATTAAACTAAATCCTCTTGAAACAAAACAAAACAAAAAGGTTACAGACTGTATAGTTCCATTTAGGTAAGATTTTTGAAATGATAAAATTTTAGAAATAAAAAACAAAGAAGATGTAATGTGGGGGGTTGTGGAGGGAAGTGTGGTTACAAAAGGGCAAAATGAGGAATCCTGTGGTGATAAAACAGTATTTTGACTGTGGTGGAGGATACGGAAACCTACACTTGTGATAAAATGATATAGAACCACACACACACACACACACACACACACACACACACACACACGAGTACAAGTAAAACTGAGGAAATCTGAATCAGATAAGTAGACTGTATGGATGCCAATATCCTGATTGTGATACTATAGTTTTGCAAGATGTTGCCACTGGGGGGAATTGGGTAAAGGGTACAGGGGATCTTTCAGATTATTTCTTATTACGCATGTGAATCTATAGTTATCTCAAAATTTTCAATTAAAAATGAAAAGGAAAGAAATAGTGAAGCAATTTGAAATTTTGTTTTTTAAATAAAATTTCTAAGACCTCAAGTGCTAACAAAACAGATGGCAGAGGGATGAAATAGCATTTAAGGTCTGGGAATAGCTTTAAAGTAACACAGGAAAGGGCCAGAGGGCAGAGATGTGCGAGAGGCTGATTGGCCATGGGGTGATGATGGTTGAGGCTGCTTGCTGAGTCCATAGGTGCTTTACCATTATTACACCATTGTGTACTTTTGTGAATATTTTAAATTCTCCAAAATAGGATAAATTAAGATAAAAGTTTCTGATACCATGTTACAGTATACTCTAGTGAACAATTCCGTCTAGCCAACACACTCACTTTGCAGATATACACAAGGTCCAGAAAGGTTGGTGGTGTCCCCAATGTCACCAAGTAGGTGGAGGCACAGGTAGAGCTATAACCCATGTCTACTGACACTGAAATCATTACTCTTTGAACAATATTAGCCACTCCTTAACCATTACTATAGTTAATTTGAACTTACGTTCTGGACCACATAATGTTAACATTTTTGGTAAGTTTGATAATATGTTATTATTTTTATTCTTTTATTATATTTTTTAAGGATTTGGGTATTTTTACATTAAGAGTTATTAGGAAAAAAAAAGTCACATGTACATTTATTTTCCTCAAAGTGCTGCTATTTCATTAAATGAGAAGATACCTGTGTTTAGGAAATTACACTCATTCAAGGAGCTAAAAGATTAAGTGGTTCACATTAATTATAGAAACCTTGATTTTATTTAATTCAATTAACAATAAGTTGACAGTGATCTCTCATTTAGAAAATCTGATATGAATTAAGCTTTGCAACTAAATCCCATTAAACGGGGATCATGCTGGAGACACTTTATAGATATTTTATTGAAAAAATAAACCCAAATGGTATATTGGGCTTAAGAAATGAGATCCCTATCTCTATTTAGCCTGCAAGGAAAAGTAATTGAAGGAAGAAAAACTTTTCTTCTATCACTAAAAATCTCTATTACTATTACTGAGAAAACATAAGTAAGGAGCTTTATTCATAATACCCCTTGAGGAAAAGAGAGTCAATTTGTTTATCTTCTACCAGTCAGATCTTCAATTCAGACCTCACATTAACAGATCAGAATCACAGCCTAGAAGCCCGAGTGGCACAGGGCAGTGCTGGTTCTGAGTGGACACAAGCCACCTAATCACAATGGAAAAATGGGTTAAGAAACAAACTTCGTGTGATTTCCCTGAGCCAACAGCCTTTCCATCTATTCAGAAATGATAAGAACCGTCAAAGCCTTTTGACAAACCACTGAAAAATGAATCCCTTAAGAAAAACTTTTAATTATTAAAACAGATATGGTGAATTAGAAAAATAATCTATGTGAGATTCCAGTAAGCAGGCCCTTTTTTTGTTTCACGTGCTCATCATTTCACACCAAAGTGGTCTTTTCACTATCTTTACTCCTAGAATGACTCTTTTTTCATGATCTCTGTGGCTTACGTATGTGACTGTCACAAGAGCGTATTCTTTTAGCAACTGTGAATGTAGTATCTAGAACACAAGAGAGGGCTCGACACAGGCAGCCATGTGTCTGACAGCATCTGGAGCGACCATGAAATAAGGGGTGGTCAACAGGACGATCCCAAGAATAGCATCTCAGCGAGGCTCCCCTTTCCCAGTAATATCACTCCTCCTGATTTTTTTTTTAAAGGAAAAAAAGAGGCGCCATTCTTTGCTCTCCCAGATCCGTCAGAGGGGAGTGAGCTAGCATCAGCATGGCCAGTGTGGGTTCCCGCTGAGAGAAAGAATCTGTCTCCTGTGGGATTAAATCCTTTTCTGCAGCCTGGCAAGCCCAAGGGCAAGGCAGGAAGGAGGGGACGCAGAAACCAGCCAAAGCATCTGGCAGATTTCTGGTGTTTGCATCTGGCTCCATTGTACTTCTTAGGCCCTGCTTCCTTCAGGACAGTACAACCGGTTGAGTTCAGAGCGGGGCAGCCAGCAACAGGCTGAGTCCAAGGTGGACTGCAGAAGAGGCTGTGTCTTAGCTTCCATGGCAGAGAGACAGTTCCCCATAGCAGGGAATAGTAATAACCCTTAATAGCACCCATCATATGCCAATGACAATTAGTTCATAAATCAGAACAAGAGATAAAAAGGCATTATGTTCTGGGAAAAAACCAGAAGGGCTCAGAAGGATTTTTAAAGGAAAAGTTAGGTTCTTCTTACCTACTTCTTAAGATTCCTGGGCAGCTAAAGCAGTATTAGCAGAATAAGGCTTTGAACATCAGAATTCATTATGGAAATCATGACTAAGTAAATACACCTGGTATTCTGAGCTTCAGAATCAATCAAATGTATTTCTATTCAGAGCTACCCTTAGCATGCTACATAAGAGAGGCCAGCATCAGTTACAAGGGTGTACAGTTTTTCTAAGCACATTCGTGTACATTATGTCATTTGCTCCCCTGCTCTAGGTCACCCAGCAAGTAAGAAACGGCCAGGACATAAACCTAAGTCCTCAGGCTCCTTCACGGAGCCAAGACATTCAGATTTCGGGGGGTAGAGAATGTTAAACATATGTCCTCTCTGGCTCCATCCTCACACTTCTGCTTTTGAACTCAGTAGTTCTGGGATGGGACTTCAGGACCCACCTTATTTACATCATCCCAGGTGATGCTAATGCAGGTGTCAGCAGACCACTCCAGGAAGCCTTGCCTCACAAATATGTAAAGGGTCTATTTTAGGATTCTTCAGTTAGGATAACACAGTCTATGAAATGACAGCATCAGGAAAGCCCAGTCACCAAGACTCAAAATTATGCCACAACCAGTTTGCCCTCACTGACTGCTCATCTCCATCTCCAGTAGTGCTGTCTCAGTCGGTCTCCTCTTGGTGGGAGCCTAATGCGCCTCCACTAACCAAAGACATCAACTCAGCACCCCCACCCCCAGGGACCCAGGCTTTTTTGCTGGCCCTTTCCCTTCTCCTCCTGTCCAAAAATAATATTTCATGTTCTCCTCTTCCTCTGAGTTGATTAATTCTCGCTAAAGTATCAATGGCCATTAATGCCTTAGTATGTTATTCCTTTATCAATCATGACATTCAGCAGCAGATATGTAGCAATAACCCTAATCAAAAGGAATCTTTAAAAGTGAAATCTGGGGTGCCAAAAGGGGTAAAATTTGCACGGTGCATGTAACTACCAATGTGTAAGAGTTACCTTATACGCCACTCTACATTTTAACTCCAGAGACAGAGCACGTCCTGGTGCTACAGGGTAACTCAGTCTCCACTGGGTTTTCCTTTGCAGAGAATTATGAAACAAGAGTCATCTTTTATACAATATCCTCTCAGAAGTATGAACCAATTCATTGGCATCAGATTTCTCCTCTCCGTATTAAACAAGCCTTGCTCTTCTGATTTTTCTTATGTGCCTAGTTCCAGAGGTTTGCAAATGTTTTCTGAAAGGACCAGATAGTAAATAGTTTAGGCTTCGTGGGCCGTGAGGTCTCTTCATCGGAGCATGAGTGCAGCCGGTGGCAACATGTAAACAAACAGTGGTGGATGTACTCCCGGGAACCTCATTTATAAAAACAAGCTGTGGCCCCTCGACCCGAGTGTGCCCACCCCTCCAAGTCCACCTTCAGGCCTTCTTTAATGTCGTTTTATTGTATTTTTATAAGTAGTAAGCAGAACCTGGCTCTCCATTTGGTGAACTTTCCCCTTTTCTGTTTTTTTTTCTATCTTCGGATGTCACGTTCGATTTCCTGAAGGGATGATAAATTCTGAGCCTTAATAGAATGATGATAATTGAATCCAATAGGCTGAAGTTTGGCTGCAGTCATTTTCTAAAGTAAGAGATAGCACTCCCCTAATTTAAACAAGTGAGATTTCTAAATGTCTTGATGAATAAACTGCAAATTCCTTTAGCATATGAATAAACTTCTTTGCTCAAATCCACAAATGAGTAAATTTCACTGCCAAAGAGTAAAAATGATAAGGTCTTGATGAATAGGCTGAAAGGCAAGCACCGTAGTCCAGAGGCTGTGGATCCTACAGCACAAGGAAACATCACATCTAAGAATGAGCAGAGAACTGTCTTAAAGGAGCAAGTAAGCCATCGGCTCCTTCCATCAAAGCTTTCTCTGAGGTGTGTGGCTGTGAATGGGGCTTTATTAAGTTTGCTTGTTGTTGGTGTGTGTGTGTTTTTGTGTGTGTGTGTGTGTGTGTGTGTTTTCTTTTTTGTTTTGTTTTGTTTTGTTTTTTTAACCAGGAGAGTCCTCTAGAAACTTCCAGAAGAACCTACCACATGCCAAGCAGGCACTGCACCTATGCCGGGACAAAGACTTGGTGCTGCTTTTAAATAATACTGTTTCAGCAGCAATGAGAACATGCTGAAAATTCTCATCTTTCTACCGGGTATAAGGATACAAATCCAAATCTCAGCTAAAAATATCCAGATATTAGAGAAGCACAGTACAGTCAGAGGTGGCAAAGGGCATGGAATTTGGAGTTAGACCTGGGTTCAGTCCCTGGCTTTGCCACTCTCTGGATGGGCAGATCACTTAATTCTTCTGAGCCTCCGTTTCCTTACTTGTTATATGATGGTAATTTCCTCCCATGTTTTCCTTGTGTAAGTTTATTAAACAAGATAAAGTATAAAACTGTCCCATAATAGGTATGTTGATTAACTTATTCATTAATTCATTAAATGTTACAGGGTATCTTCTATGTTCTAGGCCAGGGGTTGGTAAACATTTTCTTAATGGGCCAGGCAGGCCCTAGACCAGTGATGGCGAACCTATGACACGCGTGTCAGAGGTGACACGCGAACTCATTTTTTTGGTTGATTTTTCTTTGTTAAATGGCATTTAAATATATAAAATAAATATCAAAAATATAAGTCTTTGTTTTACTATGGTTGCAAATATCAAAAAATTTCTATATGTGACACGGCACCAGAGTTAAGTTAGGGTTTTTCAAAATGCTGACACGCCGAGCTCAAAAGGTTCGCCATCACTGCCCTAGACGGCTGCTCAGTGGTTAGAGCATTGGCCCATGGACTGGAGGGTCCTGGGCTTGATTCCAGTCAAGGTCATGTCCGTTGGTTTAGGCTTGATTGCTGGTTGGGGCGTGTATGGGAGGCAACCAATGGATGTGTCTCTCTCACATCAATGTTTCTCTCTCTCTGTCTCTCCCCCTCCCTTCCACACTCTAAAAAAAAAAAAAAAAAAAAAAGATCAATGGAAAAAATATCCTCCGGTGGGTGAGGATTAACAAACAAAAAAAAATGGGGCCAGACAGTAAATATTTTAAGCTTTGTGCACCGTTATGTGTCTGTCAAAACCACTTAACTTTGCCATTGTAGCATGAAAGCAGCCTAGACAATATGTAAATTAATGAGTGTGGCTTTGTTCCAATAAGATGTTATTTATGGACACTAAAATTTAAATTTCATATCATGTTAATGTCATGAAACATTATTCTTTTGATTCTTTTTCAACCATATAAAAGTTTAAAAACCATTCTTAGCTTGTATACAAAAATAGGCAGCAAGCCATAGTCCCACCCTTGTTCCAGACACTGTCTTAGGCTCTGGGAACAGAGGGGAGAGCAACAGACATTGTGCCCTAAAGGAGGGAGATATGTTAAATCACCATACAAATAACAATAAAATTATCATCACAATAAGCCCTACCAGAAAAAATGCACATAGTCCCCAGGGTATATATAATTTTGCCACATCTATAAATTTGGTGTGTGAGATTTTAAACTTTTTTTGTTTCAGCTCTTTCACATGTTAACCAGTTGTATATAGTACCGACCCGTTTGATGTCCTACTCACATTCCCCGGGGTTTATTTTTAGCTTAACGATCATACCATCCACCCAGATAGATTTTTAGGAACTCCAAGTTCACCAGACTGCATTATCACCTAGAACTTGTCACACCTGTCACCTGTAACCACCCAAACTTCCTCTTAACAAACTCTTCTTGCAGCCTACTAAAAAGTCCCCTTGTATGCCTAATTCTGTTCACAAGTCCTCCTGCCCTCAATGACAGTTTCTTCTTGAGAATGCCCCTCAAATTTTTTTCTCAGCTTTGCTCATTCTCACATGTACATACATGTGTGCCATGCGTGTGGACAGAGCACGCACACATTCACTCGCCCATGATTGCTGAGTGTCTACCATGCACTAGGCATGGTGCTGCCACTGGAGAGATGCTGGTGAGCAAAAGAGACACAATCTTTGCTCTCACAGAGCTTATAACTAGAGGGAGGGCGGGAAAACAAATCATTGCATAAACAATTATTTGATTATAGTGTTGCACATGCTGTGAGAATGTAAGAATGCATCTTGAGGCTTTATCTGGTCTGGGGCCAGAGAGATACTTCTGCTCTACATTACACACACACTCCTTAGCTTGTGAGTGCCCGGAGGACAGCCTTACACCTCTCTTATTCACTCAGGTCTCCCAAGCATCCCAAACAGTATCTGGCATACAGTAAGCATTCAATCAGTATTTGTTAAATGAAATAAATAAATGGAATGAGTATAAACTGTGTGTTCCTGTTTCCATCCTATAAACTGTCTGTTCCTATTTCCATTCTATAAACCAGAGGTTGGACGGACCTGCAAGCCCTCTGGGTGATGCATCGTCCACTTTAAAGACTATGCTGGCAGCCCAGACCATTGTTAAACAACATTATGAAGAAGGCCAAACTGATCTTCGGCATCCCCTACATCTAGCATTTCATGACCTTGTTTTCCTATTTCACACAAAGCTCCCTAATTCCACCTTCCAATCTGATCTTCAGAGGAAAGGGATCTGATACACCTACCAATGCTACAGGCTGGGCGTATTAACCTGGCCAAGAATCTTTGCCATTGAAGGGAAGATTTCTTGAACAGGGAAATCTCAGTGACCATGCACTTCCTGTAACAGAGACCATGATACAGCAAAGGCTTGGGGGGAGAGCAGGAGTGGGGAATAGCAGCAGTAATTTCTCTGGGACCCTCAGACCTTCAGAACAAACCTGTGGGTGACCACCTGCTGTGTGAACTGAGGAGAAGGCCTGTCTTACCAAGGCTGGTGCAAAGGGCATGTGGCCATCACTAGAGCCGCATAATCTATCTCTGAGGTGACAGAAATTGCTCCTGGAAGGAACTATGTTTGACTTCCAATTACTGGATCCCCATTTCTCCCTGTTACTAAGCCTGGGTTTTCAACCACTTTTTCTATTTGTAATGCTAATGATAAGTCAACATTTAACAGAAGTTTCCAAAGGAAATGAAAGAAGCTTATGCTGGTAATACTGCATTAATATATTTTCCTGATTACTTATAATGGTAAAGAATTATTTGCATAGAAGAAAAATGCTAATTTTATTAAAGCGCTATTAGATAAGGCTCTTAGACCAACTTGCAGCATCCTAAAAAATTATAGAGTGACTGGATTTGTCCATTCTAACCTCTTTGGAACCATTTGCCCGCAGTTACCACACTTGAAGGAAAAACCAAATCCAGCACTGACTTGTTTCCTAAATGAGTTGGGGAGTTGTTGTTAAGAAGCATCTGCTGTTTCATGGCATTCATGTAAAAGCATTCTTGTGCCGCTATAACGGACTACCCAGCAGATGTTTTAGAGCACTATACCCACAGCAATACGTGTACCATAAAAAAGAAAAGGCACTACAACATAATTAATGATTTCAGTTCCTCTATAAATGAATTTCACTTTTTTTTTTTTAGAATGGATTTAAAGTTGTGTCAAGAGCTTCAACTTTTAACTCAAGCAATTCACTTGCAAGAAAGTGAACCCAAAAATCATTTCCAGCAATAAATAACAAAGGGTCAGACTCAGCCCTACACCCAACAGGATGAAATCTGAGGGTGTGAGAAAGGCTTCTCCAGATAGAGTCACCCTGCCACTTCCCCGTAGATCAGCCAGAGAATTAGCCACTGCAGGTCAGCTTCTTTGTGGCCTAGAGCCAGGAGAATAAGCATTTTCTCTGAGACTGGGGGCAAATACTGAAAATACTAAGATTTTTAAAATCTCAGCCAAGATGTTCACACTGACAGTAGGCTCACAGTATGGGAGGTGGGAACAGGAAACAGCAACAGCGCCAGGAAAGCCAGGAATGTGTATCAACATGAACAGTGGCAGCTATAAATTGGTAGCATGTTTCTCTTATTCTAAAACCCCTTAACTCTAAGAAATTTAAAAACATGAAAAATGGTGGTTAACAACCCCATGAAAGTCTACAATAATACTATCCTTTAAACTGAAATCCAGGCTCTATTTGGGGTCCACGTCTTAGGGTGGGTTATGCCCAGAGAAGACCTTGGGAGGAGGATTTGAATGCAAGTAATCTATGTGGTAAGGGATTTCAGGAGCACCCATAGGAAGTGTGGAAGCCAGGTAAGGTGGGAAAGAAAGCAGTGCAAGGTACATTAGTGAACACATCACCACGGTGGGCAACCAGGGCTGTTGCCCAATGAGAACATCCGGGACACTGTGCGGACACACTCACAGTGGTCCCACCTGAGCGATGAGGAAGTTGAAATGTGTATTCACCCACTCCCACCTGTAACTGGTTGAGGACTGCTCCCTTCGATGCTGACTACTGGAATTGCAGGGCTACCTCATGCTGAAGGTAGAGCCATAGGCGCACACATTAGACACTAGAGCACAAAGGAACAGGAAGTGTCATGGGGACATGGGTGGGACTAGAGATCACTGCTGCTGATCTGGACAAGGCCTAAGGATGGTGTCCAATCCCTTAGTCACAATTCTCAAATCCAGGAATCTCTGAAATTTTTTGAAAATATATTTTCTCATACGTTTGGCACCAAAACTCATTAAGTTGCAATTTGTACGTGAGACTTTTTGGTCTTTATTTATTCTATGTTTTATCAATATTGTTTCACTAAAAATATATTAATATCTTTGAGCATGGGATGCTGCCAGACACCACTAGGAATGTAACATAATATAGAATTTACTTTTATAAAATTACACTAGAGGCATGGTGCAAGAAATTCGTGCACAGAGGGGGTGGTTTTCTCAAACCGGCCTGCACCCTCTCCAATCTGGAACTCCTTGAGGGATGTCCGACTGCTGGTTTAAAACGGCAGTCAGACATCTCTCTCTCAATCCGGGACCACTGGCTCCTAACCGCTCACCTGCCTGCCTGCCTGACAGCTACTAACCCCTCTGCCTGCCGTCCTGATCACCCCTACCTTGCCCCCTGCCAGCCTGATCGCCCCTACCTTGCCCCCCTGCCAGCCTGATCAACCCTAACTTGCCACCTGCCAGCCTGATCGTCCCTAACTGCCTCTGCCTCAGTCACCAGTTTGGCCTCCCTCTGCGGGAGGCGACCTGGCAGATCAGGGGAAGGCACTGCCCCCATTACCCTGCTGCTGCTGCTGCCACTGCTGGCCTGAGCCTCAGCCCTTCGCAGCCACTGCAGCTTTGTCTGGAAGGACGTCTGGAAGACGTCCACTCTAATTAGCATATTACCCTTTTATTAGTATAGATTACTTATCTAAAATCCCCAAAATTCTGAATTCCAAAACACGGTGTGGCTCAAGGGTTTTGAGAATATAGTTTTTTTGGTGACTCCTACTTCTGTTAGATTTGTCTTGAGCATAAACAAAATAATGTAGATAGAAGCATATTGACCTCCCTAAAAAAAAAAAAGCACTGAATACATTCCTAAGCAATGACCATATTAAGAAATCTGGGAATAAGAGGGAAGAAGATGAAGGGGGGACAAGGAATAAGACAGAGGAATAGGAAGGAGAATAAAGAAAAAGAATAAAGAGAAGGCATACTACAAGAAAAACTAAAGGCATCAATAAAAAGTGAGAGCTAGATTAAGACTGAACAAAATAACAACACAAACAGATTTTATACTGCTATTCTCCAATTATATTATTGCCAAAATCTAGTCCCCAAAACTTTGATATAAAAAGATAAAGAGAAGACAGAGACTATGTACATGGATGAAACATATAAGAACTGCTTGAGGAATATGATAATAGACAATAATCAATGCTCAAATGGGGATCACAACACACAACACACAACCAGTAGGAATAGATCATCCATGCTCTATAATCACCATCACACTCATTAGCTCTATCTTACTTCTGAATCTTTGCCTAACCGATCCCTGGGCAAGAATAGTCTCCCTTCACCATTAGAACATGAGACTTCCTCCTTATTCAATTCTGCCCTAGAACATCTTTACCAGTTAACCATAACAGTCTAATGTTGGGTCAAATCTCCTTAACAATAATATTTTGCAATTATTATATTTGTATGTTCAAGTCTCTGTGAACTGCACTTATTATGGAATAGCGATTCCTAGTAAAGCTTTTGAGCTATATGAGTATTTTTATTCACCAGGATTCTTAGTGTCCTTTCTTTACCATGGTCCATCATGTTGAATGGTCTTAAAATTCCCATTTAAAACATCAGAACTCTACACCTTCAAAAACTTCATCAGGAAAATCAAAACACAACTCAAATGTAAAGACCTTAAACTATGACTATCAATAAAGGTCTTGGTGATCTCATTAAATTAACATATGCATAATTTCCACATCAGCCTCCTAATTATTGAGATCCACAATCTCTAACATTTATGCATTCAATAAACATTAATTAAGCATCTCATATACCTAAGATAGTGCACTGGGTAGATTTTTTTTAAAACATAAGAAATAAACCCCATGATTGGTCATGTGAGAATTGTGCAATTAGGTGAGGGAGCCAAGTCATATAAGTCATATCCACAAGTGACTATAGCCCACAGCAAAATGTGATAATGGCTGTATGAGAAGTATACAATGTTCATGGATTATAGATAAATACCTTAATCCTAACTGCATCCTGAAAAGATGCAGAAAGGCTATTTTAAAATAATCATTTAGCCTAAAGAATTAATCCAACTGTTAGAAATGAGGCACAGGCTATTTCAGGCATAAATGATGGAGGGATGTAGGCATAAGATACTGAAGCTCGCCCTGACTGGTTTGGCTCGGTGGATAGAGCGTCGGCCTGCGGACTGGAGGGTCTCAGGTTCGATTCCGGTCAAGGGCAAATGTTGGGGTTGTGGGCTTGATCCCCAGTGGGGGGCCTCCAGGAGGCGGCTGATCAATGATTCTCTCTCATCATTGATGTCTCTATCTCTCTCTCCCTCTCCCTTCCTGTCTGAAATCAATAAAAATATATTAAAAAAAAAAAAAGATACTGAAGCTCATGGCCTATTTAGCAAGTCACCGTTTGTCTGGAACATAATCTACTATCTACACTAATAAAAGAGAAACATGGTAATTGGCATACGACCACTACCCTTTTCATTGGCTAATCAGCAAGATATGCAAATTAACTGTCAGCCAAGATGGCAGCCGGCAGCCAGGCAGCTTGAAACTAACATGAGGCTTGCTTACTTCAATGGCGGAGGATCATTGGAGGAAACCAACATTCCCCGCCTGCGGCTGCAGGCCTCTGAGCGGGCAGTTTAAGAAACATTGTAACAAATACCGCCGGACTTCAGCCAGCAGATTCGCAACATTGTAAGGAAAGGCCAGAAACCTACTTTCAGCCGCGCGGAGGCCTAAGAGCTGGAGCCAAGCCTCAAGGTAAAGCTGGCACAGAATAAAAAAAAGAAAAAGAAAAAAAGGAGCGGTTGGGAACTTCAGTCACCCCCAGCCTGAAAACAGCCCTCAGCCCCTCACCCAGACTGGCCAGGCACCCCCGTGGGGACCCCCACCCTGATCCAGGAAACCCTTCAGGGCAAACCAGCCGGCCCCACTCATGCACCAGGCCTCTACCCTATATAGTAAAAGGGTAATTTGCCTCCCGGCACCGGGATCAGCGTGACAGGGGGCAGCGCCCAAACCCCCTGATTGCCCTGCAGCTCTGTGTGTGACAGGGGGCGGGGCCCCAACCCCCTGATCAGCCCTGCTCTGTGCCTGATAGGGGGGAGCTCCCCAACCCACCCCCACCCCCCACGGGCCCTGCTCTGTGTGTGACGGGGTAGAGCCATAACTTCCCCATTGGCCCTGCCCTGAGTGTGAGAGTGGCAGCACCCCAACCCCCTGATCGGCCCTGCTCTGTGGGTGATAGAGGGCGGTGCCCCAACCCCCTGATGGGCTCTGCTCTGTGTGTGACGGGGGCAGCGCCCTAACCCCCGGATTGGCCCTGCTCTGTGCGTGACAGGGGGTGGTGCTGCAACCTCCCCATCAACCCTGCCTTGAGTGTGACGGGACGGTGCCCCAACCCCCCAATTGGCTCTACCCTGAGCGTGACTGAGGGTGGCATCACAACCTCCCAATCTGCCCTGCTCTGTGCATGACAGGGCGGCGCCCCAACTCCCCAATCGGCCCTGCTCTGAGCCCGACCAGGGGCTGCACCTAGAGATTGGGCCTGCCCTCTGCCACCCGGGAGCAGGCCTAAGCCAGCAGGTCGTTATCTCCCGAGGGGTCCCAGACTGCGAGAGGGCACAGGCCGGGCTGAGGGACCCCCACCTGCCCCCCGAGTGCACAAATTTTTGTGCACTGGGCCTCTAGTTATATATATAAAAGTCTAAGCGACCAAACAACTGAATGACCGGTCGACTGGTTGCTATGTTGTGCACTGACCACCAGGGGGCAGATGCTCAATGCAAGAACTGCATCCTGGTGGTCAGAGTGCTCCTACAGCCAACCTCCTGCAGCCAGCCAATCTCCCACAGCCAGCCAACCTCCCACAGTCCCTCCCCCCAGCTGGCCTGCCCCCCAATTGGCCCCAATGTCTGGCCAGGCTGAGGGACCCCACCCATGCACAAATTCTTTTATAGTGTTATATAAGAGATTTGAGATGTCATAGAATTGTTAGTCTGACATCAGATTGTAGAGGACTGAAGTATAGAACTTAAACTATATTTGATGGGTGCTGGGGATCATAAGAAAGTAGCTGTCAGGCAGCCTAACATATTAGAGAGCAGACTTTGAAGTCACTCTGCCTGAGTGTGGAACTTGATTTCACCATTTATTAGCTGAGTGACATCAGAAACTAATCCAGCTGTCTAAGGTTCAGTTTCCTCATTTGTTCAAGAGATGGTCATGAAGCTATTGGTAGGACTAAATGAAATAATATATGTAAAACATTTAGGACATTGCTTACTATGTAAAAACATAATGTTAGAGCATTTATTACAATTATTACTATTATTATTATTATTAGTCAAGTGGCAGAGCAGTATGATTAGAGCTTTGCTTCAATAATCTGGAAGTGAACTGAAGGATGAGTAGGAAATTAGAAAAGACATGGTGAGATAAATTAGAAACCTATTTAAATAGAATGATCATCAAGGAAGGTCAAAAGAAAAAAAAATTTTTTTAAATGGTGGGGAACAGTATTGGAAAAGAAGGAGAAAATGAGAGACATGTTCCTAGAGGGTATTTATTTGTCTAAGCTGTTGAATATAAGGGGCCATAAGCAAGCCTCCATTTCTCAGACACCAGCAATGTTTTGAGCCTAGATAACTGAGAAGACCATGGTGTCATTAACAGTAAAATGAACGTTAGTAGCAGGTACTACTTTGGAGATTCTGATTTAAGACATCTGGATCCCATAAACACTGAATTTGTAGGGAAAAAGTCTAAAGAGAGAAGAGGGCTATAGAAATGGCTTTAAAAATAGTTGCCACTATTTGAGCATTAACTACATGTTATATGTATTCTATAAACTATGCAACCTTATGAGTTAAGGCATTATTATTTTACCCAAACAGAGTCCTAAAGATCTTGGCTACAAAACTTGCCTAAGATCACAATTAGTAAAAGATGGAGCTAGAATTCTACCCATGTGTGTAAGTTTAAAACTTTGACATATTTTGGATATGAGTCATCAACATAAAAATACTAACTGGAACAACTATAGTAGATGAAATTTCTAATAAGAAAAAAAAAAGATAAAGCCAAGAAAAATTCTTGAGGGACATTTCAGAGCAAGGAGAAGTGCAGCTAGCAATGAAAACGTCACAGACAAAGAAGAAAAACAAAAATGTGAAAATGACATTGAAGTCACAGAAGGAAAAGCTTCTAGCAGATCATGGTCAGCAGCCTTGGATGTTACAGAAAAGTGAGGAGAGTCTGAAAAGGCAATGTGAACTGATGGACCAGTTATCACTGGTGTCTTTTAGGAGAGAAGTTTCAAAAGCATACACAGAAAATGCTAAGGTGGTGGGCACAAAGGTAGAACCAGTGCAACAGAGGATATGAAAATCAACATGAGGCTATCCCGTGGGTAACTGGGATCTTCCATGCTATTTTTAATGGTGTGTGTGTGTGTGTGTGTGTGTGTGTGTGTGTGTAATTGCACCCCTTACTTAGAATTTTGGATTGTAAAAAAATATATAAAAATTATTCATAAGACAGAAGAGACTAAGAGACTATTCTAAACAAAGGAAGGAAATTCTTGATTTTTATATAAATTTTATATATTCATTATTATGTTCCTTTTTTTTCTAAAGTTAGCTACATTTGTCAGTCTCTGGGCATTTTGTTCCATTTATCCTATTTATTTTTTTCATCTGTTCAGTCTCTTCTGGGCATACTGTGACTAATACTTTTAAATAACAATTTAGCATGATCTCTTCATTTTTATGCCCCCTTCCAAATTAGAATTATGACTGACACTAAGAGAAGGTATTGGGCAGAAAGCACTTTTTTTTTTTTGCAGCCCACAGGTATTTTAAGTAAAGGATACATCCAAGTTGAACCCTCAAAAGCAATTTGCTTAATTAGCTTAATTAGTAATCATTGTGTTCAAATCAAGTGTATCAGTTTAAGAAGCCCTTCAAGGCTCTAGATTTTGAATATAATTCCAAGGAATCCATTATTTTAAAACATCAGGTAATTTCTAAGTCTTGTCAACAATCTATCTTTCAATCCAAATTTATTGAGAGCACAGTAAAATATTGATGGGGTCTATTTATAATGAAATAGACTGGTTGTATGTAAAGAAATGTAGTCTAGTGCTAAAATGATTTGCTTTTCCAAAGAAAATGAGAATAAAAGCAAGATTATGATCTTCAATGTGATTTGAAAAAAACTCATAGTAACTCAAAAAGACACAAATTAAAGAATTGCAGCTTCCTCATTCTACCAAACACACTGGTATATGAACAAATTTTATACCAATACTCTTATGCATTAATAATAATTTATAATGGTTAGAAATTCATTTGTCTTTTAATTGCTTTAAAAGTGTTATTACAATTGAAAAGTAAATTTATTCAAGTGAAAAAAATCAATAGACTATGAAAATTTGAAAAGAAAATTAGTTTAGGACATATACTTCATCAAAAGTAGACACTTCTTTCCAGATTTTGGTCTTTTCCTCCTGCAGTCTATAGTCAGGTAACAAACATATGGCTTTCTTAAATGAACAATATTAGCATTGAAGGAATTTTATTTGGATTTCATAGATACATGGTAGTAGAAAATCTCGTTTTGAGTACTTAATTTGAACATAAAATAAAGAGTTCAGACATAAATTGTGAGGCGAACAAAAGATAGAATACTCCAGAAACTTCAGGCCATCTTAGGAGTCTTCCAGGGATTCAGATTTCACAAATACCACATCCCAAGACATAAACCTCCTTGAAACTCTCTCTTTATTTCTCTTGATGACAACACTATGCCATGATTTTTTCCCTAAGATTCTGGACAACTTTCTCAGTTGCCACAGTTAACTAACTCTTCTTTCTCTACTTAACCCTTAAAGACTTGTACTCCCCATAATTCTGTCTTGGGCCATTATCATGCCTCACATTATTTACCCTTTCTATTAATCTCAAATATCCCATGGCTTTAGGTTTCACTTACATCCCAAATCTGAATCTTCTATCAAGATAACTCCTTCAAAATTTAGATAGATTCATATTTCCAACTGGATGTTCCATGGCATCTCATTTCAATGTGTCTAAAATATAATCCATTATCTTTTCACTGCATCTGCTCACCCTAATGTATTTCATGTCTTAGTTAAAGGTATTAAAATTCATTAGTGTCAAGTAGCCAGTAAAAATTTATTGAATGAGTGAAACTAATCAGTTGGTCAACAATTGTTAATTGAGGATATTGGTATAGCCAAACACTGTGCCAGGTGCTAGGGAATATAGCTCTAAGCGAGAAATATGAAGTCCCTGCCCTCATGGAGTTCAGTCCAGTAGAGGAGACAGCCATTAAATAAATAGTTATGTGTGACTAATTTTTCACATTAATTACAAGTGTAATGACAAATGAAAAAATAACCCATCTAATTACTGAAACCAGAAAACTCAAAAATATTTTCAATATTTTTTCTTCCCATTCCATTTCCAATTAATTTCCAAATCTTATTAGTTCCATTTCTGAAATTTTTCTGATTTATTTCTTCTTCTCGATCATTACTGTCTTGCTCAATTCAGGGTTTCATTATCTCTTTTCTTTAACTTGTCTCTCTGACTGCAATCCCTCTTTTTTATGGTCTAGTCATGACACTATTATATTTCTACAGGATAGATGTGATGGTGTCACAATCCTCCTAAAAACCACTTATGGGTCCCATTGGCATGAAGAATAAAGCCTCAAATCCATGATATTCATGCTTCTCACAGCCCAGCCATCACTTGCCTTTCTAAATTTATTATATTCCTACCAATTCCTTGAACCCTGGTCTCTAACTATATCACACATGCATTCTCTCAGACCTTCCTTTTATAACACCCAATCTCAGAAAAATAAAATTGGCTGGAAGACACTGGAGTCCTGGTTGAAGTAGCATACTCGAGGCCTGGTCACATCATGTGACTGAAGCTCCTATTGCTTAAAGCTGCAATAGGTCAAGAAGAAGAGCAGTTACTAGAAGCAGTATATTTGGAGAGTGCCAGTTCAAACTAAGAGTAAACAGCTCAAAGTCAGGTCAATCATCTAAAGTGGATGAGGTGTCAATCAGGATCCAAAGAATAAAACCAGACAGCAGACAGGACAGAGATCAAAAGTTGCAGAAATATATCTATAGCTACTAGGTGTACTGGTTAATAATGCGGATTTTTTCAATAGATGGAGTTATACATATGTTGATATATAATATACATATTATATATGCAATTTGATATGTATGCTATTTTTGTTGTATTGACAACAAGCTTCAAAACTTCATATGTCAAATTTTCTGAAGGTATTAACCTCATAGATATTTTTACGCTTAAAAATGTCAACTTTCGTGCCAAAAAAGAGCATTTGCGGGAAGTTTTAATTCATTACTTTATCTTGAAGAAAAAGTTATCATATACTTCGAGAAGCTTATAGTAAACATGCTCCATCTCAAGATACTTATGAACGCTGGTTCAAACGCTTTAAAAGTGATGATTTCAATGTGAAAGACAAAGAACGTCCAGGTCAACCGAGAAAGTTTGAAGACCAACAATTACAAGCATTATTGGATAAAGATGCGTGTCAAATTCAAAAACAATTTGCAGAAAGATTAAACGTTGCTCAGCAAACAATTTCTGATCATTTACAAGCAATGGGAAAGATAAGGAAGGAAAATGGGTGCCACATCAACTGAACGAAAGACAAATGGAAAACTGAAAAGTCATCAGTAAAATGTTGCTTCAATGGCACGAAAGAGTCTTTTTTGCATCGAATTGTGACTGGCGATGAAAAGTGGATTTATTTTGAAAATCCCAAACACATAAAATCATGGATTGATCCAGGTCAACCATCAACATCGACTGCAGGGCCAAATCACTTCTGAAAGAAGGCAATGCTCTGTGTTTGGTGGGATCAGGAAGGTGTGGTGTAGTATGAGCTTCTAAAACCAGCTGAAACCATTAATACTGATTGCTACTGACAATAAATAATCAATTTAAACCATGCTTTGATCGTAAAACAACCAGAATGGGCCAGAAGACATGGCAAAGTAATTTTGCTTCATGATAACGCACCATCACACATTTCAAAACCAGTTAAAGGCACGCTAAAAGATCTTGCCTGGGAAGTATTAACCCACCCGCCGTATTCACCAGACCTTGCTCCTTCAGATTACTACTTGTTCTGATCGATGGCACATGCACTTTCTGAGCAGCACTTCAAAATGTACTGTTTACTCAGCTAGAAGATGAGCAGCATGAGAGTAGGGGTATGATTTAGTCATCTTTTTATCCTCAATAGTAACACACAGCAAGTTTGTTAAATTAATGAATAAAAATAAGGAAATTACAAGTGAATGAACAAATAAGTACAGTAGTCCTTAATGGCACCTAATAAAAACAAATATCTGCTATTAGAAATTGACTTTGAGACCTTGTTGCTTTTGAGTATAGGATAGTTTGGGTGCAGGAGAGGGAACTTAATACTTTTTCCTAGCTTTAACTAAAACATTAAGAAGTGGGACTTAAGAAGAAATATTCAAATACTCTACGAAGGATGCAAATAAATAAAATTAGAAAATTACCACAATGCCAACATTATGCTGTTTTAAAATGTTCTATTTTACTGTACTTTTAAATAGTTATGTCCTAGTGAGGTAAGGGTATAACAGACATTCCACTCACTAGTTTATTTTTCAGCATTACTGGCCTATTTGTTGAAGTCACCCCCCTCCTATTCCTGGCATTAAATGCAAAATATGAATGCTTGCAATATACATGTAAAATGTACACTCTGCAGCTGTTCATTTACTAGTATTGATGGAAGAAATCCTTGCTTAGTAACAGCCCTGAGACTAGAATCATAAGTGCAAATACAACTCATAATTTGTGTTTTATAAAGTAAAATTTCTTTTATAAATAAATAAAATTCTTCTTCTATTTTAACCAAAATAATCAATTTAACCAAATACTGGCATTACTTGAATAATAATTATATACTCATCTCAAAATCTTCTTGAGAGCATACTTAACTGAAATTTTGTAATGCTAATGACACATACTAATTCAATACCAACTACCAGTACTTTTTGGAAATGCAGTATGAATTTGATAACACAGAAATAAATGGGTTGAACCAAATGATCTCAACAGCCCATCTAGATAAAAATCCTCTATTATTACAATTATTTTATACTAGAGGCCTGGCGGGGTGCCTCGGGGTGGCCTGCGGGGATAGGGCCCCAGTTTGCGCCCTCAGGCTTGCAGCCCCCCAGCACTGCCTGGCACCCTGCTGTGGCCTGGCACCGCCCCTCACCTGCTCCACCATCCCACCTGCAGGCCGATCTATCCAGCCCACCCCCCACCTGGTCTCTCAGTGCCTGGGAGCCTGGTGGCGGACCCGCCCCCTGCCTTCGGCACTGGTCACTGGTCCTGGTCTGTGGGATGATTGGTGGGGCAATCGGCCCCTGTTCGCTCCCTCCTTGGCCTGGTACTGCAGGCCTCCCCTGCCGCCTGCTGCCAGCGCTGCTTTGCTGACACCCGCCATGTTCTGTGCCTCCCCCTGGAGGTCAGCGCATGTCATAGAGAGCGGTTGAACTCCCAGTCTCCCAGTCAAACTCCCGGTTGAACAACAGCCCAAGGGGACAATTTGCATATTAGGCTTTTATTATATAGGATTAAATGGAGACTATCAGCTATAGTGGTACATGCATTTCACAGTGAGGAATGTCAATCTGGCTATATGCTAAGGCAGCTAACCTGTCCTTGAAATATGCAAGTGCCTTCCAATAAAAATTAGTGGTCAGCACCCTTACTTTCTACAAAAACTATACTCTCAGCCTTTCTACTTGGTCTCATCTTGTATGTATTCTAGATCGCTTAGAAATTTGATCTAGTTTCTTCCTCTCCTCTCAACTCTGCGATTGCTCCTCTGGTTTCCCTCCCAAGCTACTGCTTGTCTTCAGCCCTAAAGTCTGGATCCTGTAACATCCCAACCTCATCCAACTTGCCATGAAAAGCTACCCTCTGCTGACCTGTGGAGCCAGCGACCAAATTTGGCATTATCCACACAAGAGGATGTGTCAAGGGGCACGGGGCACGTGGAATGGAGAACCATGTATCTAAAGTATGATATAGTGTGATGTCATAGAAAAAATTAATAAAATAGTACTAAATGGCAGATTTGAATCCGTTGCCATTTAATGGCTGAGTAAATGAACTTGGGCTAAAGGCTGAACCATCTGATATACAAGGAACTCTCCCAATTTAAAACTGTTTATTACGAAAAATTTTCATCAAATACAAAAGTATAAAACAAGTGTAATGAACACCATATGCCCTTCAGCAGCTCTAGAACTGTGAACATTGGGTAATGTTATCTCATCCACTCCTCTGACAATATTTTTTTCCCTAAATAAAATCCTAGGTATCTATCATATTATTTTATTTGAAAACCTCACTATAGCATTTTAATAATACAAACCCATTGCTATTATCATACCTAATAACACTAATTCCATAAAATCACCTGATGCTCAATCCATGTTCAAGTTTTCCAGATTGTCTCAAAATTGTCTTTTAAAATTTTCATAGTTTCATTTCTTCTAAATGGGATCCAACTAAGAGCTACACATTCTATAACATTTTTTTTTATCAGATAATAAGGGAGAAATCGTCTACTGGGTGTTAACCTGACCGCTTATTCTCAAGTTTGGCATGAAATTGAGGACTGTATTCCATTCATCACAAACCTCTAGACCTAAGGTTTTCAAAATAAGAGCCACTAACCTTATGTGGTTACTTAAACTGAAATTTAAATTAATTAAAACTAAGTAATATTAAAAATTCAGTTTCTCAGTCATAGTAGCCACTGTGAACTGCGATTTCAAGTGTTCAGTAGCCACATGTGGCTAGTGATTACCATAGTAGACAGCACCTGAGGTAAAAAAGCTATATATATATATATATATATATATATATATATATATATATATATATATATATTACACTTATAAAAATATACATATTTACAAAAGGGTCATTATAAATAAAAATCACAGTCCAAAAAAGGTAATTTCTTATAGCTCATTTAAGCTAAGCACTAGAAATGCTTTCACTGATCATTCCCTCCTACATCACAATCTCAAAAGAAAGAAAATTTTATATAATATAGGGTTGGTGCAGGTCTTTCAATTCTTAACAAAGAAAGAAACCACAGACTAAAAGATTACTAGATTTGACTATAATTATTTTTTAAATTATGTAGGCTAGAAGACACTGCAAACAGAGTTAAAATACAAAAAAATAGGCAAAGTATTTTTAACATAGACAACAAAGCACTATCAACCTTAATAAACAATCTCCTGAGTAAGAAATAAGTACCTTTATTTTTTAAAATTGACAAAAAAACAAGAATAAGCAATTTATAAAGAAAAAAACACAAATGACCAAAAAAACAGGAAATTTTTCTACCATCACTGATAAACCAAGAAATACAATTCAAAACAAAGAGATCATTTTTTTTCCTATCAAACAAGCAAGAAGAAAAAAGATAATTGTAACTCATACCTCTAGCACTCATTCTTAGAGGAAGGCTTGCTAGAGAGAGCAGAGTTGTTAGCACCTCTAAGGTATAACTCATGCCTTTCTCAGCCCCCAAGACAAAAGGAGTACAATGCATTTGAAATAGTCTTCACCCCACTGAAAATGCAAAATGCATTTTCAAAAATATAAAATATCATTTCCAATAGTAATAATGGATAATTTTATTAAAGGGATGGGCATAAAAAAAATGAACAACTTGACTTCTTATGTAACATTACTTTATCTCTATCATATTTCACATTAAGGCATTTTAAAGCCTCTTAAGGCTGCTAGTCTGCATCTTCTCTACATTGCTTCTTGGCACTGACTCATTAAGTATTCTTCATCTGATTCAAGGCAAAATATGCTTCTGATCAAATATGTACTCACATGCTCTCTGGCAAGCTACAAACCAAATTAGAAAAATCATAAATCTGGTGCTAAATGTTCTGGAGGGATGGTATATGCTATACCTTCCTTATCAGAGGAATATGCATATGGATTGCAATATGCCAACGAACTGCGTCTGTGGCTTTTCTCACTCCTAATTTTAAAAATCAGAGAAAGATCAATAAAATAAGCTATATTGCTACATTTGAATTAATAACTAACAAACCTAGCTCCTTCTCAAATGGAAATCATTCAAAAATACTTTGAAAGACACTCAAAATGTACTTGAAATGTACATTTTAATAACTATATCTGCATAAAAGTTAAAAATAAATACATTTGCTATCCCAAGGCTGATACCAATTTTAATATAACTAATCACTTACACAATATGGTTCTCTGAAGAAAGCTCACGGTTAAATAGCCTAGAAAATCATTCTGTCATTTTGAATTTGCCCCTTCATTTAAAAAAAGCTTCAGTTTCCTTATTTAAACCAACTTACAAAAATAGTCAATTCACTAACTTCTAACCATATATGTAATGTGCATTTTCATGCTACAATTTTGTCATATCACATTAAAATCATTTTTAAACATTATTTAATAATTATGGCATTGATGTCCAATAAACCATGTACACAGTAAACAAAATTATTTGCAGCTCAAGGGAATCAGGGTATAAGAAAACAATTCGGTATATTATCATTTAGTAAAATTGACAAATATTACATTTTACAACATGAGATTTAGGTATATAATTACCCTATAAAACAATAAATCTTTCTATTCAAGTAATAAAATAAAAATTCTAAGCATAAGACTAATCATCATACATTTTAAAATCTAAAAAGAAAATCCCAGATCTGTGCAGGTTTGGCTCAGTGATTGAACACTGACCTAGGAACCAGGAAGCCATGGTTCAATTCCCAGTCAGGGCACATGCCTGGGTTTTGGGCTTGATCTCCAGTAGGGGCTGTGCAGGAGGCAACCAATCGATGATGTTTCTCTCTCATCAATGTTTCTTATCTCTCTATCCCTCTCCCTTCCCCTCTCTCTCTAAAATCAATGAAACGTATTTTAAATAATTATTGTTATTATTATCTTCTTTACAGTATCTATACAAAATATTCTAAGCATCCTCAAATATATTTTATAAGATAATAGTTAACAAGCATTAATTATTAAAAAATTCATACAATTTTTATTTAATCAATATTTTTTTCAGGATCAGTACATGCAAAGTTCTGAGCTATGTGCTATGGAGAGCAGGAAGATGCCTAAGACATCTTTCTTGGACATATCAAGGAGAAAGCAATCTAACAGCATGGATAAGACATACACATCTCAGAACCATGGCATTTCACAGCTTGAAAGGATGTTCAAGTTTACTTATTCCAATATATGTAACCATGAGAAATCCTGTGTTCCAAATAGGAAAATTTCTTTCTGGTTCCTTAACAGTTCACTTGTATGCCTATATTAAATGATTAGAAAGTTTCTCTTCTCTTGATTTTTTACTTGTAAAATGCATCTATGTGCCCTTTACCCACTTTTCTTATGAAGTATTGGTTTTGCCATGAATAAAATACATACACACACAAACATCTATCATCTATCATTCATTGTGAATATTTTACCTGTTGCAATTTTTCCTTTAACATTATTCATATTTTATTGTTAGTTTTTTGTTTTCTAGGTTTTTAAATTTCTGATGCAAAACAAAGTATAGATCATTTCTTCACAGTTTCTATCTTGAGGCCCTTCTTAGAAAGATTAGAGGGTTGTAGTGTTTTCATCTACTAGTTGTATGGGTTCGCTTTAAAAAATTAATTATTCAGCCCATCTGGGATTTAATTCTGGGGCACACTGTGAAATAAAGTTTCAGTTTAATTCATTTTCCACATGCTTATAACATTAAAGTTGAATAAAGGATATAAAACCCCCCAAATTTAAAAAGGGAACAGAAGAAAAGAAAAATATGCATAAAACTGAGAACAATTAAGCCAGCCTCAGATTTCTCCACAGCAACTTTCAACACCAGAGGACAACTGACCAGTGTTGCGGAGTTTTGAAGGAAAGGGCCATGTCCCCAGAGCAGTCTGCCTAACCAGGATGTCTGCATAGGATGAACAGAACAAAAGACACTCTTGACATAAAACAGCCCCCTCTGAGCCCTTCCTGAAGAATTCTACTTAATAATGGAAACTAGCCAACTAAAATATAAATCAAAATTAAAATTCAAGGATGGAAAACTCAAGGTACAAAAAATCATGGTGAGTACCGAATTCTAGTTAATTATATTCCAGTTAAATATAGAGCTAGAATTAAACAATTGTAGACCTTAATTACAATACAGAATGCAAATGTTATAAAACTCAAATAGGTAAAACTAATGTAACAAACAAAAATAGGGAAAGACAGAAAGCTAGAATATATATGTGCATTTTTCTTAGTAAATCAGTGTAGATGGTAGAAACAGAAATGTGTCTTAAAACTATAACTCGATATGTTTTTCATAATCTCTTTTCTTAACTTTAGATGAATCTTCCAAAATACATACTACCTCTTGTAGTGAGGAAGCACTTATTTAGAAGTTGTACAATTCTTTTAGGTACCTTTATTTTCTTTTCCTCTTTATAACTTCAAGTGAAATTAAATGTAATCCTTTTTATTTACAGTAATAGGCACAGTATCATCAATAGGAAGAAAAGAAGGAAGGGAGGGAGGAGGAAGTAGAAACAGAAGTAAGTTGTATTTCTGGTTACATATGGTTATTTCAGGGGTGACTTTTAAATTTCTCTTTTGTACTTTCATAATGAACTTGTATCATTACAGAAAGGTAATAGTGATTATTTTCTGTTATAAAAATAAAAAGAAGTCATAAAGATAAATAATCAAGGTTATAAGGGCATTGTACATTTTTTGGAAACTATACAAGTGAGATTGACCCACAAACTCACCTGGATATCAAAGTCACGGTTCATAGATGTTGAGCCAAGGATGGTCCTCTATGACCTTTTAACTTCTCAGAAAGAGAACTGGGAGGCGGAAGTCTAATTTGTATGTTAGAACACAACTAAGTTCTGTGCATACTTAGCCAGTCTGATCTCCTGAGTGAACAGACCCAATAACCTCCGCTCAGTGCCCATCCTAACCTGTCCCCTGCAACAGTCACTGCTAAGGCACCCTCCTTTACACCCTGGACAGAGGCTCCAGTGCCTTGCACAAGCAGCAATGCAATTATTGTTAAGTGATGAAGGGGCATTCTCCTGACAGCCCTCATGTCTGTCCCTTCTGTGAAGCCTCCCTCCCATGCTTCTCACCCTCCTACACGCAGGTACCCACTAATGCTTGGTTCTCACTTCAGTCCTCTTCTCAGTCTCATTTTCCTCAATTATGTCATCCCCTCCCAAACTCTAACTCTGGCTTCTCTTCTGAGCTCCAAACCTAAAATTGGAAGCACGCGCTGTACATCTCTAAAAGAATGCCCTCCAGCATCTCAAATTTGACATTCCCAAGTAGAATTATCTTCTCCCTTCCCCATCCTACCTCCCACCTGCCTGCCATCCCACTGGCCGACCCAGTGGGGGCAATGGTAACACATTGGCTTCCTGGTCACAGATACTGAAAACCTGGGAGTTGTCTTTGATTCCTTCCTTTCCCTGTGTCCACGCCTTTTATACCTCCATAATGCCTCTCACGCACATGCCATCCTTCCAACCTGCACTAACAGCATCCAATGCAAAAGCAGCACAGTATAATGAAATGGTTTGGACTAAAAAGACCTAGGATTTGAGTACCAGCTTTGCTATAAATTTGCTCTGAGAACTTGGACATTACCTAACATATTTTTAGTACAAATCTTAAATCACAAAAATAACACTCATATATATGATTTTGAAATAGTACTGTGTATACTGTATGTGTGTGGAAATATATATATGCACACACATTAGAGATGTCTATAGATACACAGGTACATGCACAAATGTGTATGATATGTATACATGCAAATACAAATAAAAGGTATCATCATCATCGTCTAGGTTATATCTCATCTGACCTGGTACAAAAATGTCTAATTTTAATATCTGAGTTCCCCAGGCAACTTTTTACTCTGAATGAAAGATTATTTTATTTAAAAATTATTTAGAGCATCGTAATGGTCTGCAATTAGCCATCCTTTGCCAAAAGAACAAAATTAAAACTCTTTAGCATGGCTGTGGCTGGTGTGGTTAGGTGGTTAGAGTGTGAGCCCACACACCAAAGGGTCTCAGGTTCGATTTCCTGTCAAAGGCATGTACCTGGGTTGTGGTTGGCTCACACCCCACCCCCTACCCTCTGCCCCCCACCTACACCTGCAGGAGGCAACCAGTTGATGTGTCTCACACAAGGTATCTCAGTCACACGAAGTATCTCAGTCTCTTTCTCTCTCTCTCCATCCTCCCCTCCCTTCTACTCTCTCTGAGAAACAATGGAAAAATATCCTCAGGTGAGGATTTAAAACACACACACACACACACACACACACACACACACACACACACACCAAAAAAACAACAACCCACCAAACATCCCACTAAAGCTATTTAGCAAGGATTTCAAGGTGCTCCATTTTCTGACTTCACTTTAGCTTTCTAACCTCACTTTCCAGTACCTCTATCACCCATGTTCTATTAAGCCACAACCCTATAATTTCCTTTTCTCACTTACACCCTGCTTTTATGCTGTTTCCTCCAGTTTAGAATTTCCATTTTAGGAAACCTCCTTCAAGGTCCAATTCAAATATCGCCTTCTCAATAATAAATAGCTCCATTGATTCTTCATCAAGATAAGTGGTCCATATTCTACCTTGCAAATTCTCAACTAGTTTCTACATTCCTGAAGGACAGTGGCTATGGAGTATTCACCTTCAACTCTCCATCACTTATTGGGTCTTAAGTACATTAGGCATTCAACGGACATATGTAAAACTGAACTGCACCAATAAGACCCCTTTAAGACTTTTAATTTCAAAGAAGAATTAGAAGCATATAGAAATTAAAGCTATATAGTGAAAATGTATAACCAATAAATGATTAGTTGTATATATCCTCTTAAATGAAAATGGAGAAAGAAATTTTAAAAATACAATATTAGGCTTTATGTTTAAACAAAAATATTGTTTAGCCGAAACCGGTTTGGCTCAGTGGATAGAGCGTCTTGTTTAGTGCTCTCTCTGATGGCTTTGAAGCAGCAACTTAAGAATGTGGAATAATAACACCACAAAGAAGTAAACACAGAATCAGCTTATCTGCTCCCTGTATGCACCTCCTGCAAATAACCAGAGCAGAAATTTTTCATTGAGTTCATTTGGAAATAATCATATTTGCAAAAAATTTGGCCTATGAAAATTCTTATAAACAGACAAAACGGATCCTACAATTTTGGTGATAATAACCCCTGTCACAATTTCAGTTTACACTTTTGTTTTCTAAGTAAACCACCTACTTTATGTATAAACAATTTTAAATATTAGCTAATAATTGAGAAACAATGTAGGATAAGATCTTTTTGTCTTCTAATTAATCTATAGTTTTTAAAAAATGACTGGGAACATAAGAGGTTAAATTCTTGTATTTCTAAACAGAGTTATTCTGAGTATCCTGAAGGCATTTAATTCCAAAACAGGAAGCCACAGAGAGGAACACTTGGTTACACTAATGTTATGCAGATCTTTTGGAACATATTTTCCTAAACACTTGCTGAAAGAACCCTTTCTATACTGCACGCTATCGCATGAAGTTGGAGAAGGGTCCCACGGATACTACAGTGAATTTACTGCTCAAATTGCCCTTTATCACTTCTCTACTTCCCTCCACTTCTCTCACTTTAAATGGTCCTCTGCTTCCTCATAGAAAAAATGGTAAGAAAATCAGGATGGGGTCAGGGAATGTTTATTCACACACTATAGTTCAGTTGTTTTTGTATATGTATGTGCACAAGAGCAGTGATTCGTCTTATGGCAATTAATTCTTTAATGGTTCAGAACTGATACCATAGAAAGATTAACTCAAGACCAGCAAAGGCATCACTGTTAAAAGATCAGTGTCCTTTCTCATAAATTCAGGTTTTCTATGTTTTTAACGGTACTATAAAATCTCTTTAATCTAAAACATGTTAAATGAGCTCTCACCCTTGTCGCTAAAACAAAGAACAATAGTAACCCACAGACACATGGAAAGAGCCATGGATTCATACACCAGTAAGTAAGTGGTGTGGATGCTGGAGTGGCATTACTGAGCAGATCACTTAACACAGTCGCCACTCTCTCAACCTCTTGAGTAAGGTTCGGACTACTAGAGATCAGTAAGGTGTTACCTATGATTCTGTGACTAAACAGGTGAGCTGGACTCCTAGTTCCACTTTAAAATACAGGTGTTAAGGCAGAGAAAAAAAACACATCAAGTTGAGTGTGTTTTTCATATGCCATTTGATTTCATATACATTTCAATGCCATGTTTAAAAATAGCTTTTTTCAGTTTCTGCCTTAGTTTATATTCAGTTATGTTTTAAAGAAAGTAAATGATCACTGAGCAATTATCCTTCTGTGCTGGAAATTAAGGTTTCATGCACATTCTTGATTATCCATAAAAATGAAGTGCAGTAATTTTAAAAGCACTCGTCTAGTTGGAAGAAGCCAAATAAGAAAAATAGTCAATATATTTGGATCTGCTTATGGTTACTTTCAAAGAATTTATGAAAATATTTATTCCATTCTTAACATTTAGGCACTAAGAATTTGGTTGAAATCAGCTATGAGAATGTCAAAATAGTATTTTTAATCTATTCTGCAGAGCTTGGAAATTATTTTTCCTTAAGAAATCTCCATATGAACAAGAACAAGGGTTTAGCCACTACAATGTGCTACTACTGGCATTCTCATGCTAGGATTGGAGACTAGTACTCCACCCACCCCTCATCCCCCTACCCCTACCCCCCCTCCCGCCACACACACACACCACACACACACACACACACACACACACACACACACACACACTGGGACTGCTGAGATGAGAGACTGGTTGGTGAGTGGATGCCTCCCCATTAGGGCCATAAGACAATGACAGCCAGGCACAGGGGAGGAGACAGAAGGTCAGAGCACAGAGAGATAGTCCCAGCTCACCCTGACTTTGTAATCCAGTACATGGCCACCTCTAAAATGCTGAGCTGCTGACTTTTGAGCAGGGCTGTCAAATCATTAGATTTGTTTTTGGAATTTCAGCTCATGAATATGTCCTCTAATGTTCAGAGGGCATCCTCATTGAAATGTGCAATCACATGTATGACTATAGCAAAGAAATCCTCACATCCCCAAAGATTTAACAGCGATTCTTCATCCTATAGCAATTCATTTCACTTTATATTATTGAATGCTCTATTCTGAAATGATGCAGGGTTATAGAACTGTATATTAACTGGTAGTTAAACAATATTTAAAACTGACATTTTAAAATGTGGAGGAAGAATATTCAGAATGTTATTCATTTTCATTTAACATTAGAGGCCCGGTGCACGAATTTGTGCTACCAGTGGGGTCCCTCGAACTGGCCTGTGGGATCAGGACAAAACTGGCTCTCTGACATCCCCCGAGGGGTTCCAGATTGCAAGAGGGCACAGGCCAGGTCAAGGGACCCCACCAGTGTACAATCAGGGCCGGAGAGGGATGCGGGAGGCTGGCCAGCCAGGGAGGGACGGCAGGAGGGCTCCAGGGTGTGTCCAGCTCATCTTGCTCAATCCCAATCGGCCAAACCCCAGCAGCAAGCTAACCTACCGGTTGGAGCATCTACCCCCTGGTGGTCAGTGCACATCATAGTGACTGGTTGACTGGTCGTCTGTCTGCTCCTGGTGGTCAGTGCACATCATAGCGAGCGGTTGAGCAGCCTTAGCATATCATTAGCATATTATGCTTTGATTGGTTGAACAGACGACCGGATGACCAGACACTTAGCTTATTAGGTTTTTATTACATAGGATAATATATACCCAATGATGAATGAACATGGGAAACTTACAATGTTGTTTGTGGCAAAATGGAAACAGTAATAGTCAATAAAAGTTATGCTTCTTGCACTCCTTATAGTAATCTGTTTACCCTATTAGCCAAAAGCAGTGCAGTGAATTACTGAACAATTTATGAACATTTCTGTAGAGAAAATTTCATTTTTTAATGAAATTACTGAACATTTTCAATAGACAAAAATATCAAGGAAGGCCATTCATCAGACTCCAGCTGTGCTGATATCATTTTGTGCCAGTGTGTGACATTGAGCACTGACATTATTAGGTATTCATCATAACAACTCAGTCCTTTGTAGACTATGACACAGTATAACCTGAACAAATCAACTCATTTATATCACATTTATTTCAAAACACTTATAATCAATAAACACTAGACATTTTGAAACAAAAATACAGTTAAATGAATATAACTTTATATGCTAGATGTTTTCCCCCTAGAAAATAATAACAAAATATTTCATCTATGATGACTCAATGTAATCTCATAGAACATAAATGATAAAGTGTAAGTTCTGTCTCCCTTTAGGCCAGCATGTTTCTAAAAGTATACTTTATAAGACCCTTGATTAAAAATTAATTTAATAAAATAATGTTGTTAAGAAAACAAACTAATAGTTTTAAATTGTTAAATGTATTTTATTTATTGCCTTCAGTTAATTCCAACATGGCAGCCAAAACTAGTACAGGATCTGGTTAGTTAACATTACTATTTAGTTTGGCTGTAAAATCATATGTTGAGTATTATACATAAAACTAGTGACCCAGTGCATAGATTCATGCACATTGAAAGGAAATTAATTAGAAGGTGGCTGGCAGGGCGGGACTGGGCGAGATTGGCAGGACACGCCCTGGAGCCAACCTCCCGTGGTCCCTCCCCAGCCTGCTGCACCGAGGCTGGAAGGGCATCTGCGTAGAGTGGGGTCCCTCTGGCAGGTGGAGTCCCTCAGCCTGGCCTGTAGGGATCAGGCAGAAACCGGCTCTCCGACATCCCCCGAGCGGTTCCGGAGTGTCAAAGGGCACTCTGCAAAGTTGCTGTTGTACAGGATGTGGAACCCAAACGTAATTGTGCAGTAAACCAGATTCGGGGCCCACAGTGCTCCACCAACAATGTAACCCACGCCCAAAGGGGGAGTCATGCGGCTCCACGAGGAATTGGGCTCCCTCCTCTCTGGTTCCAGGGTGCATCATCCCAGAACCACTGCTGCCAACTCACCACAGCTCAGCAGTAAACCAGATTTGGGGCCAACAATGCCCCAGCAACAACATAACCCATGGCTGAAGGTGGAATCGCACAGCCCTGTGAGGAATTGGGCTCCCTCCTCTCGGGTTCCGGGGTACGTCACCCAATAACCATGGCTGCCAAGTCACTGCAGTTAGGCAGAGCCTGCATTGAGCGTCTGCCCCCTGGTGGTCAGTATGCATCATACCTATTGGCTAGTCAGATGGTTGGATGGTTGGACAGTCACTTAGCCTTATATATATAGATGAGGTTACTTGCATTTAATTTTTATTAATTGCACAAAGTTTAATCCAAACCTGATAGAAAACATTTTAGCCTTACCTACAAATTGGCAGTATATTTTGAAGAGAGGAAATGAGAAAATTTCAATACAGAAATAATCTATTTCACCTTGTAGACAGAGAACAGGCTCTTTCAACACAATTAGGCAAGTGGGAGTGTAATTATTATAATCAGCTAGGAAGATTAGTAAAATCTACTAAAGATGAACATATATACCAAATGGCCCATCAATTCCACTTCCAGGTATAACCCAACAGAAATATGCCCAAATATTCACCAACAGAGATATATAAAAATATTCATAGCAGCAGCCTTTATAATAGCCCAAAATGGAAAGAACCCAAATTCTCATCATTCTGAAGAACACATAAACAAATGTGGAATATTCACATGACAGAACTGTATACAAGCAGAATGAACAAACAACTACATGCAACTTAGATGAATTTTACAAACATAATTAAAGAAGACAGACAAAAAAGATATATAGTGTATTATATCTATATATATGAAAGCCAAGCAACCAGAACAACAGAACGAAACAACCAGAATGACCGGTCGCTATGATGCGCACTGCGGTGGCCAACTGGCCTGATGGGGTCCCAACTGCCCCTCCCCCCCAAAAGCCCACAGCCCCGCCCCCAATCGTGCCCTCCTCCCCCGACACTGTGCCAGCCCAGCCCAATTGTCCCCCATTGGGGTGGGCTGGCCAGACCCCACCCATGTAGGAATTTGTGCACCAGGCTTCTAGTATATTTATATAGAGTCAAGAAAAGAGAGGCAAAATGAATCTAAGTGTTAGAAGTCAAATCAGTGCTAACCACTAAGGAGCAGGTGGCAACTGAAAGTGTCAGGAGGAGGCCCTGGGGTGCTGGTAGTGATCTTTCTTCACCTTGGCATTGGATACACGAGTGTGATGGATTTGTGAACACTCAATGAGCTTTTTTTAAAAAAAGACTAGACAGAAGCAATGGGAGAACCACTGACGCCCACCCCAGGCATACCTATACCTGTAGGAGGAGGGAGACAAGAGGTAAGCAGGACAAAGGATGGAAGCTGAGGAATGGGCCTATTAACAAGACACAGATATGTGGCAGAAAAAGAAGAGAAGGAGACAGGCAGGTTTATGTAAGAGTGAGTCCCAACCCTACAAGCACAACATGGAGCAGCTAAACTGAGAGGCCTGTGAATCAGGGCTGGGAGGAGGGGCTCAACGGGGTCCACGTTATACCAGGAGCTCCTTTTAGAATGCAAGGGAGTCACAATTGTGGATATCTACATGCCGGGTACTGTGATAAAAACTTTAAAGAGAAATTATTTTTTCCACTTTACTAGACCAAAAATGAAAAAAAAGCTCAGAAGATTTTTATTGCATTTAACTTAACTGCTATAATTCTTAGATAATAGGTATCAATGTTGCTGTCTGAAGAAAAAGAACCCGAAGCCTAGATGAGTGATTTGTGCAGTTTTAGATATTACAAGTGGTGAAAGACATTTGGTCCTTTCTTTCTTGGGGAGGAGTTGGCAAGAAAGAAGAAAAGAGACCATGGTAATTAATCCTTCTTTTTTTATTAATCCTTTCCCTGCAAAATAAATTATAATCTTTAGAAAGCATAGCTCAATTTAGTTCAGCACAGTGCATATCACATTAGTTAAGGATTTTATGAGGATCAAGTTAGAATTCGTCAAACTAAAAGTTTTCAAATTGGGTGTGAAATAAGGCCTAGATGCCAAGGCAGAGGAGAACCAAACAGCTGGGATCCAAGGAGTTGCTTCCACAAAGCAGAGCTGAGCTGTCCAAGGTCTGATAGGCATCAGGTAAGGGCAGTGGCTACATACTGGTGGAAAGAATGGTCTCCCAGAGACACCCCCAACCCAGTTTTTGTTTTGTTGGGGTTTTTTTTTGCCTTGCACCATAAGAACTCTAGGTTAAAGCAAAAATGCTTTCCAGAATTGCTCTCAGTGGGTAACTAAAACAAGGTATATAATCAAAAATATGCCTTGAAAACGTATAGGTTGTGTGTGATCTATATTTTTGCATGTTGTAAAATTCATTACGTCTCTAAAAGTGTACAATCCAACACTGTTTACCATTGTATTCTTACTGACATTTGGTTTTCCGATTTGGAAGCTTGAGAACAAAGTTTCTTTTTATATGACATTTTTCTAATTTGGCAAGCAATGGATTTTCTCCTGTCTCTAAAGCAGTGGGTATGCAATAACTATTGTGTCTAACTTCTTATTATCTATGTCAGCAAGAATGAAATAGGCCAGAAGTACTGGAGTGTTTTCAGTCAACTTCCTATAGACTTACGGTGCAGGCAGAGTATTACAAAACTCATAACTTTAGTGTTAGGTCTCTTAGTTATAGAATTATGCATACAAATCCAAAATACACAGCACATCAACATCTTAATATTTTCTAAAGAAACTCGCATAATTCAAATGCCAAAGTAAAATAAAAAATCCACCACAAATAAAACTTAAGCTATGTATTTCATGTACCACAAATATTAAAATACGTATCTTATAGCTACATTGAGTGAAATTTGGGTCAATCAATTGATCAATACTTCCTGTAGCAGGTTAATCGATAACTAAATTCATAGGGCCAGAATCTTCATGTATCAGAAATATTACTAAATGTGTAAAGTCATTATGCATTCACAGAATCCTATTTCACTAGTACCTTCCACCAAAGGAATATGCTGGCTTCTGAATAACATAAAAACAAGATTGTGTACTAAGTATTCACTTTGAGGAACATTTGTCATTATTGACATGTAGCTGGTAGATGTCTAATTTTATTAAAATCTCTTACAAGAAAAGTTAGTCAAATTAAAACTCAGCATGGCCTATGCACACATATATTGAAATAGTCAGCACACAGTAGTGAAAGAAACTGTACACATCAGGTTTCCCCCTAAAGTTCCCCTGATAGGCAATTGCCTAGTTGTTTTTGAATGTTCAATGACAATGACATCAGTACCTCTAAAATAGCCCATTTAGTTTAAGGCAGATAAAGCCATCAAGAAATTCTCCTCTATACCAGTATTTAGTAAAATTTGCCTCTTTTAAAAACTACTTACTGGTTCTATTCTGCGTCCATAGCAGCCAGGTGTGGCCATGAAACTAAATTGTGGCCAAAAAAAAAGTAAGTGAAAGTGTTTGTGGAAATTCTGGGAAGGTTTCTTACAAGGGCGAAAGTGTCCCCTTTCCCCACACCATCCTGACCCTTCTTCCTGCTGTCTGGAATTAGGGGTGTGATTGCAGGAGCTCCAGCAGCTTAAAATGAGGTGATCTTTTTGCTGTTGTTAATCCTCACCCGAGGATATTTTTCCATTGATTTTTTTTCTTTTATTTTCTTTTTTTTAGAGAAAGTGAAAGAGAGAGGGAAAGACAGAGAGAAACATTGATGTGATAGAAACACATGGATTGGTTGCCTCCTGCACATGTCCCAACCAGGGCCTGGGTCAGGAATTAGCCTGCAACCAAGGTATGTGCCTTTGACTGGAATCAAACCAGGACCCTTTGGTCTGCCGGCCAACACCCTATCCACTGAGCCAAACCGTCTAGGGCAGCAGTTCTCAACCTGTGGGTAGCGACCCCTTTGGGGGTCAAACGACCCTTTCACAGGGGTCGCCTAAATACATCCTGCATATCAGGTATTTACATTACAATTCATAACAGTAGCAAAATTGCAGTTATGAAGTAGCAACAAAAATAATTTTATGGTTGGGGGTCACAAAACATGAGGAACTGTATTAAAGGGTCGCAGCATTAGGAAGGTTGAGAACCACTGGTCTAGAGCAACATGAGGTGTTCTTGAACATGGAAATAATCATTCATTGAAGATATCAAAGTTGGAGTTCTCAGTGACTTTAGGGAGCTGCCTCTCTAGCCCTGGATTAACCATCTCCAGACTTAATTTTCACAAGAGAATAACCCTACGTGTGTACTCTTGTTACCCATTACTTAGTGAGAAACAGCAATCCTCAATATTAAGATTTGTACTGTGGTTACACGCAGTCAAAAAAATCTAGTTTACTTTTTGTTTTCCACTGGAAGAGCTCTTAAACCAGGCTTTCCCTATCTTGTATATATTGTCTTTTTTTCCCTCTCTAATCTAAGTGTAAAGCTTAATTTTTCTCCCTATTACACTTTTTCTTAGTTAGTCTATTACTCCATACAATGGAAATAAACTTTGAAGCCCAATTTTGGTGTCCAACCTAATTAATTATCCTTCTTAGCATATATCTTCTCCTTATTTGGAAAGCAAGTATTCTGTATCCCTACCAGGTCCTTGGTGAAAACTTGACATGATGGAGGTGAAAAACAAAACCCCAGAGCCTTTTAGTGATCCACTGAAGACCTCTCTCTCAGTGGGCAGGAAGTATATGATCAGCACTCTAGGGATTCTAGTCCAACCAGCTCTGAGTCCCACAGAGTTGTTCCTTCTTTCAAGAACTCAGGGCTAAAGGCAGGGCAATAGGAGGCCCACAGGTGGCCCTAAATATTACTACCCAGAGAGAGCCTGAGAGCATGGGCCAACACTTCGTGCAGCTGGGTAAGTGTGCACAGAAAAGGTGGTGGGGGAAAGGAAGCATCAAAGCAATAGCACTCATTTACATGCAAATACTTAAGTAAAAGTAAATCCTCATCTCTTTAAAAAGAAAAAAAATCTATTACTACATTGAGTGTAGGGTGGAGACTCAACCTGTGATTGACAAAGCAGTGTAACTTCCATAACCGCCCCATTTGCATAGATATTGATTGCACTGGGCTTCTAAAGACTGATGATGTTGCTTTTCAGATTTGAAATGAGTGTCTTATATGTAAACCCTACAGAAAAACCAAGATAGCAAATGTCAAAGAAATTAAATATGCACATGTGAAAACATATTAAAGATTAGTGATAACTTATTAAATGCAATACTGTGCTAAGTTAATTTATGCAGAATAAGACTGACTTTGTGCTGATGGGATTATCTTGTTTGTGATTACAGTTATTAACTTTAAAGGAGCTACATCACTATTTTCTGAACAAGAGGTACAGTCCAACATACACAATGCATAACATTTGATTATTGACTGCATTGTCACTGTTAATTTGATGTAGGTTCAGTCACTGTAAATTAAGCGTTCTCTTTATCTATAAATATCATTCCATTGGTAAATAGAATATACAGAAATAACATTTAAACATATGCTTATAATTTTTGGTTACTAAACAAAGTAACTTATAGGACTTTATCAATTAATAATTACACTAAAATCTTTTAAATAAGTTACATCTTAACTGAAATTATTCAATATATAAATAATCATTGTTTTAAAAATAATTGTTACATTTTTTATCAATCTATGTACTTTCAAAATTTATTAAACTACCATGAAATAGAGGACAAACTGCATTCATTCTTTTCTTTGAGGACTTAAAGATGTGTTTTCTTTCCAATTAAATAACATATTCATGTTTGGTTGACAAATATTTAGATTTTTCTAGGTGTTTTTTTTCCCAACAAGTAATCTGAAAAAATAAAAATCTAGGTGAGGTTATAGTTTTAACTACTCTGATCACTTTTTCTTTTCATTTTTGGTGAGGAAGAAAAGATCTGCAAATTAGTACAGTTTTGTCTAGTTTTTGGTTCATGGTTCATGTCAGTTCCAGTCCCTACTGAAATATAAATTAAATTATTAAATTAACAATGTAATGCTGTTTTATTGCTCTTATAAGGTTCATTTTTCTATTTTACTTCAATGCTGTCAACAAGTCTATGTGTTGTGGGTGAGCTGGACAAAGGTCTATGCAATTAGGCCAGGCTGACTTGCTGGGGACCACTTAAATGAGAACTATCTATTCAGGACTTGTGAACTCATTGTTCTTACAGCTGACTAAGGCTGTTTCAATAAATCTAATTCAATTCTAAATGACCTGAAAAAGTTTCATCGGTCCTATTAGCTTTGTCTTTAAGTCAAAACAATTGTGAAAGTCTAGGAACAATGATCCCCCTTTATTTGCACAGTGTTGGTTAAAACTTACATTAACAAATAATTAAAAAGAACAAGCTGAGCTCAGTAAAAAAAAAATTAAGTTCATGATTACCATATATTCTATTTCTTTAGATATTAAAATACTAAACTTAAGGAAAGATTTACATGTTTCGGCCTGTCTCAAAATTAATTAATTAATCTAAATCAAAAGTATTCATACTCTTACCTGGACTTAGCTTTTAAAAGCCTGGGCTGAAATGTAACTTTTTTTTTTTTTACCATGTTGAATAAGACAGTCAAGGCCACAGCACAATCCAGGTTAAATGTCACAGTGGAAAATAAAATTTCCTTAGAGCAACATTCATCCTTTCCATATGGTAACTTTATTATTTTTTTGTTGCTGTTATTTTTATTAAGATGTCCATTCTCTTCCTTCTAGTACTCTAGCTCCAATACCAATTCTCTCCTTGGCCAACACCACTATGAAAAGGAGTTGGTAAACAATATCCCAATTTACAAGATTGCGTTGATTTTGTGAGCAATAGGAATAATAATAAAAAATAATAATTTCCTAAAGGAGATATATGCCCATTATTTTGCACCCTGTAATCTGGCATCTTCAATTATTAACATGGGAAATGACTGTAAATGTCTCTTAAGACTAAATGAAGAAAATGATTCATGCTTCTAGTTTGGGTTTAGTTTTTAAACATGGCTATCTTATTGCTGAGGTTGAAATTTTTGCAGCATGAATCTGTTGTAATTTCTCTCGAGACTTCTTTGGGCAAATATTATTCTGTAACTTAAGACGGTCCGAGACCTTTTAATAAACCTTTTTACATAATTTAAGCAATTGTGAAAAAGACTTTCTAAATACTTTGATATTTTATTACTGAATCATCATAGCTCTGTGACCTTTGATCTTTATTCAGGAATGTTTGGGTTTGGCAAAAAGAAGGTATTTTTAAATTTTAATACCAATATTTGTAGAGATAAAGGTCATTAGTGTCCATAATAACAATAATAATACTTTGTATTTACCTAGTATTCTTCATCAAGAAAGAAAATTCCTTCTTTAACAAAAATAATGTCAAAATTCTGTGTTATAAAACACATAAGTTTAAGATATTTTAGTTATAACTAGCATGGGATATATGGCAGGCATAATTTTGCAGGGGATTTACTTGTGCTAAATTTAAAAATAGAATGTATTATTTCTTCAAAAAGCTTACACAACTACTAAGTAAGTGGAGCTAATTTACCTTAACCTTGAGGTCACTCAGAAGATATTTCTTTGTGGGTAATTCATAAGTATCCCTTGTAAGCATTTCTTTGTGGGTAGTTTAAGAAAAATGTGTATATATGTACTATATGTATTATGATCCTATATAATAAAGAGGTAATATGCAAATTGACCATCACACCCTTGCACAAGATGGCTGCCCCCATGTGGTCACAAGATGGCCACGCCCAAGCCATCACAAGATGGCCAGCAGGGGAGGGCAGTTGTGAGCGATCAGGCCAGCAGGGGAGGGCAGTTGTGAGCAATCAGGCCAGCAGGGGAGGGCAGTTAGGGGCGACCAGGCCAGCATGGGAGGGCAGTTGGGGGTGACCAGGCTGGCAGGGGAGGGAGGGAAGTTGTGGGGGGACCAGGCTAGCAGGAGAGGGCAGTTAGGGTGTGACTGGGCCAGCAGGGGAGGGCAGTTGGGGGTGACTGGGCCGGCAGGGGAGGGCAGTTGGGGGCAACCAGGCCAGCAGGGGAGGGCAGTTGGGGGTGACCAGGCCTGCAGGGGAGGGCAGTTGGGGCAATTGGGCTGGCAGGGGAGCAGTTAGGGTGTGATCAGGCTGGCAGGCAGAAGCAGTTAGGGGCAATCAAGAAGGCAGGCAGGCGAGCGGTTGGGATCCAGCAGTCCTGGATTGTGAGAGGATATCCGACTGCCTGTTTAGGCCCGATCTCTGTGGAACATCCCCCGAGGGGTCCCAGATTGGAGATGGTGCAGGCTGGTCTGAGGGACAACACCCCCCCCTCCAAGTGCATGAATTTTGTGCACCAGGCCTCTACTGTATTATAAAATATATAATACGAACATGAAAGATAGCAATTAAAAGACAGAAGATATTATTTGATCAGGTGATTTTACAGAAAAAAATGGGGCAGTGGGATGTGGCAGAGCACAATATGAAAATATACGGAATTAACCTACATAATGTGTTCACAGAAATTTTCACCTTCGGATGAAATGTTTTGTTACCAGGCTAGCTCACACTTCTCATTAGGATGCTAACATCAGCAAACAAACTTGGTAATATTTTGGATAGATAGGCCCCATTACAAGCTCTCAAAACTTCAATAACATAGCCAGTCTAGATAGCCCACGACCTGTGCACCCCTCCTCCTCAATGCCTTGCAGCCTGGAACAAGCATTCATCAAAGAAACACAATAATGGAAGGTAAAGCCAAAGAGCTAGAGGGCGGCAAGAAATTGCAGAGCAGTGTTGATATCACAAACTGGAAAAGATTGTGAGGCACCAAAACAGAAATATTCTAAGAAGGGGAGGTTTCATTTTGAGCTAACTTTGGATTTAAGTCATTCCACAGGAAACCTATCTAAAAGATAAAATAGGTTTCCCAGCGGATGTAGCTCAGTGGTTGAGTGTCGACCTCTGAACCAGGAGGTCACAGTTCAATTCCTGGTTGAATTGCCCATGCCCAAATTTCAGGCTCAACCCCTAGTAGGGGACATGCAGGAGGCAGCCAATCAATGATTCTCTCTCATCATTGATGTTTCTCTCTCTCCCTCTCCCTTCCTCTCTGAAATCAATAAGAAAAAAAAATGTTTTTAAAAAGATATAATAGGTTACAAGATTTAAGTTGTTCTAAAATAAGTATGAAGTTAGACATAAGAGCTAACTTTTAAGTTGCTCTACTAATAGCAAAAAAAAAAAGGCTGAAATTGACATCTGCAAAAATGTTAAACTCAAATCACCTGACAAAATAGACAAATCTTAGAAATACATGTGTGAGCGCACCTGCTTTTCTCCCAGCGGTGCATAAAAATATTCCAAACCCAGACAGACTGCGGAACTGATGCTATATCATTCTTTATTTGACTCTAAAATGATACCCACATGATAGTGGATGTGCCAGTGTTTTCATCTGAGATTAGTAATATCTTTGGTAATAAATCCTAGTTCCTATTTTATAATATTAGTGGCAAGAAACTATATTTAAGGCAAAGGAAGGAACCTGATAGACTGTTGGGCTCTGCAAAGTCTCAAGAGTTGGGCTGTCATAAGGGTGCACAAGGGTAAAAAAATGTTTTTATTTGAAAGGTTCAAGATCATTAATGCCTATTAACTTTCCTACGAAAGTTATACACCTTGTTTTAAGAAACACAGGTCCCTCTTATTCATCAGAGCGAGCCTATCTCTAGGAATGAAGAAGTGGTCAGAAATTGAGAGAAGACTGAGAATCTCAGGAGGAAGGGCACCGAGTCCCTTGCCTGACTTCTTCAGCAGCAGCCATCTAAGGCTTTGCACCTCCTACCTAAAGCCACCTCCCCAGCCAGAGGAACCACGTAGGAGCCATGGTGGCTGGAACCCACTGAGGGAAGGGAAGATGAGGAAATACTGGCGGCAAGTACAGACACCATTTCTGGTTAAAATGAAATGAAACAAAATATTCTGTGATTCTCTTCACACTTTAGACAAAAATTGAGCTTAACTGAAATTAAAGATGGCAGCTCTCACACAGAGATAATTAGTATTTGCTAATTGCACCCCGATAATAATAAACTCATCCCATCATCCAAGTAGGTTTTATGCCTGATAAAAACTATTCTTATCCCTTACTTTACTAAAAAAAAAAAATAATTTTAAATAATAAACTACTCTTTGTTGAGGATTTATATTACCTGTGACAAATATAATAATTGTATGATATATTGCAATTTCAAAATACTTTAAAAATGATTAAAAGCAAAGATGTTCGAAAATTTGCCCAAGATCACCCCTCGCATAAAGGAAAGAGTCAGAATTCAAACTGGTGTCCTGCTTTTTTCTACCACACAGACCTCCCAGCTGACAAATCACAGGTTTCATCTCCATCTTTCAACCTAGCTTCTCAGAACCATCTATGGCTTCCCTGTGAGGGTTTCCTTTCTGGTTTGTTTGTTTCTGACTGTAAAAGCTGAACATGCTCATTATTTTGAAAAATTTTAAATGTAAGAACAAAACCTGGAAAATAAAACTCAGCAGTAATTCTACCTTCTGGAGAAAATAGTGCATGTGTTTGTGTGACTATTTCCCATGGTATCATCTATATATTTATTAGTTTATAACTTGCCTTTTCACTTAATGTGTTGAAGACATCTTTTTGTGTCAGTATATATCTACCACATTGTTTATAACAGAATAGTGGTATCTGAAGTGTATATACATATATTTAACAATTGAGGAAATAATTGCCAAAAAATTTGAAAAAATAATTATTGTAGAATTTAAAAATAAAAAATAATTACATATACACAAAGATTAACTATTTGACCAAAAAATTGACATTCATGTATTTCCCGTTTTTTATCAAAAATTCTACAATAGATTTTTTTTACAAACTCATGGAATTATTTGTTAGGATAAATTTATAGATTTGGAATTACTAAAACCGTAACTTTTTTAAATTTTCAGAAATATTACCATTTTGAATTCCAGAAAGACTGTGACAATTTACATTCTCATCTACATGTATTAGTACCCATTCTGCCACCCGAGCATATATCATTTGTTTTATTCTTTGACAATATGGTAAGTGAAAAATGGTATCTCTTAGTCATTTCAATTAGTATCTCTCTTATTAGCATTGAGACAGAAAATCTTTTCATGTTTTTACTGGTCATTTTAATTTCTTCTTTTACCAACTGCCTACTAACAAAAGAAAAAAATAAATACAGATAAACAAAACTACCTTTTCCCATTTTCCTATTGGGATGTTTACTTTTCTTATTGATTTATAAGACCTACTTATATAATGGAGCTACTAATCCATTGTAGGGTACAAATAATTACAAATACTTTTTTTCTAGTTTGTCATTTGTCTTCCAACTTTGTTTACAGGGGGTTTATAGTATTTTTATTTATTTTAATATAGTAAAAAATAAATATCCCTTGCCATCTAAAGTATTAGGCTTCTGAAAAACTACTTCTAGTCAAGAGAAAGTAACAGTGAAGAGATTTATTTTACCAACTGAAACAACTAAAAAACTGGACAAAATATGTGAAAAATGATTTTTTAAGACATTGAACATCAAGAAGCAAAAGATAGTGATTCCTGGGATATAGAAAAGAAACAAAATAAGCCCTAAGACTGTCCTAGCTTATTGCCTAGGAGAGCTTTTCAGGCCACAGTTCAGAGAAGCATGACATAGACCAAACCCATTAGGTTTCCAGAGTTGATGGAACTGGGAATCCAGGGAGGCCAAGACAGTAAAGAGTTTACAGAACAAAGGATTACAGGAGGGAGAGCCACACAGAAAAAGAAGTCCCTCACATCTTCAGCTGCGTGTGGATTAGCTCATACGTTTGAGAAAAAAACTCAGGTCAAGAAAAGAACCATCCAAAAGAATTTGAGGAAACAATAGCTGACAACTTGAATAGGGCTGATAATAGTTTGGATTGCTACCAGTCATAATTCATGGGGCATTGGATAAAGTCCTCAGAGGATATTTACCTCATTAATGGGGCAAAATTAGCCCTAATCAAAAGGCTGCTCTGGTCCTACCTAATAAAGCTTATCAGTAAGACTTGAAAAAAATAATGTTTCCAGATAACCTAGCTCAGAATCATAGAACAAAATTCATTATATTAATAGGAATACAAAACTATCCAACACCCAATATGGTAAAATCCACCAATGTCTGGCATCTAATAAAACTTTTTAAAAACATATTTTTATTGATTTCAGAGAGGAAGGGAGAGGAAAAGAGAGAAACATCAACGATGAGAGAGAATCATTGATCGGCTGCCTCCTGCATGTCCCCTACTGGGGACTCAGCCTGCAACCCGGGCATGTGCCTTGACCAGAATTGATCGTGGGACCCTTCAGTCCACAGGCTGAATATAACTTTTTTTTAAGGCATGCAAAGTAGCAGAAAAATATAAGTCACAATGCATTGAAAAAATCAATGAATTGAAACTGACCCAGAAATGACACCAATGATAGAATTCATTGATAAACACTGTAAAACAGTTATTATAAAGGTATTCCATATGCTCAAGAAGACCAGGACTCAGCATTATTTTTTTTCTGTAAAGGGCCAGATAGTACATAATTTAGGTTTTCCAGATCATACAATCTCTGTAACAACTGACGTACTCAACCCAGCCATTATAATACAAAAAGCAGCCATAAACAGTGTGTTAACAAATAGGATCTGGCTGTGTTCCAAAACAACTTATTTACAATACAAATCTAGTGGCCCAGATTTGGCTCCTAGGCCAGCATTTTTCATTCTGTGAGACAGAGGAAAGGTTGAACATGTTAAGTAGAGTCACTGAAGATATTAAGAAAGGACCCAAATGAAACTTCTAAAGATGAAAACTATAAAGTCTGAGAAAGATTAAACATTGCAGAAGAAAAAACTGGTAAACCTGAAGACATAGCAATCAACTATCCAAAATGGAATAGAGAAAAGAAAGACTAAATAAAGAAATGAACAGACATCAGTGAGCTGTGGGGGTACTTCAAGCAGCCTAATATAAGTTCCCAAAAGAGAGGAAGACAAATATTTAGAAGTTTATAAACCCATATATACAAGAAGCTCAATATACCCCAAGAACAAGGAGCCCGAAGAAAACTACATGATAATCCAAAAGAAAACTACATCATAATCCAGTTGCTTAAAGCCAGTGGTTAATCTATTTCATTTGTGAGTTAGGATAATGCAAATATGGTTGACAAATTCAGAGATGGAGGTTGCCAGGTGATCCAAATCTATTTAGATATTAAATTTCAAACAGTGAATAACAAAGGCTCAGAGAATAGGGATTTACCTAATACTTTTTCCGAATCTACTTGGTTCCTGTTTTCAGGCAGAGTATCTAGACAGCAAGAGATACTGAGGAAGAGCATTATGATACTGCTTTCCAGTGAATCGTCTCACTATGCCTGTGTCCCTCTGCAATGTGATATCACTGCTTGAGAAACGGAGTCTATTTATTTACCCCCTTATATCTGGTTGAACTTGCAATTTATTTTGATCAATAAAATGCAGTAGAAATGAGTATGAGCTCTGGCGCCTAGGCTTCCAAAAGCCTTTTGGGTTTTGCCTTCACTCTCTCAGGACCCAGCCACCATGTAAATTAAAGAAACAGGCTAAACAACTGAATAAGACCCAACAGGGAGGGAGAGGTCACAGGCTCATAGACCCCTCAGCTCTGGCCAATTCATCAGCTAAAAGCAGCCTCACAGATGAGTCCAGATGAGACCCAAGGAAGTACTGCTTAACCAATGTAAAAACTCTTAAGAAATAATAAGTCACTGTTGTTTTAAACCACTAAGTTTTGAGACAGTGTTTTACATACCAATACATATGAGATACATACTTTTTTTATTATTAGTGTTTTGTGTAGAAAGACCTTGCCACTTCATATTTTTAAAATATAAACCTATATTTCTTTCTAATGCTTCTATACTTGAATTTGCACATTTAGTAGTTTGTTTTGGCATACCAGTAAAATATGAAAATGGTATCAAATCTTGTTTTTCCAAATAGTTATCTGGTTATCCAAATAACATTTAATAAATAACCACCCATTGCTCTGGATGCTACTTTTACTGTATTCTAAATTTTGAGGACATTCTAATGGGACAAATCCAAAAAAAATGTTCAAATCCACTTTCAAATACAGAAGCTATTAAACCAAATGAGTAGTGCTTTTATAAAAATTCCATATTTCCATGTTACGTATGTATTTGCATTCTTTATTACAAATTACTTTTTACATTTCAAGAAGAAAATCAGAAACATGTGTTTTCCAACATTTTGTCATGGAAATAGTCTTATTCAGAATGCTTTTTAGTATTATATTCACTGTAATATGATTTTACTGGTACTAATTAACCCTGGTCTTGTAATGTGGTTTCTACAGCTCCCTGACTGTGTATTAACCAAATGACCTTAAGTCAGCACTAATCCAACTGAAAACTGAGAAGCTGAGAAGGCTTCACTGCAATCTAATAAATATGAGTTAAAATTCAAGTCAATTTTTTCCACTTTACAGAAATATGGGGGAAAATAGATCTCACTAAATTCCAGGTAGAGCATTGTCAACATGCAGTCTCCTGGGAGTTTCTCAGTCCCATAACGTGAAATCTGGGAGTAAGGAGACATTTTATGGAAATTATTATAATAACAAGATTAAATCATATGTTCCTACCAACAAAGCATGCTAACAATGTTAAAGGAAAAAGCCAACTCCTAAATTCAAGTCAAAGTTATAAGGTTATCCATCCGAGTGACATTTAATAAATAACTATCCATTGTTCTGAATGCTACTTTTACTCAAATGATCACTCTTGAGTTGCCTCCTTTTAGCTCTACTCCACTGTCAAATTTTCTCTTATGACTGTCATGGAAGCCTTTGAATTTGAGGAAGGAAAAAAAAAAAAAACTTAAAAAGGCAGAAAGAGCAAAAAAAAACTCCAAAACAAAACAAAACAAAACACACACCTGACTTCTAAATGGAACCTCTAGAAAGAACAGCCTGTCCACACAATATCCTACACTGATAGAACTGCTCCACTGGATTTGGTAGGTCATGTAATCTGAAATCACATCAATTAGAGATTCATTTCAATCCATGTTTTCTCTTTCCAAAATATACAAAAATCTCTAGATGTTCAAGAGCTTATTGAACTTCACATCTGTGTTAATTTGTTCTTTCATTGGATTTTTCTAATAGATTGTTTAAATCACCTGCACTGAAAAAGTGCCTAATTACATTTAAAAACACCTTCATTCTCCTGGTTACTGGCTTTGAAATCTAAAATAATTTTTTAATTAAACTTTTAATCTTGAGATAATTATAGACACACATGTAAGATACACATGTTTGTAAGATCTACAGAAAGCACATCCTTTCCCCCATGGTTACATCTTATGAAACTATAGTGCAAAATTAAAACAAAGATATTGACATTGATACAATCAAGGTACAGAGCATTCCCATCATCACAAAGATCCCATTTATAGACACCCCCTCCCTCTCCTTAACCCTGGCAACAAGTAATCTCTTTTCTAATCTATACTTTTATCACTAAGAATTTTACATAAATGAAATCATGTATTACATAACCTTTTGGGACTGGCTTTATTCACTCAGCACAGTTCTCTGGTGATTCATCCAGGTTGTTGTATATATCATCACTTTTATTTTTATTGCTGAATAGCATTCCATAGCACAGATGTACCATAATTTGTTTAGCCATTCATTCATTGAAGGATATCTGGTTTGTTTCCAGTTTGGGATTATTATAAATAAAACTTCTGCAAAATTTTGTATATAGGTCTTTGTATGAGCATACATTTTCATTTCTCTGAGATAAATACCGGAGTGTAATTTCTGGGTCATATGGTCGCTGCATGTTTAGTTTTTTAAAAAAACTGACAATTTTATTCCAGAGTGGTTATATCATTATACCAGACAGGAACATATGAGTGATTCCATTTCTCTAATTCCTTGCCCGTATTTGGTATTAAAACTGATTTTTAAAATTATTATTTTAGCATTTTGACAGGTGTGTATTGATATCCTGCTGTGATTTTAATTTGCATTTTTCTAAAGACTAATAATATTAAACATATTTTCATGTGCTTTCCATCTGTATATCCTCACTGGTGACTCTTCACGTCTTTTGCCTATTTTTACTGGACTGTTAAATTTTGAAACTTCTTTATATATTCTCAATAGTAGTCTTCTGTCCATTATCTGGTTTGTAAGTACTTTCTCCCACTCTGACTTTTCTTTTCATCCTCATCAGAGCAAAAGTTTTTAAGTTTGAGGAAGTCCAAGTTACTCATTTTGACTTTTATGCCTCATTCTTCTGGTTTCAAGTCGAAGCATTCTTTGCCTAGTTCTGTATCTCAAAGATTCTCTTTTATTTTCTTTCTAAAAGCTTTATGGTTTTAGATTTTACCTTCAAGACCATGATTCATTTTGAATTAATTTTTATATGAGGTGTGGACCTTAGAGGTCAGGGTTCATTTTTTGGTGATGGATGTCCAATTGTTCATCACCATTTATTGAAATGGCTATCTTTCCTCAATTTAATTGTTTTGTGCTTTTATCACAAGTAAGCTGGACCGCCCCAGCCAGGTGGCTCAGTTGGTTAGTGTGTTGTCTGTACACCAAAAGGTTGTGGGTGGCAGGTTGGATGCCTGGTAGGAGGACATACCTAGGTTTCAGGTATGGTCCTCAGTCAAAGCATGTACAGGAGGCAACCAATGTTTCTCTCTCTCTCTCTCTCTCTCTCTCTCTCTCTCTCTCTCTCTCTCTCTCTCTCTCAGCAATAACATATCCTCACGTGATTATTTAAAAAAAAATAAGTTGGACATATTTATGTGGATCCATTTCTGGGTTCTCTATTATATTTCATTACTCTACATGTCTATCCTCCACTAATGCCCACACAACCTTGGTTACTATAACTACATAGTAGGTCTTTAAATTAGCTAGACTGATTGCTCCCTCTGTACCTTTTAAAAAAAACTGGCCTGGCTATTCTAGTTGCTTTGCCTTTTCATATAAATCTTAGGACAACATTGCCTAAATCTATAATAAATCTTGCTGGAATTTGACAGGAATTGTATAAATCTATATATCAATTTAGAGAGAATAGATATCATTGCTATATTGAATCTTCCAATCCATGAACAAATAAAGGGAATACATCTCTCCATTTACTGAGATTTTCTTTTTTATTTCTTTTATCAGGGTTATGTAATTTTCAGCATACAAGTCCTATGAACATTTTATTAGATTCACACTTAAGTATTTTCAGTTTCTTTTGAGCAACTGTAAGTGATCATTGTAATGTCATTGTCCATGGGTTCATTGCTAGTATATAGAAATAAAATTGATTTATGTATGTTTATCTTGTATCCTGTGACATAGATAAACTCACTTATTAGCTCAAGAATTTGTAAATAGATTTCTTAGAATTTTCTACATAAAAAATCATGCCATTTTGTCTATAAATACAGACAGTTTTATGTCTTCCTTTCTGATACGTATGCCTTTTAATGCCTGCAAATATCATGCCCAGGATAACGTAAAAAAGGTACACAAGACACAAAATTTAAAGTACTCATTATAGGTGAGTACACCTCTCTTGATTCACCCTAATCCCAGCCCTGCTATTCCCCATCACTTCTTTCTATTCCTGAAATCACCCTAATTTACCCCTCAGTCCTATATACCAGGATATTTCAATAGCCTTTTAAATGGTCAGTCTAACTGTAATCACTCCCTATTCTAACCTATCGAGATAGCTCCAAATCTTCTTACAAATAACTCTCTCTGTGTTCAGAAACTGCCAACAGTGTCTTACTGATTACATGACATAGTTCACACCCCTTAGGAAGAGACTAGGCATATAATACTGTCTTAAGGTTCACTGGCTGCAAGCAATAAAACTCTAAAACGCTGGCGCTAAGTTAAGCAAAAAGGAATTTATTAAAAGGATGGGTGGTAGTTGCTAGAACTTAAGGAAAAACTTAAGAACTATGCCTGGGGAAAGACAGGAACATGTTAGCTGTGAGGATGTGGATGAAAAGAACTAACAGACTCTGCAGGGCACCACCCTCGGAACGAGTCAACTCCAGTCATTTTCCACCCCTGGGCCACGCAGGTTAGTCACATGCTCAGAGTACTTTAATTAACTGTTTCACCAAAACAACTCCCATAGGGGAAGATTCCTGAGGGTAGGGCTTTGACAGTGAGATCCACCACTGTATCTCCAGCATATAGAACAGTCTGAAGTATATTACAAGCTCAGGAAATATTCACCGAATGAGTAAGTTGAGAGAAAATAAAAGAACCTAATCAGAAAAGTGGAAAATGAGTGCTGAACAGGGAAAAACAACATAGGCCATCTACCAAAGCTCTCCACAATCCAGCCGTACCTTACATGGTTCTGTTCCATTCACCATGGGGCAGATCCCTAAGCCCCATTCACAATAATTTTCATTGTCACACAGCACTCTTCAATACATTGAGAGCTTCCACATATTCATGTTGTATCATCCTTGGGCTTTTCACTTACCCCATATTTCATTCATTCTTCCGTCCTTGGCTTAGCCTCAATTCTACTAGTTTTATGAAAACTTACTGAATCATTTCAGACCATGTTTATTTCTCTCTTGTTTGAAATTCGGTGTCACTGCTATGCATTTCTATTTGAACCTTGATGTGTAAACCTTGTCTCGAAAACTAACATTTGCTTGAATGTTGAGTCTTGTAAGGCAGGGTCTTATAATTCCTTATATCTTTTCTCTAACGACCCTGTTCCTAGTATGTACTCAACATAAACTGAAATGAAAGCCCTAAGACACTTATTTTTTGTTTTTCTCATTGCAACTAACACGCTTACTAATCTACATATAAAAGTATATTTTAGCAACAAAATATTGTTACTTATTGTGAATTTTAATTTTGGAAGTATACTGATACAAATGTTATCAAATATACAGTGAAATGGTGATTACACATTATGAATGAATATTACAGATTGTGGTAGCTAATTTTTAAAGAACCTCTCTTCCTTCTCCTCACCTCTCCTTCCCCCCACAATAAACTATATCCTTGTATGGTTTCCTACCTTTGAATTTGGGCTGGTCCTGAAACCCACTTTTGACCAAGAGAATGTGGAAGAAGTGATGCTACATGATTTCCAAGGCTATGTTATAAGAAGTCCTACAGCTGCCATTTGAGTCTCTTGAACTATGTGCTCCAAGGGAGAAGGTCACCAGCTAAGAAGTCCAACTACCTGAAATAGCCATACTGGGAGAAGCCCAAGATAGCCATGTGGAAAAGACATGTAGAAACAGGCCCAACTATTCCAGTCCTCCCAACTGAGGTACCAAATATTTGAGTGAAAAAGCCATCTTGGATGTCCAGCCCAGTTGGACCATCATGTGATTCCAACTCCATATTGTTATTTAAAGCCTCTACGTTTTGCAGTGGTTTTAAGGCAATATAAAAACAACTAGTATGCATACTTAAAACAATCATTCACACACATGTAGAACAGGATCATAATATGTATTTTTTTAATTTCAGTCATATCCCTAATGCTATTACTATTTTATTTGTCTATTGCTGTTTATCATGGTTTTATTTTTTTTAATTCTATTGTCACTCTTTATTCCATTATTTTATATTATAAATTATAATTGGCTTATTAACAACAGTAACATGGTAACATAAAACATTTTAATCAATTCAACTCTTCATTAAAATATGTAGCTATTAAACATTTTTTAATATGGTTGCACCTTTATATAATCCTTACTTACAACTTCTTATGTAGGAAATGACCGAGTACTTCAAAGAGGTAAAACAATCTTTCTATCTTCTAGGATTTCTGGTGTCTTTTACTTTGGATATAAAAATGTATACTAAAAACCTCCGTCACTGCACATTAAAGTAAAACAACTGAAAAGGAAGGGAACTATCAATCTAAGAAAGCACCGTGGATAATGGCTAGACAGGAATGCATAACCTTTGAATAATATAAATCAGAAAACCTCAGTATTAAAGACCCTTCAGGCCCCTGAGATGCTGGAAAAGATTATGATGGAAGAAAAATTATTGTAGTACACTCAAGTTAGAGAGTCAGTATTTTTCCATTCTTAAAAACCATGCTCTCAATGCACCAAGACCTTACTCCCTAATAATAATTGATCAAAGGAGAGAGATTTCACTGCTTACTTGTACTGCAGCCAGTGAAAGACCAGAACATATAAGAACCTGCCAACAAAATATCCAGACAAGTACAAAATCTATGAAGTATAAGGAGTATATGCCCCACACTATAAAGAAAATAAAATCTTACAGCTTCTTCTAAAGCATCAATCAAATCAGAACGAAGTGCCACAGAGAGGATTTTGCTTTATGAAGTGCTGGCTTCCTTCAAGGTCATTCATGACGGGGATGCAAAGATGCCTGCAAAACTGTGCTTTCAGTCTCAGCTCTAGAGAACTGCCTAGGGTCCTTACTTAATGAGTTTACTAGCTAGCTTCATCTTAATAGAAGCAGCTGAGTTCTAAAAAAATTTTTTTAAAAAAATCTCAGCTCAGTTCGGCCTCTTTCACAGCTACAAAAAAAATAATCAATACACTTATTCTAAAGTAATGAAAACTGAGTTAAAATAAATGTGACATCCAAAGAGTCACTAAGGTGGGGGTATAGCTCAGTGGTAGAGCATTTGACTGCAAAGAGTCACTAAATATTATTATTATAAATGCCAGTTATTCTCATTTATTCATCATTCTGCTCAAAAGCTACAAAATGGTTACCTTTTAACACTGAACCTCATATTTGTTGCTCTACTTTCTCCCTGAAGACACCTTTCATTCACTAAACCTCAGAGCTTTGAAACACAAGTTACAAAGGCTGTTAAAAGCCTAAACCAATGGATTGTGTAGCAAGATTAGAATTAATAAATTAGAATTAAATAAATCTGAAAAAAATAAGAATTAAATAAATCTGAAAAAAAGTGTAGGCTTAGAAAAAAATGTTTTTAAACTATCAAAATGTACCTGCACCTCACATTAAAAAGGAAAGAGGACCATTGAGTACTCTTCATATAAATTTAATATATTATTCTATTACTATACTAGTGTGGTATTCCAATTTAGTCTATATTTTATCAATGTTTTTTACTTGACAATCTTGTCTAGCCTTCTAGTATAAGATTCATCTCTGATTTACTAAGCCTTCTGATTATACTCAAGTACTTCCATGTTAAACTAGCTTCTCTGAGAATATTATAATCAGAGGCCCTTTTCAAAAGTATCACATTTTGCTTTTTCTCTAAGATCCTCCAGCCACATTCACACACAAGAACTATATGGCCCTGAAAACCAAAGGTAAATTCCAAAGAAGTTACTTGTGCCTCCTCCTATGACACTCTAGCATTATAGGAGAAGCCAAAGAATTCTAGGTATCTCTTTAAGTATCTTCCCATAAAAATGATCCAAATAATACTGTTTTAAAAAATTTTACAAACACACAGAATAAAGAAAAGGAACAGAAAAGGAAAGTTAATGTAAACGGAAATAAAAAATGCTGGGGTAGTAATACGGGTACTAGACAAAGAATTTAAAACAAAGGCTATAACAAGAGACAAAGAAGGACCAGCAAATTGCACTTCTGGGTTCTTATCCAAAGAAACTCAAAATACTATATATGTACCCCTATATTTGCTGCAGCATTATTTACAATAGTGAAGATATGGAAGCAATTAAATGAATGAAGAAGTTGTGGTACTTATATACAATGGAGTGTTACTCAGCCATAAAAAAGAGTGAAATCTTGCCATTTGCAACATCATGGAGGAACCTAGAGGGTATTATGCTAAGTGAAATAGACAAAGAAAGACAAATACCATATGATTTCACTTATATATGAAATCTGATAATATAAATGAACAAACAGAAACATACTCATAAGATACATAGAACAAACTGATGGTTGCCAGATGGGAGGGGATGTGGGAGGATGGGTGAGAAAAATAAAGGAATTAAGATGTGCAAATTGGCAGTTACAAAAACAGTCATGGGGATATAAAGTACAACATAGGGAATATAATCAATAATATTGTAATAACTATGTGTGGTATCAGATGGGTACTGGACTTATCAGGGTGATCACTTCATAAGTTATATAAATGTCTAATCACTATGTTGTACACCTGAAACTAATATAATATTGTATGTCAACTGTACATGAAAAATAAAAAATTATTAAAAAGAGATTTCACAGTGTTACAAAAAACTATAAATAATATACTCAGTATAAACAATATTCAATACTAATTATGAAGAAAACATTGGAAATATAGAACAGGTCATAAAATGCCAGCAAATAATGTTCATTTTCTAAACCTTTTTGAGAATTATGTCACTACTTCCTGTAGTGACAGGGGAGTGTTTCATTCCTTCTGGCATCCTTTAACACAGTGCCTGATGTTCAACAGAGACTCAAAAATATTTGCTGAATGAAGCAGTGACTTAAAAATAAAATTAAGCAAAATATGGTCATTAACTTCCTGAGACCAGTGGAGTATCATTTAGTATGCAGAAATAATACTTCACAAATTACGTAAAATATAACCAGAGAGCTTAGCATATACGGATAGTCAATATTCAAAGACATTTTTGTTTTGAAAAAAATATGTCAATGAAAAAAATTGTAATTTATTTACACTAAAGTTACTGTTGTTACTGCTAAGCAATGAGCTATACAATCACATAAAGGGATGTTTATAACTAAACATTCTTTATTTAAATAATTATAATTAATAATTATAGAATTAACAAATTCTAAATCTACTAAATTTAATATACAATACAGTACAAAACCTTCAAAATGCAAACAACTAAATACAAGCCAAATATCTTCTTTAAATAAACCCAGTCGTATTGAAAACATTTAACCCCATTAGTTAACATGGATGTTGGATGTCCACTCTAAATACTTTTAATTTCTCTCACATGTTTTCAGGCACTGAAAATTCCTAGTATATAACCTCTCTCTGTCTTCCTATACAAGCTCTTTATATCTTGCCCTCATGGTATTTTCCAACTGTCTGCCTTATACAGAGTCTTTGTTGGCATTGGCTTGTTACTAGTCAGAATTTAGCTCTCCCTTTCTGTAGCTAAGAGAGAGCAACCATCTGCTTCCCACAGCTTTTCATTCCTATGATAGCTTTCCGTTCTCCTCTTCCAACTCAGAAACAGAAAGCAAGAATAAAACAAAGCATCTTAGGTCCACAAGAAGCTGCAGAGAACCCAGGGGAGTGTCCTCCCAATCAGGAAAATGCTTCCTTAGCAACCAAGTTACTAAGGCCAATTAACTTCCCTTCTCTACCAATATTCAATTTACATTGAAGCCCTTTTTGGTTAAGCCCTTCAGTTTCACAATGAGCTTTCTGGCAGAGAAAAAGGTGCTTCTGTCTTAAAGGAGCCAGGTCTTTTCCCCGGAATGTAAGTGCAATTTGAACTTAACATAAAGTGTTAGGTGATTTCAAACACCAGTTAAGGGACTGGAAATATAGAAATGGCATAGAAATGAACCAACATAGGCCCAATGTGAAACTGAAACATTTCAAAGCAACCGGAGACTGGATGCTGCAGAGAATAAGAGCTATGGAAAAGGTGCTCTGTAGCTGTCAATGCTGCATAGTTGCCTTGGCTGATTTATGACCCTTCCCCATGACCAACAAAGCCCAGGTTACCACTAAATAATCACAATATCAGTAGAATCCTAGAGAAAAGATAAATGGAAGAGAGAAGCACAGACAGCATCAAACCCAAAAATTTTCCTTCCAAGCAAGAAATTAAATAGCATTTCAAAATCATGAACTGGTTCAGAAGTAGTAAAAACAATGACATATTTAAAGAAAGGAAGGTGGTTTTATAAAAATGCACAATGAAAATTCTGCCCCCTCCTGAGATTTCAAGCTGTGAGTCGGAGGTTACATTTTTCTAAGTCTCACAATTAAAGTATTATACTGCATTCCAGTTATGGTAAAGGAAATGGCAGAAATAATATAATAGGTAATTAATTGTCTTCTGATGTTCATTTCCCAGGTCTTGAAGCAAAAGCCATTGTTGAATAATTTTGAAGTTTCTTTAAATTCTATACATAATGCAATATGGAACAACTTGTGTAGAGTAATTTATAATAGGCACTATAAATCATCCTTCGGCAGTTTTGATAGCAGCTCTCCAATCAACATACAGTTCCACTATATCTCAAAACAATCCTTGCTACTAAAGTCACAGTACAAAATTTCAGAACCAGTTTTGTTTTCTAGTGCTGTCACTTAACTGTTGTAGGACTCTATCCCACTTGCACAAAGATTTATTCTAAAACAGTAAAGCTGCCTTAAGGTGGCACTAATAAAAATTAACATTTGTTAATCCTTGGCTCCCATTGTCCTATTTGATCCTTACAACCACCCTGTAAGGCAGGGATTGCTACCACACCTTTCTATTTGTTGAAGAGTTTGATGTGGAAAAAAGAATGGGGAAAGCAATATAAACTTTACAAAGTGCCTACCGCATTATGTGTTTTACTTTCACAGCACTGACCGGGTGTTTTGTTCCATGATATCATTTAATGCATATATCAACCCCCCTTTTTAACAGCCCCCCGATTCTCCACCTCCTACTCCCTTAAGTATTTGGGACCCAATTTTACAGATGAGGGATTTGAGGCTCAAAGAGGTTCAGTAACATGTTCAAAGTACATGTTAATGTTTTAAAATGAGGAAAAGTAGAAATGTAGAACCAAATTTGCCCAACTCCAAAGCCCTTGCTCTTTCAACCATGGCCCACCAGCTGCTACCCAAAGCCCACAGAAGCCCCACTATACTACTCTCTGAATCCCTTCTACTGATGTTAGCAATCACCAAAGGTCTAAGTAATATTTTCTAAATCTCAGTAACGAACCATTAATAGATTCTGAAATCAATTGGTGGGTCTCAACCAGCATTAAAAAAAAAAAAAAAAGAGCAGTAGATCAGAAAGAATAAGAATTGTTTCATGAACCTTGCATATGGTGTGTACTGGGTCCTGATGTAAAATGAATTTCTTATTGTTGGTTTATATAAAAATGTTTAAAAGCCACTGGTCTCAGAGGGTGCTCTCACACAGAATCAGATCATGGAGAGACTTATCAAGGGACTAGAAACTACTCAGTGCTCAACTCTGCTCACTTAAATAACATCAGGAAGCACAAGACAAGAAGCCCTGTCGAAGACAAGGCAGAAAAAGGATTATCTAGAATCAGCATAGGAGGAGGATGCTGATTGTATAATTATACACCTCCTTCTCAGCAGCTCCAGTCCATCAAGTAGAAAGTATGGTTTATTTTTTACAGCACTAATTATGTAATTATCCATAACATTAAATCAGTTCCATCTGATTCAGTCTATCACAGGTTTCCTGAAACATTCATTTGTTTATTATTTTTAAAAAGAACACTAAACTACCAATCATCTCATATGTAAAAGTTTCAGTGTGGAAACTGGTAAACTTGTCTTGAAAAAGATCTCCTGTCAAATATGACACTTTTGGTCCTTTGGGATAATATACCTTAGAGCTTCTACAAACAACAGATTTCAGACCAGTATGTTCTCATCTTTTTCTTCATTATTTCATAAAATGCTTATAGTAGAGTAATAATGCTACAATGGATATCTTCACAAAAAACTCTTCTATAGACTACAACTAAATTTTTCTTTATAATTCTTCTTTTGGTATGTCATTCATTAAAAATAATTCTCTGAGAAAGTGCTACAAAGATAAATAAACTATGGATCCTACACTCAAGGAACCAGCAGTTTATGAGGGGAGATGTTACACTAGACACTATAACTTCCCTCAGCTCTGTACACTGCCTCTGAGCAAAGCTATAAATAACCCACGCTATAGCCGAAACCGGTTTGGCTCAGTGGATAGAGCGTTGGCCTGCGGACTGAGAGGTCCCGGGTTCGATTCCGGTCAAGGGCATGTACCTGGGTTGCGGGCATATCCCCAGTGGGAGATGTGCAGGAGGCGGCTGATTGATGATTCTCTCTCATCGATGTTTCTGGCTCTCTGTCTCTCTCCCTTCCTCTCTGTAAAAAATCAATAAAATATATTTAAAAAAAAAATAACCCACGCTATAAGCCAATACCTGTAACAGCCGTAGACTATCCAGAAAGACTCACAAGACACCCTCTAACAAGCAAGAGACTAAAACAAGAAATATACAGACAAGGACCCGGGCCAGAAAAAAGCATGCAAACTATAGACCCCCATCTGGTTCTCCTAGCGGTTAGCCACATCATCACACTCTCAGCTCTGCCTAACTCTTTAGACCTCTATGACACAGGTGAATACCATGCATCCATAAATGGCAAGGAAGATAAGCATACTCTCTAGATCAGTGGTTCTCAACCTTGGCTGCACATCAGAATCACATGGGAATCTTTTTAAAATCCTGATTTCTGGGCCTCATCCTCCGGAAATTCTGTTTCTTTGTTACTAATGTTGTGGCCCCACCCCATAACAAAGAAACAGAATTTCTGGAGGATGAGGCCCAGAAATCAGGATTTTAAAAAGATTCCCAGGTGATTCTAATGTGCAGCCAAGGTTGAGAACCACTGCTTTAGATGGTTAGAGAAGTCATTCAGGATCCTCCTCCCTTTTCCCCACCTAACTTCACTACAGTCTTATCTCTGCCCAACTTCAAACCCATGACACCATCATTCCCTCTACTTTGGATTAGTGTTTTGTACTTGAATTCCTGGTGTTTAAATCTCAAAACCCTTAATGGGTTCTGATTTGGTCTGTCTCTTACTCTCAGTACTCCCTACTAAATTGAATGAAAATCCCAGATTCAGGGACGTAACAACACACCAGCAATTAGTCCTAATGCCCTAACACAACCAGCCTACTACCCCCAGAACAGAAGATGTGGACAAACCATGCTAAAAACTCCAACTATTCCTCTGAGCAATCTGAAGTCATAACTTAAGACTCTCACATTCCACCTGAAATTCCTTTCCTTTGGGCAAAAGCATCTGGCATCTCCCCACCACTTTCTATACTCGTCATCATATCCCCTACAGCCACACTCAACAACCCAAAATAGAATATATGGTAAAAGGTACTAGACTCCTTCTTGCAGGCTAATCCCAGTACTCCGTGTCACCAAATGAGTATGATGCAGAGAAACATTTTTAGAAGTTCGTTTCTCACCTGAAGAATAACCAGAATGTGCTATAGCCTCTCCTAAGTACTGAGAGTAACTGTAGAAATTAAGATTGAGTGACAGGTTCATAAGGCAGTCAAATATGCAGATAGAATCCCTCCCAAGCCCTGGAGTTTCTTGTTGCCAAATTCCATGTTTTTAAGTCATTCTGACTTAAAATACCAGCTGTCAAACTGGAAAGCTAGGGCACTTCAACTTTATTTGAGGTAACTGACATATATCCTCTGGTTAGCTTTAAAGTCATTACTATTAACTTGGTTTCTCATTTTCAGCCCCACTACTGCCTCTGGATTCACCTTGGTTTGCCTGGGTTGACTTTCAACACTTCCCAAGCACTCTGATTTAGGGAATATGTTGGAACTATTGCCAAAGAATAGTAGTGAAAATAACCTGTTAGAAAGAGATAATAAAAAAGAATTCACTGTCACTAGTATTACAGAGACCAAAAGAGAGAGAATTTAAAGAAGAAAGGGCTTAGTCAAATGTTGTAATGTGGTCAAGAAGGATGAAAACACTAAATGTGGTGATAATAAGGTAACTGGTAACTTAGATGGGAGCAATGTTCATAGTTTGATTTTGGTAAAAGTCAAAAGAAAGAGTTGAAGTTGGAATGCGTGACAAATGAGTGAAGGTTACTTATTCAAGAAATCAGGTAGAGAAGGAAAGAAGAGAGATAGAATTATAGAAGAGAATTGAGAAGTGTTGATATAGGTTGGCATGAATGAATGAATAGGACCAAGAGCAAGGCATGGAACCTCCGTGTTGTGGGCATTACCAAGAAAGCTAAAGTCAAGGCTAAGTAAGAAGGCAAAAGGAACTTGTATCATTGAGGGTCTTGAGACAAAAAGAATGTACAGAGCATGTTCAGACAAGGGTTTAAAATAGTTGAAAATAAGGAGGTATAGACAGAGAGAAAGATTTCAGAGTTTGAGATCATCATTGTGTTTTTTCTCTTTTGTTTCACATCTAACAAACCGAAGGGTGACTAAGGTTAGGCTATTTCACAAATAATTATTGAAAAGGGAACATTTAATAATATCACTTCAAATTAGTCAACAATCATTTTAACAATCTCATCCAAACTGTCTTGTTACTTTCAGATTACAACTACTTTTCTTTTTCTTTTTTTTACAACTACTCTTCTTTTCCTTCAAAATAAGGTAGGGTCAAGCAAGCAGAGCATAGCGACCAGTTTAATAGACCAGGCTGTTGTGCTTTCTGGCGGACTGGTCAAAGAAGGCATTCTTTCACGCTCCGGTCCAGATGTTCTTTATGTAAGTAATGCTGCCAGCTTGATAGCCTTTCCCCTCTTTTCAATCCATTCTAAACAATAGCTGAGACAAACCTGTAATTTCTATCCGAAAGCTCCTTTGAGGTTAGCTAGAACTAGATGTAACTTCTCTCAATGCATATACATTAAATCTCCCACAAATACATGAGACTAACAGTTTGCTAAGAATGAAGAATGCCTTTAAACAGCAAATTTGCAAGGACCATATGGAAGAACATTATTGACGTTGCCATTATTTTGATTTCTGCAATCAAAAACAACACTTTGATGCCTCCTTCATAGAGTTTTTCCCTTTAGCTTTTCACTTTGAAAACCTTTAACAGTTTAAAACTTGGTTATTTTCATTTACTTAAAGATAAAATTATTATTCACGCTTAGGCACATAAATTAAAAATAAACTTTAACAAATACTCCTAGCTCCTTCATTTACTGAATACCATTTAATAAATGGATAATAAATTTATAACGATAAAATATTTATTCTAACTGCTGACTTTTAGTTAAGGTATATTGGGGAGAAGGGAAATTCTAGGTATTTCCAATCCAGAGAACCCAAGATACAGGCTATATTAGTTTCTGGCATTTATATGCCAGGCACCGAGAAATGCGAAGGACACAGTGGTGATCAGTTATCTAATCAGGTCAGTTCTTGGCGTCCATTGGTTGGTTCTAAATCACTAGTCCTGTTTAAAAATGTTTTGTTCTCTCCCTGTAAATAACTCATCTGCATTTTAAAGACAGGCTATATTTTAGGTATTATTGGAGGAAATATGGGGTGCTATATGGGTCCTATCATGTAAGCAGCAATCTACATGTATGGAATTGTAGTAAAATAGTATTCTATCTGATAGTTTTTATCTGACAGCTTAAAAAATCCTGACAAGGAGCAAATTTCACTCAAGCAAAAGCAACAACAACAAATCAACAATCTTTTAAACATCTGAAGATTGCAGTTTACCACAAGATTCCACATTTCCATTTTAACATTCAATTTTTTTTTCATAATATATGACAAAGACTGTTTTTGAGCCCTGCATAGAAAATTATGCTTATGGACATTTCTTTCACTCCAGAAAATATTTTTTAAATGAACCTTTTCAATTTAACTAAGGAAGAAAAAGAATGTTAGCTATAATTAATGAAATAATTTGAAAACCCAAATATTTTAAATTCTATCTAATCTTTTGTTAGATCAAATCTCATTGCAATGTATTCCAAGCAATGTATCCCTTCCAACATTAGGCAGTTTCCACTGACTTAAAAAAAAACACCAAACACAAAACTCAAAGAGTGAAAGAAGTATTAAATAGTGGCTCGGTTTCACTTACTTTAGATTTGATTATAAAATCAAGCAGGCTCAGCAGTTCTCCATGAAAAAAGACCACATAAAGTTTAAACCCCCCAATCAATTCATTAAATGTTTTTTAAAAGCTATATCCTGGAAAGCATCTTAAATTCATTAAAAAATGGGAGGAATATATAATCAGAACACTTTCAATAGTGCGCTGTCCTTCCTCAGAAACAATTGGTTCCTATTAGACCTTTACAACTAGACATAAGCATTCTGAATTGGAAGCCAGATTGTCATATAGAAATATCAGCTCAGTGTTCTCTTAAGTCCATATCTGCTTCTAGAAGTGATGTTACTTTTGATTTAAAAAAACACATCAATATTAGAACTACACATAAAGGAAACCTTTTGCTATAACTCACTGCTGAATTAAAATATAATGGCTATGGCAGGTGCCTTTACAAATGGTTTTGTACTAGCTTGATAAATAGAAAGAGAATTCATTACCTATCTGGATTGATTCAACTCAATTTCTCTCTCTCTCTCTCTCTCTCTCTCTCTCTCAAAAAAAAAAAAAAAAAAAGATACTCTCTTTGCTCTGCCAAGGAGACTAGTGCACAGAGAATTTTCAAAGGTAGAAGTAACCTTAAAAGGCCATTTAGATTATAGGTTCTCAATAAACCTAATACAATATCTGAATTTTGCAAAGTGATATTACTCAGGTACCCAGGTCCTAGAGAAGAAAAAAGTTTTAGTGTGACATGCCCCTGCCTCTGTATAAGACTTCTTGGCTTCACAGCAGAACACTACACTACTAAAGACTCCTAAGATTTTATTAGGCAGTTCAAACCGTTTTAGTGCCACATTTCTATATGTGGTTTCTGATGTGTTCTAAGAATAAGTAAACAGATACTTGTCATATAATAAAGCAATATAGTTTGCATAGTACTATATTACTAGTGCAGTAATTCACAATCTTATTGGAACTGCAAATCCTAATCAGACCTGAATAGTTTTTTAAATATCCTATACTCTCCCCGCTCACACACCACACACTCTATGGAATATATTTATACTCTAAATTAAATAAAATTAAATCTTACTTTGTCTTTGAACTTCCCATAATACCTCAAGAAAAACACAAGAGTGGAATCAGGGTATGCTGTATTAATAATTATTTTCTTTAAAAATCCATTTATCAGCATAAGATTCATCTATTAATCAATAGATAGTAGTGATGACTACACATGCTTCTGTTTGTTTCTACACACATAAAATATAACAGACTTTCTTGTATCTTAACATTGTTTTAATAATTACATTTTCAAACACTAAGGGTAATCATGCTTATTACTCATCATTTACATTTATCAATATGCCCATGCTTCTAAAAATAGCAGTTGCTTTACAAATAAATTGTTAACACTGAGAACTGTGGCTTGTCATTTAGTCCATTATTAAAAAACACACACACACACACACACACACACACACTATTCTGACATATGAGTCTATTTTGGACATACAAAATAGAACTCATCCTAGAAGCCACTTAATAAAATCCTTAGGGCAAATGAGTGTATTTGAAGACCTGGTTACTTCAGAAGATCATCATTCTCTGAATATGTTCTTTTGGCAATTGAGATCATCTCCTGTTACAGTTTCTCAGCTTTCTGCTTCGGGGAATTTATGATAGGTTGAGGGCTCTCTATAATATTCTACCTGCCCTGACCAAGGAAGGTCCCAGTGAGTGGCCTGCAAGGCCCTAGGACAAAAATCCTTTTTTTCCCCAGTAGGTTATTACAACGGTATCATTACCATTGCTATTTTTATGACTCTATCATTTTCATAGTTTTTTTTTTTTTTAAAAAAAAACATAATCTGAAGGTGAAACCTGAGGCTCTAAAGTAATGAAGATAGTATGATGAATAAGTAGTGTATGCTCAATACCCATCTCTGACATCTGTTTAAAAAAAACAGAACTTCAGTAATCTAACTTCAGACAGAAAAATCTGAACTTCAATAGTGTAAAAAAAAGCATTGACCAGTTTAAAATAAATATGTATGGGTATCCAAGAAGACAAAAGCTGAGCCATCGCTATTCTATGAAAATAATTCAGAATTTCATAAATGAAGAGGTTAGAGATGAAAAGAAACAGCAGAGCAACATCAGACAGAAAAATAATTCTACAGACTATTGGGTGTTTCCCTCTTCTAAGCATTTATTAATAATTTCTACTACTGATTATTAACAGTCAATCCCATGTTGAATATTCATCTCACTGTTTCCTTTCATTGAGTGGTTTAATGCTGAACATAATAAAAACTTGCACCTTATTTCTCTACTCTACTCATTGTAGTCCTCATTAGCCAGTGAGTTAATTTAGAATCTTACAAAGTATTTTTAAAGTTTCCAGTTACTTTGCAATAATATACACATACAAGTTTTAAATGACTAATTTTCATCAAAAATCGGCTACTTGGCATAGAAAGCTTGTGTTCACACTTCCATTCTCAAATTATTATTTTATTTATATAAATAAGGCTGTAGAAAGGATAAGCAGCTCATATCTGTTAAAGCAAACCAATTGTTAAATAATGTTTTTCACTACAGTTACATGATTATAACTTAATTCAAATTCAAAAAATCATAATTTGACAAAGTGGCACATTAGCACCAATATCAATTTAAGTAAATAAGAGTTCCATATAATAAGAAATCCCAAGGATCAGTGTTGATTATGTTGTCTCCTGTTGAAAATACTCATTTATATTTAGAAGATTTTAAATTGAGGCTATAAATTTCTTTTGATTACTGGTAAAGATTTTGTTCAAAAATTGCTATAATCCTGCTTGCCACTTCACAAACTCACAAATATCACAAGTAAATCATATTAACTGCACTCAAAAAATGCCTCCTCTAATATGATTAACCTATAAGAACTCCTGTTGTCCAAAACCAGAACTAAAAGATACCCCATTATATTTAGGAAATTTCTAAATATTAACTCAGTCTTTGAACTATCATTTTAAACTATATTTTAAAAATATTATGATTTTCACAAATTATTTCACTTATATATTCCATTATATTTCACTCTGATTTTTTATTTTTATTTATTTTATTTATTTTTATTTTTTTATATATATATTTTTTATTGATTAAGATATTACATATGTGTCCTTATCCCCACGTTACCCCCTACCTCCCCTCCTGCCCCCCTGCTCATGCCCTCACCCCCTTGTTTTCTGTGTCCATTGGTTAGGCCTATATGCTTGCATATAAGTCCTTTGGTTGATCTTTCCCCCTTACCCCCACCCTCCCCTACCTTCCCTCCAAGGCCTGACAGTCCAATCAATGCCTCTCCGTCTCTGTATCAGTCCTTGCTCATCAGTTTATGTTGTTCATTATATTCCACAAATGAGTGAGATCATGTGGTGTTTATCCTTCTCTGACTGGCTTATTCCACTTAGCATAATGCTCTCCAGTTCCATCCATGCTGTGGTAAATGGTAAGAGTTCCTTTTTCTTCTTCCTCTTCTTAAAGAATACCTTTCAGCATTTCATATAATGCTGGTTTGGTGGTGATGAACTCCTTTAGCTTTTTCTTATCTGTGAAGCTCTTTATCTGACCTTCAATTCTGAATGATAGCTTTGCTGGATAAAGTAATCTTGGTTGTAGGTTCTTGGCGTTCATCACTTTGAATATTTCTTGCCACTCTCTTTTGGCCTGCATGGTTTCTGTTGAGAAATCAGCTAACAGTTGTATGGGTACTCCCTTGTAGGCAACTGACTGTCTTTCTCTTGCTGCTTTTAAGATTCTCTCTTTGTCTTTTGCTCTTGGCATTTTAATTATGATGTGTCTTGGTGTGGTCCTCTTTGGATTCCTTTTGTTTGGGGTTCTCTGTGCTTCCTGGACTTGTAAGTCTATTTCTTTCACCAGGTAGGGGAAGTTTTCTGTCATTATTTCTTCAAATAGGTTTTCAACATCTTGCCCTCTCTGTTCTTCTGGTACCCCTATAATTCTGATGTTGGTATGCTTGAAGTTGTCCCAGAGGCTCCTTACACTATCTTCATATTTTTGGATTCTTTTTTCTTTTTCGGTTGGGTATTTTTTGTTTCTTCGTATTTCAAATCTTTGACTTGATTCTTGGGATCCTCTTGTCTGCTGTTGGATCTCTGTATATTATTCTTTATTTCAGTCAGTATATGCTTAATTTCCAGTTGGTCTTTTTTCATATCCTCTAGGGTCTCACTGAATTTATCGGCGGTTTCCATAAAATTCTTGAAAAACCTTATAAACGTGGCCTTGAACTCTATATCCAGTCGTTTGTTTTCCTCCATTTCTGTCATTTGTGACCTGTTTCTTTTCTCCACATTTTTTATGCTTCCGTGTTGGTAGAGTGGCTTTGTGTGCTAGGTGTCCTGTAGGGCCCAGTGGCTCAGCCTCCCCAGTTACCTGAGGTGGACACTCTTGGTGCACCCCCTTGTGGGCTTTGTGCACAGTCTTGTTGTAGTTATGCCTTGATTGTTCTAGGATCACTGGGAGGAATTGACCTCCAGGCAATTGGCAGTGAGAATCAGCTGTGTCTGCAGTGGGAGAACTTCAGTGCTGAAGACACCCTTCTGGGGCAAGACTTGCTTCAGTGGGGCTTTGGTGCTCACTGAGTCTGCCCCCTGAGTGTGTCCCTTATGGATCTGAGGAGTTGTCATCTGGATGGTCCCACTCTGACCACTGGGTACACTGGCTCTTGGATCTAAGGAGGTGCTAATTTAGCCTCTGTTGAGGTTACCCAGCAGGAGCTAGGAAGAGAACTGCAGATTCCCCTTCCTTTTTTGGAGTTTGGAGGTGCCCAGATGAGGCCCAGCTGTGAAGCAATGCAATCTGATGTGGGGCCTTGGGCCTTCTCTTGGAAGTTCTGGGTCTCTCTGGCCCAGCTGCAATTTGTTAGGTAATTTTCAGGTTGCAAAGGGCCAGGGCATTCATATGCAAAAGCCTCTGCCGCAGCCTGGGTGGGGCGGGGTCTCTGGGAATCAAAGGCGGAGCAAGCAGCTATGGCGGATCCTCAGCCCTGCCCTAAGGGGCCACGTGTCTCAGTGTCCCGGTAATTGCTGCAAGCACCTCTGAGGGAAAGCCGCCCTCGAGTTCCGAGTTCTGCCTGCTGCCAGACAGTCCAGTTTCTCGCCGTATGAGTCCTGGGTCCCCAGAGACTTCCCGGAACCGGAGTTCAGAGCAGTCGGGAGCGTGTGACTCCCTCCCGATTCAAAAAGACAGCTGCGTCCTCAGGTGCCAGCCCCTTTCCCCGTGCACGCGCTCGAGCCTCCCTACCTCTGCACTTTACTTCCACAGCTCCTCTGGGTCTCAGTGTGCTTTTCTTTCCTTCTAGTTGTAGAATTTCCACTCAGCCAGCCTTCCTGTAGTTCTGGATGATGTCCGTTTTGTCTTTTCGTTGTATTTTTGAAGTTGTTATGGGAGGCAGCAATTTCCGGTTTTTACCTATGTCGCCATCTTTGTTTCTCCCCTTCACTCTGATTTTTTAAATTGTACGATTGTCTATATAATATTGTAGATAATCTCACAGGTATAAACATCATGAGTCCAACTATCTTTCTGTAATCAAGACTGCTGGATTTAGTTAGAACAAAGAAGTAAATCGATTTCCCACATCATAAAAAAAAAATTTTTTTTAAATTGAAACAACTATCAGCAGAGGCATTCCTTTGAATATTTTTAAGTAGGGAACGTGGTGTACGGATATTGAACAGTTATAGAACTATCAGGCTTTAAATTCTAAAGAGAATTCAGAGGTCCTCTAGCTCAGTCTTCTATACAATGTAGGACTTCTTTCTATAATATTAGAAGCTTGGTTATAAGCTGATGGCCTGAGGACCATTTACAGCATATAAATATAGTCTATTTGGCCTTTACATAAATATGTTTTTAATTAAGCCAACACACAAAAATCCAGATGACTGCATTTTCTTGAAAATCCACCTGGAGCTGCATGCCTAGTGCCCTTTGGATGTCATGCCCTCTCTACTTCTCCACAGCTCCCACCACTTCCCAGGGACCCACTGCACTCACTCATCACCTGCCTCATGCTCTCAGCATCTGAACATTTCAGTTGGTGAACACTGTTCTGGAAAAAGCATTATGTACATTGCCACAAAAATGGAGGGAACCCATAACTTTACAAGTAGACCTATTTCATTGCAGGCAAGTCTAAACATTAGAGAGATTTGCCTAGAATAATTTCCAGACACAAACTAGTTCTATCCTCGGAAACAAATCAAGTCCTTCCAGAGGAAACCCTTCTAGATATATCTGCAGAAAACTAAACTTCCTAAGTTTCTAGTTCTAGTTTAACATCCCCAGAGCCCTCAAATATTCCTCACTATGTTTTCAAGCCCACTGTGGCCCTTGGCATGCTCTCTGTATGGATGAACTCTACTTAAAATATATTTCAAAGCTATTATTTATGTGTTCATTTATTATATATTCTAGTTATCAGTGTTCTTCACATGTAATATGCAATATTTAGTTGATCTAGATCAGTTGTTCTCAAACCTTTTGTTCTCAGGACCCCTCTACACTTTTAAAATTCATGGAGTATTCCAATGAGCTTTTGTTTAAGACAGTGACATGTATTGATATTCACTGTACTAGAAATTAAAATTGAAATTTTAAAAAATATTTTTAATTCATTTAAAAATATGTGTCAATATAACATATTTCTATGAAAAATAAATATATTTTCCAAAACAAGATAAATTAGTATGAAAAGTGTTTTACATTTTTGCAAATCTTTTTACTGTCTGGTGTAATGGAAGACAGTTGGGTTCTTGTAACGATTTCTGCATTCACTCTATTGCAATATCACAGGTAGGTAGCCTAGAAAACTGACCTTGTGAGTCCCCGAAAGTATCTCTGGTACACCTCACCAGGGGCCCTCAGACCATATTTGGGATACATTTATGCTTTAATTAATGTAGCTTGGATTCTAGTTAATTTTCCTAGCATCCATGGCATTCTTTTCACTTATCTTAAACTTGTAGTCAACTAAAATCACCAGCTGTTTCTCAAACAAATTGCTGTCAAGCCTCCCCCTTTCATCTAAATGCAGACCTTACATATATATATATATTTCTCTATAGATCCAATGTTGTTGGTTTCAGAGAGTAAAACCATTCATGCCGTGCCCAGGCTCCCTTAAAGATGGTGGACCTATCCCCATTCAGCTGTTGTGATTGTTGACTGGTAACACACAGCAGCCCCCTTTCCTGAAGAATTTCTCAGTAAAACTGGAACTGCCTTACTTGGGAAGCTATGTCTCCTGCCACTTCAGCCAATGGCTGACTGACAAGTCAATGATTGTCACAGAGTACAAAAGGCTGGCCTCAAGAGAATAAAGTGGGACTAATTCTGGGTGTATTTTTTGCTCTAAAGCTTCCCAGGGGATCAGACTAAAGTTAATCTTTAGCTGAGATGACATTCTTCCTTAGCTCCTATCCCTTGTTCTGCTAAGAGCATATCAACAGAAATCTCCATCACAGGCTCAACCAAAGACATCTTTCTTCCATCAATATTATTGCAATATCAACCCTATCATACATCATATTAACTAACCATCTCAGCTGTGCAGCACATCATACATGCTTTAGCATTCTATTATAGATTAGTGCAGTGGTTCCCAAAGTGTGGTCCCTGGGCCAGCAGCAGCAGCATCTCTGGAAACTTATTAGAGCTGCAAATTCTCACTCCAGACCTACTGAACAAAGAACTCCATCACAGGGATGTGCTGTAATTAAACTAACCCACTACTGTTGTACATTTCAGTTATTTCCATCTTATCCTGTTATAAATAGTGCTGAAATGAATATTGTTGCAGGTAAATATTTGTGTACATTTCAGATTATTTTGTAAATATTTGCCTGCAATTTACTTTGTTGTAAAAGTTTTGCATCAAAAAAAAGTGTACTGATAAATGAATAGAGGGATGGATATATAATAAAGCAAGCAGAGCAATATGTTAATGGTAGAGTTTAGGTGATGAGTACATGAATGTTCACTGCAAAATTCTTTCAATTTTCTCATATGTTTAAAATTTGTTGTGAAGTGTTGAAAATAAAAAAAAGTTGGAAAATTTATATTTTATGAAGCTAAATTCCTGGATTTGGAATAGATTGTTCATAGTATGTGCACGTCTTTCAACTTTGTGAAGTTAAAACATCAAGCAGAAAGTGTCAGTTCCCTCACACTGTCAACACCACTTTTTAGTGCTTTCCAAGTCTCTGCCAACTGGTTAAGCAAAAGCTGGTAATTCATCTTTTAAATCATCATTTCCATGTGTATTTCTTAAGTTAATATATAATGAACTGAAAAGCTTCCTAACATGCTTGGCTTCAGATTTGATGTCAGTTATTCAAACCATGAAGTAGTAATCAAGATTTGAGCACTCACTGGGAGCACTTGATTTATTACCGAGAACAATACCCTCAAGAATAACTTGCAAACCAAATTATATTGGTGAGAGTTTCCAGGCCAGCATCCTACACAGGCAGAGGGGGCTAGTGCCAGATTGTCAAATGGATCTGATTTAATAGATGATGAGAAAAAGGTCTTCCTTTGGGGGGGGGGGGGGCTCTTCACCCATTTTACCAGAATACTCAGAATTCTAAGCATTTCTAAGTGATTTCTTCTTTTGTGTTGAAGCAATTAAAGCCCCAAGTTTCTATTTTAGAATTCAAGAATTTTACTTCAGTATAGGCTCTCCTTAATTATGGTGCATCCAAAGGATGGAATATAATGGGACCATTAAAAGAGAACTATGGAATTCTACATTTAATGACATGGGAAGATGTCTGTAATATACATGTTCATTGCAAAACACAATTATGTATGTATATACATGACAGAAATATGTGGAAGAGTATTTATGAAAATATCAATAGTAATTACCTCCAGTTGAAGGATTCATGGGAGTTTTTTCTCCTCTTTTCACTTTTTCTCTATTATTCATATTCACACTGAACATATAAACATTGTTATTAATAACAACAAATACAATAAGGCTACTTTACATTTTGATAAAAATTACATTGAAAATACCCCAGAAAACCACTGAGCCATTATCACCATATTAAAATTTAATTTAGCAAAATTTTCAAGTCAAGGTTAAAGTCTTCTACAGAATGAGACCCATATCTAGCATTTTTTAAAGAGCACAGGGGAAAAGAGTTAGAGGCAAACTAGGCAAAGAGGTCTCCAGCCAGGTGTTAAGCAGCAGAGGGATAGATTTGTATTGTCCTGGGGGATTTCACAGAATAAAAACCAATAGGCAATGGAAGGAAGGCATCTGTGGAAACCAAAAGGGTAAAGGCTCACTACAACTCAGAGTAGATTTCAACTGTACCACAATTCCTGCTTTCAATATTGTAGCAATGAAAAAGAAGGAAATCTTAACTTTTGCAACAGCATGGATGGACCTAGGAAAGCATTATGCTAAGTGAAATAAGCCAGTCAGAGAGAGACAAATACCGTATGATTTCACTTATATGTGGAATCTAATGAACAAAGTAAACTAACAAATAAAATAGAAACAGACTCATAGACACAGAGAACAGACTGGCAGCTGTTAGAGGGAAGGAGGTTGGGGGACTTGGTGAAAAATGTGAAAGGATTAAACAAAACAAAACAAAAAAACCTTCATAGACACAGACAACAGTTGGTGATTACCAGGGGGAAAGAGGAGTGGAGGGAGGTAGAAAAGGATATAGAGGGGATAAATGGTGATGGAAGGAGACTTGATTTGGGTTGGTCTCCAATATAATATCCAGATGATGTATTAAAGAATTGTACACCTGAAACTTGTATAATTTTATTACCCAAGGTCACTGGAAAAATTTTAGTGTATATATATATATATATATATATATATATATATATAAATATTAATATATATATATTAAAGAAGAAAATATCTCCTGACAGATGATATTCACTTCTCCTCTGACAGCAGGCCTGAGATCCAATGGCAGTTAATTTTTTAAAATATATATTTAACAAATTTAAAATTTTAAATTTATACCTCACAAAGACTGAAAAGGAGAATATGACATGGTAAATCACTCACCTCCATAGGAAGACACGTCTGTACATGGGTAGATGTCCCTGGATATGACACCACTGTCCCATTTTTTATTTGAAAATGTATTTTGCACATATATCCATCAGAACAGTCCTGTGTTCCATCATCAAAAAAATACATACGAAAATGCCAATTATTTTAAGAATTCATTATTCTAAGAATTACAGCTACTCATAACTTCCAAACTGAGCAATAAAAAACTAAGTATATTAAATGAGATGAGATAATAGGGATAAACTCATCCAATAAATACAAGTTTTAGTTCCCAACCTTTCTCACTTATTGATACTTTTCCTTCTCTTAAATTAAATCCCTACTCTCCCTTTTTTCCCCTTAAGCACTCCATAGAACAGAGGTCACAAAGCAAAGCTTTTAGGTTGGCTACTATTAAAAAGCATATAAATATCTTATAGAAATATCTTGTCACATAAGTAATACTGATTTTCACAACATATAAGAAAGAAAAATTTTAGGAGAACTTGCAACAAATCTTGAAACTAGGGACCTTTCATTTCAATTCCTTGACCAAGGCAAGATCTCCATTAAAATGTCCCAGGGAGGTAATTATGCAGTACCTTCCTGAGCACTTCCAGGAGCCTACCCTTTACTCCCTTACACCACTGCCACCTCCATTTTGGGACATTGTTCATTGGGAAAGTGTTGTCTTACAATGCACTGATATGTTTCCTTTTAACCTTAACTCGCTGGTCTTAGGTCTTCCCTCTAGAACAGTGGTTCTCAACCTTGGCTGCACATTAGAATCATCTGGGAATCTTTTTAAAATCCTGATTTCTGGACCTCATCCTCCAGAAATTCTGTTTCTTTGTTACTAATGTTGTCGCCCCACCCCATAACAAAGAAACAGAATTTCCGGAGGATAAGGCCCAGAAGTCAGGATTTTGAAAAGATTCCAGGTGATTCTAATGTGCAGCCAAGGTTGAGAACCACTGCTCTAGAATTTATACTCTTTCCACAGAGCCATTCTTCAAAGACTTAAGACAATTACCAACATTTTTAAATGTTCCCTGAAAGATAGGATATCTAAGCCCTTCACCAGTTGCATTTCTCTCCTATTTTTTATACTTGCTCTTAAATACACTAATGGATGATGTTCATTTAATTGCTGTCAGTTCTATTTCTTTTAGGCAAAACTTGTTTGAATTCAATAAAGTGTAAAAAGTAATACCTCTACATACACAAACATACTCACATGTTAATAAAAATTATTAATTCTTCACCAAATTGCCACACTAACATTCACATTTTAACAGATTTAAAATAGTTATAATTAAGAAATATGTGGTTACTTAATATGATGCAGTAAAAAATATATAGAATAGCATTTCAACTAAAAAATTCATAATTCCCTTAAATACTTTTGCTAAGATTCAAAAATCTAGTTTTTCACTATAAAATAAGACAAGAAAAAACTACAGTGTTTGTAAGTAATTTAACATTGAAATTTTTTAAAAAATTGTGTCATGCCAACTATGCAAGAGCATTTGATTTTAGGTAACTGTACTGGGTTGAATAGTGTCCCCTCAGAATTCATGTCTCCCCAGAGTATGACCTTATTTGTAAATAGGGTCTGTACAGATGTAATCAAGCTAAGATAAGGTCATATTGTTTAAATCCAATATGACTGGTATCCTTGTAAGATAAGAACAGAAAAATGTGGCTGCAGAGACACAGGCACACGGGGAGAAGGCTACAGGGAGACAAGGCAGGTATTGGGGTGGTGCATCTACAAGCGAAAACATGACAAGGACTGCCATCAACCAACAGAGGCTAGAACAGGCAGGAAACGACGCTTCTCCAGAGCCTTTGGAGGGAGCATGGCCCTACAGACAGACACCTTGATTTCTGACTTCCAAGCTTTGAGAAAATAAATTTCTATGTTGTAACCTACCCTGTTTATGGTCTAATGTTAGGTAACACACACAGAAACTATATGTTTTGAGAAATATGGCAGGACCTTTACAATGCCTCCCCATTAGCAAGGCTGACATCCTGCCAGCAACTCCAAAGCACCCTGCCAGTCGGTGGTGCTCAGCACCAGCTCTGACTGACTGGACCCAACTCAGAATGACTTGGTGATGCCACTGCCCCAGGTTCTTAAATATTTTTAATATCCTTCCTGCCTGTAAGGTAAGCAATCAGGTATCCAATATCTTTTATTATTTCATTAAGGTTCTGCATTTTATAGGTGAAATTATTATTTTAAATTCCAGTTCTGCCCTGGTCGGTCTGGCTCAGTGGATAGAGCATTGGCCTGTGGGTTGAAGGGTCCCAGGTTCGATTCCGGTCAAGGGCATGTACCTTGGTTGTGGGCACATCCCCAGTAGGGAATGTGCAGGAGGCAGCTGGTCGATGTTTCTCTCTCATCGATGTTTCTAACTCTCTATCCCTCTCCCATCCTCTCTGTAAAAAATCAATAAAATATATATTTAAAAATCCAGTTCTATATGATCCAACTACAAAGCATATCCCTAAATGGCCTTTTACCATGGAAATATTTGTATTTACCCAATGTAGATGACTTTGAATAATACTGTATGTAAATGGAGAGATATGTACTTTCGGTTGTTGTTGCTTTTTACATCAAGTATCCATTCCCCCTTCTTTTGGAAGAGTAGACACTTTTCCTCCTTCCCCTGTCAGCATGGACTTGGCTCCCCAGCTCTAAGAACAGTCACTGGTGGCCAATCAGGGCACCAGTCCTGCTGGTATCAGAGACTAGAGGGCAAATGATCCAATCAGAACCAATGAAATGTGAGTCAAGACTTTGGAGGGCAGGGGAGGAGGAGAAGACTATTCTCTTTTCTACTGGATTTGAAACAGAAAAATAAAACCCTGCCAGTGTTGGCAGCCACCATGTAATTAAATGAAGCCTGAGAATGAAGCCAATACAAAAGGAAGCAAGGGCATGAGATGCTGAGAGACCAGGTCCTGATTATACTATTTAAACCAACTGTAGCTGAAGCTAGCTCTACCCTTCAATTTTTCAATTACATGACCCTCAAAACTCGCTTCTTTGCTTCACCCAATTTGGGTTGGGTTGTCTGTCACTTGAACCAAAATATTCTTTGCATAAAATGACATATATTGTGTTTATTAGTTTAAAACTAGAAGATTTGCTACTCTATTGTATGACAGATAATCAATAGTTGATTATATAAAGATTTCCCAAATACAATAAAACCATAATGCTACGTGTTTGCGAGAAAAAGTACTGACAGTCTACAATTTAAAACTAATCAAGCAATACAGGGGAAAAAAACATGGAACAACTGTTCAGATATTCAAAGAACAGTTAGAGCTAAATTGTATATACTGCATATAATTGATCAAATGAGGGTAATTGTGTTATTTCATATTTTTCTATACCCGAGCACTGGTCATACAACTTTTTCTTGAAGCTACAGTTTGGTGAAACTCTAATTGCAATGCAAAATGCATCTCTTTTGATATCAAAAGAGGTGAGTCAAAAATTCCTACGTACCTATGTTATAAGATCTAAGTAAATTATTTGGTGTCTTTTCCATTGAGTTAAGATAGAGAGATATGTCATTTTTAATATTATTCATAATTTAAGAAATATTAATTTCATTTGGGGTAAATTCTGATATTGTTTATTAGCATATATTAGGAGGTACACAGGGGTTTTTGATTCAGCCTATAGTTTTTCTTTTCAGAATCAATCACTTAAAAGTCAAGATTAGCCTTAAAAAATATAGAAACAAAAGAGTTTATAGCATTTTAGTTTCTCTTCAAATATTTACTTTCATAAAAGTAGGTCTCTCCCCTACATTGGTTTAATTTAAGGCAAAAAAATATGTTTTGTTCTTCATTGCTGAAGAATACATTTTAAAGACAACGAACATAAGAACCTGAGAACCACCACCCTGCACCAGCAGTAGAGACCAGCAAGGACAATGGGTTAATAATGCAGATTTTGTAATCAAAATACGATAATTTTAAGAGAAACATCAGAAGTGCTTTATTCAAAGTCATGTTCATCGCTAGCTACACATTTCCCCCATCTTTCAGGTAATTTGTGGATACCATCCCAATAGAACTTTTCTTGTTTTGAGGCATACCATTCAGAGACCCAATTTTCCACTTCTTCCTACGTTTTGAAGTGCTGCTCAGAAAGTACATGTGCCATCGATCAAACAAGTGGTAATCTGAAGGAGCAAGGTCTGGTGAATACGGCGGGTGGCTTAATACTTCCCAGGCAAGATCTTTTAACGTGCCTTTAACTGGTTTTGAAGTGTGTGATGGTGCATCATCATGAAGCAAAATTAATTTCTGTGTCCATTCTGGCCCATTCTGGTCATTTCACGATCAAAGCGTGGTTCAAATTGATTATTTGTTGTCGGTAGCGATCAGTATTAACGGTTTCACCTGGTTTTAGAAGCTCATACTACACCACACCTTCCTGATCCCACCAAACGCAGAGCATTGTCTTCTTTCAGAAGTGATTTGGCCCTGCAGTCGATGTTGATGGTTGACCTGGATCAACCCATGATTTTGTGCGTTTGGGATTCTCAAAATAAATCCACTTTTCATCGCCAATCACAATTCGATGAAAAAAGACTTCCTTTTGTGCCATTGAAGTAACATTTTACTGATAACTTTTCGGTTTTCCATTTGTCTTTCGTTCAGTTGATGTGGCACCCATTTTCCTTCCTTTAAAAATCTTTCCCATTTCTTGTAAATGATCAGAAATTGTTTGCTGAGCAACGTTTAATCTTTCTGCAAGTTGTTTTTGAGTTTGATATGCATCTTCATCCAATAATGCTTGTAATTGTTGGTCTTCAAACTTTTTCGTTGACCTGGACGTTCTTTGTCTTTCACATCGAAATCATCACTTTTAAAGCGTTTGAACCAGCGTTCACAAGTATCTTGAGATGGAGCATGTTCACCATAAGCTTCCCAAAGTATACAATAACTTTCAGCAGCATTTTTCTTCAAAATAAAGTAACGAATTAAAACTTCCTGCAAATGCTCTTTTTTGGGCATGAAATTCAACATTTTTAAGTGTAAAAATATCTATGATGTTAACATCTTCAGAAAATTTGACATATGAAGTTTTGAAGCTTGCTGTCAATACAACAAAATAGCATATATATCAAATCGTATATATCAACATATGTGTAACTCCATCTATTGAAAAAAATCCGCATTAGTAACCGGTACACGTAGTAACTCCTATCTCTTCCAACTATTCCAGTAAACTCTCCACTCAGATTTCTCTGAGTTCTTTTTGTACTTACAATAGCTTACAATTTAGCATAAAATCTTATTTTTATTTTTAACATTGCTTAGTTTTATTTCCTCCAGTCAATCCTAAATTCAGGGCCTAGGCCCAAGTCCCTGGGGGAAAAAAGGCCAGACTCATTCCACACAAACACCTGGTCCCGTGGAGTCTGAAAACACTCTGGACCTGCAAGGAAAAAAGGAACCTTATCCAGTCCAATCCTCCCATTTCAGAGATTAGAGGGTGAAGGACTGAAGCACCTTTAAGAGACTTGTCTTACAGCTAATTAGGGGCAGAGCTGGGAATGAAAAGCAGGCCTGTTGACCCTAGTGTTCTTTTGACTACACTAAGCAAATTCTGCCAGAGAGCCGGATGGAGGCAGAAAAATGCTTACTGCAGACTCTTGCTTTGCACATTGAGTAACATGCTCAAGTCACTTGAGTGTGGTCTGGGGACAAGCAGCAGCCTCAGGGTTATTTGGATGGAAGCCTGTTAGGCAAAATCTCAAGCCCCACCCAGACCTCCTGAAGTGGAATCTGTATTTAACAGGATCCTAGGTGATTCCTGCGCACATTTGGAGCAGGAAGGCAGCTTGCATGGTGATCCCTGACTCAAAGGAACTGCAAAATGTTGGCCTTAAACAGTGGTCCTCAACTCTGGCTACACATCAGCAGCACCTGGGGAGTTTTCCAAGTACTGTTGTTAAAGTGCCCCCTCAGACCAGTGAAGTCAGAATCTTCCCAGTAGATGCTAATGCAGCAGCTAGGGTAGAGAACCACTGCACTAAATTAACTAGAGCTCCTCTTTTGAACTCTAAGAACAGTCAGTCATCCCGTACTCTGCAGCTGCCTTGGGAGGAAAGGCACAAACAACTGCCAGCCTGCAGGAACACTGTGGCTCACTTGGAGCTCTCATGGGCTGTTCTAGCCTCTGTGGAGGCTCGTCTTGGAGCCGTGATGTGCTGAACTGGCTTTCTAAGTGGTCTTCACTACCACCTCAAACCCTGCTTTCTGGCAACTTGCTCAGCCTTGACCCAGTCCTCTGTCACTGCCTTAATCTTATAACTTAAAACTGCCACTGTCCCATGTCCAACTCCATTTCTACCATCAGGATTCCTTGCTGCCCTCCACTACAGAGCAGGTTGCTTCTCGTAGTTCTTATTAGAAGAGAAACTAATAGGAAATGCTGCAATCCAGACACTACTAACAAAAAACTCCTCACATTATCTACATAGAATGCCGTATACCAAAATAAGGAATAAAGATTTAAATGATAAAAACAATACTATAAATGTGCTGATGAAAACACTGGAGAATATAAATACATATATACTATTAAAAAGATATTTTAAAAGTAAATAAAAACCTCAGTCATAATAAAATGCTGATAAATTCTACTTTATGAAAAAATTCTTATCACAAAATCAAAAGACAAACATCAAAGTGTGAAAAAATTACATGCCACTCTTATAGAAAAGGACTAATTTTGTCAATATATAAGCAGCTTTAATTTCCTCAATATATTAATAGTTTCAACAAATCAAAAAGAAAAAAGCCAGCAGCCCAATAAGAAAATGAGCAAAGAATATAAACAGATAGTTCACTAAAGAGGCAATAAATATGGATATTAATCACATAACATGTTCAATGTTACCCATAAAAATGCAAATTAAAAAATACCTTTTTTTTTAACCTATCAGATTGGCAAAGATCAAAAAGCATGAAATATACTATGGAGACAAAGATGTGGGTAAAATAGGCATGTACTCTCATACACTGCCAGGGGCAGGGTAGCTTAAATTAGTATAACCTCCATAAAGAGCAAGTTAGTGATAACTTTCCAAATTTAAAAAATGCACATATTTTCCACCCAGAAATATTACTTCCAGGAATTTATCTTACAGATATAGTTGAACATTAGGAAACATAATTCATGCAATGATATGTATTAAAGTATTATTTTCATAACACAATATTGGAAATAACCTAAATGCTTATCAGTGAGGATTCATAAATTCAAATAATGGAATGCTATGCAGGCGTAAAAATGAGCAAGTTCTATAACGATTGATATGGAATAAAATCAAGATAGGTCATTAAGTTAAATATGTGCAGAACTGTATGCATATACGTACATCATGCCACCATTTGTTTAAATATAAATGCATATGCTTGTATATGCACTGAAAATATCTGAAAAGACATTCAAGACACTGGTATTAGTGGTGACCTCTGGGTTTGGGCGAAAAGGATGGGAAGGTTAGGAAGGAAATTTACTTTTTTAGTGCACAAACCCTTTTGTGCCTATAAATATATAACTTTCATGTTAAACAAATACTTCATTCACTGCTTTCTGAACATATGTCTCCGGGCCATCACATTGCTGCAATCCATTCCAATCTTAAACTTCTAGGGAGAAAATGTCCTCAAGGCTTTATAGAACCCTAGGGAGATAACCAAGTTTTCTGGTTTGTGCTGACTGCATACTGGATGGAGATCTAAGGATTTCCTAACAGCACATGTCTGAGTCTGCTTTCTTACCAGCTATCATGGGCTATGCCACCCAGAGAGCTATGTTATGCCTATTGAATCCAACTACCCAAATAACTATAGGGCTTCTGTTGTTGAGTTTTAATAAGCTTTCAACAATCTTCTCTAGAAAAAACACTGTTATCTAAAATAATTGGGTGGTTATCTAAGAGCCTCAGCTCTACTTTGGAGTAAAGTATTGCATATGGGACTCAAGTTAACTTCCCAGAATGATCAGCAGGATGGGCTCAGTCAAGGCCACAGGGAGGAATTAAGACAAGTGGAAGTGTCTAGGTCACTGCTGGCACTGACCAGCAGAACCTTCAGGGTTAATGGAACCCTGAGGAGCAGGCCAAACCTAGGCCACAGATCTCAAATAGTTGCCCTTTTCCCTTGATGAACGATCAAACCAAAACTATCAGTAGCTGCCCAAAGGTGATTAATCTTGGGGACAAAAAATGTAAAAGCTGTTGCTGAAAAGAAAAGCTTACACTGAGTAGGTCAAACATAAAATAACAGCATTTTTTAAAATGCCAAAATTAGATGGTATAGAAAAGTAATTGTTAAAGCTTTAGAGATCCTGCAGAACACAATTCTGAATATAGTACTATGTCTCCTCCTCATGCCCACCCCCAATACCCACCCAATGTTGCTAACTATGGTTTCAATTTCTGATACTGTTATACCGCCTAAAGGCATGTGTGGATCCTGGCCAAGGCTGATTTGGATGCCTAGAGTCAATACCAAGTGTGACCAGATCCAGTCAAAGTAATTCATGGATAACTGTTGGCCTCTGACTCAGGTAAAAATTCAAGAGCCCTAAAACTCAAGAAATCAAAAACCCAGAAGTAAAAATATGGGTATTAAAATATATATATACATATATATGTACTATATATATATATTATTTTACTGATTTCAAAGAGAGGAAGGGAGAGGGAGAGAGAGAGAGAAACATCAATAAGAGAGAAACATCAATCCAATTGGCTTCCTCCTGCAGGCCCCCTACTTGGGATCCAGCCTGCAACCCTGGCATGTGCCCTGACGGTGAATAGAACCGTGACCTCCTGGTGCATGGGATGACAATTAACCAACTGAGCCATACCAGCCAGGCCAACATATTTCACCTTTGATGTATGTCTTAAATTTTCCTTGGTCTTGGAGTATTGTTTTTTCTTTTTTCTTTTTGTAGTGTTGATTATTGCTTTTATCTTTGTGACCTAACATGTAAATGTCTACTGAGCACATTTTTTCCACTAGCTAAGAATTAAACCACACAAAAACATTGTGACCATTGGTTGTTGACTGGAGATTTTCTGGTTCTATCCAGTTTAACACATTGTTTGTGGGTAGTTTTTATCGCGTGCTAACAGGTGGCGCAGGCCATTTTTGCTAATTTTTTGCGCAAATGGCAACGTTCAGTAAAATTACGATAACTTTAGTTTACATATTTATACGTTACCCACATTCTACCGCTAGTCTATAAAAAGCGTATTAATACGTGTCCCACGCTCTACTACTTACAGTCAACGTAAAACGTATAAATACGTTTCCCGCATACAATGTGTTAAAAGAACTTTCTTAAGCATGTTCATGGTATGAAATAAAAGAGAATCTGTAGGATTTTAACTTAAAATATTCTCTCCTCAACAGCAGTGTGTCAGAGGGTGATACTGCCTTCTATCACAATCAGTAATTCAACAGTGAATCTTGTTTACATTAGCATACATCCTATATAATAAAAGCCTAATATGCAAATCGACCAAAACAGTGGAATGACAGATCAGTGGGGGGGCAGGGCTGGCAAGCAGGCAGCACCAAGCCAGCCAAGGTGGGTGCCAGCGGGCAGAGAGAGGGGACAGTGATTGGGGGCAGTGACCAGAGGTGGCAGAGGGGTGGTCAGGGGGCGGGGCCAGCCTCTCACCGGCTGGCGCTGTCCCCCGATAGGCCCACGGATTGCCTCCCGCAGAGGAGCGAGCCTAAGGCATCAGTCAGACATCCCTCAAGGGTTCCTGTCTGCGAGAGGGTGCAGGCGGGGCTGAGGGACCCCCCCAAGTGCACAAATTTTCATGCACCAGGCCTCTAGTATTACATACTTTTATTAGATTTAAATTTATAATCGACCTATAAACAAAGCACAGAGGATTGATTACAGAACAGAATTTAAATACAGATCTTCATAATGTAAAATTAATAATATAATTAATTTAAAAATCAGAGGGAGGAACAGGAAGGAATGTGATAGTATACACACTCTAAGTTCCCATGTACCACAGAAAAATACAAGTTATTGTTCAAAGATGAAAAATCAGGAAGTAGAAGTATACTTTTAAAGTTACAGAAATAACCCAGCTGCAGTGGCTCAGTGGATTGAGTGGCATCCCATGGACTAAGAGTTACCAGGTTTGATTCCCAGTCAGGGCACATGCCCAGGTTGTGGGCTCAATCCCCAGTAGGGGGCCTGCAGGAGATAGCCAATCAATGATTCTCTCACATCATTGATGTTTCTATCTCTCTCTTCCTCTCCCTTCCTCTCTGAAATCAATAAAAATATTTTAAAACATTTTTTTAAAAGCAAATGTGAAGCTCACATTAAAAAAATAAAATAAAGCCTAGCTGGTATGGCTCAGTAGATAGAGCGCTGGCCTATGGACTGAAGGGTCCCAGGTTCAATTCTGATCAAGGGTACATGCCCAGGTTGCAGGCTCCATCCCCAATAGGGTACATGCAGGAGTCAGCCAATCAATGATTCTCTCTCATCATTGATGTTTCTTTCTCTCTCTCCCTTTCCCTTCCTCTATGAAATCAATAAAAAAAAATATTAAAAATAAAAAGTTGCAAAAATAACTATGAGAATAACTAAGGAGTTATTCTTCATCAATAAGGGTTCCATTAAACAAATTTAACTTAGCCATACAATGGAATATTATGCATACTAGAAATAATAAAATAGCCCAGTGGTGGCTCAGTAGTTGAGCATGGACCTGTGAATCAGGAGGTCATAGTTTGATTCCCATTCAGGGCACATGCCCGGGTTTCAAGCTCAATCTCCAGTGGGAGGCATGCAGGAGGCAGGCAATCAATGATTCTCTTTCATCATTGATGTTTCTATCTCACTCTCACTTCCGCTCTGAGATCAATAAAAAATAAGAAATATTAAAATCATTCTGTATATACTCATAAAGAAAGATGTCCATGATGAATGTTAGGTGGAAACCATAAATAATGTACATATATTTATATGTGCACAAAAATACAAACTACAAAATTGAGTCGGAGGAGAGGAAAGAAAATATTTTAATCTGTATTTTTTATATGTATGTATTATTAGAATTTTTACAATGATCATGTATTGCTTTTATTCGAAACATTAAATAAACTAATGTAAAATAAATGTACAACCTATGAAAGAAAAAGTAATATTGTGCGAGGGAGACTAAGGAAAGTTCATTAAAGTTTTCCTTCCACTTTCTACAAACAATATGATTCTAAGAACCATAAGATGTTCTTTATACAATGTTAATTTTTGTTTTTATTTTCTCTCCTTTTTAAACTAACCATCTCCTTGGTAAACCAAAACAAGGCCAATACTTCTTTGTTAAGTCGCTACTTAATTATAGCATATCTTCACTTTGTTTTGCAAGTGGACATTGTTTTATGGGATTTAGGGCCTCGATTTTCAATTCCATTCAATAAAGACATGCTGAGAATCCCAGCACTGTGCTCCTGTGTATAAGTTAGTTTTCTTAAAATAGTCCTGTTCCCTTTTCCTGGCAGAACCACCTCCCACCCCTCTCCACTTCCTAGATGAGGAGTAGAACACTCCCTTCTCCCCTTCCATGAACGCAGGTCAAAGCGCAACAAGGCCAGTAGCCAGAAAAATGTTCCTGGGCCTTTTAGAGACCTTATTTGGGAGGAAGCATGCATGCATATGTTAACACATGTACTTACGCAGCCTACTTATTTAACAGAAGGTTTTTTTTTTAAATGATTACAGTTTAAATGATGCTAAATCCCTTCCTCTTCTTGCAGCCAAAGCATCAAAAGTAATTTATTAGATCATGCTGGTTCCATTTTCCTTATTAACACTTTCAACAGATACCTCCACAATGTTAGGTTTCACTATTAAGTATTTGTGGGATTTCATTCTCTTTTCCCTTTTTCACTTTTTAGTAATGTTTGGTTTTCAGGTTTCCCAACTTGCCAATTTTAAGTTTTCAATTTTCAGTTCATAGATGTGGGATCTCTGTGTGCCCTCATACTTTTTATTATATTAAACTATTTGGTTTTGCTTCCCAGAGCGTTCCTGCTTATTTGTGCCCAAGGAGAGGCCAATGGATGCTATAACTAATTGGAGGGGTTATAGGGAGCCGGCTGTAGTAAATAACTTCTTTATGTCTCTGTTTCTACTTCCAAGTTAAGCTTGTAGAGATTTTAACATATTTTGTTTTCTCATGTTCTCAAAGGTTTATCATTGCTCTTCCAATGTCATAGAGAAAGTAGGAAAAAAACATATAGATGACTCAAGTTCTGACCTTTCCTACCTTGATTTCTGGATTGAAAGTTACTCTAAGTCTTATTCTTTTCATAAATAATTTCTTTTTATAATATTATCTGTTATAAGAAAATTACTCCAGAGACTTAAGAGTATTAAAGTAATTTGTACTTAATAAACTAAATTGAAAGAAATTTGATAGTCTGACAGTAGGAAATTATCAGGGTAGCAAGTTGTCACTTTGATATCAAAGCACTATTCTTGCAAAGAAGTACAAGTAACTTATTAACTTTCCCGCTTTTGGGGAAATCAAGGGTTCCTGAGCTTCAGCAGTTCCACTCAGAGAAGATTCTGCTAAGAGGGAGGGAAGAAGGAAAGTGAGGAAGGAAGACCTTCCTGGCATGGGTGCCATACACAGTACCACCCAATGGGTGACTTGAAATGACAGATATGTATTCTCTCACCGTCTGGATCTAGAGGCTAGATGTCCAAAATCAGCTTGCCCAGAAGAACAGATGAGGTGGGACAGAGTTCATGGTCACTGCTTTAGAAGCTGTTTCGGCCTGAGGATACTAGGCCATATTCTCAGGGCTATTGCTGGAAATCAAAGGACTTTGACCAAAAATTGGAAATGGAGGTACTACAGCTTTTAGAGAAAGCTGCATGGCAGTACAATTGCTCTTTCTTATCAAGGGGGTCTAGAGAATGTGAGATTGAAGACTGTACTGGAGTCATTCTATTCGCCAACAAAATGCATCCAATATCCACTACCTGTGTAACACCAAACACATGGCAAACTCACAATGTCGGCAGCGAAGAGGAAAAAGGAGGAAGGAGACGGGGAGGGTGTTATCCACTCAGCCTTTATTAATGTAACAAAAGTTCCCTGACATATTTCCCAGAATGAGTCACAATCTCTGCCCTCATGGTTATTTCCATGCCAAGCCTGTGCATGTTTAAAGCTCTTATAATGAATGCCCTCTCTTCTGTATCTTCCATACAACTCCTGCTTCCCATAAGTTGAGTTCAGCAAGTCTCAGAAGAAGAAAGTTTGTTCCCTTTGCATCAGGTAACAGGAGCAGAAGCATAACACCTTACCCCACACTTTTGCTACAAATCTTAGGGACTTTTCCTTTAATACCTCTTGTCCGACATTTCTAAGAGATAATCATATTCTCTCACTGCTGTGTTCCCAACCTTAGGATTAGAAACAGACAATCTTAATTGATGATCATATACCTAAAATCTATGAATTGAATTTCATTTCATATAATGGAGGGGCACAATGGTACCCTCCAAGAATTTTGGCATTTTCTAAGTGTTTCTTTAGACTAGATTTACTCCCCCGTGTTAAACAGCTAGAAAACCAAACAAAAATATACGATATCAGGGTTTTCAGATATTGGACACAGGCAGTGAAGGACAGTGATCTCTAGGAGAAGAGAAATAAACAAGGTGAGCTCTACAAGTGTCCCAGCTCTCTGCCTGGAGAAATTTATTGTAAAAGAAAAGATAAAATGGCAGATGATTTCATTGTTTGCTTAATCTAAGAATCAACAGAAAAGTAATAAATAAGCCTCCCAGAAAGTGACCAGAAAAAAGATCAACAGATAAAAATCAATAACTTTACAAATGTAGCAATAATCAAATCATAACCAGAAAATACATCATTCTTGGTATGAATAAAAATTGTCAAATATCCAGGAAAATACCTATCATCGTGTCAAGAAAACACTACAACTTGACTACAGGACATGAAAAAAATCCTAGGTTTTTTATAAAACTTGTAAAGTGATTCTAAAATTTATCTTAAAAAGAAAATAAAGAGAGCTAGTTAATTTTTTTAAAAAAACATTAATGAATGGTAGGATTATCTGGTATCAAAATCAACTAAAGAGCACTAGTAATAATTAGAATCGATATAACTGTAACAAAAAAGAAAAACGGCCCTAACCGGTTTTGCTCAGTGGATAGAGCTTCGGCCTGCGGACTCCTGTGGACTCAGGGGTCCCAGGTTCGATTCTGGTCAAGGGCACGTACCTTGGTTGTGAGCACATACCCAGTGGGGAGTGTGCAGGAGGCTGCTGACCGATGTTTCTCTCTCATCGATGTTTCTAACTCTCTGTCCCTCTCCCTTCCTCTCTGTAAAGAATCAATAAAATATATTTTAAAAAGGAAGAAAGAAAAACCGATCAGGAATTAGAATATGGAGTCTAGAAATAGACTCATTTATATCTTAAAATTTAATATTTGATAAAAAAGAATTTTGAATCACTGATAGAAGTCTAGATGAGTCAATAATAAATATGAAGTCAACTAGATCAGCATGAAATAAACTAAACTAAATTACCACATCACACAATTTCCTAAATAAATTCCAGGTGGATTAAAGCCCTAAAATATAGAAAATAAAACAATAAAGGTCTAGAGAAAAATACAAGACAATATTTTCATAATTTGAAGTTAAAAAGGGTTTCCTGAGTAAAACTAACCCAAAAGCCATAAAGCACAAGACTGACAGATTTATTAAAAATTAAAAACTCCTGTGTGACAAATGATACTATTAACAAAGTTAAAAGAAAAGTGACAGTCTGGGAAAAAATATTTGCAATATATATAGGAAATGAAGGATTGATAGTCATAATATACAAGATACTCCTACAAATCAATACTACAAAGATAAACAACCCTACAGTAAAACAGACAAAGGGCATAAACAGGAACTTCCTAGAAGAAATACCAGTGACCAATAAGCATATGAAAACCTGCACAACATCAGTGTAATGAGGAAAATGCAAATCAAAACAATATATCCTTTTTAGAATGAAAATATTTTAAAGATCAGTAATATCTAGTTTTATAGAGTATGAGAAAATGGACATACTCATACTTTTTTATAGGAGTATAAATTCCTATAGACTGGAGAGTTTGTCCATGTTCTCATTCATTCATTCATTTATTCATTCACTCACTCAACAAATATTAACAGCACCTACTTCACGCAATGTGCCATATTAGGCCCTAGGGATACAGCAGTGAACAAAACAAACAAAAGTTCTTGCTCTTATGGAGCTAGCGTTCTGGATAATTAGGGGTAGGGCAGAAAATAACAAATAACTAAATATGCAAAGCAAGCGGTTTTAAGTGCAATAAAAATAAATTCAGGTAAGAGGGATTGAACGTGATAGGGTTAGGCAGGTAGGACCTCTCTGATAAGGTGAGTAAAGATCTGAAGGAAGTAAGGGAACAAGTCAGAAAGCTATCTAGAAGAAACGGTAGATGGTGGGAATGGGAAGTGCCATGGCCCCATGGTGGAAACAGCAGAGATATTAGTGTGGCTGGAGCTGAGAGGAAGGAGCTGAAGAGTGATATTAAGATAAGATTAGAGCCCTAGCCAGTTTGTCTCAGTGGATAGAGCCTTGGCTTGCAGACTGAAGGGTCCAGAAGGGTCCTGGGTTCGATTCCGGTCAAGGGCACATGCCTGGGTTGTGGGCTCGATCCCCAGTAGGGGGTGTGCAGGAGGCAGCCAATCAATGATTCTCTCTCATCATTGATGTTTCTACCTCCCTCTCCCTTCCTCTCTGAAATCAATAAAAATACAGTTTTAAAAAACAGATAAGATTAGAGAGGAAAGGGGGAAGGATTCATTTAGGCCTGGAAGTTATGGTCAAAGCTTTGGATTTTACTCTAAAACTAGAAGTTGGACTCACATTTTTAAAAGATCACTCTAGTTGCTGTTTAGAGACCAGATTCTAAGTGAGCATTAATCAGGAAGCTATATCAGTAAGCCAGGCAAGAAATGATAGCAGCTTGGGCTAAAGTGTGCAGTTGAGGTGGTGAAAAGTGGTTGATTATGAATACATTTTGAAGATAGAGCTGATAAGATTTAGTAACGGATTAAACATGGGATGCAAGAGCAAGAGGAGTCAAGGAGAACTCCAGGTTCTTTTCCTGAGACACTGGACGCCAATATTGGCTGAGATGTGGAAGTGGCAGGCAGGGGGAAGGTTAAGGAAAAAGTGAGTTAAATATGCCTCATAGACAGACATTCAAATGAAATGTCAATTAGGTTCCTGGATATAAAAGCCTGCAGTTAGGGATATGATAGGTGCTAAAAATATAAATTCAAGAGTCATTGGTGAATATATAGTATTTACAGCCAAGGAGCTGGATAAGATCTCCTAGGGAGTGAGTCTAATTAGCGGTGGTAAAGTAGTCCAAAGTTTGAGGCCTGGGGCACTCCAGTGTTGAGCTGTTGGGAGATGAGGAGGAACCAGCAGAGGAAGCCAAGAAGGAACAATCACAAGGCAGAAGGAAACCAAGAGGTCAGTGTCCCCAATGCCAAGCAAAGAATATTTCAAGAAGGAGTGATAATGTGCCAATTTTGCACTATCTGTCAAAATGTAAGATGAGCATCCTCGCTCATTCAGCAATTCTATTTTGAACTACCTATTCTGCAGAAATTTGTAAGTACACATAAAAATTGTATTGCATGCATATTTATCAAAGTATTTGCAATAGCAAATTAAATGCCCATAAATAAGGGCATGCTTAAATTATGGTGCATCTGAACAAGGAAATAATATGCAACAATTTTAAGAAACCTGGAAGAGGTAAGTTATTGATATGGAATGACCTCTCAATATTGTTTTAAAAAACTATTTAAAGAATAATCATATGGAATGACTGATTCCAGATATATGGAAAAAGAAAACATACATGTATATGTTACCCACATGGCAGGCAGGATCATGTGATGAGAGAAAGCATAAGCTCCAAATCAGACTTCCTGGGATATAAATTTGGCTTCTCACCTCAGACAAGTTTCTTAACTTCTCTTGGCTTTCCTTTCCCCCTCTATAAAAGCACTCAAAGGGAGGTTCTATGAATTAAATGAATGAATATTTTTAAAAGGTCAGTTTCTGGTACATAGATATTAATAATGTCATAAAAGTGTAGATTATCTATAATAATAAAAGCATAATATGCTAATTAGACCAGACGTCCTTTCAGACAACCTTCCAGACGACCATCCAGACGAAGCCAGGGCTGAGAGGGAAGCCCAAGTCCCGGGTGCCAGGGGGAAAGGAAGGCCTACTCTTGCATGAATTTTGTGCATTGGGCCTCTAGTAATATATAATAACACTGGTTTTTCAGAGAAGTTGGGACTGGGAGTTGGCAGAGGAGGTGAGAGGCAGCTAACATTTTACCATATATACATCTATACTACTTGAATTTTTAATAATATACTAATGCAAATTTTACAAAAGTATATGTGCATTTCTTGTGAAGTTTTTAAACTGTTTTTAATTGAGAAAGGAAAAAGAATAGCAAGCTTATGAATCTCAATGGCTATTTCTAGAGATTTCTAATCAATGATCTATGATTTAGCTGACACAAGAAAATAAATCAAAGAATTGGGATAATATGAAGCAGGCAATATAACATTTTCTAGCCATTTCCAAGAAAGTTACACAGACACGTGGCAATAAAAATACAAAAAGACAGAAGAGCCTAAATAAAGTGAAATAAAGGGAAAGGAATTAAATTGAGTGCAGATTCATAGACTTTGAGTCTAACCATTCAGGCAAATCAAAAATCTTATCACACCAGAGAGAAGCAGTCGCCCAGCGTCTCCTGACACGTTTCCAGTGACATAGTCAGCATGTATTACTAGTCAGTTACACCTTATATTCACCAAATACATTCCCTCATTGTTCCTACCTGTCTCGTCTGAAGCAACATAGAATTAAGTCTCTTTCTTCATCAAGAATGACTTTTGGCTACACACTCTGGCCCTGCTACCTTGTCTGAGCAGGTCCAGCCCTGCTTAGTGTGGGCAGAGAGGGCATTCCAAGCAGCAGGCTGCTACACTGCTCCAAACCTAAGGCAAATGCAGCTAAGGCTTTTTCCAGACAGTGATGCCAACAGGTAGAATGTTTAAGACAATGTGGTTGCACAATTGCATGGCTTCTGACTTTGACTAAATTCTGCTTGAAGAAACAACAGGTATTTACAGGAGACAAATGCTGGAGTGTGCTGTAGGCAGACTCAACGCTTTCATGCATAACCCCAAGTCTTCCTTTCATCACCTCTTTCTTTGTCTTCAGTACAAATCCTTCACCAGTTCCTCCCTAGACCTTCCCAAGGTGGAGCTCACTACTCCATGTATGGCTCTGCCTCTAATTACTATTTACTGTATTTGCATGTGTTTTTTTCTCATTATAATGTCATTAGTATTCAAGGCAGCCTTGTTGCCAGGGCAACCAGGAGTGGTGAATGCAAGGCACAGCCTTTAATGAAAACTTAACCCTACTTTGTTTAATCCCCACTGTGTTTTCTGGCTCACTTCACTATGTGGGCAAAAGAATGAAAATATGCTGCAGTTACCCCTTCTCACATGGTGCTACTCCCAGGTTTTGGGAGCCTACATATATGTCCCCCAGATAACGAACCTCGATAAGTTCCTCTGATAACAATAAATTCTCCTTCTGATCAACATTGAACACATTTGAATATCTAAAATAATCTATTTTTCTCCAGATTAAATGTTCTCAAGTTTTTCAAATTTGATATTGTTTTTGTAGTCCTTACTAATCTAATTGCCTGCCCTTGGAAAACATTCTAAATGATTTGGTTGAGATCAAACTCACTGCTTCTATACCAGGGGTTCTCAACCTGTGGGTCGCAACCCCTTTAGGGGTCAAAGGACCCTTTCAAAAGGGGTCGCCTAAGACCATCGGAAAACACATATATAATTACATATTGTTTTTGTGATTAATCACTATGCTTTAATTATGTTCAATTTGTAACAATGAAATTGGGGGTCACCACAACATGAGGAACTGTATTAAAGGGTCGCGGCATTAGGAAGGTTGAGAACCACTGTTCTATACCATCATCCTAATCTGGTAACCTTTTCAAAAGGAAATAAGAGATCAGATTGCCAAGACTTCTTTTTAGCTAACCTACAAAGGTATGCTTATCAAAGTTGGGTATAATAAGAAGAAGAATGGCTTATCTGGTGATCAAATCAAGATTTAATTTTTTAAAAAAATCCTTAATCACAATAGGCAAAAATGAGATGATAGTATGAATAAAAATAATATTCTAAAATTAGGCTTAACAATCCAACTATACAAATTCTGGAGTTCTTGCTTAATAGTAATATATACTTTTAAGCCATAAGAGCTATAGATGCCTTCAAATTCAATAGGATCCAAAGTGTGACAGGCTGTCATATAGGGACTTCTTATAACTCAGTACATCATTGTCATACTGTCAGGATAAGGTAAGGAGAGCAAGGTCAACAGTAATGCAGAACAGTTTGAGAAAGCACCTAATGACCACAAAAACCTATTCTTTTCTGGTATTGCTGCCATTTACAATACGAGGAAAGACAGAATCAATGGGGCCAACCACTGAAGTAAGGCATCCTGAGGAGTTAGAAGCCAATGGGAAATAAGTGCTCACTTCTGATGCAGCGGACGTAGAGAAGAAGGCCAGTGAGAATGCTACTGGACAATAAAGCCAGCTGCGATGGTGGACATGTTCCCTGTGCTGCCCAAAAAGGTAGGCAGGAGCCTTGAAACGTGGCTAGTGTAACTAGGGAACCAACTTTTTGTTTTAGTTAATTTTATTTTCAATTTGAATAAGCCACATGTGGCTAGTGGCCACCATATTCTAAAGCACAGCCTCATAAATGATTTGCTGCTACAGAGTAAATGTTCTTATCACAGTTTAACATCAGGCTGTATTCCCTCAAACAAGCAATTGGAATGGGGCCCAGCAACATCCAAGTCATAGTCCAGAAGGAGGTCCTATTGTATATAGCATCCATTGTAGGCTACATTCTCCAAAGGAGAAGGCCCAGGCAATAGGAACAGTCTGCCTTGGGACCAGGGGTAGGAGTTTAGAAGAAGATGGGTAGTTAGTATGACCAGGGACTTGAAAAGTAGTATGGCATAGAGTCAAGCACACAGACTGCCTGAGTTCATATCCATCTCTGCCGTAAATAATGTGTGACCTCAGTTACCTCGTCTGTAAAGTGGGGATAATAATGACAACAATTACCAACCAGTGTAAAGTTATAAACAGAGTTAATACAGATAAAACACTTAGAATAGAACCTGACACTAAATAATTGCTAATGATTGTTAAAAAAAAAAAAAAAAAAAAAGGTTTCTTCAAGCGTTAACTTACTTGGATCAATCCCCATGAGTTAAAGAGGTTAGGATAACCTATGTTTCTTCCCAGGATTTTAATCCTCTATATAATTCAGAGGCCATCTGAACAGCTATTTGGCTTAATCCAGCTCAGTCTGGTTCACCACATCCTCCTAACCCTTACCCATCCCACTACTGCTGGTCCTTCTCCCCCACAGCAGTAAGACATAAGACACAGCACACTCTACCCCATCACAGATGCCCAGCTGATAAGTTTATTTCCTGAAACTTGACCTTCTCCCAGTCCTTGCTTTTCCTCCATTCTCTGAAATTTCTTAGTCATTGAATGTGGGACCTGTCACTGTTAACATTCTTGCCTCAGCCCTCCAAATTGTCAATCCACTGTTTCCTAACCCTTTTCACATCATGCCACACATAATAATCCATATTTGAACAGTATACTGGGGTAAATTGGAGGGGATTTGGTGGTGTTTATATGAAACTTTGTGAAAAAAAATCTTAAATACATTTTTTTACATTATATAGTCATTTCAGTCAATCCTCACTTCTACCCCGAGTCCCAGGCTAATCTTTCTGTCTATATACAGAAGAGTATCACTTTTCTCCAAATGATAGACACTCCTTTCTCATCACTAACCAGAATATGGATAATTAAAATTAAATTATACTTCAAAAGCCCAAAATTCAGTAAATCAAATAAATATTTTACTTTCATTAACAAATGTAATGTGAAAATTTCTTATGAAAATATGAATAAATTGTGAATAGAACTGAAATCATACATTTCAGACCAAAGACGCGGCTTTTTTTAAGTATAAAATTTGCTCTAACTTTTTTTAATAATCATTTTTTTCTATTCAAACGGTGACACAGACTAAATACCTCAAGTGAATACTTTTAACCCTACATTCCCAGGGCCCAATTTTTGCCCTGAATCCATAAATTTTATCAGTACATGTAGATACACTGGTTGGTAATTTTCTGTTAGGTTCATTCATCCAGCTAATTACACCATGTTCTCAAGCCAATAATTACCTTTTAATAAATCTTTAAGGTAAGAATTGTTTACCATAAAGGTTCTAATTCTCCTTTTAGATCATAAACTTTTGACAAAACTCTCTTTAGACCTCTACAGCTTTTCAGTCTGAAACAGTGGAAAGTTGTATTCCAATCCCATTTCTACACATGAAGCTGAAAAACAGATGTGAGTGAAACAGCTTCGGTTATATTAGATTCTCCATTTAGATACATCAGACTGTGTGGAACTCACATACAGGCAAAGTTTTACAGAACCATTTCTCTGTGAATAAAACAGCGTATTATTTGAATCTCAGTGTTTTCACAACAACCCTTGATAGGCAGCTGTTACACATCCACTCCATTGCAGTCACTCGATCAGCATTCAAATTCAAGCCTGTTTCCATAGTACCTATTCGTTTCAAAGTACGCATTTGCCACCTTCAATATTTCATCCCCCATAATTTGTGTTAGTACTTCTCTACAGAGAACTGACATTCTTCCCAGCATTTCTCTTTAGGAATTCTAACCATGCTGGAATTTGGCAGTTTCTAATGTGAGCGGATTCATCAATCTGAAATACCTGTTTGATATAATAATCTGGATTAATGTTGTCTTTATGTCATCTGACACATCATCAATATGTTTAGAAGGAATATTTGGGTGTGACTCCTTTTCCATCTCTTCTGTTTGATTGGCCTCTCTTCCTAGAGTGGCAGGTAAAATGAGGGCTTCCATCCTTGTGTGAGGCAGTCCAGCTTCAGCTTTTAATGCTGTGAACTTATAACCAGTCTATTTAGTTTAATCTAAATAAACTGAAAAGCTTATTGTTGGAACCAATCTCAAAAAAGAGCTTTGGGTGGTTTTTTTTTTTTCTGTTGCTTTTGCAAAACTTAAAAATGTTCCTGCCCAGAATGAGTTTTTGTGGTGAGGTGCCAGTGCAGTTTGCTCAGTACCTTGTCTTCATCTGATAACTTTTCCTGCCAGTAAGGCTATTTTAGGCTGAGAGAAAAAAAGTTACTGAAGACACACATCCAAGTTTGAAATGATTCTCATTTCATTACCTAACTAGTGACTTCAATTTTTTTGATACTGTGTTGGTCTGTAAAACTGATGGCTTTCCAGCTTTAATGAAAAATTATCCATTAAGATCAAAAAGTAAGTACAATATCTGTAAAATTTAAATCATTTAAAAATATAAATAATGGATCCTATAATGGATCCTATAGGCTTTTAAAACTACATAAAATCTATTACATGAGTGGGTAATCTTCTGTGGTCACTGAAATATTTTAAAAACAAGTTTCATGAAAATTCAAACAATTAACCATTGATTTTTTTCTGTTTATTTCAAAAATTAAAACTTTGAAATAACCACAAAATATATATAATGTATACACTGAAGTATGATTAAAAACATTTTGACAAATCTATCTTCTGAAGCTAGAAAGCTTTTTAATGAGTCAACTTCATTAAAGTATATTCAATTATTACTTGATTTCTAAAAATACATATTTTTTAATTTTCAAAAATAATAATTCACTGCAAAATTCTGTCAATAATATGACTTTGGTTAATTGTTAACACAAAAGCAGAAACTAAGTACATAAATCAAGAAGTAACAAAATCAATGTTTTATTTCACAGCACAATATCAGAAAATGGTAATGAAAGTAATAAAAATAATCACGTATAAGTTCTAAGTCAGGAAAATGGTAAAATAATGATGATGATAATGAAAATAGCAAACAAAATTGAAATTAAAATACAAATATTTTACACACATTAAGAAACAAAAATTTAAAAGCTGGCAGCAATCCAAATATCCATAAAAAATGAATAAGTGAGTAAAATAAATCAGATATATACATAATGGAATATTATTCACCCTTAAAAAGGAAGGAAGTCCTGATGTGCTACAATATGATAAACCTTGAAGACATTATGCTAAGTGAAATATTATGGTTAGAAAAAAATATTATATGAGGTACCTAGGGTAGTCAAGTTCATAGGAACAGAAAGTAGAATGGTGGTTGCATGGGAATTGGAGGAAGGGGGCAAAGAAGTTGTCTCATGGTTAAAGAGTTCCAGTTTAGTAAGATGAAAACGTTCTGGAGAAAGATGCTGGTGATGGCTGTATAATAATGTGAATGTACTTAATACTACTGAAGTGTAATGCTAAACAGAACCACTAAAGAATGAGTAAATATGGCAAATTTTGTCATGTATTTTTTATCATTATTTTAAAAAATATTTAATTTAAAAGGTTAAATGATACATTTTATGTTTTACATATAACATAATATATATATTACAAAATTTTAAAAATTAAAAAACATTTACTCATGACAAGATATTACAAGTATGTAATTAGACACACAAGGGTAGATGCTTAGTGGTATGGCTACTACAGAGAACTTCTTGGCCAAGGTGCTGCCAAAATAAATAGTAAATTTAGAGAGTTTATATAGGGAGCCATTCAAATAGTGCTAAAATATCATGTCTGCTACTATATATTCCTGAATGGCTATTCAGTACACTGTTAATTAACTGTAACCATTGGTATCTTGAACTCACCTATAGCCTATTCACGGCATAGCAATATGACCTGGATAGCAATTAGGAAGCTCTGATCTAGTATTCAACTTCCAGCTTTCCCCCTAATCAGCTTTTTTCTCTCTTCCAAGATTAGGATATTCTTGGACAATCCTCTGGGTAAGTCTCATCCTAGCTCAACCAGGGCTTGGAACTTCTACTTCTTAAATGCTATGCACAGTATCTCCCTTTCAGCATATTCCACCCTCATGAGCAGAACTCACAGCATGGCTAAGAAAACGTGAATGCATCATGAGCAGGCTTAAGAGAAGCAGTATCCTGAACAAGGTGAATTATATGACCTTCTAAGTCTAAACCTCTATTTCCATGACTCGTGAACGCTTTTATTACTCAAGGTTACATAACACATAAATCTCAACTTTATGTTCTGATTGCTGGTCCAAGTATCAGCAATGAATAAAATGCATACCAAAGAGGCATGCCTTGTAGTGGTTTTTAGTAGCACTGAGATGCACTAAATAAAACAGAAGTAAATGCAACTTGTCATTGATGCGCCCCCATTTCTACCTCTGCTTTGTTGTCAAGGCCCACATACTGTCCTACTGTAGTCCAAAACTCCTAGCCCTTCCAAATTGCCCCAAGGAACATAATTCAGCTTTCTCTTCTCCTCCACTTAAAACACTGCCCTAATTTTTAAAAATCTCAGTTTGGCAATAGCCCACCTCCATTTAGTCACGCTTTTCTGATTTTCTTATGAGAATGTCAACACCAACTCCCATTCAGTGGTCACTAGAGCATATGGGCCTGCCTGTAATGGGAAACACAGAATCTCTCCACTTCAGGTTCTACTGTCCAGATCCTTACCTCATTAACTAGTCAATGTATTAAATTGTCTTGTTAGGGCACTAGAATTATAAATTATGATCTTTTCTCGTTATTCAAATTTTAATATCTAATGTATTGGGGTAAAGGGACATAAATCAACATTTCAAAATCTCATCCTAAACCAAATGCTTTTCAAACCATCTGTGGTAAAAGATCAGGATTTTTATTTCCAATCTGTTATACACATACTTTTATGGGGGGGGAAAACACTAAAAATGAATTGCTAGAAAAAAATAAAAATTCAAAACATACAAAATACAAGCCCCAACTTTAAAAAATTAAAGAAACTTATTTTTTAGAGCAGTTTTAGGTTCCCAGTAAAGCTGAGAGAAAGGCCCAGAGAGTTCCCATATACCATCTCTTCTCCCAACATGCATAGCTTCCCCCATATTCAGTACCAATTTTTAAAATTGTATTTGACAGATATAAAATTACTCTGTCGAATTACTTACAAGTTTCTTAGCATTCATTTTCAATTTCTGTACTTATTTCCTTGCACTGGTACCATTCTAGGACCAGGCCACATTTTGAGTGGTTCTGCCTCTCTCATCTCAACACAAATACCCACCTCCAGTCTGTCAACAGAGTCAATCCCCTCCAAAAAGAAGCAGGAAAATATAGAATAGCATATGCTATGGTGAGTGAAAAAGTCACATGGGATACATACACATCTGCCATCTATAGATTTCTAATTCATAGAAGTTGATCCTTTTTCATAAGCTATTCACCAATCTAATACACCTTCAGGTTTATGAGAGTAACAAGATCCAGGAGTCTCATATATGCCCTTCACTTTGAAATCTCTCATTTTTTTAGGGTAGTTAAAACCCCTATTCTGGTACTTGATTATTTACATAATAAAGATCCATTTAAATGCACACGAACTACACCCTCCTGAAGCCAGCAGGAGGTGAACAGGAAGATCTGAGAACACACTTCTCGGTATGTGTGCAAAGCATGCCTCCCTTGTGCAATCGCTTTACAAATAAGAAATAAACACTGGTTTCTAAGCCTTGGAAGAAAAGGTTTATGGCTTTGACTGTTTTCCATTACTGGAAAATTTACATGCTGAAAAGTAGCAAAAACCAGTGCAAAAGAATAAACAGTGGGAGCACTTCAAGGGCTTCTTTCTTTCAAAAATCAGGAGTAAAATTGGGTTTTATTAGCTGTTTCATTAAGTTTTACTTTGAAGAAAAACAAACAGTGAAAGCATATGTGCAACATCTGATGAAAAAAGGATTTCATTCTAAACAGTCTCTGTACAAAACTCATTAATGTAACATTAAATGTGAAGACTTGTCTAGCAATTTAAGGATAATTTTACTCATTTCAATTTATTTATAATTTCTGACACAGTTTATTTAACATATTCTAATCTTTAAATCACCATGTATACTAAACTAATATATTAAATCTGTCTTTTAATGGCATTTTGCAATAAATATCTACAGTAGCTGTTAAAGGCAATTAGCATATGAAGTTTTTTATCAAATGTAACATCTAATATAGAAAAATAATACAGCTGGATATTGATAACTTGAAAATTTCATGAAAACAGGTCAGTTCTTAATCAGATGCTTAATTATAAATGTTTTCCTGAAACTATAAGTATACTTTTATAGAAAAGTCTAAATATATGTGTTATTATATCTAATATCTGAAATCTAAGCATCTAATATACTGTGCAAAGTATTAAATAAAAATAAACATGTTTTCCCTTAAAGTAATTTTAAACACGCTGAATATTCATCATCTCCCACTGGAAGAACTTACTCAATTTCCAATTTTCTATTTCAAGACTAGATGCTGATAAGTAACTAAAATTTCTTAGTTACTTAGTCAGGGAAGAAATACACATGTCCCAGTTCCATTGTGTTGGCTACATCACAGTGTGGGCCTCTGGAATACAGCAGGTTAAATTTCAGCTTCTAACTAAATGGATGAATTCAATATTAAACTATAGGTTAGGTGTTAAGATGGTAGTTTTTGGAAGCAGACACATCTCGATTTCAGTCTTGACCCTGCCTCTTACATAAAGACTGTAACCTTGGACAAGTCACTTACTTTCTCTCAGCCTACATGCCTTATCTGAATTAGAAATAATAATAGCTAAATCATAGGGATACTGTATAAACCAAATTAAATGAGATATTATATATAAATAACAGCAATGGTGCTTTGATTTAGACTCCCCTTTAAAAAAACAACAACAAAACAATTACTCATTTTAATCACAGTAATATAGCACATAATTTAAAAAGTCAAATGCCACTAAAATGCATATATATGTGTGTATATATATATATATATACCCAAAATCAGCAGCCCCTTTCTTATCCTTTTCCATACTCTGCTCGGCCTACCCAGAGGCATCCACTTGCAACTTTCCTTATTATATTTCCTGGCATTCATCTCCAAATCCCATACATTTTAAATATACAGCTTTCTCCTAAAACATTAAATTTAGATATTATCTTCTTATTATATAGATGATATATATTCAAATTCAGTGTGACCCCCAAATTAAAACAGCAGGATCATTTAAAAAATGACGTCTGTTAAATTCGTACATTGAAAAGAACACATAGGAGAAACCATCTCTCTCAGGAGCCTATGTCGTCCAAGTCAGTGGTAACCTGTTGGCTCAGGGGTCTCTATTCCTCAGAGTATAACTATGAAATGGTTTTATTTTTTCCAGTAACTGCACTTAACTCTCCTGTGTGGAATCCTTGCGCACATGGTTAAGTGTGGCAGACAGCGTGCATTAATGACCTCAGGTTTTCCCCTATATTCCTTTTGGTAGTACCTTCACACACTGATTCTGAGCTTGGCCCCTATGAAAAACTCAAGTAGAGGTCCCAAGAAGTGCTTGAGTATTCCTACCTTCTTTCTTTGGACCCTTGCCACCTCCATGAGAACATGCTCAGGCCAGCCTGCTGGAATACAGAACCAAGCCAGATCATCCCAGCTGAGGCCATCTTAGTCCAGCCAGCTCCCAGACAACCCTCAGCCAGTTGTAGATGCATAAGCAAGCCCTGCAGGCATCAACCGAGCCTGTCACAGATCAGCAGAATGGGTCCAGCCAATTTGTAGGCTTCTGAGAATTAAATGGTTGTTGGTGTCAAACCACAAAGTTTTGTAATGGTTTATTATGCAGCAATACCTAACTGATCCTTAAACAACAAGCGGATTCCAGTCTATAGCTTTTTAGATGCTGTAAGTTATTAGAACTCTATCCTTCAGATAATTAAGACTCCATCTTATTATTGTTGTTATTTTTAAGACTTTAGACTCAAAATCAACTTGAAGCTCTTTCCTCCCTGTATCCAACCCCCACTCTCTGCAGTTTGGAATGGAGAAATGAAGCATGGCCTTGCTCAGGAAAACTTCCTGTCACTCACTACGTTTTCCAGTAATGACTTGAGAACTGAAAGTGGGAAGGAGGGTCATCCCGTCGCTTAACAGGGTGCAGTCATAGTCTTCTCTTTGTTTGCTGTTGCTTCTCTGGCTCACATGGACCAGGCATCAATGTCCCTGCATCTGGCAAGCATGCAGCTGCCAGCTCCCTCCTAGAGTGATCTCAAGGGCTCTTCAGAGGATCCTGCAGTTAGTACACTCCTGGAATATTTATTTACCTGGTCTATGCAGTCAACATCCACCCTCTATGACTACCGAGGTCCCTTTACCTCTTGGCTAACAGCCTTCTTGAAAAGGACAATGGAAAAATAGGTCACACCTAGCTACTCTCTGAAATGAGAGTATTAAATAGATTAAACAGTGTCCTCTGCCCCCAATATCACTCTCAACTTCGTTTAGTCTAGTCCTGCTCCAGCAGAAAGGGCAGATCAGCAAGTCCAGTGCTAAACAAATGCTCAACTAGGCAATGAAATGACCTCCCTGCTGACTTGAAGGCACCCTATACTCTTTACAATTGCTTCTTTGGAGAAGGAAGGGAGGCTTTGGGGGGCGGGAGAGGGAATAGTTTCTCATTACAAACTCTGCACTTCTCTGTTGAGTCTTATTCTCATATTGGGGTGGGGTGAAGGATCCCAGTCCTTCAGGAATGGTTCCTCAGAACAGTCTCCTCTCTGCAGGCAGGTTGCTGGCCCCAGTGGCTACTAGATTATTCATAGCAATCCAAATATAGAAAAGTAGTTACTTAGAGCCTTTTGTCTCCAGCTTGGGGCTTTAGCTGAAATTCTGGAACAAGATAAAAAGGTCCCACTCAACACGCTGTTACATGGTTATTTTAAAATCTAAAGTCTGCATTAAATTCTACTATACCGCATATCATTATAGAAAAATTCCATTTTTACAGAAATACCAGTTTTATTAAAAAGACTGCCCTGAAGAGGTTATTTGAATGTTACTTATTAACTTTTTATGTAAATTTTATGGTGTTTTCATAAATCCTAGCTCATTAATTAAGGGATAGAAGAGGAACACTGAGTTTTAAAAAATTTTCTCATATTTTTCCAAATAAAAGTTTTTGTTCAATAAAATTCTCCAGAAAAATTGTGAATTTTTTTCTGAAAAAAATCAGATATTCAGTCATTCATGTAACAAATATTTGTGTACCTACCTTATACCCAGTGATATTCTAGTTACTTTGGGCATATCAATAAACAAAATAAGCCCTAGCTGGGTGGCTCAGTTGGTTGGAGCATCATGCCATGCAACAAAAGTTTGCTGGTTCAATTCCCCGTCAAGGCACATACCTAGGTTGCAGGTTCAAGTCCCAGTCAAGAAGTGTATGTGAGGCAACTGATCAATGTTTTCCTCCCTCCCTCCCTCCTTTCCTCCCTCCCTCCCTCCCTCCCTTTCTAAAAATCCATGAGAACATATCATTGAGTGAGGATTGAAAAAAAAAAATACTTGTCCTTATAGATTGAGAAGGAAAAAAAGAGACAGTAAGAAATAAACAGAATAAATAAGTAAATTAAAGAGCATCTTAGAGATGAATAGTAGTGTGAGGAACATAAGATGTAGTGAGGCTAGAAATGCTGAATAGGATGGTCAGAAGACCCCAATATGAAGGTGACATATGAGCAAACACATGAAGGATATGGGGAGGAAAAGAGGGGTTAGTCATATCAGGAAGAAGACTGTTCTAGACAGCAGAGAGGCCAGCCAATTCAGAGGCCCCCTGGCAGCAGTGTTTGTCTGGTATGTTTGAAGAACAGCAAGGAAGTCAGTATGCATGGTCAGTTGTGAGGGAAATGAAAGGAAACTGAAGGTGAAGTAAGAATTGATGATGGTTTGCACCAGGGTGGAAGCAAGGGAAATGATGAAAAATTGTCTGATTCTGGATATTATGAGGTGGAGGAAACAGGATGTCTGAATGGATTGGGTGTAAGGTGTGAGATAAATAGAGAAGTTAAGGATAACTCCAATAGCTTGAACAACTGGAAAAACAGAGTTTCTCTGTCTATTGAGAGGAGAAGGTTAATTTGGATGGAGTTGGGTGAGCAGCATCTTTGGGAGGGGGGAGATTAGGAGTTTAATTTTGGACTTGTTGACTTTAGGATCTAAGTGGGAACATCAAAGTAGAAATGTCAAATAAGAACTTGACCTTATGAGTCTGGAATTCAAGAGAGAAGTCTGGGCAGGGGATATACAATTGGGAGTAATTGGCATTTGATAGAATTTAAATGATGACACCACAGTCCTAAAAAAAGCTAGAGAAGAAAATAAGACATAGGACAGCCTGAGCACCAGTATTATGAGGCTGGGGGGAGGGGGGAAGGGCGAATAAAACAGCAAAAGGACTAAAAAGGAGTAAAGAGTAATATAGGCGGTAAACTAAGAGAATGAGGACACCAAATGAAGGAAGTATATATATAATTTTTTTTTTTTTAAAAAAAGGTCAATCCTGTCAAATATGGCTAAAAGATCAAAGTTACCAATGAATTTAATAGTAGTAGCAATGAATTTAGAGGTTACTGGTGGAATTATGTAATAATATTGGACCCATCAGGTCATTCCACTAAAAAGGAATTTTACTATTTAAAGAAAATTTTTCTATAACAACTAGGTTTTTACAAACTAGTTAATGACCCACTTATTTCAAACAATATATTATACAATGAAATAAAATACAATAAAATGTATTTATAAAAATAAAAAGCCTTCCAGAACTCCTTGAAGTTTATATAATTTTAATTCAATTAAGCAAATGCATATAGAGGGCTCACTATGCTAAGCACCAAGGACTTAAAAGCAAGGATATAGAAATAAAATTCCCTGCAGTAAAGGAGCTTTCAGACTATTATGAGGAATCAGACAAGTAAGAATACAGATAATCACTATATAGAATTGTGCAGTCAGTTTTATAGACATACAGAGGAGGAGCATCTTAGCCAAACTTGGGTCAGGGTTGCCTATCTGAAGGATAAATTTAATCTTCAAAAAATATGTAGTGATTATGGGCAAAAGACTCAATCATTCAAATCAAGGTTCCCACTAAATAATAAACATATTAAAAGGTACACAAATAAACTAGTTTTCAGCAAAATACAAATTAAAATCATTATGTGGCTTTAATAGGAAGGACTTTAAATCTTCCTCTCCAAAAAACAACCATTTCAGGGATCTGGCAATCTACCAAAGTCAAATAGCATATTAAGAAGCACTTATTCATAAAACACTGTTGAAATTCGGGTACGAACAGTGAGAGTCTGTGGCTCTGCTGACTGGGCCACTGCCATCCTTCCCTGGTGGTCGGGGTGGGGGCTCTCCCTGGACCACAGGCTGGGACTCCGTCATGGCCAGAGAGGCCCAATTGATCTGGAGCCCAACGTGAAAATATGCTGTCCAGCAGCAGTGCCAGTAGCAAGTCTGAGGAGGCCATTTCTGTTGGGTCTAGCAACAGACCAGCAACAAAACCAGAAACTTAACAGTGAGATCCTGGAAGTGAGAGATCCACAGAGAGGCTTCAACTCTGCAAACAGCCCTGGCTGTCTTCCACCCACATGCAGTGGGGAAACCATACTGTCCTCATATCCTGGGCCGACAGTGAGGTGGCACATGCAGAGAGGACATGGCAGGGCAGACTAGAAGAAACCTGTCTGAATTTTGAATGTACATAACGGAATTGAGAGTGAATAATGGAATTAATATGTTAAATACAGTTATGTTACTTTACCCATTCACTTTGGCAGTAATTATACATTGAGTTGTTGAAAGTAATGAGTTTTATTTCAAAAGTGAATACTAAATATTTACTTAATTTTTTTTTTTACTTCTATGTACACAGTATGCTTAGTTTCTTTGCTAAAATGTAGTGATGATTTTAAGGTTTACTAAAAGCAATAGACATTTCCCACTGGTTTCTTAAGTATAATGTTGCTTTATGTGAGTGATAAATACATTTGGTGGTTTGAAATATTTAATTTTTCTTTAATTTTTATTCTTTCTCCTTTAGCTTATTTAAATTTTTTTTACATATTCCTGTATTAGTAATCCTTTTTAGAGAGGCTGTATGTTGCTGCTATTATTTTTTGAATAATGCTATATTTGTTTAAGCTATCTACTGTGAGCTAATGAAATATCATTTCTGGACCCAAACGTCACTAGATAAAGATTAAATATATTGTATTCATATAGTCTCTTGATTAGACTAAAGTAGTTTTGTTGTTTTTCTTTTGGTTTTGTTTTTTTAGTTTACCTTTGGAGATTAGGAGAAAAATGCACTTAGAGCAGCATGCTGTGTTTTTGTAATAAATATTGAGTCATAGTCAGTTACACTAGATTTTTCATTCATAATTTATTGTGTTATGATATGATTTGTCTTATACATATGCAAATCTTAAGCAATCATCACAAGAAGAACAGGTTGTATCACTTGTAAATTAAATATTTTAATGCCATTTTTAAAGATTATCAAGAGTATCAGAGAAAGGAAAGCTATAATACTTTATAAATTTATACATTAAAATTTAAATAATGATAGTAATTATGTACTTTTAACAACTAAAAGCACATTCCTGCCTAACAGTAATGTTTGGGGACAGGCTGATAGGCTGTTTTCAAAAAGCCTTGTAGGAAGTTTTTTCCACTGGTGAGTTTATCAAGCCCAGAATCTGACCCTCAGTATCAGATAGACTGGAATGGAGCTGTCTCTCAAAGAAAGATCCACATCAAGCAATGACAGAGGAGATATCTACATAGATATATATCAGAATCCAATTATTAATTTATATTAACTGTAAATAGAATTGTCATCCTGATGATTCATTTTTGTTTTATAGATGGGCAAATCACAATAGTGTGAGCACAGAATGAGTACAAATTCTCATGAGCAGTTGCATGGATAAAATATTTAATGGCATAAGCTAAGAGTGGCATCATACATCTTGCTCTGCAGTAGGCACAGTCTTACCATTGAGGCCAAGTTGTTTAAAATTTGTAGGGTAAGAATCTCTCTCTTTAAATAGTGTAATAGACACTGCTCCATTACAATGTTTCCTTCACTTATTTTTTTAAAGTTTTTTTAAAATATATATATTTTTTAATTTCAGAGAGGAAGGGAGAGTGAGAGAGTGAGAGAAACATCAATGATGGGAGAGAATCATTGATCAGCTGCCTCCTGCATACCCACACTGGGGAATCGAACTGAGACTCCTGGCTCATAGGTCAAAGCTCAACCACTGAGCCATACCCACCAGGCTTCTTAAATTTTAATCACTGACTACTCTCTCTTTGGTTGCCATCAGATTACAGTCTAATCTTGTAGACTGGGAAGCCATGTTCTCTCTTTCTCTCTCTCTCTCTCTTCCTTGAGTAATTTGCCTAACTGTTCTGATCTATTACGAGTTAATATTATGCTTGAACTTAGAAAATGCTTATTTCCAAAGCCTAAGAGAAGGCCTCCAACTACAGACATCATTATGATCATGAATGTTTGTAAAAATGGGAAAAAAGCACACTAACCTAGTACTATTGTGGTTGTTTTGCTGAATTTCTCTCATATGTAAGCTTTCATTTTTAGGTACTCTTAATTAGATAAGCAAGTGTTGCTATATATCTCAGTTGGGATTTCAATGGTTGTTCTTTTAAATTTATAAATTTGGAGGGAAATTACATATCTACAATGTTGTCTTCTCTTTTATGTACACAATACCTGTTCACTTTTAAAATTTATTTTGCTATGTATATTTTGTAACTGATTACCTAAATGAATTGTCTTAGTACTTCTAGTACTTTTAAAAATAATTCTTTGGTGCTTTCCATGTCATCTGACAATATGAAAATATGGGTTCTTTTTTCAATATTTATGGCTTTATTTTGTTCATATTGGATTAGTTATAATTTCTAAAACAAATTGAGTGCTATAGCAGCAATTGCATGTATTCTTGTTTTGCAGCATCTTTTTATGCTCATGACACTCATATAAGTATATATAGAGCAGACATATTTTCTTCATTCTGTATAAAGATAACTGAAATAAATAAATAAATGTAGGCACCAACGTAACAACTGAACTTGGCCAAATTTGATCGAGGACTGGAGCAAGAACCCAGGTCTATGGACTGCTACAGTCCCACATTTCCATATACTCATTTTTTTTTTTACTAAACAATAGATTTTACACAAAGTTTAATTATATAAACAATCTCATAGATTTGAGTTCTGTTGACCTCAAGCTCCACATGATCAAAACTGAGCTTATCATCTTTCAACCTCCTATTAGTTGAATTCTTTGTTTTACTAAAGGGCTCCACCATCCTTCTGGCTCAGGCCATAAACCTGAAGGCTTTTACTCCTCTCTCCTCAATACTTAGACCTAATGGATCATTCTATCAGTTTATTTCACCTTTAAAAATCTCTCCAATTGGCTTCCCTCTGCATCCTCTGCCCTATTTTACCATTGCCATTGTCTTGGTTCGGGCCATTATTTCTGCTTTCTGTCTGTAATCTTGCCTTCTGCCAATCTGCCTTCCATCCTGCCAAAGCAATCTTATAAAATGCAATTCCAATCCATTATAGCCTGGTTAAAATCCTATAGTGATTCTCCATTATTTCAGGATATAGTTCACGTTCCTTAGCTAAGCATACACAGCTCATGACTAAAAATGATGTACTCTTTTGAGTCTGGCTTCTGTCTCTCAAAATTACATTTATACATAGCTTTATGGTCAATGATTGGTCAGAAGCTATGCTTAAACATCTTGAGCGAGAAAAAAAATATTGAAAAAACAAAAAACAAAAAAGGCCTGGTCCTTAATCCTAGATAGAGATGCAGTCCTCCTCCTCCTCACTTCTTTATCTTACTATTAATTTTTTAAGGAAATTGAGTCAGTTGTCCTTTAGATTTCTAGATTTTTCTATTTGCTTCCTGTAGTGACAATTAACTGGATCCTGCATCACTTGAGTTCCTTAATTGATTCTATTCAGGTTCAACGTTTTGGGCAAGAATACTTCATAGATTATGCTCTGTGATTCATGCTATAAAACTTCAAAAAGCATATAATATCCAGATGCCCTGTTTTTAATAACTCCAAGATTGAGCACAAGGTTCAGGTGATGGTAGCTCAAGCTCTCCTCTGCAACCTTTCATTTAATGGTTCCATCCACTGATTATTGTTGCCTAATTCATTTCACTAGGGATTGAAAAGTGGTGTTTTTTAAAATTCTACCATCTTTTCTATGTTTTATCAGATAAAATTCTTAAAAAAAGGCTTTTTGAAATCAAATTAGGCTTTTTATTTATTTATTTATTTCTGACTTAACAATTTTCAGAACAAGGAGTTGTTGTGCTAGATGCTCCCAATGATATTCAATGAGTTAGGTTTGGACATTGTTCTAGTTCTCTCTCTCTCATGTTCTCTCTCTCTCACTCATGGATTTTTAATATAGTATATATATATATATTTCTATATATCTATATATTAAAGTTAGGAGGTTAAAACCTCCTATTTTGAGGATGACCCAATATTACATTAATACATTAAAATGGGTAGAATCTCTTCATTCCATCTGTCTTTAAGAATAAAGCAAATTCCTATGTATCTGATGTAGACATGGAATGTCCTGAGACAATGGAATTGCCAAGTGACCCTTAAACACCCATTCTCTCCCTCTCCCTCTCTCTCTCTGAACCTATACTTCTCTGGCTATACACTATTTCTATTAGATCAAGTAATGTGTTTCAAACAATTGCATTCACTGTTATTCACTGTTATTTGCTAAACTCTTTTAATGCAAATCTCATTTAACCTACACAATAACATCATTAGGTGGGTATTATCGGTATCCCTCTATATATATGAAAGGCTAAGTGACCATCCGACCATCCGACCGGCCAGTAGGTATGATGTGTACTGATCACCAGGGGCAGATACTCAATGCAGGAGGTGCTGAGCTGCAGTGACTTGGCAGCGGCGGTTCTTGGGTGACTCACACCAGAACCAGAGAGGAGGGAGCCCAATCCCACAGGCCATGCCAAGGGACCCCACTTGAAGGAGGGACCCCTCACTCCACAGATGCCCTCTGAGCCCCGACGCCACCCCAGGTGCGGCTGGCCAGGGAAGGGACTACAGGAGGTTGGCTCCAGGGTGTGTCTGGCCCATCTCTCCCAGTCACCTTGTAATTAATTTCCTTTCAATGTGCACAAATCCGTGCACTGGGCCTCTAGTTTTATAGATAAAAAAATGAAGTTTGGAGACATTAAGAAATTTGTGCAATATCTAGCTAGTAAATGTTAGAACAGGGATTTGTATCCAGGTACACCTAACTCTGAAGCCAATGCTCTTAACCAAAATCATTCATTTCAGACAGACCATCATGTTAAACAATAGCTCTCAGTGCGAGTATACCACCTACCTAAAGAGTTTGGAAATGCTGGGGGTAAAGGAACAAGAACTGTCCTGCCCAAATGCCAACAGCATCAAGCCCCACTGACAAATAATGACTTGGAAGTCTTCTCCCATTCTGCATGCCTCCAGATATAAAAATTAGAACTGTTTTGGCTACATTTAGAAACTGCTTTCTTTATACTTTTTTAAAATTATTACATGTTTCATTAATTCACTCTGTTTTTCTTATCAACTTTGCAGGGGAAAAATGATGTTTTGTCTTATCTATAAAGTTGAATTATACCAGTTCTCTAAATATTGTTGCAATTCTTTCAATATTAAAAAATAAAATGAATATTGCCAAAGTGATTTATGAACAAACGTGAATGTGAGTAGTAATATGTGTACTCTTTAAAGGAGCCTCTATATATCGGGATAAACAAGATTCTTTTTAAAAATAACTTCCAAGGGCAGATGGAGGGACTACAAAAGTGTACAAGGGACCTTTTGCGGGTGATGAATATATTCACTTTCTTGACTGTGTTTAAGGTTCAAAGGTCTACACATATGTCAAAACTTATTCATTATATAATTTAAATGTTTTCCAATTGTACTTCCATACAGCTATTTTTTAAATATATTTTATTGATTTTTTAAAGAGAGGAAGGGAGAGGGATAGAGAGTTAGAAACATCGATGAGAGGGAAACATCAATCAGCTGCCTCCTGCACACTCCCTACAGGGGATGTGCCCACAACCAAGGTGCATGCATGCCCTTGACCGGAATCGAACCTGGGACCCTTGAGTCCACAGGCTGACGCTCTATCCACTGAGCCAAACCAGTTAGGGCTATACAGCTATTTTTTTAATAGAGGTTGATGACTATTTTTTTAATAGAAGTCATCAACTTCTATTAAAAAAATAGCCCTCCTTATTATGCATTATTAGCCTCCATTATTGTGCACTACTGGCATGTTGGGTTTGGTCCTCACTGTGTTTTTAAAATATCTTTTTTAATTATTTGTCAACATTTAAAATTTTAGAAATTTCTCCCCCCAAATCCTTTTACTTTTTTTTGGAAGGTCTGGTACCCAAGGGTCCAGGTTTCCAACCTGGAACAGGCCAAGCACTGTGGTCAGCCACAGACCACAGTTCTCAGTGTCCACGTTGTCACGTCCCTGGCAGCTTCATCCATTTATTTACCACGCCTGATCTCTCCGTAGAGTTTTGACTTTGCAGTCCTTACCTTAAGGCCACAGAGATCTTCTCTCAACAGCGTTTTGTTTTGTTTTGATGCTATCTATGGGCTCACCCCCCATTAAAAAGAACAATCCTTAATTAAAAGTGCAATTCGTACCCCAAAGGGTAGGAAATTTTCCTAACTTAGCAGACAGTGGCAGCAAACAAGAAGTTATACATAGCCATCCCCATCCTTGAAGCAGAGGCCAAAACAAGAATATAAACAAATCCTGGAAACTGGTTCATGAGGAACTAGTTTCAACAAATTTAGTGAAGAAGCTACTGACAGATATAATTTCCCTCCAGGAGATCCCCTCAACACATACACACACACAAATGCAGTCTAGTCCCAGCTCCCTCCCTAACCTTCCTCTTCCTCATTCTGCTAGGTCACAGAAATGGTAACAGGAATCTATATCATTCTGTCTCTAGCTTAAGATAAAAGAAAAATTCTTTTTTTAGGAAACCTGGTGAAAAGAGAAAGTTCCCAAGGAGTAACCACACAAATTATTAAAGGTCAAAAGGGGTTTTAGACAGGGTGGGTGGGTCGGAAGAGATCAACCAAAGAACTTGTATGCACATATGCATAAGCCATGGACACAGACAATAGGGTGGTGAAGGCCTGGGGTTGGGGGTGGGGGTGGGCTAGAAGGGGTCAATGGGGGAAAAAGAGGGACATATGTAACACTTTCAACAATAAAGATTAAAAAGAAAAAAAGAAAAGGGGTCTGAAACCTTTACTCATTAAATGAATAAACAACAAATGATTGTATTTAATTATTATATATCAGAAGCATTAATATTAAGATCAGGATGAAGACAAAGAGAACTTTTATCACTATTAACATTTTTTAACCAATTCATAAAATAATAGAGAAAAATATTACAAATAAGGTAAAAATAATTTCACTTGCATATGATCTCACTCTACCTATAAGATTACAGGGAAATCACTGAAAAATTATGAAGACTATGCATTATGAAATCAGTGATTGAATAGTTACTAAATTAATATTAAAAAATTAGCAGTTCTTTTCTCTCTATATATAAAACCTTAATATGCAAATAGACCAAGCAACAGAACAACAGAACAACTGAACAACCAAATAACCAGTCACTATGACGTGCGCTGACTACTAGGGGCACACGGGGAACATGGCGGACGTCGGTAGCAGGCGGCAGAGTGTGGTACATGGCAGGCATCAGCCACAGCGGGATGGTGGAGCAGGTGAGCAGGGGCGCCAGACCAACGTGGGATGCCGGTCACTGTCATCAGGGCGAGCCTCTGGTGGTTTCTGAAAATTCTTTGCTCCCACACACCATGGTCCTGCCTGGCACTCTCACCTGCTGCCGGCACCTGCCCCACCCGCACCCGCTGCCGGTGCCCGGCGCCAGCACTGATCACTCAGCACCATCAGCAGGTGCGAGCAGAGGCTGCTGGCCCTGATTGCCCTTGAGGGCTTATCCACCTCCCACTGCTCCTAAGGGGCAATCAGGGCAGCAGCCACCACTCGTACCCAATGACAGTGTCGGCCCCGCTTGCACCCGCTGCTGGGGCCAGCTCCAACTGCTCCATCAGTGGGTGTGAGCAGGGCCGGTGCTGTCAGCATGTGGGAGCAGTGGCAGCAGGAACGGGGCTGCAGGCAGACAGGGAACCAGGGGCCATGGTGGGAGGGACCAGGCAGGGGTGCGGAAGATGGGCCGAGACCCGCCCTGTGCCCACCATAGCCTCGTGGCCCACAGTTCCTTCAAGGTGCACAAATTCATGCACTGGGCCCCTAGTATGTCAATAATAATTATCGAAGAAATCTATAGTAATAAAAGGGTAAGATGCTAATTAGATCAGACAGCCGAACGACCTTCCAAATGTCATTCCGGAAGTCCTTACAGACTAAGCCACAGAGGCAGGGGCCGAGGAAGAGGTGGTTAGGGGCGATCAGGCAGATAGGTAAGCAGTTAGGGGCAATCAGGCAGGCAGGCAGAGGCAGTTAGGGGTGATCAGGCAGGCAGGTGAGTGGTTAGGGGCGATCAGGCAGGCAAGCAGAGTGGTCAGGGGCGATCAGATAGGCAGGTGAGTGGTTAGGGGCAATCAGACAGGCAGAGTGGTTAGGGGTGATTAGGCAGGCAGGCAGAGTGGTTAGGGGCGATCAGACAGGCAGGTGAGTAGTTAGGGGCAATCAGACAGGCAGAGTGGTTAGGGGTGATTAGGCAGGCAGGCAGAGTGGTTAGGGGTGATTAGGCAGGCAGGCGAGCAGTTAGGGGTAATGAGGCAGGCAGGAAGAGTGGTTAGAGGCAAGCAGGCAGGTAGGCAGAGGCGGTTAGGAGCAATCAGGCAGGCAGAGTGGTTAGGGGCAATCAGGCAGGCAGGCAGAGTGGTTAGGGGCAATCAGACAGGCAGGCAGAGTGATTAGGGGCAATCAGACAGGCAGGTGAGCGGTTAGGAGCCAGAGGTCCCAGATTGTGAGAGGTTGTAGGCCGGGCTGAGGGAACCCCCCTCCTGTGCATGAATTTCATGCACCAGGCCTCTAGTAATATGAATAAAAATACGAATACAATAGCAAACAAAATTATAAAATAGGAACAAAAATTAATAAAGGGTGTCAGTAAGGTCATGTTATCCTAGAGCGGGAGATGCCCTAGGGGTGTGTGGACTGTCCTGTCCCTAACTGAGATAGTGGAGTTGGACTCTCTGAACCATTCCATGAGCCACCCTGTCAAAACTGAGCTGACATATAACCCAAGAAGGAATTATGGCTTCTCTTCCCAGTGATACTCTAGACCAAATCAAGACCTGCACTCCCCTGGCTTAGTTCTGAATCATAGAAATCAGCTTAAAACAGTTCATGTTTCTCAGACTGCAGATAGGAAACACAGCCATTCTGCAGAGAATCGAGATTCATCACTTTTTCAGGAATCAGATAAGGTGTCAAGTAGAGAAAACCTATTCTCTAAGAAAGGGCTTTCAAGGAATTGAAAAAGCTTTTGACAGAGAACCTTACTAAATATATGTGTGAAAGTGAATGTGTATATAGCCCTTTTGACTATTATTGAATAGAACCAAAAGAATGTTTTGAAATGTGTTTATACTATTAAAAAATTCCCAATTTATCAATAAAAATAAAGAAACAAAACAAAAAAATATCCTAATTAGCACAGCCTTCAATATTTCAGATTTTGTGATTGACTGTGGTTTGGTTTCAGGATTATCTTTTCATTCTCTGGACAAAAACAGTTTCCTAAGAAAATTAATAGTGTAAACAAATGGTTTGAAGCACCACAGAAGCATCTGTTTATATTCGGATAATTAATATGCTAAGCATTCTTATCTATTAAATTAAAGCAAGTCACCTAAAGACTTTTCTAGATAATACTTCATTAGCCTAATTATAATGAGTACATATAGTTGAAGTAATACAATGGACATCTGTTTTAAAATATTCTTCAATTTAAGCCCTTTACTAAATCAAGCTAGCTTCATACATTAGTTTTAATTACTAAGGGTTTACATGGTAAAAAAAAGAACTAAAAAAAAAAACTCTTTCAAAATGGGAAATAAAATTTTCTGTTCTTACCTTTGAAGTTCTCCATTCCCAACCATCACCTATCTGCTGTGAATGTTTGATGAATTCTGCACAATAATGCTGGAATGTTTTTTCTCCAAGAAATTCATCTTCTTCCATACTAAATGATAACTGCAATATAAAAATTAAGTATTAGCTATACAGAAATGGAAAAAATATATAGCTCTTGCTTTATAAGAACTCATCTATAATAATAAAAGTGTAATATGCAAATTGACTGAACAGCCAAACAGCAGAACGACCATCCAGGCAACCATGCTATGACATGCACTGGTGCCAGGCCAGCCAAGGCAGGTGCGATGCAATTGGTCGGGGGCTCCACCATCGCCCCACGATTGACCCACAGAGGGAGGCCCAGGCCACCGGCCAGCAGGGCGATCCATCTGAGGAGGCTCCGCAATCACCCCAAAGAGGCAGGCCCAGGCCACCCTCTATGGGGCGATCGATCGTGGGGCTCCCGGATTGCAAGAGAGTGCAGGCCAGGATGAGGGCTCCCCGCCCCCGGCCCACTGAGTTCATGAATTTCCTGCACCGGGGCTCTAGTATTGTAATAAAGGGAGATTAGCCATAAAAATAACCAACCTCCATTCAACCAACTTTGCCATATTTATCAACACAATGTCCATTCCCTCTATAAAAATTACCAATATCTACAGCATTCTGATCATGAAGCAATCTCTACTCCCCTCAACTGAGGGTATGTTCACAAACCACATTCTTTTATTATAAATATACTTTAATGAAATGCTACACTAACCAAACTAATAAAATGTAATTTAAAAACAAAGACAACTGTTATTTCTAAGATTCAATGCCTTGGAAAGACTTTACAAAAGTAAATCTTCATTAGAAAAACATACTACTATTGAACTAGATATGGACAATTCAACTGAAAATTGGCAGTGGGAAAATCATACAAATCTAGTATTCTGTACTCAGATTGCTGCAAAAGTGGCTTAAGTTCTTTCATTTAAAGTTAAACTTTCATGTAAACCAAAAAGCTAGAGGATGCATTCTGGGATCAGCTTAATCAAGAATGAACAATGAATTCCAATCAAGTACCCATACTCAAAGAAAGTGCCTTGGTCATATATGAAAAAATTGGCAAATTAATGTCTTTATATGCTTTAAGTTGAAATAAAATGTTTTAAGTATGCATGTATTTTTAACATAAAAGTAATATCCTTTTTCAATTTAATAAAAGATTCATCAGAATAAAGAAAAAAAGAACATTATTGGCATAAATGAATCTTTACAGAAATGTATAAATTCTACTCTTCTGTAGCATATAAACATTAAGAAGGTAATTTAAATGTTTCTTAGCATTTTCTTTTATATCAAGTTCCTTGCTTATCCATAAATTTTTTTGCATGTATTATTTTTGATAACTTTACCTTTAATCAACTTCTTCAATTAACTGCTCAACTCTCAATTCTGATAGCACTGGAAAAGAGAATTTCTATTTAAAGTCTATGCGATAATGAAGATATGCACAGATTATAGTAAGCACAAGAAGGATCCCTCACAAAGGAGGGATGGTGGGGAAGTGTGTGTCATGGAAGAGTTTGGACTATTTCCATAGAAAATAAAGAATCAGACCTTAGAGCTGAAAAGGTCAGAATAATAAATCATTAGAGGCTCTGTGGAGGATGATCTGAGGGACACAAGCCTGAAAGCAAGGAGAAGAGTTAAAAGCTGTTCTAGTAGTCTGGGTGAGAGGTCAAAAGGATCTGAACCCAGGCAATGAAAGAATTCAGGAATAATATGCATCTTAAGTTATGGAGAGAAGCCAAGATCAATTTAAGAAATTTGGAAGTCATCTTATAAAAGAGACAAATGAAATAACCCAGCTAGAATGAATATAGCGGATTCTTAATATGGCTTCTGGTGGATCATGAAAGTTTATACTAAATTTTGAATGTATGTGCTCTATATTTTAGTGGAGAAATATTCTACAATTTTCAACAGGTTGTTTAAAGGGTCTTAACCAAAAAGGTAGAAAACTTAATGCATAGTGAGAAGAACAGTGGGTTCAGAAAGAAACCTTCAGAACACCAGCATTTCAGGAACCCATAGAAGAAGAGGAACCAACAAAAGAACTAGAAAATAGAGTCAGGCATTAACTAGCAAAGGCAGTGCCAGGGATTCCAGGGATGAAAGTCTCAAGGAAGTAGAGAATAACTAACAAATACTCAACAACGTCAAAACAGAAGAGAGACCCATTAATAAAGGGAACAAAATAGAGTCACATAAAATGGCGTCAGAGTAAGTAGATGCTGCACGGACAAGTTCCCAGGAACAAACTGGAATTACAACTAAAATACAGGAAAACTTCCAGAATAATCAATGGAAGACTCACTGGAGAGAACCCTGATACCCAAAGACCAAAAGTGGAGACCGCATAGAGACTGGTAGGAGGGGCCAAGGCACGAAAGGGCTGGCTGGGCACCCACAGACAGCAACTGAAGTTCCGAAGAAATATCTCAGCTGCCCTTGAGAACTCTGGGATCAATCCCAAAGCTGGGCCCCCAAGCAGAGAGCACCAGAACTGAGAAGGGTATCCACATAACATCTGACTATAAAAAGCAGTGAAGTTGCTGTCTACCAGGGAGTGATGGCTGGAAATTTAGGCATCCTCTTAAAGCGCCAACACACAAAATTCCCTGTGGAGCCACCCACTTTTTGCTCCAGCAGAGAGAGGGCAGAGTGGACTAGAGTTGTATGAGCAGAAGCCAGGATTTGGGGACTCAAGGGTTAGAGCTCAGAAGGCAGAAACCCCTGGTTTCCTGTGCTGAGATATTCCCTCATGCAGTGGAGGACATCTTTCCCACACAGAATTTTGCCTTGCCTGGGGGTAAGACAGTTGATCCACCCTATTGGAAAACACTTTGCCCTGAAGCCACTTAACAGACTGAAAATAATAGTCTCCAGGCAGAAGCAAATGCCCCACCCTATTGGGGGAAAAAAACAACTCTTGCTATACCTGAGGACAATTGCCTGGGGGCAATCCAAGTCAGAATCCTATCAGTCTGTAGGCAGAGGCAGTCTCTGGAGGTTTTGAGTCTTTGCCTGATCTAATTTGAAACATCATTTGACACTGTCCTGCACTAGAGATTGAGAGGCATAGAGGATTTAACTAATATATAGTCACAAACCCAAACAGACAGCCAAAATGAAGAAACAAAGAAACAACCCCCAAATGAAAGAACAAGAGAATTTTCCAGAAGAAGAGAGAAGTGAAGCAGAGATAAAAAAAAAAATTATCTGAAACAGAGTTCAGAATAATGATGGTAAACATGCTCAACAGAAAAGATATAGTAACTATGAAAAAAGAACAGTCAGAAATAAAGAATGACATAACACAAATAAAAAAACACATTGGAAGGAATACACAGCAGATTAGGGGAAGGTAAAGATCGAATCACTGAATTAGAAGATAGGGTTGACAAAAATTACTCAATCAGAGAACCAAAAAGAAAAAACAATTAAAAAACAGGAGGACAGCTTAAAGGAGCTGTGAGACAACATGAAACATAACAATATTAGAATAGCAAGTGTGCCAGAAGAGGCAGAAGGGATAGAGAATGTGTTTGAAGAAATAATGGCAGAAAACTTCCCTAACCTAGTAAAGGAAAAAGTCACATAATTTCAGGAGGAAAAGAGAACCCCAAGAAAGAAGAACCCAAACAGGCCCACACCCAGATACATCATAATTAAAATGCCAAAAATTAAAGACAAAGAGAGAATCTTAAAGTCAGCAAGAGAAAAGCAAACTTTTACCTACAAAGAAGCTCCAATAAGGCTGAAACCTGATTTCTCATCAGAAACTCTACAGGCCAGAAGGGAATGACATGAAGTACTCAAGGTAATGGAAAGTAAAGATCTGAAACCAAGATCACCATATTCAGCAAAGTTATCATTCAAAAGAGAAACCAAGATCACTATATTTAGCAAGGCTATCATTCAAAATAGATGGTCAAATAAAGAGCTCCCCAGACAAAAATAAGGCTAAAGGAGTATATCATCACCAAGCCAGCATTACAAGAAATGCTAAAGGGACTGCTGTAATGAGGAGAAGAAGAAACAGAAATTCTCTAGGAATTAAAACAGCAATAAATAAGTACCTATCAATAATAACCCTAAATGTAAATGGATTAAATGCTCCAATCAAAAGGCATAGATAGGGTAGCTGAATGGATACTAAAACATGACCCAACTATATGCTGTCTACAAGAGACCCACCTCAGGAAAAAAAAGACACACACACACACACAGATTGTGAGTGAAGGGATGGAAAAAAATTTTCCAGGCAAATGAAAAATAAAGAAAAGCTGGAGTAGGAATACTCACATCTGACAAAATAGACTTCAAAATGAAGGCCATCACAAAAGACAACAAAGGTCACTACATGATACTAAAGGAATCAATCCAACAAGAGGATATAACCCTGGTAAACATATATGCACCCAATATAGGAGCACCTAAATATATAAAAAAAACTTCTAGAGGACTTTAATGGAAAGATCAACAACAACATGGTCATAGTAGGAGAATTTAACACCTCGCTGACTTCACTGGATAGATCTTCCATACAAAAACTTAACAAGAAAACTGACTCTAAAGGACACACTGGATCAGATGGATTGTATTGACATTTATAGAACATTTAACCCCAAAGCAGCAGGATATACATTCTTCTCAAGTGCACATGGATCATTCACAAAGATAGACCACATGTTAGGACAAAAAACAAGTCTCTACAAGTTCAAGAAGATTGAAATTATATCAAGCATCTTCTCAGATCACAGTGGAATGAAATTAGATATCAACTACAGTAAGAACACCCAAAAACATTCAAACACATGGAGGCTAAATAGCATGTTATTAAACAATGAATGAGTTACCAACAAGATAAAGAAATAATAAAAAAACTTCATGGAAACAAATGAAAATGAACACATAACAACCCAAAATCTCTGGGACACAGCAAATCAGTCCTGAGAAGGAAGTTCATAGCCCTACATGCATACCTCAAAAAACAAGAAAAATCAGCAACAAACTATTTAACCCTATTACTTAAAGAACTAAAAAAAGAACAACAAGAAAAGCCCAAAGTAGAAGGAAGGAAATCATAAATATTAGAGCATAAATAAATAACATAGAGACTAAAAAACAATACAAAAAAATCAATGAAACCAAGAGCTGGTTCTTTGAAAAGGTAAATAAAATTGATGAATCGTTAGCCAAACTCATCAAGAAACAAAGAGAAAGAAGCCAAATAAATAAAATCTGAAATGAAAGTGGAGAAGTAACCACTTGACACCACAGAAATACAAAGGATTATAAGAAAATACTATGAACAACTATATGCCAACAAAACAAAACAAACAAACAAACAAAAATACAATCTCCCAAAACTGAATCAGGAGGAATCAGAAAACCTGAATAGTTCAGTAACAACTGATGAGATAGAAGCAGTAATTAAAAACAAAACAAAACAAAAACTCCCACCAAACAAAAGCCCAGGTCTAGATGGCTTCACAGGGAGTTTTACCAAACATTCAAAGAAGAACTAATACCTATACTCCTCAAACTGTTTCAGAAAAATTCACTTCCAAACTCTTTTTATGAGGCCAGCATTATCCTAATTCCAAAACCAGATAAAGACACTATAAAGAGAATTGTAGGCCAATATCCCTGATGAACATAGATGCCAAAATCCTCAACAAAATATTAGCAAATCAGATCCAGCAATATATTAAAAAGATCATACACCATGACCAAGAGGGATTTATTCCAGGGATGCAAGACTGGTACAATATCCGCAAATCAATAAATTTGATACATCACATAAACAACTTGAAAGACAAAAATGACATGATTGTATCAATAGATGCAGAAAAAGCATTTGACAAAATCCAGTACCCATTTTTGATAAAAACTCTCAGCAAAGTGAGAAAAGAGGGAGCATATCTCAACATGTAAAGGTCATATATGACAAACCTACAGCCAATATTATACTCAGTGGGCAAAAACTAAAAGCATTTGCCCTAGCAACAGGAACAAGATGTGGATGTCTGCTTTCACCACACTTATTCAACATAGTACTGGAAGTGCTAGCCATAGCAATCAGACAAGAAGAAATAAAAGGCATCCAAATTCGAAAGGAGGAAGTAAAATTCTCATTATTCACAGATGACATGATATTGTACATAGAAACCCCTAAAGACTCCACCAAAAAAATAGATCTAATAAATGAATTTGGCAATGTAGCAGGATTCAAAATCAACACCCAAAAAATGATGGCTTTTTTATACACCAATAATGAATTCTCAGAAAGAGAAACTAAACAAACAATCCCATTTACCATTGCAACTAAAAATTAGGATACTTAGGAATAAATTTAACCAAGGAGGCAAAAGACCTGTACTCAGAAAACTACAGGACATTGAAAAAAAGAGATAGAAGAAGATATAAATAAGTGGAAGAATATACCATGTTCATGGTAGGATCAATATCATTAAAATGTCCATACTACCTAAGGCAATCTACAGATTCAATGCAATCCCTATTAAAATACCAATGGCATAATCTACAGAGCTAGAACAAATACTTCAAAAATTTATATGGAATCAAAAAAGATCCCAAATAGTTGAGCAATTTTGAGGAAAAAAAGTTGGAAGAATCACAATACCAGATTTCAAGTTATACTGCAAAGCCACCATAATCAAAACAGCCTAGTATTGGCACAGGAACAGGTCTATAGATCAATGGAACAGAACAGAGAACCCAGAAATCAACCTAAGCCATTACTCTCAATTAGTATCTGTCAAAGGAGGCAAGAGCATACAATGGAGTCAAGAAAGTCTCTTTAATAAATGGTGTTGGGAAAATGGGGCAGATATATGCAAAAAAAAAAAAAAAGAAAAAAAGAAACTAGACCACCAACTCACACCATACACAAGAATAAAATGGATAATAGACTTAAATGTAAGTCATGAAAGCATAAAAGTCCTAGAAGAAACCATAGGCAGCAAAAATCTCAGACATTTCTCATAGCAATATGTTTACAGATACATCTCCTAAGGCAAAGGAAACTAAGGAGAAAATAAACAAATGGACTACATCAAAATAAAAACCTTCTGCCCAGCAAAAAGAAACCATCAACAAAACAAAAAGAGAGCCCACTGTATGGGAGAACATATTTGGCAATGATATATCTGATAAAGGGTTAATATCCAAAATATATAGGGAACTCATACAACTTAACAGAAGGAAGACAAACAATCCAATTAAAAAATGGGCAAAGGACCTAAACAGACTCTTCTCCAAAGAGGACATACAGATGGCCAAGAGACATATGGGAAAATGCTCAAAGTCACTGATCATCAGAAATGAAAATGACAATGCAGTATCACCTTAAACCTGTCAGAATGGCTACCATCAACAAATCAACAAATGACAAGTGCTGGCAAGGATGTGGAGAAAAGGGAACCCTAGTACACTGCTGGTGGGAATGCAGACTGGTGCAACCATTATGGAAAACAATATGGAGTGTCCTCAAAAAATTAAATATGGAACTGCCATTTGAGCCAGTGATACCAAATCAGAAAGAATGTATGCACCCCTATGTTCTTAGCAGCACAATTTACAATAGCTGAGATCTGGAAATAGCCCAGTGCCCATCAGTAGATGAGTGTATAAAAAAGCCGTGATACATTTATAGCATGGAATACTATGCAGCAATAAAAAAAGAAGAATTTCTTACCCTTTGAAACAGCATGAAGGGACTTGGAAAGTATCATGCTAACTAAAATAAATCAGTCAGAGAAAGACAAGTATCAAATGATCGCACTCAAATGTGGAATCTAAGTAACAAAATAAATTGATGAAGAGAGTGGATCCAGAGACATGGAAGCATGGAACAGAGTGCAGAATCTCAGAGGGAAGACGGGGCAGGGTGAGAAGTAATCAACCAAAGATCTTGTATGCTTATATGCAGAACCCATGGACACAGACAATAGGTTGCTGAAGGCCTGGGGCAGGGGGTAGGAGAGGGCTGTAGGGGGTCAATGGGAGGGGAAGGGGGAACATATGTAATACTTTCAATAATAAGGAATTATTTTAAAAATAAATAAATAAATAAAGTTGTGGTGATGGTTAAAAATAAAGGGAACAAAATAAATGAACAAACAAAATAGAAACAAATTCATAAATATAGCAAACTGATGATTGCCATATGGAAGAAGAGTAGGGGAGATGGCTGAAAAATGTGAAGGGATTAAGAAGTGCAAATTGGTAATTATAAAACAGTCATGAGATGTAAAATGCAGCATAAATATTACAGTCACTATATATATAAAGAGCCAGGAGCTGTCACATCCAAAACAACCGAATGGACAACTGAACAGGCTGAGTGGGGCGACAAGGCCAGCAGGGGAGTTAGTGAGGGATGACCAAATGACTAAGCAGCAAGCTGCATGGGGCGATCAGGCCGGCAGGGGGGTTAGGGAGGAACGACCAAATGACTGAACAGCAGGCTGTGTGGGGTGACCAGGCTGGCAGAGCAGGGCAGTGAGGGGTGACCAGGACAGCCGGGGGCACAGTTGGTGGCAACCAGGCCAGCAGTGGGGGCAGTTGGGGGCAACCAGGACAGCGGGGGGGCAGTTGGGGGTGATCAGGTAGGCAGGCAGGTGAACAGTTAGGAGTCAGCAGTCCTGGATTATGAGAGGGATCCTGGATTGGACAGGGTGCAGGCTGGGCTGAGAGGACCCCCTCCCCCATGCACAAATTTCATGCACCGGGCCTCTAGTACTGTAATACTATGTATGCTGAGAGATCAGTACCTGAGTTATCAGGGGAATCACTTTGTAAATTATATACTAGTAAGTGTCTAACCACCATGCTGTACACCTAAAACTAGTATAAAATAATATTGAATCTCAACTGTAATTGAAAAATAAAACTTAAAAAAAAAAGATTTCACAAAAATCTATATATATAAAAGACTAAGTGATCAACCAAATGTCCATCCGACTGTCCAACTGACCGGCCGGTACATATGACATGCACTGGCAATCTATATATATAAAAACCTAAGCGACCAAACAACCAAATGACCAGTCAACCAGTCACTATGATGTGCAGTGACCAGCAGGGGGCAGACGCTCTGCAGGAGCTGCCCCCTGGTGGTCAGTGTGCTCCCATGGCCAACTTCCCATGGTCCCTCTCCCTGGTCAGCTGGCCCCGATGGGCCCTGATAGGGACTAGGCAAGATGGCCCCAATCGGTCCTGATCATCGGCCATGCTGAGGGACCCCACCCATACACGATTTTGTGCACTGGGCCTCTAGTAAATAAATAAATAAATAAATAAATTTGTAAATGCCTAAGGAATACCCAAGTTATGATATCTAGCAGGCCTACTAACATGGACCTGGAACTTAGAAAAAATAAAAAATCAATCTGGGCTGAAAATATTAATTATAAATCAACATTACACAGATTACAGAAAACACCTTCAATCACTCAGTGAGAGGATACAGAACCTTAATAGGAAAGATGAAATTGTACAGACAGAAATAGTTTTGCCAACTATATAATGACCCTGACATATATTGAAAGATATTCAATCAAAGAAAAATCGCATTTAATTCATAAAGAAAACTAATATATCTTGGAATATTTTATAAATTTCAAGCAAACCCTCACTTAATAACAAAAGTGAACTAAGTAAAAATATTACATTCCCTAAGCCCTCCAGTTACTTGAGGTTTACTAAACTCTTCAAAATGTTAGTTGAAACATAAAATTTCACTCAATAACCATAGTTTATTTAATTAACAGCACTGCCACTAGCAAGATGAGTAAACATCAAAGCACTAATTACTATTTGTTTGAATACTTTAAAATTATCTAAAGACCAGGCTTATGGCTTGATTACAAAATTAGGAACTATACCATATTAAAATGACATCCATCTCAATTCAAATCATTGTAATGTGCCATAATAAAATATTACTGAATAATTATTGTCTTTTTGCTCAAGTAAGAATCTTTCACCTCAATAAAAATAAAAATATAACCTTGGCCAATGTGGCTTAGTGGGTTGAGCATTGTCCTATGTACAGATCCCAATAGGGGCACATGTCCAGGTTGCAGGTTCGATCTATAGTTGGGGCAGGTGCAGGAGGCCACCAATCGATATTTCTCTCTTTCTCCCTCTCCCTTCCTCTCTCTCTCTAAAGAAAATCAATCAAAAAACATATTTTAAATAAACAAGTCATAAAAATATAATTTGATCAACATTTTTATATGTACTTTTCGAGTTGTAATGCTCTCTAGTCCTCTACCAAGTTCATAGACTAGTAGAGACAGAAATTAGAATCTTAAAACTTCCTATTATGAGATGGCTTAAATTATGGTCAAAATGGAAATAACCACAACTGCAGTTTATTAAGGAATAATGGCAAAAATAATCCTTAATTTGCAAATGAAAATCCTTAGATGTGAACTGCCCATTTTTCCAGACTTAAGCTATCCTAAATTTAGACTAGAGGTGACAACAGAATACAAGTAAACTCTCAGTTAAAAAGGCGAATTTTAATTCTCATCTCATCCTAAACAATGAACTTCTCATTTCTTATTATAAGTAAAAGTTAAAAATAAGTCAGACCTGTTTCCTGTCATAAAGTATCAGTTGTTAATACATCTATTTTGCTTGAGTTTCAGTCTTACTGAACAACTGTTTGGGTTTTGTTTTTTTGTTTTTGTTTTTTAAGCTTAACTAATCAAAACCTTTCTTTAACTGCTTCAGCAGAGGCTACAGATTAGAAAAATAATGTTTTTCCCCATCAACTGAAAGCAGTCTTTCTAAAATACTGGTTAGCCCTAACACTAGACAGTGTGAAGAAGCTTATTCTGCTGCTATTAAATATATCTTTTCAGAAAAGCAGCCTCAGTAAATTCTAACATGGTGTATAATCATTGTTCAAATGATCCTTTTTAATTAAAAACAGCTTTTTTCACTACCATGTTCCACATTTTTTATGTGATTTTTAATCTAATGTGTGGAAAACTGATACTTTTTTTTTTTTGATTGGAGACATTTCTTTTGATGAGTCCATAAATCAATGTGTATCAGAGTCATAATGAGATTAAAACACTTTAAGAAATAGAACTAAATTTCCCCAGAACTTAAGATCATTTATAAAAATGTGATTATCACTGAACATACTATGATACTTTTACACATTAAAAATCATTTTTAACTAATATAAGTAACCCACTTCCTCTGTACTTATCCCTGCCTGCCACAATTTTACATTATTATAACTTTAGATTTAGATTCTTACCTAACAAAGCACACAATTACTAGCTGGAAGGTAAACTCAACCCATTGCCTTTACTGAGAATTTGGCTGGAATTCATTTAATTAGTTAATCACTTAACACATTGTTTTCGGGTAGTTTTTATCTCGTGCTAACAGGTGGCGCAGGCCATTTTTGCAGTTGAATAGATTACCTACCATTATACCTGGAAGTACATACATAATTCACCATTATATGTGTTAGAGACCCAAATTTTGTCCTTTGGAATTCGTATATCTGCATGTTAGCATCCCTTTAGAGCAATAAAAAAGCATAAAAATAAACGTATTTATACATTACCCGCATTCTACCACTAGTCTATAAAAAAGTATTAATACGTGTCCAGCGCTCTACTACCAGTCAACGTAAAATGTATAAATACGTTTCCCGCATACAATGTGTTAACTAGTAGGGTCTTTGGGCAATGGTCCTCAAATATTAGACAGCCAAGAGGCACCCAGGGTACAAATTTATATGTGGAATCCTAGGTCCCGATCAGGATTACCTGATTTTGAAAGCCCGAAATAAGCATTTATAGTTAGCATCAGATATACTTTTGAGGAGGAAAAATGCTAGAAAACAGAAAAACAATGAATCATTTTGATGAAGCTAGTGAAAGGCCTAGGTGGGACACAGCAGGCATGGCCCAGGTAATCTTATCTAATAAAAGGGTAATATGCAAGTTAACCATCACTCTGTCACAAAGATGACGGCTCCCATAGCCACAAGATGGAGGCGCCCAGTCCTCTCAGCCCCGCCGGAGTCCCCCAGTCCCAGCGGGGGGGCCACTGAGAGCGGGCAGCATGAGTGGCCTGGCGGAATGCTTGCTTCGTTGCTGCGGCAACTAGGCAAGTGTTCCCCCCCCTGGCTGCAGAGGGCCTCTGGGCAGTGGGCACAGAGTGGCCGGGGGTGGGGGGAACGCTTGCATCATTGCCGGCCGGGCTGAGGGACCCCCACCCCCCACCGGGCATGAATTTTGTGCACCGGGCCTCTAGTCTAATAAATAAGAAAGCAGCAAAAGAGAGGACGTGTGTTCAGTCATGACAGCAGCTGAACAGCAGGCTCAGTGTTCCCTCCTTGCCTTCCTACTGAAACATATAAAGCAAGTCAAAGTTTAAATTAGATTGTACCTGGACTGGAATTAAAGGATTTTTACTGGTGGCTGAACTTGCAGCTAGACCTCTGCAGCTAGAGCTCCAATTAGGAAGAGGGTACCAACTCCAGCAGTTAAATGTGGCAATTTGGCCTGGCCAGTGTGGCTCAATGGCTGAGTGTTGACCTATGAACCAGGAGGTTAGGATTTGATTCCAGGTCAGGGTATGCCCAGGTCAGGGTATGCTCCCCTGTGGGGGGCATGCAGGAGGCAGCCAATCAATGATTCTCTCTCATCATTGATGTTTCTATCTCTCTCTCCTCCCCCTTTCCCTCTGAAATCAGTAAAAAATAAATAAATAAATAAATAAATAAATATATTCAGTAAAACATATATATATATATATATATATATATTTTTTTTTTTTAATGTGGCAATTTGACCTAAGGCAGTCTGGAACCAGAGCCTGGGCCCTAGAGGAGTTATATTTCAGATAATCCTTGAATTATAAGACGATACTGAAAGACACAATACATAAAGGGATGAAGAGGATTAGTGGAGTAGGAATGGGCAGTGAACCTAGGAACAGGTTGAAATGAGGCAGAGTAGACAGGTAAACAGTGTAACTGGGGAGTATAGAATATGGAATACAAGAAAATTGTGGGGGAGGAAGGCAGTTTATAAACAGCATGAAACCTCTAAAGAGATTTCATTTAAGTAGTGGGCAGGAAACAATTGTAGGTTCTTGAGCTCAGAAGAGACAATAAAAGAGTTTTCTCTGAAAGCTATTACATGTCAGTGATAATTTCATATTAGTAAGTTCTCTTCCTGGGTCCTGTAGGAGATCGAGCACTTCAGGGCCTGGGGTGCCAGGTACAGTACTGGAGACTGATTCTGCATAGCTGTTTAGCAACCTTTCCCTAATCTGGATGCTCTGAAGTAGGGGTTTATTCTCCATTCCTCTACTATTCAATCGTTTTATACTCAGCCTGCTTGGCACCTGAAGACATACATCTGTTTTCAAGGGATAAACACCAAATAATTTCCCTGGCGTTTTGTTTATTTGGTACTCTGACTATATGTATGACTCCAACACTACCTCTACAGTCACAAAACACATCTCTAGACTTCACAGATATTCATAATCAAATCAAACCCAGTCTTAAGTAATCTGCTTATATGAACTGTACCCTAAGTTGATCTCCCTAAGGGGTTGCTATCTTTCTCTGAAATGTACAAGCATTAGGAATTGCTATCAATTTATAATTTGTCACAAAACATTATGCCCAGTTTGAATGCCTCATCCTATAGCTAAATCCCAGTAAACCTTATCCTAAAGAAGGGGAAAGGGAAGTGGGGAGAAGAGGAAAGGGGGAGGTGACATAATCTGGTAACAGTCTGTAGCCAAATGAACTCAGTTCAGAACCATTGGAAACTGTTCCCACTCGTTTCCTCCACTAAACTATCAATAACAATTCGTAAACCTTGTCATTGCAAGGCTTTAATGTGGATTTCTCCATACTCAACATGTTTTGTCAAGTTTTCATTTTGCAAATGTTCGCTCTTGTCCATATGTGACGCTGCAGAAGCAGGAAGGGTCGTATGATGTAGTTAGTACTACACAGGGCCTACGCTTTCCAATCCTGCAAAGCACAAACTTAAGCTTTTGCCACTAAGGAGTGGAAGCCATTGTCAAACTGTATTTAAACAAAACCAAAAAAAACAAACTTAGAAACATGATTCATAAAAATAAAGTGAACCTATGGTAAAGATTTATTGAATTTACAATGAAGGAACAAGCTGAATGGTAAAAATTATGACAAAATCTTGTAATAAAATCACAACCTTCAGGAGCATTTTTTCTCCCAATCAGAAATAATTTGCATCTCAATTATACCCCCCCCCCCCCACTCCAATGTAATTCCACAGCCTGGGCCCTAATCAATATGATGTCAAGCCTTGGCTCAGTGGTTAGAGCCTCTGCACACCAGAGGGTCAGGGTTCAATTCCCGGCCAAGGGCATGTACCTGGGTTACTGGTTGGAGCGTGTGGGAGGCAACCAGGCCGACTCGCATGGATAGCTTGCTCCCCCCCCCCCTTCCTCCCTCCCTCCTACTCTCTCTGAAAAGCAATGGAAAAAAATATCCTCAGGTGAGGAGTAACCAAAAAAACACTCTTACTTCAAGTGAAAGCATAGTTGCCTAGATACCTAATTCATCCTCGGGTGGTTCTGTTAGACAAGGCTCCATTTTGACTCGGAAAAGACAAGTACCTATCCCTTTGCCTTTCCTGAAATGTTTTTAGTTTTTAGCAGAACAAATGCTCCTATGAATCAGTTAACTATTTCTACATCCCCTCCCCCATGGCGGTTTCAGATACCACGAGGAGCGAGGTTTCTTGGGAGGAAAAACATCGGTGATAAACTATTGCTCCGGAGGGTGACTCTGACACCCCTTCCAGCTCCTCGGCCTGTCCCGGCCGGCAGGGCAATGGATGCCGGTTCCAGGGCAAGGGATGCCGGTTCCAGGGCTGCCCGGGAGACCTGCCGGCGCCGCGCGGGCTTCAGACACGGGCGGCAGCTCCCCGCGGCCACGGCCCGGCCAGGCCTGCGCGGCGGAGCGCGCTCCGGAGGGAGCGGGGGGCACGGCCCCCCTCCCGCCCCCGCAGCGGCGCCCGGAGCTGCGGGACAGGCCTGCGTGGGGCTGCCGGGAGCCCCTGCCGGCCTTCTGTTCAGGGCTGGGCCGTCCCCGCCCCGCACCCGCCTTCCTCCCGGGGCCGGAGCGGAGCGAGGGCCGGCGGGAGGCAGCGGCGGGCAGCGGCGCCAGCAGGGGCTGTGGGGATACTCACCCGCTCCGCCGGCCCGACCCGCCGCCCGGCCTCGAGGGCGGGGCCGCGGGCGGGGGCGGGGGGAGCGGGCGCAGGACCCAGCGCCGCGCCGGCAGCCGCCGGCCGCCTCGGGGAGGAGAGGGCCGGGCCCCCGGGAGCCACTGGGGTGGCGGCGGCGGAGCCGAGCCAACGGGGAGGGAGGGTCACCGGGGAGGTGCCGAGCCCGCCCTCCCTCCGCCGCCACCACCGCCGCGGGCGACCGGGCGGGAGCATGCGCGCTGCGCCTCCCGCGCGCCGCGGGGCCTCCTCGCCGCAGCCTGCGGGACCCTCTGCACCGGGGGAGCCGGGGGCGGGGGGAGCCGGAGCCGGGGGCGGGGGGAGCCGGAGCCGGGGGCGGGGGGGGTGGGGGGGGCGACCTCCGCGCTGCCCGCGACCACCGCGGCCAAGTCCCCCCCGGGGCCCCGAGGGCGCTGTCCCCTGTGCGCAACACAAAGGCGGCCGCTACGGAGGCGGGAGCCGGCCGACAGCAGGGGAGGGGTGCCCGCGCCCCGGGCCTTCCCTCCAAAAATAGCCGAATGTCCGGGAAGTAGAGGGCGGCCGTGGAGAACGGTAGCGCCGGGACGGGCTGCCCGTGCGCCTCTCCGAAGAGCCGGCGGAACCGGCCGGCTGACCTCGCTCTGCAAACGGCTCCGTGACCGCCCGGAGCCCGAGGACCCGGGGCAGCAGCCAGAAGTCAGGAACCGGGGACTGACAGTGGGACCATCTGGACACATACCTCCGAAAGAAAAGAAAAAATAAAATCCAGCAGCAGGATAAATGGAGGGAAACGGTGGGCTAAAGAAACACCAGGGAAAGATGTAGGAGCATTAAAGGTGATCAGACTGAAACACAGCAAGTGCCACGGCAGACCCCTGAGGGAAAACGAGCATCTGCTGCTCTTAACAGCAGAATTAGACTGGTGTGAAAAGTACCGAGTAAACGCAGGCAAGGAAGTGAAAGGAAAACTGCCTTCAGAGGCACACGGCAGTTGATAGGTGTCGGGACTCTGATGCTATTTCCTGTGAGTCTGGAATTATTTCCAAATAAAAAGGTCTTGCTAGGGGACAGAACACGGATGAGTGGTGACCAGGGGAAAGGGCTGCCCAAAAAGAAGCAAATGGGGGGGGGGGGGGTGCTCTACATCTTTATTGTGTGAGTGACTACACCACTGTTTTGTTTACCACACCCATAAGACGGGAGATTTTACTGTAGGTAAAATAGTTTTAAACTCAAAATGATACTGCTAGTAAAGATGAATTTCCTAACATGTTGCAGCAACTATGGATATAAATTAGAGATTTGGTGATCAATATGGAAAATAAAAATTGTGTTTAGGACCATAAATTTGTGTCGCATTCCTTAGCTTAGGACTTGTCTTATTTGATGATTCTAATGCAGAGAACATTTTATTGCCAGAACTTATATCTTTATGTGTTAAAAAGAAACAACAGACCCAAAATGGAGTCACTTTTGCTAAGCCCCACCAAGACTTAGTACCTAACTAACTGTGGTTTTAAGTCAGTCTGGAATTTCCCTGGTCGCCACCAGTGAGGCAATCGGCCTGATAAAACTCCCTGCCTTCCACTATGGGAAGGTAACCTGCTGAAGTGACCCACTCTTTCAGCTTTCTTGTCCGACCCTCTTTCTGGCTATAAAAACCTTTCATTGTGTACAACTCAGAGAGCCCCTCTAGGGTGCTAGATGGGATGCTGCCCAATCCATCACCCACTTAATAAAGCCAATTACATCTCCAAATTTACTCAGTTGAGTTTTGTTTTTTAAAATATGGCAATTTTTGGGAAATTACTCTGTTTCATTTGATTTTTAGTACTAGACGTATGTACTTACAATACATAAAGCCAGGGACTTTGGTACTCAGGGATTCGAACATTTGTCTGAAAAAAAGCAATGGAGGACTGTCAATTTTTAATGACATCCTATAATTCTATAATTATCTGTGTTTCCTAAGAAAAAAGTTTTAGAAATTTTCTGAGCGTTACTGAAAATTAGTCATAAAAGCCAGGAGCAAAGGATAAGTTAATATAGAATCTCAACAGCATGGTATTATAGCTAACTAGAGGCCCGGTGCACAAAAATTTGTGCACTCGGGGGGGAGGGGGGTCCCTCAGCCTGGCCTGTGCCCTCCTGCAGTCTGGGACCCCTCGGGAGATAACGCCCTGCTGGCTTAGGCCTGCTCCCGGGTGGCAGAGGGCAGGCCCAATCCCTAGGTGCAACCCCTGGTCGGGCTTAGAGCAGGGCCGATTGGGGAGTTGGGGTGCTGCCCCCTGTCATGCACAGAGCAGGGCGATCGGGAGGTTGCGATGCCACCCTCAGTCACGCTCAGGGTAGGGCCGATTGGGGGTTTGGGGCACCGTCCCCTGTCACACTCAAGGCAGGGTCGATGGGGAGGTTGCGGCGCCACCCCCTGTCACGCACAGAGCAGGGCCAATCCGGGGGTTAGGGCGCTGCCCCCGTCACACACAGAGCAGAGCCCATCAGGGAGGTTGGGGCTCTGTACCCTCTCACACACAGAGCAGGGCCGATCAGGGGGTTGGGGCGCTGCCACTCTCACACTCAGGGCAGGGCCGATGGGGAGGTTATGGCTCTACCCCGTCACACACAGAGCAGGGCCCGTGGGGGGCGGGGGGGTTTGGGGCGCCGCACCCTGTCACACACAGAGCCGCAGGGCGATTAGGGGGTTGGGGAGCTCCCCCTTATCAGGCACAGAGCAGGGCTGATCAGGGGGTTGGGGCGCCTTCCCCTGTCACGAACAGAGCAGGGTGGATAGGGAAGTTGTGGCCCCGCCCTCTGTCACACACAGAGCCGCAGGGCGATCAGGGGGTTTGGGTGCTGCCCCCTGTCATGCTGATCCCGGTGCCGGGAGGCATATTACCCTTTTACTATATAGGGTAGAGGCCTGGTGCACGGGTGGGTGCCGGCTGGTTTGCCCTGAAGGGTGTCCTGGATCAGGGTGGAGGTCCCCACTGGGGTGCCTGGCCAGCCTGGGTGAGGGGATGATGGCTGTTTGCAGCTGGTCACACACCCTTCAGGGTGGGGGTCCCCACTGGGGTGCCTGGCCAGTCTGGGTGAGGGGCTGAGGGCTGTTTTCAGGCTGGGGGTGACTGAAGCTCCCAACCGCTCCTTTTTTTCTTTTTTCTTTTTTTATTTTGGGCCAGCTTTAGCTTTGAGGCTTGGCTCCAGCTCTTAGGCCTCCGCTGCTGAAAGTAGGTTTCTGGCCTTTGCTTACAATGTTGTGATCCTGCTGGCTGAAGCCCGGTGGACTAAAGCAGGTTTCTGGGGTTTTGTTTAGCTTCTATATTTGTTACATAGTTGCTTAGAGTTGCAGCTCAGAGGCCTGCAGTGGCAGGCAGGGAACGTTGGAGTCCTCCATCACTGAAGCAAGCAAGCCTCATGTTAGTTTCAAGCTGCCTGGCTGCCGGCCGCCATCTTGGCTGGCAGTTAATTTGCATATTGCCCTGATTAGCCAATGGGAAGGGTAGCGGTCGTACGCTAATTACCATGTTTCTCTTTTATTAGATAGGATAATGAATAGCAGTGGGATTGTGTATTTTGAGGTATTTTGAGGATCCTATTCTTGATGGTCCATTTTGTACTATGAAGAGAATAGCGTGTTTCAGGAAATAATCTATTTGAACTGCTTGAATAAAGATTGACATATTTTAGAAAATGTTAATATTTACTCTGGCTTTGTTTTCCAATATTCTTGGTTAGACACTTTTTTTTTTGAGCATTTGAGGGCATTTGGAAACTATAACTTGTGTTTTAAATTTGTCAAGGGAATTCAGTGTTTCAAAAGGAACACTCTGCCAGTGATGTGATCTGATATTACTCAGGATGCTTATTTTTTTCCTCTGGACTTTGTTGGGAGGACCCTATAGTCCTTTATTTTGGGAGGTATAGAAAAAACCTATACATGTCTATAATATATCCTCCCAGGTTACTAGATTCTAGCCTTGCCCATTGCCTTTGAACTGTTTACTGTTATTTGTGAGTTGTAATAATAGATATGTAACTTCTGTCCTGTCTGGTAGTGATTATAATGGACTTCCCCATCCTACCCACGGAAAAATCACTTCTGTCCCATTTTGCCTGGTTTCCTCATATTATGTGAATAAAAATGAATTATTTAACATGGGTTTATATTTGCCCAAAAATCATGATTTTATTTTTAAAATTATATTTTAATAGAGTCCTGGCAATTTGTACATAGAAATAAATTCTCACTGTCAACTTTCAGTCCCAAGTCTCTCTGTAGTGTCCATTACTTCTGAAAAGGAAGGCAGTCAGGGATCTTTGGAGGCATAAGGGGACAGTTGCCAGGCAAACTGAAATCTTGAACAAGATGGTGTGAGGCCCAAGAAGAAGTAAATAAGAGGATAGATCAATAGCAAACTGTCTGTGATAATAGCATGTGCAATACCTTTGGCCCATGTGGGGGTAAAAAAGAGTCGAACAGGATATTTGCAGCACCCTATATCCAAAATCTATTGATTTGGAAAGCAATGGGTGGAGAACAGAGAAGTAACTACAGCATCTCATAAGCTCTTCAACATTTTTTGGTTCAGATACTCTGTACTGTAGGCCCCCAGTTAGATTTCTTAGAACTATGCAGCAAGATGTCTTCCCCTGAAAGTCTGTCCTCTCACCAGCTAGAGAAAAATAAACTAGGAGGGTAATAAGACAAGAACACCGTACATACCCGGGGTCTCCCATGAATGTCCTTGCTCAAAAATGACCTGTTTTCTTTGATGTTGTATGGCTATCTTTACTGATCAGGAATTAATTCTGATTGCAGGATTCACTGTATATTGATAGTTTCATGCTGTAATGATGTTTTTCAGTAAGACAAGTTTAGTCTGCAGCTCTGAAAACCTTTGTGCATATTTAATTCAGAAAACTGCCCTAAATTCAGACTAAATCAGAATTTGCTCCTAAGATAATGGCTCCCTTTAGGCTGTCTTAGCATATATATTTCCATAAAATAAAATAAGTAGTAATCCCGGCTTTGCAGAGCTGTGGAGAACAAAAAGATATATATGTTCAAATTTCCTGGATTTATATTATTCCATAGAGACAAATATTAACATGATCATATAATCTGTGTTTTCTAACCTGGAAAGATGACCATGCACAAAACAGCGTGGTAAAGTATGACCTCATTTATGGTCCTATAGAAAAATGTTAAAGGTTATAACCAAAAATTAATAACGGCTATCCTTACATAAGGGGATTATTAATGACTTCTTTTTCATACTTCTTTTTGTATTTCATATTTAAGGAAGAATAATGTATTATCAATGTGTTACCTTTTATAATAAAAATAAAGGATGCTATCTTCAATTTAAAAAGTTAACATTGATATCTGTGATTTTACATGACAGCAAATTATTTATGATCTTAACATTCCTGAATATGTATTTGACACAACGAAAGGAATGTTATCTGGATACAAATTATATCCTGTTGTTCTATAAATGGAATGACAATGGAGGTAAAGAGGTCAACTTCAAAGGGAGAAAAGCCAAAATGTGATGCCCACAAAAGATGATTATGGGACATTCCAAATATGTAATTTCCTACCTTCTGCAACCCAGCCTTGGCCATGGAGAATGGCCCTGCATGGTTCAGTAGTCCTCAAATTAAAGGGCTGATAGTGTAAATACATAGGCATAGATTGTAGAAGGGTGTAAAGAGACATCCTTATTCTATATATACCCAAGGCATATTATGGAACATAAATAATGACAGGAAGAAAGAGGACACCATGAAAGCTGTCCAGTCCCATAATAATTGCAATGCTGTTAAAATGCTAAATGTGGAATGAAACAGGCCACAGTTGAGTAGTATATTTTTAATGTAATGTTGGACTGCTTTGTATTATGATGTTTTTAATTATTTATGCTGTTTGGTGTGTGTGATAAAGAGGAGGTAAAGCTTACTGCCATATCGACATGTCTCTGTTATTTGCTCTTAATACACACACCACACCTTACATGTATTAGTCAGATGTTCAGTCCAGTCAATGGGGAAATGCTGGGATGGTCCTTTGCTGATTTGTCATGATGGCATAATGAGGATGGCTGTAGGGTGATATAACAGCCAATGGGTGAAGTACAGCTCTTGAAAGGACCAGTAAAGAATTGCAATGCCTTCTTAGATGCTTATGAGTTTCACTAACTCCAATAAAGCTGTTCAGCCAGATGTTAATGGCTTGTGTGATGCTTGGCCTAGAGATTCCACCAATCTGAAGCTGCATAAGGCTCTAGCCAGGCAGACAAGACAGGGTGTGGGTAGCTGTATGGTGCTAGAGGACATCTGCCTGGAATAAGAACATCAATCCAGATGACATGAAAACACTCCACATGTGAGCTGCACCATTGAAACCTCACTATGTGCTTTCAATAAATGCCTTTGCTAAGTAGAATGTAAGTTAGCTCATTTCTTCAGCTTTCAGGAATCTAACTAAAACAGTCTGGATTGGCATATCCAAAAGACAATATCCATTCAGCAGTTTAGTGTATAAGTCCAGAATCCACGGAAGAGGTCAGGCTGAAAATATATACAGTGGAATTATTTCCTACACTTACTTATATTCACTCTACTATATGTGCTTGGCAAAAAAACAAAAACATATTTTTCTTATAACATGGCCCTTAAATGCAAGCCAACAACTTCATCTGGTATTCAACTCAAGAAACAGCCTTCTGTTCCAATAGCAGAGGAAAGCTGGTTGTGTAGGATTTCTTGACTGAAATTATATATATGCTAGAGGCCTGGTGCACAAAATTTGTGCACTCGGGGGTATGGGGCCCCTCAGCCCAGCCTGTGCCCTCTCGCAGTCTGGGACCCCTCGGGGGTGACCACTTGCTGGCTTAGGCCTGCTCCCCAGGGGATTGGGCCTAAGATGGCAATCAGACATCCCTCTGGCAGCCCGGCAGCCCTTGGGGGATGTCCATTTGCCAGTGAGGAGCAGACCTAAGCTGCAGTCAGACATCCTTAGCACTGCTGAGGAGGCAGGAGAGGCTCCCACCACCACTGCTATACTGGCAGCCATCAGCCTGGCTTGTGGCTGAGCAGAGCTCCCCACTGTGAGAGTGCACTGACCACCAGAGGGCAGCTCCTTCATTGAGCGTCTTCCCCCTGGTGGTCAGTGTGTGTCATAGTGACCAGTCATTCCCAGTCTTTCTGCTGTTAGGGTCAGTTTGCATATTACCCTTTTACTATATAGGATAGAGGCCTGGTGCACTGGCGAGGGCTGGCTGGTTTGCCCTGAAGGGTGTCCCGGATCAGGGTGGGGGTCCCCTTGGGTGCCTGGCCAGCCTGGGTGAGGGGCTGATGGCTGTTTGCAGCTGGTCACACCCCCTTCAGGGTGGGGGTCCCCACTGGGGTGCCTGGCCAGCCTGGGTGAGGGGCTGAGGGCGGTTTTCAGGCTGGTGGGTGACTGAAGCTCCCAGCCTTTTTTTTTTTTATTTATTTATTCTGGGATTTATTTACCTTCTATAGCTGTTACTGGAGCTGAGAGCCGGCTCTAGCTCTGAGGCCCGGCTCCAGCTGTGAGGCCGTTGCCGGCTGAAAGCAGGTATCTGGGTTTGTTTAGCTTCTATAATTGAAACTCTGTTGCCATCACTGGCTCTCTAAGCTCTGAGGCCCCAGCTGGCTGAAAGCAGGTATCTAGGGTTTGTTTAGCTTCTATAATTGCAACATTGTTGCTTCCGGAGCTCAGAGCTGGGCCGGGGCAGGCGGGGAACCTTGGCTTCCTCCATCACTGGAGCAAGCAAACCTCCTGCTCGCTTCAGCTGCGTGGCTGCCAGCCACCATCTTTGTTGGCAGTTAATTTGCATAACCTGCTGATTAGCCAATGGGAAGCATAGCGGAGGTATGGTTAATTACCATGTTTGTCTATTATTAGATAGGACTAGAGGTCCGGTGCACAAAAATTCATGCACTGGAGGGGGGTCCCTTAGATCCTACCCCCTCAGAAAAAGTCACCCCCCTATATTTGGGTGTCATTGATACAGAGGTGAGAGTTGAAGCTATGGTCACAAAAGACTATTCAAGGAAAGTATATAGAGTAAGAAAAGAAGAGATCCAAGGGTAGAATCTCAGAGAACATCAATATTTTTAAAGGAGATTAAGAAGTACAAACTTCCAGTTATAAAATAAATCACAGGGATGTAATGTACAGCACAGGGAATATAGTCAATAATGCAATAACAGCTTTGTACAGTGACAGATGGTTACTAGAATTATTGTGGTGATTGCTTTGTAGGGTATATACATGTTGAATCACTATGTTGTACACCTGAAACTAACATAACATTGTATGTCAAGTATAATTTAAAAAATGAAATAAAATAAAATAAAAACTAAAAAAAAAAAAACACACCAAAAAACCATAAGTAGAAAAACCCCACAAGGATTCTCAGAGAATTAGGAGAGGGACAGAAAAGGCTAGTGCAATAAAAAACCAAGAAGAAAGTTTCCAGAGAGTGGTTAACAGTATCAAAAATAAAGCCAAGAAATTAAGTCGGATAAATACTGAAAAGTGACTATTGGATTTGGAAATTAAGAAAACATTGGTGACTTAGCAAAAGCAGTTTTGATGGTATGGTGGTGGACTAAGTCAGTGTCTGATGGGTTACAAAGTGGATGGGTCTTTAAAACAATAAATAAAAGCAACAGAAAAGGGAAATAGCAAGGACTTGGAGACCTCACGCTTTTCTGTGAAGAGAAGGAGAAGATAGGGTGGCGGTTAGCAGAGAATCAGAGCCAAGGGAGTATACTTTGGTATTTCATTTTTTAAGTGGGTGTGACTCAATCCAGTCTATAAGCCAAGCACATGAACTAAAAGAGGAGGTAATTGAGGCAACACAATCCCTAAGGAGAAAGAAAGGGGTTAAGGAAAGTTCATGTTTGATAGTTCCTACTTTCTCTGTGAAATGACTAATTGGCAGACCCATTTTTCTGAAAGTCAGAGAGGCTTACAAAACAAGCAAAAGTTTGCCCTAGCTGTTTGGCTCAGTGGGTAGAGTGTTGGCCTGCAGACTGAAGGGTCCCGGGTTCGATTCGAGTCAAGGACACATGCCTGGGTTGCCGGCTCGATCCCCAATAGGAGGCGTGCAGGAGGCAGCCAGTTGATGGTTCTCTCTCATCATTGATGTTTCTTTCTCTCTCTCTCTCTCTCTCTCCCTTCCTCTCTGAAATCAATATAAATATATTTTTAAATAATAATTAAAAAAAACAAGCAAAAGTTTGTAACAGTCTTCAAAGGAAATAAGAGAAGCTGAGAAATAGTATATAGGATCTGAGGGAATAGTTAAGCCTGATTCTTATATTCATGGAGGTACTAATTCCTCTATTTTGTGTGGGGGTTTTTTTTGTTTGTTTGTTTTGTTTTTCAGTACTGCTCATCCTGCTTGGATAAAGAAGTATAAAACACAGATGATTGGATGGGTCCAGCATTGCAGGCTTGCAGGGTGCTGAAGAGAATTGAATGGGTGGAGTAAATTAAGGCTGCTGGAAGGAGAATGATGGAAGCGAGGTTCATAAGGTCTGGAATAAACGGTAGGAAGTGGTTTTAAGAGGGGACCAACAGATTTGGGAAAAGGGGAGGAATCAAAGAACTAAAGATTATGGCATCAATAAGAGAGTAGGCCTGTAGAACAGGAGAGGACTGGCAGAATAGGAGGATATGTTTACAGAGGAGGGGATTGACATGTGAGATTCCAGGTATATCAGTTGGTTCCAGGTGAGAACAAGGCCCAAGAGGTCAATCCAAGGTGGATTACTGGAGTAGAGTGGAAGTGAAATCACACATTGAATAGACCACAGAGCGTCCAAACCTGCAGAGAATTTGTATGAGTTTATTTGAGCCAAACTGCAGAATAACAGTTTTGCAGCTTCTTTTATACAATTGAAATTAAGAAGGGAACAAGAAAAATTACATGAAGGTAGGAGAAAGCAAGGCAAGGATTGAATTACAAGAGAGTTTACAAAATGATATGCTCTCTTGGGGGTGATGATCACTTATTTCAAAGATGTGTTAACCTAGATACATAGAAACAATGGACAGGACTTGCTTATGGCAAAGATAAACCTTTTACTAAAAGTCATATGTCTGGGATGTGACTACCCACCATGACCTGCACTGTTGGGAATGTTTGATGAAATCATCCTGTGAGGTTATTTTCTATATAATCCCTTTTTAGGCCCCCACTATAGTAGTCAATGGGCTCATTCATGAAGGCATTGAAATTTCTACAGGAATTCAGTGAGAGAGAAAGACAATGAGCTTGTACCAGAAACCTAGATGAATGTGAAGGATTAAGAAAAGGATGGTGATGGAGAAGGTAGGAAATGTTACAAATGGGTTGGTGTAAAACCAACTCAAGATAAATTTTGCTTGATGGGGAAGTGAAATGATCTGGAATTGGCACCTTGGGGCTAGGAGAATGCTAATAATACCTAGGCTGTAAGGAAAGGAACTGAGCTTAAGTAAAGTGGGGACCTCAAGGAAACCTGTGTTTCCAGTCAGTGGCTGTATTAATCAGGGTTCTCTAGAGAAATAGAGTCAATAAGATTATAGAGACTGAGAAGTCCCAAGGACTGCAAATCGGAGGCTCAGGAAGCCAGTGGTATAGTTCCAATTCAAATCTAAAGCCTGAGAACCAGGGGAGCCAATAGTGTAAGTGATAGTTCAAGTCCAAAGGCTCAAGGACAAAGAGGGGTGGGGTGTAGAGGGGGCACTGATAGCCTAGGACAGTGGTTCTCAACCTTCCTAATGCTGCGACCCTTTAATACAGTTCCTCATGTTGTGGTGACGCCCAACCATAAAATTATTTTCGTTGCTACTTCATAACTGTAATTTTGCTACTGTTATGAATCGTAATGTAAATATCTGATATGCAGGATGTATTTTCATTGTTACAAATTGAACATAGTGAAAGCATTGTGATTAATCACAAAAACAATATGTAATTATATATGTGTTTTCCAATGCTCTTAGGCGACCTCTGTGAAAGGGTCGTTCGACCCCCAAAGGGGTCGCGACCCACAGGTTGAGAACCGCTGGCCTAGGAGAAGATGCATGTCCCAGCACAAGCAGAAAGAGCAAATTTGCCCTTCCTCTAAGGTTTTGTTCTATCTGGGCTTTCAATGAATTAAATGATGCCTACACATTGTTGATGGTGATCTTTATTTAGTCTAGGACTTTAAATGCTAATCTCCTTTTTAAAAAAATATATTTTATTGATTTTTTTACAGAGAGGAAGGGAAAGGGTTAAAGAGCTAGAAACATCGATGAGAGAGAAACATTGATCAGCTGCCTCCTGCACACCTATTGGGGATGTGCCTGCAACCAAGGTACATGTCCTTGACCAGAATCGAACCTGGGACCTATCAGTCCGCAGGCCGACGCTCTATTCACTGAGCCAAACTGGTTAGGGCCAAATGCTAACTTCTTATAGAAGCACCCTCATAGATACACCCAGAAATAATGTTTCATCAGCTATCTGGATATCTCTTAGTCTAATAAAGTTGACACAAAATTAATCATCATGGTGAATTTACAGCATACTGGCTCTCTGAAAAATGGAAACTGGTAAGCCTATTACCATTCTTCCATTCTTTTAACAAACTGTGCTGGGTGCTGGAACTACAATGATCAAGACAAGCACTGCCCCTGTGTTAATGGAGTTTAGTCTCTTCAGTTAGCAAGATCCCAGACAAATACACAGAAAAGACTTTTCAGTCTGAGAATTTTATGAGGCTGTGTTGATCTGTTTGTTGGAGGAATGTTAAGACTAAATCAACCAAAGCTTTCCCAAGAAAAAAGGTATGTACACAATCTGGCAGACATTGATATTGATAATGTTGATAAGCCTTCCCACTCTTTGAAAAAGTCACTGATAGAGCTGTTTACAAAAGAGCAAACACTAATTTTCTGTGTCTTCAGGAGTTATTTACATTACAACAAGGCACAGAATCGATTGATATGGAAATCAGTTAAGAATGCTTTAATAGCAAAACAACCACAGAACTATACAGTATATTGTTATTCTAAAACATAATACCTGAGAACCACATGAAAGTTGAATTTAAATGTTATATGCATGCAAAATGGAAATTTCCTAGAGGCTTTTAGAAACACGATTATAGATTGCTATTCTGAGTAACAAATGATAAGAGCAGTGAAAAGAACTATTATACAAAGATAATGTGACATATATGTGACATGTAAGATCATTATTCCTTTGACAAGCTTTACCCATAATAGTATTTTCAATTACAATTAATAAATTTCAGAGAGAAACATTCAACCATTTTAGATCCACTTTGAAAAAAATTTTATTTCATTGCCATATCTACAAATATAATCAACATATTAATAATTTGCTATAAAAACAGTATCGGGTAGGTAAATTGTAAACTAACAATGTCCAAGTTATCAGAGATAAAACTTTCATAAGTGAATTTATTAAAATAAGATACAATGGAAAACAAAATAAAGCAGAACCTTTAATAGATGATAACGTGCTACAGAAGAGTGGAGAAAATAAAAAGAACATGAAGCAACAAGACTTCTCACCATACGTCCATAGTCCTAGAGGACAAAATGGTCAAGCTTCAAATCCTGAAGCCAGCAGTTCCCTTTGGCCTTCTCCGCACATCCGCACAAACCTGAAGCCTGAGCATAATCTTTTAGGGCTCAGTAAAGTCTTTGGGAGGCTTGCCACCCCCGCCTCACTGTGGATAAGGCTCAGTGAACAAATACCAGGCTGAAACACAAGCTGTCCTTCCCTTGGGAAGAGGGATTTGGCTTAGGATGGGTTTAGGCATTTCAAGCTTGTGTTTGTTTTCCCAACCCCCATATGATTTTGCCAGAGGCCCCCTACATTCCTGCTGCACTGCAAAATTTTCATTGGTATCACTTGTCTTGTAGAACATATGCATCCCAGAAAAATATTCATTAATATTTCATAATATACATGTTCTTCTGTCTTACATTAAATGAAATCAGGGATATGGTCCACAGAAAACATACTTGGGCAAGGTATAAAAAATGATAGCTACTTGGTCATATAACATCTACCTATTACAGTAAGCACAAAGTACTTTGAACAAAGAAGTATAAAAATGAAGTTCTTAGTCATAAGTAATAGAAACTAACCAGCTAATTTTAGCTGGAAAGGAATTTATTGGCAGAATATCAAATAGCTCATAGAATCAACAGGAAGGCTGAAGAACCAGGCTTAAAAATAAGCAGGAACTAAGGGCAATCAAAAGTAGAATGTGACCACAAGTAGTATGGTTGGAATACTACTGCTGACCCTGCCACAGGTAAAGATATTGCTAGATGCCATGCTAGACCCACTGGCTGCTGGGAATGTATTTTAACCATCCTTACCCGTTTAAAATTATTCACCTCAGGTTTAAATTCTCAATTCTGATTGGCCAAATCTGAGTTTCATGCCCATACCCTCACTGCTAGAATTGGGAAGAGGGGATATCTAGCTAATTAGACTTTTAGAGAGGGAGTTAGGGCCCTAGTGTTTACCAAGACTCACAAATTTCCCTCAGGGAGTTTAGATGTTTGGTGGCCACTTCAGTCCACAACTTGCCCGCTACAGTCTTTACCTCATACTTCCCCAGAGAGATGCTATGGTCATTGGTCATCACTGCTGCAGGTTGTCAGTATGCCATATTTTTTTTAAAGAGAAGTTGGCATGATAGAAATTTGTTCTCTATAGAGACAATTACTGCTGATTCTGATTTTGAGGTAATATTAAGGTACGTCTTCTACATAAGCATCAATATTGGGGAGAGGGTGTTATAATGAGATCATGTTCCTAGCAGTGAAGAGGTCAATTTAAAAGCACAGTTTTTGTCAAGGTGATAAAGAATATAATAGTGATCCACAGGGAAAAGCAAGCCTAAATTATGCAATAAAGATAGTACAAAGGGGTGCTTATGCTAGCACTGTGAAAAGATTGCAAAGACAAATTAGCTAGAGCTCTTGCTCTCAGAAAGCTTGGAGTATAGCAGTGACAGACTTCTGAAGAGACCATCTGAATGTAGTGTGAGAAGCACTGTCATGGAAATACGTGCAGAGTTTGATGGAAGCATGAAGGAAGGACCCTGATCTCAGATGTGGTGGGCAGGGGGTGGGTGGCTGGGAAAACTCACTGGGGCACATGAGGACATAACAGCCTGAGCTCCCTTCTGACAGATGAATAGGAATTAGCCTCTGTCTTTCAAGCATATTTTATAATCAAAAGCAATAAATCACTCAGACAACAATTATGCTGCATTTTTATTGAGAACAGTTCCAACTGCAACCTTTATTTCACCTATCATAGCACTTATGCTGTACTGCAGTCACCTGTGCTCCTATCTATTTCTCCACCAATCTTTAAGCTCTGTGGCGACAAGGACCATGTCAGTCCTGGTCATAGTGGTATTCTCACCCTCTAACACAGGGCCTAAGCACAAGGTGGTAATAAATGTTTGCTAAAGGAAAGATCAACATCAAAACCAAAACAACTTACCCTGGGACCAGAACTAATTGCTAGAGAAACAATTCTGACATTTAGTTAAAATACTGTTAAACTCCAGAGGCAGCTTATGTATAGTACTTTTAGTTGGTACTTGTGATAGTGTATTTATGTAACTAGGGTTAAATCTTTGATCTGCTGTGAAAGATCCAGAGATTCAACTACTGCTTACTAAATAGAAATGCAAAAGAGATTAAGAGTAATGGTGTTCATATCTTTTTTCCATAAAAAGAAGGGCTAACTTCCAAACTCTTTACTTTCCCATTAAGTTAAATGACAAGGACTCCTTAAAAAAAGAAGAAGGAAAAAAAAACCCCAAAACCCAGATGTTTAAAGAGAAGTATTACATGCTTTGACATAATAGGGAGAAGTTGAAAGGGAATCTAATAGCCCTATTTTAGCTAGAGACTCAGTAAACTTGGCTTGAGGGTTCATACTTTATGATGCATGGAAACTTACTGAGGTCACACGGAAAACAACATCCCCCTCTATAAAAAAAAATTGGTCTTTGCAATAAATTTAATCCTAAATAGATTATAGCAATTTGTTTTCAAACATTAGAATGCATCAGAATTACCTAAGAAGTTGTGAAAACACAGATTTCTGGCCTCCATCCCCAGAGTTTCTGATTCAGTAAATCTGGGATGAGGCCAAGATCTTGTATCTCTAACAAGTTCTCAAGTATGTTATGCTGCCTTTTGGGGGCTATACACTGAGAACAACGGGACACAGCAATTCCTTACCTTTTACGAAAGTTTTAGTGATTTTACTTGTTATCATATCCCTCCACTCTTCATGCAAATTTAAGCATCTTTCTTCATCTTAGAAAATTCAAGATTTTCTTTTACAAACTTTTCTTTTGGGAATCCCTTAGAAATGCTCAAATATAAATAGTCATGGACCATTGTAATAAACTTTTTATTGCATTCCCTTAATACTAGAATGGGAATATGGAAGTTCAGAAATATTATAATATGATTATATTAGTTAAGGTTCTCCAGAGAAACAGAACCAATAAGATTGATTGATTGCTTGATTGATTATTAGAAGAGATTTATATAAGAAATTGGCTCACAGATTATAGAAACTAAGAAGCCCCACAACCCACAAATTGTATACTCAGGAAAGGGTGGTGGTACAATTCCAGTCTATACTCAGAGGCCTGAGAATCAGGGGGGCGATGGTGTAATCCTAGTGCAAGGACAGAAGACCTGTTTCATCTCAGCAGGCAGGCAGAAAGCAAAGGGGTGAATTTCTTCTTCCTTTACCTTTTTGTGCTATTCAGACCCACAATAGATTGGATGATGCCCACCCACATGGGAGAAGATGATTTACTTTATTGAGTCCATTAGTTCAAATGCTAATCTCATCTGGAAATACCCTCACAGACACAATCAGAAATAATGTTTAACCTGGGTGCCCCTTGGCCCACATAGAATTAACCATTACGATGATGAAATGTTAAAGTCAAGATTTGGTATTTGCTTTTCTAGAAATATGATGATTGAAAACTCCTACAAGAAATACTGGAAAAAATATTACTTTAAATCCATCATTAAGAGGCAGGTTTTTAATGATTAAAACTTAGAACTTGAAGTTACAATGTTTGGATTTGAATCCTAGGAATATCACTTAATAGTTGTGGGACCTTGGTCAAGTTAATGCGCTTTTCTGTACCTCAGTTTTCTCATCTGTAAAGTTGGAAAAAAATATTATTACATAATGTATAGAGAATTATATGAGGATTAAATGTAAAATGCTTAGAATACTATCTGACACATTACATATATTCTATAAAAGAGCTAGCTTTTATTGTTGTTGTTAACATTATTTGTTGTCTGTCAAGAAAATATGGAAAATACACAGTGTTCAAACTAAAAGAGAACAATCTAAGAACTTGAGTTTTTATGCTTATATGAAAATATCTACCTAATGCTATATCCCCATCTTGCCTGCTCCTGGAGCCCTTCAAAATAACATAAAAATTAATCCTAGGTTGCTGGTATCCCAAAGGTACCTCAAAGTAAAAAATATAAAACTTCTGTAAAGAGACACATTTTAACCAAACTGACTAGGATTATACCGATCAACCCTCTCTGAAAATGGTTTAAAAATATAAAATTACAAAACATGTATGGAAATGATCCACCATGAGTTAGAGTCAGCAGACACAATAAATAGTAAGATTTAGCCCTAAGAATTTTATTTAATAGAACCATCTAACAGAATAATCTATAGTATAAAAATATGTTCAGATTAAAGATATTAAAAATTCACATTCAAACAATCACAGCTAAAGAGACAATGAATGAACTGGAAGATAGATTTGAAATAATTGCAGCAATGACAGACATAGAAAATACGTTAGCAGTGGGATGAGGGACCATCCTGTTTTGCCTGGGACTTTCTTGGCATTAGTAACTAAAAGTCTCACATCTTGGGAAACTCCTCAGTCCAATACCATCTGGGTGACTGATCACCCTAGTTAACAGATACAAAGAATAGAATAAGAAGGGCCAACACAAGCTTTCCAAGATGAAAGAATATTAAGAATAGGAGGCAGAAAATACTTGAAGTGATAGCAACTGTAAATTTTCCAGAATTGATTAACATGAGTTCTAAAAATAACAGAATAAGAATCTTAAGATTCAGGGATCACAGATACCAAGAGAGATAATTTAAAAAAAAAATATGCCGGACACATCATTGTAATAGTGCAGAACATCAAAGACAAAGGGTAACTATTCAGAGTTACCATAGAGAGAAAACAGGTTATTTATAAGGAATAAAATGTAGAACAGTGGAAGATAATACAAAATCTTATATAAAAGTCAATATAATAATAATGATAAAGGCTCGAGATGAAATAACTTGTCACTAAGAATTCTATATTCTAAAAATTATATACAAGTTAAGGCAGCCCCCACTTCCACCCCATGAAAGGCTATTCTCACACTCACCACTGTAAAGGGAGGCAGAATCCCTGCCTGTGGCCCAGCCACAGGGTGTAGCCCAGACTAAGCTTGCCTCTTCACCAGATAGCGAGACACAGTACCTGCTGGCTGTCTTTGTCAAGTGTTGCTGGCCTCTTTGACAACAAGGTTCACCTTGAGCCTCTTTGGACAACAAAGGGAACTCCACAGCTACCAAAGTTGAACAGAGAGCAGAAACCAGAGTGGTAAGGAAATACCACAGCTACTTGGAGAGATTTGCCAATAAAAGGAACCTAGAGCCTCATGGTATAATGGCAATGAAGGAGACAGGAAAAATCTTGAACCCATGGAATGGAGAATCAGAACTGGGGCCTTTACAATCATTAGCCAAGATCTTAGAAGGGGTACATGAGATGAAAGAAAAAAAAATCATTGCTGAAAAAAAAAAGAACATTAAAGGAAAGCTCTCTCTCACAGGCCTCATTGTGGGGTAAGGGAGAAAAAAAATTATCTAGTGAATTCATAAGCATAAACCTGCCCACACATGGGTCTGGTATTCACATTAATTTGTGTGGTCTAGGAAAATTCATGCCAAATGCTTCTAGTTCAAGAAAGCCCCAGGGCATCTGGCAGAAGCAAGGCAAATCCTTACTAGAAAATGCACCTTCAATTTAGGCTTTGCCATACTCAGTTCTACCACCCACCCACCCACACACACACACAAAATATTAATCTATCCATGTGTATGTATGTGTGAGAGTGCGTGTGTGTTGTGTTTGTGTGAGTTATTTATGTAAGTTAATTGCTCTTCTGATAAGTATCATCTTTACTAAATTAATGCAATGGCAGGTGGGTATCAAACTTTTCTGACCTTACAAATCATGTGTGGAGCTTGTTAAACATGCAGACTTTGGGTCCCCATCACCTGGCAATTTTGATCTGGGAGGTATCTGGGGTATGGCCAGACCTTTAGATTTAAAATATACCCCCATGCGATCCTGACCTAGGCAGTCCCTAGCCCATACGTTGAGAAATACTATTCTAGGTTTTAAACAATTTTCAAAAACAAGTTATCCTAGAACTAAATGGAGACACGTAATGTTGTCTCCATGCTTACTGTTCGTGTAATTATACTTTGAAATGTGTGTGGGCTCTCATTTTTTAACTGTCCATTATATCCTCGACAATGGCAATTTCAGTAAAAAGTTTATGTGTGTCAATTTACAGTTTCACACACAAACTATATACGAAAAATTATGTCAACGCTCCATCTGAAGGGGCATTTTTAAAAAGGTGTAAAGAACATTTGCATTCTGCAAAAGTTTTGATCTAAAATGAACAATGAAAGGAAAAGGGGGATGTATTTATTCATCCAACTTTATATTAGTGACAACATCAGTGAAATACATTCACCAAGGCAACAAATGTATGTGTGTGATCCTGTGCTAGCACCATGCGGAAGAGAAAGGTGCTTTGGAGAAAGACCTGTCCTCAAGGGCTCACAGTCTAGTAGAGGTAAGGCCTGGCCACAAATAATGACACAGAAGGTAAGAAGCACGGCACCATATGACGTACACATTTTAGGGGAGGAAACACTTGGTATGATTATAATAAAGGCTGAATGTGGGGAAATGGTGGAAGACGAGGCCGGAGAGGTAGATGAGGGCTTTCATGAAGGCTCTTGTTGGCTAAACTAAGGGGGTTGATATTTATCCCAAGAGCTATGGGGAGCTATTACTAGATTTTAAGGAAAGGGGTGACATGCCTTCGTCCTCTCAGTAATTACTAAACACTTGCTGCATATCGAGCACTGAGTGAAACTGCTGATCTGACGAGCTTTTAAACCGTCTGCGAGCTCTACCCAATTAGAACCTCAGGGGCTGGTGAGCAGTACTGCGTTATTTAAAGTCTCTCCCAGTGATTCTGATGCACCGCCAAGCTGGGCAACCACCTTTGAAGGGTGTATTTAAATTCATACATACATGAAAAACTCCCTGCCTAGGGCGAGCGTTTAAGCAAAGCAACCAAGCTAGTGATAAAATCACTTATGTAATAAGGAGGCAGCAACAGAAAGGCTAGGCGGGTGATGAGGTTGCTTGATTCTTGAACAAGGAAGACACTCTGAAAAAAATTATTTTAGGAAACTGTTTCGTCTGTGATGACCAGAAGAGATTAGAAGAGACAGGAGGCAGAGACACTAAGAAGAGCTGGACACAGTAATCCAAGCACAGTATTTTGGCAGATGGCTGAGGTGACGACTGAGGGGATGGAGAAGAGAAAATGAAACTACCACATGGGTAATAATGTGTCACTAAGGAAAACGGAGAAACACACAAAGGGAGTAGGAGAAGGAAATAAAGCACAAGAGAAGGAGAATGGAAGAGATGATGATGAAACTTGCATTGTAAGAAATGATAGCTGCATCCAAAAATGTAAACTGCTACTTGTTTGTATAGAATACGGGTATTTGAAATTGCACCGAAAGTCACCATTTTGTAGATGGAAAACTGAAGCATAAAGTGGCAAATATTCCAATATATCAAGTAAAAGTGGCAACTTGCCTTTTGTGACTCACACTTGAAGTTTATTATTGGTATGATTTTATAATAAACACCATACCTGCTACTATTTTATTTTTAAATTATTAGTATAAATTATTACTATTGATAGTATATATTCTATTACTTGTTTGTTTGTTTGTTTCATTAAAAAACTAAAACTACCTCTCTGCTCCCCTGCCCCCTGCTTTGTCGAGGTGTCTCTCTTGGTGTCCATGCTTTGGCCAGAAGTCAAGTCTGAAAACAAGGGTGAAAAGGGAACAAGGAGCCTCTGCCAGGGCCTCCTGCCAGGGACAGATGCACTGACTCTCTGGTGCTTCCTCTGCACAAAGGACACTTAAGCTTTAAACCAAAAGCTTAAAAGAAAACAAGGCCACATCCATGTGTACAGGCTGTGCACCACACAGCTCTGGAGTGCTGCTCACTTCTGTAGATTTGTATGTTCAGTTTCTGGCAGATGGAAATCAAGTGTTTGAGGGAGGGGTGCCTCTTTCCAATTCTCACTAAGGCACTGTGTGGGCTAGCAACCATGCTGGAGGAAATCCTCTTTTCCCATTGTTTCTCAGAGCATGGTCTTGGGACTAATGACATTAGACTCCACTGAGACGTGATTTAAAAATACGGATTTCTGTATCTCACATTAGGCTATGGAGGCGGGCCTTGGAAGCTGCATTTTAACAAACTCCCATCAGCCGATTCTCATTTTTATTTAAATACAAGATTTCAATTACTTGGCAGATGATTTAATCTTCCCTTAATCAATCATAATGGCATAGAGAAGTATATATATATATTTTAAACCATTTTACTATAAAACAAAAGGGACAACACACTAGCTTCTAATTGCCCTTCTGTTGTAGAATGGGTGGGTAGGGGCTGGGAGGCAGGGGGTAAAGGGGGTGGTGGAAATGGGAGACATATGTAATACTATCAACAATAAAATATATACGTATATTAATTTTAAAAAAGAAAAAACGTTTGTGATTTGTTACTGGAGCATATGTTCTATACTAGCCACATAGTAGCATTAATTTTGAATTTGGTAAACAAATAATAAAGACCATATTTATCATCAAAATAAATAACTAAATAAAGCTGTAAATGGTGAGAAGTGAGCTCACAACTTCATTGTCAGAGATACAAAGAGGTGCCCCAAAACAGTATAGGAAATGCCATACTGGGTCATATGTTTGATCTTCTCAACCAAAATGTTACATTTATCTTTTTCTATGACCTCAAAGTCCACACCAGGAGTACTTTTCAAACATCCCTAACTTGCCATTACGGGACATTGATCAATGTTTACAAACTCTTATCAAGCATATTTATATTTTCTGTCTGTACAACCCATGAAATAATACAGTTCTTACTTATTACCTAATGTGCATATTTTCACCCATCTTTCTGCATCCTGAAAGGAGCTTGTTGAGCTTTCTATGTCCCTCTCAGCAGCTGCACTATGGATCTGATGGACAAAGTGGTGTTTGCCCTAACTTCCTGCTCCTTCCTGATTTATAGGCTACAGTCTAAGCCCCTTGCATGATGAAGAGCCCCAATCTCTTTAGTCTGTTGTCATAATAAAAACTGCTGTCGACCTTTGGCTATTGTAGCTGTCCCTGTAACAATATTAATACTTGTTAAATCCATGTTGTCTTTTTAAAGGTTTGGTGATCTGAAATATACAGTAGTTCCCCCCTTCTCGGCAGTGTCACTTTCTGTGGTTTCAGTTACCTGCGGTTAACCATGGTCCAAAATATTAAATGGAAAATTCCAGAAATAAACAATTTAGACGTTTTAAATTGTGTGCTGTTCTGGGTAGCATGATAAATCTCTTGCATACCTCTTTGCCCCACATGAGACGTGAATCACCCCTCTGTCCACTGTATCCATGCTGTATCCACTCCCCTCTCATCAGTCACTCAGTAGGTGTCTGGGTTATCAGATCCGCAGTTGCAGTATCACAGCACGTGTGTTCCAGTTACTCTTACTTTATTTAATAATGGTCCCAAAGCACAAGCGTAGCCATACTGGGAATTCGGATATGCAGAAGAGAAGCCATAAAGTGCTTATTACATAACATCAGGTCTATAGCAGTCTGATATGACTCAGGCCTGTGTCATTCACCTCCCTTCTCATCACATAGGCATTTTAACATCTCAGATTGTAAGAAGAAAGGTGACTACAGTACAAGATATTTTGAGAGAAAGAGACCACATTCACTTATCTTTTATTACAGTACATTATAATTTATTCTATTTTATTATTAGTTATTATTGTTAATCTCTTATTGTGCCTAATTTATAAATTAAACTTTATCATAGGTATGTATGTATAGAAAAAACTGGTACTCTGTGCAGTTTCAAAAATTCACTGCCTTGGAACATATCCCCCGTGGATAATGGGGAACTACTGTACACAGTTGTCTGTATATATACATATATACAAAAGTTTTACACAAGCATAAGATCATGCATGTGCTGCTTCTAATATCATTTCTCATCATGACATCACTTTCTCGATCTTTTGGGCTATCATTTGTGACCTAAAAAGCAATACCAGATATTAAAATATCAGATACTGAAATTTGATAAAAATGGAAAGAATTACCCATGTAGAAGAGCTCCAATGAATTGAATAACATTAGCCAGCTGTTTTCCCCTGAGCAACATCACCTTGCATTTTACCTAGACTCACCCTCAGCTGTTTGGCTTCCTTCCAGGTCCCCAGTTCGGCTGGGATCGTCCAAGGCAGGAAACGGCACTGTGGGGACCTGGTGAGAGGAAAGCATCTAACAGAGCATCATCTGGACGGTGATGATACTGCTTCTTCCATATGCCTCATGAGTGCGTAACAGATTCCGATCCTGACCTCCACAAGCATTCATCCTGGCCATGCTGGGATTGAAAGTCCTGCTTTGGGAGGGGAATATGACCTGAAGAACAGCACACAAAGCCCAAAGCCAGGTGTTCTCCAGCCTTGCATGGGGGAGGCGCAGACCTAGGAACAATTTATGTTGAAGGTCCCCATGTGCCATGCAGGAACCATGCCAAGCCAGCTGAGACAGCAGCAGTGGCACGCTGTAATCCCTTCGCAGGGTGCCTGGCCCTCCTCCCTCCCACTTTTGCTCACACACTGTTCTCATGTGAGATATTGGTTCTTCTGACTGGCTCTCTTTGAAGAAACCCTCTGGTTCTTTACTTGGTTTTCCCTTTCAAGCCCCCTCAGGTATGACTTAGGAGGCCTTCTTACAATAACATCCACCCAGAACCCCACTGCCTCTGCCTAGGCTGCTGCTGCACAAATCTCAAACAGAGCCTCAAGTAGGCAAATGCACTATTGTCACCCACTTAGCAGGCCCCATTTTCCCCGGGTTTATTTGCTCCAGGATGTGACGTTTGGATGCCATCTATGAACCAGACATGGGATCTCCCTAGACACCGAATCTGCCCGTGTCTGGATCTTGGACTTGCCAGCCTCCACAATTGTGAGAAATAAATGTCTGTTGTTTATAAGCCACCCAGGCTATGGTATTGTTGTTACAGCAGCCAGAACGGACTAAAATAGATGCTCAAAAGAGATCATTCAGAAAATTAATCTAATGTTGAAGGAAGGGTGTAAAGAGAAGCAAGGAGATCCAATAGGAGGGGAAGCACTGAGGCAGTGAATTAAGAGAACAGCAATGGGAATGTGGAGCCACTTTTAAAAGGAAGACCTAGGGATAAGTCCCCATGCTACAAAAGCAGCACCTTTCAGGGTTAGTCCCAACCCTCTCCCAGCCTGAGTGTTCAATCAGCCTTACACTCTGTAATCTCACCTTTTCCTGATATCTTCAGCACCAATCCCCTGCCTCATATGACTTTTGTCCCTTACAGTGTGGATTTGACCCTGACACTATTGGTCTGGTTCTGAACTCTGACTTTCTCCATCACCACTGTTTACATCGGACCCCTTGCCTCACCCAGTCAACCATCTTCTCCAGAACCCCAGCCTAAGCTCAGGCTACTGAGACCAGCATTCTCTCTAGGTTTGTGCTGGTTTCAAAGTCAGAACTCGGTTGCCTGACAGATTGGTCGGGCATGAGTGATAAGACATTAGGAGGGAGAATATGGTCTGGGGTTCAGGATGTGGGGTTGAGGACTGGTTGAATTGAATTTCTCTGTATGGAGGTAGAAAGGTGAGGAAAAGCCATTAATCTGGGAGGTAAGGTGAGGCAATCACTTTTCACATACAAATTAGAGGTAACAATGGGACATCCCAATGAAAATGTCCAATATGCAGCCTGATATGTTGGGTAGCAACTAAAAAGAGAGGTCAGGACCAGAGTCATAGCACACACAAGCTGTGCATTGCATAACTCTGGGGGGTGGCATTCACATGGATTAGGGTGTAATGGCGCCCCCTGGAGTTGTACAAAGGTACAATTACCACATGGAGGAAATAGATGAAGCCAGGACATAAGACTAAGGGGAGACAGCAAACCAGGAGAGGAGCACAGAGCTAGAATTGCACTTTGAGGAAAATGTAGGGGGGAAAAGAGAATTTCTTTATCAAAAGATATAGAGGAACTAAGCAGTTTCATGAGTTAAGTGGGATTTCAAGGAAGAAACAGTCATATCGATGCCACGGAAAAGTCACAGAAGAGAAGACATTGAAAGGAATTTAAGATGAAGAATAATGTGGTGAAAAGAGGATTGAGTTGGAAGTGAGGAATCTGGCCTCCAGTCCTGGCATGGCCACATCTTAGGCAAGGCTTCTTGTATCAGTGAAAATTTTTCTTGTCTGTGGGTTGTTATGGATAAAAAGAAAATCCTCATTCACTGGATGTTTCTATGTGCCAGGCCCTGCTATAAGCATTCTATGTATTAGCACATTTATCCCCACAATGATTTTATTGCATTGCAAAGGCTTCCCATTGCATAAGTAAAGAAGTGGGTGCAGAGAGAGCACTGAGGTGAGCCTACGGTGACACAGTCAGTGGAGGGCAGTGCCAGAATCTGTTCAATGGCATGGCTCGACCTGGGATAGGATGGCCTTTTAGTTCTGTCATTTTGCAAACTAGAAGGTTGCTCATGACCTTCTAGGGTGAGTTTCAGATAGAGGTGAGAGACAGAAAAAAAACACGATGATAATGCAAGAAAGGAAGTGTGGCAGTAAAAGGGAGAGAAAAAGGATTGTGAGCATTAAAAACAACAGGCTCAAGTAATGATTGTTGACGATAGATGAGACCAGTGTAAAGTATTGCTTGAGGGGAAGGAGCCAATGAAGAGGAAGAGATTAAAGATGCTGGAGACTGAAGAAAATGGACAGAGCAGAATTGTAGAGAAAACGAGTTAGCCTTGAAAAGGGAGAGAACACCCAAGATGGCATAGAGAGACATTTAGAGGCAGAGAATAGGTAAGATGGGAAAATTCATGTCTGAGGTCTCTTGCCTTTAAGAACTAAGAATTAAAAGGGTAATCTACTCAAAATAGACACAGGGTCCACTGAAATCTTTTTCACATTTTTATTATATCACAGAAGTAAAATACACTTACAGAAAATTTGGGGACATTGCAGAAAAGTGGGAAGAAACATCACCTACTAGTAAGTCCTAGGAAACAAAGATAGCCACTAGAGTATATTACCTTCTACACAAATAGGTGTTTTTATTTCCCTCCACATATTAATATTTACAGTTCTAGTTATTTCGCTTTCATAATCCTCTTATGTAAGCTTCATTTAATATTCTACCAAGTGGATATGCTGTAATATCCTTAACCATTTCCCACATTTAAGCTGCTTCCAATTTTTCACTATTTCATAAATAAAGCTGAACTGAACATCTTTGTACATAAAATTTATTCTATATTTAGAATCATTTTGAAAACAAAGAAGCCTAAAAGTATAACTCTTAAGTCAACAACTTAGTATAATTGCAAACATATTTAAGTTTTTTAACACTTCTTACATCATTTACATTTTATCAGCAATGGATAGGAATACAATTTTCCCAAACCTTTGCCAAAATTAATCATTTTTTCTTTCTTTATTGATAAAGTTATTACATATGTGTCCTTATCCCCACATTACCCCTCATCCCCCCACTCATGCTCTCACCTGCCTGTTGTCTGTGTCCATTGGTTAGGCCTATATACATGCATATAAGTCCTTTGGTTGATCTCTCCCCCTTACGCCCACCCTCCCCTACCTTTGCTCTGAGGTTTGACGGTCTGATTAATGCTTCTCTGTCTCTGGATCTGTTTTCGTTTATCAGTTTATGTTGTTCATTATATTCCACAAATGAGTGAGATCATGTGATATTTATCTTTATCTGACTGGCTTATTTCACTTAGCATACTGCAATCGGGGTCAATCCTTGCTGTTGCAAATGGTAGGAGTTCCTTCCTTTTTACAGCAGTGTAGTATTCCATTGTATAGATGTACCACCGTTTTTTAATCCATTCATCTGCTGATGGGCACTTAGGCTGTTTCCAAATCTTAGCTATGGTGAATTGTGCTGCTATGAACATAGGGGTGCATATATCCATTCTGATTGGTGTTTCTAGTTTCTTGGGATATATTCCTAGAAGTGGGATCACTGGGTCAAATGGGAGTTCCATTTTTAGTTTTTTGAGGAAACTCCATACTGTTCTCCACAGTGGCTGCACCAGTCTGCATTCCCACCAGCAGTGCACAAAGGTTCCTTTTTCTCTACATCCTCACCAGCATTTGTCATTTGTTGATTTGTTGATGATAGCTACTCTGACAGGTGTGAGATGGTACCTCATTGTCGTTTTGATTTGCATCTTTCAAATGATTAGTGACTTTGAGCATGTTTTCATATGTCTCTTGGCCTTCTTTATGTCCTCTTTCGAAAAGTATCTATTTAGGTCCTTTGCCCATTTTTTGATTGGGTTGTTTATCTTCCTTTTGTTAAGTTGTATGAGTTCCCAGTAAATGTTGGAGATTCAACCCTTATCGGTGATAACATTAGCAAATATGTTTTCCCATGCAGTGGGTTCTTTCTCGTTATTTTGTTGATGGTTTCTTTTGTTGTGCAGAAGCTTTTTATTTTGATGTAGTCCCATTTGTTTATTTTCTCTTTAGCTTCCATTGCCCTAGGAGCTGTATCGGTGAAGATATTGCTTCGGCATATGTCTGAGATTTTGCTGCCTGTGGATTCTTCTAGTATTTTTATGGTTTCCTGTCTTATGTTTAAGTCCTTTATTCATTTTGAGTTTATTTTTTGTATGGTGTAATTGATGATCTAGTTTCATTTTTTTACATTATCTGTCCAATTTTCCCAACACCATTTATTAAAGAGACTGTCTTGACTCCATTGTATGCTCTTGCCTCCTTTGTCAAATATTAATTGAGCATAGTAGTTTGGGTTGATTTCTGGGTTCTCTATTCTATTCCATTGGTCTATATGTCTGTTCTTGTGCCAGTATCAGGCAGTTTTGAGAAGTGGCTTTGTAAAAATTAATCATTTTTTTAAAAAACTTTGTTAATTTGACAAATGAAGAAGTAGTACCTTATTATGTGATATTTATTTAACTGGTAATGAGGCTAAATTCATTGTTTTCTTTTACTTTTTAAAATGTTTATTTTCAGCTTTTGTACATTGTGCAATAATAAAGATATTAATATGTTTCCATTTTAAATCTCTTAACTATTTTAACTTTATTCATTTTATAAAATTTATTAAAGAAAACAGTTTTCTTATTGTTATAAAATGTAACATATATTATGAGCCTAGTTCTTCAACCTCCCTTTAATCACATGAGCTCCCCTACTTGCTTCTATTCAGTTTCCTTTTGACTTAAGTTGGTCAGAGTTGATATCTGTGGGTTACAACAAAGAACTCTAACAAACCCAGCAATAATCAATTAAGGAGTGCAATAAAAAAAAAGAAGCTGATATATGTTAACAACCAGAACCATAAAATATCTAGGAATAAACTTATGAGCAAGCATGCTAGACCTCCAGGAAGAAAACTATAAATCGTTGCCAAGGACATGGGAAAAAGCCTGAATGGAACAAGAGCATATCCTTTTCCTGGGCAAAAGGACTGACTGTTATGAAGATGTCAGGATTCCCCCAAATTGTTATGTAAATTCAATGCTATTCCAATGGGATTATTTCAAATATGACAAGTTTGTGCAAATCTAGAAAAAATAATATGAGAGCAGACAGAAACTTTTGAAAATTACAACCTAATGTAAGGCAGTGATTAATACAGACTGCACTTTGTGCTTAAGGCAGAACAGACAAGTAGAGTGGAAGAGTCTGGAGATAAACCTGGATAAATATGGAAAGGAAATACGATAAAAGTGGCATTTCAGATCAATGGGGAAAGACCTGGTTGTTTAATAAATTGTATTTTGGAATAGTTGCTTCGTGGCTTTTAAGATACCACACTCTACCTTGATGGCTGCTCGTTTGATGTCTCATTTATTGGCTTCTCCTTCATCTAAGTGCATCAGAACTTGAACATGGACATTATTATTATTATTATTATTATTATTATTATTATTTTAGATCTATCTTATTTAGGAATCTGGTTTTAAATACCAACTCTCTACCAATAACTACTCTTTCAGGCCTTAACCTGGCTCCTAAACCCTAGAACAGTGATGGCGAAACTATGACACTCGTGTCAGAGGTGACACGCGAACTCATTTTTTTGGTTGATTTTTCTTTGTTAAATGGCATTTAAGTATATAAAATAAATATTGAAAATATAAGTCTTTGTTTTACTATGGTTGCAAATATCAAAAAATTTCTATATGTGACACGGCACCAGCGTTAAGTTAGGGTTTTTCAAAATGCTGACACGCCCAGCTCAAAAGGTTCGCCACCACTGCCCTAGAGCAGGGGTGGGCAAACTTTTTGGCTCGAGGGCCACAGTGGGTTCTTAAACTGGACCGGAGGGCCGGAACAAAAGCATGGATGGAGTGTTTGTGTGAACTAATATAAATTCAAAGTAAACATCATTACATAAAAGGGTACGGTCTTTTTTTTCAATAGTTTTATTCATTTCAAATGGGCCGGATCCAGCCCGCGGGCTGTAGTTTGCCCACGGCTGCCCTAGAGTCATACATTAAACTGCCTACTTAACATTCCATTTGAGATATCTAAAAATTAATATTTTTAAATTAGAATAGGAAATTCCCCTTCTATTCTTATCCTCTCTACCGCCACCAAACATGTGCACCCATATCTAGGTTATAGCTTTTCTAATAGTTCCAATTTCAGTAAATAACACCACTACCCACCAAGATGCTCAATCCAAAAACCTGTCATCTCTGATTTTTGCTTTTCCTTCAACCTTCAGTATCCACTCTACCAGCACATCCAGGGGCTCCGCTGGAGGGAGAGTAAAAATGGGTGCTTAAGAATACGAGTCCTGGGACCAAGGACTCTGGGTTCAGATTCTTATTCTACTATTGACCGAATCTGTAACTTTTGGCAATCTACCTAAAACAAGGATAATGACATTATCTAATTCATAGGGTAATTGTGGGAATTAATGTGTCATTAAGAGATTAGAATAGTAGGTGGTGCATATTATGTGTTCAATAAATGTCAGTTATTATTGTCTCCAAAATATAAAGTTTGTCAAATTCTCTCCATATTCATGTGTACTTCCCTAGTTCAAGCCACCATCACCCCTTCTAACTGATCTCCCCGATTTCTCTATTGACCTACTACAATTCATTCTCTGCATAGTAGTGAAGGGATCCTTAAAAAATATAAGATATTATGCTCCCTGCTTAGTAACTTTCACTGTCTTTTGAAAGCTCTTGCATAAACTAGCCCTGACCAGCTGTCTGCCTCATCTGGTAATTTTCTCCATCTCATCCACTTTACTCTATCCACAGGGATTTCATTCTGTTGCTTGAATATATAGTACTAAGCTTGCTCCAGCCTCAGAGCCTTTGTGCTTGCCCCTCTACTTCGAACATTTTCTTTTTCAAATTATAAAAGAAAGTTTATTTAGAAAGTCACAAAGATAGAAGTGAGTTGTAGAAGAAATGGGCACAGTAAACAAGTTACAGAAGCAAAAGAAGGGTCTAGGTAGGAGCTTAGGCAAAAAAGAGGCAAAACAAAATGTGCCTAGCCCTAACTGGTTTGGCTCAGTGGATAGAGCGTTGGCCTGTGGACTGAAAGGTCCCAGGTTCGATTCCGGTCAAGGGCACGTACCTTGTTTGCGGGCACATCCCCAGTAGGAGGTGTGCAGGAGGCAGCTGATCAATGTTTCTCTCTCATCAATGTTTCTAACTCTCTATCGCTCTCCCTTCCTCTCTGTAAAAAATCAATAAGATATATATTTTTAAAAATGTGCCTAAGCACACAATGGAGTCAAGACAGTCTCTCCAATAAATGGTGCTGGGAAAATTGGACAGGTACATGCAAAAAAATGAAAGACCAACTTACACCATACACAAGAATAAAATCAAAATGGATAAATGACTTAAATGTAAGTCATGAAACCATAAAAATCCTAGAAACCATAGGCAGCAAAATCTCAGACATCTCTCTAGCAATATATTTGCCAATATATCTCCTAGGGCAAGGGAACAAAGGAGAAAATGAACAAATGGGATTACATCAAAATAAAAAGCTTTGGCACAGCAAAAGAAACCATCAACAAAATGAAAAGAGAGCCTGGCTAGTGTGGCTAAGTGGTTGAGCATTGACCCATGAACCAAGAGGTCATCAATTCAATTCCCAGTCAGAGCACCTGCCTTGACGTGTTGCAGGCTTGATCCCCAGTGGGAGGCATGCAGGGGGTAGCCCATCAATGTTTCTCTCTCATTGATGTTTCTATCTCTCTATCCCTCTCCCTTCCTTTCTCTCTATAATCAATTTTAAAAGATATTTAAAAAATACTTTATAAAAAAAATGAAAAGGGAGCTCACTATATGGGAGAACATATTTGCCAATAAAAAGCATAAGGAACTCATACAATTTAACAAAAGGAAGATAAACAATCCAATTAAAAAAACGGGCAAAGGACCTAAATAGACACTTCTCTAAAATAGATGAACAGATGACCAAGAGACATGAAAAAATGCTCAAAGTCACTGATTATCAGAGAAATGCAAATTAAAATGTCAATGAGGTATCACCTTAAACATGTCAGAATGGCTACCATCAACAAGTCAACAAATGACAAGTGCTGGTGATGGTGTGAAGAAAAGGAAACCCTAGTACACTGCTGGTGGGAATGCAGACTGATGCAGCCACTGTGGAAAACAGTATGACGTTTCCTCAAAAAATTAGATACAGAACTGCCATTTGACCCAGTGATCCCACTTCTGGAAATATATCCTAAGAAACCTGAAACACCAATAAGAAAGAGCATATGCACTCCTATGTTCATAGCAGCACAATTGACAGTAGCTAAGATCTGGAAACAGCCCAAGTGCCCATCAGTAGATGAGTGGATAAAAAAAGCTATGGTACATTTATACCATGGAATACTATGCAGCAGTAAAAAATAAGAATCTCTTACCCTTAGAGACAGCATGGAGGGACCTGGAGGGTAAGTGAAATAAGCCAGCCATAGAAAGACAAGTATTACATGATCTCACTCATATGTGGAATCTAATGAACAAAATAAACTGATGAACAAAATAGATCCAGAGACATAGAAGCATAGAACAGACTGTGGAATCTCAGAGGGAAGGCAGCAGTGGGTCAGAAGGGACTAACCAAAGAATGTATATACAGATATGCCTAACCCATAGACACAGACAATAGTGTGGCGAAGGCCTGGGGCAGGGGGCAGGTGCAGGCTAGAAGAGGTCAATGGGGGGAAGAAAGTGAACATCTACAATACTTTCAACAATAAAGATAAAAAATTTTTAAAAACCTATTAGTAAAGTGTCAGGAATTAAATCATATGGCCTATATTGACCCATTAATAAAAAATATATATATATTAAAATGTGTATGGCTAAGGTTCAGATTTAACAAGCTAAATAGATCCGGGGTCCTTAAAGTTTCACACATAATTTTGAAAAGTAAACAAAACTCTAAATATATGTGAGTGTTTGGAGTATGAAATAACAGGTAAAAGCCTTAATCGCAAATAATAAAAATTCCAGGAAATCTTACATATGAGTTACAAATATTAAAGCCTATTTTGAGAAATGAATAATAAACAAACAAACAAAAACATAACAACACATGCCTAGGGGAAGGGCCTGGGGAAAAACAGCAGTGTGCTCCATAGAGAGAATCGCCTAGTACATTTTCTTATTGGCTCGTCCACTCGCTGTGTCCTCATCATTATGTATCATCTTAGAGGAGCTTTCCCTGACCATAGTATGTGACAAAGCTCTATGACTGTCCATCATATCATTCTGTTTTATTTCCTTCATAACACTTCTAAGCTACCTGAATTTACCTTGTTTTATTGTTGAATCTCTCCTGCATGTAAGCTACATGAGAAGAGAGACTTTTTTTTACAGTGCATTTGCAATGCTTGGAATGATTTTAGCACTTCTCTGATGCTTAATAATTTTATTAAATGAATTTTAATAAATTGGTGAATTATGGAATGATTGATCAGGTGGCCACACCCCTTGTTCAGGAGCCCAATTCTACTTGATCAGGGGCCCACCCCCTGTGAGCTGGGCTGAGTTGAGGGGGAGGTGGGCTGGGGGTTGGGACCTCTGCTCTCCCCTTGGTGAGCCTCAGTTTTGGCATCTAGAATATGGGCACCACAACCCAGGTGCTCCAGGAAGTAGAGGCTCAGGCTGGACTCATTAGGGGTAAGACCTGGGAGGTAAGGGCGGGACTGGGGAGTAACCTGCAACATCCTGCAGCTGGGGGCTCGGCAAGGCAGCAAGGAGACCCTGAGCCACGTAGCCTGCACTTCCCACCAAGCAGCCTGCACTTCCCACCAAGCAGCCTGCCCTGGTGTGACCACTGTCCTGCCACTGCCGAGGAGCCCCGGGGTAGGGAAAGAAAGGGCCGAGGCACAGACACAGGGATGAATTTCCCTGTGATCCCCTGCAGTGAGAGGTCTAGGGGTCTCCCCTGCCAGAGAACAGGGCTCAGGTGTCTCCAGAACTGATCAAAGCCCCAAAAGGAGAGGCAAAAATGGGTCTATTTCCTGAGGCTGCTGCTCAGATGACTACAGCCTGGCCTAAACAAACAGGGACATGTGCTCTCCCTGTTCTGGGGCAGAATCTGAAATCAGGGTGTCTGGGGCTGTGCTCTCTCAAAGGGGTCCAGGAGAGGGTCCTACCTGCCCCTTGGGCTTCTCAGGGCTCCTGGCCACATCCCTTCATTCTTCACGTGGCCCCTCCTCAGTCCTCACTTGACTTCTCCAGCAAATTCGTGTGGCCCTGCCCCCTTGGTCACATGCCCAATTCTGGTTGATCACTTGCCCCACTCCCTTGTTCCTGTGCCCACACCTGCTTTATCACGTGGCCCCACCCCCTGTGTAGGTGCCCACTTCTGCTTGATCACGTAGCTCCGCCCCCTTGTTAACATGCCCATTTCCTCTTGATCATGAGGCCCTGCCCACTTGGCAGCTAGGGGAGCTGCCTGTGAGCTGGGCTGAATTAATTGGGAGGTGGGGGTAGGGACCTCTGCCCCGCCCCCTCTGAGCCTCAGTTTTGGCATCTAGAATATGGGCACCACAACCCAGGTGCTCCAGGAAGTGGAGGCCCAGGTTGGATTTACTAGGGGTAAGGCCTGGAAGGTAAGGGCGGGGCTGGGATAGCATCTTCCTGCAGCTGGGGCTTGGCAAGGTGGGGAGAATTCCCTGAGCCATATATCCTGCACTTCCCACCAAACAGTGTGACCACTGCACTGTCACTGCCAGGGAGCTCCCCCCCCCCCCAACCCCCCCGCCCGCCCCAGGAAAAGAGGGGGCCGAGGCACAGACACAGGGATGAATCTCTCTGTGAGACCCTGCAGTGAGAGGTCTAGGGGGTCTCTCCTGCCAGAGAACAGGGCTCAGGTGTTCCCAGAATCTGGTCTAAACCCCAAAGGGAGGGGTCTTTTTCCTGAGGCTGCTGCTCCAATGACTCCAGACTGGCCTAAACCAACAAGGACATGTGCTCTCCCTGTTCCCGGGCCAGAATCTGACATCAGAGTGTCTGGGGCTGTGCTCCCTCGCAGGGGTCCAGGGGAGAGTCCTCCCTGTTTCTTCAGCTTCTGGGGGCTCCTGGCCACATCCCTTCAATCTTCACTTGGCCCCTGGTCAGTCATCAGTTGACTTCTCGCACATGTTTCCCATGTCTCTTTAAATCAGATAATGCCATGTCAAGAATATCTGTAAAAATAACTTTAATTCAATTCAAACAATACTTTGAGTAGTTCCCTGAAGTAATAACTATGCTGTAATTTGGGCATTGATAGCTGTAACATCATTTAAACACAGCTTCACTTTTTGTCTTAATAGCATTCCACCCACTGCATCCCTCTGTGGGTTGTTTTGATGATCCCGTCACTTAGGGTTCTTTGAGCTCAGTTCTAAAAAGTCAACATGAATGAAATGAAGTCTGCATTGGGAAACATTTTCAAGATTTCTCCGCACAGTATTAATGGACATTATTTGACATGAAGTTGCTTCTATGTCATGATTAGCTTTTCTGTTTTTATTTATCTTGTAATTAAGTATGATGGACTTACATGGGCTGGTGAAACCCACTCTAATATTAACCACAGAAAGAAGCCCACTCCCCTTCTCTGTCCCAGACCTCATATCTGGTTATTCATAAGGATAATTTTATAATTAATGCAGATGACTGGCCTAAAAACGATGACCCTCTTTTGCACTATTACTTCATGCTGAGGGCCAAGAGGATGCCGGAAATTACTCCTTGGCCCAGGAAGTTTATTAAAATGCTAAATGAAGGTCTGGTGAAACCATCCCATATAATTCCATCCTACTTGATTATAACATGAATAGAAACAGAAAAAGCTAATCATGACATAGAAGCAACTTCATGTCAAATAATGTCCATGAATGAACTGATTTCGTAAACTCTGTATTTACTTAGCCTATTTGAACATCCATAAAGGGGACTTAGTAACAACAGTCTTCCCATATGCCAGGTGAAACCCTCAGAGGGACGAGGCCTCAGTTTAATAATGGAAGAGAAGGGAAAGGGCTGATAATTATTCTGTCTAAACAGTGTTTTGTGGCCTAACATTGATTGTGTCTTGAAATCTCCTTTGGGAATGAAGCAGGCAGCTTTTCCTTTGCTTTCACAAACCTCATGCAAATTATTTAAACATTTCTGCAATTATTTTCCTGAAACTGAGTTTTGGCCCAATGCCTAGAAACACTAAAAAGTGACATCACACTGTACCCAGCGATGCAAGTTCCAAAAAATTCTCTGGGGATCTTTGCAACTAACTGTCTTAGAGGCCGATTTCCATATCCCCATGTAAACATGGGAGTCTACTGGTACTTCTGGCCTTAGAGAGACTCCAGATAAGGGCACAAATAAGCAAACGTTAGGCAATTGAATGTGGTTATCTTGCTATAACTTGACTATGCAGTTTCTTTTAATGTCCTTTCTAACTGTCCATGTGAAAAATATTTCTGTTGGCAGTTTCTTGATGTGTCTATGACCACCCCCCTTCCTAATGTTAACCACGGAAAGAAGCCTGCTCCCCTTTTTTTCTGTCCCAGACTTCATATCTGGTTGTTCATTAGGATAATTTTATAATTAATGTAGATGACTGGCCTAAAAATGATGACCCTCTTTTGTACTATTACTTCATGCTGAGGACAAAGAGGATACAGGAAAATTACTCCTTGGCCCAGGAAGTTTATTAAAATGCTAAATGAAGGTCTGGCGGCAGCTCAAAGAACTTTAAATAACCTTGTGGTGGAAAACCTCCAAAACCTCTTTTTACCGTCAGCTTAAACTAGGCTGGCTGTGACAAAGAGTAAGAAAATAAGTAGTTTCAAGAGTGCAAAAACACATCTATTTTTAAAAGGTAGGTCTATCCAATGGTTACAGGCAAATTCGAAACAGCCTTCCGAGGAATGATGACGAGAATTGATCGTTGCATCGTGGTTTTGCAGGGTTCACAGCCAGACCTGGGCAGAGTCCACACGCCAGGCATGGATGAAGTTGTGCAGAAGGAAGTGTAATTATGTCGTGGTCGATGCAATGTTCTTTCTTGTTCCTCAGTGCAAAACATGCCACACACAATCTGTGAGTAGCATTCTTGTGGCTAAAATTCCATGGAATGAAAACACAAAGTTACATGAAGTAGAATGACAATGGCTACTCCAATTAATTCCACTCTACTACCCAGGGGGTCTAACGCCATATGTGGTTTGGCTCTGTACTGCTGTGCTGGATCCTTCCACATTCAACATGTTGCAAACTATCTGAAAGATAAGAGTCTCCAGGGCAAAGTCGCTGAGCTGTGGTATCTGTAAATTATTACTGGGGCACCTGAAACCTGTATTCAATTTTTCAGGATACCCATAGGGATGGGAAGGCCACATTCAAATTGACAGGAAGAGAAGCTAACCTTTTAGTGGGGTCTTAGGGAGAACAAAAGAGATAGATCGCCACAGGCTCAGAGAGCCATCAGGGATGGAGAGAAGGCACGTTTGCCTCAGAGCCCTCATACAGAGTGCCTGTGCCCTTTCTTTCTGGTCTGACTTCTGACATATAGATGCACAACCTTAGCTAATTGAGCTTGTCTCCTATGGCCTTCTTCTCAGTCCCTCAGTCACTGGGGGTCCCTGGGCTCCATGTGTAGCAACTCTGTCAACCCCTTCCCTACAACTGAGCACTCCATGCCCAACCTTAGTCAGGAAAAACCTAAGCAAATTGAGCCTGGAAATCAATGTTGGCTTTAGTTCTGATACAAGGCTTATAAGACCTGCTCCCACCCTAGTCACTGGTCTTGTATCTGCAGTCCCACTGTATTTCTTCTCCCTGTCTTGATAATTTACCTATTATGTGTCCTTCTAGGACTAGTCCTTCAAACTTACTATGATCCTATTTTCAACCCCAGGCTTCTCCTGAAACTCAGGCCAAGGGCTAGAACTGTCAGTCCCTGACAACTGAATATTACCTTCGGCATTATGCCCCAAAACTGAGAGCCTCCTGGTTGGGCTACAGCCAGGTCAGGTACAGAGTTCCTTTTCTCCTGCAGCTGGGCCTGTGCCCGCCTTCCTGGCCCAACCTAATAGACAGAGGCAGCTCCCAAAACTGCCCTTTCCAGTCCGTCCTGCCTCACTGAGGTCATCTAGGCTATCTCAGGCTGTGCCCCTAGATATGAAGGCTTGATCTCATGATGCAGACTTCTCTCTGCATATGCTAACTGAAGGTAGAAAAATAATTTAGATAGTTCTATACTAAGATCGATGCTTCTACCTTTGTAACTGCCATGCTTTTCAAGGTTTCTAGTCAGTATCACATATGCTAGTTATTTAGCAAATTAAGATTATTATTACAGTCACTGAAAGTCTTACTTTTTAACAGTATTTTATGATTTAAGGAAATAGTCATGGTTTCATTTGAGAGGAAAGCAGAATGCAGAGCTATATAAAGCTTTATGAGCTCATTGTGGCAGACATCATGTGGGATTTTGGCAGCTCAGCATCTAAACTCCCTTCCCAAGTTTGGGAAATTTCCCACCATGTGATTCTTCATGTGCAGTGAAGGCCTCCTCCCTTTATAGAGACAAGGAATTAAGAGTATTTCTGTCACTGCTCCCTGACAGCTGGGGCAGGCATGTGGGCTGGACTTGATCAAGCACCCAGACCCACCCAGACTCGGAATTGGAAGCTAGTGACCCACAGGCTAGTGGAAACTCCATCCCATCAGTGAGGGAACATGGTTTTCAGGGCGCCAGGGGCAGCAGTATAGAAGTACTAGCTTTGGTGAAGGGTGTCAGCTCTGGAACCTCACTTGACTAATTCTATGGTGTTATCTGACCTCTGGTTCTGGTTTATTTTATTTTTTTTTCTATTTTTTTAAAATGTATTTTATTGATTTTTTACAGAGGGGAAGGGAGAGAGAGATAGAGAGTTAGAAACATCGATGGGAGAGAAACATCAATCAGCCGCCTCCTGCACATCTCCTTACTGGGGATGTGCCCGCAACCCAGGTACATGCCCTTGACCGGAATCGAACCTGGGACCCCTCAGTCCTCAGGCCGACGCTCTATCCACTGAGCCAAACCAGTTTCGGATGGTTCTGGTTTATTAACCTCCCTTTGTCACTTCCACTCTTACTCTTTTCTAAGATTGGTTCTCGAGGTTTTCCTGTGGAGTTCCAAATATCTTTTCAATAAACTCCTTTTTACTTAAAGGAGTGACAGCTCTTTCTGTTGCTTGCCCCTACGAATCCTGACCACCACACCATTGTTATTTAAAATGCAAAAAGACTTGATGTGCACCAGATGTTAATAATGGTTACGTTTAGGTGTGTGGGATCACATATCATTTTAATTTTCTTCTTTTTTCTAATGTGCATTTTCTAAAAATGCTAGTAAAATGGTATTACCTTAGTAGTCTGAAAAGAAGTATGTTTTAAAACTTGAGATTGCTTTGGGACCTCTGATGTTTTTAATTGTTAGAAAACAATTAGCTTGATTGCTTAAGAACAATCCATGTTGGTTTTATTAGAATAAGGTACCTGGTGACTTTAGCCTTGGCCTGAGAAAATGATAACTATTGGGTTAAGAGCAGTACCAATATATTTAAAAAAAAATAATAAGACTATTTTTGAGACTATTCTTATCTCTCAATTCTGACTTACACATACTTTTTAATTTGTTTTAGAACCTGATAGTCCTTTGAAGGGTAGCCTGAGAAAATCAGACTATGTTTAGAAAACTTTAACACAATCCAAAGGAGTAAGGATTTTTTCTTAGCATTGATGTTTACAAAAGTGTGTATAAGCGCAGGAATGCTGCCCTTATGATTCTGTCAGTTTCTGTTAAACAGACATTCCAATCATTTTGTAACTACTAAGAATAATAGTCATCTAGACAGTAGGATATTGAACTTATCAGTAATTCATGAATGGTTACCAGCAGTGGTGTGAGTAGCACAGAGGAAAATGTATAATAGTCTCCTTCCTTAGAACAAAATCCCTGCTTCCAAGAGAAAACAGAGACCACCATTGTTAGGAAGCAGGAATAGTCCTGTTCCTCCCTGTAAGAGCACACAGAGATTTTCTGTACCCCTTCCTTACACTAGGAGACTGTCTGCTTTGGATCATGGGTGAGAGATCAAAGTTACTTGGGATAAGAGTCTCCTGCCCTTCCATCAGCACTACTGAGACAGCCGTCAATACAACTCTGAATCTGAATCAGTTGTGGGCAATGGGTTGCTGCCACCCTCAGAACATGGGATTCCCCATAGATCATGCCAACCAAAGCAGCAAAGCATAGTGGAGTGGACGGAGAGTGGAGTTGAGTCCAACAGATTTGGTGTTAAATCCCAAGCCAAACATCCATTAACTGATTGACGAGTTACATGACCTCTCTGAGCCTCAATTTCACCACAGAATGCAGATAAAAGAAACGCTGAGGGTGCTAAAGAACATATGTACATAAAACTCCAGTTTCTGGCTTGTAATGGGCACTCAGTAAATGTAACTTTTCTCCCATCCATGATCGCAGCCCCCTTTTATTTTACTCAAAAAAGCTTTATCTTTTAGAAAGATTGACTTTAAATGCAATTTTTGCAATAAGATAATTATTTTCTTTAAATCTCTCAAGGTCAGAAAAAGGCTATAAATAGTTACCTTCTAATTGTCCCCTGGAAAGAGATACCTTGCCCAATTATGAAAAATTATTGATAGAGGGAAATATTCTTTATTAGCTGAGCAAATGATCTATGTCAATATTGCATGTGACAAATGGATGGGCATTTGACATGTAGGAAAAAGCATTAACATTTAGGAAAAAGGTACTAGAGCTCATGAGGTTAAATAGTGCAACAAAAGAAGAATTAACATTTGCTTGGCGAGCATGTCAAACTTTAATAGATAACCAACACTTTTTTTTCCCTGTTTATTGAGTAAAGGAAAAACTACATATTGAGCAAAATGCCTTCATAAATTGTCTAGGTGTGGCTAATTAGCTTGAACATTAAGCTATAGCTTCCTATGTCCTTCCAAACAGCATTTTTCTTGCCAACATGTAAATGAGTCTCCAGTCTCTGAGAAGGTGACACAAGAACAGAAGTGCAGCGAAGAAGGAAAATCAAACTGGAGAATAAGCTCTGTCAAAACGAAAATCAATAATTTTGCCACTGAGAAATTGCTCCCATCCTTGTCCAAGAAGGGGTGGAAAGGTCAGACCAAGCTAACTTGTGTGATAAATGAGTTTATAAAGTGGCCTGTATCAGGAGACTAATTTAATTGGCTGCTTTAAATGTGATAATATATACCACACTTCCTACAGATTTTTTTTTTATTAAAATCTTACCAATAAGTTGAATATAAGGCATACCATGTCCACCTTAATGGTACAGGCAGCACCAACTGCTGCTGGGGAATAAAAGCGTTCATTGTTATTACAGTATCTACCCAAATATATTTTAAATGAGGTATTTTTTTCCTTCTTGACATATTAGACAATTCCAAGTCAGACAAGGACAAAGAAAAAATATTTTTTTTCTACAACACCCCCACCTTACCCAGAGACGTTTGGAACCTTATTAAATACTCACCGTTGTTGCTGCAAAATTACAAATTAAATAGAAATTTAAATTAAGGGGTTTTGCCTGCATACATTTATGAACATCTAGATGTGCATTCTCAGGTTAAGAACTCAGTTTCGCCCTGACCAGGTTGGCTCAGTGGATAGAGCATCGGCCTGTAGACTCAAGGGTCCCAGGTTCGATTCCGGTCAAGGGCATGTACCTTGGTTGCGGGCACATACCCAGTGGGGAGTGTGCAGGAGGCAGCTGATCAATGTTTCTCACTCATTGATGTTTCTGGCTCTCTGTCCCTCTCCCTTCCTCTCTGTAAAAAAATCAATAAAATATATTTTTAAAAAATATTTTAAAAAAAGAACTCAGTTTCCTTCATCTCTACTAGTTGTATGTTAACAATGTAGTTCATGTTCCACTGGCTGTCACTTTCTACAGTAAAAGAAAGATATTTGGAAAATGATGTCAATTTTAAACAATTTATGCAAGTTTCCTACCTCTTACAAGACTAACTGGTAGATAGAAGAGCTCTGGGGTAGGGACACATTAAAAATAGTATAGAACGATGTTATTCAGACACGTGCCTCCTAGAATGTTAAGAGAAGGAATAAAAGGCAGTGCAAGGTTAAATCTCAAGTTCTCATGAAGAATTGGCTTGGTGCACTCAGTAAATGACCCTGCACTTAGGACCTACAAATTTAATTTCTATATGTAAGAGAAACAGTGAGAAATGAGAGGAAAAGATCCAATGCCATATTAGATCATATTTTCTGGTGATAATTGCTAGAGATAGTAATAGATGTTGTGCAAAACAACCATCAAAGGATAAAATGGTTATCCCAAGTTAGAAACTGTACTAAAAGGGTGAAACATGTTTCTTTTTCTCTCCCCCCCCTTTTTTTTTTCTCAACTTCAATAATCCTCCAAGCTTCTAATAAGGGAAGGTGCACTGAAATCTTCAAAAAAGGTAGCAATAATAACAGCATTCTTTTTGTGCAAGAAAAAGCTAGGTTTACATATTAAAACAGGCAGCCCACTGAACACTTTCCTGAATTTTGCAAGTTTTCTATACTGAACATGTATTAAATTTTCCATCAGAGAAAAAAACAACTTCTTCTTTCCTTACCCTTATAGTTAGTCCACAGTAAGTCCTGCCAGCTTTTCCTTCGAAGTAGATTGTGAATCCAACTACTTCTTACAAACTTCCAAGACCACAGCCATAGTCAAAGCCCCGGTATTCTTCCTCCTGGATTGATGCAGCACTCCCATAGGTGGTCACTGTCCCCACTCTTGCCAACCCTCAGTCCACCCGATTCCTCCACCGAGCCGCCAGCTAGGGGAATCTTCCTGAAGCGCAGATTGGATTACATATTTCCCTTGCTTGAAACCCTCCAAAGACCTCTTCCTAAACCAGAATAAAATCCAACCTCTTGCTCTTGGTCCTTTCTCCCCGGGCCTTTCTGCTGCAAGAAAGCTGGCTGGACTTCCTTGTTTTCATCTTTCAGATTTCAACTCATATGTCACCTACACAGAGAGCTTGTCCCTGACCACCCATTTAACTAAAGCAGCCCCTCACCCATTAATCCTCTCCAATGGTACTTAGTGCAGCCTGAAGTGATCATATTTATGATGCTTAGCATGTCTTCCTTTATGAGGATATCATCCTCTTGAGAACAAGGCCCCTTCTCAGCTATGTGTCCAGAGTGCTTAGAGTGAAGCATAGCACATATAGGTGCTCAATACATCTTTGGTAGGAGAAATTCAGAGAAAAGGACATTTATTGTACCTCATCTGATACAGTGCTAAAACCCGGGTCCTCTGCATAGACTTGTCAGCTGTATATCACCCTCACTTTTCAGAAAGAGAACATAAAATTAAGGGAGGTGAAGCAACCTGTCCAACATCTCACAGCAAGTGCCTATATATTTATCAATAACTGGGGAGAAGATATTTACTTCAAAAATTTTACTTCATAATCCCCCCAAACCTTAGCAATATAAATTCTCCAATCCCTAATAACTAGTACCACGACAAAACCTGAAGTTTCTTTATGTCTTGTTTTTGCAAAATATATTGACAGTTCATTTATCAGGCACTTGATTGTACTAAATAAGTGAATTCTTCAGATAATTAAAACTTATCTTCACTTCTTACATCATGTTTGGTAAAATGTTTCTAAAAGGTACTGTATATTTCTCAGTCTTCTCAAACAGAGTATATTTAGGAGAAATTTATGTTTTCTGAATAACACATGGTAATTTTTAGAAATATCAGTTATTATTCTGAACAAAAAGAACTTTCTATTCACCATAACAGGATTGGCTACATAATGTGCAGGACCCAGAGTAAAATAAAGATGCAGAGTCTCTTGTTGAAGACTTAATAAGAATGTTAAGATGATTACAGCAGAACATTGAGCCAAGCACCAGCCCTGCAAGGCTGCACAGGCCACATGCCGTGAAGCTGAGCCCGCACCGCATCCTGCATGGTGTCTCACACATAATAGGGATTCATAAGCAGTTACTGAATAATGAATAATATCTTTAAGGCCTAGTGAGTGGTGTAGGGCTCATTTCTCTAAATGAATTCAAATGGGAGGAAAATAATAGTAATAATATTGAGTTATGTGTCAAGTACTGTTCGAAGTGTTTTACAGGCACTATTCTATCTGATCCTCAGAAAACCCTATGGAAGTCATGTAATAACCTCAGTTGGAGAAGCTTAACCAAACACAGGTTCTACTTTCATGTATTTTATAAGGATGTAGTATCCAGAATACATAAATATATAAAGAACTTTAACAATCTGCATCATGGGTTTCCAGAGAACCTGAATCAATTAGACGTTTGTGTATATTGTGTGTGTGTATACACATACACATATATAACATGTAACATATATACGCAAACATATACACACACAAAGAGATTTGTTTCAAGAAATTGGCTCATATAATTATGGGGACTGGCCTGCAGGCTGGAAACTCGGACAGGATTTCTATTCTTGAGGCACAGTTCTTTCTTCAGGAAACCTCAGTTTTTGCTCTTAAGACCTTCAACTGGTAAAATTGAGGTTGACCCACATTATCAAGGGTAATCTCTTTTACTTAAAGTCAACTGTAAATGGTAATCACACCTACAAAATACCTTCATAGCAACATGTGCACTAGTGTTTGACTAAACAAATGGGCACCAGAGCCTTGCCAAGTTGACACATAAAATCCACCATCATACAACTTAAGAACAAAAATACAAACAATTTGAAAATAACCGAATAATGTAAATACATATTTCTCCAAAGAAGGTACACAAATGGCCAATAAGGACATGAAAAAATGCTCAGTATTGTTATTCATCAAGGAATGCAAATCAAAATCACAACGAGTTACCATTTCACATCCACTATGGTGACCTTAATGATAAAGGAAAATAAGTATTGGAAAGGATGCAAATACATTGGAAACCTCAGACAATGCTGATGGGAATGTAAAAGGGTGCAGCCACTGTAGAAAACAGTTTAGCAATTTCTCAATCAGTTATATATAAAATTACCATATGACCCAGCAGTTATACTTTTAAGCATGTACCTAAAATAATTAAAAACAGGTGTTCAAACAAACACTTGTACACAAATGTTCATAGCACTCTATTCACAATAGGCAATAGGTAGATAAAAGTTCAAATGTCTCTCGACAGATGAATGGATAAACAAAATATGACATATCCATGCAATGGAATATTATTCAGCTATAAAAATGATCTACTGATACATGATATGATCTGGATAAACCTTGAAAATATTATTCTAAGTGAAATAACATAGACACATAAAGTCACATATTGTATGATTGCATTTGTATGAAATATTCAGAATAAACAATAAACAGATCCATAGAGACAGAAAGTAGATTAGTAGTTGCCTAGAGCTGAGTGGGGGAGGGGAGGAGTATGTGGGGTAGTTGTTCATGAGTTTGGGGTTTCTTTTTGGGGTGATGAAAAAGTTCTCTATGTAGAGGTGTCGGTTGTACAACAATGTATACATACTAAAAACCACTGAAATTATACACTTAAAAGATTGAGCTTTGTGACATGTAAATTATATTTCAGTGAAGATGTAATAAAATAAAAAAAGAATCATGGGCCTAAACATCATGTGCAACATTTTGAGAAGTTTAGGAGTTTAGAGGCCTTTTTTGGCTCAGTTTCTGGGTACAACAAATATGCCAATTGATTGATGTAACCGCATAACTGGGTTCCAGATAAAGGAGCTATCTATAATAATAAAAGCATAATATACTAATTAGACCGGACAGCCAAATGTCCTTCCAGACATCCTTCCAGACAAAGCTGAAGCGGCTGCAAGGGCTGAGGGCAGGCAGCCACAGCGGCCAGCAGCGGCAGTGGCAGGGTGATGAGGGTGACACCTTCCCCTGATCAGCCAGGTGGGACCTTCCCCTGAGGGCTCCCGGACTGTAAGAGGGGGCAGGCCAGGCTGAGCAAACTCATTCCCCCCAGTCCCCCCAGTGCACAAACTTTCGTGCACCGGGCCTCTAGTTTCAGAATAAAAGCAGGAAATTCAAACAGAAGGGACAAGGGACGAGAAGAACAGTTCCTTGGTTGTAGTCCTTGTCTCTGCTCCTCTGGTTTCTATAATGCTTCAGAAATGCCTGTTGACCTTTCCAGCTCCTAGAATTCAGTTTGAGAAACATGGGTCAAAGCCATTTGGTAGAGCCAAGTTAATGTGCATCAGTGCTTCATATTTGTTCTGAAAGACTATAACAGGTCACCTGATAGTATTAGAAAAGGTCTTGCCTTGTTTGACACTCTTGTCAGAGACATAGTGATAAAGAAAGACATGTGAAAGAAATCTAATTGCTTAAAGGTGTTAAATGCTTTTGTAGATAAATATCTTGGTCCTACGCTTTAAAAATAAAACAACCTGAAAAGTCATTCACAAACTTTATAGAGGAACTTGAATAATCTGAAGCCTAATGATATTACTGGAGACATACAGCATAAGAGGAAAGAAAAAAGCTTGAGCCCTAACTGGTTTGGCTCAGTGGATAGAGCATCGGCCTGCGGACTGAAAGGTCCCAGGTTCGATTCCGGTCAAGGGCATGTACTTTGGTTGCAGGCACATCCTCAGTAGGAGGTGTGCAGGAGGCAGCTGGTTGATGTTTCTCTCTCATCGATGTTTCTTACTCTCTATCCCTCTCCCTTCCTCTCTGTAAAAAATCAATAAAATATATTTTAAAAAGAAAAAGAAAAAAGCTTGAAGAAGTGACTCATTCCAGGAAAAAGGTCAGAAAAGATCATTGCTAATAATGAGCATAAGTTTCTACACCACAACCAAGCTCAAGAGGAGAGACCTGTGTCACCAAGAAGAGAGGTGTTGATTAGAAAAGTCTTCTTTAGGAGGCTTACTTCTACTGTCCCAGAGAGAGAGAGAGCTGCTTCTGATACAGGGCAATCCTGTCATTTGTAAATTAGAATTAAGGCAATTTGAAACTGTGTATTATAAAAATCATAAAGTCTTCATGCACAAAATGGAAAGAATGCAAATTCTGATACTCCTAAATTTGTCAAGAATCTCAATTTCAAAGCTGGTATGTCAAGGATTTATAAATTGGGTTTATGCTATTACTATAATGGTGCCATTTATAGGAATACCTGACCTGTTTTTGTCACAATTAGGCTAAAATTAAAGGTTTGCATTGAACAAGATCTTTAGAAAGATCCTTCTTTTAAATTTTCTCCTTCATGAAATGCTGTTCCCTTTGAAGAAGAGATTGATCATGGGAATTCCTAACCCCGAGGATCTCAAGAGAATAATGATGAGTGAGGAAGTTCCACAGAGACCCTCTCATCCGATACAGTCAAGATAAGGTGTTGGTTGTTTAATGGAGGCTGTTGGTTGAAGAGGTGAATCATAAAAGAAGTCACAGATATGTACATAAAATTTTCATTTTAAATTAAAATAACTGCAGTCTTTTACCAAGCTTTTGATGAAAGGCCCAGGCTTTTTCTTTGGAAGTTGGTCAGTTGATTAGAGCATCACCTCTGTATATATCACACCCATTATACATCATTTATTATTTTAAGTAATAATTTCTTTAAAAGGAAGCAAAAACTAAAGATACCTGTTGGGTAAACTGAGTGCAGAATCCTTTTAGATTTTGGTCATTGCTTTTCCATTTAAACCATTGTCCAGCAACTTACTTTCAAAATATTTGAACAAGTTTTCACAGGAACAACTTTTTTTTGCATTCACATTTTGTATGTTTATATAACATTTAACTTAATGTATTAATAATAATGACAAGTTTAACTGGCATGAAACAGACTGAGGAGTATAAAACCTGTGTGTTGGTAAGTATAGAACTCCACTGGTGTTTCTAGGTGTGCCTTCTGGCTGTGAGCGCTCAGGTGTGGTGGGTGTGACTCAGTAATTTCCCTGCAACACTGGGCATGCTCTCAACACTGTGTCTCAGGGACAACTGGAGCAGCTCTACACCACCAGCTCTGCCCGCCCCGCTGCCGGCCTCTTCCTCACTAATGAACGTTCATCTGCAAGCCCAGGCCGCTCCTTCCTCAAACGGCTGAGCTGCCGTGCGTGCCAGTCCAGATCCGCCATGCCAAGTGTCTCCTCCGCCTCGAGGCCCACTGAGCATGTGATAGCAGGTGCCCACACACGGATCATCATCACAGTGTTGTTGTGTGGCTGCTCATGCACATACTCAGGTGCCATTCTTTTATCTTTGGTTGGTTTGGCCACATGGTCCTGTAACATACAAGAAACTGTTTCTGAAACCTGAATGCTAGGACCAGATGATGTAGCTAGCCCAGAGCAGTTTTGCCACTAGGCAAAGTAATTTGGTCGGAGTCTCAGGAGGACACAGTGGGGGTGGGGGAGCGGTACACATTCAGGGAGAACCCCGTTTTGGTGCTCCCTTCACCCAGCAGACTTCACATCCTAGACCGCTGACCCTCTTCACGACCTCAGTACATCTCCCTTGGTGGAACTAGGGAAAACAGATGCACATTCATTGAATCATGACAAACTTGATATCATCTCGTGTCTTCACTGACAATTGTCTAATTTAAACTTGGAAGGGTAAAGTCAATTTGCATACTGACAGAGTATATGGCTTGCAACCACCCTGAAACCTGATGTTTCCACAGAAAACTGATTTCCCTTCCCTTCCTTTTTTTAATTACCTTGCTGGTCAGCTACACTGGGCATTTTCTGGGGGGAGAAGGGTGGATAGGTAGGGTGGGAGGTGGGCATACAGTATTGGAAAGGTTTAATATGAAAACTAAGTAAAATAGGAATCCAAAGGACATGTAGGGCCAAAAAATTCTTGGGCATCACCAATATTACGAATCAAATCAAAGTTCAAAATGATGTGTGTATAGTAGAAAAGAGGTTAGAAATACATACATAGATGTTATACATTTCAGAGGAGGAATAACAGACTTTGAGAAAACAAAGTGACTTGGAAAATGCATATGCAATCATTATACAAAAACAAACAAACAAAACCACAAAAAAACAAGGCTGCTAGGCCAGAGGTAAAAGTCACTGAGTCCTGAGAGCCCTACACCATGCTGTGACAGAAAGGTCATAGGTTAGGGTGGTGCTGATCAGGGGATCAAGGTCCTCTTTCCATGTTTTCTCATTATTAAACTCTATTCAAATTACAGCATGACTTTTATATTGCCCCAAGGGAGGCAACATGTTACTCCTCTCATGTTACCAGAGAATGCTCCCCCTAAGTGCTTAGATATTTGTCCATCTTTTTATAAAACATATTTGTATTGATTTCAGAGAGGAAGGGAGAGTTAGAGCGAGATAGAAATACCAATGAGAGAGAAACATTGATCGGCTGCCTCCTGCATGCCCCCTACTTGGGGTAGAGCCCGCAACCCAGGCAATATGCCCTTGACCGGAATCAAACCTGGGTCCCTTCAGTCCAAAGGTCAACACCCTATCCACTGAGCCAAACCAGCTAGAGAGATATTGTTCATCTTAAGGGGAAAGTTTCTTCATCTGGATCATTTTGACTAACAAATTACAAATTCCCTAGCCTTACTTCTGCTGACAGTAACCCAGTGAGTGTTCTACCTGTGTTCCTGAGAGAAACGCCTCCAAAAATGTTTCTTCACATGATACATCTCTCCTAGCCCACTGGACCTCATTTGGGGTGTTTCAGGGACTCTCATAAACCTGCATTTCCCCGCATACCTCTGGGATGAATTCACACTGTCTTCTCCAGCCTCTATCTGGTCTTACACACCTACAAATTCTCCATTCGTTGTATAACCCATGTAGCAGCTTTTCCTTTCTGAGCATGGGTTAATTTAGCACAGATGAGTATGTTACTGTCAGCCTCTTCCTCACTAGCTTCCTCGAGTCTGGAAGCCATCACAGAGCCCCCCCCCGCCCCCCCCCTTAGACACTGTCCCCTACCCCCAGGACTTTTCCAGCTCTTTCTCCTGGTTAGACAGAAGGGATTTCATTCTCCAGCTTGAAACCAGGCCCTGAGACTTCCTTCCACCCTGCAGCGGGCTTATTAGAACACTTTCTAAGGAAAAGACATTCTCTTATATAACCATAAGACTGGAAGTTCAACACTGACATGATAACATTATGTGTTACATACAGGCCATAGTCAAATTTTCCCAATTGTCCTTTTTTGTCTCTTTTAACCTAAATGAGTTCTCAGCCTTTCTCTCTCTTTTGCAGCATTGATGTACATATTTTGTTGGTGATACTGTTGTTTTGTTTTAAGGAATGTTTCTCAGTTTGCATTCGTTTGATTACTTTCTCATCATTAAATTCAAGTTAAACTTGGATTTAAGGAGGTGGGGCCAGAACACGACTAGGTGGCATTGTGTGCATCAAGTTAGGGGCCTCAAACTATCAGATTGTACCTCGTCAGTGGTGCTCAGCGTGGTCTCTCTTGGTGAAGGTGATATTCACCAGCTTTCTTTGTTATTAAAGGCATACTCTCTCTTTGTAGTAAGTAGAAATCGATGGGGTAAAATAGTTTGAAATCCCATTCCCCAGTGTTTTTAGCTTCCACTGAAAATTTGTAACTGAATAATTGTAATTACTATTGTGGTTATAAAATGGTAATACCCTAGTTCTGTTATTCCTTCCATGCTTATTTGTTGGCATTTTTCACTAATGAACTTCTCCCCCTCTCCTTTAATTTTATTTCTTATCTGAATGAATGTATAGATAGTTTACAAATTCAATGTGTTTTAGTCAATTCCTATCATTGTTCATTCTGATACTTGGTTTGTTCCAAATTTGTCCAGTGGTAACTCTTGCAAGTTGGTTGATTGATATGCTTTGGATGAAGACTCTGTACTCCAAGTGTGAATTTTGGACAGTTACATTCAAAAGTAAAAGAGATAGAGGGGGCCAAACCTCCTCAGCTCTGTGATGCATACTCTACGTGCACTGTTTCACTAATTCTCACAAAAGCCTATAAAGTCAGCACTATGTATGTATTTTATTGAGATATTTTAAAATTCTACAATTAACATAAATGTCCTGATATATAGATATCACAGCACAATGAACTTTCAGGATAGAACACTCAAGAATATCAATAGGCAAATAAATGGAAGCTCACAACAGTGCCAGAACCACCATTTCCTTCATCTATACCTGAAATAAAACATTTTTGCTTTAGGAATGTATATGTCTGTGTGTGTTTAATCAGTTCTGAAGTGATGTTAATCCAGAATCACATAGCATATTCTGGGTAATAAATACTCCGTACATAAATTAGCTGCTTAGCTAACTTTATCCAGTGGAAGCTCTCAACTCCTTCCACTTAACAACCTTTCTAGATTCACAGATGCTCTTCATTTCCTTTGCACACCGAATTTTCTGACAAGCACCACACGCTCAGCACTTGAGGGAATAACTACTCTCCAGCATACCCCAGAACTTCTGCTCCCATTGTGGCTTTATCAGCCAGTGTCAGCTGTATCTGCTCCCGAGCATGTCTTGGTTATTATGACACTTGTAAACATAGTATCTTAATTAATTAAATTAAACATATTTTCATTATTATGAACATCAACAAACTAGAAGAGCTGAAAAGAAAGTAGTTGTTATTCTGAAAATTAAGTTGAATGCTTTGGAAAGTCTCAATAATCTCATCACACAAAAAATAACTGATACAAGTAGGTGTGAAAAAAATAGTTTAAAAGATTGCAATAAAAATCACAGAAAGTCCCATCAGATTTTAGGTTCAGATGGCCTCAGTAATTTCTGCTTTACTTTAAATAAACTGAAACTAGAAATAGATACATTATGGATGTGATTCATGCAAGAAAGTCTCCAAAATACAGACTTATACCTGGGAGGTGTGGGGGGGAGGGAGGGAGAAACACCTAGACTCTACATAAAAATATTGTCAAAGCATGTTTTATTATTGTACTTTTTAGGATTTGGGGCTTTAACCAAATTTTTATTAATTGACCCATTCTGCTTTTGCTCTTATCAAAAAGTTTCTACAAAGTAAAGGTTTCTGTGTCTTTAAAAAGTTTCAAATGAAAGGATCATTTTAGGTAGTGCTAAAAGTCTATATTTGTACTACAGGAATCCAATTCACTACTGCAGCCTAGCTTCTGGTGCCCAGGATGGACAAACTGGACCCACAGTCGTCCAGAAAGATGGTGTCTAAACAAGGTTTATGTGTACTGAACACAACACACCAGAAAACATCCTGGGACTTTATGTACTACTTACTTATCATGTTGTATGGTGTATATTATTCCTAGATTAAAGTTTTTATTGAATTTCTGTGTCTTGAGAATGGCTATCACATTTTTGTATCTCCCTAAATACCTAAAACTGTTCCTGTTTTTCCTAAATTAGAGCTTCAAAAAAATTAGCAGAGAAGATATTACACAATAGTACAATATTCCATGGCCTATCTACCGGGTGCACTATCCTCAGCCCTTTCCTATTCTGATATGAGTTCAAGTTTTTCTTTGGCTTCTGGCTGGGATTGCTTCTTTACCACAAACCTTGAGCAGGGCAAAACTGCCGCTGTCCATCTAGGAGGCATTTAAATATCTGTGGATGATGACTTTTTTGGTTCACACAAAAATATTCAGGAGTTCAAATGATACCTGTACAATCAGGACACAGAGGCCACACTCAGCAGCTAGATTTTCCCTGGAAGGGTGAGAAGGGAACATACTCAAATGACCCCTACTGTGCTCTGACTTCCCAGTAAATCTGTAGTATAGAACCAATCTCTCCCCCAGGAGCTGGGGGACCAGCCTCACCCTGTCAGCAGGAGAATTCGACAAAAACATGGGCATCAGAGCATAAACAAAGCTGTGTCATGTCACATCATATCACATTGCCTTGGATGGAGCCCCACTGCTGGCTGAATCTAGTCCAGACTCCTCGGGCCGACACCCATACCCAGAGACTATAACAGCAGCCCACCTTCCCAGCTCAGCCCCTCTACTCCCAGGTATATACACCATGTTCCAACAAAACAGGAAACTCCATTCTCTAATACACCCTTGTCTTTCCCTGAATTTCCTTCTACCATAACCAAATCAACCCCATTTCTGTCTATTGAAATCTTACCCATCCATAATGATCCCAGGTCAAATACCACTTTTCCTTGAAGCCTTCCTGGATTTCTCTGACCGATGGTCACCTCTCTTTCCTTGAAACCCTTAGAGCACAGAACATATTATTCATCACAGTACTATTATTTTTTACTTTGTCTCCTATGTTCCTTGGGGGCAGCCACTAGGTTTTACTCAGTTTACTTGCAGTATAGCTTGCCCAGTTGGTACCTTGCACACAGAAGGTGTTTAACCTCTAAATAAACGTTTGATGGCTGCTAGTTGAATTGTATGTTCTTGACTCTGTAACCAGTAGTGCAATGCTGGAAGAGTTTAGAAAAATATTTTTAGGAGTTAAAAGATATATAGATTTGGAATAAAATATTCTACTTTAAACCTTGAAATCATTTGAGCTGAAAGATAATGCTTAAAATTCAGATGGAATATTTGACTTCCAGAGATGATCCTTTTTGTATGCTATAAATAGATTTAGTGTTTATTCCAAGGCAATATTAATTTATTAAACACTAGGAAAAATATGACTACCCTTCTATTTTTTGACATTTTTAAATTCTTGTCTTCAATGTTTTTTCACTCATATTATTAATTTAATTAATTATTAAAATACCAATAGACTTAAAAAACAAATGACTTAAGGCTGTCTACATTATTTTTTTGGCATTGGGTGGTTAAATACTCAGTCCTAAATAATCACACTTCAAATAAATACAGCTCAGCCCCTCTACTCCTTATATGTAAGACATTCCTATAATTTATTATTGATATGTTCTATAATGATATATCTATTTCCTCCTTGCTTTTCTGACACAGTGGCAGGCAGTTGAATAAACACTAAAGACTTTGCCTATTAACTTTATTCCACTGTTCAGGATGGATTGTGACATTGACAGCATTATGGATCACTCAGAATCTTCCCCTCCCCTTTATTTTTTCTAGTAGTTTGTTCTCTTGGGGCTGAGGGGCATTTCAAGGTGGGTCGAGTACATTATATATGTGTGTGGTCTGACTACAGTACCAGGAGGGTATACACTAATGATCTCATTCCAGATTCTGGCTTCATTTTTATCCCTGTGTGTGCAATGCATGCAGCTAGATCAGCTGGACATGTTCCCAATTTCACTCATCCAGTTTGTTTGTTCAAGGGTTAACACATGTTCCATCAAGCCAGTGTAGTATCTCTTAGGTTGGGGGGCAAATTCCCTTAAATGTGGTCATCATATACAGATTTTGAGCATCTGAAACTAAAAAGCAAGGTTTAAAACTACAAAGGAGACAAAGACCTATATTCTGTTGGCTTTGGCAGGATAAGTGGGCTTCACTGCTTAAATGCACAATCACTGGTCTTGAGAGAGAGCAGAAAATAGCTTAGTTACCTCTGTCCAAAATTCTGGCCACACACAATCTATAATAGGAGAGCTTGTTCCAGCCTGTCAAACTCAAATAGTTATAGACAAATGACTAGAGGTTCTGAATGACATATGAGAGGTGATCAGTATTTCTTAGGGTCAATATCCCTTTCATATAAATATGGGAATTTAAGGCTTAAATTCCTCTCTTTTTGTCATCTTGGGGTTTCCAGAGCTCTCATATAAGACAAAGGGCTTTGCACTTGCCATTCCTTCTGCCCAAAATTCTCTTCCCACATGGCTTGTTCTCATCTCTTTCAGGTCTTTGCTCAAATGTTCCCTTCCTTCTAAGTGGGAAGTTGGTTATATTATGTAGTGCAAAATGGCCAGTCAGCTGCAAAGATTGTACCGATCTGTCTTCCTTCTTTGCTTTATTTTCTACATAGCATTTATCACCCCCTGAATATAGCCTTTATAGCCTTTCTCCCTCCCACCACTTGAAACTGCATAAGGGCAAGTCTTTTTTTTTTTTTTTTAAGTCCACCTTTTTTTTTTTTTGTTAATCATCACCTGCCGGGAGCCGGTCCATCCTTGCTGTTTTAAGGGACCTGGCATATATGGCATACTGTTCTTAATGTGTTTGCTCACCTTCTTGGCACTATGTGTTTTAACCAAGGTCACCTCTCTGAGAAAGGTTGTTTCCCCAGGTAGGGATTTTCCCCTGAAGTTAGGGAGGGAATAAAACCTCTTAACTAAGTGCCAGGCGGGTAATTAATCACTTTAACTACGAACAATCGTGCTTAAGCTACATAATCTTTACTCTCTGGAATGGAGATAAGAAACGCCCTAACCTTTGGAATGGAGACTGATAGGATTGGAATCAACTGGTATAAATACAGATGTAACAAGACAACAGGACACAGAACCTAGGCACAGAACCTACACAGAACCTAGAGACAGAAGAACTTCGCTGGAGAGAACGTGGCAAAAGATCCTGGACAGAAACTGGCCACAGAACCTAGAGACAGAACCTAGCGAAAGAACCTGGCTGAAGAACCTAGAGACAGAACCTGGCTACAGAACCTGGATAGAACATGGCAAGAGAACCTGACTAGAACCTGGTGACTGAACCTGGCTGGAGAACCTGGACAGAACCTGGCTGGAGAACCTAGCGAGGGAACATGGCTACAGAACCTGGCTGGAGATCCTAAGCAGAACCTTTCTGGAGATCCAGACCAGAACTTGGCTGGAGATCCTGGCTGGAGATCCTGGCTAGGCTGCTGATCAACTGAACGCTGTCTCCGTGTCATTCATTCTTCACCGACTCCATCCACACCTTTGGGGACCCCTGGACCTGCTGGGGTTGGACCCCAGCATCTGGCGCCTGAACAGGGACCCCTAGGTAAGCCCCACTCTCGGGATGGATAGGACTCCACCATAGGAAGAGGGTGGATAGTCTTCACCGACTCCATCCACACCTTTGGGACCCCTGGAATAGGATCCCCCAAGGTAAGCCGCCCCCCCCATTGAGAACCCCCACATTCGAGACGGATAGGACTCCACCAGGGTGCTGCAAACCCCCCTATAGAGGATAAGTAGGGTAAGAAGGTGGATAGTACAGAACTTAGATTGAGAAGATGTGCCATACTGAGTCTAAAGAAAGAAGACTCTGTATTGATCTTTAGATTAAGAAGATGTGCCATACTGAGTCCAAAGAAATAAGACTCTGTATTGATCTTTTAACACATATGCTTGCTAGCAGAGGAATTAAGGTTACTCCCAGTCAGACAGAACGTTTTATACAAGAAGTATGTCCATGCTTTTCTGAGGAAGGAAAGGTAAATGTAAAGGCATGGGAGGAGGCAGGCCCAAGGAGCCTTATCCTTAACCCCACTGCAGCCTTTCCACCCCGGGAAAGTGCAGGATTGGCAAGCTCTCCCTGGGGTGATAGATCAGGACTCAGGTAATAGCGGAAAGCGCCAATCCTACTCTTAAAATGGATACAAGAGAGCATTTGGGGTTTTTCTTTTTAATGCCTGCTTTTAAAAAATAAAAAAGGGGGAATTTGCCGGGAGCCAGTCCATCCTTGCTGTTTCAAGGGACCTGGCATATATGGCATACTGTTCTTAATGTGTTTGCTCACCTTCTTGGCACTATGTGTTTTAACCAAGGTCACCTCTCTGAGAAAGGTTGTTTCCCCAGGTAGGGATTTTCCCCTGAAGTTAGGGAGGGAATAAAACCTCTTAACTAAGTGCCAGGCGGGTAATTAATCACTTTAACTACGAACAATCATGCTTAAGCTACATAATCTTTACTCTCTGGAATGGAGATAAGAAACGCCCTAACCTTTGGAATAGAGATTGATAGGATTGGAATCAACTGGTATAAATACAGATGTAACAAGACAGAACTTAGAAGACAGAACCAAGAAGACAGAACCTACACAGAACCTAGAGACAGAAGAACTTCGCTGGAGAGAACATGGCAAAAGATTCTGGACAGAAACTGGCAACAGAACCTAGAGACAGAACCTAGCGAAAGAACCTGGCTGAAGAACCTAGAGACAGAACCTGGCTACAGAACCTGGATAGAACATGGCAAGAGAACCTGACTAGAACCTGGTGACTGAACCTGGCTGGAGAACCTGGACAGAACCTGGCTGGAGATCCTAACCAGAACTTCGCTGGAGATCCAGACCAGAACTTGGCTAGAGATCCTGGCTAGGCTGCTGATCAACTGAATGCTGCCTCTGTGTCATTCCTTCTTCGCCGACTCCGTCTACGCCTTTGGGAAACCCTGGACCTGCTGGGGTTGGACCCTGGCATATGGCACCCGAACAGGGACCCCTAGGTAAGCCCCACTCTCCGGATGGATAGGACTCCACCATAGGAAGAGGCTGGATAGTCTTCGAGAATATTTTCCATTGATTGTTAGAGAGAGTGGAAGGGAAGGGGAGAGACAGAGAGAAAGAAACATCAATGTGAGAGAGACACATCAATCGGTTGCCTCCTACATGAGTCCCGACCAGGGTTAGGGATCGAGTCTGCAACCGAGGCATGTTCCCTTGACTGGAATCGAACCCAGGACCCTTCAGTCCACAGACCAACAGTCTATCCACTGAGCCAAACTAGCTAGGGCAGGGCAAGACTTTTGACTATTGATTCAATGTTGTATCCTCAGCCGCTAATAGATGCCCAGCACGTGGCAAGTACTCAATAAATATTTGATAGGTGAAAATAAGTGATTTTAGTCTCCCCCCCTTGATTGCCAGCAGTCAACTCTGTAAAATATCAACCTGATCATGTTAATTCCATGCTTATAAACTTTCAATAGTTTCCCATTGCCTACAGAATAAAATTCAAATGCCTTAGCTTGGCATTCAAAATCCAAACCCACCTCTCTAATCTTTAATCTTAGCACTTAACCTCTTCACATTGTCCAAACATGCCCTGCTCCTCACATCTCCACACTTTTGTGCACATTATTCTCTCACCTACAGTGGCCTTCCTACATTTCTACCTGGGCCACTCCTGATCAACCATCATTACACAGTTTAATGTTGGGCTCCACTGGGAAGCTTTCCTCCTCTATCCCAGGCAGAATCAGCCTGTCCTTTACCTGGGCTCCTACTAGTCTTACAGCACCAATGACATGGGGTTGTGGTTATTTATAAATCTGTGTTCTTCCACTAACCTGTGATATTAGTTTTTGTTATCCTTAGTTTCAATCATTGATAAGATTATATATGTCAAGCTAGCATAGTAAAGACACAGTTGATGCATAATATCCCTTCTTTCCTTTCCTTCAACCAAAACTGAATCTGCTCAAATTATGACATATAAACTCTTCAAGGACTGGAACCATAACAATCTTTGAATCTTAGTGAGTTCTATAGAGAGTGACACTTTGTAAGATTTTTTAATGGAACGATGGTTGGATAGATGAATAAATGGACAAATGAACCATGAGGTCCTTTCCTAAGTTCCTCCCCTTTTGCAGTACTACTTTTGTGCATAACTGCTTCATTACTATTCTTTCTTATATGTACAATTATTCGCCCATATACCCAAATAGACAATTCCACATATTTGGGGGCTATAAATGATTAACTGCATACTCAAATGTTTAACTTTGGGGGCCTAAAGTTTACATGGAAAAAAGAAAAAAAATGGTTCATTTGAGGCCATGCTAACAACCTGGATAAAAAAGTTAAAGGCACTGTGTACAGAGCAGCAGCTTGCAATTTTTCAACTTCTAAATGTATTATTCAGTCTTTGGGGGATAAACAATAAGCAAAGAAAGTTAGAGTTGAATGCATTGGAAATTGTTTCCTACTTGATTTCAAAAAAGGATTAAAAGGAGTTGACATAAAATAGAGCAATTTTATCAAGGCAGAGGACACTGTGGAAGAAAGGTCATAGAATGTAGCTGAATACCCAGGACTGCCATAAATCACGTTAGCAATCAACACACCTAGTGTTCTGTGCCCACCAGCAGTGGCCTGTATTTGAAAGGAAGTGTAAATCCCTCATCCAGCACTAAATTTTGCAACCCTATGCTTATAAAAACATTTCTTTCTAAGCTCAACCCAAGGATCAGAATATGACCTAATAAATAGCCCCCATTTGATTTTAGTTATTAAATACACGGGATGGGAAAAGCAACAGCTTTCATAGTACAGGATCAGATGACAACAGCCTTCTGGGCTAGTGTGAGGATTGTAGCCCAGGACCCCTGCACCTCCTTTACTCTGGGAGTCTTATTTATCACCACTTGACTCATCCAAGTCAAATCCCGGTCAATTCCTACTCCCAATGTCTCAAACACTGAAAGAGTTCTAACCACAAAGTTCTATCTTTCCTCTTCTACTATTCCTTCCCTACTGTTGAACCCATCCTCTTCACAACCTCCAGCACCTCACCATGAAAAGACAATAAGATGTCATGGCACCCAACCAGTGTGGCTCAGTGGATTGAGCATCATCCCATGAACCAAGAGGGCTCTGATTCAATTCTCAGTCAAGGCACATGCCCAGGTTGTGGGCTCCAGCTCCAGGAGGAGGGCTTGCAGGAAGAAGCCTATTGATGTCTCTCTCATCCATGTTTCTATCTCTACCTTCTGCTCCCTTTCTCTCTCTCTCAAATCAATAAAAACATTTTAAAAAAAAAAAAAAGATGTTGTGGCAAAGAATGCCCAATTTCCTCCAATGTTTCTTCCTTCTTCCCCATAATAGAAGCCTCAAGTCTCATCAGGGAACATAGCTGCTCACATTAAAGGCTACATTCTTTGCTTTTCTTGCAACAAGGTGTGGCCTTGTGACTAAGTTGTGGTCACTAGGGTGGGAGTAGAAGTGACATGTGCAGTCTCAAGGTTGTTTCCCTGAAAGGAAAGAGCATGCCATTTTGCTAACTAGAATGTGGACATAGTGGTGATTTTTTCTGAACCATGTGGATGAGGGCAAAGCAACAAGATAAAAGTGGCTTTGGCCTTTGTAAATTCTTAGAGCAGAGATGCCTCCCAGCTCAGTGTAATATATGAGAGAAATAACTTATATGTAAGCCACTGTTATTTTGGATTTCTGTTATAGCAGCCAAACCTATAGCCTAACTTGCACTGTCCTCCACACAGTGACCTGCCCACTGCACACAGTTTTCCTTTCTTGGTTTACAACTTCTTCCTATACCCTGTACACTCAACTCTCTGCTTGTATGGAACTTCATGCCTTTTTCCAAGCAAGGCACTCAGGCATGTACCCTTCCAGAATCAATACTTAAATTTTTCAAGCTCTCCCTCAACATGCAAGACTCATTTTAAATATTGCACTGTTAATCTTTTATTATAACTCTTTTACTTGATTTTGCTGTATATTTTCTCTCTGGCTCTCCAAATCCACTCTCTACCCTTCTGCATCCTGCTTTGTGCCATAGGAAACTGTACAGATTATACATCCCAGAGTCCTTTGACCTCTGGCTTCCAGCTGGATTTGGCCAGTGGAAGTCAGGAGATTGAAAGTTAGCAGGTTGGGGGGGAAAGATGTTAAGATATTTATTTTCCCAACTTTTTCTCTTTCAGCCACAGTTTGACTGGTTCTGCCATTCTCTACACAAGGAACCCAGCTCCTTTTCACAGCTCCTTCTGGCACCCCCTCCCTGTGGATATGGCTCCCATCAGGTTCCAGAAGCACGTAGGCAGTAATAGCTTCTGGCTACTGCTAGTCTCTGGGTGCTTCATCAGACCTTGTTGTTTTTCTTAAACCTACCCGTTCATCTGTAAATGGTTTCATCATTAAATTCTCTTCAAGTTACCCTTTTGAATGTGTTGTTTCTCCTAGAACCCTGATCCATACTATGTCTCATCAGACTGTCACTAAACTATGACAACCTCAAGGGCAAGGATCAAGACTGAGGAAAGAAAAAAAAGACTGAATATTTTCCATCCGCAATGCCTAGTTCAGCACCTAGCTCATAATTTTTTCATAATTATTTTTTATACAGTAAAAACTATTTCTGTCCATTCAACATTCTTACTTTCCAAAGAAGAGGACTGTTGACTTTGAGCATAAAATTTAACTTACATAAACATACAGTGTGCATTCAGATTCTCACTTTAATTTCAAGTGAATATAAAGTTATTTTCTCCTTTCTCACTTATATAGTCATGCAACAACTAAATTCCACTCCAAATACTCTGTTTATTTCTTACAGCTTATTTCATTTGTTTTTCTGATACCTTATATATTGGTATCTTCTAAGCATGTCTCCATCTAAATTTTTTAAAATATATTTTTTATTAATTTCAGAGAGGAAGAGAGAGAGGGAGAGAGAGGTAGAAACATCAATGATGAGAGAAAATCATTGACTGGCTGCCTCCCTCATGTCCCTGACTAGGATGGAGCTCACAACCTGGGCATGTGCCCTGACCAGGAATCTAACTGTGATCTCCTGATTCACTGATCAAAGATCAACCACTGAGCCATGCCGGTTGGGCATACATCTAAATTTTTTTACCAAAAGTACGAGCCAAGAACATGGACAAAGACTGAGATCTGTAAGGTATCATTAAAGACTTTCTTCTGGCTAACACTAACCTATGAATCAACACTCTTGCAGTAACTTTGATCCATTGCCTTGATGCTATTGAAAATTGACTGTTTTCTTAATTTCACTTTTGGATTATTCATTGCTAATATATTGAAATATACCTGATTTTTGTATATTGATCTTATATCCTGCAACCTTAAACTCTTAGTTCTAATAGTGGTGTGTGTGTGTGTGTGTGTGTGTTCCTTAAGATTTTCTAGATACAAGATCATCGTATTTACTAATAGAGATCATCTCTTTTGTTACAAACTAGATGCCTTGTCCCATCTCTTTGAATCAATCAAATAACTGGTATTGCTTCCAAAATGGACCAGAATGAAAGAGTTGGGAAATAGTTTGCTAAAATAATATTTACTTGATATATGGTTGGAGGACAAAAAATAGTGATATGCCTTACAAGACTTTCACATGTACCTTCCATTCACTTACAGTCTTACTAAAGAAAGCAAGGAAAGCCTGAGGGTGTGGCTATATAATAATTAAAAAATGACTTCTTATATGGAATTTTAAAAATATGGCCAGATAATGAAGTTCCCATTATGCAAAGAATGGGTACAGTGCAAAGAATAGATTTTATAGTGTGAACCCCAGCTCTACCACTTCATAGCTATATAACCTTGAGCAAAATAAGTGAAATAATATTTACTTCCTATGACTGTTATGAGAATAAAATAAAGATAGATTATATAGAAAGAGCTCAGAACCCCAGTATATGCTCAATTTTTAGGCCCCTCCTTTGCACCTCCATTTATAAGAATAAATGAGACTCTTATTTAATTTGCATTCTTATATTCACATGAGGTGAGTGCCAATGAGAAAATATGCTTTATTTATCTTTTAAGAAAGTATAATTTCTTCCTAACTCCCATCCCTAAATTAAAAGCAAATACTAAGAATACTCCATTCTCTAAAAAGGAAAATAACTAGGATCATGCAGTATCAAAAGATCAAAGAGTCTAGAGAAGGGAAAGTGCTATAGAAAGCATTCAGGGACTTAAAACATGTGACATGAATAAGTCCTGGAGTTCGATATGGCTCAACTCTATACTGAGTTATATTTAAATGCCTGATGCTAAAAGAAACTCTTTTTTAAAAATCCATTTTTAATCTAAATCTTTCAAAGGAGATTTAATTCTCAGTTCATAGAGTATGTCTCCAGATCTCCCTCCCTTTCATCTCCAATTCTCTCACTCCGTTCAGGTTTAGAACTAAACCCTTCCACTCATCAAATCCACTCACCACTTCATGAGAGCCCACAAAATGTCCTCTCTATTCCCACTGTCTTTCTTATGTGGATCAGCCTAACCTCCTTTACTATTTCCTTCTCCTTTACTCCTTCCTATTTATTGGGGCTTCTTTCTCTCTGTCCATTCTTCCAATTTCATATTTTAACAGATCCAGTAACCAGGCTGACAGAGTACTCGTCTTAGGGTGAGCAAGCAGAGAACAATCACACCCCCATAAATCTTGATCCTATCATACCACTTAAGGTTCTCTTATACCCTCTCTTCTACCTTTCTTGCCTTCTCCTAAATGCACTTAAATAAAAAGTTGTCTGAAATCACAGATTGGGTCCTACTTTTTAATTTTAGTTATTTGCTTACTCAAAAATATTTATTGAGAAATAACTGTGTGCTCTTCAAACCCTGATATATCAAGCCTTTGGAAGGAAAATTCATAAAACTTATAATTACAAAGTAAACTCTTCTAATTACTCTGTTCTTTTCCTTCCAACTTCTAAGTTATCTCTGAAGGTAGCAATAGATGATTAGTTAACTGACTGGGAAGAGAAATTTGCTTTCCTCCCATGTCTAGTAGAATTCATCCACAGAAGATAAATTATTTAATTGGAACTAGAAAAAGTTCAAAATTACATATTAATCTCTATTATCCACTGTAGATTATAAACACTTATGGATTGTCTCTGGCTTAATTTGCTTTCAATTCCATCAAATCTGCCATCCATTCTCATTTAAGTATTATGTTGGAGTGATGGGTAATTTTATGTGTCAGGTTGACTAGATCACAGGATGCCCAGATACTTAGTCACATATTACTTGGGGTGTATCTGTGAGGGTGTTTTTGGATGAGATGAATTTTTGAATTGCTAAACTGAGTAAAGCAGATTGCCCTCCCTAATGTGAGTTGTCCTTATTCAATCATTTAACGATTTGAAGAGAACAAATAGGCTGACCCTCCTACTAATAAGAGAGAATAGCTAGTGCCAGACTGTTGAGCTGGGACATCAGCCTTTTCCTCCTGTAGACTTGAACTGAAAAATTGGTTCTTCTTGGGTCTCAAGCCTACCAATATTCAGGCTGGAACTGACATCATCAGCCCTCCTGGTTCTTAGACTGGAACTACACCATTGACTCTCATAGGTCTCCAACTAGCTGACTACAGATATTGGAACTTCTCAGCCTACATATTTGCATGAGCGAATTCCTTATAATCTTTCTCTCTCCCTCTCTTGCTCTCCTCACTCCTCTCTCTGGAAAACCCTGATTGACAGGCCTTTGTTTATTCTGATCTAGCAGAAACTCTAAAAAAAAACATATTAAAGGCAGAACAATTAAATCTCTTTCCTGAAAAAGTGGCACCAATAAATTATATGGCTTCAGGCTGGTAGAGATTAAAAAATGTTGAGACTACATGAGTGGTTCTCAACTTTGGTTGCTTATAATCACCTTGGATGTCTTTTAAAATTTATGCCTAGCCCGGACTTTCTGGGAGAGAGTCAGGCATCAGAATTTTTTAAGGTTCTCCAGGTGATGTTAATGTCTAGTCAAGATTTAGATGATTTAAATGATCTGTTTGGTGTCTCAAGAAGTAATACAGCTCATTTCCAGCCTGAAGTTGAAAGGGAGAAGGGAGGTAGTAGAAAGCAGTAAAGTACATAAAGAAGAATGATAACTCTTATCTCTTGCTTCAGAACTTGACAGAACTAACCATAATCTTAATTGAAGTTTTGAAAACTCGTAGTTTACCACAGTGGCCATAACTGAATAAAAGTAGGAAATACCTTCCAAAATAATGTTTTGATGACCTTTTTATTTACTAGTCTTGATCCTTCCATGAACCTGATTTCTTTCAAGGACAATATAAAGTTGGACCACACAATTAACATCTTGCAGAAAACTACACAGATTTTTAAAAAGGGCCTCTACCAGGGAGAACTAGACACCAAGTGCTACATTGTCTGAAGTTCACCCCAAATAATCACTTAGATACTTTGGAGAGTTTTCATTTGATGTTGAAAATACACAAACCACTTACTAAAACGATAGGCCCTCATGGCTGAGACATTTGTAAACTGAGAAAGAATGGTAGTGGGGAGACTGAGAGAGATATAAAGAGAATGAGAATGGGGGAAAAGGGTGGGAGGAAGAGAGAGAGAGAGAGAAGCAGAGAAATAGACAGTTATAGCTCTTGAGGGGTCATTAAGGCTCAATTCCCTTGCCACATACCTCTCCCTCCATTCACTCAGCTCCTGTAAATGACTTTTCTGATTTACAGAGCAGGGGAGGGGCTATTCGTTTCCTGTGTATTAGCCCATTACTTACTAATATCTGAAACCAGACTGAGAAATGGTGTAAGATGAATGGGAGGAGGAGGGGTAAGGAGTTGTAATTGTATGAATTTATTCTTTTGGATTTTTTTTCTTGCCAATGGGTTTATTTCATCTGCTATATAGTATGACAAAAATACTACTGTAATTTATTAAAATTGTGAGGAGGCCCTAGACAGTTTGGCTCAGTGGATAGAGTGTCAGCCTGTGGACTGAAGGGTCCTGGGTTTGGTTCTGGTCAAGGGCATATACCTCGGTTGCAGGCTTAGTCCCCCGGGTGCAGGAAGCAACTAATGGACGCGTCTCTCTCACATCGGAGGTTTCTCTCTCTCTGCCGTTCCCCCTCCCTTCCACTCTCTAAATATCAATGGAAAAATATCCTTGGGTGAAGATTAAAAAAAAAATAAAGAAATTGTGAGGGAGGAAATAGATTTTTTAAATTTTAAGTGCCAAAAGTAATAAGCACTCAGACTGATCACTTTCTAAAACTTAGTAGGGATTCAAAGTCTGAACTAATCCACATTGTCATCAACTTTCTGGGCTGTTCCTTGGCTAATGTTCCTTCTGAAACTAATGTTCCTTCTCAGAGGATATTCAGTGAGATGGTGTGTTTCTCTGACTAAATCCAGTTGGGGTTGAAGAGATGGCATTTATAAAAAAATCAATTTGTCACAACTTAGATCTAGCTTTAACAAAACAGGGAATGATATGAAGTCATCTAACAATGAGATATAACATAAAATGAGAACAAATTGCAACAACCCTCTCTTTGAGTTAGCAGGTAGGAGTTGAATCTTAACTGTTTCACTTCGTATTATCAGAGCCTAGCCTAGGTTAGAAAACAAATTTTTAAATGGCTTAAGAGAAAAGGCTGATGGGTTGACAAGAGCAATTCCCCTTGTAATTAATCACAGAACTGATACTTAGATGGGTAAGAACTTGTTGGCTCAAACATTAAAATAACCATTTCAGAGGATCAGTACTTCACAGACTGGACATGCTTCAGGGGGGATAGAGGCAATTGGCTGTTAGACGGAAAATGTTTTGCTATAATATATATTATTTTATTTACTGCCCTAGTGGGCTTTCTTCACCAGAAACTTACACTTCAAGCTATGGTTTTTAGAATTTCTGTTTTAAAAGACAAAACAATATTTCTTATTAACTACTAATAGGGTCTAGCTCATTAACTATTTGTATACACACATTCGATATATCTCAGAGTGGCACCACCAACAAGTTTTCCAATATTTTCTCCACCCTCCTTTACTGTAATTATAAAACCCTGATTTTATTTGGCCACAATGTGCCTGGCCCCAGGAAATGAATCATGATTGGTCTAAGGCCCTTATTCAGAGCCATAACCTCTTTTGCTGATTGTTTTCTCAGCCTCCCCTGCAGTTAGTAGTGGTCATGTGACCCGCTCCTGGCCAATCAGATGAAAAAGGGAACCTCCGGGGGCTTTCTGGGTAATAGTTTGCTTTCTGTTACAACAGGGATAAGTTTTCAAGGAGATTTTCTTGGAGTGCTCCTATCCTTCCTGTCTGAGATATTGATGTAAAGGCCTGAGGCTTGGAGCTGAAACATACATCTTGTGACTGCCCATGAGGCAACAACATGATAGAGAATGAAGATAATGTCAAAGATGCTAACCCAGAGCTCTAACATTGTTGAGCCACGGAACAAGCCCTGGGATTGCCTACAACTAGGCTCTTGTTAAAAAAACACACACGAGAAATATCCTCTTATCCTTTTAATGTAAACCCACGTTAGTTGGGTCTTCTGATATCTGCAACTAAAAATATCCCAACCAATACAATTCCTTTCCTTTCAAGACATAGTTTTTATTACTTTATCATTTGATTATGAAGATGATTTTTGTTCCTATTTGCCCTTTTGCTTTATTAGTTTCATATGAAAATTTTAAAATCCTTACCTGATAATATGTTTTTGATTTTTTTTTTTTTAAAGAGGGAGAGAGACAGAAAAATATCAATCAGTTGCCTCCTATACGTGCCCTAGCTAGGGATCAAACCCACAACCTAGGTATGTGTCCTGACTGGGAATCACACCCACAACCATCTTGTGGGATAATGCTCCAACCAACTGAGCCACCTGGCCAGGGCTATAAATTTTAAATAATTGGTAACCTCCTCAAGAATAAAATCTTTCCTTCGATGAGATCAAATAGTTATTACTTAACATTAACTAGCCATCTGGTGACATCAGCCATGAACACTCACAGTGTTGCAGTCATTTTCAGTTAGAGATTCTGGCAAACTAGACAAGCATTCTTCATCTGAAAGGTTGGTACTATGACTACAATAATATTGTTTTCATGATGATGAATGGACATACTGTATACCTGCTATAAAAATAATTTTTATCAGACTTTAAATTTTACAGAGTGCTTTCACTTATATTAATACTTTTTTATATCATTTTGATGTATTTATTTTCATACTTTTATCAATACATGTTTTACACAGTTGAGATGAAATAGTAAAATGGATTTTTATTCTGAATTTCTTAACATTTTGTCACAGCATTCCCACTTTCCTTTCTTTTTTTATTTGTCTAAAGTTTTACATATGTCTTCTTTTTCCCCAATTGACCCCCCCACCCAGTCACTTATATTAATTCAATTGAGTCTCACAGCAACCTCACAAGGCAGATAATATTTTTAACTTCATTTCACACCCAAGGACACAAGACTGAGAAAAACGAAGTGACTTGCTCCTTCTAATTCAGTTAATAAGTGGAGGAGCTTGGGATTATGAGTAGATCACAACCCATGTTCTCGCCACAATACCACGGCAGAACAGGTAGCTCTGAGGCTCTTGCTTTTTCAGTCATCAGCCCAACTATCCCTAGATCTCATGATGTATTATTAGTATACTAGAGGCCTGGTGCACAAAATTCGTACATGGTGGTGGGAGGAGGTTCCCTCAGCCTGGCCTGTATCCTCTCACAATCTGGGACCCCTGGGGGGATGTCGGGCCTAAACCAGCAGTCAGACATCCCTCTTGCAATTCGGGGCACTGCATGCACCAGTGACCATACTTTTCATACAGGTGAAAGGCATCTTGCTGTTGTATGGGCAGCTACATTTTTTTGTCCTGATTATGAAAAGTAGTACATAACAAGGTCCTTCTGAGGCAATAGTACTATTTTCCCCATCTTATGGGTGGAAAAACTGAAGCAGAGAGAAGTTAGGTAATTGGCTTTGTCACACAGTTATAAGTGTCAGAATCAGGGCTGACCACAAGCCAAGAGTCCATGCATGTCATCGCTGCGTCATCCTGTTTTTTCAGTGTTAGAGTAGCCTTGCCAAGTTTTAATTTTAAATCTAAGAGACTGTTCCCAACATATACTATAGGGTCCCTAGGCCTGGCCAGCGATCAGAGCAATCTGTGGGGCAACCGGTGGGCAGGGCAATCGGGGCCCCTGCTGGCATCCACCTTGGCTGGTGGCCTGGCGCCATTTGCTGGCCAGCCCCAATCCCTGATAGCCACCACCAGCTGCCTCCCTCTTGTGGGGGGTTGGGGGGTGGGGGTGGGAGGATGGGGAGCACAGACGCTCAATGCAGGAGCTGCCCCTGATCAGGTTGAGCATCTGCCCCCTGGTAGTCAGTGCACGTCATAGTAACCGGTCATTCTGCAGGTCGTTCCACAGTTCGGTCGATTTGCATATTAGGATTTTAATATATAGAATTACATTGAACTTTATAGAATTAAAAAATAGGTAATATATCTGCCACAATCATAGTAATTGCTAGCCTAATGTAAGTTTTGTTAGAATTGGCTTAAAACAAATTTTACAAAGTCTTAATAGGGCAGCAGGGTGATATTTAGAGACATTCCTTCTCCTGGAACTTCCATAGAAATTTTTCTTACTGTCTATTATTATGTAAGTCATATTACAATTAATATGTAAGTCCATCCAAGGCAAATAGTTGTTTTTGTCTAGCACAGTGTCTAGCACATAGTAGGCACTCCATAATATTTGTTAAATGAACGATGAGTCACTGATCTAATAATTCACAGACACAGAAACTCATCTTTTCTCTTTTAAGCACATTATTGTCTCAAAAAATTGATTTGGAAACCCAAAGCTTTCTGCAGTTTCAGGAAAGAAACATTATAAGTAGCAGCAAGGTGAAGTTTCTTCAGACTTTGTCTTTCCTGAACTGGTGGAAATAGCTAAAAACAAGAGGAAAGCAATTAGTTTTTCCAGTAGTAACAGTAGTTTCTAGAAACAGCTTATCCATCTTCCATTGGGAACTGTCTCCTTTCTAATCACTTTTCTCCTCATGCTGGATTAGTTTAAAACATTATTACCAGAGTTTTGTGCATGCCTTTGGTTTTAAATATTGCAACCACATCACCACAGGTAGTGAAGGAAAACAGCTGGAATGCGGAAAGCTATGCATCTATTAAAGTGTCAAAAGAGTGAAATTATAGCTCAGATCATCTTAATTTTCTATGAAAGTTAAAAAACTTAAGAGAAATCCATGCTCTTGATATTTTTGAAACTTATTTCCATTTTCATGGAACTTACTTGCTCTAAAAAAGGAAAGAAACTCCTAACTGGAATCCAAAATGCTTAGGAATTAGCACTGTGCAAACTGAGTTTGTCCTAATGGGAAAACAACCACTTCGAGACATGTTCATTTTTGAATTTTATTAACAATCTATTCAAATTTATTTTGGTGATCAAATCCTTTTTAGGATTAAGGACGGCTAAAGAAAGATTAATGAAAAATTTCAGGCATTAAATAGTCTGAATTAACTTAGAAAATATCAGTTAATCAGAAAGCCCACAGGAACTAAAGATAGGTCATTCCATGACCCCAAGAAGACAGACAGCTCTAGTCAACATAATGTTAGAAAGGGGACTCTTACTATTAATAATAATATGCAAGATAACTTTGGGAAAATGTGTTGTTATTAATATGATATAAATGAACATTTGTATTCCTAAGGAAGATATTCTTGAGAAAGAATAGACCTGTGAAAATAAATATTTCTGCTACAAAAATAGTAGGAATCTGATAGGCTTCAAGACATGTATACAACCCATCCAGCTCTCACCAGGTGAGGGCTGGGTGAATTTATAGAAACCTAAACTTGGATTTGTTTTTTTTCAATTTCACCTTATGCCCTCTACCATATTTTATTTTTCTTAATTTTGAAATATCTAGTTAGCATGCTGGCAAAGTCAAGGAGAAGGCTGCTAATTGTGAAGATAGCCAAAGAGAGGATTTTAACTGCATCTGCATTTTTATTTTAGAAACATTTATGATGCATTTACTTAAAGAATAGATTTAAATAAAAATATATGAATGCAAATAATGAGTATTCTAATATTTATTAGTTGCTTCAAGGAAAAATTTTAATCAACATTTAGATGGGTAAGACCTGGTTACCAATTTTTAAACTATATACATTTTAACACTAAGATCCTTTTCTCTAATTCAAATTTTTAAGTAGAACCACAATATATAAACCCCTGAAAAGTAGTGTGGTTCTAGTTTAAGGAGATGAGGAACAATCAACTCTCTCACCTAAGGTAGTTCTAACACACCTTCAGGAACCACAAAGCCTCCAGACAATTAAGAAATCACCAGATAAGTTGCTCAACCTCGAAACCATGGTGTAGATCTTGCTCAGTCAATCAGAGCTGAATGACTTCGGAAGAGTGATTTTGCCCCTTTGGGCCCCAATTCTCTCACTTATACAATGAACCTTCTAGTGCTAATATTTTATTCTGATTTCTAAGTATAATCATTCACATTAAGGTCTTGCAAAGAAATAATTTGGGAGTAAAATAGGAAGAAAGGCACCCATGATTTACATTAGCAAGCATGTTGTTTTAAAATGTGCACTTTTTCACTTTAAAAATACAAAAATAAAAGCATTTATTTACACTTTAAATAATTTACACTTTAAAAATACAATAATATTTACACTTTAAAAATACAATAATAAAAACATCTGACCTCCGGGGTTACATTTCTTGATCTATAATCACTGTATGTCATCTCCAATTTAAACCATAGCACATCACTATACATCTAAGGGTATATTTGTTACCTCGCATGTTTGCAGTCCTCTATATTTTAAAGCCCTTAAGATTACATATGTAAAATTTTTTATCTCACATTAGCAAACTGGCAACTATATCATTTTCTTATTTTATTTTATTTTATTTTTTGTTAATCCTCAACTAAGGATACTTTTTTCCCCATTAATTTTTAGAGAAAGTGCAAGGGAGGGGAGAGACACAGAAAGAGAAACATAGATATGAGAGAGGCACTTCCACTGGTTGCCTCGGATCAAATCTGCAACCAAGGTATGTGCTCTTGACTGGCATCAAACCCAGGATGCTTCAGTCCACAGTCTCTCTCCACTGAGCCAAACTGGCCAGGGCTGGTTTATCATTTTCATCCAGAAAAGTTGCCATTATTATTCTATATGAATAATATATTATTTGGTCAGTGGTATTTGCTTGGTTATGTTACAATACAGTTAAGTACAGATTTTTATTCTAAAAACTGTACACTCACTTGACAACATTCTTCACAATTTTATTTTTGTTTCCCTGCATGGCTGTTCTATATTATGTATCAGCAACAGATAAATACAATCATAAGGAATTGGTGGATTAGATAAGGAGAAAGGAAGGTGTCCAGGGATTTTTACATCCTAATGTTATTCAAGAGCAATGAGAAGGATGCGGGAGAGGGTCAAAGGGGAGAAGACCAGAAGCCCAGATCTCAGAGGCAGACAAGAGCCGAGCTATGAGTTCCAGGTATAGACATGCAGGGCATTGTTGAAGGAGAATGAAGGAAGGGATGTCTGAAGTCAAGAGGTGAGTACTATAGGCTGAATATTTGTGCCTCCCCACAATGCCTATGCTGAAATCCTAATGCCTTCGGGGAAGTGATTATGTCATGAAGTTGGAGCCTTATGTATTATGTATTAATGAGATTCGTGCCCTTATACAAGAGACCTTGGAGAGATCCCTTCCCTTCTCCCATGTGAGGATGCAGCGAAGGCACCAGGTATGACCCAGGAAGAAGGCTCTCACCAGGCTGCAACCATGGTGGCATCTGATCTTGGACTTCCCACCCTCCAGAACTGTGAGAAATAGATTTCTCTTATTTATAAGCCATGAGTCTGTGATCTTTTGTTATAGCAGCTTGAAGGGCTAAGATAATGAGTCTGGGAACTTCATGAATCATCAAGAAGGATCTAAATGGGCCCTGGCTGGACAGCTCGGTTGGTTAAAGCATCATTCCGATACACCAAGGTTTCAGGTTTGATCCCCAGTCAGAATACATACAAGAATCAATCAAGAATGCATAAATGAGTGGAACAACAATTTGATATTTCTCTCTCTCAATTCAATAAATAACTTTTCTTTTAAAAAGGACCTAAATGGCTGAGGCAGCACTTCAAAGAATCTATGCAGGAATACTGCTTCTGATAATTACTACGTCATCACCTAAAGTGCTCAACCACAGCCTGAATAGCCACCAACAGGATGGTTGATGGAACGATTTCCATAGTTCTTTCTTACTCCAAAAGTTCTGTTATTTCCACCAGGAACAAAGCATTAAGTTAATTTGATCTTGTATAGGTATAAACATTTCTAATTAGGAGTCAAAATGATCCTGTCTATGGCAGTTAACTACAGGTATGACTAAAATGAGCCCTGTTTCTCCATTACACAGAAGAGAAAACTGAGGCCCAGGAAGAGCACATGATTTGCTTAAGGTATGAGACAAGTCTGGCAACTCTGGATTGTGCATTAATCTCTTTTCCACAGCACCATGTTGCTTTTAAACATTTCTATTTTGTACTAATCAGTGAATTGGCGATAATAGGTACCATTAGCTGCCTAGATCTGTATGAACATAGAGAATTACAGATTTGAGACAAAAGTACAGATAATTCTATTTCCTAAGATGCTAAAAATGTTTTAATGAAAACATCCAGATAATTGAAACCTGACCTTTATTTTAAAGGTATTTTTAAAAATAATTACCTATTCTCCATTTTACTTTACTAAATGCTCAATAAATGGAGATATTGGTCTCATTTCTATGACATGTTCAAGATAAATGATTTCACTTAAGAAGTGTACAAAAGAAGAGAGAGAAAAGTGATCATACTGAACATAGCAAATAATGTAATAACCTTCTCATGAAGAAAGATCTATTTTGTAGTATTTTTGCTGAAGTTAAGTGGGGTCAGGGAGTAAGAGAAAGACAGACTTGGAAGTACAGAGGTTGTGGTCAGAGAGTAGGAAATTGAGTTTGAAATTTGAGGGGGATTTCAGATTCACTTCTGCCTGACTTTTATTCCTATCACTAATATCCAAAAATACAATCTTAAAATTCATTCAAACCGGAGTCTTTGGTTGTATTCCAGCTTTAGATGAATAATAGTGTGCAAGAAATTTAACTTTTTCTCCTATTTCTTCATCTAGAAACTAGATGTGATAAAATGCCTACGTCAATGTGTGAAAATCAAATGAACTGATGAATGTAAGGTGCCTACATTATACTATACCTGGTATATAGTAGATGCTCAATCTACTATACACATTAACTATCACTATTACAGCATATTATCATTAGCTTATATATAGTGAAGAGAAGCTGTAAATAAATCATGAGGGTAGCACTTAGTATCTCATTCATCATGTATCCTTAAGACTTAGCACAGATTCTGACACACAGGAGGGACTCACTGAATGGATGTGGAATCCAATTTATCTGCTGCCTTCCATTAGTGTAGAGGTCACCTACACTAATATCTTTGGGGGGGAATAGGTTTTTCTCATATCTGCTTCACATTCGGATGCAGTCCACACTGAAGCCTGCTTCTCTGCCTGACTTTATTGAACAAGTATTTATTGAAACCTGCTTTATATCTGGCATTATTCTAGGAACCGGGGATATTAATGGTGGCCAAAAAGACAAGGTATTTGCTTTCATGGAACTCACAGCCAGAGGGGAAGCATACATTAATGAGAAAATCTTACAAATAAATATGGAATTACAACTATGATATGTGCTGCTAAGGTGAGGCTATCAAAAGAATAAACAGTTTCTTTGAATAAATGACAATGGAGCTGAGAATGAAAAAAATTAATTTGATAGAAAGGAATGGAAGAGCTCCCTAGGCAAAGGGAACAGCACATGCAAAGTCTCTGTAAGAAGGAGCACATCAAGAATAAGAATCTGTGTGCCGAACCGGTTTGGCTCAGTGGATAGAGCGTCGGCCTGCAGACTGAGGGGTCCTGGGTTCGATTCCGGTCAAGGGCAAGTACCTTGGTTGCGGGCACATCCCCAGTAGGGGGAGTGCAGGAGGCAGTTGATCGATCTCTCTCATCGATGTTTCTAACTCTCTATCCCTCTCTCTTATTCTCTGTAAAAAAAATCAATAAAATATATTTTAAAAAAAGAATAAGAACCTGTGTGGCTGGAGCAGAGAGATACAGAAAGTGTTTTGTGCTGGATAATGCTAGAAAGAAAGGTGATGGTCAGAATATGCAGGACCCAGAGTTTTTACACAAGCTACCACTGGTCACCTCATAGAACTGTAGGATACCATTTTTCTTGATAAAATGCTGGTCTAAGCCAAAGATAAATGAAAAAAGGGTCTTACTTTACTCTAGTCAAAGTTTGCTGCGAAGAGTAGAATTTTTATAGAAAGTTTAGGAGTAAGAGAGGAGGAAATATGCCCATAGTTCATAATAGGGGCAACTGAAAATGAGTAACAGACATTACTGGTCTTAAAATGTTTTAAGGCCGTCTTTCACTCCAATGTCAGCTGTTAAGATGCTAAGCTAAGGCCATCAACTATGGGTTTCTACCTCTAGTAAAGCAACTGCAGCCATTCTTCCTGCTGGTGTTTGTTTGTTCTCTTTAACCTGTCCAAGCTCCGGTTAAGCATGGCTCCCTCCACCACAGACGAGAACAGAAAGAATGTTTGTGCATGAAGGCAGGTTCATCTCTGAGTTTATTTCTTCTATCACCACGAATGAGCCAGAACTCTTAGGTCAGCCCATTGAAAACCAATCAGGTGACTTTGTACAATCAAATTCCCTTTAATAAAAAAGTCCTACACTACTTAAAAACTTTTCATTCACTTAACAAGCATTTATATAGCACTTAAAATGTGCCATCGACTCTGCGGGTTCCTGACATACACAAAGATGTGTCAATCATGGTCCTTGGTTGAGAAGTGCTCACAAGACAAATCATTTCAGCGACATACCTTGTGGAAGGTGCTACAACTGAGGTGTAACTGTTTTTTTGTGGGAGCACAAAGGAGGATCATTCTCCTTGGGAAAGTGGACTGACCTCGCTATGCCTGTTTCCCCAACTATAAAATGGAGATACACTATCTAAGCATTTTGAAAAGTGAGCATCATAATTTTTCATGTTAGGATTATTTATGCCCAGATTAAAATCTCTCCGTGATCCTCTGCTGCCAAGTATTAACCAATGTAAAATTCTTAGGTGAACACTACTGGGAAGGGAAATTTGCCACAAAAGGATTACAATGCTTCCAAAAATAACAGAGGAATAATTTTATTTAAAATTTTTTTTTTTCATTAGGGAGAGGAAGAGAGATAGAAACATCAACGATGAGAGAGAACCATTGATAGGCCGCCCCCTGCACGGCCCCCACTGGAGATCGAGCCCACAACCCGGGGTCATGTGGCCTGACCGGGAACCTAACCATGACCTCCCGGTTCACAGGTTGACACTCAACCACTGAGCCACACCATCTGGGCCAGAGGAATGACTTCAGATGAAGTCTTTATTTGCCTTTGTGTTTTGGAGTAACTGGAAGGATGAAATGATTCTGGGGCTATGAATTTTATTCAGCATGTATAAAAATCACGTGAGAAACTTGTTGAAACTTCTGATTCCTGAGCATATTCCTCTCCTCCCCCACTAAGATGCTGGTTTAGGGGGTCTAAGGTGACTACTGAGTTTTACTGGTCATGTCTTACTTAAAGCCGGGAAAATGTTTATCTGGTTTTGTTTTTTCTTCTGTTAATTATATGAGCTACCAGCTGAAATTCCCTGCTATTAACCTGAAGCCCATTTGGATTTCTACAAATCCAAAGGTTAATTCTCTTGCTTGTTCACTTGGCTCCAATACAATGCCTGGGTTCCCCAGGGTCCAGAACTCTCTAGAACAGTGGTTCTCAACCTTGGCTGCACATTAGAATCACCTGGGAATCTTTTTAAAATCCTGATTTCTGGGCCTCATCCTCCAGAAATTGTTTCTTTATTACTAATGTTGTGGCCCCACCCCATAACAAAGAAACAGAATTTCTGGAGAATGAGGCCCAGAAATCAGGATTTTAAAAAGATTCCCAGGTGATTCTAATGTGCAGCCAAGGTTGAGAACCATTGCTCTAGAAAAACTCAGAATTACAGTGGGGCCTTGACTTACGAGTGTCCCGACTAACAAGTTTTTTGAGATACCAGCTATCTCTCTGCCGATTTTTTGCATTGAGTTGATAGAGTAATTTGAGTTAACGAGCTCCTTAACGAGCTCGGTCTCAGAACGAATTAAACTCGTAAGTCAAGGCCCCACTGTAGTTTGCCTTTCTCTAGGAGTAGGGAAATAGGACTGACTTCCCAACTTTTAGCCACTAAGAAATAATTGCAGTGGTTTAACATATCAAAAATATGAGTATACTACAGCAACAGGATGGGGATGGATCACAAACTGTGATCGGTCATTTTTGTATAAACAGGGTAAGCACTAAATAGGAGAAATGAAATAAGAGGCTAAGAACATTCTGTTCTTCACCTTACTCTCTCAAAGAAACTTCTTGCGATAAATCCAGGGGCAGGGAGATTCTAACATAAAGCATCAGAACTCACTCTCAGAGACAAAACTGACCTGGGAATCCTGTTGATGAAGGGTTTCTTCCTAACCAGCTACATGCCAGACCTGTCCTCTGTATCTGCCAGTGCTGGGTCCTGTACAGTGTATAATCCCTGGACGCCGTCCCATCCCCTCCAGCACCCAGGGCAGGAGGGAACCCAGAATCTGCTTTCCCCTAGGTTGTCAATGACAACTGGAAACCCTAGGCTGGGAAGGCAGCGTCCTGGGCAGTTTGTTTTTGCTCTTTCCCAATCTGTTCAACTCAGTTTCCTGCCGGCAGGAGTGTTCTTTCTGTGCCAGCTTCAAACCACTGAGCGCCCTGGGCATGGGCCTGGTCTCTGGAGCTGTGCCCAGTGCTTGGCCTTCTGCCCAGGAGTTGTCAAGTGTCTGCATCGGGAATCTGTCCCTTCAGCCGCCTGCCCTCCGATCTTCTCCTTGGAACAGTGGGATGAGAAACACTCATCCTTGTCATTTTTCCAAGCCTACCCCAAAGCTTCTTCATGCCCTTGTTAAGGGAATGGGCCTTGTGTGGTTGCAAACACTGGCTGAATGAGAAGGGGGGTGCTGGGATTTGTAATGGCATTTAAAGTTTCCTTCAGAGCCCTCAAGTGATCATAAAACATTTAAAGGGCCTTTGGGTCTTGGGCTGTAGATTCTTCAGGAACCAGAACCTGAATGCCTCCTCAGCTTACAGGTCTCTTCTAGAACTTCTCCATCCTTAACATCCTTTGGCTAAATATAGCCTTTCTGAAAGGGGAGGTGGGGGTGATGTGTGAAACCTAGCTAATTATAGCCTCAAAAGCTTGTGTATGAGGCTGAACCTGTCAAACTATACCCCTAGGATATTATACAGCTGGCCATTCAACAGCTGCCTTCTGGGTGCTCTAGGCAGGCCCTGGGGGAGGCGGGTGCCCACCTCAGGAGGATGGCCTAAAGGAAGAGGAAGAGTCAAATATGTGGAAGGAGACTGAACCACCTACCCACTGTCTTGGAGAAAAGACTGACAGCACTGAAGTCAACCCTGGAAGCTCCTGCTACACTACAATTCCCACATTGGGTTCCTGAGCACAGAGATTTATGCCATATTTAAATCTCCAAAGTCGAATGGGCTCAGAAAATTGTAGAAAAGTAAACATACTATTTAACCACTAGGTGGGTGGCCATCACATATGTTACATATCTAAAAATTTAACTCAGAACAGCTTGAATCTTTCCATATCTAATTCTTCATAGTAGCTCCAAGCTGGGTTAGTAGTATTACTTATTATCAAAACCAAGCCTGCTCTTTCCCCTTAAAGAAAGGTAGTTAGGCCCTTTGATATAAATCTACATATAGAAATATAATGCTTTGTTTCTAAAATCATAAGCAAATTTAGTTTGCAGAAAAGGCAGTTAGAAAAATCCCATTTATACCTTCATATACAGGAAATTTGGAAAGCAAAGCACTAGTGGACCAAAAAACATACTAAATGCTAAATGTAACTGCCATCATGACTGAGTATAGCCACAATAAAAAATATTCTAAACTTTAGACCCACAGTACAGTCGACAGCTTCTTTTTCTTTTCTTTTTTTTTTTATATTTCTTTATTGATTTCAGAGAGGAAGGAAGAGGGAGAGAGAGATAGAAACATCAATGATATGAGAGAATCATTGACTGGCTGCCTCCTGCATGCCCCCTACTGGGGATTGAGCCCACAACCCAGGCATGTGCCCTTGGCTGGAATCAAACCTGGGACACTTCAGTCCACAGGCCGACGCTCTATCCACTGAGCCAAACCGGCTAGGGCGACAGCTTCTTTTTCATGTCTAGTCATTATATAATAAGGCATGGTCATTTAGAGCATTATTTATCAAATTCCCACATTCACAATGAGCTGGAGCTACTTTCCACATTCTGCTTTTAAAAAGTCACTGAAAATTCTTTGGGTCACAGAAGTAAAATTAAACATCCTGCCAAGGATAACAGTAAATGAAATTGCAATCCGTAGTCCTGGGTGTAAAGATTAGCTTCACTCCAAAGCATTTCCAAGTCAAGCAACTTCAAATGATAAACTTTTCTTTAATATTCTTATGAACAAAGAAATTCCATAACAACTTCAGAAAAAATAACAAACTACACTTTTATGCAGTATGAAAAGGTTAAAAATATTTGTTCTATAAAAGTACAATTATTATCAAGGGTTTACTAACCCATTTAGGATTTTAGATTATTTATTGTCTAATCTTAGCATTCTGCAGTTTTTGGCTAAACACATAAACTCATTATAATATCAACACAGAATTTTTTTTTTTTACAGCAGCAGCAGCACTCTCAAACATGTAAAAACATGTTACAGGTTATAAAATAGCAATAGATTCCAAGTGCAGTCAAAGTAATCTCAGATTAAAATTGGCATCAAGTTCTAATAAACACATTCACTTACCAAATAGCACTGGAGATTGGACTGATTATTAAAATTAAAGTGAGAAAATAAGCAGGATACCAGACTATAGTGTAGGCTGTGTGTGTGTGTGTGTGTGTGTGTGTGTGTGTGTACGCAAACACACACAAAAATATATTTATACTAGAGGCCTGTTGCATGAAGAGATTCGTGCAATAGGCCTTCCCTTCCCCTGGCTGCTGGCACAGGTTTTCCTCCGGCACCCGGGACCCAGGCCTTCGCTCCGGCTGGAGCCTTCAGTCTTTGCTGCTCCCACTCCGCCGCTTTGCACCTATGTATGCAAATTAACCGCCATCTTTGTTGGGTTAATTTGCATAGTCTCCTGATTGGCTGGTGAGTGTAGCAGAGGGATGGTCAATTTATATGTTTGTCTATTATTAGATAAGACCAGAGGCCTGGTGCACAAAATTCATGCACTGGGGGGGGGGGGGGCCGTCCTCAGCTCAGCCGTGTCCTCTCACAGTCTGGGATCCCTTAGGGGATGTCCAACTGCCAGCTTAGGTCTGAGCCAGCAGTCGGACATCCCTCTTGCAGTTCAGGACCCCTCACTCCTTACCGCCCACCTGCTTGCTCCTTACTGCTGGGCTCGCTGCTCCTTAGTGCTGCCACAGAGGCAGAAGAGGCTCCCACAACCACCGCTGCTCTTGGCAGCCTTGAGCCCAGCTTCTGGCTGAGCGGCAGTGCCCCCTGTGAGAGCACACTGACCACCAGGGGGCAGCTCCTGCATTGAGCATCTGCCCCCTGGTGGTCAGTGCGCATCATAGCGACCACTCGTTCTGGTCGTTCCACCATAACAGTTGCTTAGGCTTTTACTATATAGATACTTATATATATTTGTAATCGATGGAAAATCCCAACCAGTCCTATGGGAAGCAGGAGCATCTCTTTCTTTTTCTCTCAGAACTGCTTTCATTTTGACCCAAATTTGCTGGCTTACTTGAAATGATTTTACCTTTCTTATTACAAATTCATTTGAAGTAAAATTGTAGAATCTTCAAATTTAAAGCATCAAAAATTATTTATATTAAGGAAATGGATTCTGCCATTATTTAATTTTATACTCTAATTCTTTTCTTTTGTCATTCATTTGGTGTTAAATTTTACAAATTTAGTCTAATGTCAACCAGTGATCTGCCTGGGAAACTTGCCTTAGCAGGCAGATATCCAGATAAAAAAATAACCCATCTTCATAGAAGAAATATGCACAAACATTTACACATCATACAAAATAAGGTTGAAATGGGTGAGGCCACTTGATTGACGTCCATTTGTCACTTTCACTGGAAAATTTCATGGGCAGCTTCCAAAACACTTAGACAAATTTAGATGAATGGAAGCGCTGACTAATGATGCCATTATCTATATACCAAATATAAATGAAGGGCTGAAAATCCTGAGTCATTCATGTGAGCTACTACAATGACAGGGAAGGGGAACTCAGAAAAATGATAAAATGTCTTGAGATGGCAAATAAATAAAAAAGAAATAGCATTCAGATATGTAAAAAGAAAATATGTTTAGTTTCTTTTTTTTTAATATATTTTATTGATTTTTTACAGAGAGGAAGGGAGAGGGATAGAGTGTTAGAAACATCGATGAGAGAGAAACGTTGATCAGTTGCCTCCTGCACACTCCCCACTGGGGATGTGCCTGCAACCAAGGTACATGCCCTTGACCGGAATCGAACCTGGGACCCTTGAGTCCGCAGGCCGATGCTCTATCCACTGAGCCAAACTGGTTAGGGCTGTTTAGTTTCTTAAAAAAGATCTAATTCTGGTAAACAGTGTCTATCTAGTCTTATGAATTTCCAAAATTGCATTAGGTAGAATTTTTTTAGCAATAAGATTATTATTATTTAAACATTAGTAACTAAGGATTTGTTATTTTAGGAGAATGAAGTCAATACATTTGTTTTCCTAAGGCAAGCAGGGGCAGTATTGTGCTATTCATAAAGTTCATTAATATTTATTAATTTTTAAAGCAGTTTGGTTTAAAAATTAGCTTTGGCCATTATCTGTACAGATATTTTACCTTTAAACAAAAATAATTACAAATATTTAATTATTTTAAAATGTAATGAGCATGAAATTCAAAACCTATTTTTATTAGAGACCATTATTCATAGGAGGGTCTACATTTTTCAGAAGAGTTTGTTTTCATTGAATTCCTGGGATTAAAATTCTAAAAATCATAGTTTCTAAAATAACCTAAATGTAACTAAAAGTAAACCAAAAATACTTTTTTAAAGATTTCTAATTAATTTCCACTTTAAAGAATACCATAGTTGACCCAATTAGCTCTGCAAATGAATTGGGTAGTTTGACATTCTTTAGGATTTCACAGTAGACTATTTTCACCCATCCAGCACCTTAGATCCCCAAAGATCCCAGTGCACATTTAGTGATATTTACCTTATGAAGTAACTAAATCCAGATGAGCATAGAGCTCACATCACTGTAAAAAGAAACTGTTTCCTCATGTTTACGGCTTCCATTTGGAGACTAGAAACTGAAAACTCTGAAAATTGTCCTTGGGCAACTAGGAAATTGTGGACAGAAATGCAAAATAGTTTTATTTGTAAATAAGCCCGGCCATAAAACCATATAATACCATGTTCTGCAGAAGTCCTCCAGCTTTTGTAAATCAGGCTTTTTACCCTAGGACAGATTAACAACCAGGGCAAATAATTCATGCACATGGAGTGGGAAGTGGAACCCTCCCCATATCCTTCTTGATTCATGTCCACGCTGAGATACAATATTGAGTACTTTGTGGATCATAAGAAGATATAAATAAGTAAAAATTAAAAGAAGTCTGGATAATTCAGGGGAATTTTTGAGGCATGGCCAAGGAGAAAACTCACTATAGTGAATAATAGCTAAGCTTTCAAGAAAACACATTTCTGTGTGTGTGTGTGTGTGTGTGTGTGTGTGTGTGTGTGTGTGTTTAAGGACTGCCTGCTCTGTAACTGAATCTGTTGTCAAAAGTACCTTCTAGTCCCTGAGAAACACCACACTTGCATTTTCTTTAGATTTTGTTTTCGGCTTTTTGGTGTTGTGTTTAAGGTAAGCTGGCCCCTGGGGACTAGTGCAATTTTTCTATTTAGGGCAGTTTGAAAATTAGGGGAAAGCATCTTGCTTCTTGTAATAAAAAATACATGACTGTAGACATTTTTCTAAAAACATGGTTACTAACAGCTGATGAACAAGAAGAGTAAATCCAGTTCTTGCCTCTCCATCCCCACACTATCCTAGTGGGATAATGAACAGCATTCTCTTCAGATACTTGTTTACTCTGACTTATGGCTAGAAAGTAGAGAATTTTGCTGTGCCCACAGGTGGATAGACTTCCAATTCAAGGAAGCAGGCTTTGGGTGAGCCCTCTGAGCCACCCATATCTGCCTCGACATACAGCAACCCTCTCTGATCTTCTGGGTCTGAATGCAGTGTGTGGCCTTCCAAACTAGACACCAAGTTAACGCCAGTGTCCAGCTCCTCCAGGAAAACGTGTGGCCCCCCGGGGGCACTCCAGCAAGAACGCCTACGGTCACAACCCTGCAAGTCAGGCCTTGTGCTCTGGAGCAGTCTGAGCAGATTGGCGTGTCTGGATGAAACACGGAATGGGAAGGGTTCACCGGAGTCCCCCATCCTGGGAGGGTGGGAGGGCGCCCGAAGCATCTCAGCGGGGGAGCAACTGGACACCCCAACACCCAACCTGAGTAGCAGCCACTAGAACTAAACCTGGAGACCTGGCTTAAGGAACGTGGTCGGTTATGTTTAGACCGAATGGTGTAATCAAGGTCCCAGGACAGGCCTATTCTATACAGAAAAGGTGGTGCGTCCCTGCCCTCAGGTCGCACGGACTTCTTCTAGGTTGCAGGTGACGCCTCAAAATACGTTTTATGACTCTAATGCCCTTTATTCCGAAAGATCCGAGGTGTCTATAGAAATGTCCTCCAGGGCTGTGGAAAGCCACCCCCACCCCACGCCGCCCCCTCTGGTCGGCCTCACCCCACCTTCCAGGTAACCTTCCTGGCAGGGCCAGGGGACCAAAAGCAGCCACCTCCGCCCCAGCCTGCGTGCATCCTCCCGACCGTCCGCAGCCAACAGGCTGCGGAAGCAATGCTCCGCACCCAGCCCCCCCCCCCCCCCCCCCCCCCCCAGCCGCCCGAGGGGGGCCCCTCCTCGCCCTTCCCCCCCACCCCCTCCCCGGGGCCATCCCTTATCTCCCCAGAACCCCACTGGCGCTCTGGGCGCCCACCAGCACATTCCTAACAGCCCCAGCCTTCCAGGAAAGGGGGGGCGGGGGGAGCATGACATCACGGCAGGTTTATTTGGGTTTGTTTGTTTGCTTGTTGGCTCGATTAAATACTCGTGGAGGTGAACGTACCCCACACAGGAGAAGTTGGATGTTGACAAACTTCTGGTGGCAGCGAGACTGTGTCAGCACAACTTCCGGGATAATGAGAGCTGCTAGCAGGCAGCGCGGCGGCGGCGGCGGGAGGCGGCCGCGGGGCGGAACAGCAAATGCTATTCAGCCCGAGCAGTTTCAAGCCGCCCGGGCTGGGGAATTACTGTAGTCGAGCTACGGCTCTTACCACCGGCGCTGGATCTGGGCGCGCGTTAGGGGGGGAGGCTGCAGGCACAGGGCGCCGAGAGGAGAGCTTGCAAGTTACTTTGCTCCATCCCTGCACTCGGCTGAGGCTTGCATGCTGCCTGGTAACTGCAAACATCTTGTTCCCTGCTTCTTTGGGCGGCTGCCCTGGAACCAACCAACTTTTCGCTCCCCCCCAAACTCCCTCTTTGTTTCAAATAGGACTCTCCAAAATTTATTCTTGGGAAGACTGACAGCCGGGGTCAAGAAACAGCTGTTGAAGTTAATGTTTCTTCCTCCCACTTCGTCTGATGGTTGTGCCCTGCCAAGACAAAGTGAGAGGCACTGCCTGGTGGCTTCTTTAAACAGATAGGCATTGAGCCTCCCCAAAAAAGAGGTGGGGGTCCTTCCCTGTTTAACATACAATCTGATCAGAAATGCAACAGCATGTGCCTTTCAACGTGTGCTGATTACTTGCCGAAAAGAAGCTGCAGCTTTTAGGGGGAGGGGGTGGCAGGAGAAGTGGTTGACACTTTCCATGTTTTGGTAAAGGGACAAAAATTTAATCCTTCCTCCCTCTGACCCACCTCTCACCCTCTAAGAATGGCAGAATGGCCTGAGGGAGGGAGAAACGAGTTGCATTCCTTTGCAAGGTTTAATTCACATTTCAAAATTCAAATCATTATGCAGAACATGGGCTTGCCTCGAGCCAGGTAATTTGTTTTTTTTATTTGGAGACTTGGGCCCTACCTGGATGGTGCTGCCAGCTCTTGGTGGCTTTCTCCAGATTAGGCCTGCCCCATCTCCCCTCCTCAATCCAACTCCTTGTTTGCCCAGAGGACCTACTCTGGGGAAGCTACCCTGTTCATTCTGCTGCTTTCTCCAGGGTGAAGGCTGGTTTGAGCATAGCCCTTCCTCAGTTCTGCTCTTAGAGCGCCCTGTGGACTGCTGATGGGCCCTTGGGATTGTTCTCCTGAATCTCCGTCTCCTGACTGACCCCCCCCCCCCACCCCCGCCCTCCAAATGTCCATCCTCTGTAGTGGGAGTGGGCAGGTGTGAACTCTATCCCTCTCATATCAGAGCGTTGAATCACTCTGCCAATGGACCATTTCTCCACTCGCTCGGCCTCTCTCGGACACAATCATTCGGCCTTCTTCCACACCACCAGGTTATCCTGTCACCACATCGCAATGCAGTGCCATCTCAAAGTGATATTGCATCAGGCCCAAGGATATTTTAGGAACCTCTCACTCTGGATCCAACAAGCCTTCTGTGCAGGCATCAGGCCCACACTGCCAAAATCAGGTCTGCAGAGCTGCCGGACAGGTGCCAGTGATGCCCTCTCCGTTCTCAGCTCCATTACCCCTCCCACCCCCCACCCCCCAAATCAGTGGCTTCCCACACCTCTTGCCTTGCTCTCAGATACCACCACCTTTGTTTTTCCTCATGTCTGCAAAGTGTTTGGGTCTACCTTTTGATGTATTTCCTGTTTTTCTGCCTATCGTGGCCCCTTGCTGAAGCCTTCATTAGTATTTGTTCTTATTAACTCTCAATCCACTGAGTTACAGTTGGAGTTGCAGTGGCTGCTGCACGTGCAGCCTCCAACTTGGGTGTCTACAGGCCTCCTTGACTTGTTTGACTTTGGTGAACTTTTCTCTTTCTTCAGACTCTGGATCTCCCAGCAGGCAGGCACAATGGCAGCAGCCAAGAATCTGCACCACCCCCAGCAAGTGCCCCCTTCTCTGAGTTCTGCTAATGCAATCCAGCAGCCAATTGACTGAAATTCCTTCCGCTTTATTGTTCTCAGTCCTTAGCAAGGCCAATGCGTAGCATCTAGCAGGGCTATGAGGCAGACCTCCACTGATTCTGGAGTTGTAATTCCCCACTGCTGGCTCCTGCAGTTTTATTACAGCCTTTTTTTCCTCCCCCTAAGATTGACAGACATAAACCTCCAGTGTGGAGGCCTGCAGCAGCACCCTTAAAGGCTTCTTTGTGTGGAAATGTAACCTTAGGGCAAAGTCGGCCCAGCTCCAGGAAAGGCACATTATCCTGCTACAGGGAAGTACTGTGCTGGGACAAACCTCAGCATTTCTCCTTCTGACTGGCTACCTGGGATCCTCCCCGGAACAATGCTTTCTTCCTCTGTTTTTTGTGTGTTTTTTTGTTTTTGTGGGTTTTTTGGGGGGAGAGGGAGGACTTTGAGGGTTTGGGAGTGCTATAAGGAGACCTGTAGTGACTGTTCAGGGAACTCCACATGCACTCAGAGCAATCAGATGTCCTTTCCGTGAGTGGATCTCTAAAGGCAAGGATAGGGATAGATCCAGTCGTCCCCTGGTGGGCTGGGAGTTAGCACCATTTGTTCCTCTTGGACCTGATGCTACCATGCCCAAAAGGAATGCTTTGGATCACTTAGTGGACCTGATCTATTTATGCAGGTGTTGGGTTAAACAAATTACTCCAAAAGGCAAGGGTGAAAAGGTGCACAATCTTAATTTATCATGCAGGATTAAAGTCAGATTTAAGTCAGGTAGAATTATTAAAAGATTTAGAGCCAGTGTCTTTTTCCAAAGAGAAGAATGACTAAAGAATCCTCTTTATTTAGGTACAGTGAGGTCAGGAATGTAGCATCTTATGTTTGGAGGTTTGTTTGTTTTCTTTATCTTTTAAATGTACACCTATATTTTCAATCAATGAAATAGAATAGTAATAGGCAATTTAATTATCAGATATATATGATTAGGCATTAACTATTCCATATAGACAAGTGCCGAGAGAGAGAGAGAGAGAGAGAGAGAGAGAGAGAGAGAGAGAGAGAGAGAGATGAAGGTATGCACTTGTCATTACAGAGGGCTCCCTATAGGAACAGGGACCGTGCCTAAATTAAAAGGACAGGTGAGATATAGCTAGTTAGAGAAGATGAAGTTGAAATCAGGGAGAGGTAAGAAAGACACCAACAGTTCATATGGAATCTAGTTGAGATGTGGTCATTCAGTCCTATAGCCCCGGGAGCTGGAGTTATTAGTATAGAGAGGTTAACATAATGTTTTTACTTAATGTTTTTCGAAAATGTATTCTTGCAGAGTCATGAACATGGAAACATGGACAATGAAGGCAATGGAAACAAGGAGATGTCTTTAGATCAAATTTGAGATTACAAAATGTGGACATAAATTTAAAAATACACATGCAATTATTTTCCCCTTTCCCTTTTCCTCCTAAATCTAGGGGGAGGAGGGGAGTTTAGGATTAAAAGGCTCCCTGTAGTTTCTCCTCTAGCTTCTCCTCCAGTTATCCCATCCACACTCCATTTCTGGTTTTGGGCAGAACTGTAATTGTCCTTTGTAGGGAATTACATGAACTCCTGTGCTGGTTTTCTAGTGTGGGAAAATGACTGGGGAGGCTAAGACCACCAAACTAGTTTCATTATGACCCAAGGTACACTTAAACCCAGCCCTTCAGTGGTAGGCGACTGGCCCAGCACACTCTTCCTCTACAGTGCTCATTAAAATGTTATTTACATTTTGCAGTATGGTCCCAAGTCATAAATTGGGTTTTTATCTTGGCAAATAAAAAAAAAATACTCTTGTGCTATCCGGGCCTGCAAAGTTTTAACTTGACTATGGACCTGCTGGTGATTTGCAAAATAAGGTCATCCCATTGGAAAAAGATCTTCCCATTTCAGTTCTGAAGAGTTGGCAGGAAAGTCAAGAACGAATGAAAAACCCATGGTCACATAATTAAATTTATTAGCCAAATAGATTTTACCCTTTATTTTCTTCTTAAAAGTGAATTTAATGTTTGCCAAAAGTACAAAATCAACAACTCTGACAAAAACACACTGTATACTTTGGTCCAAGTCTTCATAACTATGCTCTATCTCCTTGCCTTGAAACTCTCATTTATGTGACTAGAATTATTCCCAATCAAAAACAATATCATTAATCTCAGTCACTTTTAGGTGAACCAAACTGTCTGGTTTCTTACCTCAACAGGCCAAATTAAATTAACATTTTAATGATGTGTTTCTGGCATTGTTCATGCTTCATAAAGAGTAACTCACTTTATTTGACTCAAGGCAACAAAGCTAAACAAGTGATTAAAAAAAAAAAAAAATGGACCTTTTCCAGATCTGGAAATTAAGTTTCCTTGCATTCTTCTGAGGCAGCTAAAATTCTTCAGAACCTACAAGCCCAGCTATAGGATGCTACTACCTTTCCAAGACAACCAATAAAAATTACAGCTAGAACCAGTTATGAGAATAATTTTTTTTTGCAACATCCTCATGAAGGCCAATCGAAAACTAGAGGCCTTCTCTCAAATGGCAATAGGCCAAACATCTAAGATCTCTGGAGATGCTTGACATCTTGCCATGTTGTCATCACATTCAAATCCTGGAGAAGGTATTCTCGTCTGAGTTTCACTGACTACCAGTAAGGGGCATGTGCAGAATAATAAGTGATTCAACTTTTCCTTCCCCAGTTAGATAGAACCTAACATGCTTACTAATATTCCCAGGAAGATGGTATGGGGAATGTGCATCAAAGATGGGATCAGCAATTCACCTTTCCACAGCCTGATCACATGCTGGGGAACAACCTTAATTCTGTTGTTTGAAAAAGTCTGGGATTATTGTAATTACTATATGGAACAGGATTTTTTTTTAAAGCTTTTTTTTTTTTTTAATCTTCATCCAAGGATATATTTTATTGAGAGAAAGAGGAGAGAGAGAAACATCGATCGGTTGCCTCCAATACGAGCTCTGACCTGGGAGTAAGCCTGCAATGTAGGTATGTGCCCTGACTGGGAATCGAACCCACAACCTTTTGGTGTAATGGTCAATATTACCTGGCCAGGTCCACAAAGGATTTTTAAAAAACAAAATTTAGGGGAAAGCAACCACTTCACTCACCTAAGAGAGCTTTTGTTGCCAAATAGCAATTTTACACCCTAGCAGTTACACAGTACATTTTGTTTCCAAAGGTGCTTGCCACCACCAAATACCATAGTCATATATTTTTCTTCCTAACCAACAGGTGAAACCAGATGGTGTCTTCCCATCTCTGTTCAAAGAAGTCATGTGCTCATCTGTAGAGAATTGCCGGTATGCACAGGGAATCTTCACATGTGTACCTATATCAAGAGGCCTTCAGTGTCATGCATCTAATTATAAATATAAGCATGCAATTGTCTAAATATAATCATGCAAATTAATAAATGCCATCACTCTTTAGCACTATACTAGCAGTTGACTTTCTTTTCTGAGCCATTTTTCACAAAGAAACAAAGTTATTATCTCTTTGCAGGATTTACTGCAGATGTGACAACTAGAGAGAACCATAAAATCTTGCTTAAGATGTGAATACCAGGTGGATGACTGGGCCCACTCACTAATCAACTGATTTGTTCCAAGGCAGTAATGTTTGGGATTCTGATGCCTCCGCAACACTGCACGTTATTATTTTTCACCGACCTCTGAGGTTGTCCGTAAGTCACTGCAATGTTCAATGCCAAGTCTTCACATTCTCAGAGATAAAGAGAACAAAAAAGCAGAGAAAGAATGTGTAGCTCATTATCCACACGTTATTTTCCTATAGTTTGGGGTATTGAAAATACTTTTTAGAAATTTTTGAAGGCAATGACTCCCAGACATATTTCATAAAAAAGGGATATTTTTGCATTTTATGTCCAAGAGTGGATGTAAGAAGCAGTTTGTTTTAACTCTGTAGCAAAGGAAGTGACCTAAATAATTTGTCTTGTATTTCATAATGACCAGAGTAGTGAACTATATTTTTCCTATATCTGGTTCTTCCATGCTACTATTTTTCAAGCTAATACATATAAACTTTACCTAAAAGATCAAATGAGTTTTTCCTTTTTAAAAAAAAAAAAAATGTACACTTAAAAAAATGTTTTTTTAAAATACTTTGGAGTTCTTTGTGTGTTTTTTGTTTTGTTGGGTATTTTTGTTGTTGTTGTTGTTAATATGTTGTTATTGATTTTGGAGAGAGGGGAAAGGAGAGGGATAGAGAAATAGAAACATCCATGACAGAGAAACATTGATCAGCTGTCTCCTGCACACCCCCTACTGGGGATCGAGCCTGAAACCCGGGCATGTGCCCTGATCTGGAATAGAACTGGTGAGTTCTTGGTTCATGGGCCAATGCTCAACCACTGAGTCACCCTGGCTGGGGCTGCTTTTTAAATTTTTTAACTCTTCATGAATCGGTTATAAATCCAAGCTAAACTAATGGTAGTTAAGTGGTCCTTTCCTTGTAGTTCAGAGTTCTAAAAAACAAGTTGGTACAATTAAATGTATGGCACATTACATTAACAATATAGGTTGTGCTATATGGCAAATATAAAGCACTTTTATCCTAAATACAAAGTAAATCCATAACTGAAGTATCTCAAAGGCAACTTTTTAAAAAATGATTTTTGTTGCAGCTGAATTCAGAACTCAAAGCACCTCTATTAGCCACCGTTTAGGCAAAATACATGCAGAAGAAAAAGTATTACCCTGTTAATGTGCTTCAACTCTGCCCTAAAGGGATTACTTCCAGGAGTGGAAAGGAAGACCAAGTCTACAGAAATCTTGGCAACCTCTTCCACAGGAAGATTATAGAGGTTTCATGGATATTTGTTGTTGGCCAGGAGGTATTACCTTTCTCCAAATTCCATTCATGCAGCTGGTTTCCTCTTTCCTCCTTGGGTAAACTTCACAGTAAATATACACATTGATTAGTCCCATGTCGAACATCTCTTACTTCCACATGAACCAGGGTCGATGAGCCTGTAACCTGCAATGAAGAAGGAGTGAGTCGCCCGGCCGGAGTGGCTCAGTGGTTGAGCATCATCCTATGAACCAGGAGATCATGGTTGATTCCCAGTCAGGGTACATGCCCATTTTGCAGGATCAGTCCCCAGTGGGGGGCATGCAGGAGGCAGCCAATGAATGATTCTCTCTCATTATTGATGTTTCTATCTCTCCCTCTCCCTTCCTCTCTGAAATCAATAAAAATATATATTAAAAACAAAAGGAGTGGGTCATAAACATTAAGAGTGCATGCTCTGGAGTCACAGGTGCTGGGTTCAAATCCTGGTTCTGTCCTTAGAAGCAGTGTAACCTTGAATCAGTCACAGGTTCCTCATTCATAAAATAGGGCAGAAGATTAAAAAAAAAATACATACTCTATGATTCACCATCTCACTTCGTTAGTATCTCCATCGAAAATACCCTGAAGCTCTCATAGGCTCTGTAGAAGCTCTAACTGGCCTTTGGACCAATATGTGAATTTCCTTTCCAATGAAGTGTAAGTTGCATTTTTCTCTGAAGGTTACTATCTTATGCTTGGTGCTGACTCTCATCTAATGCTTGAGCCCAAAAATCCTAAGTTGGGGCAAAGACTATGAGAAATCAGTCAGTCAGTTTGTCCACCTTCTCACAGTTGCAGCATCTTGCGCAATCCTTGGTCACCAGGTGTTGGTGCCTGACCTCATTCCCTGAGGCGCTTGTTGCCTTCTCAGCCAGACTCTGAGCTTTTGGAGGAAAGACTCCAGCCGGCCTTGTATTCCTCTGAGCATTAAGTGCAGCACAGCACCTTGGAAAGAACAGATACTCAGCAAATGTTTGTGTGTTTGTGACTTGATTATTTTGAGAAAGAATCAATTATACTCTTACAAATGGGCCTATAAAACTCTCTTTCCAGGAGTAACCTGTTTGGACAGTAATGTAGTGTCACAGCTGGGGTTTTTTCTTTCATACTTTTTGTTGCTGTTGTAGTTACCTCTGGTCTTAATGAAAATATTTTAAATTGACTTGTATCATATTTGAAAGTGTAATAAATACTTATGAGGCTACCAAGATGGGCTTTTCGCATTCCACACACACGTATTAGAAATGGCTGCTAGGCTCTAAATAAAACAACCTGGAAGAGTATACTCTCCAGGGGTGGGCAAACTTTTTGACTCAAGCGCCACAATGGGTTCTTAAACTGGACCGGAGGGCCGGAACAAAAGCATAGATGGAGTGTTTGTGTGAACTAATATAAATTCAAAGTAAACATCATTACATAAAAGGGTACGGTCTTTTTTTTTTTTTTAGTTTTATTCATTTCAAATGGGCAGGATCCGGATCCGGCCCGCGGGCCGTAGTTTGCCCACGGCTGCTCTAGACTGTAGGTTGTTTTATTCATTTATATTTTTGGTGCGTACACTAACATTTATTATTATTTCATAGAAAGATGATTATACTATTTTTATTTAACAATGCATTGTAAACATTGTTTCCATGTGAACACACACCTCATTCCTTTTTAGTGCTACATAGTATAGAAATTTCTTATTATCCAGTTATTCATTATCATCATATGAATGCCAGTAGTTGCTAAGTTGTGTAGGAAAGCAGAAATTGGTCATAACAGAAAATGTCCACTAATGAACTGGCCACTTACTAAATTAGTCCCCACTCAGATAGCCCTCTCAATTTAATACCAACAGCTACCCCCACTCAGCCAGTCAATTTTGCTGATTGTGGATGTTATAAACATCTGACAGTACAATGTAAATAAAATGCATTTCAGTTACCATGTAAAATTGCTAATCTTGCAAAAGATGCAGGATTTTATGAAGTCATTGGGAGTGATTTTGGGGTCCTGTTCCATAAGCAAATGAATATCTGGCCGTGTTAGCCCAGTTAACAATTAAAGATGCAAAAAACAACAAGGATGGTAAGAGGATAAATTCTTCAAAAGGAAAATTATTTGAATATTAAAAGATTAAGAGAGGCTCTCAGGAAAATTGATGAAGCCCTCACATCTATTTTTCAAAATGACCTTTGTATGATTCTGCTATAAAAGTCAGTGTGAAGTGAAGGGTGTCAAAATTTGCTATCAAATAATTTTGTTAGGAAATTATCTCCCTCGCCAAATCAACACTTGATTCATTCTTTGTTTATTCTAAAAATTAGAGCATTGTTGCAATTAGAGTTGTTATATGTATATCTTCAAAGATAAATTATATTTAAAGACAAGATAATCTTTACTTTTATTTTTTCAAAATAAAGTCTCAATTAATGGTTTTTTTATTCTTTATTTTACAATGCTAGACTCTATTACTTTTGCAGCTTTCAACAAATATTATGGCAAACAGAAACAACAGATGCTGAGAATAAGGCTCCTAAATAGACTAATCAGATTCCCTACCTCTCTCTCCAGGAGGCATTTAGAAGCAGGACTGGCCACTTTGCAAGGAGTAAAGCCCCAGGGTGTTTGGATTAATTCAGGGGAGGGAAGAGGCCTTAAGAAAGGAGACAGGCAGTGGACTTCCTCTGGCACTAATCTGGCCCATAGATGTTTGGGCCTAATGTAATTTGAAAAAATAAAAAAGATGTAACCTTATTTGTGTCCAAGCTAGTAAAGCAAGTTATACCAGTTAAATGCAGGCACATCAGGATTTATTTTTAGCAGTTATCTACTGACTAATATTTGGGTTGCTTCCAATTGTTTGCTACTACAAGCCATGTGGCCATGAACAACAGTGTACAAATATATCTTGGTGTACTTGTACATCTCTGTAAGAAAAATTCCTAGAAGTCAAATTCTTGGGTTTGGAAAAGGTATATTAAAAATGTTAATAAGCATTAGCAAATCATTTAATGCCACCTACCGTATCTGAGAATGTCTGTTTCTCCATACCTTTCACAATGAGACTATTGCAAAAATATGCTATAAACATTATTGGTTTCATTTTCAATAACTTAAATTCTTGGTCTGCAAGATAAGCTTTGCTCACTACCTGCTAGAATCTCTAGGAAGAGCCTTATTATAGACTCTGGAAAATCTGAATGATAGATGTAAGGAGAGATCATCTCATCCCTAGTAATGGGCAAGAGCTAAAAAGATAGAGCACAACGTGCATTTTTCTATTCAAAATCCCTCTTCAACTATTGTAGTCATTGCTTACACAAGATAAAGTGTTTATAGTCAGTGTAGAAGATGGAAACAATTATTTTTGCAAATTCCTGATTTCAGGACTGTGAGATCCTTTAGAGATTTCAAAGTAAGTGAATAGATAAGGTCAGTAGATCTTGAAACTGGATGCTGGGTGTCATCAAAGCCCACACTCTTTCCATCAGGATTTTGGTCACAAAAAGTGTTAGCATTCTAACAGAAACATTCTTACATATATTGAAGATTTTAAAAAGAAACAAAAAAATATCCACCAGAGTACACATTTGTCACAATCCATCAAATGGTAGATTAAGATGTGTGCATTTTGCTGTTTAAATTTTACATTAAAAAAAAACACACATAGAGAGTGCTCAAAAAATTAAACATAGAGCTACCATGTGATCCAGCAATTCCACTTCTGGGAATATACCCAAAAGAAGTGAAAGTAGAGACTTAAACAGATATTCGTACACCCAATGTTCATAGCAGCATTGTTTGCAACAGGCAAAAGAAGGAAGCAATCCAAGTGTCCATCGATGGATAAATAGATAAACAAAATGTGCTATGCACATACAATGGAATATTATTCAGCATGGAAAAAGAAGGAAATTCTGACACATGATACAACATGGATGAACCTTGAAGACATTATGCTAAATGAAATAAGCCAGTCACAAAAGAACAAATATTGTATAATTCCAGTTATATTGGTACCTCAAGTAGTCAAATCATATATACAGGAAGTAGAATGGTGGTTGCTAGGGGCTAGGGAAAGGAGAGGTTGAGGACTTAATGTGTCTAATGAGTAGAGTTTCAGTTGGAGAAAATAAAAAGGTCTGATGGTGGTACAACAATGTGAGTTCACTTAATGCCACAGAATTGTATACTTACAAATGGTTCAAATAGTAAATTTTATGTTTTACATATTTTGCCATACTAAAATTAAAAACACACATAAATATTGAATTCTAATGATGTGCATACTGCAGTATTTGGGGATGAAATGAACTGATGTCTGAAACTTTTTTTGAAATGTAACAAAAAATGAAGATGAATTGACATATTGATAGAGGAATGAATGGATATGTGATAAAGTAAATATAGCGAATGCAAATTATAGACTCTATGGTAAGTGTATTGGTGTTCACTGCACCATTCTTCCAACTTTTCTGTATGTCTGAAAGTTTTCTTAACAAGATGTTGGGGGGAAATGATCTGGACTAAAACAATAACTAGCAAGTGAAAGATTCTCTTTACCACAATTTCATATTTTGCTATTGTTAATTATGGGGAATAATTTTGTTATGGAGAGAACTTCAAGGGGAGTTAAGGAATACGACTGGTTTTTTGTTTGTTTTTAACCATGATCAGACTGTAACATTTATTAGATAAGCATTGGACAGGTATTGAGTCACAAGTGACTCCGTGATATTAAAAATAAACTCAATATCACCAAAGTTGATAAGTATCACTCTCTATATATCAAAGACAAGGGTCATAGTTTAGCTTTTTCTTCCATTTGTAGAATTTGAGCATGTGTAGAAGGAAAGAATCCCAGCCTACTTAGTCAAATGGAAAAGATGACACAAATAGATCAACTATGATGACATGCAACTTTAGAGCATTGGAGATCTGATAAATATTAGCTCTTTTTAGAAGTGTGGTAGATTATAAATAGCCGCTCTTCATTTACTCATAGAAACATATTAGAGAGCTCCACACTCTTGATCTTCAGTTTGTAGAAAAGTAAACAGAGAGAGGGCCTCCATTTCTGGACCTCTACATTGCAGGCATACTTAGGCAGTTTTTATAATTATGGAAACATGTGATCATCCTATCCCAATAACACTCTTATTGTCCCGTAGCAAACATCCAGAGTTTCTGAGGTGCCAACTCAGTGCCTACTGGGGAAAGCAAGTAACTCTAATGAGTAATTCAGGTCAGCCCAAGTGGGAATTATGGCCTCTTGGAGACCCTTATCCTCACAAAGGAGGAATATATGATTCAGTCTTAGCCAACTGACCCAAGATAGCCAGATATGTCTGTGTGTTTTTAAAAGCAGTCTGAAATTGTATTTGCCAAGTTTAAATGTGGCCAACAAATTCAAATGTTTTTCAAGAACATTGTGTTGGTTAAAAAAAAAACACAAAAACCTTTGTTGACATTCTGGGGCCCATCGGCACCCTGTGTGTGAACTCAATTTATGTATACAGGGTGGCATAGTCCAACTCTCTTTGGGGCTAATGTCCAGTGGAATACAGATCTAGCATTGTTTGAACTCTTTGGGGTTATATGCTCATCTCCAAGTGTCTGCAGTTTCTTCCTTGTAACAGTGGAATATGGTTTGCTTGGGTCTTTATCATTTAAGTAGAAAACAAATATTTGACCACTATGAAATTTGCAATATTCATGCAGCAAATGTGTCTTGAAAGTCTACTTTGTGTCATGACCTGTTGAGTTTCCCCAAAAAGGTGAATCAACAAAAATATATAATTCATGGGGCCCTCATGAATTATTATAATTTATTTACATGTAATAATCAGAAAATGTATATGTTTGGAACTGAGGACCTTTTTCCAAAGGATGATAACTATCATTTAATGAGTGCTTCCTCATTCACTGTCTGAGGCCCCTTATATATTTAGCTTCTTTGACTCTCATATCATTATCCTGATTTTACAGATGAGGAAACAGGCTTAGAATAATTGCATGGCTTGCCAAGCTGTTAAGTGTCAGAGCCAGGAATCAAACACATGTGAGGGTTTTTATTTAATTCTTCATCACCATAGTGCATACAATTTAGTGTTCTACTTGCTGTTAAGGCCATCAGAACAGTCTACAAAATACTATTGTATTCATATACACTTGTAGAACTATATTCCTAATATTTAACTTCCTATAGAACCCAGACTCAGATATGATTATATTTCCTCTTCTATTTTTTCAATTATTTTATTGATTTTAGAAAGAGAGAAGAGAAGGAGGTAAAGGAGAGAGAGAGAGAGAGAGAGAGAGAGAGAGAGAGAGAGAGAGAGAGAGAGAGAGAGAGAGAAGTGTGAGAGAGAAACATAGATCATTTGCCTCCCATATGCATCCAGACTGGGAACTGAACCCACAACCTGGGTATGTGCCCCCACCAGGAATCAAACTGGTGACCCTTCTATGCACAGGATGACAACCAACTAAGCTACACAGGCCAGGACAGGTGAGACTATATTTCTTTCTTTTACTTTCCTCACTTATATGTAGGAAAAAACATATTTAATTACCCAGGTTATGCATATAGATACATTCTCAGTGTGAAATATCCAAACAACAGTAGGAAGGAAGATTCTCCTTGGCTTCCTCCCCCACCCAGATCCCAATCCCTCTTCTAGTTCTGGCTCAACCACTATTAATAGTATGGCATGCCCAGCCAGCATGGCTCAGTGGTTGAGCATTGACCTATGAACTAGGCGTTCACGGTTCAAATCCTGATCAGGACACATGCCCAAGTTGCGAGCTCGATCCCTAGAGGGGGGCATGCAGGAGGCAGTTAATCAATGATTCTCTCTCATCATTGATGTTTCTATCTCTCTCTCCTTCTCCCTTCCTCTCTGAAATCAATAAAAATATATTTTTAAAAACAGTATGGCGTGTTTCTTCCAGACTTTTCCTGTCCACTTACATACATATATGTATATATATAAATATGCATGGAGCTATGTTTCTATGGTAAATGCATTCAGAATTCCACCTTGGGATGTCAGACCACTGTTCTATTGCAGCCCTGGCAACTTCCCAGCTCCAAGTCAATGTGGGAGGTCCTGGGTGTGGGGTGGGGGTGAAGGTAGCTGTATTAGTTATCTATTGTTACATAACAAACTACCCCGCAATCCATCAGCCTCAAACAATGAACATTTATCATTTCACAGTTCCTGAGGCCAGGAATCTGGATGCAGCTTAGCAGGATGCCTCCAGTTCACAGGGTCTCTCATGAAGTGGCATTTGAGATGTCAGCTGAGGCTGTGGTCATTTTGAGGATTGACTGGGGCTGGGAAATTCACCTGGGATGGAGCTCACTCAGTGGTTATTTGCTGGAGGGCCTCAGTTCTTTCTTGGCTGTTGGCAGGAGTCCACATTCCTTGCCTAGGTCCTCTCTATAGGGCTATTTGAGTGTTCTTATGACATAGCAGCTAGATTCCTCCAGAGCAAGCAATCCACCACTGACAAGGCAGGACAAAGGGGAAGCGGCCAAGTCTTTTATGACCTAATGTTGGAAAGCACAGACCATCACTTCCCCCAAATTTCACTCGTTCGAAGAGAGTCATTACATCTAGGCATCACGCCAGGGGAGGAGACTTTGGCTCCACCTTTTGAAGAGAGCAGTGTCAAAGAATTTGTGGACATATTTTAAAACTACCACAAGGACCATTTTGTTGGGAAGGAAAAAGAAGCATGGCTGATTCTAAGATTAGGGCAGAATAGGCTAAGGAACAGGCAAGAGAGGAGAGGTACGGAGGTACTGAGGTAACAGGATTGTGAAAGGTAGAATAGCACGGCTAGCTAGCAATCCTGGGAAAATTTAAAAAGTACTCCTGCCTGGGGCCCCACAGCAGATCAATTAAATCTGTATTTTTGGGATTGAGGCCCAGGTGTCATATTGTTTAACAGCTCTACAAATGATTCTAATGTGCAGTATGGCTTGTGAGGCACATAAGAGAAGAGGTGCAGGAGTCTGGCTGTGTCTGGGCTTAGGTCCTAAATAGCTGTGTGATTTTAGGCAAGTTAATTGGCATTTCTGTGCCTCATCTGTAAAATGGGAATAGTAATAGTGCTTCCTGCTAAGGTTGTCATGAGGATCACCTGGATTAACAACCCATGTAAACCACTTTGAACAGTACCCCTCCTAGTAAGTGCTGTGTAGATGTTACTATTATGATTATTAGCAACATTCAATGGACTTTTCCTCGCTCTTGCTCTCCCTTTCCCAGAAAGAGTGTGGCTTTCTGTGCCTCGCCTCCCTCCTTTTCCCTGGAGAAGAAGGTACCCGGACCTTGCAGCTCAGCCTCTGCAAGCCCTGCCCAGCTCTCAGGTTCCTGGTGAACTGAGAAGCTGGGCTGTTGCCGCTGAAATGGTGGTCATGGCTGCAGAAGGATCTCCTACACCTTGGGACATGGGAAGAGGAAGTAGCATCCAAGGGTAGTGAGAGGAAGGGAAATGTCCCCTCATCTTCACAGATAATTGAGATACAACCTACTATCATATTACAGGACCAGGGTCAGCACACAAGCCCTGCAATCCCTTCAAGAAGCGTTTCCTGATCTCAATGTCTTTGAACTCCTATGATATTGGCATGTCCCTAAATTACCTGCTGCCTTTTATGTTTATTCATTTATCTTGTGTGTTTTCTCTCCTCCAGACAGTGAGTTCTTTCAGAGGCAAAGCTATGCCTTCTAGGAGAAGTATCAGTGAAAGGAAGGAGGGGAAGATGAAGGAAAAGGGGATGTCTTGTTTGGATTATAGGTTCTTCTTCAACCTTTAAAACTTATATATGTGTAGTGGGAAATATACTCTGCTTCTTTAACTCCCTCTCCGTTTTCACCTATATCACTATATCCCTAAAACACCCCTTCCCCTAACCACCATTTTCATGGAAAAATAGCCTGAGTATTCTTTCTCCTGCTTTTATGCAGCAGAGGTTAATAAATTGCCACTATTACAGGGCATTCCAGCTGATATTGATGAGGCAGGTACAGAAATAAGCTAATGGGTTAGTTCCTATAAAGAAATGTGTTCTCCAAGCATAAAAGCATTACTCTGTAGGAAAGTAGATTTCATTTTTTCAAGCCTTCTAGGATAGATGGACTGGGTAAAAAGAATAACGAATCAAATACTAGTAATTAAACTATAAGGCAATTGTTGACAAAATTTCTACACAAATTTTCCCCTTTTCTCAACAATTAAAATAATGTAAATTATGTGATACTTTGAATAGATTATATCTTTATCTTCTGTGAGGTTTTTTTTTGTTGTTGGTTTTTTAAAATATATTTTTATTGAGTTCAGAAAGGAAGGGAGAGGGAAAGAGAGATTGAAACATCAATGATGAGAGAAAATCATTGATCAGCTGCCTCTGGGATTGAACCCACAACCCGGGCATGTGCCCTTGACTGGAATCGAACCTGGGACCCTTCAGTCCACAGGCCAATGCTCTATCCAATGAGCAAAACCGGCTAGGACTTCTGATTTGTTTGTTTTTTAACCCCTCTATTCTACAAGTTTATCATTTGGATCCTAAGGGTTAATAAAATGTATTAAACAAAAACATAAAAACCTCTGCTGTTTATTAAGTGTGCTTTTACAATAATGTGGATGACAAAAGAGAACATTGTTAAAACTATGACAATAAGGTGCCTCAATTCAATTGCACTTGTGCTGAGCTTTAAAATATAGAAATGAACAGCATGGCTAAGAATTCTGGGTGTGTATAAGTGGTGTCAAAACATGAAACTATCTAGTTAGCAAGCATCTAGATGCAAAAGAGGTCACTCTAGCTTCTGATTTCTCCTAGCTGAGTTCATTCATTTCTGCCAATGCAGAGAATCCTGGATTTTAAGCCTTATGAGCTAGAAATAAAATTGGCCCTAAACCTAAAAATTATTCTAGAAAAATATGGCCTTGATGGTTGTGGTTGTAATAACTGTTACTTACATAAATAGCTGATTTTATTGGTCTGGTTAAATGATTCCCAGGTGTCCTTCTGAAACTTTCTACAGTCATTCGTCACTGACTGCCATCTCAGCTCTTAGAGAGGGAAAAAACAGTGAACTCAAGGCTTCCTCGTCAATGAGCTCCGCCAATAAGCTGAAAGAGGGTTCAGTGGACACCACTCACCTTCCCAGGAAAGCCACCAGCCTGAAAACTGAAGAAACATGGCACAAAGACACAGCCATAAAATTCAAGAGACTAAATTAACTCAGTGAGCCTGCCTGGTCGCTAAACACTGAATACATTTAAGTGCTATTCTGACAGGAAAGCATGGCAGCTTTTTAAGAATTTCATTTTTAAAACTCTGGTATGATTTTGTTCTTCTAACAGCATCATCCTGTGTCTGTGTTTGTTCCCAGTGAGGTCATTATTAAGTGAATTGAATTATTGTTCTGTTCAAATGACCTGTACGTTCAACAATGTGTGCCGAGCTCCAGCAAGAAATGTTTTATGTATTATTGGGAGATGGCCATCTGTGGCACAAACTGGGCCTCCCAACATGCAGAAATGCTGGGAGATAGTTTATGTTCAGTTTTATCTATGATCAGAATTCCATTTATAAGCTTTTTTTCATCCAGTTGTCAACACTGTTCACTATAGCAACACTGAAAATGGCCAGAAATGAACAGATTTATCAGAGCAATGCGAGGTCAGACTGTATGTTTCAATTATTGTATATTGGATTTTTATCATACATTTTAAATTTTATCCATAAAAATGGTAACAATATATTAAAATTGAAAGCAGTTTTCTTTGATCAACTTCCAGTTATTATAAGTGACAAACTGAACAAGCTAGATTTCATGATTTGTATTAGATAATGGGTCTCACATTATATATGTATATTTTAAATATAACATTAGTTGTCCATGCCAAGAAACATGGATTAATTTTTTTCAAGGCTAAAGAATACTATTTTTCATTTTCTGCATATATAATGGAACAGCATGGTGATATGTAAAATTAAATTTTAAAATTGTAGATTATATTTAAGCCACACTCTCCCAACCTTTTCTTATCTTTTTCAAGTGACCTATTGATGATGCTAGGGTCATGTTGGACCAATTGAATGATTTCACACAGGTAAATATACCCAGATATTCTGTATTACAGAATGAAATGATTTTTTGGTATCTTTTTTGTTTGTTTTTGTTGTACTGAGACCTTCTTTAACCATAGGAATCTCTTTTATAATGAAGTATAAAATCTTACAAGTGGAAAAGCCCTATGACAAGTGATTTTCTTTTCTCCTTCCTTTCTCCCTGCCATCCCTCCCTCCTTTACTTCCTCCCTCCCTCCCCTCTTCCTTTTTAAAAAACCTTCTAAACTGTATAAAGTAGTGTTCACTTTGGACATGTAGTGGTACCTTTTAAATATATTTGGATTTTAATTTCATTTGTAAATGAAAGATGTTTGCTAGAAAAATGACTAGTATCAGCAAACAGGTAGAGAGATAAGCTTTGTTCACAAATGTATCCCTGGAGTCACATTGCATTTACTCACCTTGAAAGTATCAAATGAAAATGATGGTGGTAATGATGATGATGATGATGATGATGATGATGATGATGCTATAGCAATGATAACTAGCATCCAATGAACACTTTATCTGTGCCTGGAGCTAGGCTAACAGTTTCACAGGCATTGTCTTATTTGCTCTTCACAACAACCCTATGAAAGCAGATAATGTCACATCTTTAGATAAGGAAAGGGAGGTTTCAGAAGCTAGTAAACTTGCCCAAGGTTAATTCTTAGGACCCCCTTTTAGTGGGACTGTTTCCTCCATCCTGTCACATAGAAGTCAAGCCAAGTGTGCAGTCAATGGCTTTGCTGGGGCTGTGAGAAGCCTCAAGCTTCCGAGACGAAAAGTATTCACCTGGTCGCCCTGACTTTCTAGGTAACTACTACAGCAGGTCCTTAACCTGCATCTCCTCTACGTCCCTGATGCACTTTCAGATTTCTGGAGCAAATGTTTTTATTGAATACTTGTTTGATGTTTCATACTATGAATTTTCATTCCTGGTATTCTGGAACACATCTTACATTGAACACAATGGCGTGTCTGCCTCATCCCAGATTCCCCAGCTCTTGTTATTGTTGTCCAGGGGGAACCCTGATAGGACTAGAGGTGGTACCTCATCCAAAGAGTGACCACAAGTGGCTGGGAACAAAGGACTCTGCACAGTAAGAACAGCAGTATTTGGACTAGAAAATCGGGGAAGTATTGATCAGATAGGAGTAAATGGAGGATGGACTAGACATTCTGAGGAGCAGAGATGGTACTGAGGAGAGGCCAGGAGAGAGACCCAGGGAGTAGCTGTTCCTAAACCTGTCTCAGCTTGCTGGTGGCTTTCAGTCTCCACATATGTGTCCTTGCACCTTTTCATAGGAAGACCTGAGTGATGCTCTCTGTTCCTTGCAGCTACCAAGAGCTTGGCAGTACATATGAGCATCACACCACCAACACCCTTTGGTTGCTTGTTTTTCCCACCCTTGTCCCTGATAGATTGATTATAAGAAGGATACTAGTCAAGATGATTTCCTTTGCAAGGGACAGAAACACAACTAAATCCACATTAAGCAAAAACAAAACAGCAAAAACAAATGTAGTGGGGCAGGGAGATGGGCAAGAAATGGAAGTTAGAACTCTACTGCTAGAGAACGCAGAACTGAACAAATTGTTGCAAACCCAAATAACTTGGAGCCCTTTGTGACTAAAAGCAGAAACATTGCTGACATGGTTCTCTTCTGCTCCTTCTCTTCAGCTTTGTCTTTTTTCCATTATCTTGCACACAGGATATGGCTCACAGCAGTCCTTGAACCCATTCTTCTAGCTTTGTGACCAGAAATAATTGAGAACTTTCCCTACCAGTAAAACATACAAATTTCTCAGGAAGAACTCTGATTGGCTAGGCTTTGGTCATGTGCCAAAGGGATATTTGTTAAGGAAATAAGGTCACACAGTGTGCTCCTATGGCCTAGGAGCATAATGATCGGGTTCTAAACTCGCCAAAAATGCATGATCCACAAAGAAACAATATTTTGTGCAGACAAAATAAGCTGCATTTATGAGAAGAGGTGTATCTATACAACTTTACTATACCTTTTACAAAAAAATCAGAAGAGCATATAGAATTTCTTTGTCTAATTTCCCAAGGTCCCTGTACAGATGTGTTCCACACTCGGCTCCCATCTCAGATGGTTGGCTCATCTCAGGACATTGGAATCATTCCCCTGAAGACATTCACTCACCTCTACCTGGTAGTCATCCTCATCCTCACTGCTGGGCCCAGCAACTTGAATGAATTTGAAGACCTTCATAAGGAGATGGTGTGGGCTCTCTTTTCTTTCCACCATGGTTTCTCAATGTGCAATTCCCTAAACCAGCAGCATCAGCATTATCTGGGAATGTGTTAGAAATGCAAATTTTCAGACTTCCCCCCAAATGTGCTGAATCAGAAACTCTGGGGAGGGACTCAGAGATCTGTGTTTTAACACACCCTTCAGGCTAACATTTGAGAATTTCTGCTTTAATCCATCCTTTCAACAGCCCCCTTGTTTAGATGGTTTCTCCAGAGCATTCCTGAGTGAAGACCGTTGGGTCCAAGGATGTTGGCCTATTATCATCACATGTCTTCCAGCAAGCCCCTCTGTGCCCACAATGTGGTGCCACCATACACTTGCCACCATGCATTCACCCATTGCCACTTGGGTCATCCAGATCGAACCCAGAGAGAGTATGAAGGGAAAGGGGAGGGCAAATGAAACCATCCGTAAGGTTCGCTCCTGTGGCATATCATGGCAAGGCATTCCTGCAATGAGAATGTGCACTTTCCCGTGCAGACATAAACACATACATCTAAAGTGTACTTGGGGGAGCTTCTTGTGTCAGGTGCAGAAGCTCCTTATAGCCCTAGAGACGTTAGGGCTGGTTCTTGGAGGAACACTGTCTCCTCCATGCACCAATGGGATTTGCTTAAGAAACCTCATGGACTTAAAGAGGAAACTGAGCTTCAACTGTTTTTCTGCTCTGATTTCCTTTTTATATTATTAGAAATCTAAGGTCATGTTTTCTTTGCATGGTGAACATCATTATGGCATCTTGTAAATCCTGGGTATGCAATAGGTATGGAGGAGAGAACAAAATCTGGTGCCCCCCACTGATTTTGCTTTAGACCATTAGTACTGGTTTCTGGCCCATTCATTCAGAAGTAGATACTTTGCAAATCTAAAAGTTCCTAACATTAAAATATCCCTCTTACTATTCAACCAAAAAAAAGTGGTTTTAAGATTTCAAAAAGCTTTATATATAGACTGTGAAGTCATTAATATATATAATATAGACCTATGTTTTGGGGAAGTAAAATTATTCATCAACCAATGATTATAAATCCTAAAAAACAAATGCACTTTAATTTTTGTCCTTAGAATCCTCTGGGTGCAAGAACCCTTGTATAATCATCTAATCCACAACTTCACCTTTAAGCCAAAACTGCTTCTGCCAGGAATTCTCATCCCAGAGTAAAAGGATTTGCAAGCAAGGATTCATAACAGAAGTGCCATTTTAGCCTTATTGATGGGATTGAAAAGTGATAATTTAATTTAATTATACAATAATTTAATATCCCCTGTGTTTCCCTGCAAGTACTTCGAGGACAGGGTTTGGAGTGGCAGCTAGGACTTTGACAGCGTAGTTATATTAGTGGAAGGGGAGGTCGTACCACAATTACTAGCTAGGTTTTTTAAAATAATCTAAATCTCTGGAAACATTTAGCTCACTAAAATTTTTAAATATAAAATAACAGCATTCTTTCTCAAGTTCATTCATCTGCATTCTTATAAACAGAGTTGGACTTCCAGAGAATAGTTGAGTATTTATTTGCTCAACCAAGGACTCAAGCTTTCTTCTCTAAAATAGGAAAAAGAGACAGCCACTTCCCCATTCCTTCGTTTTATCACCAGTCACAAAACTAGGCCCTAGAAACTGCCTAGAAATCTGTTGTTTTGGCTTCTTCAGTAATTCAGGGAGTAAAAGACAGATAGGACTTATGCCAGATTTCACTTTGTAGTGAATTATTTAAAATTGTTTAAAAGGATAAATATGCTGGAAATTAAATGTGACAGACTGTTAAAAATTGCCCAAGGCAATTTTTAGAACTCTTCAGATTTCTATCTACTACCTTGGGTAAGGAAAATGGTGAAGCTGATAACAAAGAGAGGAAAGCCAGAAGGAAATTTAACTTGTTAGGAGGAGGCTGAGTTTAGTTCCCACATGGTGAATTTGTGATATTACCCTGGACAGTGGGCGCAGGGATGTTCCACTCACACTTACTCTGTCAGCTAGTAGGATGTTCCCTGTTGATGGCTCATAGCTGAGTCCCGCTCCAGGAACTTCTCTTAGTTAAAGGAATTGTCTTGCCCAAAGTTACATTTCTTTCCCCAGGGTAGCCCATATCCAATGACTGGCTGATAAAGGGTACCCCGTCCTAGGTCCCTTGCCTCAATTTGGGGACACCTGTGACAGGCCATCCACATTCAGACTCCGGGTGGGATTGCCTGAGGCCTTGCAAGTGCATCACGGTACAACTTCTCCTTCTGCCCAATCCTGCTTTCCTTACCCACTTAATAGTGCTGTTTTCCAAAGCACACCCTGATAAAAATGCCTGCATACATATCTTCATTTCTGTCTGTTTCCTGAGGAATCAAACCGAGGATACCTAGGAACTAAACAAAAATGTTAATGTGATGGGGGATGAAGAAGGGGAGGGGGAGGTAAAAGGAGTCACTTCTTCACTATAAGACAATCTTAAATTTCTTTTAGGTTATACGCTTTTAACTCATAGCCTCTCTTAAGGCTGATTTGATGTATTAATGTAAATAACACCAGTATAACTCAAGTAGTCAAGTATTTACTAGCCACCCATAAGATAGCTAGTTTCTGACAGAAATCCCCATTAGCAGTGCAATTGGTTTATACCATAACCTATTGGTACCATTCAGATAATTTGCAGTTTTGACAATAACAAGCCTGTTTTTTTAAAACTGCATAGACAAGTAGATCATGTGATTTCAAGGGCTCAAAAGTGAGTTAATGACCCAGTGTGGACCTCGTCTGATAGAGTCCCATAAGCAACTAGAGTCATATATAATTAGCTCCTCATGAAATCTATTAAAAATGTACTTTTTTTTTGTTTTTTAATCACCTCCCGGGACAAAGTTACAGGTCAAAGTCCTCTGTGTAATGATTATATTCAGTGTGATCAAACATGCAGCTTAGTTTTATAGATAATATTGTGAGAACCATGCAGAAGTCGTTGAAAGGCAAGAGCCTGAATGTAGTATCTCTCATCTCCTTGCTGCTTCCTCATTAGCACTTGTCCTAGGGCAACAAGAGCTGCCTGAATGTTCTACTGTTACCGCTGGCAGTGAGAGCCCAGTGCGGCTGGCCCAGCAGGACTAGAGAGGCCGCAACGTTGATGCCCAAAGCATGCAGCCTCCAGAATGGCTTCCCTGAACCATTTCATTTTTGTAAGGCCAGTTGCTAGGGTTTTGCTCGCTTCCCACTGATGTCCTGCTTGAGTATGGGAACCAGAAAACAGCGAATTATATCAATTTTTAAAAATAATAAAGAAACCCACATTTCCTAGACCTCCGCTATTTCAACCCTGGGACCTCCAAAATTTGTGGTGTTTCCTGTGCAGTGCAGTGCCTCTCAACCATCACAGAGCACATGTACTAGAATGTTGAAGAGAAATACATGCACAAAAGATGAATTTTAACCATGTCTGTCTGTGTGTGTGTGTGTGTAATTTGATATGAAAATAGTGATTTAACATTTTAATGTGGCATAGTTGACAATGCAGGTTTGTGCAATGAAAAGATAATTGCTATAACGTTTTAAAATATTTCATTATGACATTTTTAAATAATAAAAACAATAAAATGCTTTTGCATTTTACACTCAGCCTAAACTTTAATAATTATTCTTATTCAAATGACAGGATGTAGAACACTGGAATGTTGGATATATACCCATGAATGATGTAGGGGAACTATGAAATTATATTAAATTTGAAGAATACACTTTAGTGTAGGGGGAAAACCTTAATGACTTCACAAGAGAAATGTTTATTGGAATATCATGTTACCTTTGTTTGTAGCATAATGGTCTCAGAGGGACCAAGTGAGATTGTTTTGATGGTAAATTTATTACATAGTTTTTAGGGGCCTGGGCCTGAGGGATCTTGTTGAAAAGGGTTTTGTGATCCCAGAAGCTATAAGAAACTTTGGCCTCTCCCAGAGAGAGTCTCCACAGAGTGAATCAGTGTCCTTGGAGGACCAAAACAGATGCTGCCCACGGTAGGGGGACAAATGTTTCAAGTAGGTGTCAGCTCACCAAGGAAGGGAGCAAACAGCCCATATTTCACTTCTGTCAAAATGCAGTGTTTCCTTTCCTATGGCAACTCCAAAGCATGTTTTGTTTCTTCTCATTAAAAGCTCAGGCTCAAATAATGAATTACTTGAGCTGGAATTCTGGCTCTATTTGTATTTGCTGGCCATTTGATCTTAACAAATTACTTGACCCCCTCCCCCGGTGTCCCCCTCCCCCCACTGTGGTCTGTTTCTTCATCTGCAGAATGGGAAGGAGAACAGGACCCCCCCACAGCGTTGTTAGGAGGACTAAATGGAGTAGGTCATCAGTAAGTGGCACTCAGGTACGTAGACAGTGCCTTGGCATGTGATTAAACTTTCCAACAACAGCAGCCATTATTAGTAGCCATTATTGCAAAGAGCTCTTTTTAAAAGCCCTGCTTTGTCTGTAATGTGTAATCGGGGGGATACAGGATGGCATGACTTGTGAAACCGAGTATGCGCTTTAATGCCTCAAACTCCATCTTCACTCCAGGAACCTGCAGGCCCAGCAAGAGAGTCAGCATGAGGCCATAGGTGGATGATCTATCTCTTAGCCATGGCACACCCTGGATGTCTCGAGGAGCAGCCTCTCACAGAGTCTTCTGGATGGCAGAGGGCCTTCCAGACTCTTCTCTCCCACACTCACATCTCTAACACAGGCCCCAGGCCAGAGATTCTGGATGGGCCATAGAGCACAATGACTGTGCGACCATTTGCCACAAAAGAAAATGCCACTCTCCCAACAGCACTTGCAAGAATTGGCTCCTCTCCTCTGCAGCTCTCTTCCACCTCATCACTCCCCTCCAGAAGCTTAGCCTCACCCCAGACCTGTGACCAATCTTGTCCGTACTCAGAGGGAACTGAAGAATAAGAATAACTTTGATAAGTCCACATCAGGAGCATCCTGTGGCTTCTTTGCTTCAATTATTTGTGCTAGTTCAAGTAGTAATAATAATTAAAATTTAAAATATATTTTTATTGATTTCAGGGAGAGGAAGGGAGAGGGAGAAAGAGATAGAAACATCAATGATGAGAGAGAATCATTGATCAGCTGCCTCCTGCACTGCCCCTATTGGGGCTTGAGCCCACAACCCAGACATGTGCCCTGATTGGGAATCAAACCCTGACCTCCTGGTTCATAGGTCCAGGCTGAACCACTGAACCACACCATTCCAGCATAACTAATTTTTTTTTAAATACCTATTTTGTGGTGGCTGCACAGACCATGCACTTAACTACTTCTCCCCTAACAAACTTCTCCTTTATTTCTCTGTCTCAACCCCTTGCTTGTTCTCCCATTCTAAAGATCACTTCTCCAACTTGTTCAATCAGCCTGAAGCTGTGTGTTGATGAGCTGCCTGGGGCCTTAAGTCATCACTACAGACCCCAATGGGCTGTTGCCCAACCCCAGAGCCCTAGGCCAGTAGCCCTGACCCATCCACCCACTTATAGGCCTCTCCTCCCTAGATCCCTGCTTGGGATACCACTTAGGACCTATCTCCAAACATTCCAGATACTGCCTTTTGGGATTTTGGTCTCTGAGTCCTCTTACTCATTTACATTAGATGTTCTACATATGGACTCCAGTAACCCCAGGCATAGCTCTAACTACAATGGCCCAAGCTCCGTTCCTGACGGTGTCACGCTGGGACTTCTCTCTTCAGGGAGCACCCTGGCTGGGGAAGAGTGTGGCCACATCATCTTCACACCCACTAACTTGTTCCCCTTTTCCACAGCTGAGTCTGGAGAGGACCATTACAGGCAGCCAGGGTTTTAGCTTTCTTAAGATACACCAAATGAGCAGAGAATCCCCGGAAACTCCTCTGGACTATCACGTTAGGATAGGTCAGCATGTGTAGACAGGATTCTAACCATGTACACAAGAACGGTGAAGATGGCTGAGGACTTCAAAGACCAGTGAAAAATATTCAAGGTGTCCTTAAGACTGTGCCATATGCCTCTGAGTAGGAAAGGGGAACTTGGCTTACTGTATGAAAATGAACCTCTAGATGCTTTTCAATTTAATGCCTAAGATATCGAAATGTCAAGTATCCTTCAATGTTTTGCTAGTCCAATGGAAACTAACTGAATAATAAAATATACCTAAAGCAGGAGGAGAATTAGGGGACTCCCTAGATGTGAAAGCACATATTTGATGAACAGGTAAAAAAAAAAAAATTCCCCTTTTAAAAGGCAGAATATTAAACCTTTTGAGAGGCAATAGATTCCCAATCTAGAAGGTGATAGGGCTACCATCTAGGATAATTAGCCTCAGATCCAGAGCAGACCCACACATGTCTCAGGGTCAAGGATATCTCTGATGTGAGAGGAAGGCCTGGGATATCAGACCTGCCTAAAAACTCAAAGGATAGTTTGTGAAGCCCTTGCTACAGGCACAGAAAGTCCTTAGAAAGAATTAATGCAGGCCTAGTTAATTCTGCTTAGAAGATGCAAGAGGAGAGGGTAATGGTCACAACAGAGTTGTTAATATCAGAAATCATAAAGGAATATATTTTCAGATTATACCCACCCCAAGATTAAATTCTCTGTAAAGCTTAGAGCACTATAAACGTTAAACAACAAGCTGGTTAAAAGGGCCTCTCTCTGTCTGCTTGCCTCTGACTTCCCTTTCTTATGTTTGGGGGGTTCTCTACTGTATGGCTCTAGATGAATTGCTGGGTTCACTTTCCACTGCAGGACAGGAAAATTTCCCTTATTCACCTTTTCAGCTTCCTGGCAACTAGAATGCAGCTTGTGACGGAGGCTCTGGCCTGTAACTCTAAATCTGGGACACAGGACACTCCATTTTGGTGGCAGCAGCAGCAAGTCTGAAGAGCCAGTGGGGGCAGAGGTGCCCAGAGTGGCTTCAGCGTCTAGTGTCAGTATTAACAAGGTCCTTACTATGAAGTTCCTAAGTGTGGTTTGGGCTGCTGTCTGCCCTGCCTCTCTTGGTGCCGCTCTATTTTTAGAGTCCAGTTTTCTAGCTTTTCCAATGATGATGTGATCTACCAAATTTCCTTTTGAAACATTTATTTTTCTGCAGGAATGAGCCAGTCACTTCCTGTTGCACACACCCAAGAACCCCTGATGATAGATAGACTGGGAAACCTACTTGCAGTGTTTTACAGGCAGAAGCATAAAATCCCCCAAATACAAATGGTTCTAACAAATTCAATAAGGAAAGATGCCTATTCCAAAAGAAAACGGGCATAAGGTATGAACAATTTGCCAAAGAAGGAATATACATGGTCAATAAACATAGGAAAAAATGTTGCTCTCACATTTCCAAGATGCAAATTTTTCAAATACTATTGAGAACTCATTATTCCCATACCATATTGACAAGGATTAAGAGTGCTACACTCAGCGTGGTGAAATTGTGGAGAACAACATGACATAAACTTTCTTAGGGGGGAGCTGATATTGTATTCCAAAATTTAAAGTGTTCTATTTGGCCCTGACTGGTTTGGCTCAGTGGATAGAGCGTCGGCCTGCAGACTAAAGGGTCCCAGGTTCGATTCCGGTCAGGGGGTATGTACCTTGGTTGTGGGCACATCCCCAGTGTGGGGTGTGCAGGAGGCAGCTGATCAATGCTTCTCTCTCATCGATGTTTCTAATTCTCTATCCCTCTCCCTTCCTCTCTGTAGAAAATCAATAAAATATATTTAAAAAAATAAAAATAAAGTGTTCCATTTGGCCTAGCAATTTGACTCATAGGAATTTATCCTGATAAAAGTCCATGACCCGTGAAGCTCAGTTCCCAGATGGTGTCCTAGAATATACAGTCATGTAATTCAAAGTGAATTCACAGTTCAAAGTAATTTCTGAATGACTCACACCTGTTACTTGTTGTGTCATACACCATGGAAAAGATGGACTCACAAAATTATATATCAAATCCCTCCTCATCCTCTCCCCTAATACATTGTTCTTGTATTTCGAAACTGAGCTCCTCTAAGACTCTGCGCTAAAGTACTCCTGCCACCCCAACCCCTAGACAACTTCCCTCTCTTCGTTTGGATCAAGAAGACAAAGAATGTGTCTTTCCTAAGGGCAGAGGACGAGGGAAGACTGAAACTATTGCAGGGGTGGTGGTGGCAAAGAATGGGAACATTCAGACCAGCTGGTGTGGCTCAGTGTTTGAGTGTCGACCTATTAACTGAAAGGTCATGGTTCAATTCCTGGTTGGGTGTGCAGGAGGCAGCTGATCAATGATTTTCTGTCATCATTGATGTTTCTATCTCTCTCTCCCTCTCCATTCCTCTATGAAATCAATAAAAATATGTATTTTTTTTAAAAAGAATGGAAATATTCACAAATGAATAATTCTTGTTTTAATCCTGTTGAACAGTAAATAAATAAGTATTCTAAGAGATACATCTTAGCCCCTAGCAACCCCTTCACTCTACTATAGCCACCTGATGTACTTGCTGGTCTTTAGGCTTTTGCATTTGCTATTGCTCTAGCCACACTGCAATTCAAGGTAAACTAAAAGGGCTTGAACCCTCAAATTCATTCATGGTTTTTCTCAGATGCCAGTCATCCTCCTAGCAAGATCTTCCCTCATCATACTATTTAAAATTGCAACACCCAGCTCCTTAATACTTTCTATACTTCTTCCTGGCTTTAATTTTCTCCTTAGCACTTGTTGTCAGCTAACATTCTCTACATTTTATTTGTTCATTCATTGTCCATGTCTCTCATCCTCCATTAGGATATAAATTCCATGGGGGAAAGATTTTGGCCTGATTTTTTCACTGCTTTATCCCCAGTACCTAGAAAAGAAACCGACACAGAGTAGATGCTCAAACAAATACTTAATACAAAAATAACCTTATTAATGTTTATAGTAAAGACAAACAAAACACCCAAGTGTTCTGTAAATTGTAGATTTGTTAATATATTCCACTGTATTTACACACTGGGTTGCTTAGCACACTGTGGTAGCAGGATAATATTTTATACTGAAAATTAAAGATAGTCTGTTAATAAGATATCTAGCACTAATTCCTCGACCCTTAAATGTAACCTTATATGGAAAAAGGATTTTACAGTTGCAATTAAGTTAAGGAGATTGAGATGAAGAGATCTCGAGGATTACTGGTGGGCACCAAGTACTACCACACAAAGTATGTTTATGAGAGAGAGGCAGATGAGGAATTAATGTCCACACAAAGGAGAAAGTAATGTGAAGATTGTAGTGACGTGGCCACAAGCCAAGGAATGCCAACAGCCACCAGAAATTACCAATACCCTGATTTTCACCCAGAGGAACTGTTTTCAGACTTCTGGCCTCCAGAATTGTCAGAGAATAAATGTATGCTGCTTTGAGTTACCAAGTTTGAAGTAACTTGTTACAGTAGCCACAGGAAACTAATACATACTCCTAATTTTTAAATTATTATTTTGGATTATCCTTTGGACCACTTTTTACACTTCTTTTTTCTAGCCTGACTAACCACAGGAATGAAATAATGCCTCAGTTCCTGCCTTTCCCCCAGCTGCCGGTATTTGGTGTTGGGTCCTTCTGAAGAAGCTAAGGCCGAGTTGGGGTGAGGCCTTCACTTTACCCCTCAACTAGCAACATAAAAAAAACACCTCAATTCCTTTAATTTTTGATTAAACCTTTTATTTTGAGATCATTGTGGCTTCATATGCAGTGGTAAGAAGTAATTCAGAGAATTCCCCTGGATACCAGGGAACATTTTGCAAAACAATAGTCAACTATCAAAATGAAATCTCCATTCTAGCCAATACCAATGACTATCCTGGATCCCTACTTTGCCTTCTCTGACCCCACCCAGCAAGAGTATTGGGGCACCTCATTACAACCTCATGAGGGTAAGAGTCTGGGGTCCCACTTGACTTTGGTTGGTGTGGATATGGGTGGATCACAGTTTTTTCTTTGATATTTGGCTAGAGTAGAGCCAAATTAGTGTCTAACAGTTTTGTCTTTCCTGGCTGTTCCTTTCCTTGTCCTTTGGCTAGAGGGAGCAGGCTTTTGTTGGAGCTTTTTTTCATCTGTGCCCATTTGTGTTTCTGAGTTCCTGGCTTCTTCAGTTCCAACCTGGGATAAATGAGCAAAGAAAAACCCAGGGAACTCACCAGCACATCGTTTCTCAGATTCTGATGTCCCTCTGAATCCATCTTCTTTTTGCCTTTCAGAGTTCTCTTATGTCTGCTTTATATATATGTCCAGGGCTATTAACTGTATTTAATGGGATGAATTGGGAAAAGTATGTCTACTGCATCTTGCCAGAAGGGGAAAATTCTCAATATCTTTAAGTGTGAACCAATTCTGATTTATTTGGGGTTTTTCACATACAGGAAGAACAAAGGAATAGCATATTCAGAAAGCTCTGAAAAGTGGAGAAAGCTACTTCTCTGTAAGGTTTCCAGTCCTACAGACCCTCTCTTAATACTTAGATGCATAGTTTTCTTGTATAATATTATACTTGCACATATTTTTAGCTGTTTCTTGTAAGCTCAGTTCCACTGTGAAGTCTTTGGCAAAGGCCACTTCTTACAATTTTTTTTCTAACCTGGTTAACCACAGAGGAGGTGTCTAATAATTGTTGATTGAATACATTAAAAAATCTACCACAGAACAAGCAATATGGGAATCTTAGAGAGTTGTGCAAGAGAAAAAAATCACCATGTCTTCAGAGGTCTTAAAGTCTAGAACAGAATGAATTACCCCTGGCATTCTTTTTATGTCAAGTTCACCAACTCGACTTTGTACAACAGAAATGAAAAGTTTGTTCACTCTATGGGATAGGAAACCCAAGCCCTAATCATAGCATGCGGTATAGGGCTATTTCGTAAGTCAATTGGTGCTTGGAAGTGATGAAGACTAACAGATCCGATAAGTTCACTTGCTCACACATTTTTTTTAGATTTTTGTCTGGAAAAGGCCCAGATACTCTATGATATCTGAAGTAAACAATTCTTACAAAGTAAGCTCCTACCACACAGCGAGGCATGTAGGCTAACCCATCGAGTATCTTAGAACCATAGAGTACTTGTGACTGGGCCTGAGGAAGACCAGCGCAGATGGACTTAAATGCAAGCCTCGTACTTGACATTCTGCAGGCTAAATTCTTTCAAGCAGTGGCTGACAGTTTCAACCGGCTGTCAGCAGTAGACAGAGATGGTCATAGGTCTGTGAAAGTGCCATTACTCCTGAAATAACATAGCAGTGACTATGGCCTTCAACATTTCTTTCTGAATACCAAAAACCCACTGGATAATTACCTTCTGTCTTTGAGTTTTTAAGGCTGAAATGTCTCGTCTGCTATAGACTTTAACATGAATGGACAGAGGAACGAATTATCTTTGCATCTAGAATGCAGATAATGCCATCACTGGGGCCATATGATTCTAATTTTGACTCCTCCTTGACTTTTCTATAAATTGTTTAACCTCTTTGTACCTTTCACATTGGCCTATCAGAAAGATTACCTCCTCACTTGAATGTTGGAAATGAGACATATATAACAGTAGATTTTTTTTTTTTATGTGAGGTACATTCACAAGAAAAAGTACTGTCCTTGGGTTTCTAAACTATAAAGTTTAATCTTCAGTCCCCAGTGTCTGACTCTTGGTTGATTAATTCATATAAAATCTTCACACTTTCAACAGTTTTCTCCTTTTCATTCCCAATCCAAATCTCAAGGACAATATACAGAAATTAATTTTTGAGTCAGAATGGGAGAAGTCGTGTTAAATTCCTTCAGAGAATTAATGTGGAGTTCAATGTAATTTGTGGAATCTACAGTGCTTTTGCCAGCAGTTGTCCTTGCCATTTTAATTTTTTATGTCTGCTTTTACAGCAACTATTTTCATTTAGATTTCCAACTATTTCACTATAATGTGTAGTAGAGGGGAAAATGGCCAGTGTACAGAGACAGTTTACCTAGGTTGGATGACCGTTAAGTGGGTTGCATTTTCACCGTTGCTACCTGGAATATGGAGTTTCTACCTGAATGATAGAAAAGGCCACTTTTGGGCTAATCCATGGTCCTAGAAAAACCATTTACTTAGCTGTTCTTAATAGCAAAATCTTTGTTTTGGCAGACACTTAAGAACACCTTTAAAGTGGTGATGAATCTGAAATAGTTTAGAAACCCTCTACCCTCCAGCCCCCCACACTCCTGTCTCCACCCATGCCCAATCTGATATTGACAGTTTTTTGTGTGTTTTTTTTCAAAAATGCCTTCAGTTGGTGACTTTGTTTACCATCTCTATGCACCTCCAGGGAGAAATTCATAAGTAAAAGGATGAACATGAAAGAAACTTATAAGCTGTAAGGATAGTTGAATGTTATCCTATATAATAAGAGAGGGATATGCTAATTAGCCCTGATATGCTAATTAGTCACGATCGGTATGCAAATTGATAATCACTCCAACACACAAGATGGCCACCCCCATGTTGTCACAAGATGACCGCCACAAGATGGCCTGCATGGGAGGCCAGTTGGGGGGGACTAGGCCTGCAGGGGAGGGCAGTTAAGGACAATCAGATCAGCAGGGGAGCAGTTAGGCATCTATCAGGCTGGCAGGAGAGTGGTGAGGGGGTGATCAGGCTGGCAGGCAGGTGAGCGTTTGGGAGCCAGCAGTCTCTATGCACCCAGATTGGAGAGGGTGCAGGCTTGGCTGAGGGACACACACACACACACACACACACACACACACACACACTCATGCATGAATTTCATGCACCAGGCCTCTAGTATTCTTTATAATCTTTGGAATCATTGGCATCACTGTCATCACAGCACCTTCACCAGTGCCAAGCTGTACCTCAACTACTGCAAATTCATCTTCCTTCCTCTCTTTGCTTCAGCCAGTTCAAAATCCTCTCTGAGTAATCTTTCTCTCCCATCACTCCCGTCTTACTCTCCTTCAAAACCTTCCCCTGTTTACCATATTAAGCAACCTCACATCTTTCCAAAAGATTCACTTTCTCCTCTCAGGCTTTTTCCTTGACCATCACAACAATCTCAGAAATGCCCAGAGTCAGTGATGACATGACAGAAACGAATCTCTCCCTGCTGTCTGTGGGCTCTGCCTTTCACACATTCCATTTTTCTCAGTGCAAATGCCCTCTATTTGAATTGAGAGTTCCTGAGGAGGACTGGCCTCCCTCATTTAATTTGTTATCAGTACCATCATTGCTATTTATCCATGAGACACCGTACACATTAACATGACATGTTCTTGCTGTAGAAAGATGACATGGGGGACTGACTTTCCTGGGCTGCCCACTGGGGTTGTTTTCTGTGTTAAAGGAATACGGTGAACAGCCATCACGCATGTTCTTGCCCATAGGCATGCATTTGAGAGACAGGTATTGTGTGGCCCCTCTGTCACCACAGAATAGTGGTTTCCTTTGTCTTCTTTCCACATTCCTTTCTGTACCTTTCAGCTTCGGGTATACCTATTACTAACTAAGTACCCCCTTTTAAGAAAGTAGCTGGCTCCATCTTTGACACCTGAAACTGTAGGTGCTTAAATTCAAAGTTATGTATGGAGCCTGGCAAGTAGCTCAGTTAGTCAGAGCGTCATCAAGTGCACCAAAAGGTTTCAGGTTTGATTCCTGGCCGAGGCATATACCAAAGGCAGCTGATTGAAGTTTCTCTCTCATATTGATCCTTTACTCTCTCTCTCTCTTCCTCTCTCTCTAAAATAGCAATTAAAAAACATATCTTTAGGTGAGGATTGTTTTTTTAAAAGTTATTTATGGAATTGAAGTTTATTTAAATGCATCTTGATTCAGGACACTTCCCTCAAGCTACCCTTTCTTACTGTCCAAATTATAACTGCTATTTACTGCACTGTTACTACCTATCAGGTACTTTACGTATATGCCTTTACAACAATACTGCAAATTGTACAATTCTTATTTGATGGTAGAGAAAATTTGGCATCTGAGAGGTTAAGAAATTTAACCTAGGAAGCAAATTAGCAAATGACAAAGCCCAGATTCATATTTAGGCTGCCTGTGCTACCAAACCACTCTAGAGATCCATCCTCCTGCCCCAACTGGTGTCCCATACTCCAAAAACACTTTCCCCTCCTCTCTAATTAAAATGTTTTACTCCTTAAGTTTTTGTTTAAAGGATAAACGCAAGACAGTTGCCTAGCTACATTAATTTATGCTAACGTATTGATGACTCTTAGCCTTAGAAGAAGAATTTGTCAGGTCAAATTAATCATTAATTTGTGGGATATGTGAGAAACTGATCTTGGTGGGATGCCTTTCTGTTTTCCCTTTCTTAGCCTACGCCACCAAAAGTACCCCCACCAACACATGCACAGGCTTGTGCACACACACACACACACACACACACACACACAAATACATACCTGGAGAATAAAAGGTTAACGATTTGAAGCTAGCTTTGTGCTGACCCCAGATTTAGCCAATTGAGCTAAGTGGTTCAGTAAGTATTGACAAACTAAGACCTGAGACCTGGCTTATATATGGGATTCAAGGTTCATTTTAATATTAGTCTACTCAAAAAGCAACTGACCTTTCCAATTAGCCAGAGAATATAAGACATTTTATATTCAATACTTCAAGTTTAGCCACTAGAGAGAAATTATTTAAAAAGAGAATTGCTAAGGGACGTGGTAGAGGAGGTACTCATCAATATATAGTCTTTTTCTCTATCAAACTCTCTTTCTCTCAATCGCCCTCTCTCTCTGCTTGCCAGCCCACTACTAAAAAATTTTAATTGTATCTGTTAAGGCTGTATAATAAAATATCTAATCATATCCCTAAATCTATTTGAATAAGAGACTTTTATTTTAAACCATACAAGAAATGCATAATTACAGGTCAACAGTGAAAAATTAAAACAATATAGAAATATAGAGAATAAAAATTAAATTCTTTACCACCTTCATTTGTATTTCATTCCCTTCCACCCCCAAAATCAGTATGCATAGTTTGATGTATAGCTGTCTGGACTTTTTCTATCATTTACATGCAGTTAATTTATACATAGATGTATTTTTTGTGTGACTGAGTTTATACTAAATATAATCTGAAATTTACTCTGTTTGTGTACTAAGGATGTATTTGTTCTTGTCTGTTCTTGGTCAGGTCCTTTAATTCCTCAAGCCTCAGTTTCCTCCTCCTGCTGTAAAAAAAGGAGAGCCTCACATTGGTACTGGTTCCTGAGAGCCAATTGTGTGTGTTTCTTCCCAACAACTTGTTCAGATGTTGAGTTGGCAGCTTGAGGTTGGCCATAGTATTTATACATGGAAATCGGCAAATAAGTCAGGGCCCCCCTAGCCAGCATGCTAACCCTATCCCCTGACCTCCAAGGTCCCTATCCGCTAACCCCTCCCCCTCACTTCTGGTGCCCTACCTCACTATTCAAATTCACAGTTGGTTCTTTCTTCCTTTCTGCTTTGTCTGTTTCCTTCCCTCTCCTGTCCTGGTTTCCCCAGATACTTTCTCCTAAACTTCACCCCTTCCATATGTCCTGGGGTGGAGGAACAGGAAAGCTGGAAACAAAAACCAGTAATTTAAGGTCAGCTACACTTTATTGAATATATTTTACAGCATACTTTAAGAAAAAATTCTATTAATTCAATGGAAGGGTTTATGGAAAAAGGATTTTCATTTCTAATATTATATATAAATAGGAAAGGAGTAATCAGGGTGAGCATTGGTCCTCACGGGCAGCAGATTAAATTGGTGTATGCCATTCTGAGGTTCCATGTCCCATTCTGCAATATAGGTCACTTCCATGTGAGCATCTTGGGTAAGTTTCTCCCCAGAAGTTAAGCATTTACCACCAGAAAACTGCTTAGAATGTAGGTTGTCATGAAGATTCCATTAAATGATATATACTTGTATATATACTGTGCCTGGCACATAGTAGGTATTTGGCAATATGTTAATTCCTTTCCTTGCTTAGATGAGAAAGCTGCAATCCAGAATAGTGTAGTGACTTGCCCAAGGTGGCACAGCTGATTACTGAGAGAGCAGAGATCAGGAGGACCTCATAGGAAGAGGTAGTTCTATGAAGCCAGTGGTTCTCAAAGTGTGGTGCAAGGAGTCCTGAGCAAGCATTCCCTTTTCCAGCTACACTTTTTGTGTGAGGCTGGGTTTTCTTCATATATTTTAACCAACACAACATAGCAGAACAGGGTAAATGCAACTCAGATGTTAAAAGCCTTCCATCTTCTTTAAGCCAGGCATTAAAGAGATATGCAAAAATACAAAAGAATGATACACTTCTCACCAATTATTTTTGTTTTGAAAAACAGTTATTTTTATAAGAATATTTTATCTATGCTAACTCACTTGTTAGCATTATTATTTTCAAAGAAATTCAGAAACATATTTTTAAATCTCTGATTTTTCATTTCTAACATGATACACCTATATACATACATATATATATATATATATTTCTCTAAAGCATGACATTAGAGCTATGACCCATGTAAATAAAATTTTTTTAACATTCTTAAAATTTAAGCCTGTGGAGGCATCTTTCTCAGGGCCAGGGCAGAGGGTCTTCAAGCTGTGAGCAGGCAGACCAGACTATGGATCCTCAGGCCCTCTTCCTCTTCCACTCCACTCCTCACCTACTATGCCATACTAAGAAGCTAAATTAAGGTTTCTGTAGGTCCCTTGGTCCTGTTGGAAATTTCTTGAGGGAAAAAATATATATATATATTCATTCTCACAGGAACACACACCAGTGAGAATGGGTTTTGTTAAAGTGCTAAAGTGTCATTCACTTTACGTGCTACAAGAATCTTCTAAGGGTGGTTGGGGATTAAGTTGTGAAAAGAGCATAACCACGTGCTCAATGAGAAGAGGGAGCAGGCGGGTAGGCAGGGGACTCAGGCACAGACATTTCACCACTCCCAATTTTGTTGTGCCCATGCAGTTTGAGTACAGTAGTTTTTTTTTTTTAAAAAATGAATATGTTGGAGTTAGTTTCCTGGGGGATTCATCCGTTAAGGTATTTTAGACCTTTGGCTATAGGCCATAAAATGCACTTGTCCTGAGTATGATATAACTACCTTCCACTCCACTGATGTATTGACTTGTTTTCATTTAGCTGTCTCTATGTGCTATACATATCCATATCCCAGCCTAAGTTCCCAGAGAGTAAGGGCTGGCTTAGAGAAATTCTTTGAGCAATAGAAGAGCCCAAATAGAAGAGCAAAAAACTTCATATTTATCCTAGACCTAAAATGTAACATTAAGGCATTTAAATATTAAGCTTATCTGATCTTCAGCACATTTAACAAATTAGGAAATCTGAGCCGCAGATAGGTTATAAATGTAGTGTGGAATGTTATTTTATTTTTAATTATTGTTATTTTTTAAATCTTCACCTGAGAATATTTTTCCATTGATTTTTAGAGAGCACAAGAGAGAGGGAAAGACAGAAACATGGACGTGAGAGAAGCACATTGATTGGTTGCCTCCTGCATGTGCCCTGACCAGGGTCCAGGCCAGGGAGAAGCCTGCAACCAAGGTCCATGCCTTTGAACCCAAGACCTTTCAGTCTGCAGGTCGATGCTCTACCCACTGAGCCAAACTGGCTAGGGCTCGAGTGTTATTTTAAAATATATTTCCTGTTGCTTTCTCCATCTTGGTAAGTTGGTGGTTTACTGTTGGTTGGTTGGTCTCCTTGAAGTTCTAATATCATTAAAACCAAGCACTGAGACTGAGGCTGACTAGATGAAAGAAGGGAAGAGAAACATGAGTAAGAGAAGGAGAAGGAAGTAAAAGGAGAGGGGGAGAATGGTCATAAAAACTCCCAAAATAGATATTTTGAAACTGAAAGATGCTGAGTAGTGTTGAATGTACAACTTTAATTTATTTTTCCTACTTCTGAGTGGGAATGGAAGCTAGAAACTAACTTATAAGTATTTTTTCAAACTTCTTTGATCACTACCCACAATAAACAATGCATTTGACATTGTGACTAGTAAACACCTGTGCATGTGTGTGTGTGTGTGTGTACACACATATCAGAAACTACTTTCATGAAACATACTAAACCCTTACCAAAGAACTCTACTGTTTTCTATTCTATTTCTTTTTAATTAATGATAGTCCAGACTATAAATTGATTTCATGATCCATGAATGATCACTAATCTTGGAAAACCACAGTTATAGAAAAGTTATTTCTTGCTCAATGGTGCTCTGGGATTTCCCCTGCATTTCTTGTGCTGAATGTGAATGAGTTTCAGGGAGGAGAAGTTCTACCTGCCAGTCAGAGGCACCCTACATACAAGTCCATCTTATAAACTTTCCCAGTTCAGAGGGAATACACACTTCCTCCTCCCACCTGCTTTCAGATACAAAATGTTTCCTCCTAGACAAGTTATGGAACTACAGAGCTGCAGGCAAAATCTGAAGAACTTTAATCAGAGAGAATAAGAGAGAATATTCTTCCCACTGTAAGGGGAACTTCTGTAGATGTACCTTCATTCAGGAGAAAAATATGACATACCAAGTTCAAGGAAGAAAGGAGATTTTTTTTAATATATTTTATTGATTTCTTACAGAGAGGAAGGGAGAGGAATAGAGAGTTAGAAATATCAATGAGAGAGAAACATCGATTAGCTGCCTCCTGCACATCTCCCACTGGGGATGTGCCCACAACCCAGGTGCATGCCCTTGACCAGAATCGAACCCGGGACCTTTCAGTTTTCAGGCCGACGCTCTATCCACTGAGCCAAACCGGTTTCAGCGGAAGATAGGAGATTTTTTTTAAAAAAACCCTAAAACTGTCTTCCCTCTGAGCTACCTGCTCCCACACCCAGCCAACTCCCTCCCCATTAGGATGAGGATGGTGGGGAGCCAGGGGCAAAAAAGGAGGATAATTCTCTCGTTACTGATTTGCTTCTCTACCTCCCCACACTCTGCACATTCACGGCAACATTTCCCCCTCCATGTTTACCTTTCACATTGTTCTCTCTGTCAGTTTTGCTTTGGGGTGGTCTACGATGTTGAAGAAACACAAAAAACTAAAACCCTTCTCTTTCAGTGAGGCCGGCGAGTGGTACTTTTCCTGGGGACAAAGACTGGTTGCCCAGGAATCTGACTTCCCAAGCATGTTCTCTGAGAAAGTTGAAGTCTCTGTCTTCAATACCCAAACTCCTTTCCCTTTATAGTGTTTCTAGGCCTGTGATGGCGAACCTCTTGAGCTCAGCGTGTCAGCATTTTAAAAACCCTAACTTAACTCTGGTGCTGTGTCACATATAGAAATTTTTTGATATTTGCAACCATAGTAAAACAAAGACTTATATTTTTGATATTTATTTTATATATTTAAATGCCATTTAACAAAGAAAAATCAACCAAAAAAATGAGTTTGCGTGTCACCTCTGACACGTGTGTCATAGGTTCGCCATCACTGTTCTAGGCTGTGGTGATTCCTCCAGGAAGGCCTAGAGTGAATCCGGTCTGAAATTCCCATATTTCCTGTTGCCTGTCTATTCCACTACCTCTCTCTTGATTCTTGTTATTCCTCCTGCTGGAACAGGGAAAAGGGTTGACTGGACGAAGCTGTCAATTCCTGACCTCCCAGGCCCTCTATTATTTTCTCACTCAGGTTTTGAGTTCCAATCCCTCTGTTCTTGCAGTTTTTGGAACAAAACAACCTCTTTCCTGTATCAGAGCCTTTGCTATTCCTCTTCCTGCAAAGCTCTTCCTTTGGTTTGTTACATAGTTCCTTCTTTTCCTTTGGGGCACAGCTTAAATATCACATCCTCGGGGAAATTTTCCTCAATCATATCCTCTAAATAGGTCTCTTTTGTTGTTCCCTATCTTGGCCTTTGGTTTCTTTCATGATACCAATCACAATTTGTTAATCGTTTACTTAATTGTCTTTGTTTCTGCCTCCTCCACTATAATGAAAGCATCCAAAAGGCATAATCAATCCTTTGAAGTAGACAGTGTTGCCCTCTCCTACACATTAAGAAATCTTATTTGCCTTGCGATTGAGATACTGTTGGCAACCTTCAACAAAGTGAGCTCTTTGCCAGGCTCTTCTTTCTCCCCCACTAAAATTCAATCATTTATTCATCCACTCATCCAGTCAACAGATATTTATTGAGCACCTACTTGGTTATTTTGTTCCAGACACTGTGCTACACTGATGAACAAGGTAGTTCTTGTTCATTTCATTTCACGTTGCAGTCAGCCAGAATGATGGTTCTTAAATGCATTTCTCTGCTAAAAATCTTAATCAGTTTCCAAATGCCTTCTGGATGAAATCTGAGCTCTTCCGTGTGGAGAGCAGTGCAGGCCTTCTGTGACCCAGCCCTTCTGCCTCACCAACCACATCTTTTGGACTCCTCTCCAGCCTTAGGCTCTGCCGGGTAAGCAATAGCAAAGGTCCCTTGGGCTCTCTGGCTCTCTCTCTCTCTCTCTCTCTCTCTCTCTCTCTCTCTCTCTCTCACACACACACACACACACACACACACACTCACACACACACCTATATACATGGCCTGGGAAGTTCACTTACGACAATGGCCTCTGGGTTGCTCATAGAAAATCTCAGCAGGCATATTTTTCTGCTGTTTGGTCAGGCAGCCTTTTGATCTTACCTGCTGGGCTGTGGGCTTTTTCTAATTGAGATCTCAGTCCCAGCGCAGTAGGTCAAGGGTTGAGCTGGCCCTATAACTTAAGGGCAGGCCTCCATAAAGGAACCCCACTTTGCCAGGTCATATTGTGACTGGTGGTGTCACCAATGGCATGAACTTTGCTCATTCCAAAGATGCTAAATATCTACCGAGAGCTAAAGAAGAGGATGTCAGAAGCTACAAACCTAAGAGCTTTGTATCATGAAGCTTTTCCTCTGGATGAGGCAGTACTCGAACCTATGCCTTAGTAGAAGGACCTGGGAGAAGGGAATTTAAGTCATTGCAATTGTAAATATTTATTTACTTTCAATTCCACACCTTTTCTGGGTTGCTGCTGTAGATCTTTATAAAACTTTTCCCTTTTCATTTTTCATTTTCATGGGTCTCTCCATTTTTCCCCTTGGAGGAATATCATGAACAAAGAACTAAAAGGGAAGGAATTTCTTCAGCTTTTTCTGGAAACTTGTAGTGGCTTGTTTTCTAAATGCTTTATGCTTCAGTTTCTTCATCTATAAAATGGAGAATTAGCAAAATTAATGAACCTTTGTCTTTCATAAAATGTCTTATAGGGTAGGTGCTGTGCAAGTAATATGCTACAGAATGATAGCATTTTGTTAGTGTTTATAAACATAATTTGAATTTTCCATTAATTGGAATTAATCCTGTTTATAAGGAAAGACCTTTCCAATTAAATCACTGGTGTGTGAATTTGGGTGGCTGAAGCCTTCATTTTGCTTTGCTTCTTAAAATGGGTTCCTACTTTTTTTTAGGTAAAGTCTTAATTTGCATCTTCTTTTGACCAGTTTCAGTAAGAAGTTCCACCTCTTATGTTGTCTTTCTCTCTTTATTTGTTTTAGAACATTTTCTTTTATATTATGCCTTTTCTCATTGTTGAAAATCACTTTAGAGCTGAAGGTTAATAGCAATGTTTATTCAAGGTAATACTACTGTGTGCTTTAAAATTTTTAAATAAAAAAAAATAACCTTTCATTAAACCACTATTTTAGTAAATAATATTTTATTTTTATCCTAGATTCATCATGTTTCTTCTTTTAAAAAAAATTTTGTTTTTTTATGATGTTCCTTCTTTTTAATAATTAAAGTTGTTTTGAACACTATTAGCCCCAATGGTTGTGAAATACAAAGCTATTTATACTTTCAGTTTTGTCATTGTAAGTGTCCACCTGCTTCTAACGTGGACCTGTGTTTTTATGCTATTCCCCCCACCTACAAACCTTTTAACCTTTGTATAATCTTTTCTTTTCTTGAAAAGTAAAAGATTTTCAACATTTCTAGATATGCCTTACATCTAAAACTCAGTTACTTTCAGTTGGTCACTGAAGGCAAAAGGTGTTTAGCTTTATTTTCCCCAGAGAGAGCAGAAGAGTTCTAGCACCGACACCTCCTGTGCCTCAAGGGATTCCAATATCCCAGCTCCGCTAGCTGCCTCCCCGCTGCGCTGACTAGCCGTGGGAGGACAACCAGTACCGATTCTGAAACTGCCTCAGCGCAAAGTCCGGAGTGGTAATGATCAAAGCTCTTGAAAAAAGTATTAAGATTAAGTTGAAAATTGGGATATTTTGCACAATAATTTTCAGCGTTCTAAGGAGAAAAAGGAATGGTGGAATAAATACTGTTATGATGGCCCCCTCACAAAGCTTTCTGTAGAATACTTATAGTCACCCTCAAGTCACCTATGGGCCCTGGTGGTGTGAGATAGAATCCACTCAAACCAAAAACATGAGCCAGTCATGTAACATTTACTAAAGTTTTTGAAAGGAAGGTTTTACACTGCATCCTGCTTGGGCTCTCTGCCCAAGTCTCTGGGGCATGAGACTCACACTGCAGGAGGCCTTCTCTTCTTTTGTGCCTCCCCCACTTCCCCCGCCAACCATTGTGATGTAATGCTCAGCCCTCCAAGCCCACCTTTACTCCCCCAATCTCCTACTACTATTGTTTTATGCATAAGCCACTTCACCAGACTTCTTCGGTTTCTCCAAACTTGTAGGTGCTCCACACAAAATAACACTTCAGAGTAACCATGAGTTCATGGTTGTATGACAGGCTGTGATGGGTTCCTATCTTATATATGTAACCAAATGAGCCAGCTAATCCTGGCTGAACCCTGTCTCCAAGGAAGGAGGGCAGAGCCACGTGAACTGTAGATAACTTCAGGGTATTGGTACCGCCACATTATAGGCTCTTATGAGTCTAAATTGTTAGGAATTCCATAGAAAGGCTCACACCCAACCGGCATGGCTCAATGGGTGAGCATTTAGCCTATGAACTAGGAGGTCACAGTTTCATTACCAATCAAAGCACATGCCTGGGCTTGATCCCCAGTGTGGGATATGCTGGAGGCAGCCAATCAATGATTCTTTCTCATCACTGATGTTTCTATCTCTTTCTCCCTCTCCCTTCCGCTTAGAAACAAATAAAAACATATAGTTAAAGTAATAATAAATATAGAGAGACTCAGGAAGATATATCTCTTTAAAAATATGCGTAATAACCACATGTTGATATCCCCCTTGTGTTCTTTGATCTTCACAAATAACAAAACCTTTTACACAGAAGCAATATCAAAGTGAACCTACTGAAGACGCAATAGGATGGATGGAGGAAAAAGTTTCTATCACACGCCACAGAAAATCAATTTAATAAAGCCCCCATCATACATTTTCCCCCAAAGTCCCTTTATAGGTGAGCTATGAGAGGAATTGTCTTTTCTTTGACCTCTTCGTCCAGGAAGACCTTGGCCTTGCACCTGCCTATTCTCTCTCCTCTACTAGGCAGAATCTTTTTCAGCTGCACAAAGCCTGGACCCCAGTGGGAGCTTCTGCCCCATTGCAGGCTTATCAGAGTATTTATAGCAAAGCAAGCCTCTTCCTACAATTCTCACACCAGCTGGCAAAAAGACAGTGTTTTCTCCAATTGTTGTGCATCCTTTATTGTTTGAAAGGTAATATTGTATTAGTTGAATTTAATTACGTATATTGATCCAGCTTCATCTTTTCAACACATAATTACTAAGGGTCTTTTATCTGCCAGGCAATGGGCTAGAGAAGCTGGGGCTACAGTGTGAGCAAGACCTAGTACCTGCCCTCAATGAGCTTACTATTTAATAGGGAAGAACTAGAAAACACTCAGATCAACTCGGAGTGCTAAGTGTATATTGCGGAAATATATTTGTTGTGATGAGAACAGTTTCAAAAATTACCCTACCCCTTCTTGAGGGAGACAGGCCTAGGAAGGCTTTCCAGAGAAAGTGACAATAGCAGCAGCCAGCCAGGTGAGCAGTGTTGGGGGAAGGGAAGGGTGGAGGCAGCATTCCAGTAAGGAAACAAGGGGTCCTAGACCCAGAGGGAAGAAGGAACACAGCTGCACCAGGCTGCGAATACAAAGGGAGGGGTTAGGGGTGGGGGCAGGAAAGAGTGCAAAAAGATGAGCCTGGAGAAGAAAGCATAGTAAATGGCCTGCAAGGCCACGTTGAAGAGTCTGGGTTGCTTTTATGTAGTTGTTTTTTTTGTTATTTTGTTTATTTGCCTGAAGTTAGTGGAAGAGATTTTGAGCAGAAAAGAAAATTCATTAGATGAAATAAAAGCCAACCCAAACCAAAACAAGGTATATGTGTGATACCTGCTATGTTTGAATAGTGTGCAAAGTGCTGTGAGGGGCTGGGGAATTCCTGAAGCTGAGATGGGCTTAGGAAGGTCTTCTAGAGCAGGTGGTCTGGGCAGTAAAGGGAGCACTTAGGCAGAGCAAATGCCCTGGTTTTATTCTGATGCATATCCTTTAATTCTTGAGAACTTTAAAGACAGGATTACTCAAGCATCTTCTAAAGCCACAGTCCCATTAATTATGTATCTGAAGCTCCTGATGGCTTTCTTTCTTGTCATGAATATTTTGGAGCTCCAATGATAACTTCTTTGAATAAATTATCCAAAATTTTCAACTTTGAGAAAAACCATCAACTACAAATAATAATAGGAGCATTAATCTAATGTTGGTGTTATTTCCTGAGTGATCTACAAAGTCCAAAAATTTTACAAAAATGTTGAAGAATGAGGTTTGCATGATCATTAAATTATTTTCAAGAGAATAACTTCTCTCCTCTGTTGAGAGCAATATAATAAAAAAATGAATCTAGTAAGAAAAATGAATGTCAAATTTTAATTTGTAGACAAAGAACTATTAAAGTAGTAATGAAATAATGTTAAACACTTACTATATAACTCAATTGTTGATTCAATAATTTAATTTTCACGTTAACCTTCGTAGCCTTCCTTTTGGTCAGACCACCATCATCTTTACTGAAGGCTGTAGGGTATGGCCTTACATTTTTTATTTCTCCTAGATTTTTTTCATTCTCACCAATTTGTGAGCCATGATTGATTAAGAGGACTGAAGACTTCTCCCAACATGGTTTTCAGTTGTTGGAAAGATAGTTTTCTCTACAGCAAGCAGAATAGTGTAATGGTGAAGAGCATCTCTGGCTTCGAATGCTAAGATCATTTCCTAGCTGGATGTGCTTAGAGAAACTAAACTTTCCACAGCGTCGACATCTGCAGGTACCTGTCAAGCATTTGATAAGGAGTAGTTTTATTTATAGTGAAATCTGCTTTCTCTAATGCTACCACAGATTATACTGTTGCAATAGATTTCTCGGTACTGGCATGGTTTGTTCACAAGTACTTCCTCTTCCTTACATGGCACCATATGTACACCCTTCCTGAATAGGCGTTGGACTAGAAGGTTGGCAAGTGATTCTAGTGGTGATGGTTAGGGGCAGGGTTCCCTGGCTCAAGCTGCCATCTATAAAATATGTCTGTCAGAATCAAATGCCCCGTTGGCTCTGTTTCATACTCAGTACAAGGTGGTTTTTTAGTAATGTGTCATTTTATAGAAGCCTGGAGTCCTTGGTCAGCTCACTCTCCTGTTTTGAGGGCTGACTGTTGGCTTAAACCTGTGCCATGGACTCAAAGGTTATATTTGCCTTCACAGAACAGGAAACAGGTTGTTTCTCTGGCGCTATGCCAAGGATCTGAATGTTATATACACTTGAACTCAGAGAAATGACGAGTGCATCCTTTGTTTGTTGGTTTATTGATTGATTAATTTTTAGAACCCAAGGCTTCTCTCAGGATCAGCCAGGACTCCTTCCCTGGACATCTTTTTACAATAGTGAGGTTTGCATTATTATGGTATTTATTATAAGGGGATCTAAACTGTAATATAATGCAATTACAATCATAAATATAATTATGACTGTGTAAGTGCTGAGGGAATACTGTAGAGGAGGTTAATTAGAGACAGGTGGTTCTAGTACTCCTCCAAGGGTTTCTGATTGATTCAGGGGGAGATCTTGGTTCCCTTTAGACTTCTCTATGTTCCCAAGGGACTCTCTTCCACTGAGAGCATAGGATGGGGAAGGTAAGGGTCTTTGCATCTGCATCCAAATCAGAAGGGTATTTTGGCTCCAGCTTTTAAGTCTCACTTTGTTTTTCCTTAAATAACTAGTGTTACTAGAAGATTTTTTATTATCCATTCAAGAACTAATCTTTGATACCTCTGATGATGGAAATTTCCCCAATTTTGAAAAATAGCCTTTTAAAAATGAAATGATATGCAAGAAACTAGGGTCACCCCCCCCCCAACTCTTTTGAGGAGAGGCATGTGTAATAATGGACCCCATAAGTTATGAAACATGAATGGATCCTGACATAGCCCTCATGGGGCACCATGGTCACTCTCATCTGGTTGGTCATGCATGTGGTCTTACTTTAGAGAAGGGATGTAACCACTCCATATCCTTTTGTTTTCCCATACAACCTACTCATTTCACAGCCTTGCATATTTGGCAAGAGACCCTCCTAACACTGAGGAATAAGTGAACTGCTAGGTATAAGGTTTATTTTGCAAGAAATTATTTTGGATGGATGTAAACCTTTTGACCATCACTGACACTAAAGCTAATTTAACAATTAACTCAGGAGCTATAGCTAGCCTTAGGCTTTTCTAGGTACCCTTAGTACTCTAAGCTTCAGGATGTTTTTGCACATCAAGCAGCAATTATAACTTCCTGCATAAACTTATCTAGACTGTCCTTGGTCTTAAGGTTATGTTGATGTATAAATATGTATTTAATCACCATCGGTAAGAAGCTGAAACAAAACTAGTCAAAGCCCAAGTGAAACCAGAAAGGAGAATTCTGTGGAGCTCTAACTCCAAAGGAAATACAATCAAGTGAACCATGCTGACCATCAGCTGTCAGGAATACTGAGTCCCAACTTCACCTTGGTGATGACTTACTCTACAATCCCAGATATTCCACTTAAACCCTCTGCTCCTCAGTTTCCCCGCATGTACACAAAGACCTTACAGAAGACTTTATAAAAATGACCTATTTTCAAGTATTTGAATGGGACATCATCGTACAGGAACAAAGACAATAAACTGTTTTAAAAAAGCAAACTTCTGGCCTGGGTTGATCTTTACATCAGTACCACATTACTGGTCTGTTGCCATATATGATTAGAAATCAGCAGTCAGGCAAAAGTGAAGTTCCAAGAGTCTGCATTATTAAAGTGCCAGCAAGTAAAAGGTAGCTTGTCATGTTTCTAAAACACTGGTAAGATGGGAATAGGCTGAAACAGGCAGCTAAGAAAATCGTAGGCAGCATGTAACAGAGCCCCGGGGTTAAAAAAGAGAAGGTAAGGGTGAAGTGGAACCTATGGCTTAACAAAGTAGTTAATTGTCATCACATGATTCAAATATGTTCATTTCTTAAACATTCACCCCAGACTGAGGTGGACAAGGAGTCTCTTTTTAGCTACAACTGACTATTAACAATACACAGGCAAAACAAAGGAAAAGGATGACTGGGGAAAAAAGGACTGTGATTATTTGCATTATCAAAAGTGATCAACAATAGATTCTTTAAAGGCTGGGAGCACAACATTTCACCATTATCTTCCAGCCACAGCTAGCAACAGAAACTCCCTATAGAAGGAGGCTAATAGCTGCTTGCTGTAGTCGGCCCCTTCAGGACAGACAGCCGACAGGGCATTTCACCCTGAAGCTGTATGTGTGATTAAACAAAACCTTCACTTGGTCATTTTTTAGGTGTTTTAATAATGCCCATGTAAAATAAGAGTAAAATTACAGGTGCCAGTTCCCAGTGTAGAATGCTGATAAACAACTTACCACTTTGCAGTGGCTGGTCACATCTGGAGCCTTTTGGGATGCAAAAGTACTGGAAGGATTATTGCAAAAACTCAAAGACACTTTTGCTGCCATTATTTTGTTTTTAACCTAAATTAGTAAGGATTTTTTTTAGGAGCTGGAGAGAGAGCCCTTTTTTAGAGACTTGTAATGCTTATATCATAAATTTATTTAGTTACACTAATCAAACAGCAAAATGAAAAAGGGGGCTAAGTTTAAAGTAGTTGCTTGAAAACTTTTCTAAATTGACCTCAAATAGACAGAGGCTGGCGTAAAACTATGGATCAGTGGATTATTGTCTATTAATTTTGGTATGCTATCAAATTTCCCAATTTAAGTAACTTGCTTAAACTTGATTTGTCATTGTTGATACCTCTCCTTACAGTGTTGAATTAGCATGTAATGTGCACAGTATAAGAATACTAATATAAACAGAACTGCATTGTTCATATTCTTTATGGAGTTATATTTTTCCATAATCACAAACAAACATTAACATAAGGATACAATATAGTAGAGTGTGATTGATATTTTGCTCATTTTTAATAAAGCTCATCTTTTAGAATATAAATATTTCTCTATATTTTATATCTACTTTAAAGTTATTGGCACCAGGGTTAGATATACGTAGGTGGATGAAGAAAGTCTGGGTCTTAGCCTTTACAAAAGTATTTCTTGATTCTTACACATTTTCCATCAGGTTGCTTGAGGAATAATTATTCTTGTATATAGCTAGTAGTACATGATCCTCCTGCTCCCTCTTCTTTTTATATCCCTACGGTGAAAACATGCAATCCAAATCTTAGGCTTCAGACTGGTCATAGCCACTGAAGTCTGGCTTCCATGAGATTATTTGCTAGATCCGTCACCAAGGAAATCAGACATTTTAATGAGCACACATGCTTTTCTATAGCGTTCCATGGACTGACAAGACTGGAGATGCCTGAAATGATTTGGTTAGACTCATCACAGTCCTCCAGAAATCATTTCCTGTGATATCATGTAGTACATTTCTCATAGGGCTTCCGTGTCAAAAACAGTTCTCTTTTAAGCTAAATAACAACTTATGAAGCTGAATAGATTTTATTACTGAACATAGAAGCAGTGAACCTGTTTGCTCTATGAAGCATTCTAGCTTTATTCATGTAAATGAGCAGATATACTTAACAAGTCAGTCTTGAATTTATGGGATAAAAAAATCAGCGGTACCCTATCTGTATATGTAGACACAAGCACACTGGCTTGGATATGTACTAGCATCAGATGTTACTGCACTAAAAAGATAATTTTTTGACCGAAATATGTGTATATAAATTAAATGGGGCCTGTGTGGTGCTCTCTTCAATTTCAGTCCCTTCTGCCTAAAGTCTTATTTTAAGTCCTACATATTTCCTCTTTCTGACAATAATGTAAGAAGCTTTCTAGCTGACTAGGTCAAGAAGTCAGAAACAGCATTTTTCTTTCTTTTCCTAGTTTGCTTATTAATTTGGAGTGATATTATGTGGTTTGTTATTATAAAGGAAGAAAATAGGATTCACATGGTGAGTAAGGGGAAGGAGGTGATGAACATTTGCTGAGTACCTGATATATGCCAAGCTCTTTCCATAAATTATCTCATTTATTCTTCACAACAAATTAAAAGGGAAATATTATTCTCAATGTATAGATGAGAAAACTGAGGCCAAGAGAGGTTAAATAACTTGACCAAATCCACAGAGCTCATATTTAGAGAAGCCAGAATTTCCATCTGGGTCTACCTCTAAAATTTATGTTATTTCCATTATACTGTGCTGCCTTTTATGGATTCTGAAGCTTCATATAGAGAGGATCAGAGTGAGAGAATTCATTTGGAGGGTCACATCTCATATTGCTTGAAGTGGATTTTCAACCTAGTTAGTAAATCTATGTGTGACAAATTGGGCTTCTTCTTGAATCTTCTATGGTCCAGTCTGCATCTTATAATTGGAAAAGCATATCTGGAAGAGGTTCATCTTGGTAGCTACAAAAAATAGTTTAAAACCTTTGTTTTGGGTACAATAAAATCTACAGTGTACTCGGTAGTGATCTTTTCAATTGTGGTATTCATGTTTTACCCAAAGCTCTATTCATTGCCAGAAAAAGAAAGCCACTCAAGGGGAGTTTATTGTGCTGTTAAAAGGGGCCAACTTCTGGACATCCTAGGAAAAAAATAATCAGTGTACACAGTGGACTGGATTAAGAACTAGACCTAGAACCAGGGTACTTCCTCTTCTCCCCTGTCCCTTCATGATTTACTGTGCTTGCTTCTCTCTGCACATTTACTCCATTCTCCAGCATTCTCTCTCTACTTATCAGCATGCTCACAGTTGAAAAGGGCCATCATAGATCCCAAGTTCTCATGATCACCAGGTTGCAACTTGAGGACACTATTGAATCTCTTTGATTTCAAGAGAAGATCTGATTCCTCATTGCCATTGGGTGTTCTTGGTCAGGTGTCCACCAGTGTCACCGGGGAGGGAGGCACAAACATGATCAATTACTCTGCCTGTCTGTTTAGTAAGAGTTTACTTACTAAACAGACCAGCAGTTCCTACAGAAAGGGGTTCTGAGTGAAGCAAGCACTCCAAATACATACATCTCCAACAATAAACAAAACACTATGTGAATGTGACTTGACAGTTTGTGGAGTGTTTTCATATAGTTTCCTTTGATCTGGAAATATGTGTCCCCATTTTACACTTAAGGAAACCATGACCAACTGGATGAATGATTTTCTGAAGGTCATTTGGCAAAGTAATGGAGCACCCAGTACTAGAGATCAAAACCTAGGTCTTTCTGCCCTATTAGGCTGCCTCTTTGTCCATGGAAATGGACACAAGTTATGGAAGAAAGTTGTTGCAATAGTGGTCTTACATATACAGTTTAATTCACAATTAGCATTCATGAATGAATTTGCCAATTTGAAACCATAGTGGGTTTTGGCTTCCCTTCATGGTACCACAATTCTGTGTTGTACTTGACGATTAGTACTGCACTCCATTGGAAGCTTGTCAATGCATTCTCTTATGCTGGTATAGCACGAATTTGTAGAAATTATAGATACCATGAAAAGAGTAAGGTGAATGGATTGTTTGGGGGCTGTCAAGTAATTGTAGTTCAATTTTGTACAGGTAATAAAATATGCCTTTAAAATGTTATGTGACAGTTTGGGGGAACTGGAACATTTTCTTGAAGCACAGGCCCTATGAAAGTGAGGATGTCTTGAAGGAATGTTTTAAAAATGCATGGGAAATGAATCCTTAGTCAGGTCTACAACCAGGCACACTTGTGCCAGTTTTTTGTTTTTTTTTTTAATGACTCCTTATCCTTAAACCAAAATTGAAAAAAATAAGTGAATGAAAACTCCACTGAAGTTATCTTCTTTGTCCAGAGATAATGCAATTTCCCTGAGCTAGATTCTGTTAATTTTTCCAAAATTTAAAGAAATGATAACATTTTAAGGACGAAAGGAATTTATTTCTGCCCTCAAGAAAAGAACAGTGTAGTAGAATGGACAAATTGAAATGCATCAAAATATAAAACATTTCTTTATTTCATTCCTAATGGACACATCTACTGGCAATGACCACCATGGCAAGAAATGGATGGCAATTTTTCATGCAAGAGCATTACAAATAAATTCCTGTAGTGCTTTAAATGCCTGGAAAAGTCTCTATAAATGGACCTTAAATGGTTACACAGCTAACATTCAGAAATCAAAGAATTCAGCAAAATAGAAACTGTTTAAATATTAAACATCAAATTTTCCTTCTTTCAAAGGACTAATAACTTAGCAATAAAAATTGTCTTTGAATCTTGCCATCACTAGATCTGTCGGGCAGTGGATTTAAAAAACAAAACAAACTGCAAGCAGTTCCTATTTAAGCAAAATTAACAGCTGAGCAAAGGAGAGTGAATTAGTAGCCTGCCTCAAACTCACCTTGACCAGACAGCAAAGTCTACCTCCTTTGCAGCACAAGCTCCTCCTCTCCGGAGCTGCCTGCAGAGAGCAGAAGTGCCCAGGATCGATGCTGTCAGGGAAATGCGTCCACACCGAGCAAGGCACTCATCAAGTTCTCTGCAGCTGCTGACCTAGCCCTCAACACTGAGAGAAGAAACGCGTAGCCATGAAAGAGAAGCCGATGGTGGACAAGGAATTAGAGAAAAGGAAAGCAATAAAGGAGGAATCCCGAGGCTTGAAAACAATGGGGCACCCCAAAATAAAGATCCCTTAACCCAGAGCGATGAGGAAATATTTCATTAAGAGGTTCTCAAGAGACTCACCCACGTGGAAAAAGAAGCAAAGGGTGAGGTGACTTGAGACAGCCGCACCTGAGGAAGAACCAGACCAGAGGATCAGTTCCCCAACGGTGGTCCTGTTATTGAACCAGAGGGAAGGTAGGAACCAGTCAAAAGTAGCAGAGGAGTCATAACCTGGGAGGAGTGGAGAGTGGAGGAACATCAACATATTTTTTCTATACTTGAGCCCCTCTGAGAAATATTGATTCTCTTTGGTTCTCAAGAGAACACTCATAGAGAAAAAATTAAGATATCATTGAATCTTGAAGCTGACAATAACCTAAGCCTTTCTAGTTCAACCACATTATAGACCCCCGCAAAAAAAAAAAAAAAAAAAAAAAAAAAAAAAAAAAAAAGAGCTTCAAGAAGACCCAAGAACTCCCTTAATTCACATACACATCAGAGCAGAGAACTAGAGAAAACCAAAGTCAAGTTCTGAGATCTCAGGGCAGTGCTTTGGGGGTTCCAGTAAATTTTCTACACTTCTGAAACCCTTTTAGCTATGGGCTTTTGGCAGAACCCTTCATTTCAATAAGTAGGTTAAAAATGAAACACTATGGGATAGTTAATAGTAAAACGTTTTCAAATAAATAATTGTTTCTATAGGAAATATGACTCCTATGAATTAACCAACGAAGTACATTTTGGTTTTGCGAATGATGAGGCAGTTATGTCCCTGTTGGATGTCAGAGATCCTTTTCAAAATATTGTCACCAAGTGGGTTGCAGCATAGATTGGCATTTGAACTAGTAAATTTCTATAGTGAAAACAAGGATTCCAGAGAATCTGCGTAGCAATGTAGTCAGTACCATTGCTTCCAAAGTATTTACTTTATTTCCCTCATTCATGGGATTAATGCATATAAAAACTGTAAGAGTTGTAAGGAATCAGGAGAGCAGTGGTTTAGTTGGAGTATTTTGCGTACCAAAACCTCTGCTCCTAAGGTCTTTAGACACGTGTCTCAAGTTTTCACCACTAAAAGAATGAGTGGATCATTGTAGAAGCAACCACCTTTTTTTTTTTTGACACATCAAAGGTCACATTTAATTATTAATTATTAATAAGGAAACCGCTCAGATGTTACAATGGATTTAAAGGAGAATGCACAATATCACACATATGTATATTATCACAAATAAGGTATATGGAAATGAATTTTGAAATAGGTGCAAAAATGGGAAAAATGTGCTAATATCCACAGGCAAATAATTGATTGCATTCAAACGCAATTTGGGCTTTTATCGTCAAGAATTACATTTTTATCAATTTCCTACAAGTAACAGAATTCTGAAGTAGCTCAAAGACAATGGAAGTTCTCATAGAATCAGAAAGCCTAGGATATACTGGACATAAATGACTTGTTTTCATTGAAGACAAACTTTTGGTCCATTAAAACTCACGATTTTTCCTACAATTCACATTTTATAGAGTAAAGAAATTCAGTATAGAGAAGTAATAGCCTAACCTGGATCCCTTGGTGATAGGGTGTGAATGGAACCAAAATCTGTCTGACTCCAGCACACTGCTCTTAACTTTATGAGCATAGTCCTCAACTAGGAGTAATTGTGTGTCTCAGGAGATGTGCTGGCAACCCCTGGAGACATGTTTGGTGGTCACACTTTGGGGGTGATCCTGGCTTCTAATGAGTAGAAGCTAGGGATGCTGCTGAACATTATATAATGCACAGGAAAGCCCTCCACAACAACAAAAAACAACTCTTTTTGAAAAGTATCTGCTTTAAAATGTGGTATTTCCTTTGGACCTATGTAGGTTATAAATTAAACAATTAGGAACCTACATGCCAAGGCCACTATAAAAAGCAAAAGGCATACTTTTCAGAGGATCATCTGCTTAAGAATCTTCCATTAGCATGTAAATCATTAAAGACTTGAAAGGGCTAAGAGCAACTGGTAAGAGTCAATTAGAACTTGTGGTAATTTATACACAGTACAAACATTGGCTAATAGGATCACAGTAGTATTTATTCAACTTTCCCACAGGCACCACTTAGGGGATAGGGGTCATGCCAGGGAAAGTATTTAATTGGCAACATTATTATGAAACTTACCTGAATTTGGAAATAAAGGTAAATGAGAAATATATATGTGGTGTCCAAAAAATGTATCCGCACACTTTAAATAATTATAAAGGCAGTGTTTATTAAAATACATTTCATTTTCAAAATTGAGCTATCAGCTGTTAAAGTGTGTATACATTTTTTGGGACACCCTGTATTTATTTCAATATTAGATGCAAAGTAAGTCTGGCAAATACTTAAATATTCTTTTAATATCTGTGCACTAGATGCAATGCTAGGTGCAAGGGAAATACAAAGATAGAATTTATGAGCTAGTGGGGAAAATGAACATGCACCTAAAAGATTACCATGAAGCATGATCATTCCAGGATTCTAAGGGAAAGCAAGCTTAACATTGCAAAGAGGCACAAGGAAGGCAACTCGGAGAACTCAGGCTGATCCTGGGAGAATGGAACAGGGGTGGGCAAGCTTTTTGACTCGAGGGCCACAATGGGTTCTTAAACTGGACTCAGAAGGAGCTGTGGCTGTGTTTCCCGAAATTGCCATGTTCACACTGCTGCTGGTGAAGGAGCGGAGGGGAGAGCAAGAGAACCCTCCGCTCTTTCGGCTCCGCGGGCCAGATAGAACAGCCGAACGGGCCGGATCCAGCCCGCGGGCCGTAGTTTGCCCACTGCTGGACTAGGAGAACAGGAGTAGAGGGACAGAGAATTCTGGGCAGGTGGAATTGCACTGTTCAGAGGCATGAACATGAGAGAGATGCGTGTACTAGAGTATAAGTGAAAGGGTGGGAAAGGCAAGAATATTCATGGAAGATGACAATGGACAGAGAGCTAGGGGTCTGACCAGAAGGAGCCTCCTATTTGGATTGTTTCCAGATTATTTTGGGGGGAGGAGGGGTTATAATAAATAAAATGACTGAATATAGCACAAGTGTTTTGTGAACATAGGTGTTTTAATTTCTTGTGGATAAACAAAGAGTGATTGCTGGATCATAGAGTAGATATGTATATTTAACTTTTAAGAAATATCATGCAGTTTTTCAGAGTGGTTGTACCATTCTATACTCTCATCAGCAATTATGAGAATTCTTGCTACTCCACATCCTTGCTAATATTGAATATTGCCGACGTTTTAAAGTTCAAGTCATTTTAGTGGATTTGTAGAGGTATATCAGTGATTTTAATTGACATTTCCCTGATGATTAATGATGAGGAGCGTATTTTAATGTACTTATTGGCTATTTGTAAGTCTTCCTTTGTGATGTTTCCAAGTCTCTTGCTCATTTTAAAAAGTGTATTATAATTTTATTGCTAAATTATCGATGTGCTTTGAATTTGTCTTTTGTCAAATATATACTATGAATATTTTCTCCTTGTCTGTAGATTGCCTAGTTATTTCTTTTTAAAAAAATATATATTTTTATTGATTTCAGAGAAGAAGGAAGAGGGAGAGACAGAAACAACAATGATGAGAGGGAATCACTGATAGGGCGCCTCCTGCACGCCCCCCACTGGGGATCAAGCTTGCCACCCGGGCATGTGGCCTTGACCAGAATCAAACCCAGGACCTTTCAGTCCATAGGCCAATGCTCTATCCCCTGAGCCAAACCAGCTAGGGCGCCTAGTTATTTCTTAACAATATCATTTGATGGTAGAGATTTTTGACTTTGATAAAGTCTAATTTATCAATATTTCCATTTTATGATTAGAGCTTTCTCTGTCCAATCTAAGAAATTTTTGCCTACCCTCATCATGAACGTTTTCCCCCATATGTTCTTCTGAATGCTTTTTAGTTTTAGCTTTTGTATTTAAGTCTATGGTACATCGCAAATTAATTTTCTGAATATGATGTGAGATAAGAATCATTTCACTTTTTTGCACATATGGGTATCCATTTATCCCAGAACCATTTACTGGACAAAACCATCTTTTTAACCTCATTGAATTTCTTTGGCACTTTGTTGTAAATCTTTTGACCCTATAAATGTGGGTCTATTTCTGGACTTCCCTATTGTGTTCCATTGGTTTATCTATCTTTTTGTTAATACTGCTTCATTTTGATTATCACAGCTTTATAATAACTCTTGAAATCAATTAGATTAAGTCTTCCAACTCTGTTCTTTTTAAAAATTGTTTTGGCTATTCTAGGTCCTTTGTTTTTTCATATATATTTCAGAATCAGCTTATCAATTTCTACAAAAATGATTTTGGGGGTTTTGATTGGGTTTGCATTGAATTTATAGATCATTTGGGGGAGAACTGACATCTTGACAATATTGAGTGTATCAATACATGAACATGTTTATCTTTATTTAGGTCTTTTTCCCCCTAATCTCTCAGCAATACTGTGTATTTTTTCTAGCATAGAAATCTTGTACTTCTTTTATTAAATTATCCCCAAATATTCACAAAATTTTGGGATGTTATTATAAATTCTATTTTTCAGCCTTACTTGTTTTTTTGAAAAATGAAAAATCTTTATTGTTTTATCAGTGTGGAAAATATAAAATTATAGAGAAGAAAGTATCAGTTATAATATTACCATCCAATGATAATTATTAGTACCATATTGGCACATATCCAATAGGCTTATTTACATGCATATCTACATACACATATTTAAAAAATATAAATGATAAGTCTGTTCTTTAAAAACTAAATCTAACAATGCCAGTATTACCCAAAAAGCATTAAAAGGCAACCCTGGACTTACATTGGGTTATATTTTTATGAGTAAAATCCCTATGTACATTCTTTTTTTGGAAATTAGAACACGATTTTCCCAAAGAAACAATCTAATCTAATAAAAGAGAAACATGCAAATTGACCGCACCTCTGCTATGCCCCAAGCCACGCCCACCAGCCAATCAGAGCAACTATATCCAAATTAACCCACTCAAGATGGCTGCCGGCAGCAATGGAGCTAGAGCAAGCAGGAGGCTTGGTTTCCCCAGCGATGGAGGAAGTCAAGCTTCCCACCTGCCCTGGCTGGCTGTGGCCTCAGCTCAAGGCAACAATGTTTCAATTATAGAAGATAAATAAATCCCAGATACCTGCTTCTAGCCAGCCTCCACTGGGAGCTTGGGTGGCTAGGGGCTGTTGCCAGCCTGCAAACAGCCATCAGCCCCTCACCCAGGCTGGCCAGGCACCCCAGCGGGACCCCCACCCTGATCCAGGACACCCTTCAGGGCAAACTAGCCGGCCTCCACCCATGCACCAGGCCTCTATCCTATATAATAAAAGGGTAATAAGCAAATTGACCCTAACAGCAGAACAACTGGGAATGACTGGTCACTATGACACACACTGACCACCAGGGGGCAGACACTCAATGCAGGAGTTGCCCCCTGGTGGTCAGTGCGTTCCCACAGGGGGAGCTCTGCTCAGCCACAAGTCAGGCTGACAGCTGTCAGTACAGCGGTGGTGAGAGCCTCTCCCGCCTCCTCAGCAGCATTAAGGATGTTCGACTGCAGCTGAGGCCTGCTCCCCACTGGCAAGTGGACATCCCCCGAGGGCTCCAGGGCTGCCAGAGGGATGTCTGACTGCCAGCTTAGGCCCAATCCCCCAGGGAATGGGCCTAAGCCAGCAGGTGGTCATCCCCTGAGGGGTCCCAGACTGCGAGAGAGCACAGGCTGGGCTGAGGGACCCCCCCCCCCCGAGTGCACAAATTTTTGTGCACTGGGCCTCTAGCCTATAATAATAAAAGTTAATATGCTAATTAGACTGGAAGACCTTCTGGATGAAGCCAGGGCTGCAAGGGAAGCCCAGGTCCCGTGTGCCAGAGGGAAGCCGGTGCCGGCAGCTGGGGGAAGGAAGGCCTACTCTTGCATGAATTTCGTGCATCGGGCCTCTAGAGTTTAAATAATAGGTTATTAATTCAGGTTAAAAAAAAAAAAACCCACAAAACAAAAATCTGTTACTTAATCCATAGTGGCTTTTAGCTGTTTGTCCTGAGACCATCTCTAAAGCCTTCTAAAGCTTCTATGAGCATGATCCCCATATCTTTATTCCCTATAAATCCGGGTCTCTTAAAACCCTATAAAGAGAGAGGCACAGGATGGAGCTGGTGGGCTAGGCTGGAAAAGCCTTAGCAAGAGCAATACATTGGAGTCATATAGAGAGTTCTTTACCAACACCAACTCTGCGGTTCCTATGTGACTCCTTCAGAAGTCAGATGGACTCTGGCAGTAGGAGAACTAAGTGGTAGCAGCAAATAAACTGTCAGTCATTCCCAAAGTAATTCTATTGAGGCAGAAAATCAGGAAGTCCAGTCTCAGGGTTATCATATTGTGTGAGAAACATGGGCCAGAAACTAAAAGGCAACCTCAAAATAATTTAAATACTTGCCTCTCTTAAATACTGTGCTGTCAATACATAGTCCACACAACCATTTTGTTTAAACCCTTTGTCTTTCCACTGGTTTCATCCTATAGATTTTCTAGAATTTCCTTCTCTGCATCCTGTAAACCGTTTTTCCTAGCCATAGCCCATGCACTGTTTTTCTTCTTCTCCCACCCCCTTTCTCCCAATTCTGCACTCTTGAAGTCCAAAGAAGCATCCTGGCAATGGAAGAACCCTCTCCTGGTAGAAGGGAGCAAGGAAAATTCTGGGAGGGCTTCCAAGTAACAACTTCCATGCCATCTCCCAGTATGAGGTTCCTAAGTCAGGAAGAGCTTATGTAACTGGGAAGACTTCTGCGAGGTCCTGGAGACTAGGGAAAGGAGACGTTCCTAAGAATGGATTTATAGTCTTACTTGTAAAGATAATGGATGCAGAGGAAGTTACTCTAGAAGCAAGTTATTTCCAGGAACTTTTCATCCTATGTCCTTTAAGCCTCCATTATTAAACTATCCAACAAACCAGCTCAGCCCTGTGCTCTGCAGGGCCGAGGTGTGGAGTGGAATTCGCGGGGAGTTGCAGGTCAGCAGGGTCCTGCTTGGGCAGAGCAAAACAGGGGAGCTGCCACAGGGGCTGTCCATGCTGTCTTAATCTTTTGGTCTGATACTTGTTTTTAGTTTCACTTTCTTTTCACTGTGGTCTCTGTATCTGACCTGAACAGCACCATTCTTCTGGTTTGTTAGTTAATTTTAATGATAGCAGCATATAACCATTAAAATGGCTTCTCAGGTCACACTGTATTGCAGAGAGCAGATTGTTAATTAAACGGTAATGTTTTCTGAATATAGAAGTAATTCCTAAAGTTAATAGTTATTAGTTACCTTGAAATTGTAAAAAAAAAAAAATCATCAGAATATAAAATCAGCACATAATTAGTAAGCTGCCCTCCAAGAAGCAGGTCACATCATACTCTGCCCAAAAGAAACAGCTTTGCTGAGGAGGCACTGACATAGTTAAGAGAAATCATGAATCATGAGGGGCCAGGAAAATGGTGCTGCCCAGCTCACATTCAGAGGCAGCATAATTTATGAAGCACTGAGGACAGCGGGAGGTAGGCTGTCAGAAATGCTAAGTTCTCTGTGGAATTATTACATTCCCTTTGAAAGATTCGATGTCATTGAAACGAGGTAATCTGGGGAAGCTTGGAGGTTCTGTGCAATTGGGAAAAGTGCAAAGATACTTGGAAATGAAGCCAAATTTCTTCAGCCCTTTTCCCAATGGAAATCAGGCCTAAGGTCTTATGAAAACAGACTTTCTTTTCAAGCGTCAGGAGGAAATACTGCAAGAAAGATGCCCATGTCACATGGAAACTTCCAGATCTACCAATACCAGACTGATCAGAGCTACGCAGAAATTATAGACTGTGACTTTCTTTATCCCTCAGCACATTCTTTTCAATTATTTAAGATCATATATTGCCTACAGGTTCAAGGGGAAGAGAGAATGTAAACATTAACAATACATGTTGATGACTTGAGCAAACATTATTAGTAATTACATTTATTATTCCTTTTGATAAGTAGTAATTTCTAATATTTATTATTGGGTGCTTACTAAGTGCTGAAGACAGTGTTAAGCGCTTTGCGTGGGTTTTTTTTTATTTAATCCTGCCCTAAATATAGGCACTACCTTCAATTTAGAGATGGGGAAACTGAGGCTTAGGAAGGCGAAGCAACTTTTTCAAGATCATGCAGTTTATCAAAGGTGGAGCTTTTAGTTCAGTCCTTTAGCTTTTATAAAGGCTTCAAGTTTAATCTAATAAAAAGATTAAAATGACTAAATCTACTTGACATTTTGGAATGGAATATGATTCACCTTGAAGAAAAGCACTCCAGATTTTGGCATCGCAGGCTGGCTGCTTCTTCCTGTCAAGTCATTTTTAAACAACTCCTGTCTGGTCCATGATGGCTCTGTGGCACGTACTCTCTGGATATAGATGAAGTCACTGTTAATGCCTCCATGGAATGTTCCCCAACAAGAGAAGAAGTTTACTCAACTTTGGAAAGTGGTGTCTGCAAACTCTTAACTCCAAAACCATCTCATACATTCAGGCACCACCCCCCCCCACCCCCCCTGCCTTCCTGGTCATGTACTCAGCTTGTCCATTAGGATGTGGATCATAAAGAGATTTCTTTGAATGGGTTACATTATTTTCTGTCAAGCAGCCATTTATTTCCTTATAGGTCCATTGTACCCACTATCCATTTCCATGGGGGTAGTCCTATTTCTGCAGTATTTGTAAGAAATTTTACAATGGTTTCTATGGTGACAGAGGATGACAACACTACTTGAAGGCATTTAAATGATAATTCACTAAAACAAGTGTATACAATTTTGTTTACTCCCTGGTCATTGGAAAGGCCTGGGGTAATTTGGTTGGCAGTTTTTTAAGAAACCTTTTACTCCTCACTTCTTTCTATCAGGTAGCTACCTGGACAGAAAATTGATTTCCAGAAACATGAATGGTCACAGAGCAATTTTAGCCACAGTTTTAGCTGAACCTTTGTGGTAAACAATGCCATTTCCTGGATGCGGAGTGATTGGACTTCAAAATGAACCATGGAGCCCACAGGGCAAGCAGGCCTGCTTTCCAGGCTAGGAGTTAAGCTCTTTTCTTCAGAATCAAATATCAAAAGTAAGCCTTTCCCATTTATGTATGATACCAGAACAAATAGAGGTCCCTCACAAGGGGAGCCTTTTTATTTTATTTTTATTGATTTCAGAGAGGAAAGGAGAGATAGAAACATCAATGATGAGGAGGAATCATTGATTGGCTGCCTCCTGCATGCCCTGTACTGGGGATGAGCCCACAACCTGGACATGTGCCGTTGGTGGGAATCAAACCCAGGACCCTTCAGTCCACAGGCCTGAGCCAAACCAGCTAGGGCACAAGGGGAGCCTTTTGATTCAGTTCAACAGGTGGTTATGGGGAGGTAGCATGGCATTGTGGAGAGAGCAGGGTTCAGGTCCGTCTGAAGTTAGATTCAAATCCTGGCCCTGGTTGTGTAGCCCTGAAAGAATTATTCAGATGCTTCAAGGTTCTTTCTTCACCTAGAAATTAAACACAATATTGTCCATTGGCAGGGTGTCTTAAGGATTAAAAGTAATATGTATGTAATCCAGGGCCCCCATTTTCCTATCTTGCAGAAGAAACGAAAGTTAGGAACAATTAGAGGCAAATCATATCCTTTACTTGGGTTACTCAGAGCACAACAAAGGAAATCCTACAGCAGCACCTCTTAGAATAATGTCTCTCCATCTGTCCCCCCGAAGTCCTGCCTTCAGAGGGCTATCCTTTCTTTCTCTCATCCTTTCCTCCCACTTCATTAGTTTTGTTCCTCTGGCTCCCAGTCTCTCAATTTTATATCACAAATTCTGAATCTGGCAAAAGTCTAATTCCCCTCAGAAGGCAGAAAATAGGCTTTCCAGAGCAAAATCCAGAATTCTTCTTAGATCACAGCAGGGGTGTGGCAAGGGCTAGGAACACACTCTCTAAAAAGGTTTGCTCTGTCATATACATATAACACTCATCTCAGCGCCTGGAACCTAGCAGGTGCTCAATTAAAAGGTTCTAGATTAAGGAGCATCTACAACATGCCAGATACTTCTCTCATGAGTGTGAAGGTTACAGCACAGTAATGAGTAAGATAAGATCTCGACTTCAAGAAGTCCTCTGTAGAGCAGTTGTTCTTGAATTCAGGTGTCTGTTTTAAGCAGCTACATCATCAATAAGACAATGAACATGCACTCAGTCATTTCCATCAAATATCCTAAGCATAATAAAACATCTACATGGGATAAATGACAAATTTATATGTAGATCATGTTACAGAGCCCTAATTTTAAAATGGACACATAGGTAATATTTCTTAAAAAACAAAACAAACAAAAAACCAAAACAACCCACCAAAAGCAAGTTATTTAAGATATGCATTTACTAGTTTTATATTTAGTAACAAATGCTGTTAGTGGGTTGTACAATAACTGAAGTGTTATCAATGTATATAAATTGTGTTATTTCTTTTTATCAATTATGTCACTCATTCTTAGATTACAGTGATAAACACATATATTTCATTCATCAATTTCTTGCTTCTTTCCTCTTCTATAACTATGACCCTATTCTAGCCCTAAATGGGTTGTGGACTCTAAAATAAACTACTTATTAACTATATTTTCAGCAAATTACTTAACATCTCTATGTTTCAGTTTTATAATCTGTTAAAGGGGACTAAATATAACCTCATGAGATTGTTTTAAGAATTAAATGAAATAATGTATTTCAGCACCTAACACAGAGTCTGGCACACTGTGCCAACATGTAACAAATGGTCATCATTGCTGTTATTATCGTTATTCTCTACTATTGCTGTCATACCAGTTTGTATTAGGAGCTGGGCTTTATGAGGTACAAATAGGAAATCACTTTATTTTTAAAGTTCGTTGCCTTCAAACATGTTGTTTTATCTCCCTTTCCTATCCCTGGATGATACCTCAGACAGATTCTGTGTACTTTCCTGTTACTTTAGGAGACTAGACAATGGTCTTGTTTTCAGGTTTTAAAAAGTCTAGTCCAATCTAAATCAAAACTTCCATTTCCCATCCAGGCTGTTCTTTTTAATGATTCACTAACTTCTCTTATATTGGATGGGAGCATGATAGAACGGACAGTCAAAGAACCAGTTAGCAAGCTCTGGGTGGATGTGTTTAGCAACTGTCATTAGACTGTGGGCTCCTACTGCCTATTGTCCTCAGCCATGGCACTTTGGCGGAAACCCGAGACAACAGGAAAAGCCCCATCCAGCATCCTGTTACATTTTTATTATGCCTGAACTTTTACAACAGTCTCTTAATTGGTTTTCCTGCCGCCTATCACCCTCTATTTCATCCCAACCCATACCTCACTGTTAGATGAATCTTTCTGAAAAAATACTGAGTCTTGTCATATTTTCCCCTTTAGTCCATCACTGTGGCTTCCACAGGTTGGTGACCATTTCAACAATTCTTTCAAAAATAAAAGAAAAAGCTTAAGTTCCCCAAACTGAATGTAATCCAAGAAGCATAAGCTGTCACAGTAGTAGAGTTTCTGGGAATCCCAAAAGCTCCTGTGACATTGGTTTGCTTCCAAATGCTTATCATGTCAAATAAAGTCTCCAGGCTATGAACATAAACTACACTAATTCAAGGAGGTATTTACAGTATGATCAGAGATCCCTGAGGCACTAGACTAGAATGTATCTTCAGTATGTAACCCCAATTTCAGTGTTTCATCAAACTCCTCTAAACTTTTGGGAGTGATCCACTGACTAAACATTATCCAGATCACTAAGAGCTCATTTCTCCAAGAGCCACATTGACATCCAGATAGTGCAAAGTCTGAATGCTGGAGAACTAGAAGTTTAGAACTCAGAGAGTCTCTGACTCAAATTTCCCATTTTACAGCTTGACAAAATGATGACTCACAGAGGTTGTGACTTGCCCAAAGTCACCAGGTCATTTGAGGTACAACTGAATCGGTCCTCAGGTCCCCAGATTCCTAGAGTCAGGCTTATTTCTCCATCTCAGGTGATACTATGCCAGCTGGTTTCATTTCTCTGTAAACCACTGTCCCATTAATCCCGTATCACAGAAGGTCACCCACCTGCTATGGTAAGGGGATGTTCTTTCTAAAATTGGTATTAAAGTCTTCTCTAATAGCATGTAGGAAGAATAAAATTATTACTATTAAAAAAGAATTAAAATAGAATGCAGACACAGAGTTTGTCTCCAAAGATGTTGATGGGCCTTTTCAGTAATAAAAGGGAAGACCCAGGACATATGCTAGATGGGAAAGACTGAGACAAACCAAGCCAAATTGGTTTAAATAATAAAGTAACAGGGATATTCCATTTCCAGTGAGGATCAGGAGGAAGGTAATTTGGCAGGCCAAGGGCTTGGAGAAGAGAGAATAATGGTGAAAAAAGGTCCCTGGAGATGGGGAGAATGGGCAAACCAGAGGGGGAAATGGCTAAAAAGAAACTCCCCATGGCTGAAAACCTTAGAAGCAAAGAAGTTTTATATTTGAGTTGAAGTGCTTTTCTATACTGTCCTGTGGTCACTCTAGGTCAGCGGTTCTCAACCTGTGGGTCGCGACCCCTTTGGGGGTCCAACGAACCTTTCACAGGGGTCGCCTAAGACCATCGGAAAACACATATATAATTACATATTGTTTTTGTGATTAATCACTATGCTTTAATTATGTTCAATTTGTAACAATGAAATTGGGGGTCACCACAACATGAGGAACTGTATTAAAGGGTCGCGGCATTAGGAAGGTTGAGAACCACTGCCTAGGTCAGTGATGGCGAACCTATGACACGCGTGTCAGAGGTGACACACAAACTCATTTTTTTGGTTGATTTTTCTTTGTTAAATGGCATTTAAATATATAAAATAAATATCAAAAATATTAATCTTTGTTTTACTATGGTTGCAAATATCAAAAAATTTCTATATGCGACACGGCACCAGAGTTAAATTAGGGTTTTTCAAAATGCTGACACGCCGAGCTCAGAAGGTTCGCCATCACTGGGCCCTAGATGACCACGAATCTTCAGTGAAAGTACGTTATACACAACAATGAGTATTAGAGGTGCCTTGAAGAATAAAGGATGAGGTCATTTGTCCATGCCTTGGGCAAAAGGGAATGGGGAAAGTGAAAAAGACATGGATGATCCTGACTGCTAGGTTGCTGTGGTAATCAGAATAATAGCCCCCCAAAGATGTCCAAGCCCTAATTCCAGGAAGCTGTGAATGTGTTATTTACATGGCAAAGGAGAATTACGGTTATTAATCAATAGATAGGGAGATTCCCTTGATTTATTCAAGTGGGCCCAATATGATCACAGAGGTCCTTATAAGTGGAAGGAAAAGACAGAAGAGCAGGTTAGAGTGATATGGTGTAAGAAGGGTTCCACCTACCATTCTGCTTTGAAGATGGAGGATGCCATGAGCCAAGGATCTGAGTGGCCTCCAGAAGCTGAAAAGGACAAGGAAATAGACCCTCCCCTCAAACCTTTAGAGAAGAATGTAACCCTGCTGACACCTTGATTTGAGTCCACTGAGACTTATGTTGGACTTCCAACCTACAGAACTGATAATAATAACTTTCTATTGTTTTAAGCCACTAAGTTGGTGGTAATGTTTTCCAGCAGCAATAGAAAGCTAATGCGGTTGTCTAATTTAGATTTGATCAGAATCTTAGTTCTTGTACTTAACCCAAATGTTTCCAAGTCCTTCAGCTTTCTAGGTTCAATCCTGTGGAAGTGCAGAGCTGGCCTCAACATTTCCAAAGTGGTAAGGAGCTGACATTCTTCTTGGTGGTTATCCAGACTACTACCATACAGTCGAAATTTTTGACCATTTCCTGAATTATTTATTTCTACTTGATGTATGTTGGTATTCAAGTTCCTATACAAGCTTGCCCCAGCCTGAGTTCTACACATCATCTCCCATGATTTTTCTTCACAAATCCTAAACTCCTGCCCAATTGGGCCACTCCTATCCCAAACACCCTCCTCTCTACTTTTGCTGGTGCTATCTTGTCACCAGGAAACTCTGTCTCCACTTCCCTGCACCCCAGGCTTGTCCTTCACGGCCTAGTTCAAATATCAACAAAATTCCAAGGCCTCTCTAGCTCTATCCTCCTCAGAACTTCCCCAGCACATTTTTCTTAGCTCTCTTCTGACCACCTCCAATCATTTGCTTGCTGCTTGGCCATTTAAGTACATCTCCTAACCCACTGCGTTGCCTGGAGGCTCCTTGAGGGAATTAATATGTATTGCTTATCTTTACAACCTCCACAGCACCACCCAAGCTGCTTTTCACAACACAGATGCTCAATACATGTTTGCTAAAGGAGGTCAAGAAAACATTTTTGTCTAAGCAACTTATTTAAAGTGGGATCCATTATCATTCATGCTATCAATACATATCTATCATCTATCTATCTCTCTATCTAGCAATCATCTACCTATCATCTATCTTTTTTTCCCTTCTGAATGCCATGGTCCTTAGTTACAGAAGGAACAAGCACCATTTCCAAAAAACTCTTTCATAATTTTGGATATCATTTAATATTGGGTAAAATGGACACATATCTTGGTGTGCCTGGAATAGTCCTTGTTTACATCTGTTGTCCTCACATGATTATTAATAGTGCTCCTTTTATTCCAAAAGTGTGCCAGTATAGATGATACATTGGATGGTCATCTGACTATTGGAGGACATAGGCTTTTATAAAGGCAGCCTCTGCCTTCCATCCAGTTGAAAACCAGTTACTCCTACCAGTGCCCTCTTTGTTTTGCTCCAGCCGTTTTATATGCCTTTCTTCTCTGTCTTTACCTTCCATGGCAGACATTAATAATTGGGACTACTGCTCCTTCTCTCAGCCTCATCCCTGCTTCCTACCCACGGTTTGGTCTAGGGGAGTGTCTGCAGTAGTAGGATTTGAGGAAGAAGAAGAAGGCAGGACAAATCTTCAAGTTAGCCTGCTCCCCTGTCACTCTCACCAGTCATGTGTTCCCAGCCATGTACAATCTGCTCTCATCTCATTCCTATCCTTTATTGTTCCATTCCTTATTCTATAATACCTGACTCTACTTTAAGTCCCAAGACCTAATTTTAGCCCCAGACTGATATCACAGGCATGATCACTGGTATCTGTATTACATTCACGGTAACCCCCAACCTCAGAACAGCAAAGATGCTCCTAACATTTCAAATTGTAACTCAGTATATTTTCCTTCAGGAGCAATTTCAAAAAAATGTGTTTTGGGAAACTCTAGTTTGGGTATGAATATCTGTTACTCAATAAAAGGGTTTCAAAGTCAAAAAGGTTGATGAAAAGGGTTTCAAAGTCAAAAAAGGTTGATGAATTCCAATGGAAAATTTTAAAGCAGTTTTCTTTCCTGCAGAACTTCTTAAAGTCTTTAATATGCAAATGTACATTATGAATCTCCGAGTGAGATATATGATATGCAGTGTTTCCCAAATTTATTTGACCTTGGAACTTTTTTCCTTGAAATTTCCTTGAGGGAAACTCTTCTGTGAAACATATTTTGTCTTAAAGTAACATACTTAACTGTGGGTTAGGGATAGGTTCTTGTGAACTGGCACACGGATATAAGCATTCTTGTCCTAGTGAGAATGCATTCTGAGTTCTACAGCTGCATTGTTGGAACACAGCAGGTTGTGAAGTGGATAATTGCATATAAGGCCCTTTCAACTAAGAACTGTGTGATGTCCAGAAAGCAGAGGCAGATGAACCATCTGGGGCCATAGGGCAGAAGAGCCGGTACCTACTTTCAAGTTTACTACTATTGGCTGCGTATGACTAAAAATCAATCAACATATTGTCCCCAGTTTTTTCATCTATAAAAGGTAGTGCTTAATGATGATATTAAAATGCCGGGGTCCTACCCCAGCAGGTCCAGGGGTCCCCAAAGGTGTGGACGGAGTCGGCGAAGAAGGAAGGACACGGAGACAGCGTTCAGTTGATCAGCAGCCCACCCAGGATCTCCAGCCAGGATCTCCAGCCAAGTTCTGGTCTGGATCTCCAGAGAGGTTCTGCTTAGGATCTCCTGCCAGGGTCTGTGTCCATGTTCTCTTGCTAGGTTCTCCAGCCAGGTTCTGTAGCCATGTTCCCTCGCTAGGTTCTCCAGCCAGGTTCTGTCCAGGTTCTCCAGCCAGGTTCAGTCACCAGGTTCTAGTCAGGTTCTCTTGCCAATTTCTGTAGTCAGGTTCAGTCCAGGATCTTTTGCCATGTTCTCTCAATCTAAGTTCTGTGTTCTAAGTTCTGTGTTCTAAGTTCTGTGTTCTAAGTTCTGTGTCTTGCTGTCTTGGTGCATCTGTATTTATACCAGTTGATTCAATCCTATCAATCTCTATTACAAAGGTTAGGGCGTTTCTTATCTTCATTCCAGGGAGTAAAGATTATGTAGCTTAAGCACGATTGTTCGTAGTTAAAGTGATTAATTACCCGCCTGGCACTTAGTTAAGAGGTTTTATTCCCTCCCTAACTTCAGGGGAAAATCCCTACCTGGGGAAACAACCTTTCTCAGAGAGGAGACCTTGGTTAAAACACATAGTGCCAAGAAGGTGAGCAAACATATTAAGAACAATATGCCATTTATGCCAGGTCCCTTGAAACAGCAAGGATGGACCGGCTCCCGGCATTAAAATAAATATAAATAAAACCTGCTTAACATACATCATAGGAATTTTAGGAGGATCTAATGAGATGGTGACATGAAAGTACTTTGAAAACCGTAATGTTTTTCTTGGTAAGTATATGTAAAAATATCATATTATTTCTTAATTAACTTGGTCTTGCAATAGGGACAAGGATGCAAACCCATAGATAACCTTCAAACCACATTTATTTCATTTTCCAAACCCTTCAATCCAAATTATTTTCCACAACACGGGTACTTAAGAATAATTCATAATTTTTAACTTTACTTTTTTTCTCTTTCTAAATCTTGTCTCTGGTAGAGAACAACACAGTGGCCAAGACAAAGAAGGAATCAAGGGAGGAAAATATAAGCCTGACACTTAATAAGCTGGATAATCAGGATAAGATAGGTCATTTTCATGCTGGAGGTTCAAGTGGGCTCTGGTTGATTTGCAGACAATGCAATTGGGGCAAATTCCATCGAAAGTTATTAGCCATCACTTAACATTCCCACTGGAAAAACTGAAGGCTTGCCCCTGCTGACAAAGCCTAAAATGCCATCAACTTGACAACTTGAATGTTTCATTCCACAAAAGAGCAAGAAGTATTAGTCATCAAGCTTCTCCACTGCCTATCTCAGTGATGGGGCAGAACATGCCACTGGGTCATGGGCAATAGCAATGTGGGTCAGTCAGTTTCTTGGCCCTCTTGGCTCCAGGAATGGGGGAAACTATTAAATTATTTCACAGCATTCTGGGTATGCTTGAGCAATATTCAATCTCTTTGGTTCAGAAACTGATTTAGAGGAGGGGGACTCTGAGTAACCTGTTAAAATATCATTTACTTGGAATATTCTGTTATGTTAAGCCTGGATTGTAATGAAGTTTAATTCCTTGATCTATTTGTTTGAAAATAGAACCCATAGCAAAAGTAGATCTGCTATAATCACAAGTCCATTTTTAAAGTAATTTCTGTTGTTTATTACTTTAATGGTAGAAGTCATAGATGACTCTAGGAAGGTGAATTATACAGGCAAACATGTACAAGGAGGGCACTACCTTATCATAGTCATATGTGCATTGAGGTTTAGTGGTTACCCAGTGAAGGGGAATTTCTTTGTAGAAAACACAAATTAATGCCTAATTTAGAGACATTTAAAAAATCATCTGGTTGCTTTCTCTGAGCAGAAATTGTATTTTAGACAATTTCTTTCTTTTTTACTTTTAACATTTGATGTGAAGAAAGTATGATTTTATGAGTAAACATGGCTTATATAGGACTTTTTCCAAATTGTTTTACCTGATACTACTATCTTTTTAAAAAATATATATATTTTATTGTTTTTTTTAACAGAGAGGAAGGGAGAGGGATAGAGAGTTAGAAACATTGATGAGAGAGAAACATCGATCAGCTGCCTCCTGCACACCCCCCACTAGGGATGTGCCTGCAACAGAGGTACATGCCCTTGACTGAAATGGAACCTGGGACCCTTCAGTCCGCAGGCCGATGCTCTATCCACTGAGCCAAACGGGTTAGGGCAATACTACTATCTTTTTTAAAAATATGTATTCATTGGTTTCAGAGAGAGGAAGGAAGATGGAGAGAGACAGAAACATTCCTTAGCTCTCTCCTGCATGCCCCCTACTGGGGATCAAGCCCACTACATGGGTATGTGCCCTGACCCGGAATTGAACCAGTGACCTCCTGGTGCATGGGATAGCACTCAACCAACTGAGCCACTCTGGCTGGGCAATATATTACTATCTTTATTTGTTGTCTTTCTTTTCAGACAAAGGAACTCAAAGTATATTACACAAATTTGTTATCTAAATACAGGGTGAACCACTCATTTGCCATTTCAGAGCTACAATTACTCTTGGTTTTACCCATGGTGAGTCATTGTTGAAAAATGTGAACAGACCCAGTGCCCTTTATTTCTCTGCTTTAGACTCCACTGTGACCACTTAGCACAGGCCACCAATTTCTAGGCATTGGATTGCATTTTTCAACAGTGAATTAATTAGCACAAATTCTTTGTTGTGGTTGAGGAGGGAGAGTAAATAAAACAGAGAAACAAGATTGATAAGAATTGAGGGAAACAGGTTATTTCATCTTTCAAAGATGAAGTTCTGTGGAAGGAAGCTTCTTTGTGCTCATTAGAAACACAAGCCTCCATACATGCATGGAAGAAGGGGAGCAAAAGGAATTTCAATTACTTTTTCATGAAATCTGACCCAGAGTTGAACAAAGAGAATTCTAAAGCTTTTGCATATGTCATTTTTAGGGAGGGGGGCATCAATCTTTCCCCCCTTTGTCTGGTGTTGCTTGAAAAAAAGAACTATTGGAATTGAACCTGTTCAGGTTTTTATAAATCAAGATGTCAGCAAATATGAGCACTAGTCTAGTTACAAGAGACTGTAGTTTACAGAATAAAACTAACCCTGTTTCTTTTTTTCTTAAGCTCTACAAAGAACACATTGTTTATTCTTGTGTAAAAACGTCATGTAAAAGAACCTCTCTGTCAGGTACTCTATTTTCATTTAGTTGTTTCATAACTCAATTATAATGCCCCCCTCTGTCTAATAATTAGCATATGCATAGTAACAAGGCTTGAAAACTTGTTCTTTTCCCCCCGCTGTGTGTCAGCTAAATATCTAAATTGTTATGGAGAACGGGCTGTGCCTTTTTGTATGTGACTCGTCTTTCCCTGCTGCTCTGGCAGCGAGCCCCTGTGCAGTGGCTGAGGGTCAGCTCTTGGAGAAAGGCCCAGCCAGAGGCCTGCGCAGGGACTTCCTGCCATCTGCAACAGTCTGGGACACAAGGAAAGATATCAGCAAGAAGCACTCAAATGACTCCTTCTCCAGCTCTCCTGGGATGTCCAGAATTTCCCTCATTTCTATGGCGAGAGAAATGTAAGTCACTACTAGTAACTCGATGGACAATTTTTAAGCTTTCCATTTGGTTGCAATTCATGCCTAGGTTTCTGTGGCCACTCACTATCTTTTGGACATCCTTTCTATGTCTGAGGAATTCTCCACAGTATGAATCCTGCCTCCCCAATGTACAGGCCCCAAATGCACTTTCACGGTCTCTCATAGCAACGAGTGCATTTGTGACCTGGGCCCAGCCAGTCCACCTTGCTTGTAGGAGAAATGGTTTTGGAAGAGAACAAAGGGAGGAAGTAAGTGTCTCCCATTCAGAATCAATTTTCTTGGGAGAGCGGCAGTGAAAGTTTCTGACTTTGGGGAGGACAGTGGTGCAGGTCCTGGCATCCAGTGTCCACTGCTAACAGTGTTCACTGAGATGAAGGGTTTGGGCTACAGGGTCTTCCTGTGGCAACTGTAAGAGATGCAGTGGGTAAGGCTAAGATCATCTTTGCAGTAAAAAAATTAAAGGCGTCTAATGTAGTTTTTCATTAGCTATACATTCTGAAAACCAAAGCATTTAACCTGATATGTTGGAATTTTTAAAAAGCTATTAAGATGATAACTTGTAAGTGCATTATTTTCCAGAGGTAATTAATATAACTTGTGATAAAGACCAAAGTATCTGAGAGTAACTGGTGTGGCAACCTATATATGTATGTACGTACATATCTATCTATCTATCTATCTATCTATCTATCTATCTATCTAATATTTGGGGAGCCACATGCATGTTTATATTTAGTTTGGATGTTATCATTTACCCATTTCTGAGCTGCCTTCTCCCGCTCCCTCTTCTCACATCTGTATTATTGCAGTAATCTGACTTTTCATAGGACAGGATGGAGAGAGGTCCTCTGGTACACAGCATGCCTTCAAGGCAGGAATGCAGAACCCCACTAGTTGGGTTGAGGAAAAAGGTTACAATGGAGCTTACAATAAACCTCCTAGTGTGACAGAGGAGCAGCAAACTCTATCCAAATTAGTGAAAAATAAATTTTTTAAAGTAAATGTTATTTTATTATTGTCCAAATAATTTGCATAATATAAGAAAAATGATATTTGTTAAGAATAGGTCAGTTAGGCCCTAGCTGGTTTGGCTCAGTGGATAGAGCGTTGGTCTGCGGACCAAAGGGTCCTGGGTTCGATTCTGGTCAAGGCATGCACCTTGGTTTCAGGCTCCTCCCCCGCCTAGGCCCTGGTTGGGGTTCATGCAGGAGGCAACCAATTGATGTGTTTCTCTCACATCAATCTTTCTCTCTTTCTTTCCCTCTCTCTTCCACTCTCCCTAAAAATCAATGGAAAAATATCCTCGGGTAAGCATTAACCAAAAAAAAAGTAGGTCAGTTAGTTTAAAAAATACAAGTCATTATTGGCTCATGGCAATGAATCATGAACATCCTTGATATTATGGAAATAATAGCTGAAACCATAATTCAAAGATATACTTGGAATATTAGAAACCCCCTTCTTTTCAGGGGAAAAATCATTACAAAATGTTTTCTCAGCCAGAATGACACTACAACTGTATTCCTGCAACATTGCAAGTGTATGGGGTCTAAATCCATGAATTTTAACCAGAGAAATAAATTCTGGGGGATGAGAAGTTTATGAATTCAGTACAGAGTACTAAGTTACAGGAATCACAACTAATGATCTTCACTATTTTCTGCCCCTCGCTCTGCCATGATGTTGAAAAATACTGATATTCTAAATACTAACCAGTCAGTCTTTCTTTAGTCATTCTATTGGTTTTAAAAATTATCGCCACTTCCATCCTGTACCTTGTGCCATAATATCTACATGACACATTCCTGTTATGAGTGCTATTTAATTATTAGTTAGTCAAGCAAAGAGAATTTAAATGTTTTGGTGAAGGTCCCTCAGGTGGGGCTATAACTGACTGGATGGAAAAAAGAAACCATAGTTTTTTCCTATAGTTTAGGAGTGCTCTATATCACTTTCTAATGTTCCTTCTAGCTCTATGAAGCCACGTGATTGCCTTGTATGTTTTATTAATTCTGTGATTTCCACTTTATATAAAGAAAAGTAAGAGAACAATATCCTCACACCAATGTTAATTTTTTTCTGCCTTTCTTCTTTCAGTTCCCACTGGTGTTTTATTACTAATAAATGATTTTAAACTCAGTTTTGAATTCTTTTCTCAACACATCTTGATATTTCTACAATACTGAAAATAGTACTACTAAAGGTAGGAGGTATAGCCACGTGGCTGAGCGATGTAGATTTTGTTCTACCAAGGCCAGGAAGATGGCCTAATTCTGTTGTTGAGCTCCATCTAAACGGTATGCAGGACTGGGAGACACAGAGAGCCTCTTTCAAAGGAAGACATGCTACCCAGCCGTGGGGTGTGTTGGCATCTGCAGGGTCTGCTGCAGCTGCTAAGAACCAGTTCTCTGGCGATTAAGCCCTTCCTGAGGCAGCTCACATCTAATAAGTGAGGCTGAGGGACAAAAACCATTTTGGCCAGACATAAGACACTACGAAGGACAATATTTGCTCCATATATCGCCACCAGATTGTCTGAAAGTTTGTCGGGCCTGCAATTGGGGTTGACTTCTTCCTCTGTCCAATTCTACTTCCACCCTTTTCCTTTCACACAGTAAACCCTTAGTAAACATATTGTATTCCAAACTCATCCCACACTCTAAGAACCTAATCTGTGACAGCAGGCAAGTTGTACAGGATCTGGAGACTTTCCAGTCAAGGTCTGAATGACCTAAGCCAGGATTTTGAAATATTCCTCATCTTGAACCTATATATGTATGTACATATCTATCTATCTATCTATCTATCTATCTATCTATCTATCTATCTATCATCATCTATCATCTTTTAAAAATATTTTTTTCTTTTGTTTGATTATGGATTTAGTTTTTATTTTGCTTTTGTTTGATTGGAGAGTATTGTTTGTTTGTTGGAAGGAACTGTGGGACACCTTTTATACATTATGAGACTGAAGAGAGTAAAATGTTGATTTTCCCCATCAATTTCCACTGTAATTGAAAAGATATATTCTCACTGAAAAAAAAATTTGGTTCTACCACAAGAAGTAATTTGCAGTTAAAGAACTTTTACATGCAATATGAGTAAACTGTCTTTGCCCATGTAAAATCTATGGATATTTAATTAATATAAATATTGTGAGCAGTTGGTCAAATAGATAATCTTTGCCTTCTCTTCTAAAATGGACACAAGCAGTCCCAGTTTTTCATTTTTCTACGTCTCCAGATCACATAAGGCGCCTAGTTTGGGTCCTTCCTTCATCAGTCTTTACTTGGATCCTTGTGATAATCCCTCCATTTCCCTGCCTCTACCTCCCTTTCTCTCTCTCCTTCACACAACTCTCAGAGTAATTTTTCTATATTGCAAATCTGATCAGGTCATTCCTCCGCTTAAACTCCTCTAGTGGCTCCCCAACTATTCAAGGATTTAAAACCCAAGGTCTTTTTCATGGTACAAATAAACCTCTCCATGAATCAGTTTTGCTTACTTTCTAGCTATAGCTCCACAACTGTCTTCCAGTCACCCTTATTCAGACAAATTCCCTGTAGCTTCCAAAATGTGCATGATTTTTCTTCCCCATTTGATTTTGTACATGCTGTTCCCTTTGTTGAAATGCTTTTCCCCATGTTTTTAAATAAATTTTTTTTTATTAAGTTAAGCCTTATTCTTTCATCTAGGCCATAGGTAGAAGTATTCCTCTGCATCCCCAGAGTACCCATGCTACTAACATCATTCATAGCACTTATAAGACTGTTGAACATATAAGACTGTTATACTCCCCCTCTAGACTATGAGCTCCTCAAAGAAAGAAATGTTATCTGTACATTTCTAGTACCCATGCTACTAACATCATTCATAGCACTTATAAGACTGTTGAACATATAAGACTGTTATACTCCCCCTCTAGACTATGAGCTCCTCAAAGAAAGAAATGTTATCTGTACATTTCTAGTACTTGGGCAGTGCCCAGCTCACAATAAGTACTCAGGAAACTTTTGTATCTCTAAACTTCCTTGTGGTAGCTACTGATGCTAACAGTTTTTTTGCATCCCCTCCACTGCTTAGCCAAATACTGTGTTACTCAATACTATGTACTGTAGGTGCTCAATGATTGTTGAGTGGATGACTATTCTGTATTGTTTTAAGTATCACCATTCTATCTCCAAAAAAAAAAATCTCTTAAAAGATTCCAATTAGGAGAAGCTGCTTAGAAAAACATTTTAAGTGTTGATTGACCAGTAGAAGTCTCTAAAGAGGTTTTTATTTCACTCTAGAGCAGTTGCCTAAACCATGAACTACAAGCTGACAGTATTCACAGGAGAGCAACTCTGTCTGTTTGCCTAGACCGTTTGTGATATTAGCTATGCAAATAAATATTTTGATTGTTCATTTGGGAGAAGGGAATTAGTTGATGACTGTCTTGAAGTATATGTAGGCTCATTATGAGGAGGAGGATGACTAATATTTTTTCCCATCACTATTGCTGATTCAATGAGGAAAAGTACTTATGTTGTGTCAATATTTAAAGATAAGGAAGAATTTCTTCACTGGAATTAAGGGGCATTGTGGAAACTTCCTCTTTGCAGATGTAACTAGATGACATAAAAACTTTTGTTTTCATCCTTGAATCTATGAAATTTGAAATAACGTCATCAAAGTGACCAACAGCCACCCATAAAAAGGCTGTTGAATTTGGCATTCCATTCTCTAGTTACTACCTTGAGATAAGAGTTAGAACACACATGCTATGAATGTAGGACCATCTTGGACTCTGCTGAAGAATCACAGCATTATCCTCACAATTTTATCTCACTGGGGAGACAAGACACAGGAAAAGTTAAGTTCTTAAAAGGCAGCTTATTATTATTATTATTATTATTATTATTTTAAAATATATTTTAATTGATTTCAGAGAGGGAGAGAGAGATAGAAACATCAATGATGAGAGAGAATCATTGATTGGCTGCCTCCTGCACGCCCCCTACTGGGGATCAAGCCCGCAACCTGGGTATGTGCCCTTGACCAGAATTTAACCTTGGACCCTTCAGTGCACTGGCCAACACTCTATCCACTGAACCAACCAGCTAAGGCAAGGCAGCTTATAATTATATGTGATGTCCTATATAATAAAAGCCTAATATGCTAAGTGTCCGCTTGACCGCTGGAGCACTTGACCAGTTGCTGTGATGTGCACTGACCACCAGGGGGCAGATACTCCCAGCAGTAGGTTAGCTTGATGCTGGGGTCTGGCCAATCTGGACTGAGTGAGACGGGCCAGACTCAGCCTAGAGCCCTCCTGCAGTTCCTCCCTGGCCCCAATCAGCCCCAAACAGGACTGGGCAAGACAGCTGAACACCACCATCCCTCCCCAGTCGGCCAACCTCCAGCGGTCCCTCCCCAACCGGCTGGCCCTGATTGGGACTGGATGAGATGGGGCCAGACATGCCCTGGAGCCCTCTCCAGCCCCAATCATGCACTGGCTTGCACACTGTCACAATCTGGGACCCCATGGGGGATGTCGGAGAGCCGGTTTCGGTCCTATCCCCACAGGCCAGCCCGAGGGACCCCAATGGTGCACAAATCTGTGCACCGGGTCTCAATCTATCCTAATAAAAGCCTAGGTGGTCCTTATGTCCTCGCATGACGCCCTTGTGTCATCACAAGATGGCCACCACAAGATGGCCAGCAGGGGAGGGTAGTTGGGGGCGACCAGGCCTGCAGGGGAGGACAGTTAGGGGCGACCAGACCAGCAGGGTAGGGCAGTTGGGGGCCATTAGGCCGGCCGGGAAAGGGAGTTGGGGGAAAGATCAGGCCAGCAGGGAAGGGCAGTTAGGGGCAACCAAGCCAGCAGGGGAGGGCAGCTGGGAGCGATTGGGCTGGCAGGGGAGCAGTTAGGTGTCAATCAGGCTGGTAGGGGAGTGGTTAAGGGCTGATCAGGCTGGCCAGCAGAAGCAGTTGGGGCAATCAGGCAGGCAGGCAAGCTGTTAGGAGCCAGCAGTCCAGGATTGTGAAAGGGATCGGCCCTAAACTGGCAGTCAGACATCCCCTGAGGGGTCCCAGATTGGAGAGGATGCAGGTCGGGCTGAGGGACACCCCCCCCCCCGCCATGCACAAATTTCATGCACTGGGCCTCTTGTTAGATTATAAAAGCAGAGAATGGCTTTCAAAAGCATTAAGGGTCAGGGAGAAATAGGGAAGGACATTCAAGGCAAGGGACAGCAGTGATATAGTGTTAACAGATGTGTCAGGCACATTTGTGTATGGTTACAGACCATATAGGGCATAGACCAGCTCCACTTAGCAGAACACATTCATAAACATTCACAAAGAACTTATGATGTGCCAAGCTCTGTGCTAAACCCATTAAATTATCATAATAACCCTACCACATTCTTAGTAATATCATCATTTTGCATTTGATAAAATTTAGGCACGGAAAGGTTAAGTGACTTGCTTAATATCATATAGCTAACAATTAATGGAGCAGGGAATTCAAACCCAGGTGGTCAGACTTCAGCTATTGGGACTAAAATTTAATTCCAGAAACATTAGTAATCACTTCCCAAAGTCAAGCCACACACTGAGATAGAAACTGTAGGGCTTGAAAGCTGAAAAGTGTCTTTTTCAACAATATATTCCCCCATATCAAGCTCAACCTAGAGGTACAATGTAAATGTCTGTGAATGAATAGGCTATTTTCAAGGAGTACACATACTGGTAAAGAAGATAGACACCTATATAATAAAGAGCCAGGGTCATAACCACCGATTACAACCGAAGGCTCGACCAGACCGGAAGTCAGTGCTGGGTTGCCATGGCGACCCAGCACTGACTGCCTAGCCCAGTGATGGTGAACCTATGACACACGTGTCAGAGGTGACACACAAACTCATTTTTTTGGTTGATTTTTCTTTGTTAGATGGCATTTAAATATATAAAATAAATATCAAAAATATGTCTTTGTTTTACTATGGTTGCAAATATCAAAAAATTTCTATATGTGACACGGCACCAGACTTAAGTTAGGGTTTTTCAAAATGCTGACACGCCGAGCTCAAAAGGTTCACCATCACTGGCTGGCCTAGAGGGCTGTGGATCAGGCCCAGAGAGAGGCCTGCAGAGAGAGAGGCAGGGTCTGATCTGTAGCCTCTGTGGCAGCCCTTGATCAGAACTTGCCTCTCTTTCTCTCCCTTCCTGGCCAACAGCAGTGCCTCCATTTCTCTCCAGACCTCCACTGGGGCTGCTGATCAGCCCCGCCTTTCTGATCAGGCCCCATTGATAGGCCCAGAAATGCTGACTGGCTTAGAAACTGACCAATCAGAACCAAATCTGGGTAAACTGTGAGGAGCCAATGGCTGCCTAGGAGGTGGAGCTTTTGACGCTGACTGGCATATTGACTGACCAATCAGAACCAAATTGGCCGGCAGATGAGGGCAGTTGGGGGTGATCAGGCAGGCAGAGGCAGTTAGGGGCAATCAGGCCAGGGGAGAGCAGTTAGAGGCAAGACCAGGCCGGCAGGGGAGGGCAGTTGGGGGAGAGATCAGACTGGCAGGGGAGGGCAGTTGGGGGAGAGATCAGACTGGCAGGGGAGGGCGGTTAGGGGCGATCAGGCAGGCAGGCAGAGGCAGTTAGGGGTGAGCAGACAGGCAGGGGCAGTAAGGGGTGATCAGGTAGGCAGGCAGAGAGGTTAAGGGTGATCAGGCAGGCAGGCAGAGGGGTTAAGGGCAATCAGGCAGGCAGGTAGGTGAGTGGTTAGGAGCCAGTGGTCCCAGATTGTGAGAGAGGTGTCTGTGGGATCAGGCCTAAACTGGTGGTTGGACATCCCCGAGGGGTCCCTGATTAGAGTGGGTGCAGGCTGGGCTGAGGAAACCCTCCTATGCACGAATTTCATGCACCGGGCCTCTAGTCCTATATAATAAAAGCCTAATATGCTAAGTGTCTGGTCGTCCGGTGACCGGTCAACTGCTCAACCAATCAAAGCATAATATACTAATGATATGCTAAGGCCGCTCAACTGCTCACTATGATGTGCACTGACCACCAGGGGGCAGATGCTCCAACCGATAGGTTAGCTTGCTGCTGGGGTCTGGCTGATCAGGGACTGAGAGAGATAGGGCAGAGATGCCCTGGAGCCCTCCCATGGTCCCCCCCCCCCTCCCAATCGTGTACTGGTGGGGTCCCTTGGCCTGGCCTGTGCCCTCTCGCAATCCAGGACTTCTTGGGGGATGTCAGAGAGCCTGTTTCGGCCTGATCCCACAGGCCACTCCCCTTGGGAGGGCGCCAGACGCAGGGCTCATGGCTGGCGAGCGCTGCTGCTGCAGCGTGAGCCTCTCCCGATTGGGACTGATTGGACACAAGCCTGCGTCAGGTGCAGTGGGGCCAGGATGAGTGGGAGCAGCAGGTAGGAACTGCAGGCGGCGTTGGGCTGTGGGTTTCAGCCCAATCCCCACAGGCCACCCTGAGGGACCCCACCCATGCATGAATTCGTGCACTGGGCTTCTACTATATAAATAACTACCATGTACTGAAAACTATAGGTATGCATGGGTCATTTTGGATAAAAATCTGATGGGAGAGAAGGTTATCCTATAAGTGAGGAGGCTCTGAGGTTTTTGAAAAGGGGAATGACATGATGACCGCGTGCTACTTATTTCCTTATTGTCAGCAATATTAAGCCACTTGGAACTCCAAGCCAGTTAGATCTGTGGTGATGGAAAAGAGGAGGAAATATTTCTCTCTCATATCCTGCTCACCAGAATTTTGCTAAAGTGGTTTAGATGCTGGAACAATAAATTGGAGTAAGACAAGGCCTAAAATCTGAAAATGTGCTGATGCTTTCTGTCCAATTCCTATTGTTCCTAAGAATATAAGGATTCCAGAGCCTGTAGGGGTAGGGTAGAGGGCTGGAAAGATGGTATATTACGAATGTCTAAGAGCAAGGATCTAAGGTAATTCACATATGAATATTTTGGAGTTATTCGTTCAGTCAGCCAATCAGTCATTTGAAGAACATTTATTTATTGATTGCCACTGAGTGCCTGGTACTGTTCTGGGTTTTAGAACATAGGGATTTAGTATGAGAAGAAGCACAAGACCGCTGTCCCCAAAAGGGTAACGCAGATATAAGCACTTCAGATAGTGACATATGACTATAGAGAAAATGAAACAGAGCAACATGATGAAGAGGGACTAAGGATGGGAGAGTACGCACTTTAAAAGGGACCCTCAGAGAAAACCTCTCTGTGGAATGACATTCCAGAGGACTTGAGTGATGAGAAAAAGCCAGCCAGGGAAGAGCATTCCAGGCAGAGGAAACAGCCAGGGCAAAAGCCCTGAGGTTGGAAGTTAGAGGAATAGGCAGCAGGAACCTTGGGCTTTTGCCATTAGCTACATTCAGAACTTTGAAAAGTACATCTGAAATACTTCCTCTTCAAATATGATGCCAGGGAAATATTGCAACAATTAACAATTCGATGATTCTCATCATTAACCTTGTTCTTAATAACCAATTAAAATTTGCCATCTGAAAAATATGGATATTTTAAAAATAAATTTGAGTATAAACTGACAAATAAAAAAGAAATAAAAGTCATAGATAATGAGTCAAAAATATGGGTGAAGGGTTTCATAAGCTCACCTTGCAGAGGGGTGTGGGAATGAGGGTTAGAAATGAAAGGCTGAAAATCATGTACTATTTATTAATTTAATAAATCTGTCTTGATGTCAATGTAATTGAATGTTACCACAAAATAATGGTCTCTTGCTGCTACATAAATGTTGAGGCCAAGCTCTGATGTTTATTTTCAAGACAGGAGACATTGATCCTTCACTAATAGAATATTACAAGTTTATTTCTATTATGCTAAGTAACCAAAGTTGATTTCATTGTTTGATTTGATGGATGTTGGTGCTGTCAGAGTTCAGAAAGGTCTGGGGCTAAGAGGCCAAGAGAATGAATTGTTGGTTCCCCCCCCAACCCCTACCCCCAGGCCCCCTCCGCCCCAAACAATCAGGCATCCTTGGGTTTCATTCTAATATAAAATCAGTACAGGAAAACTTTAGAGATACTAGTTTATGGGATCTTACTTCTGATGACCCAGAATTGGGACTATTTGGCACAAGATTGTTCTCCCCCAGGACCAAAAGGACTCTGGAGCCAGACAGTGAGTGAGTTGGATGGGGGCCCCACCCAATTGGAAAGGCAACAGGAAAAGTGATGAGAGGAAAAAGACAGCTACAACAATAGAAGGAGGAAGTGAAGCCAAAAAAAAAAAAAAAAAAATGAAGGAAAAGTAACAAACTAGAGTAATCCACCAGCAAAGGAAAACCACACATGAAAACTGCCCCCAAACCCAAAGGGTATTGTAATCTGCTGATTTAGATGCAGTGGACCAGTTTTTTGTTTGTTTTTTTACCATTTCTAGAGGTAGGACACTTAATTACAGTGATCCACTGAATGAATGGTGATGTGATTCAGGTCTCCCTTTTCCTACGCAGAATGTGAATTAAACAAAGATCTTGCTTGGTTTTCAGGTTTCATCTACCACAGATCACACAGCCACATAGATCTGGGAGTTGTGATGACTGAAAGAGGAATGAGCAAGGCTGATGAATAATGAAAATTGAAAAGAAGACATAAACTGACCAATTTATTAGGAGCAAGGAAAATACTTGCCTCTTTTAATATCAAAAGAGAAATAGATCATTCCTCCTTTTAATATCTTATAGTGAGGCAAGGTATTCACTTTACACTAGTCAAAATGGGAGGAAATGACGTACTTGATAAAGGACATGGCTGCAATAAAGCAGGGTGTGGCTTGGTGTTTCTGATTTTGCCTAATCATGGGGTTTTGTTGTAAGGACATAATTCATTGTTGCTTACCATGCTGAACCCAAATCCCATAAACCCTACTGGAGTGGTCCCACCTGTATTTAATCCAACTTGAATTCACAGAGAAGCTTGCCCTTTGAGAATCATAGTAGATGAAAGAGTAAAGGTTAAGGGTGGTTGGAAGAACCCATGTATCAGATTCCTGAGAGGACCTAAAGAGAAGACTGCCTAGATGCAAATTACAATCCTATTACTCACTAGCTAGTTGTATGAAACAGAAAATTTTGCAAATAATATTACCTACCTTAAAAGACTGTGAAAAGTATTAAGTGAGAGACTCTATATAAAGCACCTAGACGGTGCCCAGCACACTGTTAGAGCTTGATAGATGTTAGTATTGTTACTATATAAGAAATCTGTGGCATGGCTTGCAAGAACTGAAATTCTTGCATGGCTGAACCATGTAACATTGCCATTAGTCAACCATTTTTGACTCACAAAAATAGCAGATTCATATATTTCAATATGTTCCCACTGAACGTCCCTATTTCTCTTATATCTAGCCATTTGTCAGATGTTAGGGGGAAGGTAAAGAGGGGGGAGGGAGGGAGAAGACAGAGGAAGAACAGGTAAAAGAGGGAATGGGAAGGTGAGAGATGACATGGTGAAGCCCTTTGAAGGAACCTGCACTGACTGGAAGCTGAGGTGATGAGAGGTAATCCTGTTACCCAGCCCCCCTCAACCCTTTAAAAAATTCCTGAGACATGGATGTGACATATGTCTCCTTGTGCCACAAATGCTCCTTTAAAATAAAGAAAACACCTAAACCATAGAACAGAGCTGGCATCTGCTAAGAGGACACAAAGCTTAGGCAAGAACAAAGGAAGCAGCACAGGAAAGCTGGGGTATAGACAGCCCTTTCAGAGGGGTGGGAGATAGTGCCCAGAACTGAGTTCTTCCTTCACCACCTTTCTCCAAACACCACCTACATCCATCACCATTACCACAGTGAGCTTTTTATCTGTCTCCCTTTCAGAAACCAGATGAGGGTGAAAAGCTAGGGCAAATGGATATAGTGCTCCTGAAGCCTTTAATTTCCACTTCAGCATCAAGCATACTGCCAAAGAAGAATATTCCAGAAGGTAGTATCCTTGGACAAAATGCTCCTTAACCCAGAGAGTAGCAACAACTTTAGCCCTAAGTACTGGTAGTGTCCACAGGGCTGTAGATGATTGAGGTTCTCCTCAAAGAATTAAACATCCCATGAGTATTAAAAGGAGGACAAAGTATCAATAGATTGTCCTAAGCCAAAAAATTATCCTTTCTTGACTTTCTTAACACTGGCCCTCCAATACCACAAACAACTTGGGTCTTAGAAGTTGAGTGAGGTTAATGGGAATTTGCTTCATAATCATAACTTAGTACCATGGGGCAGGGGAATCCTTCTATTCTCTGCCTGAAGAATTTAGGTCTGAGGAAAAAAGACCTGATGAGTTGGGAAGTTGATGATAATAAAATTATACAATTATTTATCTGATGAGGAATCTGGTTTGTGCACTCATAATCTGATGCAGGTAGCAATTACTACCACAAAATACTTAGGAATGTTCCAGAATTTACTGCAATATATAGGATGGGGTCCAACTGGTTTCAAATACTAATTATTATTATTTATAATTTTTATTGGTATCAGTCTTACAGTTGTCTCCCATTTCCCCCTTTTTGTCCCCTTCACCCAACCCCTGCCTCACCATAGGTTTTTTGCCACACTTTTGTCTGTGTCCATAGGTTATGCATATATACATATATGATCTTCAGTTAATCTCTTCTCAAAGACTTTTTGAGTACTCCAAAATAAAATATTTGAAGTGCCCTCCATATCTTTGGCAAGTATATATGACCCTGGTAAGATTTTATACTTTATAGCTTACTGTTGGACATGGCTATATTCAGCACATCTTAAATTTTTAATACTGTTAAAGAGGTTAAAACATAATACATTTTTAACCCCTTATTCATAAACTATTTTGGTAAATAAAATACAATAGTGGAACACTTTGTCATCTCTTTTTGCCACACTTGGTTGAGAGGGCCCGATTACTTTGAAAAATTATGAAAAGCAAATGTAGTAGTATTTTTTTTTCTGTTTCTATTCCTCACTGGAGGAAATGACACTGCCTGGAATGGTACACAGCTGGTCTCTTGAGACAGGGGCTTTTGTCAACTCCGAGAATGCAAAGGCATCATGTTAGCCTAACTTAGGCAGGTAAAAAACTGCTGTGAAGACTTAGGAATGCACTAAAAAAATATAGTAATACTTTTGAATAAAGAACACTCTTTGGCACACTTCCTATTACATAACTTTCAACAATTAATGACAAAAATCCAGCCAGTGAACACTGCAACACTTGAAATTTGTTTTGCAAAATGTGCTAACATATATGAAACGGCCATACATGGTAGCCCTGTTGTTTTCATTTTTCTTCATCTTCAGCTTATTGCCAATTCTTTGTATCATGATTATTTTATTTTATTCCAGGTCACTAAATCAAAAATTCATAATAGTGCTAAAAAAGATTAGGCACTCCAGAGATGGAACTGTTTAGAACTGGTAGATCTGCACACTGTTTTTCCTAACCCGTGGGTGTTTATAAACATCTAAGTTTCGATTTTAAAAATCCAGGTCAATAGGTTAAGAAAACAGTGATTGCCTCAGTTTAACTGGTGCTAAACCAACAACAGTGCATCAAATACTGTTAAATTGAGGCCCCCTTTCATTTTTTATTCTGGTATAAAAGACCACGTTGTGTGGCATTATGGTTATAATGACTGTTCATTCAATTACCTTGGTACATAGCATGTGAGCAGTTTGTAAATCTGAGCATGCTGGTCTGTTCTTCCTGGGAATGAAGTTTCCTATGGTAGTTTGAGTGACAAACATCTCAGAGCTTGCTCACATTCCTCTGTGGAATAGTCACTTCTGAGAGAAAGAGGTGCGGCTTCGTGGTCTGGGAACAGGACTGTCAGCCAGGAACACAGAGTTCTCATCCTGGAACTAGTTCTATTTTCTTTACGGATCAGGTCATGCTAATGAATCTTTCTAGGACTCAGTTTACCCAGCTTAAAAACTGGTTAGAAAAATCTAATTAACTGGGATATATTGAATATTAATGAGTGGATGGATATCTGTTAAGTGATTTGAAATGAAAAGTGATCTGAATGTAAGTAAGAAAATATTATTTTCATAAACTAAGAAGTTTTATAAACTAACTATAAAAGAACAGTTTTGTGATTTAAAAAAAATTACCCCAAAATAAGAAAATTTCATTTTAATGTTTGAACAGTTTATTTTAATTTTCCTAAATAAATATTTTTATCCTAAATATTTTTATGTTAACATGCTAAGTATTCTATGTGATACAAGTAATTAAGTTCACGATTAGCTTCCATTTAAACATAAAGAGTTAATCTTTTTGTTCTATATAGCAAAGGGAAATTTTTTTGATGTTCCATGCACTGGAAGAATATAGATATTATTAACCTTAATGTTTTAGAGAAAAAAATTAGGATCAAAGAAATATACAGTTAATCTAGAGCTTGAGTAGGGGGGTATAATGAACTGCCTGTTTTAAAATGATAAAGACTTCCAAGAATAAGATGCAAGTTCCAGAAAGAGAAAATTGTACATAAGTGTCTAAACAAAATGGGGGCAAGGAGGCGGGAGTGGGGAGACCTCATGATTATATTCTATAGCTGAAAGAATAAAGTTAAAAAAAAAACACACACCTCAAATGCAAGATGTTCCAGTTTGGTGTCTCAGATGGTCTGCACTCCCCTACCCCAAATACAACCTCCCCAAATTAATCAGCCTCATGTGTGAGATTTTTAAAAAGCCCAAAACTTGTAAAAAAATATGTTGTAATTCTTTACACAAGGAAGCTTTAAATCTATCTTTCTCCCCTTTTTAAAAATGAAAACAAAACAATGGATCTTCATTTCTATGTCTGGGATCTCAAATTTGGCTCTGAATATGTGTTTGTCAAATCTCATTAATTACAGTATTGGTCCCACGAGACGCAGTTGCTGATGCAAAGAACATTCTTCGTATTCAAAATAATCTGAACAAGGGAAAAGAAGCATTTTATTTACCTGTGTAAACATTAGGAGGAAAATAAAAGAGACTGTTCAGGTAGCTGCTGAGATGTTTTAATGGTAATTGATTTGATTACTATAAAGCTTTAAGGTTACCACATATAGGAACAGTCATGTTTTCACTTTGTATATTTGTTGGATGATAACATTCTTGTAAAGGTAACCGACATTAACTTGGCAAGCTCTGAACTAAGACCTTTTAGCATTTTATTCTTTACAGATACTAAGACCAACTTGTTCTGAATTCCATAAGCCACTGTGCAGATCTATAATTTATTTTTAAAATATCAGAAAATATGCCACTACACAAAGGACTCTTCCATGTAACATATCTGGGTAAAATACAATCAAATGAATAAATTACAGCAGCAGACAGTAAACAGCCTGTGTTATTTTCTTTCATTTTCCTTTCTCTAGGAAACAGCAAAATAAACCATGGCTATTTGTGGTCTTGTACTATAGGAACCCATGTGGTGATACATTTTCGTGCTATTAACAAATTTGTTGGCTCAATGAGTAGAAAGTAAAGTCCGTTGTAAAGATGGCTTAATGCCTTACATGGGGAGGATCATCTGCTATGTATAGCCACAACCTAAAAATCTTGTTTTGAGATCTGATGGTGCCTGTGGGCTGTCTTTAGATGGATACTAAAGAGCAGAGTTAAGCAGCCTTGGTTACATATGATATACAGATGCCTGGGTCCATCCCAAAGGTTTCTGATTTAGTTAGCCTGATTTATTCTAGTGAGGTCCCAGATCTTGTATTTAAAAACAAATGAAAAAAGAATAACAACAACAACATCTTCCTAAAGAAAGTCTAATGTGCCACAACTGAGAATCCTGGTTAGAGAATCCCTACATTAGTGCAAGGATAATAACTAATTTATTTTTAGATAACAGCACAAACAAAGCCCATTCTTGTTTTTTTTTGTTTTCATTGATTTTTTTTTTTAGAAAGAGAGAAAAGGAGAAGGATAGAGAGATAGGAAATATCTATCAGAAACATCATCCATTGGCTGCCTCCTGCATGCCCCCTATTGGGGACTGAGCCCAAAACCTGGGCATGTGCCCTGACTGGAATCAAACCGTGACCTCTTGGTTCCTAGGTAGAAGTTCAACCCCTGAGGCACAGGGGCTGGGCTCTTGGTTTTTAATGGAAACCTTACCTTATTCCAGGTGTGGGCAGGAGCATGGATCAACAGCTGCCAGGAACTCCCTCCTTGACAGCATTCTCTAAGCATCACCTTATAGGGAATATTCTATGGGTGATGGAGCCCTGAATGATAATAATTTTCTGGACTGAAGCCAATGGAAGTAGATAATTGAATAACAAATTACATAATGCCAACCTGACAGCAGAGTCTGTAAACAGTGGAAGCCTTATCAACATTTGAGCATCTTAAGTGATAGTTTAAGAGAGAGGTTTCCTGGCTCAGCATCACTCCTAGTTCTTCAGAGACTATGAATGCCATGTCTCCACTACCAAATCACTGTAGATCATTAGAAACAGAAAGGAGACTTTTAGTAAGAAATGGCAAATTACTTCTCTTGGAAAATTAATCAACTTAAGCTATTGGGATTTTTTCCCCCACTTTCTTTATCTCTACTTCTATTGGCAGAATTTTTGTCCTTAATATATATATTTCAGAGAGGAAGGAAGTGGGGGAGATAGAAACATTGATGAGAACCACTGATCGGTTGGTGGCCTCCTACATGCCCCACGCTGGGGATGGAGCCTGGGCATGTGCCCTGACCAGAGAATTGAACCATGACCCCCTGGTTCTTAGGTTGACACTTAACCACAGAGCCTTGCCAGCCGGGCTGAATTTTTGTCCTTTTCATAAAAGCACCTGTATTTTTCTTTTATCTTTTTATTATAATGTCAGTCCTCTATTGTTTTGGTCATCTTCTTTTGCTATTATATTCTATGGCTTCTTCATTTAATGCTGTTTCTTTTATTCTTCTTCTTCTTCTTTTTTTTTTTTTTTTTTTTTTTTTTTTTTTTTTTTTTTTTTTTTTTTTTTTTTTTTACCGACAAAGACATTAATGTCACAAATTAGTAGCAGAGACTAAAACTCACAGCATACAGTTCTTCCCCACCTCCCAACTTCTTTGTAGTTTTCTACTAGGGTGTGTCTTCAGATACTGAGACCTGTTAGAACAATCAGAAATGATACTTTCTTTAAAAATGTTCAAGGAAGGAAATACTTTACCTGTTCCATTTTTTTTTTTCATTTTCCTTAATACCATATAACAGGGTCCTCCTTCATTTCCGACCCCAGTTTTTGATATATATTTGGTTGCCAATCCCTTTTCTGATTCTCTCTCATTTTTTACTAGCTGCCCTTCCTTAACCTTCTGTTGATGTTTTATTCTTATAACTTGATGTCAATGCCCACACAAGCCCATTTCTTTCCATTCCATCCATCTCATCTTCATATGAATTTTTATGACCCTACTACTAAAAGCGTAAAGCTCTATGTGAGGAATAGAAAGGCACACCTTTTCCCATTTGAATCTATTTCGTCTCCCCTCCCACAGCCATTTCATCCTTTTCTGATGTTCCCCTGGTCCCACCCCACCTGCGCGCCCACCTGCACCCCTCTTCCCTGTCACTCCCTGTGACGCCCATCTATTCTTTCTAACTCCACTTGCACTGTTTGATTTTTACATCCAAGGACCCCCGCAACATAAAATTATGGAGTTCTTTCGGGAACCAGGTTGTATTTCAGAAACTTCTGCACATTTACTGAAGTGGGATGGGATTAGGGGCTTGGATTCAGAGATATTCTCAGACAGCCTTTCAGCTCGGGCCGGCTCTTGGAGCGAGGCTGGGGTCCATTCCGATGAACAAGGACAGGATGGCTGCAGGCCTTCTATGGCCCTTCCCACTCCAGCGATCAGGACGAGTAGGCATCACCCATCAAGGTTGGAAATCCAGGCCAGATGGGGATGCCTGGGGCCTTTTTCTGCAGCGATCTGGCAGGGGAGCCGGTGCCTGGTGCACCACAGGGGCTCCGGGCGGGCAGGGGCAGGGGCACCAGAGGCCTCAGGAGTCACCTCGCCATCGGTGGAAGGCAGGCTCACCTCTCAGGAGAGGAGGCAGGCCCGAGGCCGGGTGCTCCCTTGGGGCGCAGGGCGCGGTCCCAGGAGCCAGGCGACGCCACTCCAGCGGCGCCAGCGACCCCGGGCGCAGTCACTCCCCAGGAGGGTAAGCGAGTTGCTCCGGGTCGCTCCGCCCGAAGGTCGAGGGAACAGCGCGTGCAGCCCTCGCCAGCCGGCCCTCGGGGAGCGGGGCGGGGGCGACACCCCGGGGAGGAGGTTGGGGGCGGCCGAGATCAATGCTGGGGACGGGCGCCCGGTCATCAACAGGAGAGGAGCGGGAGAGAGGCTGGCGGGGGGCCCCAAGGGCGGCTGGGGCCGCGGGTCTGCCGGTGTACTCGGCCGGCGCCCCGAAGTCTGGGGCCGCCAAGGCTGCAGCTCCGCCGGCTCCGGCCAGAAACTCCAGGCCGCACTTTCCCCTCCTCCCGGCGCCTTCTCTCCAGTGAGGAGCCGAGCGCGGGCGGCGCGGGGGGCGGGATGGCGGCGGAGAGAACAGCCAGTTGTTTAAAATCCTTCTAGAGCAGTTTCTAATTCCCCCCTTGCGCCGGGGTTCGGCGGGGGGAGGGGGGAAGGAGAACGGGAGGAGGGAGGCGGCGGAGAGGGAAGGAGGGAGGGAGGAGGGAGGGAGGGGAGGAGGGAGGAGACTGCCTCTCTGGCTGTAGCGGCTGCCGCGCGCTGGGGAAGGCCGGAGGGAGGAGGAGGTCTGTCAGTCTCGCGCGTTGCCTGGGCGAAGGGGGCGGAGCCTTGGCGTGGAGCGGCCAATAGTGGGGGTGGCTGCGTGGGTCGCCATGGGGACGGGGCTGTTCCCGAGGAGGCTGTGATGGGTTGACAGGTGCGTGACAGTGGGAGCTGCTCTCGGCACAAGCATGTACGGCAAAGGCAAGAGTAACAGCAGCGCCGTCCCGTCCGACAGCCAGGCCCGGGAGAAGTAAGTGTCTCCGCTCCTCACCCACCTCCGCCAGCACACGCGCGCACACACATGCACGCACTCGCGCACTCTCTTGGAGACATACAGACACACAGACACTCTCCGCCTGGGGAGAGCCGGGGGTGGGCTGGCAGGGGGAGGGGGACGCGATCTGGGGGCGCGCGGTGCGGGGAGCGGCTGTCTCCTAAGGTGCTCTCTCGGGGCGGCGGCCGTGGGGGGCTGCGGGTGGGAGGGAGGGAGTGTGTTGGGGGGCGGCGGCAGTGCCGGTGGCGAGGATGGAAACTTGTTTGGGTGATCGAGGGAAATAACCCGTGGGTTCACCTCCTTACAAAGTAACTTTAGAGCTGGGGTCCGGGGCTACAGCGACCCGGAGAGCCGCCGGGGGTCGCGGGGAAGGCGGGAGGGGGCAGCTGCTTGGAGTAGGGCGCGTGGTGGGGATCGCGGGTGTTTGGAGGGGCGGGCGGGGGTCGGGCGGACGGAGCGAGGGGCACCGCCGCGGGGGCTCGGGCGCCGGGGTTCTGGGCTGGGAGTGCCGGGCGAGACGAGGGCGGCGGTGCCGGGCGCGCGGCGGGCGGAAGCCTGGCGCGGAGCGGCCGAGCGGGGCCCCGCGGGGCGCGGAGACGCGCTCGGGGCGCGGAGGGCGTGTGCGGGTGTGGGTCGTCTGGTGGGCGTGGGGGCTTTCCGCGGCCCCGGGCGGGACGCGGCGCTCGCCGCTGCCGCCCCTCTCCGAGCCGGGGCGGGGGCGAGGGCGGTGGGCGCCCGGGGCGCCGACGAAGTTTGGGAGTCTCAGAAGGACCGAGTTCCCGGGGAGGAAAAGTGTGCTGGCGATGAGCGGGATCTGCTGGAGCAGGCTTACTCTCCTGCCTCTCGCAGCCGCCTCCACGGGCGAACTCCACTGGCGGCGGCTGGCGAACTTTTCTGGGCGACTTGCTGCTTCCCACAGATCTGGGGGCTGCGGCTGCCCGGGCGGCGGGCGGGGCGGTGGTCGTGGGGAGCGCCGAGGGGGTGTTGTGTGAGCTGCGGCCGGCGGCGCGCGAAGGGTTATCTGCGCTGGGAAGGGGGCCCTGGTCCGAAACGGGGTTTTCGGGGAAGGGGGAAGAGTAGGCGTGGGGAGGAGTTGTGGAGCTGGTTGAGGCGGAGATACAGGTGTTAACTTCGGTGGGAGCCCGGAGGAGGCGGGCGAGAAAAGCGCCCCTTGGCCCGGGGTGCCACCGTCGCGGCACACGCAAGGCTGGGCTGCCTGCTGCTGTTCGCCTGCACTTGTAACGGTGATTGGGTTGTTGCTAAAAATGAGAGCGAATAGTGACTGTGACCACTGAGGAAGAACCCCTCTTTTTTGTGTGTGTGCAGCAGATCCTTGGTGCCCGGTAACCACTTCCACTCCGAGGGCGAGGCTCACCTTGCCACTGAAGGGTGCTCTCTCCCTTCCCCAGGGGGTCCAGCCTGGGGAAAAGTCTGAGACCATCTCCCCAAAGCTACTTGGGTTACCTTGCGCACGGAAATAGCTGCGTCAATAACAGGCGAAGGCGCAGGTTTCCCTGTTTGCTTTAGGCAGTGGATACAGCCTTCTCCTGAAAGTTTCTTGTGCCCTGGGGATGGGAACATTTCCTAATCTTCGTGTTGGCAGCGGCACACACAATCCCCATGGGATTTAGGGGTGGCAGGCCTTGATGTAGCAAAACAACAACAAAAAATTAACGCAGAGATGCTGGGTTTTTTGTTGTCGTTGTTTTCCCCATGGTATTTTCTGAGGAGGTACATTCAGGATCTTGTTGCTGTGACAAGGAATGTATAACAGACAGCATCATAACCTGGTTTAGAAACAGCAGTTACTGGAATCAAAGTTTTGAAACAGCCTAATTTGTGTGCATTAATCATTTGGTTGTAATATGGCTGATAAAATAAAAGCCTTTAGAGGAGGATGTTTTCATGATTACAGAGCATATGGGATTGAAGCAACTGAAATATGTTGATGTAAAATCTTATTTACTTTGAGGGTGATTGAATTTGAGAATAAAAGTAATTTTAAATTTTAGTTGGATTCCCAGGAATGGCTGAATTTAATCTGTATCCTGATAACTTTTTAAATTGTTAAAAAATAGTATCTGAGATACTTAATGAGAAAGTTGGACCTGGTGTGTCTGGTCCTTTGTAGTTCTCATTCTGTGATTCTTTCATGAAAACAAATAATTGCCACTTGTGCTGTCAGATCTACAAAACTGAACACCAAGTAACATCTACTCTTTCTTGTAAGCAAAGTAGTGGAAGTTCTGCTAGATGGTGCTATTAGATTTAAATATATGTCTTCCATTCATTGTAATTGACATCAGGAACCTAGACTGGCTCTCCTTATGAACTAAATATAGGTGAAGAGGCCACTTTTGGAACATTGACAATTGCTGTTCTGAGTTAATTGTTGCATTAATTTCTAGATGAGTATTGTTTGAATCTAAGGCAAATACTGAGGTAGATTTTATTTTACAGAATAAACTCATTTTCATTTTGGTGGGAGAGTTGATCTGATTGCTCAGTTTCCCCATCATATTTACTTGGGATATTAATGGCACTATTCTGCAACAGTGTGCTAATTTCTGAAGATAGGAATCTTGAGTTGTCTTTGAAATGGATGTCACCAGATTTAAAACAAAAAAAATTTAAATATATTTTTTATTGATTTCAGAGAGGAAGGGAGATGGAGAGAGAGAGAGAAACATTCATTGGCCCTCTCCAGCAACCCTCTACTGGGATGGAGCCCACAACCTGGGCATGTGCCCTGACCAGAATTGAACTATGACCTCCTGGTTCATAGATCGATGCTCAGCCACTGAGCCACACCACCTGGGCTAGACAAACTTTTTTAAGGTGGCAGATTAAAAAGGTACCTGAGCAAAAAAAAAAAAAAAAAAAAAAATACTCTTTTAGTAAGCAAATTAGAATTGTTCTGATCTTAAAAATCATAGAAGTAATTTGTTTTTCAGTAATAAATACGTAAATATTTATTTTACTTTAATAAAAACATTCTGAAAAAGGAGTCATTATGAATAGTGGTATGCACATAAACTAAATATAGTAGTTTTATAATCTATCAAGAAATGTGTTTTCTAACAAGAGTTCAGGTCTTGTTAGCACTTGTCAGATCTACCAAACACAACACCAAGTAACAAGATAGCTGACAAGTGCTTACCTGTGTTATTATATCTTTGCTTTCTCTTTCACTAAGAAGTCACCATTGGAATATTTGAAATTAACTTGTAGGTTTTACATATTTTTAAATAATTTTACTATTCGGTTCTGAACATAAAAATGGCATCGGGAATATAGTCAGTAATATCATAATAACTATGTAAGGTAACAGGTGATTCCTAGACTTACAGAGGGATCACTGCATAAGGTATATAAATGTCTAATTACTATGTTGTACACCTGAAACTTATATAATACTGTAAGTCAACTATAATTAGAAAATAAACTTAAAAAATGGCCAGTCAACTTAATTACTTATTTTATTGTTTAAAAAACCAGACAGATCAAGTCTATACAAAGGTTTGGATTAGGTTTAATTATAGAGGGAATGATTGAAAATCCTTGGAGGGAGGTGGGATATTTGCATAGAAATTTAAATTCTGATCTTGTTAGGTTATTTCTCCCTATTTTTTTTTTTTTTTAGCACAGACACAATTGTGATTAAGTAATTATATAATTGGTTGTTTAATGTCTAGTCTCCTCTAAAATGTAAGTTTCTTGAGGGCAAGGGATGATAATTCAAATTTCTTTTCTGAGGTATCCTTGATATTCAGGGTAGTGCCTTCATATGTCAGAAGCACCAAATAAATATTTGAATAAATGAAGATATTAGACTCAAAGAAATTTTTTACAATGTGAAAAAAATCTTTTGACCTCCAAAATGACCTCCAAAAAAAGGACTTTAAAAGTTTGAGTTCTACATTCTGTAGCTTAATTGTATTTCAAAAATAGCCAATAAAGGCAAAACAATAATTATTGTTTGTCATTCTACATGCCAGCTACTGTGGTCAGTGCTTTATGTATATTTTCTCCAGTTCTCACAACACTTATGCAAGATAGTGATTTTTTTCTCCATTAAAGAAAAAGGAAAAGTAACTTGCTCCTTACCTGGGCTTCTAACAAAGATTTCTTTAATTTTAGAACCTGTGGTTGAAACTGAAAGATACTTTTTTTTTTTCTGTATGTCAGATTGGCTTCCTGATCTAGGGTAGGATGCTATAGATTTAGGGAACAGCATTACATAATCAGATATAAGAGATTTTAAAGATTGGATCAGATGTGCAGACTTAACCATTGGTTAACCCTGATGCTTATATCCTTCATTTTGATGGATGGCAGATGTATATGTGGTTTGGGAAGGCACAGAATTTTTAGGGGTGAAAGTTGGAAGCCTAGATAATGAAGACTTTTTGTTTATTCAGATTTTTTCTTCTAGGATAATTCCAGTGCAGTGGAGGATATTTTCTCCAAAATGCTTAACAACTTTTATCTAATATGTCCTCTTGGTTGTGAGAGTTTTTCTTTGGATTGCTCTCTTTTTTACTATTTTAGAAGTATCCCCCGCCCCCAAAGAGTTTTTGAAGGAACAAACCTAAAGAAAAGAGAATGTGTAAGGTTAAGAGTTAAATTCTAGCATTCTTTATCTGGGTATTTATCTTGACTCTTAGGAAAGGGGTTAATATTGTAATGTATTTTTACAAAAAAATAAAAAATGAGAGGTTTATTCCCACACTTTAGTTTGCCCTATAAAACCAATTCCGGATGAAAATAAATCAGTAAATTTTAGTTGCTCTGCAGTAGTGGACCAAATGTGTCCTTTCATCTTCACTTACTCCTAGAAAATAGAATTATTTTGTTTTGAAATTAAAACATACAATTTGGGGCTGGCAGTGGAATACATAGATTGCAGTTTATTAACATTTCACCCCAACAGTTTAGAGTTGAAAGTAAAATTTGGGAAAAATATACTTTGAATTTAGAATCTTCTTTCTTCCATAGGGCTCATAACTGTTATGTTAATGTTGGTATATAGCATTGAGGATTAATGTACTAGGTTGAAAAGATATGATACTGCTGCTGGGAATATATAATTTAAAAATATGCATTGAAGATAATTATAATTTTATTGTGGAGTACATGGGAATATTCTCTACTATTGTGTACTATTGTGAATATTCTCTATCATTGCTTTGATAATGGATGGAAATTATATGAAATATTTGCATGCTAGTGACATGTTGGTTAGTAATATGTGAGCCTTTGTAAATATATGCTGAAATATTATTTTTATTAGTAACTTATTGTTTCGCCAAGGAAGGATTTAAAGTAGCATTGGAGCAATAGAATAAGATATATTGGAGGATATATCTGAAGAGAGTTTGGAGTAAAAATGTCAGTGGTTATATTTAGATTTTAAATTTTGCTTATTAGATTTTTTATATATTTTACATATGCATCATTGATCATGTAAGGTTTTGTTAACATATGTCTATAACAACATGAGTAGGACTGTGTGATTTACTTGACTATTATAGTAAAACCCATATGGTCTACAAAAAGTGATCTGAAGGGTGGTCCACTCATTTTCTGTAATGTTAGAGAAATAGTAAAGGCTATTTTTACTTTCCTTAAACTATATTCATTGTGTGAGAACATTGAAAAATGGGTGAAAAATGGTTCACCCAGGGAAAAAAAGAGTTTTTCCAGGCAACTTTTTTCATAGTCCTGCAGCTGCCCAAATTTATGGTTGGTCATAATAGGTAACATAGTTTTTGTCAGAGTTGGTTAATAGTTAAATATTTTGAAAAGTAAAACTAATAGTGTTTTTGTAATGTTGACAGGACCAAAATTTATCTGTACTCAGAAGACCCTGGGCAGTTCCAGTGCAATGGAGGATTTTGTTAATCCTCAACTGAGGATATTTTTCCATTGATAGAGTGGAAGGAAAGGGGAGAGTCAGAGAGAGAGAAACATCCATATGAGAGACATATCAATTGGTTTTATTGCCTCCTCAGGCTCAGGGGCCGGAGCCTGCAACTGAGGTACATGCCCTAGACCTGAATCGAACCTGGGACCCTTCAGTCCCCAGGCCGATGCTTTATCCATTGAGCCAAACCGGCTAGGCCCAATGGAGGATTTAATATTTGTTCCTTCTTCTTTGTCTCTTTAATAATGACAGAACAACCCTCACATTGTACTTTAAGAATTTTGATTATTCTAAGTTATGTAGAACTGTAAACAGCTTTCTGACAATAATGAACCATTATAGCATCTTAAATCACAATTTAGCTGGAGTGAGCTTGAACCAATGACCTGGAGGTCTCCAATTTTGATCTTCAGTATTAATTTTTCTTCATGGCATATCAAGTAAGTAGTTTGGCACAGAAAACAATATAGAAATGAAGTATAACAGTTGCTCTGTTTTTCTGCTTTAAAATATTTTTTGTAATTGTAGGTATTAATATAGTATAGTTTTAATTACTAAAATAGTTGTAATTTTTGATTAATATAATCTAAGCCATATTAAAATAGTGATGGAATATTTATGAAGGTAAGATGAAAATTTATATATGGCTCTGTCCATGTAAGTTAAGAGAGGAGTTGGTGCTAAACACAGCCTCTCCCCTGATATTCATATGGTTATTTTTTCATTAGTGATCTGATATTTGCCTTGGTTCTCCTTTTTCTTTTTTCCTTTTTACCTACTTCAAATTTGAGAAAGAACCAAGAGCTACTGATAGAAGAAATCCAGGTAAATATATTATTTTTTTAAATGATTTTATTTAAACAGGATTAAAATGAATGTTTTCTGTAAAATAACAAAATTCTAACTACTACATAAAGAGCTTGTGGAGTTTTGTCATAGAAGGTTGTTGTTTAACAGTAACAATAACAACGTTATCATTTGAGTATTTTGTTTATATTTGGCCTTTACTTGCATTGTTTCACTTAATCCCCTTAAGAATCTACTAGACCATAGGTACTATTTTCTGTTAATGTTACAGAAAAAAACAGGGGCTTAAGAGTTTATGTTTTTGGCTGCAGGTATCAAGTCAGGAGATAGAAAATGGCTTAATTGATCAGGATCTAAAAATAAATCTCACATAACAGGATGCTTGGAAGAGGTAGTTTGGTAGTTGATTCAGTGAGTCAAGTACATCCAGGGTTCAGGATAAGCTTCTCTGCTGTCCTCATGGTTTCCCCCTCAGGAATGCAACCCACATCCCTGCATCAGATTCCCAGCATCATGTTCTCATACAACCAAGTATAAAGGCAGGGAGAAGAGCAAGGTTCTTCCTTCTTCATGTTTCCTAATTGGCAAGGTAAACCTTTTCTTGAAGTTGCTTAGCAGATATCTTCTTATGCCTTATTGAAGAGAACTGCCATTCCCTCCCCTAAACCAATTACCAGCAAAAGGTTACATAATTGGTTTCAATCAGTCATCCTTCGTCCTCTGGGCTGGAAACATTGCTCCCTTGTACCTGAGCTACCTGAACAAAACTGGGGCTATTTGGCAAGAAGATGTATCTTGAGGATATGTTGAGAATAAAATGGGTCCCTGCTTTAATGAAACTTATTTTCAAATTTCAAGGAGAAACATATAATAAGTAAATAAATGTAGTAGGCAATTTCAGGTAGTCATAAGTATTGTAAAGTAATGAGGTAGAGTGATGTAATTTAAAGAGTGACTGGTAGTCAGGGGAAGGTTCTTAGAGAAGGGACCATTTAGGCAGAACCCTGAGTAATATTGAAAGAATCAATCATGAGAAGATTTGGGGTTAAAGCATTTCAGGCAGGTTTAAAGTACCATTGAGGAAACCTCTCAGCATCAGCATAATTGCTCAGGTATATATAAAATACTGTATGAATCAAGTTTGGAATGAAAAGCTGTATTTCCGGGGCCTGGTTTTGGTTTTTACTGAGGAATTGGGTGAAGGGTCTCATGTACCTAGGTTTTCCTAGATAATAAGGTTGACTATCTCTTATCTCCCAAACCCTGGAGATAAAGTTGTTCCTAACTAGAACAGTGGGACATGTGGGTTTTATAATAATGTTGGCTATAGAAATAGGTAAGATTCATTGAACACTTAAAGCCTATTGGGTTCACAAAGGATGGTACAACTGGCATAAAATTTCCCAAACTGTATTAGAGACTCTTACTGTGTGCTTTCACAGCAAGCTCTATTCTTCCTTTTGTCATATCTATCATATATTAATGAATTGTGTGATCTTTTAATGTCTTATTTCCCAATTAGATTGGAAGCTCCCTGAAGAACCATAGTGTTGTCTTCTCCAGTATATTCCCACTGATTATCATAGTGCTTGGAATTCAGATTAGGTATTTGTGGAATAAGTGAATTGAGGATTCACAACAGGGTATCACTATATGTAGCTCATTTCTCTCCCCAGTATTTCTAATATTTGGTACCAGAATTAATGTATAATCTCTAAGAAGTGTTTTCTGTAATATAGGCACGTAGTAGTCTTCCTGTGAATTTTAGGATAACAGATTACCTAATTGTTTTACTATGAAATATGTGTATATTCTATATAATAAAAGCCTAATATGCTAAGTGTCCGGTCGTCTGTTCAACCAAAGTGTAATATGCTAATGATATGCTAAGGCTGCTCAACCACTCTCTATGACATGCACTCACCACCAGGGGGCAAATGCTCCGACTGGTAGGTTAGCTTGCTGCTGGAGTTCAGCCAATTGGGACTGAATGAGATGGGCTGGACACGCCCTGGAGCCCTCCCGTGGTTCCTCCCTGGCAGGCCAACCTCCTGTGTCCCTCCACACCCCGATCATGCACCAGTGGGGTCCCTTGGCCTGGCCTGCACCCTCTCGCAATCCAGGACCCCTTGGGGAATGTTGGAGAGGTGGTTTTGGCCCAATCCCGCAGGCCAGGCCGAGGGACTCCACTGGTGCATGAATTCGTGCACCAGGCCTCTAGTTTTAATATAAACTTGTATTAGAATAATCTTTTAACAAATTTAATAGTGAAATTGTACTTTATAGTTTCAAGATTTATTTAATTTAAATCTCACAATGATTTTGTGAGGTAGGTGAAAATTGACTACTGAGATTTATAATTGGAAATAGATTTACCCAGAGAGGGTCCTAGAGATACTATGTGGCAGAGCTGAATCATATTGAGATTATTTTCGGTTCCAAGTTCAGTGTTTCTTTCATTATAGTACAGCTGCCTCTTTTAAAATGAGAGATTCATGCATATATATCTTAAGTAGGCAGAATCATGAATTCAATGGTAGTTAAAAGTTTGTACCAATACTTGGATTTAATAGAAAGTATTGCTATAGTGTGCGTTAAGCACAAGTCTATATAATTACTTAACTCCAAATGTGCTATATCATAAATAAAGTCTGATTTTTGTTCAAAATCCTTATGCTTCTGTTATATAAGTTAATTGGTTTGGGATTTGGGGTAGTTGGGATTTCAAATTTGTGAAGGCTCAGGCTAATTTTGATCAATGAACTATTCTCTATTTCTTACCAATTAGCTTCAATTTGGAGAGCTGGGATAAGGGTAGGGAAAGGAAAGGATTTTTTTTCCTTTTGTACCTGTTTCCAATATAGAAAGGAAAGTCTCTTGATATGGATTATTGATAGAATATTTTTTTTGTAATGGTAAAATATATATAACATAATATTTATCATTTAAACCATTTTTAGGTATACATTTCAGTGGCATTATGTACATTCACATTATTGTGCAACCATCCCCCTCTATCTATAGAACTTTTTCATCTTCCCAAACTGAAACTCTTTATCCATTAAATAATAACTCCCCATTTCCCCTTTCCCAAGCCCGTGGCAGCCATCATGCTAACTTCTGTCACGATAAATTTGACCACTCTAGATACCTTGTATAAATGGAATTATACAGTGTTTGCCTTTTTGTGTTCGGCTTCTTTTCTTTCTTAATCTCTCTAGCAACTTCATTGCTCATTTAAACTATCTTGCCTCAGTGTATTTCATTGCTTATTGTGGGATAAAAACAATGGGAGTTGTGAGGCTGGGGAGTGGGAAGGGAATGCGAGGATAGTTCCATTTTTAGTTGGGGGGAAGGCAATAGAAAAGAGAGAGGTTAAGGAAAAAGGTTAAGGAAAACATGTACAGCTGCTAATAAGTTGGGCAGAATCATAGCAACCAAAAATGCTCCACAAATAGCTCCAAATTCTTTAGCTGGATTTAAGAACTTGGATGTAATGTTTGTCAGATAGGAGCTTAGATTATCATTTCAGGTAGAGCTGTTTTTTTCTTCTTTCTGTATCTAAAGGCAAAATTATCTGACATACATTACTTCAGTTGGTGGATTTTAGAGTCAGAAATAAAAAGAATAGGAATGTATAATGTCTAGGGAAAAAACTTTCTCCTCTAATTATGAGTCTCCTCTAAGTATTGTCTCTTCCAACCAACATATGCCTATTGTTTTTTTGTTTATTTGTTTTTGGACTAGGGCATCTGGGAAGTTCCATGTGGTCCATGAGCAATAGTATAACCATATTGAATCTATTACATAGTCATTTCTGTAGTACTGACTATTAGAAAAAAATAGAAACAACTCCTTAGTTTTATTTTTTCATTCATCACATGCCATTTGTTGTTTATAATTGGATTGAAATTATGTGATAATTATACTTTATCAGTGCATTTAAGCAATAGCTATTAGGAAGCTATTAAAGGTATTTCAATATGCATTTTAAAACCCTGAATTAAATAGATATTATTTTTTTATTTAGAAATATAGTAGTGGAAAATCCTGAGTAAGGTTTCTTACCATAAAATACATTATATACACATAGGCACACACACATACGTGTTTGTGTGTATATATTAGGAATAACTTGCAAGTAGTTTAACCTGGGGAATGAGTTACTAATTCATTTTGAATTCATATTGGTACTAGTTCAGTTATGCAGGTGAGTTGGATGTATGTATAAATTTAGGGCTAGAAAGATTAGGGTATAGGCATGTTTTTATTAAAACATTAAAGGCTGAGATGGGGATATTAACAAGATCATATTATAGCAAGCACTGGCAACAATGCTGCTAGTTGACAAAGTGTTTCTGTGTATTAGATGCTCAGCAAGATAGCTTCCTTAAAAGGATAGTTGGAGAGAGTTTAATAAAGGTATGTGCAGGATGAAAACTAACAAGGGATGGAGGAACACTCAGGAATTAGCATCAAGGGAAGAGTTACCTGCCGTAGATCTGCAGGAGAAAAGGCAGAGGGCAGTTAACCAGGATCGAGTGAGCACTGTGGTGACTGCAGAAATGTCACCCTCCTGGGGCTGTGGTTTTATGAAGAGGACCACAGATACTGTGAAACTCACTGTGAACAGAGGCTGGAGGACTAGCAAGGAAGGGATCTTCTTTCTTTTCCTGCCCATGCATCAGCTGAAGCCTCCTTTCTGTAGAACCCAACTAGTAGCCAGAGGGCAAGAGAGCCAGGATGACATACTCTGTAGCTGAAGATCAGCCTCCCAGGTCTGAGCAGGGAAGAAGGGTAGGGAGTAGATATGGCAGGGCCAGTGGAGAATATATAGGAAAAATTTTTTTAATGTTTAAAAAATTCAAAACCAAATCTTCTACTTCTTTGTATTGAATGGCCTGAGAAAATAGAGCTTTTAAGTTGGTTTTGTCAAAGTAGCATTTAAAATTAGTTTTAAAACCCACTTAACACATTGTATGTGGGAAATGTATTTATACGTTTTACGTTGACTGGTAGTAGAGCGCGGGACACGTATTAATACGTTTTTTATAGACTAGCGGTAGAATGCAGGTAACGTATAAATACGTTTATTTTTATACTTTTTTATTGCTCTAAAGGGATGCTAACATGCAGATATACGAATTCCAAAGGACAAAATTTGGGTCTCTAACACATACAATGGTGAATTATGTATGTACTTCCAGGTATAACGGTAATCAATCTATTCAACTGCAAAAATGGCCCGCGCCACCTGTTAGCGCGCGATAAAAACTACCCGCAAACAATGTGTTAACTATATATATAAAAGCCTAAGCGACCGTGACAACTGGATGACTGGCCAGTAGCTATGACGTGCACTGACCACCAGGGGGCAGACGCTTAACACAGGAGCTGCCCCCTGGTGGTCAGTGCGCTCCCACAGCCAAACTCCTGCGCCGGCCAACCTCCCATGGCCCCTCCCCCTTGTCCGGCAGGCCCCTCGGGACTGGGTGAAACAGACCCAATCAGCCTTGATCGCTGGCCAGGCCGAGGGACCCCACCTGTGCATGAATTCAAACACCGGGCCTCTAGTTTAATGATAATATAAATTTGTATGCATTTTATGAGGTGGGGGTAATATTCCTTCTGCTTTCTGATGTCTTCTCATTCCTTTATTTGTTTAAGAAATATTAACTGTCTCTTATGTATACCTCTGTTGAGCCCTCTTGAGCTGAGATATGAATAACACAGCAGTCTCTGCCTGTCAGGAGCTCACTATCCAGAAGGGGCTCACTACCAGTGATTATCACACTGGCTAACAAAGCACTATAATGATATGCAAAAGGTGCTGTGGGAGTGGTGAAAAAGGGTGTTGAATCCAGCCTAGGGCTACGCTAGTCTCAGGAGCTATTTCTAAGAGGATATTTATTAAATAAGGAATACGAATTAGCCGAATTTGGTAGGGTGCAAATAAAGAATATTCTAGGAGAGAAAAATACAGACACACGGATGCATTAAAGAGTATGGCATATATGCTGAACTGCAAGAAAGTTGGTATGACTGGATGTGCTGTAAGGAATAAATCTGGCAAAGTAAATAGGAACTATTTTGAGAATAACCTTGAGTGACCTGGGGGATAAGTAATTTTAAGAAGAAAAGTGACATCTTCTGAGGTGCAGTTTAGAAAAATCATTCTGGAAGTAATATGGAGGTTGGGGTAAAGGGGGAGACAGATATGTTAGGAAGCTATTGTAATAAGTAAGCTACTGTAGTAATATATCATTTTTCTACACCACTGGCAGCCCAGGGGATGTCTTAGGATGTAGAGTACATAGGAGTTGGTAGGCTAAATGTGAAAATCAGGCTTTCTAAAATGGCTGTAATTGTGGGTAGAAGTTTCAGTCATGGGCTTCAAGGGACAGAGGGGTGTAAGGAGGAAGATGAGTTCAGTTTGAGGTGCCACTCAGACCTAGAGGTGGACCACCTTGGGAGGAAATTGGATATGTGGTTTTTAAGCTGGGGTGTGGAGGAAGTGTGTCTAGGCTGGAGATACAGAATTGAGAAGGAAGGGGGAAGAGAGAAAATATTTCTAAGCATAAGGTACCTGTGTGCCAGGCACCTTGTTTGTAAGTTACTTTACTCTTTACAGTGCTGTGAAGTAGCTGTTATCACCTGCATTTTAATGATATCAGCTCCATTTTAATGATGAGAAAACGAGAGCTTTAATAGGATAAGTAACTTGGCCACGTAACACATGTCAGACCTGGAATCTGAACTGAGGTTTAGCTCATTCTTTCTCCCTTTTTAAAAAAATAACTTGCCCTGGTCAGTGTGGCTCTGTTGGTTGGAGCATCGTTCCATACACTGAAAGGTGGCAGGTTCCATCCCTGGTTGGGGCATGTGTGGAGGCAATCAGTTGATGTTCTCTCTCACATCAATGTTTCTTTCTCTCTGCCTTCCTCTCTAAAAATCAATGAAAAAAATATCCTTGAGTGAGGATTAAAAAAAAAAATCAAAGAATCCTAACATAAAAAATAACTTTATTAAAGTATGACATTTATATAGAAAAGAATTCATATCCTAAGTCTATAGACTGGATTTTCACTCACTGAACACACCAGTGTAACCAAGCACCCACATCAAGAAAAATAACATTACCAACACTCCAGAAGCTGCACAAATGCTATGCCCTCCTACCTCCCCAACTTTAAGCAGCATAGATTAGTTAATTTGTTTTACTCGTTATATATGGCCCACTTTTCTTTGTTTGTCTGTCATTTGAAGCCCTGAGATGGGAGTGAAGTCATCTTTATGGGAATGAATGTCAGGGGAGAAAGTGTGACGAGATAAAGATGGGACTTTGAGGAATACTTAAGGGGTTGATGGAAGAAGAATTTGAGACTGAGACTGAAAAGGAACACTGAGGAGATGTGAAGGAAACTTGTTAGGGGATTGGCATCACAGAAGTCAAGGAAGGCGACTTTTTAGACTAAGAGATCATCTGCGACCATAGGGAGGACAGTTTCAGTGGCATGGACCCAAGCTAACGCAGTGCTTTCTGGAGCTGGCTATCAGGCAAGGAAGTGGAGACATCAAATGTGGACAGCCTCCACTTGGGAAAAAAGCATAGAGAGAAGACTAACTATATCCTCCTAGCCAGAAGAGGATATACTAGTAGATTTTTTACTTGGGTAATTTTGAATGAGGTGGAGCATTAGTTGGGAAACACTGTTTGGTTTTATCCTCTTGTAGGGACGTTTTGTCAATTACTTTGAACCTTTTTTTAAAAAAAATTAAAGATGACAGTATTGGAATGCTCTCAGCAGTAGTCGGCAAACTCATTAGTCAGTAGAGCCAAATATCAATAGTACAACGATTGAAATTTCTTTTGAGAGCCAAATTTTTTAAACTTAAACTATATAGGTAGGTACATTGTTATTAACTTAATTAGGGTACTCCTAGGGCTTAGGAAGAGCCACACTCAAGGGGCCAAAGAGCCTCATGTGGCTCGCTAGCTGCAGTTTGCCGACCATGGCCTAGGGGACATGGAAGGGAAAAAGAAGGCAGTAGGTAAAGTGGTTTTTAGCTTTAGTAGATGAGCTTAGAAAGTGACTGAATTTTTAAAAATTATTTTTAGGATGAGGTAAAATACTTCAGTGGGGTTACATTGCTAGCTTTTGTCAGTTGTTTCTTAAAAACTTTTATGACTCATAGGAGATTGGGATAAAGGGGACATTTTCAAATCATGATTGGGAAATGACTTTGGAATAGTTGAAAAGCTTAATAGCTGTCTACTCTGGCTACCAATCAGTAGCATATAACTTAAAGCAAAAATCTGGTGGGAAAGTATTTTAAAAATCTCTCCTGGTTAGCATACTTTAACTCCTTCCTATAGAGCAAGCATGTCAAACTCAAAGGCTAACACGGGCCAAATAAACAAAGCTTAAGTTTATGTGGGCCACAAAAAAACAAAAGCTTCAATTTTCATAGAAATGAAGGTTTATTTTGATAGAGACATGCTGAATACAAAGGGCTGAAATAAATGAGTAATCATTAACATAAAATAATAGAGCATTTTAGTAAAAATTAATATTTTTCTTAAACATTAACTTACCAGACACTGAATAACTGCACAAATTAATAAGCGTAACGCAAATAAACCTATCTTTCTTGTTCTCCAAAAGCAAAATATTTCCTCTTGCGCCCACCAAACAAGTCAGTACAAGACTAATGACATGGCAATTGGCTGCTAAAATATTCACTGCTAGTATCAGTGGAGAGAAATGGTGCACCTGTGTGTAAGGCGCGTAAGGGAAATGAATGCAACACGATTATAGTAATCAGTCATTAGTGAACGTTGTAGTTCATTATTAATAATTATCTATAACAGGATATTGTAAAAATTAAGTTATGAAATTTTTATTAAAACGTTTCTTACATACCGTTATATTGGCTGGGCTGCAAAAATATTCATTGTGGGCTACATGTGGCCTGTAGGCCACGAGTTTCACATGCTTGCTGTAGAGTATCTCTAAATTTCCTTCCTACTTTTTAAATTGATAGAAAGGATAAATGAGAATACTTGAGTAAAACCCTTATTAATAGTGCAGAATATTACTCTTTAAAATACTTTTTATAAAGTACATACAGTTTGATTCTCTTTATATACAACTAGAGGCCTGGTGCATGAATTCATGCACATTGAAAGGAAATTAATTAGAAGAAATATTTTAGAGGCTGGGGAGGGGCCGCAGGAGGGTTCCAGGGTGTGTCCAGCCGGTCTTGCCCAGTCCCGATCTGCTGGACCCCAGCAGCAAGCTAACCTATCGGTTGGAGTGTCTGCCCCATGGTGGTCAGTGCGCGTCATAGCAACTGGTTGAGCGGTTGACCAAACAGTTGACCAAATGGTCGGACACTTAGCATATTAGGGTTTTATATATATATATATATATGTATATATATATATATATATATAGATAGATAGATAGATAGATTGATTCTAGAAAGTGCAAACTAATTTTTGTTAACTGAAAGCAGGATCAGTGGTTGCCTGGAGGCATAGTGGGAGGGGCTAGAAAGGGTTGGGAAGGAGAGATTACAAAAGTTTTGGAGGTGATGAATTTGTTCATTGTCATGATTGTGATGATGGTTTCATGGATGTATACACATTTCAAAATGTATAAAGTACACACTTTGCTATGTGCAATGTATGATTGCATGTTTATAAAGCTGTTCTTAAAAATAGTTATTATTTAATTAATATTCAAAGTAAAAAAAATTAAAGTACAAGTAAAGTGATGAAAATAAAAATAATAATATAACATTTCTGACATTTCTATATTCATATCTGCATGTAAATTTTTTAATATTATTTACAAAGGAAAACATCAAACCAACCGACTGAAAAATACCCTTTTAAATAAAAGGGGGGAAGGCAACAAAAAATAACATTTATGAACATTTGTCATTTTCCAAGTTCCCAATAAATCCCTCCTTCAGAAACAAAAGCTGAAAAACAACTTTTAAAATCATTTGCTTATTTCACTCTTCCAGGTACTGTATAAGTCAACGGAGATAGAGCAGTGAACAAGATAAACCCTGCTAGAGAAGTAGACAGGGCCTAGGGGACAGTTTGTGCTTGGGAGAAGTCTAGAAGAGAGAGAGAGATGTCATCCTTTCTAGAAACAGAAACTCAGTGTGCTTTAGTTGTGTGTATATTTGGGGAGGGATGATTTTGGAAGATGGTAGAAGCTATTTCTTATTATTTATTAAAAAGTATATTTGAATTAAAACATTTTAAACTGTAAGTTAGAATGAGTCCTATGTAACATTATTAATGGCATATTTGCCCTTTATATAAATCTCATGACTGTTTTATTAGAGCTTGGAAATGTAACTGACAGCGTCAAGGTTATTATTTATTTTTTGTTACATGGCCATAAAAGGCAATAAATTAACTTTTGTCAGTATATATTTAATATAATTGGCAACATCCAGCAGGAGATGAATTAACTAAAGTTTGCAATCGTTGATGTTGTAAGCAAAATTTGTTAAGTATTTTCATTTGATCATTAGTTTAATATGCTTATATTCATTTCAAATCAACAATGAGGAGCATGTGCACGTCAATTTGATTTTTCTCTTGGGAACTTGAATAAAGTGGCATTTATTTAAAAAATCTTCTAATAAGGGCAATGGTTTTTAATTAATTAATTTATTTATTTATGTACATTATATAAAATAAATCTATTACTAGATTTTAGATACAACATAATTAGCCATTTACATGCAATAAACATTAATATTTCAAGAAAAATTATTTTAAATATAATGTTACATGCAATAAACCTGGATATTTCAAGAAAGAAAGATTTTAAATATATTACTACCAAAACTGTACTAACATAGTATAATATCACAAAAGTTGTAGGAAATATTAAAAATCTGCAAATAACAGGATTACTTCTATTATATTATAAAATATTTTTTTTCCTTTGGCTTTCTTTTTGTTCATCAGTTTATGTTGTTTGTTATATTCCACAAATGAGAGAGATCATGTGATATTTATCTTTCTCCAACTGGCTTATTTCACTTAGCATAATGCTCTCTAGGTCCTATTCCAAGTGGCAAGAATTCTTTCTTTTTTACAGCAGCGTAGTCATTGTGTAGATGTACCACCGTTTTTTAATCCACTCATCTGCTGATGGGCACTTAGGCTGTTTCCAAATCTTAGCTATGGTGAATTGTGCTGCTATGAACATAGGGGTGCATATATCCTTTCTGATTGGTGTTTCTGATTTCTTGGGATATATTCCCAGAATTGGGATTACTGGGTCAAATGGAAGTTCAATTTTAATTTTTTGAGGAATCTCCATTCTGTTCTCCACAGTGGCTGCACCAGTCTGCATTCCCACCAGCAGTGCACGAGGGTTCCTTTTTCTCCATATCCTCGCCAGCACTTGTTTGTTGATTTGTTGATGATAGCCATTCTGACAGGTGTGAGATGGTACCTCATTGTCATTTTGATTTGCATCTCTTGTATGAAGAGTGACTTTGAGCATGTTTTCATATGTCTCTCAGCCTTTTGTATGTCCTCTTTAGAAAAGTGTCTCTTTAGGTCCTTTGCCCATTTTTTGATTGGATTGTTTATCTTCCTTTTGTTAAGTTGTATGAGTTTCATGTAAATATTGGAGATTAAACCCTTATCGGAGATAAAATTGGCAAATATGTTTTCTCATGCAGTAGGCTTTCTTGTTTTGTTGATGGTTTCTTTTGCTGTGCAGAAGCTTTTTATTTTGATGTAGTCCCATTTGTTTATGAATTTTTCCTTAGTTTCCATTGTCCTAGGAGCTATATCAATAATGATATTGCTACAATATGTCTGATATTTTGCTGCCTATGGATTCCTCTAAGATTTTTATGGTTTCCCGTCTTACGTTTAAGTCCTTTATCCATTTTGAGTTTATTTTTGTGTATGGTGTAAGTTGGTGGTCTAGTTTCTTTTTTTTTTTGCATGTATCTGACCAATTTTTCCAGCACCATTTATTGAAGAGACTGTCTTGACTCCATTGTATGCTCTTACCACCTTTGTCAAATATTAATTGAGCATAATGGCTTAGATCAATTTCTGGGTTCTCTGTTCTGTTCCATTGGTCTATATGTCTGTTCTTGTGCCAGTATCAGGCAGTTTTGAGAACAGTGGCTTTGTAATATAGCTTGATATCTGGTATTGTGATCCCTCCAACTTTGTTCTTTTTTCTCAGGACTACTTTTGCTGTGTCCCAGAGTTTTTGGGTTGTTGTGTGTTAATTTTCATTTGTTCCCAGGAAGTTTTTGATTTCTTTCTTGATCTCGTTGGTAACCCATTTATTCTTTAAGAACATGCTATTTAGCCTCCATGTGTTTGAATGTTTTGGGGTGTTTTTACTGTAGCTGATTTCTAATTTTATTCCACTGTGATCTGAAAAGATTTTTGATATGATTTCAATCTTCTTGAAGTTGTAGAGACTTGTTTTGTGTCCTACCATGTGATCTGTCTCTGTCATTTTTAATAATTTTTGATTGAGGGGCTGTGCGTTAAGTGGCTAGTCCTGTGTACAGGCCATGATGGGCATGCCGAGGAAGATACAGGGACTATCAGAAAATGCAGCTGAAAAGGTAGGAAAGGGCCCAATCGTGACCATATGCAGTTCAAGTTAAGGTGAGTGGGCTTCATTCTGGAGCTCATGGGCGCCAGGCAGAGTAACAGGCTCAGATGTGCACAAGCTGTCTTCCCGAGGCTCATGTGCAGCTAGAGTTTCAGGTCCATCTGGAGAAGCAGTGATCGCAATGACCTAGCTTCTCCTGATTTAGGCAATCTCCAGCACTTAAGCTCCTTGCTTTAGGTGATCCTAAAAATATTCACTGAGCATCTACTCAGCACTGAGTACTTGACAGTGAACGAAGCAAATGTGGTCCTTGCCATCCTGAAGCCTGGAATCAGAGTAAAAAGACCAGCATCTCATGACCAGGCATGCCTGCACATTCTGTGTACATTTTTTCAAGGGCAATGGTCTTGATATCAGTTGTAAAATAACCAATTATTGATTGGAGAGGCGTGATGGTATTGCTTAAGTATCATATCATCTTTAAATGTTTTCCATATAAATACTTCTTAAAAATAGAAAAATCTTTCTACTTAACAAATTCATGAGGCTTAGTAAGTCCATTTTCCTTTGCTGGCCATTGTCTATATGGTGTGTACTGAGGATTTCTTTATATTATGGATATATTTCTCATCTATTTTGTTTGTCTTCTTGGCAAGGCTAGGAGCTTTGGAATGTATTCTAATTATGTATATTTTATAGTAGCCTACTGTCATTTAGAATGAAGTCAAGGGAGGGAGATATTTGTGTCAAACTGAAAACAAAAACCAAGATGAAAAATATATTATTTTAGGTTTGCAGACCTTTAAAATATTAAAGATTGCTTAGAGATACTTTATGTTGTCTATTTTATAACAGTTTTCTTAGTTATTAATATGGAAGTGATCTAACAAATTAAACAATGACCTTTTTAAAATCTATGTATTTTTAAAAATTATAAAAGGCAAAGAAATAGGTTGTTATTACTTTTCCATATCACCCACCAACTCATTTAAGTAGCTTTAACAAACCAAATAAAATAAGGGTCTTAACTCTAAATTCTAATAAAAAAACATCCTTTTGTCCATTTACTTTAGGAATTGGTGATATAATGTGCACATTTTCTGATGGCTCTGTGGTTACATTTGATTTTTTCCAAATTGCAATACTGATGATGTTTGAAAATTTTTCAGACTTCCTTTCTTTTTACAGGGTAGAGTGTAGTTTCATATCAGTTTTTTTTTATCGTCACCTAAGGATATGATATATTTATTGGTGAGAGAGCGAGAGATAAAGAAAGAGACAGAGAAACATGGACGTGAGAGATAAACAATTGATTGTATCCTGTATGCATCCCCACCAGGGATTGAACCTGAAACCTAGATATTTCCCTTGACCAGGAATTGAACCCACAACCTTTTGCTGTACAGGATGAGGCTCCAACCAGATGAGCCACACAGGCAGGGCTCTTTTTAAAATATGTAGGTTTTTAAAATTTATTGATTTTAGAGAGAGAGAGAAGTAATTGATTTATTGCTCCACTTATATATTCATTGGTTGATTCTTGTATGTGCCCTGACCAGGGATTGAACCCACAATCTTGGCATATTGGGTTGATGCTCTAACCAACTGAGCTACTCAGCCAGGGTCAGTTTCAGATCTTTTTGTTGTGTTGTTAATCCTCAGCCCAGGATATTTTTCCCATGGATTTTTAGTGAGAGTGGAAGGGAGGGAGGGAGGCAGGAAGGGAGAGCGAGAAAGAGAGAGAGAGAGACAGAGAGAGAGAAACATTGATGTGAGAGAGACACATTGATTGGTTGTCTCTAGCATGAGCCCGGGAGACATGACCAGGGCTGAGGATTGAACCTGCAACCTAGGTATGTGCCCTTGACTGTAATCAAACCCTCAACCCTTCTGTGTGCGGGCTAATGCTCTAGCCACTGAGCCATGCAGGCCGGGGTAATTTCATACCTTTTAAAATGCATGGAAATGTAACAACTTGAAATAAGTACTATTTAGTGTTCAGGGCCCTATTTAGACAAAAATAGCCATTATGACAGGCTTATGGGAGATTTTGCAGTTTCCTAAATTATATAGCTACAGGCAAATACTATCTAATTGTGACATTTGGCCAGATCAAGGTGAGTTAATATAGGAAGAGCAAAGGATTCAGTGAAATTTAGGGTTAATAATTACTTAGATTTCCTAACAGTTATGATCTATCAACAAGTTGGAGGACTATAATGGACAATTCTTGGGCCTGTTTGATAGTAAATAATCTAATCTAGGTAGATGATAATAAATTCACATTATATGAAATATATAGTTTATCAGTGAGAGTACTTCAGTGCTAAGTCTAAAGAGTTTCTACCTGTGTGGCTATAATGAGTGTTTCTGACGCTTTTCTTTCAGCTGTTGATGTATTGATGGGGATCCCTACCATCATAAATTACTATGACTAAGGGCGACTCATTTTTCTGATGTTTGAAAGTCATGGGAGCCCTCTGTATTTCCACTATATTTGTTTATTGCTATATGACTTGTTCTCTTCTCTGGCTGACTTTCAAGTTATATTTTCATTTATTGGAATCCTGAGATTGTTGGGCCTTCCTATTTTTTTTTTTTTCGTGTTGATGACCGACAGTATTTTATCTTGCTGATTGACATTTAAATGAGCTTAATAAGACCTGTATCTATTATTGGCGGATTTATTTTGTTTGACAACAAAGGTTACACTATTAACAGGTCTTCTAGAGTATTTTACCAATCTAAATATTTTGAAATTTTCCAAGTTGGAGAGTCTTATGATTTAGAATTACTTTTCAAGACCATTTTCTTTGCAATGATGAAAGAATTATTCAGGAGTTGAATGAGTCTTGAATGTGCTGTTTTCTAATTCTCTAAAATGACAAGAGATCACTTATCCAGGGGGTGTCTTTTTTATGTTGTCTAGAAAGGGCATAAAATACTCCATTTTAGTATCTGCAAAAAACCTCAGTTTTATCTGTAGTTAGGATTTCTTCTATAGGAACCACTCAGAAGTAACCAGGCTGTGCAAAGCTTTATGTCCCATATAAAAGCAGCATTCAAATTGCTTATTTCCCTTTTATTTATTTGCATATGTAATTTATTGTACCTATAAAAAGGGAGATTCTTATAAAAAGCAACAAAACAGAGGGGGAAAGCAAATTATCATTTCTTCTGATAGATTATAATTCAGAGTTTAGTTCAAAAAAATAAGCTTGATGGATTCCATTTAATCTTGCTAGAGTTTTGATGGGAAGTTGAACCTATAAAAGCAAACTATTTTATTTAAAATCTTAAAAACATTATTTACCAGATGCTAAGAATAAATTTACAGAGTGCTTTGGTGTTACTCTTTATTGCATGTGTTGGATTCCAGGCTGTAAAATTATTATTACTTTGTTTCATAAAGTCCAGTAATTTTTAATATGTATTTATTGAAGTATTTATCCATACAATGGGCCATGGGTTACCGCTTTACTTTGAAAAAAAGGGAATTATAGGTTTCATATTCAAAAACTGAGAAAAAGAATTAAGAAAAAAATGGAAGAAGCAGATGGTTTAATATCATATGTCATTCATTTTTTACATATTTCAGTTTCTTAAATAAATTTATATTATGATTGAGTATATTTTTCTACTTTTGATGTAGCATTTTAAGGTTTACTATTAAGATTTTCTTCTTGATTGGCGTGGCTCAGTGGTTGAGAGTCGACCTATGACCCAGGAGCTCATGGTTTGATTCCCTGCCAGGGTTGCGGGCTTGATCCCCAGTAGGGAGCGTGCAGGAGGCAGCCAGTCAATATTTCTCTCTCATCATTGATGTTTCTGTCTCTCTCCCTCTCCCACCTCTCTGAAATCAATAAAAATATATTTAAAAAATTTTTTTAAAAAGATAAGATTTTCTAATTCATACAAGTGGATGATATCAGAGATAACCTCAATTAGACATAAGACAGCAAATCAATGACTATCTTTTGAAGCTAATTTTAAGGCTTTGAAATCCAATGCTCCAATTCACTGCAGAGTTAATACAGTAACTTTTTTTTCTCCTGACATGGTAATTGAAGATGGACCTTTTTATTTCTCCATTTAAATTAATGTTGTATTACAAGAAAATTCAATTTGACTTTTATCTTATCACCCTCCCAAGTTACACAGAACCAACAAGGAGAAGCAAAGTTTTGGGTACTATACCTACCAAGTTATCTACAAATAAATGGTTCATTGTTCTTAAAGGAAAGGAAAGGGATATTTCCTAACTTGAATGATGATCTCTTCCATACATGTGTTGAAACCTGGAAATTGAAATAAACATTGAACTCTATTTTGATAAGGTAATTGACTTTCTGGTTTTTTTAAGGTTCTTTTTTGGAATGGTTACTGGAATACTTGAAATGGATAAGCATTTTTGCCTGAAGCTTTTTAAGGCAGCCAGGAAATCTTTCTCCTTGACTTGGCATAAGCAAAGATACTTTTCCATAGGATATTGCCAAAGGTTCATTTAACTTGGTAATCACATAGACTGTTTTGTGATTACTCCTTGAGGGCAATAATTCTCCATGAAATATTAGTCATTATTCTTTAAACCTATGGTCATCTAAAAAAGATGAAGAGTTAATGTATAATTTCTTCATAAACTGTTAACATATATGAATGACCTAAGGAACATCGCATGTTAAATCAATGACTTCATTCATTATCACGCAGTCCCAGTGAGGTAGATGTTATACTCTATTTTATAGACAAAGACTCTGAGGCAAAAGCAGTTAGAAACTTAAGGTAAAATATTTCAGTATTTACAGAATCCATATTTGAACCATTGAACATTTATTTTTTTCATGGGTATAGTGTTTCACTTTTGCCATATAAAAAAGTTCTGGGGGTTTGTTTCACAACAATGTGAATATACTTAACACTACTGAATTGTACACTTAAAAATGATTAAGATGCCCGGCTGGTGTGGCTCATGTCGTCACAGTTCCATTCCTGGTCAGGGGTATGCAGGAGGCAGCCAATCTGTGATGCTCTCGCATTAATGTTTCTATTTCTCCCTCTCCCTTTCTCTCTCTGAAGTCATTAAAAACATATCTTTAGAAAAATGGTTAAGATGCTAAATTTTATGTTTTTTACCAGTATGAAAAGTTCTACTAGAAGAGATTTTATTTTTGTTTACTTATTAAATATATTTTAATAAAGAATAACAGGAGATAAAATGTTCATCATTTTGTCATCCAAAATGAAAATTCTGAAATTTTACCACTTAAGAGAAGCCTGAGTTTCTCCTTAGATTTGGACTGAGCTCTTTCCTTACTATGAAAAGATTGTATTTCTTTAGGAAAAATATAGGCAATGATGTAAAATCAAAGCTAAGATATAAATCAGAATTATGTTAAGGAATAAGTGGATTTCAGTTTGTTATCTTGAATGAAAATTTCACTTTTCAGTAGAGTTTAAACTCAAGTAAGCCTACAGATTTTTAGAGTTATAGATGTGTTTTTGACTATGTAAAATGTCTTTTAAAAATGCAGTTAACCTGTAGAGGCTTTTCAATGATGAGTGTAACGCATTTGTTATAAAAGTAGAGTAAAATGTATGTATTTGGCAATAATTACATATTTGGGTGATGCCAAGTTATTTGTGATGACTTTTTATGTAACAGGATAGAAATACAACCGTTCACTTAATTAAAAAACAACCAATCACTGGAAAAACTGGGTGTTTGTTTTTTTTTCTGTCTCCTGTGTCTGTCAATATTTATTTTATGCAACTGTATTTTCTAAAATTATTACCAATTTTTTTATCTTTTAGATTAAAAAGTGAGATTGATAATATCAGGCTAATCGTTTATAATTAGGTCTTTTAAATTATCTACTTCCATTCACCATTTCTACATTTTCCAGCCCCATAAGAAATGATTTAGGTCTATCCATCTTGCTGCATATATATATATATTTTTTTTTTTCTCTAGTTCTAACTAATGCATTGAAGATTAACTATTTTATATTGTCTAACTGCTTCAGGTAATATTTTTCTTCTTTTTAAAAAGAGAGCCTCCAATCGATTTGAAAATAGGCTAGTTCAGGTGAACTACCAGTATTTAAGGACAAAATAACCTAATTCAGCAATTTATAAAAAGTAGGTTTAACATGTTGAAAGCATTAAGAAATCTAGGGGAATATATTATTTACTCTTTTAGCTCATTGACTTTTTAAAAACTCAATAAGTAATTAAAAGATAAAATTCATTTCCATTAAGCACCAAATTTAGTTATTCTTTGCAATTGGCTATTGCATTCCATAGGACCTCAAATATAGTAGGGATTCAATAAATATGTTGATTCTGTTTGATGCTACACCAGCCACTTTGTAAATTGGCTTGGCCATTTGTAAATGTTAATTTATGCTTGGGGGCATGAATATTTCAATATGATTTGGGCGTCATTCAAGCAAACGAAATTTATTTATTACAAAAACAATAAAGGATGTACTTTCTAGTTTGTAATCTAGTTGGTGACTACCTTCCCCCATGAATGTTATCATTTTGATCCACACTCCTATTGTGTGTGGTATGTCTGGTATTATCTCCATTTTAATAAAGGACAGGTTGAGAATGAAGACATTAAATGGTTTGCACAAAGTTACTTTGCTGTGAAGTTAGAGTCAGGACTAGGACTGGAATCTTCTGATTCCTAGGCTAATGTTCTCAATCTGATACCCATATTTTCAAACTCTTTTCCAGAAAGAACTGAAGGAGGTGACAGTATGAAATGAGAATCGAACTATAATTTGAAATGAGTAACTCCATTATTAATATTTTTATATAATGGGGTACAAGAAATGTTTCATTTAAAAAAAATGCTACTCCTTTCAATAAAACTTTAAAAATCATTGCTCCTGTATCACTGTTGTTGCTGCTTTTGTTTTGAGATGAAAGCTGTAAGTCAGATTAGACAAATTAATAAAGGAGAAAAAAAGTCTACAATTCCTGAAATACTTGGTGCATTTACATTATGTATCCTGTCATGTCACCTCCCCATTACATTTAGAATAAAACTCACAATCCTTACTGTGGCCTGCAGAACCCTTAATGATCTGGTCCTTGTCTAATTCTTTATTCTAAAACACAAAGTGAAATTATTTAATGACTAGCAGACTCTAAACCTCATGACTGCAGAGTCCATGTTTGAATGCACAGTTGAATCCTTAGTCACTTTGCACATAATTGCCGCTTGATAAATATTTATTTGTATTTATTTTTACATGTATTGTTATCCCAGTGTTAGTAATATAGTTTTTCCTCCAGTTTTATGGAGATATAATTGACACATAATGTGTTAAAGATGTATAGAAATGAATTTTGTATTTTGCTATTGTGTATTACAAGCTTTACTGAATTGATGAATATTTATTGAATGAGTGAATGTTGAATGAGTTATCAAGAGATGATTAACTTACATTCACTGTGCTCTGAAAAAAATCTCAAAATATATACTACATTTGATTAATATTTCCATAAAAATGATTTTGTTTCAGTGTATAATAGTAGTTGGAATACCGTTGTAGCCATGATTTAAAGAATGTTGTACCACATTCTTTGCATGTGATTTTAAAAAAAAATTTTTTTTAAATATATTTTATTGATTTTTTTACAGAGAGGAAGGGAGAGGGATAGAGAGCTAGAAACATCGATGAGAGAGAAACATCGATCAGCTGCCTCCTGCACACCTCCTACTGGGGATGTGCCCACAATCAAGGTACATGCCCTTGACTGGAATCGAACCTGGGACCTTTCAGTCTGCAGGTCAACGCTCTATCCACTGAGCCAAACTGGTTAGGGCTGCATGTGATTTCTTTTGTACTCAAAACAATTTTGTGAAGTTAGTAGTCTATCCTCACATTATTAGATGATGAAACACAGAGTTAACAACTTGTTGAAGCCACTTAACTCATAAATGGAGGAACTGAGATTTGAGCCTAAATCTATCCTTAACTAAAGTCAGCATACTGTACTTTGCTGCTTCCTAAACTAATTTCACTCTCTGTTGTTGCTTCCTAAATTAATGCTTAAGTTGTCTGGAAAATTTGTTCTGATGAACACTTTTCTTTCCTAGTGATGCTGGATAAATGAGGTGCTACTGTAATAGGTGCTAATAGAATGGCACAGTGAGTAAGTGCAAAAGAAATTAAAGAAGGAAAAGGTGTGTGCTGAAGTCATCAGGGATGCTTCTTGGAGTAGCTGTGGGACTTCAGTTAATGCTGCGGAAGTGTAGAATACTGGACCTGGCAGGATATATGGGATACAAATAAGTATAGAGCAGTGGTTCCCAACCTTTTTTTGGCCGTGCCCTACCTAAGCATCTCTAAAATCCTGATGCCCCCTGCTCCCCGTAACATATAATTCTTATTATTCAAAAAGTGAACTTGTGGAAGAAGCCTAAAAGGCCATTAACTTGATCTAAACAAGCCTCCAAAGAACATGGAATCCATGAAAGAGAAAAATAAAAGAACGAAAGGGCAGTTGAAGTACTGAGGAAGAAATCACTAAGAAATTGTTAAAAAATAATAATGATATGAAGTGATATGAAAAAATAGAAAATAAAGTTTCAAAACATAATAGAGAACTGAATTGCATAAATATGTCACAATATATATTTATATACTGTGTATGAGGCCCCTAGAACCATAAGAAATGCAAAAAATTCACTATTAATAACTCATTCTCGAATTGCCCCCCTGTGGGGAGTATGCCCCACATTGGGAACCACTGATATAGAGGAAATAAAGGTATTTCAGTTTGGAAAAGGTACTTAGAGGCTTGGAGGTGTTGTAGGTACTCTGAAAGGAGGACTAGTGTGACTGGAAGAGAGGACTTATATTGGAGAAAAGTAGGATATTTGTAGAAGAAGCAGATGAGGAATGATTGGGGGCGGTACATAATCTATACAGAATTTAATTTTTTCTGTGGTTGCTAAGAACAGTGGCATTGTGGGATAAAGTAATATTTTAAGAAGTTCATTTTGGTAGCAGTGTGCAGGTGTTAAATTAGAATAATGCAGCATTGGTAGCACAGTGAGTTAAGAGTGGCAGTTCTGGCCCTGGGCTTGAATTCTACCTTCTCTACTTGTGGGCCTATGAGCTTGGAATGTTATTGCACTTACTGTCCTTTAGTGTCTCCGCTGTGAAATGGGACTTGAACAGTAACACTTTTACCCCAGTCTCAGAGATTCTGATTCACTGTGTCTCTGTTGTGGGGCGGGGATACCCTTCCTCCCAAGTCGGACTGAGTTATCCCTGCTCTGTGGACCTAGAGCACTTTGTATTTACTTAGTGTTTTCTTTCTTAACCCCAGGTGAAAAAAACTGAACTAAACTCCTCAGGTAATGGCACATTGTCAGCTTTGGCTGACAAATAGTTCTCATTTATCTACCATTTTTCATTTTCATTTTTCTTCCTTCATAGACATCCATATGTCTGTATCATAAAAAATATGGTGGTGTTTTAATTTAATTTATATAAATGATATTCTGCTATACATGTTTCTTTTCACTCAACACCCTAAATATGACTTTTTATGATGGAAAGCTTCAAACAGACATAAATATAGAGAGAAGAGTATAACAAAATCCCATGTATCCATTGTCCAGCATCAACAATTACCAACTCATACCTAACCTTGTTTATTACATATTTCTAACCACTCTTACCCTTAAGAACTCCTCCCCACAGCTCCACTTCTATAAATTGCATTTTCCCATAGCAAACTGATATTTTTTTTATATTTCAGTGCTCAATACTATCCATATGATTCTCTCCTCTCTCTCTCTCTCTCTCTCTCTCTCTCTCTCTCTCTCTCTATATATATATATATATATATATATATATATATATATATATATTAGAGGCCCGGTGCACAAAAATTTGTGCATTTGGGGTGGGGGTCCCTCAGCCTGGCCTGTGCCCTCTCTCAGTCTGGGACCCCTTGGGGGATGACCACCTGCTGGCTGAGGCCTGCTCCCCGGGGGATTGGGCCTAAGATGGCAATCAGACATCCCTCTGGCAGCCTGGCAGCCCTCGGGGGATGTCCACTTGCCAGCGGGGAGCAGACCTAAGCTGCAGTCGGACATCCTTAGCGCTGCTGAGGAGGCAGGAGAGGCTTCCACCACCACTGTTGTACTGGCAGCCATCAGCCTGGCTTGTGGCTGAGCAGAGCTCCCCCATGTGGGAGCACACTGACCACCAGAGGGCAGCTCCTGCATTGAGCGTCTGGCCCCTGGTGGTCAGTGTGTGTCATAGTGACCAGTCATTCCCAGTCTTTCTGCTGTTAGGGTCAGTTTGCATATTACCCTTTTACTATATAGGATAGAGGCCTGGTGCACGGGTGGGGGCTGGCTGGTTTGCCCTGAATGGTGTCCCGGATCAGGGTTGGGGTCCCGCTTGGGTGCCTGACCAGCCTGGGTGAGGGGCTGATGGCTGTTTTAAGGCTGCCTGCACCCCCTTCAGGGTGAGGGTCCCCACTGGGGTGCCTGGCCAGCCTGGATGAGGGGCTGAGGGCTGTTTTCAGGTGAACCAAGCCTGCAACTAAAGCTCCCAGTCTCTCCTTTTTTTCTTTTTCTTTTTTTTTAATTGGGATTTATTTAACTTCTGTAATTGAAACTTTGTTGTGGCTCCAGCTCCGAGGCCAGCTGGCTAAAAGTAGGTATCTGGGTTTTTTTTTTAGTTTCTATAATTGCAACATTGTTCCTTAGACTGGAGCTCAGAGCCCGGCTGCGGCAGGTGGGGAACCTTGGCTTCCACCATCATTGGAGCAAGCAAGTCTCATGTTCACTTCAGCTGCCTGGCTGCCGGCCGCCATCTTTGTTGGCAGTTAATTTGCATATCGCCCTGATTAGCCAATGGGAAGTGTAGCGGAGGTATGGTTAATTACCATGTTTGTCTATTATTAGATAGGAGATATATATATATATATATATATATATATATATATATATATATATATATATAATAACTTGTAAGTGCTGCAAGCATTTCAGCGTGTGATCTACCACACCTTACTTACCAGGTCCTCTGGTGCTGCTTACCAAGATTGCCCGCAACTTCCTGCTACTACAAACAACTGTGATTTCCATTTCCATGTTCATGCATGTCCTCCTCTTTTAGGAGAGTTCTGATTTTCCAGAGAAGCTTTCTGCATCATAGGTATGCATGCACGTATGTGCTTCATTTGACCAACTACTGCCAGCTTGCTTTCCAGTGGCTGTACCACTTTGCACTCACTGGCAGCACGTGAGAGTTCCCTTTCCTTCCATTTCCATTGATACTTGGTATTATCTCACATTTTATTTTTGCTGGCCTGATATATGTAAAGTAGTAGTTCATTACTTACACTTTTATTTTTCTGATTATTAGTAAGGTTGGTTATCTCTTCAAATAGTGTTATCTATTACCCTTAGAGTCTCCCGTTCTTGCTGTTTCTTCTGCCTAGAAAACCCTTTCAATGTAAATATCATATCTTTGACCATCTTATCTAAAAGAGTATTCTTCCTCACCTTCTGTCTTTGTTCTGCTTTATCGTTCTTTATACTGTTTATCACATCAAAACGTAATATATGAATTTTAATATTTATTTGTTTCTTCATCAAGTTTCTTGAAGGCAGAGATCTTATCTGTGTTGTACATAAATGTAACACTAGCACTTAAAAAATAGGTACTTTAAATATTTGCTGAGTGCTATATGAATTTGCTATTCATATGCTTTGCCCATTTCCCCTACTATCAGGAGTTGCTTAAATATCTTGGACATTTAACCCTTGTTGATGTTAGACATTGTAATGTAATTTGTTAATTTTGTCTGTTATTCTCCTTTGATAAGGAATCCTTAATTATCAAGTGTTTAAATCATCACATTGCAACACATAAATCATCACATTGTAGTTTGTGTTATTGTGGTCTGAAGAAATCCTTTTCTATCCTGTTATCACAAATCCCCCTACATTTTCTTCTATTTGCTTTATAGTTTTATATTTTATATTTGGTTCTCTAACTCCTCAGGAGTTTACCTTAGTATAGGATGTAAAATGTTTGGTTTTATTTTTCTTCCTGTTAAAGTGTAAACTATTTGTACTTTTTCTACTGATTGATAGTAAACCCTCACCATATGAGTTCTTTCTCATACTTCATTAATCTGTTGTCTATTTCTGTCTAGTATCATGATGTTTTTATGGCAGTGGCTCTTTGCATTATGTCCTCAAGTCTGGTAGGGCAAGGCCTCCCTCTTTTTAAAAACTAAACTTAGCAACATCCACAATAGCAACAAATACAATCAACTAATGGATCTAAAAAAGAATGCACATGGCTGTATCCTGGAGGAATTTTAAAACTCTATTAAAGGGCATAACAGAATACATAATGAGTAGGAGAGAAATTCCTGGGATGATTTAACTTTATAAGATGTCAGTTCTCCCCAACTTAATCTATAAATATAATGCAACTGCAAATCAACATGCTAGTAAGATTTTTGCAGATCTCAACACATTTATTCTAAAATTTATGTGGGAACTTTTTGCATATATGTGTCAATTATATTGTTTTTTAGTGACTAGTTTGCATTCTCATGGATGCGCAGGTGATTTGAGACAGCAGAGAAGAGGGAAGCCAGCAGCAGAGAGGAGTGTTTTGATTAGCAGTGCTAGAACTTGTGGTGGAGGCAGCAAGTAGCACTCTCAGCAGAAAAACATAGGAAAGAGAGAAGATGGAAAAGTGAGGGATTGTTGGATAAATATGCACTCCTTCCTCAACTCCAGGGAAATGAATGTGGTAAGAACAGAGGACAGACAGCCCCTGTAATGTACCTCCATACAGTGCCTTTTCATGGTATATGCTAATGACATATACCATGTCTAGTTCAATAGACTGTACAGAATACTTACCTGTCTGGGGTATAGATATATCTGAGATGTAACTCAGTAATTGAAGCTCATAAGTAATGGTGATCCTGAGGTTATGCTTAAAGTGGCAGAGAAATAAGCCTTAGAGCAGCGGCTCTCAACCTGTGGGTCGCGACCCCTTTGGCAGTCGAACGACCCTTTCACAGGGGTCGCCTAAGACCATCCTGCATATCAGATATTTACATTACGATTCATAACAATAGTAACATTACAGTTAGGAAGTAGCAACGAAAATAATTTTATGGTTGGGTCACAACATGAGGAACTGTATTTAAAGGGCCAGAAGGTTGAGAACCACTGCTTTAGAGAGTTTCAATAAAACTAGTTAAAGTAAAAATAGTAACTGTACTTGGATTAATGCTGTTCCATTTGGAAAACAAGGGCATCCAGAGCTACTCATTCCCTTAATTTTCATACAAACTTTTATTTTGTATCTGTGCACATATAATTGGGTATACTCACTGTCTGAACATAGAGTAAAACCACTCTTTTTTTAAATCTTTATTGTTGAGATTATTACAGATGTCCCTCTTTTCTGCCCCCATAGCTCCCCTCCACCCAGTTCCACCCTTCCTCAGACCCTGGCCACCCTGTTGTCTGTGTCCATAGGTAATGGATACATGCATATAAGATCTTAGTCTAATCTCTTCCTGCATCCCCCCATACCCCCTTCCCTCTGAGAATTGTCAGTCTGTTCCATTTCCATGTCCCTGATTTTATTCCATTCACCAGTTTATTATGTTTATCAGATTTTTTATTTGTTTAATTTTTATATTCAATTGTTGATAGATATGTATTTGTTGCCACTTTGTTGTTCATATTTTTATCTTTACCATTTTCTTCTTCTTCCTCTTCTTAAAGAATACCCTTCAGCATTTCATATAATACTGTTTGGTGATGATGAACTCCTTTAGCTTTTTCTTGTCTGTGAAGCTCTTTATCTGACCTTCAATTCTGAATGATAGCTTTGCTGGATAAAGTAATCTTGGTTTTAGGTTCTTGGTATTCATCACTTTGAATATTTCTTGCCACTCCCTCCTGGCCTGCATAGTTTCTGGTGAGAAATCAGCTGACAGTCGTATGGGTACTCCCGTGTAGGTAACTAACTGCTTTTCTCTTGCTGCCTTTAAGATTCTCTCTTTTTCTCTTTGCCCTTGGCATTTTAATTATGATGTGTCTTGGTGTGGTCCTCTTTGGATTCCTCTTGTTTGGGGTTCTCTGTGCATCCTGAACTTGTAAGTCTATTTCTTTCACCAGGTAGGGGAAGTTTTCTGTCATTATTTCTTCAAATAGGTTTTCAATATCTTGCTCTCTCTCTTCTTCTGGCACCCCCATAATTCGGATGTTGGTACACTTGAGGTTGTCCTAGAGGTTCCTTACACTATCTTCATATTTTTGGATTCTTTTTTCTTTTTGCTCTTCCGGTTGGGTGTTTTTTGCATACTCATACTTCAAATCATTGATTTGATTCTCAGAGTCCTCTAGTCTACTGTTGAATAATATACTGTTGTATATTATTCTTTATTTTAGTCAATATATGCTTAATTTCTGACTGGTCCTTTTCCATTTTTTGTTGTTTTTTTTTTACATTCTCACTAAGATCCTTGAAAGTCTCACTAAGTCTCTTGGAGGTTTCTAGAAGATTCTTAAGTAACCTTATAACTGTGGTTTTGAACTCTGTATCCAGTAGTTTGCTTTCTTCCACTTCTTTCATTTGTGACATATTTCTTTGTCTCTGCATTTTGGCTGCTTCCCTGTGTTTGTTTCTGTGTATTGGGTAGAGCTGCTAAGTCTCCTTGAGTTGGTAGAGTGGCCTTGTGTAGTAGGTGTCCTATAGGGCCCAGTGGCTCAGCCTCCACAATCACCTGAGGTGGACACTCTAGGTGCACCCCTTTGTGGGCTGAGTGCACAGACTTGTTGTAGTTGAGCCTTGATTGCTCTTGGTGTCACCTGGAGGAATTGACCTCTAGGCCAATTGGCTGTGGGGACCAGCTGCGACTACAGTGGGAGAGCTGCTGTGCAGGAAACACCCTTATGGAGCAGGACTTGCTTCAGTGGGGCTTTGGTGCTCATTGAGTCTGCTAGTTGAGTGTATCACTTACGGATGCAAAGAGTTGTAATCTGGTATGGTCTCACACTGACCACTGGGTACACTGGCTCTTGGATCTCCAGGGAAGTGCAAAGTCAGCCACTGCCTGAGGCCACCCAGCAGGAGCAACAGAGAGATCTGCAGATTCCTCCTGTTTGTATGGGGTTTGGAAGTGCCCAGGTGAGGCCCAGCTGAGAAGTAAAGCAGGCTGGTGATGGTGCAGGCCGTGGACCTTTTATTGATAGGTTTAGGGCCCCTTGACCCAGCTGCAGCTTGTTTGACAGGTTTTTAGCCTGAGAAAGGACAGGCCATTCAAATGAAAAGCCGCTGTGCACAGCTTGGGTGGGGTTGTAAATTGGGTGGGGCTTGGTCTCAGGGCATCACCAGGGCAGAGCAAACAGAAATGGCTGCCAGTCGGTCCTGCAGCTGGGGAGATCCCTGCAAGGGAACAATGACCACTGCAAGCACCTCCGCCTGGAAGAAAGCTGCCCCCGAGTTCCTGCCCCAATGGCCAACAGTCCAGTTTCTCCTCGTGTATGACTGGGTCCCCCAGAGCCTCGCCCAGCACTGGAACTCAGAGCAAGCAGGTGCTTGTAAGTTCAGTTTGTGGTACCGGCCTTTTAAGAGGGGCAGCTGAGTCTCCAACAGCCTTTGTGTCACTGAGCCCCAATCCCCACTAGTTTTTACATCCCATAGTTCTTACTCCCCGTAGGGACTTCTTTTTCCAGCTTTGGGACCCTGGGCGGGGGTCTGGTGTGGGGCTGGGACCCCTTGCTCCTCTGGGCGGCCCCCCACAGAGGTGAAAAGCGGCCAATGTGGGTGCTGGGCCAGCTCGCTCTGTGCCTCGCTCCTCCTAACAGCCTCCGTGTGCTTCCTTCTTTACTTCTCGAGTTTGTAGGACTTCCATTCAGCCAGCTCTCCGGCAGTTCCGGGTGATGGTTGTTCTGTATTTTAGTTATAATTTTGATGTGGTTGTGGGAGGCAGCAAGTTTAGGTGTTTTCCTACGCTGCCATCTTGCTTCTCCAAACCACTCTATGTTTTCATGGTGACTGCAGGTTGAAGAAAAAGAGTTGAGGGAAATGAACCTCCATACTCTACTACCAACAATAATCAGCCACATTGACATCATTATATTAACTGGTTATTATGAATCTTTCCTCTTTCTCTAAACCAAGAATCTTCTCAAGGGATAAGTTTATATATACATATATATTACACTGTATAACAGTTGGGGAAGGAGTTATGTGATCCCAAACAAGGAGTCAATTACTCATTTTAACTTGCATAGAAGCTTCGTTCTATTATTTGGGGTAGCCCTTTTTTTTTCCTAAATGGATGAGCATTAAAACCAGATTTGTTTTAATTTATTTTGAAAAACTTCTTTAATTAGTAGATATAAAGAAAAAAGAGTCTCTGGCTTTACTTTGATTTTTTTTCACATAGAAGAGATAAACTATGCATACAGACAATTACAGTGTTACCAGAGAAATGTTGCAAAGTGTTATGGAGTTTCAAAAGCGGAAGAAAGTACTTTTGCCATATGCATTAGAGAAGGATTCACTTGAGCTGAACATTTAAAATAAAATAGAATATTGTAATTGTGTATGCTCATGAGAATATGGGTGAGTCACAGTGTTTGCCATTCTATAATGTTGTAATTTTTATGTTGCACATAAAATTAGCACCATGTAGCACACTGAGCCAGGTCCTTCATTAACATTGGTGTACTTTACACTTGTAACAACCATATGAAATGCATCTTATTAACATTATTTGATGAGGAAACAAAGGTTTAGAGAAATAAAACACCTGCTCAGTGTGTTGTAACTAGTGCCTAGAATTGTTTTTCTGTTACAGTGATCTTAGGCTATCCACTTGCTAGCTGTTGTCTGAATGTTTCCAGAATAGTTAAGAAGATAACTACTTCAAGAATAATACACAGACTTGGTCTCAATACCACAATTATTATTAAGCCTCTTCTAACTTTTTTTTTAAAATATATTTTATTGATTTTTTACAGAGAGGAAGGGAGAGAGATAGAGAGTTAGAAACATCGATGAGAGAGAAACATTGATCAGCTGCCTCTTGCACACCTCCTACTGGGGATGTGCCCGCAACCAAGGTACATGCCCTTGACCGGAATCAAACCCGGGACCTTTCAGTCCACAGGCCGACGCTCTATCCACTGAGCCAAACTGGTTTCGGCTTAACTTTTAATTTTTAAAAATGTTTGCCAGGAGGAGATTTTAAGGCTTCACAATCAGAATAAATATATGCACCCCTATGTTCATAGCAGTGCTATTTATAATAGCTAAGATTTAGAAACAGCCCAAGTGCCAGTCAGTAGATGAATGGATAAAAAAGCTATGGTACATTTACATCATGGAATACTATGCAGCTGTAAAAAGAAGGATCTCTTACCCTTTAGGACAGCATGGAGGGACCTGGAGACTATTACGCTAAGTGAAATAAGCCAGTCAGAGAAAGGGAAATATCACATGATCTCACTTGTTTGTGGAATCTAATGAACAAAGTAAATTGACCAACAAAATAAGACCTGAAACATGGAGGTATAGAACATACTGACATACATCAATGTGGGGTGGCGGGATGAGGAGAGAGAAAACAAAATACTTGTATGGTATATGTATATGAATAGCCCATGGACATGGGCAATAGGGGGTGAAGACCTGGGGTGGGGGTGGGTGGTAGGGTCTGGGTGGAGAGGAGTCAAGGGGGGGGGGGAATTGGATATATCTATAACATTGTCAAGAATTATATATATATAATAATTCTTGAATTGTATACTCCTTCACACACAAATAAAGGTTCTGTGGGATATATATATATATATATATATATATATATATATATATATATATAGTGAGAGAGAGAGAGAGAGAGAGAGAGAGAGAGAGAGAGAGAGATTTGTCCATTTAACTCAGGTTGTCAAATTTTGTCAGCAGGGAAATTATTCATAATCTATTATTGTCTGTTTAATTTTCTAGAAAATGTTCAGTGACATCCCATTGTTTTTGGTATAAAAGTATTTGGTTTTTTTTCTTGATTAGTCTAGCTAGAGGTTTATCATTTATATAAATCTTTTTAAACCAGAAGCTTATGGTTTCATTGATTTTCCTTTATTGCTTATTTTTTATTTCATTGATTTAAAGTTTTTATTGCTTGCTTCCTTATACTTTGGATTTAGTTTCCTATCTTTTTAAGGTGTAAGCTAAGATAACTGATTTTGGACATATGAAAATGTTGGCAATGTAAGTTTTTAATGCTATAAAATTGTTTCTCAGCATTGTTTTATTTGCATCTCACAAATTTTGATATGGTGTGTTTCATTTTGACATATTTTCTGATTACGTCTGCCATTTTTCTTTGAAAAACTGTTTATTTTGAAATGATTGTTTTTCCAAATATTTGGGATTTTTCTTATTTTCTTCTGTTTTTAATTTTAGTTTAATTCTATTGTAATCAGAGAAAATCATTTGTATAATTTCTATTCTTTGAAATGTTTTGAGACTTGTTCGATGGCCCAGTATATGGTATATCTTAGTGGATTTTCTATTCTGTCATTGTTTGGTTACTTGTGCTATAATAAATGTCAATTAGATAAAGAAAAAATAATAATAAAAGGGTTTGCCAACCACTGATGGAAACCCGTTGTCTCTGCCCTCTCCCCTCTCCCTTTCTCCTCTCATTTCTCCACAGCTTCTCCTCAGTAAGTTATGCCATTCTTGTGAGAGAGTGTTGTCGTTGTTACATAGGAATAAAGGTAGGTCTTCTAGTCCAGAAGTGAGAATTAAGTGGCAGAATTAGAATCACTCTCTTGGCCTTGATGTGGAGAGAGTGAAATCATGACAAAGAGAGTAAGGAGGGTGACCTTTAGCTGGAAAGCAAGGGGCTCACAGTGTGCCTCTACAGTTACCTTTCAGCTTTGGAGGGCTGTTGCATAGTTACCTTAGCCATATTTCTGACGAGCCCTTCATGCCATGGGTACCTGCCAACTCTACTAAGATCCTAATGATTAATTAGAATGTAAGCCAGGATATTTTATATTATTTTTGTTGTTCATTTTCTTTTATTTTCTATTAACATTTGAAAGCTCCAGTAAATAATATAGGACTTGGCATACATTACCTGTGTAGTAAATGTTTGTTGAGTGAATACTTGAATGAATGTGTTGACAGTCCAGAGAACTGAGGGAAGGAAGGGTTTTTGTTTTTTTTCTGTGTTCAGACTGTAACTTTTTAAGGACGATTAGGATGTCCAGGTGGGCCAGTGTAGAGGCAGAGCACCGGGACTATATAAAAACCCTAAAAAGAAAGTGATATCCATGGGCATAGAGTCAGATTTGGTTGGACCAATTGTCCATTTTTCATCAGTGAACTTAGGCAATATTTGATTTCATTTTTACTAAGGTATTTGATTTCTTACAATGATTCAGGAAACCAAAACGTCTTATCTATATCACAATCTGTTAGAAAATTCCATTGTTTGTTGTCTGAGTTGGAAGAGTTCTCTAGAATTTAAGAGACATTTGGGAATATTTTCAGATCCTGTGATTCTCAAGCCAATCTAAAAGATTAATAGCTGGGGGCTGGAGTTCCATGTTCTGCTGCTGTGACTAACCCGCGTGTAGTACTCTTAATATATATATATTTTCTTTAATCCTCACCTGAGGATATGTTTCTAGTGATTTTTAGAGAGAGAGGAAGCGGGAGAGAGAAAGAGAGAGTGAAACACTGATGAGCCCCAATTGGGAATCTAACCCACCACCTTTCAGTGTATGGGAAGGCGCTCCAAACAGCTGAACTACGCTGGCCAGGGCTCTCACTGAATTTTAAACTTCCAGAAAATGGGAACTATTACTTCTGCTGCTTTGCAACTTCCAGATCCTAATAGTGTCAACGTAGTTGTCCATTGAGAGATTATCTGCTTTGTGTTTTAGCCTCTGCAAATATAGCTTCAAGTTTTTATAGACGTAAATAAACAAGGAGGGTGATAAAGACTTTTTAAGTCATTTTACTGTTTGCTGCTTACTTTTACACTCCTGTGTAGTTTGGCTCTTTGATCAAACTATTTATCATCAACCTTTAACTTAGATTTCAAATGGATCTGTTGTCTCACATATTATTTTTCTTAAAAACATAAAAGCAATTTACAATAAGAGTGTTTTTCTTGTGGATTTAATTGCCTTTAAATTGACTTTTAGCCCCTGCCTCTCCCAGCTATCCTCCACGTAGGGGTAAAGATTAACACAGTATACTGTTCCTTCAGTATTTAAAGTTCCATTCCTAGATCACTGATATTCAGCTAACTCCTTAAGACTTGGAAAATCCTTAGCCATCAAAGACGCCTTTAGTTGGGATACCCTGCCCATGCATACAAACTAGAGAAGGTGGGAATATTTTAGAAGGCTTTTCAGTAAGGATTGAAACACTAATTTTTTGGTTTTCTCTTATAAAATAAATATCCAGTTTGTTAATGTAACCTGTAATTCTTTTCCTCTGCATAAGAAGATGATAATACAAATGTAGCAAATTTAAAGAAAAGACACACACCAATATTTGTTTAAGCCTGTGTTAAAGAAATCTGAAAAATGAAGTTTTCTATTTCTAACATGAAGTAGTAATCAAAAGAGTTAAGGAGAATTGAACAACTTAACAATGAATTCATTGAGACATTGCTATATATGTTGTCCAAAGCATTATCAATTCCAGAAAATTGAACATTTTCTGTGAAAATATTGGTACAGATGTAGGTATCTGCTGTATTGTACTTCGTACCCTCTGCCGTAGTTTATGTGAATCTGTGTGCAATCACCTCCTGTGCTCTTTGCTGTACAGGGAGCTCCTTGAAGTCAGGGCCCATGTCTTTGAGCTCTGCATCTGTAAGGTCTAATACAGTTTCTGGAATATAGTAGATTCTAAACAAATGTTAGATGAATTAATCATTATATGAGCTATGAATGTTTCTGAGTGTTTTTCTTTCTTTGTTTCTTTGTATTTTAGGGTGGAATTTCAGTTTTAAAACTTAACAAATACGGGATTCAGTTTTTTTTGTTGTTGTTTTTTTTGTTTTTTTGTTTTTTTAAAGTGAAATTTTTTTTTTAAAATATATTTTATTGATTTTTTACAGAGAGGAAGAGAGAGAGAGATAGAGAGTTAGAAACATTGATGAGAGAGAAACATCGATCAGCTGCCTCCTGCACATCCCCCACTGGGGAAGTGCCCACAACCCAGGTACATGCCCTTGACCGGAATCGAACCCGGGACCTTTCAGTCCGCAGGCCGACGCTCTATCCACTGAGCCAAACCGGTTTCGGGGGGATTCAGTTTTTGATTAAACATCTGAACTCATTAGCCTCTCATTTCTGAGGAAAATAGGTGGTGATCACCTATACCTTTTTTATACTTCTTGCTGTTTTTTTTTTTAACCTAAAATCTTCTGTTGCCTTGTATATTTCCAAGAACTTTCCCACACATTATTAAGTCCTATTCTCACAAAAACCTGAAAGAGTTATAGACAGAGATTTATGCCAAAAGTTATGAATTTAAAACCTAGGATCTAGGACTTTTGAATTTTGCTATTTTGCATTTTATTTTATAAACACTTTAAAAAATTTCTTAGTTATTGTATTACTTTACTAGGGATGCTGTAACAAAGTATCACAAAATAGGTGACTTAACAGAAATTTATCATCACAGAGTTCAGAAGACAAGGCTGGAAGTCTGACATCATGGGGATGGCAGGATTGGTTCCTTCTGAGGCTATGAGAGAAGGATGTGTCCAGGCCTCTCTTTGTCTTCTTCCGGTGCCTCTTCACAGCATCTTCCCTCTATACTTGTTTTCCTGTCCAAATTTCTTATAAGGACACCAGCCATATGGGGCCCACCCTACTCCGGTAGGACCTCATCTTATGCCGGGAGCCGGTCCATGCTTGCTGTTTCAAGGGACCTGGCATATATGGCATACTGTTCTTAATATGTTTGCTCACCTTCTTGGCACTATGTGTTTTAACCAAGGTCTCTGAGAAAGGTTGTTTGCCCAGGTAGGGATTTTCCCCTGAAGTTAGGGAGGGAATAAAACCTCTTAACTAGTGCCAGGTGGGTAATTAATCACTTTAACTATGAACAATCATGCTTAAGCTACATAATCTTTACTCCCTGGAATGGAGATAAGAAACGCCCTAACCTTTGTAATAGAGATTGATAGGATTGAATCAACTGGTATAAATACAGTTGTAATAAGACAGTAAGACACAGAACTTAGAATACGGAACCAAGAGAGACGGAACCTAGGCACAGAACCTACACAGAACGTTCTCTAGAGACAGAAGAACTTCGCTGGAGAGAACATGGCAAAAGATACTGGACAGAAACTGGCCTCAGAACCTAGAGACAGAACCTAGCGAGAGAACATGGCAAAAGATCCTGGACTGAACCTGACTACAGAAATTGGCAAGGGAACCTGACTAGAACCTCGTGACTGAACCTGGCTGGAGAACCTAGCGAGGGAACATGGCTACAGAACCTGGCTGGAGAACCTGGAGAACCTAGCAAGAGAACATGGACACAGAACCTGGCTGGAGATCCGAACCAGAACTTCGCTGGAGATCCAGAACAGAACTTGGCTGGAGATCCTGGCTAGAGATCCTGGCTAGGCTGCTGATCAACTGAACACTGTCTCCGTGCCCTTCCTTCTTCGCCGACTCCATCCACACCTTTGGGGACCCCTGGACCTGCTGGGGTTGGACCCCGGCAATCTTAATGAATTACATCTGCAATACCTTGTTTCCAAATAAGGTCACATTTCTGAGATGTTAGAGACTAGACCAGCCGTGGGCAAACTACGGCCCCCGGGATCTGGCCCATTTGAAATGAATAAGACTAAAAAAAAAAAAAAAGACCGTACCCTTTTATGTAAGGATATTTACTTTGAATTTATATTAGTTCACACAAACACTCCATCCATGCTTTTGTTCCGGCCCTCCGGTCCAGTTTAAGAACCCATTGTGGCCCTCGAGTCAAAAAGTTTGCCCATCCCTGGACTAGACTCTAACACATCTTTTCTGGGAGGGAGCTGGGGGACTATTTAACCCATAACACTTACCTTTTAGTAAGTATGACTGGAACCCTGGTGGGTTAGGTAGCTCAGTTGGTTAGAGCATCATCCCGATATACCAGAGCTGTAGGTTTGATCCTGGTCAGGGCACCTACAGGAATCAACCATTGAATGCATAAATAAGTGGAACAATAAATGGATGTTTCTCTCTCTCTAAAAATCAATTAAAAAATTAAATCCTGGTCTTGGGGGAGAGGGGCTAAGTTGCACCAAGGCTTTAGCTGGGCTATTTGATCTTCTTGGAAGTGTTTCTAAAGATAGTGTTACTTAAAAAAAAAATAAATAAAAATAAAAAAAAATATATATATATATATATTTATTGGTTTCAGAGAGGAATGGAGAGGGAGAGAGAGAGAGAGAGAAACATCAATGATGAGAGAGAATCATTGATTAGCTGCCTACTGCATGCCCCACACTGGGGATTGAGCCTGAAACCTGGGCATGTGCCCTGACCGGGAATCAAACCGTGACCTCCTGGTTCATAGGCTGACACACAACCACTGAGTTTCTTAACACTTTTTTAAAGAAAGCTTTTATATATTATGTGCCAGTTGTGAATAGCTGCAGCTGTGTGCAGAGGACCTGGGTCCGGGACTGAGGGGCTCCCAAAGCAACACTGGAAATGACTGTTCCAGAGGAAGGCAGCCCCTCGCCACCCTGAGAAAACCACCCATTCTGTTCCTGTCACAAGTGGCCCTCTGCTCACTGACTCCCCCGCAGCAGACCCAGCCAGCACAGGGCCTGGCCTGGAGGGGGTGGCCAGGATGCTCTGGAACCTTCTTTATAATAAAAGCCTGATGGGAAAATAAAAATAATAATAATAAAAATAAAAAATAAGAAATAATTAAAAATTTAAAGTCTGACTGGAGATGTGGAAAAGATGACTTTTATTTCCATCAACTTAATGGAAACTCCTCATCGGATCCTCACTGCTCTGTTACCTCAGATGAAATTAATTTAATGATAGTGGAAGGCATTTTTGACAGAATTATCCCTGTGCTAGTTTTTAGAGCAATAGAGTTGTCTAATGATTAGTTTGTGGAAATACCATATTTTTTATTTCCCTGGAATTTTCGTACGTTAGAATGCACAGTTAACTGAGAACTAAGCACTTCTCTTGGGGCTCATTTCTTGAAGTAAATCTGCATGTCACCTCCTGCTCCAGCTGTTCTGTGCGTCTAAGTGGCCCCACTCCCCTCGAGGACTTAGGCAGATGATAGATGAGACTGAGGGAAAGTCTAGGTCAGTGATGGCAAACCTATGACACGCGTGTCAGAGGTGACATGCGAACTCATTTTTTTGGTTGATTTTCTTTGGTTTTATTTTTTTTTTATTGCATAAAGTAATACAAAGGGTATTACATATGTGTCCATTTTCCCCCCCTCCCCCCCGCCCTAGACAGTCCCCTAGCCTCCCCTATCCCCCAGTGTCTTATGTCCATTGGTTATGCTTATATGCATGCATACAAGTCCTTTGGTTGATCTCTTACCCCCCTACCTCCTGTCCCCCAACCCTCCCTGGCCTTCCCGCTGCAGTTTGACAATCTGTTTGAGGCAGCTCTGCCTCTGTGTCTATTATTGTTCAAAAGTTTATAATGTTCTCTAATATCCATGAATGAGTGAGATCATGTGGTATTTTTCCTTCATTGACTGGCTTATTTCACTTAGCATAAGATTTTCTTTGTTAAATGGCAATTAAATATATAAAATAAATATCAAAAATATAAGTCTTTGTTTTACTATGGTTGCAAATATCAAAAAATTTCTATATGTGACACGGCACCAGAGTTAAATTAGGGTTTTTCAAAATGCTGACACGCCGAGCTCAAAAGGTTCGCCATCACTAGTCTAGGTTAATCAGAGTATCAAGGAGCTGGTTTTAAAAAATATTATTCCATAAACCAATGGGGAGAAGACATCTTGGACAGGAAGATTCAGAGGGAGACACGGAACTCTTTGCTGTTATTTAGATAAAATCCTGAATTACTAGAACTTGAGTAACAGACCTGTTTAGTTTAATTGAATCTCCCCCCATCCACACACCCAACCCTTGTATCATGGTTTTAAAGGAAGAAGTTTACACAAAATAAAGTCTGTTCTAAGTCAGTAGACATTTGACCAAATCACATACATATTATATGTATTATAACATGTACGATCACCATCATCATCATTCTCAGGATGGTCCAATGATTAATATTGAAGAAAATGGTAATTCTGAGGCAATGCAAAGCTCTTGTTATACACAAATGTTAGCTTTTCATTTTTATTAAAACCAGAAAGTGAACAAGTGTATTTTAGCATAATGTCTTTCTTTTAACATGGGCTAAAGCAAAGAACACTAGATTAGATTTACACTCTTGGGTTTTGCTGTGATTCAGTTCCCAACTAATCAAATAACCTTGGGCAAGTTATTTCACCTTTCTAGGCTTCCTTTTTATCTGTAAAATGAGAGATGTGCAGATTCAGCTGTGAAACTTTATTACTCTATGAAATAATTTATTTGCTTAGTCCGTTGAAGGTGTAGTGCAGGATTCAAAGAAGGAAAAGAAATGTTTCTTGTCTTCAAAGGTTACAGTATATAGAGAGATAGAAAGCTGTAATATGTGAAAAGTTTAGTAGTATAAAGTCATATATGATGTAACAATACATGCTCTAAGTGATACAGGCTGTAATGTAAATACTGTGCATCCTGAGGTGGGTGACAAAGATATCTCTCTTTTGGGTAGAATCATCTATATATATAAAAGTCTAACATGCTTAGTGTCTGACTGTCTGACTGTCCGTTATGACATGCACTGACCACCTGGGGCGGACGCTCAACACAGGAGCTGCCATGATGTGTAAAGAGAAATGGCCCCGAGGACCTGGCGTCCACAAAGCAACACTTGGCTCCCCCCAAGTGGGACACAGGCCCCACCACCACCCTGGAGCAACAGCCCACCAAATCGCAGCTGATGCTGCCGAGACTCCACGGTGCAAAATGCGGCCCATAGCCCAGGCCAGCCCAGAAACGGTTGCTGTGGGTGCCAGGTAATGATGTCATGTAGCAACGCCTGGCTTCCTCTTCCTAGTGACAGCTAGTCTCCTTAGAGTTTCTTCAGCCCAAGAACACGACTTGCTTTATAGCCAAGTGGAAAAATTTCACACTTTAACCAAATGTCTGTGAAGCGTTTTCCCATACCTCATCTCATTTGATCCTCACAGAAGTCCTGGAGTAGGTAGATAGGAGACTTGGTGGAATCCTATTTTCTTTTCATTAGCCGGAAAACGGAGATTTAGAAAGTTTAGAAACTTGACCCGACTGAAAAGAAGAAATGGTGGACCTTGAAAATGACTTCAGGTTTTCTCACTGCACAGAATATAGTCAAACGCTGCTGCAGTTAAATATTTTACCCTTTGTTTTCCCTGCGTGATCTACAATAATAATCTGCTTCGTGTTGATATTTACTGCTATGTTGCTGACATTACCTGAGAGAGAAGCTGGGGTGCTGGAAAAAGTTTAGCTAAATCAGAAAGCAGGTCTAATTAAGCAAGTTTATCCTATCTAATAATGAGGAAATATGATAATTGACTGCCCTGCCCTCAAAAATGGTGGCGCCCACAGCCAATAAGGAGGGAATATGCTAATTGATGCCCCTCCCTCAAAGATGGTAGCACACACAGCCACAAGATGGCGACGCTCAGTCCCCTCAGCCCCCCAGCCAACCAGGGCGGCCCAAGGCTCAGGTAACCAGGGGCAGTCGAGGCTTGTGCTGCCGGCAGTGGCAGCAGCAGAGGTGTGATGGGGGTGTCGCCTTCCCCTGATCGCCGGTCGCCTCCCACCCCTGAGGGCTCCCAGACTGTGAGAGGGGGCAGGCTGGGCTGAGGGACCTCCCCTCCAGTGCATGAATTTTCATGTACCAGGGCTCTAGTTCTATACATATAAAAGGCTAAGTTGACTCGTGTATGTGTGATACATATAAAGCTCTCAATGGCGCCAATCATACCCATGTGTTTCGATCTGTCATTGTCGATCATGAATTTGGTTGACACTTCTATTTTAGAGAAAGGGCGAATAGCAATATTAAAATATTTCTTCTAATTAATTCCTTTCAATGTGCACGAATTTTTGCACCAGGCCAGTAGTCTGAAAATAAGCTGTGTTGATTAGGCATAGTTGAAGGGAAAAGAACAGAGGAGTATCCCAAGCAAAAGTGTAGGGACTGGAGCCATAAGTAATTGTTCAAAACGAGTAAGTTTGTTTCTAAATTACAGCCCAGACTCATTATAGGTGTGTTTGGTTTCCAAAATGTCCAACTTAGAATGTTTGACCACTTTTAAATTTTATGTGGTATGAGTATTTATAGTCAAATAATTTTGAGATTTTCCCTATAGTTTTACAGAAGAAAAGCCTGGAATAAGATGAGGGAGCTAAAAGAAGGACTTGAGTTAACAAAAATTCCGACGTAAGAAGCAAAGGTTTTAAGTAATTGGTTTTACACAATTGCTGATTAGTTAAATCTAATTAGGATAAATTTAATTGTCGTAGTGTGTTTATGGTTTTCACATTCTAAAGTATATGGTTATTTTAAGTACATTTAAACTTTTTAGACTTATGAAGATCAGTTGATTATTTTTTATTTTAGTTGCTTCTGGAAAATTGTGTAGAATAAATATAATTTAAAATATATCTATGGCATTTTGTGAAGTAAATATTTCCTTGGTTTACCACTTATAATTTCCTAAGGAGAATCAGTTCTATTATGCATTCTGTTAATAGATTCTTTAAGAATTTCAACATATTAAGTGGCTTTTAAAAAATCCAATATTTTATAGGGAGATTAATAAGTGAATGATAAAATGTGTGTTAAAAATTTCCAGGTTTCTTTATCTCTCACATATATAGGCACTGTATACATGTATATGATCTTTGTTGAATGGCTAGTGGGTTGGGTGTGTAAATGAATGAGTGAATAAATTCATATGTTCAGATTTGTTTTATATACATATTTATATTTGTGTTGTAATTTATACAAATATACATATTTTATAAAATAAAATTATAAAATAATATATTGTTTTGAGTAGTTTGGATAAGAGTTTTCCAAGGAGTATACTGTGAAAAATGTTTCATTAAAAAAGTCTTTGTAATCACATATATTTGGAAATGTGACATGATTATGTCAACAAATTCTTTTTTTCCAAAATATATTTTATTGATTTTTTTACAGAGAGGAAGGGAGAGGGATAGAGAGTTAGAAACATTGATGAGAGAGAAACATCGATTAGCTGCCTCCTGCACACCCCCTACTGGGGATGTGCCCACAACCATGGTACATGCCCTTGACCAGAATCGAACCTGGGACCCTTCAGTCCACAGGCCAACTCTCTATCTACTGAGCCAAACCGATTAGGGCTGTCAACAAATTCTTAATATAAATCAGCACATTAAGAGTTCTGAGTGGTCCAGCAGAAAAGAAACTAGTTCAAATTTGACTCAGGATTTCCAAAATGGAAAAGATGGCAGACATTTAAAATCCTAAATTGTGTGTGTGTTTGTGTGTATGAGGCATTTGTGGGTTCATGTGTTCATCTGTATGTATATGCAAAAATTGGAAAACTGTGGGTTTGTATATAATGTAAGTGGTCGAACCAAACAGATAGTGGTGTGGCAGGGAAGTAGGAGGAGCTAGTGATGATCCTTCATAATAAAAAGCTAATATGCAAATAGACCAAATGGCGGAACAACTGAACAACCAGTCGCTGTGGTGTGCACTGACCACCAGGGGGCTGTGTTGGGATGGTGGAGCAGGTGAGTGGGGCACCAGACCAAGGCAGGGTACTGGTTGCTGTCATTGGGGCGAGCCTCTGGTAGTTACTGAAAAATCTTTGCAGCCCCATTCACTTGGTGCCGTCAGTGGGTGCGAGCAATAGCTGCCAGCCCCGATCACTGCTTAGGACTTCTCCACCTCCCCCTGCTCCTGAGGGGCTATTGGGCCAGCAGCCACTGCTCGCACCCACTGCTCGCACCCACTGCCGGTGCTGGCCCTGCTTGCACCCACTGTCAGCGCCGTCAGCAGGTGCGAGTGGCGCCTGCCAGCCCTGATTGCCCCTGAGGACTTCTCCACCTCCCCTTGCTCCTGAGGGGTGATCGGGGCAGTAGCTGCTGCTTGCACCTGCTGCTGGTGCTGGTCCCAGTTGCTCCGTGCTGTCAGCGGGTGTGAGCGGGGATGGTGCTGTCAGTGCATGGGGTCGGTGGCAGCGGGAGTGGGGCTGCCAGTAGACAGGGGACCGGGGTGCGGTGGGAGGGGCTGGGCAAGGATGTGGAGGATGAGCCGAGACCCGCACCTGTGCCCACCGCAGCCTGCGGCTCACAGTTCCTTTCAAGGTGCACAAATTTGAGCATGGGGCCCTTAGTAATTCATAAGACTTGTAGGTAACTGGGAAAGCATATGCAAGATTATAGTAAGATTATGTTAAATTATAGGAGTTGGTGAACTAGAGATGGCGAAAGTCTGCCATACCTTTTACTATCATGTTACCATGAATTGTATACCACTGTGGAAGGATTGAGAAAGGAGGACAGCAGGGCACCAGATGAGTATGAAGGAGAATCTCCAACCCTCCACCTCACTGCTTAGGAAGGACAAGTCACAGTGCTGCCCTGTGACCATACCTCTTGGCTCAGATTGCCTGGCTTTGTGCATGGCTTGGGTTTACTCACTGCCTCAGCTCAGTTTCTGTTCATATATTGAACAGTAGGACAGCTCCATAGCCAGGTACTATTGGCATTTATTCATTTTAGGTAGCAGATATTTTCAGCTCTACATCAGTATATTTATTACACAGAAAAAATGTAATAAATAAGGAAACAAAATGTAGGATTTGTCTACATTTTGGAAACAATGTAAACAAGGAAAATCTTGGCACCAAGTTCTTGATCTGTGGATAAACAACAATAACAGCAAAACTAATTTAAACTGAAAGATAATCTGAAATGAGCTGATTTTTATTAGGCTCCTTTTTCTCTTTCAATAGAAAACATTAATAAACATTAATAAATCTAGTGTTTTCTATTACTAGGAAAATAAAGACAAAGACTTAGACTCAATATTTAACAATCAAGTGAAAGAGGAGTTAAATTTAAACAACTGAATTAAAAAAAAATGATTTTGACTTCTTTTCCTGGAAATACATATTATGTTTTCCTCTGGGCCTCCTCAGATAACCTGAAGTGCTTCTCCTGGCCCAGGGACTCACTTTATCAATGTCAAGTGTTTTGTGTTCATCTGATGGACACTGCAATTATGGTTAGGATGCCTGCCTGAGCTTTGGGGGTCCTCCTGGGTTGCTGGCACTACATGTGTGTTCTGTCATTAGTGGTACATATGTTTTGTCATGGCTTAATATCTTTGAAATAACTTGTGTGTCCTCAAAGCTCACTTTTAAATCTAATTTTTAAACGGCTATTCAATTATTTAAATAATTTTAAAAAGCTCTGTAAACAATGAAGGTTTTTATAATTTAATGGGCAAACTGATTTACTATTTAATCCTTAATTAAATATTGGACCACTTTAATAAAGTAGCCACCACACAAAGAATACTGAATAAGATATTTGGGGATATAAAAAAGGGGTGTGTGTGTGACAAAAATCCCTCATTAAAATGACCAGCTTGTCTGTTGTAGTAAACAGCGAGACTATGTAAATATCTGCTCTGATTCCCAGTTATTGGAGCTTGGGTATAACGTTTAGCCTTAGTGTGAGAAATCAAAGTTCTCTGACTGACAAATGTCATATTACTCAGCCACTAAAAAAATGAGTTCTTGCCATCTGCAATAACATGGATGGGCCTGGAAGGTATGCTGAATGAAATAAGTCAGACAGAGAAAGAAAAATGCCATATGATTAAACTTATATGTGGAAATATTAAAAAATAAAAAAGCAATAAGCAGACCAGAAACAAACTCATAGATACAGAGAACATTTTGCCAGTTGCCAGTTGGGAGAGGGGTTGAGGAGAGGGGTAAAAAAAGTGAAGGGATTAAGAAGTACACATTGGTAGTTACAGAATAGTCATGGGGAAGTAAATTAGAGCATAGGGAATATAGTCAATAATATTGTGATAACTATATATAGTGTCAGATGGGTACTGGCTTTATTGAGGTGATCACTTTGTAAGTTATATAAATGTCTAATCACTGGGTTGTACACCTGAAACTAATACTGTGCATCAACTGTAATTGAAAAATAAATTTTTTTAAAAAGCTCAAATAAAATTTAGAGAATCTAGTTAGCTTTGCAGGCAATTCCAATAACCAGAAGAATGTTCCTTAATTTTCCTCCCTGACTTCCATACTCTCTATATAGAGTGTTTCCTTTTCTTCTCTGAGCCCTTTGGCAGTGAGAGGTCTCTTCACCTACTGTGGTAGAGGCAATGGCCAGAGGAGAATGAGTGTCCGCTACAGCTATGACAGGAGGGAGTTATGGGCGTTAGGGAAATGGTTGAACACATGGTTGGACACACATGTATGAAAGATCATTCTGGAGGTGGAAATCTTTGGCACCTAGAAAGGAAGGATGGAAGTTCAGGGGCGATGGAATAGTATTGGGATATGGTCAAGCTGGCATTAAAGAAGTGCGGTAGAGTAAGTTAGATGTGGCAGAACAAGGAACTTTAGGGAAATGTTTAACAGTAGCTGCCCAAAAGGGAACTGGGATCTTGGCAGTCTGCCTAGTCAAGGGCTTGAATTTCTTAGATGCAGCAGATTTGCAGGATCAACATTTGCAAGTCAGGTTCTGCCTGTATAGGGTTTCCTTTTATTGACACTTCCTTTTGATTGTAATATCATTAGGAAATATTTAAATGTCCATAGTATACATGGATCAGTTTTTAAAATGTTACTTTTGGCTCTGGCTTAGTTGGTTGGACACCCAGAGGTTGTAGTTCAATTCCAGGCACATAGCTAGGTTGCTGGTTTGATTTTACAGGTATAAGAAGAGTTGATTTTTCAGTTTGTTCAGCTTTTTACTTGTTTGGATGGAATGAAGACATCTAAATCCTTACTTGCCAAATTGGAAACCGGAAATGTGAAGGTCAATTTTTTATGCTTTGAGAACACATTAATTTTATAAACAAATCCCCTGCTACAGTTAGAGAAAGTGAAGAGAGTTGAAATATTGGGAAAAAGGAGAGTAGACTTGAAAGGAAGGGAATTATGCTGAGTCTAAAGTACACGTGAGAGAAAGATGGATGGTTATACTTTTTACCCTACATATTAATTGCTGAGCGATCTTAAATACATTTAATCATCTTCCCAGGTCTTAATTCTCCTCATTGACTTATTGCGAGGATTACTCAAGTAGACTTTCCTTTTTTTTTTTCTTTCCCTTTTCCTTTCTCTTTCCCTTTCTCCTTTCTTCCTTCTTTCTATTAACATCCACCAGGTCAGAGATGCAAAGATGATTAATATTTTTTCCAAGTCTTAAAATTCTAAAAGAAAAACTAGATAAAAATACTCTGTCGTAATCATTTATTTGCATAATTCCTATAACAGTGGTACAAATGGTGGTACAAAGAGAGGAGAAGGAAAACTGAGAGAAGAGGGTGTTCAGAAAAGGTTTCTCAATTAAGAAACATGGGGTTAGACTCTTCAGGGAAGGAGGAACCATTCTCCTGGTTTAACAGAAGGGGGGAATTCTATGCAGTGGAACTGTGTAAAGACTACCAATCACAGAACTGTTCAGTTTGGTCTCTTCGTGGGTATGCTACTTGGGTTAAGATAGATGAGCTTGTAGAAAGAGGCAGTTGTCAAATCTGGGCAGACCACATTTGCCACATTAGGGTATCTGGTCTTTATCCAATAGGTCTGACCCACCAGTGAGCATAGAAACATCTTTAAAAGATTGATATTATTTTAATGATCTTTTGACTTCACTATGGAGAGAAGTGAGATTAGGAGAAAGGAAGACCAGTCTTAATACTACTTCAGCAATCTGGGGAAGTGATGGTGAGGACATTGCCAGAGAAGATAGACATGAGCCATAGGCAATAAGGTCTAGAATACTTAGTAACTGCATATCAGGCAAGATTAAGGAATTGAGGGTGGCAATCAGGTTTTTGGTTTGGACGGCTGAATGGGTATGTGTTGTTAACTAAAAGGAGGAACGGAGAGGAATGTGGTATTTAAGTTGCCTGGAGGACTTTCAGGTGATTATCCTCAGTAAACTGTTGAATAAGTCAGTCTGGAGCTTTTAGCAAATTCTGAGTTGGAGAGTGAGGTTTGGTGGTGTAAATAGGAACTATTTTCTACTGACTGGCATAGTAGGTCTGAGGAAAACATGTAGAACAAAAAGAGGGCCATAAAGTAATCTTAGGGAATGCCAACATTTTAGGGGTAGGTGGAAGAAGAAAGCTTCTAGGACAAACAAAGGAATTATTTAAGATATGGAGGAGAATGAGTAGAGAGTGATTTGATGTTTTAAGTCTGAGGGAGTTATCACCAGAATCAAATACACTAAAGAAGTAAACTGAGAGAAGTATTGCGTAGCGACCACTTTTGACACTGAAGCAAGAGCAGTTTGGGAAGAGTTATGTGGAAGTCCTATATGAGAAAACTGGAGAGTAAGCCGGACTTATCAGCACCTACTAATAAGGAATTGATTAGGTTGCACATAACTGAAAACCCTAAATAGTAATAAGATTAAAATTTATTTTCTCTTAAATGAAAGAAGTCTGAAGGTTGAGAATCCCCGGCTGAAATGGAAGTTGTTTTCAGTGATCTATATTCCTTCTACATTGTTTTTCTGGTGTGTTAGTTAGCTACATGTGGTTGCTCTAACAAAGTACCATAGACTGAGTGGTTTATAGAAAACAGATATTTATTTCTCACAATTTTGGAGGCTGGAAGTCTGAGATCAGAGTGCCATGGACTGGTTCTGGTGAGGACCCTGTTTCATTTTGTAGAGCATTTTGTAGAGCACCTCTTTTATATCCTCACATGGAAGAAAGAAAGCTAGCTAGCTTTCTGGCCTTTTCTTGTCAGGGCACTCATCTCATTTATGAAGACTCCACCCTCGTGACCTGCTAATCCCCCAAAGGCCCCACTTCCAATTACCATAACTTTGGAATTAGAGTTTCAACATATGAATTTTGGGGGGTGAGGGGAGCACTGCATCTGGCATTCCTAAAGTGATCTCATTATCATGACTCAAGATGGAGTCTGGAACTCCAGCCATCACACCCACCTTACTGACTGATAGAAGGATAAGGGAACATGGAAGAATCTACCCCCTTTGTACCCCCTTTGTAAGACTTCCAACTTTAATCTGTATCTTATTGGCCAAAGGTCAGGCAAGGAAAAATACTCAGCTTCAAGGGAAATAGGAGAATGTTATCTTTTAGTTGGGGAATATATTAATATGTCCAGCAAAAAATTTGGTTTCTTACTACTCAGTTGAGAGAACTTGGAGGCAACTAACATAACAGCCTCTGATATAGAAGAGGTTAAGGTGTGGTGTGTGTGTGTGTGTGTGTGTGTGTGTGTGTGTGTGTGTGTGTGTTTGGGGGAGGAGAATAGAACCTTACTAAAGCTTTTTAAATTTGGCTAGTCTGTTGTTTTGGAGCTTTCATGACATTTCTCCTAGACAATACTGTGGATAATCAAAAGAGAACTGTTAAAAGATAGAGGAATAGATTGTGCACCTGACAGTGTTTTGATCTGCAAACCATTCTGCTTTCAAACACAGTTAGTTGTGCAAAAATATTTAGGGAAATCAATCAAGGAAGGCAAACCTACTAACATATTTTACTTAAGTTCTATAAATTATATTTTGATATGCCAAGAAAACACTGAAATAGCATAGTAATTTGATTTAGTACTATGAACCTATTATAACACATTTCCTATTTAGCTGGCTTTGTAGCTGTCAATATTAGTGTAATTTATCCCCTTCAACTGTTTTTGAATAAAAAAGTATGGTTTTTAATTATAGAGTAGTTTAGGTTAAAGGGACTAAACTAATATAGGGTATAGTTGTTCTCTGCTCTTTGAAAAGCTAACATCTGGGGGAATTTGGAAAGAGTAAATATGTTTAGAAATTGCATATTCTTAGATAGAGTTTTATAGTATTATATAGTGCCTCTTTCCATTTACTAATTGGAACTCTGTTTGTCAGATTTTGCCCTGGAACCAACTTCTTTGGAGTCAGTTGAATAATCTTTGATTGGTAGGATCAGATTTTCCCCAAGGTATAGCATGCTTCTAACATTTTTGGTTTAGAAATTTTGGAACATTGGTCCACACAGATGCTCTGGGCCATATTTTAGTAATAATAGGATTATTCAATCTTATACTTGGAAAGTGACATAGTTTAAACTTCTATTCAGTGAATAAAGCCCCTGCAATATTCTCATCTTCAACCCTTACAGTTCCCAATTGGACACTCACATTTCCCCTCCCAAAATGTTTCATAACATTTTAAAATAGCTATAATGGTTACAAAAAATATCTTTGGCTCATGGAGTTACAATTTACCTTCTTATCATTATAACTCATTGGTCTTAGTTCCACTCTTTTTTGTCCTCTAGTAGCTGACAACCTATTATTTGAAGCTTTTCTTTCTGCAGGATATGCATCACTGATACTTTCAACAATTGCTCATGACTTATCTTTCTTCCCCTCTCATCCTTCTAGGATTATCACCTCTCCTTTTAAAGTTCTATGCTGTGTTAATTCATCTAAAGATAAAATTAACACTTTTGGCAGCACAGTCAAATACACTATTAATTCACATTAAGTTTGCAGTCAACCAAAACCTATCTTTTCAAAGGGGCTGTTATCTATAATAATAAAAGCATAATATGCTAATTAGACTGGACGTCCTTCCAGATGAAGCCGGGGCTGTGAAGGAAGCCTGGGTCCCAGGTGCCAGAGGGAAGCTGGTGCCGGCAGCCAGGGGGAGGAAGGCCTACTCTTGCACGAATTTCATGCATCAGGCCACCAGTTAAATAATATTTGTTTATCCTGCACAAGGTTTTTGATTCAAGCACAGGATTCCACATTTATTTTTATTAAGCTAATCTTATCAGATTTACCGCAGTATTTCTGAGTGCCTAATATTTTGGGACATGAATTCAGGAATCTAGAGAATACATTAGTTACCTCCTTAGTTTTATTTTTGGATTTGATTATGCTGTGATTGCTTATCTTAAATCAAGGAGTTAGTTTATTTCCATCGGGACTTAGAGAAGTTAAGATCTTTTAGCTTACTTTCTTTTCATTGATTTAGGCAGCCGTGAGTGCTAAATACTTCTTAATGCAATTGATTAGAAATTGGCTATCTGGAAATTAACTTAGTAGAGGTTCATGTTGTGTTGAATCCTTTTTTTTCTCATTTGTTTTTATCTTTTATCTGTTGATTATATTTAGAAATTATTTTAGATATAAATATATTATTTTTATTTTAAACTAAAGAATCAGAATTACTTTAAATTTGAAAATATTGATCTACTTTATGATATTTAAAAATATGTGGCTTTTTGCTTATGTTTTTGGGTATAAATTAAATTTCTGTATTTCCAAGTTTTTCATGGTAACCTAAATTATAATTAGGAAATACAATAGGGAATGCCACTTGAACATTTTTTCCAATTACAAATATACTTAAGAAGGCTTATTTTAGCTTATTTTAAATAAGTCTAAAGATTTAAAGGTGAACTATGTGAAGACATTTTTGATAAAATAAAACTATTAGAGGTTAATTCCTGGCTACTAAATAATACACTTTAAAATTTAAGAACATATTATAAGCTATAAGACACTATACATATAAGTTGCTATTATTACTATATTATCCTGTGTAATAAAAGGCTGATATTGCAAATCGACCAAACGGCAGAATGACCGGTCGCTATGATGTGCACTGACCACCAGGGGGCAGACACTCAACACAGAAGCTGCCCCCTGGTGGTCAGTGCACTCCCACAAGAGGAACGCCACTCAGCCAGAAGCCGGGCTCACAGCTGGTGAGCTCAGTGACAGTGGCAGCAGCCTCTCCCACCTCTAAGGCAGTGCTAAGGACCCCTCGGGGGGATGTCCACCTGCTGGCTTACGAATGGGTTGTGCATGAATGTCATGCACCAGGCCTCTAGTATTTAAATAATAGAGTAAAATCTTTCTATTGCATATTGATATGTAGACTGTTTTATGAAACCATCTTATTATTTTTAGGTACATAGAGAATTTTGTTTTGGCCACCAGTGTCCATGTAATATACAGACATACCTTATTTTATTGTGCTTTGCTTCATTGCACGTTGCAGATGTTGTGTTGTTTCCAAGTTGAAGGTTTGTGGCAACCCTACATTCAGTAAGTCCATTGGAACCATTTTTCCAAGAGCATTTGTTCACTTCCTGTCTCTGCATCACATTTGGTAATTCTCACAATACTTCAAACTTTTTCATTATTATTACATTTGTGATGGTGATCTGTGATCAGTGATCTTTGATGTTATTATTGTAGCTGTTTGGGGCACCACGCACTTTGCCAACAATGACAGTGAATTTATTAATCAATAGTAAATGTGTATGTTCTGACTGTTCCACTGACTGTCCATTCCCTTGTCTTTCTCCCTTTCCTTGATCTCCCTATTCCCTGAGACACAATATTGAAATTAGGGCAGTTACTAAGCTTATAATGGCTTCTAAGTGTTCAAGTGAAAAGAAACTTGCACGTCTCTCATTTTAATTCAATTCCTAGAAATGATTAAGCTTAGTGAAGAAGTCACGTTGAAAGCCAAGACAGACTGAAAGCTAGGCCTCTTGTGCCAACCAGCCAAGTAGTGAATGCAAAAGAAAAGTTCTTGAAGGAAATTAAAAGTGCTACTCCAATGAACACATGAAAGATAAAAAGTGGAATAGCCTAATTGCTGATATGGAGAAAGTTGTAGTGGTCTCGATAGAAGATCACCAGCGACACATTTCCTTAAACCAAAGCCTAATCCAGAGCAAGGCCCCACCTCTCTTCCATTCAATGAAGGCTGAGAGAGGTGAGGATGCTGCAGGGGAAGTTTGAAGTTAGCAGAGGTGGTTCGTGAGGGAAAGAAGCTGTCTATAACATAGAGAAAGAATTAGTCTCCATAACATTAAAGTGCAAGGTGGAACAGCAAGTGCTGATGTAGAAGCTGCAGCAATTCATCCAGAAGATCTTGCTAAGATAATTACTGAAGGTGGTTACTATACAACAGATTTTCAATGTAGATGAAACAGCCTTATATTGGAAGAAGAGGCCATCTAGGATTCTCATAGCTAGAGAGGAGGTCAATGCCTGGCTTCAAAGCTTCAAAAGACAGGCTGAGTCTCCTGTTATAATGCAGCTGGTGAGTTTAAATTGAAGCCAATGCTCATTTACATTCTTAAAATCCTAGGGCTCTTAAGAATGATGCTAAGTCTACTCTGCCTGTGTGCTCTATAAATGGAAAAACAAAGGTTAGATGTCAGCACATCCATTTACAGCCCACTGTTGAGACCTACTGCTCAGACAAAAAGATTCCTCTAAAAAAAATTATTGCTCATTGACAATGCACCTGGTCACCCAAAAGCTCGGATGGAAATGTACAATGAAATTAATGTTGTTTTCATGCCAGCTAATGCAACATCCATTCTGCAGCCCATGGATCAAGAAGTAATTTTGACTTTAAAGTCTTATTATTTTAGGAATACATGTTATAAAGCCCTTTAGCAGCTATAGATCATGATTCCTATGATGTTTCTGGGCAAGTAAATTGAAAACCTTCTGGAAAGGATTCGCCATTCTAGATGCCACTAAGAACACTCATGATTCATGAGAACAGGTCAAAATATCAACATTAACAGGAGTTTGAAAGAAGTTGATTCCAACCTTCACCAATGACTTTGAAGGGTTCAAGATTTCAGTGAAGGAAAAATTAGAACTGGAGTCTGAAGATGTGACTGAATTGCTGCATCTCATGATAAAACTTTAATGGACGAGGAGTTGCTTCTTATGGATGAGCAAAGAAAGTGGTTTCTTGAGATGGAATCTACTCCTGGTGAAGATACTGTGACATGACAACAAAAGATGTAGACTATTACATAAACCTATTTGATAAAGCAATGGCAGGGTTTGAGAGACCTGACTCCAATTTTGAAAGCCCTACTATGGGTAAATGCTATCAAACAGCATTGCACGCTACAGAGAAAGCATTCATGAGAGGAAAAGTTAGTCAGTGTGGCAAACTTCATTGTTGTCTTATTTTAAGAAATTGCTACAGCCATCCCAGACTTCAGCAACCTCCACCCTGATCAGTCAGCAGCCATGAACATTGAGGCAAGACCCTGACCAGCAAAAAGTTAGGACTCACTGAAGACTAAGATGATGGTTAGCATTTTTGAGCAATAAAATTATTTTTAAATTAAGGTATGTACATTTTTTTAGACATTATGCTATTGCCCACTTAATAGACTATCAGATAGTGTAAACATACATTTTATATGTATTGAGAAACAAACAAACAAACAAAAAATCATGTGACTTACTTTATTGCAGTGGTGTGGAATCAAACCAGCCACATCTCTGAGGTGTGCCTGTAGATAATTCTTTCATGCCATTATCCTTTCCTTTAAAATCCCCCTTTCTTATTGCTTACTCTATTTCCTCTAATACCTAGCTTAAGTGCTGTTTCCTCTGTCAGTTAAAGCCTGTCTCTCAAGAATCTTACAATGGTCTCTTCTTATTCTGAATTTTTGATGTTTTTATTGTTTGCATACCCATCGTATGCTACTTTTTATTACTGATCTTATTTTTAATTATATGTTTTGTCCCATTAACAAGTCTGAAAATTACTTGAGGGGAAAATTTGTATCTTCATTTTATTTTTGTCTAATACCTAGAAAATAGCAGGAGCTTACTAAGTGTTGATGATGATGAGTATAAGTGTTTCTTTGTAAAGTTTCTCAGGATGTTAAAATTATTTTTTGTTTCTGACATTAGATATTTAGAATTATGTATATGCTACTAATTTATTTAACTTTTTCTTGTATCTAGATGCATTTTCTGACCATATTGCCACAAATTTTGCATTAATGATGTTTCGTTGGTTCTTAGTAGTTTACACAAAATAGATGTCTAACAGTTGTTTAATAAAGAGATGAATAAATGGCCTGGAAGATCAAGTGCTGTAAATGTCTACATATCTCAAACTAACACTAGGAAGTACAATAAACCCTGAGGGAAAATAAAACCCTGTGATTCTAATTATTTTATATGGAACTTAATAAAAAGTTCCAAATAATGATTTTTAAAGATGACCATACATTTATTCCCTGTGAAAATTAGAGGGAAAGAATTATCCTGTGTTTTTCCTGAGTTGGGGTTTTCCTTTGAACACTTGCTCACTTCCTTTGGTGATACTAAGAGTTCTGTGTCCTAGGTATGTTTTTCTGAAGCATTTATTCCCTGTTTTGCCTGTGCCCTAAGGAGTACAGATCAGAAACATTGCTGGAATTTCTTATGAGAAAGAAATTCCAGAATTGCTCTAGGGAAAGTGGAAAATGGATTATAAGCACCAGCCTCACTTAATGTTGCATATTAATGTGAATACTTTAAATATGAAAATCATGAGATAGGCCCAACTAAAGACATCATCAAAAGCATTATAGGTAGATGAGCATAGGAATATGGCTGTAGTGAAAGAAGTCAAACAAAGGGAAACATTGAACAAGAAGGTGCAAGAAGTAGTAGGGGTAGAGTGGGAAAGGAAAGCAGATGTAAAGCAGAATAAATCTAAATGTCAAAATGGCATGTACAAAGACTAGAAAATGAATTAACAGGAAGAATTAAGAAAAATAGGAGGGGTAATGTCAGTAAGAAGTTCTGAATAAGTGTTTGCTATGCTTGGTAATGAAGAAAAACATTAGACTGCTTTTAAGCATTTTATACTCAGCTTATTTTCTTGGGATATGTAAATTACATTATTTGGAAAGAGGTTGTTTTCTTGGTTATAGTATATTGAAATAATTTATTATCAGATTAAACTATTACTGTTCATCTGTACTTAAAAGTGTTACATGTAGATTATAATAAGCATGGCAAAGAAGATACAAACTCAGGACTAAATTTTAAAATAAAATTTTCCTGATTATAGAAAATTTGCAAAATATAGAACAGTATAGAGAAGGAAGTAAGAAGCTCCATTATCCATTGTCACCAGGTTTTTAAAAAAAGTATTTTTAAAGAGCAGTTTTAGGTTCTTATTCTTAGCAAAATCGAGCAGAAGGAATAGAGCGTTTCCATATAACTCCTGCCCTATGCATGCATATGTTCCTCCATTGTTCACGCGCCATACCAGAGTGGTATATTTATTACAAATTAATGAACCTACATTTTCACATTGTTTTCACTCAAAGTCTGTTGTTTACATTAGTGTTCACTCTTCTGCTATACATTCTATGGGTTTAGATAAATGTATAATGGCGTGTATTTATCATTGTAGTATCATACAGAGTACTTTTACTGCCCTAAAACCCTCTGTGCTCCACCCATTCATTCTTCCCAAACTATCCCCCACCCCTGGCAACCACTGATCCTTTCCTGTCTCCATAGTTTTGTCATTTCCAGAATGTCGTGTAGTTAGAACCATACAGTCTTTCCCTTAGCAATATTCACTTAAGGATCCTCCATGTCTTTTCATGGGTAGATTAGCACTTCCTTTTAAGGCTGAATAATAATGCATGACTTAAATTGTTTATGTCAGTTTCATAGGCAAATGGGAGCCTGAGTATAAAGTATAGTGTTCAAGGTGATTGAAGTGGAGTAAGTAGCTTTGTCAAGTATAGCCAGTACTATATTTCTAGTACCTGTAGCTTTGCTAAGAGATTGGATGGAAAATTTTACTAATTCTATGAATAACCAAAATTCTACCAACTGTTGATGAATTAGTTTTTTATTCATTCTCTTATATTTTAGCCCTTTTTAATTCCCCAAAATCGATTGTAGTCATTTTAATTGTGAACTGCATGTCTGTAGTATAAGGCAAATGTTTCTTTTTCTAAGCACACTAAATCATTTCATTCCAAATTCATACTCCTAGCATAACTTATCTATAATAATAAAAGCAAAATATGCTAATTAGACTAGACTACCGCCGGTTGAAGCCGGGGCTGCGAGGGCCCAGCTCCTTGAACGAATTTCATGCACCGGGCCTCTAGTCTATAATAAGGATCTCAATGAAACACCAGCCAAGTAGTATTTTTTATGACCCGCTATTCATTTAATTGTTAAAAATATTTTCTTCTTATCCCTGTCTTATCTGATGCAATTATCCCTGCCCTCGAACATTTAACAGTTTAGTATCTAGTACACTATCCCGTATACTTTTCAGGTATCTATTTCTCTAAAACTGATGTTGAGACTATACAAAAAATGAATGTTTTAAGTGTGTTTAAAACAAAGGCTGAGTATTAGTATTATTTCATGGTTGCACAGACACATTTTTATACTGTTAATTTGGTTTTTAACTTCACTGTTCATGACAAAGAACTTTAAAAAGACAATGTTAGAAACAGATTTCTAATTTTCACACCTCCTTAACACCAGGTTGTGCGCTCTGTTGAAAATTTGATCAGGCTGATCTAGTTTCACTACTAATAACTACTTCTAGTCCTGGAGCAGCCTCTCAGTGGCTGCCAAGTGCTCTTTGCTACTTGTTAGCTAGCTGTGATCCAGCAAACTATTGGCATTTTATAGCTGAGGAGTCGCATTTGGACACTGATGTGTGTCGTTGGGCAACACTGGAATTATACAGTAAGTGGTTCAGGAATAAAAAAGGTATTTTTTTAGTTCCAACAGGACTCTTAAAGACCCAAGGCTTCTCTGGTCACTGACATTAGGATTTAAGGACAGAAGATGGGGGGTGGATTTTGGATGCAGGATTTTGGATACATGTGACTCACCAGTGCTAAATGGCAATAGCTATACAGAGTTTTTAAAAGACCCCTCTTCTAGCCTTCTACCATCTTTTTATTGTCTATTCACTCACCTTGCAAGGTAATAAAAAGGTGAAAGTGAAGTTAGTATCTTTTGAGAACTTGTTTTGTTAAAAATAACTAAAACAACAAAAATATATCACCCGCAACTAAATTATTTTTAGGACTAGGTTATTTTTTTAATCACCCTTTATACGTAGGGATTAAGAATCAGTGTGAAGGAATTGTTTTGGTAGCATGCATGATAAACAATATAATTTTTTTTGTGAGATGCTGAATCTTAAAGATACTGAGAGGATGCTAATGCTTAAATAGGTTATCTAAAGGGGATATCTTATACTTCTTTCAATGCTTGATTGGACGACACCAAAGGATTTATAAGTGCTTTACGCCTGATCTTAGAGAGTCATTCATTTATTAAAAAATATGTATTGGGTGCTTACTATTTTAGGTGCTGTAGACACAGAAATAAACAAGAGCGATAAGGTGCATTAGAGTAGTTTAATTTCAAGAGAAATTAGGAAGAGCAGGATTTGAAGTTATCCTACCCACTCTGCCCCGCACTTTTGCACATATAGCGAATTAACAAATGGAATTTTAAAATTACAAATGGGGACCCATTACTTGGTGGGCTTTATATTTATTTGAATCCCTTTTCTTTCTTTTTTAAAATATATTTTTATTGATTTCAGAGAGGAAGGAAGAGGAAAAGAGAGATAGAAATGATGAGAGAGAATCATTGATTGGCTGCCTCCTGCACACCCCACACTGGGATCAAACCCACAACCTGGGGATGTGCCCTGACTGGGAATTGAATTGCGACCTCCTGGTTCATAGGTCAATGCTTAACCACTGAGCCACACTAGCTGGGCATATTGGTTGGTTCTTGTATGTATCCTGACTGGGGGTGGAACCTGAAATGTTGGCGTATTGGAAGGATACTCTAATCCACTGAGCTATTGGGCCAGAGCCATTAACTTTTTTAAAGAAGTTACTAATGGCCCTGGCTGGTTTGGCTCAGTGGATAGAGCATCAGCCTGTGGACTGAAGGGTCCCAGGTTCAATTCTGGTCAAGGGCACATGCGCGGGTTGCAGGCTGGATCCCCAGTAGGGGCATGCAGGAGGCAGCCAATTAATGATTCTCTCTCATCTTTGATGTTTCTATCTGTCTTTCTCCCTTCCTTTCTGAAATCAATAAAAATATAATTTAAAAAAGTTATTGATGTATAAGTTATTGCCAAATTGGTTTTGTAAAGAATTATACCAATTTATTGCAATCAATAGTATTTGCATATCCATTTCCTTGCATATTATGTATTAAGGTGAGAATTTAAATCGCATAGTTGGTTTAATATATATTTCTTTAATTCCTAGTTATGTTTAACATTTTCCACATTTTAAAATTAGTTATGATGATTGTTATTGCCTCTGCCTATTTATCTATAAGGGTTTAGAACTTTTTTCATATTAGTTATTTCTATATTTAAATATCAAAAATGTCTAAATGTCTCTCCCTCACCACCAAACCCACCCCCACCCCCCACCCCCCAAAAATTTGAAAACCCTGACCAAAATTAAGTCCAACAACAAAAATGTTTGTTGGGGAAAAGAGTTTGCAGGTAATATATGAGAGGTTTAATTCTTTTCTAGCTAAATATCTTAGATTTTTAAGTAGTGTGAGTGGAAAAGTTTAATCTTTTACTGGAGACACAGGGCTACCTTTATGATTGATAATAAATGCTGTAATCAGAGATGCCCCCAGGCCTCTGAAAGGGGTACACATGTTTGCCCCTTATTTCTTAAAGGATGCTAAAAAGGAATTGTTAACTCAAAAGTATACATAGTTTAAATATTTGTGTTTGTAATATTTATCTTTAAATTTGTACTGTTCAATAGAAATTGGATCCAAATAAAATGTTGTCTTCTCATGTTTGGTGATCTCATGTCACTAGGTAAGGGACAGTTGCTATGATTTATTTACCTCATGGATGGACAAAGTATCACTCCCCACTCCCTTGGAATCATTTTTGTTCAAACAGTATCTTTTATTGCAAGGCTCCCCCCGCCCCCCCCCCCCCCCCAAACCTCTGGAGATTCTTATTTTTGGCCCTAGTACCTCTCTTGTCGGGAGCTAATGGGAAATATACAGTGTCTGTATCTGAAGCTGAGCAAATAGTCCTCCTGCCATTGCTGTGGCTCTTAGTGGTTCCTCAGGAGCAGGAAGTGGGAATAGAAAGGAATGGCTAATATGGGAGAGATTGTGGCATTAAAATCCAGTATATGACTTGGTAATATATTACTGGATGTGGGGAAATTAGCTGAAACTATAATAGTAGTAGTTACTATTTATTGTGCTAGTAGTTTCAACAATACTCAAGGGAAGTAGTATTCTTCCCATTTTACAAATGAAGAAACAGACCAAGATCGTGTTTCATTCAAGGTGAGCACGGGTACTGTACACAGATGAAGAAGGCAAATTTAACTTTGGACATGGTCAATTTAAGAGAGAAATACCTTGTTAGATACTTCAAACAGTGGTTTGGAAAAGCAGATTTGGAGCTTGGTAGAGAGGATAGGGCTAAAGAGATTTGGAGAATCCTATACACACAGGCAATTGTTAAAATATTGTCGATTTCCTGGTGCTGTATTAAGGAGTCATAGTGGCAGTAGAGTTTAATTAATTGTTCACCCAGGCAGTGTTCCCTCCCACTCTTTCTGGAGCATAGGTCCTGACTGCCTGGGAAGCATCAGTTTTGTTCAAGGGAGATTGCAGAACATGGATATATGAGGTGGCATTCTAGATAGATTTTCTCAGCCCCATCCCACTTCATCACCCTGTTGGTAATAATGTGCTGCTATAGATTCTGAGGGTAAGAGGACAGCTACACCCTCTGGAAGATGCTTCAGAATATCCAGTTATGTAGTTTGAAACCCCCTTTTCCCAATGCTTCTGTGTCCTACCAATACATTTTTTAGAATCACTGTCCTAGACACATAGAGAAAGAGTGGGGATTGTTGCTTTTAATTCTACTAGTAAAGAGGTATCCTTTCTGTTACTTAATTAATTGGGGGGAAACACAGAAGAAACATATGAGCCACTTCAATAGTATAAAGAAGATATTACAAGGAAGATATGCTTACATTTAAGGAAAGATGCTTATTGCGAGGGCAGAGCAACAAGTATGCTCTGGCTTGGGCTGTTTTCTTCCCGGAAGGCCCACCATGGTGCCTCCGCTTCACTCTCTGCCTCGAACTTCCAACTTCTCCAAGCTTCGGGGAGCATCCTTGTTGTTCAGACTTTGAGGCAGGCCTGGAAATCTGGTCGAGCTGCACCACTGGTTTGACTCTAGGTCCAAGATTTTACAAGCCAGAAGGAATCACCTGAGGTTGTTTCTTCTTAGGTAGGCAGGAGGGTGATGCTGACACTGGTAGGCAATTATGAGGCTTCACAGTCTCTATGGGTGAAAAAATCCAAAATAATATGCTTTTTGAGATGAAATTTGCCATCGTGGTCAGTGACTCCTGTGTTATGGCTGGGAATGGTTAATGGAGGGACAGGGTGTGTGGGATGTGTGTGCTTGAGAATCACCACTAGGATTTGTTTGTTCGTTTGTTTGAAACTACAGGAATATTCCAATTTTTGTACCCCATATGAAATACTCTGGGGATGAGCCACACCTCCACAGGGAGATACCGCTGCCAGAAGGAGCATGATATAGTCCTCACATGTGTTAGGGGAGAGAAAGAGTTGAGATCTAGGAGTGAAATTCAACTTGAAGTTAGGAGATGTTTCTAAATGAGATACATGTCCACTGTCAATAACATGCTTTTCATCTATGAGTAACTTCAACAGATGTCTACTCTCCTATGCTGCGTAGTATAATTCTCAGAATAGTTCTCATTTTGAGTGTTTGGTAGTTTTTGAATGGGGAAAGAATCAATGGACAGAGCAACTAGATTTGTACAAGTTTTCTCTTTTTATGACAATTACATGATTTGTTTGTATGATAATGAAGAAAATATTCATTTCTGCATGTGCTATCAATCTTTAACAATCAAAATTCACTTGGCAAGAGAAGTGGTGTTGCTATACAGAATTGTGGTCATTGTTACATTGTTTTGTTTACTGCAAACCTGGCTCAATATTGGTAAATATAGTGTAGCAGAGACTGAACTGTTGTGAGCTATCTGGGCACTGGTCCAAAATATCATTAAAAATACTGCCTCAGACTAATTTGGGTTTATGAATAATATTTTGTTAACAGCTCAACTGAAATTGAGCCACATGGTGTAGCTTAAAAATTCTGAATCCACAAGATAATGAGAGTACTATATATACTGCATACTTAATATTCTGTATTTGAGTGATAAATTTATATGTAATTTTGAGTTAACTTTTAAACTATAAGCATCCAAATGCTTAATATGATCTGATATCTTTAAAGTTTACTTAATACTGTGGTTTGCTGTTAATTTGAATGCCTTATAAAATAAAATATTGCTGGTTTAAAAGTCAAAACTAAAGAATAGAGGTTGCAGAATAGGCATTAAAATGGACATTCAACACCTGTTTTGGCATATGGATGTGCAAACAGCCGAAGTTTACATTACACTCACCAAAAAAAAAAAAAAAAAAAAATGGAAGGACATAAAGTTGTTGTAAAGGTCCAATGAATTAATTCATTTATTTTACTAATGAAAGATTATAATTATATCTTAAAATAAGTTATAATGATTATTAATGTTTGGTTATAAATTATTAATTATATAAGGTATAAGAAAGGGGATGAGGTTATGGTGAGATGTTACAAGACACAATTTATATTTAGTCATTTCTTGCCAAGAAAGGATGTATTTGTATTTTTCTTTGTTTGCTACTTTAATTAGTTTAAGTTCTTTCTGAACATATAATATCTAAACTCCCATGGAAAGGATATGGGAAGATTTGTGTCACTATTAAGTGTGTAAAATATTTTTGTAATATGAAGGTGTGTAATTATTTAAGGAATTAATTTTAAATACTCCTCTTCTCAATAAATATTTTATTCATTTTCCAGGTTAGCACTCTACGTATATGAATATCTGCTCCATGTAGGAGCTCAGAAATCAGCCCAAACATTTTTATCAGAGGTATGTTTTATATGTTTTCTGCACTGTATTTTGATCTTATGCAAACAAGTGAAAAATACACTGTAACAATTATTGAAAGAAATTAATCTTTATATATTATATAATGAGTGCGCAGTTATCAGTATGGATAATGTAGTCTTTGTAGATTATTTGTAAAAAGTTTTAGTATCCCCAAATGCCATTTCCATACCTATTCAATTATCCAGCCATTTTCTGTCTTAGAAATTGAAACTAATATTTGCCTTGGCAAAAATAATCAAGAAAGCAAATTTGCTTTTAAAAAAAAAAAGGCAAACACTACCATGGCTCTAGTTCTAGTAATATTTTATTTTGGCATTATTCACAATTTTGAAAAATATGTTTTTTGTTTGTTTTAATTTTGTATGGATAATTGATGGCTAGATTTCAGTTAGAAAACAGTTGATAATATTATTTCAAGTTCTCGTTTCTCTTTCTATTTTTCTCCACTTTTTTTAAACATTGAATTTGAGTTTTCTTGTAATGGTACTTTCCCTTTTCAATTTATATACTGATGATATTGAGGAAGATTTTATTTAGTTTTTTGTATGTGTGTGTGTGTGTGTGTGTGTGTTTTTTATGTGCAAGGCGCTTTACATATATTATCTCTGATTCTTATAAGAAATTTGCAAAGTAAATGATATGATTCCTATTTTACTAATGAGAACAACAGGGACCAGAGCGTTTATATAACTGGCTCATAGTCACACAGCTCAGTGTGTTGTGGAACTAGAATTCAAACCTAGGTCTATATCAGTGTCAAAGCTTCTGGCTTCCCCTAGTGTCTGCATTGTCTAGTATGGTAGCCACTAGCCATATATGCCTTTCTGAGCTCTTGAAATAGGACTAATCCAGTTAATAAGTGCTATAAGTATGAACAAAAGAAAATAAAATATCAATAATTTAAAAATTTTGATTACATTGAAATGGTAATATTTTGGATATATCGGGTAAAATAAAAAATTTGTTATTAAAGTTTATTTTACCCTTTTTTCTTTTTTAATATGGTTAGTAGAAAATTTAAAATTACATATACAGCTCTTATTTGTGGCTCATGTTTATATTTCTGTGGGACAGTGCTGCTCAAAATCATGTTGTCTCTAGTGATCTCACAATTTGTCCCCACCAGATCAGGGACACAACAGGCAACCCCTTCAGAGTGTCCCATCTGAGGTACAGTCTTGAGATTCACTTGTTCTCCAAACAAACGCATAAGCAAACACACACACATAGCCCTGCAATCTTGTATCTAATTAATTATTATGTATGAACTATTAGGGCCTCTTCTGCAATTAAGAAATTTAAGAAGTTTGCTCACAGCATATAAGAAGTCAGTTGTTTTACCATAGAAGGAATACATTCAGTGTAATAAAACATTGATTTCAAAGTTAATTTAAATCAAAACAGAAGTTTAGTGTGTCTTTATCTTATTAAATTATTAAATAGAAGACTTTGAGCCCAGCCAGCATGGCTCAGTGGTTGAGCGTCCACCTATGAACCAGGAGGTCATGGTTCAATTCCTGGTCTGGGCATATGCCCGGATCGTGGGCTCAGTCCCAGTGTGGGGAGTACAAGAGGCAGCTGATCGATGATTCTCTCTCATCATTGATGTTTCTATCTCTCTCTCCCTCTCCCTTCCTCTCTGAAATCAATAAAAATATATTTTAAAAAAAGATCATTGTAATAACAGTTTAAAGTTGTGCCGAGGTTTAATGAGTTAGTACATGTATAGTGCTTAGAAGGGCTAGCATGTACTAAGTTTGCACGGTGTTATTTTTTAAATTCTTGGCCAATTCTTTTCTACCTAGGGTAGTTTTTTGTGTGTGGTCCAAGTGTCTGTCATTTGGACAGCCCACATTCCTCCTACATTCTGGGGTTACCTCTTCTATCAACATGGCTCCAGCTCTAATCCCTACTATTATGGGTTGTCTCAACCCCTCTCTAATGTATTGGGGCCTTGCCCAGGGGGAGGGGCTTTGGGTTCTCTTGCTATAGTTTCTTGCTCCTACTAAGGATTACTTCCCCACTGCCTCTCTTTCTTATGGCTGATAACTTTTCTTTGCCTGAAGTTTTCTATTTCCTTATAGCCTCAAAGCTCCACTAACTCATTGCTCTTATGTATGAAAGATTCTTACTGAAGGTTGGAAGAAAATTGAATATTAAGCATTGTACAGTACAGACAGCAACATTAACTAAAATATTAGACATAATTATCCTTAAGTTCTTTGGTTTCCTAGCTGTTTGCCTGAGGGCTCTGTTTGCCTTCCATCTTGTTGGCTCTTCAAAACCTCTCCCATTTTCTCCTTTCCTTAATCCTCCCCGCACCCCCCAACTTCTTCCTGAGAGACAATTAGCAATCTCCTACATTCTTGTTATTTTATTATGTAGAATATTAAGTATTTGTTCTCTACTTTCAAACCATTCCTAGGGGGCTTCTGCCTCTCTGGGCCAAAAAATAAAAACAAAAATGGAAAGAATTTATCAAGGAGCTTTTCCAATAAAATGTACTTCTCTTTAAGAGGACTTTTACTTCCTTCTAAAGTAAAAGAGCACTACTCAATAATACAAATTTATATGATTATGGAAATGATCTCTAATCTGTGCTGTCTAGTAAATTTTCTACTAGTCACATGTGACTATTGAGCATTTGAAGTGTCCCCTGCAGTTGAGGAATAGTCAATTAACTTAATTTTAAATTTAAAAAGCCACATCGTGGTCACTGAGTACCATGTTAAACAGCACAGTTTTGGACTACTTACTTCAGAGTAGACACAGATTTTTCTTCCTGTTATATATCTATTAATTTTAATTTTTTGAATTAAAATGCAAAAAATTTAATTTTTTTATATTTAGTTTAGTGTATAGATGCACCCATACTTCTATACATGAAAGTTTTTAGAAAATTGGTGGGAACAGCAGGTTATATCTAAATTAGAAGTCTCAGGAATTTTGTCTAGGAACAAATGTATACATAGGTATACAGGCTCTTAGCACAGGAACTAGCTTTATCCTCTTATACTATTAATTTTTTTATTCTCAAAAATATGAAAGGACTTAGGAATACTCTGAGAATTGGGTCCTGTGTGTTTCAAACTTGCTGCTGTGCTGTTGGCGATGCTGTTGGAAGGGGTCTAGATCATCCTAAGAGGGCCCACACTGACAAGAGCAGAACCTCCGGAAAGGTGCTGCTGGCCCCCAGAAGTGCCCACCCTGCTGCTGCTGCCACAGCCAGCAACTGCTTCGTTTGGGGAGCCAGGGGCAGGAAGTGTCTCTTCTTCCTCCTGCCTTTTGATCCCCTGCAAGTGTCTCCTGATGGCAGAACCTAACAGGAAACCAGCTGGCAAGAAGCCCAGGAAATGTAATTTTCAGAATCCCAGCACCAGTGTAGAATGGAGCAGAGAAAGGCGGGTGTGGGGCTGAGAGGTAATAGGTAAATGACCAGTGTACCTTGCTGGATGCAAACAATGATGAAAAGTTAAGGAGATGTGTGTGTGTGTATATGCTCATGTGTGTGCACCTGTATGTCATTTTTTTCTTTGTTTACACAAATGTTTGTTTATTTCAAACACTGTTCTGTGCTTTGATTTTTGTTTCACTTGTTTGATTTCAGTCATTTTATGTTGGTTTGTGAAACTTCATAATTGTCATTTTATGATTATAGGGTATTATTCTATGAAATGTGCCATGATGTATTTCACCAGCCCTCTACTTATGGACAGTTAGGTTATTTCCAGTCTTTTGCAATTACAGACAATGTGTGTGTGTGTGTGTGTGTGTGTGTATTTACAAAAATGACCATATACTATATAGGACAAATTACTAGAAAAAGAATTGCTGTATCAGATAGTATATACATTTGTAATTTGCAATTATTATTTATAAAGCACATTGCATGTCTTATCTCTGCCCATATGATTCAGTGTTTGGTTTTGCACTTATATAGAAATGCTAAAAAGACTATGATACAGACATAGCTTAATGATACAGACATAGCTAATATGATACAGACTTAGCTTAATCAGAGATGAGACCTTCAAATCAGAATATGGCAGTGGGAATGGGCTTTTAGCTGGGCAAATATGGAAGACAAGTAGATAATTAAATAGCAAAAAAAAAAAAAAGTAAAGAAAAGAAAAAGCCCTAGGATACTTTGAGGCTGGGAGTTGAGAGAAATTGATAGCTGCCACTCAAACACTTAAATAAGCCTGAGGCCCATGAAACTCAGTACAACAGACAATGCCTCTTCATAAATAGCAGAATTGTTTCTAAAATGACTTGTTATTTAGAGGTATGTTTTGGCCATTCCTCAACCCCATCCACATTAATGCATCTTGGCTAAAAAAATTAAACTATATAGGTGAATATGATTTTAAAGTGAAAGTCCTTTATTCCTTTCTAGAAATTGTAGTTGTAAGTTTGGTATGATTTCTTTAATATGAATACACCCAATGCACTCATATATATGCACACTTTTTTAAAAAAACAGAAAAGTTTTTATACTATGTATATTTTTCTCCAACCTTTCAAACTTCCAACTTAAAAACCAATATAGCAGGATCCTTTTTCTATGTAGATATATTTTATTCTTTTTAATGATTGCACACTGTTGTATAGTATGTAAGTATCAAAATTTATTTATATTCACTGTTGGTGAATGTTTTTCAGGTTTGGTTTTTTTCTAACAGTGCTCACTCAATGAATGTGCCTTGGTTTTCTATAGATAAGGGTTTTGTGTTCCTGACTATGATTTCATGCTTTCCCTAAATAAGTAATACCTAGAGTATTAATTAGTTTAGAGACCAAAAACAAACAAAACCCATGCACTATAGAAACATATTCCTATATGTCCTCTCCTTTGGAAATACCTAAAGCATTTACTGTTTATTCATTAACTATAAAAGGATAGCTTCTATATTAAATTTAATATAATGGACCGAAGTTTTAGCTGCTTCTGCCACAGCTTTGCAATTCAAAGTGAGAAAGATGAACTTCACTCACTATCTAGTAAAGGATATTATGAGGATGAAAACATGATGTACGTAAAGCATTTGGAGTTTCTCTGAGGAATAGTAAGATGTAATACTGTTTAAAATACAAATGCATTCCCTTTAGACTTTCTCTGATAAAGACCATATCAAACCTAAACCAGATAGGTATTTTCCTAGAGTGCTTTATATCTTGAAGAAGCTTCTGATGGACTGTGGGCACTGTGTAAGTGCAGGAGGGAGATGTGTTGTAGTGGGGCTCAGACTGAACCTAAGCCCACCTCTAGCACAGTGTGGCAATGGGGCCTAGTCATGCCACCTTAGCTCTTCCATAAGTCACCTCACATTCTCCTTATAACTGAGGATAGTACCGTCTACTTTAACAGTCATAATATGTAAAGTCAAGATGAACTGAGATGAAATATAAAGACGCTACTTTGAAAAACTTGTTGCTTATGTGATTAGGACGATTCTAGGGATTAGGACTATTAGTGTGTCTGGGGCACATCTGTAAGGTCCATTATTATACCTTTTCAAGAAGACACCAACTAGTGCAAAAATGGTTAGAGAAAAAAGTGAAAGATGAGATACAGGCTTTTGATTAAATTACAACTTTAGTAGTTCATCAGAGTTGTGCTCCTTATAAGACTCATTAAGTACTATTTCTTATTTTTTCATGAGCCAAGGAGATGTATTATGGATCAGTGGATATTATCAGATAAAAAGTAGCATAAATATAAAAATTACTTGTTACTACTTAGGAGAATGAAAGGATTTGGCTTACATTTATATAACGTTCTAATTCATTATTCTTATTTAGTCTTTATAAACTCAAGTTCATGAATTCCTAGAATTCCTCCTTTTAGCTCTTTTTTAAAAATGGCTATCACAGGTCTAATTTTCTAATCTTTAGAAATTTTCTCTTTGTGTATTTGAGAGGAAATTATTTGTCTACTTAAGGTTCCCATCGGTTTACATTTTGCATTCTTAAGAACTCTAAAAAATGCAGCCTGTTTCAGTTATTTTAATTGCTTTTAAGTTTTTCCATCTCTTCTTAGAGAGTTCTTTTCCTTCTCCACCCCCACTCGCCCCCCCCCTTTTTTTTTTACATCTAGGCCCCCCTTCTGAGTGCCTATCCTAAAACTTTAAAAAAAATCCCTTTGGGATAAGAAGTCCTAATATCTTCCATAGTAGGTGGTAGAAAGAAATCCTTGAATGTATAATTATAGTTGTTTACTTCCTAGTAATGTTAAGGGCCTATGGATATTTTGTTAATTGGGTGTTGTTAAATAATTTTTAGTTATTTAAACTAAAAAAACTAAGGCAAATACATAAGACTGTGTTTGAGTTTGGATCAACTTTATTAAAATTATAAGTCACTTCTTTACTGTTTTCCTGCTCTCTTTATCCTCCCTTCACTGCTTTGTTTTCTTTCATAACATTTGTCACCTTCTACTTCTAATATAAGTACAACCTTTTTTGGGGGGAGGGGTTCTTTGTTTATGGTCTGTCTTCTTCACTGAAGTGTAAACTCTCTGAATGCAAAGATTTTTACCTTTTGTGTTTACTGATATCCAATGCTTAGAAAAGCCACTGTATAAATACCCGCCCTGCTTTCCAATTTCTAAATTTAATTTGAAAACAATATTTAGGACTTTTAATTTTGGGGGTATATTGCCATAGTTTTAAATTTATATTATAGTGGATTTCAACTCACCTGAGTATAAGCAATTGGAAAGCTAATACTAGCATTTTTGTAAAAACTCTTATTTTGCGGAAGCCATATGCATTCTTACTCAAAAATTCAATCCTTAAGGCATACTTTAGAGTCTGTACATATTAAGCCCAGTCTCTTGCAAATTTCTGGGCTAGTGGTGATAACTGATATTCATATTGGTAGTTACTTTGGTTTTGATGTACCTTAACATGCTGAAGTACCTTAAGATCCTGAAATACCTTCTGGAATTCTGGCACAGTGGGGTGCAAATTCAGGAAAATAATGGTGGCATCTTCTTTCACAGACTATGCAGTCAACAAATTATTACATAAAATGAGTACTTGTAAAACTTGAGTAAAGAATAATATGAACATGATTAAAATCTTATATATTACCATAATATTTTAAATGGAAAAATCCTGCTTTGTAATAGGTGTGGGGAAAGTGTTAGTTGAAAAGCATTTAATATCTCTTTTATTCATTTTAGATAAGATGGGAAAAAAACATCACGTTGGGGGAGCCACCAGGATTCTTACATTCTTGGTGGTGGTAAGTATCTTTATTTCATTTTTACCAGATTGATGATACATTTCAGGATGCCTACATTATAGCTGTTTAGGATTCCATGCTTCTCTTTTATTCTCTTTCATTTTTTATAATTATTTCTGAAAGATAGTATCTAAAAAAACACACCAAACTCAAAACCAGCATTAGTGTTACTTAACTTAAAGATATTACTATTGAATCAAGCTGGAATTGGGACCAGTATGTGGAATCTCCAACTGTAAGTATGATTCTGCATTAGTCAGCTTTGGCTGCCATAATAAAATACCATAAACTGGAGGGCTTAAACAACTGAAATTTATTTTCGCACAATCCTGGAGGCTAGAAGTCCAAGATCAAGTTGCTAGTATGGTCTGTTTCTGGTGAGAAATCTCTTCCTGGCTTGTAGATGGCTGCCTTCTTACGTGTCTCATGTACTATAGAGGGGGATGGGGAACATGTTGGTGCTACCTATCTAGCTAACTGGCATCTCTTTTAATAATGGCTCTAATTCCATCATGAGGGCCCCATCCTCATGACCTCATTTAAATCTGAAGATACTGATGGTGGTGGTGGTGATGGTGAATTTTGAGGAGAGGAAAGGGTAGTAAAAAAAAAATTGAAGATAATTCTATGTAGACTCAGAGATAAAGAACTGACCAGTGCCGAAACCGGTTTTGCTCAGTGGATAGAGCGTCGGCCTGCGGACTGAAAGGTCCCAGGTTCGATTCCGGTCAAGGGCATGTACCTGGGTTGCGGGCATATCCCCAGTAGGAGATATGCAGGAGGCAGCTGATCGATGTTTCTCTCTCATCGATGTTTCTAACTCTCTATCTCTCTCCCTTCCTCTCTGTAAAAAATCAATAAAATATATTAAAAAAAAAAAAAGAACTGACCAGGAACACACACAAAAATTGTCAGGCTGTATTGAAGGCCCAGTTGATATCAGAACTTACAAATTTCATTGCAGCACCTGTTTACTTAGATATGACTTTTCTGCAACAGCAATCAGTAGGTACTGCAGGTATTTGCATGAACTAGCTAGGCTTTTTTTTTCTTCATTTCTTCAATTAGAAGCATTTCCTGTTCAGTATCTTCTATGCTCATCTCTCAGCAGCGTATTTAAAAGAAACTAGAGATCTCTTCTAGTGCTTTGCACATGGTTTCCTTGGTACGTTATTAAATGCCATCATCTTTTTAATCTCTCTCCTGAAAACATGCCTTACTAGAAGTTCCGTAGTGAATGGAACCGCACTTGGTCAGTTGTGGTTGTGGGTTTCCCTTGTTTGTCTCATATGTGTGTGGCAGAAACAGGTGCAGTCCTTTGGTTCAGAGCTGTTCCTGTATTTGGAACAACGGTTCATTGCAGTTAAGCACTATCATTGTGCTGCTTTCGCGGGTCATGAGACCAATGTCTTGTGATATATAATATTATAAAAGTCCACTTTTCATTTTATATAATATGTATTTATAATTCCTAAATCTAGACTGTAAATACTTAACTGTTTGTTGAATGTAATTGAGTCTCTTCACCTGTTGACACCCATGCCTTTTGAATGTTTCCAACGAGGTCTACAAAGTGGCATGCGAAACCATTTAGAAGTCTGTCCCTATTGGATTAGTGGGCTAACAAAGTGAGATTTTTCATTATAGGATTAATTCTATTTTTGCACCAATTTCCCTTTTACTCCCTTTCTCATGAATTTAACCTATTCTCATTCTATAGATGGTTGATAGTAACTCACTGAATCCTCCGGCTTTTTGCTTCTGTCAGACTTTAGCTTTTTTGGTCTTAGTTATCAGGAGGTGCAGCTCTGAAATACAATCAATAGCATTGTAAGTGAGATATGTGCTGCTTATAATAGCAGTGCAGGAGGAATACCCACGTTAGCTAGGGAGAACTAGAAAAGCCTGAACAGAGAAAGTGGATCTGAGTTGAGCTGAAAGCTGGTGAAGGAAGGGTATTTTGGCAGAGGAATAGTTAGTATGAAGTCTTGAAAGGGATGATCATGCATTCAAGGAATGACAGGTAGCTTGGACCAGTTGAATTGTAGGTACACTACTATGAAGTGATAGAATATAAGGCTAGAGACAAAGGCAGGAGCAAGATTACAAAGTCCAGGAGTTTTGGAATAAAGCTCAGATATTTTAAACAAGGTACATAACATGATTAGATTTGCACTTTTAGACACTCACTTGGCATCAACATAGAGATGTATTAAGAGGGTTGAGAATAGAGGTAGACTCTAGTTTATAGGCAATTGTCCAGTTGAGAGGTGATTAGGTGATGGATCCCAGATAGTGAACGCTGGGTGCAATAGTTAGAGATGAAGGAGGAGGTTCTCAGGTTCTAGATTTGGATGGTGGAATGAACAGTGATGCCATTGACTGAGTGTGGAATATAGAGAGAGGAACAGGGTTTAGAAAAGACCACGATTTAAGTGGGAGAGGCTAAATTTTGAGGTTCCTGTGAGAAATTCCTTTCGGGATGCCCTATTCAAAGTCAGAGATCTGGGTCTGTGGCTCTGAGACGGGTCCCTAATGGTGTGAGAATGATCAACAGTGACCATACTGAAACCGCCCAATGTAAAACGTAAGAGTAGGGTCTGGGGTTGGAACCCTGGGGAAAGCCAACATTTCAGTGTGAATGGATGAAGGGGATCCTCAAAGGAAAATAATTGGAGAGGAAGGAGGGTAATCAGGAGAGAAAAATGTATGGTAACCAGGAAAGGCATTAGAAGGAAAGATTAAATTCTTCAGTAAGTGTAAGTAAACAGACACAAAGATGTTTCGGAATCAGAAGTAAGGTGAATGCGGCAGTCTTGGGAGAGCAGTTCCAGTGGAATGGTGAAAGTAGAATTAAGAAGGCTGCTGTAATGCACTTGTCGACTTCGAGGGCTGCTGAGAGTAGCTGAAGTGTGTGGTGGCATGTGTAGCTGTTTTAGGATTAACAATAGAACGTGACCTAACACTTCAGATTTTAAAATAGAATAGCTCTGAGCGTGTGTATAGATTGCGGGAACATGGGGAGAGGTTGAAGATGTGTAAAGAGAAATACACATGCACAAAAATGCAGAATAAAGTGCAGGAGAGAGGAGAGGCAAAGGCTTTGGAGAGGAGGAAGGGACAGAGTGTGTGTTTTTACTTTCTGGGACTGTTTTTTCTTGTTTCTGATGTGATTTCCATTATCACTGTTTTTTTTTCTTTCTCAGTTTGCACAATGCCCATTGCTATACTATTTCCCATGCCTACCATGTTCATTACCTTTACCTTGGTCAAATCCTCTTTGAAAACTTACTTCTTGCTTGTACACTTTAATAAAAGCTTCCAACTCTTTAATGAATTTCTGAAAAAGAAATGCCAAGAAACTTCCCCTTTCCAATTTATGTAACTTAAAAATATACACTTCAAGAACTTTGTTTTTAAAGGTTTAATGGCTTAAATTGTGTCTCATTTAATTATAGATATAAAACACCTTTTGAAATAACATTGGGCCAATGTATCTATATCCTGAAATTAAATATATTACATTGTAGAGAAAATAAACTAATAACTAAGATTATTATGAGAATTCAGTCTTTTCACCTGGCTATAGGAGGTCACATCTTGCAGTATGTTAGCACTCTTAATGATTACAGAATCTAGTGGATGACATCAGGAATAGCTAAGAATAACCGAATACCCATATAAAAACAACCGCATTTAAATTAGTCAGCTGTCTCACTGGAATGGTATAACATTTATAATTGTCAGCTGGTTCTTACTCATCTGGTATATGTGGCTTGTAATAGGTATCACATAGGTAATTATTTATTTGAATTAAGTTAAACTAAGAGGCAATAAAAGACAGTGTAGGTGACAGCTAGGATAGAAGGGGTAGAGTCATGATGAGAAGGGAATAAAAAAGTGGTAGCAAGAGAGAAAGCAAAAAACAGAGATGGTCAGCCTATAGAGGAAAAGCAAAATGTGTCTGGCAAAGAAATGTGGAATACAGAGCAAAATGTGCTGGGGAGAAGACAGTATAAAAAAAACTGATGGAATCTTCACTAAATGCAAAGAATTAAAAAGGAAATTGAGGAAAATTTTACTCAGTTAATAAGAAACTTTTTTCCTAGCCATTCCATATAATAAAAGGGTAATATGCAAATCGATTGAACTGCGGAATGACGGGTCACACACTCAACGCAGGAGCTGCCCCCTGGTGGTCAGTCTGCTCCCACAGGGGAGCGCTGCTCAGCCACAGCTGGGCTGACGGCTGGCGCAGCAGCTGTGGCAGGAGCCACTGCTGCCTCTGCAGCAGTGCTAAGGATGTCCGACTTCCCGCTTAAGCTGTCAGTCAGACATCCCCCAAGGGCTCCCAGACTGCAAAAGGGCTCAGGCCAGGCTGAGGGACCCCCCCATCCCCCCAATTGCACATATGTCGTGCACCAGGCCTCTAGTACTACCTATAAAATTACCGTTGCATATACCATTTCTTTCTATCTATATAAAAACCTGTAAAATGCGTAACGTACTTCCCTCTTTTTACATAAAGAAACTAAGATACAAAACTATTTCCTCAGGGTCAGATTCAGAATTAGAACTTCAGCCAGTGCTTGTCTCTGCAAAATATATTATTTCTTAAACACAGAACAGAATTTAGTGCCCACTATTAATAAGAAATTAATTACAGTTCCCTTTTGAGCATCATGAGTGACTAATTCCAGACAGTAGATATAAATGGGACTCAGGAAAGTTGTCTCTTCTAAGTCTAGTCGATATTGGGGCATCCATGGATCACTGGCAGCTACTGATAGCATGAAGGGATGGTTGCCATAGGATACTCAGGAAATGAGTTCGAGTGCAAGGGTCAAAGGTAGGGTAACAGAGTTCTCTCTGTCTTATCTAGGACAGGTACCTACCACATTTTCATGAGAACTGATGCTGCTCAGACTGCCAGAGCTTTATAAACCTACCCATAATCAGCATAAGGCATCTTGAAATAAGAACTCTTAATACCGTGTTCACATGAGAGGCAAAATAATGTAAGAATTAAAAAGTTTAAACAAAGCTCTGCCACTAACTGTGACCCTTCAGCAAGTTATTTAGCCTTTCTGAGCCTCAGTTTCCTTATCTATAAAATGGAAATAATAATAGTGCTGAATATGCAATACTTAGTATATAATGCTTGAATTTAGCACATACTTATTAATATAAGCTATTTTGATACTTTAAAATATGAATTTATTACTAAGCCAGAAGTATTGTGAGAATTTTGTGATAGTGGGACAAAATTTAATGCTTGCATTTAAAAAGTATTAAGTAGTGCTAAGGAATAAGACAAGTATATGTACGTGGAAGTTCTAAGGTGATGAGCAGGTACATGTATATCATGTAAAACCCTCTTTAATCTTAGGAATGGATAATTTTCTTCATTCATTGATAATATAATTTTGGGCCAAAGAGAAATGACTTCTTTAGTTATTAAGACTTGAATTTGTAGTAACATGACTTGTTTCTCAGGAAAAAAATAAATGTTTTTCCCAAAGGTTTTTCTACTTCTTTCAATGTTTATTTTCAGATAGTCCTGAATCTGGCCAGTGGCATATAGGTTATATAATTATGTTAGCATCCCATCTTCTGGGACACATCTGGTATGTTTATTCACCCTTGTAGACTTCTCTGACAACCATTTTGCTTCCTGTGTTCCCTGGAGATACTGATAAATAGCTAAGTCATTTCACTCATATCCTCAGGATAGAAGGAAAACAGTTTTTGGATGAGAATTCTCAACTTGGGAATCCTGTGCTTCCCTTTGATTTTTGTGGGGAAATTTTTAATAATACAAGAATAAATACTTTTATATTTTTCAAGTTTGGTTCTCTTTTTCATTTGTAAAATACAGATTTTTCACTTGTTTCTACTTAAGAATATAGAGACTGTAAATCTAAAGGATTGTTCATGATGATAAATTCAAAGATAATATTTTGGTTTCAAGCTTAATAGGTGTAAGGATTAGAGGAATTGAAAACCATCTTAGGCACCAACATCTCAGGTTGTAGAGAAAAGAATTCAGTGTCTATTGATTACTATATATAGCTTTGTAAAATAGTTTGAAATCAGGAAGTGTGATGCCTCCAGCTTTGTTCTCCTTTTTCAAGATTGCTCTGGCTATTCAGTCTGTTGTGGTTCCATACACATCTTAGAGTCATTGTTTTTTTGTGAAAAATGCCATTAGAATTTTGATAGGGATTGCATTGAACCTGTATGTAGATTGCTTTGGGTACTATGAACATCTTAACAACATTAATTCCTCTGATCCATGGCATGGAATATCTTTTCATTTGTATCTTCTTCCATTTCTTTTATCAGTGTCTTATAGTTTTCAGCGTTCACCTCTGTGGTTCAGTTTATTCCTAGATATTTTATTCTTTTTGATACAATTCTGTTTCTTAATTTCACTTTCTGATAATTTGTTGTTAGTGTATAGAAACTAAACAGTTTTTCTACATTGATTTTTATATTTTTCAGATTTAATGAATTTTTTTATTAGTTCTAACAGTTTTTTGGTAGAGTCTTTAGTAATTTGAATCTTTAAAAAAATTTTTTTTGGTTACTCCTCACCTAGGGATATTTTTCCATTGATTTTTAGAAAGAGTGGAAGGGAGAGGGAGAGACAGAGAGGGAAATATCAATATCAGAGAGATACATCAATTGGTTGTCTCCCAAATGCACCCTGACCAGGGATCGAGCCTGCAACTGAAGTATATGCCCTTGACTGGAATCGAACCCAGGACCCTTCAGTCCACAGGCCCACGCTCTATCCACTGAGACAAACCAGCAAGGATGAATCTTTTTTTTTTCTTAGTCCATCTAGCTAAAGGTTTGTCAAGTTTGTTGATTTTTTAAAAGAACTAACTTTTGTTTTCAATAATTTTTTTCTATTGTTTTTCTATTCTCTATTTCATTTATCGCTACTCTAATCTTTATTATTTCCTTCTGTTAGCTTTGGGTTTAATTTGTTCCTTTCTAGTTCCCTAAGATTTAAAGTTATGTTGTTGATTTAAGATCATTCATTCTGCTTTTAAATGTATTTACAGCTTTATTTTTTCCTTTTAGCACTGCATTTGCTGCATCCCATAAGTTTTGGTATAGCATTGATATTATTAATAATATGCTTACTATGAGTTAGATACTGTGCTTATGTCATATAATTTAATTTTCTAAACAACTCCGTTTTATAAAGGAGGAGATTATGTTTCCAATCTGTTTAAGCAACTTGAGCTAGTAATTAGCAGGGCTGGCTTATCCCCATTAATACTTTTAGACATTTGCTTTCCTGATTTTGGAATTCCTTGCTCATGCTCATCATGGAAGGATGACCAGAGTAAGTAGTATAATTATTTTTTCCCAACCAGTTTCCTCTTGCTTTTTCTCATTATTTTTGAATAGGAGGGGAAAAAAACAGCATGGATTTTTTTAATTTTCAAAATTAATATAACCTATTTTGGTAATTAATTTCAAGGGAAAACAAGAGGACACTTTAAAAAGAAATATTTGTTTGACCAATGTGATTTAATGGTTAGGGTATTGGCTTTTGAGTTGGACAACAAAATTATCTTGAAACAATCAATGAATCACTTTATCCTTTAATGATTAAATTAGGATATTTTTTACTGTTTTAGTTTTTCATGGGAAAATTGTGAAAATTATTATAATTGTTTCAATCATGTTTCCCATGTAAACAGACAAGAAAGATAGTTTCAAATTTTCAAAAAATTATTTTATCCTTTTTTAGAAAAATCCTATTAGCATTTCTGAACAATGGCTAGATTCTACCCTATCACTGCATGGAGACTTTTGCCTGAATTTAAGTCTTTGAAAGAAATATTTCTCCTGAACAAAACACATTTTATATAAAAATAAGATGTCTTCTATTTTTTGAATGGTTACCTCTCATTTGGTGTGATTTTCTTAATGTTACCACAATTACTTTTGTAGTGTATTTTGGGATCTCTACTGTGCAGCTCCAGAAAGACGGGAAACATGTGAACATTCAAGTGAAGCAAAAGCCTTCCACGATTATGTAAGTTCATATATAATTTTACTAATATTTGGTCAGTTTTCTGTGTAACTGCTGCTCTTGAAAAATGCATTGGGCCATCTGTTCTTTTCTTGTGGTGCTTAAGAAATTGTTGTTGTTGTTGTTTTCTTGAAAAATAGGCTCATAACTTAAAAAGTAAATTACAAATGGGTTTTGAGTCTTGTTGAAGAAGCTCAAGGTAAGAGAGTGGTCCTAACTCCACACTAGTAAGGGTATTTCTTATCTTTAAGCATGACTGACTTGTGAAATTTTACATTTATAAGAATTAAGTAATTATTTATTTCACAAAGTCATAAGAATTATGTAAATGATATTGCACATAAGATTTTAAATATATGTAGAAATAGTCTCTTTTTGCTAATTTTCATTACATATCATAAGAGCTTTGAAGTTCCTCAAGAACACGAAAATAAGAGTAATTGCAGCCATAAGGCTAAATATCCCCGTCACTGAATTCAGTCCCACAAGTAAAATTTATGTGAATTAAAGGAAATACAAGATAAGAGAGCAAAAGATTCTGTGCAAAAATGAAAATGTGATTTTTATAAAAGATTCTTAAAGAAGGGCAGTGGACTATTCTTTGCTGGGTGATGAATATTAAAATATTTTTAGAAGAACCTAATCACAGATGTGATTTTTAAAAAATATTTTTATTTTATTGATATTTTTTAGAGAGAGAGGAAGGTAGAGGGATAGACAGATAGAAACATCGATGAGAGAGAAACATGAGAAACATTGATCAGCTCCCCTGATCGGGAATTGAACCACTGATCGCTTGGTTCATAGGTTGAGACTCAACCACTGAGCAACACTGGCCAGGTTGCAGATGTGATTTTAGAGAGTTGATGGTATCAGAGAGAAGAATGGTTTTAAGAGACAGAGAGAGAGAGAGAGAGAGAGAGAGAGAGAGAGAGAGAGAGAGAGAGAGATGAAGAAACAAGGAAGATTCTTTTGAGGGAAAACCGCATTTAATAGTGAAGAGACGGTATTGTGAAGGGGCTGGGAAAACAACTGTGTTCATAGAACTGACCATAAAAGGACAGATGGAGTTGGGGACTAAGGAAACCCAGTTTCCTTGGTTTGGAGGAAGTTGTTGGGGGCTGCAGCCTGAGGAAAAATCTTATAGTGAGTATCTGAAACTTAACCAGGGGGATACTAGTTTAGTTGGTAGAAGGGAAGCTTCAGTGGGTAAGTAGCCTTAAAAAACAGAACCAGGCTTCAAAAGGGAAAAAAGACCTTGTTCTTTCAAATGAAATACTTCAGCATTAGACTGAAGAGTAGAAACAGCCAGCAGAATTATAACCCCAGAAGTAACACAACGAAGAGTAGGCAGACCTAAGAGAAGTGAAAATCCTTGGCCCCTCGCAGGGACTGTGCAATACTTGAAACGTTTACTAAACTGATTTAAGTGTGACTGCTCCTGATGACCTAATCAGATATGGATTGTATTTACTAAGCTTGCAGTGTATTAAACCATAGTTCTCTAGGACAAGATAAGTGAAACATGCTACTGCATATAGAGAAAAAGGAAAGAAAGGCAGATAAGCAGAGCCCAGGACACACTATCTGAATGACCTCGTTTTCCTTTTTTACCCTTGGCTGATGGCAGCAGTAAAGTAGAGAGCCAACCAGGAGAGGTATAAGGAACCAGACCAGAGGAGGGTACTTGGTCTCATCTCTCTCTTACACCAGGAAAGACATGCCTAGATTTGGCCTGCCAGTGGTGGGAAAAATTTTTAAATACCCACCAATTTTGACAACTGGATGGAATTATTTTTATTAGTTACAGACTGGATTTTTTTTAAGTAGAAGAAAACAAAATCAAGCAAAGCACACACGCCATTCCTTGGCCACCAGTGTTCTACTCTAAAGGACATATATTTGTGGATCTATATATTTTTTAAATACATATTTTTTATTGATTTCAGAGAGAAAGGAGAAGGAGAGAGATAGAAACTTCAATTATGAGAGAGAATCATTGATTTGCTGCCTCCTGCATGCCCCCTACTGGGGATCGAACCCACAACCTGGGCATGTGCCCTGATCTGGAATTGAACCATGACCTGATTCATAGGTTTACACTCAACCACTGAGCAACACCAGCTAGGCAGCCGTGGGCAAACTACGGCCCTCGGGCTGGATCCGGCCCGTTCGGCTGTTCTATCCGGCCCGCGGAGCTGAAAGAGGGGAGGGTTCTCTTGCTCTCCCCTCCGCTCCTTCACCAGCAGCAGTGTTAACACGGCAACGTCGGGAAACACGGCCGCAGCTCCTTCTTCTGAGTCCAGTTTAAGAACCTATTGTGGCCCTCGAGCCAAAAAGTTTGCCCACCCCTGAGCTAGGGTGTAGATCTACATTTTAAGAAATGAACTATCTCAGTACCCTTGCATAATTCCATTGTATGGAAAGATGCACCCTGCTGTTCATCATGGAAATCTTATAGGGACTACAGAATTAATTTAGCATCTTTTTCTTAGACGCATTATGTAAACCATCACCAATGTTGTCATTGCCATCATCATCATCATCATTATCATAATCATTTTGCATTTATAAGGCACTTTCAATATTTCAGAGAGTATTCATACTTACTAGCTTTAAAAACCCACTTCAGAATTTCAAGTTTTTGAAATGAGCATTGACCAGAAGTAGGAATGAAATTAGAGTAGATTTTCAAGGAAGAACAATTTCTTATCACATAATTTGGTCCTAAAAATATGTAGTTTTAAAAAAGGTCAGTATTTTGTTCTTTAATTTATTATTAACATTAACACATGTTTTATCAGATTTTTATAATTTTATCTTAAATATTAATTTGAAAAGATTTAATTTATTCTTAGATAGCATTTTATTATACTTTTAAGCCAATTTATTTTCACTTGTAATACATCTCCAAAAAATTTTTTTTAAATGGAGGTTGGTAAAAAGATAGAGTTTGACTTGCATAATTTTTATTACAATTGGATTTTCAGAAATACATTTGTCTTTTGTAGCACACTTTTATGGCAATTTCCATGAGTTGGATTTTCTGAATTCTTAATAGACAATTTCTGAAAATTACCAATATAACTCATTTTTAACATGTAGATATAGAAGTGTGAGAACCCAATGAAGAAAAGGAGAAATAGGAACACCATAAGATTTTGGTAAAATTCTAGAACATTATATTCCTGTATTAGGGTCCATTGGGAAACATTTATTAATAGTAATTAATGTGTATAACGAATGAATTTCAAGGAAGTTCTCAAGGAAGCCTACTGAAAAATATTTTTTTCATTAACTGTATCTTTAAAGTAAAAAACAAAACAAAAACCCGCATGTCTAAATTATGCTATGTCTAAAAAGTAGTCTTGTTATTTTATGGTCTTTATCTATAAGATTGAATGGATAATGAAAGATAAACTATTGTCCTTTGAAGAAATATTGGAGGTATAATGCAGTAAATGATGAATAATCCTTTTAATAAAAAAGTAAGCTCAACTGTTAAAGGGATTACTTTTGATATTGACATTATGTATTATTTCTATAGATATGTAACTGGTATTTTTGTGTTTTCCAAATATATATAGTTAATATTAATTTTATATTTAGGAAAGTTACTTTAAAGCAGATTAAAATTTACATTTCATTGACTTCCAATTTCTCTTCTGAAATTAGAAAATGAAATACTTAGTAAAATAAAATTTAAAATTGTGGTGGTCATATGTTTTCATACCACCATGTTCTCTACGCATAGTCATTTAGCATTTCCCATGAAAGATTTTTTATGGTATGTATACATATTAAAAGAGATATCTAAAAATTGAATAGATATAATTTTGAGTGAATCTATAATTTAATAACCTTTTTTGGATAATTATTATCCCAGAAACATTTGTGGCTTTTGGTTTTTAGAAAAAAAAAATTTTTTTTGTTTTCTGATCATTGCTTCTTTATAATGGATTTTTGTTACTTTATTATTTTACTAGAGGCCCAATGCACTAAATTCGTGCAAGAATAGGCCTTCCTTCCCCTAGCTGCCAGCACCGGCTTTCCTCTGGCACCCAGGACCCTGGCTTCCCTCCAGCACCTGGGACCCGGGCTTCCCTTGCAGCCCTGGCTTGGTCTGGAAGGTCATCTGGAAGGATGTCCGGAATGGCATCTGGTCTAATTAGCATAGACCCTTTTATTATTGTAGAAGCTTTGCCAAATAGTTACAGATGCAGTGTTAATATCCTTTTCCTTGAAAAATCATCTTGTTCATACTTATTATGAGAAAAAAGATAAAACATTTAAGATGGGTAAAACTTTGATCATCTTTCATTTATATTGTAAAATATGTTCACTTAAATAGTATTTAGCAACTGTATGCAGTGCTAAATGTAAAATAATAGCGCATGTAGAAATCAACAGTTTAACAGTGGATAAGGATGCAGTTTTGGATGACAACGCTATAAAAAACACAAGGAAATGATTACTATACAAGTCAGGATAATGGCTGCTTGGGAAGTAGGAAGAGGTTAGGATTGGGATGGGGCTCATGGAAAGAAAGGGCTTCTGAGAAGGTTGGCAGGGTTCTATTTTTCCTGGCTGCCATGGTGGTTACTTTAGAATAACCAAGTGTTTGTTTTATAAAATGTCACAGTGCCATACATTTTTTTGTGTGGTTTTCTAGATTTGTTTTTTATTTTAAAATAATGAGTTTTAAAACACAGTTAAGATGATTAACTTTAGAAAAAGAATATGCACAGTGGTTTTTAATGTGTTTCCAGGCATCGTTGTGGTTCATCCTAGAGAACTGATGGCAGAAAATCTAGGGATGATCTCCAAACAAATCTGTGTTTGTTTCTTCTCTGTTATTACAGATACTGTAAAGTATGTCTATTTGCTGATTTTCCAGAGGGGAGTAAAATCAGAAATGTTGGCAAAAGATTTAATAATTAAGAATTTACTTTGTAAGAGAATATAGAGACTTTACTATAGAACAATTATTTTGCCCTATTATTTTTATCCTGAGTGTAAACCAAGTTCATCTAAGATAGAAATTTGTTGCTATCTATTATAATATTATACTTAAAAAGTAAACCATTGTTTCAAGTGATTAAAAATAATACCTATTAACATGTAAAGTTTATTGGACTAGCTTTTTTTCCCATTGTTGTATTTTTATTTCACTCTGAAACCGCAGGCATTGCCTTTATGTGGAGTTAAATTATGTTTACTAGATTTTTTTTTCTGCTACAGCTTAACATAGAGTTGTTTTATTTAATAATTTAAGTTTTATTCCATTCATTTAAAAATATGTAAGAAAAGTATAAATATATGCTACCAAATTTTTAATGAAAAACGTATACAGTGATTATAATTTTAGATCTCTGATATGAATGAAAGATTCCCTAAAGCAATGACAGAGTCAAAATATATTATCACTATAGTGTAATGGTAATGAAATCACATTATTATAGTGAGCTCTTTGGGAGCAGAGAATTATATTTGTTCTTTTCTGGGGTTTGTCAAATAATAGATGGTCAATAAATATGAAGAGAATGCTATAGACAGGGAAATTGGAAATGTTTCAAATCTTTGAAATATTGAAAAAAGTGATAGGCTTGAATCATAATTGTTGATATCATATGGCTAATTTTTGTATTCTTGCCAAAGAGAGTGTTTATAACATTTAGAAAGGATTAGGTTACAGGTTTATAGTAATGGGATAGTTTTTACAAATGCTATATAAACGTGATAATATACACAGAAAATAATAGGAGAAGAATGCTTTTATGCACCCCTCAAGAAGATTTTTTTACAGATAATCATATATTATTTAGAAAAATACTTCTCTAGAAATGACTGCAAAGAGTTAGGTGCATTCTTTGCTGTAATCCCGTAATATCCTTTGTGTCCCTCCTTAATGTCCCTGTGCATTAGATGTTTGTCATGAGATATTTTCTCTAATAACTTGTGAGCTTCCTCAGGGAATAGGCTTTGTTTTATTTGTCTTTTTCATTCCTGGTGCCCAACATGGTACCTGATGTGAGATGTTCCAGTCACATTGGGAAACATTTGCATACATGAATGATTAAATAAAATACAATCTAATAAATATTTGTCATTTCCTATCTTAATATAACTGAATACTGTATGTAGTTGTGGAAAGGTCATTTAATGCTACCTTTACTCACTTTGTATTTCAAAACAAATTAAGGTAAGACAGCAACTCGTAAAGACAAAACAAGTGAATCAAAGCAGGTGGCAGAGGCTTTATATCTAGGGAGGCATGGCACTAGGGAATGTAGCAGTGAGCAAACTAGACATAGTCCCTTTCCTCCTGGGCTTACCATCTAGCAAAAGAGAGCTTTCTCAGGACTGTTGAAATATCAAATAGAAACATATGTAAAGAAATATAGTATTATATTGTAAGAACAGTGAAAATTTATAGATATGGAGAGTAAGTACACATACCTTTTGATGTGTATTTAGATTTTGGCATATAGTCGCATCAGTAAATGCTTAAATAGATGAATGGTGTAAAATTGCACCATAATTCTCCTAAACAATCCATGTGATCTACAGATCTTAATAGGCTGCTAAGAACAAGTAAAGTTACACTTAAAATTCATTAAGATGATAAAAACTATTGTAGGCATATATTAATGTTTATCAGTCAATATATAAGCTGTTGTTCACCTCCACAGGTACATGAGATTCATTTTTTTGTCTTATTCTCATCTGTCATATTATTAGTACTCTCGTTTTCATTTCCAGCTAAGTTTCCTTTGCTATATATAAACCTTACAAACTTCCCTATATTCTTTCTAGCATATGGTAAGTTGTATATTTATTTGTTGGTTTATATATTCACTACTTACTAGTATTCTCTGGTGTACACGTGTCTCTACTCCCAGCATGCCATTGGTTTTCTAGGATTGCTTTTGGGTGGCAACTAAGTATTGCTAATGACTCTCTGCTATTTTTTCTATTTCTATTGATCCTGAGATTTCCTGTAGGGCAATATGTTATTTCAGTCATTCTGTGGCCAACAGGAATAAAGGGAGAGAATCAAGGACAGTGTAAAGCATTGTGGAAGATTTCTACTTTACTTAAAATCTTTTTAGCATAATATAAGCATTATGTAGACATTGTAAAATCATAAAAAATAAATGAAAAGAGACAAAGAAACAGAGTAGGGATGACTTTAATAGTTTGTTTCAATGTGAAAAATATATTGTTTCAAAATATTTATTTAAAAAGAATATCATCTTAAGCCTCTTTACCCCCACTGATGTATTCATTTTTATTAAAATAGAATTTCTGGTGAATGTGAAAAGGTGAATATGGAAAGACTTCTTACTATTTTTTATGTTAATGTTGCACTACCTATGATTATATTGCCCATAACATCAGAGCATTAAAAAAACACACAACAAAAAATATACTTTCAAAAATAGCATGCATTTGTAATTTCTGTTAGAGGTATGAAATTCATAAATGTAAAAGTCATATAAAATAAGTTATTCTGGAGATTTTTAAAAGGAAAACATATCTAAATACCTTAGATTTGAAGTCATATTTCTATAGCCACTTTGTTTACTTTTTATATATTATACAATCTCATTTAAAATGATTGCATTTTAGTGCTCGGGGAGAGGGGTGGATGGAGCTGGAAGAGGGTACAGGGGGGATAAATGGTGATGGAAAAGAAAAATAAATAAATAAATAAAAGCAAGAGCACTCATGGAATGGGAGAAAATATTTGCAAACCATGTAGCTGGTAAAGGACTTGTATCCAGAATATATAAAAAACTCTTACAACTCAAGAATCAAAGTAAATAAAGGAAGAAAATGATTGTGTTTTTGACAGCTTCAAGAAGTGAAAGTCTCTGTCTTGTTTTTATTTCTTTTTCCTTTGATTTGAAGTAAAGAAACTAAAAATATTGGCAAAACTTATGTTTCACTTAACACCAATCCACATTTTTAATTATTGTTGTGTTTTTTTGGTTTCGGTGAGCATTGGTACTGAGGTCAGGGGTCCATACCTATTTTTAAAATAAATAAGTGCCCCACAATTCTAAGTACTGTGTCTTGGCAGACTCTATATTAGTTTAAACAATAGTTATTTATTCCACAAATAATGGATATGTGACATTCTTTTGTACTAATAAGAATCTGTTATATGTTTTCAGACTTTGTGAAATGTCTCTAAGTTTGATTGCACTTATTTTGAGTATTAAGTTTGTGTGTGTTTTCACGTTAGTTGGCCTGATATCTTCCCCTGGCTTTTGGGTTTAAATCTACAAATAACTACAACTGTAATACAAGGAATTATCTGTAGCCAGCCATAGCAGATGATAGATAGTATCAGTTCCCAAAGCTCAGCTGCTAACTTCTGAGTCTTTGAACTCTCAGAATCTCTTGAAAAAGAAAGTACAGATATGTTAAAGGTGGATTTCAGCTTTTTATTATCAAACTAAAACTTAACTTTATAATGTATGCGCTCGGTCAGCATGGCTCAGTGGTTGAGCATTGACCTATGAAACAGGAGGTCACAGTTCGATTCCTGGTCAGGGCACATGCCTGGGTTGTGGGCTCAATCCCCTGTGTGGGGCATGCAGGAGGCAGCCGATCAATGATTCTCTCTCATCATTGATGTTTCTATATCTCTCTCCCTCTCCCTTCCTCTCTGAAATTGATAAAAATATATGTTTAAAAATGTATGTTATACTTATTTCAGAGAGAAGGGAGTGTGAGAAGAGATTAACCAAAGAATTATACACATATATGCATAACCCATGGACTCAGACAATAGTAAGGTGAAGGCCTGGGGAGTAGGTGGGAGTGTCGGGGGGGAGTTAGTGGGGGAGAAAGGAGGCATCTGTAATACTCTCAATAATAAAAGTAAATTTTTGGAGGTTCTAGCAGGGGAGCGCAGCTACTCGTATACCCTTGACCGAAGACCGGTCCTCTCCTCGGGGGGGAAGGTCGTCCTCTTCGACCGAGCGCGCAGCTTCGGGAGGGACGCACATGGATCGGTGAGGGAGGAGGGGGACACCCGCCTAGCCAGCCAGATCAGCCGAATCAACCCTGGCGATCAATGGGGTGACAGATGTCGCAGCCAGATCGCCCTCACATCCATAAAAGTAAATTTTAAAAAATTTTTGTCAGTCTCTTTTGGATACATCAGGTTAAACCTTGTGTTTCTAAACAAGTGAATAAAAGCTATAATTTATACACATTAGAAAAAAATAAAATGTCTTATGATATATTGTTAAAATATCTGGATTTTTAAACAAGAAAATGTTCCAGCTACTAACAAATATAATTCTATGCAAGATATCATGAGGGAAGAGATTTTGGTAGACATAATTAGGATCATTTTTATATCATTTCTTTATTAATTCTTTTTTTTTGAGAACCCATTTATGTACAAGTTGATTTGATTGAGGCTATGGGAGATTTTAAAGATTTCTCCCTCTAGATCTTTATAATCTGTTTAGAGAGGTACAAGAACTGTATATCTTGTGTTAATTGCTGTGAGTATAATATAGATAATAACTGCTCTACTGTATAAGCTTAGACACTGTGACTATTTATTGCCCTTTGAATGATGACTAGGATTTGGATAAGAAGAGATATGTGAGGGGAGATAGAGAAACTGGCTGATGTTGGAACAATGTAAGATGTATTTAAGGAATAGTAAGTTGACCTCTTTGACCAGATTAGAAAAATCAAACACAGGATCAATGCTTAGGTAGCAGATGGTAGAATTTAAAAGTGTAAGGAAACAATGAAGTTATCCTTTCTAGCAGTTCATGCTGAGTTCTCTGGACTCTTGGGGTACAGTGGAAGGGCCATGGGTGGTGCTAGCAGTGAGAAGGGAGAGAACACTACCAGAAAAGCACTTACCTCCTTCTATTTTAAATAAAGCAGCTCCATTCTTACCCTTTCCCAATTTCTTTTATTTTCTCCTTTTAATTAAATGGAATCTTCATTTAGCTAGTTACCCATGCCATAAATGAATCTTCTTTTTATTCTCTTTATTACTCTTCTCCGTTATCTCCAAGTGGTCATCAAAAACGAGTTAATTACATTGCCTAAACATTTCCCATACATGTCTTCTCTCTAATCCCACTGCAAATGCCTTCGTTCAAGTCTTGGTCATTTTGCAACGCCATTTCAACAGCTATTTCTGCATTTGTCTGCCCTCTGCTACCTCAGGGTTCAAGAAATGTCTTTCAAGGGTGCTTGGTAAAACTCTTGAATAAGCAACTGTTTTCTAAAAAATATTTGTTTTGCATATTTACAACCTCAGAATCTAAAACAGTCCAAATACATTAAATAAAATGTTTTAAAACCCCTTATTTGGTCCAACTACTTATTATACTAGACTACTGGTAGAGGCCCAGTGCATGAAATTTGTGCACGGGTAGGGTCCCTAGCCCTGGCTGCGATCAGGGCCAATCAGGGCCTTCTGGCTGCCAGCCGGGGCCTGCCTTCATTCCACGCCGCCCCCTGGTGGTCAGTGCACATCATAGCGAGCGCTCAAACTCGTGGTCTCCAGGTCAAACTCCTGAGGGGACAATTTGCATACTAGGCTTTTATATAGAGAGATAAGGAACGTGGTGCCCAGAGAAGTAAACAGTATGCTATTGTTTAAAAATCAAGTGAGGTTTAAACAGAAAAACTCATGTTTTCCACATTGTCATTCAGTATTTGTTAAACTATGCTGGATGAAACTTTTGTTCTGTCTTCGAAAGAGTCATTTTTGAGCATATTAAAAATAGTAAATTATATATGAGGGTCATTAATCTGTGTAAAAGGAACTGAAGAAGGGAAAGGACTAAAGGCAGAGACTGTGAAGAGGCTTTCTCGACCGTCTTGGTATGAGCTAAAAAGCCCTTGAATTAGGGTGGTAGCAAATGAAATGGAAAATAAGGAATTAAAGTGAAGAATAAAAAGGAGGAGATTATCTAGGTATATCGATTGAGAAAGAGAGAATAATTTAAAATAATTTGTAGTTAACTTGACCTATGAACTGAGACTTGTGATACCATAGCGGAAATCTGAAATTTGGAAGAACATAGAGAAAGTAGGATCAGCTCTATGAGTTGGTTAAATTAATGTGTAAATAAGGGTAGAATAAGAATTGAGGCCTGGGATGCAAATTTGAGGAGTGATAGGAAGGAAGGGGCTAGCAGTCAGACAGGAAAAATACAGCACAAGAGGTAAATACTTACGACACCAGCTAGACTGACTGAAATAGCATGGCTGTTGTGTTCTGTAACCCAGTAAATTTTCTGAATCTGGTCACTATTTCAGGATGCTTCCAACTTGAATTCTATATCCCAGGGCAACTAATAAAATGTATTTGGTGTTAATATACTATCTTGAGTTCTCAAGATATTCAAAAGCTGTTTATGATTTTTGAAGCAAGACTTGAGACTCAAACTATGCCCATGCCTGAATGATTTTTATAGCCACAGTTTCATTTTAGAAATCAGTCATGTATTATATGGGGTGGGGGAGTAGATTCAAATTTAGGAGGAAAACTAAATGGACTTAAATGATCCATGGCTTCTTCCAGAAGTTTTTGAAACTTAGATTAATAGATAGGGAAATCTGAATATATTAGGCCTCTTTCTTCATTGCAGTTTTGTTTTAGCAAGCATGTACTGAATTGCCTGTAAAATAAAGAGCAATGTGAAAATTCTTAAACCTCAAGGAAGTAAACATACATAAAGACTGCAAAAAGGCATGTTCAGTTTGGTAGTCTACTGGTTTGTACTCAATTTGTACTCAATTAATATTTGATGAAAGAATGTACATGCAGGAGGCATGCTGTTTCTAAACAAAGTGCCCTTGGAAATATTGACTACTCTTATGTGATACACTCAATATTCCTTCTTGCTTTCATTTAATAATTACCTTATCCTACTTGTCACCTTGTCCCTCTTCTTCATCATTATCTTTCCTTTATCAGCCCTAAGATGGATATGAAAAGGGAAAATGTTTCAGAACTGAAGTCATATTATAACTTTTATTACAGACAAAAGCTCAAACATGTAAAGGAAATGGAAAATCTTTAACTATCACAAAATGACTTCTGTATTGTTTACAAAAGTACAGCTTAATTTAATGTGTATTAGAGAGTATGGGGATATTTTCCATATGCAAATCTCATCAACACAGCCACATACACCAGGCTAATGTCCTTCCTTTTCGCTTTAACCTAGAATGTCTTTGTGAAAGAACATTGGGAGCTTGCTGTACATTAAATCTGTAGTCCACTTCCATCACAGCCACCTACCTATATATCCTTCTTGTCTTTTCCAGACAAGGAATGTAGCCTTTGATCTTTTCTTTCCATTTTCCTTTGTCAATATTTCCTTCCATAGGGCCTACTTTTTTCTTTATGTCTAGAAATTTAATTTCATTCACTACAGAGACATACAGGTGGTAACAAAACAATAGAACTTGCCTGGTTCTGTCTCCACATCCACAGTCCCGATTATTTATTTCTTATGTATTTGTTTGAGGGGCTGCAGGGAGATGGGAGTGGAATCACTCTCTCCTAACTCCCATCTTAATTGGATAGAGCTCAAGCTTCTTCAGGTTCAGTTCAAATGGGATTGAGCTGGCACCCCTGCTAGTCCTTTGGATCTTGTTGGTGTCCTTAGGCACCTCTCACTTTCTCAACAGTCTCTCTGGGAGGCAATACGAATAAGGAGGTGCTCTCCGAGCTGACTCTCAGAGGTTCTCCTCCTGCTCCTCAGCTGCCTTTTGCCGCTTAGTTTTCCATCAGCTTGTTCTCTTGCTGGGACTTTTCGGCTAATTCTACTTTTGAGAGAAACTAGGCTGTTGTGTTCTTGATGAATGTTTGAGCTTTGTTTCTTCAGTGCCAACGAGGCTTAATTAAGGCAGGTGTTAATGAGGGAAGTTTCTGCCTTTTACTGTCTCTCTTCAATTGCTCTTAGCCAGCTCCTATATTTTCCTATGGCAAAGTGGGGCATATAGCTGGATCATCTACTGATTTCCTCTGTCTTGTGTGAGAGGTGCTCATTTCCAGAATAAAAATGATTGGTGTCCTTGCTCAGGGACTTACCTGCTCATATTAGTTTCCAGATTCTCTCTGAATCAACTTTCAGCCTCCTTTTGCAAGTTTAAATTCTGTTAAACAGTAATCAGATTTAATAATTTTCCTTAAGTTAGGAATCAAGTGATTTTCTAAGAAAGATCTGGGATTTTTTTTGCTGTAAAACACACTGTACAAAAACAAGTGGAGACATCACAGCATTTATACTTAGACCAGTTGAAGAAATGCTGAAGATTTAACACAATAGTATCCTTCCTGTTAAGTCAATGGGTACAATATTTCATAAATCATAGAAAGAATTTCTTAAAGATACATGTATTTTTAAACATTTCAGATGTTGGTATACATCTTGTAATCAATTAATAGAAAGTTTCATGCCATAGTCTAATTACTTGGAAGCATTTTTCTCTCTAATACTACATAAAGTAATTCTGTGTTTTAAGTCAGGGGCATCTTACTGATAGATTATGGTTATGGTAGGTATGCAGTCTTCTCTGAATTTAGAAAATAGTAATAAGTTCTATTTTTTGAAGTAGTGTGCTCATTTATACTTCCTGCAGTGTTAGTAGTATAGAGTTTAATATACCATTTTTCCTTCCTGTGCAATGTGGTAAATTTTTTTGGATGATGATGATATACATACATTTTCATTATCAGGTTCAAATTTTATTTGTATAAATTGTTTGGTAACAATAAGCTCTTCAGAAGGACATTCAGACCCTTATGATACCCCCCCCCCCAATGATAGTATAATGGAGTAGAACCATAGACTCTATACAATTTAACTAATAAAAAAACAGTAAGGGCTCAGCTTTTTGTTTTTTAAATATGTTTTGTTGATTTCTTTTACAGGGAGAGGGAGGGAGAGTGATAGAGAGATAGAAACATCAATGAGAGAGAAACATCGATCAACTGCCTCCTGCACATCTTCCACTGGGGACCGAGCCTGCAACCTGGTCATGTGCCCTGACTGGGAATCAAACCGGTGACCTCCTGGTCAACCACTGAGCCACACATGCTGGGTAGGGCTCAGTTTTTATTATCATAAAAGGCAAACCCAATAACAAATAGTCTTATTTTTCCAGTTTTTACATTTTTTGAGAAATAATTTTAGTATTATTTTTATTGTTTGAATTATTATCACTTCAGTAGAGTTGTCATTAGTTGAAGCCTCAGCTATTTTCCTCTTGAGCCTGATCAATCTTTTCTTATCCACTGTGGCTTTTTAATTTTCCAAAGATGGCAACAACAATATAGCCACCTGCTTTTCTGCAGTGTGGCCTTGCCACTCTCCCATCAAGAGATGGAGTCCAGTTTCCTTTCCCTGGACCCTGAGCCAACCTTAATGACTTCCTTATACTCAATAAAAGTGACACCACATGACTTCTGAGGCTTGGTCAGGAGAAGCCTTGCAGTTTCTGCCTTGGTTTTTTGGAATGCTTGCTGTCTGGCTCTTCCTTCTCAGGATGCTTCCTCTTAACACCTAGTCACCATCCTGTGAGAGTTTCAGTCCCAAAGTCAACCGTGACTCATCTTTCTAGCCATCTGAGCCCAGGCAAGCCACATAGTAAAGAAGCCTGGAGCTATTTGAGTCTTCACAACTGAGGTCAGATATCACGGAGTCTGAAGAAAGAGCCATTTCCTCTATTCAGTGGCCAAAGTCCTGGACTACAGAACCCATGACCATAATAAAAAGGTTGTTATTTTTTCTGCTACTAAGTTTGGGTGGTTTTTTTATGTAGCAGCTAGTGACCCGGTACACAGATTCATGCACATTGAAAGGAAATTAATTAGAAGGTGGCCGTAGGGGCGGGACTGAGTGAGATGGGCCAGACAAGCCCTGGAGCCAACCTCCCATAGTTCCTCCCTGGCTGCTGCACCTGGGGTGGCCAGGGCTCAAAGGGCGTCTGCAGAGTGAGCAGGGGTCCCTCTGGCAGGTGGGGTCTCTCGGCCTGCCCTATCGGGATCAGGCCAAAACCGGCTCTCCAACATCCCCCAAGGGGTCCCAGAGTGTGATAGGGCACTTTGCAAAGTTGATGTCGTACAGGGTGTGGAATGCAAATGCAAGTGTGCAGTAAACCAGGTTTGGGGCCACAAGTGCCCCAGCAACACATAACCCACAGTGAAGGTGGAATCTTGAGGCCCCGTGAGGAATTGGGCTCCCTCCTCTCTGGTTCCTGGGCCAAGACAGTTCATGAAACCTGGAAGGCATTCATGGGTACTGTTGGTGAGGGCTTAAAAGGTGATGACAATATTATTTGAGGCTGAAAATAAGATGATCTTTATTATCTAGTGGCAGAAAGTTTAGCAAAGCTGTCACTCAGGGTAACATGGGAAATAGAAAATATACTTAATGAACTGATGGATCTGGCAAAGGAGATTTCAGGCCACAAGTGTAAGTGTTATTAGCTATTTCTTTTAGCCACATTTCAGGAGATGTGGATGGAGAGAGATGAGCGAAAAAGAAAGTATTGTTTCCAAGCAGTAACTGGAGGAAATGTAAAGGGCCCAGGATAGTTTTTCCAGCCTGCAAAGAGTTCTCAAAGTAGGAAAGGGCCTCAGAACAAAGATGAAGTCCAGAGTAGAGTTAGGAAAATGTGTCTCAAAGTAAAAATGAAACGAATGCCTAACTATACAACCTTTGTTAAGACCTTAGAAAGAGGTGAGGTGGGCTCATAGACTTTCAGACATGCAAAAAACCTTCCAAATGACTCAAGGCATGCCCCCTAGTTCCTCTCTGTTAAGCATAAAGGCTTCTAAGAATCTTCAGGGATTGGCCCCACAGCAGCCTCACAGAGAGTCCAAGGCAGAGAGGGACTTATTTTAAAGAGATCTGTGGGCATGACTTTTGCCTGAATGAGTGATTTATAAATTGATACATGAGAAACTTTAAAGTTACAAAAAGAATTATATCAGCCTGTTACAAAATGGTCATGGGGCTATAAAATACAGTACATGGAGTATAGTCAATAATATTATAATATCTATGTATGGTGCCAGGTGACTACTTGAAATATTGGGGGATCACTTTGTAAATTATTTGGTTGTCTAACCACTATGCTGTATACCTGAAACGAATACAAGATAATATTGAATGCAAAAAAAAAAAAAAAAAAAAAAAAAAGACATCACCCTTAACTTAAAGGGACTGAAACAACACAAAACAAAGAGACCTTTGGATCCCTGAACTTCTGTGGTTAGAAGAAAAGTTCTCAGTTATAAACATGAGCTTTTCATGGACAGGAAGCATTTGTCAGATGTAGAAACGAGAGGCTAGAGGGCAAAACCTGGAACACGGAGAAATACTTCCACTGAGTAGGACTGAGCTCTCATCAAGGTATTCGTTACATGCACCCTGCTGGATATTAGAATTACAGACCATTACTAGACTTATCCAGGTGAGCACTTAGTAAGCTATATAAATGTCTAATCACCTGAAACTAATAAAATATTGTGTCAACTATAATTGAAAAATATAAAAAAAAAGAATTATGGACCAGTGACATTTACATACCTCCTATCCGCCAATACCTCCACCTCACCTTTTTGAATGAGAGTAGTATCTATTGTGCCTATCTGTGAAAACAGGGTATTTTATATGTGTGGAAGGCAGATAACTTGTCTCTTTAGTTCACAGGCCTTCACATTGCGATGAATTGTACTTGAGGTGCAGTACCCAAGAACATCATTTGCATTTTGACCTGATTTGGATAATTAGATCCTGGACTTTGAACTAATGCTATAATTTAGAAGAGCCTTTGGGGGTTGTGGAGAAGGGAGTGAGTATATTTAATGTTGGGATGGATGTGGATTATTGTGAACATGGGGTGGATTGTGCTAAATTAAAATTTTTAATTGAACATTTTATTTTGAGATAATTATAGACTCAACTGCATTTGTAAGAAATACAGAGCAATCCCAATGACCTTCTACCTAGTTTCTCCCCATGGTGACATCTTGAAACACCCTGCTACAATAACTAGATCTGATTATCCAGCAGAGTACATGCAACCAGTACCTGGATCATGACCCAGCCCTGCTCATTGGGATACCGCTCTGTGTTCCAGGTGCTGTCCTCTAGCCTCTTGGTTACAAGACCAATCCACTATTTTAAATCGAATTTCCCCAGTTTTACTTATACTCATTTGTGTGTGTGTGTGTGTATATCTACCTTTGTGTGATTTTTTTCTTGTGTAAGTTCACTTATCCATCCCCATAGTCAAGGTACAGAACATATGGATTTCTTCTGTTGCTCTTTTATAGCCATACCTGCTCCTACTCTCTTCTTTTTTTCCCTTTCTATTGACTTTATTGGGGTGACATTGGTTAACAAAATTATAGAGGTTTCAGGTGCACAATTCTACAACACATCAACTGTACACTGTATTGTGTGCTCACCACCCCAAGTTAGGTCTTCATCCATCACCATTTATTGCCCTTACACCCTCCTCCAGCTCCCCCCACCCTCCCACCCCCGCAATCACCACACTGTTGTTTGTGCCCATAAGTTTTTTTCTCTTTTACTCAATCCCACTCCTCCCAGCTCCACCTCCCCCCGGCCTGTTCTGCTAATTGAACAAACATTAGCACTTGTTATAAGCTATTATGATATTATGAAATAATTTTTTTATTTTTATCTCAAGTAATGTTTCTATTATTATGAATTTGAAAGGTTTTTGTGAGGCACCTGGAAATTTTATAACAAGTTTTCTTACATAAAACTCAGTTCCAGGTTTCAAATAATTATTTACAAATGAAATTTTAAAGTAAAATCTATATTTAGGATTTCTTATATGCAGTATGGGGAGAAGGAAAAAATAAGAGTACATTGGATCCACTGGGGAAGTCTTTGAAGAGGTGACTGGAATTGAATTAAAGATAGGTATTGTAAAGAGAGGAGGGAAAAAGGACAGAGGATAATGTCAGCGAAAAAGAATATCATGACTAAGGGAAGATAGAAGATGGAAGGTGGGTTGGAGGGGAGAGAAAATTATACATTATTACCTTGAAGCAAATGTAAGCTCATTTGCTTTTTGCGTAGGTGCTGTTGATTCACAGATGCCTGATTCTTATATTTAGTTTATGTTTTTGTGGATTCTAGAACTATTTCTAGGAAGACCTACTTTTCTTATTTAATAGTTTATATGAGGTATAAGTATTACACATTTCTCTTTTGTTATGTTTCCTAATCTTAATACTTAAATCACAGGTTTGTTTTAAAGATAAAGTAAGATAATATATGTGAAAAAGCTATGTGAAAGTATTTATGGCCATTATCTAAAAAAATTATAACTGCCTCATCCTAATGAGTTAGATTATGCATTACTTACCATAATTTTCATGTACAGAATTTCTGCACAGCAGTATTAGGTATCTTCCTGTTTGCTCTTACCTGTTTTCCTACCACCTCACTGAATATTCATCCCAGAGGGTCCTCTTGCTGATAAACATTTTAGCTTTCCTGTTTTACAGTGTATGCTTGTAACATTTATATACTAGTGTGCTGGTTTTGGTTTTCCTTCCTGTCATATAGGTTCCTTGTTTTGCCTTTGTTTCCTGTGCTGTCCTCTGGCACATACTCAACTATTTGGAAAACAACTCCTTATAAGCAAGAATCTTCTGTACTTTGCAATATTTTCTAAGGTTTAAACAGAATTTTAAAGGATTGTCAAGTCCAGGATAGCAAAGCTATATAACCAAAAAGTTTGTTCTTTGTACTAACAAGACATAGAAAATATTTCATGAGTGCCTTATGACTAGCCTAAAGCTGTTTAGCACATTTTAACTATGTATAAATATTCACCTTAATGTGAAAATTGAGTATATTCTTGAACTCTTCCAAAACAAGATATGTTGCAAGAACTATTAGAAATTAAGCTAACTAATAATTGTATCGAATACAACAAAACTCTTAGTAAACATCTGCATAAAACATTAAAATCTTAGACCAAATATTTGAATATATAACTGATCTAAAACCACGTAGCTATTAATAAATAGCTCAATAATTAGCTGGTTTAGTGTCTTTTCTGCAGATTCATGAGTGTGTAGAAACACCCTTAAAGTTTATTAAATAACACATATCAGTGTTATACTAACTATAATTTATCTGATTCAAACCAGTTTTTGAGCATAGAGAGTGATATAATATAGTTATATTAAAAATTCAAGCCCTAGCCAGGTGCTCAGTAGCTAGAGCATTGGCCCTCAGACAGAAGGGTTGCAGGTTTGATTCAAGTCAAGGGCACGTACCTTGAGCTGGAAAAGCTAGAAATTTCTCAATTATATGGATGGCTATTTGCTAAGTAATATGAACAAAAATGCCATGTTCTATTTAAAAGCCAAGTAATAGTTTTTATACCTATAACCAGTAACCTAATATATTCTGAAACTAGTTGGGCAATGATGGGAAGCCACATTTTAGATGACAAATGCATCAAAATGTCTAATTTTTAAAATGAAGGGAAAACACCTGTGGGTAGCACCCATTTATGTTTCTAGTACAGTTAGCTGCAGTAGTTTCTTTGTTATTTATATTTTATAATATCTACGTCAAAAGAGAAATCTATCTGGTCATATGTGTTTACTATCAAATTTCAATAATCATAAATTTTTCCTTCACATTTGATTGTCATTTATATATCTTCAATATATGAGAAATACATGTTAGGAACGGAATTAAACTGTATAATAGAAGACATAAAAATTGAGTGTATATTCATTAGGCTTAATAGAAACTGTTTTCAGAAACATGATTGCTTTTGTGAGTTTATGGGGATAATATTGCACTAATTAACTTTTTTAAATGATTAAAATGGAAAAATTCTCATCTATACTATAAATTTTCTAAAATGTAATTTCATCAAAATAAAGAAAATAATTTTTAAACTATTGTATTGATTTCATTTTTAGTATTTTTATAAGTTTGTAAAGGAAAATATAATAACAGCTCATAGACCTCAACCCCAAAGAGGAATAGTTTTGTCACGTGAAGATAGCTTTTCTTAGACAAAGCAACAAGAGCTTTAACCTAATGCTTAAACAAACTCAGCTTATATTCCAAGGGAAAAGCTATTTACTTTGAGACTTTGGTCGCACTTTTATGTAGAAAATAAGGAACAAAATAAACTGTAAAACAAAATAGAAACAGCGGCATAGATACATGAAACAGACCGACAGCTGTCGGGGGCGGGGGGGGGGGGGGGGGAGGGGGGACGGTTGAAAGAAAGTGAAGGGATTAGCCAAAGAACGTTTTTAGGCATAAGCCATGGACACAGACAATAGTGTAGTGATGACCAGATGGAAGAGGAGGTGGGGGCTGGGTGGAGATGGGCAAAGGAGGTGGGGGAATGGGGACATATGTAATAGTGTCAACAATAAAATAAATAAAGTATATTAACAATACAAAAAAAGAACACCTTTGAAAAACTGGGTGGAAGCAAAAGGCCTTAGCTGAGATAGAACTTGACTAGTACCCATAAGGATGTTTAAATTTCAGAATTTAAAATTTTTTGTTAGAAGTTATAGCTAGAATAAAGTTTAAATTATTCAAGGTATTTGTTTTTGAAGCAATTATATGACCTCATGTTTTTTATTGCATTTTCCTGTCTATATCCTTGTTCAAAAGGAAGTGGTCAAGTGTGAAATATTGAGGAGACAGCACAGAGATTCTATTATGAGAACAAGACTCAGGTGGGGGCAGGCTGGGAGAGGTCAATGGGGGAGAAAGGGGACATATGTAATATTTTCAACAATAAAGATTTTTTTTATATAAAGACTACTCTTCTTAGTTTTTCCTACAAAATATAAAATATACTTTACCTCCCATACTTATATACTTTAAAGAATCATTGTATTATGCTCAATTTTAGACAAGTAGCCTTAAATGATAGATTCTCCGAGCAGAAACTTTTTCCTCTGTCTTCTATAGGGATAAGTTATCTTATTTTTTTCTCTCTACTGTTTTTTTTTTAAAGCTGAAATTTAACACTTTAACTTAGTAGAGTTACTCCTGTTTTAACTGGATCTTTTCTCTAGGCTCTGAAGGTGCCTATTAATATGGTACAGCCTTCACAAAATTGTTAGGTATAAATTTTAAAGTAACAGATTTTTAGAGTTAGAAGTGATTTTTTGGATCATCCAGTCAAGCACATTCATTTTACATTTAACCCAGGTGTCAGCTCAAACCTTCTATTCAACCCACGGCCTCTAGTATTGCTACATATCCTCAGAGTTATGTGCTCATAGTTACTTCCAGCTTCAAATTTCTGACCCGTAAGGACCCTTGATCTCACCTGTAGTGTACCTCATCCACTAATCCTTTTCTCTCTGTTTCTCATAGACCTCGGCAATAAATGCTATAATTGACTTGCAATCAGTTGGTACTTATTAGGTACCAGACCATTAATATACTTACTAGAATCCGAGCACTAGATTGCATATTTGACCTATAATATCTGTGCTTTTACTTTCCCTTGGCTTACTTGGTGCTCTAGATAGAAAAACAGAATATTTTGTATTTGGTCTATACTTTTTCCTTCACTGTTAAGCGGTCTAAAGACCTTCATTATGAACACCATTATATTGAAGGTTACCTTTAATCTTTTAGGCCTTAAAAACTAGGGTACTTGGATAATGATGGAGCCAGGTTGAGCACTATAAAATCAGCATTTGATGTTAACATATTATCTCATTGATGTCTTTGCCTTTGATCCAGAAAACATGTTTTTTTCTCACCTACATGTGGGATGTTTTAGGAAGTAACCCCCAGTTAAAATGTTTTGCCTCATAAATACCTTGACATTGGGCAGATAAATATATACTAGGCCTGGGACTACACTAGGATATCAATACTATTATTATTATCTGTAATGAGATATCAGTATCTTCCATTCAAAACCCATCTATGAGGGTTACATAATAATTCTAATAGAGGGCAGAAACAAACAATTAAACATGGGGGTGTGAACATACAAGATTGGAGACTGTACATACTGATACTTGTTTCTCAACCAAAAAGACTTATAGTCTAAAATTGGAACAAACTAGAAAACCAGTATGTATTTTGATTTTGCATTGCATCCCTTTTGGCTGAGTTGTCCACTTATTTATCTTATTTATCAGCAGGCCTGGCTCTGTAGGTACTCAGTTCAAATTCAGTTCATGAGCTTGAGTTGAATTTGTAGCTAGCATGGCTAGTAGTTTTTTACTGCTCACTGAGCAATGCCAAGAGTGTGACCTAATGCAGCTTCTCCGCTGATGAGGATATATCACTGATTCTGTTTCTTCCACCTACTAAGACAACCTCTTTTTTCCCCCTTGAAACAGATAAATCCTGTCTAAGGTTGTATAGTTGGATGGATTTCTCTGAAAAAAATTAACAATAGTAAACCATTTGTATGGTTCTGCTTTAATATTTTTCATCATGGAGACTGTAATTAAATAGAAACACAGGGGTTTTTATTCTACAGAAAAGCCTCTATACACAAACTCGTACCATCCCTTTTCCCACAGTTTAAATTTTCAAAGTGGAAACCAAGAGATAGTAATTTTAATTTGTTTTCCAGAACCCTTTTGCAGGGCCTTTTGAAATAGTAAGCTTTCTTAATACACTAAATATTATTTATAGAACATTAAACCCGTAATTGGAGGTACTAGAGAGCAGATAAACTGAAAACTGAATTGTTAAAAGTCACTGCCAAATTAAGATCAGAAATTAAGATAAACCATCCCTTAAATTTAAAAGTTGTATTTACTGGCAACTTCTTTTGAATACATCTGTGGTGCAGAAGAGGCCTGTTCATAATGCATTCTTGTTGTGAATTTAATGACCATATGTTTTAATTAATTTGAAAACTGTTGCTGGCAGTTGGTCAGGATAGGAACGGGCACACTGTTCACCAGGTAGTATCTAGGGGCTGTTTGACAGCTTCCTCTCCTCACTGTGAAATCTTTATCTGATTACCTGATGTGTATCCGTGTGGGCTGAGGGGCCAGGTGCTGTTTTTACTGTCAGTTACTTGAACCTATATAGTAAAAACTGCAGCTTTTATAACCAAAAAAATTTTTTTTAATTTAAATTCTTCATTTTTTAAAGTATTACATATGTCTCCTTTTTCCCCTATTGACCTCTCTACGGCCACACCCACCCACCAGCACATGTCCTCACCCCCCTATTTGTCTGTGTCCATTGGTTATGCTTAGATGCATATCACACACACACACACACACACACACGCACGCACGCACGCACGCACGCACCTTCCCTCTGAGGTTTGATGGTCTATTCTATGCTTCTATGTCTCTGGAACTATTTTTGTTCATCGCTTTTTGTTGTTCATTATATTCCACAAATGAGTGAGATCATGTGATATTCCGACAGCGGATAAGGATAAGAACAACTAAGATTAAAATTAAAAACATAATGAAGTAACTCATCTTTAAATCATATTCATGGAGACTATACATTTTAATGTAATGTGATCTCTCCTTTTTCCTTTATCAGTCCTTTTCTTATACCTTAACATACTGAACTGCTACTATGCTAATTGTTCTCTTTTGCCCTCATAATTCATTTTATCAGAATAATTGATTGATTCCCCATACCCTCTCAAGCTTAAGCCTTACTTCTCCAGTAGGTCCATTGAACATTTGCAGTTGGATATCATTCTGTCACTTCAAATTCAATGTTCTAAAAACTTAAATCACTCTATCTCAAGTCAAATCTAAACAAACAAAAAACCTTCTGAGAAAAGAACTAGAAACTCATTTTCCCCTTCTAGTTTTCATAATTCTATTTATGATACCATTTTTGTCCTATTCTTCCATGATTTGAAACTTTAATGTTTGACTCTTTTCTCTCCCTGCCAGTATCCTCCAAACTATATTTTACCTCTTGCTACCTTCCTCGCTACCAGACTTTATCAAATAATTCTTCTACTCAAAATATTTAATAATTTCATGGTGCTCTCAGGAAGAAATCCAGATATTTTCCCCAGCACTCAGTTTCATGATTATCTGCTTTTTTTCTCTGTATTCCTTTTTTCTACTTCCAACTACATTAGCCACGTTTTCCTGCATATTATGCTGTGTATATGCATTAAAACTTTTGCCTATTTTCCTGTTGAGATGTTTGTTTTTTCTCACTAAATTATAGACTTATTAATCAATTAATTAATTAGTTTATTTATTTATATATCTATTGTTAATTCTCACCTGAGGATTTTTTCCATTGAGTTTTTTTAGAGAGAGTGGAAGGGAGTGGGGGGAGACAGAGAGAGAAACACTGATATGAGAGAGGCATTCTAGATTTTCGGATAAATGGCAGTATCTATATAAATGAATCTTAGCCTGGAAAAAGACCAGACGGAAAACCATCATTCTTTTTTATTCTAGTTTCATTATAACAAATATATTATTGTCAGGTAGAAAAGAGCCTTCTAACTTTGCCTATTATAAGAAATATGTGTTTAACTTTGAAAGGAAGTATACTTTCTAATACTACATTGTAGAAGAGCAATATAAGGTGATTAATAGTGTATTAAGATACATTTAAGTTAAAATACAATGAACTAAAATACTTTTAATATTTCATATAACCATTTAAGCTCTTGAATTTTACTATATATACTTCAAAAATAAAAAATAAAAATGTTAAAAAAGAGACTGTGACTAAGGGAATATCATCATTAAGGGTATCTCATTATTATTTTCCTGACCTACAAAATAACAAGCGGTGTGTCTGAATAGCTACCAAATAACAGAAGTCTAGGAAAAAAAGAATGAAGAGATCTCTAGCAAGCAGATGCTTGCTAGAAAAGAATGGTCATAGACACAGATTTTTCTCCTTTTTAATTTCTCATTTTTGCTATCAGTCTACTTTTTACAATTTACCTTTACTTGTGTAAATTATTTTTGTAAATTTGTAATTTACTTTTTGTAATCTTTCTCATTCTTAAATACTCTTTCTACTTATCTATTTTTTTCTCTTTTCCTTTTTTTACATTCCCCCTACTCATCTTTCTTTTCCTTTTATTGCTTTCTGTTCTTTAGTACATTTTATCTTTGGCCCTTTTCTTTATCCTCATTAAATTGCATACATTTTAAAAAATCTAGAAACAATGTGAAGTCAGTCATACATACAGCAAATCTTTATAAGTAAAATGTATTTTCTAATTAACATAATAGATCAATGTGGCTTTATAACCAGTTTGATTCTTTCTGAGCACTGAAATTATTTGGGATTTGTGGGTGGCAAGAGAGAACAATGAAAACAGAGCGCTTCATAGAATAACCCAGTGTGGAATTCTCGTGGCTCTGTAATGCAAGCATCCTCTCATTTTTTTTTGGGGGGGGGGGAATAGTTACTAATGTGGTATCTTTGACCTGTTATTTATTCTAGACATGTGTAATTGTTGATAAAGGAAAATTTAACTCAAATGAGTAATTAGAGACTTATGACACGCTCTTATATTTTTGAAAAGTTTGTAAGTATGCTCTGTCTCTCTACCTAGGGTTAAATTCCATTTGCACCATTTACAAGCTATTTCATCTTGGTGAAGTTATTTAATTTCTCTAAATCTTTGCATCTCTCTGTTAGCTGTGGCTAATAATAATATGTACCTAATAGAGATGTTAGTAGGATTAAATATGATACTTCATATAACATTTATAGCACAATCTGGTATATAGTATGGATTTAATAACATTAGCTGTTATTTCTGCTATTACTATTGTAACTAAGACTTCTATGATTTTTATTAAGTTCTTGGATTGCACTTAAAAGTTAATCTCAACATGAAGCAAAAGAAGTGGAAAAAGGATGTAAAAATTTATGTGGAGTTACTACTAAGTTCATTTTGCTTGACAAGTTATGTGGAAATTGTCATTTTTTTATGTGGGAAAATATCAATGAGTTTCATTGGGTTTTAAGACAAATGACTTTGCCTTCCTTCTCATTTTGTCCTTATGCTTTTTTATTCTATCTGCAAGCCACTACATAGTATATTTTAAGTTTATTCTTCACAATTCTTATTTTATCTGTAACTAGTCACTGATGGCCACTGTCAGGATATGATTTTAGAGCCACCTAAAAATAAATAGAATAGCGTTTTTGCTAGACAAGATTATTTTTCTCTCTAAGAAATAATATTTTATTTCCTCTATAAATAATGTACAACTTTGAAGTAATCTTTAAATGTTAGGAAATTTTTCACTTGAAGGCATATGAACATATAACCAATTTGATAAATATGTTAAAAGAAAAGATTTATTATAGAAAATAGTCTTATGACCAATGAGTTAATGAAAATATACAACCTTAAGCAATCCAAGGGTAGTTTAGCATGAGGGTGTGACACTGGGGAACTGAACACCATACTGATTAATGTAGCTCCACTAGGAGAGTGATGTTTTCCTTTCTTGGCAGAGACAAGTGTTTCTCTTGCACAAATGCCATGAGTCACAGGTAGACAAAAGATGAGGGAACCTCCAGACTTACAGCAAAGACAGAAACCAGTAATCCATTGTGAAGTGGACTCATATAAATGGAAAAGTTGGAGATGAGGAGTTCCTAAGCTCAGTGTGCATCCAGACATCTAGTCTAGCTGGGAACCCACAGCGCATGGCTCGGGAAGGGAACAACAAGGCCGCATCTAGGACTTCGCCTCTGTGCCTTACAGACTTCCTTTTTTCAAGTCTAGTGTGTAGAGTTCTGTGTTTGGTAGCCAAACTGCAATTTTGAGACAGGTGGTGAGTAATTCTGTGCACACACCACCCACAGAGTTCTTTTGGTTCTCTCAGTTAGCTCTGAAAGGAATTTTTTAAAACCTCCTTTAGGTGTTTAGAAACACTTGAATCCAGGTGGGCCCAACTACTTATATTTAATGCAATTTAATTTTGAACTCTGGTTAGTATCCTGCATTAATGACCCATAACACATTAGGTTTGTCATCAAATGCCAAACTAAAGGGTACTAGAGAAGAATTTTAGGGTGCCTTTATAAAGTACATCTCTCTAGTCCAGCGATGGCGAACCTTTTGAGCTCGGCGTGTCAGCATTTTGAAAAACCCTAACTTAACTCTGGTGCCGTGTCACATATAGAAATTTTTTGATATTTGCAACCACAGTAAAACAAAGACATATTTTTGATATTTATTTTATATATTTAAATGCCATTTAACAAAGAAAAATCAACCAAAAAAATGAGTTCGCGTGTCACCTCTGACACGTGTGTCATAGGTTCGCCATCACTGCTCTAGTCAATAAAATAATTGCATTTGGGAAACTGAGAAAAGTTATATAGTTTCAGCTTCCTTCAACTGATTTTAAGAAAATAGGGGAATCGACATCATTACAAAAACAAACAGAAACAAGGAAAACTTCCTTCATTGGAGTCCAAAAGGGCAAGCAAGCTTATTAATTAATTTTTTAGTCAGATTATAGCTGGTATGTTAATTTTAGGTCAAATTTATCATAAATCATATATAATCGTGATGCATCTATTTTTGTTTATATGCAGAGGTTTTATAAGCCTTGTTTAATCAATGTGAAGAGCATATTTATATATCTTTTTATAGTAACATGTGAATTCATATTGTAAGGGAATTGAATGGTTTTTTTGGTCTTTTTATTTGTATTATGTTGTTTTATATTTGTTTTGAAGTTAAGACTATGAATAGGAACATATTTCCTGATTATGGCTTTTTGTGTGAAAACACAGTCCACTCCATGATGATTTACTTTCTAGTTCTAAATTAGTTAGGATTAGTGGTCAGAGACTGAAATTAAGAGATCCCTCCCAACAAGAGAGAAGTTTATTTTTTACTGGGCTGACACAGTAACCCACAATTATCAGAGAGTCTTTTCTTGTTGCTGTGTTGGCTGCAACACACAGTTTCCATCTAGTGGTCCTGTTTCACCCACATCCCAGCCAGCTAGAGAGGAAAGGGAAAGGAGAGGGCACCCACCTTCCTTTCAGCGGAAGTTGTGCATATCACTAAGCTCAGATCTTGTTGGCCATAACTTAGTTATATGCCATATCCAGTACAAGGGCGGTCAGGAAGTGTAGTCTTGAGCTGCATGAACATGTGTTCAATTGAAAATGTCTGTAATTTTGTAAGAGAAGAAGAGATTAGAGGAGACAGCCAGAAATCACTGTTAGAAATATATTGAAGCAAAAAACAAGAACTGCCTTTTTAATGGAAAATGTCTTTGTAATGATTGCTCAGAAAAATATTGTAGAAAACTATGTCTAACTTTTTATGTATTATTATTTTAATATGTCTTTATTGATTTCACAGAGAGAAAGGGAGAGAGAGAGAAAGATAGAAACATCAATGATGAGAGAATAATTTATTGGCTGCCTCCTGCATGCCTCCTACTAGGGATCGGGCCTGAAACCCAGGCATGTGCCCTGACGGGGAATTGAACCATGACCTCCTGGTTCATGGATCGACAATCAACCATTGAACCACACTGGCTGTGCTCCTGTGCTTTATTAATCATTTTTTTCCCTTTACTCGTACAGTAATATTAATTTGAGTTATGTTATTCAGTAATCAGGAAACATATAATTAAACTGTCTAGAGAGGCCTACTATTCATTTCATTTATCTAGGGTTAACAATATAATTACATAATAAAGCTTTACTAGCTTTTAAAAAATTAAAATAGGCTTTAGATAATATTTGGTAAATTCTTCAGTTCTGTCTGGTAGGAAGGAGATGTAGAAATGTGAAATGTCAGGACCATGTAACTTGGCACTGGGGAGTCTGTAATGCTAATATGAACTAACCTTATCTTTGCAAATCAGCTATGTAACCTGAAACTGGGCATAGTTAATCTCTCAGGAGAGATTCTAAAAGAAAATCTCAGTTTCCTTTTCTTTTACATATGGAGAATTGAGTTCTAGCATCTCATGTCTGATGTTAAGGTATGTGGTATATGCACTGAGTTGACAAGAATGCAAAGATGTAGAATTCTTGCACAAATTCCCTTTTCACCTACACCTTTTCTCCCATCACTTTTATAGAACACTGTCCCAGAGTTCAGCAACTACACTTTGCTGAAAAATCTACTTTGTCTGCTATTACACCTACTTTCTTTTGGTTGATAGCTACATACCCGTTTTCTGTCCTTTTACTTTAAGATTATCTACATCCTTATATTTAAGGCTTGTTTCCTGTTCTTGCCATATAGTTAGATTTTTAAAAAATCTAGTGTGACAATCTTGTTTTGTGTTGAAATATTTTTTAATGAATTTTTAGAAAGAGAGAGAAAGGGAGGAGAGAGAGAGAAACATCATTATGAGAGCAACTTCCATTGGCTGCCTCCTGCATGCCCCCTACTAAAGATTGAGCCCGCAACTTGGGCATGTCCTTTGACTTGAATCTAACTTCATTTTGAGGGATGATGCCCAAGCAACTAAGCCACACCAGCCAGGACAATATCTCTTTTTGTTTTTAATCAGAGCATTTATTCTCTTTACATTCAATATAATTTATAATAATAAAAGTGTAATATGCTAATTAGACCAGACAGCCAAACGACCTTCTGGATGAAGCCACAGCTGCGAGGGCCAAGTCAAGCTGCCATGGCTGCAAGGGCCAGGCCCCTTGCACAAATTTTGTGCATCAAACCTCTATTTGAGTTTAAATCTATCATTTTACTATTTTCTACTTATTCTGCCCATTTTGTTGTTTCTTTTTTCTTGGTTTATTTTGGATTGATCATTTTTTTCTTATGACATCCCTCTCCCTACTTCCCACAATTAATTTGTTAAATTTAAGACTTTATTATTCTTTTAATGGTTACCTAAGAGGCAACATCTTTGATTTATTTAAATATAATATAAAGTAGCATTATTACCACTTCCTGAGCTATGAAAGAACCTTCCACTTAGTGCATTTAACACTGTTTTTATAGAAAATATCCCTACTGTGTCTCTGAGCTCTCTCCTAGAAGCATTTTCGTTTTACTTGAAGAATATACTTTAGTAAGTGTATCATACTTTGTGTAGTCCTGCTGCTGTTAATTCTCTTAGGTTTTGTTTGTTTGAAAAATGTCTTTATTACACCCTTTTTGAAGGATGTTTTTTGCTGGATATAGAATTCTAGGTTTACAGGTTTCTCTTAGTGTGTTAAAGTTGCCATGTATTTTGACTTCCATTCACTTGAGATTTCAGCTATTAGTAGTATACTTACATGCTTTTTTGTTTTATTTCTGGGCCTGCTTTTAAGATATTTTTGTCAATTATAATTGAAAAAGATTTATAAACAGAAAACTAAGAAAAATATATTTTTTGCCTTTGGTTTTTGTCAGTTTTTACTGTTATGTGACCAGGTATTATTTCTTTGTATTTACCCTGGCTGGAGTTTGTAGTGCTTTTTAAATCTGGTGCTTAATGTCTTTAATCAGTTTTGGAAAATTTTAAGCCATTATATCTTAAAATATTGCTTCTCCCTTTTTAAATAAATCTTTTCATTCTGGGATTTCAAATACCTGTGTACTAGATATTTTGCCATAGTTTCTGCCTCTTTCTGTATTTTCCAACTTTTCTTTTTTTATATTATCGTTTGGATATTTTCTTCTCACCTATCTTCTAGTTTATTAATTTTTTAAATTTGTACAGAATTTTCTCTTAAATCCATCCACTAAAATTTTAATTTTGGCAATTGTATGTTTTAGTTCTAGAATTTCCATTTAGATGTTATTATTCCACCTTTTGCAGATGTTGTTAATACTGTTTCTTAATTTAGTAGTCATAATAAGCATAATGTTTTTTAAGCCCATATCTGACATCCCTACTATCTGAATCCACATTGGGTCTGATTTTTATTTTCTTTTGTTTCTCTTGGCATTCAGGTGTTTTGTATTATTGTCTTTTCTTATACCTGAATATTTTTTATTGTGCCCCATAAGTTGTATATAAAAATAACAGAGACAATTTGAGGATCTTAGTGGTATTCCAAAGAGGATTATCTTTGCCTCTGGCAAATGACAAGTCTAGAGGCTCTAGCAATTCCAGAGCATTGTAAACCAGCCAAGGGAGTGAGATGATTTAACGTAGCCTATATCTCCTATTTGTGGATGGTCTGTTTCTGGATTCATATTCACTCCAAGGTATAACCCTTTGAGGTCCCAACCCATATCAAGCTTTATATTCTCCTTGGTAGGCTCTGAATCCTAACTTTTATGCCATAACACCATCAGTTTATTAAAACCCCTGTTCCCCTTCATAGCCTCTCAGTCATTCCTTTGACACTGGCAAAGCCTTGAGCTCAGTATTGCCCTCAAATGCCAGGCTCACCTTGTCTGAGATGTCTTCCTTTCCTATTAATGACTCCAGAGATGTTTACTACCTCAGTAGCCTCCGGTGCCTTCATTTTTAAAATAAAATTCTATCTAGCCCGGGCCATTGTGGTTTAGTTGGTTGGACATCATCCCATGTACCAAAGAGTTGCCAGTTCAAGTCCTAGTCAGGGCACAAGCCTGGATTGCAGGTACAGTACCTGGTAGGGGATGTGCAAGAGACAGACAATATCTCTCTCTCTCTCTCTCTCCATCTTCCTTCCTCTCTTTCTAAAAAACATCAATAAAAAATCTTTTAAACAAAAGCACCCTCATAATGAAAAAGAATTCTGTCTATCAGTTTAAGACATACTTAAAATAGGATTGATCTAATGCACCTTGTTTGTTGTTCTGGAAGTAGAACTCTCAATAGAGTATATTTTAATCACCATAATTAATATGATAATGGTAACTAGTATGTACTGAACACTTATGTGCTAGGTATAGTTTTCATGTCTGTTTTTCTCATTCCTTATGCCTAGGGACATAGGTTTGGTCTACCAACTCATAGAGGTGACAGGGAAGGTCAAAGTACAGATGTTACAATCTTATACTGAAAATCCAGTTATGTGACACAGTCTGTGGGGGTGGCGTTGTCTGGTTAGGATGAGGCAAGTCAAAGGAGGTAAAGTACAGAAGTCACATTTTCAATTGGCTGTGCTCTGGACAAGTCACTTTATCTCTGTAAAAGGAAGATTTTCCTATATACCTCTTACATGATATCTAAAGATCCTTTTCAGCTCCAAAATATATTGATCCCACTTAAAGCCGTTATATTCTTTACACCAATAGGCCATTTCTTTATTGCTAGAATTTATTTGTAAATTTGTAAATCTAATGTAAACAAGCTGCCTTGTTAATGACCATTTAAATCTTCCCTTTGGATTTATCCATGGAACCATAATGTTTACTGACATGCCTTCCTGTGATGTGGTCCTTAATTGGAAAGCACGTCTAAAAGAGAATTATGGTCTCCAAATGGGATAATTCCTGTGGTTTAAAGTTGCCACAAAGGAATTCACTGGCATTAGAAACCAAAACAGATTTATTCCTCAATACTTGTCCCCGAGGCTCTAAATTCAGAACATTCCTAGTTACCCAGTTTTATTTTCAGGTTCATTGATAATTCAGTATTTTCCTGGAAACTCATTGATTCATATCCTTTAGAAAGTAAGTATGTACTGGACCATCAAAATGATGTGAGAAGTAGAATGCCCTTTTCATTAAATGTTTTGTATGAGATTTGTAGCTGATTTTCTCAAATTGATGATTTCCTATTTCTTGGGACTTTTAAAATTAAAAACACTTGCTAACATTTTTTATTATGTAACTAATAAATTTCATTGAGGTAAAAGAGTTAGAAAGACAAAAAAGTATAAAATTTTATTTTGAATACAATGGATTATCGTGATTAGATAAAAGCTAGTTCATTTTTTTCTGAGGCATTTTTTATTTATAATATTATTAAAATTTAAGTCCCTGTTAGTTTGTTAGAATTCTAATAGGAAAGACACCCAGAGGAATAAAAAACATTCTGCCTATAGTACTTTCTGACACTTAAAGCTATTAAATACTTTATTTTACTTACTCTTGGAATCTTTATTCTGATAACTAAAAAGTAAACTGAGCCCTAACCAGTTTGGCTCAGTGGCTAGAGTGTTGGCCTGCAGACTGAAGGGTCCCAGGTTCGATTCTGGTCAAGGGCATGTACCTTGGTTGCAGGCACATACCCAGTAGGGACTGTGCAGGAGGCAGCTGATTGATGTTTCTCTCTTATCAATGTTTCTTACTCTCTATCCCTCTCCCTTTCTATCTGTAAAAAATCAATAAAATATATTAAAAAAGGAAACTGAGTCTTTCATATACCTAATTGAACTAATATATTTAAATTTTATAAAAATATATAATTCAACATTAGCCAGTTCCATAAATTAAGCCAAATTTATATTTAAGTTAAAAAATAAATGTACATATCAGAAGACCTGACTTGACAACAGCTCATTAGAGAAAATATAACTGAGACTTAAAAATAATTATAGGTTAATATAATACCCCTGTATTATAAGAAGGCATGGTTCTACATTATTTTGTTTTGATTTTTCTCCTGGACACAACTTTTTAAGGGGAATGATGCTATTAAAGGGCTACAAAACTTGTTTTTGCCCTTTGCACTCTGACCCTCAAAGCCTTGCTAAAGCCATCCTCCTCCCCCCAAAAAAAATTTTAAAGGAAGAAAAAAAAGAAAACCAAAATTTGTTTAAAACCTGCAAACCAATGTGTCAGAAACCAAGTACATGCTATCATCTATCTTTGGAATAATTGGACAACTATTAGGGAGACAAAAATAGTGTCATGTAAAAGCTAAGTAGAAACTGTGTGTTTACTCGGCAAAGAAACTTCAAGTCCCTTAGCCTGTCCTATGTAGGAATACTGGAGTAGCCACTGTCTAGAAATATGTCATTTAATGAATTAAAGTACTGAATTTGTTTGCAATGAAGAGGAGAAAAATAACAGATGTGATAGTGTCTTCAGAAACCATTTAGGGCTATCATGTATAAGAGTAATAACTGCAAAGGACAGAAGTTTTAGGGAGATAAATTTAGCTTAAAACAAAGACCTTAGAACAGTGGTAATGTCCGTTCATGGAAGTACTTAAGTATGGATTAGAATGGTATATGGTGAATTTCATTAGGAGGAAGTGGAGAGTAATGACCTAAGATTAATTCTGGCTTTAAGATCCTATCTGAGATTTTCCTCTGATAATACTACAGTGAGCTACTTTAATGATGGACAGTGTACATTTTTCAGAAATTTTCTAAATATTTTACCTTTATATTTTATATTTTATGCGGGTCACTGTGCAGAAACATGGCATAACTAGTGCGGGGGTGGGGTGGGGGGGGGAGGCTCAGCTCCAGGTTCCTTTGATTTCTCAGCCAGATACCCGTGTGCAGGGAAAGGCCTTCCCCACTCAGCCCAGCTAGAAAGTTTGGGAGTCTTTCAAACATTTGTTATGAATGTGAGTGTCCCACCCTTCTCCCTCCCTCCTGGAGGAGAATTCTCAGGATTGTACACCTTCTCCCAACCCCACAAAGCCATTATTGGTACTGACAGCCACTGGTCTGTTTCCCCTAGTCAGTGAGATGCCAGGATGTTAGGTACAAAATCCACTTCTCTCTCCTCTTTCTCCCCTCTGAGAAAGCGTCAGGGTTATGAGCCTTCTTCCAGGCCCACAGAACCAGATGGGCTGCCCATAGCCACACAGGCTGATGAGATCCTCTGTGGCTGCTGAGATCGCTGGCTGGTGTGATCCACCCTGTCTGGTGTGATCCACCCTGTCTGGTGTGATCCATGCTGTCTGCTGTAATTCACATACATCAGCCACTGTGGAGCTTGCTGGCTACTGAGAGTCACCTACCCCTCTTCCTTGTTGCTAACTAGCCTGAGGCATTCCAACTGTGCTGCATCTTTCAGGACTTGTGAGGAGAGACTGACTGTAGCAGTTGTCTTGAGGGGCACCTTGGAGGATTGGGAACTGGGAACATTGGCTTCCCCCGCCCCCAGCTCTCCCGTTCCCCCTGATAGAAATCACATGCTGAAGGGATCTTTTCCACCTGACCCATGCTGACTTGAGGTGGGAGGGAGACACAGGTAAAGAGAAACTGCTCTTCAATGCAGTTCTGCTTTGTACTGTTCCTGGATGCTGCATCCTCTTACCTGGATTCTGGGGTTCACATAAAGGTATTCTGCTCTGTATATGGTTGTTAATTAGTGTTTCGGTGTGGGGACAAGGGCTGGGACTTCCTATTTCTCCATCTTGCTGATGTCACTCTGTATATTATTTTTTAAGGTTGGAAACTTGAGAAAACCATAAAGTTAGGTACCTAGCCCCTGAAAAGACATTAACACCATTCCCTTACTCTGTTAGACAAGTAGTGTGTCATTTCAATGAAGAATTTATTGTTAATTTATTGCCCATTTATGGGAAGCGTTTTTTAAAAAAATCAAAGTTTTAAATATTGTTAAGTCATTATAGTTTATTAAAAGTAAGATTTGAAACTAGCTGGAGTCAACAATGATATAATTGAAATGATGTGTCTGAAAACTCCGACTTGAGGTTTTCCTAGACCATTTTACACTGCCGTGATTATTTCCATAACAAGCTTTAATTTGATGTCACTTTGAATTTAGGCCATGATGTCAAACTGTGCTAAAAGAAATTCTCTAGTGACTAGATCTATTCATTAGCAGCTGTTGCTCTACCTGTGAGAGAATTTAAAAAAAAAAAAAAAAAAAAAAACCACTAAAAAAAACCCTGCCATCAAAAAGCAGTCTGATGTGCTTTTTTAAGTTTATTTTTTATTGTTCACATTATTACAGATGTCCCCTATTTTCTCTCCTCCACTCAGCCCCCCCCCCCCGCCACCCCACCCCAAGTCTTCCTTTTAAATTGTGACCGTATCAGTTGCTGCTTCTATGGAGAGAGTTGTGGAATTGTTTTCAGGATACTGCTGATTTAACTCTGGAATAAAGTTGATTTGGCATGACTAAAGCAGAGGTTCTCAGCATTGGAGAGTAATCAAATGTTTAGAGAAAACCAGGGGTCTGATTCTATATTTTATTTTGCTTTGTAACATCATGGAGTCATGGAAGATTACTTCTGGAATATAAATATAGCTGCTGTTTAATGATTTTTAGGAGTTTAACTAACAGTAGTTTCCTTCCCCCTCCCCACTCCTCAGTTCACCTTTGTTAAACTGTTTCACTAAGCAAAAGATACCTGCATTTAAAGGTAAAGGTTGGAATAAGACTCAGGATACATAGGGACAGCAGGCGGGAATTGTGAATTTTGGGGGTGCTAGAACTGTTCTGTATCTGGATTGTGGTGATGGTTACACTCTGCTTTTGTCAAAACTCACAGAAATGTAAACCAAAAAAGAGGGCATTTTACTGTATGTAGTTTTAAAATAAAAATTAAAAAAACACAGCCACCCTTTTTTTCCTAGGAACACTCATTTGATATTATTGAAGTACTTGGTGTACCTTCCGCCTTTATTTGTAATAAGACCCAGATGAGTAACATCTGACTGGACTCCTCAGACAGCCCTCTGATTCAGAAGAGCTTCAGAAGGCTGGTACTTGGGCAAGACCTTGGAAGATGTCCCCTCCGTCCCCTGTTTCTTCGTTCCTTTCTCCTGCATTTTTGCACATACCTTTGTTTATGGTATTTTCATATATATGTTTGTATTTCTAACATAGATTCTCCTATAAGCCAGATCTCTTAAGACCATTTACACAGGACAAATACCCTTCAAATATTGGCTTGTTATTTATACAGAAACATTTCATTTGTCATGCTGTACAAAGGGAAAGTTTTAAATGGTTGCATTTTAAAAATATATGCACATCCTAATGGCTCACTGTTTTTAAAAACTTGCTTTATATTATTTTAATAATGGCAGTGATGCTTATATGTAGATGGCTACATTATTTCCTTTCTTCTTCCTTCTGAATAATGACGCACAATTTCAGTCAAGTTCCCTTGCTCTCAAAAGGATTCAGTTTATAACCTGGCCCTTTTGTGTACACTACATTAACATTATAAAAACAAGGCACAGTTATTTATTAAAGTGTAAATGTGTCAATAGATTAATAAATGGAAGTAAGATGTAGTACAGCCTGTCATAACAAATAAATAATCCCAAATCTCATATTATTGTTTTCAGTTGTATACATGTTTTCAGTAATTTGGGAATTTTCCTTTATTATGGTCCTTCTTGAGCCTGATATTTTCTCTGAATTCTTATTACTAAGTGGTTGATGAAATTAAAGCATAATTCTGAATTGAGTATTTTTTAAGAAAGAAAGTTGAGAAATATGAACATATAGCCTTCCTTTTAGCCAGATCAAGAAGAAAGTTGAGTATATTGGCTGGAAATGTTTTATTTTGAAATGTGTGAAATGATACATATTTAAGACTAAGTACCCCAACTTTGCTTAATCATTTTACTAAGATTTCCAAATGGATATTTATTTCATTTATCAAATCTTTTTAATGCATCTCCTCTGAGGTAAGCACTATTATGGGTGCTGAGGACTCTAAGATAAAGTATATGGTTGATTCTATGAAGAGACAGACTCAGACAAGTATAATGACGTCATATATCTACTAGAGGCCTGGTGCACAAAAATTTGTGCACTCGGCAGCAAAAGAAACCATTAAAAAACAACAAGAAAACCCACTGCATGGGAAAACATATTTGCCAATGTCATATCAGATAAGGGCCTAATCTCCAAAATTTATAGGGAACTCATACAACTTAACAAAAGGAAGATAAACAATCCAATCAAAAAATGGGCAAAGGACCTAAATAGACACCTTTCAAAAGAGGACATTCAGAAAGCCAAGAGACTTATGAAAACATGCTCAAAGTCACTAGTCATCTGAGAGATGCAAATCAAAACAATGATGAGGTACCATCTCACACCTGTCAGACTGGCTATCATCAACAAATCAACAAACAACAAGTGCTGGAGAGGATGTGGAGAAAAAGGAACACTTGTGCACTGCTGGTGGGAATGCAGACTGGTGCAGCCACTATGGAAGACAGTATGGAGTTTCCTCAAAAAACTAAAAATGGAACTCCCATTTGACCCTGTGATCCCACTTCTAGGAATATATCCCAAGAAACCAGAAACACCAATCAAAAAGGATATATGCGCCCCTATGCTCATAGCAGCACAATTCACCATAGCTAAGATCTGGAAACAGCCTAAGTGCCGATCAGTAGATGAATGGATTAGAAAACTGGTACATCTACACGATGGAATACTATGCTGCTCTAAAAAGGAAGGAACTCTTACTATTTGCAATGGCATGGATGGAACTGGAGAGCATTATGCTAAGTGAAATAAGCCAGTCAATGAAGGAAAAATACCACATGATCTCACTCATTCATGGATAATAGAGACCATTATAAACTTTTGAACAATAATAGATACAGAGGCAGAGCTGCCTCAAACAGATTGTCAAACTGCAGCGGGAAGGCCGGGGAGGGTTGGGGGGCAGGAGGGAGGGGGGTAAGAGATCAACCGAAGGACTTGTATGCATGCATATAAGCATAACCAATGGACATAAGACACTGGGGGGTAGGGGAGGCCAGGGGATTGTCAAGGGCGGGGGGAAAAAAAGGACACATATGTAATACCCTTTGTAATACTTTAAGCAATAAAAAAAAAAAAATTTGTGCACTCGGGGTGGGGGGGGGCAGAGGGCGTGTCCCTCAGCCCGGCCTGTGCCCTCTCACAGTCTGGGACCCCGGGAGATTGGGCCGAAGCTGGCAGTAAGACATCCCTCTGGCAGCCTGGGAGCCCTCAGGGGATGTCCACTTGCCAGCGGGGAGCAGGCCTAGCTGCAGTCGGACATCCGTAGTGCTGCTGAGGAGGTAGGAGAGGCTCCCACCACCACCACTGTACTGGCAGCCATCAGCCTGGCTTGTGGCTGAGCAGAGCTCCCCCTGTGGGAGCGCACTGACCACCAGGGGGCAGCTCCTGCATTGAGCACCTGCCCCCTGGTGGTCAGTGTGTGTCATAGTGACCAGTCATTCCCAGTCGTTCTGCTGTTAGGGTCAATTTGCATATTGCCCATTTATTATATAGGATAGAGGCCTGGTGCATGGGTGGGTGCTGGCTGGTTTGCCCTGAAGGGTGTCCCGGATCAGGGTGGGGGTCCCCACTGGGGTGCCTGGCCAGCCTGGGTGAGGGGCTAAGGGACATTTTCAGGCTGGCCACACCCCCTTCAGGATGGAGGTCCCCACTGGGGTGCCTGGCCAGCCTGGGTGAGGGGCTGAGGGCTGTTTTCAGGCTGGCCAAGCCCCCCAGTGGGGAACCTCACCTCATGAGGGTGTGGCCAGCCTGGGTGAGAGGCTGAGGGCTGTTTTCAGGCTATCCACGCCCTTCTCTTCCCCCACTTCCCCCAGCAACCCAAGCTCCCAGCCTCTCCTTTTTTTCTTTTCTTTTTTTTTCTGGGATTTATTTATTTTCTATAATTAAAACTTTGTAGCCTTGAGCAGAGCCCAGGGCCCGCCAGGGCAGGCAGGAAGCTTGGCTTCCTCCATCGCCGGGGGGCAACCCAAGCCTCCTGCTCACTCCAGCTCCGTGGCCGCCGCCATCTTAGTTGGGTTAATTTGCATATGTGCTCCTGATTGGCTGGTGGGTGTGGCTGGTGGGTGTGGCTTGAGTGTAGCATGGGGATGGTTAATTTGCATGTTTCTCTTTTATTATATAGGATAATAAAAGAATGCACACAATGCCATGGCAACACAGTTAGATAAGCCTGTAATTTGGTGTAGATTCATATTACTGCAGAATGACACCTATATTATTTATATATTTTGGTGCTTCAGAAAATGCTTGTGAGACATTTGAAAAATTACCTTTTGATCTTAAAAATTTTAGGCCAGAGGGCTTCTGTTTTAGTGATGTGAGGAAATGAGTTTATTACAGCTTGTAAAATTATTTTTGCTATTCTCTATAGATGGGATTTAAAAAAAAAATAGTTGCCATCACAGGATGATAACTGACAGACATTAACTTCTACTTAAGTAACTTTGTCTAAATTTTTTAAAGAGATACTAATTTCAGATATTGTGCTTCATTATTGGATTATATAGAAAAAAGTCTCAGCTTTTAAATTTAGAAATATCTTCCTAGAAGAAATCAAGAAACTAATAAACTGCTCCTACTATACAGTAAAGAATCATTAATTAAGCATCACATATGAAAAGGGGTAATGAGCGAAACAGAGACACAGAAAACTGTACATAGTACTTTATCATATTGCAAAGTTTACTTTGATTAGTGTAGGGGTAGAAAGCCTAGGAATTGGTTCTTTTCAGGTGCCATTGTTTTGCTTTTGAAATTTTAAGGAGACAAGGAACACAAAAGTAGGGATTTGCTTCTTTGGCAGCTACAAGGAAGATGTTTCTCAAGCTAATTTGTTTGAAATGAGTATATCTGGAAAGGTAAGTTTTGGCATTACAAGGAGCAGGAAACTGGGAGAGAGCTTTTTAATACCAAGGCTTTAAATGACTGGCCCATTCTTTTCTCCACTTTTTTTTGGAGTTCTGATAACTCATAACCTCATTTTGCATGCCAAGATGCTAGCTACCACCCTAACTCTGCATGATTTTTGCTAGCAAATCAACCACTGTCTATATGACTATGGGTAACTTGGTTCATAGTTTTGCAAGAATCTGACGGGAGTAGGCTGCTTTGGAACAGGCCAATCAATCGTATATAATCCTTAGCTTTGACAATTCTTTCTGCAAGTGTTCAAGGGTAGGTGGAATAGGCAATGAGACATGTTTAATATACCATTTTTAAAAATTTTTATTTATTGATTGATTTGAGAAAGAGATATCTTTTACTTCACTTATTTATTCATCCATTAGTTGATTCTTATATGTGCCCTGACCAGGGATTGAACCTACAACCTTGGCATATCAGGATGATACTCTAACCAATGGAGCTGCCTGGCCAGGGCTAATATACCATTTTAAAAAAAGGAATTTTATTATAAGAACTTATAAAACTATTAGGTACCAATGCCACTCTAGGTTCCAGCTTCTTTATTTCTCATCACCCAGCCATTTCATCCAGGCACTCATATGGCAGAAATCTACACACACATACACACACACACACACACACTTACTTTTGCATGCATACAATCACTCACACTCTACTTGTCTCTGTATAGGCTCTTCTTTTTGCTGCTGATTAGCCGCTTTTCTCTTATTTATATCAGATTACTCAGTCCGACTGGCTAAACAAATTACCATCACTTTCTCTAACCAAAGCTCTTCAAGCCTGCCTGCCTCACAGATCACTGATTAGCCTAGAGATTGGCTGCTCCGAGACAGTTAACTGCTCATTGATAATAATAGATCAATGGTGCATCCCCAATTGAGTGTTGTGGGAATATAAATGAGAGGAGGAAGCTGGTAGGACTAATTCATGTGGGTTTTCTTGATAAGAACACTAATCTTTCGAAAAGCAGTTACCTGATGTTGTCAGACCGGGCATTTTTGGGAAACCTTGGGCTTTCAGGGAGGAGGGAGAAAAGGGGTGGGAAGGAGTAGTCAGAGAATATTTAGAAGCCAAGCAAGGAGCTGTTACTTCTTGTGTAATCAACCAAGGTAATTTAAGTGACATTTCTAATTTAAGTGAGTAACCTAAATGGGATTTGAAGTTAGGCCTATTTATCTGTCTGTCCCCAAAGTCCATGATTTTTTCCTTAAACACACCATAATGTCTTATTACTTTGATTATACGTTGGTGATATATCTGACCCTTGTATTGTTGCTTTAAGTAGGTATGTTTGTAGTACATGAGATGGCCCTGAGAATGGAGGGCATGCTTGCCTTATTTATTCTTGCATATCACCTGTGTATACAGTAGTCTCGCAGTTATTTTTTATTATTATTTTAAATGCTAATTCACCTACAAAATGATCGAATATTGCCTTATAATTGTACAGTTTTGAACAGCATCCAGGACTCGTTGAAATATGAGATCATGTTTTTTAACCTACATTCATAATCAAATAACTTACTGAATATTTTCAGTGCCTGGTTATGTGGTGTTTTTCTACCTTTTATATTAATGCATAATTTAGATATAGTAAAATTTACTCTTTTCGGTGTTCAGTTCTACAAGTTGTGACACACAGAGTAATCTAATTACCCCCACAATGAAACAACTCTAGCACCTAAAAAATTCCCCCCAGCTCTTTGTAGTTAACCCCTCCCCTGCTTCCCCAGCCACTGGTAACCACTGACCTATTTTCTGTCCCTGTAGTTTTGCCTTTCTAGATGGTCATATACTAGTAAATCATACAGTATATAGCCTCTTGAGTCTGGCTTCAATCACTTAGTATAATGTATTTGAGATTAATCCATAATGTTGCATGTATTAGAAATTTGCTCTTTTTATTGCTGAGTACATTCCATGGTATAAATATATCCATTTCTTATTTGTGAGAGACACTTGAGTTATTCTAGTTTGGGACAATTATGAATTAAGCCAATATAAACATTCCTGAACAAGCTTTCATGTAAACATAGGAGTGTTGTGGAGGGTTATTTTTTTTTGTTTATTCGTTTCCATCTGGCTAGACACCTAGGAGTGGAATTATGTCATATGGTGCTATGTTTAACTTTATAAGAAACTATCAAACTGCTTTCCAAAGTATCTGTACCATTTCACATTCCCACCATCAATGTATGAGAGTTCTGGTTGCTCTGTATTCTCATCATCATTTGTTATTTTCAGTTCATTTGTTTTAGACATTTTAATAGGTATGTAGTGGTTTTTTACTGTGGTTTTGTGCATTTCCCTATTATTAATGATGCTGAGTATTTTTTCATGTGCTCATTTTCCATCCCTATATCTTTGGTGAAGTATCTGTGAACATATTCATTTTTTAAACTGGTTGTTTGTTTTTTTAAGTTTTGAGAGTTCTTTACATATTTGGGATAAAAATTTTATTTATATTTTCTCCCTACTGTGATTTGTCTTTATAATTTCTTAATAATGTCCTTCAAAGAGCAAAAGTTCTTACTTTTGTTAAGTCTAATTTGTCATTTTTTTCTTTTGGTTACATATCTAAGGAATCTGCCTAGCCTAGGTTCCACGGGTAAATTTTTCCTTCATTTTCTCCCAGAAGTTTTATAGCTTCAGGGTTTACACTTTGTTCTATGAACCATTTTGAATTAATTTTTATATGTGGTTCAATTTTGGATTAAGATTCTTTTCAATTTTATTTTTTGATATATCCAGTTCCAGCACCATTTGTTGAAAAAACTCTCTTTTCTCCATTGACTTGCATTTGCATCTTGGTCAAAATCATCATGTATATGTGGATCGTCTATTCTTTTACCACAGCCATGTTATCCGGACTGCTGTGCTTTATATAAACCTTAAAATAAGGTAGTGTGATTTTAACCTTGCTCTCTATTTTCAAAATTGTTTTGGCTATTCTGGTTCTTTTCCATTTCCATATAAATTTTAAAATCAGTTTTTAATTTCTGTACAATAATCCTATTGTGATATTGATTGGAATTGTGTTGAATCTATAGTTTGAGAAGAATTGAAATAGTAACAATATTGAGTCTTTCCATTCTAGAACAATATTCAGGGTGGGGCAAACCCTGTAGGTTTGTAGTTGTTCAAATGGAAAATAATACAATAATTAATAAATAATAATATAAGAATAAACTATCTTTTGTATGCTCCCAACTGTAAACCTACTTTTGCCACACCCTGTATATCTCTCCATTTGCTTGTCTTCGTTTATTCCTTTTATTAGTGATTTGTAGTTATTAACACATATATTTGTTAGATTTATAGCAAAATATTTTTATATCTGTGGTATAATAAAAGTTACTTTTAAAATTCCAATATTTAATTGTTCCTAGCTCATACATAAGAATTTATTTTCCTACCTCGCTAAACTACTAAATTTTAGTTTTCATAGCTTTTTTGTAGTTTCTTTTGGAGTTTGTATGTACACATTGATATCTATTTAGGATAACTAAAAAGGAGTACATTTTGTTGTTTTATTCATGAGATCCTTAGGACATGCAATGGTTGCTCTTACATGCATACCATATGATTAAATGTTTTTTATGGTTTGTTTGGCTTTTTTTCTGCTTGCTTGTTTTTAATGTCATTAATATGGCATCAGGAACCAATTTAATCACTCATTTCAGATACAATGCCATATTTTTTTTTCTAGTTCAGATATGTGTTTACATGAAAAATAACTGATACGGAAATGAATGTTTCTTATAGTTCTCTCTGTTAATGGAATTTGAAAGAATGTGAATTTTACTTGCTGTAGGGAACTAAGATAAATTAAGAAAATGGAAAACACCTTTTTGCTAGAATTGTACTTTTTTTGCATGGCTTAGTCATCACTGTTATCCTATATAATAAAAGCCCAGCGACCGAACAGCAGAAAGACCAGAACAACTGGTTGACTAGTCGCTATGATGCACTCTGATCACCAGGGAGGCAGAATCTCAACACAGGAGCTGCCCCCTGGTGGTCAGTGTGCTCCCACAGTAGGAGGGCTGTAGGATGAACAGCTCTTCCACAGTGGACCAATCCCCACAGGCCACACCCCCCACCAGTGCTGGGATCCTGTACACTGGGCCTCTAGTATAAATATAAAAAGGTTTAGGTGTTTTAGTCACGTTCAAGATTGCCTTCATATTTTATGTGATTTTACAAAAGGAGTCGTGACGTTGCTTTAGTGAGTTCTCAGGACCTTAAAAATGAATCTCTAATTTGAGCAGATTATGATGAATGAGGGGCATTCACACTGTACAATTGCTATCTAGATGCAATTCTACTCTGTAGTGCTTTATTGATTTCTTTCCTTCTGCATTGCCAAAACTCAGGATTTCTCAGTAATATAGGGTCATTGAAAACAAAATGCAGTTGATTCTAGATAGTTTCCCACCCCCCCCCAGCCCCCAATCCAAACTTTTTTTCATATTTAGAAGAGTTTTATCTAATAATTATGTTTGCCTACTCATGTGTTTATTTATTTGACACTATTTGTTTGTTGGCATATATCCTAAGGCTACTGGTTTGGACTAGAAGTTATTAAGTAGAATTATTGTTTTAGAATTAGTAAATGGAAAAGCATGGATTTCTTTTTTCAGATACTGTATTGTTATTTCTTACTCCCATGAATAAGAAGACAGGATTTTAAAAGTTTCTTATATCCATATGTAATACTCATTGTTGTTTTCTAGCTTTTAAAAGCTAGACTCTTGCTTCTTTTTTCTATTCTTCTCTCTTCAACTTTTATTTTCCAGTGTCATAGGGTGTTCCCATAATCAGCAGAAAGGAAATATTCTTGGGCGAGGAATATCAGGGTATTATATTACATGGTATGTTATTCTACTTTAGCATTTTAAACATGTATTTATTCAAGTAAATGAGAAAACTAATTTACTTGAGATATTTTTTGATAGTGATGAAGTCCTGGAGCCAGTTGATACAGATGCCTCAATAAGAAGTGTATTGAAGTGAGATAATACATTGAATGACACCAGATGGTAATTGAGGCCATGGGAATGGAAGAGATTGACAAGGGAGAGGATACAATACGAGTAAAGAAGTAGCCCTGGGAGAGAAACTAGCCTAAGAAGGAAGAGGAACATGAAAGTGAGATTAGGAAGTATGAATCAGAGGGGTAAGGAAAAAATGTAGAAAATGTGGTATGGAGAGAAATGTTTTCAGAAATGAGAGAGGGTGATATTATCAAATGCTGCTGAGAGGTCAGTCATAACTAGCATTTATATAGAGGTTACTGTGGACCACAACAATTCTTTGAGCTATATTACATTCCAGTTTTACAGATGAGAAAAGTGAGGTTCAGAGAGATGAAGTGACTTGCCCAAGAAAATGCATAGCTACTAAGTGACAGAATCAGACTTGAACTCATGTAACTTGACAATATAATTTTAGCTCTTAACCAGCAAGCAATAAAAGTGACAGATGGATTTAACTATAAGGTTTTCACTGATAACTTTGGTCAGTTTTAGTTGGTCAATCCATGGGGGCAAATACTTGATTGGGGTAGAATGCGAAATAAATAAGAAAAGGTAAGTGTAAACAATTCTTTTGTGAAACCTGGGTGTAAAAAGGAAGAGTAGGGGCAGTGAGAAAGTACTGTTTAAGATTTATGGTCCTAGCTGGTTTGCCTCAGTGACAGAGCGTTGGCTTGCAGACTGAAGGGTCCCAAGTTCAATTCCAGTCAAGGGCAAATGCCTGGGCTGCGGGCTTGATCCCCACTGGGGGTGTGCAGGAGGCAGCCAATCAATGATTCTCTCTCATCATTGATGTTTCTATCTCTCTCTCCCTTCCTCTCTGAAATCAATAAAAATATATTTTAAAAAAGATTTATTAAGAGCTTTTATAGGATAAGCAAGTCTTAAATACATTTAAATGTTGATGGGATCAAGCAAGTAGTGAGAGTGGCATAGAAGAGACAAAGTGGGGGAGAAAGGGAATAAAAAGAGAGAGCTCTTGAGCCATGATGAAAGTGCAGTGGGAAACAGAATCCATAGCAAATATAAACAGAGGGGCCCTAACAGGAGAAAGACCTCTTTTATGGTCATAGTAGAGAAGGAAAGCATGAATATGGATGCATATAAATTTGTAGGTTTCCAGCTATTCCAATTCCTTCTATCTCAATTTCTCTGTCTTTCATAGATATTTTTAGAATATACTTTTATTTATTTCAGAGAGGAAGGAAGAAGAGAGAGAAACATCAGTGATGAGAGAGAATAACTGATTGGCTGCCTCCTGCACGCACCCCACTGGGGATCCAGTCCACAACCCAGGCATGTGCCCTTGACGGGAATCAAACCCAGGACCCTTCCCCAGACCGCCAGCGCTCTATCCACTGAGCCAAACCGGGTAGGCTATCATTGATTTGAAACAGGGATGAAAATTTTCTGTCAGCAAGTTACTACCCATTTAACTTGGACTTCCGCTAGCTAAAGAAGAGAGGGAAGAGCATCCTTCTACTTTGCTGTTGAAATTCAGGTTTCTAAGATACAGACTGAGCTGGGGGAGTCTTTCTGGTACTGTTCCAGCATGGAGGATTTCCTACCATTTTTAAAGAATCACATTTGCACCCTAGCCAGTTTGGCTGAGTGGATAGAGCATTGGCCTGTGGACTGAAGGGTCCCAGGTTTGATTCCGGCCAAAGGCACATGTCTGACTTGTGGCCAAAGGCACAGGTTGCAGGCTCGATCCCCAGTAGGCGAAGTGCAGGAGTCAGCCAATCAATGATTCTCTCTCATCATTGATGTTTCTATCTCTCCCTTCCTCTCTAAAATCAATAAAAATATTTTTTTAAAGTTTTTTTTAAAAAAAGAGAGAATCAAATTTGCAATTACCACAGGAAATGAATATACTCCTTGGTATTGATTGCTGGGTTAAATCTATATTGATAGAACAGGCTGATGAGTATATAGATAATGTGTAAAATATTCTACTAGAGTTGATAATAATTATGATATACAATATTTCTTTTTATGCAGTTCTTTATGGGGTCAGCAAACTACATCTCAGCACCTGTTTGTTTTTTAAAGTAAAATTTTATTTGGAACTTTATTGGGGAATAGCCTTTTTTGTTGTTGTTAATCCTTACCTGAGGATATGTTTTTTTCCATTGATTTTTATAGAGAGTGGAAAGCAGGGGGAGAGACAAAAGAGAGAGAAACATCAAGTGAGAGAGATACAGCAATTGGTTGCCTTCCCCATGCACCCCGGGGATGGAGCCTGCAACCAAGATATATACCCTTAACCAGAATCATAATCAAACCTGAGACCCTTGAGTCCCCGGGCCAACGCTCTAACCACTTAGAAAACTGACTAGGGCCAGGAATAGCCATCTTGTTGTACATCTGCGACTGCTTTTGCACAACAGTATCAGAGTTAAATGTTTGCAGCGGAGACTATGTGGCCTGCAAAACCTAAAATACTTACTATTTTGCCCTTTTCAGAAGGAGTTTGCTGTCTTCTTATCTAGAATAATAAAGCAGTTAAAAACTTTGAAAAAATTTTGAGAAAAATAGAAATTAAGACACTAAAAGTGTGAAGGGAATTAGAAAAGTAGAAGATATTTAGGATATATTGCTAAATGCAAATAACACTTTACACAGTGATATAGATTATACATTAATCTCATTTCTATTTTTAAAATTTATATTAAAAAGTTAATGGCCCTTGCTTCCAAATGGTGAGATTACACTTGATTTTTATTTTCTTGCTGGTTTTTATGTTTTCTGATTTTTTTTTTACAATGAACATGTGTTACTGCATTATTAATCAAACCAACTAGTAGTAGACTAGTATGAGAACATAAAAGCAAATTAGAATGGGAAGAATAGTGCATTTTGCAGGGTCAAGCTAAAGTGAGACACCCTGGATGATACATTAAAAAAATGCTTTTTGTTCATTTCTCAAAAAAGTTGAAGAACTTTTTTTGATGATGCCCCTAGGAACATTTTCAGGTCGTTTAATTCCTTATATTTAACTAGCATCTGATATGAGAACGAAATCCCCCCACCCCAAAATAAAGAGAGAAGATATAGTTTTTGAAGTTATAAATTACTTTTAGACTTTGTTCCTCATTTTCAAAGACATAGATTTATAAAGTTTAGTTTATGGAAATTTTCTTGACTTTTGTGACTCATATATAATGCTGTCTATTAGTGATTTGTTTTTTAATTCAGCTTATTAGCTATAAGTAAAACTTAAACTTGGATATATTATATAAGTTAAGGGAGCTTTCTTTTGTAAAAAGTCACAATTATGCCTTAAAAAAAAGTGAACAGCTTTTATTTGGGCAAAAATCAGTCATAAATTACAGAAAGTAATCTTTTCAATGAAGTACTGTTATTAACCAGATGAGACTTGAAGTTGTTTTACTGTGATATTCTAGTCCAACGTCTGCACTGTGGTGCTACCAGATGCTCACTATAAAGTTCAATGGATCTTGACAAGCATTAAGTTGATGTCAGCGGATGTACTATGCTAGGAGTCATTGAAACAGAAGAGAAACCCGTTGTTTTTTTATCAAATTTCATCTTATAAATCAATATATTTTTATTTCAATTATCATTATGAGTGGTACTTATTATTTTTATAGTGACCAAATGAGTTGTTGAGAACAATCTCAAGATTGAAGCTTAGGGTGCAAACTACTGACTTGCCTGATAAATTGTCATGCAAAACAAACAAAAAACAAAAACCCTTGTTTTATTTGCACTTTAAATATGAGTCAAAATAGGCTGATAATTATTAAGCATAAAATAAAAAATAAATTGTAAGAGGAATTGCAATATGATCCTTGTAAAAAAAGAAATCAATAAAAAATGAGCCTCAAAGCAAGAATATATGTGGATATGCATAGCATTTTCATATAAAATGTAAAATATGAGCCCATTTATCAAATATGTAAATAATTATATAAAATTCAATTATCTATAATAATAAAAGCATAATATGCTAATTAGACCAGACGTCCTTCCGGACACGGACAAAGCCGAGGCTGCGAGGGAAGCCCGGGCCCCAGATGCCAGAGGAAAGCCAGTGCCGGCAGCCAGGGGAAAGAAGGCCTACTCTTGCACGAATTTCGTGCACAGGCCTCTAGTATATTTATAATTAAACACACATCCACAGACATATGCTGTATATATAACATATATATGTATATGTATGTATATGATTATATCCATGCATTCCACTGATTAGTATGACAGTATGGAATGATTTTGAATGAAAATTTTCAGTAATAATTATATTTAAAAGAAATTTCCTGTTAATGAAGTCCATTATGTTATGAACTATCTTAAAAGCCAGTGGCAGAAGCCCTACTGCTTGTTATTTGACAATGTGCTGAAAAAATACACACACATATTTCTTATAAGCAAAGTTTATTAGCTATAGATGTGCAAACGTCCCAATAGATCTTATCCATATTGGACATTTATTATTCAAGTTGATTTTAATCATAATGCAGACTGGAATCTGTTTTTGTTGCTTGTACAAGCACCTTTTTTTTTCTTCTAATTAATGTGTTTTTCATTTATTCAGGAAGTCTCTAATGGCATTTGGGGGAAGGGAAACATTTTAGCTTCCTTCCTGGGTAATGCAGTTTTTATTTCTTGTTGAAATTGTAGTCCCAGCCCAAACCCAATGTTGGACAAAAGGAAGGAATAAGGAAAGGGGGATGGGAAGGAAGGAGGAATGAAGAAAAGGAGATAGAAAGAAAAGAAGTAAAAACAAAAAGGGAATGCAAGAAAGTTAGCTATACAAACATTTAGTTCATGTGTTTAAAAATAAATACGAAACTGTAAATGTTCTGCTAAAACAGCAAGATCCTGTCATTGTTTCATTTCTACTCCCTGCTGCGCTGATGACATCATTTCATTCATATATAAATAAATGAAGCAAGAGATATATATATATATATATATATATATATATATATATATATATATATATGATGTTGCTGTTGCTAAATTTCCAATTGAAACATAAAGGAGAGTTGTTCTTTTTACACATTTTTCTGAATTTTCATATGACTGTTAGAAAAATAGCTAACCATCTCATATGGCTTTCTAAGTTTACTTCAGTAATAATACTTATTAATGCTTTGAGTAAAAACAAAATAAATACCTTAGCCCAAACTGGGATTTGGGGAATGGCTAGTAGGGTTGTGAGTGGAAAGGTGGAAGAGGGAGTACATCAAAATCTTGTTGGGGAAAGAGTTTAGGGAGTTGAAAATACATAGTTGATATAACTCTTTTTATGTTTAAAAGCTACATAAAAGATAAAATTTAACAAAATCTTAGCTGATAGGGATATACAGAAAGTAGAGTGACAAAGTTCTGTAGGGAGATGGATTATAAAGGACTGACAAACACTACTTTCTAAATCATTCTTCGAGTTTTGAAAGGTAACTATTTCAGTCGGCTTTCCAAATTATTATAATGCTACAAGTATTAAGTGGCATTCCACTCTGTCAAAGATCAAGTTTCTAGTCCATTTTCACAACTTTGCTTTCAAGTTTTGTTCCACATGAAGTGAGAAAAAATATAAAACTATTTTAAAGTGTTTTTCCCCTTTTTCCTTCTTTTTTAAAACTTAAAAAAATATGTTTTTATTGATTTTAAAGAGGAAGGAAGAGAGGGAGAGAAAAAACATCAATGATGAGAGAGAATTATCTATCAGTTGCCTCCTGCATGCCCCTACTGGGGATGGAGTTTGAAACCTGGGCATGTGCCCTGATAGGGAATCTCATCTTGACCAGTCCTGGTTAATGGGTGGATGCTCAATCACTGAGCTACAACAACCCCACCCTTTTTCCTTCTTAAAGAAATCTTTTTTTCTGAAAGAATTTCATATTTTTAGAACTGATCTCTAGCCTTTGTGATTTATGTAAATCAACAAGTTGTCTTAGAGAAAATAAAACATTAAAAGGTAGTTTACAAAGTCTAGGGTCATGAGTAAAGGAATATATATTGCATGTGTATTTCATCAGTGATGTATTTGAGCTTACATTTGTAAGGAATGTAAACTCAATATTACTGTTTGTCAAATCACTGAGAGTTTAAGTGACATACCCAAGGCCACCTGAAAATATGGCCTAGGGTAGGCCACCGGGGAGAGTGAGAAACCCAGCCTCTGGTCTGGTTCTCAGCAGTACTGCCTTCTCATTATTATCATTTCCTGAACTCCTGCTGTGCTGTAGTCCTCCCCCTGGCAGCTCCTAACCTCCATCTGAAGCTGTGACCTATTTTTAATGTTGCCTTTTCAAGTGAAGAGATAGTATTACATGCTGTGTTTTATACATTGCCATGAAAAATGGATGAGGAAAAATTTATAAATTCTGAACGTACTTGCCATTTTCCTGCTCTTTATAATTATCAAAAGCCTATCACCATTTGAGTCATAAGTTAACTGAAGAATTAAACTATCCTAAACTGTATTGTGTTCTACCACCTCCTCCCACACATGCACACCTTAACATTATTTTCAGTAAATCTTGTTTTACTTTGTTTTTGCTGTGTAAATCTCTGGTTTCTTCATATAGTTTCTGATTATAATCAAATATATGGCTTGTTCTGCTTCTTAGATATGGATGTTTATTTCAAATATATACTATTTGTGAAACCACTGAGTCATATGAATGTGACTAGTGCTCAACATATTTTATAGACCCTTGTTTGCTTATGGGTCTCTCAATACAACAAACAACACAAATATTCACACATTCAAGCACTTACCCAGTTAATGTTATTAGCTTCATGCTACAAAACAAAATAAATCTGTGTCCAACTTTTTCCTAATCCCAAATAAGTATAACTGGAAAAAGATTCTGAGAATGATCACAAATATTTATATAGAAGGTGGATAGTGAAATGTGAGTTAACACTAATATATTTTAATATTCAATTAATTGTTTTCTTAAAATAGACTGCTCCAGGTTTTTAGAAATTCTCTGGAATGTATAACTAGCATATAAAGTAAAATTACTTTACAAATACTTAGTAGGTGTCAACATTTTCATTTATTTATTTATTTTACATTTTCAAAATTGATGTCAACATTTTAAAAGAATTGCCTTGTTGGTATTTTTAAAGTATATATGATATCAAAACAGCAATGGCATAAAAATAAGCATAAATTCTAAATTTTTCTAAATTTGATGAACTATATATTTTTAAATTCTAGAATACTTAATTTACTCAATACTGAAATATAATTATTAAATCCTTTCATTGAAACATTACCATCAAAAAATGTAAGCAAGATTTACATTAATAGCTTGATTGAAGGAAATTCAGTTACATTTATGTAAAAAATATTTTTTAATTAATAGTAGAGTATAAGCATAAAATTTCCCTTAGAGAGATATTTGTTGTTCAGGCTTTCCCACTGAGGAAGACTGCTTTTAGACTTCCAGAATTTTATAAGTTAATGCTGTGTAAAACCAGCATTTGCATTTCTAAAAGTTTGAAAATTATGAGTATAATAAAACTCCAGAACTGGGATGCCTACGATGCTTCACTTGAAATACCATTAATTACAAAACTTGTGCTTACACATGTGTTAAATATCTTCTGAATATAGACCATCAGATTTATTGTTTTGAAGCAGATACATATATTTAAGAAAATTAAGGTCTGTTTTTCTAATTCCTGAAATCAAATGTATTTTATAATGTAATGAGGTAATATAGAGGGGGGAAAAATCTTAGAGGCTAGTTAATTAGCTGTTTTAATAGTAAAAAGAAAAGTCCTAGTTAATTATAATAACATGAGTTTTATTTTTTCTATGCTTACTGTACTTCTCTTATAATAAAATATTATGCCTGTGTTTTGGAAGCTCAGAATTAGCTTGATAATTTCTCATCCATGATTCTGTAGAATATGAACAAGAAGCCAAATCCTAAAATTATATTCATGTGGTTACATCAGTAGACATTTGTTGATCATTTTAAATTTATGTCGAGAATCAAATCATCTCATTCCACTCAGTTAAAGTCAGCTAAGGATTATTTTAAAGTTTTAGACTATTTGTGCAAATTCAAAATAAAGGTTAAATAATGGATCAGTGTGATTTTTTTCAACTATTTTTAAAACCTTTAAACTATTGCTTTTCATTTCCTCATTAATAAAAATTATTTTGGTAAAAAATTTTGGGTAATTTAATATGGTGTTTTTATAACACAATCAATTGAACACCTAGCTATTAAGTCTAAGGTACTGGTTTCTTTAGATAAGACTTTATTGTGGTCTTCAAAGAAATTGCCATTTTAATAGAGACTCAAGAACCAAGCTCATGAAAAGTTAGACAAAAATACTTAGTATTGGATAATATCAAAGATAAGAATCCTATATAATAAAGAGCTAATATGCTAATTAGACCAAACAGCAGAGTGACCATCTGGACGACCTTCTGGATGAAGCTGGGGCTGCGAGGGCCGAGCCCTTTGCACGAATTTCGTGCATCAGGTCTCTAGTAGTATCATAAGCATAGTTATGCTTTCCAAATGTCAGAAAGTGGTTTTGGAGTATAAAATATAGGTAAGTACTAATTAATGTTTAAGGGCTAAAATTCATTTACCCTGAAGTTTAACCAGTCCATTAGTAAGCAGGAGTAATTATATTAGAGGTATTCTTTTATTTCTTTGAGTCATACAGTCTGGACATGTGTCTTTAAAATGAGGGATGGAAGGGAAAGTAGGGGAAGTATAACATAAAAAGGGACAGGGGGTGTCCTCTGGAGAAAATACTGCTCTCTAGGGGGGGGAAAGGCATTAAAGGAGAGGATGGATATACCAAAACCCATTGACCTTAAGATTATGACTTCTGCCGAAACGGTTTGGCTCAGTGGATAGAGCGTTGGCCTGCGGACTGAAGGGTCGCAGGTTCGATTCCGGTCAAGGGCATGTACCTGGGTTGCGGGCACATCCCCAGTGGGAGATGTGCAGGAGGCAGCTGATCGATGTTTCTCTCCCATCCATGTTTCTAACTCTCTATCTCTCTCCCTTCCTCTCTGAAAAAATCAATAAAAATATATTAAAAAAAAAAAGATTATGACTTCTTATGGTACTTTAACAAAATCTTAATGCCATATTAACAGAGTCTGCGTGTTCAGTAAAATCACTGTCATAATAATAACTCTTTAATCAAAATAATTTTATAAGAATTGTTCATATATTCTTTCAATAGATACTTTCAAATCCCATTGTATAAGGAATATATTGGAGTATGCACTGTTCTTCTTTCCAAGAGGCTCATAGTTTTAACTTGGTGGGGCAGATGCCTATGTAAAACTAACAGGATGTTGGAAACATGTAAGAAGGTAGTAGAAATAAGGCCTGGAAACCCAATTCAAATTCAGAGTATGAAGGGACTTATTATAAGACTAGAGGCCTGATGCACGAATTGGTGCACGAGTGGAGTCCCTCAGCCTGGCTGGCGATAGTGGCCGATGGGGGGCATGAAGCGGTGAGCCAGGAGGAGGGACCATGGGAGGTTGACCAGCTATACCCTCCCCCCACATCAGGCCTGATCTGGGGGCCAGCCTGCTCGGGGGAGGGACCACAGGAGGTTGGCCGGCTTGGGGGGAGGTTCTGTGGGAGGTTGGCCAGCCATGGGAGGTTGGCTGTGGGAGCACACTGACCACCAGGGGGCAGCTCCTGCATTAAGCATCTGTCCCCTGGTGGTCAGTGCACATCATAGCGACTGGTCGACCAGTCATTTGGTCGTTTGATCGCAGGCTTTTATAACAGAGTCTTTTATAATTTCATTATATATATAATGAAATGTAGAATTAAGTTAGGTAAATGGGACTCAAAGAAGATATTCCTTTGAGAAGGAATAGTTTGGGCCCCCTGTTTTTACTCATTTCTGTTTAATTCATACAAATGCCAGGAAGTACTATTTGGGCAGAATACATATTAGATCTAGTTAAAAGATTTTTTTAAGAACTCTAAGCCTGATGGAGTGTTTTCAAAACATATGTTTCTTGATAGATTCCATTTATTTTTTTGGTCAAGATTTACCCTGTACTCTAAAAGCCCAAAGTATAAGTGATGCTTAGTCTAGCTCAAAATTTCTACCAATCATTATTCCAATATTTTCTAAGAGCATTCTTTATGACTGATTTGTGTGTGTGTGTGACTGATTTTTGGGAAAAAAAAAAAAGTATGTATATATTTAGACTCTATAGACGGTACTATGGCATTTTAAATTTAATATTTATAAGATGGCATTGAGTTAGCAGGCAAAAGGAAGTCATTTTGAAAAGTCATTTTTTACTAAATATAGTTGATCAGCCCTGGCTTGTGTGGCTTAGTTGGTTGTGCATTGTCCTATGCATCTAAAGGTTACTAGTTTGATTCCCAGTCAGGGCACATGCCGAGGTTGAGGGCTCAGTCCCCTGTAGGGGGCATGCAGGAGGCAGCCGATTGATGTTTCACTCTGGCATTATGTTTTTCTCTCTCTCCCTCTCCATTCCTCTCTCTCTAAAAATTAATAAAAATATTAAAAATGAAAAAACACACACAAATGAACAAAACAAAATAGATATCGACTCATATAGAATAAATTGATGGTTGCCACAGGGGAGAGGATTTAAGTGATAGGCCAAAAATAGTGAAAAGGATTAAGAGGTACAAACATCTAGTTACAAAATAATTCCTGTGTATATAGTGTACAGCATAGGGAATTTAGTCAACAATATTATAATAACTTCATATGGTGGTAGATGGTTATTAGACTTATCATGGTGATGACCTCTTAAGGCATATAAATGTCAAATCACTATGTTGTACACCTGAAACTAATATAATATTGTATGTCAGCTGTCATTAAAAATAAAAAATAAATAACTTGAAATTTTTTCATTTGAGTTTAATGCCATTTTATATGAAAAACCTGTCATATTTTTAAAATTTTAATTCAAAATGCTTTTTTCCTTCCCATTACCCACTATGCATAAAACCCTATACCAAATGAATTTTACATGCTTCCAAAAAGTAAATTTACTATTTAAGGATAAAGATTTTTTTATCTTGAGAATATCCAAGATATGTGGTACAGTGTCTGAAGGCAGATAGTTCCAAAAGAGGAACTGTCAGATGTTTTGAGGAGTGACAGCATGCTCTAGAGCCCAGTACCCCTTTGCAATATAAGACTTGGTACGTTTGTTTAAAAAACAGTCACACTGTCTCTTTATGTTGAAACTGTATTTAACCATCTTTCTCTGATGACTATCTTTCTGATGACTATCTTACAGGTATCAGTGAACATCAGTGATTACTATAGAGCACTGTAGTTGAAGGTTGATGAAGTTTGGCCGAAAGTGTCTCAATCACTGTCCAATGAAATTGATTTTTTAAATTTTAAAGTGAATCTCTAAGTATTACTATCTTTACATTTTGTTTTTCTGTTCAAACAGAAAGTAACAGTTGTTAGATGAAGTTCTCATTTTTTTAGCCTAGTTACTTGTATTATTATGTATTATCCTTAGGATCTTTGTTAAGGTGTGTTTAGATGATCTCGCCACCACAACAGTACACTAATATAAAAGCACACTTGGCAGCTATCCCTTCATCTGTGTGTTCATATGTGCTAACATGTGGTAATGGTTTATTTTACCTTGTGGCATCAATTAAAAAGTTTCAAAGCCAGTGGCAGAATTGAACAGAATTTTACTATATATTTATAAAAATAATTTAGAAAACTGGTTCAGTGCCTTAGCCCTGTTTCCAGTTTGGAGCCAAATGTAAACAAATATTTTTATTTGTGATCTTATTATTTTTATTTTGTGCCTCCTATAATCCATTTGTTATGCCACTTTTAAGAAAGCAGTAATTAACATCTTTTAAAACTAAACAGTAGTATTTCTGCTCAAGTTAATTTCAAGTACTCTTTTTATCCATAATAACAACTCCTTGGGAAATATGAGATATTTTAAATAAAATTAAAGTTGTAGCTTTAAAAATTAATTTTAGTATGGGAATAATCCTAAAATATTGTGATATTGTGAAATAATTTGAAATTTCCTTTATAAACCTGTTAGAATACCTACTTAAGCATATTTAACCATTTGTTCTAGATAAAATTTAAGAGCTTTTGGAAATTTGTTATATTAGATACATATTGTTTCAGATTCATGCTAATAATGCTGCTTAAGGAAAAAACTCACAATTATAGACTTTAAATTTCTTCCTACAAAAGCTGTAAATTTCAAAAGAAAAAAGATATTTTAGAGGAAATATGTCTTTTGCATAAATATTTAACTGTCTCATAAGGGATATAACTTTTTAAAAGATGAGTGCCTAATGATTAACTTCATCCTGGAAAAAAACAAAACAAAAATTGCAATGATTCATGCTATTGATACAGGCTGTACCTCCATGGCTTTAATCTGTTCTGTGACAAAGATTTAAAAAAAGACCTTCCTAAAATAGAGGCTCTGTGGTTGTGCAGTCAGGACACGTGTGCCTTGGATTCTAAGACAAGGCCGTTTTAGGATGACAGAGTAAGCAGTTGAGAGAGGTCCTACAGTAGACAGTTGAGAAGTGAAGACAGGTTAGTAGATCAGGTTGGAGATGGTGGAGACTGGTAGCAGGCAACCCGCAGAGGGTGTGTGCAAATGGTCATCACTAGGATGTTACAGAATGAGTAGTGGAAATGCTCGGCAGGTGGCCAACACTGTGCCCCAAGGGCAGCATGGTAAGAAATAATAAGTGGAGATCTAGGCAGGGGAACTACTGGCAACGAGGGAACCCAACATCAAGTACTGAGGATTCAGCCATGGAAATGGAAGTCCCTTAGAACAGATCCCCTCAGAAGTAATATGAGGAAAGAACTCAGTAGAATGTTGGCTTTGGTCTCTGAGACATCGAGGTGCTAGTTAGGTGGGAACTGGGGCTGGAAGCCCAGCAAATGGAAGAAAGAAATGAACCCTCTTTGGCACAAGGATTGAGGCTGCATTCAGTAATTTTGAATCAGTGTACAGGGTCAAAACAGGGACCGTTAGCAGAGTTTACATGGTGGTAATCTTCAAACTATGGTTTCAGTTGTTTTTATATTTTCCCTACCCTAGAAATGAGCGTGGCTAGAGTCTAGATGGTTTTGGTAGAACCTTCTGTTAATAGTTAAGGAGCGATTCCTTTATGAATAAGAGAAAAGCAGAGTTAGAGGTCTGGCAGGCAATTGTTACTGAAGAGATGCTGCATGTGCCCTTCTTCTCACTGTGCTCCCCCACTCTTCACTACTGAAGGGGGGGAACTGATTCACATAGGACACAATTAAAAGCCACTAGAACTGTGAGACCAGGTAAACCATAGGACCAAGCTGTGTTAAACCTAGGAGGTATTTTTATTTTTAATCTGATGGACACTTGATGTGATAAAAATGGGAGTACTAGCAAATGCATACTGTGCAACAGGTCAAGTACAGTTACCGCTAAGGAGCCATAGAATTCCCTAGTTTCTAGATGCCCTTAAAAATGAAATAGTCATTTTGGGGGAGGGGTGTATTTGTTTTATACTGCTGACATAAATTGCCACAAGGTTAGCAGCTTAAAGCACTGTAAATATATTATCTCTCGGTTCTGTAGGTCAGAGTCTGATATAAATGGGCTCGTTTCTCCACTCTAGATCTTGCAAGGCTGAAATCAAGGGGTGTAAGCCAGCTGGGTTCTTATCAGGAGGCTCTGGGAAGAATCCACTTTCAAGTTCATGTAGTTTGTTGGTAGCATTCAGTTCCTTGGGGTTTTAGGAGTCAGCCTGGGGCTGCTCTCGGCTTATAGAGGCTGCCACATTCACAGGCCCTGGGGTATGCATGGATATCTTTGGGTGGCTGTTCTGCCTACCACAGAGGGGAATTTTTTTTTTTCTCAAAAGGTGACTCATCCAATTTCTCCTGTAAAGTTCCAGTCAGAGTAAAATACTTAGACTCTCAAATAGAAGCACAGGGATTTTTTACATTGAATCAATAGTGTAGAAAAAAGACGAAGTCTTCCATCTTTGAGTTAAAAAGAAAAAACAGGGACAATAACAGTAATAGTTACAAACTTGAGAAAAAGAGTACAACGTTAATATGCCTAACACTTTTTCCTTGTGTTTCTCTTTAAACTATGGTATTTTGAAATATTGTTAAAGGTCACTTTATTAAGTGTTTGACCAAAATGTTAGATTGTGGGTGGGAGGAGGGATGTTTAATGGAAAAGCTCTCACAGATTGGCCTATGGTGTGGTCATGTGGCCATAACACAGGCTTATTGCTCTAATAACAATTTACACAATATCAGAAGTTCATATGAAGACAATAAATGCTTCTTGAAGGCTGAATTTATAAATACAATATATGAATGATGATAATGGTATCATAAATATCCCCATTTCATTTCATTTTTAAACAGAAACTTTTATATGCTATTAATATGAGTTTTCTTAATAGTTTATAATCATCACTTTGGGGATTATTTACACCAAGTTCAAAATTTTGTGTGATCAAATGGCTAGGCACATAATATTTGGGATACATGTACAGATATGAAGATATCATTTAGAATGTAATGGTCTCCAAACAAGTCCCTTATGTCAGCCCTTTTTCTTATAATCTATTATTTCTGATTAAAGCCGAGTATAGAATTCAAGGAACCAGGAAATATGGCTGCTGTCCTGAAAACTAACAACTGAATCAAAGGCTGCCTCCTAAAGTATTCTTAGGAATGAAATCATCACTGCGTTTATCAGGGTCTTTTTGCATTTCTCTTGTACTTAAAACATTTTTTAGCATCAGTAGCTGCTTCCCTTTTGTTTTCTGTAATTTCCCATGCTTCTTGGCTTTCATATGAAAAAGTTGGCATTTTGTAGAAATTACCAGCGAATCACAGCACTCTTTTTTTCTTCTGCATGGCAAACATCATCTGTAATATTCAGATCACCAATTCTTAACCACTTTATATGTTTCAGAGGCATGGAACAGATGGACATATCTCTGGTGGGGAGGGGGGTGAACAGTGAAGAGATAAACCAAAGAACCGATATGCTTATATGCATAGTGCATGGACACAGACAATAGTGTGGTGAAGGCCTGGGGGAGGGGAGGGGCTGGGCAGAGTGGAACAAAGGTGGGGAAAAATGGGGGACATGTGTAATACCCTCAACAATAAAAATATGTATATTTAGTTTTGTAAAAGCAAAAATAAAGGGCAAGGATGTTAACTGCTATATTGCACAGATTAAAAGAGTCCTTGACAATATATTTTAATTGAATTTATTAAATAATTTTGAAGTCATGAAATTAAAATTTAAAGTCATTTTAATGACTTACATTGCTTAATTCTTCATCTGACAATTATGTCTCACTTTTAAATAGTACCTGGAAAAAACATAAGAAACATGTACTATAAAGAACTCGAAAGAAAAAATTAGCATATTAAGTACCTTTAAACTATGTAGTCCCCCAGAAAAGTAAAGGAGCCAATGATGACCCAGCATCTTTACTTCTTGAATTTTAGTTTAGTTGCAAACAAACATTTTTATTTCCTTTGGGTAGGCAAAATCTTCTTTTATATACTTTCTAGGCAACTAGAATTAAGGGAGAAATCTCATTTTTGAACTACACTAGGAAGTTGCAGTAATTCACTGAATTCTGTTTTGGTTTTATAAACCTGATCAACATTATAGTATGCATTTCTGTACAAGTATTAGAGGCCTGGTGCACGGATTTGTACACCAGTGGGTCCCTCGGCCTGGCCTGTGCCCTCTGACAATCCAGGACCCCTCAGGAAATGTCAGACTGCCAGTTTCAGCCCAATCCCTGCAGGCCAGGCTGAGAGACCCCACCGGTGCATGAATCTGTGCACTGGGCCTCTAGTATGCATATAAGATTTTTGGTTAATCTCTTCCCGCCCTCCCTTCTCCCTGCTTCCCTCTGAGATTTATCAGTCTGTTCCATGTTTCCATGCCTGTGTGTTGAGCATCTGCCCCCTGGTGGTCAGTGCGCGTCATAGCTACTGGTCAAACGGTTGGATGGTTGGATGGTTGCTTAGGCTTTTATATATATATAGATAGGTGAGTGAGGTTTACAAATCTGTCTTTTGTATTGCAAAAACAGGTTTTTGTTCTGCAATTAATTAGAACAATAATGACATCCAATGTCTAGCTTTTAGTACTAAGAGCAGCTTCCCCTGACTGCCAAAGGATGCAAATCAAATCTTTCTTCCCAGATCTGCCTTAGTCATATACATTTAGACTAAAAGAGAATATATGTTAGGTGGTAAAATTTCCTATACTCTAACATTCTATATTTAGTCTTTAAGCAAGTTTAGTTAAAATGAAAAAAAGAAATTTGCCTTTCACTTTTTAAAAAACGTGAGGGTTGACATATAAGGTGATATAGAACAATATCTGGCAAATGGTAGGTATTCAATTAATGTACCCTACATTAAATTGCATGCTTTTGCTTAAAGTAGAATAATATATTAATGTTTAAGAAATATTATTTCTTTTATAGTTATATGCTTTATCAGATGTTTAGAATTTTAGCATTGGTAGATAAGCAGCATTTTAGATAGCCACATTGACACCTAGATTTTCTCAGGAAATATTAAAATCATTGGCCTTCATTATTAATAACTGCCAGTGCTATAGAATAAACATTATTATTTTTATCAGTTTATATACTGGGAGATATATGTTACAAATATATTGAGATATTACATCTTCTATTGGGATATTAGTACATGAATGAATAGGTGAGGGTAGTGCCGCAGATCCACTAGATCCAGTGTTTGTTTTGAGTTCCTTTCATAGAGAACAGTTGGATGTGTAAAAATCTGTCTTTAGCATATTTTTGGTTCCTTCTTGACTGTTCTCAGTATTTGTAATGTGCCCACCCAGGTTGAGAGATGAAATCCATGATTGTAGAGCACTTGTATATATTACTGCTCTGTGTAAGAATTAAATCTAAAACCTTGATTTGATTACAAAGTCTAAACCCAAAGGTTTTTGTACTTTTTTGTCATGAAGCCCTAGGATTTGATGAAATAATTTGCAAGTGAAATAGACTTTGAATTTTTCAACCTGTTTTTTAAATAATTTGTTTATATGAGACTCTTCACTCCAAATCTAATTCCTTTCTCTTAAGTCTCCTAATTATTTTTTTACACTCACTATGTTATTTTTGCTATCAATTATGTTTTAGCTACCAATTGTAGTCTATCAGAAAGATAATAAATAATGTGTTGCCACCTATAGGCAGAAACTTAATTTATTTATGACATACAGAAAAGCGTAATCTAAAAAGATAGTTCTGTTTTCCAACTCCTACAACTACCATTTTCAAACTTATTGCTTACATATTTACCTATTGTTACGATGTTGCCATTTCAGATGCCTGTGCCTTAAAGCATTTGTTTAAACTTTTATCATTTTGTTATATTATTTGTTTTTTATATGTCATTCAAATATAACATCTTATTAAAGTTCTGTGACTTCAGAAAATTTAAAGAGACCTGTTTAAACCAAATAACTTAATCATATACTAAACTAACTGTTGTATCTTAGTTTACCTCTGTAGAGGGGGAAATTACCAATATTTGTTCCCAGGATGAAAAGCTTCCCCTCCTACAGTCTATTATCATTAGTCTTTGGTTTTGTGCCTTCTCTGTAATGATATAGGTTTGTTTCTCCTTTATTCTTTGCAGAGTGCTGCAGCAGCTCCCAGTCCAGTGCTAGGAAACATTCCCCCAGGAGATGGCATGCCAGTAGGTCCTGTACCACCAGGGTTCTTTCAGGTACTCAGAGAAACTCTGACTAGGAATGTTAAGGCATAGGAACTCCTGTTTGATTTTATTTAAAGATATGAAGGAGAGTGAGACTATTTTTATTCTTAAGATAAACATAATGCTGTGCAGCCAACTCTTGATTATTCAAAGACATTTAGCCCTTCCTTCCTATATTATTGTCAAAACTTTATTCATTTATTTATTTTGCTATTTCATTGTTCAAGAAGAAAAAAAGGAGTCGAAATGCAAATTAGCCCATTAAGTGAACCATGGTAAAGGTTTGATAGGAGAAGAGGCTAAAGATGAAGTTCTGAAATGGATTTTAAATATCTAAGTTATCAATGTCTCCAGAGACTAAAGGTAATCAAGATTTGGCTGTACTTTAAAAAAAATATGGCTAATCATAACTATTTACTTATCAAGATTATAGGTTATCTATCAAAATATTTGAAAATCATTTTTGTGGCTTTTAAGCTGGAATTTTTATTAATATCATTACATCACATGTTAGTATTGTAAAATTTTAATAACTCTTATTTTAGCAATGATAATAGTGATTTAAGAATTACAATACATCCCTTTTTAATTTTATGGCATCCACATCTTAAATTTGACAGTTTTCTAACCCAAACCAACAAAGATTTTGAAACTCATTTATTTTACTACCGGGTTAATTTTATACCACCCTTTGAGAAAATTAGGAAGAATTTAGGAGTTAAAAACTAGAGTTGAAGGCATTATAGGAATTAATGTAATAATAACAATATCTAACACAATAACTGCTTACTATATGCCATGCTTTGTTCTAAATATTTTACATATATAAACTCTTAATCCTTACAATAACCCTAGATGTGAAGATATATTATTATCATTGCCATTGCACAGATGGATAAGCCAAGGCTTGGTAGATATAGTAGTTTGCTCAAGGTCAGAATGTAATGGGGCTGGGATTCAAATCAAGGCTTTCTGGACTTTTGTCATTAAATTTTCCTTTTAAAGTTTTAGTAGAGCATTACTCATAAAACATTTCTAGCTCATTTTTTTTCCCTCGTGCTCTTATTTCTCTTGCCAAGGATACATAAGGGGGTAGGTTGGGAAGGAAGCCAAATTCTTCCTAGGGTTAAACAAAGTATATAAAACTATACATTTTCACTTTTACTTTTTGTAGAATAACTTATTCTCCCCTTACCTGTCTTCTGCCTTAATCTTGATAAGAGTAGTTGAAACAGTACATGTGCTTTAATTATTTTAATGTGATAAATAGTTAAATCCTATTAGAAGCCAGGCACTGTGGCAGGCATCTAAAAATGAGTATACATAATATGTATCTTCCTGAAGTTCATTGTCTGGCCAGGGAGGCATTAAAGAGAAATAACTGTAATATAGCAAGATAAGTGCTGTAACAGAGGAAAATTTAACGTTCCGTGATGACCTAGAAGAGAGCTATTAAGTCTGCCTGAATTGGAGCTAAGAAGGGTTTGGAAAAAGTTATTCAGGAAACAAGCAGAGGAGTGATATTCCAGAAAGTGGGAACAGTATAAGCAAAAGTGTGTGGAGGCATCAGAATGACCCTGTGCGGAGGTGTTCAGAGTAATATACTCGGAAAGTAGAGGGAGCATAGGCAGGAGTTCCTGGACATGAAGTTGGGAAGATATCTTCCAGCACATTGAGAGGGGCCTTATCTACCACATTAAAACGGGAGTCTTTATTCAGTAGGCCTGGAAGAGCTGCCAGACATCTTTTAGAACAGCGGTTCTCAGCCTGTGGGTCACGACCCCTTTGGCAGTCGAACGACCCTTTCACAGGGGTCGCCTAAGACCATCCTGCATATCAGATATTTACATTATGATTCATAACAGTAGCAACATTACAGTTATGAAGTAGCAATGAAAATAATCTTATGGTTGGGTCACAACATGAGGAACTGTATTTAAAGGGCCAGGGGGTTGAGAACCACTGTTGTAGAAGGACCTGAATTCAAACTATAGACTGCAATCAGGCTTTGTTAGGCACCTATGATACAATTACATACAAAGCCCTTACCCTCAAAAAACCAATGGTATGGTTAGAGAGAGAGAGAGAGAGAGAGAGAGAGAGAGAGAGAGCGCAATTAGAGTATAGAAACAACATGTCCATATAAAATGAATAGAGTGTTCTCTTAGAGCAAATCAGAAGGCCGCCAAACCCAATCTTGGGAGCAATCTTGGGAGGGGCATTTCAGGGAAATAGTAAATGAAATCCAATTGGCATCTAAAGATGAGTTTGGCAAAGGAGGCAGGGACAGAGAGAAAGAATATTCCAGGAAGAGGAAAAAGAATTTCAAAGACCCAGAGTGGAAAGCCGAGAGACCAAATGTAAAACCAGAGCTTAATTAGCTAAAGGGGCAGTGGCTAGTGATGAGTCTCCATAGGAACCTTGAGGAGCCTTCTAGAGATCAGTTTTGCATTTGTATCTTGATCTTAAGGGCAGCAGTAAGCTATTGAAGGATTTTAAGCAGGAGAGAAGCTTGTCCATATTTGCAATTTTTGAAAAATCACACCGGTTGCAGTGTGTAGTCAGGATTGCAGTGGGACAAGCCTGAGGGTAGGGAGACTATTTAGGAGTCTGGTACAGTAATCCAGGGGAAATTTAATGATGGCCTGGACTGATCGGGTCAGTGAGTATGGAGAGGATGAACAGATATGAGTGACAAATAAATGCGAGATTATGAGTGAAAGAACCCAAGAATAGTATCTGGTTTCTGGCTCTCACCTGGGCAGGTGGAGGTTTCATTTTCTGAGACTGGGACCACAAATGAGGACTAGGATTGAGGTGAACAGGTGAGGTTTCTGTGGGACCTCCAAGAGATATCTCTTAGACCAGTGAATATACAGGTTTGAAGCCTAAGATAATGATCTAGGCTAGAGATAAAAATTGCAGGATTATCATCATATTAAGGGCACTTGAATCCACAGTGCCTTTATCAACTTTCCCGGGCGGAAGTACAGAATGAGAGATTGAGAGGGGAAACAACAGAACTCCAAACATACTAACACTCAAAAGACGAACAAGGGCAACAGAACTGGATGCAGGATATCAGTTGGTTGGCTATTACAGTAGCCCAAAGGAGACAGTTTGTGGACATATTCAAGAGCAGTGGCATTTACTGTATTCTAGTGGCTGGACCTTTAGTTTTCTTAACTGAAACTTTTGAAAACTAGTTGGAAAGGAAGCAGCATTTCATAGTTATGTTTGCTAGGTCTCGGTTAACCAAATTAGGGGTAGAAAAGAGCTGGAGGAATCAAGAATGAATCTGAGGCTCAGCCGGCGTGGCTTGGTGGTTGAACGTAGACCTGTAAACCAGGAGGTCACAGTTTGATTCCCAGTCGGGGCACATGCCCGAGTTGCAGGCCTGATCTCCAGAAGGGGACGTGCAGTCTCTATCATCATTGGTGTTTGTATCTCTCTCTTCCTCTCCTTCTTCTCTGAAATCAATCAAAAAATTTTAAAAAATATAATGAATCTGAGATTCCAACTTTAGGCCTCTGGAAAATTTTAATTTTTTTATCTGACTTAAGAAAGATAGGACTTAGAAAAAGTGTTAGATATATTTGAGTTTGATACATGTCATCCCTCTATTCAGAGAGACCATTCCAGCTAATCCCAAATACTCTTTTTCCCATTCAACAGGTTGAAATATGTCCAGTCTCCCTAGGAATATCTCTCTAGGAATAATTCAAATTATCAAACTTTTAAAAAAGAGATAGGATGTATCTTTTGGTACATAGTCGGATCTTTTGGATCAGACTACTCAAGTATTTCCTAAATATCGGCATTGGTTTCCTACTGCGATTGGGCCATATTTCAGCATGATTCTGGCCATCCCCTTTGTTAGTGAAGAGTAGCTGCCTTCTCTGAGTAGAAATAGCAACAAACAATTATAATTTAAGTTCTAAGACCAGTTTCTAGTTCAGTTCCAAAAAAAATATTAAACTCCAGTAGTTACCTAGAGTATGAGAATAGTTTCAAATCCCCATCCTTAGTGAAGAAGTGTAAAGCCTATTTGGGGGCAGCTGGAATGGGACTAGAGCAGGAAAGAATTGAACCTATTAGAGTTTTAATGAATAAATGAAACTAACGAAAGAAGAATTTGGTGAGTGCTTTGGCAGCACATATACTAAAATTGGAACAATACGGAGAAGATTAGCATGGCCCCTGTGCAAGGATGACACACAAATTCGTGAAGTGTTCCATATTTAAAAAAAAAAAAAAAAAAAAAAAAGAATTTGTAACTCGCATATAAAACACTGGATTTAGGAGTTTGGAACTTGACTTACTATGTGATCATATCATAAGAAGTACATTAAAATATTTCTCCTAAATAGACAAACATACTCCTTTTATCCCTGTTGACATTGCAAAACAGGCCCCTTCTTTTCTATCTCTGACTTAAATATATTACCAAGTGGAATTATCACAAACTAAGTTTGTGATTATGTAACAGCTCCATTTGAATAATAGCAATTAAACTCTAAAATGAATAATTAGGATTAATACCTCATACATTTAACAAGTCCATCCTGGAAGGCAGTCCTGAGATTAGTGTCTTTCTATTTGTGAAAGACATTAACGTTGTTCATATTTACACTTGGATGTTTTTATTGAAATGGGAGAGCTTCTGTTGTTGAGTAGGAAACCAATGAAGTAAAATCAGTGGGAATAGTTTGGCTTGCAAAGGAGGTATCAATTTGGCAAAATAAAGCCACTGAAAGTCAGTCACATATATTTATTTACTTTGAGTCTTTCATCAAAGGAATAATTTATATACAAAACCCTAAAATTCTCAAAGTGACCTACCATGGGACTGGCGAAGGGTTTTAGAGCAACTTTCTTCAATTGGGAAGTCTTGCCACAGGGGTCAGAGGGAAGGAGACTTTCTTAAATTTCTACTAGGCTTCAAACCTAAATGTTCGTTGGCCTGTATGTTCATTTGTCAATGTTAGTGGAAGAAAATACAGTATTGTGGTGCGATGAATGTACGCAAAATGGACTCAGTGCACTCAGAACTGAGTTTGTAATCCGCCTCTCCTGTCCCTGTGCTAGAGTCTTATTCAGAAGTTTCGCTGTATGCTAGCAAACCCGAATTATGTATTAAAAGAGTCAATCTGCTATTTATTCATTCTCATAGCATTCTCACTAAAAGAGAGGCAAAGTTTGATTCCTATAATTTTATTGCGTAGGCAGCAGTGTTCCTTGAACCAATTAGATTTTCTTCTCAGTTATGTATAATAATCAAAATAGTTTAGTAAAATGCATAAAATAAAAAAGTTCTCATTCTTTTGTGCTTTAAAAAAATTAAGAGTATTAACTCTCTTACCTTATGAAGTACCATAATTTTATAGTTTTGAGTAACAAGAAAACTTCTCTTGTGAATTTACTATAACTTGTGCCACATTAAAAAATAAAAAAGAACATTTCTTGTTTCAACCAAAAAAATTGGAGGAAGGGGATGAAAATACTTTGTCCCCTCCTTTCTTCCTTTTATCATAAGAAAATTTTTAAGAAGAAAACTATATCTTTTTTAAAACTTTAAATATGTTTTTATTGATTTTAGAGAGAGGAAGGGAGAAAGGAACAACTAGAAACATGCATTGGTTGCCTCCTGCATGTCCCCTACTGGGATCTAGCCTGAAACTTGGGCGTATGCTCTGACCAGGAATCCAACCAGTAACCTCTTGGTTCATGGCTCAGTGCTCAACCATGGAGCCACATTTGCTGGGCCTGTATCTTGTTTTTATCATTCTACTGAACATATATCTATTATATAAAACCACAATATAATATTTTAATAAATACTGATGTAGATATCTTTGAGCATAGACCTAATTTGGGATATACTTGTAAATATCTAATTGTGATCTTTGTATAGCCTTTTGTTCATTGTTACCATATTATGTTTTATTTTGATTTTCATCTTGATACATTTACTGTATTATAGTTCCTGAATCTTTAGTTTTCTTAACTGAAACTGTTGCAAACTAATGGTCTGTTGGTGTTGGGTTGTAAATTTAAGGCTTTGACATGAATAAGATTATAAATACTTGTTAAAGATAATGTGTACCAAGTAATTTAGTTTCATACTAAGGTGGTCATCCATGTTTTAAAGTCTGAATTGATCGCAACTCTGATAAGGCAGGAAACATGTAGCGGCAGGTTTGTAAGGCATGTTTTCTTCACAGGCATGACGTGAGCAATGGTAAAGCTGCCTTGCCATCTAGTGGTGGTTTGCAGATGTCTCTGCTCTTCAGGGTATGTTTTTCAAAGGTTTTATTTTTAGCAAGACTGCACTATAGCAGGCTGACCTAACACTTTGACATAGTAATAACGCAATAAGAAGAACAAAAATTAGAAAGAAATGTCCCCTTTTCTACTCGGTGGTATTATTGATTAGAAAAAGCTCAGTATAAATCACTTACAATGAAGATAAAAACAAAGCTTAGCTTAGGGTAATAGTCAATATGTTAAAAGAAAAAAAGTTAAAATGAATCAAAAATGAGAAAAATGGTTATTTAATCTAACACTTGAAACTGAAAAAGAAAAACAAAAAGAAATGTTTTGGCAAGCTCTGGTTGAATGTTTCTGGAGGTCGATTTATTTAACCTATTTCTGGAAATAAGCCCTGCATTTTGATGATACCTTCATAACTAAGTATACCCATCTGCTCTGCTGTTCCTAATCAGACTCTGAGAATGCAGCTATTTTATTATCAGTTGGCACCTGGTTTACTGTATTATGTATACAATAGTTAAATAGTCTACATGCCTTCTCAGTTCCCTTCTGTTGTTATTAATCTTCATATTGTCTTCACTCCCAATGGTTTGTTTGTCTTTCCTCTTTCCTTCCTGACCATGGCTGTTTCAGAAATTAGTCTTGGGAAGTACTCTAACCTCGGGAACTGCTCCCTTTCCCTCTCCCAGAAGTTGTAGATACTGTCTTTGATCTTAGATAACAAACTAAAAGATTAGTTTGAATATCTTTTCTTAGTTTGAATAAGATACTGAAAATCTCAAGAAGAACTGATTTACTGAACTAACACTATCAATGTATATGTAGTTTAAAAATTACAACATAAAAATGGCATTTCTCAGAACTAAATGCACCAGGATTTAGAGAATGGAGGTGGGGAAAGCTTACTTACTTATCAAATTACCTATCAAAGTTCAAGAAATAGAAATTAAGTTTAATTTTCTTACAAAATGTAATTTTGAAACTTTAAAGAGCAGAGATTCTAAATATTAAAAATAGAGCAGGTCTTTCTCTAGTGTAAAGATAAAAGCGGCCTAACAGCTGGCTTTGATAATGCTTTCCTGCAGTTGTGGTAATAGTTTTTTCTGGCCTCAACTATTAAAATAAATTAAAACTGCTCAGCTTGAGCAACTAAGTGAGCTTTTTAACAAATTGCAGCTTCAAACAACTGAAGTCCTTGCAGCAGTGACTGGACGGAGAGAGCTGAGGAGGGAGAGCCGGGCTTAGAGTCTTCACTGAGGTTTCCCTATCAGGATGGAATGAAATAGTTTTCTCTCAGAAATCCTTCTTTTTTGTTTATGTGTTTCTCTTCTGTAGGGAGAAGTTAGTTTGGCCATCCTAGACTAATACTGGTTTTGCTTTCACTTTCATCCTATAGGTATAACGATATTTAATATTAAACAATAAAATACCATATTTTAAAATTTTACCTGTGGTGAGAGTTAATCTATTTTTCAAATAATTTGAAATTACAGTTTTTCTTTTGAAAAATATCTAACTGAAAATTTTCCCAGAGTGCTGAAATTTTAATAAGAGCCCCGTGGGGTGCAATATGTATACCAAATTGCAAACATGCAAAGGCTATTTATAACACAATTTAATTTTTTATTTAAGGTTGGTTACAGAAATAAAAATGGTCTATTGTTTGAGAAATTAAAGATAAGGAATAATACAAATTTCCTGTGTAGGTGGGATAGATTTGTCTTAAGTATACATTAGGATGCTTTCAACTTTTTAAAAAATGGCTTATCATTAGGTAGTACTCAGGGATAACTTATTTTATATTCTGTATCAGGGGTCCATAAAACGTGAAAGCCAGATAGTGAATATTTTAGACTTTAAAAGCACATCTCCTCAACTCTGTTGTTGTGAAAAAGCAGACATAGGCACTATGTAAACTGATAAGCATGGCTATTCCAGTAAAACATTATTTACAAAAACGAGTGGTGGGCCAGAGCTAGCCCGTGAGCCACGATTTGTCCACTCCTGTTCTATAGGAATATGGTCACCACGCCATAGCCTGTAAGAGACCCAGCAGGTGGGGTCCAGAGCACTTTCTCCAAGTGTATTCTGTGCCTGCGGATGTGAGAGTCCTGGAAGTCACCTACTCCTAGTGTGTCCATGTTCTTGGGAGTGGGGATGTAGGACTAGAAATCCTTTATGTCTGTTGTTTAGTTTTGTTTTTAACAGATGAATCTTTCAAACTGAAATTTGAGGACCATTGGCTAAGTTTGCTGATAGTATTCAGCAACAAATATTGCTGCACCCCCCACCCCCACCCACTAGAGTTTCTGCTGCAGTAAACAAGATAAATAGAAATCCCTGCCCATATAGAACTCAGAGTCTACTAAGGGAGACAGTCAATAAACAAAGTAAATATTTTAAAACATATGATATGTTGGATGATGGTCAGGGCTAGGGAGAAAAATGAAACCGAAAAGGAAAGTAGGAAGCCTTGCAGAAATTTGGGGTAGGGTGGCCAGAGAACTCGTCGAGAAGATGCCATTTAAGTAAAGACCCAAAGGAAATGAAGGAGCATGCAGTCAATATCTGGGAGGACTGTGCTAGGCTGAGAGACAGGAAAGCATAAAGCCCCTGAGTTAAAGCATGGCTGGTTTTTTGCAGGGACAAGAAGGTCTGGGTAGCTAAAGTGGAGTGATAGCTGGGGAGAAGAGTTAGATATGAAGTGTTAGATAACAGGAAGCCTTATCAGGTAGTCTTTATAGGTCATTGTAGGGATTTGGGGTTTGACTCCGATTAGAAGGTTTGAACAGGGTTATCATGGTTGCTATGTCCAGATTAATCTGTAGGAGGGAAGGATGGGAACAGGGAGACCAGTTTGGATGTCATTGCAAAATTCTGACAAGAAATTATTATTGCCTGGACTAAGAGGGTAGCAATGGTAAGAAATGATTGGATTCTAGATATATTATGAAGCTAGAGCTAACAGATTTTGGTGGTTGTTGGGACTTGTGTTAGGAGGGAAAAGGCTAAATCAAGGGTGCCTGTTCAGCTGGAAATACGGAGTTGACATTTCTCATGTAGGTAAAACTTCAAGAGGAGGTGTGAGGGGAAATAAGTTTAATTTTGAACTTAAGATTAAGATGGCTATTAGATATTCACAAGAGGTTGAATAGGGAACAAGATATCAATGTTTGGAGTTATATGTTTAAGGCTTGGGCTAGAGATGTAATTTGGAGAGTCGTTAGCATATGGGTGATAATTAAAGCTGTGAGCCTGGATAACATCACCAAGATAGTGAGTATAGATAGAGATAGGAGCTCCACAAGGATCCCGGGCACTCTGATGTTAGGAAGTCAGGGAGCTGAGGAGGAACCAGCAAAGAAGAATGAGAAGGAGCAGCCCATGAGATTGGAAGAAAACCAGGCAAAGCGCTGTCCTGGAAGCCAAAAAAAAAAAAAAAAAAGTTTCAAGGAGAAGAGAAATGATCCGCTGTGTAAATGCTGCTACAGTCCAAACTGGTTGAGGACTGACAGTTGACCACTGGCTTTAACAAGAAGGTCATTGATGGCCTTGCTAAGGCAGTTTCAGCGAAGTGAGGGGATGAAACCCTCATAAAGGTGGACTCGGATAAGCTGGAAAGAAACTAGAGCCAACAAGTATGTCCAACTCTTTCAAAGAGGTTTGCTCTAAAGGGAAAGAGAAATGAGGCAATAGCTGGAGGGAGATCAGAGAGGTCAGAGAAATGCTGCTGGGAGTGAAGTGTCAGCTGTTGTAAACTGCTCATCCCCTGGAAGGACAGCTTTGCTGGCACCTGTGGGAAGAGAGTGTGACACCTATTGCCAGGTGTCATCATCCATCTACCAGCAATCAGGTATAATCTGGAGTCCAAGTTATAATACCAGGGAATAGAGTAATCAGATGTCCTTTGTACATAGTAGGATACTTATCAAGAAGGAGTAAAAATAATTGATTACTTAGAATTCCCTCAAATGTGAATACCGTTTTCTGTCATTTTTATATCCTATAAATGATTTCTGACATTACAAACACTTTTGACATCTGTAAATATTTTTCTACTTGAATTTGTATTATAAGTTTTATTTTGTACATCTATTTAAGACACTCGTATTCAAAAATATATATTTTAAATTGGAGATGGAGAAATAACTTTAGTTTGTACAAGTTGAATTCGCTCATCTTGCTTATTTTTATACTTTTTAACGTTAGTCAAATTAGTAAACTCTACTTTCAAAAGACTTTTTGGCACATTAGTAATTTAGAAAGTCTTTCTGTTCTGTAGAAAGACTATTTTATATAGTTTAGACATGAGTAATTTCAAGTATAGACTTCAGGTTTACAGGTAAGTAACCAAGTGAATATGAGAGTACCACTTTATTTCTAAAGAAAGTAAAAATATACAGGGGTGAGCAAAAGCAGGTTTACAGTTGTGAGTACACGAAACAGAGTTTACTTTCTATTGTTTATTAATTATTGTATTATTTATTTGTATTAAAACTGTAAATCTACTTTTTCCCACTCCTGTATACAATCTGACACTTGTATCAGAACACCAACCCCATAGGACAGTTTCTTTAACAAATGTTATCATTGCATGTGAATTTGAAGGCACTCTTAATCAGTAGAAATTTTCCTAGCATATCACGATGTTCAAAGGATCAGGCAAAGTAGCATTTTTCTTTTGCAGTGGAACATATAGGTAAACGATCTGTCTCACACACTTGCATCTGGAACGAGTTTAGATGGAAGTCTGACTATAAAATGAGGAAAACAAAGAAGGGTACACTTTTGCATTCTTTAATGAAAAATTAAGAGTGGCTTATAAAAATTATCGTTTTAACTTCTTTTTTGGTTGAGTCAGTGGTAATTTATCCTAAATGATAAATCTCAAATATTCCTTTTCATACCCGTAGTGTTATTGTTTTTTAATACACTAAGGCTGATCTGTCCTTGTGACTTCAGTCAGCAGCGGGAGGCAGCACAGAGCTGACTTAGCATAGGATTCCAGCTGCTTGTCCCATGGACACCAGAGAAATGTGTCTGTGTGTGTTTGTGAGTATAAATTAATCTAAAACAAAATATTAAAGTTTTTGTAGAATATCATCAAACTTACATATTTTATTAGACCAGCAGCCAGCATAGTCCCCATTCTCAATCCACAAGTCCACTGTCACACACCTGTATCTAACATATAGTAATGAAGGCTTCAGAAATAGAATCTGTTTGAAAACGCCCATAATGTAAATTAGCAATTTTGATGCTTAGACTAAATCCATATCAAAAGTATAACTCAGTGCTGAATTGCCAAGATAACATCTAGGAAACTGGATCTGTTAATATTTTGCAGTCACTTTATGAGTTGCTTTAATTGTGTTGATGATGATAGAATATCTAAGATGTATGGGACATAAACTACATATTTATGCTTATCAGCAGAATATGCCAGCACAAGTATGTCATTTTGTGAGCTAAATTAGTTTAATACTAGTTGGAATTAAAATGTGTTAATCAAGAGTGTCTTATTCACTAGGGTGTCAGTAATGTCTGATGGAGATTGTCATGAAAAACAGAAAAGAAACTAGACCAATTAAAATACATAAATTGTAAAGTAACTTTGACAAAATTCATTTGCTGCATAATTTAGGCTTCATTACTTTTCTACAGAAAAAAATTCTCATGAAGAAACCTCACAAAGCATCTCATCGAATTATAAATATAAAAATATGTGAGTGTTCTTACTATGTATAAGATGTCTGAAATGAAATGTTAAGTCACAACATTCTGTAATGATTTTTCAAAATAATATTCTCAGTAGCACATGATTTTAAGAACAACACACTTAAGAAAAAAGATTGTCTCCTAAGGGAAATATAGAATAGCAAAATAGAGAATAGAAATCTGTATAGGAAAATCATGCACAGCAAAGAGAACTGTGCATTAACTAAAAAAATGGACACAGACTGAATAAAAAGTAATATTTAGTTTTTTTAAGTTTATGCTTTTGGATAAATATTACAGTGAATATATTTATATTAATTTTCCAGGACTATAGGTAAATAATCATAACCTGTCATATTTATCCTTTTCTAAAATTATTTTTGGGAGTTTTTTTCCTTGAAAGATATTAGAATAATTTTTGTCATAGAGTATGTCTTATTCCCTTCTGTCTGCTTAAACAGTACATCGAAATATCAGAAGAAAGATTAAATGTGTCTAAAGCCATGCCTGCCCAGGACCAATAAGCTAGATATTTGATCTTTATATAATCAATGGAATTACTGAACATAACCCATATTTTGTCAAGTTCTATATTACTTTGTATTTTGTGTTTCTGCCTAAATGCTGATTAATTTTTGGCAAATAACCATTTTCTAACAGATTTTTGGAGTCAAGATGGTTATGTGCTAAAGACAATTTGATATGAAGACAGCAAATGTCTAATGTTCTTACTCAAATATGAGCCTTTTTTTAATGGAAAGAAAATATATAAGCTGTGGGGGAAGGGAAAAATTTCCCTCTTTTCCCTGTTCTTCTGGCTGGTCTAATCAAATTGACATGAGACAGATGAACAGATGAAAAAATCAAATTTACTACATATGTAATATAGGGTTCCATAACAATATGAGACCTGAGGAAACCAGGCAGTTGAGTTTTATATGTCATATTGAGCTAAGGAGAAAGGGCGGGGGGCGGGGGGGGGGGGTAATGGTTTTAGGCTCTACAAGGGAGGAAGGCAATTCACAGTTCACATGGAGATGGAAAATAAATGTTTGGGCCATCTTTAACAATGGGACACGGAGGACTTTGATCATAGGGACCTTGCTAGATTCCTCCCTATCACATACTACTTCATATTAAACTTACCTCTGTGTCCCATTGTTACCTATTATGAGAGCTCCCTTCCTGGAGCAGGTCCTCTATCTAATTCTCTTTTAAGCAGTTAGGGGGAAGATCGAAGGTTCTTCCTGAGTCTCAATTTCTTAAAAATAGCCAGCTTAAAATGATCAATACTTCAAAGAGGTATATTTTGGAGTGACAAACTTTGTTCCCCTTCAGCTAAAACATGTTTCTGAGACCTAAGAATTATAGCTTTTTGATAGTTTAGTCTGCAAAGACTGTCTCATGTATAAACACAGCACTTTATGAGACAAACTGTGAGATAAGCTGCTATACGGAGTTCTTAGCAGTTTTCCTGGCTGGCCTATGCTTCAGAAAAAGATCACTAAGGTACCATACTTTCTTTGCCAAATCATCCCTAAATTAAGCTGACATTCTTTTTGCCAAAGAGTTATGACTAAATATTAGTACTCTATAAAACTGCCTAAGAATTATTATTTCAAATTCTGCACCCCAGAAATAGTAAGATAAACCTGAAAGCAGTAGAATAGAATAAAAGGCCTTATTACTCATCTGTATTGTAAGTTCTCTTCTATGTTGTTGATATGTATATTGTAATTATAATTCAGTATCTTCTCGGTCTCTCCAACACTTGTTCATTGCCTGCTTTTACTAGGTCCTCTGGGAGATAAAATGTACCCTACTTAAGCCAGCAGAACTTCTCCCTCTATACATATTTTATAAGCATTTTCCCTAGAAAACCGGGCATACTATGCCAATACTGTAGCTTACAGTTTATCATATCAATAGATACTAGCTGTTTTTAACAAAACAATAAACTGGTCAGGTGAGATTTTATACACGAGAACCAAGCTTTATTACATCTTTAGCTGGTTTTTACAGTCTTCCATCAATGTTGCTCATTCACTGGGTCCATGAGCCAGCTGTGGAACCAACCAAATATTTATTGAATGCTACTCTGTACATGCTCTCCCAGAATGTGCTAACTGCTTCCTTTCGAAACCTCATTAGAAGTTATCACATTATAATGAACAGTTTGATTATAATGATGATACTCTTCTAATAATACCACATCCATTTACCACCATTCCCCACCCAGCTCTGCTATTCCCTGTTGACATTTGACTTTCAAAACACAGACTACTAAAACTACATATATTATCAAAGCTCCACCAAAAATGTTCAAGAAAAGAGAGATAAAGCTTAGTGAATGTATTTATTTCAGTTGTCACATTTCTTTTCCTCCAGTAAATCCAGATCACATGCTAATTAGTGCTTTCTATGCAAATTAACTTGCTTACCTGAAATACCACTGCCTCTTCAGCTTTTCATGGTTGAGTGGTAGCCAGGGTAAAAAATTCTATATTAAGTGAATGGTTGCACAGTTGCTGGGAGGCCTAGGAAGAAGTGCGAAGTCAGACAATTTATTTGTGGTCAGTTGGTTGTAAGAATGAAGTATGTGTACCTGCCTTTATTCTATAAATGTATTGCTGCAGTAGAATGTTACAGCAGTAAGAAAACTAAAGTGCTAGTTAAGAAATTTGGTCTGTTATACATGAATAAGCTATTAAACTCTACCGAGCAAAACTTTCTACTCTACAAATATGTCAAAGGGCATATTCAAATAAAATTATAAAATTCCAATTTTATTATAATTATACAATAAAGAACTTGTAAAACTTCAAGGGATTTTATGAAGAAGTCATTTTTGAAGTGAGTGTTCATTTGCTAAGTTGTTTTGAAGTTCTCATTTTTTTAAACTTGGTAATTGTGTATTTCTTTTAGTCATTTAGAAAGATATTATTCATTATTCTTTTCAAAATTAGAAGCAAATTGCACATGAATAATTTTGTCCTCAAAAAAGTTCAAAATTACTTTGAATTACATAAATTGTGCATAATTATATACTTTAGAATATACCTCAGACTTCTAAATTTTCAGAAGCATAAACTAAATGCTACATTTGTTCCCTCTAAAGAAGTTAGTGTTATTCTTCTCTTCATCACTGATACGTTCTAAATTATGCTCATAAAATAAAACATAGTATATAGAAAGTGGTTAAATGATTGGTATTTTTTAAAAACTTTTATTTATTAATGATTAAAATTTTTCTGTATCAACTTGTTCTTAAACGCTAAGAGTTAAAGGGTTTCTAAAGTCATGTCGAATATTTAAAATATGATTTAAGGTGATTTATACATTGCTACATCAATTTTAAGGATCTAGGAAATACCAATTTTATGGATAAATTACATTTTGCCGCCTCACATTAAGGTGATGACTGCCTGATACGGTTTTGTGTTCTTTCCTCTGAAGTTGGTTTTCTACATATCAAGGCACATGTCTCCCCGCAGTGTACTTTATGACATGGTGTGAACAATGTGCAAAGGAAGTAGAGGGAAAGGAGCCTAGGAAGATTCTTTAAAGAGGCAGTGACATTTAAACTGGCCCTTGGAGGATTAATAGAAATTTACTTGGCAGAGAAAGGAGAGTACAGAGTATTCTCAAGAAATAGAGAATATTCTGCTGTGGATAAATCATATTTATAGGTTTTTTAAAAGCTATTAGTGTTAGAAAATGTTAACAACATTTGAGCAATCTAAGATATCTACTTTGATCTTGTAAGGAGTGAGGGCCTAAAATGATCCTTATCACCTGTAATTTGGGTACTGGTAAATTATTTATGAAACCATTCCCTTGGAGGGAGGTCTGGGATCTTCAGAGAAGGAAAGAATTGGACTGAGAAATCTACCTCCAACTAGTGCGGGGAAAGAGGAAGGACTGGCTGCTTCTGATCTTAGGGATTGAGATAAAACACTAAGTTGCCTGTGGAAGACCATGTAAGAGGGAGACTACTACATCCCACTAGCAGAAAGGGCAATGAAGAAGGGAAAATCTCTCTTTAGAAAATAGAATGTAAGAAAAGCAGAAGTGTAAAAGTCCATGAATAATTCTTGATATAATGGAAACTAATAATCTTTTAAAATTGAATGACATTTATGCTGAAGTAAATTATGATTATAAATGTTGTGTTGTTCTTTAAAAGACTATTTTGAGGAAATGAGATAGACACTTGATTTGTATTTCTGTTAGTCTTCTTCCCTTTCATTTTGTCATCAAATATTTATTGATTTTTCTGACTTTGTATATATTTTTATTCACGTTGAGTTATCCCATTCATTCTGGGCAGACAACTTAAAAACATAGAAACAAGAATTTATGCCTGTAAATGTAGTTTCCGTATGTCACAGTGCTAACTGTACTACTCTGTTTATCATATAAAGAATCTTACTCCATGAATTTTGTCAATTTGGAAAACTTTTTAATAGCTCTATAAACTAGGGATGATGTAATATGAGTTTTGAGGGAAGGCACCAGATTGAAATATTTTCTTCGAGTTTTCATCGATACTTGCCATGTGGTGAAGAGAACATTCTATTTGTTCCAGATTAGTGGACTGATGGTAGAAAACAATTTCCCCAGAAAATTCTTTCTCCTATTAATTACAAAACTGCGAACCTTGAAAAGTCCTAAGCAGAGGACGGTGATCTTTATCTACTTTATTCACTGATATGTCCAACCACTAGGACAGCGCCTTCATAGGTATTTAATAAATATTTGCTGAATGAACTAATCTCTAGCACACCTTTTAATCAATAAGTACAGCTTTTAAAATTCTCCCTATTGACATTTGCTCTGAACAAAGAGCATACTTGTTTGTTGGAGTATTTTTTTCTTCAAGTGGGTTTTCCATTTTCTCTGGAAATGGAAATAAGTTTTTCCAGCTCCTCAATAAAGGTGGTTTGTGCCTTAGGAGCATATGCTTTTAACTCCACCCCCCACCCCTCCCCATTCCCACACACTTCAAATACTTATAGATATTTACAATATACCAATATTTATATTTAAAGGTTGTGCTGGGAATAATCAACACAGAATCATGGGTTTTATTTTGTTAATTTTTCTAAGGGACTTTAGAGATCATCTAGTCCGATTCACTCATTTTAAGGTTGAAAAAACTAAAGCGCGGAAAGGTTATGGGCTCAGGCCCCTCTGTTAATTAGTAGGAATGCAAAAGCTAGAATCCAGAGCTTTGACTTCTACTCAAATGTGTTTTGCACACACAGGAATAACTTTTTCAAGGGGAAGGCTTTTCCAGTTAAAATATTGATTCACCTCATGACACCTTTATGCAAGTATTTGATGCCCAAACTATTAAAACAAATTTTTTTGCACCAAATATAAAGAGTAAGCACATTTCATAGCCAAGGATTTTTTTTGAAGAACCTACTCTTCTGAGGTTATTAAAGTAGGGAGTATTCACGTCTGTCCGTAGATGGACTATATTGTTATAGGTAATCTCTTAGATTCATATTTTACCATAAATAATTTAAATTTGTTTTACTACCTTAAATTATATTTGAAAGTAAATTAACTTCTGAATAGTGAAGTACAAATATTTGTATAAATATTCTCAGTTGCTAGTATACAAACTCTTTTGAGTTCTGCTGCTGTGTCATTACCTCAAGAAGTAAGCAGTTGAGGACATAAATGGTTAACAGATAACTTAATGTAAGGATCAGTTTGAATATTAAGAGCTTATGTCATAATAGCACTAATTTAATATTAAAAATGCTTTATAGCCTAAATATGTTAGGATTTTATTTTTCAGATGCTACTTTTAAAATAGCACTGGGAAATATATGTAGCCATGAACTACAGACCTAATTTCTAAAAGTGTTTTTAGAAAATACATTATAAATGTGGGATTTAGTTATATAAAGTACTATAAATCTGGCTTACCCAAGCCTTTGTTAAATTGACTTATATTAGTTCATTCTTAATGAACTTATATTAGTTCATTCTTAATATTTTACTTTATAATATTCAACACTTTATAGTTGATAATTTGCTTATATTCCATGAAAGGAATAATCTTATATTCAAGTAAGTTATGTATTGTGATATAAGTAGACAAAATTATATTATAAAAAATAAATAAACATTGAATTTTTAACAATTTTAGGAATAACTTCAAAAATTTTGGTGCCCTAATCTGACTGATCAAAAATATTCTCCTTCCACTCAACATTGACTAATCTCTAAAATGATACTTTTAGGATGTTTTTCAGATGGTTCTTGGACTAATAGAGTCAACATATCTTAAGCAGTTTCTGATTCATCTAACAACATAAGTTGAATAGGATTTTAATATGAGACCAATTTTTGTTAAAGGTACACACTTCATAATGTGCTAGGCTCAAAATATATAAAAAATTTCAACTTTAAACATTTATAATCAATTTTGAATCACAACAAACCCTTGATGAAGTAAAGCCAAAGCTCTTTTTACCACAGTGACTCTTAGAAAAGAAATATTTTTATCATTTTAAACAGAACTACAAAATAAAGGGTGAAGAAAGTTGGCAACTTTAAAATTATTAAAGGAAATTGATAACAAAACTGGATAGTTCAGTCAAAAGCATATACTTAGAACCCAATTTGTATAATGATGTAGCCAGTAAGCCTCTTCCTGAAGTCCTTGAGCTTCAATTGCCTGAATTTCTTAATTCTTTTTGCCAATTAGATATCATTACCTTAATAATAATTCACATTTAAAAATTGTTTTACTATACTTCAGTCATTTTGGTGTTTTTTACAGTTTTCTCAGAAAATTTCCCAGATAGGCTACAGAAAAATAAAATATAATGGTAATTTTTCTTCAAAGCATTTATTCTACTGAAAGCAATCACATATGGAAGTAAATTGATTTATGTTTTGTATAATTCTAAAAAATTTTAAAGCAGTTTATTTTCAGATCCGTATTTTACAGTGTGCTGTTTTTTATGTGTTTGTTTGGTTGGTTTTGTTTATTTGTTTGTTTTATTTCAATAGCCTTTTATGTCACCTCGGTACCCTGGAGGTCCAAGGCCCCCATTGAGGATACCTAACCAGGTAAGATTTATGTGCTACTTAAGTTTTTGTTCATTCGTTTGTTTGTTTTTTTTTAAGAATCAATAAATATCTGGAAAATGTCACAAATATTTTTTACCTATGAAAATATTAAATTACCCTTTATCCCATTTAATGCTACTACTAGTAATATATAATCTACTTCAAGGGTTGGCCACTATGACCCATAGGTTGGATGACTGTTTTGCACATGAAGTTTCATTGGAACACAGCCACACTTAATTCATTTATGTATTGTCTATGGCTTCAAAGGAAAATCAAGTGATCATGAGAGAGACCTGCAAAGTTTGCTGACTCTTAAGAGTCGACCATGTACTTTGAACCTAATTTTTAAATATGTATAATTTTCATAAATGCTGGTTATGTTCTCATTTAAAGGATGGCAATACACTTTTCTATGCACATACTTTGATTTATTTTTCAAATATGTTTTCAGTATCATGGCTATAACATTTACATCAATTTTTCCCAATTGACAAACCAGACATATAATTAGCTGCTTCTAGAAGGGTTAGCTTTATTCATAAATAATTAACAATGGATCTCCCAACATTTTACCAAAAAGAAGCTCTGAGATTTTATAAACTTTTGTCCTTGGATAGTTTTTTTTTTTTTTAATCAGCATCATAAATATTTATTCGCTGAAGCAAATAAAGTGTAATTTTTACTTGCAAGAAGTTTATAGTTTAATTTTAGGATACAGATAACACAAGAAGAAATGAAATGTTTAACCACATGGAATAGTTATGTCAAGATAATTGTTTTGTCACTTTCTCTAATTCTGTTATTTGTATACCTCAGCATTTTCCCAGATTTAAAGTATACCCGTTATCAGAATAAATTCTCTTTTTCATTCTTACGCTTTATTTTCACTTTCCTTCCTGACCAACAAAATAAGAAAGTTGTGCTTCCTGATACATTTTATAGCAACAGAGCCTGCTTCTCTCTCAGCTCTCACTGAGATTATGCAGTGTCCTTGAAGTGCCCTAGTTTGCTGGTTCTCCGCTTCTGGTGCACAGTACGGAGTGCCAGCACCCCCTTCCACCCCTAGGGACAGCCTTAAAGCAGAGCTGGAAGTCCTCACATTAGCAGCTGGAGGAGTTTTCTCCTCCAGACTGAATTTGCATTCAGAACATAGGGCTGTGGGAACATGCATGAAATAAGGAAGGGACGTGCACAGATGCCAAGTGTTCGAACATACGGGAGTTTTGTTTTCTCTGTGGGTGAACCTGTATATATTGACATGTCTGCTTAAATAGGCGCCTGAGTCTTTTAAGTTTCTTTTCAAAAGACAAGAAGTTGCACCTTTTATTGAAGTCTTCATGGTGTTTTAGACTTCCCATCCATGAGTTTGTATGTTACATACATCTAAGAGGTTCCTGAAATTCTGAAAGAAATGTGAATGTCTTGTAGTAGTGTATTGTTAGAATTTTTAACTTCATATATTCCATATCAGTAATGAAAATCTGACGGAATCATTGGCGTTGCATCCATTTGACCTTGTTGAAATGCGGCTATTTATAAGATACTGTGCTAGGCTCTGTATCTATAGAGACTGACAACATGAAACACTTTAGGAAGAGGAGTGGATTGTTTGTGGGCATGTGGAATTGTAAATCTAGAGTTTTTTAAAGAACAAGTTTATAATACATCTGGATTTATAAAAGAGGCAATTAAAGAGTTAAAGGTAATAAAGAGTTATGATACAGGCACTTTTTCCTCAAGAATTTCAAAATCTTTACCTAAGGATATTTTAAAACAACTGTACTCTTCTGTGAGTGGCTCCTTTTTCATCCCCCCAACAACAAATATTTAGTTAACTTCATTAATTCAAACATCTAACTTTCAAATTTATAATAATTTACATTTATACTATTTTCAAAAATAATTTTCTAAGTATATTAGTTCTGTTAATAGTGTAAACATACAGTTTTAGGAAATGTTTAACCTATTTAGGAGCATGACCCTTTCAAGCAACAAAACGGTTCTTCAGTTTCATTATGTAGTCATTAAAGTAGATATTGGCAAAACTGTTTTTGGTGATTAATTCAAATAATGTATACAAAAACACAAATATATTAAATAGTTTTTATTTGGTCTTCATTTATAGTGATCATAAACTAATGAAATTTTGTTTTATTGATAGATTATGCCTTAAAAAAAAAAAGTGAAATATTAACCTCTTTAATGGTGTTGACTATTCATTTGGAATATGTTAATAGACATTCCTTTAATAAACAGATCCTTCAGAATTTTTAATGATTAGACTATAGATTTTAATAGAAGGTCTCCTGAGATGGTTTTCATGGTTCTGGACTAAATTCACAATAGTTTATATTTATATTGTTTGTATATTCATAGGACTGAGTATTTAGAATATGGTATAGTATCACTATGCAAAAAAGTATATGAAGGAGTCTCTAAAATGATGAAACGAAAGTCAACTTACAAAAATATGCAATTTGGTAAAGAATAAATATACATGAGAAAAAACATATGAAGCACAGATGTTAAGTTCAAAAACCATTTTTTACTATACAATTTTACGCTGGAATTAGTTCAGCTTTCAGAATGGGCCATTGGTGTTGAAGTGTCCACAACCTGGAGTAGAGCAGGTCTTTATCCTCCTCATAGATAAAATGTCTAATCAGAAAAATTCACAATATTCATTCAACACCATGCTGAGAAAACCAAGGCAACCAGAAATATAGACTGTTAATGAGTGACACCAAGAATAAACTATTGACTTATTGATCCTATAGAATTTTGAGAATTTATACTCTATTTCTGACCATTCCTAAAACTCTGTCAACAGGTATGTGAATAGAAATAACACATAATTAATGCTATTGACAATTTTATATTTTAAAGCTGAGTTGGGTATTCAAAATTACATAAAGTCTAACTATTTTGCTGAAACTCTCAAAAATATTTGTCCAATAATAGATAAGTGGTTAAATAAATTATGGTATATCTAAATGGTGAATAGTATGCACCTATTAAAGGGCATGCTATGGAATTAAATTTATAGATATGATCAAATGTTTATGATCTACTAATAAATGTGAAAAAGAAAGCACAAGATGTATATAGTACAACAGCTTTGCTGTACATACTCAGCGAATTTCCTCCACTCATGTGCCTCCATCTATAAACATACATTTGTCACAAAGAGTATAAGAACCATATCCTTTATTTCTGAGTGGTAAAATTATGAATGATTTTTTTATTTTTAAAGTTTGTATTGAGCAGGTAATAATTTGTGATTATAAAAAAAATATTAGTCTGGTTATTCAATATTTATCCTTTATTAATTTATCCTTTATTAATATTGAATGTATAGTTTTTACAATATAAGGAAAATATAATGGATGCTGAGTATAGATAAATCTTAAAAAGGATTTACTTCATCACTTTTCAGAAAAAATCAGCAGGCATTTGAGCAGGAAAAAAAATCAGTGGGACATTTACTTTTATACTGAAAATAAATTTACTATAGTCCCATATAACCAAGGTATTTTAAACAAGTTACATACTTACATGCTCTTTTTCACAAGTTCTCTTATCCAGGATAAATGCTATTTAGCATTTCCTTTATCGGTAATTTTCTTTGTATAATTTTTCATGTGTAGAATTTGACTTTTATTTAATGAGGATATGAAAAGGTAAGAGACAGACTTCAGCTGCAAAGAGAAATAGGCTCTACATTGAGTAAATAGCAGGAGTCTTATAGCTAAAACTGTAAGGAGGACAACTACAGCAAATCTCTAACTTTAAAAATTAAATATGTTCCATGTGTTTAACATAAATTAGTGGTTAATGATGAAAGCATAAAGTAAGTTTCTTTGCCAGTTCAAAAAGATCCCTTTCTATCAACTGGGATCTCCTTATTTATTTGTTTCTTAGTGATAATTATACTATTAGTGTATTTAAATTACTATGTGAAATCTAAAAAAGCAAAATGTGTTATTTCTTTATGAATTTGAATTATGATATATTCTTGGATATATGTATTTCCAACTAGTTTCTACTATTATAGGACAAAGGAAATTAACAAATTCAGTGTCTGACAAAAAGAAATTCATTCTCCTTCCCAAACCAAGAAAAATTTACATAGTGAATGCTGTGCAGTCTTACTCAATTTAAGTTACAGTTATATAGAGCTTTTTTTTTTTTTTACTACTTTACTATTTTTCTCAAAACATATCTAATTCTTTTACAGCTGTTTTGTTACATCCTTTTAGGATATAAGCCAACGAGGAAAAAATTGCATTGCCATATTTTTGATTGGACATTTCATAGAGTTGTACAAAATTTCCTTTAGAAATATTCAGTCATTCAACAAATATCTGTTGAGGTTTACTATGTGCCAGGCACAATTTCAGATACGGGGCCACATCAGTAAACAAACTAATGAAAAGCTCTCTTCTGTGGACCTGGCATTCTAATGCAGCCCTGCCTGGGATGATGGAAATGTTCTGAGTCTGCACTGTCAGATGCAGTAGCTTCAGTGCTCTGAGCACCTGTGAGCACTGGATATGTGGCCAGAGTGACTGAGGAACAAAAAATTTAACTTAGTCATTTTAATTATTTTCAATAGCCACATGTGGCAAAGGGCTAACCTGAGATACAGAAAAAAGAAAAATAATATATCAAATGATGACTTGTGCTTTAGAGACAAATATCTATCTTGCTACACTGACGATAATATTTCTGTACTTCAATATCTTTTCGATTCATAGTGCCTTTTTATAAAAAAATTTAAACAGACAATGATGTTGTTGAAAGGACCTTAATTGTGTTAAGCATTTTAGGTGCAAATGCTAGCAATGCCTAGCAAGTCATTTTGGAGCAAGTCACTTAACCTGGGTCTTGGTATTTTTTACCAGTCAAATGAGAGTGGATCCAGGCATTTCTAAAATCTCTTCTAGTTCTAAATTTTCTTGGTTATATTATTCTATTTCTTTTCAAATAATTGAGGAGGCCCATTAAAAATTTGGGTACATTAAAACTGTTAACTGAATTATATCATAAAACTTTTAAAATTAATAAATGTTTTCCCTCATCATTGAATATTTAGTCTCTATGAGTAGACTATATGGTGATATTCAAGGAAATATACACCATAATCTCAAGTTCCTAGAGAGGCTTAGCTTTGATTTCATGTTCTTTGTAAATGAAATAATTCTTGTTTGAATCAAGAAATTCCTGCCCTGGCCAGTGTGGCTCAGTTGGTTGGGCATCATCCTGTGCACAGAAGGGTTGCCAATTCTACCCTGGTGGGGGGGCATGGAGGAGGCAGCTGATGGATGTTTCGCTTTCACATAGATGTTTCTCTCTTTCTCCCCCTTTCTCTCTCTCAAAATGAATAAAAAATATTTTTAAAAAGAAATTCTTTCATTTAAGTATTTCTGTTTTAATAAATTTTGTATTATTTAATCCTTTTTAAATTCTAGAATTTAAAGGTTATCATTTAAAACTTTTGGAGTATGTTGATCTGATTTGAAGCCCTGGCTTTGCTACTTAACAATAGTATAACTATAGACAAATAAACAGATTACTGTGCTCGCTTCGGCAGCACATATAATAAACAGATTACTAATGTAGTAAAGCTCAGATTCTCATAATAAAAAAGAATTAATAATAGCCTCATAGTATTGTTGTAAGCACTGAATGAAATAATAAATATAAAGAGCTTAACACAATTCCTGACACAAATATACCACCTCACAAGTGTCCATTGTTGTTAATATTATGCTGGTTATTATTAAACACCTCCATCATGAGCATTATTTTGTCTGTCAGAGTGAAGATCTTTTATAGACCGAATAATATATGCCAAAATATTTTACTAAACAAATCTGAATGGAGTTCATTTAACATGTTAAAAAATATGAAAATGATAACAAGATTTATAAATTTGTTTTTTCCCTGATACTAATGGTTTAAAGAATGCAGCAATTATGCCATTGATGTCCTTGTCTGTCATTCCAGGACTGATAAAAGTGTTTTAAAAGTTAAAGATTTTGCTTATTCTAAAAGACAGGCTTTTGAAAGACATGACATTGATCAAGATTGCTGTAGGATTATGTTATATTTTTTAAATGATGACTAAAAACAGAGAAAGACTTGTCAATTGTTCTGATAGTCCAAGATAAACAACAGAAAGCAGAATTTGGAAGAAAATGGTTTCCTGTGATAAAACATGGCATGTCCAGTGAGATTTAGAAATTCAGAACAAAGTCCAGAGTATAAAATTAACCACTTAGAGACTTATAAAAGCAAGAACTTCAAACTCACAACTGAAAATGCTATATGTTGATTAGTCATATATAGTCTGTGCTCCTAATTCATTTTTTGTCTAAAAATGTCTCTTTTTATTAAGTATATTGGGGTGACATTGATTACTAAAGTTATATAGGTTTCAAATGTACAATTCTATGATACATTATCTGCATATTGCATTGTGTGTTCACCATCCAGAGTTGAATCTTCTTTCATCCTCATATATTTGACCCCTTTTAACCTTTACTTGCCTCCAAACTCCCTCCCCTCTGGTAACCACCATACTGTGGTTTGCTTTTCTTGTATGTTCATTTGTTGTTTTCAGTTTTATATCCCACATATGAGTGAAATCATATGATTCTTGACCTTTCTGTCTGACTTATTTCGCTTCTTTATAACTTTTGACAGAGTTGGCCACTTCTTCCTTCTTGAAACTCCCCTCATGCTTTCTGAAATGTTGGTCTTGGTCCCCCTCTTAATTTCATACCTATTCACTTTTAGTTTCCTTTTTTATCTCTCTTTGGTATTTCTAAATAATTATATATTTGATCTTTTTGTCCTTCTCTTTGAAGTCTATTCCATTCTTATGATTTTATCACTGATGATTCCTAAAATTGTCCAATTTAAACCCTATTCCTTAAATAAATATTGGTTATTCTGAGCCCAGAGGCACAAATGGGTTCCATACTCTCTCAGAGCTTATACTCTTTTGGAGCTATAGAGAAGAAAACAAGCTATGATCATATTTAAGTTCTATGAAAGTGAGGTATAAGATCCCACAAAAGCAGGGAGGTGGGGGAATCACACAGACATAGCAAAAAGAACAAATGGCCGTTGTGGTTGTGAGATTGGTTTTATTGAACAAATAAACACATTGATTAAGCAAACAAGTAAAAAAAATATTGAAGAAGAAAAAAATATATTGAAGATAATTAAAGTTGGTTTCTCACTGTTGGAGAAAATAGAAACGGGGGGAACCAAGATGGCGGCATAAGGTACAAACCTGTACGTGCTGCCCCCCACAACAACATTAAAACCATAACTATAAGACAAAACAGCTATCATCCAGAACCACGGGAAAGCTGACCGAGTGGAAGTCCTACAACTAGAAGGAAAGAAAAAAGCGCATTGAGACCCAGTAGGAGGTAGAGGCGCCAAGAACAAAGGTACAGAGGTGTGCGCAAGGCTGCTGCACCTTGGTGCACGGTTTTTTTCAATCGGAAGGGGATACAAGCTCTCGAACGCACTGAACTCATTTATGGCGAGATACTAGGGTCCCAGGCTCCTACCGGGAGAAACAGGACTGTCTCACAGCAGGTCAGAAAGAGAGGGTGACTTTCTCACAGAGCTGCTCGCAGGGATCATAGTTGCTGTGGGGGCGTGTGGAGTCTGAGTCAGGGAGTCGCTGAGGACACCATTGCTGTTTGCTCCGCCCTGGGGACTCTCTGAGACCCCGCCCCACTCAATTTACATCCCCTCCCAACTTGTGCTTGGCGGCACAAAGGAGACACCTGTGCTTTTGCAGCCTAACAAACTGCAGCTGAATCAGAGAGCTCCAAAACTTCCAAACTCCAAACAAAGAGGAGAAATCTGTTGATATCGCTGTTGCTCCTGCTGGGTTGACTCACACAGTGGTTGACTTGAAGATCCAGGAGCCAGGGTACTTCGGGTCAGATACAAGATTTACTCAGTGAGCACCAAAGCCCCACCGAAGCAAGTCCTACCGCATAGGTTGTCTCCAGCACAGCAGTTCTTCCACTATAGACACAGAGGGTCCTCGCAGTCAGCCAAAAATGCGGAGACAAAGAAGCATGTCAAAAATGAAAGAAATGGAGGAAAGCAAACTAATGGAGGACATAGAGTTCAAAACCACAGTTATAAGGCTACTCAAGAATCTTCTACGAACCTCCGAGAAACTTAGTGAGACCTTCAAGGATCTTAATGAGAATGCCAAAAAAATGGAAAAGGACCAGTCAGAAATTAAACATGACACAGAACCTAGACATAGAACCTACACAGAACCTAGACACAGAACCTACACAGAACCTAGAGACAGAAGAACTTCGCTGGAGAGAACATGGCAAAAGATCCTGGACAGAAACTGGAGACAGAACCTAGAGACAGAACCTAGTGAGAGAACATGGCAAAAGATCCTGGACAGAAACTGGCAACAGAACCTAGAGACAGAACCTAGCGAGAGAACCTGGCTGAAGATCCTAGAGACAGAACCTGGCTACAGAACCTGGCTGGAGAACCTACAGAACCTGGCAATAGAACCAGGCAAGAGAACCCAACCATGCTGATCAACTGAACGCTGCCTCTGTGTCATTCCTTCTTCGCGGACTCCGTCCACACCTTTGGGGTCCCCTGGACCTGCTGGGGTTGGACCCCAGCATTTTTTAATTAGACAAAATAATTCTATTGTTTGGTAGCCAGAAAAGCCTAAAATTTCAGCAACTCAATACATAGAGGTTATTTCCTGTGCATGGAAAGTTCACTCCATGCCCAGTGGCTCTCTAGGACAGCTCCCTTCCAAACAGTGATTTAGGGAACCAGGCTAATTTGATTTTGAGACACTGCTGTCTCAACATGTGGAGTCCAAGGTCACTTAGCAGAAAAAATAAGAAGTGGTAAATTCATACTTGTTCTTAACGGTCTCTACCTGTTCACAGCTCCCCGGTCAGAATTAGTCACACTGTCATGCTTAATTCTCAGTGGGATACGAGGTCTTTCTACCCACTAGGAAGGGGAGGAAAACCAGATATGGTGAGCACTAATCATGCATTTAGACTCCATACTCATATAAGTAACATGCATGTAGAGTTTAACAAATAGGTATGAAAGAATCGACCATCTAGCAGCAGAGGGGAGAACTGAAACACTGCCCCAGGCCTGAGGGTTCTCAGCATGCCTTCCACAATCATAGGCTCTCCCTCCTCCCTGGAGGGGACTGCTGTCCTGATGGGTAATCATAAATGTGGCCAGAATGACCAGCTGACTTCAAGTTTGTAAGCCAAAGAAAACATAATAGTGTTACCCTCAATTAAATTTAAACTTAACCAAGTTACTTTCTGAGCTGATGTAACATTTTTCAGTTTATATTTTGACTTACTGAACACATTTTCTGTCATAAAAGACTTAGTGGCATTAATATGCTATTATATTGTTACTAGAGGCCCGGTGCACAAAAATTTGTGCACTCGGGGGGGGGGGGGGTCCCTCGGCCCGGCCTGTGCCCTCTCATAGTCTGGGACCCCTTGGGAGATAACGACCTGCTGGCTTAGGCCTCCTCCCGGGTGGCAGAGGGCAGGCCCAATCCCTAGGTGCAGCCCCTGGTCGGGCTCAGAGCAGGGCCGATTGGGGAGTTAGGGCACCGCCCCCTGTCATGCACAGAGCAGGGCGATCGGGAGGTTGTGATGCAACCCTCAGTCACGCTCAGGGTAGGGCCGATTGGGGGGTTGGGGCAGCACCCCCTGTCACACTCAGGGCAGGGCCGATGGGGAGGTTATGGCTCTACCCCGTCACACACAGAGCAGGGCCCAAGGGGGGAGAGGGGGTTGGGGCACCACACCCTGTCACACACAGAGCAGGGCCGATCAGGGGGTTGGGGCGCCACACCCTGTCACACACAGAGCCGCAGGGTGATCAGGGTGTTGGGGAGCTCCCCCCTATCAGGCACAGAGCAGGGCTGATCAGGGGGTTGGGGCGCCTTTCCCTGTCACGAACAGAGCAGGGTGGATAGGGAGGTTGTGGCCCCGCCCCCTGTCACACACAGAGCCGCAGGGCGATCGGGGTTGGCACTGCCCCCTGTCACGCTGATCCTGGTGCTGGGAGGCCTCGCGGCTCCGCTGATCCTGGTGCTGGGAGGCATATTACCCTTTTACTATATAGGGCAGAGGCCTGGTGCACGGGTTGGTGCCGGCTGGTTTTCCCTGAAGGGTGTCCTGGATCAGGGTGGGAGTCCCCACTGGTGTGCCTGGCCAGCTTGGGTGAGGGGATGATGGCTGTTTGCAGCTGGTCACACATCCTTCAGGGTGGGGGTCCCCACTGGGGTGCCTGGCCAGCCTGGGTGAGGGGATGATGGCTGTTTGCAGCTAGTCACACACCCTTCAGGGTGGGGGTCCCCACTGGGGTGCCTGGCCAGTCTGGGTGAGGGGCTGAGGGCTGTTTTCAGGCTGGGGGTGACTGAAGCTCCCAACCGTTCCTTTTTTTCTTTTTTCTTTTTTTATTCTGGGTCAGCTTTAGCTTTGCGGCTTGGCTCCAGCTCTTAGGCCTCCGCTGCTGAAAGTAGGTTTCTGGCCTTTGCTTACAATGTTGCGATCCTGCTGGCTGAAGCCCGGCGGACTAAAGCAGGTTTCTGGGGTTTTGTTTAGCTTCTATATTTGTTACATAGTTGCTTAGAGTTGCAGGTCAGAGGCCTGCAGCGGCAGGCGGGGAACATTGGAGTCCTCCGTCACTGAAGCAAGCAAGCCTCATGTTAGTTTCAAGCTGCCTGGCTGCCGACCACCATCTTGGCTGGCAGTTAATTTGCATATTGCCCTGATTAGCCAATGGGAAGGGTAGTGGTCGTACACCAATTACCATGTTTCTCTTTTATTAGCTAGGATACCAAACCACATTTTTAATTTATTATATTATTTAAAGATATTAAAATATAAGCTTTATTGAATCATAGCATAAAATTTTGACACTAACAGTTATTTTAGCATTTTGTTTTTGATTAACTGGAAGAGAAATGTGTAAAATCGGTAAACCTTACATGAGGGTTATTTAGAGAGTACATATTCTTTTTTTCTTTTATTTTTTCAGTTGTTAAAGTAATTTGGATTTAAATTTACTGTATGTTTACATGAGTGCCTGTTTTCTAAAGACAGTACCTAAAAACTGAAAAGATGAAAAAGCATCTAACTACCTTCAGAGAAGCATTGTGGAGGGTGCTAAGCATTTAGACCCTATTGTATTTTCATAATAAATAAGAAAATAATATAGATTAAAATCAGTTTATAGAAAAAAAAAGAAATTAAACATACACGGACTGAAATTAAAAATAATATATAGTGATCCAACAGCAGACTAGAGAATCCCAAGAATCAAGTCAAAGATCTGAAATACGAAGAAGCAAAAAACACCCATCTGGAAAAGCAAAACGAAAAAAGAATCCAAAAATATGAAGATAGTGTAAGGAGCCTCTGGGACAACTTCAAACGTACCAGCATCCAAATTATCGGGGTGCCAGAAGAAGAGAGAGAGCAAGATACTGAAAACCTATTGGAAGAAATCATGACAGAAAACTTCCCCTACCTGATGAAAGAAATAGCCTTACAAGTCCAGGAAGCGCAGAGAACCCCAAACAAAAGGAATCCAAAGAGGACCACACCAAGACACATCATAATTAAAATGCCAAGGGCTAAGGACAAAGAGAGAATCTTAAAAGCAGCAAGAGAAAAACAGTTAATTACCTACAAGGGAGTACCCATACAACTGTCAGCTGATTTCTCAACAGAAACTTTGCAGGCCAGAAGAGAGTGGCAAGAAATATTCAAAGTGATGAATAGCAAGAACCTACAACCAAGATTACTCTACCCAGCAAAGCTATCATGTAGAATTGAAGGTCAGATAAAGAGCTTCACAGACAAGAAAAAGCTAAAGGAGTTCATCACCACCAAAGCAGGATTATATGAAATGCTAAAGGATATTCTTTAAGGGATAAATACCACATGATCTCACTCATTTGTGGAATATAATGAACAACATAAACTGAAGAACAAGGACTGTCCAGAGACGGCGAGGCATTGATTGGACTGTCGGGCCTTGGAGGGAAGGTAGGGGAGGGTTGGGGTAAGGGGGAGAGATCAACCAAAGGACCTATATGCAAGCATATAGGCCTAACGGATGGACATGGACAACGGGGAGCAGGGGGAGCCTGAGGGCATGAGTGGTGGGGGTAGGGGATAATGTGGGGATAAGGACATATCTTAATCAATAAAAAATATATTAAAAAAAGAAAGATAATAGAAACATAGAAAGGAAAAGGGCTAAAAATCTAAGGATCTAAGGTTTTGGATTAGAATTGGAGGTGTTGAATTGGTGTTAGTATGAATTTTTGGTATGTATATACACCATACAAAGAGGAGGGATATTAGTCATAGATGTAGATATGTGCGCATATGCACATACATATGTAGATTTTTAAGCTCAGAGTCTACTGAGGGGACCTAAAAGCAGTGCACCCAACTAATAATGCACCCTTGAGAACCCATGTCTGGATTCCTATACACTGTTCTTCACTGGAGGAATCAGAGCCCTTTGGAGAAAAGATTGATTCCAGAACTAGGCCAGAAAAAGTATGAGATTAACCTGGAACATCTTTTGCCAGTAAGGAAATGCTGAAAATATGATGAGCATTTATGAATATTAAAGTGATGGCTCGATTAGAACACATTGAATATAATAGGAATCAATAAGTCTATACTAAATAAATAAGAAAAGGAAAGCTCTTCCTTACAGTTGGGATACCAATTTATAAGCCTAGAAAGAATGTATTTGGCAACTATCATAGTGCTAAGGAGTTGTCAGTGGATGCTAACCTGGTGCGTTGATAAATGATTAATGAGGAGTAGAATATTGACAATCTTGGAATAGCTCTAATACTAAAAGTAATCAGTTACAAAGAGGAAACATAATGATCTTATAGTGTAGAATCATGGCAGAGACCAACACAATCAGGTGATAAAAGTCAACAGTATGGGTCAGTGGTTGGGCGTCGACCTATGAGCCAGGAGATCATGGTTTGTTTCCAGGTCAGGACGTAAGCCCCCGGTGCAGGCTTGATGCCCAGTGGGGTCGTGCAGGAGGCAGCCGATCAGTGATTTTCTCTCATCACTGATGTTTCTGTCTCTCCCTCTGCCTCTCTGAAATCAATTAAAATGTATATTTTTTAAAAGTCAGTACCACTATTAGTGGGATCAGTCAACATCATGTGCTCTCTAAAGTAATCACTAAGAAGAGCATCACCCCATTTCTGTGATGCTCCTGGTAAAAACAACATTACCTTAGTCAGGAGGTCAGGAAGAGACATCAGATCCTCCTGTAGAATTTTAATAGTCATCCTCTTTAAAACTGGTGAGGACATGATAGGGAAAGGCTAAGGAATTACTACTGCTTAGAAGCGCAGGAAGAAATATGACAACTAAATGCAACATGTGTTCATTGAGGTCCTGGTCCCAGAAAGAAAAAAGAAACATTTTTTAGACAAATGGCAAAATTTGCATGAGGTCTGTGGCTTGGACAGTAGTAATGTATCTGTGGATTTCCTGTCTTGAGAAGTTGTGCTGTGGTGATATAGGAGAATATCCATGTTTAGAAATTATATTCTGCAGTACTTTGGTGTGATGGAGACAATATTTGTGACTTGCTCCCACTTGGTTCTGAAAAGACTTAGGATAAAAGCATAGAGAAAGAAGGAGAAAGGGCGATGGGGCAAATGTGGTGAAATGTCAACAATTGAGCAATTTGTGTCAGGGTGTGTGGAAATCTTTATACCAATTGTGCAATTTTTCTGTAAGTTTGAACTTTAAAAACAATTACACATATTTTAAAGCAAATAGAAGGAAAACTTACCCCAGACTGTGTTTGTAGGAAAGAATTTTGTTAGGAAGTGATCCCGAATCTGGGATCGAAAATATGTCAGCAATAGGCACGTTAGGGTCTGTGAGCACCTTGAGAGGAGAGAGTCTAGTTTTAGTTCTTATTTTATTTTTTATGATTGACAATTAGACATTATTGTTGATTGAATGCATGAATTGAAAAAAATGGAAAGAAATTTGGTATGGCTAGAAATTAGAATGTCAGTGTGGCAATGGCAAGAAATTAGGCTGGAAAGGTTAAGCAGGAATTCAATAAATATATATTGAGTGTGCTTGTAAACAAAAAAAATTCAAGTAATTATAAAATGGCTTGAGAAATGACAGCTCTCTACTGTATCCTAAGTAATTGTTAAGTAAAGAGTTCTGATCTACATATATAAATTCTTTAATATTAAATTCTTTTGAAATAACTTGAAATTATAAGTAATTGGATAAGATTTATCCTGCTTAAAGTTAAATGAATGAATCTTTGTAAAATCTTGCCAATTGTCAGGATTATGTATATATATGTATACGTATATACTTCATAAGATCAATGGGTTTAAATCGCTTACAGCTTTGTTCAGCTCTAACAGCTGCTCAGACAACTATGGAAACTTGCAGTTCAGTATGTATCCTGCTTTGCACCTGCATAAATAAGCTCTGTCTGTTAACCTCCATCTTCTTCCGTTCTAGTTGTCCTTTTTGATGCAGCCAAATTGTGTGAACTTAATTGGAATATTATTTTTATTAATAGTTTCTTAGGGAAAATGTGACTCCAAAAAAATATTCATTAGCCCCTTGGCATTTTAGTCCTGCTGCTCTTGCAATCCCAAATGAGTAAAAGAATCTGTAGAAACAGAGCTTATATTTAAGAAGCAAAATTACTTATCTCAGTACCCTTAGTAAATTAATTTGGAGCAAAGGCATTATACTTCTTTGAAAAATGTGGGACAACTTTTTGCCTAGATATTTGTTCCCCCAAAATGCTTATTTTGCTTGCCAGGATATTTTAGAACTAAGAACTTATATTAGGTTTTTAGACCTATAAAGTTTATAAATGAATGTGAAATATAACAAATCTTGTGAAATAATCAAATGCATTATGTAATTATAGGAATTTTAAAAGAGACTTGTTAAAGCCCTTGTTTTATAAATATTTAAAATACTGCTTTTTATTTTGTTTTTACTAAAAATGCTAGGCACTTGGAGGTGTCCCAGGAAGTCAGCCATTACTTCCCAGTGGAATGGACCCAACTCGACAACAAGGTGACTGTTTAAAGTAAAAGTGAAATAGATGTGCAGAATCTCAAAGGAAATCTTTTATTCTTTTAAGGAATTTTTCATTTGAATAAATCTTCCATAATTATACCAGTTGCATTTTTGCAGATGGCATGGCCAAGTGATTTATATTTTTAGCTAAGTCTTAATTATGCATAATGATGAAGGCAGTGATAACATAAGAAACAGAATAATTAAGCACCACGCAGAGAGGAGACTCCTAGCCTCTGGTTTGGCACCCATGCTCATTTCCTAGCTAATGCCTCCCTACTTTTATTTTAGGACATCCAAATATGGGTGGGCCAATGCAGAGAATGACTCCTCCAAGAGGAATGGTGCCCTTAGGACCACAGGTAAATAATCAGAAAGTAAACGCTGAGTTTTTTGCCTTTATTTTATATAAACAAACTATGTTATTTCCTGGGTTTTGTTGTATGTCTTAAAGGCTTGATATAATACAGTTGTTAGGCTCTTGAGAATATAATATCTGTAACATCTAAATTGATGTAGCAGCAAACCATATTTACAGGTGCTGTCACATATGCATTCAGTACATTTAAGAAAATACATAATAGTAATTATTATAAAAAGATAACTATTGCCCTTTGTTAGTTATATTGAGGAAATATATTAAAATTTATAGAAAATTGTTATAAAAGATAGCAGCCATATAAATTAAGTGGTTAAAAATATTAAATAAAATAAACAATATAAAATATTTCTCTGTCTTTGGGAGGATGTCATTGACTATTTTATACTACCATATTTCTTTATAGAACATCGAAATAATAGAGAATCATTTAGAAATAACCATTGGAAATTTGTCTTGCTGAACAAGCATAGCGCTATCAGTAAACATCAGATGTTAGCCCATTTCTCTATCAAAATTTCCCAGAAGTATACACTGAGGTCAAATCTATCCTAGCTGTTGGTGACATTTCTTAAGTATGCTGTTCCAGGATATTATTTATTTTGGCTGAAATATCTTTTTTGTCTTCCTTGTAAAAACTGCATGGGGTAGAAATTAATTTTATAATGTTATATTTCAAAGAAACTAATCCAAATCCAGAATTTAAAATTTCTACCTCATGGGTCAGAGGTTAGCATGTCATAACACTGGTTAAAAGAATGCATTAATTTATTTTATTTGTCCTTTTCAAGAAAAACATTATTAGTGACAGTTTTCAGAATTGTTTCATGTATCTACTTTTAAAACTTAAGATTTTGTTGTGTGGCCAAAGGAGTCAGAGATTTAGAATCTAACACCCAGGAGTTTTTAACCAATATACAGTAATAAATGATTGAACTGTATTGAAACATGAAGTTCATATAACCTAATTTTTCAGAAATACCGTATTACATGGGGAAAAATACTATGAGATAGTGAGATACTCAGGAAAGAATAATTTCTTTCATTAAATTAAATATATGTGAGATATTCAGTCAGAAAAATAATTTCTTTCATTTAGGCTCGTCTTTATGTGCTTTCTTAAGATCTTATAAAAATCTGATTTCAATATTTAAAATTATTTTCCCTGTTCTTACTCATGTTAGCAATAATAATTTGTGACCATCATTAAGCTATTAATAGTAATTAGAATTCATAAAATCTATAGGATATTTCATTGATTGAATATACAGAAGTTTTTAATAAACTAAGTATTTAATGAACTAAACCAACCAATTTGGCTACACAGAATGTAAAGGCTTTTTTTCCAAAAGATTTCCATAAAAGCTATATTTTAAAGACACATCAAAACTGCATGCCTATAATTTAATCAGACTTAATTCAGTTCACTTACTTTTCAGATAGCTGCTCTTTATACTTTTGTCATTCCTAGACCAATATTTTTAATAGTTTGAAAACTAGAGTCTGACTTAAGAGTCTATTTTGCAGTGTTTGAAATAAAAAGCATACCGGTCTATGTTTTGGTTTAAAAATAACTGTATGGCCGAAACCAGTTTGGCTCAGTGGATAGAGCGTCGGCCTGCGGACTGAAAGGTCCCAGGTTCGATTCCGGTCAAGGGCATGTACCTGGGTTGCGGGCACATCCCCAGTAGGAGATGTGCAGGAGGCAGCTGATCGATGTTTCTCTCTCATCGACGTTTCCAACTCTCTATCTCTCTCCCTTCCTCTCTGTAAAAAATCAATAAAATATATTTAAAAATAAAATAAATAAAAATAACTGTATGTTTTGTTACAAGTAAAAAATTCAATGTAAGATAGCATATTTATGGTTAGTAATCTCTTATTAATGAGTTTTAATAAGTTTATGATATAAGTGTGAATCTTTCTTTGCATATTCAAACCCAAAGAAAGTAGTTTATTTCTTCCATTTGGATTGGTATCCTTGCTATCTAATTCTATATAATTTGAGGGAAATGAAGTGTTTTGTGTGAGTTTACCTAAGAAGCCAGAAATACCTACACTCATTTTGTAAAAAAAGTAAATTTCATTTACTTAAATGAAAACAGGAATCATATGAATGAATAATAGATAAAAAGCGAGGTAAAAATCATTTGGAATGGGGAATTCTTGTGAGGTATTTACTCATAACACCTGCTATATAAAATATAGGCATTATAAACTGTGAAATGTGTAGTAAAGGTTAGTTGTGTTTCTTGAAAGAAAATAGGAAAACAACTTTCATAACAGACATTTAATCATACAGATGCCACCTAAGAGTGGAATGCACCTGCTTTTTTTGTAGTTGAATTATAGAAGCATAATGTTGTTTCTGGCTTTATGCACAAACAAAATGTACATCTTGTTCTTATTATAGGTACTATTGCCATTATTTTTTGAGCTTTAGATTAGTGTGGTGAAGAGGGATAATAGTTACCTATTGGAATAATTTAATTACTAGAACAAAGAACTATATATTGTTTAGTGATTCTTATACACTGCTGATTTAGGTAAAGTACACCCCTAGGACAATAGTAAACATGTGATTAATATTTATTGCATGGATGGAGAAATAAAAGTTTGCTCTAAATCCTGGCATATTTTTCCCACCTATTAATCTATTTTAAATTAAAAGTTCAGTGGTAACACATGATTTTTTAAAATGATATCACTATCTTTTTAATAGAAAAGCAAAATTATCTATTTAATCAAGAAAAATCACTTTCCTAATACCAAAATTTGAAGTCATTTTTTACTTGCTTTTGTGCTAAGAAATACTTAGCTTGTCTGTGTTCTTATACTCAGCAGGTGCCATGTAATTAACAGAAAAATTCATCAAGAATACCCAACTATTTCTAGTTCTTCTAGAAATCTAAAGGCTAACTGATTTACATACAAATGAAAATATACTATGATTTCCAACTCAGATATTGGAGGTGGAAAAATGGTGAGATGGAAATACGTGATGGGCTGTCATGTAAAGAGAGAGTAAACGGATTTCTGTATTTTCAAATATAAGATGGGAGGTAGAATTTAGTTCAGGATAAGGGAGAAATTTCTAGAAATTAAACTGCCCAATCATGGAAAATCTCTGTAAACTTTCCAAGCAGAGTCTGAAGAGCCATTTTGTCAGGAACATTGCATTGAGAGTGAGATTAACCAGATGGAATTGTATAGCTGCCATCAACTTTAAAATTCAGCGATTCTAAATTAGCTCTTTCTATTCTGCCTTTGTTGATACCACTTGGAAAGCTAGTTGTTATTCTTTCTTATATTCCTGTTTTCTTTTTGCTTCAAATTAATCACAAAATGTAAATATTTTATAAATCTATCAAATTATATGTTGAATAATTTCTTTCTTCCTGTGACACTTGAGCACTGGGTATACAAAGAGGAGTAAAAGGTGCTCGCTGTTTAGCAGGAGGAGCAGAAACATAAAGAAAAACTATTATGCAGCAGAAAAACAATGTAGAAAGGAAATATGCATACTCTATCAGGGAGTCATTACATAAAGAAGCTAAGTACTTCTGTTAGGCTTGAGAGCTCAAGGGAAGCTGATGAGAACTCATTTAAAGTTGGTCCCTTATTAATGGTGACAAAAAATAGCAGCTATAATTTTGGAGCACCAGGTATCATGCTTTTAATATACCAAGCACTATCATAGATGTTTATATGATCTCATTTTATCCTCCCACAAGCATACAAGGGAAAAGACATTATCACTCTATAGATAAGGAAATTAAGGTGTAACGGATCATTGGGAGGATCACTGGCCCAAGATCACACATGTAGAAAGAGGAGCAGAGGAAATGGGGCCGGGGGTGTCTTTCTGGGTCCAGAGCTATGAGGAAGACTGATGTTTTCCTTGATACTATAAAACACAGGTCGTCGCCCTAACCTGTTTGGCTCAGTGGATAGAGCGTCAGCCTGCGAACTGAAAGGTCCCAGGTTCGATTCCAGTTAAGGGCATGTACCTTGGTTGCAGGCACATCCCCAGTAGGGGGTGTGCAGGAGGCAGCTGATCGATGTTTCTCTCTCATCGATGTTTCTAACTCTCTCTCCCTCTCCCTTCCTCTCTGTAAAAAGTCAATAAAATATATTTTAAAAAAACAACAACAACAACAAAAAACAAACAAACAAACAAAAAAACACAGATCTTCTAAGACCAAAACTAAGGGGAAACTTTCCTTGTGTAGCATTTCTATTATACTTTACCATTCAGATTTTTTCCCAATGACATTCTTCTCCTTGCTAATACTATCACTGCCTCCACCATGCTTGATCCAGAGGTTAAGGAAATAGCTATCCTCAAAGTGTGGATAGAAACCATTCTACTGTCCCGTAGCCCACAAAATCAGGATGTTTAAGTAAGATTTCCTGAAAGTAAAAGAAATAAACAATGAGAATAGCATGTAAGTAAATAAATTACTTATAAACTGTGGCTTACTCTCTGGAGTTAACAAACTTTCTTCATTGAATATTTCTTTGTCATCTTAACACCTACTATACAAACGGCCACAGCACATGAGTTGACACGAATAAATTTATATTGCTTGTTTCTGAATCACAAGATACTCTGTAGGTTGCAGGATGTAGCTGGGATGAGGGGAAGAAGGTAAGAATTGTAGGAAATGAGGGCAGGAAATATGTGAATAACCCCACAGAGCCATGCTGAGGAGTTGAGTCTATATTTGATAGGCAGTGCGGTCATCATGGCTTTTAAATGACTTGTAGAAAACTAAGTTTTAGGACCAGAGTTTTAGAGGGCAGTATGGAGAATAGATTGGGAGAGGGAGAGGCTGAGTCAGAGAGACCAATTAAGACAGTAAAGTAGTCTCAGTAAATGACAAATGTTAGTGTTACAAGGAGAGCCCCACTTCAAGAGTTGTTTCACAGGTAGAATCAATAGATTGTGGTAACTCACGGGATACAGGAATTGAAAGAAAATGAAGAGATATCAAAGCTCGTGGAGATTCTTGGCCCAGACTGTTGTGTGGAGGTCATTCCACAGACTGAGGAAAGTAATGTAAAGGGCAGTCCTGAGAGAGAATATTCAGTGTACTGTCCGACGTGCTGAGCATGAAGTGGTAACCAGTGGAAACATTCATGTGAAGTTCAACATGAGTTACCCAGGCACTTCTGAGATCTATCATGACATAATAGAAAATATTTGGGATTCCTAATAGAAATAGTTATTGAACTAATAGGAGCAGATAAAATTGCTTATAAATATACATTTATTGAAATAATAAGAATGGTTATTCTTAATGGTAACTTCAGTCATTTGGCTCTTATGGAAATTAAAGTAAACTAATATATGCATGTTAAAACATTAAAATATTTTTATCATTTGAATGATAGAAACCTATTGAATCATAATTTATGCATACATATTCGGAGTTTATCTTAGTTTTCATATATTTTTGTACATTGGTATTAGTGCATTTCTGTGTTGGATATATTATTTTGTGAACAGAAGTTTGCATTCAACTTTCTTTTGTTGAGTTCACCTGGAGGTATTTTTTTCCAGACTTTATGTAAATGTTCAGGGTCTGACAATTTCAAACATGTTGACTAAGTATTTTCTTTAAAAACCTTTTGAAATTTGTGAAATGTTTTAAAGTTCACTGTTGTACAGATATGCAAATTAATAAAGATATGTTAAATATCATTGCAAGTATACCTTAATCATTTAACATGCTACAATGACCTTACATATTTACATAATTTTTAAAAGACACAAACCAAAGTAATTGTTAAAATAGAAGCAAAAGTACAAGAGTGGACCCTTCAGAGAATGAATTGCACAGGCCTTATCCAGTCAGGAGTTGTGTAGGGAAATCATTAACCTGATCTCCTTTCTTTCCCCCCTCCTCTTTGGTTTTGTTTTTTTGTTTTGTGGTAGTCTGACCCTTGGTTATCATTACAGAACTATGGAGGTGCAATGAGACCCCCACTGAATGCTTTAGGTGGCCCTGGGATGCCCGGAATGAACATGTAAGCAAAATGCTGTATTATCCTATTTTCCGTCTTCAAAAGCCACACTGATTTGTAAGACAGTTTGAGCTCTTCAGTTCTGGGAGGTGTAAAAGTGGAGTAAGCATGAGCTATAGTGTTTGCTTCATTTTTCAGAACATATTCTCTATGGTTTTCTTCCTTCCCTTGTACCTTTCATTTCTTTTCCATTTTCAGATGCCATAAATGCCAACTTTTAGCCTGTTTCTTTTTTCTTTTATATTTTATTTAATTATCATAGAAATGAAGTTTTTAAATAAATAAATACGTAGTCTCCATATCATCTACACAAAAGTATGAAGAGATCATACTTTTCTTAACTCTACAGAAGTGAACAATTGAATATTGGTAACTTCATTTTAATAGGTACCTAGTGAGTCCTAAGAGTAGCATTCCCAGCTCTTCTATATGTGCCTTTTGCTTTGTTGGGCCCACTCTCAACACAGAAAGAATTCTCTCTGGTAATATCTTCTATACTAAAGAACTTCCATAGTGTAGGGTGAATTTCCTTTTGAAAAATCAAGGTGCACTTAGATAAAGAGTAAACAGTTTGGTTTTTTTGTTGGTTGGTTTTTATGAAAAGGCCTTTTAAGCCCAAAGACAGTGGGTTGTTTCTATTAGCCAATATCATGCAATTTGTTAAGGAATTTTTAATTATCCAAGTTGCCCTCACAGTTCTATAAACTGTAAATTAGGATTCCTGTAAATTAGGATTCCTTCAAGATTGTTGTTAGTGACTTTGATTAGTTAACTAGAGGATCAATTCCATGATGTGGCTTAAAGAAAGCTTACAGAAATTATGAAGATGTTTAATATAGGGTTGTGGGTAGTCTCCTCTAGTCTGTTTCCATCATCCATGTTTTGGTCACTTACATATCAAATTAAACAACTCTGCCATCATTTAATGGCATTGAAGATATACTGTGATATACACATAGGGATTTTCATGTAAAGCATTTTTGCCTAAAATAGAAAATAGGTTAATAGGTGGGTATCAGCCAGACTGAAAAGTAACAGAACAAAGAGGAAAAGTAGGTCAAATTTTCCTATCACATATTTTCACTTTTAAAGTAAAAATGGATAGACATGAAGTTTAACTTTTCTTAAGTCCCTCAAAGGCCTAGCCTTTATTAATGGTTGCTGCAAGGAGTGAGTGATATTTTGTGCTGATATCAAAGCTGAAGATTTAGGTATGTATATAAAATTTACTACCTAAGATTCTAACTTTAAAATGTAATAGCTTTTAAGGAATATAATTTTGAATACTATATATACATGTAAGGAGTATACATTTTGAATACCATGATCAATCCATAATTATCATTAAATATTAAGAATGCATATAATATTTTATGACCCTTTGTTATAATTAAATACACACATAATTATGAGACCCAAATAGCTGTTAAATTGTCTAGTTCCTTTATTACACATACTTAAATAGATATATATGGGTACATTTAATTCCCTAGAGTATGAAGACTAAAAATATGGATGAAAATCCTATACAATAAAAACCTAATATGTAAATCGACCGAACGGCGGAACGACCAGTCGCTATGATGCGCACTGACCACCAGAGGGCAGATGCTCAACACAGGAGCTGCCTCCTGGTGGTCAGTGTGCTCCCACAGGGGGAGTGCCACTCAGCCAGAAGCCGGGCTCATGGCTGGCAAACACAGTGGAGGTGGTGGGAGCCTCTTCCACCTCCAAGGCAGCGCTAAGGACCCCTTGGGGGTTGTCCGCGTGCTGGCTTAGGTGGACATTTTCCAAGGGGTCCCAGACTGCGAGAGGGTTCAGGTCAGGCTGAAGGAAGCACCCCACCCACCAGTTCATGAATGTCATACACTGGGTCTCTAGTTTTAATATAATTATTTTTGTTTCTTTGAATTTGGGTTTCTCATTTAAATATACCCAGATACTTTAAAATATTTTTATTATATAATACGTTACTACTTATATAATTTCTGATGTTTAAAGAACCTTTAAGCCTTACAGACTTAGATTTCCATCATTTGTTACTATTGACTTTTATTCAGGGTCCTACATCATTTTCAATTTTCTGTAAATTGGTATTCCTTCAAGGATGATGAAATGTAAATATGTATGTGTTTACACTTGTATATATGTCCCTCTAACAGGGAAAGTTCTCATGTATGGAAGATCAAACCAGAGAGATTAATTTTTGTATTGATATTGGCCCCAACAAAGTGAATTTAAAGAAATATTAAAAGTGAATTTAAAGAGACATTTAAAAAAACATTATCTCCATTGTACTCAATAGGGTAAACTTTATTGAAATTTACTTCATAACTTATTATCTTTTAAACAAAATAAATCTTACTGTTTTGACAAATAAGTGTTTTGACAAATAAGTATTTCTGTTATTTCTTCATTTTACTTTTTTACATGTTGGGTATCTTAAAAATTAAAGGAAATGGCATTATAACAGCGTTAGCTTAAGCTACATTTTTAATAGTCTAAGATACTTGACTGTTGGGTCAGGAGGGACCTGCCAGAGAACCATTATCTGGATGAGTTTTCTTTAGCTTATCACTTTTTTTGCTTGCCATGAAAGTTTAATGACAATGAAAAATACCAAACCCTGGTCACTAAAGTAATTAAATACTGTATTTTAACTAGCCACTTGATCTCTTTATTGAAGAAAACACCATTTGAAACAGAATTTTAATAATTTTGTTGTTAAAAAAGTGGGTCACCTCCAAAAATTCGATTATTCTGATATAATTTTTACATTTCATACTCTAAACTCAGGATGAATTATTTGTAGTATCATTTAAAAATTAAATAATATATACTTTCATTGTTTCTATAACTAGTTATATCTGTAAAAGTAAAAACTTAATGTCAATTTCAGTAACTTAAGGTAGAATTTATAAACCAATGTAAATGTGTTCAAATGCATTATAGATTGTTGTTAAAGAAAACTATATATTTTAATTAACTACATTTTTACAAATTCCCAAAGAATTTAGGATTCAGCATTAAAGCATTTCTGATGCAATGTTGTACACCTTGGTATTTATAGAAACAAAGGATGTGGTATTTCAAAGACTCTAGTCTAGACCTTCTTGTTCTATTCATATCATACAGAATCATAAAGTGTATGTAATTGTTATCTGGTAATAAAATGACTGTGAATTACAAAACAAAAGAGGATTTTTCTACACGGTGATCATGGTTGCTTTGATTTTATCATATCCACATACCCTTACTAAGACATACAGACTTTTTAAATTCCATTTTTTCTCTTTATTTTGAAATGAAATTTTTATTTGAAATAATGCCTATGTTATAGATTGTAGATTATTTTCTTGATGATACTGATGGCCCTCAAAAGTACTGGGAATTACTGAGCTTAGTAGTTGTCCTAATAGAACTACTCACTACTGTAACCCCCACTTTATTTAGTGCTTTTATGAAACTTGAAATGTTTTTCAAATGCAATGGTAAAGTTGGGGAACTTCAGTTTATCCATATGAATACTTAACCAGTTATATTAAAATGTAATTTAATATGAAATACATAGTGTGCTGAGATTAGATTGGTATTTGTCAAGTGATTGAAATGTATGAAAAGTATTTTGTTACTTATAATAAATTTAATATTTAACATCTAATTTAATGTTATTTAACCATTTGTATGCCGTAAGTGTCTATAGATGCAAACGGCAGACCTTTTTTAATTAAATTCAAAATATCGTGGCAGTTAACTGGTTAATTGTGTTTTTTTATTCAATTAAGTAAAATGTTTAACATTTAATTTCGCATGTTAATATAACATTAAACAAATTGTAAAATAACAAATAAAATATTTTCCTTTACATATACATTACTCATACAGTTGTTATTTAAACATAATATATAACATAATTGTATACAATTTTTTTGCAATTATGTGGATATAGTATATTTTATGTTGTTTTCAGATAAATATTTCTCAATTTCTTTATTGTATTTTATTTAACATCAAACAAACCATATGAAAAGTAATTAAGGTAGAATTTACAAACCACAGAATAAGAATAAGGGGACTTTTTCTTAGTTAAAAATTCTCACTGCCATTAGAGGGAAAGGAGAATTTTCAGTGACCCTAACTACAGAGGACTGTCAGTAGTCTACGTTTTTTCAGGCAGTATTTGTTCAGGTATACTTAATACCAAAGCATGAAGACAAGGAACTTTGCTGACTTAATTAGGCATTAATTTTGTTTTTAAAATTTGATGTTCTTTTAGGCTGTAGAATATAAATCATTCTCCTTCACCCTAAAATTAAGTAATATATTGGCATACATTGGTATGGGTTACCTCCTATTTTTCCCAAGATTTACTCTGGCCACTGTGTTCCACTACAATTATTACAACAAGAAATGGTTCTCTTGTTTAATAGTAACTAAATTGTCATTATCACTGAAAGATAGGTTGATATATAAATGTATAATGTAATATGTGATAATCTGTGATTTTTTAAAAAGAGGGCAAATTTAGACACTTTTGTGTATACTTATTTGTTTGTAGCTTAAAAAGAGCAATCACTTTTATGTATTAGATATTTTACAAATAATTTTATTTTTATTTTTAATGAGATACAGGGGGTAGTTATATTGATGTTACAAGATTATATTTTATTGTACCTATTTCATAATTAATATTTTTTACTTCAATAGTGTGTTTTTTAATGATTTAAGTATATGTATATATTTACTGATATAGGTGATCACGACTTTTAGTAGTTATTACAATAACTGCACTTAATATTAAAGTGAAACTGGGCTTATTAAAAATAGTTTGATTTGGAAAGAAAATTGTGTTGTGAAATGATAAAATTGTTTCATAATTTACAATCCCTATAGCTTTTGTTGTTTTCAGGAAAAGTAAAAAATGTTCTTATCTTACACACTAGAAAAAAAAAAGAAAAAGCTGTGAAAATAAGTATAAAGAGAGCAGTTTCATTGTCGAACTAGAACTTCCTGGTGACTGTATTGTAAATGTAAATATTTTATGGTACTGTGAAACATTCAAAGCATAAGTTAAAAAATTTTATTTATCATATTATCTTGTAGGGGTCCAGGTGGTGGCAGACCTTGGCCAAACCCAACAAATGCCAATTCAGTGAGTATATGTATTTTTAAATTTTCTTTGCACTTTTTAGTATTTAACAACAAAAGTCTGTTGCTTTTGAAAGCCCTGTAGTTGGTTACATTTAATCTTATTAAAAGGTAATCATTCAAAACTATATATTTTGTGTATATTCTTTTAAATATTCATAATTGTAATTTTTTACTTAAGATCTAATGTAAACAAGCATTCTGTGTAGATTAACAGACCTTCAAAAATAAAGACAAACAGTGTGACTTAAGTATACCATTTAAGTAACCTATAAAATGATGTGATTTATGTAAAATGATTTATTATAAAACAATTTGATCTTCTAAAATAACTGTATAATCACTAAATTGTCAGATTAGATCAATCTCAATCAGGGTTTTTATGATTATATTTTCTGTACTAGTTACACCTAGGTTTGCTCCTTTGCTGCCCCAGGAAGTAAATGTGCATTTGCCTTGGGCCTGTGGGCTAAACTGCCATCCTTACACATCTATCTGGGATTTTCCTTACATGTTTTGTGGCAGTGGTTTGCACAAATAGTTTTCTCTCAATAAGGTCACATAAAGTACGCACAGGTTGAAAAGTAAATTTACAATCTTAAAATTAATATGATTTTTATTTAATGATCCTGCAGATATTTCTCCTTCTTGACTTTGAAATCTTGTGTTCATTATGTGAGCGAGGTCTGCTGTGTATGTATGTGTAGTGTGTGCACTTCACAGAGGTGCCTGAACCAAGGGAGTATTAGCAAAAGACTGAAATACAGCTTGTGAAGTCTATGGACATCTGCCCAGAGGGGATGCCTTTTCTAATATACACTGAGATGCCTTCACTGGCTAACAGTGGCAGCCTTACTGCCAAAGCAACATGAAACTGGTCAATGAATAAGGTTAATTTAAACTTCAAGAAAATTTGAAGTGAGGTGTGTGTTGGGTAGGAAGAATCATCCTAAATCCATTGCTATTCTAAAGCAAAAACCACTTTCTTCTCAAGTAACTGCCATATTTTTAGAGAGAAAAAATAACTTATATTACCAGCCTCTCTAAAAATCAATGAAAAAATATCCTTGGGTGAGAATTAACAAAAAATAAAAAAAATAAAAATAAAATCACATAATCATTTCTCTAATAAACTATACACTTTCACTTTTTTCTTCTTCCTTTCTTTCTTTCTTTCTTTCTTTCTTTCTTTCTTTCTTTCTTTCTTTCTTTCTTTCTTTCGTCTTTCATGCTGTTCTTTTTCTGGTGGTCACCCAACTCTCCATAAGTCTCAGCTGCCCAGCTCAAATATACCTTCTGTACCCACATAATACTTCTTCCTACATTGTTATATTTTATTTCTCTCATGCTAAGCTGTCAGATACTACTGGTAACTTTCAAGAGTGCAGATTCAGTAAAATGCTAGGGGTAGGAGCCCAAATGTTCCTTTTGTTTTAATGAGGGTATCAAAGAATATAAAGCAGGAATGGCAAGGATAAGCCAAAATCAAAGAGCTCAACAGGGCAAAAATGGAAATACATTGAACAACTAGATGAGATAAATATTTTAAGTATTTTCAAATGTTTACTATATTTAACTGTATTTGAAGAGCCATGAAGTGGGGAAAATTAAAAATATAAAAGGAGCAAGGACTTGGGAGAAATGGGATGGTCAGGAGAGGCTAGCTTTGGAAACAAACAGAAAGATATTTTTTTCTACCAGACATAAATGGATAAAAAATTAAATTTATAAATAATAAAGTATTGAGCAGAAGATGAAGGCATAGCAAGAATTTGATGCCTTTAATGTATGACAGAAGGTACCAACTCAGGATGGTATAATCATCATGACAGGCAGCTTACAAAAGTCAATTGTTAAATATTCAGGAATTTTGTGAGCTGATTATCAATCACTGGTAGCTTGAAATCTGCCATATGGGAATTTTTACACCACAGAAATTGACTACAACATGGGCCCTCACCCCCCCCCCCTCAACCCTCCATCCCCCACCCTCCAGGAGTTTGCAGGATTTACTGGCACACTACTGAAATGCTTCAGGGCTTCCATAAAGGCTTCCAAAATGCTTCCACATACTTGAAGACTAGATTGAAGCTGGATAACATGATTACATTTGGGACCTTGTCAAGTTTGTTTTGTTTCTTTCCAGGAAATCCCTACTATAAAACAGAAAAGGTAGTCAGATAGTGGAAATAAACAAAGTAGGCTTTGGGCTAATGAATTTAAGATATCGGGGAAGGAAATAAAATGCTGACAGGGGCATGGGGAGTGGCAGAGGCAATTTAGTAGGAAGCTAGTAGGGAAAAATGGACTTAGTAAACATGGAAGAATTGTGATCGGAGATTTTGATTGAAATATTATAAAGGAAGGCAATGAAATGTAAATGCCAAAGATTGGTGGTTAGAGTGTATTTTGAAATTTCTTAGGAATGATGGTAGGCAAAAGAGAGAGGCGAAGAACATGAGCCAGTTATAGGGAGATAAAAATTGGAGCCAATGGTTAAGTTGGTCATTTGAAGAGGGCAGATGCACAAGTTCAAAATAATACAAAGCAAAGGGTGGACAGTAGATCATGAACTCAAAGGGGCCCAAGAGAGCAAAGTTGTTTTCACTCACCAAGTTGAGTGAATATTTATTGCCCAGTACTCACTGTGGAAGTCGTACTCATCATCAGTGATGCGGGGCGCCCTGGCAATGGCCATCTGCAGTGCCGAGTTACCCATAGGCAGACCAACCAAGGGCCTCAGAGACACGTGGTTTTTACTTAAGGCAAATCAAGGACACCAGTCAATGAGGAGAGAATTTTCAAATAACAATATGAAATATTTCCCCAATCAAAGACCTATTCACCAATAGAAAACCATAGCTTTGTTGTACTGCCTTCTGCTTAAAATATAAAAAGAATATGGTCTCATATTCTTTCTATGTTTAATTATATGGAAGGTGTTGGGGTCGAAGGAGGGCTACAGGTACAGGCACTATATTCTGTTTGCTATGCTAAAGGTCCTGTTCTGGCCCTAGCTGGCTGACTGCAGGAAGATAAAAATTTATTGGCTTTATTCAGAAAAAGGCAAACATGCCTCTTCTGGGTGGGCAGAATCTTCATGTAAGTAAGCAAGTCAGCTTGTGTGAAGAAAGAAAATACTTGGATTTAACTTATTTTTATATGTTTTCCAGTTTTTATTTTTAAAATTATCATAGCAGTGTTATATTGACATCTTTTATTCTCTAGAAAAGCACTTGGTTCAGAGTTTAATTTGAAGAGAAAGAGGGAATTTGTTACCTATGTCTGGTCCTCACAAATTAGTAGTCTTTGGAGACTTATACTAACAAAATCTTTTGCATTTATTATAATATTTTCTAGTGTTAATTAGAAAGGAAAGGGGGAAAGATGAGGTCTATGTATTAGGTACTGCATGAATGTAGTACCCTGAAACCTGTCTTTAAGAAAAAAAACACTGTATCTCAGAATACACATAAATTAGAAGTTGCATCTGTAAAAGCTACTAATTTGAAGAACTCTGCTTTCTGGTTTTTAGCTGCACGAATATATATCTTTCTAATTACAAAATGTGTCATTAGTATCAAGCAGTGAGTACAACTGGCCTGAAACCAATATAACTTAAAGCTAGCTGGAATTCTGTCTAAACTCCTCCTGACTAAAGTCTACTCTTTTTTGTAAATTCAAGAAAATATTGCATTTATTGAGTTTTCTAGCACTCAGATAAAAATGCCTTTTCCATTACTATCCTTTGTGATACATTTTAAAACTTGATAGGCCAAGCCAGTGTTGCTCAGTGGTTGAGTGTCGATCTATGAACCAGGAGTTCACAGTTCGCTTCCTGGTTGGGGCACATGCCTGGGTTACAGATTCGTTCCCTAGTGTGGGTCCTGCAGGAGGCAGCTAACCGATGATTCTCTCTCATCATTGATATTTCTGTCTCTCTCTCTCCCTCTCCCTTCCTCTTTGAAATCAATAAAAAACTATTTAAATTTTTTTAAAAAAACAACTTGATGAAAGTTAGAAAATAGAGTCAGTCATTTTAGGTCCTTCTCGATACTGCTACAAAAAGCAAACTTTTCTTTTCTTTTGTCCTGTTTATGTTCCAGATCCCATACTCCTCAGCATCTCCTGGGAACTATGTAGTAAGTACATTTGGGTTTCTTTGCTCATAAGAATTGGTGTTACGTTTTATTTGGGCAATGAAATCGTTGTCCAGATGTTAAGAAGAGCCCCCTGTGTACTGGCCAAGATGTGAACATCTGATTTGTGTTGAGTTGTTTCGTCTGCCAACCTCAGTACATATGTTGATGTTCATTAGTGAAACAGTTATCAATCTGGCCAAGATTGCCCTGAGTACTGTGTCTTACTTTAGCATATGTTTCTGTAAACCTGTGCAATACACTCTGCCCAATCATGGAGAAAGCCTTCCCCAGTTACACAATGATATGCTTGAATTTGCAGTTCTTCAGGAGAATAATCTACACCCCTACTTCTTTAACTCTCCCAATCACAAAGATTACCAAATAGCAGAAAAATGACTGGTAATGAGGAGGGATATTTAAGTCATTTTTCCATTCTTAGAAATTTAAAATACTTTTCTTACTAACATTTAGTACTTATTAAAATGTTTTAAATAATTCATATATACCTCAAGTCAAATGAGCAGATTTTACATGAGCTCTTGAACTTGCAAATGACCTTTTAACCATCATTACAATAAATCCTTGATGCATCTCAAGGCCATTATGACACAGGGTGGGGAAAAAGTAGATTTACAGTTGTCCATATGGAAAATAATACATTAACTAATAAATAATCACACAAGAATCAACTCTGAGTTTCATATACTCACAACTGTAAACCTACTTTTGCCCCACCCTGTTTTTAAGGAGAAATGCCTAACAGGGAAGCAAGGATAAAACTGTAAAAAGGAAAATCTTTCCTGAAGAAATTTTCAGAAGTGGTGGCTAACGGGAGTAGGAAAAGGGAGGACTTTGCCCTCCATGGAATAGTGTGGTATGAATATAGTGAAAAGCTCATGCCGCACTGGACCTGCACGCATTGTTTCCTTAAGTTACACAAACTGAAGAAGTCTCATGTTTTTCACATTTTCTATGAAACAAAAATGAAAGTAAAAAGAAAAGGGATAAAACTGAATTATACTTTGCATAAGATTAAAATGACTATACGTTAAAAGAAAATAAAACCTATTTTTTCTTAAAATCACTTAAGAATAAGCCTGCTGTATATGAGGTATCCCAAAATATGTACACACACTTAATAGCTGATAGCTCAATTGATGTTTTTTTATTTATTTTCAGATTTCACCTATTGGAATTAATAATTATTCAAAGTGTGTATACATTTTGGGACACCGTGTAGTTTTATGAAATTAAAGACGTTTATTTAAATAGGAATTTAAATTGCTTATTAAATACCAACTACATATGTCATTTGAAATAATTAATAGACTCTGTCTGCACACTCAGGATGAAGTCAAACTTTAGCCACTTACTAGTTATTTTGACTACTGTACATCTGAAATTACTGAATAATTTTAGAGTGACCTAATCTCCGTTTCAGGTGGACTGTGTAGCTACAGCCTTAGTAACCCACAGCATTAGTCACCATTGCCTCTCATTTCTGATTGGTGTGATAGGTGAAGGTGCAATGCTCCAGAAGGTTTACTTGACACTGATAGAAGAAAGAAATAGAATCAGTGTATTTCTTAAACAGAAATATCTTTTGGTTGTTAATTTCCTATAAGAGCCATGGATACAAACCATAAGAAAAATACAATAACCTAAATCACAAATACACATGAATTACTCCTCTTTTATGGATTTGTAAAGACCTGATTAAATGGCTTCTCCTTAACCTCATTATATCTGGTGTGATTAAGTCATGAATAATAAGTCAGTTTACAGGCTCATTGTTTTGGGAAACTTGTCAAAACAATCTCAACATACTTAAACTGAATTATACTTTGCATAAGATTAAAATGACTATACGTTAAAAGAAAATAAATTATGGAGAAAATTAATTTTCTCTGTTATTTTCAAATTGCATCACTATTAAAATAAGTCTTACTTTTCTTATGTTTTTATTTATATTATTCAATTAAATGCCTTACTTTTACTGAAATTTTGTATAATTATATAGGGTCCTCCGGGAGGTGGAGGGCCACCGGGAACACCCATCATGCCTAGTCCAGCAGGTATTGTAATCAGACTAGCCACATTGGCATTTGATTATTAGAATAAAATAGAGAAATTGTTCTGAAAGTTAGTACTATTCATTGTCTCATTGATGGATAAGGAATAGAGTAGAGGTAGCAAATAGGAAGAAATCGTGTTCTTAAGCACCTATTGTTCAAATACTTTAAGCATTTAGAAAATTTCTGTTATGTAAGTAACATATAATCAGGGTGCAAATTGTATTGATCTGTATGAATTGTCCAATGATTATCTGTCTAAAAGATTCCTTGAGACTGTGGAAAAGATCAAAATCTCAAAACTTAGAAAAATTCTGCATAAGTTAACACATCAAATGCATGGATCCACTAGGTTTAATATAGCAAATCTGACCTACCAATCTATTATCTTACTAAGATAGATGTACATGTACCTACAATATTATTTATCCCGCATATCTGTAGGTATTTATTAATTAGCTAATAGATCTACCATGTAGTGTGGAAAATTTTTTTAATCTTCTAAACTAAAATATCTGAGTATTCCTGTAATCATTATTTAATAATGCTGGTGGGAATGCAGACTGATGCAGCCACTATGGAAAGCAGTATGGAGTTTCCTGAAAAAAAATTAAATGTGAAACTGCCATTTGACCCAGTGATCCCACTTCTAGGATTATATCCTAAGAAACCTGATACACCAATCAGAAAGAATATATGCACCCCTACGTTCATAGCAGTGCAATTTACAATAGCTAAGACATGGAAATAGCCCAAGTGCCCATCAGTAGATGGGTGGGTAAAAAAAGCTGTGGTACATTTACACAATGGAATAGTAGTCAGCAGTATATGAAAAAAGGATCTCTTACCTTTGAGACAGCATAGGGACCTGGAGAGTATCATGCTAAGCAAAATAAGTCGGTCAGAGAAAGACAAGTATCACATGATCTCACTCATATGTGAATCTAATGAACAAAATAAACTGAGGAGCAAATAGATCCAGAGACACAAGCATAGAACAGACTGACCAATCTCAGAGGGAAGGCAAGGTGTAAGAGTGGGTGGGGAGAGATTAACCATTAACTGGGGAATTTATATGCATATATGCATAGCCTATGGACACAGACAATAGTGCGGTGTCCAGATCATCTTCGATTATTACTTTGTGATGAGTTAGATATAGATTATAAAGAAAGATATTAATTAAGTAATATTTTGTTTCAGATTCAACCAACTCTGGAGACAACATGTATACTTTAATGAATGCAGTACCTCCTGGACCTAACAGGCCTAATGTAAGTATGAATTTTTAAAAAATTTTGTAATGTATTCAAACTCTTAGTGCATTCCATTTCTGGGATACTCTTTAAGGTTTATATTTTATAATCCAGGTGCTTATTGGATATCAAGAAAATAAAATTCTTACGTTCTGAGTTGAAAAAATGTAATATATAACATATATGAAATATTTCATATCAATATAATTTAAATTAAAACTAAACCTAATTAATTATAAAATGTTGGTGTATAGTCTTATTCTATCTCAAGTACTTAATAATTAATACTATTTGAAAATGACAGGTAATGTATAATTGTTACCTCATTTTAGCATCACTAATTTCTTCATTGTGATCGTTATTTTATTATTTTTTTTCTCTTGAGAAACTTGACAATAAATAAGGAAGTTGGATATACTTATTTTTCTCTAGATTTTGAAATCCAGAGTTTAAATATGGACCTGAGGCAGTTCTGCTGAAAGAATTTGGATGTTTTAGTAAAGCATATGATTGTGATTTTTTTTCCACAAAAACTTACAAGAAAATGATATTTTATTTATCTGTGATACAAGACCTACATGTAAACAAAAAGATATTTCTAACAGAATGTAGTTACTACACAGATATGTACATATAAATATAGGGTAGTTCAATTAAAGAAAAAGCAGGAGGCATAAAGGAATTTTCATAAGTACCGAAAACTGAGAATGAAATAATTATTATAATGGAGCTTCCTTGCAGTAAAGACAAAGGGAAACTGGGAAACTGGGAATCTGTCCAGTATGGATGGTACTTAAAAGTGGCTAATTTGAAAGGAGATGTGCTGGCAATATCACACTGAGGGCTTAGTATAAAAAAATAATGTAAAATATCTCATTAAAATTTGTATATCGACTATATGTTGAAGTGATAATAATTTTGATATAAAATATATTATTAAAATTAACCTCAACTATTTCCTTTTACTTGTTAAGTATGGCTGCTAGTAAATCTAAATTTACTTATGCAAGTTCACATTTGTGGCTTGCATAATTGTGTCTGATAAGCAATACTGCCTCCAGTTATCACTGTTCTCTTTATAGAATCAAGTAAATTGTTTTTAAGGAAAATAAACAATTAACTATCAATTATGTCTAAACGTGTTTTCACAGATATTTTAAAGAATAGTAAATATGATAACGAACAATGTTCATTTTAGAAATTCAGCAAAAAAAAAAAAGTTTTACACTGCAATTTCATATCTTAAAATTTGGTATTTGAAAGGGAGGGAGCAAAGGAGGAAATCCAGAGCATATGGTACTGAAGACATTTCTGGGGGCAGCTAAGCTGATATCATCCAAGTATGTTTCACTCTGGATCTCTAACTCCATCCAAAGATAAGAGATCCAAGAACAGTAGGTGAACATGTCACTTTTTCAAATGCCATTCATCTCAGCCAGCAGTAGTAAAAGAAAATTCCTGCTGAGGGCTAGGCCTGGAGTTTTTGTGCTTCAAGTGCATATACTTATAGTCTATGGGGTCCAGATAAAAAGACCAGAATAAGTTCATGGACTCTTGGCCTCACCAGCACCAGTTTCTAAGCCCAGAACTATGCTTTTGACAAAAGCTGAATAGCAATTGTAAGTTCAAAGTTAATTTCTTTGACTTACCAGTTAAGGCATACACATTCCAAGTTGTTTACTGAAAATCAATCCATGTGCTTTTAGGCAATAAAATTTTCGGAAACAGAATTGACATTATTTTGAGAAAATGTGTAAGCATGTGATCCGTATCATCGTAGATGACGGATCGCCATCTTATTCCCACACAGTTGATGGTACACAGGTTATCTGTTAGGGGGAATTGCTTTTCCCCCCAAAGCCCATGTGATTAGTAGCTACCACTACCCGATCTACACACATAAATACACATACACATGCACACATCGCATTCAATATTCTCTACCATACAACATGGAAGAAATGCTTTTGGCATGGGAAATTTTAAGAGCAAGTGTTTCCAGTAGGTTGTTTTAACTGCAAAAATAAGATAATATGGATAGCTTTGTCTTCAAACTGGGATCTGAGCTTCCTCAAAAGTATTTCAGGGAGATGAGGGAAAGATGGAGTGGACAGGCCATGAGCTCGCCACCACCAGCTCTGCCTCAGCACATCTGTTCACATCTGTGTTGTTTTTTTACCAGACTTCTAAAGTAAGATTTCACTTGAAAATAAAATAAGTTAATGCCACTGCTTTTTAACATGTTAATTATAACTGCTGCAGAATGATTGTCATTGAACTGACATAGTTGAGACTGCCAAGGAGAATTAGCTATATTCATCTGTCCCCAAGGAGCTGAACGAAAAGGGCGGGGCAAAAGTAGGTTTTCAGTTGTAAGTACACAAAATGCAGAGTTTATTCTTGTAGTGTGATTTATTAATTATTGTATTACTTTCTATACAAACAACTATAAACCTACTTTTGCCATGCCCTGTATTTAACCTATTAGATGAAATTACTTATGTCCATTTGAACAAAAAATAGATTGTCTGCTAAAAAAGTTAATGTTGGTATAATAATGTTGGGTCATTCTTATTAGTAAGGTATTAATCATCTTAGCAACTTCATCAAAATCACCTCTTGCTCACAATAGTACAATTTGTCAGTAGCATAGAAGAGAATGTTTATCCTTTGCACTGACTGTATAGATTCCCTGCTTGAGGACACCTAAAGAAGAAAAATGTGGTTCTGAACAAGGATTAGTCTGAAGATCCAAACAGAGAGAGAGAGTATGGGATGGGGGAGGTAGAACAGTCCAGTTAGAGACTATAAGGCTGGAAAAAAATCCAGGAAAGTAATCTCTATAACTTGAAAATAAAAATAAATTGTGGAATTATCTTAAAATGTTAAAGACAGATATTTTAACATTGATATAAACAATTGTTTTCAATGTTCTCATCATTCTTTTCTTCACTTTTTAAATAGTTTCCAATGGGCCCTGGTTCAGATGGACCCATGGGTGGATTAGGAGGAATGGAGTCACATCACATGAATGGCTCTTTAGGTAAGGATATTACAAATAAATTCAAAACAAAGCCTTAATTCTACATAGTGGGTATTATCGTTTGCAAAGTTCTTCTGTATACAGAAACTCATTTTGAAATGCTTCATCTTTTACCTCATCCTGATAGTTTAATCTACAGTGTATTGTTTATGATGACTGTAGATGAACTGAAAATCAGAAATGTGAGATTTATTCTAACCTAGCTCATATTCACAGGTATTTCCTTTAACCTATCAAATCTGGGTGTTTAATGATAAAAGACATATATCATACCTTCTTGCCTGTAGGACTGCACTGTCCTCCCAACTGGTATCTCTGTTTCCAAAGGTCTTTAGATACAATCTCAGAGCAACTAGTTCTTTGCAAGAATCTTAACTTTTTTCTGTATTTTAATGTTTGTCTCTATTTTAAAATAAAATTGGTATCATATTCTGGATAATTTGATGATTCTCTTAAGAAAGAAAACTGTCCACATTTTTGTGTGTTCAGTGATAGAGCTGATTTCAAGCAGTGTGACTACTAGCTGAAACCCTACTTCGTAAAGGATGCCTTTTTGCCAAATGAAGCCAAATATCTGTAAGGTGAACACAGAGTTTCACAATAGTGAGAGATGGAAACAAATGGTACAAAATTGACTAGGTCACAGAGCCCACCTTCATAGGCCAAATGCAAAACCAAAAAAATATATATATTCTATGTTTATATGTTTAAGTAACAGTATTATAAACTACTGTAAGAGTTGATGATGGGCATGGAGGTTTGTGATCTTTTTTTTTTCTTTTGAAAATGGACCGTCTTTTACTTAGATGGAGAAACTATGCCCATGAGTAACTTAGATTATACACAGATTTCACAGCCCCACCAAGGTCAGGAAATGACCTCCTCCGATACTTTGAAAAGCTATGTAACCTCAATCATCAAGAAATCATTTGCAACCCATTGGTAGATTTTTCTGCTCTAAAGGATGCATACTTATTTTGCCTATATTTCAAAGTCTTAATTTGCACTGTCCAATTATGGTAACCACTAGATGTGTGACTACTTAATTTTAAATTAAAAATAAATAAAATACAAGTTCAGTTCCAGTTGCACTGCCACATACCAGGTGCACAGAACCACATCTAGCAAATGGCTGCCATAACGAACAACACAGGAAAACATTTCCGTCATCACACAAAGTCTTATCAGACAGTACCATTCTAGAATTTTATTTTCTAATTTCTTGCAAAATAATTTATTTTCCAGTCTTTTAATTTAGAGAATTAACCACAGAAAAAGATGACATTTGGTCATAAAGGGTTCTCAATTATATTATTCACTACAATAGAATTTACAAAAGAGTTTCACATATGCTTGGCATGTGGCTTATCACTTTTTGTAATGAACTTTATTGTGCATATTTACATATGTGCATAATTGCACATGTACATTCAGTGTTTAGCTATTATGCCTGCTTATTTATAAATTAATCATGTTAATAAGTCCTAACTTTATTTGCAACTGTTGACTGAATGATGTACTATGAAACATTATATTTTTATGTCAGGAAGATTAATTGTTAAAATAATCCTATCTAATAAAAGACAAAAAGGGTAATGGACCGTACCTTCTCTACGCTTCCCATTGGCTAATCAGGGCGATATGCAAATTAACTGCCAAGAAAGATGGTGGTTAACCACCAACAAAGATGGCGGTTATTTTGCATACGTAGGCGCCAAGCGACAGAGCGAAGCCGGCTGGCCCTGGGCAGGAGCAGCGAGCGAAGGCTGGCATGGCGAGCAAAGAGCAAAGAGGGAAGCCTGCCGCGCCGGCCTCAGCCACGCCCCTCAGCCATGCCCCCGGGGCCCGCGCGGCAAGTGAATCTGGGTGAGAAGTTAATTCTGTGGTTTGGTGTCCTGGCTCTCCTGGGGCCAGGGGTGGGCAAAATGGGAATCCCTGCTCTGAGAGTTCAGGGTCATGGAGAGCACACTGCCCCCTGGTGGAGCACACGAGTGGTGCCAGTGGCAGGGACCCCCTCAGACCAAATGCTGGTCAGAGACCAGGGTGGCTGGTGGGGTTGGAGAGCCCCCTGATGGGGACACTCCGCCACATCCCCAGGGCCCGCGCGTGGCGAGTGAGGAGCTAAGCCCCTCGCCCGCCAAGCCAGCCTCCGCCATGCCCCTGGGGCCCGGGCCCCTCCCGGTGAAGAGCGAAGGCCTGGGTTCCAGGCGCCGGAGGAAAACTGGAGCCAGCAGCCAGGGGAAGGGGCCCCCGAGGGGGCCCAGACTGCGAGAGGGCACAGGCCAGGCTGAAGGACCCACCCGAGTGCACAAATTTTTGTGCACCGGGCCTCTAGTCTATATAATAAAAGCCCAGCAGCCGTTATGGTGGAACTACCAGAACAACCGGTCACTATGATACACACTGACCACCAGGGGGCAGACGCTCAACACAGGACCTGCCCCCTGGTGGTCAGTGTGCTCCCACAGCTGGAGCGTCGCTCAGCCAGAAGCCAGGCTCAGGGCTGGCGAGCACAGCAGCAGTGGCAGGAGCCTCTCCTGCCTCCGCAGCAGCGCTAAGCAGCAGCGAGCCAAGCAGTAAGGAGCGAGCAGACAGATGGTTAGGAGCGAGGGGAATTGCAGGAGGAATGTCTGACTGCCGGTTTAGGTCTGATAAGGCCTAAATCGGCAGTCAGACATCCCCCGAGGGGTCCCAGATTGCGAGAGGGTACAGGCTGGGCTGAGGTTCCCCCCACCCCTCTGTACGAATTTCGTGCATCGGTCCTCTAGTTTAAAATAAAACTAATACTGGGCAAAGATCTGATTGTTGTTTCTTTATGCCAATAAGTATAATGTATGATTCCATTACTTAAATAAGAAATTAGTATTGTTTATTCATTTCTCCCAAGAATCAAAATAAAATACTATATTTTGAAGACATTTTACTTTTGATAGATTGCTATGAATATTGATTGCTGTCAAATATGTGATATTATTTAAAATACTTTGCTTTTGGTTATTGTGCTCAAATGTGGCTCAGAATCTTATTGGGTATTATTGAAAATGTCCATTTTATATTTTATCAGATTTAGAAGCATAATGTCACAAAATATATTTAGACATTTCTCTCTTGCTTTCTAGTTAAATGCATACACATATATACATACATAATAAAAATTTGAATTTAGTAGTATATATAAATCTCGCCATTATTTTACTAACAGGAATTTATGATAACAATAGTTTCCTTTATTCTGCCATTAAAAACAGAAAAACTCCTAAATGATTAGGAAATAGAGGTGCAACTCTTCCCTGTATTTACCATCAAACGATACTTACTTACCATTCAGTGTAAAAAAAGGAATTTTTTAAGATTAAAAATTCAGGAGATGTACTGGAAAATACAACAAAAGTTTGTGTATTAAAGGAGTACTTAATTTATAAATGAAATAAGTACCTTATAAAGGCTTTTCTTTTTTTGTACTTTGTTTCAGGCTCAGGAGATATGGACAGTATTTCCAAGGTGGGTGATATGTATTCTGTACTGTTTTTTGTCTGTATTTTATTTCACACAGAATTCTCACTAAGATTATTAGAGTCACCTTATGAATTTTGTTCTTAAACAAGAGTTTGAAAGTAGAAGGCGAGATATAATTAACTGCAAGTTTAAAATATTAATGTATATAATCTGTGGGAAAGGGTAAAAATTAATCTTTCACAAATGTTCCTAAACATGCTAGGGTTCATTTACAGTATGCACTATCCCTGATTAATGGGTACCCAAGTAATAGCCAATTTAATCATGTTATGATATTTTATATTTGTAAAGAAGACTGACATACTTTAGGTAATTTTTTAAAAATGTAAAGAAGTCTATAGAAACATGAGAAGAGGTAAATTTGAAAAAGTGATTATTATATGTTATAAGGCCATTGCGTTTATACATCTCATTTGTCTTTCAAACCTTCCTTAGGAAATGCTGATGTCCTCAATCATTATTCTAGTTCCCTAAAATAGAGTATGAAAATAATTAGAGGAAAATTATAGTAATACAAGTAGGAAAGTAAGCCTTCAAAGAGCATGTGTCTGCATTTTTCTTCAAGAGTTTGAGTACCTAAAATTAATCCTTTGCTAAGATGCCTTATATTTTTTGAAGAAGCGTACCTAAATACTTTTTAGGTCATGATGAATTTAAAATAGTTCTCTGTGGATCAAAAATATATTTAGAATGGCTGATAAGAACTAATTATTAACTACCACTAGAATGACTCTGAGAAGTCTACTTTATATCAATACAGAAATTCATTAAAGGATGACTTTAAATTTTTAATTCTACTTCTAATTTATTTTCATGTATAATAATATAAAATTCTCGATGCCAAGGTAAATAAAATAAGATTGAGTTGCAAAACCTTTTAAATTAATACTTCCAGCTAAAAAGGAAAAAAGAGTGAGAGGGAGTTTAATTGGCATTCTGACTTTACACCTACACACCTGGCTTATACGTTCTACATACACTTTGGGTGTCCGTGTCTAAGATCAATCAGAAAGGCCTTTTTCTTTTCCAAAAATAGGTAAATATTTATACCATCACTAGCTTACTTCTGTGAGAAATAGTATTAGGTAAGCCTTCAAAAAGCCTGTTTTCAAAGTCAGACTCACTGTAAAACTCCATTGGGGCCTTTTCTCTGGGAAGCTCCTTCACCAGTTAGATGTCTGTGATTACATCAGCTCCCTTAGGGGCCGAACAACTGATATTAGCCGAATGGTGCTTTGTGGTCACAACTGAAATTTCTAATGTTAGATTTCAGTAGCATACCCTAGTACAGTGATGGCGAACCTATGACACGCGTGTCAAAGGTGACACGCGAACTCACTCTTTTGGTTGATTTTTCTTTGTTAAATGGCATTTAAATATATAAAATAAATATCAAAAATATAAGTCTTTGTTTTACTATGGTTGCAGATATCAAAAAATTTCTATATGTGACACGGCACCAGAGTTAAGTTAAGGTTTTTCAAAATGTTGACACTCCGCTCTCAAAACGTTCGCCATCACTGCCCTAGTATCTAAAGAGGACTCTTCGTTACACAAATGTGGGATCATCTGAATCACTTAAGGCCATCTTCTAAAATTTCCACTACAACCCATAACTTTGTACATTAGGTAGTTGTAAACAATTCTATATTGGAGAGTACTTGGTAATTTATTAAGTACTTTGAAATGTTTAAATAGTGCCATAAGGACAACTTAGATACCATCTTCTAATCTGCCCCATATCAAGTCTGTTGCTGTTCCTTCTATGCTTATTTTCCCATTCCTATTCCCAGAGACAAGTTTTTCCCTGGAAAAAAAATGCTGCTGATAACATTCTCTTGCCTAATGAGGTATTGCTTATTTTTTAAGCATTAATGAGCCACCCATTGTGTACTTCTGTGTACTGGGTACTGCCTTGTGCACTGTGGGGAGAGGCGATAGACTTTAAGTACAAACATGATCTTTGCCCTCAAGTGGTTTAAACTTAGGCAGCAGTTCCTTCATTCAGTAAACATCAGTGCTGCCAAGGCTTATTCTAGGCTCTCAAAATCCAAAGATAAACAAGATAAGGTCTCTGCCTTCAAGAAGCTCAATATAACTAAGGAGACCAAACAAAAACAATAAGGAAAAGCTTTTTCAAATCAGAATTCAAATACATTTCAATTAACATAATCATCATTTCCAAGTAATCTATAAGCCACTTAGCAATGTACTAGAAATGACCAGTTGCATCCCCTTCAGATGAGCTCCTAAGCAGCCCCTTTCTGCACCGCACCGCCCCCAAGCTGTCAGGGCGATGGTGCCATCAGAGTCTGTCATGTCTCCAGTTACCTTTTCTCTAGTCAGCAGCATCCTGTATATTAACCCCCCTCCCCCATCCCACTTAGTTTTCTCTTTACCTCTTTCCATTCACTGCCTAGTTATTTGTCTTTTACTCCAAGCTGTGCACATTGTCACTAACTCAATTTCCCGTCTTCTTCCTTCCCAACACTATCCAGCTGCCTCACAAAACTCTTTTCTGCCTTTTTCCTGGGTTTGATCCCTCCCATCCTATTCTTTTCCTAGACATCCTTGCTTGTGAATCAGAAGATAATCTTGACCACTACTGCTTAGCAGTTTGGTTCAAAATCCCTCTTAGATCTCCAGCTACATCTCCCCAGTTACCCAGTTAAACCTGTATTTTATCAAGCATCAATATTACATATTTTTTAAAATTTCTTATTCCATTTTTAAGTGTTGTTTTTTAGTACCATTTCAATTCTTTTTCTATTTTTTAATTATAAATATACTCTTTTTTTATGCATTTTATATGTAAGGTGAAGATTACTGAATTGAGAATCAGAAAGCCTGGTTCTACTACTTACAAGTTTTGGTGGCAACATGTTACTTGATATCTCTTAGGCTTTGTTTTCTTAGCTCTACAATAAGAGATAGAGCTTATAGGTCCTTTCTTACCTAGTTCATAAAATTGTTGAGAGTCATATGCTAAGGGCTATGAAACACTGTACAGATACTAAATATTTTCCTCTTCATTCTGCTACCTTTTGTGGACAAGGCTAGGAACCCACACTGTCAACTCCCTTTTGACAGCACTGTTCTACTGGCAAAATGAGCTCAGGGCTCCAAACGAAGAGTTTTAACATGACTCTTGCTCAGTTGAGGATTACCTAGTAAAACTTATATGCACCTTTCTCATAATGCAGAATTCACTTTTAATTTAGAAGCCTTTTTAAAAAATATTTTTTTATTGATTTCAGAGAGGAAGGATAGAGGGAGAGAGAGAGAGAGAGAAACATCAATGATGAGAGAATCATTGATTGGCTGCCTCTTGCATGCCCCCTACTGGAGATCGAGCTGGCAACCTGGGCATGTGGCCTTGACCAGAATCGAACCTGGGACCCTTCAGTCCGCAGGCAGACACTCTATCCACTGAACCAAACCAACTAGGGCTAGAAGCCTTTTTTAATGAAAAGTGAAATGCTTGTCATCCCTTTTGCAACTGAGGAGTCATTCAATCAGTGGAACAAAAATATTATGCCTTGAAGTTGTTTTAGGAGTTGGGGTTAGAGAGGAGCATATGGTTGTCTTCTTAGAAGGAATTCACCTAAATAAATTCTGCAGTTCACATTAAGATACTTAGCATTTATACTTTTTTAGTTTGGAAAAAAATCAGAAGGCACAGTCTGATCATGTCATGCTCAATAAATTCTCAAAGGAGCCTTTCCAACCTGAACCTTTCGAACCCCATGAGCCTTAGTTCCAGTTCAATGTTCCACGCCATTTGCAGGGTTGCCCATCAGCAGCTACAGAACTTTGCCATCGTCGCAGCTGCGAGCCTGAGTTCTCGCTCGCTTAACCCCTGGGGGACCTGGACTGGCAGTTTTTTCTTTTGGGCAAATGGCAGAGTCAAAATGACACTTATAAACCTTGCTATTGCCTGTGAGAAATCAAATCAAAATTCACTTCCACGGGGCTTAGAATACTGTCAATATTGTTTTCTTCCAATTATAGACGGAGCCCAAATTTCTACAAGTGTTCCCTTTTTAAATAGCAGTTTGAAAGTTTGGGAGCAATTTCTGGGGATAGGTGGGAGAAGGAACAATAACTAACTAATTAAGAGATGATTTGGAAGATAAAAATCACAGAAGAGAGAGCTAAATGAAATGTGTTAGCCAGAAGAAATTGGGTGTGTGCGAGCCCACACACAGGCACATGTATACTTAAAATAGCATTTGTATATGATGTCATAGCTTAAGTAGGGGAAACATTCCAGTTTGAAAAAAAGGTGAATGAGAATGTAAGAAAATCCTTTGAAAATGGGATTAATATAATTTTAACTATAGTTTTTCAAGCTAAATTCTTAGACTACAAGTAAGGAATAAAGTACACATTAACTGAAGTAGAAAATGCAACCAAAATGCCTAATATTGCTAAAAGTAAATTTTGCTTGTATTCTTTGTGCTCTGTACTCCCTAATTATATGCTTAAGCAACTGGAGTGCCTTTTTGACCCACCTAAGCCCTTTTTGTGCATTATATTCTTGCTTTCATGATAACATCTCCTGAGCACTGCACACAAACATACCTACAGTTAACTGAAATATACACCCAGTTCATTGCCACCCACCCTCACAACTTGCTCCGGCCCGTTGTTTGGAACCATCTTGGCTGTTCCTCAGGTGCCTGTATTGAGTGTGACTTTATCTTCATCATGTCACTCAGTGATCGTGGACAGCACAATCTCCTTAAGACCCCCCCATTAGAAACTTTTGTTGTTTTTTTGCAGCATTTTATAGAGATTACTTCAGATTTTTTTTTTTAAAGATTTCAAGATTTTCAAACATTCCCAGTGAACTAGAAAGGAGTAGGTTTCAGAGATCTGGTATTAGTTCAGTTTTGTATCTTCCTCTCAGTGTTCTTATATAACCCCACACAAAAGTGTGCAATGCTGAATCACCATGATATGAAAATAATGCGCAAAATAACAAAAATAATAACGCTGGGAGTGTTTTAAAAATATTTCTTCTAAATATTTCTAAATATTTAAATAGTAATACAATATTACTTTCAAATTTCAAATATTTTAAAATCAACACGTTGAGTCAGGAATCAGATTTTAAGTTAGATAAACTTTCAAAATAATAAGTCAAGAAATGAGATATGGCAAAAGTGCAGCGGAGTCTGAGAACACCGCGACTCAATCAGATACGCTGCTCCTCTGGGGCACCTCAGGAGCTACTGGGAATGTGAACGTTCCGCTAGAGTGGAGAGGGCATATTTCATAGATTTGTTTGAATCTGTAGAAGTCTTCAGCTCCAAGGTGCATCCTCACATACCCTTAGGTAGATGTTAGATTATTTTTTATTCTAAGATTATCAGTTTCTCCATATATATGAAATGACAGAAATCTGCCTTCACCCAAAAGACCTAGATTTGGGGTGAATCTTAAAATATTTGTATAAAGTTACTTTTATTTTTGATCTAAGTCAGCATTATCATTTCCATTTTCCAAACATTTGATTAGTTAGTAACTTTAATCATGAATAAGTATAGCTTTGTTAGTTGCACTTAATTAAATTTTACTCATGTTTTTTAGGAAATCAAGTTATCCATGTTCATTTCAATGTAGATTTGCTTTTCAATATACTTGGAAAACTAACATTTTTAAAGAATAATTCATTTTTTTAAAAAAAAAAAAAGAGTTCTCTTTCTGCTATTGACCATGGTTCTCCAGCTGGTGTGGTTCATTGGCAAATGGAGCTTCCGTGGACTCGGAGGCGCCTGGTTGTCAGCTGCTCCCTGTGGGGTGCACAGCAGGACAACATACAAGCGAACTCCGCCGCTTCCTGTACCTGTGTCTGCTGTGCATTTAGCCTTATTTTTAAAAAAGCACATATTCTCATTCATACAATTTTAAATGTTATGACATAACTTATCTTTAGTTAAGTCACACCGTCAGTGCAATTTTCTTTTAAACAGCCGAAAACCAAGTGTACAATGTCAATGGCTTAGGGAAAAAATATTAAATCTTTCTCTCACTTGAAATAACAAATAAAAAATTTTGACCTTGAAGTTTCTTTTTACAAGTCTATAAATTGGACCTTGAAAGAGTCCCTCAGTCACAGTCGCAGTACTGTGTGAACGTGCTTTATACGCCAGTGCATTCAATTCGTATTTCCTATAGATGTGGAGTACAAGACACCCTCACAAGGCTAACATTGTACAGTAATAATTAGACTAGAAAATTTAAATAGAACATGAAGTGATGTACTGCTTTGTGTTTGATTAGATTGCTAATATCAACCATTTTATCTTAAAGCAAAATTTCAAAGTAAATCTACTCTTAAACTAATGAGAGAAAAAGGTTCTAAAGCAGGTTCATCTCGGAGCCTTCTTTTCTTCTAAAAGTACATATTGAATTCTCAGGTCCTGAGGTATTTCTCTTGTTCTTAACTATAGTTGTTAACTATCTTCTTTTTTTCCTTATGGTTCATATAAAAATAATGGTTAAAATAGTGTTACTGTGCAAACCGTATGTGAAATGAAAGGGAAATGTTTATGAAAATGGTGATCTTTTGACGTTTGACTAATAAAATTACCAAGAGAAGGTGTCACTCCGTCATGCCTGATCAGTAGGTTGGCTCTTCATCGTGCCCCTGCTGGAAATGTTTTTAACTCTCCAGAGTTCTAGGAACTCTGTAAACTGAGGGTGGGAAATTGAATAAATATTGATTCTGAGACTAAGAAAAAGAGTTGTGGTGGGTTATTTCGGGTGTTCTGTGTGTTTTTTAATTTTCATTTGGGAAAGCATTAGTACTTGTCAAGGTTCAAAGAATGAACCAGAAAACATGCTCTAAGATTAGAATCACAAGTCGGCTTTGTCCGTAGAGATGCTGCTATAGATTCCAATTTTGAAACAGTACAATGCAAGAGGGAAATTAAAATCTTCAACAATGCCTTGTTTTCTAAATCTTGTTTACAGAACTCTCCCAATAATATGAGCCTGAGTAATCAACCGGGCACTCCAAGGGATGATAGCGAAATGGGGGGAAATTTCTTAAATCCTTTTCAGAGTGAGAGTGTAAGTATTCCCTTGACTACATTATTATATCCAGATTTTATTTCTGAAGCTCTTCTATTAGAAGTAATGCATAAAGCCATTATTGCAACTGTTTAGAGTTCAATAGGTTGATCTTTTAAAAGTCAGAAAATTAAGTGAAATTTCTTTGAAAAAAATATAAAAATAAACTTTTTCTTTTTTACTCCCATGTACATACATAGTTACAAAAACAAAAATTATAATGCTAACTTTCTCATACAGAACATCCACCATCAGGAGCACACTGGAAATAGGTTACATATTTGATAATTTTTGTTAAGTTCTCCCATTACTAAAATGTCTTGGATCACTGCAAACCCAGGTCTGTGCTTAGTGCTGTCTGTCCTTAAGGCTCTGAAAATTATCTAGATGCCTGTACTTCCACTAGACCTCACTCCCTGGTTTTACATTGTTAACCTGTTTTTTACATTTAACCTAAACTGACTACCCAGCTTCTTTTTTGAGTGTGAGTATAGTGTTAAGCAAAGGCAGTATCATTCATATCTCCATAGAAGTACACAAGAACAAAAAGAGAAGCAATAAAATTCACTTGTTCATTTAATAAACAATTACTGAGCATGTACAATGGGCTGTGCTAGGCACTGGTGAGACCAAAAAGACAATGTGCTGTCTTTTTTCAAGGGGTTATTACATAATACAATGATTTTAAACTAATATTTCACATTAAAAGCATCTATAGAATTTTTAAAAATAGAATTTGCCAGAACCCTCCCTAGACCTGGTGAATCAGAATTTCCAGGAGTGGGGCTGAGCAAACCTGAATGTGGAAAAGCTTTGGAGGTGCTGCTGCTGCACACTCTCTGCTCAGCGCCACTGGACTGGAATACGGCAGAAAGGGTTTCAGACCCAGACGAATTTCAGTCCCAGGGCCAGTGCCTCCACACATGATCGCCATCTTTAAAACTGATTATGGAGGATCTACCAACTACAAACAGAATCCGAAGAAAAAGCTACCCTCATGTTGCCCTAGTTCAACCTTCAGTAGAGGAGACACCATCAGAATTGAAGCAGTGGCTAGTCACTTGCCCACTTTTGCACAGAACAGTGCTTTCCAAATGGACCCAAGATTGGGTGTTCTGTGGACTCTCTTACTTCTTGGTGTTGACCTAGCGCCTCTGCATGGGATAAGACTGGCCCTGATTTTTTACTTTACTTTTGTTAAAACTAGAAATGCAGTTATGCTGATCTTTGGTTTGTCTGTTTTATTTCCAGGATATATAAACACAGGTGTGGGGAAAAGTAGGTTTACAGTTGTGAGTATACAAAAAGAGCTTATTTTTGTAGTAGTATTATTATTTACTAATTATTGTATTATTTTCCATATAAACAACTGTAAGCCTACTTTTGCCCCACTCTATGTATATGTATGTTAACAAGGACAAAGAAGGCATACATAAAAATTCATATTAAAAAAATCCAGAGTAGCCCATTCATGATGAGGAAATAAGAAATACATGAGAAACTATGTAGTTTGTCATAATGCTTAGGATTATGGAAATTATTTCTTAGACCCTGGTTCTTTCATTAGTTTGTTGCAAGACTATGGACAAATTAGTTAATTTTAATTAATTGGTTAATGTTTACTTGATCTAATTAGATGCATTTATTTTTATGCTAATTCTTCCAGCAATAAAATGCTATAAATTAGTGAGGTATATGATAATTACTTCAGTTCAATTCAACATTTATTGAGCCTGCTTTATGCAAAGCAGCAGGTTAAGGACAAAGTATTCTGAGATAAATATAACACATCCCTAACCTCAAAAAATATAATCAGATGGAGAGAACATACTTACAAAACTAATTAAACCATATGTCAGATTAATAAGTACTATCATAGATATAAACCAGGTGTTTTAAAAGCATGGAGGAAATTATTTTAGATTGGATAAGAAAACTTTTTTTAAAGTTTCCACATGACATGAATTCCAAAGGAGCTGTCCCCTCTCCTTCCTCCCAGATCTGTCATTCCTGACTGCGGCCATGTTTACAGGGAAGGGGTGACACCTCAGAGTTGGCACCAGAATTCTCCCTGTGGTGATCAAAGAATCAGATATAACAGGACTTTAAAAGTGTCTTTGTGCAGAATACACACCAGCCTCACCCTTTAACCCCAAGTGGAGTATGTTCTCGTAGAACAGCAGGTCCTTTTGTGCATCTGTGCATAGAAAAGAGAGCAGCTGGAGCAGGGCCTTGCCCACCCTGACCCCTGCCCTTGAGGCCTGGAAGAAGGTAAAATGCTCTGCAGAGTTAGGGAAAACAGTCCCCACCTTTTCTTCTCCCTCCCGCTCTCCTGTCCCCACCAGAAAAGTCTCCAAAGGCAAAATAATTGGACGGTGGTTGAGAAAGGGCACCCCCACCAGAGGTAGTGCGGCCTTAGCAGCAGGTCCCCCTGGGGCTCCATCCTCCTGTTCACCGGGTGCGGGCTCTGCCTCATGAATGATGTCACCGTTTTCTGTGGTTTTCTCTATCACATCACCGCACATTTTTGTTTAGACTTTTATTTAAAAGATCAAGAAATGAGAGCAGAGAGGAAGGAAGACAAAAGAGATTCCTTGCTGACAAATTAAGGCCTCAGGAAGAAGTGGACTAGGTATCGCCAGTAAGTTATAATGTCTGCAAGGCCCCTTTCCTGCGACTTCCCCGTGAGCTGGCAGCAGCCCCGCCTTGGCTCATTTCTGTCCGGTAACAGCTCTAGAGCCAGAGTGGCCCCGCCTGGGCTCTCCCCTGTTGCTGCTTCTATCCTAAGACCTTCCTTGTTTCTCTGTCCCCAGATTTAATAAACGTGCTTTCAAAAGAAAAAAAGAACGTACTTTCAAAAGAAAATTTTCCACTGAATAAACATTTAAAGTTCGTGGGGGTTTTTTAATGCCCATAACTCTGAAAATCACATATTGCTGAGCAGTCTGCCTTTTGAAGATTTGTTGGCCTTTATCTTGAAGCTAAACCACAGAAAGAGGCCTGGGAAGGAAGCAAACATCGATTGAGTGCTTATCATGTACACACACTATCCTGGTCACTTCACATGTGCTTCTTTATTTAATTCATATAGAAACAAAGATTCCCCACCGAAGTCAGAAACCTTGCTGTGTCAACATGCTTTACACAGAAAAACGTGAATCGGGAATATTTCACTCTTCAGCCTCTGTTCTTTAGATCGTAAACAAGGTCTTTATTTCAAGAAACAAAGATGCCCCCTAGTGTAAATTCAGTGAAATGTTTGGTTTTAAAAATACAGAATACAAAAGGGCTTAGTTCAAAAAATAAATGTTTCATGCTTCTCAAGTAAAAAAGTCACTTACCTTATTTCTTGAATTAACTTAGCAGAATATTTTCTCCATGGCATTAAACTATAATCAACTGAGCAAACATGATATTAAAATCATGATATCAAATAGGAATCAGAAACAAATTGCGAGATCATCTCTTACACCCTTACTGCTTTTGTCATTTCCTGCTATTGCAAAGAAATCACATATGGCCAATGTTTTTTACATAGTCATATACACACTAAATTTATCTCACTTTAGTTTAGCTCAGAGTAGCTGCAGTCTACTTATCTCTCATTAAGAAAATAAAATATTATCTACGTATGTAGAGATAGAAATATAGTGAGATCTGAGGTGTTCTTGACGTGATTAAACAGGAACTAACAAACATTGTTTGGGATTTAATGGATAGCATGCACATTTCATGAGCATGAAAGGGGTATAATAAAGGGAAAGCCATAGATTCTCTAGTACATACCAAGGCATGTTCATTTCAAAATATATTTTACATAAAAAGGTAAAACAAGCTGGTATGTGCTGAAAATTATACCTTGAGGTTTCACTCTCTTTTTGCCAAACCAAACACTAATGCTGTCAGCAGCTTTATCAGAGCCATTTTATCATCTCCTGGAGGAGAACTAGACTCAGAACAGTTTTGAAACAGGACAATCCGATATCCCAGGATTCTGCCGCTCACATGACAGTGTGTCTTCACATACTGAGGCGGCCGCACAAGGAAAACATTGCAGGGTGGTCTAGGAAAGTACACCATGAATATTTAATGTCTCTAAATCTGCTACCCCATTTAACACCTACTCTTCCTTTACTTCTGGAAAACTCTAAGCCACTTCTCCTCCGAAGAACAGTAACCAGTAGCAGAATACCTTTTGCCATGCACATTCTGCGGGTTGTTCTAGAAATTTTGTGATGTTCCTTAGTTTTACATAGTTGAAGCATTTCCAATAAAGCAGCAGCAGGTGAGCAGGTTGTAGCCTGAGCCATGCAAACAACACATCACTATGTAGGCACTCAGACATCCGTGCGATCTATTAACCTGCACCAAATGCACACAGAGCATCATTTCACAGCTACGCAGACTATCCAGGCACATTAGCAGATGCTTGCTAATTTTTCTGAGTTTTGTTGCTTGGAGCTGCTGCTTCCTTCCTTTCTGACTGACCTTTACTTTCCTTTTTTGTGTGTGTGCCTTATTTTTTCACTTAGTTTCCTCCCTGGACAAGCCTCGCTCTCCTAACTTCCCAGTGAATCTGTAACAAGTTTTCATTTCTCTGTAAAACATTTGAAATATCACAGGATAAAAATCTTAACAATTGTCACTGAAAAGATGGTAGCAACTAACAAACATGCTTGACATGCGGAGAATGTGTGTGTGTGTGTGTGTATATTATGTAAAATATATATATATATATATTTACCTGCACCTGCACCTACATATATATATATATATATTTACCTTCACCTATACTTTTGACAGTGCATATTAGAAAGAAGGCTAGAATATATGTATAACTGCATTCCCTAACATGACATGACATATGTGACATGTGAATCAGCTGGAATAATCCTATGAAAAAGGACTGAAGAATTTCTAAAATCCCGATGATCCAAGGTGTGCATTAAATGAAATGATCTCTGGAGTTCATTATGACTTCTCCACAAGTTTGGTGTGTTTTTTTTCAGACATTTTCTTTGAAGCTTTTTTCTGAAATGCTCTAGTATCTTTTACTGTTTTTAGATTATTGGCACAATATGCCCAATAAAATATTTGTCTTGAAATAATGATTGATGATTTGGCTGTGTTATTTAAATTTAAATTAATTATAACAAAATACAACTAAAATTTCACTTCCTAACCTGCACTAGCTACATTATAAGAGTCAGTTGCCATGTGTGGCTAGTGGCTGCTATATAGGACAGCACAGAAAGCATCCACTATCGCAGAAAGTCCGATTGGACGGCACTGATGGGATCACCGATTCTTACTGTAAAGAACAGTAGCTATAGAAAGCATAGATTACATTTTTCTGTGCCCATTTTTTTTTTGCCATATTCTCTAAATTTTTCTACTTTTAATAAAACCTTGCTATCCATTTATTTTCCTGTTTATTCTTACACCTGAAAGTCAAATACCAAAATATAATTCTGTTTCATCAAAAGCTGTGCATAGTTCATTGAAGCTTGCTGCCATTGCTTATGACAGGAGATTTGCATGGCACCTTCTGATGAAATGGGGGCATATCCCCCTTCCAGCACCCGGTCGGGGTGAGCTCCATTTCATCAGTCCTTGTTCGTGATTGCTGTTGGTTTTGGGTTTTGTTTGCTTTGCTTTGCTGCCATTATCAAGGGTAAAGGGGAGACGTTTTCTATCAAACTGAATCCCCTTTCTCTTCTCTGGCAGTCTCCTTTTTTTAATCACCCTATTCACTGTAATGCAACATACAGTCAGTAACACATAATTTAGCTTTCTTATACTGAAAAGAAATTTGAGGCTGTTAAGTGATTAACAAGTAGATTTTTCTTGATTTGACCTGTGTTTAAAAAATTAACACAGTCTTCCCCTATAGTCTAGTGACCTGTTTTCAGGCCTGGTCATCCACCTTTATTCAGGATCAATGAGTGTTTTTTACTTGAGCCCTGGATTTACACCTAATGACTTTCTGCCCAGCCAACTGAGCCATTGTCACCTCTGCTCTTCTTGGGAATCTCATTTTTTCTATATTAATAAGTCCATCCTTATCTAAGTGCACACCTTTTACCTTGTTTCTGGTTCCTACAGTACCTCAGCTCATGTGGAATCCATGTCATTCTTTCCCATCTGCTCCCTTTTGTAACGTGTATGCTCCCTTTTCCAGGGTCATCACTGGTCCAGGTTAAGTCCCTGGGACCTGGGACCAACCCCCTGGACTCTACCTGCCTCTGTCCACAGGCACAATCATTATTAACATGCTAAAAGGAACTCCCCTCTGCCCTGGTCCTCACAGGGTTCTAATAAAGCATGTGTAGTATTGCAGGGCGCACGTGTATATTTTAATCTAGAAATGCTCTTGGGAGTGGAGGCCCTGCCCTCACGTCAGAGGCTGTAGAAGTGTGCTGTCCAAGATGTGGGCCACTGGCTATATGTGGATATTTAAGCTTAAGTAAATTAAATAACATTAAAGTGTTGGTTCCTCAGTGGCATTACCAACGTATCATGTGCTCAGTAGCCACATGCAGCTAGTGGCTTCCATGTTGGGCAGCACAGTCTTAAAACATGTCCATCATTAAAGAAAGTTCTGTTGGAAGGTGCTGCTCTTACAACTCTCCTATCACAGTCTGTCCCTCAAGAACAGGAGGGTAGATTGGCATAATCATCCAAATAATTCCTCTCGATTCCTCTCTCAATCATTTTGGAGATCACTTCCAAATTTCTGAAAGCCTCACCCAAATCGAACTGACAAGAAACATGTAACAACAATGCCCTCCACCCACCCAGAAAAGACTGGGTTGAGATGAGATTAGGGAAGAGGTTTATATGCTAAATATACTAGTAGCTAGACCAGCGGTTCTCAACTTGTGGATCGCGACCCCTTTGGGGGTCGAACAACCCTTTCACAGAGGTCGCCTAAGACCATCGGAAAACATATATAATTACATATTGTTTTTATGATTAATCACTATGCTTTAATTATGTTCAATTTGTAACGAAAATACATTCTGCATATCAGATATTTACATGACGACTCATAACAGTAGCAAAGTTACAGTTATGAAGTAGCAACGAAAATAATTTTATGGTTGGGGTCACCACAACATGAGGAACTGTATTAAAGGGTCGCGGCATTACGAAGGTTGAGAACCACTGAGCTAGACTCTTAAATATTCTAAATGCTTTAATAATAACTTCTTAGGGCCAGCTAGGAGTTGTTTTTGTTTTGTTTCCCTTACACTGTTAATCAAATATTTACTGAGTCTTTGCTGTGTATTCAATCAATACATGGTTTTAAGGGTTATATATTTAATCCTCCCAAAACCCCCTTAAAGTGGATGGTATCATTAAACCCATTGTATAGGTGAGGAAATTGAAGCTCAGAAAGCTTAGGTAACCTCCCAAGTTTACATGGCTAGTAAATAGCAAGACTGTCCCTCCACCCTATTTCATTATGATTCAGCCTTGGACTGGATTTACCCAAATTATAACAAATGCCCATGAATCTGCTGGAAGGAAAGGGCCGAGGAATTGGGTAATTATCATCCACCTGAGTCCAGGGAGAGAATGTGAATGGTTACTTTCCAGAGGAAATGTTAAAACTTTCAGGACTAAGTCAACTCTGTATGCATTTATTCTTTTTATAGTTTCTTATTTTTATGTTGTATGAGGTTAAAAGCTTGAGCATAAAAGATTATAAGACATTAAAATTCATAGTTACTATTGTTTACCACGAAGAACATTAGTGGTCTGTAAAAGAATTATTGTTAAAATATGGATTCTTCTTTCTTTCTAGTATTCCCCTAGCATGACAATGAGTGTGTGATCCATTACCAAGTCTCCTCATGAAAACCACAGTGAGTCAGCCCTTCACAGAACTACTAGGGAAGAAAATTATTCATCACAGTGTACAGTTAAACAAAGGAATCTCAGTCACACCAAACCAACCTTTTTATTTCCTGCTCTCTCCCCTATTTTGTGAAGAAAGCGGGTCCAAACGTGATTCAAACAACTGTACGGAGCGGCATATTAGAATTGCCCTAAAATGAACTGCAAATAATTATCTGTGTATGTATATGTGTGGGAAAGAGGATGTATTGTATATGTGTATGTTATATGGACATATACACATGCATACATTGGCCCACAGGACATTGTAAAATACTATCATATGACATCTTAAGTAGAAATGAGTAGGGACTTTTATTCCATCCTTTTTTTTTCACGTTTACATTTTAATTATTAAAAGTTGCTCCTGCCCCTCCCTGAACTATTTTGTGCTGTGTATATCACTGCTTTATATAAGTTATTTTTTAAGGTGAACTCAGATGTTATGGTTTTGTAAATGTCTGCAATCATGGATAGGAATAAAATCGCTTATTTGAGAGCTTTCATTAAATCGCGTCTGATGCAAGTTACCCTGTGAATCACAAAGTGTACTCTTTCAAAAAAAAAAGAAGAAACTGTCTTCATCTTTATGTCAAATCAAGCAATTTCTCAGTTACCTTTAGTGAAAATATTTTTGTACCTTTTGTTTTAAAAAAAAATACATCAACAAAAGCTTAACTGGGACCTAACAGTTTATTTCTGCAATAACTGCTTTAGATGAAATTCTTGACTTGTCTTAGATACAGAAAATCCTTAATTAGTACCAATTGCTTAGAACATAGCAATAAAGTGATGGGGCTTGTCATGTTTTTAGCAACATATTTTCTTTATGCCACGATAAAAACCAGAGAGATCAGAAAAACCATTTGCTTGAATCTGTCACTTGTCACCAGGAATACTAGAGCAAAATTTTTAATAACATACTAATGCGAAATGGTATCTGATTTTTATTCTGACCTTTTGTGAATATTTTCCACATAGACATTGCAGAGAAGATGCACTCAAATGACTGAGACTTTCAGCCCAAGGAGGAAAGAGTTTTCCCACACCCAGGGCTCTGGCTGCTGCCTTCCTGCCCAGACGCCCAGCTTCCCAGCAGCAGCATTGATCTGCAGGGCCCTGCTGGGCACTGCTCGCTGGCGGCTGAGCTCCTGCTCTCTGCCCAGGGTACAGCCCGATACTGAAATCATTTCGGAACTGCATTTCATTTGGCCATTGACGTCAGCAGGCTACATCTACATTGTGTCACTGTTCAGAAAAAAAAAAAAGAGTAAATGCTAGAAAAAAAAATGTAACCACTTTCCTTATGAAAGCCCCTTGCCCCATGGCACTTTCCAGATCTTTTAGGATATTTTTTGTGTGCAATCCTAGGTACAAACACCAAAATCATAATAGAAAAGTGTGACAACTTTAATTGTAGACTCAGAAAGATAAGTTGGTAATCTTTTCTGCTAAAATTGTGATGTAAACAACCATTGATAAATATCCACTATGTTTTCAAACTCCAAAGATTTTGAAAAGCATTGTTTAATTTCCAGTAAGAGGACTCCTTTCTTTAGGCTTATGGTCTCTAACATGTATTTGCTGATTCCTGACCCAGGTTATTATTTCTCTAAAATCTGTAGTGATCTATTCCTTATGAAAATAAGGAGTTTGCCTGTGCATGACACAGGGATGCTGGGCAGATCTGTTGAAGGGAAAAAGAGAGGCCAAGTTAAATGTATGTTCAGATTTAAGTTCTAATCAAAAGAGTCGCCATTACATCCTTTGCAGGAATCCAGGACTGCGCACTGGAGAACAGCTTCAGGCTTTCAAGGACTTTCATGAAGAATTCAAACTAAAAGATCCGTTTGACTCAAGCCAAGGCAGCTTGAAGATGACACTTTGTACTGGCACATAAATTTACCAGAATAATTTTAACTTCCACTGTTTGTGATAACTGTGTGAACACCAGCAGTCCTGTGGTTAAGCTTAATCTAGAATTTTCAAATGTTTGGTTGAGTTTTTTTCATTGTTACTGATCTTGAATTTCTTTTATTTGCCTTCTAAGAAGGTATTGTTTCTTATTATCACAAAGAATCATGAACCTTATTTTAATTGGCCCTTATTTGGGGGGTAGTATTGGAATATAACTAGCAATATGGGTTCCAGTATTTCTAGCCTCTTTGGTTAAAAAAAAGGAGTAAAATTTGATTTTTTTCCAAGGTATTGCAATCAACTCATTATAAGTATTTACTTACTTTTCTCTCTTGGAACCCAGATTAAAAATAGTTATTTCAAATTTTTTAAATTCCCGGAATAGTTGAAATTTTATTTTTAAGGAAAAATTATATTCAAGAGAACCAGAAAATAAGGATACTTAATTTTAATATCAAATACTTTTCTCATGTACCAAATAGAGGATACTATATCTGTATATTAATTTTTGTTTAGGTTTTGAATCATTTAAACCTCCTTTTCTCCTATAAGATGACAATGTTTTCTCTTGTGTTTTCCATCTCCATCCATGTGTTTATTTGTTTTTGATATATAATACCTGTTCCTGAGTTATTTCTACATATTTCACCTCCAAGTAATAATGTCAGCAATTCTTGCCTACATTGAACATAGAAAATGCACATATGAAATGTGAAAATAAGTAATAGATGAAAACGTTAATTCTTATTACTCTGCTTTGCATTCTGCCTAACTCACACAGTTGAAAATGCATGTCAGATGCTCTCTAAGGTATGTATAATCTTAGCCAGCCGTCTTTCTTATAGTCAAGTTGCCCATGGGAACAAAGGCTATGGAGGGCCCTTGATCTGGTAATACACACATGTTCAGTGGGTGAATCTTTGTGCTCCATTGCAATGTTCCAGTTTGGACTCAGTTACTGATGAATAAGAATTACACCGCTAGGAATCTGAGGTTAAGTTTTCTCTCCTGCCAAAGATTAATATATTAATTTTGCTCTCCGAGCCATGGAAAGTACCCAAAACACCCCTTTCCTTCTAGGAATAAAATAGAGAAAACTTCCATTTCTATGTTTATGGTTCTCTAAGATGTCTGAACTCCATTGCATTTCATAGGTCATTCAGTTACCACTCTTCCTGTAGTTTAAAAGACATCCAGTGAAATAAATGAGTTCCGTTTGGGACACAGGAAGCCTACATCTGTCCACACCATTTCGTCACATGATCATTCTGGGAACACACAGCAGCATCCAGAACTCCCTTGGCAGAGAGTGTGCCAGTCCTTCATACTTGACCTGATTGTTTCTTGCGTGGCTTTCTCCATCCCTCCCTCCCAGTCCCTGCACCTTCCAGTAGAAATAAGATGCAGACTGAAGATTTTTACCTTCTGAGCCCTTGTAATTTTCTTTTTCATATAGTTTTCCCAAGGGAAATCATTGCTATTTCCATTTCTTGATTATCGCAGTTAATTAGAAACAGAGCCACAAAGCATAGCTACTTCACTTTGGTAAGCATTATAGTATTTTGACACTGGTTTTCCCTCCATTTTGATGTGTTAGGTACTATACTTCTCGAAAATACTAACTGATACAAGTGGTGCAGGAGTGTATAGTGAGGGAGAAGTTCAATATGGAGGGGGAAAAGTTGCCCAAAATATTTCCAAAAAGTGGATTAGTCCTTTTTTGTTTAACCCCTCAAGGTGGAATAAGTTTCTTATTTGCTGTGAGAAACAGGAGTCTGTGTTTGCTTAAAAGAGTAATACCCAATTGTAAGCATGTGTAAGGGGCTCCCTGGGCCTGTGTACCACACCTTGAGAAATGCTGGAAACATAAAAGAAAGAATGGTGAACCACTAGAATTACCATTCCATTTTGCATACTCAATGTGTGTGTGTGTGTGTGTGTGTGTGTGTGTGTGCGCGCGCGCGCGCACACACACAAGTTTGTTGGGGGTGGTAGTGTGAAGTTGGCTCACAAAACACTCCCATTATGATTTACATTATTATAGCACAACTGGTAACTATTCAACATAATTCTTTCCTTTGATTGCTTTTTATTTCATTGGTAAAGTAAGTGATGGAAGTGATTTAGGATGAAAAGAGTAGTACAGACGTAAGCAGATGGATCTCCTGTGCCCAACTTTAACCTACCCATGTTAGCTCATCCACAGTAGGCCCCCTTATGAAGGCACTGCATCTAAAGGTAAGATCATAAATGATCATTTCATCATTAGTCACTTCACTGCCAGGAATTGTGCAGTAATTAAGTATAGTTTTTTGATGTTGACATTTGTTTACAATAAGTAGAATTGACCTTCTTAATTTATTTCACCATTACCCATGGAACTGTAATTCAGATAGAAAGAGATGACCTACAGATGAAAAACACCTGAGACCTCTCTAATTACTCTTCTAAACTATATTCTTAAAAAAAATTCTCAGTTGAATAAGTCTCCTAAACAGAATTTCCTCTGTTAAGTTTTCCCTGTTAACTTAGTATAATTGGTCTTCCTGAATAGAAAAGCATACTTTCTGTATGTAGCCTAATGTGAATATTTTTGCTGTCTATATCCTTACAAATTAAATACAGCACTCTCTATAGGTATTGTAAATTCTAAAGTGGGACTAAGTGTTTTCATGTAAAGAATTAGTTTATGTCTTCCCTCTCTGTGGATTTACTATCCTCAGGATAAATTGGACTAATTTTGATTATCCCAGTCATTGAAATATTATGATCTGTTCCCAGGAATATATAGCATTTCATTTTTAAAATAAACTGCAATTAACATGACAAAGGTGAGTGTTAACATTTCTAGAAACGTGATATAAAGTGTTTATTTCCAAGTCACATTAAAACTTTATCCCACTTTCTCTTTTGCACCAAATGACCTCAGTACATTGCCAAAAAAGTGGAATTTAGATTCCTCACAGTGTTCTCAGAACACAGTACATGGTCAGCTAAATTTCTATCATGTCATGGTGAAATTGCTCAGTAAAATATATAATTAACCTTCTACTTATTAAGAAACAATAATTCAAATAATCTGTCCGGTTTACAAATTTTAATTTAACAACACTCTAGGAATTTTCTTAGTATAAACTACTGATTAAAATGTGTACATGGCTTTATATCATCATATTTCAGAATGGTTTACTTTCCTTACATTTAGACAACTTAAAACTTAACAGAAACTACATGTTGGAATAAATAAGTAACATGCTATTGTGTCAAACATGAAAAATGGAAAAGTCTTTATTGTGAATTCTTTATTCATAATAGCCATCAGCTTATTGAATTGTTTAATTTGCCTCATTGTGATTTTATGAATTTAAGATGTTTTCTTACTATATGTGTTAAATTGTTACCTATATTGTCTTCCTGGAAAAATAGGATTATTTGTAAGGTTTTTATAAATGTACAATGTATGTATAAATATAAATTGGAATCTGGGGTGACTCAGTAATCTTAATTCCACCATGGCCACCAGCTACCTGACACATTTTGTGAATTTTGCATCTGTGTGCGTGTGCGGGTGTACTACATGTCCATTACCGCATTTATTCTCAGATGGAACTATCACTTCATGTTTTGCACAAGTATTTGAGCTATTCATGTAATGGGAAAAGTTGCTGTAAATATGTACATAAATGTCCCTTAATTTGGCATATGTTTTCACATTTAATTTTAAAATACAACTTTTCATTTAGTTTCTACCCTTCTTTTCATTTAGTTTTTAGCCTCTGCTTTATTGCATATTTAAAAAGTAAAAGATATTGTTCATATGAAGCTAGCATAAATATGGGGTGGGGCAAAAGTAGGTTTATATGAAACACAGTTTATTCTTGTATTATTGTTTTTATTTATTGTATTATTTTCCATATGAATAATTGTAAACCTACTTTTGCACCACCCTGTATTTATTTTCTGAATGGTAAATCAAAATATAACTAATGTGGACATCTGTGTATAATTGAAATAGACATTATGGCTTATGTAAACATCAGGAATCTGTAATATAAATGAATTTCTATACATTTAAGAAAAGGCTATGCTGAGTGGTTGGCTCCGTGTGGTCAGATAACTAAACTTTGAAACCAAAAAACATATTATTAGCAAATAGGTATCAGTGGATAAAAGCTTGGTATTTTATTCCAAACAGGAGTACATATAATGTGGAAATCTGAAGCAATTATGCAGATAATTTGTCCAAAACTGTGCTTCTCAAGTACATTCATCTTTCTGATCATTCGTCCACATGGTTGCCTCAGCTCACCATTGCCCACGTGAAGATTCTGATGTAGGTTCTTCACACTCCTCCCTGCATAAACAATAATATAAGTAAATAAGTCATACAAAGAAAGAAAAATACTGTATGTTCCCTCTTATATGTAGAATATTTTTTAAAATCCTCAAAAAGCAAGCTCATAGATACAGAGAACAGATTGGTAGTTACAAGAGGCGGAAGTGGGATGGGAGAAATGGGCAAACTGTCTGGATTTTTTATTATTTTAGTTTAAATATATTGAAAAAATTAAAGAATATAGGAGGAGGAAGGTCTATAATTTAGATTAATTCATTCCTAGCTATCAATTAAATATATAAATCATGCCGGGGCTGCGGGTTCAATTCCCAGTGGGGGATGTGCAGGAGGCAGCCAATCAACCATTATTTCTCATTGATGTTTCTCTCTTCCTCTCCCTTCCTCTGGAATCAATAAAAAGGTATTTAATAAATATATAAAAGGATTATAAAAACACCTACACACAAAAGATTTGTAGAATTGAGAAACTAGCAACTTAACCAAAATACTATGTAATTTTTGCCTTGAGCATAGAGAGTACATGTGTGTGCAAATAGTGATTTATTAATATATTTCAACTTTCAAACTCGAATAAATGCGTTCTTATTTCATATATTGGATTTAGATTTTACCGTTTAAAAGATAAAAATCAAGACATTCCTTAATTACTTGGCCACTAATTTTTTTTTAATGAGTATGTTAAAAGAGTATGTGGGATATTTTTCCTAACTGTTAATTATAAGACAAACCAGTCAGAGATGTAAAAGAACTGGTTTCTGAGGATGTTTTTATGTAGAACTGTTTTCAACTGGAAAACATAGTCTTCACAATTCTGGAATGCAAACACAGGTTTATAAGATTAGTTTCCCATTAGAGAATCTTTATTCTCCTGAGATAGTTAGCTAATGCACTAAGATTTGAAGGTAGATGTGGGAAGTTTCCTTTGACCTTTACATCCAGGAGAGATGAGGCCCGGGGAGGAGTCTCACTGCAAAGCACCTGGAAATTTATTTGCAGAATTGGCTCCTCTGTCTTCCTTTGAATGAAATCCATTTGCTTACCCAATCTGAGCACAACACTCTTTTTCCTGGGCCTGAAAGTTTGACAACGTCTGCATGAATCATGGGGACTCTTACTTCTCATGCCATGTTTAAGCCAAAGAGCACAAATTAAGGTGGTGGGATGGGGACTGTAACTTCAGGGACTAATAAAGAAACTTGTTTTTCTTTCACAATGAAGAGCACATAGAAAATACTCTTACAGGTCGGTGAAGGAATTAGACATCCAATCATGCATTATCTTGGTCAGCTGAAACCTAACTTGCTCAATGAGAAATTCACATAATATTTTACAGTATTGTTTTATGTTAAATACCGTGGGACAGGATTGTAAGGATGAAAAACTCAGACAACAATTGCCTCATAAGGGCTAAGAAAAATTCTACCAGGATATTAGCAAAGGTAAAGGAGCAAATTTACACTGTAAAAGGCACCATTTCCCCACAGACTACCTTTTGGCACTTCTTGAATGGATGAGATTAGCAATCTAAATAAATCAGATAGCCCTAGCATGTTTAGCTCAGTGGACAGAGCGGCCGCCCATGGATTGAAGGGTCCAGGGTTCAATTATGGTTCAGGGCACATGCCTTGGTTGCAGGTTCAATCCCTGGCCCCAGCTGGTATGTGTGCAGGAGGCAACCAATTGATGTGTTTCTCTCATATCAATGTTTCTCTCTGTCTCTTCCCATCCTTTTCACTCTCTCTAAAAATCAATAGAAAAAATATCCTCGAGTGAGGATTAACAACAACAATAAAAAATCCTATTTCAAGAGGTAACAGCAACAGATAAATTTTAAAGGGTTTATTAAAATAACATTTAGAAGACTGAATAATTCTTGAACTCTTATTAAAACCACAAAGAAAAAACAATTCTTTATGAATTTCATAAAGGACTAACATCTGTTAGTGATGATCTAGTATGTATACTTACTCCAGTAGCGGAACAGTTGGTTTTTATTTATTTGTTTTCTAACCATAAGAGAAAGGCAAAGCCTATATGACACTGTACACACACGAAAAAGTGGTCACCGTGGGCCATGCTGCCAGTGAAATGGTAGGTAAGCATATCTTTTTCTGGTCAAGAGAAAAATAAAAAAAAATAGCACTCTGCATGCTTCAATCTACACGATGATTTTCCCTAGAAAGCATCCAATGAAAATGGCCACAATTACAGCAAGAAGTGAAGGAAAAGGACTGGCAACATCATCTCTGAAGGATGCAGTTGAGGTTAATCCAGGCTTATCTGAGCCTTAAGCCTTCATCTCAGATGTCAATTTTCTTCTGATAGCTTCATCAGTTCTCCCTGAAGTCTTTTACACTCTTCCATGAGCTTCCCAGTTTCAGTGTCATTGAGTGAAACTTTGTGGTTTTGGTGTGAGTCCATCTGATTTAGATGGATTCAGAGGAACAGCTTTGCCAGGTTCTATGTCATTCAATTTATCATTTTCATTGGGAATTTCAAAAACATCTCAATTTAGAATCCAGTAACTCATCAGGTTTGCCTCTTTCCACCCAGCTTCCATATCTGAAATGTTTGGTGGAGCAAAAATTGTCTGCACCATAAACTTGTATGTATTCTTTTCATTGGGATCATAGTCAGAAGGCTGTAGCATTACTGAAGCAGTCACAGTCAACCCCGGGCCAATAATCCCACTGTTGGGCCTCACGCAGTACCCAAAAGCTGTAGTCTTCACTTTGAAGCATACTTTTCTATATGATGGATTTCACAACTTAAGATTTGTAGTGCCTGCATTTGTGAAGGAGCCTTTGAATCTGAGGTCTGCGGGAGGGGCGAGGACCAGGATCTGCTCATGCTTCGCCATGGCCGCAGAGGCGGACACCATCAGAGGACAGCCGGCTGGAGATGGAGACAACGGCAGCGGCAGCTCAGCCGAACTCTGACGGGGCCAGGTCATGGCTCCAGCACCCAGACACTTGCAGCCATGTCGCTGGGTTGTGGGCCACCCGCTGAGTCAGCAGCTCTGGATCCAATCTCACAACTGACTCAACTACACACTAGCCACCGAGGCCACAACACTGCATCCCTCTGTGCCCCACCTGACTTTGTGTAGCCGGGAGCCCCTAGCCAAATTCACATAATTTTTGTGAGTTGAATTGCCTTAAACTTTCTCTCTTTCTTCCTCCTCCCACCCCCCAATTCTCTAGAGAGAATTTTGGGGTCCTGTTATCTCTAGTACCTACAGTTTGCCTTTGTAGTTAAGGTACTATTTAGAATTATTAAAAAGCCAATGTGCCTTCATAAGTAGCTACTAGCTTAAAATAATTAATGTGACTCTTGAAACACCTACTTTATTTCTCAAGGAGTGACTTAAGCACTGGGAAGAACAGAGTCCAATATTTTGAGGAACATTATTAAGACAAAAAAGACTCAAAACCCAAGTTAATTCAGATCTTAAGCTCCTACGGAAAGTAGTAAGAGTGACTTAAGCACTGGGAAGAACAGAGTCCAATATTTTGAGGAACATTATTAAGACAAAAAAGACTCAAAACCCAAGTTAATTCAGATCTTAAGCTCCTATGGAAAGTAGTAATGGCATCTCACAATTTCTGTAATATTTCCCGTAATGAATTTTTTGATAAGAGAATTCATTTATCCATTAAGCAATCTTTCAAGATATTTTGCTTTGGGAAAAACTGTACTGGGTATCTTTACCATAGATTCATCGTTCATCCAATCAAGTTAGCAGTAATCTTTCTCAATCTATTCCTGCTATTACCCCTCCCAGTGGTCCCTGGAGGCCTATTGTAGGAGCACTGTTAGTAAACACTTATCACTGTATCAGCAGAAGGTGATTCCTCCAGTCAATATAGCTCATGTTAGCAGCTCCTTAGAATGAACCACACTACTGCTTCCCCTGTACCAACTCCCCAGTCTCTGTCAGTTCCCATAGACAATCACAAAACTTGTAAGCTAATTGTTAACTTTACTTCCAACTTCTAATTCTTTATTAAAATGTTTTTAGGAATTTATAGTTCATGTTGTGTTAGCGTGGTTTTCGGGGGGGGGGGGGGAGGTTAACTTCACTATCTGGGTTTTAGCAGCTTTTAAGAAAAGAAACAGTTTTATGACTAATCCTATATAATAAAGAGCTAATATATGCTAATTAGACCGAACAGCCAAACGTCTTTCCCGACGACCTTTCAGACGAAGCCGGGGCTGCAAGGGCCAAAACCCTTGCATGAATTTCATGCATCAGGCCTCTAGGAGAAAATAAAAGCTCAGCAATGAGTTGACTGTATTTTGTTTATTAAACATGATTGCTGGCTTCTACTGATACATGTTAAGCATGTCATTAGGTAAGCATATAATTCTTGAAGATCCTGAGTTCTGCTTCTTTAGGCTATATATTATAACACTGAGACAAATGTTATTAATATTTTATAAATGAGCTTTGTTCAAGTATTATAAATGTGTAGTAACATATTTAGTGTTAAGAACACTTAACATAAGACCTACCCTTTTAGAAAAATTTTAGTATATAACACAGTATTTTTAGCTATAGACACTATGCTGTATATTAGATATCCAGAACTTATTCATCTTTGGTACTCAAAACTTTATACCCTTTGAACATCACCTCCTCATTTTCCCCTCTGCCCAACCACTGGCAATCAACAGAATACTCTTTGTTTCTATGGATTTGACTATTTTAAATTCCACACATAATTAAAACAATGCAGCATTTGTCTTTCTGTCTCTGGATTATTTTACTTAGCATAATGTCCTTCAGGTTCATCCATGTTTTTGCAAATTCCAGGATTTCCTCTTTTTTAAGACTGAATAATGGTCATTGTATGTATGTACCATATTTTCCTTATCTATTTATTCATGGATAGACACTTAGGTTATTTTCGTATCTTAGCTATTGTGAATAATGCTTGAGTGAATATGAAAATGCAAGTGTCTCTTTGAGATCCTGATTTCAACTCCCATGGATAATACCGTGATGGTATGGTAGTTCTATTTTTAATTTTAATTTATGGTAGTTCTATTTAACCTAAATACTGTTTTCCATAATTCTTTACCATTTACATTCTCATTAACAGTATATAAGGATTCCCTTCTCTCCACATTTTTGTCAACACTCATCTTTTGATTTTTTAATAAGTGATATCCTAACAGATTCTACTATCTCGTAGTTTTGATTTGCATTTTCCTGATGAAAAATGAGATTGAGTACTTTTTCGCAGACCTGTTGTTTATTCTATGTCTTCTTTGGAAACATAATTATTCAGGTTCTCTGCTCACTTTCTAATTGGGTTATCAATATTTTTGCTGTTGAGTTGTAGGAGTTCCTTTTATATTTTGGATATTAACACCTTATCAGATACAATATGGTTTGAAAATATTTTGTCCCATTCCATAGCTTGCTTTTTTATTTTGTTGATTATTTCTTTTGCTCTGGAGAAGCTTTTTAGCTTGATATAATCTCAATTATTTTGCTTTTATTGCCTGTTTGACCCCAAACAGAAAATTGAGATATTTCCTAATGAGGAATATGTATAACCTTTAACAAAAACAAACAAATGAAAAAAGCAACTCAAATATTGCCTTTCAAAGTTTTATTACCTTTGCTTATTAAGTTATATTTAATCTTTTAAAATTAAGAAATAAAAGACCTCTTATTAGCAGTTTAGATAGTATCACAGAGTGACAGACCACTGTATCATTAGACAGAACCGGGCCAATCCTGCTGTCACTGTACAACTCTAAACACATTATTTATGTTCTCTCTGACCCTCAGTTTGTTCACCTCTAAAATAAGAATATTGAGTTGAAAAATGTCTATGCACCACAAATTTCTCAAAGAAGTAACAACAATAAAATATATCTTCTTAATTCTATTACATTTTGATAATACTACTAATAATGCTATATCTAGCACTGTTGATGTCAAAATAAGATCTTGTTAATAGTTAGAAGATTGTATTAAAGTAGAGAAACAATCTGAAAAATAATTTTTAAATCTTTTTCTTTTCCTTCCAATAAGAGCAAGTCTGGAGGCCTGATTTTTCTGAAAATTTACCACTATTGTTTAGTTCACTTGCCTATGTTAACAGTCAGTTCTCATTGAAAATGCCAGAGAAATAGTCTAATAATATCAATCTTCTCAGATAATTTTAGATTCTTAAAGAAAGAAGCAATTATTTAAAAGAAAGAAACAAGAGGTGATGAGAGTTGAAGGTGATATGATTAAATATGTCCCCTGCCCAATCAATTAAACCCATTCACATATTTAACAAGAATAAAAAATATTTGCCTACATCTTTATAGTTCTAACTTTTGTCCTCTTGACTACATTCTGAACTTTTATTAAATCTAAGCTCTAAAATTCTGACTGGGTAATTAATAATATTTCAAGAACTGAGAAAGTATAAAAATTTATTTTTATGAAGTCATCTTCTGTAGAGGTTGTCTATTATACTTTTTCATTAATTCGCAGAGAACTTTAAATGTCCACTTGAGGGAAGAAAGCTACCATAGTAATACACTGATGTAGCAATGAGATTTTAGTATCTGATTGAATATGAATGTAGAAGACATATTGATGAAAAAAATGTTGCAGGAAAGCAAATATAATGAAAAAGCCTTAATTAAAATGGCCAAAGTCTTAATAAGCCATGTAATGGTTAACATCAAAGTAAACAAAATCATATATTTTGGAGGTAGGGGAAGAGAAAGAGGAGACAGTTGCCAGATTATATGGGAGATTTTGGAAATAAATCCTTTGACAGCCATTTTTTAAAGTCTTCATTTATCATTTTATGATTTGTTGGGGATCTTTTTGTTTAGTTGATGTACAATTTGTCCTGAATTAGACTACAATTAATTTGATGCACTCTATATATCTGTGCAGATTCAACAAATGTACATATATATGTTGTTTTTGTACTTGGATTCACAGTTTTGTATAGTTTTGTTTTTGACTGTTTTTGGAATTATGTTAGAGTTTCTTTTTTTATATAATTTAAATCGTTTGAAACAGAAAAAAATCCTTATGTTGGATTTTATTGGTGAAGACTTCTTAAAAGGCTAACATATTTTTTAACTTGCACCATTGTGTGTGTGTGTGTATATATATATATATATATATATATATGCATTTACCTTTTTCAGTGGTACTTGTTTCTTGCATTTTGAGGTACATTTTAGAATAAAGTTTTATTTTGAAAACATTTTGATAAACTATGCTGAATTTCTGAAGTTATAGTTGTTTAATAAAACAAACTCTAAGGATGAAATTAATTTCAGATTGACTATAAAAATAAGAATGTAATTATGATAACATAAAGTATCTATATATATAAAAGCCTAAGCGACCATTGCAACCGAATGGACGACAGAATAGGCTGCGTGGGGCAACCAGGCCGGCAGGGGGGTTAGTGAGGGGCAACCAAAGGACTGAGCAGCCGGCTGCGTGGGGTGAACAGGCCGGCAGGGTGGTTAATGAGGGGAGACCAAACGACCAAACAGCAGGCTGCCTGGGGCGACCAGGCCCACAGTGGGGGCATTGGGAGCGACCAGGAAGGCAGGCAGGTGAACAGTTAGGAGCCAGTGGTCCTGGATTGTGAGAGGGCTCCGGATTGGAGAGGCTGCTGGCTGGGCTGAGGGGACCCCCCCCCCCCCGCACGAATTTCGTGCACCGGGCATCTAGTAATAAATAAAACAGTACAATATATCTAGAATACAATATATCTAGAAAAGTATGATCATGATTGCAAGCATTAGGCTGACTCTGCAGTCAGATTTCTCAGATTCAATTCCTCGTTCTACCGTTTCCCACTATGTGACTTTGGACAAGGTACTTAGCTTGGGCTTATTTTCTCAAGTATAAAATGGTATAAAATGGGAGTTATTAATAGTACCTATACCAATCCTGTGACAATTACATGAAATGATGCATATATATCACTTTATATATTGCCTGGCACACATAATAAATGTTGCTATAATTACTAATAATAACAAAATCTAATGAATCTCTATTATAATTAGAAATATTACAAGGAAAACAATTCTTAGCTTGATTCTACTATATGAGTAAAAATTTATTGTTTATTTTAAATGCCAAAATATACATCATATTTTTCTCTTTTTTTTTCCTTTTTTTAAAATATATTTTATTGATTTTTTTTACAGAGAGGAAGGGAGAGGGATAGCGAGTTAGAAACATCGATGAGAGAGAAACATCAATTCAGCTGACTCTTGCACGCCCCCTACTGGGGATGTGCCCGCAACCCAGGTACATGCCCTTAACCAGAATCGAACCTGGGACCCTTGAGTCCGCAGGCCGACGCTCTATCCGCTGAGCCAAACCGGTTAGGGCCATCATATTTTTCTTAAAACAAACTGTTAAGTTTCCTTTTTCAAATTGAAAAATATTAAAGTTATGCTCTGTTTCAGTCAACAAGGTACACTGGCTGACTAAAAACTTGAAACTTTAAGTATTCTACTGCATACCAAGGTATTTCCCAAGGGTACTGTCTTTCTTTTCCATTCCTTTTTTTCATGTTCTATTTCCTGACTCAGGAGGTACTTGGAAATTAGGACAGTATTTGTAATGGTGGCACATAGCAGCTGGGTAAATTTCTCATCCAAACAGCACCAGCCCATCAACAGAACAGATATGTGTACTAATAAATTGAGTTGAGTTTTCTATTTTGTCAACTTCCTATTTTGTCATCATGAATGTAATTTTTTTTTTGGATGGGAGGACAGAATAGAGTTTATTTAACAATTTGCTCACGTACTTATAACCTTAAATATTTAGACGTGTGCGTGGGCCTCCATTTGGACTCTTGCTCTAAGATCCACAATTGTTAGGGACAGACTTGCAATGAAGAACATATTCTCTTCATTGAATATGTCCTATGCTGGATCCTATAATGCATAATACATTACCCCAAACTCAGAGGAGAAGCTCACAATAGGTTATTGTGCAGTTGTGTTTAGCCATGGAAACCTAAAACTCTTGGCCATTAAATTGATTTGATCCCTCACAAGATTCTTCCTCCTAATCAAATCTGTCTACAAGCGGGATATCCCCTGGAAACAGACTCTCTGAAAAGATTTGCATGCTGAAGTTTTTGTTTTGTTTTAAATATGTTTTATTGATTTATGAGAGGAAGGGGGGGGGGAGAGAGAGAGAGAGAAGAGAGACATAGATGAGAGAGAAAGATTGATGGGCTACCTCCTGCACACCCCCTACTGTAGATCAAGCCTGCAAACCAGACATGTGTCCTGATCGGGAATCAAAATATCGAACTCCTGCCCTAGCTGGTTTGGCTCAGTGGATAGAGCATCAGCTCCTGTGGACTAAAGGGTCCCGGGTTCAATTCTGGTCAAGGACATGTACCTTGGTTGCAGGCTTGATCCCCAGCCCTGGTCAAGGTGTGTGCTGGAGGCAACCAATCAACCAATCAATGTGTCTCTCTCACATCGAAGTTTCTCTCTGTCTGTATCTCCCCCTCCCTTTCACTCCCTCTAAAATTCAATGGAAAAATATCCTCAGGTGAGGATTAACAAAATAAAACAAAGCAAAAACATTTGTCTTTATTAGTTCCAACATTTTTCTGACCTAAAAAATATGGCCATCTAATGTAAAGTTATTTTTAATTAAATATGAATATTGTTAAAATGTATTAAGGGAATCAATCACACAGTAGAAAATAATTCTTTTTTAAAATATATCTTTATTTATTTCAGAGAGGAAGCGTGAGGAAAAGAGGGAGAGAAGCATCAATGATGAGGGAGAGTTATTGATCAGTTGCCTCCTACATGCCCCCCACTGGGGATCAAGCCCACAACCTGGGCATGTGCCCTGACCAGGAATTGAACCGTGACCTCCTGGTTCATAGGTTGATGCTCAACCACTGAGCCATAGTCTTCCCATGCCTTATAAGAGTCATTAGTAATTTTTAAAATGTGCCTAGCTTCTATTTTCCATTTCTAATTAGAACTCACTTTCCTTTTAAGGAATAAGTTCTCTCCCTCTGTGTTTAATCTTAGAAGATAATGCCAGCCGCCTATCTCATCTCTGCTGAAACTGAGAGGAACAGATTTCACCCCTCCCTGTGTCCTTCCCTGCCCCAGCCCTAGGGTCATGGCTTAGCCAGGTGGAAGCTCTCTCCTGAGACTTTCCATCTTGACCCAGTTCCACAAGGAAGGAAGGAGCAGGGACAGGACCATACCAGCATCTTCATAAGCAGCTTTTGCTGTGCTCCTGCCCACTGCCTGGCTTTTCAGATCTAGTCAATCCTGGGAGCCCTAAAGCACTTCCCTTTGCTTAGGATGCTTAGGTCCTGCTGCTTGATTGACAGAGTGAGGAAGACTGTCTGGGGATGGCCAGGTGGAGGAGAGCCTCCCTCTGTATTCCCAGGGTACTGCATGCTGTATCTTTTGATACGCCCTTACCACACCACACTACTGGTTTGTTATGGGGCGCGGCTACAGTGTTTTGGCCAGGTTCAAGCCTCGGACTAATGAAAGGACAGGGTCCTCTCATTGCCACGTGCAAGTCCCAGCTGGAGGTCAGGGCCCTCCCAGCACAATCATAGCCAACGGCTGTGGTTGTAAGCTTGAACCTATGGTCCGAACACGTGGCCCCTCGTGCCTTGTGCTAGAGTTCAGGTGCATGTAGTTGAGTAGGGTTGAAACTCACGAGAATGCTGTAAACAACGTGATCACGCCCCTACTTTGCCTCGTGGCATCTGCTATAAAATAAAGACACGGCTTGTGGGCGCTGGCGCTGTCTCCTCATCGGGGAGCAGCGTCCCACCGAGACCCAACTTTCATTCTCTTGTCTGTCTTTTCTCAATCCTTTCACCCCTCCCCCTCCACTCCCCCCCGCCTGCCCCCCCCCCCCCCCAGGATCACCTTGGCCATAACAGTTTGTTCATCTGTCTTCCCCACCAGACTAAGAGTGCCCTGAGAACAGGAGCCTTCCTTTATGCTTAGCCCAGTGTCTGGTCAATACAATATTAGGCTTTCAAAATAATTTGCGTTGAATGAATAGATTAATCTCTTTGAAGAAAAAAATCATGCTTGTATTAAACAATTATAAAATTTAAGGCAGTATATTATCATGCTCAATCATAAAGCCTTTTTTACAAAATGTCAAACTGTCAGAAAGAATGTTTTTAGGCTGTTGTATGAGGAGTTGTTGCACGTTCTTGGAGGATCTATATACCTGTCAGAACTAATCTTGTTTCATCCCTAAAATGTAATCTGACGGTCTCTTCAGGGCAGATTGATGCTTTCTAATGGGGATAAATATTATCCATTTGCCACCAGGAAATTCCTCTTCCTGAATTAAAGAATCAAGATCCCCAGATTCGTTTTAGCTTTCCAGGAACTACGCCCTGGCTGAGTGTCCCTCGGGGCACAGCACTGCCCTGTGGGTGCCGCCCCTGCTGCTCTGCCATGTGAGACCTGTGCCCTTCACTCACATAAGCCACAGGCTCGGCCTCGCTGCAGGGTCATGGCCAAGTCTTGTCCCGCTGTGAGTGGGCATGCCTGTGAATAAAATAAGAAACCATGGATCCATGGAAATAAAAATGAATTAATGAACAAATCAAAAATTTATTGAGGAATGAGTATTTACATAATTCCAATGTACCTCCACACAAAATGTTTATTAACTACAAATGGGAAAATTTTCAGGAGAAAAGCTTGGAGACACCATTTTAATGAAATGACAAAAATGAACATCATCAAAAATGGGACATATTGAACCACTAGGTAAGATGCCCAGCATCAACCTTAATATCCCTGCTGAAGAAGCATAAACTTCATGTAGCTATGATAAGATAGCAGGCAAGCCCAAACTGAGAAATAACTGAGCTGTGACCTTCAAGGTGGCAAGGTTATGAAAATGAAGACTTGTTCCAGACTGACAAAAACAGGGGTTGAAGGAAGGGGGGGGGGGCGGGGCAGGGGGGGGGAAAAAAAGAAAACAGAAGGAAAAAACTATAGACCAGAATCTCTCAAAAATGCAAATATAAAAAATCCTTAACATGGGCCATGATCTAGCATTCCCTTGAAGTACTTCTTTCATGAACTGTTCATGGGCTCCAAACACAGAAAGTATTTCTACATGAAATACTTTAAATTACCTCACCCTCTGCCTGGGATTCGTCTCCTACAATGGAAAGGCTCCCAGCTGCCTCTGATGTTCAGAACAGTGAAGTGCCCTGGCTCTCTGTGCCTCGCCTGCATCCCTCCGGCACTCACCATCCCAGCATCCATCACAAGCTGGTGTCCTAATGTCCTACTGAGGCGAAGCTCTGCCTGAGAGCCAGCATTCCCCTCCCAAATAAACTGCTTGCTCTCAAATTCATGTGGGAGGGTCTGTTTCTGGTGGAAGCACATTTTTCCTCTTCTTACACTTAGTGCTTCTTGCTCTCAGTTTTCCCAAAGCCGGACCACTGCCTTGCAGTGTGACTCAGGGCAAACACTTCATTTTCTCATCTCCAGAATGAGGAGGTCAGACTGCCTGGCTTCCTTCCCACTCCAACATTCTGAAGATGTTCTCATTATCATACTTGCCACACGCTTCCCAATCAGCTTTCTTGCATTGTGCGTGACCTTTAAAAATCAAGCTGGCTTCACATTCTGCTCATCTTCAAAAGATGTCTCTAAACAGAAACGGAAAATGGAAGCCTTTTCTTCAGACATAATAGCAAAAATGACATTTTCATTGTGCACAAGAAAAAGAGACCATTCAGAAGACATAAGAATAGTAGTTGTAGGCTGGGGCTATTAAAATGAAAATCAGTGTGAAACCAACAAAAGATATGAAACCATAATCAAAAGACATGTAAATAGGAGATAATACGTATAAGAAAACACAATGGTGAGTTTGTGTACTATGTCTGCTTTTTGATCAGACATCCCTAACATTCATATACAGATACAAGCTGTCCCCTTCCAGATAATCACTTTGGAAAACCAACTTCTCACACCTGTGCTTAAAAAATCTTTTAAATTCCTCAAGTTTACAAGAAACCAAGGATATGAGCATATAGTAATACTACCACTTTGTCAGCGGCTTAAACCCAAAATAATACAACCCAACCTAAACACAAATTCTATTTTCAGTAACTTAATAAATTTCCTAAAATCTTAATGAAATTCATGCATGGAACCATCAGTTATTGATGTATAGCTCTCTAACCACAGTGACATACAACAGTAAGCAATGTCTCCTTCACGAGTCTGCATGTCTGCTGGGCGGCTCAGCTTCAGGCTGCAGACCTGCAGGTTGGCTAGAACGGCTCTGCAAAATGGGAACTCAGTCTGGCACCCAGATGCTGATGGGCAGCTAGTTAGGCACACAACCTTCTCATGGCAGAGGTCAGACCTTCCCAAGAACAGGAACAGGTGGTGCCTGGAAGGGCTAGGCTTGGAACTGATGCATTTTTACTTCCCCGAACTCCATTTCAAAGCAAGCCACGTGGCCAAGCACAACTTGCATAAATGCCTCCCGTGAAGTTAACAGAAAATGGAGTAAATATTCACTGAACAGTAATCTAATCTGCCAATATTGTATTAAGAACTCTATAGGCATTTTCCAAAGAGAAGGGCCAGAAGAGATAGGAATAACAACATTGTCATTGAAATAATTATATAACTACGTAAGAGGATCATCTTGGCGGCCTAAGCTTTCATTTGTTGGCTTAAAAAGGTTATTTTTGTGCTTTTTATAAAAGGCAAACTTCATGCTTGCCTAACTGAATGCATCTAATTCTTATGCTGATATGGGATGGAAACCTACTCAGAGAGGATTCTGAAGGTGATCAAGTCCATGTTTCCTTCCTTTTCATTGAAAAAAGAAAAATCTTTAAAAGTTCAAATCTGCATTCTGATATCTGCAGGCTGGGGCTTGGCAGGCCATCTACACAGGGATGGAAAAGCACCACCGACCTGTGGGGTCAGTTAGCTCTTGTGGTCAGCTGCTTTGGACAGTCAGGAGCCCTGAGCTAAGCCAGGTGCTCTACTACCTTCGCTGCCCTACTCAGTTAGCTGCATGCGGGCACATTGCTTCAGCTCTCTGGGCTTCCGTTTCTTCGCTCATAAATGCTCTCCCAGGTGCAGCTGCCCCTAACCATACGACCTCTGTGAATCCTACTGTATGCTGGTGGTTTTCTGATGTCACCCTTTCCTTCATGAGAACGGCTTTGTAAAGTCACTCACTCCGGCTCTAGAAAGTGTGGTGGCTTTTATGTGCTAAAGGCTGAGAATGAAAACTCTCACTTAATGTTCTACATTTTGTCTTCCATGAAGAAGAGATTCTCTTGGGATTTGCTGGCATCATTAGGAATGAGGTGACAGTTTCTAACCATAAATTCTCTAGATTAAAACCAAAAGGCTGCCTATGTTTGTTAAGTGACCCTGATGTGTCTGCAAAACGCAGGACTTTGTTTGCTTGTTTGTTTGCTTGGCAGCAGGAGTAACTATAACAACATGATCGATCGACAACAAAGGATCATTTGGAACCATTATAATATGTTAAGAATCAGAAGGTGGATTTTGAATGAAGGCTTGAGGCGTGGGTACTCACTCTATCTGGCAGTCAACAGCCAGGCCAAAAAAAAAAAAGACTCTAAAACAGCGTCTACAGCAGTGGTTCTGTGGCCCCACCCCATAACAAAGAAACAGAATTTCCGGAGGATGAGGCCCAGAAATCAGGATTTTAAAAAGATTCCCAGGTGATTCTAATGTGCAGCCAAGGTTGAGAACCACTGGTCTAAAGCAAAAGGCCTTCATTCTCTGGACATCGTTTAACTAACCAATTCTTAACTCTTCATCACCTGTCAAGTTCTTCAGCCCTCACTATTTACTCACCAAATAAATACACAGGCACGTGCTATGGGTTTCCTACCTTATCCCATTTGATTCTCTGCGCTGTCCTGAGATAAGCGTTGCTTTCCTCCCTTTAGGGGTGGGAAACCCAGGCTGTTCGCGGCTTTGCTAACGTACTTTGCCCCCGATTTGGCTTCTGAAACAGAAGAGAGATCGCTCTCGCCCTCCTCGCCATGTTCGGGGCGATATTCCTGGCACCCGAACCTCACCTTCCAGAGCACCCAGCGGGGCAGGGAGTGGGACGGGGGCCAGGGCGCGGCGCCGCGGGTGCCCTTTGGATCCGGGAGGGCCCGGTGCGGACCAGGCGCACTCGGCCGGCGGAGGGGCTTCTCTCTCCGGCGAATCATGGAGAGGCCGGCGCCCCGCGAGGTGCACATGAGCCAGGCCATCCAGCCTGCGCACGCCAACTCCCGAGGCGAGCTGAGCGCGGGGCAGCTGCTCAAGTGGATTGACACCACCGCCTGCCTGGCAGGTAGGGGCGCGGCGGGCCGGGGTGGCCAGGAAGGAGTCCAGAATGGGGGGAGGGGGTCGGCGGCGGGGGGGGGGGGGTACAGAGGAGGGTCCGGGATGGCAGGGTGTCTGGGAACTAGGAGGCGGGCTGGGATGTGGGAGTGCGGATGGCGGGATGCAGGACGGCAGCGTCAGGACTTGGGAGGATCCTGGGTGACCCCCTCCTGGCTCCCCAGCCGCACCGCGCCAAGACCAGGACCCGGGATGAGTGAGGAGAGGAGGTTGTTTTGACTTGTGAGCCCTGACCAGCCAGGACCATAAGCTAGTTCATCCAACGCTGGGAATGACCCAGGCCAGTAGTTCGCAAACAGTTTAGTCTTAGGACTCCTTGACCGCATTAAATACTAGTATGTATATGGGGACCCCAGGAAGCTTCTGTTTGTGTGGGTTATTTTAGCCATATTTAGCTTATTCGAAAGTTTTAAAACTTAATTCATTTAAAAGGAACAGGAATGAACCCATTACATATTTTTTTATTGAAAAAAGAACTATATTTTCAACCGTAACAAAAATGTGCTTAAAGGAGTGGTATTGGTTATGTTTCCTCACATCTCTTTAATGTCTGGTGAAATAGAGGATTACCCACTTCTCTGATCTGTTTCTGCATTCAATTTGTTGCCTAACACACCCTTATGTGGCCCCTGCTCAGGCCCTCTGCGCCTGACTTTCTTTTTGCCATTATATTCTTCTCTTGGCCCCTTCCACGCATCACATCTCAGCTTAGATATCACCTCCTTAGAGAAGTCTTTCCAACCACGTTGACATGTGCACCCGTTGGTCAACTTTATCGCAATGCCCTTTCCAACTTAAACCGTTGAGGTAAGAAGTGTCCAAACCTACGGTAGAGAATAAACATTTATAAGAGTTTCTTTGAAACAAACTTTCTAAGCCAAGATTTCTTCATTTGTAAAATGGACCTAATAATTGTACCAACCTCGTGTAATGGACTTGCTTAAGTTCTTAGCTCAGGGCCTGGCCAGTAATAAATGCTTCACAAATGCTACCTGTTACCATAGTCCTTTTCTTCTTGGTCCCTAGTGCCATCTAGTATAGTGCTGCAGATACTTAGTAGATACCTGATATATACAATAAAAATGTAGACTTTTATTAGTTATTGCACTTTATCATTTAAATCATTCAGAATTGGTAACATGTTGGTGTGCTTGATAGCACTTTATTAGCAAGAATAGTTTCATAAGCTCAACATCCCATTCCCTTGTGTCAGGTAATGGGAATGAGTGTTATTCGGTACTCCTTAGTCAATGTTTTGCAGAATATATCTGCAAGGGTCCATTAGTTTTCTGCAAATCTTAAAGCACTTAAAGGTCAATGACTGTGGCTGGCCCTCTGCCACTGAATAGACTTGGTAAAAGATAAGATTGATGCAGATAAGTCTCTGGAAATCAGTGGGAACTTGACAAAAGTCTGATACACTGAATTAAATTGATACCACAGTAAGTAGAGGGTGAGCAAAAGTAGACTTACAGTTGTGAGTATATAAAACACAGTTTATTCTTATGTTATTCTTTATTAATTATTGTAGTATGTATTTGTATTACAACTGTAAGCCTACTTTTGCCCACCCTGTGTTCTACTCTGGTATTTTTATGTACCCTTCCTCTCACTAAATTTTATAGGCGCGAAGCTCATCCTCCCTGTTCCATCACTCAGAGCTCTGTGGTTAGTTTTCTGGTAACTCAGTTTATGTTATGTTCATGTTTGGAAGAACAGTTATTTCCAACTAGTAAAACCAGAATGTCTAGTTTTCTACAGAATTGAATCATAGGGAGGAGTGCTTTAAATACTTAGAAGATTTTCTCACCTCTTATACATTGCAGTTAAAGTAACCCACAAAGCATACAAATTCAGTATAATTCACTGTTTTCATAATGTGGCACCAGGAGTGAAGTCTCCAAAATGGGGTTAAAGGTTCTTAAAGAGCCAATGCATTCTGTTTGGGTTTTAAGTGACTGTTCGTCAAATTCTGGCAGAAGCACATCTCCAAAATTTTCCCAAAGAGAATAAAATCTGATATTTTTATATAAAGTGAAACCAACAATTAAACTATCTCAACAAATGAAATGCAGACATAGAACATCAAAATAACTGGAGTTCCTCCCTACCCCCACTCCACCTTCGTCAGTCCTCTCCTGCAACAGAGTTAATGCACAGTGAGTTTGGTGTGAATCTACTAATAAAAAATAACAAACATTTACTAAATGCCTACTGTGCTTCTCTGGTGTCCAGAGAAGTTCCTCTCTGACTTGGGGTGTGCTCTCCAGGTCTCCCATACCGCTCAGTGCTCACACTGGCTAAGTGGCTTAACTACATTTAGCTGCTGGATGTGAGGGATAATGGATACAACTTCGATGATTTGTTTTGAAAACAAAAGGAAGGTAATACCTAGCAACACTTTTAAAGTTGGCACCAACTTACTAAAATTGCTATTTGAATAACTTGATGTGCTGGGTACTGGTATTGAATTTCAAATCAAAGATGATGTGAATTAAAATGCAGAAGAAACCACAGTAATTTTCATGCAGTGGAAATATAACTTACAGAGCGAAGGAGCTGTTTTGATTCAGACCATCCAGAGTGTGGGCACAGTGGTCTTGAATGAGAGGATGAGTTACTAAATTAAATCCACTTAAATTTTACTCCTTTCCTCTAGGCTGAAATATTCAAACATTACTAATCCAGCCCATTTTTGCCTATTTTTTGAAGCTGAGAAACATGCTGGGGTTTCCTGTGTTACAGCCTCAGTGGATGACATTCAATTTGAGGAGACAGCTAGGTAAGGGGAACTGCTCTTCCATGCCCTTCTCCTGAGTGTACGGGTTCATTTAAAACATGAAAGCTTAATCGTGTTAAGTCAGTAACCAATTTCCTAATAAAATAAATAACATTTGACCCAATGTAAGTCAGTAAAAAAATTGCAGGACCTATTTCTAATAAACTTGCTTAGCTGTAAATTCAGTCCTGATTTTGTTGAGAAATAGCTGCTGGCATTATGTATTATATGCATTCTGGTCTAAAGCATAGAAGGATTTATAGAAGCTGATTCCTAATGGCTCCTTCTTCTACTAGAAGAATAATCCTATATAATAAAAGGGTAATATGCAAATTGACTGAGCAGTGGAATGACCAGTCTCTGTGACATGCACTGACCACCAGGGGACAGATGCTTAATGCAGGAGCTGCCCCTTGATGGTCAGTGCACTCCCACAGGGAGAGTGCTGCTCAGCCACAAGCCGGGCTGACGGCTGGTGAACGAGCGCAGCAGAGGTGGTAGGAGCCTCCACGGACATCCTCCCTGACTGCTAAAGGGTGCACAAATGTCATGCACCGGGCCTCTAGTTGATGATAATAAGTATCTCTGTGATGGTGAATTTCATCATTAGGTTGTTAGGTAAACATTAATTTATCTGAGTAAAGATGTTAAATTATGAAAAACATTTTATGTGTGGGAGTGTGTATATGCCTACCATATCTTGTTGTAGAAAATTTCAAGATATACATACAAATATCCAAGCATACACAAAAGATGAGAAAATAGTACCATGTATCTCCAAAGACCCTTCACCTAACTATGACAATAATCAACTCATAGACACTCTGGTTTTATCAGTTCCCCTCTAGATTCCCACATACCTGGACTATTTTGACATAATTCCAAGGGATCATCTGTGAAAATTAAAAATTACTGCAAATTCACACTTATTTGGAAATAAATTAAAGCACTATTATTAAATTTGGTATTGCCAACATTGTAATAAAATTTCTATTATATACTTTCCAATCTGTAACTTAGGCTTAACTAGTAACCTCATCATTGAAATGTTTTTGCCATTTTGTGTTTGCATTATCAGTATATATTTCTAAAAGATAAGGCTCTTTTAGAGAACATATAATAACAATTACTATACCATTAACAGAAATTTCCAATGGTCTCAAATTTTTTAAAATTTAAACAATTAGTTTATTGAATCAGGATCTAATATGGTTGATATGTCTTTTAACATATAATTTTCCCTTTGTTCATTTCACTTGCAATTTATTTTGTAAACAAACCTGGTCATTTGTCTTAAAGAATTTACCACATTTTGCATTTTCTCATTGTATCTCTGTTTAGCATGTTCACATACATTTATATTTCTTATAAACTATAGTTACACCAAAAAAAATGATCTGATGGAAATTTGATATTTTGGTAAAACCAGTTCTTGTCAAGAGCATATACTGTCTAATGATCATTATTTAGAACCATTATTTCATTAGATATTGGCAAAATAGTAGTATGCTAAATCTATCTCTTTTTTTTTCCATTTCTTTTCTGAACTATTTGTATAGAGAGACCCTTTATCTCTTTAATTACTTTGTTACCTTGAGGTAAAGTTTGTCCAGGAAAGATAGACTTAATTCTTCCTCTTTATACTAGAGGCCCGGTGCACGACATTTGTGCGCCCTTTAGCAGTCAGGGAGGATGTCCGTGGAGGCTCCCACCACCTCTGCTGCGTTTGTTCGCCAGCCGTCAAGCCCAGCTCGTGGCTGAGCAGCACTCTCCCTGTGGGAGCGCACTGACCATCAGGGGGCAGCTCCTGCGTTGAGCATCTGTCCCCTGGTGGTCAGTGCGTGTCACAGAGACTGGTCATTCCACTGCTCAGTCAATTTGCGTATTACCCTTTTATTATATAGGATAGTATCATTAGGAGCCCATGATTTTTAACATAATTGATGCATTTCAGTTCTGATATGATTATTCTTATGGATGCTCATTCTGCCCTGTCTTTGGACAATGGAAGCTTCTTCAATTTGGCTCTGCGTTTTGGATATAACCCCAAAGTTAGAATTCTTTAATAACTCCTTCGCTTTCTGGTATGACAAGATGGGCTCATTTTATACATTTTCTCACACAAACTCAGAATCAGAAATTTCTTCAAGAGAATTGATAAATAGAGATCACAATCTGGGCAGGAAACGTGGTCATCAGTATAGAGTTGGTCATTATTTTAGGCCTTTTCAGTGAACAGAACTAAGAATTATGTGTTTTTTAAAGAGTTTATACTAATACCTCTAATCAACTAGGATTATATGGTTTTACTTAATTTCTTTAATTTTATGTTTGTATAATCTTGGTTGCTTTGGGAGGTTTGGTGTGTTTTGTTAGTCCTCACCTAAGGATGATTTTTAGAGAGAGTGAGAGGGAGGGAGAGAGACAGAGTGAGAAAAAAGAAAAGAAACATCATTCAAGAGAGACACATTGATTGGTTGTCTCCTGTGTACACCCTGACCTGGGCCAGGATGGAACCTGTAACCCAGGTATGTGCCCTTGACAGGGAATCAAACCACAGCCCTCCAGTGCATAGGCTGGCACCCTAACCATTGCGTCACACCAGCCAGGGCTCGTCTTGGTATTTTTTGTTGTTGTCCTGTTTGGTTTTATGTGAAATACCTTGATCCTTACAGACATAAGCAGAATTCACAAGAAAAAGGAAGAGAACAGGTTGTTTGTTTCTGGTCTGGGATAGTTCTCTAGGACCATGGGGTAGCTGTCACCAGTTTTTAAACCCTAAGTAGTCTTGTCCAATGAGTTGCCCAATTCATCTCTCCAACCTAACTGCTTACATTTATCTGTTTGGCATTTATTTATTTATATACAAACAAAATTAAGTTAAACAGAACCACATGCATTGACTAAGCTCACATACTAAGTAGAAAAAATTGATATGTATTTTTATCTTAGCAAAATTACAGATTACTGTGAATTCAAACTATTTGAGAAGAGATTAAAGCACGATTATTAAATTTAGGAATGCCAATGATACAATGTAATATAATATCTATTATGTACTTTCCAATCCTAAATTCTGTAACTTATTGCTTAACTAATAACCTCATCATTGAAATATGGTTTTGCCAATTTGCATTTGTATTATCAAAAAGGATTTGTGGTCACTAAGTTGATAAAAAGTGAACTCGTATTTTTTACATGCAACCTAAAAACAGAAAATTGAAAGCAATATATAGGGAACCATATAATTTAGTTGTAAGCCATATTAGATATTTTTTAAATTCACAAATATGTATTGCTTATATGAAAAGTACTATTTGGGCCCAATAGGATATGTGGATGACTATGTCACAATTCTGGAGTGTGGCAGTTGCTCAGTCTGTTGAGAGTCAGATAAACACATAATCATCAGAATAGAAAGTATAATAGGTACATGCCTAGGATGAGATATAAACTCAGTTCTTTGGGGTAGTTAAAAAGTGCATTTTGACTGGGAAATCGGTGGTGTTTCATGACAGAGGTAGCATTTAATGAAGGCCTTACATGACACACAGATTTTCATCAGTAATGTGGAGTAAATGGATCACCTGGCAGCATTGAGGGCCCCTGTAAACCTAGTAAAGCTGATCAGTTTTAGGGCCAGCTTGTTGGTAGTATACTTATTATTTGTTAGCTAATATTTTAAAATAAATACCAATTGTATTGGTTTTGTTTATGTGTCTGTTTTGATTCCTCTCAAGAAAACAGCTGCAGTATTGTCAAAGTACCTGTTGCAGATTTGGAAGTCGTTTTGCACACAATCTTTGCCAAGGCCCTTTGCTGTTTAAATAGAGGTAGTCAGCTAACATATGTGTGGTTCACAGTGATTGGCATCTGTTTTTAGTGCATTCTTTTTTATGTTTTCATTAACCTGAATTTTTCACGCACAAACATTATGAGTGTGATAAGGTAAAACTGCTCGATGGCACATGCATTTAACTAAACCTTTAAGCCTGGAATGAGCTATGCTAGGATTACTGAGATCTTTTTTTTTTTTTTTTAAATAGAGTTGGACAAGTTATAACCATCAAAGCAAAAGTTACTAGAGCATTCAGCACAAGCATGGAGGTAAGAGGCCCCTTTCCTTACTTCTGTCATTGGTGCTAATAACGAAATTAGAAAATGCTTATCACATAATACCAACTTTTTAAAAAATGATAAAAAACTGTAAATGCAATATGGTAATTTTGTGTGCATGTATACACAGACACACATTTTATATATGAATAAATAATTTACATTTTATATTTCACATATATATGTATGTAACTGGAAGAAAATTAACCTGAGTGGTGGGATTACTGTTACTGATATTTCCTCTGGATAGTTAGATTCCAATGTTATCATTTACTTATTTTTATATTTACCAACTTTTCCATGGTAAATATGTATCTTTCTATAATCAGAAAAAAGTTATTTTTCCAACTTTATAGAACATTATTAAAACAAGAGTATTGCTTAAGAATACATTAAAATGCTAGTTTCATTGAAAAACCAAAAGAAAACGAATGGTGAAGTGCATAACTGAATTTTGAATGGTGCAATCCCATCTGTTGTCTGGATGGCTGAAAGTTTATTTATTTATTTTCTTTTCATTTTAGATCAGCATCAAGGTCATAGTGCAGGACACGTTCACTGGCATTGAGAAACTTGTTAGTGTGGCCTTCTCTACATTTGTAGCCAAACCAGTTGGAAAAGAAAAGGTAAATTTTCTGTGTGAGGGGCATATTAAAAATTGCGTCAGAATGATTATTACGAAAAGGACATTCATCTTAGCATGAGAAATGCTTTCCCAAGATTTGTTATTCATCAATATTTATTATAAAAGATCAGTCTGTGATAATGTTATAGTAGTAAGTACTTTAGACAAGAGAAGTTGTAGCCAGTTTGTGAAAGAGGAAAAATACTGTGTTTTAAATTATCTAAAGGTCATATCAGTTTCTCAAAAATATTGCTTACTGGTTTAGTTCTTTTCTTTTGGGGTTATATAACTCCGAGTTGAGTTAAAATATCTTTTTTATTTTAGCAAGAGCAATTTAGTGAGCAGTTGCATGTTTTGGTCCAATCACTTTTTTATACCTGAAGGAAGGATGTCAAAGTTGCTGAGTTATTGAAGTTTAAAAATAAGCTTCAGGGCATATGGGGTAAAAACACCCTTAAAGGAAGTACTTTGGCCTAATATATGTGCCCAGTGGACTAGCCTGGCCATTTGCCCAGGACAGCTTTTCCATGGTCTTTTGGAGATTTATTCGTTATCATTTCTTGGCTTTTCTTTTTAAAGTCATCATGCCAACAGGGACGGTCCCAATCTAGTCTAAGTATTTTTATGCGTGATCATTCAATTTAGAATTGAAGCCTTTCGCTGCAGGGCTTGCTCCAGAGGTGGGCACAGTGGCTTCTCCTAGCTCCACTCTGAAAGTGACAAGCAGTACTTCTGACTCTGCCAAAGTGTTCTTCTCGGACTGCCTCAGAGTTTAGAGGTGGGGCAAGCAATGTTCCCACTGTACTCATGGGAAAGAACGACAGAGCCACACTCCTCAGCTACGCCTCACTTGAGCGAGGAGGCACAGAGATGGGACCGGCTGAGTTAGCCCACCATGGTCACAGGTAGCAGATATCCCGCAGAGTTGTGTACACTGGGACACTTCCCTTACTCTCGTCCCAAAATTAAACAGGCCACAGGCAAATTCTCATTGCCCAAAGGCATTGCTTTTCAAACTGAAGTTCACTTAATCTATTATATTATTTAAATATAGCTTTCTGGATTGTATCCCAGACCTGCTGAATTAGAATCACCCATGAGAAACTTGGAATCTATGTTAACAAAGTATCTCAAGGATCCTATGTTCACTGAAATTTAAGATGTCGAGATAGGTGTTGCCAACCACTCTGTTTTTCCTAAAGTCCCCAGAAATCTCCAGACTCTTGGGAGCGAGAGAATGTGGGGGCGGGTGCAGAGTTCCCATATCTGAGAGCAAGTGACAGAAAGGAGTCCCCCCAACAACTTCTTCCTACACATGAAGGAGAAAACGAGGGCCATCATTTTCCCTCCAGCTTTAGACTTCTCACTCCAACTTCATGGACTCATGGAATCAGAATGGGATAGTCACACTTCAGTTTCTCCTGAGACTGAAGAACTGTTTTTCTGAAAGCATTTCTGGGAAGTCAGGGACCTTATGGTTCTGCCATAATTGGTTGGCTCAGATAACCTTTACTGTAAAGCATGTTTCCCAGGCTAATTTATTTTTCATTTGGTGACATTCTTGTTTAGAACAGCATAAAGAGAGCCATGAAAAATCGGTGTTTGATTTCAAGAGATAGGCCTACCTGGATCTCTGTCCAAAGTGAGTTTTTTCTAAGACAGGATGGGCAATGATTAACTAGGCTTAGTCCAACAATTGCACAGGCCAGATCATTGAAGGACTCACAAGACCCCATAGAGCAGCGGGTCTCAACCTGTGGGTCACAACCCCTTTGGGGGTCGAACGACCCTTTCACAGGGGTCGCCCAAGACCATCAGAAAACACATATATAATTACATTTTGTTTTTGTGATTAATCACTATGCTTTAATTATGTTCAATTTGTAACAGTGAAATTGGGGGTCACCACAACATGAGGAACTGTATGAAAGGGTCGCGGCATTAGGAAGGTTGAGAACCACTGCCATAGATCATGCTCATGCAAAGCCTATTCACCCTAAAGGAGGCAGAACAGCAGGAGAAAGAACTTGCAGGACATTTGGTCCATGCCAAAAGGTCCTTGATATTTGGTCCTTCACATGTGCCATGACCAGCTAGGCTACCAAGGCAAAAAGGGTTATTATTGGCAATACAGCCACTACACAATTATTGGACCAATAAAACATGAGAGCATTTTAAATTTATTAACCCTGTAAACCAAACGTCTAAACAAACATTATAGACACTTTGAACCCAGGGGTATTTTGTAAGTGTAGATGTTTTGGACAGGACCAAATGCCCACTAACAGAGAAAGAAAGCACAGGCAATCAGCAGAGAGGTTTAAGACTGCCAGGCATTGCTCTCAGGGTCCTCTTCAGTCACACAAAATGTATTTTATCTACATTGGTTTACCAGGTGACCTTTTTATACCCCTCTGGTCATCCAACTAAAACAAGGCTGTGTAAGCAGTTAAACCAGTGCGAGCTATCATCTATCCATTTCTAACCGAATTAGACAAGCAGTCCAAGGGAGTTTAGACTTGAAGCAGCATATTATAAATCACTAGATACTTCATCCTTACCTTGGCCAAGGGTGAGCACCAGCCTTCAGTGTCCTGGAAATAAGCATGGCGCGACCCTAGTCCAGCTGCAAGGTTTCTCTTCCTGACACGCACAGGTCAGCAGGCAGGCATTTCTGAAGAAGCTTGAGCCATTGGTTCTATTGCATCATATTTCCAGGCTCCTGGAGGTTGTTTAAAGCTTGATTCTGACGTATTGATTCTTTAAGTTTGCTCATTAGATAACTAGAGACCCAGTGCACAAATTTGTGCATGAGTGGGGTCCAGCCAGCCCACCCCAATGGGGGCCCATCAGGCTGGGCAAGCAGGCAAGCAGGCGGGTGGGGCCATGGGTGGTTTGCAGCTGGCCCTGCCCCCAGTTGGGGTGTTGGGGGCCAGGCCAGCCGGGATGGGGGTGGCGATCAGGACCTGGATCAGGCTGGTTGGCTGCCGCAGTGCATGTCATAGCCACCGATCATTCTGGTCATTCTGCCATTCTGGTCACTGAGCTTTTATATATATAGATGTTTTCATCATGTGATGAAATTTCCAAATTGAGAATATTTCTTGGTAAATAATAGCTTTCTTTAAAACATCTTTATTCCTTCCTTGAATGTCTAAATTTTGCAAAAGGTAGAAACATTTTTTTCTTTCTTTTTTTTATAGATAGGAAGGGAGAGGGATAGAGAGATAGAAACATCCATAAAAGAGAAATATTAATTGTTTGCCTCCTGCACGTCTCCTACTGGGGACCAAGCCTGCATCCTGGGCATGTGCCCTGACCGGGAATCGAACCATGACCTCCTGGTTCATGGGCCCATGTTCAATCACTGAGCAACACCAGCTAGGCAAAAAATATTTCCTGATAAGAATTAAGTGGCATCAAAGTCCATCTCCTCATTCATTAATTTGAAGAATTTCTTATTTTGTAGTTCTGTTAATTTTTTTAAAAAATTGGGGGGAAATAATATTTGAAAAACTGCTTACAGCGCATATCTTGTACAAAGAAATAATTGTCTCTATTGATTTTTTTAATTTAAAAATATTTTAAGGAAAATTTTTAGTCATAATGAAATGTGTGTGAAAACACCCATAAATTATTTACTTTGAGTTAGAAAACAATGTGACATATCATTTGTTTTTGCAAATGTCATGTTGTGCTTTTATAATTTAACAAGGCGATGAGAGGTAAATGTTTTTCTTTCTCTAGATTCATTTAAAACCAGTCACACCTCTAACTGAACAAGACCATGTGGAACATAATCTGGCTTCTGAGAGAAGGAAAGTGAGATTACAGCATGAAGAGACCTTTAAAAACCTGATGGAGAAGAGTAGCAAGTTTGAGGGTCAGTACATCTCCCTAGAGGAACTTGAACTCTATGACTGTGACAGTGAAGGGTCCTTCCTTAGGGCACACTTACTTTCACCTTATTATTACAGTTCAGTCCTGGTGATACTAAAGATCTTTTCCAACAAACCCAGTGGCTGGGGAAGGAAGGGCCTGGCCATTCAGAATAGAACTGCTGACACCTAAGCCCGCTTTAAGTCAGAGGATCTCCAGGGGAGGAGATGTGAAAGGGCAGAGGGAACCATGCTGTTCTTATTAGTAACTGTGTGCTCAGTAATGATAGATGAAGGAAGGAAGGAAGGACAATGCCGTAAGTTGATCTGGTGTTTCACACTTTACTAAGCAGTTTCTCATCTATTATTTCATATGAGCTGCATATAATCTCAACAGAGGAAAAACCTGAAACTGAGTAGTGAAGAACCTTGCTAAAGGTTACAGGGGATATGAATGGAAGTGATAAGATTCTACTGTTTCTCGGCTCTTCCACAGTAACACTATGATGAGCCAAAGTTCCTCAGTTCTTTGGCGGTGATTTCCTGGCCTCTTTGAGGCCTGGTGGGGCCAGAATGGCAGGGAAAGGAAGTCCTCCTTGCCCCTCATCTGCCCTTCCTATCTGACTCCCATCTCCTGCAGCCCCAAGGGAGATGGCCTGTGGTGGAGAGCAAAGAGTGAAATGAGTGAGCCAGCCCGAGCCCCTCTCATCACCACTGCAGGAGGGTGAAGAGGCTCACAGAGGGTCCACCCCCATTCCCTTGGCTCTGAAAGCAGACACAGGAAAAAGACAAGGAAAGGAGAAGACAAGAAAGGGTCAGGATAAGAATGTGGGAAAAGGAGGAGGAGGAAGAGTGAAAGCATATGAAGGCCAGAGGAGGGAGAAAAGGCAGAGGCAGGGGTGATTGACACCTGTGGGCTTTATTCTTTCCCATGTGACATCATCATGGTCCTGGGACCACCTCACAGACAACCTCTGGGTTGGAAAAAAGTTTTTCAAAGGTTCCTACTCATTGATGATCTTTTTTTTAAAAAAAAAAAATATATATATATATATATATATATATATATATATATATATATATTCTATTGATTTTTTACGGAGAGGAAAAGAGAGGGATAGAGAGTTAGAAACGTCAATGAGAGAGAAACATTGATCAGCTGCCTCCTGCCCACCCCCTGCTGGGGATGTGCCCGCAACCAAGGTACTTGCCCTTGACCAGAATCGAACCCGGGACCCCTGAGTCTGCAGGCTGACGCTCTATCCACTGAGCCAAACCGGCCAGGGCTCATTGATGATCTTTTAAAGACAATGCCCATTACCAAGTTGACTTCATCATTTACTTACTTTGCTAAGAAGAGTGGGTCTCCTTTTGTAAAGATGACCTCAGTGCTAAAATATGTTTTAAATGCATTTTGCTAAAGTAATCAAATAGCTGAACCAGGGGAACAAGAGCATTCTAGAGAGAAAAATCAGGGTGGAAGGAGGCCACCATGAAAAGGTAGAGCTGCGTCACAGAGGCCATGCTAAGAAGCTTGGCCTTTCTCTGTCCTTGATGAGAGTCAGGGAAGGGTTTTGAGCAGAGTTGTAGCATAATTACACTTGATATGGTCACTCTGAAGAGGTGAGACTAGAGGCATCGAGACCAGGCACGAGGGGAGGTATGGCTGCACCAGACAATGATAATAGGGAGAGAAAGGAGGGAATGAGTTAAAAAAAATATATAAGAGGTAAAATCAGCAGAATATGGTCATTGATGTGGGGAGACAAGTGAAGAAGAAGGCTAGGATAATGCTCAGGTTTCTGATTTGAGCGATGGGTTAATTGATGGTGCTATCATCAATATGATAATGAAGATGAGGGGTGGAGGGGGCAGTTTGGATGATGAGTTTGGTATAATCTGATAAGCCGGTGGCATAACCAAAAGCATGAGACCAGGACTGGAGAGATCAAGTTTGAGAGACAACTGTTTACAGATGTTAATTCAAATGAAGATAGTACCAGCAGTCACCCTGTGAAGGCTCACGGGGACACAGGGCTGTGGGCCACGAATGGAACCTGCTGAACATGGCTATGTAAGAGACTATCAGAGGGGGAGGATGAATCTACAAAGACGATCTGGAGGGACTGGTCAGAGGAGTAAAGGAGAACTGGAGAAAGTGGTGTCATACCTCAAAGGAGTAGAGTGACATGAAGAAATGAATGATCATCTGTGTTCCAGGAAGTGAGGAATAAAACTTTTCCACTGAATTGGGACTAGGGAAGTCATTGGTGACTTTGGCAAGAGCATGGTTAGTGGAAATATGAGTGCAATAAATAGGGTATGGGAAGGGAGGCCTGCTGCTGACCCTGTATTAGAGGCGTAAAGGGGATGTCACCTTTTTCCTCTTGCAGCCAGGGGTCCTGGCCAACAGGAAGTTGCTCTTTTTATTTTCTTATCTCTGTCCTTGTTGCCCATACTCAGACCACTGACTCTGCTCTTTTTCCCAGTGGGCTGATGCAAGGTTAAAAATAATAACTGTAAAATGGGAGTAATAGTAGTACTTATTCAATAGGTTTGTGTGAGGATTAAATGAGTTAACACAGATTCTTGATAACGGTGTCAGGCATGTGGAAAATGCTATTATTATTACTATTGTTATTTGAGAGGTCCCCATTCATGGGTAGGATTAGAATAACAGTTAAAGACTGTCCTTTCAAAGAACTTGGCTGTAAAAGGTGAGATAAACAGCCTGGAGCTATGCCCTCAAGGTCAAAGGGCATTATTTTTTCAGGATAGGAAATAATTGGTCATGGTTGCAGGTTGATCAAGGCTGATCATAGAAATCATTATTGAGGGAGAGGTTGATTATAAGAGAAGGAGATCATTGGTATCAAACTTGGACTTAAAACACCTGAAAACTGTTTTGTTTGTTGTCTTGGTAGAAAGTTACAATGATCTCTGATATTCTGGCCTTTTTCACTAGTGTCCGTCTATTGGGAAGGGTTGGTAGGCCTGGTCATCTAAGCCTCCTTCACTTGCCACAGCAGCCAGGTGAACTTGGCTCCATTGGCTTGTTCTGGAGTTGTGCAAGTTGTATGAATCAACAAAATCAGCAGCAATCTTCTCTACCTGTCTCCACAACACCAACAGTACTTTGAGTACTGGAGACATTCTGAATTAATGACAGGTACTTGCTACAGTCATTCAAATGTAAAAGTAGAATGATTGCAGTTGACTTTAGTTTTATTCAGTTTGTGAGGAAGTTGGGCAGATCAGATCTATATGTCTGATTTAATTTAGAATTATAGATTTTTAAGTCTTTTTTAAATCATCTAACCAGCCATAAAATAGATTATTCTACATTCCTTTGCACAAAACAACTTTACCTAACTTCATTGATTTGATTTTCTCTTTAGAAATTTTACTAGCTTTCAAAGATATCACAGAACTTAAAGACAATGTTTCTTAGATATATTAAGAGCCAGACCCTGGAGCTTGACGTTGCCATAGAGCATGTGGTTTGTCGACCTGCTGCCCTGTGGATCTGATGGAGTTTGTTTTGGACAGCACATAATGTTCAGAAGGAAGATAGCTAGATCATCTTTGTTTTTGAACTATATTTTCAAAAAGCCCGGGTTCTGTATTGGGTTATCATATCAGACATCGAGATTGGAATCTTTTTCAAGATGTATGATTGAAAGGCATATCATTAGAAAAGTGAGAAAGTTGAATCCAAATCACTCTCTTACAGAAGAAACAGGGAAAAGATGAGATTAGATTATGTAAAAACCAGACTGTTTTGGAATGAGCTCATGTACTACTGGCATGTGGAAGCTGGGCATACTGGGAAAGACTTAGATCTGGTTAAAGATTTGGAGCATTTTCATGATAATATTTTAGTAAGGAATCAAATCTCTATGAGCATTGCCCTGTGTTGATCCTTTCTGGCATGGGAAAGAAAACTAAGGCTAGAATGACCTGAATATGTGGAATGAATGTAAAATTGTCCAAGTAGAATGATGACGCAATACCTACTGAACATCCAAAGTGCAAGTGTTGATAAAGCACTGGGTGAGTATGCGTATTTGGAAGCCTGCAGAGAGGATGGGGTCTGTTTACTGTGCTTAATTTGTGTACACAGCCAGAACTGTGAGCCTCTGAACCTGGGAGAGCCCTGTCTCTGCATTGATTGGCAGTTACCTGCAAGTAGGCGTACTTTTGCCCTGAAGTCATTTATATTCAGTATATTTCTGTATATACGTCACAGCTGATGCTTATGCGCATATGGTCTGCCGTAGTACTCACCTCTATGTGTCCCAGTGTGTGTCTTGTATGTCTTCATAGCAATCAAGTAGATTTTTTTAAAGTTATTTCTCAGAAAATGAGGAATTGCCTTATATTTGAGTATTTACAATGTTTCTCACATTATACGGCCCTCTCTTAATTTTTAAAAATTTATCTTTATAAAAGATAAATTTATCTTTATAGTTGAAGGTATTACAGATGTTCCTTTGTTTTTGTTTTTTTCCCATTGACCCCCTCCACTCTGCACCCACCCCTCCCAAGCCTTCAGCACACCATTATCTGTGTCATGGGCTATGCTTATATGTGTATAAATTCCCCGATTAATCTCCCCTGCCCACACCACCCCCACCTTCCCTCTTTATTAATTTTCTATTTTATAATTATTTTGAATTGTTTAAAAATGGTACACATGCACAGGATGAAAAATTCAAAGGGTATAGGAGAGCACTTACTTAGAAGGTGCTCTCCTATACCCTCCTTCTGTGTCTCACAGTTACTCAATTCCCTTCCTCAGAGACAACTACTGTTTTACACACACACACACACACACACACACACACACACACACACTCATACTGTATAACACACTAGCACATTCTGGTAACACAATATTCAAACAATTGTGCACCTTTCTCCTTTCCGTTTAGCAATATATTTTAGAGATAGTTTATATTAATTTATTTGGAAGAAAAATAAACCATTTGAATAAGAAAATTTAACCTAAAATACGTAGATTAATGCTAGTTTTGGGTGTTTATATAGAAGATCATTTAACAAAATCAGTTATAAAAAAGAGAGAGCTCTGGATGGGTGGCTTAGTTGGTTGGAGTGTTTCCTATGCAGCAAAAGGTTGTAGGAAAAATAGTGATCAAGTGCCTCCTGCATGCCCCCTACGGGGGATTGTGCCCACACCCAGACATGTGCCCTGAGTGCTAATCAAACAGGTGACCTCTTGGTTCGTGGGTGGATGCTCAACCACTAAACCACACTGGCCGGGCAGGTTGCAGGTTCTATTTCTGATCAGGGGACATATCTGGGTTGCAGATTCAATTCCTGGTTGGAGCATGTAGGGGAGGCAATCAGTCGATGTTTCTCTCACACATCAATGTTTCTCTCTCTCTCCCTTCCTCTATCTCTAAAATTCAATAAAAAACATATTCTTTGGTGAGAATTTAAAAAAAGAGACAGAAGGTGGATGGGAGTTAAGATTTCATATACCTTTTAAAGATCACTTTAGGAAACAATCTAATTCTGATTACAGCAGACTTAATATCTAGGGGGAAAACTAGAATTTCTAGATAAAATATCTACAAACATTTTTGCAAACACATCTCAGCAAGAAGAAAAATGGGAGATCTTGAAGTCTAGAAATAATTAGAAAAAAATGCAGCAGTGTAAGGAGACACAAGAGCTGGCATTTGCTGTGGGAGGACCTTGGAAGTGCTAGAAGTCCTAGATCTTGTGTTCTATGAGCCTGAAAGGGCTCAGGTAACCAAGCCAGGGACCATGTTAGGTGGAGGATTGGATCCAGGAACCTTAACTGAAGCTGCAACCCCCAAAAGATGATATCCTCAATGAGTCAACTGGAAAAATCCCAACCCTGGGAGAGCTCTGCTGGGGATGAAAATTCCCTTTGAGAATTCAATCAGAAGCACATTCTCATGCAGATTTTGTGTCAGAATTCACATTACTTGTTTGGCCTGAAACAGACCACGTGTGAAATGGTGTTGTGTTGCAGTACCCCCTGATGATCTGCAGCCACAAATGTACATCCTCTGTGCAGAGATGACTTTAAACCCAGCCCTCAAGAATTCCCACAGATGAAGATCCTAGGAATATGAGCTCCTAGTAAAAAAAAAAATCATAAAAAATAAAAATAAGTAAGTCACCAAAACCCAGAAGAAGCACCAGACAATAGAATGAGGCCCACGAAGACTACCAATATTGAATTTATTATATAAATAATATGAAGTGAGAATGATAATTTATTTTAGGAGATAAAAGAGTATCTAAAGCATTTTGCAGGAACAAGAAAATGACCTAGAAGATTTGACAAAGAAACAAAGAGAATTTCTACACACAAAGGATATTATAATAATTTAAATTTAAAACTCAATGAATGAATGAAACATATAAGACAGTGAACTGAAATATAGATCTATAGGAGTTACCAATAATGCAGATGGATAAGCAAAGGATGGAAACTATATAAGAGAGGAGACACAGAGAATGGAGTAAAAAATCTAACAAGCATCTAATCAGAATTTCAGAAGGAGAGGGAAAAAAGAATGGGAGAAAAGTAACATGTGGCGCAAATGCCACCGACATTCCATTAAGAAGTAGCCAGAAAGTTTAGTGTAAGTTTAATCTACACACGGAAATATGTCAGACTTCATTATTAATCAGGAAAATGCAAGTTATAACCAACATGAGATACTATTTCACTCTCACAAAATTGGGAAAAAATAGAAGAGTCTACAACACTGTTTAAGTGAAAATGGAGAGCAGTGGAACTCTAATAAACAGCAATTGAAGTACGCTTCAGTCCTATCATTTTGTTACCTAAAAATAATCTGTTGATAGTAAGGACTATGAATGTGGAAAAACCAGCCAAGTTAAGTTTATTCATCTCTTCATTCAATAAATATTTACTGAGCACCTATTCAGGAAATTATCTTAAAATTAAAAAACAAAAAAACAAACAGTCTCTGCTCAAAGGATCTTAGGACCTAGGGAATCAGATCATCAAAAATCACACAAATAAACATAAGACTATAACTGGAATAAAGGGACGTGTAAGAGCTTGTAAGAGTGGGGATTGGCTGCGGAGGTCAGGAAAGGCTTTCCTGAAAGAATGATGACTGAGATGAGCCAAGTGAGAATAGGAAGTAAGTGGAAGAAGGTGGTGGCTAGGGCAATTGCTACTGGAAGAGGAACCAACACGTGCAAATGCCCTGATGTTGAAGGCAACATTTAGTTGAACTGAAAAGAGTTATTGTGGCTGGAACAAAGTGAGGGAAAAATTGAGAGAGAGAATATGATGCAGAAGGGAGAGGTGCTAGTGGGAACCAGACCGGCTAGGATGGAGGGGTAGACAGACCAAAAAGGAAGGGCTAGGGGCAATAGGAAGGATTTTATACTAGGAGCATGGGAAGTACAAACATGTTTTTAGGCCGATGACTGAAATGATCAGTTGAACAAAGGGGGTACAAAGAAAAAAAAAAAAGACCATCAATTAATTATAAATTTTAAAATTCCATCAGGAAATGGAGTTTAAAAGTCTCTATAACCACATTTCTCTGCTCATATGTGACTGCACCAAGAATGGCCCCATTCCCAGTTCCCAACAACAGCTGGGCGCATCTGTGTTCTCACACTGCGAGTTCAGCTCTGCCTCTGACTGGACAGCCAGGATGGGACCTCCTGATTGGGAAGTCTTCCTCTACCATCTCAGCAACAGCAAGTGAGATGTAAGCCTGGCTGGTGATTCATTTGATGATGCCGGCAACATAATTGAACACATTTACTGCTTTGCAGCCAAAGCAAATGATTTCTCCATTGTTGGGAGTAAAAACCAATTTGTCAGTGAATGAAGCAGATATGATTCAAAAGAAGCAGAAAGACACTGAGAAGTACAATGTATTGTGTCTTTTCTGTTCATGACTGCATTCATTACAAAACAGTAACCATGGGAAGCCACATTCCTCTTCTGAAGTTTATATGGTACAGCAAGCTATTCCAGGTTCTCCGTGTCTATGGCCCTCTGCAACTCCAGTTTCTGTATTTTTTAACAACTTTATTGACATGATATTTAAAGTGTACAGTTTGATAAGCTTTTTGTTGTTTTTAAATTTATTTTTCAATTGCAGTTGACATACAGTGCTATATCAGTTTCAGGTATACAGCATAGTCATTAAGCATTCATATAACTTACAAAGTGATCGTCCCAATACAGTCTGGTAAGTTTTGAAACACATATGCACCCATGAAGCCATCACCACAATCAAGATAATGACATGTCCATCAATCCCCAAATTTCTCTCTGCCCCTTCCTACCCTGATCTCTCCTCCCCCACCCCAAACAACTCACGTTTAAATTTAATCATTTTTAATCAAAATTCTGGTGGACTTGAAAAGTAGGTTGGAATATATTCTCTGAAAGGCCCTTTCTGATTTATTATCCAGTTCATTCTAAATACCATTCAAATGAAAGTTATTCTGTTGAATAAAAATCTATTTATTTCCTCAGGAGTTTTAAGTCTTTGGGAATAATTTAATTTTTTTTAAAAATCTCATGACTTGAGAGTGCTGGTGGGAAAGAAAGGCTGTAGTCTCCAGTCCTGTGGTGAACTCCACCATCATTAATGTTTACATCCACCTTTCAGATCTCATTTCTGATGAAGAGGAAGGAACAGTTTCCACCAGGGGCACCTCTGTTCAGAGCATTGAACTTGTCCTCCCACCCCATGCAAACCATCATGGAAATACATTTGGTGGCCAGATTATGGCTTGGATGGAGACGGTGGCTACTATTTCTGCAAGGTTCTTGGTTTTGACCTTCGACATGTGATATTGGGACCAGTGGGGTGAGAGAGAAAGGGACTGAGATCCAGTTATTTGGCAAGTCAAGGAGACAAGGATAAGACAGTGTGGTCTTTTATCAAAATGAGAAAATTAGTCATTTACCTGTTTACCTTCAGATTAACTTGGTTCAAAAATAAAATTGAAGTGACAGTTCTCATAGTTTATTCTGAATTATGAATGTTGACCTTGTGGCATTAAAATTCCTTGTAACAAAGTTATAACAAAGTAGATGCAGAATAGAAACAGGAGACAGCATTTACACGTAAAAGTAGTCAACTAAAATATCAATTAAAAGTAGTCAATTTGCAAACTTTTTAACGGCAATTTACAGTTAGGTCTGACCTTCAAAGTTGTGTTGGAGTCATTATGGCTAAAGGATTGACTGAAAAATAAGAGGAAAAAAGGGGAGAATTGGAAGAATACTTTTAAATTTGCCTGAGTTTCAAAAAGGTTATTTTATTCTTAGAACATGTAGGTAACTTAGCAGCTTTAAAGAACATGTGTATTCTGAAAATGCATTTCAACAAGGTTTGCCCTTCGGACAATTTTTGTAACCATTGAAAACTGTTAAGGTTGTATTTTTCCCAAAACTACAAGAATTTTATTATTAATGTGTCTGTAGTTATTACTATAGTTAGGAACCTATAGTTATCCTTCCTATAAATTATGCACAATAAAAGAGAACTTGTTTTAAAATGAGATTGTCACACTTGATAAGAAAGCATTTGAACCTTTTCTATTTTAAAAGCTTACAATATAATTAACTGTGGCAGCGTCTGTTCAGTGAGCGTAGGCACAATTCTTTAGAGTAATTGAATGGCCACAGTGGGAATCTAAAATGTAAAAATAACGGAAGTACTTCTGAGATTAAATATTCTTTATAGATATTTGAAAAGCTCACACACACACAAATTGTAAAGTGAGTAACTTGTAACCTTTTAGGCTTTGTGCAGCAATCTAGGTAATTTTTCTGTGAGGGAAAAATGTTACGTCTTTTGATATGTGGGTGAATCTGTTAGCTATGAAGTTGAGGAACTGGTGTGAATGGCACTAGCTGGCAGTTCTCACACTGCGCCCCGCTCCGCCCTGGTAGTCCCTGCTCCCTGTGATGGTAGGCATGAGCTGCCAGAATGAATATAACCCTCAAATTAGAACGAAAGACATTGGCTTGTTTTTCAGAGGGACTTTCATGGGGAACAAAACAAGGGCAGGGCTGTCACCACCAGAGGAGGAGCACAGCGTCTTGGTAAAGACCCCACGGCTGGGGGACATGGTATTCCCCAAAGCATTTGCAGGCGGTGTACAGAACCACTCTCAACACACATGATCTAGTCATTTGTTTCACTAGAGTTAAAAGATGTTTGCTTAGAAAGTACATGGGACACTGGTCTGTGAAGCGAATCAGCAGTCCCTGAAAATATTTCGGAGAATGATCTATTTCTCCTCTCCTGCCCTTTGTGTCATCAGCCGCCTCTGTCGGGCGCATCCGCTTCTGAAGTCTGTGGACATGTTTAAGTTCCGAGGACCATCCACAGTGGGAGATCGTCTTGTCTTCAATGCCATTGTCAACAATACGTTTCAGACCTGGTAACGTGTGTGTAGTGTTCTTTGGCTGCTATAAGTGAATTCAGGCTTGCACATAAATATGTTTTAAAATTTCCATGTCAATCTGGAGGTGAATATAGGGACTATTTTAAAATAACCAAATTCTTTCTATATTTTTTTCATTCAGTTTTCAAAATTTGTACATATTTTAACACTGTATTCTGCTTGAGGCCTCCTTATACTGAGTAAATTGTGGTAGGTTGGTTTTTATCTCTCATAATAAGAGTGACTATATGTCTCAGTTGACCAGAATGGTCTTGGTTTATACCTGTTGTAATTATTAACTCTTCCTTTCATTCTCAAAAGAGTCCCAGTGGCTGTATGGTCAACCATGAAGTCCAAGCCACTTTCCAGTTATTTTTATTACTCTTAATATACAAAGAAAAGATTTAATTTTGTATTTTTTTAGTATTTTTTCTTTTTAAATGTAAAAAAGAATATCTGTATTTTCTGTCCAATTTCAGTGTTTGATGCTTTTTAATCGCAGAATTGTTGTTTTGAGGGGAGAAAACTTGACTTTGGCATAATTTAAACTCCCTCCCCATTAAAAAAATATGTTCATGAATATATACAAACTCACAACTGGCCTTTTTCCCACCTGAAAGTGGGAAAGTAAAGCAGAGATGCCCTCAGGGGCTTGCACATCTGATCTGTCGACCTGGAGAAACGGATTTTAACCATTGCATAGATTTGCAGACCACAGAGGAAAAACCAGGACCCTCATTTTCTTCTGTGCTTGGAGGAGGAGGAGGAGGTGGTGGTGGTGGGCAGAGGAGGCCCAGTGAGCTCTGGTTCTCTGCCCACCACCCTGTGTCGCCCTCTCCAGTGTGGAAGTGGGAGTGCGCGTGGAGGCCTTTGACTGCCAGGAGTGGTCCGAGGGCCTGGGCCGCCACATCAACAGTGCTTTTCTCATTTATAAAGCTGTCGATGATAAGGAAGAACTGGTTACGTTTCCCAAAATCAAACCCATTTCTAAGGTAAGTTATTAGCACCATGGACTTTTTCTTTTTTTCCCCAAATTACTCTAATCCCTTGTTGAAATGCCAGGTCCTTGAGTTGTAATGTCATAAAAATGAGCACTCAGAACAAGATCAAGCAGATAGAATTTATTGAGAAGAGCTTGTGCACAAGGGAGTGGACCAGAAAAGAGAGGTCGAGCTCCCGGAGGGTTCTTGTGGATGGTTTGGGGTGGGTGTCGGGCTTGGGAATGAGGAGGAGGTCAGTTGTCCCATGATCGTCACCTGCCAGTGGTTGATCCCGGGGTAGTCACAGATATTTTCCATGGTCAGTGGACCACTCAAAGGGCCTATAAAATAATGCTTGGGCAAATATTCTAGTTACCACTTAATAGACAAAGCAACTATTTTGCAGAACACGATGTTAAGAAGGGATCTTATTGTGTAGTCTTCCCTTTAAGGATGTGATTAGGTTAATTTAAACTACGGGAAGGTTCCTGAGCAAGGAGCCATAGTCAGGCCTCCAAGATGGAGTCCAGATATTACCCCTATACTGTCTCACTGGGGGCCCTGCCTACCTCACCTCAACTGGGCCATGCACTGCTATTGGAAGCATATTGTCTTCCTTTCCCATTTCTGATTCTCTTCTTCCACTTCACATCCGCATCTCTGTGCTGCTCCACGTTCATGGGAACTACCTGCAGTTGCCTTATTGCCAACTCTCACCTGAGCAGCATTCACGCAGACACTGGGTCCCAGTTAGCTTCTTCAACTGACTTAGGAGAGAGAGACTTAAGATTATAGCACTAAAGTATTCGAAATTTATTGATTTTACTTTGTTGGTTTTTTTATTATTTATTAAAGGATGATTTTAGACGGTATTGTGGAGCTATTGCACGCAAGAGAATTCGTCTGGGCAGGTAAGGGGCCTAGGTATAAGGATTTTATGGTGTAAGATCTTACCTTGCAAATTGCATAACAAAGAGCTGCTCTCTGGGTGTCTAGTCCCACATAATGAAAGGAGAGAAGGTCTGATGTTTTCTGACAGTGATGAAAGTTATTCTTCCTGATGGTTCCACCAGTAAAAGCAGCATTTTAAACTGCTGATTTCAGCTCAAGAAAGTGTGTGTCATGGTTACTGTTGTGTGCTAAATACAGGGAAATAAACTGTTATTTAACGTTTTTATTTTTCCCCCCAGAAAATATGTTATTTCCCACAAACAAGAGATTCCACTTTGCGTACACTGGGATATTCGCAACCAGGTGAGAGTTTTATGATTTGGAGCGCTTCGTGTAAAGATCACATCATTGCAAAAACAGAAATTCCCTATTTAACTGATTCAGTTTGTGCTTACACAGGTTAGATGAAAAGGTGAATCATAGCAACCAGTCATCTCACCATGAAACAGAACCAAGCTGTCAGTAACTGGTTACCAACCAGTTGCTTTGCTGCCTTGTTTGAACTATAGGTACAGTTCCCAAATTACAAACGCAGGATGCTCTGCCTTCAAATGCATCTGAGCTGCATGGGACATTGTCTTAGCACGATTTTGCTGAAAACATGCCCACCAGCTTGCATTTTTATAACACAGCAACAAAGTATTAGTTGTTTTCATGTTTTGGGCCATAAAATGTAAAGGAAAATCCAAGTTTATTAATAAGTTATACTGAAGGGAAATCTTGTCTTTGCTTAGCACACCAATTAAAATCATATTAATTTGCTAAACATACAGGCCTCATGTTACCTTGTCTGAATTCCGAATTAAGAGTTTGAGACAGAAGTTGTTACCTGTAGCATAGTTTTAAGCTCAACATAATCACTTTGGCTCTAAAAGTACCCATTTTCTAAGCAGAAAATATTTGTTCCCATATCTGTGCATTGAACTCACGGCTTTTTAAATATTTGCATGTTAGGTATCCCTGAGTGATGACAATGTGGAGGCTTTCAAAAAGCTGGTGGCCAAAAGTGGTTGGGAGATGACCAGTGCTGTAGAAAAGGTAGGAGGCATCCAGGTGTATGCACAAACAACTCATTATACATCACAAATAAAAATTGTCCACCTGAAACCTATTTAATTTTACTAACCAATGTCACCCCATAAATTCAATTTAAAAAATAAAAAATAAATTATCATGGTGGTGGTGGTTCTGCTTGTACTACTGCTTTTAAGAAAGTAAAAAATCTTTTTGGAAAACTATTTCTAAAAGTCAAGCCTTGTTTCAGCCCTGTCTCTACTACTCCATGCTGGCTGACTTGGGGTCCTTCAAATACACCCTGCACCCCCTCACCTCTCAGCTTAGTTCTCATTTCCCATCTCTCTCTCCTCCCCTCCCTCTGCCCAAATCCTAGCTGGTCTTCAAGACCCAGCAGAAATGCTTCCCGTAAAGCCACTCCTATCAGCCCTGATTGAAGGAACTTTTCCCTCTAGGAACTCCTTTCACAATCACTTCTTTTTTTTTTCAGTTTTTTTTTATTATTATTATTCATTGCTTAAAGTATTACAAAGGGTATTACATATGTGTCCATTTTTTCCCCCCGCCCTAGACAGTCCCCTAGCCTCCCCTATCCCCCAGTGTCTTATGTCCATTGGTTATGCTTATATGAATGCATACAAGTCCTTTAGTTGATCTCTTACCCCCCTACCTCCTGCCCCCCAACCCTCCCCGGCCTTCCTGCTGCAGTTTGACAATCTGTTTGAGGCAGCTCTGCCTCTGTATCTATTATTGTTCAAAAGTTTATAATGGTCTCTATTATCCATGAATGAGTGAGATCATGTGGTATTTTTCCTTCATTGACTGGCTTATTTCACTTAGCATAATGCTCTCCAGTTCCATCCATGACGTTGCAAATGGTAAGAGTTCCTTCCTTTTTAGAGCAGCATAGTATTCCATCGTGTAGATGTACCACAGTTTTCTAATCCATTCATCTACTGATGGGCACTTAGGCTGTTTCCAGATCTTAGCTATGGTGAATTGTGCTGCTATGAACATAGGGGTGCATATATCCTTTCTGATTGGTGTTTCTGGTTTCTTGGGATATATTCCTAGAAGTGGGATCACAGGGTCAAATGGGAGTTCCATTTTCAGTTTTTTGAGGAAACTCCATACTGTCTTCCATAGTGGCTGCACCAGTCTGCATTCCCACCAGCAGTGCACAAGTGTTCCTTTTTCTCCACATCCTCTCCAGCACTTGTCGTTTGTTGATTTGTTGATGATAGCCAGTCTGACAGGTGTGAGATGGTACCTCATTGTTGTTTTGATTTGCATCTCTCGGATGATTAGTGACTTTGAGCATGTTTTCATATGTCTCTTGGCTTTCTGAATGTCCTCTTTTGAAAGGTGTCTATTTAGGTCCTTTGCCCATTTTTTGATTGGATTGTTTATCTTCCTTTTGTTAAGTTGTATGAGTTCCCTATAAATTTTGGAGATTAGGCCCTTATCAGATATGACATTGGCAAATATGTTTTCCCACACAGTGGGTTTTCTCGTTGTTTTGTTGATGGTTTCTTTTGCTGTGCAGAAGCTTTTTATTTTGATGTAGTCCCATTTGTTCATTTTCTCTTTAGTTTCAAGTGCCCTAGGAGCTGTATCATTGAAGAAATTGCTTCGGCATATGTCTGAGATTTTGTTGCCTTTGGATTCTTCTAGAATTGTTATGGTTTCCTGTTGTACATTTAAGTCCTTTATCCATTTTGAGTTTATTTTTGTGTATGGTGTAAGTTGGTGGTCTAGTTTCATTTTCTTGCATATATCTGTCCAATTTTCCCAACACCATTTATTGAAGAGACTATCTTGGCTCCATTGTATGTTCTTGCCTCCTTTGTCAAATATTAATTGAGCATATTGGTTTGGGCCGATTTCTGGGCTCTCTATTCTATTCCATTGATCTATATGCCTATTCTTGTGCCAGTACCAGGCAGTTTTGAGAACAGTGGCTTTGTAATACAGCTTGATATCTGGTATTGAGATCCCACCTACTTTGTTCTTTTTCAGGATCGCTGCAGCTATTCGGGGTCTCTTTTTATTCCAGATGAATTTTTGGAGAGTTCGTTCTAGATCTGTGAAGTATGCCGTTGGTATTTTAATGGGAAGTGCGTTGAATTTATAGATTGCTTTGGGTAGTATGGACATTTTAATGATGTTGATTCTACCAATCCATGAACACGGTATGTTCTTCCATCTGTTTATGTCTTCCTCTATATCTTTTTTCAACGTCCTGTAGTTTTCTGAGTAGAGGTCTTTTACCTCTTTAGTTAAGTTTATTCCTAGGTAGCTTAATTTTTTTGGTGCGATGGTAAACAGGATTGTTTTTATAATCTCTCTTTCTGAAAGTTCACTATTGGTGTATAGAAATGCCTCAGATTTCTTGGGGTTAATTTTGTATCCTGCTACATTGCCAAATTCATGTATTAAGTCTAGTAGCTTTTTGATGGAGTCTCTAGGGTTTTGTATGTATAATAGCATGTCGTCTGCAAATAAGGACAGTTTTACTTCCTCTTTTCCAATTTGGATGCCTTTTATTTCTTCTTCTTGCCAAATTGCAATGGCTAACACTTCCAGTACTATGTTGAACAGGAGTGGTGAGAGGGGGCATCCCTGTCTTGTTCCTGTTCTTAGGGGAAATGGTGTTAGTTTTTGTCCATTGAGTATGATGTTGGCTGTGGGCCTGTCATATATGGCTTTTATTATGTTGAGGTATGATCCTTCTACTCCCACCTTGCTGAGAGCTTTTATCAAAAATGGGTTTGAATTTTGTCAAATGCTTTTTCTGCATCAATTGATATGACCATGTGGTTTTTTTCTTTCAATTTGTTTATGTGATGTATCACGTTTATTGATTTGCGGATATTGTACCATCCTTGCATCCCTGGGATAAATCCTACTTGGTCATGGTGTATGATCTTTCTGATGTACTGCTGGATCCGATTTGCTAAGATTTTGTTGAGGATTTTGGCATCTATGTTCATGAGGGATATTGGCCTGTAATTCTCTTTCATTGTGTTGTCTTTTCCTGGTTTTGGTATTAGGGTGATGCTGGCTTCATAGAATGAGCTTGGAAGTGTTCCTTCCTCTTGAATTTTTTGTAGTAGTCTGAGGAGGATAGGTTTTAGTTCTTCCTTGAATGTTTGGTAAAACTCCCCTGTGAAGCCGTCTGGTCCTGGGCTTTTGTTTGATGGAAGCTTTTTGATGACTGCTTCAATTTCTTCCATAGTTATTGGCCTGTTGAGATTTTTAGATTCTTCCTGATTGAGTTTTGGAATGTTGTATTTTTCTAGGAATTTGTCCATTTCCTCCATGTTGTCTAGTTTGTTGGAGTAGAGCTGTCCATAGTATTTTTTAACAATCATTTGTATTTCTGTGGGGTCTGCTGTTATTTTGCCTCTATCGTTTCTGATTTTGTTTATTTGGGTCCTCTCTCTTTGCTTCTTGGTGAGTCTGGCTAGAGGTTTGTCAATCTTGTTTATCCTTTCAAAGAACCAGCTCTTGGTTTCATTGATTTTCTGTATTGTTTTTTTGGTCTCTATGTCATTTATTTCTGCTCTAATCTTTATTATCTCCTTCCTTCTGCTCACTCTGGGGTTTTCTTGTTGCTCTCTTTCTAATTCTTGGAGTTGTCGAGTTAGATGATTTACTACCATTTTTTCTTGTTTTTTGAGATAGGCCTGTAGAGCTATAAACTTTCCTCTCAGGACTGCTTTCATTGTGTCCCATAGGTTTTGGATTGTTGTGTTTTCATTGTCATTAGTTTCCAGGATATTTTTAATTTCTTCTTTGATCTCATTGGTAACCCAATCAATATTTAATAGCATGCTATTTAGCTTCCAGGTGTTTGAGTATTTTGGGTTGTTTTTATTGTAGTTTATTTCTAATATTATGCCATCGTGGTCTGCGAAGACGCTTTTTATGATTTCAATCTTCTTGAATTTGGGGATACTTTGCTTGTGACCCAATATATGGTCTATTTTTGAATATGTGTTATGAGCACTTGAGTAGAATGTATATTCCGTGGCATTGGGGTGAAGTGTTCTGAAGATGTCTATTAAGTCCATCTGATCTAGTGAGTCATTTAGGATTGCTGTATCTTTGCTGATTGTTTGTCTAGAGGACTTATCCAGTGCTGTCAGTGGTGTATTAAAGTCCCCTACTATGATTGTATTGTTGTCGATCTCTCCTTTGATATCTTCCAGGAGTTTTTTTTATGAATTTGGGTGCTCCTGCATTGGGTGCATATATGTTTACCAGGGTTATATCTTCTTGTTGTATTGATCCCTTTAGTATTATGAAGTGGCCTTCCTTATCTCTTGTTATGGCCTTCACTTTGAGGTCTATTTTGTCCGATATAAGTATTGCTACCCCAGCTTTCTTTTTCTTTCCATTTGCCTGAAAGATATTTTTCCATCCTTTCACTTTCAGTCTGTGTGAGTCCCTTCTAATGAGGTGGGTTTCTTGTAGACAGCAGATGTATGGGTCATGTTTTTTTATCCATTCAGCCACTCGATGTCTTTTGGTTGAAGCATTTAGTCCATTTATGTTTAAAGTTATTATTGAAAGGTATTTGTTTGTAGCCATTTCTTTTTTTGTGTGGCTGTTTTCTTTCTGAGCTTTTTATTTCTTATTTTTATACCAGTCCCTTTAGCATTCCTTGCATTGCTGGCTTGGTGGTGATAAACTCCCTTAGCCTTTTTTTGTCTGTGAAGCTTCTTATTTCCCCTTCAAGTTTGAATGATAGCCTTGCTGGATAGAGTATTCTTGGATTCAGTCCTTTGCTTTGCATCACTTTGTAAGTTTCTGTCCATTCTTTTCTGGCCTGATGTGTTTCTGTTGAGAAATCATTTGACAATCTAATGGGAGATCCCTTGTATGTAACTTTCCGTCTCTCTCTTGCAGCCTGTAAGATTCTCTCTTTGTCCTGAACATTTGCCATGGTAATTATGATGTGTCTTGGTGTGGGTCTTTTCGGGTTCACCTTGTTTGGGACTCTCTGGGCTTGTGTGACTTTTTTCTTCCCCACCTCAGGGAAGTTTTCTGATATTATTTCTTCTAATAGGTTTTCTAATCCTTGTTCATCTTTCTGTTGTTCTGGTACCCCTATTATTCGTATGTTGTTTCATTTCATGTTGTCCCAAAGCTCCCTTAGGCTCTCCTCCTGTCTTTTAATTTTTTTCTCCAATTGCAGTACATTTTGGGTGTGTTTTGCTTCCTTGTCTTCTAATTCACTAATTTGGTCCTCTGCTTCTCCTAGTCTACTGTTGATACTTTCAATGGTGTTTTTCATTGCAGCTATATCACTCTTCATTTCTTCTTGGGTCTTACTTAAGTTGTTGATTTTTTCATCTGTTTCTTCTAGCTTCTTCCATATGTTATTGATTTTTTCATCTGTTTCTTCTTGCTTCTTGCAGAGGTTGTCGATTTTTTCCTCCATCCGGTTTATGCACTCTAGGACCCTTATTCTGAATTCTTTTTCTTTTTCTGTCATGTTGCATGCCTCTGTATTACTTAGCTGCTTTTCTGGAGAGTCCTCCTTCTCTTTCCTTTGGGGGTTTCTTTGTCTACCCATGTTTGATCTCACTGACATATCTAGACGTTGAGTCATTCAGTGGTTGCTCCCTTGGTGGCAGTGACTCCTTGGTCTGTGGTTGCTCTTTGGGCGGTTGCGGTAGCAGCTGCTCTTCAGTTGGCAGCAGCTCCTCTGGTGGGTGCTGTTCACAGCTGTGGTGGCTCTTCTGGCTGGTGGGGCGAGGTTTCACATACAGCTGCTGTTCCTCAGCAGAGGGTGTGGTGCTCAGGAGGTTGCTGTTGCTTGGATCTGCTGATAAGACTTAGCGCAACATTTTCTGTGCCACAGAGACAGTGACCTGGGAAGCGGGGCTGACACACCAAAGGTGTCCGACGTCCCGGGAGACGCGGCAGCGACCCACAATCACTTCTTTAAAATCCACCTGTCAGTGAATTATGCACTGTCTTATGGCATTGCTCACCACTATGGTCCCACAGCTACGTTAAACTGATAACAGAATTAGTAGCAATAGAGCTTTTTACACATGGTCTTTTCTCCTAACTAGATTATAAACTTTTTAAGAAGGAAAACTGTCTTTGTATCTCTTTTAACACCTTTTACAATATTTTGTGTGTCATCAAATTTAACTGAACAGACATCATTTGGATTCTAATTGTATCTGGTTTCAGAGGTATATAGAAGACACTTTGAAGCTGGTGCCCACACTGACTAGTCTGCATGCTCTCTACGGGCCCTTTTGCTCACCACTATGGTCCCAGAACATAGCAGGGGCTGACTGTCAGGAGATGCTTGATAATGCCAGCTCTCTGAAACATGTGTACTGTTTTTCATCATCAGTGAAGCAGTAGCCTCTAAAATAGGGTAATTATATGATCTCGTGACAAACAGAATTTAACCTGTATTCTTCGGAGCATGAAAGGGAACTGGTTTTCTTGGAGAATTGGTGATGGAGAATTTTTTCACTAAGCAAAAGCTGGCTTTTCTAAAGTAGTAGGGTTTAAAGGGAGCCAACAGCAACCTCTGCCTCTCCTTGTCTGCTTCATCTGCATCTGTCATTGATTCTGACAGAGCAGCGATGAGGAGTTCCTGCTACCTTTACCTTCTGAGGAATGGTCCAAATATCATTCACTCACGCAGTACTGTACTCGGCACTGGTAAGTCTAGAGAGGTCTGCAGGGGCAGGGTTTAATGGTGACTGCTCAGCCTGATGTTTGCTTTGGCTCTAGGGTAGGAAGCAGCAGCATGTGTCTGCAACCTGGGGAGCAGCTTCCAGGAAAAGTGCTGTGACCATCTCCTAGAACTGCTGTAACAGTACCACAAACTGGCTGGCTTCACCAATAAAAATGTATTGTCTCACAGTTATAGAAGCTAGAAGTCTAAGATCAATGTGTTGGTAGTGTTGGTTCCCCCTGAAGGAATGAGGGAGAGCCTGTTCCAGGCCTCTCCCTGAGCTTCTGGTGGTTTTCTGGCAATCTCTGGTGTTCCTTAGCTTGTAGATGTGTCACCCAACTTCTGCCTTCATCTTCACGTGGCATTCTCGCAGTGTGCATGTCTGCGTGCAAATTTCATATATTTATATATGTATATGTATATGTATATATGTATATTTTATTGATTTTAGAGAAAGGGAAAGGAATGGGGATAGAGAGATAGAAACATCAATGAGAAACATCAATTGGTTGCCTCCTGCATATCCCCTACTGGGAATTGAGCATGTACCCTGACCAGGAATTGAACTACTGACCTCTTGGTTACTGGGTCAATGCTCAACCACTGAGCCACCCTGGCTGGGCCAAATTTTCCCTTTATATAAAAACACAGGTCAGCCCTGACCGGTTTGGCTCAGTGGATAGAGCGTCGGCCTGCGGACTGAAGGGCCCCGGATTCGATTCCAGTCAAGGGCTTGTACCTTGGTTGTGGGCACATCCCCAATAACAGGTGTGCAGGAGGCAGCTGATCGATGTTTCTCTCTCATCGATGTTTCTAACTCTCTATCCCTCTCCCTTCCGCTCTGTAAAAGTCAATAAAATATATTTAAAAAAATAAGTAAAAATAAAAACACAGGTCATATGGAGCCCATCCTACTGCAGTATAACCTCATCTCAATTACATCTACAATGACCCTATTTCCAAATGAGGTCACATTCTGAGAACCTAGGGGTGAGGACTTTAACATATGAATTTGGAAAGGACACAGTGCAACCCTCAACAAGTACTCAGCCCCGTATTACATCCCACTCCACCCTGGTTAGACCATGGCTTCCCTAAGGCCACACCATGCTTGAGGTTGTGGAATTCACTTGGCCACCTGCCCTCACCTCCTCTGAGACTGCAGAGCTCCAGCAGCCTGGCTTAGAGCTGCATGGCCACCAAGCTTTGATAAGGTGACTTCTCTCTGAATTTACACCGATGAACCTCCTTCTACTCCTGCTGTTCAAGGGGCAAAGTTAGGCATAGCCATGCTGGGTGAGTCTCAGCCACCAACTGGAGCCCTGGGCATGGTTTTTCTCTCTTTTTGATAAGTGCTCTGGGCCGACATTATATTCTCCTCCATGGGCTCTATTGAAAGACAGGCTTGGCACTGAGGTCAACCGGAGAGGTAAAATGGTAGAAGCAAATAGTCCTTTCTTTCCCTTCTGAGCCGCTGTGGTCACTTTCTCATTGCTTCATTCTCTTCTGGAAGATATTTATGTTTAAATAAAGGTTTTCTCCCTCACAGCTTGATTATTCCATCTGCTTGATTCCTGCAGTGAAGTCTTAACCCTGTGTTTGTTTGTCTTCGCACAGCTTGTTGCCATGGGAATTATTATAAGATGACAAGTTTCAACACTAACTTCAAAGCACCCTGAAAGAGATGGAAATTTAAAAGGGGCAGGAGAGAAATGTGTGCTTAGTGGAACACATGTCTCTGATTATTGGCAAAAGCACAGTAGAAGGAGAGTTCAGAGTAACAGGGATACAGTAATGTTTCAGTATAAGTCACATGGGTCTCCAAGATGGGCCTCCTCTGAGCTAAGGAACAATAGACAGTAGAAAGAAACTCAGGAATTGGCCTGCCCTATGAGGCACTATTGAAAGAACGCTTTGTGCTGAAGAAACATGGTGCTTCAGCGGCTGCACTGAGTGGTTGAGTTGGTTCTAGAGGTGTTCAGCTGACCTCCTGGGGTCACCTCGGCCCACGAGAAGGCACACCTGAATCTCAGCCTCAGCTCCAAGGTCTTAGCAGGGGACACGGCCTAACAATCTGATGATATTTTCTGTTGTTCCTGAACTATTGCACAATAATTAAATAACCCACCTTCAAGTCACATGTTGTTTGGAGAATACGGAAGTACAGCATCCTGGTTAGAGCCCTAGACATCCAAGTGTTTGAAGTTGCCATCATTGGCTTCATTGTTATTTGGATGCCAGCAGCCTATAACTACATATGTATGTCCATGGTGGTTTTTTAAAAATAGGTTTTTAATGATTTTGGAGAGAAAGGGAGAGGGAGAGATAGAAACATCAATGATGACAGAGGGTCACTGATTGGCTGCCTCCTGCATGCCCCCCACTGGGAATCAAGCCTGCAACCCGGGCATGTGCCCTGACAGGGAATCGAACTGTGACCTGGTTCATAAGTCATAGGTTAACCTGGTTCATAGGTCAACCACTGAGCCACACCAGCGGGGCACATGTGTGATGCTTTTAAGTAAAAACATCCATTTTTCTTTTGTAATTTATTTTTATTATCTTTTAGATAAAAATATATACTCTGGAAGAACAGGATATTTTATCTGTTTGGGTTGAAAAGCACGTGGAAAAACCGGCACACTTGGCTTATCATCTGTTGTCTGACTTTACCAAGCGACCTTTGTGGGACCCCCATTATGTGTAAGAATAAATTTAAAACATTTTCTTAATCAACCCTGACATGATAGAAAAGATAACCTCCAGATTGCATTGCATCTCCATTGCCAACATGTGACCTCATTTTATTCATTAAAGTCTATTTTTTAAAGCTTGCTCTGCATAGAAAATGACATTAGGTGCTATTAAGAAACACAAAACCAAGTTATTATAATCACTTATTTATCATCTATAGTGAGTCGACATGCTTTACCCACATCTATTGTAATCCTGCCAATAACTCTTCAAGTTTGATAATATTTTCATTTAATGAGGGAGATTGCCAAGATAGCACAGCAGTGAAGCGATGGAACCCCAATTGGAGCCCAGGTGTATCAGGCTCTGACTTCCACACTTGAACAGTTTCACTGCTCTGGAGGAAATGATTATCGAACTGTTCTTCTCACTTCACACTCTTGATATTGACTTGGTGGTCCCTTTGTTTTGTTTTTCTGTGAAGCAGCACTCCCAGGTGAGAAGCTGGGAGGAAGCTGTGTGAGAACGGAGGTGAAAGGCATTCCTTCCTGCTCTCCCTGATCAGGGGCCACTCCCGTCAGCCTACATCTCTTACTTCTGTTACCTCTGTCTCCTGCTTCCCTAATTCAGTCTCCTCTACTTGCCCTCCTTTCCTGGAAGAGGGAGCTGTGTACCTTGTCAACTGTACTGACAGGGACTGACCACACTCAGGCCACACAGCCTCTCCAAGGAGTTCCAGCTCCTGGGCCCACTCAGGGCTTCCAGGACACCTTGCTGCAAGGGAAGGACTGGTGAGGTGGGCTTCCTGTAATAGTAGGCATTGCTGTTGACTTCCTAGTCCTCGTGAGGTAGAGGTTCATCTTTAAAATGACTGAACCTCATCATGATTAATACCATGTAATAGAGCATTTAAGACCACGAAAGTGAAACGGCTCCAGGGCCATGTGTTACATTGCATGGTGCCTGAATGATACAATATGGTTCATGCTGTCATAATAAAACATTCCAAGAGAAGAGAAACACTTCATGATTTTCTTGCATCGGTATTTGTAGATACTCTGTAAGTACAAAGCTTTTAGTAGGAACAATGCCTAAACTTTGTTGTTAACTCTTTTCAAATGTTTCTCCCTCTATTTGCTATGTCACCTGACATTCTAGCCCTATTTAACTTGAATAATGGAGGAATGAATTCTTATTCAACTTACTTTTCTTATGTACCTACTGTGCCAGGTGTGTGGATTTAATCCTCACAATAACCCCAAAGGTATTATTATCTACATTTTACAGATAGAAAAAACAAAGTGACAAAGTAAAGTGACTTGCCCTAACATAACACATCTACTAAATGGCAGTCCAGGATTCAAAGGCAAGTTGTTTGATTCCAAACTTAGTGTTCTTTCTAATATACCATATCCCTTTACCTGAGTTCTTCTTGGACTGTCCATATAATTCGCTAGTCTTCAAAATGTTATTACTTGATCCTACAGAAAATAATTTTTGTGGAAAACAGCTTAATGCCTTTCTCTGAAGTGTTGTGGCCAGTGACCTTAGACCAGGGGTGGGCAAACTTTTTGACTCGAGGGCCACAATGGGTTCTTAAACTGGACCGGAGGGCCGGAACAAAAGCATGGATGGAGTGTTTGTGTGAACTAATATAAATTCAAAGTAAACATCATTACATAAAAGGGTACGGTCTTTTTATTTTTTTAGTTTTATTCATTTCAAACGGGCCGTAGTGTGCCCACGGCTGCCTTAGACCCAGGTGGCCACCATGTTCACCATCACATGCAGAGTTATTTCTTCTGACCAAACAGCTTTCTAAAGATAGACTGGCTTTGGAGGGATGGTTACAAAAGAAGTAACTGACATATTCAATCAGGTAGAAAAGTACAGGCTTTCTTTCACTGTTCTATTTACACAGGTCCTGTGAAGTCATAGACTGGGTGAGTGAAGACGATCAAATATATTATATCACTTGTCCTATAGCGAGTGGTGACAAACCCAAAGACTTGGTTGTACTTGTATCACGAAGATCTCTTAAAGATAGGTGAGTAAATGAAATTCAAGTGTTACAGCAATGTTTTATAGTGTAGAAAGCAAAAGTTGATATGAAAATAAGGAAGTCAATGTAAGTATTTCTGGTCTTGAATGATGTTCATCTGAAATTTTTCTAGATGTACCTTAGTTATCATTTAAAAAAAAACACACAATCCAAACAATCATATGTTAAGTGCTAGTTATATACAAAGCACCATGCAAGATTCCTAAAGCAGTTCCCTTTTCTTTTTCTCTGTGCAGATGTAGAACTGATATTTAGCAAACCATTGAAATATTCCACTATCAGTAAAAATGTAGTAAAAGCCAAATAAAATACCAGGAATTGGTTTAGGATTTACAAAGGCTTCACTGTGCTATCCAAAATGGCCGCTGCCCCCTAGGGCTGTCAGTCGGCATCTACCCAAGGCTTCTCTGTGGGCATTGTACTTCTCCAAGCACATTGCCGACGTTCTAAGGCAGGGGTCCTCAAACTACGGCCCACGGGCCACATGCAAATACAAATATTGTATTTGTTCCCGTTTTGTTTTTTTACTTCAAAATAAGATATGTGCAGTGTGCATAGGAATTTGTTCATCGTTTTTTTTTTAAACTATAGTCCGGTCCTCCAACGGTCTGAGGGACAGTGAACTGGCCCCCTGTTTAAAAAGTTTGAGGACCCCTGTTCTAAGGAGAAGGGCCCCAACAGCAAGTACTAAAGAGACAAGTGGAAGCTGCCAGGACAGTTAAGGTCTACCCCTGAAACTGGCCAGCATCATTCCCGATGTCAAAGCTGGCCTGTAGAAATAATCCCACACATGTATAAATATTAATGCACATGGATGTTCAGTGTAATATCAATTATGGCAAAAGATATTAGAAATAGACCAAAGACCATCTTATAAATTGTGGTAGAGCCATACTATGGAGTACTCTGCCAGCATTTAAAAGGATAAAATAACTAGAGGCACCTCCAAAGATTTATTGTTAGGTGAAAAATCAAATTATAGACAAATATTTGTTAAATGATTGTATTTATGTAAAAATCTATATCTGTGCATTTTCTTACATAAATGTCATATATTTATAAAAAGGTCTGGAGGAATACACACCAAAAAGCTAAGTGTAATCATCTCAAGGGAGTGCATTGACTAGGGTGAACTGAAGAAAACCTCTATATTCTATTCTGTAGGGTTCCTTGTTGTTTGGGGCTTCTTTAAAACAATGGGTATTATTCTTTCATTTAAAAGGAAAATGAAATTACAGCCCATTAGAGCACAATAAAACCAGTTTGGAGATTGGTTCCATCTTTGTGGAATTCTGCAAGTAAAATAATTCTTAGACAGAAAACACTTCTGGTCCATATTACTATGGCTTGAATACAGCCATTTAGAATGTTAGAATAGTTCCAACAACTATTCTTCATTTCTCACAAGAACTTGGAAAGTGTCCTTTTATCTTTCAGTAACACTTACACCGTGGCAGTGAAGTCGGTCATTCTGCCATCGGTCCCACCTTCTCCACAGTACGTCAGAAGTGAAATCATATGTGCTGGCTTTCTCATCCATGCTATTGACAGCAGTTCATGCACTGTAAGTTTGATGAAACATCTGCAGGTTACTTTGTTTCTACAGATATGAGAAGTCTTTTACTCATATTTCCTAATTAATTATAATTCTGCAATGTGTGTCCATACCAGGGGAATCCTGTCATCCTTTCAGATCCATTCCAGGTCCCCAGAAGAGTAGGATTAATAGCCTTCCCTATACAAACAAGACTCAGTTCTCTGCTTGAAAAACTCCATGTCAATAAGAAACTGAAATACTGTATTTTCTTTTTGAAACAGGTATCTTATTTTAACCAGATTTCTGCTAGCATCTTGCCTTACTTTGCTGGGAATCTTGGTGGTTGGTCAAAATCCATTGAAGAGACAGCAGGTTCCTGTATACGATTCATAGAGAATGCTACTGATGATGGGTCAATAAGTATATTTTAAGTGATAAACTTTCAATTATCTGTAATTGATTTCCCACTTTTAATTCCAAGCACCCTTATCCATGACACTTGGCAAGCTTTTCGGCCACTAAATAATTGGCCTAAGCAAAATGCAGTTAGGAAGAGGTTAAAAACCAAAGTGCATTTCAGGTCAAAGACCATTGGTTTGAACTAGCATTAAAAGAGCTTTAAAAATGTTTTTAGATGCCCCCGTCCATGGGCACAGGCATTAGAAAACTGCCATGTGCAATATTGTGTGTTCTGTAAAATGGTACAAATATGGTTAAAATAATCATAAATAGTTTTAGACTACAGAGGTGAAATGTGTTGTTTGAAATTTTATAAAATAAAAAATGACAAGTTGGTTAGCTGATTAATAGTGTGGATTGTTCCATATACCGCAGGCATCTGTATGTCAGGAGCATTTGACAAGACGTATTACATGTTTTAGAGCTTTAAATTAGGAAGACATTAGAGCATAATGGGAGCCAATCAATTTTAGTAATAGGAACTACTTTACTAGTGTCATTTAACATATACTCAAGGTGGCTGACCAATTTAGTATCTACTGCGATATATACACATGGAAAGTACCTGCAAAATGTGTTATTGCAGAGAAGGAGAATATTAACTGAGCTCTTCTTTCATAACCATTACATTAGCACTTTATTCCCTTGACTTCAACATTCATTATTCTGCTCTGTCTGTGATTGGCCTTAACTCATAAGACAAACCTGCATATGTTAAGCCAGCCCCTCTACGGGATAACCTTTAAGAGTTGAAGGACGTCTCCATTAGAGTTTAGACCACTTAAGAGGTTAGAATTAGATGCATCCTGCTGTTCATTTGTCAAATCTCCACCTCTGCTCAGCAAATCTTACAGCCCTGTTAAAAATATAACCAGTACCTGAGTCCTTCTAATCAACTCTGCCGGGAGCCGGTCCATGCTTGCTGTTTCAAGGGACCTGGCATATATGGCATACTGTTCTTAATATGTTTGCTCACCTTCTTGGCACTATGTGTTTTAACCAAGGTCTCTGAGAAAGGTTGTTTCCCCAGGTAGGGATTTTCCCCTGAAGTTAGGGAGGGAATAAAACTCCTTAACTAAGTGCCAGGTGGGTAGTTAATCACTTTAACTACAAACAATCATGCTTAAGCTACATAATCTTTACTCCCTGGAATGGAGATAAGAAACGCCCTAACCTTTGTAATAGAGATTGATAGGATTGAATCAACTGGTATAAATACAGATGCAACAAGACAGCAAGACACAGAACTTAGAACACAGAACTTAGAACACAGAACTTAGCAGACAGAACCAAGAGAGATGGAACCTAGGCACAGAACCTACACAGAACATTCTCTAGAGACAGAAGAACTTCGCTGGAGAGAACATGGCAAAAGTTCCTGGACAGAAACTGGCCTCAGAACCTAGAGACAGAACCTAGCAAGAGAACATGGCAAAAGATCCTGGACTGAACCTGACTACAGAAATTGGCAAGAGAACCTGACTAGAACCTGGTGACTGAACCTGGCTGGAGAACCTGGACAGAACCTGGCTGGAGAACCTAGCAAGAGAACATGGACACAGAACCTGGCTGGAGATCCTAGGCAGAACCTCTCTGGAGATCCAGACCAGAACTTGGCTGGAGATCCTGGATGGGCTGCTGGATCAACTGAACTCCGTCTCCGTGTCATTCCTTCTTCGCCGACTCCATCCACACCTTTGGGGACCCCTGGACCTGCTGGGGTTGGACTCCGGCACAACTCTACCACAACACTAATCCAAAGCACCAGCTTATCGCACCTGGATTATAACCTGTTTGTTATTGCTTCTTCCTTTACTCCACTCTCAACCCAGCAGTCGGATGATGCTATATTTCTTCTCAAAATCCATGAATAGCCCTAACTGGTTTGGCTTAGAGGACAGAGTACTGGCCTGCAGACCGAAGGGTCACAGGTTCAATTCCAGTAAAGGGCACATGACGGGTTTCAGGCTCAATCCCCAGTAGGGGGTGTGCAGGAGGCAGCCACTCAATGATTCTCTATCATTATAAATGTTTCTGTCTCTCTCTCCCCCTTCCTCTCTGAAATCAATAAAAATATATTTAAAAAAACATGAACAATTTTGCACATCACACAGTAAAAGCCAACACCTTATAATGGTCAATAAGGCTCTATTTGGTATATTAGATTATTTTTCAGAAATATTTACTCACCACCATCCCCACCTCCATGAATGGGGTGGACTAGTCTATTTCTTGTGTTCTTGGCCATGTGACTCATTCATGGAAAGTTAGCAGACATGATGCAATCAAAGTGTTTTTGCAAATGCACTTGCCCTCTTACATCTCTGACACTTTCATGAGAAAAACATGCCAAGGCTAGCCTGCTGGTCCCAGGAAAAGGAAGAGACGTGGAACTGAGCTGCTTCATCTGAGTCTGGCTTAGCTGAGTAGACCCGAAACCAAACTTTATACAGATGTGACCAAGCCAACTCTGACATTAGCAGTGGTCCAGGTAAGCCCAGCCTAGATTTGACTCACAGGCATGAGCTAAGGTTTATTATTGCATCCTTCTGAGATTTTTGTGGTGGTTCCACAGCAAAAACTAACTAGTAGAGCCTATAAACTATGACCCCGGTTAACTATCTGACCTTTTCCTACTAGTTTATTCCTCACTCTTTTCCAGTCATATTGGCTTCAGTATAACTTCATTTATCTATGATCTCACATCCAGATATCCAAGCCTTACCCCTATATACCTCCCTGTATACCTATACAAGGTATGGATGAACCTTAACATTACTAAGTGAAGGAAGAGTCACAAAACACATCTTTCTGCCCCTTGAATATGACAAGCCAGTCACCTCTTATGAGCTTTGACTATTCTTTCTCCCTAAATGCTCTTCCCCGTTATCTTCACAACTGGTTCCTTCTTGTCACTCAGATTTCAGAAGAAAAATCCCTCCCTCAAGGCCTCCCCTTTATTATCTAAGGTAGTTACAATCATTTGCAACATCTTTCTGTTAATTCCCTTTATGTCACTTGTTAATGTAATTCACTCAACAAAAGTGGAAGTTTCTATATGCTGAGTACTTCTTGGGATATACTAATGAGCAAGTCCAAATTCCTGTCCTGATGAAACCTATAATCTGGCGAAGAAAGGACAAAGTGTTAGGCGGGGATATAAATTATGCAGAAAATTAGAGAATAAAAAATTATTGGGATAAGGAAGATGTTTTCTATAAGACTGGTCATAGAAAGACTATTAAGCTGACTGTAGAGAGGCCTAAAGGACATAAGGGAGAGTTGACCATGGGGGTTGGGTGTGGGGATTGCCGAGAAAAGAGCAAGTTGAGATTCAAGCCTAATGGCTTGGAATAGAATTGCAGCAAAAAAGGGGAAGGGGTAAGATTGTTTAAAACCCCATTAGAATGCATGTGGTCTTGCTTGCCTTATTCACTGCCACAGTCCCACGTGCCTAAGAGAATCCAGGAACATGGTAGGTGCTTGGGAAATAATGAATATGTTTGTTTTATACTTTAGGCATTTGTAGCTAATAAACATCTATAATTCCTTTCAAGGAATACACAATCTCTCAGGATGTCAGAATTTGGTGAATTCCGTTGCCAGTGTCCATACACTGTTTTAATATTACATTTGGTACGTGCAGTTTATTTCTAATTATGCCACTAACTTTTAGGCCATTAAAATTTAACAAAAGTAACCCAAGGAAGACAAAATGGACACTAACATCTCATCGAAACCTGTATGAAAACCTTACACTTAACTTGCAGCTGGCAGGCTGGACGCTGCAGAGCCCTTTGTTCCTGACTGGACAAATGAAACAAATCTGGACTATAGGCAGCACTGCTGTCCTTTTCCAGATGTATGCGTGTGAATTCCTTTTACATGGCACCATTTCCTTAAGCGCTGGGATGCTGAGCCATATCCTGTCACGTTCTCTCACTGAAATAAAAGAGCAGCTCCTATTAAGACTACAACTGTTGAGTTGTATAGATATTGAAATAGAGAAAAGTGTTTTTTTATTTGGTAAATATTTTGCTTTTGAAGCATCAGTAACTAATCACAGCTGTTTCCTTTGGTTACAAATGTATCCAATCAGGTAAAATTCCAAATGAAATACACAATCCACCAGTCATTGCATTATACAGCACAATAGGAGCCGTAAGCCTTGTGAAATATATGGATTAAGTATGCATGTATTCATCAAATCAAACAAAGACACTAATGGGTCTCTGATTAGTGTTCTAACTCTATTATGGTGATATGCACCCAGACTCATCTAAAACATGTGAACAAAATGCTATTAAGTTTGATATACAGTCCGTTATGTGCCATTATTCCGGCCAAATACTCCAAACTGAATTTCTTTTTTGAACATTAAGAGCAAAGAAAGAGCTGCTAAGGTGAGATACTCTTCAATTTTAACCTCAAAAATATGTAATTCTTTATGTGAAATCTGAAACAAAAATTAATGTCATTTAGGGTTCATAAAAGATTGTGATTCCAAAGAGATTGTTAATGGGCATTAAGGGACAATGACTAATTAAATCCAGAATTAGGTATTCAGAAAAATACCAAATACATTTTTATTAATTATTTTAAAAATGCAGCCCGGCCAGCGTGGCTCAGTGGTTGAGCATCGACCTGTGAGCCAGGAGGTTTGATTCCCAGTCAGGGCACATGCCCAGGTTGTAGGCTCAGTTCCCAGTGGGGGGCAGGCAGGAGGCAGCCAGTCAATGATTCTCTCTCATCATTGATGTTTCTACCTTCCTCTCCCTCTCCCTTCCTCTCTAAAATCAGTAAAAAATATATAAAATAAAAATACAAATGATTTTGTTGACAACTTATAAATAATTGATACTTTGAGCTAGAAAACAATAGAACTAAAAATTCATTTCCAAATGCAAAGCAATTAATTAGCTTAGGGGTATCAGATGAATACATACTTTAATTTGATTTTTTAAATCCTCACCTAAGGATACACTTCCACTGATTTTTGAGAGAGACAGTGAGTGAGCAAGAGAAACATCGATGCTTGAGAGAAACATCAATCAGTTGCTTCCTCCCCTACCCACACTGGTTGGAAATCGAACCCACAACCTTTTTGATGAATGGGTCAATGTTCCAACCAACTGAGCCACCCAGACAGGGCTGCATAACTTTGTTTTTAAGAAAAAAAATGATAGGCCCTAGCTAGTTTGGCTCAGTGGATAGAGCGTCGGCCTGTGGACTGAGGTGTCCCAGGTTCGATTCCAATCAAGGGCACATGCCTGGGTTGCGGGACCGATCTCCAGTGGGGGGTGTGCAGGAGGCAGCCAATCAATGATTCTCTCTCATCACTGATGTTTCTATCTCTCTCTCCCTCTCCCTCTCTGAAATCAATAAAAATACATTTTAAAAAAAAGATGATTGTTACAATTAGGTCCATAACCACTTAGTTACATGTAAGTTCTGCTAAAAAAGTTATTTTAAAGAATCCAATTTAAATGTCTTATGCTTTTCTTCAGTGATTTTTCTCCAGGCAGAAGTGCTCCTTGGACAGAACTCAGTTAACTATTTGACCTCCCAGATCATACCGACATCTACAATACAGGCCTCTCCAAGGGAGCCCAGCTCCAACTTGTGAAGGCCCAGTTCAGAATGTAACAATGAGATGGTAACTTATCATAGTCCTAGTCATTATCAAAAATTAACAACTTTAGGTATCTTTGTTTTGGGTTTCTGTGGTTTAGGCACATCCAAAATTTCTTCATAGTCTGCACTCATCCCCTTTGCCCAGCGACCAACTGTAACCATTCGATCTGTAAAGGAACGGAAAAGTCAGAATGTAAGAAAAACTGTAGTCATAGATTGGTTTGGGCTTAGCAAAGGAACCAGTTTTGACATGAATAATCACAAGGAGGGAATACTCCATCACGGAAGAAAAGTGAGTAATTTTTAATTGATTATAACCCTTGATTTCCGAGTACCACAGGCAATTTCTCATCCCAATTAGGGAAATGCAGCAACTGCTTTGCAATGCACAAATTGATGAGAAAGCACTTTCATTCTTTCCCAGAGTTCATCATTACAGAGTCAATGAATTCCAAGTGTCTGTAAACAGCAAGACTTATGAAGCATCACTTTTAAATGCACAAGATTCCACCTGTGAAATTATACAACATCTGCTTGTCAGTCTTGTCATTTGGGAAGTGGCAATCCTCCCAGGAAGGAGAATTCAAATTCCACTTCATCATTTCAGTCTTACTGCATACAATGTAGTAAACACTATCTTCTAGACAACATTATAAACAAGAACTCTTAGTTATCAAATTTAAATGTTAGGGGTAGGAAGTAAAAACGGGAAGACTTATTTGTATCATCACTGTTTAACATAAAAAGAACTGTGTGTTTTTTTTCCCCATAAGAAGCACTACTAGGTATCCTACAGTCTTTCTTTCTTTCACACAGAATTATCATCATTCTAATCTAGGTAAATTAGGTAATATGGTCTTCACTTCCCCCCCAAATCTATCATAGGTAGAGTGAACCTTTATGAAGTTTTTGGTGACCAGGGATAGGTAGTATTTCATTAGGAAGAAAATATAACTGGGCAGATACTGTGTGAACAACACAATTTTAATATATTCAGTAGTTTTTGCGACCAATTCTGAATCCTTCAGGTACACAAAAAGCACAGCACATATGAGGATACTCAATTATAATATTACTAGAGGCCCAGTGAACAAATTTGTGTACCAGTGGGGTCCCTCGGGCTGCGGGATCAAGCCGAAACCAGCTCTCTGACATCCCCTGAGGGGTCCCAGATTGCAAGAGGGTGCAGTCCAGGCCGAGGGACCCCACTGGTGCACGATAGGGGCCGGGGAGGGACGCGGGAGGGCTCCAGGGCGTGTCTGGCCCATCTCAGTCCTGATCAGCCAGACCCCAGCAGCAAGCTAACCTACCAGTTGGAGCGTCTTCCCCCTGGTGGTCAGTGCACATCATAGCGACTGGTCGACCAGTTGACTATCTGCCCCCTGGTGGTCAGTGCACGTCATAGCAAGCAGTTGAATGGCCTTAGCGTATCATTAGCATATTATGCTTTGATTGGTTGACCAGACAACTGGACACTTAGCATATTAGGCTTTTATTATATAGAATTGAAAGCTATTTTCATATTATTTTCTTAGTGAATCTATGCTTTTCTTTAAGTAACAGAACTGGCTCTATTATTAAATTAGTTAGCAAATATAATTGTTTATAAAGAAGATGTTTGTAAGATCAGGTGTCCTCCAGGGCTTATTGGTCCCTTTTTTCCCCACCTGAGAACAGCAGCTAATGCACAATTGGTACTGTGTCTACAGCTGACAGAGAAATGATTGAGTCGTCACTGCAGCAGGAAACTAGGCTGCCTTAAAATCAGTAATACCCCAGTGAGTTATTAATAACAAAATGCAGCAAAAACATGAAGGATTTCTAATCTTCCCCCTTCTTAATGGAAGCCCAGAGATCTCACCTGAATTCTGACTTTGAGGGCAATCCTTCTTAAAATGTCCCACAGAGCCACAAAGTCTGCAGCAGCCACCTAGTAAAAGAACAAAGTCATTGAAAATCTCTCACACCTACTTAGGGCTTTTAATGTCTCAAAGCATTTTCATATCTTATTTGGTCCTCACAACTTGTCAGCCAGGAACATAGGTGGGTACCACCAATCCTATTGATAAGTTCATTCTCCATTCCTCTTACATCACAGAGCACTAACTACACCTACCCATTTATTCCACTTGGCCTTCAGGGGAGAAGTGGGAAAGAGAAGAGAGAGATGATGGAAGGCACTTGTCCCCTGGAGTGTCCAAGAGCCAGTGCATAAACGCCAGGACCATGGTTAAATAGGCAAGAGTTTGTGAACTCTTAAACTTGTGAGCAAAATTTGTGTGCTGATGCATTTGTTGAGGACGTCCACAGTTTTTATCACATTACCTAATGATCATAACCACCCCCCTCAAAGGTTAGAAACCACTCTCTAGTACATAGATCAGATGGGGGTGAGCAGTTATGAAAGGAATGAAAATTAAAATAGATGATTGCTAATTTTACCCCTTCTAAATGGAAGCACAAAGATCTCACCTGAATTCTGACTTTGAGGGCCATCTTTCTTAAAAATGTCCCACAGAGCCATGTTTCCGGGCATTCTATCTGCCAGGGATCCTAACCCTAATTAAAATGACCATTTACCTACTTTAAGCAACATTCCAGGACTGTGAATTACAACACACATGATTTCTAAAATGAATCTTTTGTGTAATGGCAAAGAATTATCATGCTCATGCTCATAACGGTGTGTGATTTACTCAGGAAAATGACCCCACAGAATCTAAACCTGGCGGAGCTCCCGCTTCTATGTGATTTACTCCTCTTGATGTACTTTTTTTTTAGTATCTAGTCATTGTGGTTGACTACCCATCTTTGCTCATTAGTCATGTTATATGACCTGTTTCCTAAGTTCAAAACTGAAAGGCACTTTTGAGTATTTTTCCAGGCCCAGGTGTCTCTACTGTTTAGAGAGTCATAGTGAAATAATATATTTTAATCCTCATTAACTCTTCAAAGTAAATACCATAATTCATTAAATCTAAGATACCATTGATTATAAGATGTGTCATTCTTTTACAAATTTCTCAGAAAAAAGAAAACATGTCAATTATGTGGGACCTACCAATGGTAAGATACATTCTGAGTTCAGAGATATTAAAATGTGAAAAAATATGCATCTTAGAATCAATGAAATACGTACAGTATTTTTCATCTCCATTTTATAGGTGAAGAAACTAAGATGAAAAAAGTTAAATAACATAGCCAAGGTCCCACAGCTAGTAAGTGGCGCTTTGGACTATAACCAATTTGTTTAACTCCAAAAACTAGGCTTTTTCACTGGACTTCTCCAATGGAACTCAGGACATGACACAAGAGGTGTCTAGAACCTGAAGGTACCAGCCATCACATTAATATCTGGCTCACATTAACATATGACAATCTCCTTAAAGTTTTAGACATCACAGACTTTATTGTAAGGACCTTAAGACATTAGCGAGCTAAAGGTAAGAAAATTACATGATGCCATGCCAGACAATTAACTAAGGAAATCATTCAGAAACAAAAACTACTACAAAAATGAATAATGCACAGCAGCCCTTTACACAAAATAGTGTGAGATTAAATTCACACTATTTTTTAAATCTTATAATTAAAATTTTATATTAGTTTGAAGTATTATAACTTTGCTTCTGTTATGTTTAAAAGCAGAAATTTGATATATTCTTATAATGATGCTAAAGTAAGCAGTTTGAAATATTCACCCAAGTTATTCCTGATTTGATTAATAAATCAAGTCATAGTACCTAAAAAGTCCAGTAGGTAGAATAGTGCTCAATAAAAATAATGAAATTCTCAAGGTTTTGCTACTTATTCAAAAATTTATTCAAGCCCGGGTGGCATGGTCCAGTGGTTGAGCATTGACCTATGAACCAGGAGGTCATGGCTCAATTCCTGGGCAGGGCACATGCCTGGGTTGCAAGCTCGATCCCCAGTGTAGGGTGCATGCAGGAGGCAGCTGATGAATGATTCTCTTTCATCACTGATGTTTCTATCTCCCTCTCCCTCTCCCTCTTCCTCTCCCTTACTCTCTGAAATCAATAAAAATATATTTTAAAAAAATATTCAAGAACTAATTAACAATGTAAATTAAGTATAACTCTGCATGATGACTCAAATTTTTGACATACAAGGGTAAAAGTACTCACCATCAGCATAGACTCCTTTGGGATTATCAGGGCAAGATCTGGACAGGTGCCCCATTTCCCCACAAACAAAACATTTTGCAAAAGGAAATTCACCTGTAAGGATCAAACAGTTCCTTTTAATTGATTTTATATAAGTCATATAATTCACATTATTTTAAAATTCTCTGAGAAGAAAACATGTATCTACATAATTTAAATTTTAATCTCGTAAGATTTCAAAAATTGGCATACTCAACCTTGTAAACAGAAAAACCCAGTTGGCTACTTATTGGCCACTTTCCCACTTTTAATTAAGCAAATCAAAAACTGATAAGAAAAAAACATACCAAGAGCTGGATCTACTTTAGCCCTGCACTTGGTTATTTCATGCTCTGTAGATCCACACCGATAACATATTCCAGTGCCCATATCTTGATTCTCAAGGGCGGCCGGGCAATCTGCAATCCCATGGCCAGGTTTTCTACAATGAAAACATACCTGGGAAAACAAAATGTGAGTTTCCACACTGCAAAACTGCACTGGTTTTATCAATTCTTGTTCTCAAAAGTATCTTTAAAACATTTCTCATTTTAAGGATATCTAGCACTTTTTCTGAAATCTCAAATCTTATCTGTAGAAGTGTTTTACCCAATGCTAAACAATAAGAAATGGTATTTTCATCATGGTCTCAGTGTTTTAGAAAATCCTCAATCAATCAATCTCAGACACAAAGTTATTAAGTGGCTTTGTAGGAGATAATTGCTTAAATGAATTAAGCAACTGTGGACTATGTATTTCATTAATGGGGATGTCTGACTAGAAAAACAGTTTTCTGGAGTAGACAATGGCTATAAAAATTATCCCTCAAAATTAATACTTGCACCTTTAAAGTTCATATAACTGAATGAATTTGGGTTAAATAATTCCATTTAAATTATGATTCAAATAATAAAATATATTTCATACGAAAAAGTGGCTCAGTGGTTGAGTGTTAACCTATGAACCAGGAAGTCACGGTTCAATTCCCGGTCAGGCCACATGCCCTGATTGCAGCTCATTCCCAGAGGGGGGTTATGCAGGAGTCAGCTGATCAATGATTCTCTCTCATTATTGATGTTTCTACCTCTCTCCCTTCCTCTCTGAAATCAATTTTTTTAAAAAGTATACCTTATGGTTTTCATATCTTTATAATACGTATTCATTAATATTCAAAAATAGATGTTTCATTCTTAGAATGTATATACAATTCATTTTAAAGGAATAATTCTAAGATGAATTATTTGCCTCCAACATAACACTGAACAATGGTTTGCTTGTTTTACATACTCTTGCAATTTGGAGGATGAGTCCCTTTATTCTTCAGTAACTTTTACATTTAGAATAAGCTAGTCCAAAAAAAGAAAATGCATTTATTCTACAAGTGGAGGAAAAGTTAATGCTAAATTCTGAATTACCAATGTAAGTTTTAGATTTTTGGCGAAGGTAAGGCGTGCCGGGAGCCGGTCTCTAATAACCTGATAGCTAACCGATTAGTTTTTTATATAAATTTCAAATACAAGTTTCTTGATTGACCCTTAAATTTAATGTAAATGGGGTTGTGGGAAGCGCACTACTAAATGTCTAATATCTTAATTTATTAGCAATAAGGAACTGGTGCTAAGTATCAGGAATTAATTACAACAACAACAAAAAAAAAAAAGTTGAAGGTAGGTCACAACAAGCCATAGTCTTTAAAGTATATGTTTTAACATAAATCATTCCTTAAAAAAAAAAATCTTTCCCCTTTAACTACAAACATAAAACTTCTCTTAAAAGGTCATCATAGCCCAGCCAGCGTGGCTCAATGGTTGAGCGTTGACCTATGAACCAGGAGGTCAGGGTTCAATTCCTGGTCAGGGCACATGCCCAGGTTGCAGGCTCAGCCCTCAGTGGGGAGCATTCAGGAGCCAGCCAATCAATGATTCTCTCTCATCATTGATGTCTCTATCTCTCTCTCCCTCTCCCTTCCTCTCTGAAGTCAACAAAAGTATTTTTTTTAAAAAAGTCATATTAAGCTTTTTCAAATAGTATGCAATTCACCACACTGTTTATGTCATTTTAATTACCTTTAAGTTATCTTGACTTAAAACTATCCTGAGTCAAACAGAAATTATCTTTTATATCCCAATTTATTCATAAGGAATGTCTCATTAGTATTGTCTCTAAAAAATTATCTTTTAAAAAATATGTTTTTATTGATTTTTTTAGAGAGATAAAGGGACAGGGAGAGAGAAACATCGATCAGTTGACTCCTGCTCACACCCTATGGACTAAACCTGCAACCTGGGTTTGTGCCAACCAGCAACTTTTCAGTGCATGGGATGGCCCTCAACCAACTGAGCCACACTGGCCAGGGCTAAATAATTATCTTTAAATGGCACTAAACAGAACAGATCCTGCAAATGTCAGAAGCTACATGTATGGTAGCTATAACATTTCAAACCCACATTGGTATTAACAGTGCTGTACATTTACTAATTAAAAAAAAAGCATAAAATGATAATAAATCCTGATTCTTATGAAATATCCTACTAGAAGACTTAGAAATTCACTTAAAAAGGGGAGAAGGGAAGGAATTATACTATGCATTTCATTTTCTGTGGGGATCTAGGTAAGGCCCCAGCCAGGTGGCTGTTAGTTGGAGCATCATCCCAAACACCAAAAAGTTGCAGGTTCAATTCATGGTCAGGGCACATACCTAGATTGCAGGTTCGATCCCCAGTTGGGGAGTGTACAAGAGGCAATGGTTCTCTCTCACGTTGATATTTCTCTCCCTCAAATCAATAAACATATCTTCCAGTGAGAAAAATCCTATCCTATACAATAAAAGGCTAATATGCAAATAGACGAACGGTGGAACAACCGGTTGCTCTGATGTGCACTGACCACCAGGGGGTGCGTGGGGAACATGGGGGCATCAGCAGCAGGCAGCAGAGCAAGGAACATGGTGGGCGTCGGCCACAGAGGGATAGTGGAGCAGGTGAGCAGGGGCACCAGACCAAGGCAAGGCACTGGTCACTGTTATCAGGGCGAGCCTCTGGTGGTTACTGAAAATTCTTGGCTCCCTTGTGCCGCGGTCTTGCCCAGCACTCACACCCGCTGCCGGTGTCTGGTGCCAGCAATGATTGCTCCGTGCCATCAGCGGGTGCAAGCGGCTGCCGCCCCAATCACCCCTCAGGGCTCCTCCACCTCCTCCTGCTCCTGAGCATCGACTGGGAAGCAGCCTGGGAAGCAGCCACAGCTCGCACCCACTGCTGGCACTGGCCCCAATCAGAGGGTGCGAACTGGCCGGCCCTGTCAGAGCATGGGAGCGGTGGGGGGGGGGAGCGGGGCTGCCAGCAGATGGGGGACTGGGCCGCAGCAGGAGGGGCCAGGCTGGGGTGCAGAGGTTGGGCTGAGACCCGTCCCCATGCCCACCACAGCCTCGCGGCCCACAGTTCAAGGTGCATGATTCATGCACTGGGCCCCTAGTAAATAAAATAAAATCTACAGCTGGGCACCACAAAACTAAACCTGCAGTCCCCAGCATTCCTGAGTGTAAAATGGAGAGGGAGGGAACAGTGACTAGGGAAGGTCTCAAGGAGTTTTAACTCCGCTGCTCAGTTACTACCTACGGTGATTCTTATTAGATCTCCTTCTTGTCTCAGTTTTTCATGGACAAAAACAAAAGAACATTCTTTCTAAGTAATGGGAACCACACATATTTAACCTGTTGTACTTAACCTTCCTGCTTAATTTTGATCTTTTTTTAAAATGGCTGTTTGTAAAAGGGCTATTTGAAGGTAGATGTGGGAACACAGTTTTGAAGTCAGATTCTGGGTTTGAAAAAAAATTTTTTGGCCCTCACTGGTTTGGCTCACTGGGTAGAGCATCGGCCTGCAGACTGAAGGGGTCCCAGGTTCGATTCTGGTCAAGGGCACATGCCTGGGTTGTGGGCTTGATCCCCAGTAGGGGGTATCCAGGAGGCAGCCGATCAATGATTCTCTCTCATCATTGATGTTTCTATCTCTCCCTCTCTCTTCCTCTCTGAAATCAATAAAAAAATATATATATTAAAAAAAATGTTTTTTTGGCTGGCCTGCAGAGTTAGCAGCCCATTTAGGTTCACATTTATTAACAAAGCACATATAATTACATAGTGCCAGCTAGCACTCTAAGTAATCAAATGTGGTTTTCAGCAAGATACTTAACCTGTCTACATGTGTTTTCTACCCGTAAGATGGGAACACCATGCTTATAGTGTTGTTGTGATAATTAATGAATATATTAAGTCTCTAGCAAATAGTTATTACTAGCCCTTAAAAAGATGCTTTTTAATTTAGTACATAATAGCAATCAGACTGCTAAATATGTGTGAGTATATGATTAATAGTTTCTAGCCATCTAAAGTAGTATTTTGGTAGAAGTGATCATCTTACCATTGCATTTTTCTTTGCTGCTTGTCTCTTTAACCGTCTTCCTTCTCTGCGACTATCTTTCTTTAAAGCAACTGCAATTTCTTCCCGTACTTCCCGACTGTCTGTTATTATTTCCCCATTGTGAACCATCTGAGAGTTTTGTCTTAGGTAGTCCATGAATCCATTCACATCTTCATTTAAGTACTCCTTTTTCTTTCTGTTCTTTTTGTGTTTTGCTTGGTGTGCACCATTTTTAAGGCACAGCCTATTGGCTTCAAGTTGTTTACTCTTTGGTAGGCTTTGGCTTTTTTCCTCACAGGACCCCTTCTTCATATCCTCCCATGATGTTGCAGGCAAGGGTCTTTTGTTGTGTGTGGTAGTGACTCGTGCCCACCTGGTCATGGTTTCATCAGAGGTACGGTATCAATCTTTAAGACAAGCATGGCAGTTAGTCATCATTTAAAAGAAATAAACTAAACTTAAGATACATGCCATAGCCCTCGCTGGTTTGGCTCAGTGGAGAGAGTGCTGGCCTGCGGACTGAAGGGTCCTGGGTTTGATTCCGGTCAAGGGCACATGCCGGGTTGCGGACTTGATCCCCAGTGAGGGGCAAGTAGGAGGCAGCCGATCAATGATTCTCTCTCATCATTGATGTTTCTCTCTCTCCCTCACTTCCTCCCTGAAATCAATAAAAATATTTTTTTAAAAGATACATGCTATATATCACATATGCTATGTTAAAGTTTTAATCATTAAAACATGGGTTTTTACTTCATTTATAGATCTATATATTTAATTCTATAATGTGCTGCATAGATATGCCTATAATGTAAATCCAGCCCTTATCAGAGAAGCTACTATACCAGTTAAAAAAAACACAAAAAAACAAAAAAAAAACAAGCCTAGCCTGTGTGTCTAAGTGGTTGAGCATCAACCCATATGAATCAGGAGGTCACAATTGGATTCCCAGTTAGCGGTGGGGTTGCAGGCTGGACCCCCAGTAGAGGGCAAGCAGGAGACAGCCAATCAATGCTTCTCTCTTATCATTGATGTTTCATATCTCCCCCTCTCCCTTCCTCTCTGAAATCAGTAAAAATAAATAAATAAATAAATATATACATATATATACACACACACACACATATACATATATATTTTTAAACAAAAGCATGCCTACTATAATATAAATACTTGCTTAAAACTGGAAAATATTTTTTAAAATTGGAAAATATTAAGAAACCAAATTATTTCGCAAAATTTAAATCACCAAGTAATACAATGAATGAAGTTACTCTTCCCAAACTATGCAGCTTCCCTAGTCGTTTATTTTCCTATCGCTAAGTCCCAGGGCTACTTTCTTCCAATCCTGTTAATAAGCCATTTCAACGCCAACAATTTGCGTTGGCAAAACTGTATACAGAGCCGAAACCGGTTTGGCTCAGTGGATAGAGCGTCGGCCTGCGGACTGAAAGGTCCCAGGTTCGATTCTGGTCAAGGGCATGTACCTGGGTTGCGGGCACCTCCCCAGGAGGAGATGTGCAGGAGGCAGCTGATCGATGTTTCTCTCTCATCGATGTTTCTAACTCTCTATTTCTCTCCCTTCCTCTCTGTAAAAAATCAATAAAAATGTAAAAAACAACAACAACTGTATACAGAAATCCTGTGTTTTGGCGTGGTTTGCCACACAACTCCTTTCGGCAGACTGATCAGGGACATAGATTAGTGTTCACGGTCACGTGACGATGCCGAGTCTATCAAACCGTCCTCAATTCCGCTGCACCTGTCTCACAGGAGCTCCCTGGCAACTACAGACCTTAAAAACCTCAGCTCCCAACTTGGAAACATCCCTTCAACACAACCTGAGGGGCGGGACCAATACATGGGTGCGAGGTGCGCGCGCCCCTTAACCGCACGCGCCGGAATGAGTTCCCCGAGCGCGTGGGAGGGGAAACTCTGTGTATCGGGCCCCGGTCGTCCGGGTCTACTCGCAGGGCAGGGCCGCGCGGGGCTGGCCGCACCGTCCGAGGGGCCAGCGCACGGCAGCGGAGGCCGTCCCCGCGCCCGCGTCCGGGGCAGGCAGCCCGGCACTTCCCCGACCCACCCCCGCCCCACCTGGCGCGGGGGCTCCTGGGTACCTCTCAGCCAGTGCCTCCGCGCTCCCGCCACGTCCCGGGAACCTCGGGGGGCACTCTGCCGCTTTGGCGGCGGGGGAGGGTCCCGGGGTCCCCTCTCGTTCCGCCCAGCACACCTTACCACGCGTGAATCCTCCAGAGCAGCCGAGTTAGCGTGCCAGAGAAGCCCGCCCCCTGCGGCGGCCCTCGGGACCGGAAGCACCGCCTCTTTGAGACACGTCACTTCCGCCGGGCTGTGCTGGAGCTGTTGCGCAGTTCAGCCGACTGGCTCAGGAGAAAATGGGTTCAAGTAAAAGTGTGTGGCCCAGCCGGTGTGGCGCAACGGTTGAGCTCTGACCCAGGAACTCGAAGATGGCTGGTTCCATTCCGATCAGGGCACCGTGCCCAGATTGCGGGCTCGACACCCAATGTGGGGCATGCAGAAGGCAGCCGATCCGTGATTCTCTCATCATTGATGCTTTTGTCTCTCTGAAATCAATAAAAATATGTTGTTCTTTTAAAAAGTGTGTGGAGCGCCTAGAATTTGCAGGGCGCTGCGCCGGAGGCCTGGGGCACGAAGCTGAGTGCTCCCTCGGAGCTGGCAAAGGGACGGGAGGACCGGCGTGTGGGACACAGGAAGGCTGCCTTGAGGAGGTGACCTTTGACCTCTGAGACAATCTGGTGAAATGACTTTGGGAGGACGTTAAGGGCTTTCCAAGCAGATGTGAAATAAAAGAACTGGCGTGGTGGGAGTGGCTCACTGTGATAGATCTCTACAAAAGACTTGGGGCTGTGCTGGACAGAGGGCGGTGCCTCGTGGTCCAAGCATTATTCAACTGAAACTGTAGCTGCAGCCAAAGTTCTCTTGTTAAGAGGAAAACCTCAGTCTCCGAACAACTCATTATCGCAACAATCCCTCTCAAACGGATACCACCTCAAGTTGGTTGTACCTAGTGGGAAACATGGCATTCTCTTTTTAAAATTTTTTATTGATTGCAGAGAGGAAAGGAGAGGGAAACATCAATGATGAGAGAGAAAAATGGATGGCTACCTCCTGCACGCCCCCTGTTGGGGATCCAGCCCATAACCCAGGCAGGTGCCCCGACAGGAGCTGAGCCCTGCCCTCCCGTTCATAGGTGGCCGTCAACCACTGAGCCACACTGGCTGGGCAAACATGGCATTATCTTATCCACTCAGTTCACCAGAACTGCTCCTCCCATCCCAACCTTCATACTCCATCGATCCATTTTTTCACTTAAGTATCTCTCCACTTCTTTGTCTCTTCTGCTACCTCCCTGGTCACAGGTTTCAACATGTCTCACCCGGATTACTGACTCCCTCAAATCCATTTCCATGCCTTAGCCAAGTGAACTTGTGAAAATGTAAACCAGATGTTGCCCCCTTGCTCCAAACCCTTCCATGGTTTTCCATTATTCTTAAGATGAAGTTCAAACTCCCTAACATGGTCTTGAGTCCCTGCTTGCTTCACTAGCCTCACCTTGCACAATCTTTCCCCCTCTTCTTTGAGCTCCAGGAAAGGAACCTTCCCTCAATTTAGCAAATGCCCCGTGCACCTTGCTATCTCCAGGCCTTTATAGACAGACGATGTTCTCTGTATGGTACTCCTTTTCTTTCAATTAATTTCTACTCACCCTTCAAGGCTTTTAACATTTTTATTCTCAAGTAATCCTTCGGTGCCCCTCTCCCAAACTAGGCCAGTCCCCTATTGCACACTCGCGGTAGTTCATACACATTCAAATGTGTAATTATATAGAGAATTGTCTAATAGGTTGTTTATTGGATCCCCATTGCCTGGTATATAGTTGGTTTTCCATTCATTTTTGATAACTAAAAGAGAAATAGGTACTTTCCAATGTTTGTTAAAGCAAACTAGAAAGTAACTGATTTTCTTTAAGAGGAAAGAATAAATACCGTCGAAGTGGTGGGATTTGGTGTGGTAGCAATCACAAATATCCTCTTATTAAGGTGAGGAAATTTTTAAAAGACAAATTCTGCAGCTCTGGAAGAGAGGGCGCTTTATAAAAGATGTAGGCTAGTGCCATTCACACCATAATGTTCTCCATCAGCTGGCTTCAGGTTCTAAGCTTTAACCCAGTGATATTTCATGAAGGCATTTTTTTTTTCCCAGAAGCCAGGTACTTGCACATAATGTACACCACTAGAGGGTGCATTCAACCAAAACTTGTCTTTTTAGTTTTGTGCTGAATTTTGGTAGGTGATTCATTTCCGGAAGTGAAGGAACATGATCTCAATTTGTTTTTGTGAAGGTACATCAAATAAGGGATTAGTAATTGAGTAAATAGGCCATAGAAATCCTTTGGGATTCAGGAGAAAATATTACTATTATTGCAATAATAGCTAACTTTGAACATTTTTATAGGTCCTTAACACTGTGCTGAATGCTTTACATCAGTGGTCGGCAAACCGCAGCTCGCGAGCCCCTGGAGTGTGGCTCTTCCACAAAATGCCAGCTTCTGCGCATGGGCCACAAAGTTTCAATCGCACTGTACGTGCGCGCCCACAAGTGGTATTTTGTGGAAGAGCCACACTCAAGGGGCCAAAGAGCCGCATGTGGCTCGCAAGCCGAGGTTTGCCAACCACGGCTTTACATTCATCACCTAATTAATCCACCCAATATCCTGAGAGGTACGTACTATTGTTTTCTCCTTTTTACAATGAGGAAACAAGCGCAGAGAGTTGAAGTAACTTATCCAAGGTTACACATCTAGTAAGAGGTAGACTCAGGATTTGAACCAAGGTCTCAGTCCAAATGTGTGGGCTCTACTACGGTGTAAAACTGGAGGGGATTGTTTGCTTGCTTGAACCCACTTTAAAACAGACTTCACTAAGTTATCCTTGCCTATGGGGCTTTTTTTTCATTGATTTCAGAGAGGAAGGGAGAAGGAGAGAGATAGAAACATAAATGATGAGAGAGAATCATTAATCGGTTGCCTCCTGTACACCCCCTACTGGGGACCGAGCCCGCAACCCAGGCATGTGCCCCTGACCAGAATCAAACCTGGGACCCTTCAGTCTGCAGGCCGATGCTCTATCCACTGAGCCAAACCAGCTAAGGCTATGTGAGGCTTTTAAAAAATTATTAATGTGATTTTTGCACAGGCAATAAATTTTTATGTTTTAAACAAAAATAGTTTATTATGATGATACAAAATTCTACAAAACATCTCTTATCCTGATAACTATAAATTCTGGACAAAATATTAAAAAACTACTACGTAGGGATTCTGAAGAGTAAATAAAAGCAGGCACTTGTAGAGGGGAGTCAAAATCTGAAGAAGCAACTATCACATGGATGAGTGTCGTGTGTGTGTGTGTGTGTGTGTGTGTGTGTGTGTGTGTTTACCCTGAGAGTGGGCCATAGTCACATAGTGCATAAGTAGCTAAAACTGTAGTAGAAAGGCCACTATCATCTTTCTGGCTGAAGGAACCATAAAAAAGCATGCAATAGCCATACCTGGATAGTGGCTAGTGAGGGGGAATCCTGGAAGGAAGAGAGCCACAAAGAGAACTTCTCTACTTCTGTATATGAATCCCTCACAAGTCTCAAGCTGATCCTTAAACCCATATACACAAGACAAACTCAGAGGCTTAAAGATATGAACTGAGATTTGAATTGCCACCCACCATAACACAAGTATAAACAAGTTAATTGCCTGCTTAAATTTTTTTCATGAATAAAACAACTCAAAGTATATACAAAATGGTGTCTACAGTGTCCAGATAAAATCCAGAATGTAAACTTAGAACTAGTTCAGCGGTACTTTGGATTCCAGTCTTTAAGAATTATTCTTCCTTGCCCTAACCGGTTTGGCTCAGTGGATAGAGTGTCGTCCTGCGGAGTGAAGGGTCCCAGGTTCGATTCCAGTCAAGGGCATGTACCTTGGTTGTGGGGGTGTGCAGGAGGCAGCTGATCGATGTTTCTCTCTCATTGATGTTTCTAACTATCCCTCTCCCTTCCTCTCTGTAAAAAATCAATAAAATATATTTTTAAAAGAATTATTCTTCATTAATTTGCCTGCTACTATTTATTTTCCAGAGTCCTCAGATAGCTGACCTATGCATTGCGTTTTATAGCTGCATTCAGTGGGACACAGGGGGAGTGTGCTTATTCCATCTTACCTGGAAGTGGAGCCACTACCATTAGAATTTAAATCCTCATTCTTGCCTAGATTCTCAGAGTAAGAGGTGCCTAGCCAGCCTGCCTAACGTTACTGGTGGGTACTGCAGGACTAGGAGTGTCCAAGGCCCAGTCTGGGTCTCCTACTAGCATGAGCCTCTTCAAAACAACCGATTTAAGTATAGAGTAGTTTGGGAGGGATGATAGTGAATCTAGAAAGGAAGGCTAGGATCAGATTTTTGACAAATTAAAGTCTTTTTTTTTTTTTTTTTTTTTTTTTACCAAATTAAAGTGCATTTTATCCTTTAGAGCTTAAGCAGTGAAGAACTATACATAGCTTTTTAGATCATACAGTAGATCCCATAAAATAGATCTAGAGAAGAGGGCTGTGTATAGAAAAATGTACCTAATGCAGTGTTCAGGATTGTCTGGACACTTATTGAACTCCATTTGAATACACAGAAAAATAAAGCCAGAGAGAGAGGGAAAGGATTAATGACCCTACTGTTGAAAATAGAAATGAGATCCAGACCGTGACATTCTAACAGCTTTTTTCTTAAAAAGTCTCTCAGTGCCGAAACCGGTTTGGCTCGGTGGATATAGCGTCGGCCTGTGGACTGAGGGGTCCCGGGTTCGACTCCGGTCAAGGGCATGTACCTGGGTTGCGGGCACATCCCCAGTGGGGGATGTGCAGGAGGCAGCTGATCGATGTTTCTCTCTCATCGATGTTTCTAACTCTCTATTTCTCTCCCTTCCTCTCTGTGAAAAATCAATAAAATATATTTAAAAAAAAAAAAGTCTCTCAGTGATTTTCTTACCTGCTTTATGAACCCTTACAGTAAGGCCCATGGGGAATAGAATTATGAGTTCCTGTTCTTTATCATTTTATAAATGTTCTTTAATGAGTATGCATTACAATAATTATTCTCATTACATTAGAATAATTATTAAAGAGTTTTTTAATCCATGGGAGTTTTGAGACAACACAGGAGAAGTTTCAACTATGTAGAAATACATACCTTTAGAGATACATACCTTTTAAAATCTTATGTCATTGTTTTACAGGTCAGTAAACCAAGTATCAGAGAAGTTAATTGATTACCATGGGGCACACTTCTGGTGATAGTTTTCTTACCTGACATACACATAGAGGTGACCCTATATTTTTATTTTTTCCATTTGTATTGATGGTTTTTTCAATAATGAAGTTATAAGCAATACAGGCATGCCCTGTTTTACCATGCTTCACTTTATTGCACTTCACAGGTGTTACATTTTTTGCAAACTAAAGGCAAGACCCTCCACCAACAAAAATATTATGACTCACTCTGTTACAATACCTGCTTTATTATGGCGGTCTGAACCTGAACCCACAGTGTCTCCGAGGTATGCCTGTATTACTTTATTTCAGAAGTGAAAGAAACTGGTTTCTGAAGTGTCTAACAGGAGAAACCCATTAGTGGAAGTTGCTTGAAGTTGCTAAGCAATAAGGAATAGGAATAATAGGAAGACTGTGTTCTGCCCTAAAAAGGCTTGCATCTTTTTCTTATTCTTTTCTTAAACATGAGAAACAATAGCATGGGAACTATTAATCACAATAATTATATGGCCTTCTTATGCTCATCTCACTCTCTTCTGGTTTGTTTCTCAAGTTCAAGTTTCTAATCATGTGTTTTAGTGGTTGGAGTGTCAAGTGCTTCAAACGAATACTCAGACCTAAATTACACATAAGTGGTAAGATTTGCAAGCTCTCCTCTCTGAAATGAGTACTTCCTCCCCTCCTTATGTCTGAGGAAATACTACCTGATGTGGGCCTTAGACTGTTCCTTCCCAGAGAATAATGGGAAGTCAGTTACCAATGGAATTCTACAAAATAGACTTGGTGAGGAAAAAGCACTTTTTTATATCTACTGTTTGCCAGTACCTTATTAGAGTCCTTGCCTTTAAGCAGCCAACAGCCTTTGAGGATAAGACATGCTGTTTCGGGCATCCACTGGGAGTTTTGAAATGTATTTCCCATGGATAAGGGGAGGTACTACTATATTTCATTCTCTTATTTGCTAGGCTAATATTAAAACACACATTGATGCCTGGCTAATATTCATCTTTCTTTCCCAATTTCATATTCTGAATCTCATAGTAAAACCCTATTTGGAGGTGATTGGATTCCTCCACACATGCATTCATGATGAATATATTCCTAGAAAAGATTTTAAAAAACAAACAAACAGCCTTATTGGCTTTGAGTGCGCTAGCAGTTTAAAAGAGGGAAAATCGATATCTCCGCTATGTAATGAGAAAACTTGGGATCTGATAGAGAACAATTGTTTAGTTCCTACTTAAAAAATCCACACAACAGGGTGATAAATTGATCTGTTTTAATTAAGCTAAACCCCGTGCGTGGTTGACAAACCGCAGCTTGCGAGCCACATGCAGCTCTTTGGCCCCTTGAGTGTGGCCACGAAGTTTCAATCGCACTGTATGTGCGCGCCTGCACGTGGTATTTTGTGGAAGAGCCACACTCAAGGGGCCGCAGTTTGTCAACCACTGAGCTAAACCATTAGGCCATGTAAGTAAAAGTTGAAAAGATGTGTTGGATATAATGTGTTATTTAAAACCTTTAATAACCAAAACTTTTTACCTGTCTACTAGAGAGAGATGTGATTACACCATCAAGCAAATTGTCAAATGCATAAAAGACTTTAAAACCAACCCTCTTTTACTCATTAAAGTCTTCTAGTGCTTCATTAATTTTAATGGTATAATCTAGTTCTGATTGAAGTGCACCTGAATGCAGTCTGTGCCTCATCAGCACTGATGAGTTCCAAGTAATTCGGCCCATGTCTGAGGAGTGTTCACAGATTTCATCTCTCTCTTTGCAGCTACTCTGTGCTTGTTTGCCCAGGACTTTAGCAGCACAACTTTTACATTCCAGGAGCCCAGTGTCTTCTTTTCCAGCCCCACCTGCATTATTTGAAAGAAGTATCTATTTTCAGAGCTGCTTTTATACTAACAACTGAGTTGTGTGCAAAGATTTTCTGGAGACGCCAAAATATGACATTTCTTCCCTGAATTTTTGGATTGAATATAGAAATAGCCTATATAAGTCAAGTACATTTTAAAAGGAAGGAGACTGATGTGTATGTTAAAAACTAAATGACTGTCAGTTCATTGCATTTCCACTATAACTCTAAGTTTCATAAAATTATTTTTAAGCCCTCTTCTTAAATCCTGCTTTTATAATTCCATAATTACATTTCTCATGTGATATTTTTTATTAAGTTATTACATATGTGTCCTTATCCCCACATTACCACCCCATCCTCCCCACTCATGCCCTCATCCCCCTGTTGGGCATTGGTTAGGCCTATATGCTAGCATATAAGTCCTTTGGTTGATCTCTCCCCCTTACCCCCACCCTCCCCTACCTTCCCTCTGAGGTTTGAGGCCTGATCATGCTTCTCTGTCTCTGGATCTGTTTTTGTTCATCAGTTTGTGTTGTTCATTATATTCCACAAATGAGTGAGATCATGTGATATTTCTCATGTGATACTTACTCATTGTCAAATGTAGGTTATGCTTACAGAATGAATACATGATAATTATGGGACATCTCTTTGACCCTTGACCTCTAGTATTTTCAGCATTAGAATACATGACTTTTTGAACATATGAGCCCAAAGCAAGAAGGTCAGACAATCCAATCCCATATCTACCATAGGAACAAATGAAGAATTGGTCATTCGTAGCAACTGGGTGGGGCCTTCTCCAATGATGCAAAAGGCCCGTCCAACTGATGTGATCCCTCCATCCTCCGTTTCTAGGTTCTATGATAACCCTTTGCCTTAGCTTCATATAGGATTTTTGCAGAAAGGATAAAACGTAATTTACTTGGCTTCCTTTTCTGAACCATCCGATTGCAGTCTTGCGGTTCTTAGGTTAGTCTTAGATCCCAGGCAACTCTTTGGTTTTAGTCTTACAGATGGCTAATCTCCATTATGTGCAGATTTTTCTAGTTTAAATTTTAGATGGCAGTTTTATTTGCCTTTTTATATGTTTTGAGGTTTTTGAGGATCTCCGTCACTTTTGTTGTTTCCCAATAAAATTTTAAGTCCCTGTATAGTTCCCTACATATACAAGAAAAAGGAATATTTCTAATGTAGAAAGATGGTGATTATTTCATTTCTATCTTGATCATTGGATTAAATACAGTAGCTATTCCATAATTTATACCAAAGTTTTCCTCCATTTCAATTAATAGCTACGTATCCCTTTACATTAAAAATTGAGGTTAATTCAATTTTAAATTTTAAAAAGTTGTTATGAAATATTTAGGAATAATAAGACTTGCCATGTCTGGGACCAGCAGGTGAGAATAGGAGCCATCATTGTGAAAGGGGTGATCAGCGCGGACAGCAGAGGAGAGCTGCTTTTACACGCTGGGACAGGGAGGGATAGATGGGGAACCCATGTAATACAGTGGCATCCCTTGTACTTTCAACGGGAGGTGAAAACCAGGCCCAAGAAGGATACAATTGCCAAGGCCTCAGGACTGAAGGCTTGGCTCCTACTACAAAGGAAGCCACCATAGTCTGCCAAGACGAAGATAGGGAAATTCAGAGTGGGTAATGGAGGAGGTCGCGGAGGAATGCCAGTTGCAGCAATGGGATTTTAGTTTATACAGCTAACCCCCCTTTTCTAAGATCTTCCTTAGAAAGTGAGATCCATGGGAGCCACAAAGAAGCTTCTCCCTGAAGTGAGTCTGTATGATGCAAAGAGTGGACTGTGGTGGCCATGAAAATGCATTACTGAGACCTCCCCTTGCATAATCTAGCTGACAACTCTTACTTACTGCCCCTATGGATCAACCATTGTGTTCATACTAAGGCCAGGCTACCCAAATTCTGCTTTCAGCTCATAAATGAGCAAGGCCATTCTTCCTTTAGAAGATACAAGAGCCTTCCAACAGGCATGAGGACTTCCCATTGGCGTGGATAAAACTTTCTTGGAACTGTTTTGTAGTCTTTTCCTACCCAATCTTCCTTCCTTCCCTGTCAATCTAGCACTGTGCTTGTTTGAATGCATCTTCCTTCTTCTGTTCCCTCCCCACAAAAACAGCTTTCATGTTGAATCCTATTTTGGCATCTGCTTCTAGGCAGATCCAAACACAATTAATATTCTGTATTCTTCCTGATAATTTGTCTACTTGTTCTATGGAATACTGAGAAAGGAATTTGTGTGTGTGTTTGTTTGTTTCCTCTTTCAGTTCTGTCAGTTTGGGTTTCATGCATTTTGAAACTTGTTATTAAATGAACATGTATTTCGAGTTTTTAAGACTTCTTAATGAATTTACATGTATGTACGTATGAAATGTCCTCTTTTATCCTTTTTTCTGAAATTTACTTTAATAAGTAAATAGAGCCTGTGAAATAATGTAGTATGTGTGTATGTATGTACAATACTAGTACATATCTGCCCCGTGTTCCTGTCACAGAGCTCCTAAAATCCTTGTAATTTCCTAAGTGATAAGAATACTAGGAACATTTCTGTTGTAATATTTGGTCTTTGACTCCAGTTCATGACACGCAAATCCCTTGGAATTTCCTAGGTGATAAAAGTGTCTTTTGTTCTAATGAGGTGACTTACAAATATTATTTTTTATCATTGCCTTAAAAATATTTTTATTTCCTGCTACTGGTAATTGGATGTTATTTGCCCTTCTTAGTAAACATTTTTTAAAAATCAGGGAAACCAAAGAGATTAAGGAGAGTTTTATTCTAAAGATAAGACATACAATTTTACATTTTCCCAAGTCTACAAAAACTCTCAGAGCAGAAATACCTTTATGTCTGTCATACCAGCAGACACATTACTTATAAATGGGGAAGGGAAAGTTCACTTTCTGCCAAACTGAGGCAAAGGCGGTGGCACCTTAATATCTTGACCTCTCTCCAACTTCTTCTCACAATCCACCAAGTAATTGACTCCATCGATGACTATCTGAACGAGCTCAACCTTGGACAGTGAAAAAGATGAATGATTAATTTTCACAGGAGACACATACAATGCATTGATCAATAGGAACAACACTGGGGCAATGAGGACTTGCCATATTAGATAATCTATAACCATTTCTTCTTTCTCATTTTTTCTTTACGGGATTGTGGGAGGAGAGATGTCTGATGGTCACGGTCAGAGAGGGAAGCAGAGACATTTTACAGGGCTTCTCATGATCTTCCTTTAGTTAAGATAGGGTTACTACTTTGTGTGTGAGAACGTTTTTCATATGTGAAAACCATCAGTTTGCATCTCAGACACTTTCCCCCCTCAGTCTCAGCTGTAAAATAACAGAATTTGTCTAAAGGCAAAATTACACAGTAACACCCTTGTGTTGTTCTTTGGCCTGGATCTGAATTCTGACCTCCCACTAGGCTGTCCAAGCACTGAATATGCTATCGTTCGGATATTATCTGAAAATATATGTCTTTCTGAAAATTTGCTTAAAATCAAATGTTTAACAATTAAATGATGTTTTTACTTACCAGACCACTTTGCTACTGAAAAGAAACTGTGAATGATATTAAGAAAAACTTAAATTTTCTGTTTTTTGAAAAATGTTAGAACTTTCATTTACAAATATTGATGTTTTTAAAATTAGATCACACCTACATATGAATCTTTTTTATGGGGTCATCTCCCTAACAAATTACTTGCACTGTTCCTGCAGAGACCCAAACTAAGGTAGTAACTAGTTAGCTAACTCCAGACAGCACTAAAATACATTATTTAACTCAAGGATAAACAGTAAATATGGGAGGGATTGTTGAATATCTGAACATACCTTAAGCATGAGGGAGTCCAGTCCCCTGCCCACCTCTTTTCATGCCTAAAAAACTGAGTCTCGCCCTAGCTGGTTTGGCTCAGTGGATAGAGCGTTGGCCTGCAGACTGAAGGGTCCCAGGTTCGATTCTGGTCAAGGGCACATGCCTGGCTTGTGGGCTCAATCCCCAGTAGGGGGCATGCAGGAGGCAGCCGATCAATGATTCTCATCACTGATGTTTCTGTCTCTCTCTCCCTCTCCCTTCCTCTCTGAAATCAATTAAAATATATTTTCTTTTTAAAAAAAGAAAGAAACTGAGGCTCCATGAAAGGTTTGGATCAGAAAGTTAGTCATCACTAAGCATATTTTTTACTCGTCCAATTGACCCATCCCAGTGTTGAAGAGGGGGGGGTGAGATGGTCTCTCATTGATTGCCAGTGGGACTGTATGTTGGTATAAATATCCTGATGGGGAACTTGGTTATCAGGACCTCTCATCTTCAACCCAGAAATTCCTTTCCTAGGAATTTTATTTTAACTAAATAATCAGAATTGTGATTATTGTTATGCAAAGAGATTGGCATAGACTTATATATAGAGATGGCCAAACAATACATCAAATTATCATGGAGATATTAAATAGATAATGGACTATCTTTAATGGACTGTTATTAAACATCATGTTTTTGAAGAATAATATAGGAAAATGCTCATGATATAATACGTTGAGGATAGCTGTATTATAACGTCAAATATATACTATAATACCAAATTTTGTTTTAAAAAAAAAAAAAAAAAAAACCCAAACTTTTTTTGAATAAGTATAAAAGTGGGAGGTAATTCAGAATAATGTCCATGATGGTTATCTCAGGGTTGTTAGGTTAAGTTTGAATACTTTTTGGTATTTTTCTAGCTTTTATAATGATTACCTATTAACTTAATTAGACATAAAATGTTTTCAAAGCAATGACTACCTTGCTTTCCATTAATAAAAATCTAGTTAATATTATAAGCAGACAGGGCTAGGCCCAGATTTTCTTTATTCACTACACCACACATTAGTCAGTGCATTTCAGAAGTTGTGGCATTTTTAGCTGCTTCTTCCTCAAGTACTTCACCAGAGCTGGTTTACATAGGCTGGTTTAACTGTTCTGAGTATTTTCTCATTTCTTTTCTTAGTTTACTAGTAGGCATACCAATAGGCAATGAAATATTCAAAAGCTGGCAAGGGAGAAGAAAGAGCATCGATAATCCACAGATTGAATAACCAGCCACTGAGTTATTAAGCGTTGTATGTAATAAGAAGAGGCTTTTAAATTAGTGATGGGCATAATACATCCAATGGGACCACATCCAGATAAATTGATAGAACGTACTGAGATCAGTATTTGCTTAGGATTCAGCTGCATGTTGCTTAAGTGTGCTCTTTACGCGTCACCTCCTGCATCGCTCCAGGCCTGCATATAGCGTATGTACCCTTTCCATCCTATATACTCACGGAATCCTAAGGATTATTTTATGAGCATAATCATATGTATACCTAGTGCATACCTCATTTCTCATCTTTAGCCCTAAAAGTAGTATTTCAGAAAGTATCAAGTATCTAAAAATGCCTAAATGAAGATGACAGTATGTGGCCTTCATTCACCAAAGGAAATTCAGAATCAGGAGAAAAATCCACTATTTTATCACCGTCGGTGAGAGAGCACACGTGTTCCCTGATTTCACAGTGAGGCGCCACTACTGTCCTTTCACATAACAGAGCTCCTGCTGCTGAAGACCTGGAAATGCTCCCGGGGCAGGCTGGCGACCACAGTCCCACTGCACGTCCTTTGCTTGCCTGTACACTCCCAGCTGACACTGTGCTTCCCTTCATGCAGTGTCTCCTGTGGAAGAATAGCACTACAGAACCAAACACTAACGGACTGGGACTCAGTGGGAAAGAGGAGGTCTCGGGTTTTGTGAATAAGGTAAGTAGCTGTTAGGCTACTTCTTTTTCTCGTAGGCTGATTTTGTTAGTTCATGTTCAGAGGGTGAGAGAGAGGTTACCTCTGACCGACCAATTCGATCTATGTTGGAAATATCGTACACGTCTGCCACTGCCGCAGTGTCCACACCGCCCGTGCCACGCTTCTGCAGCCTCAGGTTCTCCAGGATCTTAGAAAAGCGGGGATCCTGGGACAGGGATAACACAGTGTTGTAGAGGCAAAATCCATGCGCTGTCATTGGCACTTTCACGTAGAAAAGACATCTAATGAGAGCTTATAGCAGTTAGTGTTTATTAAGCATATATTTACTATGTACCAGGGCTCTGTGCTGGAACTTTTAACCTTACAACAACCCTATGAAGTAGGTTTTGCTTTCACCCCCATTTCACAGATGAGGAAACTAAGGCTCAGAGGAATTAACTTGCCCAAGGTCACACATCTAGAAGGTTGCAGGGCTTTTTTTAAACTTTTTCTCTTAACAATTTTATTAAGTTTATTGGGGTGACATTGGTTAGTAAAATTATATAGGTTTCAAGTGTACTGTTATTAATTTCTGTACTGCTTTTGTCACCTCTGGATGCCAGCTTTGGTGAGTTTTCATTATTCATCTTTATAATAGTTATCACTGATGTGATTAAATCATGACGTTAAATCACATCAAGTATTTTTTTCTAAAATTGGAATTATGAACAATAAAAATTTTCATACCTTTTCGGCAGAAAGCACATTTTCTGAAGTTGTTTTAAAGTATTTGGTTCATTTGTTGTGGCAGAAATTAATTGCCCAACAGAATCCTTTTTTCCTTCCCTTCCACAGTGGAGCTGAGGAAGTGACCACTGGCTAAGTTTTTGGTAAGTTTTTACAGAATGATGTGTGCCTCCAGGCCTAGACCTGAAGTCTTTACGTGGAAACACTTGTGTGCTCTCTCTCCACTTCCCATAAGCTCCCACTTGGGGCCTGATGGTAACCATGCAGAGGGGGCAAGCCCTAAGACAGCGGTGTTCCAAGCGCAGCTTCCTGACCAGCAGCATCAGCGTCACCTGGGAACTTGGTAGACATGCAAATCAGGCGGGTGGGCCCAGCAGTCTGTGTTTTCACAAGCCTCCTGGTGAGTCTGATGCAGTCTCAGGTCTGAGAACTTCTCCACTAGGAGAGTCGGAGAAGGAGATGGAAGGAACCCCAAGGAGCAGAGCAGCCCTTCTATCTATCCAGGTTTGTCATATGAGGGAGAATTTAAAATTTTTGTTCTTGAAGCCACAGCTCTTTCTCAGAGCCCCTTCGCCTCTGTCCTCCTGAAACAAATGTCTTTTGTGGTCAACTTAACCTTCTCTCACTATTTTTTGGTTGTAGGTGCAGAAAGTAAGGATTAAGGCATGGGCAGTGACATTTTCTCCCTCCACAAAGCAGTCCCCTCTGAGGGGATGCTGGAGGAACCCAACAGGGCTGCTGGCTACAACACATTACCTTGCTCAGCTTCGGGATCTTAACGTGGACACCAGCCCGTAACCCTGTGCCAAGGTTCGAAGGGCAGGTCAGGATGTATCCGAGGCGCTCATTCCACATGAACTCCCAGCCTCGTTCTTGGATCAAGCGTTCTACCTACAACAGTGAACAAATGATGGAGTTCTCAGATGTCCGTTCATTCAGCACACCCCAAACCTCAGGGAGAAGTGTGTGTATGTGAGTGCCATGATCCCTAGGATACATGAGCCCCATCTTGGAAGGCACTGCATTGTCTTCTTTTAAGAATGAAAAATAAAGATATTTTATTTTAGTGAATATTCAGAAATCTCTGATAACATCTTACTTCTTTTAGTCCACGACAGAATCGCTCAAATACTCTTTTCATATTGCCTCCTTTTTCCATAGAGATTACCCTGGTGTGGTCTTCCTCATTAATCCAGATGAGAAATGTCTTGTCATAATTATGCCTAACGAAGAGAGAAATATGGTGTTGAGTGTTAATTATATTTGTTTCAACACATGCAAATTCCCATTACCTCTTTGGCTTGATTGCTTCATTTTATCTTCCTAATTTCTTAGATGGCCCTAATCTCGTAATTGTGCCCGAATAAGTACTATAAAATGCTGTTACAATGACAGAATGAAGAATAAGACCACTCTGACCCTTATATATGTCATGTTTTTGCTCAACAAGAATGTAATCTCCCTCATTCCTCAGACTAGGATGACAATAATTCAACTATGGTAACATTTGGCTTTGACACTAATAGGAGTGTTTTATCTCCTAATAGATTCAACCAAAATCTTGTGGTCCTTAAAAAAAAAAAAAAGTTTTACCTGCAGTCTAAGGTAAACGAAGTGCGGAAGATTTTTACCTATGTTTGCTGTATAGACCCTACCTACTCCCACTGAGCAGCTGCTCAGGAACACTTCAATCTCATCTCTTTCAGGTATTGTCATAATAACCTACCAAGGTACAGGAATCAAAGTGGACTGAAAACTGTTGGCCAGGATCAAATATATGTATACTCTGTATCCAGTCTTCCTCATTGGGTTTTACTTAAATCCTCAATATTTACTTTTCATTTTCTGCCCTTCTGTTTTAATGTCATGAAACATTTTATGTGAGTTCAAATAATATGAACCTAATTTTTTTCTTAAAGAAGATAGTCTTTTTCTCATGCATAATTCATGCAAACCGGCCAATGTCCCTACATATCTTAGAAACATCACACACACACACACACACACACACACACACACACACAGTCACACAGAGTTTCTAAATACTCTCTCTCTCCGGTAGCTCAAGCTGAGCATGCTGTCAAGTGCACGTCACAGCAACTTCAGGTTAGGACAAGCAGACGGCCTGCAGGACAGCCTCTGCACACACTGCAAATGTGAAACGCTGTGTCCCTACCAGATTCCCCGGGCATCAGGCCAGTCCCGGGCCATCCCAGCACACGTTAACAAAGGGGACACTGGCTTATCAAACAGAAAGTGGTCCTGCAGGCCAAAAGGGACAAAGCAGAAAGGAGAAACGAATGAGATCGGGCATGACTGCCGGTGCCAGGTGTCCAAGTTTCAACTCACTAACAATGGCTGCGGTCCTCAGGCAGTGGTCCTCAGCTGTGGCTGCCCACTAGAATAACCTGGGAACTTAAAAATTAGTACTAATGCCCACGCCCCAGAGATTCTGACCATATGAGCTGCGGCCTGGACAGTGGGATTTTTTAAAGCTCTTCAGGTGATTCTAGTGTAGAGCTAAGGTTGAAACCCACTGGGTTAGCCCAGTGGAAACACTTCATCGCTAGGGAGCGTGTAAACCCCATGCAGTGGCAGAGTGGGCAGTGAGTAAGGGGCACCATCTTGAAAAGTCTGTTCTGCACATCCACCATTCTCTACGTTTCTAACATTACTGATTCATTTATTACCATTCCTTTCATTAAAAAGTCTTAGAAATGTGAAGTAAGGATCTACAAATAAAAATAGCCACCACTAATTTAATGCTGACTATGTGCTGGGCTCTATGGTATGTGCTTATAATTTATTTCCTTAAGTCTCGCAACGACACTATGTGCCAAGCATAATCATTCTCTTTTATAGGTGAGAAAAACTGAGATTCAGAAAGAGAAAATAACCTATCTGATATCACACAGCTGGGAGGTCGTAGAGCTTATATTCAAACCTAGACCTTAGGACTCCCAAGCTGTGCCTTCAACTACAATATGCTACTCTACCTATCGAAACCAATGTTGGGTGACCGACATTTTTCCTTCCGTGTGTACACAGCGAAGAGTGTGACTATGGATACCATGCATTCAAGTATTGTTACACGGAGTCAGAAATCAAGAGGCTATGGGCAGGGAAGTCTCTCTTCAATCTCTGAGAAGTAGAAGAGGTCAGAGACTTGAGCCAGCACAGACTTGTGGACAGTCACTGCCCACAAAACAGTGTTCCTTAAGCTGGGAAGCAGAAGTGGCTACATGAGGTGCAGGAGGGCTGGTTCTGTAGCGGGACAAGGGGAGGGTTGGCCTGAGGTTGCAGAGACCAGGAGACTGGCCTGCCTGGATTGGAAATGAGGCATATTTTGGGACCTTGCATCTTCTGAAATGACAGGTATTTGTTTCTGCTGCTCCTTGGACTTTAGTTAAACGTTACTTTTGAAACTGCCATCCTGTTTTAGCTGTGCTTTGGGGTTAGGTTCTGTCCACTCTAGTGTTGGAGTGAAGCTGTGTTGGATGTGCAGGCGGCAGGCATCCCAGAGGCTGGCTCCAGTGCCAGTCAGGGCAGGCTCCACCTGGAGAAGCTCCTTTCCAGGTTTTCCTAGTTTCCACCACTTCCTGTGGGTGTGGCACAGGATCCCCACACCTTTTTGTTTTCATTTACCAGCCAGCAGAGAAATCCTCCATTCACCTCCACTCATACCCATATCTGCAGATCCTACCCTTAGAATGCTTGCGTGGGTTGACCTAACGTTTTAAGGCCTCGTCTTCACGACTCTGAACACGCAGACGCCCCAGCAAGCTCCCAGCCAGGGCAGGGCCTGAGCTCCGGGAGAGGCCGCACTGCGTGGGTCAGGGCTCAGCCCCACCCCGGCGGCCCGCGTGCTTCGGGGGCCACTCACGTCGATGAGCTGCTGCTGGTCCCGCTCGGTCATCTCGGACAGCTTGTAGTAGCGGCCAGCCAGGTCGCCCTTGAGGCCCTCCAGGGCCGTGATGGCCACGTTCTCCACCTCCCTGCGCTCCGCCCGGGAGCAGGCTGGCGGCAGGCTCAGCCCGCGGATGCTGCGGCCGGTGCGCACCCGGGAGGACAGCACGTAGCGCTCGTCAAACTGCCCGTGGGTGATCTGCGGACAGAGCGCGGGGTCACGCCGCCGGCCCGCCCCGGCCCCCGCCCGGTCCTGTCTCGGCCACAACCCACCGCCTGGCAGTGTCCCCCGGAGAGACCCTCCGGCGCTGGGCGCATTTGCACAACATGCGGGACACAGTCTGGAACGGGGCGTGGGTGGGAGCGGGAGGCGGGGGCTTCAGAGACGGGTGAGAGGGCAGAGCTCTCTGCACAGAGCCGCCTGGAATCCCATGCCCCCCTTAGGAGTGCTATGAAGAAAGGAATTGCTACAGGAGAGGCCTAACGTTAGTGACCACCACCACCTTTGGGGCTTTCCTGGCCTTCGGGGGCGGGGGGGGGGAGGGGGCTCTCCAGGGAGCATGCTGCGCTAAGGTGTCAGGACTTGAAGGGGCATCTGACCCAGGGGCCCTTCTCCCGGCAGGGCGCTCCTCACTGTGGGCCCTGGGGTGCCAGCTGACAGGAGCGGCCAGAGGCGGCTGAGCCTACCTTGGATGCATCCAGATCCGTGGGGTGCTTCATCACCTTGGGGTCGTAGCCATTGTGCCTGAGTTTAATGACAGGGTCAAAAAGGTCGGCAAACACCTGCAGGAGGAAAGATGCTCCTGTTTCTCTTTAATTGGTGCGTCTACTATGAAAAGACCACCATGCAGGAAAGGGTGTGAGTGGATTAGTAAATAACGGTGCAGGTGATGATGGACTTCCACCAGGGAAAGCAGGACTCTGCCATTGTACCCTCCTCCCTAATGATCGCTCTAAGCTCACTGCCATCTGACGGAACAAGGAAATGCTGTGTTTAAGGATCTGAGGGTTTTCTCCAGGAGTTCTTGCCTTTGGGGTAAAAGAAGCCGCTAGATCAGAGGCTACGTAGTTTTGTGGTCAAAGGGAAGGTGAGTTTCTAGAGTTTAAGCAACAGAATACATTCGTGGAAACCCCCGGCCGCACCAGAAGAAAAGCCTCCAGCATCAGTTAGGGCAGAGCAGGGACCTCTCACGCTGTGTGGACCTTCCCAACCCGAAATACCTAGTGCAAGATCTATTTTTTTAAAACTAAAAACGTTAGGAGCAACCTTAAGTAAAAGAACATTCAGAGAAGTCATAACAGAGCACCCTGCAGGCTTAGGGAGCTGTGGGAAGTGGGGGTGGGAGTGTTGGGCCAGGGAGCTAGCTCTGGTCTGGGACTCCAGCTACCAGCCTCAAGGCGGCCCCTCCCTTCTCCTGATGGCTGCCCTCCCAGGGAACTGCCTTCAGCTCCTGCAACAGAGGGGCAAGGAGGGGGCCTCAGGGAGGCAGCTGAGACATCTGCCAGGACTAGAAGCTGCTCTGTGGAGAGGGCCACAGGTGGCTGAGCTCCCCTAGCGGCAGGCCGTCCTGTGCTTCTGTGCCAAGGATGAGGATGCGGAGATCATGGGATTTCCCAGAGACTTGAACTCAGAAGCCTGGGCTGCAGTGGCTGTGTAATGAGTAATTCTCAAACTAAAGACACACCACACCGTCCTCCACCCCCAGTAAAGCCCAGCCACTAACACATCATCTCCTAATGTCTTATGGGTGAATACACACCAATAAAATAAAAAGCATATATTTTCCCAATTCGTCTCCTTGATGATCTCAGAGAGCCCTGTCATGCAAGCAATTCCTCCCTGAGAGGAACTAGAGCAACAGCAAGGGAAGCCTTGTCCCTGGGAAGCTGCAGCCCTCATTGCTCCAGAAAGCTTTCCGGATGTTCTGCTGGCTTCGCTGTGAGGCAGCCCTGCCTGAGAAGGCAAAAAGCTGGCCCACACAGAAAGGGACTTGCACCCAGAGCCCGCCCCCGCTCACTCCAGAACCTGCAGCTGATAGTTTTACCTCATAGGACTCCTCGTCACCAGCTACCATGCCCACAGTCTTTATGAAGGGGTGACCGGGGTTGTCCACTCCAGTCTGGATACACTGGTCCAGAGTGTAGCCTTTGGGCGTCATCTTGTTGCGGAGCTTGGCGTAGATGGAGGGGGTGAGGCACTCGGCCATGCAGTTATTGTGCTTTCGAAGATCAGGGTAGTCTGCACTGTGCATCAAGGGGACAGGCTTTCAGGGAGCAGCCCTGAAGGGAGGGCCCTATGAATGGCCTTTGTGTCTGCCCATCCTTCCACCAGCCTCTCTTTAGCCAGTAAGCACGAGACACTTGGCTAGGAGTCATGACTTATGTAAGCCAGAGTAGAAAAATAAAGTCCCCTGAACTGCCAAAGAAAGGGACCTGGCTGCAGCAGCCCAGACTGGCTCATGCTCATGTAAAAGGGAGGTAGAATGAAAATAATTAGAAAATAAATGGAGTCACGTGCACTTTTTAACCCAGAAGTTTTGGTAAAATACAACAGGTGCATTTTGGTGCCTTGGGTCTAGTGATAGAGGCTGAAACCCTGCAGGTAGGACCACACAGAAAAGCAGCCATTTATCCGCCCTCTTTCTCTGATGCAAGCTCTGTGACTATCTGCTTTGTTGAGTCTGGCTATTGAAACAGGCATTCAGTAAATATCTGTTGGAATAATACATAGAAAGAAATAAAATGTCCTACGCTGGGATATGAATTGGTTGAAGAATAGGGGATGCGGGGCCGCCACAGGCTCAAACACAGGCAATCTCACCTCAGGAATCCCTGAGGTGCATGTTGGGAGCAGGTCATTCCCTCAGAGACCCTGATTCCCACAAGAGCCATAAATGTCTCTGAGAAACACCGGGCTTTCCCCGCCGCTCCCATCCACCCCTGCATGCGGAATCCCTTAGTCAGCTCTGCACTTCAGCTCTATTTAGTGTGTGCTGTCTCAGTCCTGGCCAGGTCCCAAGGGCTGAAGAAACAAGTCCATCTTCAAGCCACGCCTCCACGTCCCGCCTGCCATGCCCTTTAAGCTGACACTTAAAATCAGCACTATGTGATTACATGCTCCAGAAGGCAGTGTAGCAGTGAATGAGGCCTGAGTCTGTAACCAGTGTCCCTGAATCTGCATTTGGCTGCCCTAGTTGTGTGCACTTAGGCACTATTTAATTTTTCTAAGCCTCCGTTTCATCACAAAGGGATGCTAAGGTGAATAAAGTAGATACTCCATGTACAGTGATTAACACACTATAGAAGTGCTAATCAATTGTTAACTGTGACTATTACTACTATCCAACCAGACTGCAAGCTCTGGGCAGGAATGGTGACGCTACGCTTCCTTGTATTCGCCACCTAGCTGTCCTCCACGGCAGTGTCCAGCAGGGGGCAGCATAGTTCTGGCTGGCACCGGGAGCTATTGGAAAGCCAAGAGGACTTACCTCGGAGGGAATAGCTTGTGCTGTTCCCGGGCCTCAGCACGCACATTCTGCCGGTTCACCAGGTACCCGGTGGTCAGGGCACTGGTGCCCAGCGTGGCAAATAACAGAGAAGCATTGCGGCCAGTTAGCAACTTAGAGAAGGCACTGGCCATCCTTCTTCTTGGTTGAGTGTCTGGAAAGCAGAAAAACTGGGTGAGAAGCCTCACTGGATGGCCCTGAACCCCAGCGTGGAGATCAACCGGCACGAGAAAGAACTGCAGCAGCCGGAGCCTGTCTTCTGGTGTGTTTTCCTCTTTCTTCCTTTCTCCCCCACACCCCTTCACACTGCTGGGGAAAATCTGGGTGGTTTTGCACATTGTGAATGTCAAACTCCCTGAAGTCCATGACCTTTTCTCCGGTGCTATGATAGGGAGAAATAACCAAAACAGGATTGCTACTTTCTGGCTCCCTGGGAGGTCCTTTCCGTTGCTTCACACCCAAGCAAGCTTTACTGTCTTTTTTTTTTTTAAAAAAAAAAACCTAACATTTAGTAAGCTCCTACCATGAGGCATGTGCCATGCAAGGGGCCTTACGAACATTGTCTTTAGTCTTTGCAACAATCTGCTAAGTGGGCATGAGGCTCAAGACCTCCAGATCTCAGGGCCAGCACATCGAAGAGCTGGGATTTGAACCCAGGCTTGTCTTTGGCCCTGGATTCAAGCCTCTTGCAAACTCCAGCACCTACAGACAGCCCCTCACTGGCCAGCAGTTACCGGGGAAATGACCTTTGTGGACCTAGGAGTGCCGCAGATCACTCCACTCCGTTAAACCCCTAAGACCGTAGCAATGCATTTATCACAGCAGCTCCTCGTCATAGGATTATCGCCTCAGGGCATGTGACTCTGCCCAAGTCCCAGAATATTCTTTCTAAGCCTGTTCTCTTTCCCTGTCCTCAAACTCCTGCTGAAGTGGCCTGGACACCAGGGGTACCTCTGCTCACTCCACTCTGATGCTAGGTGCCCAACACGACAGCCAGCCTGCTGGGCCCGTCTGCCTTCCTCTGAGATTTGTTCTTGCCTTCTGTCTCCTTCCCTCCTCTCTTCTCCCTTGTACAGAACTAGGGATTGCAGGGGTGAGGAAGGAGGTCATGTCTCTCTCTATAGGAGCTGTCTGCCTCAGTTTCCCTAGCCTGGAACACCTTTGTGACTCCTGATTTATACAGCGTTGTTTACAGCATCAGAACTAAAATCTGGCAGAATTGCTGAGCCTCAAGCCAAGGAGACTTTTACATGGGGTGCAAGATGACAGCCGAAGACAATGATCGTGTTTTAGTCCTACACTCACCCTCTCCATTAAAAAGCAAGAACCACCAGATTATGCCCTTTTGTCAGAGCGCCCAGGAGCTGTGTATCTCTCTGTCCCAGGCAAGTGTACTGAGAGCCTGGGTCTGGGTCTAAGGGTTTTGTCTGGTTCCATAACATTTGGAATGTGCAGGTGTTGAGTTCTGTCATTGCCTCAATTCTGAGCCTCCTGGTTGTCCTGAATATCCTGGATGGAGACACCGTGGGTGCCTTTCTGCTGACTCAGAGTCATTTCTGGTCCAGCTGTACACATTGCCCATGTGTCTGAGCTCCTTGGGGATGGAGGGCAGTGGCAAGACCACGTGTCAGCTTTCCATCCAGAAAGAATCACCCCGCAAACAGTGGATGTCCAGGGTTGAGCCAGGTCCACAGAACACTCTGAACCAATTCCCACAGTTGCCAGCCTCCTAGGCCAGCAGAAAACGGCTGTCTCCTCCCATTCCAAGAGAGCAAAGGGTTCACATCACTCATCACCTACTGGGCACCCTTGGGCATCTGTCTTATTCAGCAAGTAGACAGTCATAGGCTGGAGATGTTTACAGCCTTTGCTTACAAGAAAGGAAAGGCTTTCCTGGGATTTCTTGTGAGGAAGACATAGGACCATTACCAGACTCCTCTCTAAGCGTAAGTTGTTTTTAAGAAAATAGGAGGCTGGAAACATCTAGTCCTTTGAAATGCTCTAAAGGAGGAGGTGCCTCCCTGCCTGCCCAAGGTTAGGATTCTCCGTGGCTTCTCAGGCAGGGTAGATGACCTCCAGCAGTCACCTTCAAGGCTGGCTCCCTCTGGGATTCCTGACTCAGTGGGCAGGAACTCCAAGAATGTTTGACACACGCTCCTGCCTGGTTTCCTCTGGGAAGACAAAAGGGTCCTTCTCGAAGCTGCAGCAGAGATGGAGACCCTGGGCCTCCGAGCCAGGAACCAAGCCCCCTCCTGCCTCTGAGCACCCACGACTCCCCATGCCTTATCCTCTCCCCACCCCCACAGTTTCCTGAACCTTCCTCAGCCAGTCCTTTAGGAAAATCCACCTGGCCCATTCTCAGAGGATGTGATTTGATCCTGAAGCTGGCAGAGCACACAGGAGCATGTGGCACTCCTGTGCTTTGCTGGGATGGCGCCTTAACCCATAACCCACAGGGGGTTTAGCGCTAAAGGTGGGGGTCTTTGGAAGAGGTGCTTATAGATGCAAAGGAGGAATTGGATGCTCACACAGCCCAGTAATGCCCAGATCTCTCGAAGGCCCTGGGTTAGTCAAGTTCCTGTGTGGTCTTGTTCTCCAGGAGAACAGAGAGAACATACCAAGGACACTAGGCATGGGAAGTGTGAAAGCTGCAGGCAGGAAAAAAGCCCTCTGGCAGCAGCATACCAGTTACATTAGTGTAGCCTTGTCCTGGGGGCATTAACTGCCATGCACATGGCCCCAGCTGACCCTGTGGGGATCGCAGAGCAGGAAGGCCTGAAGGGCAGCACTAAGGAGAGCCGGAGGGTTTGGCTTGTTCTGGCAAATGTGTTCTGGCGAATCCTCACGGGAGCTGCCCAGTTCTCCACATGCACCAGGTCATTCAAAGGCACAAATGTCACCCACTCATGAAGCAAGAACAGGGCTGACAGCAGCTCACCAAGAGCCAACTAGCCAAACACATACAGGCAATGCCCAGCAGTTTTCCCCTCCGGTGGGGAAGAAACAATACTTGGTTTGTTATTGATGTGTTAGTCATTTCAAGAATAATGCTCTAGCAACGATGTGAACCAGTTTAAATTGGATCCAGCTACTGGGCCGACTCGTAATGAGCTCGTTTTGGGGGCCTCGCAAAGTTCATTTTCTAGTTAGTATATCCCAAGCCAGTGACTTGCACCTGTTCTTGCTGCTGAGGAAAACCTCTCCCAGAAACAAACCCATTAGTCTCTGTAAATTACAAGGGAGGGAAAGTTGAAGGTTAAAATCCCACATTCAGTGGCATTTAGATGTTTTTTTTCCATCAAGAAAAAAATAATCCTGATTCTCTATCAAAAACAAGCATTGCAAGCAGGGTGCTGGTGGGGTTCCGGCACCTCATGCAGAGCTGTCCCACGAGAAGGACCTGTCCCCTGTACCTGTGCCCGTGTGCAGGGGACAGGGGAGCCTTCAGCCCAGGGCTTCTTTAGTTACCACCACAGTGCCAGGACAACGGTGCTACAGGTGGTCCCGGCCTCCAGCCCTGGGGCGCCGGCTCACCAGACCCCACACACACACACACACCGGCTCTAGCAGTGCCCCGGCTAAAGAGGCAGAAAGCTGAGTTTCATGGTCTCACTGACCTTGGAGCCGGAGTCTCTCGCGTCCTGCCGCAAGCACACAGCCAAGCGGTGTGTAACGCGAGCTGGCAGGGCCGGCCTGGACAAGGCTCGGGCTGGGCGGGGCTGGGCCCCTCTGGCCAATCCCATCCAGGATCTCTGGCCACACTTGTTCCCCCAGCTGTGCCCTTGAAGGCCAGCCCCTGACTTCTCTGCCGCCAGCCCTGCGCTCTTTCTAGCACCTGCCCTTTCTCTGAAATGGTTCCCTCGCCCAAGTGTGGTCCTGGAAGCTGCCTTCCCCGGGCTCTGGGAGGGGTTTGGGGGCCTGCAGCCCAGCTCACTGGCTGCCCAGTCCTGCATCAAGGTGGAAGGGCCTGCCTGGAATCTCACACCAGTTAGGGGACTTGTTCCTACCTTCCCTCAGGAGCACCAGCCCTGGGGCTGCGGTTAGGTCTGCAGAATGACCCCCACCCCAGCCGCTCAGGTCTGGGAGGAAGAGATGTCTACAGCTCCCGCTCTCCTGCTGCTAATCGAGCTCTGAGCCAGGGACGAGGGACCTCCTTCCTGGGGCCCCGATTCAGGGCAATCACAACCACGTGGGAAGCAGATTGCTAGATAATCTCACTTTCTATCCACACCAGCTTAATATGCCACCCAGCAAACCCAGCAGGCCATATTCCCGCTTAAAAATAGCCCTCCTTGGGGCAGGCACCACCAACCGGAAAGGTTGGCCGTAAATAGCAGTGACCCACCAGGACTTTGGACAGCTGCCCTGCCACTGGGGCTGCCTAGCCCCTGGCGACTGTCACGTAGGCAGCCTCTGTGGCCACGTGCACACCAACAACTGGTTCCTTTTCTTCTCTGGGACCAATCGGTGCTTAGAGCAGACGATGGAGCAGGGGGTGGAGCCCGGGAATAACCTTCCACCTAGAGTGGTTCTCTTTCAGCGTTTCCAGTTCTTTTCAATGTAACCCATAGCAAAGCATCTATTTTCCCTTTGCATGGGGGTACTGGCGGGGAGAGCATAGGAGGGGGCCTTCTGGGGGCTGGAAATCCCCTCGTTTGGGAGTGTTGTGTGGGTGCACACACGTGTAAAATCTTCCCAAGTTGTACACTTAAGATTCAAGCACTTAACTGTGTGCTTGTCACACCTCAGTGAATACATATGTTATCACAATGACCTGCCACACTGAGTTGAAATTTTTACAATACTTATCCTTTCTACACCTGGCATACGCAGATATTTTCTAGGCCCTTCCACGTTATTTTATTAAAACAAGCATAGATTGGGACCAAGCAAACTGATTACATGATCCTCTTAAGGGTCAGAGTTCCCAGTGTTCACACTCTCTTTTAATGGACTAAGTCCCTCCCACCCCTGCAGGCCTCTCCTGGCAGAAGGAAAAGCGAACTGGAGGCCTGTGGGGCTGACCAGCTGCTGAGGAGACTGGGCTCTGCGGATCAGGATGGGAGACAGGAGTGAGGGGAGTCTAGGCTCACTTCTTCCCAAAATAGTTCTTTTGCACACACACAGTTTCAAGTCAGTTCAGGTACCAAGAGAAATAAATCCAGTGACCCTGAAATAGCCCACATCCCAGACACAGAAAACAAAAGGCTTTTTTTAAAAAAAAATCCTCACCTGAGGATATGTTTATTGATTTTAGAGAGAGAGGCTGAGGAGAGAGAGAGTTTGCCTCCAGTTTGCACCCTGAGTTGGCATCCCAAATATGTACCCCTGCCCGGGATTGAACCTGCAACTTAGGTATGTGTCCTAACCTGAAATCGGACCCACAACCTTTTGGTGTACCAGACGATGTTCCAACCCAGCAAGAATGAAAATGATAAGGCCTTTGAAAAGCACAGAAATGTGGAGTCTAAAGAATGGCAGTTACAATAAGAAACCCTTCTTTTATCTCTTTTCCCAATTCCTTACAAATGGACATTAAGGTGCCCATCCATAAACCTTACCTCAACCCTTCATTTTATAATGTAACTAGAGGCCCAGTGCATGAAATTCGTGCACGGGGGGTTTGGGGGAGTCCCTCAGCCCAGCCTGCACCCTCTCCAATCCAGCAATCCGGGACCCCTCAGGAGATGTCCAACTGCTGGTTTAGGCCCCAACTGGCAGTCGGACATCCCTCTCGCAATCCGGGACTGCTGGCTCCTAACCTCTCACCTGCCTGCCTGCCTGATCACCCCTAACCACTCTCCCTGCCTGCCTGGTCACCTCTAACTGCCCTTCCCTGCTGGCCTGGTTATCCCTAACCACCTCTGCCTCAACCCCCGGCACCGTGGCTTTGTCTGGAGGGATGTCCAGTCTAATTAGCATATTACTCTTTTGTTAGTATAGATGGTTACTGAGCAGTGCATTCTGGGGAACATGGGGAAGTGGCCCTATGACTCAGAGACCAGGGACTCAACAGGAAGCTGGGAGGTCCGGTCTCACTCAGCAGAGGATGGGCCTTGGACCATGGGCAAGGCCTGGACTGTGTTTAGGTCTGAGGAGCCTCCCTCCTCCAGGCACCACTTGCTCAGTGGCCTCCCCCACACACCCTGACCTGGGTTCAAACCCGCAGCCTTTCAATGTATAGGACGAAGCTCCAACCAATGGAGCCACCTGGCCAGGACAGTTATTTTTGGCTTTTATTTTCTTTTCTTTTACATTTTTATTTTATTTTTCACTCTTTTTATTAAATCTTTATTGTTGAATGGTTTACATAGGTCCCCTTTCCCCCTATTAACCTTTTCCAGCCTACTACCCACCCCCAGGCCCTCACCATCCCATTGTCTGTGTCCAGGGGTGATGCATATATGCACATAAGGCCATTGGCTGATCTCTTCCTTCCCACCCACCCTCCCCCGCCTTCCCTCTGAGGCTCCACAGTCTGTTCATGCGTCTGTGTCTCTGGGTCTATTTTTGTTCATCAGTGTATTTGGCTCATTAGGTGTTAAAAGGGTTCTGCTCGTGATCACTTGGGTTTTCTAAAGATGCAGTCACATCACGTACAAATCTTTTTTCTTTTTCCAAATGTACTTGTGGACACATTGGGAATATAGATACCAGAAATAGAAGTCTGTGAATAAGTTGGGAATAGGATGCGTTTTCTTTCGTGACGTTGTATACATGTTTCTGTGCTCCTGCTGTGTTGAGAACACCAAGTCCTGTGGCTGCAGGGAGGCTCTCATTGGCAACTCACCCACACAGAGCCATAGCCTCCCTCTCCATCAGCCGCAGCTCCCAGGACAGACGCTTGCACCCCTCAGCAGAGGTGGGGCACTTGGCCACCTCCCACAGGCTTGCCCCCTGTCATCACCTGGTGGGGCCCACCTTCCGCATATCACCCTCCATCTTCTATTCCTTTTGTGTCCTTTCCACCCCTAAGTCAATGTTGTGTCCTTAGTATGTGGCTATGAGATGTCTCTGTGACTGAGCTGGGAAATCTTTCACGTTTCTCTTTCTTTTTCTTTCACCTCAGGATAACTGAGCTCTGCAGTTTGTGTGGAACCAAGGGCCCTGGGAATACAATGCTGAACCCTCTGAACTCATTTTATTCTTTATTGTATTATTTGATTCCTGGGGTTGAATTAAACATGAAAACAGAAGAAAATATACCCTTAGATATACAATCTGAGTCATTACCCGGAGATTTCCACGGGAGTTGACACTGAGGCATGAGACACATGTGTTTGTTGGTCAGTTTCCTCAACTACGGTTGAACCTGCCCCTCGGATCCTTTGGAGGTTGGATATGATGCATCCAGAGGGATTAACTGGCAGCTTGGAGAGTAAGATCAGAAGTCAACAGACACTTGTTTCCTTTACCCAGACAGAGTTAGAAAAACACAACTCCTTTTATCATAACACCAGGAAGGGCCATGCCTGTGGGAGGAGGTGCAGGGAACCAGGGCTGCCCCCTGCTCCTGCCCCGCCCTCCCTCCCTCTGTCCCTGCACTGGCCCAGCCGCCTTTGCAGAACCACTCAACTCAGGCTCTGGCCCCGCCCATCCCACGGGCACAGTTTCTTGCAGACACGGAAGCGGCTGTGGAGTAGGCAGGTGGCGGCTTTTCCCGAGGAGGGTGCTTGTGCTTTAAAGCTGATGCTCTCCGTCCACCTCCCAGCAGGGAAGGCTGAGGGTCGCTGCAGGCGCTGAAGTCCTTGTTGAAGTCTCCGGTGAGTCCGAGTCCCGCGAGGCTGTGCAGTGGAGGGACCACATTCCTTTCAGAAGAAACTGAGGATCGATTGGAGCCTGCTGGCTGGGGGGGCCAGGGGGTCTGCATTGTGCCCGCTCCCCAGTCCCCAGTCCCGCTCCGCTGCCACCCAGCCCAGGTCCCCCTGGTTCCCCGTTGGCCATCCAGCGATGGGAGCCTGGGGGCAGGGGGAGAGACCTAGAGGTGCTCCATGCACTTCCTGGTGTTCGGTCATACTTTCGGTCGTTTTGGACGTTAGGGACCCTGGCCTTTTATAATGTAGATTTTATATAAGTTAGTTGGGACATGGTTAAGAAAAGGGGGTGCCACTCTTTGTGTCGCCTTCAAGCATATTACGAAGGTGGTTGATAGGCATGGCAGCCTCTACATGTGATGCACAGCAGAGATTCCAGATTTCCCCAAATCCTTCAAATGCCACCCTTGTTGTATGCCATTGCTGCCAACTCTTTTCAAAGTGCAGGGCTCTACTCAATCCCTAGTAGCCAGTGCGGCCATGTGGCTGGCTCTTGCCACTGAGACAGGAACAGACATGAAATACACAACTGCCATATCATTTGCTTTAAAGCAGCGGTTCTCAACTTGTGGGCCGCGACCCCTTTGGGCCCAGGGGTCCTCAAACTACGGCCCGCGGGCCACATGCGGCCTGCCGAAAACATTTATCCGGCTCGCCAGGTGTTTTTGCCGCCGCTGTGTACATAGGAATTTGTTCATAGTTTTTTTTAAACTATAGTCCGGCCCTCCAATGGTCTGAGGGACAGTGAACTGGCCCCCTGTTTAAAAAGTTTGAGGACCCCAGCTGGCCATCCTGCATATCAGATATTTACATTACGATTCATAACAGTAGCAACATTACAGTTATGAAGTAGCAACGAAAATAATTTTATGGTTGGGTCACAACATGAGGAACTGTATTTAAAGGGCCAGACGGTTGAGAACCGCTGCTTTAAAGGAAATCTGTTTGGGGCTTATTTCTTTTCTGCCCCTGAATCCAGTTGGAATCTGGATATAGCAGGACCCAGAATTGACTGACAGGCAAGGATGGCCAGGGAATGAGATGAAGGGAACCAGGCTTCCTGGATCCCCACCTGCCTGATTGCTCATTTCAGAATTGGAAAAGGAAGCCATGGGGATCCACATTCTTCCTCTTCTCAACTCTCTCTTGTACTCACCAGCGGCCTCATGATCTCTTCAGTTCTAAACATTAGGGCGACTTTATCTACTACCAAAACAAAGTCTCTTCATGTGTATCATTCCATATAAAAATGCAATAATTCTAGGGGCAGATATGAGACTTATTTTGTAGATGAGGCACCCAGCCTCAGAAGGCTCAGGAGCCCACCCAAGATCAGACTTAGTGGGCCTCTGCCTCCACCTCCACGGCCTGTCAGCGCAGGGTTGGCAGTAGATGAGCAGAGCCGCTCCTGCAGTAGTGAGTTGTGTGTGCCTGGAGGTAGCCAAACATGGGCCAGGCATGTCACAGGAAAGATTTAAGCCCTGGAAAGACAGTAGGACTAGATGACCCTTCAAATCTCTTTCAAGGTCTCTCAAATTCTCTGATCTTGAGTGTCTGCAACATGAACATCTTCTAAACCACTTCCCCCCTAAACTTTAGAAGTAAAACATTTCTGAGGGAGCCCATTGCTATGAAGAAGACACTGTAGAAAAATACAAAAAGAATAAAAGAGACCAGTGAGCCATTTGAGAATTCAAGAAAGGCGCATTTTAATCTGCATGTAGGCATAGCCCATACCTCACGCGGCAAGCGTTAGGCCAAAGCACAAACCCCTCTGTCGGAATCACAAGTCAGTAGATTTCCAAAGTAACTGGACACAAACAATATGCTTCTCAAAGTAACACATGGGTCTGTCCCTTACACACACACACACACACACACACACACACACACACACACACACACAGAAATACATTTAAGTCTTCTGCAAGAGAGAGATGAGGATGGCAATCATGTGACCTCACATTTAGACAGCACTTTACAGTTGAGAGACTAACCCATTTTGTCCTCATGACAGCCCTGTGAGGTAGGCAGCACATAAATTACTATTTACTCCATTTGCAGGCGAGAAGACAGGCTCAGAGAGGTTGCAGCACTGGCCTGAGGTTTCCCAGCTGTGGATGTAGAATGGGGTCTGGGACTCGGGGCTGGGAAGCCTCATCCATAACTGCCTTTCTAGGGGAAAGGGAGATGGGTGAGTAAAAGACAGTGGTTCAGCATGTGAAGTAGAATTATATTTTCCTTGAGCAGATGAGAGCAGGTACAATCAACCTTAATGTTAAAGTCATGCTGTGTGGCAGGCCAGATAAAGAATTTTTGGAATCATTCATGTATTCATAACTACAGCAAAATGGTTGTTTTCTACTTTCTGTTTATCTCTGCCCTGCCTTAATATTATGTCACTAACTGAAATGAAGAAATGTCACTAGGTTAGATTTCATTGACTCAAGTCTTATTACCAGGATGCACACAGTAGCATCTGTAATCAAGTCATTATTTAAACTTACAATCTGTTGTCTCACTGAAAAGAAAAGGACTCTTACTCATTTATTTCTTCTGGATGTGGACATTAACCTGGTTCTATTCTTTAGCCATAAATAATAGTTATCATTGTATCCCATTTCAATAGTAGTCAAAATTATAAACTTTACAGGTTGGATTTTTAAAATAATCTTATATACTTTATAATGAAGAAAAATATTTTTTTCAAAAAAAATAATAAACTCAAACTTTAAAAAGAAATGCTAAATAAAACCTTTTATTTTAAAAGTTAATTTTATTGAGAATAACCCCTCTTGTTGCATTACTCTTTTTAGTTGGGAATTTAAAGGTGGCCCAATCATTGTTGACCAAAAGTCTTGTCTCATATAATACCGTGAGAGAAGAAGAGGTGTGGTCCATCATCACACACACACTCCAAACTGAAATGTAATGGATGTTTCTCTTTCAAGTTATTCACTATTTATGAGTTTCATTTGTTTTTAGAAAGTACTTTAAGATATAATGAAATTTAACAAACAGTAATTGGGACATTGTGTGAGAGCCACTTGAAGCTATCACAACAGTAGTTTAAAATTCCCCTCTTTAAATTCCTTCAGAGAAACACTAAGGAAAAGTGACAACATTCTACTTCACGCCTGAGTCTGTCACATAATATATTGGCCTAAGGGAGAGATTTGTCCCTGTAGCAAAACTGGACGTCTTAGTCAATAACCAATGGAATCCCCTAAAAGCCGCAAGATAATTTCATTGATAGTATGAAATGTGGGTGTTCATCTGCAAGCATGAAATGGAATCTTACTTCTGATTTTCTGGGTTAATTTTGAAATAATAAAAGTATTTGCTACTTCATTGTTAGAGGCTGACTTCCCATCTCCTCTTAGAAATGGGTCTCACATAATGGGATATAGGCAGACGCAGCCGAGAGTGCAGGCTCCAACAATACACGGGAAGCTTGCAAAGCAGAGAGGATAGGTGTGTAACAACTGGAGGAAACATCACAAGTTGCTCTTGGGGATTTTAAATGTGACTAAATTGAGGCTTTTTAAAATGTGCACTCCTATCCCCACTGGCTCAGAAATGGTGCAGGTCATGAAAAAGAACTCCCTTTGTGGCGGGGTTCTCTCCACACTCCAGCAAGGCTTCAGGAAGCTGGAGGAACTTGGAAAGCTCAATAAAATGCTAAAGGTCAGCATAGCAACTGGCAGTGCCCATTGCTGACCACTGGGGGGCGCTTCCAACATTCTGCAGGAAATAAACATGAAAGCTTTGTCACTACTTGAAGAAAACCTGCATACCAAAAGCGGGGGAGAACTTAGAAATTTCTCTATCGCCTATTTTTCTTTAATAGGAATGGCTGCAGTGGCTCTGGAACATATGAGTCAGAGAAATACGGCTCCAAACTTCCAGGGAAAGCACACCCTTCCCCGCCCCCCCTCCGGAAGACTTTGGGGACTACTGAAGGCATTAACATTTCTAGGAGTTATTTTGCCTGAAAGTACTGTGTGTGGTCCTTTCACTGATTGTTCTGGTTTTCACTCACCTTCCAAGACTGCTTTTGAGTCAAGAAAGTTAACCTTTACTTTCTTTTCTTATGCAAGACTTTGAGGTGCTTGGTGCAATTGACACATTAGTTGAAGCTCTCAGTTTCTGAACACTGAGAAATACATTGCAAGTTATGCATTGTTAGGATCCAAACAACCCATGCTTTTTATCATGCATCAAGGTGCTTCAACCTCTTAATTGAAACTAAAGAGAACAAACAAGCAACTTTCTGTAAAAAAAAGAAGAAGAAAGCATCCATAAGTAATCCTGCTTGGGCTTAGTGCTACACTGTTGGCTAATATGAGCTATTGAAAATATTTTTGGAATAGTCTCAAATATTATAAATATTTTCTTTTACTTACTTGATATTTCAGTATATAGTTATGTACAGAGATGGCACTTACCATGCAGGAAAAATGTACACTCTCCATCTCTATGGTACATTATCAAAGCTGGCCCTTCCACCAGGTTTTATGAGCCAGCAAGATGGATATTAGTCAGCTACTCGCTCTAACAACATAGTTAAAGTGCAAAGAAAAAGGGAAAATAGACAGATCAGTTTTGTTCATTGTCAGCATCGATACACTTCACGACTCGAAGTGAAAATATCAGGTGCAATAGGCTCAGACAACAATAACCGTATGTTTTTTTCTTTTCCTTCTTTTGCAAAGCAGAGGTCTCCCTGAGAAGAGGAGAGGGAGGTAAACATGAGAGAGCCCCATTTCTTCAACAACCGACAATCCTGGGGATAGCAAGGTCACTTTTCCCTCGCAGGATAGCAGTACTACCCCCAGCAGTTGGTGTTCTGAGATAACAGTTGTTGAGTGGTTGGACCCTTTTTTCCATACCCATACAATATTTCCACTCAAAAATATAAAAATTTAAAAACAAAGATGGTGGGGGAAGAACTGTCTACCAAGTGCATGTGCAAGTGTGGGTTTTAAAAAGAAATTCTCACTAACCAACTTTTAAGACAATACAACCAATCTCCAAAATGAGCCTAAAAATGGTTTGTGTACATCAGAATGGATTCCCACATTACTGTGAGGGGGAAGGAAGAAAACAAGCACAGCAGGGTGCAAGGGCTTGTAAGTGCTACGCCGTTTCACTTAGCCTTGCAACCCACTCTTCCCCACAGCGCGGTGGCCTCTGTCTTATTCCACAGTTTTGCCGGTGAGGTGCGTGGGCACCTTTTGCAAACTCTGCACCTGCCCCTCCAAGGGCGTTGGCTTCTCGGGCACCACAGCCTCAGGAAGAAGCCCCCACCCACCCCTCGAAGCCACTGGCTGGAATCCTCTGGGGCACAGCCTGCTGAGTTTTCAATTAAAGAAATATTATGTACAAATGCACTTGACTTTATCATATCTTTCCTCTCCTGTTACCTAAAGACGGACAAGGCAGTTTCCGAACATGCCGTTATTCTTCCATGCGCTGAAATCCATGCACATGCTGTAGACTGAAGTTGCTGATGCCAGCCCATCCCTACACAGGAAGCCTGGGCTTTTCTGGAAGCTTGTAACAGAGGAAATGTAAGGGAGGCAGTGAAATCCCAGGAGAAGATGGTAGGTGTGCCCAGCCCAGTGAAGTGCCAGAGAATCATCAGAGGCCTTGCCCAGGAATCCTCATCCCCAAGTTTGAACAGAACTTGGGGCACAGTTTGAAATTTACCCTCTTACCTGTGTCATTAAAATGGCTACCACAACTCCCATAGTACATTTTCTTTCTGCAGAATGTGCCACCAACTTTACCAAATATCATTCTTTTCACCTTCCCACCCAAGTCTGAAGCATCTGTCTTTAACCCAATACAGCTGGCTTCCCTCACTGGAGACAGAATCCAGTTACATTCCGTCTTCCATGGACAAAGGAGACCTGTTTTGGTCTCCCTGCCCCATCCTCACGGTACTGTGGGAGGCATGGCATGCACAGTTCTGTCTGTCCCCCCTTCCATGAAAATTCCCCGGACCCAGGGCAAGGCCAAATCTTCAAGCAGGGAGCCGAGGTTCAACTTTCAGTGACAGCTCATACAGTGTATCTTCATCTATGATGAGGGCTTTGTCCAGCAAGTACTGAGTGACCTGAAGAAAAAAGGAAATCCTAGCTGTAAGTTTTTTCAGAACACTGGTATGTTGCATTTTTCTGAATAGAATCTGACAATTCAACATATTCTCGTAAACATTTAAAAATTTACATAACTAAAAATTATTAATATACTCCCAATGTTAAAAAATAAAATCAATGAAAGGATTAGCCAAAGAACGTATAGGCATAACCCATAGACACAGATAGTAGTATGGTGATGGCCAGAGGGAAGGAGAGTGGGGCTGGGTGGAGGTGGGCAAAGAGAGGAGAAATGGGAACATACGTAATAGTGTCAATAGTAATAATAATAAAACCAAACATCTCTAGTGTTCTCCCAGCTCGTTGGGCTCTTCCCTCAAGAGGCACACTGTTATCATTTGCTTTGTATTCTACTGCTTGAATTTTGACTTTTTAAACAATTGCCTTTTGTCATGCAGAAGTTTTTTAATTTGATGCGGTAAAATTTATCAAGCTTGTCTTTTACAGCTTTGCATTCTGTGCTCAAGGAGGTCTTTCAAACCTAAAGATCATAAATATTTTCTCCTATATTTTATTAAAATAATTTAATGTTGCTTTTTCTATTTAGGTCATGAACTCATCTGGAGTTTATTTTTGTGAATGGTATATAAGATGGAGAGGCAAAATTCTTTATTTACTGAATGGTCCATTTCTTTCCAGTACTTAAAGAAAGCCTCCTTTATACCATACTAGAGGCTGGCCCTCACAGCCCTGGCTTCGTCTGGAAGGTAATCTGGAAGTCTTTCCTCTGTTCAGCCATTTGGTCGATTTGCATATTATGCTTTTATTATTATAGATTAGATTTTCATATAGATAAAATATGCATCTAGACTTTATCCTGCTCCATTTAATTTGCATTCCTGTACCTGTATAATACATTTTTAGATAATCCTTTTTAAAATATCCTCACCTGAGGATATTTCTTTCATTGATTTTTAGAGAGTGGAAGGGATCAGGAATTGACCTGCAATCCAGGTGCATACCCTTGATTGGGAATCGAACAGGAGACCCTTTCGGTCCTCGGGCTGACACTCTAACCACTAAGCAATACAAGCCAGGGCCCATATAATCCTATTTTATTCTCTATAGTTTAGGACATGTATCTGAATCTGGTAAGGAAAGCTCTCCCTTACTCTTCTTATTAAAAAAAAACAAACCAACAAAAAACAAACAAACAAAAAAACCCTTGTCTGTTTTTTGCCTATCTAAGCTTTCTTATTAGTTTTAGGATAAGTTTGTCAAGTTCCAAGAAATAGTAGGGAAAACTGGCTGTAAATTATATTGGAATATTCTGTACTACCTTCTCAATGTTTCCGTAAAGTTAAAACTATTCTAAAAAATTATATCACTTAAAAAGGTAAAGAAGGAAGAAAGGAAGGAAGGAAGGAAGGAAGGAAGGAAGGAAGGAAGGAAGGAAGGAAGGAAGGAAGGAAGGAAGGAAATAAGGAAGGAAAAAAGGAAGGAAAGAAGGAAGGCCAGTTGTGGCTGGGATGGAGAGAAGAAAGGGTGAAAGGGGTATATGATGTGAGAGGAATCTTGAAAGATGAGTAGGGACCACATAACGCAAGACTTCTTGGACATAGCAAGGTCTTTTTCTTTCTTTATTCTAATAGCAATGGGAAACCAGTAAAATCTATACAAATAATAGAGGAATATGCAAATTACCCAGGATGCCATGACAGTAACAGTAACGACCAAACAGCAGGCTGCATGGGGCGACCAGAACAATTGGGAGGGCAGCTGGTGGCAACCAGGCCAGCAGGGGTGGCAGTTGGGGGCGATCAGGCCAGCTGAGGGGGGGGGGGGTAGTTGGGGGTGAACAGGCTGGCAAGCAGAGGCAGTTAGGGGTGATCAGGCTGGCAGGGGGGGCAGTTAGGGGCAATCAGGCAGGCAGACAGAGGCTGTTAGGGGTGATCAGGCAGGCAGACAGAGGCTGTTAGGGGTGATCAGGCAGGCAGGCACGTGAGCAGTTAGGAGCCAGTGGTCCTGGATTGTGAGAGAGATGTCCGACTGCCAGTTTAGGCCCGATCCCCGGGATCAGGCCTAAACCAGCAATCGGACATCCCCCAAGGGGTCCCAGATGGAGAAGGTGCAGGCTGGGCTGAGGGGACCCCCCCCTCCCGTGCATGAATTTTGTGTACCGGGCCTCTAGTAGTTTATGAAAGTTGAAGACATATTCTATTTTGTGTTTCAAAGAGTTCTGTCCAGCTGTAATTTGTAGAATGGATTTTGCATTCTAGAGTGAATACAAGTAGACCAGGTAACAGATATTAGTAGCTTAGACCAGGGGTGGTGGTGATGTAGACAGATTCAAGAGAACTATAGGATGTAAAATCAATAGAACTTGATGATAAATTGGTGTCTTTTGCCTTATTTCTTTTTTAAAAAATCAGACTTGCCAAAGATTTGTCTATTTTATTGGTCTTTTCTGTGAGACAGCTTTTGGTGTTATTGATCAACTCTACTGCAGTTTCTAATTCAATAATTTCTTCTTTTTTCTTTATTAAATTCTCTTACAACCATAATATTACCTTTGGCTGATGGTCTATTCGATAGGATGTCTGCTGGAACTGGCGTATCTCTCTGATGATGTGTGATATCTAACAAAGAAACAACAACAGAAGCAAAAAGAAAGTATTTCCTTGTGTTGCAGCACATTCTCCTGGGAGCCCAGCCCAGAATAGTCACTTCCTCAGTGAAGTATCTGGAGCTCTGCCCGATCATTCCCTATGCGCAGGGCTCTCTTGCCTTTCAATGAGCTATAGGAAATGCTAACAGCACGGAGATACTGAATTCACAATCAGGAAGCAGCTGGCACTGGGAGGCCAGCTCAGGTGAGGCAAGCTCTGGATGCTTTTGTCCATGTGCTCCTTGCTTCTAAGGTTGGTGCTCAGAACCTCGTTGTTGAGCAAGAAGCCTTCAGCATCTGTCGTCTGTCACTGGTCAGTCTTAGACAGCCATCCCAGGAGCTTTATTCCCCACCCCCTTTGCTCAGATTGCAAGCTGAAATGGCTCAGCTGAAAATCTCAATTGGCCAACATCAGGTGTTAGACCCAGCATCCACCACCTCGTCCACTTTGAGATTAAAAAGCAAGCAGTGACTTTCATGACTTAGTCTTTTCTCCATAAGCCAGTGAAGTCATTGAAATGGGCTGATTAGGAAATTATCACCTACCATTCTCATTTTGGAGAAATTGACAAGGCCTTCCTCAGTAAAGTTTGGTGTTCCTTCTTCAATAAATGCCAGGTCTGTCAGGTACATCCCCAGATAAGGAACGGCTGGGGGGTTACAACTGCAAGACCAAGAGGAGCTGTTCCCATGCTCGTTCACACACATGTCGGTTTCCCTCCCCAGTTAAACAGGAAGCAACTATGCTGCTTCATCCTGAAGAATAAAGTCTTCTAATTCCATTTTCAAAAGCATACTTACAGTATACAGAGTATTTTTTTATTGTGATGAAAAACATATACAATTTTCCATCTTGTTTTTCAATTATAGTTCACATTCCATATTATTCTGTACTAGTTTCAGGTGTACAACATAGTGGGTAGGCAATCATATTGATATGCAGAGTTTTAAATACATCTTCTCACAATAGAATATAACACAAATTATAGCCCATGCTTTACTATGTGTTTGAGACAATGACATGTTCAAACAACAGGATAACTTATAGACAAATACAAACTATTTGCTAACAGTGCTTGTTGGCAGTATTTGTTTACAGTACTGTAAATTGGCCACACTCCTCTGAGGGGTAAACGCAGGTAGGGAATCCCTAAGCCCTCACCTCATTAAATTGCCAACACTCAACCTTGAACAGGGTGGAAAAATCACTGTGATTAGAGGTTGTAAACTGGTTTTCTGTTTTAGTGAGTATTTAATTGTATAGATGTAACTAATGTTACGACTGCACACTAAAGTGAGACCCTGTTTGTTTTTTTATTTGTTTGTTTTTTGAGGAGGGTTACACTGGTCTTCTCAGAGCCTAGAGCTGAGACCATGGGCCTTTGAACCAGAGAGAAGTGAGTTTGAGTCCCAGCTTGACCACTTACTAAGTGATGCTGTCCTAACTCTCTGAACTAGTTTCCTCATCTGTAAAATGGAGACAATAAAACATATGTCTCTAGTTAGTTGTGAGGCCCAATAAAACACATCAAGCACTCAGCATGGAGTCTGTAACTTAATAACTATTCAGTGAATAGTTACTGTACTGTTGTTGTTGTTGTCACTAGGAGTCTTTCTTTTACTTTTGGCATCACAGGACCTATGTGCAGATAGTGAGAAAACCAGCTGTAGAAGATAAATTTCTATTCTATTCTATTCTATTCTATTCTATTCTATTCTATTCTATTCTACTCTATTCTATTCTTCTACATCTTATTCTCTTTATTCTCCTCTCCCTTTCTCTCTCTCAACAGTGAAAGATCCAGCAATAAAAGGCCCAAAATAGATAACAATAATCAATAGATACTGGAATATTTAAATTTTAAAAATCACAGGATATCATTGCACTTAGCTTAAGAAATATCCAATCAAACTTTTTATAGTAAATCACAGTTTGATTTACTGTGGTGACATTTTTCTTCTTTTTGGAATACTCTGCATACTGTGAGTATATCTATATGACACTATGTGCACAGTATTCCAAGTGAAAAGGAAAATCAGAAAAATATGTAGATGATGAAAGCTGTTTCCTATTTGTTTTTCTTTACAAAGCAAAGCAGGAGGTAGGCCTCTATCTGTATACTATATAAATTATTTAAATATATTTATAAATTATGGATAATTTAATAAAGATATACATACTTTTTAAGGGTTTCTCTGAGATTTTTAAATCTTCCTTCAGATGAAACAGTCTTCTGAAGTTTGTCCATTAGAGCTTTTGTCTAGAAAGAAATAGATGCCTTAGTATATCATGAAATACTCCTATGGTTTGATAAGAGTTACTAAAAGATGCTCAGTTTTCTTCCACAATGGCAGATTTCTGTGATGGGATATAATTTTCAAAGTATTGAGATGAGGTATTATATTTAAATTTGATGTGGGGAAAAAAAAAAACATATGGAGAAGAAAAAGTGACTATACCACTCAGCCAAAAAGAAAAGAAAATGTGTAGAAAGTAAAATGGCAATGCATGAGAAAGTGTGGGTCTTAAAGGACTGACAGGCACATGTTGAACAGAGACTATTAAAGGTGAAGTCCCATGTCAGGGGGTTTCGTGATGAATCTCTTTGAGTGTTAATTTCCAAATCATCCAAGTACATATTGGTTGATTGGTTATGGACCTACCAATATCCTCTCCTCCAAATCCTTTTTCTTTTTGTGGTCATCATAATCAACTTGTTAGAAAAATACAATTGATACTTACCAAGAAATGGAATTGTTGTTGACATTGATCTGGACTTTCATGGCACATGGAAGGAAAAGAGGGTGGCCCTTGGGGATGATGACACACACTTGGGAACACCCGCATCCAGGCAGCTTGGCTGGGAAAAGCACTAGGAATGCCCGGGTTGAGGCTCCTCAGACTACCCTGTCCCATAAGCCTGGAGGGGCTCTCCCAACACTGGCCAACACCCACGGAGAAGGCCAGGAGGAAAAGCCAGGGGAATTTGTGATTGAAGTTATCTGAATGGAAATGGCAGCATGAGCATGCTGAGAAAATTAATAAAGCTCTATATCTGTACCTCTAAGTCATCATGCCAAAACTTTACATTTACTACATGAATAACAAAGAAAGAGATGAATGTTGAGGCCCCTCATCCCTCGTGTCTGGCCCTAAGGCATTTGCACCTTTTCTCTGGGGGAGAAAGAATGTTCACTCGACATCACTTGAGATCAGTGAGCCCTCTCTAAATAATTCAGGAAAAAACTCCTGTCAACCACATTGTTTGAGGTTATCCCCAAATATGTCATAATGAACGTTTTGGGTTGTATTTTCTTTTCTAAATGAACCATTTAGAAGTGCACTGAGTGGAATCAATTAAGTGGTAAGAACACAGTAATTACCCACATTGGCACCTTTCTTTGGCAACTGAGCTGCTCGTTTCCGTTAATTTTTTCCTAATTAGTAATATTTATCTTGGCTCAGGTCTCCCAGCCTCTCTGCAGCAGGATGTGTCACACGCTGATGCTCACCTGCTTGGACACCTTGGCCCAGGTTTTCTTCAGCCGGTAGATGGCGGTCCTGTTCAAGGCTGAGGTGATCTCCAGCATGCCGTTGTAGTTGTGCAGGCATCGGCAAATGTCTGCCACCGCCACCCACTTCTCAATTGCGTTGGCACGAGAGCTGATATCTGCGTAATTCATGATCTGGGAGGCCACCAGGTTACTCATCTGAGACAACAGGAAAGCCAAAAGAGGCAGCTAAGAGCCAAGGGAATGCATTCAGGCCACACACTCGAGTTACCTGCAGAAATGTCAGGAAAGCAGGTACCAAGGGGCATGGAGGCCATGGTCCAGATTTAGACAACTTTCCGGAGTGACTAAAGTCTATACTGATACTAACAAACTAACGAGCACCTGTTCATCTTCAGAGGGAAGAGAGGCAGTGCTTAGAATCAGCTTGTTGAGGAAGAGGTGACTTAGCTCATCAGTAATTTTGATGAAGGAGCCATTTCCAACAATATTGAGAAAATGGAATAGAATGAGATAACCCCTGAGGAATGGCAACCTTTGCAGATCATGGGTCTCCCTTCTTGGGGGCTTTCCACATACTCCTTGCCCCCTTTGGTGTGGAATATTCACTCTAGGAAGCCTCAGTTATCACAGAGAAAGAAGACACTTTACCCCCAAATTGTCTCTAACCTGATCAACTCTCCAACCAGAAACACTTCAGTGAAATGGAAGAGAGAATATTTTCTCTTTCCTATCTTGTTGAATTTTTTCCCACCAGCAGAAAAAGGACCTATACTTTCAAGGCTAAGCACAGTAATTATTTTAATAAAAGCCAAGGGAAAAAGAAATAGCTTAAGAAGCTCAACACAGAATATGGAAAGAAAAAGGGCAGAATAGGATTGATTGCTAAAAAGAGACTATGTGATCTAATATTATATCTGTACTAGAGGCCCGATGCATGAAAATTCATGCAAGAGTAGGCCTTCCTTCCCCCGGCTGCCGGCACCAGCTTCCCTCTGGCACCCGGGACCCGGGCTTCCCTCCTCCGGCCTTCGCAGGCACCCGGGACTGGGGCTGGCTTCCCTCGGGCTGCCTGCAGGCACCCAGGACCCAGGCTGGCTTCCCTCTTGCCCCGGCTTCATCAGGAAGGATGTCCAGAATGACATCTGGAAGACATCTGGTCTAATTAGCATATTACCCTTTTATTATTATAGATACTAAATCTGATGGGTGCAGGCATTCTTTGATAATTTTGTAACCCTTAAGATCTTTATTTTTTGAGATTTTGAGGGAACATTTATTAAAGCTGGGGATAATGAAAAAAGAACTAGGGCTTGGGATAGATATAGTGCCTCAGAATTATTAATATGCATATTCATTAAAAATTTATTTTATATTGAGTACCTACTATGAACCAGGCATTCTTTTAGGTGCTGGAAACAGAAGGACATAAATCAGCACCCCTGACCTTAAGGCACTGAGTCTAGCGAGGTGGGAAGGTGAGGGGTGGGCAGGCATAAACAGCAAATGCCCCACAGTGAAATGCAAAGCCAAGTCTGCACGGGGTGGGAGGTGTGCTTGAGTGCACAGAGGAAAAGAATCTTAAGGCCCTGATATTCGTCTTCCTATAACATTCCCAAGGTTTTCTTTTCATGGTTACTCACATCATTAAAGTGCTGGCTGGTTTTCATAATGTAAGGTGTTCTTTCATTTTTATCCAGCTTCATCCAACCCTGCCCAAGAAATTCTCTGAAAGTTCAAAGCAAAATATAAAACCAATTAAACTTTTAAAAAATGGTCAATTATTGGTCTGAATAATTATTAACATTATATACGTTAAACTTGACATTGCCCAACACCTGCTGCTACTGACCCTTTCAAATGAATTTTAGCTCAACTCTAGCATTTCACCGTGCCATGCAAAAAAGAAAAAGATTTTCCGTTTCCAGCTTGCTCTGGAACTTTGTCCCTGTTAGGATCATTATAAAGGCTTCTCTAAAGTTGGAAAACAATGACCAACACAGAGGAATAAAGAGGTTAAATACTAACTCAGAAACCAAGACTGTTTTCCTTGGATTAGCTTGTTAAAAAAAACGTAAGCCTTAGCAGAAAGTCCAAAAAATCAATCACTACCGAAAATGTTAATCAAGACCAGCATGTTCTCCTCCACTTTGCTCTGCTGTCTCCAGGCAAATATGATTCCATGGGCAGGACATTCCTTTGTTCTCCCAGGAGCCCAGAACAGTACACCCTGGTGAGGGCTGAATAAACAAACACTCTATAGCCCATTCATGTGGTGAAGGAAGTCACAGCTGGGAGCTCAGCCTGGTGGAAGGTCTGTCTTTCAAATAACATTCTTGCTCTTTCACTTCACCTTTGAGCAGGCCACCAGATCATAGCAAGCGACCATCAAGGTAGAGCATACAGGAATTACTTTATACTAGAAGCCCGGTGCACGACATTCGTGCACTAGGTACTGGGGGGGCGGGGGGGGGGGCAGTTGTCCCTCAGCCTGGCCTGCACCCTTTAGCAGTCCAGGAGCCCTCGAGGGATGTCCGACTGATGGCTTAAGCCGCAGTCAGATCCTTAGTGCTGCCACAGAGGCGGGAGAGGCTCCTGCCACCAGCCGCTGTGCTCACCAGCCATCAGCCCGGTTTGTGGCTGAGCAGTGCTCCTCCTGTGGGATTGCACTGACTACCAGGGGGCAGCTCCTGCATTGAGCATCTGCCCCCTAGTGGTCAGTGTGCATCATAGCAACTGGTCATTCTGCTGTTCAGTCGATTTCCATATTACCCTTTTATTTTATAGGATAGTCATTACAAAGCGTAACTAGAAATAAAATCACTCTGACATATTCTTAACCCAGAAATGCTGACTGAGTGTCTGGGCAAGGTTCTTTGTGGTGGTACTATTGGTGGTACTGCTCCCATCCTGCAAGGCTGTGGGATAAAAGGTGTGGCAATTCTGTGGATGGAAATAATTGGTAGATGTTCACACTAGCACAAAGGGACAGAGGTGAGAGGTGGGGAGGGTCCCAGGAAGAAACCACACCAAGGGTCACCACAAAGGTTTGGGCTTTACTCTTTCTCCTCCTCCACAGAGGTCATGCTCATCTCCTTCTGAATCCTCACTGCACTGGAGGGTGGTCAGGAGGTGGGTGGAAGAAGCACTGTGGTTCCTAACTCAAGTCCTCAGATAGTCACTGGGTATGGCCAATGGGCCACATTCCTATTTTATTTTATTTTTTTTCATGTTCATGGGTTGGTCCAGGTGTGCTGGTAGAGGGGTAGGGAAAGAAGATAAACTACATAAAAGTCTGCAGGGGCGTCCTCTGTCCCTGCCTCATGCCTTCCTAACAGAGCTGTGGCTCTGACCCTCTAACCACCCTTTGCCCATCCACCCTGACATGCCTCACCTTCCATCCTCACAGATGTCCTCTTCTCTCTGTACAACATGTTCATATCTCTTGCCCAGCCCCTCCTTTACCTTCTATTTAGTTCTTTGTTCAGAGAGAACATGTGCCAACAGTTGACATTTGTCCAAGCAAAGGCCTTGTTTATGGGCGACCAAATATGACAGCTGGGAGGGGGCTTAAAGAGACCCCCCCCTCACTCTACACAAGGAAATCAAAAGGCTGTGTGATGAGACCATGGTGTCAAAGCTCAGCAATACTCATTGATTTATGCAAGTGGGTAGCAAAATTTAGAGCATTTACATTCTATGGTTGTCATCATACATAGAGAAACACAGTGTGACCATCTTGAGAGTCCCCACTATTTCCACATCAACATTTCCGATATAAAACGGAACCAAAAGACATTCCGTGGGACCAAACCACTTTAAGATGAAGACACACCACGGCACACACATGTGCCTTAGGAATAATTCAATGCTAAGCTGCTATTCCCGCCTGAGAGGGCCTGGGGCTGCCAGGGCAGCACTCACTCGTAGGGAATGCTTCTGAAGACAATGTGGTCCAGGAGGGTGATCTGCTCAGCCAGCTCCATGGCTGGCAAGGTCTCAAAGCACTCGGCCTTCGGACAGTCCGTCTGCAAGATACGGGGGGAGGAGGGCGTGAGACACACACCAGTGAGGCTCCAGTGTGCTCAGTGCAGCTGCTGAAGCACAAAGTCCATCAAAAACTCTAGCTATGAAGAACATTCACATCATGGACCAGTTGCTAAACCACACACACATTTGGCTCACCTCCCAGAACCTCACTGAGGGGAACATGTGGCCAGCGCTCAGTCTAGGCACACTGCTGGCCTTTGAGAGGTGGCCTGTGCCAGACCCTGGGGGAACTTACCAGTTGAATTATATCCTCTAATTTTAGGTGAATGTCATCTTGATCATCTTGTGAAAGAGCTCTAAAAAATAAAAATAAAAAAAAATCCCCCGTGAAAAGGAAGTAGACATGGCAGGAATGAAACAGCAAAGCCTTACAGTGTTCCCTGGGTGAAGAGTCAGAGGGTTTAGGGCTGTGTGGCTGGGCCGCCTGCTGCAGGCTGTGGGGCCCTGAGCTGGAGACAGGAGGCTAAGGAAACAGATAAACACACATGTTAAAGGCACAGGATTATCCAGAGAGCTGACTTGTTACATACGAGGTTATAAGGAAAACACCACCATCAAAGTGCACCTGGGGATGACTCGGGCCTCCTGCAATACTCCATCCAGGGGGAGTTCTAACAACCCGAGTGCCCCATCCGTGCTCCTCTGTTCCCTAAACCTGACCCTTCCCTGCTGAGGTGGAAGGCCCAGAGCCACCCGCTCCCCACTCACTTGTAGCTCAGGGGACTTCCTCCATGCAAACATCTGAACCAGGAGAGGCAGAAGCCAGCAGGTGAACTCGCCCCACTTCCCAGATGTACTTCCCTGAGGTTTGGTGCCGTGTCTCCACACACGTCATTCAGCTCTCAATGAAATTCGTTTTTGATAAGTGATGAACAGATGAATAAATACAGAAGCTAATTATCACTGAAGTGGGTGCTGGTTTCACAGTGGGAGCGGTACGTCCTGTCCCTCACAAGTTCAGCATCAGAATTATACTGATTACATAACTTCCCATCTGAGCCAAGCACTTTAAGTCTTCCAAAATGAAGGCAGAGTCACATATTAAAAGTATTAAAATATTTAAACAGTCTTAAAGCGCGTAGCCTATCCACTGGAGGAAACTGGTTTCAAAAGAAATAATATTGTGAAGTTCTGTTGTGTTTTGAATTGATTAAAACCAAACTACCACCCCCCAAAATAAAATACCAACGGAGATGGGTTGTTACATGCCCATGGCATGCCAGGTATGTGCTCAGCATTTGACATACACTATCTCATGTATCAAAAAATCCCTTCAAAGTAAGTGTTATCGGTTCCATTTTACTGATGAGGAAACAAAAGCTCAAAGAAATTGGCTAAGCGGGCCAGGGTGCGGTCCAATTGTGCTCTCTGGTTATTTGTATTTGTCTAATCAAGCTTACAGGGGGCACCTCTTTAAGGTCCCGCACAGAACACACTCAATTCCCTTTCCTCGTCTTCCTCCCCTGTTACAAAAGCTTTTGATTATTTACCAGGGAGCAGAATTCTTCTAGGTCACAGGAGGGGCAGTCTTCTTGTCAGCGATTAGCCATGTCAGTCATTTGTGAGCAGAAGGAAAGAGTCCTCATGGGTAAAGGACAGACATAGGTGAGGGAAAAAAATGAGTCCACACGACTCTCTCTCCAAAGACCATTAAATCACACTGAAGGCTGACACATAGGAAATAAAAGTGATTGTTTTCTAGAGTATATGCCATTCTCTCCACTACAGGCTAGGTTTCTGGAGAGAGATCGGTGGCCACACAACTATGTGTACCCATGGGAAAGATCTTTTTTATGAGGATGGACTATATTCTTCCCTTGGAAAGAAATGGTCAAGACATTAGTGAGCTTCTATCAAATGTTCCTGCCCTCACTGATCATACCCTAATGTTCCAAGATACATTCTGGTCCCATGAAGTTAGTTAACATTTTCTCTCTTCCTGGAGCCGACTGATGCTTCTGGGAGCTTTGTGAGGTTTGGGGTCACCTTTTTATAACTTGAACCCATTCCACTTGACATTCCAAGAAGTCAGTCACTGTTTCTTTTCCTTTGGGGGCTGTTAGTTGTCTACAAAAAGCTCCACACTGCAGCGGCTCAGCGGCCAGCTAGTCGGACAACGTTGGAGGGGTGGTGTTTTAGAAATACAAAATTCTTGAGCAGAGGTTTTTATTCATAGACAGGGCAACAAGCTGCCTATGCCAACGAAGCTTAAAGTAACCCCTGTGCAACTGTGTGAGGCAGGGTGGCCCATCACAGCAATTTTCACTTTGCTTTATTCATGTAATATATGTTTAAATACATGTTCCATGCTTATGTATCCCTGTTATATGACCTGAATGCATATAAATCTCTAATATCAGGGCTACATTTCACTACATGGTATGTTTATATTTCTCATACTTATGACTCAGATTCCCTGGGAGGGATATTCACAAAATGTTTCCTTTCAGATGGGAAGTCCCCTCTCGCTCTGCTCCAGTTCCAAGAGAGGCTGAATTTGCTTCTCGTCTCCTGACTATCCCAAAGCTTTAACAAACACTCCAGGATCCTGGGTTTCCCTCACATTTATGGGTCAGTATGAACAGTTTAATATTTGCGCATTTAAAATGAAATACCAGATGGAAATGGGATTATCCAAGTTCCATACCTGGAAAATGTTTCCTTCAATGGTAGAAATCTGGTAGGCTTAAAAACAGCACCAGGAGCAATGGGCCTGAGACCAGGCCACACTCTCTGGGCTGCCGGCATGCTGCTGCGACCGCAGGCTGTGTTCACAGCTCAGCCTGCGCAGACCCTGCTTCTCCTCATGATGTGAATATTCCATCTCCTGCTGCTTTAGCTCTGAGACCTGCCAGACCATCTCCTTCCTATGCTTCCCCAAGCATGGCCTTCCCTCCCTCCAGGTTTCGGTGAGCCCCTTGGCATTCTTTAGTTTGTAGCCAGATAACTCCAATCTCTGCTCCATCTTTGTGTGCATCTTCTCTGCATCTCTGTCTTCACATAGCCGTCTTCTTATGTCATATTGGACTAGGGGGCCCACCTGACTCCAGTATGACCTCATCTTCACTAATCACTTCTGCAATGGCCTTACTTCCAAATAAGTAAGACTTCACTATATTTTGGGGGAGGAGGGATACAATTCAACCCGTGACAACTCCTAGATCAGAGAAGGGGCTGGCTATGAGATCTTGAGCTAACGGGGCTAAGAATGCCTTATGGGCCCGTTGTTGAGACGTTACGGACCCAAATCTGTCATTGCCACATCAGGGATGGACTTTGAACAGCCTGGTGGGCTGAGTAAAAATGGTCTCCCCTCCACACATAAGCATTCTTGTCACAGAGAACCAGGAGAGCAGACCTTGGAAGGAAAAAAGGATTCTTTCCGGAGGTTGCAAGTGAAGAGGGAGCTAGTAGTTAGACAACGGAAGGAGAACCAGGCGGGGCAGACAGATGCTGTTGGCTTTCCACCTCCCAGCAGAGACAGACCACAGAGCCGTGAGGGAGGTGGACACGGAAATGTCTGCACAGAGCCACCGATGGCTGGCCCCTGCAGAGAGAGTGGACTAGAAAAAAAGCCAAGAAGCTTTAGTTCAAGAAGCTGTAAGACAGCTTGTTACCTGCTTGGATGCTGGGTGGACAGACCAAACCAGGTTCAAGCCAACATGGAAGTGTGGGGGCCAGATTTATATAACCTACATGATGTGGAAATTCCAGCCCGAGACATTGATAGTAAAACTGGTCTAGGACCAATGAACCGAGCCAAGAAAATGCATGCCTCCTCTGGGTGGCACATCCACAGCCAGCTGCAGGAGGCTCCTGCTGAAACGCTGCCACCTGCTCAGACACACAAGTGAGGCAAAGAAACCTCTCTGCCAATGCCTGCTGGGCTCGCAGGGGAGGACCCTCGAGGCTTCCCCCCTTCACTTTTGGTTCCACAGTAAACCACGGTATGCCCACACAAACAGCAACGATCGATCGCACTCCACACAACCTACAAGCTCAGCCCGAAGTCTTCCCGAAATAGCAGGAAAACGAAGATGACAGGTAACCCTCCCCGCTTGAGAGCAGAACCCCTGCTGCCCCCAGCGTCTAGTTGTATAGGACCTCATCTTCTGTGACACAGCACAAATCAACCAATGTCATTAACAGGCACCTGCAATTGCCTTTACCTCAGGATATTGGCTGCGGCTTTCCTTTCTTGAGGAAGAAGGTCTGGGTCTCGCAAAACTTCTTCTAGCAAATTTAGGACGTTCATCTTTAGTTCATTGTTGAGTTCGAAATCCTACAAAATAAAATGGGTATTTTTAAATTTCCGTTTTGAAGGGTTTAGCTCCTTGTTACGTGACACTATTTGTCATGATACATTCTCTAGAGCTATGTGTGGGAAATAAAAATGTATGGGCCTTAGACTTCCCCTAGAGGCCCTGACTTATTGGTTTGGGATGGGGCTATGTTGTAGTTATTTCTAACAGGCTTTCCAGGGATGGGAATTCCTCAAAGAGATTTGTGCTTCCCTTGCCTGGAACACTGTGCCTTCTCTCCACTTTTATTTTTATTCATCTTTCAAGTCCAAGGAGTGATGTCATTTTTCCCAGGAGCCTTCTTTAGTTGACCCAGTGGGTAAAGAGCTTTGCCCTGCCCAGCCACTGTGACTCAGTGGTTGAGCATTGGTCTATGAACCAGGAGTTCATGGTTTAATTCCCGGTCAGGGCACATGTCTGGGTTGCGGGCTCAATCCCCAGGAAGCAGCCAATTAATGATTCTCTCTCATCATTAATGTTTTTATCTCTCTCCCTCTCCTTTCCTCTACGAAATCAATAAAAATATATATATTTTTAAAAACTAATTGCAATCAATTCAATTTAAAAAACATACTTTTGTTATATTTAGTAAATTAGGGGCAAAAAAAGTTTATAATTTCAAAAAATGAAGACAGTGCCAAAGTCTAACCTAATCTGAATTGAATATTTTTGCGCCTCAGTTTAGTGGAGAACCATGTGACACATTTTCCTCAATATTTTACTTTCCCTGTTTGACCATCAGTACCATTTCTTCCGGAACAGGAGCGACAGGGGCCCAAGGCAACACAGATGTTAACACCTCTTACCAATCATAGAACTTCAAATATGTTTTCCTACAATTTCGCCTATATTGTCCAGCAGACTGTTGGCTGTTGATTTTTCTTTTAAAATGTATGCAAGAAGAGAGTAATGCCTTATTGCTGTTGTTTTTTCTTTGTGCCACCCTCTCCCTTATTTTAACAGTTAATGATCTCGCCTACTCCAACCTGTGTGCACTACCGAAGATTTCTCAGCCATCAGGAGTCTTTTCTTAATGAATAGTTGGTATTTATTAGTGAGACAATCAAATCCTCCTGTATTAATGTTAGGTCTCTAATGATATAAATAATCTGATTATCATAAATAGGTTAGTGTGAAGGACTTCAGGCCAGTGTTGGACCTTGCTGAAGGCTAATTAGTGGTTTAATCAACAAGCATCATGAAACACCTACTGTGCCGCATGCTGGGCTTTACAAAGGGAACCCCTCTGAGACCCTAGAAAGGAGAGTTGTGTGAAAGGTCTTGTTGAGAAAAACAGAAAATAATTTTATTATTTGAGCTCTGGGAAGACTAGCCTGAGAGAGACCTTTGACCTTTGAAAACTTGGCCACATCTGCCCAAACACTCTTAGGAGCATGACAAATGGTTACAAGTGAATACTCGCACTGCTGCTGATGTAGCTAATGTAAGCAGATTGTCTGACGATGGCCGAGTCTGAAATATGAAAATTCTCACTCACAATTTCCCCTTACATTTCACAGGTTTTTACCATGTTCAAAGTGACTTCCTGCATATGATTTCAATTCTTTCTCAGCTGATCCAGGGACAGACAAGGCCGGAGCCATGATCTGGTTTCAGCAGGGGCCACTGGGCCGGGAGGAGAGGTGTAAGGAGGGGGTGGCTCGGACGAGGAACATGGGTCTTCCTTCCAGATCCAGTAAGAGACCTTTACACCTGCACTTCTCAAATTGTCATGTGGCCACAAGTCACCGCCGATTCTGGCACAGCAGGTCTGGAATGGGGACTGAGATTCTACTTTTCTGAGGAGCCCCTAGTGATGTGGATCACCCTCGGAGTAGCAAGACTTTGCCTTTAAAAAAAATCATGCAAAACACTCTTCCAAAACTGACTAAAAAAATCTGAATCATCTGATGTACTACCTAGCCTGTAAAATTTCCTTTTTGAACCAATGCATGTAAGATGCAGAATTGGCCATTCAAAAGTCCCAGTTAAAATGAAATCTGAAGCAGCTAAAAGTCACTTGCACTATTTAAATCAGAGGTAGAGTGTTCATAATAAATCTTCCTGACGGCCATTTTGTAATAATATAGAATCTAATTTTTGACTGTATTTCCTTGAAGTAGGAAATGAGACTATTAGGTGGTAGAAGATGGCGTGGCAGCACTCAGGATGTTCACTAGATGGCGCTCTTGGGCCATCTGATTATCTGGGATTGGGCATTGCCTTGGAATTGGACCTGGCAGCCTGTGCAGAAGGAGCAGGGCCCTGTATAGAGAAGCTGCCTGCTGAAGGTCATCTCACAAAGCTTCATGCTCCAGATGAGTGAACCCTATAGCACCCCGAGGACCTGAGGCATTCACTGAAGTTATCACTGCAACAGTTTATTTAGGGTAGTTTTTGTTTTCCAATTCATGAAGCAGGGATAAGGAGACAAACGATTAGAAAAACAACAACAACCCCATCTTACTTTCAAAGGTGAAGAGACCAGAAAATGTGACACTTTGACATTTAAATCTCTAAAAAGGAGACTATAGCTCGTTTTTCCTACTATTCTTGAGCACCTCAATACATAAGGCTTTAGGGGAGAGGCAGAGAGGGAACAGAAGTCTGGGCAAATGGGCAGAGGACAGAAATATTAACCCGTGAAACCCAGGGAGAGAGGCTTGCGGAGGGGCCATCCAAATGCAGGCGAGAGCTTGGTAGTGCCTGACTGGGGCATAGGAGAGAGGCCGGGCCTGGAGATGCAGGTCTAAACCCTGCCCGTAGGGGGACAGCCTGAGCAAGTGCAAGGACTAGAGAGTGGCACACAGCAAATGCTCAGGAACACATCACCGATGGGTGGCGCTATAATCCTCCTCAAGAGATACGCGTTGTGAGGTGAGGACATTTTACCAAGACCTTACGGATGCGACTCAAACACATTACTGCGTGGCTAGAAAGTCAGGATTTCCTCTAGGCCAGGGAGCAGTGCCTGGAGCAGTAATCATAACTAAGACAGTGAGAATTTGCCACATACTAGGTGATTCTTTAATAACTTCACTATCTAATTTAACCCTCAGTAGCAGCATAGTTACAATCATTATTATTCCCATGTTATATGCAAGGGAGTCTAGGTATAACGAATCTAAGTATCATGACCAAAGTCACGCAGGTAGCAGGTGGCAGACCCAGGACTCAAGTCCAGGCAGTGTTGGCTGAAGCCTGAGGTTTTAGCTGCTACACCACACAGACTCTGCAGAAGAAGTGGGTATCAGTGAATCAGTGCTGGTGGGTTGGGCTTCAAGACACATAACACAGTAGCTGGTTACCATGCCAAGTCGGGAACTACTTCCCACCTATACTAGTAACTATTTGAGACAGAGACGTTGAGATTTAGGTCTATATTAATAAGGCTAGATCACATAACAGAAAAATAATCTGTGAGTCAATAAATCAGATTCTCCAGCACTTTAAAACGAATCCCTGTTGATAGTTTAGACATCATGGAAATTACATTCATTCTTTCAGGAGAGCAGGGTGATCATTAGTAATATACTGCGTATGGCCAAGGGAATTCTAGGACACTGGGAAATCAGATTCAATAAACACAGTTTGAGAATTATGAGAGTAATTTTCTCACCGTAATCAGTACAATGTATTCCTAACAATGGCCAGAGTTTTTTTTTTAAAGGAAAGTGGAAATACTGCAGAGTGGAGTAAAACCACATAAATAATTTTAAAACCTGGAGCGAAGGACTTATAAAGAAGGGTCTTCGGATGGCTTAGGCTCAACAATAAAGGGTTTGACATTATGATTTTCAGAAAAATGAAAAGCACACTATAGTCTTCTATTTTTTTTGACTGGAGGAGATAAAAATTTAATTTAAATTGTGGTGTATATTTAGGTTATATCTGGGTCCCTTTTGTCAACTGGGAAACTGGACAGAGATGCCCAGTGATCATCCCAAGATCTATGCAAATGAACCCCGACAGCACCAGGGTGCCCTCCATGGGATTCCTCATTTTCATAAACTGGAAGTAGCAAGCCTCCTTTCCAGCGTGGTTTTCAGCTCTTTTAAGGAGGTGAATCTTTATTCAGAACTTTAACATTGTCACCCTCTCCCAGGGTATGCCGTGCTGGCTACCAGCTGTCAGGGAGACCCTGCACGGCACCTGTGGGCCTTGTCCGCCCACCACCAACTCCGGCTGCTGACCTTCTTGCCACCTCTGGGCAACCTGGACTCTGAATCAGGGTTCCTCCGTGGGAAAGTGACAGGCAAGGTTTTCCAGCACTTCTCATCACCTAACTACAAAAATATGTTAAAAGCCTCTTTGTTCACCACGACAGAAAGAACAGCCTAATTGAAAAACACAAGGGAAGGCATTGAGTTTGGAATGAAACCCTAGGAAGCAATACCAGGTAATGCTACACTTGACACTAGCTGCTCAACACTTACTCATAAAGTCCTAGAACCGTCCAAGAGGAACGGAATACACAGGAAACGTGCACCTGACTGTCACGGAAGAGCCTGGGTACCAGGGAAAGGTAGTAACACCCAGATATAATGAACCCCCAAATTCGGTAAGCACAGGTGCTCCTGGTGGGCCCTCCAATGTTTATTGAATGAATGGACAAAAGTTCATGGGAAGGGAATGCGATTTTGAGACAAGTTGGTAATAAGCAACCTACTTCTTCTGAAACTGGCAGCTTGGGAAATGATTTTAGCAGATGTGAAGTGGGAGGCTACTAGAAAAAGGCACAATGCAAACTGCGGAAGGTGCGTTAGAACAAAAATAACTGAGCAGAGGCAAATGGCAATGAATGACACCAGCTCAGCAAGAAGGAAAGACTGTGCAGAAGATCATCCATTTGATCATTGTCTAACAGATGACTCTGCATTTGAATGAGTTGCTAAATTCCAGACTCTAGACCTGAACAGCTGTGCTTATAAGAATTTTAAATACTGCCCCACAGCCTTAAAGTCAGATAGCTCCCACGCTTACATCTTCAAGCCTCTAAAAAGAATCTGTCGGTTTTTTGTTTTTGTTTGTTTAAAAAAGCATTTATCAGAAAAAAGAGGACCCTCCCTCCCCCCCCCCCCCCCACGCTGTTTTCCATTGGTTTCCAGATAGGCAGCTAATTGATATGGATTACAGCTTTCAAGACAATGACAAAAATTGAAGGGGAAAAGAAATGTTTGAAAAGGGGCTGCTTCCTGATTTTTTTTTTTTTTTTAATTTATGCCCCCAAAATGATCTTTGAGCTTAACTCAAATAGAAGCCTCTGGAAAATGTTCTCCATGCCCTGCTCCATTTGAGGAGAAAAGGCGGATGAAGACAGCTGGAAGGCAAACTGTACTCCATCCCTTCCCCATGGAGCGGAGAGACTCAGAGTCACAGGGCTGCCCTGGAAGTGGATCCTGTGACCTGCATTCAGGGAGCAGCTCCATGCAAAGCGATCAGAAGATACAGATGGATGGTACTGGGAGCTGAGTGGGCAGGAGAGGAACACAATGAAAAGGCCACAGTGAGGCGGAACCTTGGGGCCTGAACAAAGCAGCCAGGGCCCCAGTGCCCTGCGGCTCCGTGGGGTCCCCAGGTAGCTCTCACGTGATGGGTGGCTACTGGCCAGGGAGGAGCTGAGGACTGTGCCCTGCCTGCCGTGGTCCGCAGAAGTGCTTCCAAAGTCCCAGAGTGTAGAAAGCGACTTGGGAAAAACAAGGGCTCCTCACAGCACCTCCCTCAGAAACCTCTTAGAGCAGAGAGGAGAAGCGATTGGTGTACATGAAATCTCATGTGGGGCCTCCCAGTGTTTTCTACCAGCAAAATCCATCCACAAACGCTAAAGAATCCCCCTGGCTCTACAGAGGAAGCGAAATTTCTGTCATGGCAACTAATGGGAACGGAAAATAAGTTCCATTTAATCCTGTTTCACACTGACTTTGATCCTGCTGCAATGTCTCGCGGAGCACTGTTACAGACAAGCACAGGAAGCTCAGGGGCTATTTAAAGGATAATAATAGAGATGTATAGAAGAGAAGGGAAAACTGAGGCACAGAGCTCAAGGAACTAGGAGCTTCTTACTTGGTTATTGGCCTGCACAGAAAAAAAGAGTAAGGGAATGAAAATCTATCTTCAGGATTAAAAAAAATAAAAAGAAGATCTATATCTATCCGATAGATTCTTACATTTTATGTTTTTTTTAGAGCAATCTGATACATAATTCCCTTGTGCCTGAGAACCCAATACAGGTCACTTTGGCAATTTTACAGAGGAGGACGATAGCCAGCTAACACTGGAATCCAGATAGAATTGATGGTTCCAGATTTCTGTCTAGTCCTCACCAGTGAAGGAAATGTGATGCCCAAGGCAGTCTGTCTGGAGGGGAGAAGGAGAGGACAAATGGTGATAAAATCACCTGGGCGGGATCTACTGTGAGAGTGTGAAAGTGAGCACCAGACTAGGCCCCTGAAATCAGGAGGAGCCAGAAGGAACCTCAGTTGCTGGCCTAATTAAATTAAACAGAGCATTCCCTATTTCACTTTGGCTGCTTTCATGGGACATCGACTTTGTGAACAAACACTGGTTTGTACTGGTGGACATTTGCGATTTCTTAGCTTTGATGTGCAGAGGTCAACGGGAAGCAGTGGGGCCCCAGGCACCGCACTGCACTCTGAGGCCCCGGGAGCGGTGGGGCAGCCATCCTAACCCACCTGCCAGGTGGGGTATCCAGGTTCTCCAGGACAGCAGGGTTTCCTGACCCTTCCCTGGGACAGCATGAGCTTGGCTCCACCGGCTGCCTGGCCAGGGATCCCTGGAGGCTGGGCAGGAGCCTGCTCACAGCCCAGGTCCTCAGTGGCTGTTAGAGGGAGGGAGCACTCCCCACACCCACCTTTAGCAAAGAAAAATCATTTGTTTAAGTGACACAAACAGACTCCTGAAGGAAAGTAACTCTGTGAAATTGCTACCTACACTTCCTGCACCATAAACAATGATGGAATCACCAAGCAGAAGGACTATTTCTCACCAGTCCCACTAAACTGCTCCACGGTCCGTCCTTCCCCACCTGCATGTAGTTTTAGGCAGGCACCAAAGCCTTTCAGTTATAAGAACCATCTTGTTTCTTCCATCAAAATGTCCAGTCTAATATAGTAATCAAAAGTCCAGTTCAGTCCAGACTTAGATGTTTCCCTCCTGTCCTCACCTGGGCTGCTTCAAGCCTGGAAGCTCTTCTCTCTCCATCATCTCCTCTCCACTTGCTTGCTATGGCTTCTGATCCAGGCTGGGATCCAGGGGTAAGGACGTAGCCCGGCATGACGTGCTGGAGCAGGTGGAGCCAGCCCTGGCTCCTCTGAATGTGGCAGATGGACAGTGACTAGCTCTTCCTCTTATGGGGCACTTGGTGGGGTTTTTAGAGCTCTCTCTATCGGAGACGTACGGCCAGCTATGCTGACTCAGGAAATGTCCGGTCTCCTGTGAGTCACTTTCAACTCCCCCAGGCCCTGGGCTGTCAGTGGTCTACCTTATCCCTCTAGGCAGTCATCCTGGGCAGCATCCAGGGCAACCCAGACCGATTGCCCATTGATCCACCTGTTTCATAGAAGCATGAATGAATGCCACTCACTCCCAACAACCCACCTTTTTTCAGTTTGCCCCAGCAAACACCTTTCACCTTCACAGAGAGGAGGGTCCATTTCCTGGGAGCTTCTCTGACCTGGTTGAAGTGAGAAGGAAGATCTCCTCCTCTTCCCCTGGGAGGGAGAGGACTTACACTGACAGCTCTCTCTCTGGAAACACCTACTCGTTGAGCTCTCCTGCCTCACCCACAGGTGGGCGATCACAACTGCTCCCAGGGTCAGTTTCTCGGGCCCTTCGTTTATCTTGGTTAGGTGGCCTAGCCACTCTCTTACAGATGTGCAGGCTTTTGGTCCTCTGCCTTCAAGTCTGAGATGATCAGAAGCAGATTTACTAGCCTGTCATCCAGTAATTACACTAAGTGCAACGTCTGCTAGTGGGCATCTTTTCCAATGGCTGGGAACTCCATGAGGTCAGAGGTCGCTGGCACCCTGCTCATGTTTACATCCACCCAAGTGGTTGGCACACTCTGGAGCTCAATCCTTATTAGTGACTGAATGAACGAGGTGGGCACACAGAAAAGGGAGCAGCAACCTTCCCTCCATACACTCCTTTGGGAAGGAAATTTTTATTTAAGTAGATCATTTTTGTCTGATCTCATGCTTTAAAAATATTCCCTTTAAGCCCACAATTAAGAAAATGAGCAATTGTTTCATTCTCAGGCACTTGTCACTCAGATGGTACCGAGTCTGGGGAAGTGAGTCGTAACCTGTGGACACAGCTGCAGGCCCCTCTATCAGTGCCGTTCGGTGGCCTGTAAAATTCCTCAACTAAGTGGACAGAGTATCTTTTCAGAATTTTTTTGGCCAAAAAAAACCAGTCAGGAAAACCAAAATTGCTAAAGATCATACATACAAGGCCCTGGACAGAGACTCGAGCACAGATCTGAACTGTCTATAGCCAGCCTCAAATCCCTCCCCGACCTGTCTGTGCGCAGAAGACAAAGCAGCTACAGGAGCATCTGGTTACAAGCTCAGCCGCTCCGGAGCCTGCAGACACCTTGGCATCCGGAATCATGCAAATGACATATAAAGGCTCCTAGCCAGAGACTCTCGTGAAGTTTGTGGACTATACAAACATGTCCTTAAGTTGGATTCTCCACACACACAGCCCTGATTTCGGTCTCGGCTGAGTTGGGAACTTTAAAAGCTAGAGAAGGACCTCCCCAAGAGGATGAACAACAGAAAAATTAATATGCAAACTCAACTTGACCACTATGGCCATGTGCCCAACATTGCAGAACCCCGTGAAGGGAGACACAGAGACGAAAGGGACCAGCCCGGTCTGCAAGGAGCTCATGGGCTAGTTGTAGGGAGATGAAATGTGGAAGCTGGAGGGATTTAGTCACACATATCTATATTGTACTTTATGCCTTTCATGCTTTTCAATTCAACACAGCCTTTAACTCTCACCATACCCTTGGAGGAGGTAGGAGGGTGGTGGTTGTTCTCATTTTCAGAAGAGAAAATTAACACCCAGAGAGGCCAAGTGACTAGCTCATGGCACCAGAGAAGACAGAGTGGCAGGGTTGGAAGAAAGATACAGGTGCCCCGACGCTGGGCTGCTGCTCTTGCTAATCCATAGACAGGTATATGAGAGGAACCCAGGTTGGCCTCATGGCTTTGCTTTCAACACAAAAGTTATAATGAGTGAAAAAGTGCACAAAATGAGGAGAAACTGGGGCAGAATATATTAACAGGTGCAAAATTTTAGAATCAGAAAAAAAAAATGAAACATTCTTTTTTACCAAATAGTTACTAAAGAAAAGAAAAGGCAATGGGTAGGCGGGGGCGTATGTAATACTTTCAACAATAAAGTTTTTTTAAAAAATGTCAATAAAAAAAGAAAAAGCAAGAAGGTTCTAGAAAAAGAAATGGCATTCTGGCACTACATTGGGGTGGAGGGAATTGAGCATGACATCTAAGGAGAACTAACACCTACACCTTTGCAACTTTTTATTTCTCCTGACTCAAGTTCAGGGTAGAATCTGCCAATATTAGTCATCTTTGATAAGAAATGAGAAATGAATACATGATACCTAATACTTTGTGGTAAACTTGGTTATCTAATTATCTGGGGGTGAATTTACACCCTGTTGCTTTATTGTCGCTTTTCTGTTTTCTATAAAATGAAGTGGTGTCCCTGGTTAGTCTACCATGTGAGGAAAAACACAATCGTTCCATGTTGACCTGTATTTTTTAAATGGGTACAACTTCCTACTCATTTTTTAAAAGCTATTAATCAAAATAATCAGGATGCCACAATAATGCTACATTCTTCCTTAAATGAACTCAACTAGCACAGAATGACTCAGATAATGAAAAATCCTCTTGTTCAAGCCCTTCATTTCTGTGATATGAAAACCAGAGATAACTAAGGTGAGCGGGTTGATTGGCAGAGTCTGATTATAATGCAGGTTTTCAGACCAGCAGTCTCATCTCCTAGCTGGACATTGCTTTTAAGGGAGTACATACCTTTAGATGAACTTGGATAAAGCTGAGTTGTTATTCTTTCTTTGAGCATCAGAGTGGTCAGCTTGCTTAGGGTCCATCAAGTCAGGGGTCGCATTCACACCTCCTCTGAGCTCACTGGTTCAGGCTATACCCACAGTCCGTGAGAGGAGGGCACACAGTGTGGCCTCCAGGAGCATGAGCTGAAACCAGCTCTCCATATTTGAACTGCCAAACCAATTCATTACCAAGAGCCTTCCTTGCCTTGCTCTAACTGCTCTTCGTGGAGCCCAAATGATGAATCAGGCTGAGAAAACACTCCCTTCCCAGATACCAGCGTGTCTGGTACTAGGGTGTTATTTACCTCCAGGGACACCTGCCATTTACCTCCAGGGGGTACCTTCTGTTTACCTCCAGGGACACCTGCTGTTTACCTCTAGTGAACACCAGTGCACCTGGCACAACTCCCCTTACAGAGAGGCCCCTGTGAACAGTGCTTCTGTGCGGCTTACTACAGCGGCCCTGCTGTGGCTCTAGGGCCCACAGGGCACGTCACTTGTAGGTCTGAAACAGTAGACACTGGCAATACACATGTGTTTGTTTTGATCGGCATGTGTGTCCTCTTATTTCTTCCCTTCCTACATTCCAATTTCAAGGTTTGAAATTCTCACCCCAAAGAATCAGGAGACATTGTACATGTATAAGACTTAAAAAGATGATTTAAAAATCTTGAAAATAATGAATGAGGCCACTGAATTACCTGCGCGTGCTTTGAGACCCAGTGACGGAGGACATTCAGTACTCGATTGGTGGCTGTTCTACGGATAATAAACTCTTTGTCACATATTCTGTCCGTGTTGTTAAATCCTTAGGAAGGAAAGAAACACACACATGTTCTAGTTAAAGCCAGTCCCCAGGGACCTGGAAAAAGTCATTTATTTTAGGACATTTGTTAATGAAATTCACATTTTGACAGTGAGATGATACATTTTGGCAATGAGATGCAAGTGGCTTCTGACTGCTGTGAACTCTGCTTACTTACCTGTATACCCTCAGAAATGAGTCCACCAGAATTACAGGTGCAATTAAATGAACAATGTGCATGTTTATTAAAGGTCACTGATTAAAGCTAAAGTTGGTCAAATGACAATTCCATTTCTGCCTGTCTTGTTCTATAATATAAAGCTGGGAAGTTTAAACAAGTATTTGGGTCAGCATTAGTTTATATTATGCTGATTATATAATAGCATTTTCAATACTTGTAGATGGATGAGCCTGTATCTTGGCTTCCACATGCAAATACTTCTTTGTGCATGGCTATTTTCAGAAGCAGTATTGTGTAGTGGTTAAGAACATGAACTCCACAGTCTGGATTAAAACTCTGTTCTCCTACCATGCAAATTACATAACCTCTCTGGTGACCAGTTTCTTCATGTCCTGCATGAGATAATAAGTGTACCTACCTCATAGAGTTGTTGTGGAGATTAAGTTATTTAATATATGTTAAGCATTTGGAATGGTACCTGAAACAATAGTAAAACTCAATAAATATTACCTATTATTACAACTCAATATTGGTTCAGTATCCTTTGAATCCTCTCTGTGCTGGCCTATGTCTCCATCTTAGCGATCTTTTCACTATCAAGAAACTAGTTTAATATTTTTTTACTTTTTAAAAAGATTCTGCCTTCCAATCACAATTAACCATAATTAATTAGTTATACATTTCCTTTAAAAATTAATTCAAGCTTTACATAACTTTACTGGAACACTTACTGAAAGTTGTCTAAATCACTGATTCCATTTCCTCATCTCCTACTCCAAGCTTCTCATCCCATCTCACCGCCATAACAGTTGCCATTAAATTCACTAATAGCCTCCTTGTCCCTATATCCAAGGTATCTCTATCATCGCTCAACAGAAACCTCATCCTATGATCACCTATAAGAAAGTATTTATATCCAAGATCTCTTTTTTAAGCTCCAGATACATATATCCAACTTCCTCTTGACATTTTCCTCTTAGATGTTTCAAACTCATGGCCTTTCCACCAAACCTTGTCCTCCTCATGTTTCCTATCTCAATAAAGGAACACCACCAGCCATCCAGTTAGATAAGCACCTCTACATGAGAAGTTAGAAGAGAAAGTGGCCCAGGCTGGTGATAGCCATAGGGCTCCTGACAAAAGCACACACAAAACCTCTCTGAGGGGACACACACTCAACCTCAGCCTGTACTGGATTACCACTGAGAAAGCCCCTGAAGAAAAACTTACAATCAAAATTACAAAACACACAAACCCTCCACCATGAACAAGGATCAGTAGACACAGGGATCAAGAACTCCTCACTCCCCGCATCACTACTACCAAGAATTTTAGGTACTAGAACTATGAGAACCAAAATTAAAATGTTTACAAAGACTAAAGATGTAAAATGGAAATTGAAAACATGAGGAAAGAATAATAAGTATTTTAAAAGTCAGATTTTACAAGAACCACATAAAGCTTCTTCAAATTAATAAATTTATGCTTTCAATTATTATTGAAAAACAGAAAAGATGACATTAAAAATCCAACAGAGAGATAAGACAGATTAGACCCAGCTGAATAAAGAAAGAGCAAACTAGAAAGAGATCTGAAAATTAGATCTGAGAAAATTACTCAAATGTAGTACAAAGAGCTAAGGAGATGGAAACAGAAAAGAAGGGTTAAAAGGCACAGAGGTAAGAGAATTTTCAACATGTGTCTAGAAATGTGTCAGAAGAAGAGAAAAAAAAATAGAAAGAGGCACTGTTAGGAAAAGGGTTCTTCAGACTTGATGAAAGACATGAATCTGCAGGCATAGGAATCACAATGAATCCCAAGCCAGATAAATAGATGGAAACCACACCTTGACAAACTGTGAAATGGTAGAACTCCACGAAAAGATATCTTTGAAGCAATTGGTGAGAACATATATATGTTATCCATAAGGGACAGGCAAAAAAAGAGGATGGGAAATGGGGAAAGTATATTAATCAAATTAGAGTACAGGCCTCAACTGGAGTGAGAGCTGGGAAATAATGTGTCAATATTTTTCGGGAGGATGTCAAATGCTCGTAAAATACTGAAAAAGTGGGATGAGACAGCTCCCAACCCACATGTACAACTACAAAGATGGCTAGTCAGTGAGACAAGAACAGAAAGGGTGAGAAGTGAAGATGAGAAAGGAACTGAAAGATGGAAATCAAAGTGAAATGGTAAGAGAGAAAAGCAATTTTAAGAGAGCTGCTATTCATTTAAAATATTTTAGGGAGAAAAAAGGATTTACCACCACTGGTCCCTTGTGTCTGTGTCAGGCGTGGGTGGAGAGGGGAATTTACTTTGAAAGACAGGCAAGGAAGGCAAGGAACTTTCTTCTGCTCTCTATATTATTTAGTATAACACATAAGAGGGCCACTTAAGAGGTTTTACTTTATAAAGTTTCCAATATTTTCATAAATTCAAATCCCAACCTCCATTACCATTTAGGTTAGGATTTGATTATACTGCTTGGATATTCTTCATAACTACTTCTAATTACCATGTTTTTGAACTTTTTAATGTAGGGCATAGCTTGGTAAGTTCTTGAACATCTCTTTGCTTTCCAGAGCTTATCACTTTCTGCCACTCTCAGGATTCAAAAATTCTCTTGGAAATTGACCAGGCACTCACTTAAGCGACCTTCCTCAATGCTCACTCAGTAAGAGTAGAAGGGTCAGCCAAAGGTAGGACCAGCCTTCCAAGTACAGCAAGAACACCAAGAACCAGGAAAGGGAAACTCCAAAGACACACCTTCTACCTTCCCCTTCACAGGGGACCCAGCGCTGATATGACTCCAGGATGAACAAGAAGTAAAATCCAGGGAAAATTATTTAACCTCTCTGTGGCTCAGTTTTCTCACTCATAAAATGAGAGAATAGTGTTGCCACATGAATTTGTAAATAAGAAATAGATTTATTATTAAAAATATAAAGTTCTCACCTATAGCTTCATCTATTCTTGGCCCAATGGCCTTCACAATATACTTTTGACAGCATGCTAGTCATAAGGACAGCATGCTAGTCATAAGGACAGTCAAGCTCTTCATTTTCTTTCTGAAAGACCCCTTTCACTGTTTGAGCAACAGATAGAGGTCTTTGATCTTAGAGAGAAATAATCTCTCAGTTCTATTGTAAACTACCTACAATTTAACCAGATGCACAAGCCATCTATCTGGGGGGCATACCTGTAGCAAATCCTGATAGATCATGTTTATAAAAGGGGTTACTGCTTACTCAGGAGTTGAAATTGCCTTATCTGGGCTCTCATGTGCTTAGCTGACATGTGTGGTCTCGCTGTAACAGAGTATATAGATCCACCCTCCTGATCAGACAAGACTGTCTCTTCATTTTTCAGCCTTGAAAGCTATAGGATCAGAGACATAATTTTCCACAACTGGCCAGATTTCCTCCTTACTGCCAGCACCCATCTAAATTGGAGGCTGCTTGGGTAATATTCCTAATTTAAATATGAACTATCCAGCTAATTGGTGGCAATTTCCAAGCAGAGGCCATTTTGTCCTAGAATCATAGATTCACCCCAAGGAGTGTTGTGTCATTCCCGGAATAGCAAATAGCAAATCTTTGTGGGGCTTTGAACATCTTTCACTTGCCAAGTGTGACAGCACAACCAAACTCTACATGTACCGGGAGAATTTATTTTACTAATATCACACATTGAGAATACTGTCACTCTAAGATTCCTGTCTATCAAATTTATGCATATTATTTTTTAGTTGTAGGCACTGGCTGGTCAAACTGGCTAATTTGGTCAACAAAAGTCATCTGGGAAAGTGATAAGGACCAAATTACCATAAATATGAATTTAAGAATGAAACTCAACTTCATGGTCCTTCCCCCAGACACCATCTGAGTCATTCTACCCCTTAAAGCAACTGGCAGATGTGCCACCTCTCTCACTAAACTATACTCTCCTTGGAGAAGAGATTTTACTAGTATTTCCAGCATCTTTGTAGGCTCTTGAGCTTTGCGCATAGACACTCAGCCGGTATTTTTCTTATCAAAAATTGCATCGCTCCCAGTGGAAATGATTCTAAAGTGTTTGCAAATGCTACATAACTGAGTTAAGGTCATCCTTTTACCACACTACCATGAAGACTATGAATATGCACTTAGGACAAAGTGGTGGGGAGTGGGGGCAGGGAAGTTGAAAAACAGGAAAAGGAAGGAAATTTTCATTTTGTTCTTCAACTGATGTTGCATAGTGGCCCTGAAGATACTAATAAACAATGAACAAATGCTACACTGTTTTTGCCTCTTTTTAAAAAACCTTTTTTTTTATAAGCGTGTCCTTATCCTTCAGTGTTTAAGTTCTCCTTCTTACACATGTCAACCTGAGATTTTTTTCTCTACCTGTAATTAACTGTAACAGAATGAAAAAAAAAAATGCATCTTTCTAGACTGAGGAAAAGTAGCTCAGCAGGTCCATCATTATTTGTGATGAAGAATGGCAAAATCAATGTCTTTCCTTCTCTTTCATTTTTTAAGGAAATCAATACTGTCGGCTGAATTGTTCTTATGGATTTTTAAAAAACGTGTGCTACTTAGATTCCTTTTTTTAAAATAGGTGGTGAGGCAGACTTTATCCAGGACCATCCCAATAGGTACAGGGACCCCTGCAGTGGATTTTACAGTGGGCAGAGGAGAAGGGCTCAAGGTTGAACATAATGTGGGCACCTGGGAACTTACAGCCCAGGAGGTGGTGTTGTCAGTGATGGAAAATCGTTGAGGAAACAGCAGGCGTGGGGGGTTCTGACTAATCCAACCTACCAGGGTTCTTGCTGAGGACAGTCAAGTGGTCAGACATGGGAGGAAGAAGAACCTGATCAGATATTGGAGAGTGGAGAGATTAAACTAGCTCAGCAGGGTTCTTACTAAAACTGGATTTTTGCAAGGAAATGTATAGATAGGCCTAGGAGAAGATTCAAAAACATGACTAAAGATTGGTCAAGCAAAGATCATTGTCAAGACCAAGTGAAGATAAATTCGAAGAGATGAACAGAACTCCGGCCTGGCAGAGGTGGCACCAGCTGCACAACGTGGATTAGAGGAAGGGCGGGCAGGTACTGGGCTGGGGGCAGGATAGACAGAGGTATTACCACAGCATGACCCCTCAGGAGAGCCTATACTTGTCTAAGGACTGAATGTTTCTGCTTCATATATATCCATTTCTAGGCTGGACTTAGAGAAATCAGGTGTCTCTAAAGTGATTAGAGCTGGGGTACGGGCCATGGGGGAATAAGTCACGTATTCCCAATCTGCTACATTTACCAACCATGTCAGAAGCACTACGATGAGTAGAGTACAGATAATTTGGTTGTAACTGACTTCTCATGGGCAGCATGGATGTCTTAGTGAGCATGTTTCTAGAGTCATTTCTACAGTGAGTATGTTATAGGGGCCAAATCTCCATCATTGGAAGAAAGACGTGAACCCCTATCATCATGGGGTTCACATTTGGAAGTGGGGAGAACAGTAGCATAGGAATAAATTCCATAGTAGACTGAGAAAAGTGATGTGAGAAAAAACACAGAGCATGAGAAGTGGGTTGGGAGGTAAGAGGAGCTTTTGACTTTAAATCCAGCGTCTGATCGAAGACTTGTAGTAGAGGCAGAGCTTGGGGCAGACCCTTCTAGCGAGACGGAGAGCAAGGCAAAGACCACAGGGAGGAAACCTGGCACCTGCCATTGCTGATATTTCTTTCTATGGCCACATCAGTTTGAAAGAACAGCCAGCAAGTATAAGCCTTAGCTGGGTGGCCATGCGTCCAACAACAATTTGGGAACCCATTTAATCAGGCCAGGTGTGGGCTCCTAAGAAGATGGTAAGGCAGGTCCAAGAAGAATGACTATGGGAACATGGGGGAGTCAACTGGGGGTGCTTTGCCTGCAAATTTGTCATGATATTCGTCTGACATGATCGTCCTATTCGTTAACTTGTGCAGAATGTCAATGCTCCAGGACCAAGCACAGGGAAGGGTGACTACTGGCTCAATCTTGGACAAAAGGGAGTCTGAGCCCTAAATACACAAAGGTTCTCAGTAAGTTTTATTTTTAAGGATGATGAAGAATATGCAAGTCCTGGCCGGGGCCCCTTGCTGAGTACACCCAGAGCACAGGGACACTGCTCTTTCCTGGAGCTGCCATTTCCCGTGGGGTCTGAGCTCGCACAGGGCCTGTGCATCTTGCTAAGGATTTCTGACTTCATCCCAGGGGAGCTGGGAAAGCAGGCTCTAAACTGGAGAATTGCACGTCATCCTTCTAGCAAGCCACCAGGGTTTTTGTATCAGGGATTCTGTCGGGACTCCATGGACACCTCCTGAAGTTCTCTGGGTCTGAGAGCTCCTTCCAGCAGTTTGTGGAGTAAGAAAGGCAGCCGTGGGTTCTGAGTCCAGAGAGCTGAGGACCCCATTTCTCAGGGGCGATGACAGGCTATACGTATTATTTTGTGGAATTAGCACACAGTAGAGGCAGGCAGGCTTGCTCCATCCCACAGGTGAGGATGGGAATTTTGAGGGTCAAGTACTTTGCTCAGGGTGCTAAGCAAGTGGGTGGGAGTCAGGCCTCACGGGCTTTGGGTTCCAAAGCACATGCCAGCCAGGCCCACAGTCTCTCTGTCCTTCCGATGCAAATACGATGCAGATGCATCTACCAGGCCAACAGCTCAGCATGATGCCCTGCCCACAGGGTGTTATCAGATCTGTGCTTAGATTCTTAAAAGAATCTATACTAATAAAAGGGTAATATGCTAATTAGACTGGACAACTTCTGGGCATCCTTCCAGACAAAGCCACAGCAGCTGCAAGGGCCGAGGGCACTGCGGTCCCTTTTGCAGAGGCCGCAGGAGAAGGCAGAAGGGAGAAGGCAAAAGGGAGAAGACAGAAGGGAGAAGGGAGAAGGCCGGCACCACAGGAGAAGGGAGAAGGCCAACACCCCACGAGAAGGGAGAAAGTAAGAAGGCTGGCACCATGGGAGAAGGCAGAAGGGAGAAGGCCGGCACCGTGGGAGAAGGAAGAAGGTGGCAGTTAGGGGGATCAGGCCGGCAGGGGAGAGCAGTTTGGCAGTTAGGCAATCAGGCCAGGAGGAGAGAGCAGTTAGGCAGTTAGGGGGATCAGGCTGGCAGGGGAGAGCAGTTAGGCAGTTAGGGGGATCAGGCTGGCAGGGGAGAGCAGTTAGGCAGTTAGGGGGATCAGGCCAGGAGGGGAGAGCAGTTAGGCAGTTAGGGGGATCAGGCTGGCAGGGGAGAGCAGTTAGACAGTTAGGGGCATCAGGCAGGCAGGCAGGTGAGCAGTTAGGAGCCAGTGGTTCTGGATTGTGAGAGGGATCCCGGATTGGAGAGGGTGCAGGCCCGGCTGAGCACCCCCTCCCCCCGCCCCAGTGCACGAATTTCATGCACCAGGCATCTAGTGATTTTATGATGAGTTTAAAATAAAACTTATTGAGAACCTTTGTGTATTTCTTCTTTTAATTCTCACAAGTCCAAAAAACATAGTTTTTGTTTTTACAGATGAGAAAACAGGCTCAGAGAAGTTCGACGGTCACCTAAGGCCACAGAAAGTTAAAACAGAGCCAGGATTTATGTCCAGATTATTCAATTCTAAAATCCAGGCTCTTCCACTGAAGCACACTGCCCAGGAGGCTGTTTGCAGGGAGTGCAAGTGCCCCTGTTTATTGCTGTGTGATTTTTCAGCCCTGGCATCACTGCTATCTTCGGGTCTCAGGCTGGTGTAAAAATATAACAGGAACAAACCGCCAGTATGAAGGGAGACGGTGGCTTCTGCCAAAGCAGAGGGGGTGTTTTAAGACCCTAAGAAGTAAAATAGAAAGTAAGCAAGTTTCAATGGCCTTTCAAGAAAATTGCTGAGGCAAGAAGGAAAGAAAGGCTAGAAACTTAAAGGTGGCAAAGGAGACAATCAGACCAGTTTGAAAACTAAAATATAGCAATCTATTTAAAAAGCCAAATATCTATTACTCTTGGTCAGAGTTTCTTGAGAGCAAAACCAGTGTTACCTAAAAAGGTCTTTGAAAATAGAGAATGTTCTAGAAGTGGTTAACATGAAGAACACCCCCAAAAGGGGACAAACCTTAAATTTCCTGATAGTTTTCTGCCCAACTTCATAACCAACTGTCTGAAAAAGGAAGAGAGGAAGATTTTCTGTACATTAGTTTGAATTCTCTGATGGCAACTCATGACCTCTTCTGGGTAAGATGCTCTCAGCCTGATGCATATGGAACAATATTCATATCCTTGCCATTAGGTAAGTTTCCCCCACAAACCAAAATAATAATAATTTTAAATCCTGCTATATATCTTTCTACAGAATCCTCCACACACCTGGAAATGCTTTTCCATGGGGGTAGGGGATGAATGGTAGCTTCCTATGCAGAAGGGTGTGTATAAAGTTGTGAATGAGTATGCACCTGTGCATTCAGTGCTGGGGGTGGGGTAGGGGGTGAGGGGAGCAGGGGATGGCCACAACACTATTTGAGATATCCTAAAGAAACTAAAGCACAGGGTTTTAGAGATGGTTGGGAAGAGGGTATGAAAACAGGCCATTTTCTCCCTCTCAATTGTTAACATATAAGAATTTCTACAAAGTGTTTTTAATGCATAAAAATGGTAGATTTTACCATTAAAAATAAAATGTACTTTGGGAGGGAGAGTAGAAGCCACAAAACACAAAATTTTAGTAGACACAACATATTTATGGAGTGTCTTTGTGCCAGTAATTTTTGTAGGACCCAGGATACAGCTATGGGCAAGGAAAATTAATTAGCTGCTCACAGGAACTGGCCTTCTACTGGAGGAGACAAATAAAGATATAATGTCGTGTTATTAATATCTCTATACAGGTACTTAAGGAAAAATCAGATATTGAAAAGAGCTATGTGGAAGGTACCTAGGCTAATGTGAGAGAGAGCACAGTCACTAAGCTGGGTTGAGGAATGCCTTTCTAAGCAGGAGACACGTGACTTGAACATTGAAAAGAAGGTGGTTATCTGGAGATCTGGGGGGAGAATGTTTCGGTAGAACAGTGAATGAGACAGCCAGCTCAGCATGACTGAGGGCAGAAAGCAGCCCAGTGTGGCTGGAGTCCAGTGAATATGGGGACAGGAGAAGTTATACAGTGAGCAAGATCACCAAGATCTTCCAGGTCAAGTTAAAGAGCTGGATTATTTTTCTTTTTCTCTTTTTTCCCCTGTATCACTGGTTTATTATAAAAGGAACAGCCAAATTGAGGAGATGCATAGGACAAGGGGTGGGTAAAATGCACACAGCTTCCATGCCCACTGTAGGCTCACCACTCTCCCCGAATCTTCGGGTGTTCACCAACCCGGAAGCTCTAAAAGCTGGATTTTATCTCTGGTATTAGGAAGCCATCAGAGGGTTTTGTGCTGGGGAATCATATCGTCTGATTTACATTTGGAAGGGTTACTCTGGCTGCCTTGTGTAGCATGGACTGGATGGGGCAAAAGTGAACCAGGTATGAGGCAGTAACCCGGCTGATCCAGGCGAGCAGGTTGTGGCAGGAGTGCTGAAAACTGTTCAAAACAGAGGGGCTAAGGCTTACTGATGGATCAGATGTGGAGGTCTGTGCCCAACTGAATAGTGTCCCTCAACATTCATGTCTACTCAGAACCTGTCAATGTTACTTTATTCGGATATAGGGTTTTTGCAAATGTTACGATGTCAAACTGGATCAGGGTGGACCCTAAATCCAATGATTTGTGATAAGAAGTATAGTTATAAGAGGGGACTTTGGACACAGGTACACTCGGAGGGAAGAGGCATGTGATGACAGAGGCACAGATTGGAGATCTGCAGACATAAAGTGAGTTCAGGCAGCCCAACTCTGGAAGTCTCTCCAGAGAAGGGCTCCGCTCTGTCTGAACAGCAGGCCTGTCTGGTCCTGCCCAGGCTCAGTGACTGTGTTTGTTGCCCTGCTCTGTGTCTTTGATCACACCATCAGAGCTTGCCAGGCTGGCTTCTGCTTTGCCTCTGTACTCCGGAGGGAGGCGGCCACAGAGAGGTGGAGGGTCAGAACGTAGGCATTCATGCCTGCAGCTGCTCCATCGCCTTTCATCTTAAATTCTGTATCTGCTTTGAAATTTACAGAAAGTGCAGGGAGGAGACTGTCTCTGCCTCTGATTGTGTACTGAAGGGTTCCGTTCAAAGACCCTCCAGGACTTCAGACTGATTCTGAGCAGCTCGCTATGGAATTCTACTCCAGGGAATTAGTTTAACAATGCTGAGTAATCAATGATTCACCCCCAGTCCCTTATGCCAACAGCTTTGGGGCCATCCCCTCATCCTCCGAGGGCAACCTCAAAGACTCACAGTGCCAATAACAGCGCAATATGGCAACACTCTAAGTGCATGCTGCCGGATCACCCCATTCCTTCCCTCTTACACACTGGCCACCCCACCTGTGCCTTGAAGGTTGGAGTCACCTCATGAGGATGATCAAGAGACCCTAATGCCCCTTTCCTTCAAATTCTCTGCAATTCCATCCTCCCTCTCTTCCTTCAACCCTGGAGAAAGCAGCAAGATGTGATAGAAGAAACAATGGACTTGGGATTGTTTAATGGGCTTATCTCACTGAATGACCTTGGGAAAGTCCCTTCATCTCTCAGGGCCTCAGTTTCCTCTTTGGTAACAGAGCTGCTTATCAAGATGCCTCTAAAGTCCCTTCCTCAGTGTCTCCTTGGACAAAACTCAGGTCTGCCACAATGCATCCTATACCCTCACTTCCCTGGCATCATCAATCACCTGCCCCCCGTCTTTCCTCTAGCACCTCAGTCTCCCTAGATCCCTCCCCTCTACTTACAAAAGCCTTTCCTCAACACTGCCACTCTCTCACATGTGACAAAGGAGTCATGTCTTTCTTGCTTATCATACTCTAGGAATCCTTAGAGTATTTGTAAGCAGGCAAGAGCTCTCAGCAGGAGGAATGACGTGTCACCTTGCTCAATGGTCCTGAGTGCTTCATGGGGTAGTGGAGCAATACCCATTCCATGCACTGACTGCACCCATGAGTTTATATAAGGCCCCCTGAATGGAAATAGACCACAACCCAATGCATTTTTTTTTTTGAAGTTTCAGTGACGCTGAGATGCATCAAGTGGATCTGTGTGGCACAGACAAAATCAGCTCAGACTGTAGGAAAGGATGATGGGGGTTCTTAAGAGTCAAGTCACCAGAAGCAAAGAAGAGTCTGAGCTGGTGTCCTGGAATAAGTCCCAAGGCTTCGGGAATGTGGAAGCCAGTAGCCTAGTGAAGTTAGCAGAGATCTGTACCAGCTCCAGGGGTGGCTGTTAAGAGAGCAGGTTTCCCAGGAGCATCTCTGTGGATCGGCCAAAGCTTATGCATTAGCAGCAGAGGCACCTGGAACCAGCAGGTAGGGTTTGAAGTAGTTAGGACATGACATCTGGCCTCAAGGAGCACTAGCAGGCAAGTAAGGACAGGGAAACAGCACTGGGAATTTGGGAATATTTCCAAGAGTTCTTTGCAAGATGGACTTTCCAACGATGCTCATATTGGATGCAGGATGGGGGAAGCAGTTCTCACATTACTGTCACTCAAGTATCAGAAGAAACCGGGCCCTGGCTTGAGGCCCCACACCACAGTCCGGAACCACTGGGCCTTCATGCAAAAGATCTTACACACAGTGGGGACTCAGTCGATCTGTTCAATTGTTTTTACTTTTAAAAATCCAAGATTGTATATTCACTTTATCTTTTGTGGATAACTATACTAACACAGACTTTCCGTTTATTGGAAGACTTTGGTATTTCCTGAGTCGGGAGATTCCTGAACCTCCCTGCCTTGGAATTTACCACACTTCTCCACCCATCCTGCCCTCCCCAGGGTCTGTAACCACAAGACTTGAGGTATCAGTGAAAGTGTTTTCAGTTTAGTAGCTGAGGACTGAGAAGAGAGGCTTGTATACACTTGTGGAAACTTCGGCCTCAGGAAAATGCCCTGCACAGGGCAACACGGGGCCCAGCCTTGGGGCACCCTCCCCCCTGGCTGGGGATTGGCTCTGCCTGTTTGGTATGTCCCCACAGAGTATTTCAGACAAAGTCTATTTGTATCATTTCAATGGAAGATGGCTGCTCAGTGCTCAATGTTGAAACTTTCAAATAGTCTACTAGCAATTCTTAAAACCTGATTTAGAGATTCAAAGTTACTCTTTGGCCTACCCTGAAGCCTTCATGTCGTCTACATAGGACTTCAATTCCCGTGTGGGAATTTCATCTTCCTTTCCCCCAGAATCCATGCTTTGCTGATCAAGCCAACACTTACTAACTGGTATGCAACTGCCAGAAGATACAGAAGCTCCCAAGAATTCCATTCCCTAAGTCTATGTTACTGTCACTACTCATCAAGGGAGACAAAGTCCTTTTTCAAACCACAAATTCTGAAAGTATTTTTTATTCAATTTCCCAAGAAATGAGTCAACAATCTAGAAATGATCTACCAGGTACTTGTACAAAAATATTATCTACCAAACTAGGCCAAAGTATCTGGTTATTGTAACTAGGAATTCATGAACCATATTGACTCTTAACCTATCCTTTTCATCAAACATTGCCCAATTTTGAGGGCAGAGACCTTATTCACACAGTGAATAAGTATGGTGTGAAATCATGTTGGTTAGAAATATACTTTTCCAAAAGTAAACTAACTTCTTGGAATTGAGGTTCCACTGAAAGGCTGTCAAGAATACTAACCCTGTGGAGCAAATGTGCACGGTGCTGAGAAGTGCTCTGTCTTGAAGAAATGATGGCCCTCGTGTGCCTCTCTCAATTCAAGCCAGCATCTCTGTCTTAACTCTTCAGGAGTAGAAGGCCTCCGGGTTAGAAGGCCTAGGAAATACACTACAGTGAAAGCATCATTCTAAGAGTTAAAACATTATAATTGTGATTGTTTATAGCTAATATTCATTCAGGGCTTACTTATACCAGGGACTAAACTCATTTAATCTTTACAACAATCCTTTAAGTCAGAGCTATCCCCATTTTATAGAAAATCATAATGATATAACAGTAATAACTTCTATAGCGTTTATTATATGCATGCACTGTTCTAACACTGTACACATATTATTAACTTATTTAACCCCCATAATGACCTCATAGAGTAGCAAAGTTTTTGCGCTGCACAATGTCACCAGGTACCATTCACATCAACCATGGATGTGACTATAGCAGTCACAGGTTCTAATTTCCTAATCTAATACAGACTTCTAATTTCTAGAAGTCTAATTTATAAGGCGTCTAGAATGAACAAACACCTCCTGGTTGGCCAGCCTAGCTCTCTGGTTACATAGCATCTCATGCTGGGACACACATCACATCTGTACTTCCCCCAGGTCAGAAAAAAAAAGCACCACTGAATCGAAGTATGAGGCCTGATGTACACTCACAGGCACAGAAATTGGAATCCCACAGGAGCCCTCTAACTGCATGTTTCTTTTCTAGCGAGACCACATATTGCACAAAATTTGCTTCGCCTAAAGATACTTTAAATTAGTGAGTGTGGGGGTCAACAGAGGTGCATTTAATTTTGGGACAGCACCTTATGTGTCTATTTGACTTTCAATTTTTGCACATTCTAATATATATTTGTATATGTATTAAATTGAGATGGTTAAAAATGCACATTTTCTTTTATAAGAATAACTGACTACATGTAAAAGACTAAGGTTGGGAAGGGTTCCTTCCTGTATTCTGAACTGGGCAGTTCAAAAGCTAGAAAGCATTTCTCAGACTCTCCTGCAACTCAGGTTCTGAATGCAGATTCGGGCCTGGACGGTGGAAGGTAGACGAAGGCCACTGCCAGTGCAGCAGCATCCCAGTGTCCAGGCCCACAGAGGCAGCGGCAGGGTCCTGATCCCTGATGCAGCCCGTGGGTGTCTTCCTAAGGCAGAATTTTCCGCAGCCATCTCTTACTTGCTCCCCATCCAGGACAGCAGAGGCAGCGCCCCCTGGGGGTCAGTTCTACTTGGTGTCTCAAAAGTGAATCCTGGAAGCCCAGCTTCAAGCCTATGTACCCAAGTCCTTACAATAAATCTCTTCCCAAGAAAAATAGCTAATGTGTTCCCCACACCCAAGCTTTCACAGGTAGCAGACAGCAAGTGCCCGATGCCAAATGCCCAGGAATTAGCCCATGATGCTCAGGAGCTACCTTTCCTGTCAGATGTCAGATGAGGGAGACAGTGCCTGAGCAAGTCTTGGCATTCAATTAAAACAGCATGTTCCCCATTTAGAGACACTGCATCTCGGGGCTCTTCAGGTTTGCTGTGCTGAGGCCTGCTTTCTAATAAACCTGCCTGATTTCTACGTCAACACTCATACTGATTACACATGCTTTCCAACTCTGCCCCGCCCCAGCCCCCAAAAGAGGGAGAGGGGGAGGGGGAGGGAAGGGAAGGGGAGGGGGAGGGGGAAGGGGAGGGGGAGGGGGAAGGGGGGGGGGAGGGGGAGGGGAAGGGAGGGGAGGGGAGGGGAGGGAAGGGGAGGGGAGGGAAGAAGGGAGGGAAAAGGGAACCCTAGTAGAGGTAAGGAGACTTCACAGAGAAGCATATACAGAGAGTCCAGAGGGCCTGATTTACCCTAAGGACAGTCCTGGGTGAATCAGGCCCCCTTTGCCCATGCTCAGAAGATAGTCAGCCCGTGAGAGTTTTAAAAAGCCCGTCTCTGTCTCTGTTTGCCTGGCAGAACCTGAACCTCATTAAAATGAAAACCTCACCACTGCAAAGGATCGTTCTATAGATTCAGAGTAAAAGGCTGACTAACCAAATAAAAGAATTTAAATAGAAGATGATAAGCTATACATGACTAACATGTGGCCAATGAATTCATTGGTGCCAATAAATGTTCATAGTAATATCTTCATTCCGAGGATTTCAAGTAGCAAATTATTTGCACGCAGTGCATATACAGGGATCTTTGTATATAAAGTGGAGAGGCTACACTGGGGACAAAACAATATTTATATTTGGATTAGGAGGCCCTCTCCAGCTGTATAATGTTCAGTGAGCTCAGCCAACATTATAAAAGCCCATGACTGGAAAACAGCACATCCTCTGGAGGGGTCCATTTCTGCTTCTGGTTCCTGAAGATGCTAAGATCCAGCTCATATACTCAGGTTTAAGAGCGAGGATTAACAGCATCCCAATCGCACAGTGAGTTCATTCATTAGAGCTTATTCCCTAACATCATCCCAGACACAAGACTGTTTTCTTTCATGATCACACCTAGGAAATGCTCTCTAATGAGGGAAATAAAATCAAACCAGCAGAGCAGCACACCAACCATCATGTATGATCAATTCTGTCACCAGCAAGGTAACTTTTTATCCTTTGAGAACTTGCCTATGTATCAGAATACCATTTTTGATACATAGGCAAGTTCTACACTTGACTAACTTACTCTTGGTAAGATGAAGTGGGAAGTTAGGCAATGATCCCCAGACAGAATCCGAGTTGAGTTCATGAACCATCTGAGACTCTGATCACATGACAGGGATGCAATGATCACAGTGGACAACCGGCAAAACATCAATGCTCTCTTCTTAGCATAATCTTCAAAAGGCATGGACAATTCCTTCAGCACTGGATAAATTAACCAACTCTACTCTAGGTTAGATATTATAAGAACTTTTAAAGAAGGCAGGGAAAAACCATACAATTAAAATATCCATTATTATCCAGCTTCAAAACTACAATCCCTGGAATTTGGCTCCAGATACTGTGGCATTGCTAATGCTAGAAAGCTTCCTTCAGAGTTCTAACAAGGATTTTTCTTATAAGATCCCTGGGAAAGAGTTCAAAAAGAACTCACCTAACTCATATCAACTTTCGCTCTAGAAGGAAGAGTTCAAAGGCATTTATAAAACTCTCTAAGCATTGTTCTTAGCTTGAATACTAGAGTCCCTAATAAAATATGTTTTTCACTGAAGATAAACGTAATAAGAATAAAATGGTTAAGTCAGCAAAATAACAGGACAAAATAAATGAAAGTACAAATAATTTTAAAAGGTTATTAAGAAACAGCTCACATACTATGAAATTCACCAATTTTAAGTGCATAATTTACTAATATTTAGTTTAGAGGGCTGTGCAACAATAATCACAATCCAATTTTATAAAAACTTTTCAAAAATTTAGCAAGATAGTATGGTACTGGCATAAAGATATTCATATATATATGTATATATATATGTATATAAATGGAACAGAAGTAGGAGTACAGAAATAAATTCTTACATTTATGGTCCATTGATTTTCTATAAAGGTATTAAAGCAATTTAATGGGGAAAAGAATAGTCTTTTCAACAAATGGTGCTGGAGCAATTGGCTGGCTACAAGCAAAAATGATTAACTTAATCCTAAATGTAGGGCAAAAATTATGAACTTCAATAAGAAACATAGGAGAAAATCTTAGTACATTGGGATGGGTAAAGAATTTTTAGGAACAACATCAAAAGCAAGATCCATAAATGGGTAAATTGGACTTTATCAAAATTGAAAACTTTTTGTGCTTCAAGAACACCAAAATATCCCTAGTGGCAATTTGTAGTCAATCCCTGTTCCCAACCCCAAGCCAGGCAGTCATGGATCTGTTTGCTGTCTTTGTAGATTTACTTTTTCTAGACATTACATAAAAATGGAATCATACTGTGTTGGTTTTCTTACATCTGGCTTTTTCCCCTTTGCACAGGAGTCCTCCAACCTGCTGCCTGTTTTTGTAAATAAAGTTTTATTAGAGTACAATCACACCCGATCATTTGTATATTGTCTATTGCTGCGTTAGCACTATGAGGGCAGAGACCATATGGTCCACAAGCCTAAAACATTTACTATCTCATCTTCTATAAAACATTGCTGATGCTGACTTAGCATAATATTTTCGAAGTTCATTCATGTTGTAGCATTCGTCACCATTCATTCCTTTTTAATGCAGAATAATATTTTATTGTATCACATTCATTTTAGCCATTCACTTGTTGGTGCACATTTGAATTTTTTCTAATTTGGGGCTACTATGAATAATGCTGCTATAAAAATTCATGTATGAGTCTTTGTGTGAACATATGGCTTCATTTCTCTTGCATAGATGCCGAATACCCAGGAGTGGAATCACTCGATCCTATGATAAGCTTATGTTGAACATTCTATGAAACTATTCAACTGGCAAACTATTTTCCAAAGTAGCTGCTCTATTTACATCTCCACCAGCAAATGTATGAGGGTTTTTGTCTCTCCACATTCTGACTACCACTTGTAATTTTCTGTCAATTTTATTATAGCAATTCAAATGGGTATGAAGTAGTATCTTATTGAGGTTTTCAGTTATATTTCCCCTAATGACCCATCTTTTCATGTGCTTTTTAGCCATTTGTTTATCTATTCAAATTATCCACCTAGTTTTATTTCTTATTACTGAGCTGTAAGAGTTCTTTGTATGATCTGAATAGATAGAAAACCTTTGTCAAATATATGATTTGTAAATATTTCCTCCCATTTCTCTATGGATTATCTTTTTTGCTTTCTTCATGTTGATATTCAAAGCACAAAACTTTCCAATTTTGATAAAGTTCAAGTTATCCATTTATGGATCTTGCTTTTGATCTTTTTTCTAAAAATTCTTTGCCCAACCCCATGCACTAATATTTTCTCCTATGTTTCTTAATGAAGTTCATAATTTTTGCCCTTACATTTAGGATTAAGTTAATCTTTTTTGCTTGTAACCAGCCAATTGTTCCAGCACCATTTGTTAAAAAGACTACTCTTTCCCCCATTAAATTGCTTTAGTACCTTTAAAGAAAATCAGTGGACTATAAATGTAAAAATTTATTTCTGGACTCCTACTTCTGTTCCATACATATATATGAATATCCTAATGCCAATACCATACTATTTTGCTAAACTTTTTTAAAAATCTTTATTGTTTAGATTATTACAGATGTTCCCCTTTTTTCTCCCCATAGCTCCTCTCCACCCGGTTCCCTATGCCCTCACCACCCCACACTGTCCTCATCCATAGGTGTAAGATTTTTGTCCAATCTCTTCCTGCACCCTCCACACCCTCTTCCCCCCAAGAATTGTCAGTCTGCTCCCTTTCCATGCCCCTGATTCTATTACATTCACCAGTTTATTCTGTTCATCAGATTTTTTATTCATTTGATTTTTAGATTCACTTGTTGATAGATATGTATTTGTTGGTCATAATTTTTATCTTTACCTTTTTCTTCTTCCTCCTCTTCTTAAAGAATACCCTTCAGCATTTCATATAATACTGGTTTGGTGGTGATGAACTCCTTTAGCTTTTTCTTATCTGTGAAGCTCTTTATCTGACCTTCAATTCTGAATGATAGCTTTGCTGGGTAAAGTAATCTTGGTTGTAGGTTCTTGCTATTCATCAATTTGAATATTTCTTGCCACTCCCTTCTGGCCTGCAAAGTTTCTGTTGAGAAATCAGCTGACAGTCGTATGGGTACTCCCTTGTAGGTAACTAACTGTTTTTCTCTTGCTGCTTTTAAGATTCTCTCTTTGTCTTTTACTTATGGCATTTTAATTATGATGTGTCTTGGTGTGGTCCTCTTTGGATTCCTTTTTTTGGGGTTCTCTGCGCTACCTGGACCTGTAAGTCTATTTCTTTCACCAGGTAGGGGAAGTTTTCTGTCATTATTTCTTCAATTAGGTTTTTAATATCTTGCTCTCTCTCTCTTCTCCTGGCACCCCCATAATTTGGATGTTGGTACGCTTGAAGTTGTCCCAGAGGCTCCTTACACTATCTTCATATTTTTGGATTCTTATTTCTTTTTGCTCTTCCAGTTGGGTGTTTTTTGCTTCCTAGTATTTCAAATCTTTGATTTGATTCTTGGGATCCTCTAGTCTACTGTTGAATCTCTGTATATTATTCTTTATTTCAGTTAGTGTATGCTTAATTTCTGACTGGTCCTTTTCCATTTTTTTGGCATTCTCACTAAGATCCTTGAAGGTCTCACTAAGTTCCTCAGAGGTCTCACTAAGTTCCTCGGAGGTTTTCAGAAGATTTTTAAGTAACCTTATAACTGTGGTTTTGAACTCTATATCCAATAGTTTGCTTTCCTCCATTTCTTTCATTCGTGACACGTTTCTTTGTCTCCGCATTTTGGCTGCTTCCCTGTGTTGATAGAGTGGTCTTGTGTGGTAGGTGTCCTATAGGCCCCAGTGGCTCAGCCTCCCCAATCAGCTGAGGTGGACACTCTTGGTGTACCCCTTTGTGGGCTATGTGCACAGTCTTGCTGTAGTTAAGCCTTGATTGCTGTTGGTATCACTGGAAGGAATTGACCTCCAGGCCAATTGGCTGTGAGGACCAGCTGTGTCTACAATGGAAGGACTGCTATGCAGGAGATACCCTTCTGGGGCAGGACTTGCTTCAGTGGGGCTTTGGTCTCACTGAGTCTGCCCCTTGAGTGTGTCGCTTATGGATGTGAAGAGTTGTAATCCGGTACGGTCTCACACTGACCACTGGGTACACTGGCTCTTGAATCTCTAAGGAGGTACAAAGTCAGCCACTGCCCGAGGCCACCCAGCAGGAGCTACAGAGAGATCTGCAGATTCCTCCTCTTTGTATGGGGTTTGGAAGTGCGCAGATGAAGCCCAGCTGTGAAGCAAAGCAGGATGCTGCTGCTGAGCCTTGGGCCTTCTTTTGGAAGCTTTGGGGCTCTCTGACAGGGCTGCAGTTTGACAGGTTTTAAGCTGAGAAAGGATATGCCATTCATATTCGAAAGCCGCTGCGCATAGCTTGGGTGGGGCTGTAAATTGGGTGGGGCAGGGTCTCAGGGAATCACCAAGGTGGAGCAAACAGCAATGGCTGCCAGTCAACCCTGCACCAGAGGCACCCCCTCCCAAAGCCCCACCCCCAGGGCAGGAAAAATGATTGCTGCAAGCACCTCTGAGAGAAAGCCGCCCTTGAGTTCTGGCCCAAGGCCAGACAGTCCATTTTCTCCCCATATAAGTATGGGTCCCCAGAGTCTCGCCCGGAACTGGAGTTCAGATCAATTGGGAGCTTGTATCTCCCTCCCAATTGGAAAAAAACACAATAGCGCACCCGGTTGCCAGCCCATTCCATGCGCGCCTCCACACCTCCTACCCATCTCAATGTGCTTTTTTCTTTTCCGCGGTTCTGGATGATAGTTGTTTTGTCTTTTAGTTGTAGTTTTGATGTGGTTGTGAGAGGCAGCAAGTACAGGTGTTTACCAATGTCGCCATCTTGGTTTTCTCTATTTTGCTAAACTTTTGAAAAGTTTTTATAAAATTTTTAAATCAGGAAGTAGAAATCCTCCAACTTAGTTCTTACTTTCCAGAACTGTCTTGGCTATTCTGAGTCCTTTGCATTTCCATAGAAATGTTAGCACTCAATAAAAATTAAAAAAAAAAAAAAAAAGAGAAAGAGAAAAGGAAAGAAATTGAAAACCTTGCTGAGATTTTTAATATGTATATATTAAAAGGTATGCATGTTTTTAGGATCAGAAAATACACCTACTGGTAACAATTTGCACAAGATTTGTTCACTGGAATGTGTGATGCTTTCAGAATACAAGGTTGCAAACTTAATTTTTAGTATTAAGATACCCATTCCCTCTGCCCCAAAACCCAGTCTCCCTTAGACTGTGTCCAGATGGAGCTAGGCAATGTCTTCTGACTTGCAATGCAACCAGGGATCTGCCTCAAGCCCTTTCCAAAGTGAACACGAGGCATAAATAAGCTCAGGGGGTGCAGCTCCAGGGCTAAGAGGGCTTGGACAAGCCCGTCTTGGAAGTGTATCTGGTCCCCTCTCTTTCGTTCTCCCTGTTTAGATTTCTTGCTGACACTTAACACTTAGCTTGTGAACTGAGATCATTGTTAGCTTAGTCTGTCAGACCTTGGACTTGAAATTTAATCATCTGCATCACTTCTTTCCTTTCCACCATGTCCCATATAGAATCCATAGAAAATGTCTACACTAACATTTCTCAGCCTCCTACCCCTTCCAGAACAGTCCAATGCAAGTCCTAAGCATGTCCTACCATCACTGCTTTAAAAACATACTGGGGAGCCTCATCTCTTCTCCCCCAAAATGCCTGTCAATATACACAAGAGTCTGCTATGGTGAATTCCGTTACTTAGCATGGATTCATTTAACAAAGCCAATTCTAGATCTCTTGAGAGTGGCCCAAACTACACTCCTTTCATCAGAAAACCACAGGATAGCACACAATTGATACACTTTTGCAGTGGGTAGTATGCATGCCTCTGTGTGTGTGTGTGTGTGTGTGTGTGTGTGTGTGTGTGTGTGCGCGCGCACACACACGTGTGCTTGTAAATGAGACAGGAAAAGGTAGTGAGAATAAATGGGCAACAGGGGAATGCATTCATTTCAACTTAACACTCTGGCTTGTCACAGTAATAGAGGCTGTAATGGTAAACACAACAGTCCCTATTCTCAAGAAGCTTATAAATCATATGGAGGAAACAGTCAATAATAACAACAAGAAATATTCATAGAGCGCTTAATTGGTTTCGAATGTGGAGCTAAGAACAGTATAAGAATCATCACATTTAATCCTCATTACAACTCTATGCATAGGTACAATCATTACCCTCACTTTAAAGATGAGAAAAATGAGACTCAGAGGGGCTGCCTTAGATCACCTTAGACAAGTGGCAGAACTAAGACGCAGGTTTATTTGGCACCAAATCCACTTTCTTGACCACTTTTCAATCCAGATTCCTTGGAGACTCATTCTTAACTGCCCTTATCAATACCCTCTTCTCTCTAAGGCCCTCGTGGCCCCTGTTCCCTGAATAATTTCTTTGTCCACTGCCAGACCGCCGGACCCCAGCAACCAGAGGCCACTTCTCCAGCAAGCACCGTCCCCAGGAAGGGCACACAGCCTTTCTTCCCACTCTTAAAGTAATAGGCAGAGAAGCTCACATCCCCAGGACTATTAACTCCTGAGAAGGCAAGGGAGCCTCTTAGCTCTATTCTCCACCCATGTCCTATACATGGTCCAAGCAAGACCAGACAATCAGTCCACCATGGATCCCGAATGAATTGCTTCCCACCATAGGCAGCGGAGGGTTCTCAACATTAAGATTAGGAGCCCACTAATGATGGCAGGGCACTACTAAAAGCCATCGAATTGCATGTTTAAATTGGTGAGTTGTATGATATATGAAATATATCTTAATAAAGCTGTTTAAATTTTTTAAGAAAACAGGGCTGTCAATCTTTGAAAATGAGAGGCTTTTCTATCTTGAAGTCACTATAGAAGGTAGCTGAGTGGCAGAATGCACTTCAAAGAAATGCATGGTGGGTGGATTTTTAAATGAAAAAGTAAATCAGTAAAAGCTGGTTGGTGAGTCCAGGAGTTTCTTCTACTTGACATGATGTTTATCTGAAGAAGTGTTTGGGAGAACAAGGGAAATTGTTCAAATCCCCCAAAATGTCTTTCTGGGTATCAACCATTATCCAAGTATCCTCTTCAGGAACACGCTGGTGCTAGGCCCTGAGCCCTCCTGGGAAATGAAACACAAACTATGACACACACCAAGGAAACAGGAATAAAAGGCAGTCCTCAAAACCTCCTTACTTACAGGAAGTGACTGCTTCTGAGAGGGAAGAAAGTTGAGATTCACACTTGAAGATTATCAATAATTAAAATCATCGGAGGCCAGTTAATTGAAGACCAAATAATCGCATACCAATTAATTGTTCAATTATTCCTAGAAACATCAGAGGCACATGGCTCTGAAATACCACTTCACAAAAGTCACCTGGGTTAACAGAATAAGCACCGGACTGGTTGTCCAGAGACTGGGACTCAGATCCTATCCTTGCAATGTATAACTTCTCATGAGTAAGTCACTTTACCTCGCTGAACTTGTTTCTTTATAAAGTCAAAGAGGATGATGATGACATCTGCTTTCCCACTTCCCAGGCATGTTGTGATGGACACATATACCATTACTCATTAAGGAGCTTTAAAACCATAAGGCAGTATACAAACAAAAGGTATAAGATTAGGTCTTCATAAATCCACAGTGCTCAAATAGAACAAAAGGAATGAGAGCATCATTTCAAATCTCTAACACTGCAGTGAGGGAGGTGAGTAAGACAGAGGCAGGCAACTCTGGCCTTTGAAGAGACTGTTGGATTTGGGTGCCTTTGCTTCTAAAGAGGACTGTGCCTCATCTTATACACAATCCACAAGAACCAAGAAAATTGACTCTGGCAGTGTAAGTTTATTTGCCAGGGGGAGGTTTACCTTGACTAAGCTGCTCTATTTTGAATGGATTCTGAATTGTGTACAGAATCTGGAAAATTAGAAACAAGCACAAAGGAAAGTCTGTAAAGATTATAGGAAGGTAGCATCTGAGCTGTTGCCACTTGAATGCTACACATAATTCAATATCTGGCTTCAGAGCCTTTGTAGCTAGTGATCCAATCATACCTGAAAAAGGAGATGCTTGGTCCTCCATGACTATTTGCCACATTTATTTTAAAAACAACACACACATGCATACAAAAACAGATCATAATACAATTATTTTACTCTATTTCAACTAGCCTATTTTGGGTTTTCTGTGGGCTTATGGCTCCTCATTTTTGAAGCCACTGAAATGTAATTTGCTTCCATATAAATCTTTCATTACTTCCCATTATGATGCACGTGTAGAAATCTTGGAAATATTAATTTAATCCAGTATGATGGATGCCATCTCCACTAGATCTAATACCAGCTAAATTCCTAAAATTATCACACACACCATAAAGTGTGCACCCATAAAGAAATAACTTGCAGATCCAGAGGGGGAAAAATGTCTCAAAGTTAAAAAAAAATAAAAAAGGAAGAAAGAAACCCTTGCTCCTTGAGCAAGCTAATTGGAAGAGTGTATGAAATCCTTTGAAACTATATTAACCTTTTCTTTCAGGGTCACGCACTGAAGCCTTGTTATTTTGCAAATGTGACATTTTCCCTTGGTTTTCAAGTCCGAAGTTTAACAACATGGCCAATAATTATGCTGGTTATTATCAGGATCCTGGAGTTCACATCTTGATCATTGAAGATTTACTTTCTGCCTGCTCATCTAATCTCCTCAACTGGATTGTCAGTTCGTAGAGTGTAGGCAATGCTTCCTATTTCATTTTTATCTTCCTCCAGCATCTGGTATGGCACTGGGCATATAACTAATTAAACAAAATCAAATAAACTCCTGTATCATTTAATCTGAAGAGTAGGAAAGAATAATGCTTTTAATTCAGGCAGAGATTTCTGAGTCTCTAAACCAAGCTCTCTGATGAACAATCGAATTTAGACTTTGCTTTTAAAAAATGTAAGCAGCTAACATTTCTAGGAGCCTTTCCAAAGAGCTGGGTATTGAGGCCAGTACAGCTAGTCTTCCCACCTTCTCCCACTCCCCCAAATCTCCCAGAAACCCTAGTCTTCTATAACCCCTTCCCACTTGCTAATCACAATATTTTAAGAAAAAAGTTTTTAGTCCCAGAATCACAAATTCAGTATATAGGGAATAAAAACCATCTACAAATAAGTAATTTACTAGCTTCTTAGAACTTTGTCTTTGCCTTCTAAATGTCCCATAATTCCAAGAGATGGGCTTTTCTGCAAAGGAGCATTAAACTGGGACAGTGCAACCCCCTGGGAAGCTGAGATGCTAGAGTAAGTATAATGTGTCACATAGGCCAACTTCAATTTTATCCTAAAATGAACATTACAACTTTAAATTCTGCATTACAGACAGACAATAGCTACACAGGGAGGCTCCTCTCAGTTTGCAGAAGAGAGTAGAGCCATTAAGCTTCTTCTTATTGCTAAGCAACAGTTGTGTTAAAATCAAACTGCTCTCAGCTTTCAAATTGCAGAAAAATCATTTTATTACATTCAGAGCACTACAGGTAAAGGAAGAAGAGAGGACTGACTATTCAGAGATCTTGAAATATGAGGTAGATTTAAGCCATATACTAGTTTCAGATATAGACCCACGACTTCAAAGTATCTGGTAGGGAATAAGCCTGGGGTGCTCTGTCCCATAGGAAACAGCCAGACATGCATCCTTTTCCAAAATGAAAGTATGTTCTTGAAACTCAATTTGATTATGAATATTTGGCCAAGGTTTACTGGCTACTATGAAACCACCTGTAGTAGTTATCTATTGCTGCATTAATAAATTACCCTAAAACTTAGAGACTTAAACCAATAATCATTTATTCTCATACTTTCTTCAGGACAATATTTTGGAAGTGGCTTAGTTGGGTGGTTCTGGCCCAGGGTTTCTCATGAGTTTGCAGTCCAGATGTGCACCAGAGCTGCAGTCATCTGAAGGCTCGACTGGGGCTGGAGGATCCACTTCTAACTCACGAGGCTATTGTCAAGAATACTGCTTCATAGTGTCTTGCTGATCTCATGGGCCTCTCCTCATAACGTGGAAGCCATTTCCCCCAGAACACATGAACCAAGAGAAAGACTGACTAAGGCAAATGCTGCTTGCCTTTTGATAAGCTAGGCTCCAAAGTCACACATGGTCATTTCTCCTTAATTTTATTTGTTAGAAGCAAGTCATGCCCATGCAGAAGGGAAGGGAAAGTAAGCTCTGCCTCTTGAAGGAAGGAGTATGAAAAAATTTGTGGGCATATTTTTAAAACCACAGACCACCCAACAGAAATGTTTTTGTCCTCCAAACAAGATGGTGGTGCTGCAGAAACCAAAAGGATGAAGCCCAGCTCTGCCCTCTATATGTAAGGCACAGGCTGGGACTAGTAATGGATCCTGTGGGTCCTCTCTTCATTTGCCAGATGACAGGAGTAAAATCTGCCTCTTACACCTATGTGACCTTAGGTGATTTACTCTCTGTATCTCAAGTTTCTCTACTGGAAAGTGAGTGTAATAACTGCAACATATCAGTTAGCATAATAAGCTCTGAATAGTGCACAGTATATATGTATCTTATAGAAGTTTGTAACTTTATTGTTATTACTATTATGTTGGTAGTAAGTGCAACTACTCCATTTGAAAACAAAAATGCCCAACAGGAGAGTGAAGGACAGGGGTTTGTACAACATAGATGTGATTTTGTGAGGCCCTCTGCAAAATCTATGCACAATTACTATGTATTCACAATTAATAAGACAAGCTAATTACTAGTACGTGTTAATCACACTGCCTCTTTAGGTCATCCAGGAACTTATGAAGACACAGGCTACAAATGTCAATAAAATGCTCTTTGGTTGCATAAAGTAAGGAATACATATAGAATATTCTCTGGCAGATCAAAAGTTCACTTCTCTCTTACTATATACTTCAAAAGTCTTAAGGCTCAGTAAAACTGAGCGGAATTGCACCATTAACTATGCAAAAGGAGTACGTTTCTACACATTACTTGGACTGCCATACTTCACCTTTAACTACTTTGAAAAATGTTATTACTGAAATCCTACCTCATCCTTTTTCATGTATAGAGCTGATGCAATGTTACATAATCACAACATTATCATGAATAATCAAATAATCAAAAATTCCAGGAAACCGGAAAGCTTTTCAGTCTTATGTGATTATTTTTGGTTTATTATTATTCTGAGTCATCATTAGATAGTGAGAGTCTTTCTGACTCATCAGAGATTATGCTCTCTCATTGTTAAAAGTATTTTATTTTTTAAATTAAAAATATATATATTTATTTTTTTAAAGAGAGAGAGAAAGGGAGAGAGAGAAACATTGACTTGTTGTTCCAGCATTCATGCATTCATTGGTTGCTTCTTGTATGTACTCGGACTGGGGACCAAACCCACAACTTTGGTGTATCAGGATGATGCTCTAACCAAATGAGCTACATGGCCAGGGCAGAAAGTATTTCACTGTATATTAACTGTTTAAAAATGTGTAGTCTCTTCAGAGAATCGGGAATTCTGGGTTTAGATAATTTTTCTCTTTCTATTAGCATGTTCTTCACCACAGAAAGTTCTCCAGAACCAGGGTAAGGTCCTAAAGTGCACAGAAAGGTACACCCTGAGCATTAGAAAACTACTGAACTCCTGACTAGACTGTGAGAGGCAGGGCTGACTTCATGTCTGTGTGTGTGTGGGGGGGGGGGGGGCGCGGGCTTGGGCTGTGTTGCATAGTAGCCCACATTTAGAAGGGCCCACATTTGTTTTCTTTTCTTTTTTTTAAATATACTTTATTGATTTTTTACAGAGAGGAAGGGAGAGAGATAGAGAGTTAGAAACATCAATGAGAGAGAAACATCGATCAGCTGCCTCCCGCACACCTCCCACTGGGGATGTGCCCGCAACCCAGGCACATGCCCTTGACCGGAATCGAACCCGGGACCCTCCAGTCCGCAGGCCGACGCTCTATCCACTGAGCCAAACCGGTTCCGGCTCACACTTGTTTTAATGCTCAGCTGTACCGGTCTTGAAATTCTTTATAATTTTTTAAACAAGGGGGCCTGCATTTTCTATTGCACTGGGCCCTACAAAGGATGCAGCCAGTCCTGGCAACAGGACATACATCTATAAAAAACTGCAGAACTCCAAAGAGTAAGAACGTATCTTTTGAAAAAAGACAACAGGACACTGGGAATGGGGAGATGAATAAGAACTAAGACAAGCGGATTTCTGATTGCACAGAGCATGAAAAGATGATGAGGGCCCATACGAGAAACACTACATGCAGCCAACATTTTGACCTTAGACTTGTGAATGCTATCACTAACTCAGGTGAGAGAGCCTGTTTCCTACTATGCCCTGACTAACCAAGAAATAGAGAAAGACCGAGAAACTGAGATAGTCTTTCTAAGAATGGCAGAGAGCAGAGTAGTGATTCTTAACTTTATTTCTGTTTTCATACCATTCACATGTATAGCACATTTCCATCAATAACACCTCTCTTTTTTGGAGTGCCTGCCTCTGGAAGGAGGCCACTCAGAGTCCCCAACGGGACAGGTATATTTTGAAGAAGTCCCTGGCTGTTCTCATTCCACCTACCTGCACCCAATTGAGAATCATTGTAATAAAATGTTTACATGATATTAACTTTCTGGGTTTAGAAACAGAAATCAATTTGTGATTCCTGTCTGAAGTTACAATTTTAGCTTGTCAGACAGACATTGGAAACAGCCCATATTCTGTGCCTTTCTTATAAGTTCATTCAATAAATAGATAAGCTATTTAAACAGAGTTGAGTGTTCTCACAAATCCTGAAAGAGGCTACAGACAGCAGGGTACAGATGTGACATTAAGTTAATTCCTGGTAATCAATATCTCGCTACAAATTTAATCCAATTCTCAACACAGAGATAAATGCTTCCTCTGACTAGATTATATCATTGTAGTAAGGCTCTAGTTTCTGCAATTCTGTGGAAGAAATCACATATCCCTCAGTGCCAACTGCTAGACAAGTAAGAATCTACCCACAGATTGCTAATGTGACCAATGCGCATCGCCCCGCTATTGTATCTGTCAGAGGAATGCAGGTGGGCACAGATGTGAGAAGAAGCTGGGAAGAAATGGGTGTGCTACAGATGGAGACGGGGTCAAGAGGCAATAAGAAAATTAAATAATTCAAGTTTCCCAAGACCTTGTTCTTTTTGAAGTGAATGTAGCATTAGAGGCAATAGCAGGGCAAAGAAAGCAGTAATTTGGTAGTAGACAGATCTGAGCCTCATTCTCAGTAACTGAGAACCGGGGCAAGGCCCTCCACCACTCTGGGTCCCACACTTGCTTCAGAATCTATAAGATGGAGAAAGATGGTCCCCATTATCCTTTTCCTTGGTGATGGGATGAACAATGGGTCATCATGCAGATCTGAGAAAAGATTACCCTGTGAAAGCGAAAGTGGTCAAGCCACAGTGGACAAGAAGCGACGGACTTTCTATAAAGAAGCCAGCCAAAGGAATAGGAAATAGTGGGGGGTGAGGGCACTGAGGAGGTTCAGGGGCCCATTGCTAAAATGTAAGCATGTCCCAGGAAGTCTTCTCTGTGTCAACGGACACTCCTGCCATGAGTGGTCACAGTAAATCTGAGGTCGCATACTGGTGGCTCAGCCAAATGTGGTCGGTCCACAGAAGTATTTAGTTTGGACAGTATTCTTTTTTTAAAAATAAGAATTCACTTCCACAATTTAAAACCAGAAGATTTCATATAAATATTCAGATTCCTAGATTATTTTTAAAGAAAGAAAGAAAACAGATCTGATAGCCCTAGTTTGTCTTGTGTGGCAAAACTCAAGGGGAGCTGATCAGGGGCTACCCCTTTACCCAGGGATCAGCTCTCTAGCCCCTGCTGCAGTTACTTGTCTGGCCCTAAAATGGATGAAACTGTAAGGGGATCAAGGAGCAATTAAGCAATGTGCGTGAATCCAAGAAGTGAACAAGGACAATCAACCATATTGTACCTTTGCCAAGGAGAGACAGTAATAGAGGAGAATGGTCTGCGTGGAGCCCAGGTAAGAACAGCACAAAGTAAGAGAATTTGGCAGTGCAACACAGTCAGGAAAGAAGGTGCCCAGCCAGCTGGAACAAGGACCTGGGTCTGCTTGGAAGCCATATCAAAGACATCGTGCGCCACATGATCTAGCTTGTTATGGAGCAAGTTCCCAGGGAGGGAAGGCAATGGCCACCTGGCATGAGCAACTATCTAGTCCAGTGGTTCCCCACCTTGGCTCCATATTACTATCACCTGGAGAACTTAAAAAATCCTGATGCCCAGCATGTATCCAGACCAATCAAGTCAGAATCTCTGGGAGTGGGGCCAAGCATCAGTATTTTTTAAAACAGGTCCAGGACCAATTCACATCAAGCTGGGATCTACTATTGACTACACAGATCTGAGTGGTTTGATAGAAGAAAAAACTTTACAAGTACCAAGTAATCACCAATAGAGAACTCACTGTTTCTCTAAGCAATTGTAAACTACGCCATTAATTTTCCTTTACGTGCATTCAACCATTCCTCTATTTTGTTAATTTACTTTGACTTTCATAGAATGGTGAAAGCTATAATCTGCTCACAGATAATCAAGAGTTGCTTGCCATACCTCCACTGCCATTATTTGTACTGCCATAAAAATAACCCACCCCACACTTTCGCATTTCATTTTAGATCATACCACAAACTCTATAATTAATCCTAGAGCTTCAGGTGTATAGTGAGTGCCATGATGTGCCCTGATGTGTGTATTCATTAGATTGCATTTCTATTCATATCATAACTATATCCAAATGGCACCTGCAGATTCCCTACATCAGCAGCCATCTGAAATGCATGCATTTCAGCTTCTGCTTTAATGCAGAACTCATTTAGTTTCTATTTTAAAGCAGATGCTTGAAAATACATTGCAATCAGTGTGGTGGCACACAAGACCCGTCCATTGTCCTTTATCTCAATCTTGTATAGAGTTAAAGCTCCCACCAGAGAAAAGGGCTCTTATTTTACTGACGGATGGTCATTGGTCCACCCATCGCCACTCCCAAACAAACAAAATTTCCTGTAGCTGCAATGATTCCTAGAAAGATCTGGACTCATAAGCAGATTTACCAGAAAGCCAATGTGGCTCAAGCTTCAGGGCCTCTCAACGTGTGGGGGCCTTTTCTAAGCCCTAGGACAGTGGTCGGTTTTGGAAATGTTTAGGACAGAAATCACCAAACACCCCAATTTGCCTGACCACATCCAATGCAGTGGGTGTGGCAAAAATACTGAAGTAAAATGTGGTCAATCTGCAAATGTTTTCATTCAGATGGAATACATATCATTACTACGGTAGTTCATGTTCATTATAGAACGTCTTTCTTTGTTCTTACTTCATTGTAGAAAAAATTCACAGATAGTAGCTACGAGTTACTATTGTTGAATATAGGTTCATAGGTTTTGGAAATGGCCTCCTTTGTGGCAGGTGAACAACGGTTCATCAATCACTGATCTACAAAGGATGACAATCGGCACCCATTGGGTTAGTTTAGGTGCAGCCATTCACAGCAACAAGGTTGTTGAAACCACATACAGAATTATTTGAACACAGTGTTCTCCTTGCATGTGAGAGAAGAGGACAGAGACAATGAATATGCTTTTCATCTATTAAAATACTGTGCTTTTAATTATTCCTGCTTTACCCTGAAAATTAACTAACAGCAACTCAGAAAGCATTGAGGTGCTACTGGATATAAATTATGAGTCAGTTGAAGCAATAGCTCACTCCTCCTCCCCCCTCCACAGACTTCCCTCCCACCTTGCAGATGCCTTTCGCATTGCACTCAACTAAAAGGGAAATGCTAGTATATGTTTTCGGTAATATGGCTAAAAAGGTTATAGAACTCCATAAAACATGGGGAAACAACACATCCTTCTCTGATACAGAAATTCTCAAAAGTGTCACCATAGACCACCTGTGTGAGACTCACCTCAGGTGTTTATTTAACATTCTCACCCCAGACACACTGACTTAGAATGGCAGCTGGGGATATGCATTCTCTTCTTAAATATTATTTTTCTTTTCTATTTTTTAAATTGATTTTAGAGAGGAAGGAAGAGAGAGAGAGAGATAGAAACATCAATGATGAGAGAGTGTCATTGATCGGCTGCCTCATGCATGCCTCCTACTGGGGATCGAGCCCACAACCCGTGCATGTGCCCTAACCAGGAATCAAACCGTGACCTCCTGGTTCATAGGTCGATGCTCAATCACTGAGCCACACTGGCCAGGCCAATATTATTTTTCAATTATAGTTGACAAACAATATCATATTAGCTTCAGGTATACAACATAGTGATTAGACATTTATATACTTTACAAAGTGATCATCCTGATAAGTCTAGTACCCATTTGGTGCCATACATAGTTATTACAATGTGGGAATCTGCATTCTTAACAAGTATATAACAAGACTGACAGGCAAAGATCAATGATTTAATATGAATTGCCTTATGTCTGTACTTAGCTGCTGGCCCCTACTCACCCGGTGGACTCCCGTGTCCTGCTGCAGCTGTGGCAATTGCAAAGGCAGAAGCAGGCGAAACAGAGCAGTGGGAGCTGTCAGCCATCTGTCCTGGTTATTGAAAAAGAATGGAAATGGCATGGTGAGGCAGAAGGATAATAGTCTATAATAAAATTCTCATTTCATTTCTGTAATGAATGAATAATTAGGTCAAATGCTCTATATTTTCCTTATTAATAGGCAAATAATAAGATTCTACATCAGCAAGTCCACTCTACATGTATACTCAAGAGAAATGAAAACATATGTCCACACAAAAACTTACACATGACTATCCAAAGCAGCATTATTCGTAATGGCCCAAAAGTAGAAACAACCAAATGTCTATCAACTGATGAAGGAGTAAACCAACTGTGGTATATACATACAATGGAATATCATTTAGCCACAAAAAGGAATGAAGTACATACATACTACAACATGAACGAGTCTTAGAAACATTATGCTACATGAAAGTCACAAAAAGTCACGTATTATATGATTCCATTTATATAATAGGTAAATCCATAGAGGCAGAAAATAGATTAATATTTGCCAGGAAATGGAGGAAAATAAAAATGAGGAGTGACTAATGGATACAGGGTTTCTTTATGGGGTGATGAAAATGTTCTAAAATAAGATAGTGGGTATGGCTGCACAACATTATGAATATATTAAAAACCACTAAATTGTACTTTAAATGTGTGAACTTTATGGTATATAAATTATATCTCAATCTGAAAAGCATTTTTTAAATATTCTACATCATGTTGCCAACATAATTTTCTTCTCAAAACACCTTTAAAGGTAGGAATGCATTCTAAAATTAAAAAAAAAAAAATGCACTCAGCACCATTCTGCAGTCCCTCTCCCTCCTCGGATATTTTACACACAGCATTTGATAATGTTGATGCCAACATCACTGTTTTCCCCCCTCAGGCTTTTAGTGAAAATAGGTTACTGTGATTGTGACCTGAAGGGTTTTTTAATAGTTTGCCCCTAAGTTCTACAGTCATGCTTAAAATAAATAAGAGGGGACGCAGAGAGCTGGTTAATGTACCTACACACAAGGACACGGAAAAGCTCTACCCTCTCAGCAGTAGCCTTAAAACATGTGTGGGAACAAGGTAGCAAGTGGTCAGATGAACAGTCAAAATTTCAGATACACAGTGAGAAAATGTGTGATACTGTTCCCATTTGGATCCTCCATAATATAGATTTCTGCTTCCTTCCTATGTTCCTATGTCACTATGATTTAGTCATATCAAGGAAAAAGCAAAAGACAGTTAATCCACAAACAGAATGCAGATTTCCAAAAAAAAAAAAAAGCTTATATAAATATAAACATATGAAAAGAGAGTCCTACCCAAGTGAATAGCATCTAATTCTTGCCTTGGTAGAGTTTGCTTCCATGGGCTTTGGCCCGAAACTCAAGGGGGTCTGTCCCACGTGCAACAGTCAAAAAAGTCGCCAAGGCCTGGATTGACCAAGGCTCTAAGAATGGTAAAGAGATTTGGCTAATTATATAATAGTCTTACGTCAAGCCAGGAAAGTCTGGTTTGTCACCTTCATTTACCAGAACCATCTAAGACCCATAATTGACCAGCAGCCTGAAATCAGTCTCGAGGTCTACCATCCATCAGGGCAAATCAAACAACAGCCTGACCCAGGCTAGCTGGGCTTGGAGCTGATGGCAGTGATGACAGCTTCCAGCACTTGGCTGAGGCTATAAATGAAATGATGGTTTGGAGCCATGCACTCTCCTCTATCTTTTGCTAAACTGCCCTACTTGAAGCACAAGTACTGAAGCCAAAACCATGTCTTTACATTTTACTTCAGTTACTTGAGTAGAATCTGGTTTCATAATTGTATATTTCCCCCATCCAACTTGAAATAATTGGCTTGAGGAGAGAAGGGAACATTTCAAAAACAACTGTTATTTGGCTATATTATTTGAGCAATGGGGAAAATGAAGAGAGAAAAGGTTTTTATCTTCTGTTCTGATGGTTTTTCCTCCAATTAGAGGACATTTGGCATGTTCTAAAATGAATGAATGGGTAATACTTTCCAATTTTCATAACTATAGAAAATATACTGGTTTCTTCCACTAGCAATAATGATTAGGGTCCCTTGCAGCTATGCCTTGTTTTTAGATGAAATACTGTTCTTCATAAGCTTAGCCCAAAAATTGTGGTGTCCCAGATGAGCCTATTTGATACACACTTATGGCAAGGTATCAGAGTCTGGGAACATTTTGGTAAAATAAGATTCTGAAATTCTTGTTTTAAACAGATTCTTCAACTGGCAATCGGCGAGTACAGTCCCGCTGATTCACATCACTCCACACAAAGTGCAATGCAATAATGGGTCACATAAATATTGGTGAAACTAATGGCATATTCTCTAACCATTTATTTTTCTACTACCGGGTTCAATAGTGATATTATTTGCATCTAAATGATTTTCATATCTGAGATAGTAAGGCAAACAAAAGACCTAGAAGCTAGAAATCATCTTTCACTTCTTCTTTCCGAGTCCCTTTCTGACTCTCACCTCCAGGCTGGCGATAGCGCAGGTGCCGAGGCGTTGAGGGCGACCTGCCAGGTGAAAGTTCCGTGGCGTCCACCGCAGGGGAGCTCTCCACTGCTGCTCGCTCCACGGGGGCGGACTCTAGGACTGCTGCTTTAAAACATCGTGAATTTTAACAAGCAGGCCGTACTTTTAGAAGCTTCTTGTCAGTATCATGCATAGAAAACACAAAAGTTTGTTATGGAGAATAAGCATTCGCCTACATTTTCAGAGGGGTTTCATCTGAAATTGAGTCCTTCCTCCTGCAGCATGCTGATGACACTAAATCTAAGTGTAGAACTTCCCTACCCATGTCTTGTTGACCCTGCTGAGCTTGACTGACTCCAGGTAGCCCCATCTGTCCAACACAACAGCAGATGTTTAAAACAACAGGGGATGGGGAGCCGGTCTCCTGCCCTCCAGAACGTTTCCACCTACTTCAAATGGGGAAAGAGGAACTTTTGCAGAGCATAAATCAGTCTGGGATCAAAATTGGGACTTCACGAGTTCTTGGCTAGGGCTGCCCCTCTAAGCCAACTGAAGTTTGCATCTCTACCAATGTGGCTCCCGAGGACTCCTAAGGATCTAGAGCTGCGCTGTGCAAACTGGTAGCACTAGCCAAATATGGTCACATAGACCTGAATTAAAATTAAAGTTAATTTAAAATGTTTCTGGTCCTCAGTGGCACTAGCCACATTTCAAGTGCTCAGTAGCCACATGTGGCCAGTGGTTGCACTCCTGGACAGCATAGACAGAGAGCATTTCCTTCCTCCCAGAAGTTCTAGTGGAGAGCCCAGACCCAGAGCTACAGATCAGCAGGAGGCAAGAGGAGAGTTTTACAATGAACAGTTGGGAGGTTTTGAGATAATTTGAGCCTCTTCACTGCGCTGGCATCCCATGAATAAAAGACACATCATTCTAGGGTCACACCGAGGCTATTACTGATGTTTGCATGTGGCTTATTAGTCAGGTAAAACTACAACATTGTGTGAGTTCTTTCAAGGAAATACACTACAGAAATTTCATAAATTTCTAACAATTCTTTCATTTATTTTCCCTTGGACTTTCATTAACCAATAAAATCTGTGTCACCTCCACTGATTTCACATGACCACTGTCAGCAGAAATATTCTCAACAACTCCCTTTGCCATTCCATTCAAGATTTCATCTCTAAATTTTACAAAACTCCTAATGACTTTATACAAAGCCATTTTCACACTTGCATGTGATTTACTCCCTTAGAAATATGGCCACAATTTTGCCTTTTTGAAACACACAAAGGCCAAGGGAGGGAAATGGTTAGCATCTTTCCTTGAATGACATAATTACAGCAAAGCTGGCAATGATGCAGGATGCAGACCAAAAAAACCCAGTGCTTAGCTGTTAGTTTTATTATTTTCTAAATAACTCCCTCAAAATTCAGTAACGGAAGGCATCTGCTCTGCAAGAACAAGCAGAATATCAAATACATGTCCTTGTTCTGATCCAACCATTCATTTCTCCGAGGCAAATGAGAAAATTGAGTCAGCAATTACATTGAGCCCCCAAAACTTCCCAGTGAGAGAGCTGGACAGGCCCCGAATGTCCACGGGAAGAACAGGAAAGCTAAGAATAACACTGTCAGCTGATCGACACCTATAAAGAGGAGAAACCATGCCAGCATGGTGGGAGCAAAGCATTTCCTTCTGGCCTGTTCACTTTTAATCAAGTTCCATGCAAACAGCTTTGTCTACAGGACGAGTGGGAGAGCTGGTTCCAAACAAATGCTAAAATTGGGAGCACTTTCAGCCCACAGGCAGGCAATTTTCAAACCAAGAACACAGAAACAGACACCAGTGATGAGGGCCCTTCAGTGATGCTCGGGGTAGGCTGCACAGCTGAGGCCCAAGTGAATGCTGACTGGGCGAGGGACCCCATTCAGTGAGCTCCTGCCCTGGGCTCTCTCTTCTTGCCGGCCATTGCTTTGATCTTTATTAAGACTCCACCATTGGATGGAGTCTGGATGTGAGCGGGGCTGATATTTGTGCTTTTTAGAAGAATGCAGGGTAAAAGAAGGTGGGGCTGCCTGCGAGCAAGAAAGGAGAGCATGAATGAATGCTGGGTTAGCCCAGAACAGCTCGAAGGACCAGGTTCACAGCTCACAGTGTCACTCATTTTTAGAGATATTTTCTATTTCTCTTATTTCCCTTCTTGTCATTTGAAGTTCTCTTGCTAGGAATTATAGCAAGGCCGGCATTATAACTGCAATGACAATAAAACTGGACAAAGGTCACTAGCATTTTTCAAAGAGCGCACCCTGAAACTGTATAGCTGGACCGCAGTGAGAGAGACCCCTGCCTCAGTATGGGCCTAATGGGGGGAGCTGGCATTAGGCAATGAGGCTGTGTAGTGCTTTATCCTGAAGTAAAAAACAGAAAATGTATAAACAGTTGGCACAGGATTCTTATTCAAGTTTGCCAACTGTTTTAAGTGTTAACATTATGCAAAGCACAAGCAAACATCTTTCAAATGAAAGGCAGATCAGGGTCTCCCTTTTCTTTGCCAATTGGAATTTTCAAGACTAGACAGTAGAGTTAGCACAGCAGCGCTCTTGACTTCTACAGCCGTTGCACGCACACGTGAACACATGCGCACACCCACACTCGCACACACCCACACATGCGCACACACCTACTCTGAGCTTGTCTGACTGATGCTGAAGTAGTGTTTCGTCCCTGACTTTCCTAGAACTACTTATGACCCAATTTAACCATATGCCAATGCAAAATAAAATTAAAACTAAGTCTGTAATTCCTTTGTTTCAGCATTCAGAAAAACGACAAAGAGCCCCCTGACCCCCAGAATTACTTCCAAGCTTCCTACTCACAGTGTTTTCTTGATAAGGACCCACAGGATAAATTGTTCTCAAGTCTCAGTATAAAAAAGATGTGCCCGCACATCAATCTATCTTAGGTTTCAATAGGAATCATGTAACTGATTACATCCAAAACCAAAATCAGGGCAACTCTGGGAACTGCAGAGGACCACACAGTATTCATTTGTCCACTAACCATACACTTAGCCTCCCACAGTTTTTTTTCATTGCCTGATTTCCTTGTCTATTTTATTTATTTTTTATTTTTTAATTTTTTTAGCTCTTGAAGGTAATCTTTTTTAATGTGTAGATTATTGCTACATAGTTGTTTAATTATTTTGCTGGCATGAGTTCTCTGTACACTTGTTCATATATATTTTAATAAAGGCAAATTTTCAGAGAAAAGATAACATAAAATTAATAAGTAGCTTCTAGATCCCTTTCTATGAGAAGGGTAAATGAGGAGCTCCTTGGAGAAATGACATTTGCTAAAACTGTGTTGTCAAAACAGTGACTATTTAAAGTTAAATTAATTAAAATTCAATAGAAGTATCAATTAAGTTGCTGTGTTACACTAGCAACTTATTAAAAAAATCTTTATTGTTATTTTATTTTTAATCCAGTTGTATCACATTCCTATTAGAACAGCCACCTTAAATATTTTTAAGAACAAAATGGGAAGTAAATATATTAAAAGTCACCAGAAGACAGCTACAGAAACGGGGGGCAGGGGGTGTGGGAATAAAGATGCATAGAAGTGGCCAAGAACAAAGTGCTTAATGAAAGTGCTGGGGGGCAGTCATGGTAAAAGTGAGAGAGAAGGGGGTGAGTGAGTGGGTGGGCAGGGGCACTGACACCTCTGGAGTAGAGGCTGGCTCTAATGCACCTTATTCAGGGCCATTTGGCTCGTCTAGACACAATCCTGAACTTCCCCTCACCCTAGTGACAGGAGCTCTGCATTTAGCCAGGACCTGGCACATCAAAGCGACATTTCTAACCCATGAACCATGTGGATAAACTAACCCTTGACAATCTAACTGCAAATCATTTGTTTTGAGGAAATCCAGTGATGAATGGAGGCATCAAGCCCTCAAGTTCAGCTATTTCTGTAATGCGAGAGAGAACCTAATAATTCTACCACACTGTTATTCATGGCTCTCCCCATCGAAGGCCCCTGGTCATAAATGATCGATGGTGCCACATGACAAGCTCTCTAGTCACCACTAGCTGTGCCCACAATGATCCTACCTATGTCCAGCATCTGCACTGATAAGTCTTTGCAGCCTTTGCCGGTGTCCTTCCCCAAGAGCTTGATCTAGTTATTTCTCATTTATCTTGGTTTCCCTGAGTCTAACTTGCTCCAGAGAAAAAACTACTGATTCCTACTAGTGACCATACCTCCCTCCATCCTAGAGTCAGCTGAGCAGGCTTTATGATATGGCATTGGGCCATCACCATAAACTCTGGGCTTGGGCTTTGAAAACTAGAACTAGGGAACTTGGTGACTAATGCAAATAAATAAATAAATAAATCTGTGTATAACAAATTAAAGCAGCGATTTTCAACTTTTTTCATCTCATGTCACACAAAGTAATTACTAAAATTCTGCGGCACACCAAAAAATATATTTTTAGCTGATCTGACAAAAAAGTTATAACTCTGATTCATTCACACCAGTCAGCTATGGCTGTGATGGCTGTTGTCATTTTTTATTTGATAATCTAAGGGGGAAAAGGTCAGTGCCCCTGGCTAAATAGTCAGGTATTGCATGTTTTAAAAATTCTTGTGGCACACCTGTTGAAAATCACTGAGTCAAAGTAAAAGAATTAGTTATGGTGGGCAATGGGAAGCTTAATTGAAGACCGCTACAACTATGACACATATTAGACTAAAATGCAAAAAGAAATAGATTTTTCTTTGGCTTCTCTATTAAAGAAAAATGAATATTGATATATTAGGCCCTAGGCCAATTAAAAGAAAATCTCTGGGAAATTACAAAAAAAGAGGAAAAATTCTTACCACACACCCATTAGGATGGAAATTATCAAAAGAACAGAAAATAATAAGTGTTGGCAAGGATGCAGAGAAATTGGAACTCTGTGCACTATTGGTAGGAATGTAAAATGGTGCAGCCACTATGGGAAATATATGGATGTTCCTCAAAAAATTAAAAATTGAATCACCATATGTTCCAGCAATCTCACTTCTGGGTAGATATCCAAAAGAACTGAAGGCAGGATCTCAAAGATGTATTTACACTCCCCTATTCACTGCAGCATTATTCACTATAGGCAAAAGATGGAAGCAACCCAAATGTCTGTCAGAGGAAGAACAAGTAAAGAAAAGATAATATATATATATATATATATATATATATATATATATATATATATATATATATATATATGATGGAATGTTATTCATCTTTAAAATAAAGGGAACTTCTGGCACATGCTGCAACATGGATGAACCTTGAGACATGATGCTAAATGAAATAAGCCAGCCACAAAAAGACAAATACTGTATGATTCCATTTACATGAGGCATCTAAAGTAATTAAGCTCTAAAAACAGAAAACAGATGGTTGTTCCCAGGGGCTGGGGGAGAGAGAAATGGAGCACTGTTCAATGGGTATAGAGTTTCAGTTTTGCAAGAGGAAGAAGTTCTGGAGATTAGTTGCAGAACAGTGTGACTATACTTCATGATACTGAATTATACACTTAAAAATGGTTTACATGGTAAAGAAGAACAAGAAGAACAAAAAAGAGAAGAATGATTTTTTAGGAGAATTGTGTGTTTTTTCAAGTTGCCTCAATACTAGAAAGCCCTAGAAGACTAGCGACAGGGTCTGCTCTGCAGGGCTGCACATGGCATCAGAATTGGAAAAAAGCTGCCCCTTCTGGCCCGGCCGGTGTGTCTCAGTGGTTGAGCATCGACCTATGAACCAGAAGGTCACGGTTCCATTCCCAGTCAGGGCACAGGGCACATGCCTGGATTGCGGGCTCAATCCCCGGTGGGGGGCATGCAGGAAGTAGCTGATACATGATTCTCATCATTGATGTTTCTATCTCTCCTTCTACCTTTCTCTTTTATATATCCTATCTAATAAAAGAGAAACATGGTAATTAGCGTACGACTGCTACCCTTCCCATTGGCTAATCAGGGAAATATACAAATTAACTGCCAGCCAAGATGGCGGCCGGCAGCCAGGCAGCTTGAAACTAACATGAGGCTTGCTTGCTTCAGTGATGGAGGACTCCAATGTTCCCCGCCTGCCGCTGCAGGCCTCTGAGCTGCAACTCTAAGCAACTATGTTACAAATATAGAAGCTAAACAAAACCCCAGAAACCTGCTTTAGTCCGTCGGGCTTCAGCCAGCAGGATCCCAACATTGTAAGCAAAGATCAGAAACCTACTTTCAGCAGCGGAGGCCTAAGAGCTGGAGCCAAGCCACAAAGCTAAAGCTGGCCCAGAATAAAAAAAGAAAAAAAGGAGCAGTTGGGAGCTTCAGTCACCCGCCAGCCTGAAAACAGCCCTCAGCCCCTCACCCAGACTGGCCAGGCACCCCAGTGGGGACCCCCACCCTGAAGGGGGTGTGACCACCTGCAAACAGCCATCATCCCCTCACCCAGGCTGACCAGGCACCCCAGTGGGGACCCCCACCCTGATCCAGGACACCCTTCAGGGCAAACCAGCTGGCACCCACCCGTGCACCAGGCCTCTATCCTATATAGTAAAAGGGTAATATGCCTCCCAGCACCGGGATCAGCGGCCGCGAGGCCTCCCGGCACCAGGATCAGCGGAGCTGAGAGGCCTCCCGGCACCAGGATCAGCGGAGCCGCGAGGCCTCCCAGCACCAGGATCAGTGTGACAGAGGGCAGCGCCCAAACCCCCTGATCGCCCTGCGGCTCTGTGTGTGACAGGGGGCGGGGCCACAACCTCTCTATCCGCCCTGCTCTGTTCGTGACAGGGGAAGGAGCCCCAACCCCCTGATCAGCCCTGCTCTGTGCCTGATGGGGGGAGCTCCCCAACCCCCTGATTGCCCTGCGGCTCTGTATGTGACAGGGGGCAGCGCCCCAACGCCCTGATCGGCCCTGCTCTGTGTGTGACAGGGTGGAGCCATAATCTCCCCATCGGCCCTGCCCTAAGTGTGAGAGTGGCGGAGCCCCAACTCCCCAATCGGCCCTGCTCTGAGCCCGACCAGGGGCTGCACCTAGGGATTGGGCCTGCCCTCTGCCACCCGGGAGCAGGCCTAAGCCAGCAGGTTGTAATCTCCCGAGGGGTCCCAGACTGAGAGAGGGCACAGGCCGGGCTGAGGGACCTCCCCTTCCCCCCCCCCCCCCAGTGCACAAATTTTTGTGCACCGGGCCTCTAATATATATATATGCCTAAGTGACCATTACGACCGGTCAACCAAACGACCAGTTGACCGATCACTATGACACACACTGACCACCAGGGGGCAGACACTAAATGCAGGAGCTGCCCCCTGGTGGTCAATGCACTTCCACAGCCAACCTCCTGCGGCCAGCCAATCTCCCGCAGTCCCTCCCCCTGGCCAGAGCCCCGATCATCCCAGATCGCCAGCCAGGCCGAGGGACCCCACCTGTGCACAAATTCATGCACTGAGCCTCTAGTATATATATAAAAGCTGTCCCTTCAGAAGCAATAATGTCTCCTGCCCTCAAAAATGGCTTTCACCAGTTGGGTTTAACAATAGCCCTTTGCTCATATGTTCACCCATTTCCAACCCACTTATCCATTCTTCCGGCTCATGTCAGTGACATGTCCTGATTCTACTCAACCGGACATGATCTCCTGTGCTTTTCAGCCTCCAGGGCACTCTGTCTACATCTCCTGTACTACCTGCCCTTCCAGTTATGTGATGTCTATCTTCTCCACATAACTGGAGTGTAAGGGGCCAGGGCACCATCTTATCTACCACCATGGACACTGTGGCACAACAACTGGCACAGAGAAGGCGAAGCAATGACTCTTGAACACACCTGCCACGTTCTAATTCCAGCCCCAGAGGCAATCAAACCACAGCCTCAGAGCCACAAATGTCTGGCACTCAGATGCTTATTCCTGAAGCTCTTCGAATTCAAAATAACACAAGAATCTACTAGACTTATCTTCAGATTTCTCCTCCTCTATTTACTGCAATCCCATAAAGGAGTGGAAAGAACTCCCCACATTCTGGGAAACTCCTGTCGTTCTAAGGGCACCTGCCGCAGAGGGGGGCTGAGAAAGCCTTCCTAAGTCATCCTATTTGTGGAGGTGCCCAGGCACAGGTGCTGGATCAAACCCCACGGGCGCTTGTCAGCTTGTGTTCTGCCTCATTATCCCTGAGAAGAATCCATCATGATTCTGCTGAAAATTGTTGTTCTAATGACTTTTTAATTATCTTCCTCCTTTCCTCCGCCTTAGTTGCTAACTTGTCAATTTAATTAAAGAATTTCTTGTTTAAAGGGTTCTACTTTTGATGATGACAACCACTCCAGTTAAAATTCCATTAAGTACTTCACTCAGGAAGCTTATATTAATGATCGTAGCTAGAAAGTACATAGAAGCTTCAAGCAGATAGACAAGCAGGGGTCTCTGCTTCCATGTGGGTGATCCTCCTTGAAATTTGGACACATTGTCTGATTAACTGCCCAATTTTTATTTTGTTATCAGGAAGTAAATCAATTATTAAACAGCAAAAAAAAAAATAATAAATAAAGCTGTTTGCTAATTTGGCTGTGAAACCTTTTTTTGTTTACATTACAGACATACTGGATTTACTGAAGCAACAAGGGTCACCTCCTCCGACCCCTATCTACACTGTACCATGCTGAGGAAGGTAAGGCGATACCCTATAGACCCTCAAACAGTTCACTGAGAGTTTTGCTTGATACATTCATTTAACAAAAATTTACTACCTGCCAGGCACTGGCCAAGGCACTGAATGTTCAGAGGTGAACACGATAGATAAGGTTGCTAACCTCACGGAGCTTAGATGGGGAAAGACTGTCCAGGCAGAGGAAAGAACAGATGCCAAGGCCTGAGGCAGCAATGATTGAGATGTTTCTGAGACACAAAAAGGAAATCAATGTGACTAGAGCCTAGTAGATGAGGGAGCAGAGCAGGAGCAGAGGTTGAGAGGGAGATAGTATCCAAGTCTGATAAGGTCTGAAGGCCTTGGCAGGGAGAATGTATTTAAGTGTGATAGGAAGGCTTTAGAGAACTTAATCAGAAAACAAATAATCGAATCTACCTTTTTTTAAAATTTTACTATTTTTTTAATCTCCCTTTTTAAAAACCATTTTGGGTGCCAAGGACAATAAATGCTGTCTCAGATTTGATTTTTCTTCCCATATCTCTGCTGTAACATGGAGTGTTGCCTTGGTAACTAAACTGAAGAAACCATCTTAATGCTTCCAGGCTAAAGCATCCTTTGCAGGGGAGGCTGGAAGCAGTACAGGTGCTTAAGACAGACACTGCAGAAGAAGAAGGCTCTAAGTGCCAAATTCATGGTGAAGGTGCCCCCAACCTACCTCTATGCAGAGTATCATGCTAGGTAGGCTCTTTATCCAACCAGCCTTCATCATATTTCATGAAGAACCTTCCAATAATACCATTCAGATAATGCTATTCTTCCATAGACCGCAGTTAGCTTTTACTATAGAAGGCAGTAAGAGAACTAACCTTGATCTCTTTTCCACAAAAGCTAGAGGGAACTATAGGAGTTTTTCCTTCTAACTACTCATTGCATACATTCTACATTCTATGCAGAAGTAGGAAAGCCATAAAAAAAGGGAACTAGGGTTCCAGAAGCAACAGTGGGGAAGCAGGTGGCCAGCGAACACGGGGTGTGGCAGCTGGATAATACCTCTTTGAATACTTCGTTTTAGCTTGTTACACAGATCCATGCGGGGGTTATCTACACGCTCTTCTACAGATCCCGGGCTTTGTTCTGGAGAAGAGAGGCTTCTGCTAAGATCCAACGGTACTTTACCAGTGTGCGGCGGTGGGGACGTAGCAGGGCTGTGGGGGGTGGTGGGACTGCTGGACGCCGAGGCGGTGGTCAGGTCCAAGGCTCCTATCCTTGAATTCAAGGGAGAAGTCAAGGACAGCTTTCTGGCCCTCACTGGGGAGGATGTTCTGGACACGGCTCGGGGTGGTGGGGAAGAGAATTTGCGACACAGACGTGGAGATTTGCCATCAACCAGATGTTCACCTCTGCTGTTCTGGCTGGTGGCGAAAAACAATTCCAGTGACCTGGAAATATGAGCAAAAGCTATTAACAGATTGTAGCCAAGTGAAAATTATTCCCCCGATGTCATTCAAGAACATGTTCCCGACATTAAAAGGCCACAATATCATCGCACGTCTGTTGCTGGGTTTCCTTCATTTCAATGCCACCTGTATTCCACACACTTGCCAAAGGAACACAGACACTTTTTAGGCCATGTCTAATCCCCTGCTACTAAACTGTGGTCCAAAGACAAGAAACGCAGACTCGGGCTCCACTCCAGACCTGCAATCAGAGCCTGCAATTGCACAACATATTAAAGTTTGTGCATATTCAAGTTTGAAAAACACAACTGTAAAAAAAAAAAAAATAGAAACGCCTCAAATAACGGAGTTAGAATCCAAGTAATCACAGAGCAAGCCAAGGCCAGCTGGGGACTATAGGATTCTCACATTCTTCCCTTGAGACCTATCTGAGACCTCTACTCACCCCCTTCTACTGTTCGAAGGCAAGACAATACCCTCAGGGCAGCTCTGCAGGGCCGGGCTGCTCACCTGCGGGAGGGGAGACCCAGGAACCAGGAGGCCACACTTTCATGAGAGGCAAACCCCGGGCCTACCTGACCGGGATGGAAGTAAAAGGCCTCTTGTATATGTCAGAAAGCTTCGCCAGCACCTGGGCAGCCGTTGTGAAAATACGATAGGTGTGCAGAAAGGTGTTGAGGAAATCGATACTGAGAAACCGCAAGTCCGTCAGCCGCTCCAAGAGGCGCTCCACGCTGGCATAACGGATCTGGGGCACTTTGCAGGAGTTGAGTGTTTTACTGAAGCAAATGTCGATGTCGTCTTTATGAAGACGGGCATCAGACCTGCGCACAAAGCAGGAGCGTGAGAACAAACCCAGGACACGTGCCTCTCGACCACGGAGTGTTTACACACCGGTAAACACACACTGGGGTAAGGGCCTCCCACCGCATTTGATAAAAGATGTTGATATGACACATTACAGAAAACAAGGCAGGCCTTAAAAACATCGACCATGCCATTATAATTTAGGAAGGTCAGAAGTGATTGTGGAGAAGATAATAATCATTCATTCATGTTGTGGATTCCTTCTGTAGGGGAGGAAAAATAATTTCCCTCTGCCCTTCTGAGCTCTTGGCTGGGACCCCGGTAATAATGGACAGATTAGCAAGAGAAAAACAAACAATTTTATTAACATGGATACCTGGGAGTTACCCAAGAAGAAACGAGTAACTCCCTGAGGTGGCTTAGATTCAGGATGAAACATCATCTTAACAGGGAAAGGGGCGGAGGAATGGCAGTCACTTAAAGAAGAGTAAATGACGGGGGTGGGGTGGGGGGGGGGGGATGAATGGGTTTCTAGAATAGATGGGAGATAAAAGAGTGTGAGACAGTGTGTCTGGGAGTGGTACTGATGTCTAGCCTCCTCTCCTGTGATAAGGGTGAATCCTCTCTGTTTGATGAAACTCCCTGGGAAGGGATTTATGGCAATTAAGTACCTTTTGGAGGACCTGTCTTTAAGCAGATAAAGGAAGTTTAGAGAAAGGCTCTTCTGGCGTCAGCTGTTTTTCAAGTTCCTATTGCTCAAAATAACCAATATAACTAAGTGGCATATTTTGAGGTGGCATAATCTGCTACCCTTACCTTCTCTCTAGTTCAATCATGTTTTATTAAGAAAATGAGGCCAACAGCCCTCTTTAGGAGGGGCCTTGCTTATGCCCTTAAATCAGAATATCAAAAATGCCCTTAAAAACTAATGGATGGCATTCTCCTCACAGAGGGGTTAGGGGAGGGGAAGAGAGAGATATCACTGCTATATCTGTGGTGTGTTGTTGTTTTTCTCACTTCTAATTTTGTGCATTTGTGTTTCCCCTTATTTCTTGACTAGACTGACTAATAGATGATAATATAAAGAATTTTCCCCTCTAGAATTGGCTCTTTACCAATTCTACTATTTTTCTATATTTTAATTTATTAATGTCTGTTCTGATCTTATTTCCTCCCTACACTTTCCTTGCAGTTTATTTTGTCATTCTTTAACATCTTGAACTGAACACTTAGTTCACTCCATTCTTCCTGGATTATTAATGCATTTAAGGCAATCTGTTTTATGAGTACAGTTTAATCCATAAGTTGTGTAAAAGGCTTTCTTTTCACTATTTTGCAGTATTAAAAACGTCTTCATATTTTTTAAAGTAAAATGGGCAAAGGGGGTCAATTGTGTGGTGATGGGTAGTAACTAGACTTATGGTGCATCATTTTGTAGTGTCTACAAATATCAAATTATAATGTATACCGGAAACTAATATAATGTTATATACCAATTTTACCTCAATAAAAAAAGTAATGGGTGAAACATCGGCTGTGAACCCTTGTAGAGGTTGCTGCAAGGCTCTGCTCCTTCTCATCCTATGAAACCTCCCCTCTGGTTGCTCCTCAACCTGACTGGGCTGATCGATCCACTGGGAGCCTGTGGAGAGCAGACTGAGGAGAGGACTTGCAGCAGCCCTCAAGTCCCTCTGCCTCGCTCAGAGCCCTCAGCCAGTGGTGTGCATGTGCAAGAAGGGCAAAAGAGGCCCGCAGAGAAGCAAAGTTGGTAAGAGGAAAAACGTCGAAGCAGAGGTTGAATCCCAGGGGGCTCAGAGAAATGCCCCTCTTTGCCAGGACTGCCCTGAGCTTTCACATTCCCTTCTGAGATCCCTTCCTTGCAGCATCTCAGAGCAGGCGGTCAATGAGCCCTGGGTTTCACCACTTGATTAAAAGATATGCTACAGGGCCAGTGATGTTCAATGAGGTAATTGCTTGCCAAGAGTCAGTTGGCTTGTTGTGTGAGTGCCCTTAATTATCCCTTTCAGCACTTCGAGAGGTTTCAAATTATATATTTATTTTCTTTGGGATAAAAAGGAATCAATAGCTTTCTTAGCTTGCTCTTGGAAACTTCCCACCCCAAAGTAAGCTCAGTGCAGGTGGAAGGATTTCCTTTTCAGGCCTGAAATGGCATTTTAAATGAGCTGCTCAGCCCTTCTGAGGAATTGACTAAGGGCGGGCTGCTAGCTTCAGTCTCATTACTGATCTTGAAAATGCACATGCACATCTTTGGGGATTCTTGAAAACTGCATGGCTCTTTTTTCCACTCAACCAACTATACTTTTCTGGTTCTTAATTTTCTCACTTGTGAAAAAGACCTTAGAGACTTTTATGAATCAGTCTGTCTGAAGATGCCTGACTGAGGTACTCACTTTTTCTCCCACCGTTTTCCACCAAAGAACTCTATTTTCTAGGAAGGTTGAGGTTAACTATTATTAAAGGAAAGCAAACCTCAACCTATATACATAAATGTAAAATACCACTTAAAGGGATATTTTCACCTAATAAATGTCACGATCTTGCATTTTAATTGTACTTTGAGATTTGTATCTTTTTTAAAATATGTTTCTATTGATTTTTTTAGAGACCGAGGAAGGATGAAGGATAGAGAAATAGAAACATTGATGAGAGAGAAACATCATCGATTGGCTGCCTCCTGCACGCCCTCCACAGGGGATCAAGCCTGAAACCCAGACATGTGCCCTGAGCAAGAATCTTGGTTCCTGGGTCGATGCTCAACTGCTGAGCTACACTGGCTGGGCAGATTTGCATCTTTTGACTATAATTACTTTAATCAAAACACTAGGAGGATAAAATATGTTGTAGCCAACATGAAATTGAAATAAAACTGACTAATTACACCACTGTCCTTCAAAATTGTAATCACATTCATTTTAAGTAAAGAAAAGAAATTGAAAATATGAAATTATTTAATTTTCTTTTATTATTGAACAAGGTCTTTATTTCCTAAGGGACTCCCAAGAACGATATAATGTTGTTACTTAAGCCTTTTATGATAATAACTCCTTTTTGGTAAACACTTAAAAAATATTAAAACATCAAACTCATATCACCTATTATAATTAGGAAGTTTTCAAAGGAAGTGAGTGCCTGCAAAGTGATGTCATGTCAGTAACAAGATACAATGAAGATAGGATAACTTTTTTAACTCTGAAAAATGTCATTCTCTCCCCGCCCCACCCCCATGGCGTACTGCCAAGGAGATGCACAGAGAGGCCAGAATACAGAATTTAGGGCAAAAGAGGGCCGTGGAGGAGACTGTCATAAGAAGTAGAAATTACAAAATCATCCCCCTTTGTCTGATTGAGGAGAGCCAGGCTCAATGAGGCAGGGAAAATAGGAGAAAGAAATATATGAAATACATGAAACTGCCTTGGTTATAATTCTAGTATAGTACAGATGGCATCAAAATAGGTGTGACTCTATCAGAAAATCCTTACAGCTCAAGATACAGGTTTCTGTCCTTACAGGAGAATGGTTCCTACTCGTTCAAGTGTCACCTCTGTACCCAAAGGCAGGAAAGTCTTGATCTGTATGGGAGATAGTTACACAAACAAGCTTGGACATGGACGCTGGTCAAACTGCCTTCATAGGGGACAGAAGATGCATTTGGGTACCAGCCATAACCGGTCAGGTGCAAAACTGAAGTTTTATCTGTATTAATTTTTTAAAGTCAACAAAATATGTAAATAGTGGGTATGCAGCTGCTCTGGGGTTTAGGCAACCATGTCCAACTGACATATTCTCATTCTAAAGCAGTTTGGACTTTCATGACTGTCTAACCTTTAAGAGAGAACTTTTTAAACAAATAACAATAGCAGATATTATATTGTGAAATATAAAAATAAGAATCCCATGAGTAGAAAATTCATAATAAAATTCTAACCCAATAATGTGAATTATAAAACTAAGTCTAAATTTGGACCTTTTGACTTAATAGTCCATGCTTGGTTTTAATCTCAGCATCACATATTTTTAACTGATCTGGTTCTAAAAAGACTATACTAAACTAAAAACCTAGAAAACTGAACACTAAAGGAATCTTCGCCCTAGAGTTTCAAAATAATCCTACCGCAAATATCTTTAAATTTGACTTGTAATTTAAAATACTACCATTCTTTCATCATTTTTTCTATAGTGATTATGACATTAGCATAATGTACTCTGCCTTCATCTAATACAATATTTAATGTTTTAAAATTTTTACCATTAGAATCATGCTAATTAGAACTACTACCTATGAAGAGGAAAGTTAATGTTATTTATTGCCTTAGCAAAAATAGCTCAGACCCCAACAGAGTCCACAAAAAAAGGGATAGAAGACAAACATTTTTTAATTTTAAAAATATAAAACAACTACTCTTATAAATACATTTTATTCTTAAAATTTGGAATGAAAATACCCCAAAGAATGAGATTAACAAATTGGTCAGCTACAAATTCCCAAAACAATTTCTGAATTTAGAAAGACAAAAGTACATAGAGGTGAAAATATTAATACAGAGAGCTATGGCACATAGCTATTGATATAGTTTCTCTTTTTAAATGGCAGTTTCCCTATTGATCACTTGAAAGTATAGGATTTACTTTGTTAAGAAAACAGAGAGCAGGCTGGCAGCTCTGGGAAACAGCCCCTAGGACAGGTCCATGCACAGGCAGTGGGTAGATGGTACCATGGAACAGCCATATGATTCCTATTATGTGTTTTTGAAATCTAAACATACTTCTATAACCAAATCTGAGGGATAAGATTTACACCCACTGGGAAGACACCAAAGCATCTGCCATACCTTTACCCAACCTCTGACCTTGGACACATCTGGCTGTCACAACTTCTTATACTGAACTTGAAAATCTCAGTAAGTTTTCCTGAGTGAAGGCATATGTCACAGCGTGAAAACCAATGTTTCTATGCTGTGAGTCAATAAACTATACGTCTGAAAAGCCATTCTGATAGTCTTATTTATATTAGCATGTCATGAATTATCATTTTACTGTCAAGAAACATTCACAATATGAAGCAGAATGCTACTGAAGCAATATTTTATTCATCATTTCACATTCTCTACCAATTTGATCTTGATTAAAATGCAAGGGAAAGTATTACACCACTTACTTAATCATATGTGGCACAGTGACTTTGGAATTCTCTTCAAACACTATAGTCATTAAACCATTACACCGTATATTGTCCACACACTGTGAAATTAAAAAATAGACAATTACAACCCACATGAAAACCTAGGCAGATCATATATTCCCAGAATTTTTATAGCCAGAAGACAATTTAGTTTCTCATCTCTCTCTCTCTCTCCCTCCCTCCCTTCTCTCACCCCCCCCCCAAGACACAAACACAGACACACACACACACACACACACACACACACACGTGTGTGCACACACAGGTGCACGCACAGTGGCAAGTAAACATTACACATTGATGAACAGATTCAATGTCTAGATACCAAAACTGTGTACCTGGTCAATACCTGAGGGTAGGTACAAGGACTATGTTTTCCTGCAATGTGTTTCCCAAGGTTTCTGACCACACGTCACATTGTCACAGTTCTCTGGCAGGTGCAGCACTTACTGAGAGGTTTTGTACGTTCTCATGGGACTCCCTCTGCTGTATTCATTCTCTGCCCTACGGGTGGTGTGTGGCAGGCAGAGGAGATATGGTGGCTTCCTTAGAATAAATTATCTTCCCATTCACTAGCAAGCTCTGTGCCTGCTTCCTGCTGTGTTTGTTTGTTTGTTTGTTTGTTTGTTTCTTGCCAATAAATTCCCACCTATTACTAGTTTCTGTTGGCACCATGTTGGTTTGGTGAGGATGCATGGTGTAATTTCTCCTATTTCTGGCATACATCAAACTCTGTTCATCTTTTTCTCTTTTCTTTCTAAAAGAAACTTATGCTAATTTTCTCTGCCTTCTGTATTTTATATGTATGCTTTATCAATTAAAAATTTCTCTTTGTGCCCTAACTGGTTTGGCTCAGTGGATACAGCATCAGCCTGCGGACTCAAGGGTCCCAGGTTCGATTCTGGTCAAGGGCATGTACCTTGGTTGCGGGCACATCCCCAGTAGAGGGTGTGCAGGAGGCAGCTGATCAATGTTTCTCTCTAATCGATGTTTCTAACTCTCTATCCCTCTCCCTTTCTACCTGTAAAAAATCAATAAAATATATATTTTTTAAAATTTCTCTTTGCAATTATTTTGGGTTAGAGAGGATTTATTTTGAATTATACATATTCCCTTTGCGGGGAAAGCAGAAAATACAAAAGATTTAAACAATTTTAAAATCAGAAATTACTTCTAGTAACTAAAACACCATGTGGGGCTTTATGACTGCAATTAAATGGTGTGGAGAAGCTGATTGCCTAGTGACTTTACATAGATCGTCAACTAAGAGTTCACCCTAAACCCCAACATCTAATGAAGAGTGAATATGCGTATAAGAAACTTCAGATCACTGCCATCACTTGACTATTCAATCTACTTAGTATATCAGCCATATTCATATTTGTTTTTTCCTTAAAAAAATTGTTCCCTCATGTCTCATGCCATTATTTCAATGACCAGGTACAGAGGATGCCAACTCTGGAAATAAATGAAATATTTTTAAGTCCTCTTCAATTCACTTCCTTACACTACAGCACCTTGAAACAATATAGGTCTTTTGTAAAAGCAAAGTGATGTAACATGAACTTTCAAAAAGCTCGCACACATGTGTGTGCGTGTGTGTGTGTGCACGCACACAAGTGAGCAAATGTTTTTATTGGCAGGAGTGGTAAATACTCATGATCACATAAGCATGTATTTGGTAGTGTTGGAGAGAAGAGTTTGTGCCTTGAGAAAATGAATTCCATTCACTCATTCAAGAAATACATGAAAATAAGCAAAGTGTCGCTAATCTTTAAGGGCAACGTTGAACCTATGTGAACTACAGTAAACCTTGAGATTACGATAACAAGAGCAGATTCCTGGGCCATGGATACAGTAGTTCAGCAGTGATGACTCTAAGTAGGCTGGGGCTGGGAACAGTGTGTTCACAAAAGCCCCAGGTAATTGTGATGCAGCTGGTCCTTGACAGTGACTTCTCCAGCAGGGTTTTTGAGGGGTTTGCTTCGGGCAATATCTATTCAAAGGTCAGTAGTCTACTATGTCATCATGTTTTTTACCTTATTAATACATCTAGGTAGAGGGAAGAAAGGTTAGATTAAGTTTTTCTTTTTTAATTCACCTTCTTGTTAGAATAGAAAATTTCCTATTGATTCCAGAGAAACTATTTTAAGGGGAAAAAAGCATGTCAGCATGCTACAAATTAGTCTAAATGGGTCTATATTTTGACACAGCTGCCCAAATCGAGAAGCTCAGAGGTGAATTTTAATTCTGCATTTTAGTTAATACCCATAATTACAGAAAAATGTGTTTAAGACACCATTATTGTATGACAGTAAGACAAGCACAAATGAATGCACTATATTGAAATGAATGGTCAAATCTCCAGTCTCAAGTTTTTTTTTTCTATAAATAGATGAAAAAGGGAATAATTATTGGTCAAGACCATTAGCCACTTGTGAGTTTTGTTGGAGGCGTCAAGGGTTAATAATGGCCTTACTGGTGTAGCTAAAAGTGCAAGTAATCATTGAAGCAATTGTAACTTCTAAAAATTACAGCTTTAGAGACGGAGGCCTGGCTTAGCCTACAGTTTTGAACAGTGTTTTGTGTGAAACTGGGATTGTGTCAATACCCTGGAGCCACTTGATTATCTAAAATCATAGCCACATGTGCTTAATGGAACACGATAGCCCAGCACAGCGACTTCAAATCAATTCACAAAAATATTAAGATTTAGCAAAATAAAGGATGACAAATAAAAAGACAAAGTAATAGAAAACATAGTCGAAATAGGAATTGAAAGAAAATGTTCATTTCCCTAGTCTCTAAGGAGAGCAAAAATGAATAAATGTCCATTTGGCATGAATGGACAAGACATAGAAATAGTGGGAAATGTTCATCTCATTGATAATTACAGACATGTAAACTAAAACCAGTAGAAAGCAATACCGCTTTTCCATTAAATAGGAAAATATGATAAATGTGGCAGGACTTAAAAGAAAGCTGCATAGATCCCTTACTGATGATGTAGTGAAATGAAGAGTTATATATTTCTTGAAGCATTTTGGTAGCCTGTTGAGTCATGAATTATGAAATCATGAAAGTGATCAGGGACCTGTACCAGCCTCACCTACTGTGGGAAAGATACACAGCCAGGGATCTTGAAAGGGAAAAAACTTTTCAAAGATGTTTAGCACCACAGCGTTTATTAATACCAAAACCAGGAAACTGCCCATATGATATGCCAAATATTTGAAAAAAATCTAAAAAAGTGGTACATTAATGTGGTAGAATATACCTATATATACAAATACATATTCTGATATATGCATTTTAATATATATATTAGAAGACACCAATATGAAGAATTTGCATATCTATAGAAAGACATATATGAGGCAAAAAGCAAAAATTATACATATATACATTGAGAGCCAAACTGTAAAATTATTTCTCTATAGCAAGACTGTGGAGGATTTAGAGATGGAAACAGTTGATTTTCAGGGTAAAGGTTTTCTAATTTAATTGTACTATAATGATCTTGGAGCTTGTTAAACCTTGGGGGTATCTGGAACGGGGGTTCAGGAATCTGCATTTTTAAAAAGCCTCCAGGTAATCCTAACAGAGTGATCTGTGGCAATACTTTGATAAACATTTATTTAGTGTTCTGGGTGTTGGAAGTAATTTTTAGTTCCCTTTTGTGTCCATATTTTTACATATACTAGTACATCATAAAATATTAAACAGTACATTTTAAGCATTCAATAGATTCAACTTATTAATAATGAATATGTCCAGAGACATACTTGGGAGACTGACAAATTCCATCAGTGTATGTATAGCACATAATTTCCCCCAGAAAATGAAAATGCTTTAACCAGAGAACAAAGCCAGTTGAGATGCAGGCTGCTGGGCAGCAGGCCAGGTTCAGTCATCAGTGGAGCACTCCCTCCCTACCACTCACCGTTCAAACCCCACATCAGGACAATCACTGAGTATCGCAGGACACTCATTAGTAGCAGTTGACAAGTGACCACTCCCTCCTGGATATGTTTTATTCGTTGACCTCCAGGACACCATGCCCTCTTAGCTATCCGACTGCACTGGGGAGTTCCTTCTTAGTCCTCTTTGATGTTCTCCCTGATCTCTCAATGGGGCCATGGACCTCTTCTCATTTCTATCTAGTTATTCCCTGGGTGATCTCAACAGTTTCACAGCCTGAACTACCACCTAAATGGCAGAGCCTGGACCTAAACACTGAACTTCTATATCCCATTGCTTACTTAACAACTTCCTTTGTTTCTTTTTCCCTCGCTCACATTCTACTCAGCCACACTGACTTTCATGCTATTACTCAATAAATGCAGTGTCCTCCTGGTCTGGAAATGGCTGTTCCCTCTGTGTGGAATAACTTTACCTTCACCACATATCTACATGTTACTTCTATCACCTGCTAAAGTTGTTGTTTAGATGTCATCTTCAGAATGAGATGACTACGATTGAAAAATTATACCAACCCACACACCTCCCATAGCCCAATCACCTTCTTACCCTGCCCAATCACCTTCTAACATAAACAGTATGTAGCCCTAGCTGGTTTGGCTCAGTGGATAGGGTGTTGGCCTGAGGACTGAAGGGTCCCAGGTTCCATTCCAGTCAAGGGCACATGCCCGGGTTGCGAGCTTGATCCCCAGTAGGGGGTGTGCAGGAGGCAGCCAATTAATGATTCTCTCTCATCATTGATGTTTCTATCTCTCTCTCCCTCTCTCTTCCAATCTGATATCAATAAAAATATTTTTAAAAATTAAATTTAAAAAATAGTGTGTAGTTATTCATTATGTTTACTGCTCAATTCAGTCTTCCTTACATTAGACTATAAGCTAACACAAGCAGGGGAATTGTTTGTCATCATTGCCTCTTTTGTGCATGATATGTCACAAGTACCTAAACAGTGGCTGGCATATAGCATCACTGAATAAATTTATTTGCTGAATGAGTGCAATCCTAAGTGTCAGGGCCACATAATATCAAGGCTCTACTTACTAAACAAAGTAATTTCATTTAATGATGTTATCACCCCTCAAAAAGATACAACTTTCAGTCAGTGTCTTTCTCCAGTTCAATTGTAGATATATTCAAATGCAATTTAACATCCTAATCATAGCAAATTGGAGAAATAGGAGGAAGTTGTACATTTCTGCCACAAGATGTATCTAAGTCAAGAGTCTCACTTGAATGCTTGTGGCAGGCAAAGCATTGAGTACCTATCTTTAAAGAACCATTCACGCACACCAAGGGCCTTTCTCTTTTGATAATACCTCACCAGGCACCCTAAGGTCACTTGAAGCTATTATCAACTGTGTATTGTAGGAGCCCCAGGTACATCAGAAGCTAGAAGCTAGAAGCAACCAGAAAAACACCTTTGCCTACTGCTATTCTCCCCATTCTTCCTACTCCCCTTGGCTTCATAACACTCACAAAGTTTTGTTGCATTAAGTTGTCTACTTCCTTTTGTTCCTTACGAGCCTGCCTGTCTTCTTGACAACATGGCACCTACACAACACCTGGCAGCACATGGTGATAGCATGACAAACATTCACAGAACCAGTGAATGATTCAGAGTGTCTTCAGGTCAGAGATGCATTACAAACAGAAACTAAAGTATTGATAGAACACAGAGTTAATGAAAGTATTAATAAATCACCATAAGGATGTAATTAAGCAAATATAGAAGATCTCACATTTTCATTCCTTCGTTAGCCAAAAAAGTACTTCACTTCTAGCTATTCACCATCAAAGTAGTTGTGGGCGTATATAAGTAAAAATCCAGCACTCCTATAAAGAATGTTTAGAGTACTAATAAAAGACCTGGATTACATGTGAGTCCTGACTCAACACAGTTATATAACTTTGGACGAACATTTAGCCTTCCAAATCTCAGGTTTCTCACCTGTGAAATGGGAATAATATTGCTGTTTACCTTCAGTACACTGTTGTAAGGGTCAAATGAGACTAAGTCTGAAAAATTTCTTTGATGTATAAAAATAATTCTTTTTCACATTTATTCTCTTTCTACTTTCCTTCAGTTTTCAGTTACTCAGAAAAAAGCACTTAAAGAACTATTGTATAATTCAGATTTTTACTTAAGTCTTATATAATAAGTACTATGAACTCTTCAGGGAAAAAGAGGCTAAAGAATCTGTACTATATGTCTTTTCCATTTGCCCAATCTTCCTTGAGTTAACAACTTTAAAGATAATTATCAAGCCTTCTTTTAATAGTTTCCTTACACAATCATTTTTCTCCTGTATTGGTTAATGGAGTGAAGAGCTTGGGTATAAAAATGCCCAAGTCCAATCCCGACTAATTTTTTTATGTCTTTATTGTTGAAAGTATTATCTATGTCCCCCTGTTCTCCCCATTGCCCCATGATAGCCTGCCCTGCCCCACCCCCACTTCAGGCTTCCACCACCCTATTTTCTGTGTCCATGGGTTATGCATATATGCATACAAGTTCTTTGATTGATCTCTCCCCACCCACCCACCAACCCACCCCTGCCTTCCCTCTAAAATTCGACAGTCTGTTCCATGCTTCTATGTCTCTAGGTCAGTGATGGTGAATCTTTTGAGCTCGGCGTGTCAGAATTTTGAAAAACCTTAACTCTGGTGCCGTGTCACATATTGAAATTTTTTGATATTTACAACCATAGTAAAACAAAGACTTATATTTTTGATATTTTTATTTTATATATTTAAATGCCATTTAACCAACAAAAATCAACCAAAAAAATAAGTTCGCATGTCACCTCTGACACGCGTGTCATAGGTTCGCCATCACTGCTCTAGGTCTATTTTGTTCAACAGTTTTTTTTGTTCACTAGATTCCACATATGAGTGAGATCATGTGATACTTGTCTTTCTCTGAATGGCTTATTTTACTTAGCATAATACTCTCCAGGTCCCTCCATGCTGTCTCAAAGGTTAAGAGATTCTTCTTTTTCACTGCTGCATAGTATTCCATGGTATAAATCTACCACAGCTTTTTTATCTATTCATCTACTGATGGTCACCTGGGCTGTTTCCAGATCTTAGCTATTGTAAATTGTGCTGCTATGAACATAGGATTGCATACATTCTTTCTGATTGGTGCTTTGGGTTTCTTAGGATATATTTCTAGAAGTGGGATCATTGGGTCAAATGGCAGTTCCATATTTAACCTTTTGAGGAAACTCCCTACTGTTTTCCATAATTGTTGCACCAGTCTGCATCCCCACCAGCAGTGTACTAGGGTTCCCTTTTCTCCACATCCTCGTCAGCACAATCATGACTAATTTTGATATATTTCCAAATCCTGAATAAATATAACAATTATCTAACTGGATATTGCTGATAAAGGAAAAATAAGCAAATTTGTTTCCTATTATTTTCCATATGGAATACAGGAGCTCATTTTCAGATTCCACACTACAGACAGTATCTTGACTGATGCAATTCCTTCCTTTGTGATTTCTCGCTATAGCCCTTATTAGCTGATTTTGTGTTTTTCACCATTTTCCTACTTCAGAAACAAATAAGAAAAAAAAAACCCATGGGGTCACTGGAGATTAACAGGGATATTTTAACTCCATTCAACACTAGTGATTACATTTAAAGATTGTACAAAATGCCCAGGAACTAAAATGCAATTGCTACATTTCATGTAAATTTCAACCATAACAAGAAAAACAAACAATGAATGATTCTAGCATATCAAGGTACATAGTGGTAATATACAGCAACTAGATGCACTTTTTAAATAAAAATAAATTAACTCTAATAAATCCTCTCCAAAAGTTAATGTTGTGAAATGTAAAAACAAAACAAGAAAATAAACTATGGCAAAAGCCACTTGCTTACCTGACTAATGTCGCTCATCCAGGCAGCTTTCTCCTGGCGTGAAGGTGCTAGCAAGACTACAGTGAAAGGGGCGGCACCAGGGGGTTCCACCACTATTTTAAAGTCCAGGTGTCCAAACACTTGCCCAGAACCTTTGGCTTCAACACACATAAACCAAACAATTAGATGTGAATGCAAAATCTGAGTAATAGCTGCTTTCACGTAGGTCTAGTAATACGATCAGTGTCCAAGTTCAGAATCTCGTTTCAGCGATACGGCACTCCTCCAGCATGGGGAGGCTTTGCTAAGCTCATAAGCAGGTAAACAAGCTGAGGTCAGTAGGTTACTCAGGGCTACAATCCCGGTCTCCTTCTCATTTCATGGTTTGTTTTGTTTTGTGTTTTAATTTCCGTAATCTACAGAGTTCTAACGCTCGAATATAATTCCTTTCTTCTCTGCCTGACACCGAAAAGTCATTACTGTGAGACAAATTCAGTAAAATGTGAATCCCAAAGATGGTTTAACAATGTTTACAGGTTAGATGGTTCAACAGAATTTTTCATATAGAAATGACTTCAGGGAGTTTATTCTCAGCTGCCTCCTTACATAGCTTTTCTTAGCTACAAAAATAAAAATAAAAAACCATAGGAATTTTTAATTCTAATGTAATTCTAAGTGATAGAATGTGACTTACAGTCATCATCGCTTGCATCTGACTCTTCAATCAAGGTACATTCTATTAGAGAGAGAACCCCACCTGTCTGGAAAAAGCCAATTTTCCATTAAGAGACTTGAGAATCATGCATAGGTTCAGAAGCTCTGATTAGCAAATCTTATTCTCAAGTTGCCACAGCAGAAAGCATAGCAATTCTACATCATAAATAAGTTTTTATACATTCCAAAATGAAATTTACATGTGTAAAAGTAATTGAGCTCATTTAACTTCATGATTCTTCTCCCCAAACCGCTCTCACTCCCAATGTTTATAAAATTTAGCAAGTCAGTCTATGGCAACTAGATGGCCCTTAGGGGCCCTTGAGAGTGCAGCTCAGCAAAGGCTGAGCTCATCAACCAGGAGGTGATTGGAGCAGTAGAAAGCCAATAATTTCAGGCACTAATAACAGAAGATATAGATAGGCAAATCATTTCTGTCAAGGGCCAGAAAGTAAATTTTTGAGGTTTTGCAAGCCATCTGATTTCTATTGCAGTTACTCAAATCTGCCATTTTAAGAAGCATGAAAGCAGCCGCAGAGAAAATGTAAACAAGTGACTATGGCTGTGTTCAATAAAACTTTATTAACAAAAATAGACACTGCGACAATTTGACAAGAATTTTATAGCTCAGTAGTTATCAATTAGTAATAATTTTGTCCACGTTAGGATTTTAATGGCACTTCTTAATGGTAATGCACATTTAAATTTCTGTTACTGTAGGTCCAAGTGACAACATAGTAAATGTTAAGGTTGGTAATTGTACATTACCTCACTCTGCAATTGTGATAATGTTTTGTGATACCAGGCATGGGAAAGTCATAATTAAATTAACTTGAATGCCTCTTGAAACATAAATAGAATAATCATGTAAAACCAGTACCTTGAGCAGATGCAGCTTTCCTCCTGAACTTCTTGTGCAAATTAAAAAGTGTTTTGTAAATAAGAAGCATTGTCTTTCTCCTTCCTTTTTCAAAGACAATGAACCCAGGCGAACTTTACTAAGTTTCCCCTTCTCAACGGAAGGTACTTGAATAAGAGAACCTGGTGATCAGGAAAGTGGAGAATACACAGCAATTAAAATTCTGTGAAGTGAGAGCCCTTCCTGATGCAATAAATACCAATGATTCACTGGATGCACCATTGGAACAAGTAAATTCCCTACATTCTGAGCAGAAGAAACAATATATTGTGCTTTAAGAGTCACACTAATTCCTACTATTTTTATAAAACACTTCAGATTTGATTACTCATCTCTAAGCTGGAAAATAAATTTGAAAGAAAGACAAATTGAATTCAAAGAATGAGGATTGAATCTCAATCAAATGATTAATTTAACAGTAAGATACATATTGTATAATCACATCTATATATATAAAAAGCCAGCAACCAGAATGCCGTGATGACCAAAACCACCAGTCGCTATGAAGCCCACTGTGGCCAGCGAACCCAGCAAACTGGCCAGATCAGGGGGTGGGGCCAGCTGGCCAACCTCCTGCAGCCCCTCCCCCCAGCCGGCTCCGCCCATGATTGCCCCGATTGGCCAGGCCAGCCAACCAACTTCCCACCATCTTCTCCCAACAGGCCGGCCTTGACCCCCCCCCCCCCCCCATTGGGGCCAGGCTGGCCAGACCCCACCCATGCACGAATTTGTGCACTGGGCCTCTAGTATGGTACTAAAATAACATAGTAAAAAGCATAAAGAAGTTATTCTTCCTGAAGCACTGAAGGAAGATAAATAGTATATTGATAGAATTTACATAGTATTTAAAAAATAGAATATGCAATACGTGTATATTATAACAATATACAAATTATACAATTTAACACAATCTAGTTAACTTAAGGACTGTTTTTAAAGGACAGCTATTTCAGGTTATATTTATTTTTATTTACTTTATTTTTTATTTAAATTTATTGAGTGACATTGCTTAATAAAAGTATATAGGTTTCAGGTGTACAATTCTATAATACATCATCTGTATATTGCATTGTGTATTTACCACCCAAAGTCAAGTCTCCTTCCATCATAATTTATCCCCCCTGTACCCTTGTCGACCTCCCCCCAGCCCTCTTCCCTTCTGGAAATCACCATGCTGTTGTATGTATCTATGAGTTTTGGTTTTCTTTGGGGTTTTTTTTCTTTGTTTGTTTGTTTGTTGCTTGCTTAATCCTTTCACCTTCAGGTTACATTTAAACTGTGCAACAAAAATTCTTTGTGGAATCTAAATGGAAAATAAACCACATAAAGTCTAGACACAGGGCATTCTTGTGAGTAAAACTATCTTCCATGCCACGTGAGAAGCTCTGCATAGACCTTATATAATTTCACCCTAATAATGACCTCCCTCTCCCCACAAATAAAATTCCAACATAAATTAAATATGAAACCCAAAAATACTAAGATTTGTGTAAATACCTTGCCTCTGACTTCTGAGATGGCCTGAGCCAGTATTATTTCTATGATTGGTTTAATCTACCATTTACTCAAAATGCAGCCTTAGAGAGGCTCAGATCAGCCTCTTGAGAACCATTCAATGCATCCTGACCCCTTAAATATTAACAGTGGGTCATCTCTAAGAGGTGAGGTTGCAGGCAGCCCTATTTTCTTTTCCATACATTTTTTAGGTTCCATGATATTTTTTTAATGAGCACAGAATAAAGTGAACAGAAAAGCAGTAAATTCTTCAAAGATACAAAATTGTAAAACTATGACTGTGAGTCACAAAATGTTCACATTAACATATAAATATTCCAAATAGCATCTACTTTTTAATAAAGATCTAAAGGTATACAGGTGGTAAAGGGCTCAAAGCTTCCATGCCCAGATTCCATTTGTTTAGGTGAGTGTTAGGTGAGACTGCTTGACAGAGAGAGTAGGCAGCTATTGGGGCCTCAAAATAGCATGGAAACCATCCTGGGGAGGGCATGGGACTGGGGAGCAGAGGGTGGGAGAAGGCTTGATTCCATTGAAGGGAGCAGGCAAGAGGGGAGTGAATGAGAGAGGTGGCAAAGGTGGGAGCAAACTGGCAAAGAACAAAGACAGTAATTAAATTTGAAGCGTAAAGAAGGATGGGAAAGCTCAAGACAGAACGCTTAGAGAAGTACATGAGCAAGTAATTGCAGCAGAGGGATTGTACTCATGGGACTTACAGGGTGGAAGCAAAGCAGAGGAGATCTTTCAGAGGACCTGGGTCTCCCATCATTTTACAGAAAGGGAAACTGAGGCCTGAGAGGCTAAACAGCTCTGTGTTCAGCTTCTCAGGGTGGCATGGCCAGGACACAGCAGTGGATTCAGCATCGTAAAAACTGAAATCCAGAAAAGGAATGGATGGGAAAAGGCAGTAAGTTCCAACTTTGCCATGGGTGGAATTGCTGGATCATATGGTAGTTCTATTTTTAATTTTTGGGGGAACCTCCATACTGTTTTCCATAGTGGCTGCACCAAATTACAATCCCACCAATAGCACACAAGGGTTGCCTTTTCTCCATGTTCACACCAGCATTTTTTATCTCTCGTCTATTTGATGATATAATGCCATTAATCTTAATTCCACTCAGTAGTGAAAAAGAATGAAGAGCAATTTCCAGGTTATTGGGTTAGACATTTGAGAAGATATAAGTATTGCTAGACCCCATGTTACAAGTTCAAAGAACACTGGAAGTACGTGATTCTGAGCGTGGGAATGCTCAAGGTACCAGAGACGCCCATGGCTCATTCTCAGTGCATTGAATTCAGTCTCCTTTATTTAATTTTCTTAATTCACATTTCTATAAGACGATGTTGAATCTGCATTGTGGGTTCTCTACAAAATGTCAATTTGGAGTGGCTTGATCTTTTACTAAATTTCATACATATTTTATGTTATCAAAAATAGAAACTCATTCTAACATTTGGATTTTGGTGGGGGGTTTTTGTTAATCCTCACTCGAGGATATTTTTTCCATTGATTTTTAAAAATACATATTTTTATTGATTTCAGAGAAGGGAGAGGGAGAGAGAGATAGAAACATCAATGATGAGAGAGAAGCATTGATCGGCTGCCTCCTGCATGCTTCCTACTGGGGATCGAGTCCACAAACTAGGCATGTGCCCTGACCAGAATTGAACCCAGGACCCTTTAGTCTGCAGGCTGATGCTCTATCCACTGAGCCAAACCGGCTAGGGCTCCATTGATTTTTAGAGATAGTGGAAAGGAGGGTGGGAGAAGAGAGAGAGAAAGAGAAACACCAATGTGAGAAACATCAATTGGTTGCCTCCTGCATGCACCCTGACCAGGGTTGGGAATTGAACCTGCAACCCAGGTACATACCCTTCAATGGGGATTGAACTTGAGACTCTTTGGTGTACAGGCAGATACTCTAACCACTTAGCAACACAACCCAGGGCTGGATCTTGGTTTTTAAAGTTTATATCATAATCTCACAGGCACTAGTTTATGTGCTTTTGTGAGCATTAGCTCCTTTAACCTTCAGGAGAACCCTAAAAGATAAACAACTTAAGGGGATATAACTGAGGCAAAGAGAGATTAATTAAATTGCCCAATATCATATAAGCAAAAAATGGAGAAGACAGCATTTGACCTTCAGTGACATGGCTCTATTATCTTCCTATTATTGTCTCAGATATTTATGCATTTATTTGTTGAACAAACTTTGAACAGATTTTAGAAAATGAATGACAATGTCAGACCACTGCTATGATACATTTTGCATCCTATTCATTAACTATCTAATAATTGGAATCAATTTGCAATAATAAAAGGGTAATATGCAAATCGACTGAACAGCAGAATGACCGGTCACCATGACGCGCATTGACCACCAGGGGGCAGACACTCAACCAGAAGCTGGGCTGATGGCTGGTGAGCACAGCGGTGGTGGCGGGAGCCTCTCCTGCCTCTGTGGCAGCGCTAAGGATGTTTGACTGCTGGCTTAGGCCTGCTCCCTAAATAGAACATCCCTCAAGGGCTCCCTGACTGCAAGAGGGCGCAGGCCAGGCTGAGGGGACCACCCCCCTCCCCGCCTCCCCAGTGCACGAATGTCATGCCCTGAGCCTCTAGTTTATAATAAAACTTCTGTTATTTCAATTACTAAATTCTCATGACTGACATTTAAGATTAGCTAATGCCCTTATTCTGAAGAGGCCTTTCAGAGAATCTAATTTATTTTTTCTAGTCCTCAAAAAAAAGTCACTTAAGATTGAAACTGTGCACATGTGCATTTGCACACACACATGCACATACATACCACACTGAAATAGACCTTATAGCATCCTTAACAGTAAATAACACAAATACTAACACAAAATTAGAGATAAATTGTAGTCAATTTCATAGAAAATAGAATCCCTCAAAGTTTAAAAGAATTTTTTAAAAACCCACCTCAGTGGATTTTAAAGCCTGCTAAGGGTATTTAGTAAAAGTGATAATAGATACAACCAAAGCAAAACAATGCAAACTTTCCAAACTATCTGTAATTCAATTACTTCCTACTTTCAGATTAAAACCACCTTTATTGAATAATTCCTGAACAGACAAACAAAACCAAACAATACAGATAAATACTGCTGAAAGGCAAATCATTGAATCAACATCAACACAATAATAACATCAGATATATTAATAGCTGGCAGCAGCTCCTTAAACGTGTGATACAGAACAGTCAATAAGTAATATCTGGACTTGAGTCAAAGGGAGAGGTGACTCATGATTGATTTTCTTCCAGGTGCCATGAAAAAAAAAATGATTCATTCAATATATTTAACCTTCGGGCAGTTTTCATTATAGATGTTTTTTACAAAGTTAGATAAAAATTGTCTAAGTTTGTAGGAATATACCAAATGGTTATGTATAATCAACCTTTGCAATCAAAAGTCCTTTCAGAAATTAGAGAAATAACAGTTAGAGAAACTCCTGTTTCCATTCCCACATATTATAAAGCTCAAGTCAATTAGTATTTGTCAGTAAACTCTGAACACAAGAAAAATACAAAAGAAGACACCTTACAACCCAAGCTGCAATTGAACAAGCGATTCAATTTAATCCCATGCTCATCTTCCAGGTATCATGGAAAGCACTGTACCAGGCAAGAGAGAATTCACAGACATTGCCCTTCAGTATTATAATTACTGGGAGAGACAGGCATGCAAACATGGACTTATAATACACAAGAGCCTGAAATACATGCACCAGGAGCAAAGGGCCTTGGAAACGATGAGGAAGGTAAATTCATTCTAACTACATGGGAGGGGACGAGAAGAAGCAGAAATGTTAAAAAGGCTACTTAGATGTGTCTGACCTAAGCCTGGTAGGACAAGTAGACCGTTAAGAGGCACGAAAGAGATGGGTAAGGGCATTCCTGGTCTCCAGGCTGGCGGACAACACACTAAGGGCACAGAGGCAGGGAAGTGCCGGGAAGGCAGGAGCCAACATGGGACACAGTCTGTGCAGAGGAACAGAGGGGAAATTCAGAAGGCCTGGTGTCGTTAGCATTATACTCCACTATTGTTATTTTTTAAATTAATAGCGAAAGCCAAAAATGAGAAAAGGTATCATTTCCTACAATATACTTCCAAACCTTAACATCTGTGTGATTTCTCTCTTTGTAAGTAAATAATGGAAAGTAGAACTGCATGTGTTACATTTTTGAAGTATTCTGTGCAAAAATCAATGTGCACGGCACACATGTTTGGTTTGATGAGGTAAACAATATTTTAAGCAGCACATTTTGGTGCGCAACAGAAATGCAAATTATCTTCAAACAATGTTGGCATAGTGTAAACAGAAATCAGGTTCAAGGCTAGTCCCAAATTTCTGTGCCGCTCCTCACCAGGTTCAAAATGATACATGTGTACAATACACTGTCTCACATCAATCCCATGAGGCAGGCTCCCCTCCCCCGGGACGCCTCAGCACTTAGAAACAATCTGGGATGTGGTTTATTGTCTGCACTTTGTGAGAGCCGTGGAGAGATGTGCACCGTTAGCTCTTCTTTCTCCATAGTTTCCAGCACAAATACCTTGAACTCTTCAAAAGCTCAATGTACGGGGTGATGCTACCAAAGCACACCCCACAAACAAGATGCCTTCGCCACTTCCGAAGGTTGGCAGGGGTCAGCGTGACATTTCATGGTAACTGGAGCCATCAGCTGACTCGAACATATCATGCGGGGCCTCCAGAAGTGCTGATGAAAAATGGGAACAGGAGACAGCTGTTTTCACTTCGGACATTGTCCCCACTGCCACATGAGAGGGCTTTAAGTAACGCAAGCTTCTCTCGGGCCTCTGCCTGGATGTCGTCACCACCTGGCACTGACACTCCCATCGGCCAGACGGGTCTGTCCTCACTGGAGCTGCAGAGAACGTCTGGCCCACTGAGGAGAAGAGTCCGGTCAGAACGTAAGGGGCTGTGCCACTCCTGCTGTACTATGATTGTGTTGCTGTTTTTCGTGGCCCCTGAAAAGAGACAGCACGAAGGTGGGCCTTGACCACAGCCTCCCTCAAGACCATGGGGATATCCTGCACGAACCGCATGAATCACACAGCTACAGCAAGCCTGCTCCCAAATGCTTTCCTGGGTCTGATCATGTAACAAACACAGAGATCACTCAGATGGTGGGTGCGCGGCATGAGGACTTACCTTGGCGGATGAAAGTTTGGCTGGTGTCCAGCAAAATATCACAGCCCTCCACGATCATTCTTTCTATGGCAAGGTTCTTCCTTATGTTTTCCGTGTCACTCACTTCATCGTGCATTATCCTGTCGGCCAGGACACAGACAGGATCACTGTCAGAGATCTTTGTATTGCCCTGGCCGGTGAACAAAGAGCCCCAACTGGGAACTTGTATCAGTGTAAGTGGGGCTGTGAGGGAAGCAGACTGGACGTCGGGACCTCAACAGGCCACGACCCAAAGCAAGGCCAATGTACACCATGACTCTACAGATCAGCGGGTCAGTGATTGTGAGTTCCTGAGTTCCCTGGGAATGCCGCTGGTAAATGCAACAGGAAAGCAACATGTTATTTTCTGAAAAGCTTTTAGTGAAGATTGAAATCAGCGTGCCATTTCTTAGAGGCAGAGTAAATGAGAGGCTTTATACCATTTATCCCAGATAAGCTAAAGGAACACAGATATAAATAATTGTCTGAAACATTGAAAAGCTACTGATAAATCCAAGATATACATGCTCCAGCTTCCTGGCAAATATGAATACAAAAATGCAATAAAAAGTCATTTTTCTTTTATGCTGAAAGAAAGGTGAACATTCTCCACCTTAAACTACAGTACACCTGCTCTCAAGAGCTACCATTAAACTTTCAGTGAATCTGAGAAGCTGGATTGTGTCTTGCCTCTTGTTCCCTAGACATACAATTAGGTTTCCACAAAACACTGACTTGCTGCTTTCCCATAACAGGCCGCTATTGTAAGTTCTCTGCGTACCTGGACAGGTCCTCTAGTTTTGATTTTGCAAATTCCAGACTCTTCCTCTCCACATGTTCATGGGGTGTATGAGCGAGCAGTTCATGAATTGTGATGATATACCTGGGGATCTAAATGCAAACACAGGCCAGTGTGAGCATAAGGCAAGGATCAGTAACCGGGACATTCTCTTCTGTGCCTCATCACTTCCAAGAAGCTCGTCTCATCTCTTATGGTTGTAATTGTTTTTCAAACATTTTTTTAAGAAATACATGAGTGTGGGAGTGGGGGGCAAAGGGGAGAGAAGGACACATATGTAATACCTTAATCAATAAAGAAGAAAAAAGAAATATATTTTAAAACGTTTAAAATAAACTACATTTCAAACATCACACACACACACATACTAGTACACACATGCGCAAATTCCCCAGGAACACATGAAAAGAGTAATAAAGTATTGTTACAAAGAAATAATTGTTTCTTTTGATTTTTTAATATAATCATACATTTCTTAATCATAATTTTTGAAAATTGGTTCATAGGGAAACAGATATAGCTATCATCAAGTCACTAGAGTCTGTATGTTATATATATATTTGTCTGTTTATAATTTTTTTAAAAAAATTGACAATCCTACTGTAACGTTTTCTTTAAGAATTAAAACTTGGGCCTTGGCCAGTGTGGCTCAGTTGGTTGGGGATTGTCCCATGCACCAAAAGGTTGCCGGTTTGATTCCTGCTCAGGGCACATGCCTGGGTTACAGGCTCTATCCCAGGTAGGGGGAGTGCAGGAGGCAGCTAATCGATGTTCAGCTCTCACACATCAATGTCCCTCTCTCTCTTTCCCCCCTCTCTCCCCCCTTCCTCTCTCTCTAAAAATCAATATTTATAAAAAAAATGAATTAAAATTTGGGATAAGATATGTTCACCCTTGTTATATTCTGATCCTCCTTCTAGCAGTAAAAAGTATTGTTTAATGAGGTTACTTATTTGTACTTTTGTTTATAAACAGACTACCCACATTCTGCCAAAGGCAAAGAAACTCCACCAACCCTCTGAAGGTTTTAACAGAATATAGCAGAGATTTAACTCAAATTTCAGTGATTCAATATATTTAAATTTTACTGGCTTAGAAACTAAAATTTGTTAGAAATCAGGGGCAGTGGGTTTAATCTTAATAACATACATGAACAATAGCTACCATAACACTGCTCACTGTGGGTCAGATCAGGTGCTCGAGGTTTACATGTACGTATAATCCTCCAACAACATAAGATTCCTCCCCATTTTACATATAAGGAAACTAAGTGTGGAAGGGTCAGTAATTTGCCCAATGTGGCCTCACAGTAAATGGCAGAGCCAGCCACGAGCCAGCTCTGACCAGTGCACTCGCCTAGTAAGTCTGCTCCAGGACTGGGGTCTCACTCAACCCCTGGAAGCGCCTCTGAGAATGAAGAAAGTGAAAGTTTCCCAGGGCTCCATGGGTAACTGCTTGCATTCTGACCTGACATGGTGTTGGTGAGTCTGTCCACAGCTCTGCTTTTGCTCTGGCAGCGGTGGCCTTCACTGGGTAATTTACTAATATGTACCGGGTGCCCACATTTATGTGTGAAGCACAGAGGGCAGCACCATCAACACAGACATCAATCTGCAGCTCCTACTCGGGATCACGTCCTAGGGGATGTCATCAAGTCAAGGTTTCAGCAGTGCTACCGACTCCCTAGTCATAGGAGGTGGGGAACAGCAGACCCTTCCCTCTAAAGGCTTGCTGCCTCCCACCCCATAGACCTCTCCCCGAGACAGCCTGTAGGGCTGTGACCCTGGGGAAGCTCCTGGGATAAGTATACTTTCAAATACCCCTTTCGCTTAATCCCATGATTGATCAAAGTTTTCCTCTAAGTTAGTACTCCACAAGAAAATCAAGGCAATCACCAGCTAAGGTACTCAGTTTTTCATAACAAAGAGGGCAGGAGTGGGAGAGCCTGGCTACTTATAGTACATGAAACCCCACAAAACTGAGTTTAGTCAATACCTCCATGGTCCTCCCCCATTAATTCAATCTATTTTAGAGAGCTCCCTGGCTAAGGTTCAAGAGAATGGATTTGAAATTTAGTAACTGGCCTTTTCCACGAGAAAGTGAAGGAACAAACATGCCCGAGACTGCCAAAAAGTGGGCAAAGAACGTTCTGCAGAGAAGTGGGCGGCTCCCCAAAGAGCTTATCTGTATAGTCAAGTGCTGATTACAAATCTGTTCCCCCAAAACCCAAGAATCACAGAAAGTACTGTCTAGATCGGTGGCTTTCAACCTTTTTCATCTCATAGCACACATAAACTAATTACTAAAATTCTGTGGCACACCAAAAAATTTATTATATTTTTTGCTGATCTGACAAAAAATATATAGATATAAATTTTGATTCATTCACACCAGATGGCTATTGTTGTGTTAGCTGTTGTCATTTTTTAAATTTGGTAATCTAAGGGAAAAGAGGTCAAGTGCCCCTGACTAAGTTAGTCAGGTACTGCACCTTTTAAAAATTCTTGAGGCACACCAGTTGAAATCACTGATCTAGATGAATCATCATTCCGCTTTCAATTATGGAACAATACTTGTCACTTTATAGACATTCGTTAGTTTGTTCTCCAATAACCATAAACAGGTGGCTACTTTCTGGTGCATATCTAACGGTGCTGGTCTCACCATGATGAATTCATGATCAGCTTACCTATGGATTTATGAGCGGATGCTGCCAATTTAAACAGTTCCAGACAAGCCACTGTCTTTGCAAAATAAAAATTATGTTAATCACTACATTGTTTTTCATAACAAATTTCTTGGCAACATTTGGATTTGCTTATCTGATAGTTCAATTGAGGATATATTCACTGTATCATCCAAATTCTACAATTCCTCCATGTTTCCATAATTCAACATAGTTCATTAACAGCAGCAATTGACTTACTGGACAAGGGACCCAGAAAGAGGTAGAATATAATACTTTTCTACACATACACAGGCTAAAAGTTGCCAATCACCTCTCCCCTTTCTCTGCTCCACACCAACCTCTGTCCCCATATACAGGCTCGAAAAAAATAATCTGGAAGTATGAACTAGGCTCACCTCTTCCATTGTTGCTATACAGCAAAAAACTGAAATGTGCCACCCTCATCCCAAGGTGTCCAGCCTACACCAGAGCAAGGCAGAAGTACCACTGCTAATACAATGTATGCAGAGGGACATAGATGTGCCTCGACCATCTGAGAGAGCAAGTGCCTCATGACTATTCCACCTCATTAGTGAAAGGACCAAAAGAGAACAAGAAGAGTGGAATGGACAAGACCTAGCAATAAAAACCTTTAAACTTCCAGAAGGAGCAGCCCACCCCCAAGTGTTCCATGTATTACTTTAGAGAGACAGTAGGATGGAGAGACACCAAATGAATAAGACCGAGGAGAGACATCAGTGAGGATGAGGCCCTTGGGCAGCAAACTCTGATGATTTTCCCCTCTTGGTCTATTCAAAATAGTTATAAGGAAGCAAAATAGTTATGAGGAAGCAAATAAGTAAAGAGCACAATTCTGTGCTCTTTCAATTTGCCCATTTCTTGCAGTTGGACCAGTTCTGGCCAAATTCTTTAAATTTGAGGTTTCTCCCAGAGCAAGCAATGGCTCTCATAAGCTGAGGCTCTTGGTTACCCTGGTCTGGATGAAGCCAGAGAATCTCAACATCTGACCCTTCAGTTAAATTCTAAGGTTTGGGGCCACCACAGTCTTGGCAGAGGCAGAGTGGGTTAGGGCGTAGACCAGTGGCCGGCAAACTGCAGCTCGCGAGCCACATGAGGCTCTTTGGCCCCTTGAGTGTGGCTCTTCCTAAGCCTTAGGAGTACCCTATTAAGTTAATAACAATGTACCTACCTATATAGTTTAAGTTTAAAAAATTTGGCTCTCAAAAGAAATTTCAATCGTTATACTGGTGATATTTGGCTCTGCTGACTAATGAGTTTGCCGACCACTGGTAAACTAACACCACCATGTAGTTACCCAACCAAACTTTCAGAACTAGTCTAATGTGAGCACTGTCACAGCGTCAGAGAGCTAGTGCCCGGGAGATAGCCACGGCTCAGCTGCCTCAATTTTGAGATCTAGAAATGGAGGTTTAGATGGTTCCATTATTTCCCCCAAAGCTATGACTAAAGGGTGAGCAAGACAGCCAGGTCTCCCAAGGATTCCCAGTCCAATGGTCCTTGTCTGTATTATGGGAAGTCCTTGGGGTCAATCAAAATGCCCAGTCATTGTTATTGGGCTTAAGCTCCATGGGGAGGGAGGGGGGGTGGTGGAAGAGCATTACAGCATTTTTAAGAAATCCACAGACCTTTCCAAGGGCCTACATTCAACTTTTGGACATGCCACCTAAAGTGCAAGTGCAGCCTGCCATTTTAAAACATTGAGAGAGCTTCACCAGGGGGAGTTAAGTAGCAATTGGAAAGATATCGGTGGGGAAGGAGCTGGGAACCTCTCTGAATGTTCCATGTGTCTTTCACACTCCACCTTTGTATATTCACCTGAGTTGGGATTGCTGAACAGAATCAACTTAGGGTATTTTAATCATAACCTAGAGGCAACTGCCAAAAATTCAAACAGAATCTCAGAAGAACATTGCATTATGCAAACTTTGTTTCACTGTAAATAAATCTTAAATTACAATTTTGTATAAGGTTACCAAAAAAGAAATCTTTTTTTCTTTGAAGTTTTCCTTGTGAAATATTTCCTCAGAGAGGCAAAGAGTTCAAACAATTCAGTTCCATGAAAAAAACACAATAACATTACGAAGTTCCACTATACTTAAGTTATTTCAAATGCATCCTTTTTGTTTTTATAGAGATTTTATAAACTTCTATAGTAATTTCCAGGATTTCAAGAAGGTTTGAAAACTGTAAGACAAACCATCACAAACCAGGCCAACATTTCTTTCTGAGGCTAGAAAATGATCCACCGGGGTCAGCGCTGAGGGGGACAAAGCTCCCCACAGAAACCCTAACACACATGATTCGGGGATTCATGGTTTACCACATGACAATTTAGAGGGCTGGCCAGAAGCCCCATAAATTCCACATCGGGACACTCGATGCCTTTCCAAAAGAACAGCATCAACACTTTTCAAGAGAACAGGCAATTCAGTTCACATTTTGGCCTCTGCAGTTCTCACTCAAGGGCTCTTAATGGTAAAGCCCAAGATACAGGAAAGAACACAAGTGTACTTGATCCCTTGGGTTGCTCTACTCCCACAAAGTGAATGTCATGACAAGCCCCAGCCTCCTTGCAGCAGCCCGAGAGGGGCCAAGAGTCCCCGGTCCAGCTAATGCCTCTGGCTCCTAAGTCTACACAGCCTCTGTTACCTGGGAAGTCCTCCTTTTGCTCTCCAGAGCTCCAGCCAAGGGAGACTCACCAGCAATCCCAGCAGGGTGGGGAGGATGGCCAGGAACACAAGACTTTCCCACTAGTCCACTCAACTTCTCAGGAACCTTTTATGCAACCAGCATACCCTGGAACATTTGCACAGCATCCTATTTCTGTAACCCTAATAATATTTTTAAACATGCTGGAGGAGGAGACTTCATGGAAGAGGTCTGCGTGGAATCTTTCTATAAAGAGAACATTGTGCTGCTTTTAAAAAAAAAATCATTTTTTATGTAATTGTCTCAGAATGCCTGGCTTTCTTATATATACTAGGCAGAGAGAATGTGAGGCATAAATTTGATTATCTCAAGGTCAAGATCAAGATGAGAGGTGAGGCATGTGTGTTATAATTCTTCACAGGGGATCCTTACACATCTCCCTCTGTTCATGAGGAACATTGAGCTGGAACTAGTGACTCATAAAATGCATCCCAGAGGACTCACCTGAAACATCGGGTAGGTCAAGAACGTTTCTAGCATCCTCCCTTCACAGGCAGGGTTGGCTTCATACTGTTTCAAGAGCTTGTCAAAATCTCTGTTTTGCTTACAATTGGCAAGCACTTGGAGGCTGTACTGGTGGTTACGCACAAATTCTTGATAAATGTTCAGCATGGGGAGCAAGATATCAAACAGATCAGCTGAAAGAAGAAGTAAAACGGCAGTTTCTTTTGGTGCTCAGTGAATTATCTAAGGTACTGGAGAGAGACTGTGTTCACTCAATGGGAGTGGCAGGGAGTGGCTCCACCCAGTCCCAGGTGTCACACATACATGGGGACCAGTCCAGATGCCTGAATAACTGATCTGACAGAGTGCTCTCCAGGGCAGAGCCTGACTCTAGCCCAGAATGACCATGACAGGCCAGGGGAAAGGTAAATAGTAGGGCAGAACCCAAAGGCCAATGAGACAAATTCCCAATGGCTAAAGTAGCTCACAGATCAGTGGGAAAATTCAACAGCTTCAGCTGAATAATGTTGAAATTATTTTACTCTAATTGTAGCCAGAGTAAGAGAAACCAAAGCATGCACTTACCTAAAATTAAAGTAGGCCAGTTTGCTAACCTTGCCTTCAGTCCTTGATGAAATATTTCATGAAGAAACATGATTGTTTCACTATAAAAATGCAATAAGAATATAATTCAGTCTTGAGTAGAGCCATTGCCATCCAATGTGGGAAAATCTCCCTCCTTCCTCACAACAGCAAAGCCTAGCTTTTAATCACATGCTATCAGACTTCTTCTCATTACACACATACACACACACACACACACACATACACACACACACAACTATGGCACATTCACATAATATAATACAATGTAGCAATTTTTTAAAAATTGAATGGTCTTTAGATAGCAATATGGAAAGATGTCCAGGATATATTGATACATGAAAGAAAAATCTATATAAAAAATACATTGCCTTTTGTGTAAGAAGGGGCAAAGTAACACTCAAAATCCACATTTGATTTCATCTACATTAATAAACACTGGAAGGATAAATAAGAAATTAATTTAAATGATTACATACAGAAAGTGGGGGAATGGGGTGGGCGAAGGCAAGGTAAAAATGAGATTTCTAACTGTTGCTTGATGTTTTCATGTTGTTTTGACTTGTGAACTATTATCTACTCAAAAACAAATAACTAAAATTTTAAGTGAAACACTTAAGCACTTTCCTTCCCCCTATCTCCTTTGCTTCTTTTTTTAAAATATATTTTTTTATTGATTTCAGAGAGGAAGGAAGAGGGAGGGAGAGAGAGATATAGAATCACCCATGATGAGAGAGAATTATGGTTTGGCTGCCTCCTGCAAGTCCCCCACTGGGGTTTGAGCCCACAACCTAGGCATGTGCCCTTGACCAGAATCAAACCTGGGACCTTTCAGTTCGCAGGCTGACGCTCTATCCACTGAGCCAAACCGGCTAGGCCTCTCCTTTGCTTCTTCATTTTTCTACAGAACTCATCACCACATGATAGACTACATAGTTCACTTAATCACTATTCATTGTCTGTCTTCCTTCATCAAAACTTAAGTTCCATGAAGGCAGGGATTTTTTATTTTCTTTTTATTTTTTGCTTTGTTCACTGAGGAATCCTCAGCAGTAAAGATACTATAAATATTTATTGAGTGAATAGATTTACTAGAAAGTCTCAGGCCCTCTGTTAGTTTTTGCTCTTCCTAGAGTACTTTTGTATAAATCTTATGTAATGACCCATTAATCACTCCATTTCCTTCGTTTTGTGAGGGAGATGATCTTTCCCAACATAAACATACCCCCACAGAATGATAAGAAAACATATATCAAATAGAGGAGAAAAACAGAAAACTACATGCCAAGATTCAAGATAAAGATATACAAATTGGACTAGTAATGAAACACAAATAATAGCTTTCTTATTTTCAATGTCATAAACTCATAAAAGTGAATTTATGAAACCTATGTTTTTATGAGTAGAGTAAAAATTCTAAGAAATACAAATGGGTTTTTCACATGACTGATTTATGCCAAGACAAACCTGTTGAGGAAAATACTACTGACGTCGTCATGGCTGATGGGGGGCTTCTTGGAGCTGGCGGCCATTCGTAGGGGCCGGAGGAAGCAGTTGACCAGGATGTAGAGCTGGTGAACGTACTCTGACTCAGCCTCTACCATAGTGAACACAATCTGGTTTCTCTTCCTCATACTTTCAGCATGAGGAGAACAGATGTAATCCTGCACGATGGTCTTCCATTTCCTTCTACACAACCATCCTCGCATGAAGCTCTGAACCTATAGAGCAAAAAGGAAAAAGGAAGGCAAGGGAAGGGAAAAGAAGGGAAGGGAAGGGAAGGGAAGGGAAGGGAAGGGAAGGGAAGGGAAGGGAAGGGAAGGGAAGGGAAGGGAAGGGAAGGGAAGGGAAGGGAAGGGAAAGGAAGATGGAAGGGAAGGGAAGGGAAAGGAAGATGGAAGGGAAAGAAAGAGGGAGGGGAAGAGAAGGGAAGATGGAAGGGAAGGGGAAGGGGAAGAAAAAAGAAGAGAAGAGAAGAGAAGAGAAGAGAAGAGAAGAGAAGAGAAGAGAAGAGAAGACCTCAGGGATCTGTGAGACAGGTTTTTTAAGTCTGTCAGTAAAGGTGTCCATCCTGTGCCATATGAAACATTGCTCTTTCATTGGTGCACTAATGGTCCCACCCCTAGAATATGTAATGGCAGGCTTTTTTCAGATAACAGAATATAAATGATTTTTAAAATAATAATTTTATCAGGTTTACAAATTTCTTCCATAAGCTTAAGGTATTTAGGCCTGCCTAAATAGACACCAGAATCCTCCTATATAATAAAAGCCTAATATGCTAAGTGTCCGGTCGGCCAGTCGGCCATTCAACCAATCAAAGCATAATATGATAATGATATGCTAAGGCTGCTCAGCTGCTCACTATGATGTGCATTGTCCACCCAGGGGGCAGACAGTTGACCAGTTGACCAGTTGCTATGACTTGCACTGACCACCAGGAGGCAGACAGTTGACTGGTCAACCAGTCACTATGACGTGCACTGATCACCAGGGGGCAGACGCTCTGACTGGAAGGTTAGCTTGCTGCTGGGGTCCGGCCAATCAGGACTGAGTGAGATGGGCCAGACATGCCCTGGAGCCCTCCCACAGTCCCTCCCCAGCTGGCCAACCTCCTGCATCCCTCCCCAGCCCCAGTTGTTCACCGGTGGGGTCCCTCAGCTTGGCCTGTGCCCTCTCACAATCCGGGACCCCTCAGGGGATGTCAGAGAGCCAGTTTTGGCCCGATCCCGCAGGCCAGGCTGAGGGACCCCACTGGTGCATGAATTCATGCACTAGGCCTCTAGTATAATAATATTACATGGTTAGTTATTAACATTTCAAGAACGAATGTTTATTCTTTAGCAATCAGATATTTTTAAAAATATTTTAAATTGTAGTAAAAAAATGCATAACATAAAATTTACCATCTTAGCCATTTTTAAGTGTGTAGTTCAGTAGTGTTCATGTGGAAAATAATACAGTAATTATTAAATAATATAAGAACACACTCTGTATTTCGTGTACTCACAATTATAAACATAATTTTGCTACATCCTGTATTCACATTGTTGCACAACAGATCTCTGAGACTTTTTCATCTTGCAAAACAAACTTTATACTCATTAAACAACTTGCCTTTTCAGTTTTCCCTTAGGTCCTGAGAACCACCATTCTTCCTGTTTCTGTGAATTTGACTACTTTAGATACCTCATACAAGTGGAGTCATATAGTTATCTGTATTTTTGTGTCTGGCTTATTTCATTTAGTATAATGCCCTCAAGGTTCATCCATGTTGTAATATGTGCCAGGATTTCTTTCCTTTTTAAGGCTGAATAATATTCAATTATACATATGTATCACTTTTTTTTTTATCCATTCAGTGGACAGTGGGTTGCTTCCACCTTTTGGCTACTGTAAATAATGTTGCAATGAACATAGGAGTGCCCATATCTTTTCAAGATCCTACTTTTAATTATTTTGGATATGTACCCAGAGGTAGAATTGCTGGATCATATGGTAGTTCTATTTTTAATTTTTTGAGGAACCACCATACTGTTTCCATAGCAGTTGAATCAATTTACAATGCTACCGATAGTACACAAGAGTTTCAATTTCTCTACATCTTCATCAATAGTTATTATTTTGTTTTCATGAGAGTAGCTATACTAATAGGTATGCAGTGATATCAAACTGTGGTTTTTTTTTTTTTTAACATATTTTATTGATTTTTTTACAGAGAGGAAGGGAGAGGGATAGAGAGTTAGAAACATCAATGAGAGAAAATATCAATCAGCTGCCTCCTGCACACTCCCTATTGAGGATGTGCCCACAACCAAGGTACATACCCTTGACTGGAATCGAACCTGGGACCCTTGAGTCTGCAAGCTGACGCTCTATCCACTGAGCCAAACTGGTTAGGGCAAACTGTGGTTTTAATTTGTATTTATCTGATGCTTAGTCATGTAGAGCATCTTTTTATGTTTATATGATGTCTCCAAAGATTATATACAAACTAGAGGCCCAGTGAACAAAATTCATACACAGGGGCAGAGGGGTCCCTCAGCCTGGCCTGCACCCTCTTGCAATCCGAGACTGCAAACTCCTAACTGCTCACCTGCCTGCCTGATCACCCCTAACCGCCTCTGCCTGCCTTCCTGATCACCCCTAACAATCTCTGTCTAAGGCCCCACTGCGGCAGCTTCATCCGGAAGGACATCTGGAATGATGTCTGGAAGGTCATTCGGCTGTCCGGTCTAATTAGCATATTACGCTTCTATTATTATAGACTAGAGGCCCGGTGCACAGATTCATGCACGGAGGGGGTGGGGGAGGGGTGGAGTTCCTCAGCCTGGCCTGGGCCCTCTCGCAATCCAGGACCTCTTGGGGGATGTAGCAGTGCACCAAGCAGCAGGCAGCCAGGGAGGAGTCCGAGTGGGCGCCATGCCACTCACGCTCATCCCAGCCCACTGCGCCTGCAGCCGCTACTCGGTAGCGCTGCCGCAGAGTCGGGAGAGGCGCCCGCCACCACAGCTGCGCTCGCCAGCTGTGAACTCAGCTTCTGGCTGAGCGGCGCTCCCCCTGTGGGAGCGCACTGACCACCAGGGGGCAGCTCCTGCGTTGAGCGTCTGCCCCCTGGTGGTCAGTGTGTGTCATAGCGACTGGTCAACCAGTCTTTCTGGTCATAACGGTCATTTAGGCATATATATATATATATATATATATATATATGGCCAATTGTATGTAATCTTTGGAGAAATGTCTATTAAAGTCATTAGCTCATTTTAAAATTTGGTTATTTGATTTTGTGTTGTTGAGATGTCATTTGTTTAAATTTAAAAATAAGTGTTAGTAATAAGCTCATCCAACTTCTTTTACAGATGAGTAAACTAAATTTCATGGTAAATCACACAACTAGGAAGGCTACAAGGAAATTTAGTGTTCTTTTACCTGCCCCTTGTTAACTGTAAGGACTCTCTTTTCCAGCCACATGGAAAAAATACATGTTAACAATTTGCAATGGTTATTATTTTGTGAAAAGAAACATAAAATACAGTTTAAAAATCAATCTTATAGAAAACTAGAGGCCTGGTGCACAAAATTCATGCACGGGTAGGGTCCCTAGGCCTGGCCGGTGATCAGGGCCAATTGGGGCCTTCTGGCTGCCAGCCAGAGCTTTCCTTCCCCGGCTGCCGGCTGCTGGCCGAGGCCTTTCTTCATTCCACGCCACCTCCTGGTGGTCAGCGCACATTATAGCGAGCAATCAGATTCCCAGTCTCCCACTTGAACTCCCAAGGGGACACTTTGCATATTAGCCTTTTATATAGAGAGATATGCTAGCCTCTAAAATATTTATCTAAATTCCCTATGTATGGTTTGAAAATAATAAGCAAACCTCACAAAGTACATGGCCTGTGTGTGTGTTAGCCAATAAATATTTACTGACCATTGTTTAAATGCCCAGGTAAATGCTGGGTGCAAGGCAAACAGATATATGATGTAATCCTTAACCCAAAGGTTCTGTAACTAACCTAGTGAGTGACCTTGACTTCTGGTCCTCTATTTCCTCATCTATAAAATAATTGACCAAATATATCTGAGGTCCTTTCTAAATATAAAAAGCCTATATGATAATTCATTAGGATTTGTTATATTAAAGGGGCAGATTCAGCAACAAAGCAGGTTGCAAATTCACATATAATTGAGAGCATTAAATCACTACCAAATCTTCTTTTAGTATCATAGCTATCTATTCAGTCTTACACTTTTTATTTTTTCCATACTGTTTTACCCATGTGGTTTAAATTATCATGTATTTAAACAACTACTCTTCTTTTGCAATGTTTAAATTCTCTCATTTACCTACTGATGTCAGCATACTATCAATTTTCTACAGACATTCATACAGTTGACTTACCCCAAACAATAAAAATTAACCATATTTTAATAGAATTATGTGGGGAGAAATTATATGTATATTATCTGGAAAAATCTAATAGCAAATTTCTATGAATTATAACCAACTTCAATTTTTGGTCTCTTGAAGTTGACAAATTATGTTGATATTTGTCAAGATCAGAATAGAGAAAATAATTCATTTGTAAACAACCCTTTTTCCACACAGGTATTAGTTTGATTTGGGACAGAAAAACAATAAAGTTAATTTCAAAATCTATTTAATAAGTTTAAAAATAGTTTTATACTTTTTTCTATTAAGAAATAGGAAGTTATTAAATGTAAAAACTACTTACTTTATCATTATTCTTCCATATAACAGAGTATTTTTAAAAATCAACTAAATTGAATTTTATATTAAATAAAACTTTTCTATTTATTTGGACAGTTATCTCCTGCTGAGCAAAAGCTGATTCATTTACTTCCTAACAGACCAGCTTCTACAACTGCACTGAAAATTGTATTTTACTGATATCGTTGCTTACATGCAACTACATACTATCAAAAGAAAGGCAATAATATGAATCTTGTAACACAATAACATAAACCAAATTCAATTTATAAAGTTATAAATTCTAAGAAAGAAATGATGTTATTTTACTTTTTTATTTCTTAAAAACTAAAAGCATTATAACTTAGTCCTACGAAGCTTTTCTATTTCAAATTCTAAGCAATACTTAGCTAAAATTTTGCTACAACTGAAGGGGAATAATTATTTAGCTTAGGAAAACAGGATTAAGAAATAAAGAACATATAAACAGTTTAATGGTGAAGCTTTCCACATAATGTTAACAAAACTGAGTAAGTGCTGCACACAGAACTATGAAGAATACCAAACTCAAAACCTAGATGACCTAAGGCAAACACAGAAGACTAGACTGAGCACCAGTGTCTGGTTAATTACAAAAGTTGTACAGTTATACATAACAGTAAGATGGAAAGGATCTGCTGATTTTGTGGATGATGAACAACAAAGAAACAATAATAAACCAGAAATCTGAGCAGATGTAGTGATTTTTTTTTATTATTATTATTAGTTAAGGTATTACAAATGTGTCCTCATCCCCCCCATTAACCCCCAACCTCCCCCCCACACACACACACTCATGCTCCCATCCCCCTGTTGTCCATGTCCATTGGTTTGTCCATTTATACAAGTCCTTCGGTTGATCTCTTCCCCTTATCCCCACCCTCCCCTACTTTCCTGCAGATGTAGTGATTTACCTAATCTTCTTACATGTTCAAAAAAAATAAGCACTAAAGACTATGCTAAAAGAAATATGTTTGAGTGTAATTTAAAAAACACTCCCCCAAAATAAGAAGCAGTATAAAATTAGGAGGTTAAACAGCACCTAATTAACCCAACTGGGGAACACTATTATCTTAATGTCCTTCCCACAGAATCCAGAAGGGGATTCTCAGGACGGGGAAGAAATCTCAAGCTGAAACTTTTCCAAAAAAGTAGTCATGTCTGATCACTCTGAAGGGCAAATCTCAGAGCCATTAGGACAGAAACACCAAGGTTCTCAGCCCAGGACCAGAGTGACAAAGACATTATAAAACAACTGGTCGCTGTGCTACTCCGCAGCTGAAAACCCATACATCCTACCTTTTTAATCTTTTTGATGTCTGGATCATCCTCTTCTTGATTGCTTTGGTAAGGCCGCATTCTTTCCTTGGTTTTATTAAGAGCGATAATCTAGAACACAAAATAGGTCCATTTCATGAACTGAAAAATACTGGATTATTGCCATAACTCATAAGAAGTCATGCCTACAAGGTAGCTTCTGAGGTCCTCAGGAAACATTCAGTTTTTATTCACTCTCTCTGCCTTTGGTGCTGTGGCAGGGGAAGCATGAACTTCACCCCAAGCCTATATTGGTTTGTTTCTAACAAGTTATTATAAGAATTGCCTGTAGAAGCGTGAACTGGGATCTGGGTTAGGAAATGTTGGGCCAAACACCACCCTAACGGCCAGTGATGACCAAGCCAGGCCTTCTCAGGAGCTGAGGGACATGTCAACCATCTTGCTAAAGGTAGCTGCCTGAAATGTCCTGTGGTCTCCAAATGCAATGACACTCAGCTCAATGCTCATGCTTGCCCAGGGGAATAATTAGCCTGTGGCCGTCCAACTACACACAGTACAGCAGCCTCACAGATCTCCTTGGGGAAACGGTAACTGCATTGGGAGCTTCAGACCCATAAGGTTGGTCCCAGCCAGCCAAGGAAAGGTTAAAACATAAAAAGGATTGAAACAAACTGGGACCTTTTTCTATCTCCAGCTCAATTCTGTGACCTGCGAGGGGCAACTCAAGACCAGATGGCCTCTCAACTGCATTGAGTAATAAAATTCACTGGACTGCCACTCTATTGCAGGCTCTTACAAATGTAAGAACCTTTATAGATTCACTAACAAGCAAACACAGAGCTACGGGCTCATAATTGCTCCCTCTGAACTGTCTACATTTTATCCTCAGGACTAAATACACATCTCCACCATGTTCTGGCAGAGAAGTGGGAAAATAAAAGGAGTAGAAAATAAATTATGTCTCTTGTAAAGCAACCACACAAGACATACCTGCTACTGGCAGTTTTTAACTGCAGTCTATATTCAGACTAAAATACAATGTAGTGAATACAGAGAAGCACACACAGATAAATATTGGGGAACATCGCTTGCTGCTAACTTTCTCTTATAGAGGAAATGCTAACCTCTTTCACTTAGCAGACAAGCATCTGCTCTAGCTTACTGTGGCAAAGAAAGAACACAATAATTTTGTTTTAAATTACAGTGCCTGATATAGTATTTAAAAGGCAGGTTTGTTAAGTTTTCTGTTGTGTTTTTTTTTCACTATATCAGATTTCAGGGTTGAATCGGGAAGTGAACAACACTAATGATATGGTGAGCATGATCTGCAACTTATCATCACCGGAGAAGCAAGCAGATTCCAGATGGAACCAGCTTATGCCCATGCTCTATACACTGGAGGTGATGTACACACAGGCAGCAGGAGGTGAAACCCCTCACAGGATTCACAGAGTGTGTCTAAGAGAAAGATGTGAGGAAACGAAGAAGAAAATGTTGTCCAATACCAGAAAAGTGATAAAGTTACCAAGGCTGGCATTGTTGGGCAGCAGTATTTGGCCACATCTATGCCAAAGTTATCAAGGCTGAATTATTTCTGTCAACAAGGATATAATTAGTAGTAGGTTTCATTCTATCCTATTCTTCTCTTTGAAGCTAAGAGATACTAATGCACTGCTGGTCAGAAAGAGGGGGAAAAACTCATTTTCTACATTCCTCTTCAAATCTTTAACTATTGAACACTTCCCACGAGGAATGACAAGAGAGCAAGAAAAGGTATATATATATAGTATACACACACACACACACACACACACACACACACACACACACACAGGCTTCTTGGAGAGAGGGAGGACCAGGCACACTGCCATTGTTGCAGACACTAGACCACCTTCCGCCCTAACCTGGTATCAGTCTCACTACCTAGGAGTATAGAGCTTGAAGTTCATGCTAAGGGGGTGGGGGAAGAAGAGGGATGTAGGAATTCCAACCTCAGGGAAAAAATGCACCCTAACAAATGTCTTATATTTTCTTTAAATGTGTTTTTCAAACTTCTAGAGAGGAGACGTTGGACTCCTGAAATCTAGAAAAAGGAAAGTCATTATGAATTCATTTTTTGTCCTTCTTTAGTTATCATTTAGGTTTAATTGAATCTATGATAGATTCACAATTACCATTACCCTAGGAGTCCATCTGGAAACAGTTAAATATTGTCATCAACTCTGCATATCCGATCAAATGAAGGATATCAGGAGCACAAATAATTAAAAAACAGCCTATAATCCTGATGTTTATTGAAGCATATTTGCCATAATTTTAACATAGACAGAGTCATTCCTAATGGAGATCAATAGTTTGGCCGTGTGTGTTGAAAGCATAGAAACTAAGTTTGGGATTAAAAATTTACCCTGATAGGCCTTAAGTAATCATAAGCAGATGACAATAAACATGAAACAATGAGAAAGAATCCATCAACTGGGAAGTACCTCTGATTTAAGCCTTTCGATTTCGGTATCTTGATCTTCGAGTTGATGCCGTAGTTGGTTAGCTGCAATTTTTTCTGTCTCTACGATCTGAACTAGATGAATGTACTTCTGCATTAACACTTCCCTCTCAATCAAAATGTCTGCATAACTTGGGAGAAAAGTAGTTAGTCATTGAGGTATTGTTCTACTATAGTTCCATTTAGAAAAGCATGCACTACATTTTAAAATGAAGCATAGCTTGTTTGGCTAACTTTACTTTATGTAAACATTAACTTTGGTTTACATTTGGTATCCCCCATCTATAAAGAAGTTGAATCATAATCATTTTACATATATTGTTTTCACAGAGTTCATTTAACTTTTGGCTTATGTTTGGCATCCTTTAACTATATAGAAATTGAATCACTATCATTTTACATATTTTTTATTAGAGTTCATTTAAGGACAGCTGCCACCCACAATTTTAGCACATCAGTATGAAAAGTGCAAGGGAAATCTATTGTTTTATAAAGAAAATAGTACATCTTTTTAAACAATGAAACTGAAGTCTTTTGAATTGATGGCACATACTTGATTTCCAGGGATGATATTTGAAATATTTCACTAGGTAAGGCACTAGCCAATCAGAACAGACTTGCCATCAAGCAGAATAAATAAAACAATCAACAGAATTGGCACTGGCTGAAAAGAACTTTAATGACTGTACCAACAACCACCAGCCTTGCTTAGCTCTGTTTAGGATTTTGAGACCACTGACTACCATTGCACTTTCAGAAGCAACAGAAGTAAAAAATTTAATTTTGGAAATAAGTATAGATTCTTTGAGCCCTAACTCCAATAATCTAACCCAGTGGTTCTCAACCTTCTGGCCCTTTAAATACAGTTCCTCATGTTGTGACCCAGCCATAAAATTATTTTCGTTGCTACTTCATAACTGTAATGTTGCTACTGTTCTGAATCGTAATGTAAATATCTGATATGCAGGATGGTCTTAGGCGACTCCTGTGAAAGGGTCGTTCGGCCGCCAAAGGGGTCACGACCCACAGGTTGAAAACCACTGAATTCTAACCTATGTCCATTTCTTTGATCAAATGTGATAAAGGCAAACTCACTGTGAGATTTTTATTGACTATGCCAGTCTGTGGCATCTAAATTTTGTCTCCAGATCTTCTCGCACTATTCAAGGTGGTAAAATGGATGTTCTTCCATTCACATAATCTTTCCCAAATGGTATAACAATAGCAATAATTAACAATAGTTTCTATTTACTGAATGTGTAGGGAATACCATACATATTCTCATCTCATCCTCCCAGTAACCCGAGAAGATAGGTTTTATCATCCCAATTGTACAGAGAAAGAATCTGGTCCTCAGAGGTCAGACAGCTAATAGGTGGCAGGGCTGAGTGGGATTCCAATCAAGGTCTGTCTGACTCTAAGCCCATGTTCTTAACCACAAGCTAAACTTGCTCTAGTGAGAAATAGTGCACTGGATATAAACAAGAATATTGCAGCAGATATGTTTTGAGATATAAGCCCAATCTTCTACCCACTTACATCTTTGAGAATGTGGGCCTAGCAGCTATGTTTGTACCACAAAACCTGCCCTCAATGACCACATTAAACTGGCCTAAAAGGATGTAACTGGCCCAAGCTAAACCACTTAGATTCTTTCTCCCTAGAATCTGGGATTGTGCCTCTTACCTATGTGCTTGAACTGAGAAGATCTGAACTTGGAAACAGGTTGGCATTGTTGGGCAGCAGTATTTGGCCACATCTATGCCAAAAAAAGGTGAGTCTTCCAAGAGAGAAAAGAATAGCGAATGTTCAGAAGAGTAGAGACAGGAGACACAGAAAGTCTGCGTCAGAAAAAATAATGACTATCTGGTTCCTGTCAGCTTTCTAATTTACAGGTCAATGAATGTGCTAAGCAATACATCAGACATGGCTGAAAACTAAACTGGGTAGTTGTGGGGGGGGGGGGGTGGAGAGAAGCATCAAAACATGAAAGAAACCTTCCTTGAACTGAACATGGCACAGTTCAAATATAAAATGTAATCTAGACAGGATAAATGAAAACAATTCATACCTGGGCACGTCTTGGTAAAATATCAGAGCTCTAAGGGTAGAGAAAAAATGATAAAAGCTTCCAAAGAGAAACCACGGGTAATCTACAGAAAGTGAGAATCAAGATGGCATACTTCTCAATCTGTAACTTGAGATGCTGTATCACAATAGAGAATTTAAGGAAAAATATTTTTAATTTAAATTCCTACCCCAAGCAACCAATCAACAGACTTAGTGCCAGTTCCAAACAAACAAACAAACAAAAAAACAGTTTGGCAACCTCCACACTTACAACAGGAGAAAAATTATGAGGAGTTTTCCCAACCAAATAGAACAGAAAACAAAGACATAAGATGACATGGAATGCAAGAATACAAGCCAGAGAAAATAAAGGAAGCTAGAAAGACATGAGAAGTTAACACATGCAAGATTCTCCTTGAAGGAGAAAATATTCAATTGCATGTGATTACCTTTTATTCGCCATGGACCAAACATCAACCTTGATACTTTGGTACACAATATTTGTATAACAGGATGTAAATGCCCCTTATTGCTTTTTAATTTTCAGAATCAACAGAGGCTTAAATTTAGAGCAAAGGAGCTAAATGTTTAAAGGTTTAGAGATAGAGAATAAATAATAAAAGTAAACAAGGGAACAGGATTCTAAAGCATGAAGGACTCTGTAAAATAATAGAAAATCTCAGGTTTTCATCCTGCATAAGATGCCAGAGCTTGGATAGAAGGCATGGCAAGATCTGACTTTTTTTTTTTTTTTAATATATTTTATTGATTCTTTACAGAGAGGAAGGGAGAGAGATAGAGAGTTAGAAACATTGATGAGAGAGAAACATCGATCAGCTGCCTCCTGCACATCTCCTACTGGGGATATGCCCGCAACCCAGGTACATGCCCCTGACCGGAATCGAACCCGGGACCTTTCAGTCCGCAGGCCGACGCTCTATCCACTGAGCCAAACCGGTTTCGGCAAGATCTGACTTTTTAATAGGATCACACTGGCTGCTGAGACAGAAAGGACAAAAGTAGGGGTTGAAGTAAGGGAAGCTAGTTGGAGGTTCCACAATAATCGAAGTAAAAATGTTAAAGGTTGGCCCAGCACCTGACATGGTGTCTAGCACCTGACATGGGGTTGGCACAAAATATTCATTCAAATGAAAAGTCACTGTCAAATGAAAAAAAAAACACCATCTAATATGATTTATTTCCATGGCTTGTTCTTCACACAATAATTTTCATTTTTTGTAATTTTAAAGTTATTTGAGTTATTTCATTGAGTCTCCATAGATGCCTAACTACTCACACTGAGATATTCTCTCAAAGTTATATCACAAAGCTTTCTTTGTGTTTCCCACTAGTAAATAAATGTCTACCTCAGAATAGCATCAAATCAACTGAGCATGCATGTATGGCTTCCTTTCATTGTAAGACACTTCAGAGGTTTGGTATTTCTCTTCTAAACTTCCAATATAGGTTTCATCTGATTACATTTTCTAGTTGCTAGAAAATGCTCAAGCTTAAGAATTTTTTGCCTAACCTATTCATTAATTCTGTGCTGTTTGTTTTTTATTTAGTTTAATGTCCACGGGGGGGCGGGGGGGGGGCAAGAGGAAAAGGAAGTAATAAAATGAAGCCATTAAATCAACATGGCAAAAGCCAACTCATCTGTCAAATACCAGCAGATGGCAAGTTTGAGGTATATGTACAAATATGTAAAATATTCATGTGTAATATTTATAATCAAACCCAAACCACCACTATTCCATATAGGATCAATGGAAACATTCCAATAAAATCCTGAAGAGTCCAGTCAAAGGCACAGTATAAAATCATAAGCCTTAATAATTTTTAAAGAAGAATAAAAATTCTATTCGCTGAACAAAGAATTATTAGATGGGCCAGAACCTCATCCTAGTTACTTTGATTAAAGACATACTTACGAAAGAGAAAGTAATATTATAGCTAATATGCTAATGAGATATAAAGAATAAGAACTAGAGTAAAACAAACTGAAAAGTCATATAACAAGTAACTAAAGAAAACTGCTACTAGCTCCAGGATTATGCTCAATTTTATTGAGAAAACTCTTATGAACAACATTCCTCCTCTCAGGGTACGACAGTGTCTCTGGGAATTGGGAAAATCCGATCCTGGATGACAGTGCAGTGCCCCACTTAGCAGTTCTTAGCCTGGCACCAGCCGCCCAATAAGCTACACCAGGCCTCTGGAGCATTCTTTACTCATGGCTGCTTCAGCATTACCACCTTCCGTTTTTTTCTGGCTCTCAAATTCTCTTATATCAATAGTTCCAGCCCACTGACTAATTAATATTTTTTATGTATCACATTAGCATGAGATTCTAACACTATATCACTCTCACTAATCTCCTCTCTCTTTACAGCTCTCCTCTCCTAAGCTGTCCCCTTTACAGTGACTGTACATTGTTTTTGCAGCCTATGAGTCCTAAGGGTCAACTGAGTTAGTGTTTTTGATTGTCCTAATGTCTATAACTAAATCAACCATGGTGGACAGATTTGACCAAGAAAACAAAGATGAAGTATCAGGTTATTGGAAATATCCAAAGTTTCATACCAAATTAGCAGACCACTTATGGAAAAAGCACAGACTTCATTGCTATTAAAATGCTTTGGCTTCACATCATTCAGATGAAAATAAGACTGAGTCTTGCTAGCAGTTTCTCATGAACTGGGGCCAGTAATATGTGATTAAATTATCTTTAAATGTGTCAGTGTTCTCAAAATACAATAATGGCCAACTACAAGCAAAAGTTTAAAACAAGCTTCCTGGACCAGGTCAAACTTTCAAATGAGAATTTTATTTCCAAAACAATTTTTCCCTGAGCCAGATCTAAGGGAGAATCCAACTCTACATCTCAGAAAATGACCCAAAGGGCTTCTCAAAGCCAGCTGGGGCAAGTAGATTCAGCTCTGAGTACAAAAGCCAGCAGCAAGAATGTGATTTTCATGGCACAAAAAGACAGCACATCCGGCCTGGTACTGAGAAGCCATCCCAGGAAAACAGCAGTGACCAAGAGAGGGGTTCTGACCATCCCCTGTTTCTGTGTAGTATCGGCAGGAGGATTGTTGCTCAGAAAAAGAACTCAGCTCAGTCATTAGTTAATCAAAAGCTCAGGCTTTTACAAACAAGGATCAATGAAATCATAATTATTGAGCATTTTCTATTAATAAGGCAGCAGTACCTAATTAATGCCATCAAACTGTCCTCTAAAGGTGAAATATTTAGTCAACCAACCAATTGTTTTAATTAGCACAGTGTCAAGCAAATGTGGCTGACAAGTTCTTCCTCTGAATCAGTTTCATTAACCTTCTGGCTCTGCTCATGTATTAACAAAGTCAGGATGAATTTCACAGATCCAAGATTATACCAAGAACTCAACTTAATGAAACAGTTATCAAGTTCCCTGGTTTAAAAAACAAAAATTAAAGAAGCATCACAGTGCAAAAAAGTCAAGTAGAAGAACTCAGGTATAAAACAGATGAAAAGGAAGCCATCAAAAAACCTAACCCTGGGCTTCAAGTCAAAGGAAACGTAAATATAATGGACCAAAAAAGTTAGAACATCAGGACAAAAGATCAATTATTAACCAAATCTTCAAATCCAAAGAGAAGAGAATTTTTACCATTTGGTTATCTAAACCACTGAAGTGTTTCTAAAGTCTGTTTCCTAACAAGATCACACATGCCCTGGTTTTGATAATTTGCCAATCAATACTGCATAGCTACCAACTCACTTCCACTTATATGACAGTTCTTATGATACAGAAAAAAATCTATTACTTGAAATCTCACCATTTAAAAAGTAATTTATACTCTGTATTTGGTTACTAGTAGTGCCTGGCTTTTCTGGAATGAAAAAGATAGGCAAATACACGTTTTAAATTACTTACTTCACTTTAATTCCCAGGTAGAAGGGAACACACGTGGTGACAAAGATTGTGTCTGGAAATGACCCAAGGGCTCTACCTTGCCAACTTGATACTTCTTTCACCTTTGAAGCCCTGACCTTTTTCTACAGCAAGTCATTCTACATTAGTTGTAGCTCTGGAGCAAAACCCTCCATCAGAGCCACTGAGGGCAAAGACAGCTGAACAGTGTGCCTAGATCATGATGCCAGCAAGCTGCCCCCAAGGCCCACCTGGACAACAGCATTTAGTCGCCACCCCTGCACATCTTTGAGAAATATTTTGGAGAAAAGGAACTGAAATATTTTGGAACTAGCACCTTATGCTCTCAACCCTGACCTCACATAAATCCATTTTCATCTCTGAATCAAGGAAAAGAAAAAGAAATGGGAAAGGGAAGAACTGAAGAGAAAGAGACAATAACGAAGAGAGGTGCAATACTGCACATTAATTAAAGGTTCTGGAGTCTGATTGACTTGGGTTTAAATCTCAGCTCTGAAGCTAAACAACTTTGTGTTAGATCTTGGCCTATGTGCTTAATCGTCATGAACCTCTGTTTTCTCATCTGTAAAATGGGATTAATAATACCCTCCTGGGTAGCTGTGAGAAATAAAGACTGGTAAGTAGGTGAAGCACTTATCGTACTGCCTGCCACAGAGGAGATGGTCAATAAAAAGAAGTTGCAGGAAGAAGAGGAGACGGGAGGAGACTTTCAGAGAAAAGTTTCAAGGGTTAAAAGATCAGTCTAAACTCACTCAGAACATTCTCATTGTCTTTATAATCCATCTGAAAATATTTCCTGATCATATACTGTACAATTAGCCTGTGCTTCATTCGGAAATGAATGTGTCCTCATTCTCTTCCTCACTCTCAAGACACAGCTCAGGAAACAGAAATCTCACACATGAAATATGTAAAAAAAATAATAATAATAATCTAAATTGTAGTAATTGTTAAATAATCCACATGTAATAATGCAAGTGATTCAGCAATCTGGACAAGGGGGCCAGTGCAAACTGACATGTGGGGGGAGGTTCCATGAAGGGGTGGAAGCAACATGTATGGACATTTAGAAGGGAGGGCATATCAGGTGAAGAAAAAGGAAGTGTGCCCTAGCTCACGTTTTGCCACTGAAATACTGGGGATATGAGCAGGGAGTTGTGGAGTGAGAAGAGCCTAGATAAGGGAGGGGACAGGCAAAAAGCTGTGAGCAAGGGAGCCATTTGAAGCAAAAAAATGGGCGGGACTTTGGGATTGAATATGAAAATAAAGAGAGAGGTCTGCCTGCGTTCTTTATTTCTCATTCCCTTTTTAGGCCAAGTGTGTTCCTTTCCATCTTCCTGGTATTTCTTAGGAGGAAGCAAAATCACACTCTTCTGTTTCCCTAGACAGAGGCTGGCATCACATTTCCTGATAACCAGGCTACACAGGGCTGGGTCCAGATCCCAGCTCTGCCACGCCCTAGCTGTGCGACCTCAGGCAAACACACTGCCTTTCCAGGCCTCCGCTTCCTAGAGGGAGTAAAAGAGGCACCTTTCTCATAGACTGACATTTAATAAATCCCTCAATTGAGAAGCACATAGAACAGTGCCTGGTACATAGAAACAAATCCACAAAAGCGATTTGTTATCATTGCTATTGTTATATCTATTGCCTTTCTTTAGCTAGAAAAAATAACCATAGAAAAACTCAAAGAATCATCTCACACATGACTAAGGGGGAAGTCTTGAGGGGTAACTCATCTTGGAATTGCAAGTTCTTCCAAAGCTACCACTGACAGTGACATCCCAATGAAAGACCCAGACAATCCAGTGTCACACAGAGGATTTGAGCCCATACCTGGCTTGGTGAATGGCCTCCATCCACTCTTTACCGTCCTGCTGCTCCTCACAGCGCAGCTCCAGTGGTTTCTGACCTTCATGGCCAAAAAGGACAGTAAAGTAATACTGAAGAGAAAAACAGGCAAACAACATTTAGTTTTATATTTCAAGCATGACAGCATAGCAACATGGTATTTCCCCACAAAGGGTATATGTTTACAAAATGCATTTGCATTATGTAAATCATATTTCAAAATGTAAAATCTCTCCAAGTCCCAGTTAGCAATGACTTTGTACCTAGAAGATACAATAGGTTGCATCTTAACACCCCTTCAGCAAGAGTCAACCCACAATATCTCATTAGATGCAGAAAAGGTATTTGATAAAATTCTGCACAAACACATGAATAAAATTCCTTGCAAACTAGAAAGTGAAATTTATGAACCTGACAAAAGATATCTGCCAGAAATTTACTACAAACATTTTACCTAATGGTGAACTATTACAAGCAACGGCTCTAAAATCAAAAGGAAGGAAAGGATGGCAATTATCACCACTTCTATTTACCAATTCTGTCTAGAGGGCAACATAGAAATATAAAAGAAAAAAAGGCACCAGAAATGGGAGCAAAGAAAAAATCATATTCACAGATGATATAATTATCTATATTAAAAGTCATTGAAAATTATTAGGATAAGAACATCCAGCAAAATTGTTGAATATAAAATCAGTATATAAAAATTTATTACACTTTGGTACGATACCAACAATCAGGAAACTTAATCTTGAAAACACAGCATTTGCAATAGCAAGGAAATATTTTTTAAAAAAGCTTAATAAGTATAAAAAAATGTTTATCACCTCTAAAAATAAATTAGTCTATAATTTCAATGTATTTCAATAAATAGGTTTTTTGTGGAATAGGTTTGGGGAGGAGTGCCAGGTGTCCAATTTGACAAACTAAATCTAAAATCTGAGTCAGGGGTAGGAGAAGATTTCAACTTAAACCAATCTACTTCAGGCTGGACATATTAATTACCAAACTGAGGCTGTCTGGGAAGGAAATATGACTGTAGAAATTTTTATTATGAGAATGACCAGAAAATTCACTGGGCCTGCCCAAGACTTCATCCTGGGACATGAAAAGAACAGCCCACAGAGCTACTCTGAGCGGGAGAACCAGAGGCCAAAACACAGGGCTCCTTCTGTTGTCCCACCTTTCCACCCCACCCCCAAACTTCGGTGTGACAGTTAAATACTCAAATGAGTTGAAAATATTGAGAACAATAATCCTGGAGATAAGAGTGTTGAGCACCAAAAAAGAAGAAGAAATGGCTAAGAGACTTTGTAGGTTACCTGGGCATAAATCAGCAGCCAGTGGAGGACTGGGCCATGCCTGTGATAATCCATGGCATTGCCCCCCCTCCCCTCGCTGGCAGGACTGAGCCCCATGAATGATAAGGCGTCTTTAGTTCTTAAACCTCTTGTGCAATCAGAGGACTAAATGCTATGAATTAGTGGGGGGAGGGACCTAATGATAGGGCCACTGAGAAGGGGAAGAATTGAGTTTAGCACTGTATTCAATAAAGGTCCATTTAAATTTTGGAGAAAAAGAGTGGAAATGCAATACAATAACGAATCAGTGGCTATTCAAGCCCAGATGCCCAGTCCAACGAGAGGAAACAATTAATGAACCAGCCCAATCTATGGAAAGACTGCAACCAGCAACTCATCAGCAACTGCTGCTCAGGAGCACAATTAAAAGCCACCTTCACAAGACAGCACGGCAATTATGTTAGCAGAGTACATGAAAGATTAAGCCATGTCTCCGGCATAAAAATGAGGGGAAAATTTTTGAGAAATACAAGTTATGTTTCCAGGATTTCAATTTGAAAAATTCAGCTCAACCACAAAAACTAACACTGCCTCTGCAAGTACCTGAAAATTATTGATTTTCAGCCACTCACCAAAATTCTCTCTGTATCTTCTGGCCACACTCTGATATGAACTCTGTATACCAAGGATTTATGTGTCCTGAGTTCTTAGAGGTCCCCTAGGGGGTCAAAAGTCACAGTGGACACTCTGTGTCCTCTGAACTTGCCCACAGCAGGAACTAGAAGTTCCAAAGCACTGAGTCATCATGAAGTGCAAGAAAGAATTAGAAGAGAGTGATGACCTTGTTTATACCTTTAAATTCAGCATCTAAAATGACAGTGATGTCTCTTCTTTTACTCCCTGGATCATCTCTCCTGTTCCCAAAGATTTTTCTCTAAGCAGATTCTCCCCCAAGTGGGGGCCCCGAATTTCTCCCACTACAATTGTGTCTAAAACAGAACTCACTTGCTGCCTTTCCTCCCTCCCACTCCCTAACGCTCCTGCTCCAACCCCCTGCCCTCACGACTATTCCTTCTCCTCCTGTCTTTTCTCTGTCAAGAACATCTTTATCCAACAGTCGTCCTAACTAGGACCATGAAAGTCACCCTCAACTTCGCCCCCTCATCAGCCCCACATTTGGTTTCACCAAAGCTCCTTCCTCAGAGCCTGTTCTGTCCAGCTTTGTTGTCCCTCTCCTAGATTACCACAACAGCTGTGTCCCAGATGACAGATACGACAGCTTTGAAACACGGTATCTTATAGCTGATCTCTCTCCCTCCTTGTATCCTGGCTGCTATTACAGCCCAAAGTGGAAGGTTAACGGCCCCTCCAGAAGGGGACAGGATGACCTAGGAAAGTCCAGGTGAGTCGGGAACACAGGAGAAGCATGCAGAAAAGAAGTGGCCAGGTAGATACAGAAAGAAAAAGGGGGCAGAGAGCATATGGTGTACCCACTGGGGGCTGAAATCCCATAAAAGGTGAGGAGGTAAAGGGGTGATGACAAATCCCAAAGCCAAGGAGTTTCTCTATCACTTGTGCTTTGGAGTCTGATTGACTCCAAAAGAACTATTATCTTAATGTCCTTCCCACAGAATCCAGAAGGGGATTCTCAGGACGGGGAAGAAACCTCAAGCTGAAACTTTTCCAAAAAAGTAGTCATGTCTGATCACTCTGAAGGGCAAATCTCAGATCTACAGGATGTCATCTCACAGACTGTCCTCTTTCCCCACTCCCATCCTCATGACAACATGGGGTGGTGACCATGTCATGTAAATCAGTAAAACTGGTGTCACAGCAGGTAGCAAAAGACAGGGCCTAAGTTTTGAGTTTAGCTATCCAGAGCAGCAGTCGCCAACCGGTGGTCCGGGGACCACTGGTGGTCCGTGGGGTCCGAAAGGTTGGCGACCGCTGACCCAGAGCCTCCCTAGGTTCTAGTGTAGCTATTCCAAGTGTCCTATGGAGGACTGTGGGGGAAGGGCGCCATCAGACCTCGTGGGGGTGCTATGCAGCCCCAGCAAGAGCCAAGGTGGGACCATGTAAGCAAAATGGACAGCCAGGCCCTGACTGACCTACCAGATATGGACCAGATGTTACAGGCGGCCTGCACTTTAGCAACAGATGTCGGCTACACTTTAGAGCAACACCAGACACCAGTGGGCACCAGTGGGGAATCCCCAAACTCTGACACACACACACACACACACACACACACACACACACACACACACACACTCAAGGACATGTGTGTCCCGCTTACTGAGGCACCATCATAGTGAAGTGCAGAGGAAAAAACGAATGACCAAAAGAGACCTTTTACATTGCTGAAGCAGACTGAGTTTACTACTCTCAGCTAAATGCAGGATTTGGTTTTTTCTCTCTCCACTTAGAAATTGGGGAGGGGGTCGCCCTAGCTGGTTTGGCTCAGTGGATAGAGCATCGGCCTGTGGACTGAAGGGTTCCAGGTTCGATTCCAGCCAAGGGCACATGCCTGGGTGCGGGCTCGATCCCCCATAGGGGCGTGCGGGAGGCAGCCGATCAATGATTCCCTCTCATCATTGATGTTTCTATCTCTCTCACCCTCTCCCTTCCTCTCTAAAATCAATAAAAACATATTTTTCAAAAAAAGAAATTGGGGAGAGGGTCTTAAGGAAAAAGTCAGGTAAAATTTAGAAAAATACTTCCTTTGCATATCTAGGTGTAGTGAGGCTAAATCTGTGACCCTACCTCTAGTCTTACCCAGCTCCTTCAAACCCAACCTAGGTGGCCAGAATTCTCTTTCTAAAAGATAAATCTGAGCGCTCGTGTCTGCTTGCAAACCCTTGCTGGCATTTTCACTCTAAGAGCACACTTTATGCAGGCTGCAGACCCCCTTCATATTCTCCATTTTTAACCATGTTTCTGCCAGTGCACAATGCACTCCAGCCATCCCGACCTGTCACTCCCCCCAAGAAGACAAGCTCTTTCCTCGACCTCATGCTACTGACAAGACCCTCTCTGAAGTCATCAGGCCCAGTGTGAGTCCTGGTTCCCCCAAGTGCTAACAAAAGGTACCAGACCATGGGCAAGTCATGTAATCTTCCTGAGACTGAGTTTCCTCATGAACAAAATGAAGACAATGATATAGACCAGCGGTCGCCAACCTTTTGGACCTCACGGACCACTAATATGATTTTTTTTAGGAGATAAATACATTTGTAAAATAATGATCAGAGAGCCCCCATTTTATTAATATGAAATGCACCTATTTAATATAGCAACATTATAAATACTTATTCAATCATAACAAAATCTTCAAAGGTTGTTTAATTGTAACAAACTTATTAAAGTAAGTTTAATTTTTATGAAGTAATTAAAGCTTATTTAAGTATTACACATTTTTAGAGTGTGATATTTGCTCCTGTTTGCTTGAAATCAGTTTATGGGTTTTTGGCTCCAATGACGTTACTGCAAAATGGAGAACCATATTTATTTCAAGCCGAGGCCGGTACCGAGTTTTAATTGCTGTGACAGATGAAAATGCTTTTTCGCACAAATATGTTGTTGAAAATCGAATCAAAATTTTCATTGCTTTTTCACTCAGCAATGGGCATTCACTTTTAATGGAGATGCAAAATGAGGTCTTGATAAGGATGACTGGGATTTAGCTGTGAGACAGTCATCGGATGACAGGTCCATGAGGCTCTCTTTTTTATTCGTGCTTAAATTGCTATCTTCAATGTTTGCTGCAAATGGATCTATTATCCCCATATTGCCATGCCTGGGATCTTCTTTCTCTGGGTAGTAACGACCAAAAGATTCTGTGAGTGATTGTAAGTGCTGTTGAACAATGGTTACCACCTGCCGGTTGACATCCTTCTCTCTCATGTATTCATCAAAGTTTGAAAACATTTGCAGATCTTCTTCAGCCAACCGCGTTTGCCACAGTTATATTTTCTTTTGAAAAGCATCCATTTTACCTCGTAGTGTGAACACGTCCTTAAGTTGTCCTTGCAAGGATGTATTCAGTTCATTTAATAGCAAAAAAATATCTACCAGTTGTGCAAGCTTGGCTACCCACTCATCGTCAGAGAAGAGTTCTTGTAATTTCGGATTATTTTGCCGCTGGAAAAATATTTTGACTTCTTCGCGCAGGGCGAACTGTCCGATTAGTATCTTGCCCCTTGACAGCCATCCCCCCTCAGCGTGAAGAAGAAGGTGAGTGTACTGGGAACCCATTTCTTCGCAAAGTGCCTCAAATATTAGAGAATTGAACGTTTTGTGTCGAATTTCATTTATAATTTTAATAACATCTGATAATACTTTGTGTAGTTCTGGGGACACTTTTTTGGCCACAAGTTGCTCACGATGTATAATGAATGCAGTGTGTAGACAAAAAATGTCTGGTGACCAACATTTTTCACCTTTGCAACAATTCCTGAAAGATGTCCAGTCATGTTTGCGGCACCGTCTGTACATACCCCAATACATTTTTTCCATTCAATTCCGTGTTCCAGGAAATAACTATGAAGTGCTTCAGAAATCCCAGAGCTAGTTGTTCCACCCGGCGAGCTGAGTGAACAAAGTAGTTCTTCCTGTAGCTCTCCTTCACACTCAGCCCTCACAAAGCAAAGGACAAGTGCCTGTTACTTACGTCTGCTGATTCGTCAAGCTGAATTGAATAAAATGGTGAATTTTTCACCATTTTCATAACTTGATTTTCAGTATCTTCAGCCATGTCGTCAATTCTGCGTTTGAGAGTGTTAGCGGACACAGGAATTGCTTTCAGTTTCTGGGCAGCCTGCTTTCCCAAAACCTCTTCACAGGCTTGTAACATGCAAGGCTTAATTAATTCTCCAATCGCTCCGGCTTTTTATTTTTCACGATCTGAAGTGCTATCAGACAAGAAGCCTTTAATAAGGATTTATCTCCAACAGTCATTTTTGTTAGAGCAAATTACTTGCTTTTGCAAATTTTCACGCATTCTTTGAAAATATTCAAGTGGTTTTGTAGCTAAATCCGGGTGATTTGATTGCAAGTGTCTTTCGAGTTTCGAAGGTTTCATGGCATCATTGGATAAACTCTCAGAACACAACACAAAGTGGCCGTGGATCCAACTCACTACCAGGTTCTTGAACAAATTCAAATTTCAAGTAGTTCGAATCATATTTTCTTGACACTTCAAGTTTTTTCTTCTCTCCGCCTCCAGTTCCAATGATCTTCCTAGTGGTGCCTGACGAGGACTGTGGAGACTCTGACTCATTGTTACAGTGAAGTACACATATTACTATTGTTACTATTAGCATTAGTTACATTATCTTTTGTATTACTAAAGAAATGCAAAATATTCCTTTGCTTCTTTCCCCCCACTCATTATGGGTTTATTTCATTCGAATCTAAAACCAAACAAGAAATAATAGTTATTAAAGTCAAACTATTTGGTGCCATTAAATATAACAGTTAAAGAAAACACACAGTTACATACATTACACAAATAAAATTAAACAATCGGATGAGAACCGGTCATCGCGGAGCGGGTGACTGCTGTAACGGTCGAAACAACACTGAAGCCGCTTGCGCCCCTCTTGTTTTCCCCTCCTAGTTACTAGAAAGGGGAATTCACGAAATGTAGTAGACTCTAGTACATTTCGTGAATTTCGTGCAATGTAAAGGCGAAAATTGTCATTCAGTCAGAATGTAAGAATTTCTTAGAGTACGTTTTTGTTTTATTATTATTTATTAGGATTAATAAAACATTAAAAATGCAAATAATATCCAAATTTTTCTACGGACCACCAAAATTTTCTCACGGACCACCAGTGGTCCGCAGACCACCCGTTGGCGACCGCTGATTACAGACAATCTAGGACTGAATTCGCTGGCATGCAGTGGCTGGCACCCAGTGGGCACGTAATGACAGTCCATCCCATTCTCTCTCAGTATCTCTCTTTGTCTGACATTCTTCCTCCATCCCCAGTCTCCTCCCCACCTACAAACTCTTACTGAACTTTCATGACTTATGTCATTGAAATGTCAGTTCCTCTAAGAATCCTTCTCTGGCACCTTCTGGAAAAAAGGAGTCCCTCTTTCCTCTGGGTTTTAATAACCACATGCATGCCCCCTCACCTCGCCTTATTCATGAGTCTCTTCCCTTCCAGCCTTGTGCTTGGATACCCTTGATCCTAACATGTGCCAGGTACACACAGAGCCCTTAGTAAAGTCTGGTGAATAAATGATCATCAGCAAAGAAACATAAGTTGTAGTTATCCTAGTAAATTTGCTTTGAACAGCCACACCTGATGATCAGCTTCATGACTATATAGTCACATTCAGGTAGGCATCCAGGGAAGAGACAAAACAGCTCTTACGCTACCAAGGATATCTTTTTATCATGTGATGGAAAACCAGAACATGATCTCACAAACCCTAGAAGAGCAATAAGAAAAGATACCACAGGTTGGTAGATTCAGCAGTCATGTTTAAAGGGTGTCCCAAAATTTACGCAAGAAGTAATTTTGATAGAAAACACAGGTTTATAATTAAAATTGTAAATTTTTTATTGATTCATAAAGTATACAGTATAGGGTTATGTATGGAATAGCATATCAGGTAAATGGCCTCCACGGCTTTGCTGGCACATACGCACTCTTTTGTTGAAATTTCCCATGACCATTTTGCATAAATGTGGCTGAATTTCGATGAGGCTCATTTTCATCTTGATGGCTTGGTTAATCAACAAAATTGTCACATTTGGGGTTCAGAAAATCCATGAGTGATTGTTGAGAAACAAATGCATCCATGACGTGTCACTGTTTGGTGCGGACTTGGGGCTGGAGGCATCATCGGAACATTCTTCTTCGAAAATGCGGCTGCTCAGGCAATAACAAAGAGTGCGTATGTGCCAGCAAAGCCATGGAGGCCATTTACCCCATATGCTATTCCATACATAACCCTATACTGTATACTTTATGAATCAATAAAAATTTACAATTTTTAATTATAAACCTGTGTTTTCTATCAATTACTTCTTGCGTGAATTTTGGGACACCCTTTACATACAATGACTATAAAATTCTAGAAAGACAACATAATGAACAAACCTAGGAAATTTAAATGTTAGGGTATCATTGGTATCAACTGTAGCTTTATATTTTAATTTTTCAGTTTTCTGGTTTTTATTATAATGGGTTGGCTGCTCTTTATGCTATGTGCTTTTGCAGGGAGAGCAAATGTAACCCAATATGAAAATACAAGTTCACTTAAAACTCTGTCCTTAAGCCTCTGCAAGTTAGAAATGAATTTATAGCAAACAATGGAAATTGCAGGGGGGATGGTATTATAGGACCATTTCTACTTTGATCATCATTATATTATTTGAATCATTTATAATAAACACATATACTAATAGCTATGTAATCAACACTAAAAATATTTATTCATTTGCAAACCCATGTCCAGGTATTTATAATACCATTTATATACCCAGAGAATGTAACTGATGTTGGTCAAATAAGTAATGTTCAAAGGAAGATTAAAAATCACCGTGGGTTTCCTTAAAAGTATACAGCAGAAAAAGAATGTCTTAAAAAATGCTTTGCCATACGTATTATTATTTGGATGTTACTGCATGATTTTAAATTATTATATATGTTCTTGAAATATTTCAGTTTTACATTAAGAGAACTAAAGCCAACACTCTGTATTCACTGAGGCACAGAATCCTCTTCAAACCCTTTTCTAGCATGGCCCCTGTCCGGGAGGATGGGTATTCTCTTGGGTTGTCAGATTTCTGACCCTGATAGGCTGAATAAAGAAGTGGATGCCTTCTCAATTGTCCCTGGCTTGATGACTTACACACATGGGGCTAGTGATCACAGTAACAGCAGCCTGGGGTGGCAGTGCCACTGGGACCATGGTAGGGCTCCAAAGGGAGAGGAGCTCTCCAGCCCTCCCTGGGCCTTGGGGTCTGGCCTTTCTAGCCCCCCAAAATGTGAATTACACTATTCAGCCTGGCCAGCGAAGCTTAGTGGTTGAATGTCAACCTATGAACCAGGAGGTCATGGTTCAATTCCTGGTCAGGGCCGTGCCTAGGTTGCAGGCTCGAACCTCAGTGTGGGGTGTGCAGGAGACAGCCAATCAGTGATTCTCTCCCAACCTTGCTGTTTCTATCTCTCCCTCTCCCTTCTTCTCTAAAATCAATAAAAATATATTTTTTAAAAAAACAACACACTATTCAATGGCCCTCTGCAGACCAGACCACATTTCTTCCCCAACAGCCCTGTGGGTTGCCATGACCAGCCATCCCAGTCAAAGGGAAACTCCAAGTGGTTCATGATGTGGAGGTGGGAAAAGACATGGATGGCAATTTTCCGGCCTAGGTGCACCTCCAAAGCAATAATAAAGTATGTGGTCATGTTATTCTTCCTACGATTCATTACCTCCTCCTCTTTCTCCTCTTTTGCCCTTTCTTCTTTCTGAAACAACATGCAAAGCGGAAGCAAAATACATTTTAAACATTTGTTATATTGATGAAACTGAGTTTTCTGTGCCCTTATACTAAATTTGACTCTGAAGAATTTAACTTCACCCAATTCATTTCCTGAATCGTGACCAGCGCTGTGTAAGAGAAAGTGTCCCATCCCTGAGCCCTGAAGGCACAGAAGAATCGCTCTAACTCTAATCTGCTGCCACAGCCCAGTAGCATGTGAGAGAGAGCTAAGAGAAGACAGACTGAAGATAACAGGAAGGTGGGCATAAGAAAGGGAAACATTTCATGTTTCTAGATACCATTCCCTCCCCTTCTCCTCCCAGCATTATTACTCTTTTGTACTTCCTGTCTTTGAAATGTTACTTGCAAGGGACTTCTCATTGCATCTGGTCATCATTTGGGCTAGCTGGTGGGGCACTGACTGAAGAAGAAAAGTCTAAAGCATTGTACCCTTGACCCAGCTCTCTTGGTCTCCAGGAGAGAAAGCATTTCCCCCTCCTGCCTCAGTAAATGTTTTTATATACTGGGGTCATTTTTTTTTTCCTTTATTGATAAAGGTATTATATATGTGTCCTTATCTCCCCATTGCCCCCTCCACCCCACCCCCACTCGTGCCCTCATCCCCCTAGTGTCTGTGTCCATTGGTTATGCTTATATGCATGCATAGAAGTCCTTTGGTTGATCTCTCCCCCTCCCTCACACCCTCCCCTGCCTTCCCTCTGAGGTTTGACAATCTGTTCTTTTTTTTTTTTTTTAGTTTAGTTTTTATTATTGACACTATTACAGGTGTCCCTTATTTCCCCCCCACTTCCTCCCTTCACCCAGCCCCTGCCCCACCCCAGGGTTCACCCCACTATTGTCCATGTCCACAGCTCTCTCTCATGGGCACTTTTAGCTCCAAAGAAGATTCTATGTAAATTAAAGGAGACTGATTTTACAATTACTCCATCTTTTCATATCATGGTTATATATTGAAGCTCATTCTTTAGTGTTAAAACCTATGTCAGATCATCCAACTACCTCCTCCAGGCCTTCTTAACAAAGACCTAAGATGCTGAAGGTTTTTCTCCTTCCCTATTGGTTCACTTCCCTTTCAATTCCAAGATTCAGAGTTCTTGCCACGGGTGCATTTGCCTCAGTACAAGCCAACTTCATAGATTCACACCAGCACCTGAGCAAGCAGTGTGGCTCAGCAGGAATCCCAGGCTACATGCCAGGACATCAGGGGTCTCCTCCTGCCTCTGTGAACTCCGGCAAATTCCTCTGTGTTCAGTTTGCTTTTGGGCCAAGTAAAAAAGAAGAGGCTACCTCTCCCACTAATCCCCAAGGTGAAGATCAAATACAATAATACACTTCAGAGTGCCTTGAAAGGCATGAAGTGTGTCTTGTCATTGCCAGGGAGGTGAAATTGCCACATCTCACCTGGGAACCAGTCACCTTAAGTATGCCTAGGACCCTGAACTCAGACAAGATCTGCAGAACAGGGTAGTTGGAGTATTCATTCTTTCCGTCCCCTCCCCCCTTGCTTTCCTCAGTATGTGGGAGAAGAAGAAAAGAATGTATTAAAATTATAAACCAGCACATTGGGTACTTAGTAATTAAGAAGAGGTCATGCTGTTTTTGTTGTGGTGGTTATTTGTTGTTTGTGTAGAGCTTGTGAAGTTTTTTGTGTGGTTGTTTGAGATTCATGATGAAAAGACTCCTAGTTATCCCAAAGGCTTAGGGAAGAGCTGTATGTTGAAGCTTCAATGACATGCAAGAGATTGCTGAATGATTTGTGCCACAGAACCCAATACACAGACTGTAAATTTGAAACTATAAATAAAGCGAAGCATTAGCATGCACAAAATCCACAGTATGCTGCAATATCAGCTTTTAAGAACTAGCTCAGATATATTCTTCTATTAAATGTATTTAGATGTTAATTGAGCCAGAATTTAATTTAGAATCCAGCTCAAGGAGTAAGAATTTAACTGCCAGCTTCTGTGGTTTTCTAGCACAACAGGAAAAATACATTGTGTCTGGCTTCCAAGTTTCACAAAGAACTGAAATTAAACTGTGCTCATTGGAGAGTGACAAGGTCAAGGGGTCAGAAAACCTGTCGTTTTAAGAATGGCTAAAAGAACTTGATATATGTTCTTTAAATCTTTGAGAGCTTTCCTATAAAAATTGGAACAGGGAAACTTTCATGGACCAAGAGATGTGAGTTCCCATAAATTACAAGGCATGTGGTGCTTGGTGGCTCAAGTCTTCTATCCTGGCCTCTCCTGAACTAATCTGAAACCTCTAACTTCACAGGTTCTAAAGAATGAAATCTCCAAAACCTTTTTACTTCATGTCCCTTCATCACTTTCTCAATTCAATCATTGGTTTTATTTATTCTCCATTTGCCAACCATATTCTCATTTTTGCAGAAAGTGTGTACAATGAAAATGTATACTGTTTACACCCAGGGTGATTCATACCACTTAACGAAGTGAACATGTTGACACAGAGACTTGAGCAAGTGTTCGAAATAGAAAAAAAATTAAAGGTGTTTAAAACTTAAGTTGCTGGAAAACAAATTCGCAGTCATATCTGCAGGTGTCTGCATATCTGCTGTAAGAGTTAAGATCACCTGGAACATTATACGACTTTAGTAGATATGACATAGAAAGAGCTTAATATTATATCAATAAGTCAAGAAGCAAGATTTAGAGCAAAGGCGATAATGCAACTAACACTTCATTCTAAAAGAAAAATAAATGTATGTAGCATCTATTTACTTATAATGTGTATGTTTGTAAATGGATAAAGAAATATACTGAAAACACATACTAAATAAAGAAAATTCAAAAGCCAACCCCATCATTGAGTAATTCTACTTCCTAGAAAGACACTCATGTTCTCAAAGAGCACGTACAATATAGCTTTAATAGTAAAAAAGAGAGACAATCTAAATGTCTATTAGTAAAAGGATAGCTCGACACACCACAGCATATCATGAATAAGTAGTTTAAAAGAATCAGTTTTACATGTACCAACATGAATAAAACAGGCAGTAAAAGCAAGCTAGAGAATAAACACAGAATTGTTAACATTTGTGAAAATTATTAATAAAACTAAGTGAAAGGAGGCATACCAAAATGTTAATAGTACTTGTTGTTCATACATTGTATGCATATTTCAAGTTAGCCAGAATGAGCATATATATTTTAAAAACATAGATATAGTCCTATGTGTAGTAGAGATGTGAAAAATACTCATTAGAGTAAATAGACAGTAATTCTACTAGACATTTTCCTGCTTTAAAACAAACAAATATGCTGAAGCATAGCAATGAGAAAAATAGGGCTATTTGGCATGCATTTATTTATAAGTAGAAAAACATACAATGAATTGCTGGAAACATCTATGTAAATAAAAGGACTTGGAGCACATCTGGTGACCATACCTGGCTATTAAATACCATAGGAGCAGAATTAGGACAGGAGCTTAAAATGTTGCCTGAATGTGAACTATTATTGATGGTTTTGCTGGGCCTCTTTCCCAAAAAAGATGTTTACTATTAAAACTACATTTTCGCTTTATTTGCTGATGGCTGAAAGTTTATAGCTGTCAGACATTTAACAGAAAATGACAGCCTCGCTCTGACCAGGTAGCTCAGTTGGTTAGAGCATCATTCCAATATGCTAAGGTTGCAGGTTCAATCCCTGGTCAGAGCACATGCAAGAATCAGTCAATGAATGCATAAATAAATGGAACAACAAATATTTTCTCTCTCTCTCTCTCTCTCTCTCTCTCTCTCTATATATATATATATATATATATATATATATATATTTTCAATAAATGGAAGAATAATGACAGTCTCAAATCTCCAACAACCAGAATGACAAAGAATACCAAACTATAGTGCTGGAAAAGAACATCGATACATGCAAACATGCATTACCTAGAGCTTTATTTATTTATTTTTTTATTTTTTTGCTTCCCCAAAAAGCTAAACAATTCCCAAATTCTCCAAAGAAGTGTGTCTTTCATTTAGCTTATGCCACACTCTCTTTTGCCTTTGAGGAATACATAACAAATAATTCAATTAGTGCTTTATGCATTTGATTATCCTCTATAATAATAAAAGCCTAATATGCTAATTAGACTAGACATCCTTCCGGACATCCTTCCTTCCAGATGAAGCCATGGTGGGGGCCAAGGCAGAAGCAACTGCCGCAGTGGCAGGGGTCAAAGCCCCTGCACAAATTTCGTGAATCAGGCCTCTAGTATATAATAAAAGCCTAATATGCTAATCGATCGGTGGAACAACCGGTTGCTATGATGTGCACTGACCACCAGGGGGCAGACGCTCAACACAGGAACTGCCCCAGCCTGCAGGCCCCAACTGGCAGCAGCAGCAGGGGCTGGTGAGTGGGCGGTGCCAGGGCAGCCAAGGCGGGTGCCAGTGGGAGGGACCCCCCCCCCAATTGTCCCACCAGTCTCCCCGCAGATCAGGCCCTGATCACTGGCCAGGCCTAAGGAACCTACCTGTGCACATATTTCATGCACTGGGCCTCTAGTTTTTTATATTATGAAAATACAGCCAAATACCTTGGCTTTTGTCTACCACCTATGTACATTACTTATGAAAAATTTATTTTTTTTGGCCCATGAAAATAATACACATATATCATATAAATATAGCAAATATAAAGAAGCAAAATTAGAGAGGGAAATTTATCCATAATCTCAACATTGTCCAAAGATAACTTCTGTTAAATTTTGATATATTTCAATCCAGTCTATTTTCTTTTTAAAAAATATATATTTTTATTGATTTCAGAGAGGAAGGAAGAGGGAGAGAGAGATAGAAACATCAATGTTGAGAATCATCGACCAGCTGCCTCCTGCACACTCCCTACTGGGGTTAAGCCCACAACCCAGGGCATGTGCCCTGATCAAGAATTGAACTGTGACCTCTTGGTTCATAGGTGGCTGCTCAACCACTGAGCCACACTGGCCAGGCAATCCAGTCTATTTCTAAAACTATTTAATACAGTTGAGCTCATACTGTATACACAGTGTTATTCCAGTGTTTTGCAAGTCACAAGATAACCTAAGTATTTTTCCACGCTATTTAAAATGTGCCAAACATTTATAAAGCTATATATTTGTATGCCTTAAATTTGTATGCCTGTTTTGGAAACATTTAGAAGGTCTTCAATTATTCCTCATAACATCTTGGAACATACAGTTTTTTTATTTGAATTTTGAGTTAGTCTGTTGGTTGAGATTCTCGAGAATAAGCACAAATTATGAATAGTTTTTTTTCTAAACTTGTTTTTGGATTTTCTTTAGGGATCTTTGCTCCACATGTTTGCCAAAGCTGATGTGAGGCTGCATGTGACAGGCATGATGATCAGCAACTGAACGGCACTCACACCACAATTTCAGCCCCATATGTGATACCATAACTGGAAATTATAAGCAGCTGAGTGGTCCCTAACCTCTAGGAGTTTACACTCTCAGGGGGCCTTCTTTCACCTGGACAGCATATAGTGATGTTCATGCCTCCATGTCTGAGTGTGATGATAACAACTAATAGATGCCAGGCACTGGACTAAGATACCTTCTGCATTTTCTTATTTAATTCTCACAATAGCCCAATGATTGATTTCCATTTTAAGAGATGAGGAAATAGGCTTAAAGGGGCATGACTGTCATCCCCAGTCCACCAAGACATGTGCCCTAAGCTGTAGGCTCAGGAGTACGCACACTCATCCACCCACACTCTGTTCCATATTCTCTGCTGTGAAGCTTTGCTTATGGCAAAGTCAACCAGGTGATAGGAGTCCAAAACCCAGGACTTTGGCATGAGGTTTATTCTGCTGAGCCAACCCACCATGCAAGGATGGACCACATAGGAAGAAGAAATAGATAGTCTGGAACCTGGATAGACAATATTATGTCCAGAAAATAAATTTCCAAAAATCATCAAATCTACACAATTCTATTCTTCCTTTGAATTTTATAATGCCCCTGTCTGCTACTCTAGCCATTTCCATATCATTTCTAATATTTATATCAAGAATCTAAGAGATAGGAGGTGCTACAAAAGGAAAGAAGGGAGAGAGGGGAAAAGAGAAAAAAATGAGGAGGGTGGAAATCCATTAAATATTTATCAGCCACCTTATTTTAAGAAGTGTCATGCCTGTATCCTATATAATAAAAGCATAATATGCTAAGTGTCCGAATGCTTGACCAGTCGCTATGAAATGCACTGACTACTAAGGGGGAAACACTCCGACGGGTAGGTTAGCTTGATGCTGGGGTCCAGCCAATAACAACTGGGCAAGAGGGCCGGACAAGCCCTGGAGCCCTCCCTCAGTCATTCAGGGCGGGTGGCCCCAATTGGCCCTGATCAAGACTGGGCGAGAAGGCCCGTAAGCCTGGCCAGGCCTAGGAACCCCACCCATGCATGAATTCATGCACCGGGCCTCTAGTTTAATATAAAGAATGTATGATATGTATGATCCTCTGGTCTTAAGGACATTACAATTTAGCTAAAGACTTAAATCAGGCACTCATAAAACAATTAAATAACAATGTAAGATTAAATAACAGTGTAAGGATGTGTTCACATGTTAAAATAAGCTGTATGAAAATGGCAACCACCATCAGCCATTTTTTCAGATTATTACACATTTGAAATAGTTGGTCCTGTATGTCAGACCACACGTCTTAATTTTGGCCTAATAGAAAATGTTTACTATAAATACTGATAATACTAGTAAATACTATGGGAGATCATTACACAAACAGATCAAAATACATTTGAATCACTCCCAAAAGCTAAGTCTCAGAGGACTGGAGCATCTAGATAAGTATGGTCCAGAATATGGAAAGAGTGTGAACAGGCTGGCAAGTATGACGGAGAGACCTCGTGCTGGATGGTACAGGGAAGCTCAGGGCCTTTAGAACCTCTCCATTACTGCCAATGCCAGCAGATGGGGACGCTTCTGTGTTCTTCCCAGTCACATCTCATTCCCTCTTCATCCCCTTCCCAAATGAGGAGCCACATCTGCTCTGCTTGCTCAGCATTTCCCATTCAACTGATTGGTTTTCCCTGCAGTTGGGGTCACTGCTGTGTAGAACAGTCTAAGTCACCTTTTTCACCTCAGTTGCACCTGCAATTATATGAGTAAGGCTAGCCATCGTCATGAAGAGGCAGCTGATATTAATGGTTGACTTTGCTGGTCCTAATGCCAGCCTGCCATGGTTCAAGTCCCATTAAAGTCCCTTATAAATTTACATATCCTTCAGCAAGTTGCTTAATTTCTCTGTGCTTCAGTTTTCTTATCTTAAAATGTGGATAATTGTCATCCCTACCTCACAGAGTTATTGTGATCATAAATGAGTTCTTCCAAGGATTTATGTATGTATATGAAGGTATTTTCACTAACAGGTTTGGGGTTTCCTAGCTCTTTATTTGCAGGGTCTAAGTACAAAGATTCAAAGCTCCAGACTCAAGGGAAATAGGAAACTCCTCTTTCAATGTCAAGCTCAGGCCACATTGTCCCACATAGTTGAGGGGTGAAGTGTGCTCAGATTAATAAACTTGCCTTCGTTTATCATTTGACTGGATATTCTTCATATACAGTCCATTGATGAGAGCACTCAAGGAGAAAAGGAACCCAAACCCCTAACAGAAGGTACAGAAGGTTGACTCAATTCATTTATCTGGTTTTAAAGAGTTGAAGATATTATTAGAAAGTAAAATAAATTTTATTCTATAGACAGTAGTGATTTATTATATTTTCTTGAGCTGAACCCATGAGATAATGAAAGCTGTGTTTTACAAGGACTAATCTGGAAGCTATCTATAACCTCTGCAAGAAGTCTCAGTATTCATTCAAATCAAGGTATAAAAAAAAATCCAGCACTCATTATTTTTTTCATTCTCTAGACAGATTTTTAAGGACTCTGCATACAGTACAGAATTTTATCAAATCAAGAAATGTGACTTTGATCTCTTTAATCCCAATGCTGGACACATAGTAGGTGTGCCACAAGGCTAATTGAATAAATGCAAAGCAATATTTACTACAACCAAAAGAACTATCAGGAGAAACTTGAGTTTGGAAAAAAAAAAAAAAAAAGAAAAGAAGACAAAAGAAAAGAAGACAAAAGAAAAGAAAGAAACTTGAGTTTGGTGGTATGAGCTATAAATAAATAAATAAATACATACATACATACATACATACATAAATAAATAAGTAGGAGTGTGTGCCCAGCTAACTCCCACCGCAATAGGAAGGGATGGTTCCAGGGAACCTATACCAGAGCTTTGTGAAGGCACTTGGTGTCATTGAGGAAGGGAGGCTTTGGCAGCAGGGCCCAGCTTGGGAAAGGTCCCAGGAAGGACTGGACTCTCTGCCCAGCCCCCGAGACAAGAAGGGCTGCTTCACTGAACAGAGTGGTCTCTTAGGAACCAGAAAGGATCAACACAAATTCTCAAATTGTTGAGATTGAAACCAGCATTTAGGCAAAAGGAAACTCAAGTTCAATCTTCCTTCCAACAGAGGAAAGGATCTTGGGAGCATGTTTTCTGGGAAGAGTTGGTCAATTTGAAACCACAATCAGAAACTTTTTGGATGGATTACATGGTGAAAAAGAATAAACACATGACTTTGATGGCATCTGAGACAGTCAAAATAAAAGAAGAAATGGGTTAGCTGCTCCTGGTAAGAACCCATCATCTCTGTCTACTGTCTACAAATCTTTCTAACTGAAACACACTTTTGGAAACACCTTTACACTTTCAAAACTATCGTGGTTTTCTCAAAGCCATTTAAATCAAAAGACTTTCCCCTTTCAAATGTCTTTTCAATCAGAGTAAGAAGCATCAACGTGAAATCAAGGTGAGTCTAAAGGGCAATCAAAACAGGAACCCAACAGAAAACTATGAACTGAGTATGATTACAGTTCATAAACAATAAAACAACTTAAAATGGGGGGGGGGGGAGAACCAAAAATACACCAAATGTTAAAGTAAATGTCTTTGGGTATTACAAGTTTCAGTAACTTTGGTTTTATATTCATCCAATTTTTTAAATAAGTGGTTTTTTTATTTTTATGGAAAATATACAAATATTTAACTATCTGAACACAAATTCAAGTCCAAATTGTTTTCAAACTAGGAAACAAACAAAAAAAACAGCATTAAGGGACTTTAGTGGGGTGTGGCTTGTTATTCAGACCTCACTGGAAATATTTTCCTTCATATCTTGAAAGGCTTTTATTATCACTCAGGAAAATGTTTTAACTTGGAAGTGACCTCAAAGATTGTCTGATAAAAAAAAAAATACCTTATTCTACAGCTGAGGAGACAAAGTAAATTTCCTAACACATGGCCAGGCAAGGGCAGACCTGGAACTCTGACCCACAATTCTCACCTCCTAATTAATGCTCTCTCCAATGCCGAGGTTATTTCACCAAGAAAATCACTCCTTCCATTTCCCAAATAGAAAGAAAAAAGCACTGCAAAATACAAAGTCTCTCCACTCCTTGGTATGTACTCAAGAGAAACGGAAACATTTTCCACACAAAAACTTGTATATTCAGTGCACAGCAGCACTATTCATAGTAGCCAGAACGTGGAAACAACCCAAATATCTATCAATTGATGAAAAGATAAACAAATGTGGCATATCCATCAAATGGAATATTATTCAGTCATAAAAAGGTATGATACATGCTATAATAGGGGTAAATCTGAAAACATTACACTAAGTGAAAGAAGCCAACCCCAAATGATGAGATTATTCCATTTTAAAAAAAATGTCCAGAACAGGCAAATCCATAGCGACAGAAAGTAGATTAGTGGTTGCCTAGAGCCGGGGGATGTTGGAGGAGTTAGGTGGTAAAAGCTAAGTGACAAGAGGTTTCTTTTTTGAGGTAATGAAAATGTTCTAAACTTCACTATGGTAATGAATGCACCTGCAAACAAACACCCAAAACTTATCAGCATGCACTGCAAACGAATTGTTCCAAGAACAAAACCGATGGCATCACACTGAGGAGAAAACAATTATCTCTGTAGATTATTATTTCAATCAGGGCATTTATACCTTTTCCATAATTGCTGAACTATAATTGGTTACATTGCCCCGGCGCTAGGACTCCTGCCTCTGTCTGTTAAGATGGCAAATTCCCCAGTACCATTTCAACTGATGAAATGACCAGTTGAAATAGCTGGGTGTACCATCTCATGGTTCTGAAGCCACCTGCTTTAAAGAACAGTAGGTTATTAAAAAATGAATCTGTTTCAAATGATTTGACCAAGTAATTAGATGTCTGGTGGTTCTCATGCACACGCCAGTTGGTAGAATGTTGCTATTGGATGTGCAGCCTCGTGGCCTCACATACAACCAAAAGCCTCTTAGCGAGCCCTACTTCTTACCCACAGACATTCCACAACTCACTGGTAGATAAACACCACTGTGAGATCAGTAGGTGGATCACTGCCTGGAAACAAAAGGGCGTGCAACAAGTAACAGCCACATGCTATCGCCTTTCAAATCAAAGAGCACTATAATCCAAGTGCATCCAAAACTCTGTAGCTGAGTAATATTTTTTTCTACGCTATTAAATAACAGGAAATTGCTCATTGTGTTTAGAGTTCAGCAGCAAGCAAGAGCTTTATTCTGGCGACAGGCCTCAAATCACTCCCGAGAACCCAAATGCTCTTAGGCTCTGACCAGACCCTCCTGCCAACATGAACACAAATGGAAGGCATACAAGACAATTCTTAGGTCTCATTTCACCAACAGCTTTGTGGCAGGGACCCTGCTTTCAGGCAGAAATCTTTATGCAGTGGGGTGGGGATGTGTGTGACTCACTGGCACCCGTATTAGCACCACTCATATATTAGCACCACTCATATAACCTTAAATGAGCACCTCTTTGGGCAAAGCCCTTAACTGTTACCTCCAGGACTTTGATCAAAGACATAACACAATGGTACACATGTCAAAAGGTTGAGCTCACCACTGTTTGGGGAGGAAAATATAGGCTTATTTTTCCCAATACAATTCAGAAAAGGTAGGCATTCTATTTCTGTAGGTCTGTAGTTTAGCCTCAACATGGACCATGTGTTTCAAGACAGATTTCTATTTTGATGCCTGAAATCAAAACAAATTGCTTTTATACAATTTTACTGGTCTGTTATCCCCCAATAAAACTTTAAAAAACTATTTTTATTTATGAATAAACTTTAAATCCAAACCAACTTACTTTTCCTTCATTAAAAAAAAAACTGCCTGACTCTGTGGATATTTTTTAAAAATTAAGATACTTTCTCTCATGTGGTAAATAATCATTACTTTGACTAAATTCATGTACACTGGACAAAGTTCAAGGGACTTTTATTGACAGTTACCATCTGGTTTGACCCTTTACACCCCAAAAGCATTTTTCCCTAAGTAACCCAATGACCAAAGCCAGTTCTGCCATTCAGCTTGCCAAACCTGTTATAATAAGTGTAATATAATGCTGACATCTTCTTGTCAGAGAACACGATAACCATATTATCCATATAACGTCTTGCAATATCCTAAAATAATTATGGCTTAATTACAAAATTCCCAGATCTATACAACATACACTTCTGTTTACATGATCTTAGTATTCTACAAGTACAAATACATCTTAAAATCTATATCATTACTAAATAAAGATACAGCATGGATGTTTTCTTTCTTTTTTACTTCTCCCACAGATGCAAATTTACTCAACAGTAGTCAAAGGCCCTTCCATTTTAATATCAGTTGTTCACAATGACAAAATTGCATCTTCTGAGCCACAGAAAATATTAAGAATGGATAAGTCACCACAAGTTATTGTCCAGATCCTTCTTAACTATTCCTTAGTTATAGCTTTTTTTCACCATCCATCATTTAAAACAGGTAGAAAATGAATGGATTTTAGCTGTCATCTAGCTATTTTAGCAATTACTTTGGTCAAAACATAATGCTAAACCAGTATCCAGAATGCAAATGCAGGAAAGAAAAGCAAATAAATAATTAGAGGTATTGTGGGGAAGAAAAAGGCCCTGAAAATGAAGTAGGCTGATTTGATAACTACCCCTTATATAAATGGGCATGGATGTTAAGTACTAAACATGCCACCTTTATTTCTTCCAGGGAAATAAAACTAGAAGGAAAGGTTGTTGGCATACCTTTCAAAATATAGACTATCCACTGAATATATACAGTAGTTTCCAATTGGATTACTGATACAAAGTCACTTTCTAAAAAACTACAGTGGTAACCAAATTATCTAATTCCACATGTAGATGTCTCTTCATAGATAAACCAGTCAGATGAACCCATTACCAACTGAAATGTTTGGACAGTTTCCTTCCATTCCCTAGAACCACCAATTCTGTCACCATTCAAGAGGACACTTTTTCAGAACAGCAGATAAGAGGAAGACCAGATTTCCCTTCTATGAAACAGATGTCTAAGTGTCTACCATGGCCTCGGTACTGCTGGTCTATAGATGAGAAATTCTTCCTCTCAACCCTCAAGGAGGTCATAATCTGAAAGCACAAGAGAGTCAAGAAAACAAGAAAAACAAAAATAAGAAAAGTCAGAGTAAAATTAGATTCCAGGAGGAAGCTGCTCTGGGTTTTCAAAAGAGGAGAACAGTATATGTTTATGTCCATCAGAAAGCTCCTTGGGCATCAAACATCCCCATCACATCCTTTAACTGCCCAGGAGTAGCAACAGTGCTCAAGAAGGAGAGAATAATCCTTGACTCTTAGAGTGCCAAGGAAAATCTTCATGGTCCCAAAGGAACAGTAATGAGGCCTGAAGGTGCTAAATGTTTGTGTTCCCCCAAAATTCATATGTTAAATCCTAATGCCCAATAAGAAGGAATTAGTAGGAGGTGGGGACATTGGGTGGTGATTAGGTCATGGGTGGAGCCTTCATGAATGGGATTAGTGCCCTCATAAAAGAGATAGCCCACAGAGATCCTTTACTACTTCCACCATGAGAGGAAGCAATGAAAAGATGGCCATCTATGAGCCAGGAGGCAGTCTCTCACCAGACAAGCAATCTGCTAGTGCTTTAATTTTGAACTTCCCAACCCCCAGAACTGTGAGAAATAAATTTCTGTTGCTTATAAGCCACCCAGGCTATGGTAATTTGTTACCAATGAAGACAAAGAGAGCCCTAAAATGGCAGTGAAAACTGAGAGCTCATGTGTAAAAAGAATAAAACATACCAAGACTGCAGGAATATATTTTGCAGGGATACCTAACAGTGCACCTGAAGTCTGTGGGCCCTGCAGTGAATCCAAACTTAGACAGCAAAGAAACCCAATAAATGGAAATAACTCACCCCTTAAACCCATCATTTGCTCAGAGTATCTTAACCTTGATTAAAATTATCCTAGAGAAGACTAATGTAATAAAGAAAAACTTCATTTGTAAATGTAATAAAAAAGACTGTTGCTGGAAGGCTATTGTCTGGGTAACAATTCTATTTCCCAGGAGTGAAGGCATACTTACAACAGAGAAAGAAAAAACATCCTGTTGGTTCACAAATATCATTTCAATCTCTTTAGAACAATTTCTTTAGAACTGTGCTGGTGAACTAATGCTGCCTGCATCCTTGTGTCTGGTAGACATGCTCAATCTATTTAAATACTAAATGAAAAACTATATAAAATAACTGTGATAGTACTCACTAGTGCCCGACTCAGCTGTGCAACAACTCCAGCTCCTCAAACTAGAGGTAAACCACAGTTAGAACCCACTTTTTAAAAATATATATATATTTTTAATTTCAGAGAGGAAGGGAGAGGCAGAGAGAGATAGAAACATCAATGATGAGGTGGACTCACTGATCAACTGCCTCCTGCATGCCCCACACTGGGGATAGAGCCCGCAACCCGGGCATGTGCCTTAACTGGGAATCAAACTGTGACCTCCTGGTTCATAGGTCAAAGCTCAACCACTGAGCCACACCGGGCTAGAATCCATTTTTAACAACTCAAAGATGATTGTTTATAGAAGTACAACGAAAGTGTGCTTGTGTTCATAAATATTACTCTGGAAATTTTTTGTGTGTGTGTTTTGTTTTTCTTTTTTGTAACATTGGTTAAGAATGTTTTAACTCAATTAATTGCCAGTATAAGGATTCTTTAGTTGTAAAATCTTTATTGCTAGCTAATTTTTAAAGTGTTTTATTTTATTTATTTTTTAAAATTAAATTTATTGGGGCGACATTGGTTAATAAAATTATATAGGTTTCAAGTATACAATCCTATGATACATCATCTGTATATTGCATGGTATGCGTACCACCCAAAGTCAAATATTCCATCATCATATATTTGACCCTCCTTACCTTTTCCTACCCCCAATCCCCCTTCCCTCTGGTAACCACTATACTGTGGTCTGTGTCTGTGAGTTTTTATTTGTTTTCCTTCTTTGTTCATTGCTGCTTTCAATTTTACATCAACAAACCAAACAAAAAAGCAATCCAATTTAAAAATGGGCAGAGGATCTGAGCAGACACTTCTCCCAAGAAGACGTACAAATGGCCAACAGATCTATGAAAAGATGTTCAACTTCACTGGCTGTTAGGGAAATGCCAATCAAAACTACAGTGAGAGTGCAGTGCTCTTGGGGGTTCCCTGAATCTGTCTCTTGCTTCAACAGTGCCTGTATGGAACAGACCCAGGGACACCCCTTCTTCCGGCATCCGACACCCTACAACCTCTTTTCCAGTCATCACCTTCGGAGCATGCAGGAGGCAGTTGATCGATGTTTCTCTCTCTTCCTCTCCCTTCCTCTCTCTCTAAAACCAATTTTTAAAAAAACTTATTAAAAAAAAAGATGCAAAACCAGCACGGTGACCAAATTCTCTTCTAGGACATGCTGAAGTCTTCCCAAGAAGAGTGGGGCAAAACTCAGGACACCATGGAAGCCGCCATGGCCTTGGATGAAGAACCTGAACCAGGCCCTTTTGGATCTGCATGTCCTGGGTTCTACCAGCACAGACCCTCATCTCTATGACTTCCTGGATAAACACTTCCTGGATGAGGAGGTGAAATCATCAAGCAGATGGATGACCACGTAACTAACCTCCCAGGGTGGGCTGGGCAAGTATCTGTTTGAAAGCCTCACCTTCAAGCACAACTGGAGCCTTTGGAGCCCAGAGGCCTTTGAAGGGCCCCTCTGTATTCCTCTGGAGTCTGGCTTTTGCCTGAGCCTCTCCCTGAAACCAGTAGGCATCCTTTTAACCACCCTGGAGCCCTCTCCCAGGAAAATGGAAACAATAAAGCCTTTTATAGCAACAACAACAAAAAATTACAATGAGATACCTGTTAGAATGGCTATTATCAACAAGACAAGTAATAACAAGTGTTGGAGACGAACTCCCATTCACTGCTGGTGGGAATGTAAACTAGTACAGCCACTATAGGAAACAGTATGAAGACTCCTCAAAAAATTAAGAATATAGTTACCATATGACCCAGCAACCCCTCTTCTGGGTATCTACCTGAAAATTTTAAAAACATTTATTCACAAAAAATATATGCACCCTTATGTTCATTGCAGCATTATTTGCGATGACCAAGACAGTGTCTTTCAATAAATGATTGGGTAAAGAAGATGTGGTGCATATATGCTATGGAATACTGCTCAGACATAAGAAAAGATGAAATACTGCCATTTGCAACAACGTGGATGAATCTTGAGAATATCACGCTAAGCAAAGTAAGTCAGAAAAAGTCAAGAATCATATGATTTCACTCAAATGTGGACTAGCTCATTTTTATCACTTAAATATCATGTTCTTGCTAGAAAGATAAAACATCTTTTTAGTTCTCTTTGTTGAACTCATGCACCAAGAAGGAAAACAAACACAGCCTTTTTCAAGTCTACTTTAATTGCCTTCTGAATTTTATTTATGTTAACAAAAATTACATTTTTAACCTCAGAGGTCTAATTGAACTGTTTTACAATATGGTCATCCTGAAATTTATGATTTATAATAGTTATTTCACCTGAAAAATAGTCTATTGAGTCCAATAATTGTAATTATTTTTCCTCAACATGCTAGTTTAATTTAAAGTATAAAATCAAGAATAAGCACTCAAGGTTCAAAGGTAAGCAATAGAGGCAATAAAAATAATGATTTGGCTAATAACTAATGGGAAGAGGGGAAGGGAGGTGTAAGGGTAGGTAATATAATGAGAAAAATCATCACCTCTCACTGCACAATGTCAATAAATACTGTCAAGAAACAGTGCTTTGTATGTTAATTAAAACCTCCAGAAGAACTAAAGGGAAAGACAATTAAATGCTGTTGGCTCTGAGAAGTGGGATTAGAAAAGAGAATGAGCCCTAACCGGTTTGGCTCAGTGGATAGAGCGTCGGCCTGGGGACTCCAAGGTCCCAGGTTTGATTCCAGTCAAGGGCATGGATCTTGGTTGCGGGCACATCCCCAGTGGGGGTTGTGCAGGAAGCAGCTGATCGGTGTCTCTCTCTCGTCAATGTTTCTAACTCTCTGGCCCTCTCCCTCTTCTCTGTGGAAAATCAATAAAAAAAATTAAAAGAAAAGAGAATGAGTAGGTGGTAGACTTGTCGTTTCATTTTAAACCCTTTTGTACTACTACACAGATCATTTTTACCATAAATATTGTTCATTTGTGTAAACATATAAACACAAATATACAATAAAACTTCAGAAGATTTTGTAGAAATTGAAAAGCAGATTTTAAAAGTTTAAGACTATACTCTATATATGGTTCTGTTTATAAAAAATTCTACAATGGGCAAAGCTACAGTGACAATAATCAGATTAGAGATTGCCTGGAGCTGGAAGTTAGAATGGGGATCCACCACAAAGGAGCCCAAGTCAATTTTGGTAGGTGATAAAAATACTCTATATTTTTATTATGGTGGTGATCACACAATTGTATGTATGTGCCCAAACTCATGGACATGTATATTTTAAATGGATGGATTTTATTGTATACTAGAGGCCCAGTGCATGGATTTGTGCACTGGTGGGGTCCCTTAGCCTGGCCTGTGCCCTCTCACAATCCAAGATCCCTCAAGGGATGGCAGAGAGCCGGTATCGGCCAGATCCCCACAGGCCAGGCTGAGGGACCCCACCAGGTCACAAATCTGTACACTAGGCCTCTAGTCCTATCTAATAAAGAGGGAATATGCAAACTGACCATCACACCATAACAAGATGGCTGCGCCCACAGCAGAGGTGGGGATCCTGTAACACAAGATGGCTGCACCCACAGCGGAGGCCGAGTTCCCGTAACGAGCCTTAACAAGCAATCAGCAGGGACCTGAGGCTGCATGGTGCTGGGCCGGGGCAGGGGACCTGAGGCTGTGCCCCCCGCCTGGCAGGGATTAACAGAGGTGGGGTTGGCTGAGTCTGGATCTAGCCCATGGGGGGTGGGGCCAGCCGGGTCTGGGTCTTGCAAGATTTCGAGGCACACGTGGGTGGGCGGGGACTTGATTCTGGTTTCCAGGGCGTGCCCCAGATTCTGACAGGAGGAAGATTTTCATATACATTTTACTAATTTTCTTTCATCTCTGACACTTCTATTATAGAGAAAGGGCAAATAGCAGTATTAAGATATTTCCTCTAATTAATTCCCTTTTAATGTGCATGAATTTTGTGCACCGGGTCACTAGTCTCTCTATATATATCTATATGTATAAAAGCCTAATATGCAAATTGTCCCCTCAGGAGTTCGACCAGGAGACCGATCACTTGCTATGACAGGCATTGACCACCAGGGGGAAGCACAAAACAAAGGAAGGCCCCAACCGGCAGCTGGCAGCCTGCAGCTGGAAAGGGAATGCCCCGTTGGCCCTGACCACCGGCCAGGCCTAGGGACCTACCCATGCACGAATTTCGTGCACTGGGCCTCTAGTATATATATATAAAAGCCTAAGTGACTGGAATAACCAGAACGACCAGGACAACTGGAGCCGGTTGTTATGACACGCACTGACCACCAGGGGGCAGATACTCAATGCAGGAGCTGCCCCCTGGTGGTCAGTGCACTCCCACAGCCAACCTCCCCCTGGCTGGCCAACCTCCTGCAGTCCCTATGCCCTGGCCAACAGGCCCCGATCACCAGACCAGGGCCAGGCCCCGAGCTGGGTGGTGGTGGACGTGGCCCCTTTCCCAGGGGGGCCGAGGCCCAACTCCCTCCTTGGGCTGGTGGCCAACCTCCTGTGCTCCATCCCTCCTCCCGGCCAGCAGCCCCAATCAGCCTACTGCCCGCCCACCACAGTGGCAGCGCAAAGGTGAGGGAAGGAGGAGGGGGGAAGGCAGGGAACTGCTCAGTGGAAGGGCACTGATGATGGCAGCGTCAGCATCCAGCATCCATTCTTTCTATGACCAACCAGGCGACTGTTGCCTCCTTGGCCCTGATTTGCGACCAGGCCTAGGGACCCCACCCGTGCACGAAATTTCATGCTCTGGGCCTATAGTATGCATATAAGATCTTTAGTTAATCTCTTCCCGCCCTGTTCCCTCCCCCGCTTCCCTCTGAGATTCATCAGTCTGTTCCATGTTTCAGTGCCTGTGGTTTCCGCTCCTGCATTGAGCATCTGCCCCCTGGTGGTTAGTGCATATCATAGCTACCAGACAGTCAGACAGTCAGACGGTCAGACAGTCACTTAGGCTTTTATATAGATAGATAGATATACTCTAATGGAAGTTTTTGAAAAATGTACTAATTGTTTGAGAAGCTGGGGGCGGAAATCCACTATAATTCCCTCAAGAGAGTATATTCCCATATTTTATTTAAAATTACACCTTTTTTTTGCAGCACAGCTGATTTTGCTTCAAGCTATCATGTCAGTGAATACAAGCTAAGAGGGTGGTTCTTCACAATAGAGGCTGTCACATAGGCAAAGCCACAATGCCATCTTGTCATTCATCTGTGAGATATACAGACAAGAAAATGTGTTTTCTCCAACACTATAATGAAAATTTACTGCCTTCGGAAGGTTTTATTTTTGTTCTGCAGTCTGAAAACTATTCTCATATAGATTTCATTAGGACTGGACAACAAAGACGTGCAGAAACCTGGCCATGCCATCAGCTCACCATTTCTGTTGTATTTCCTCAGCATGGCAATCTGATGGCTGCCACTTGCTCACCACCACTTCCCAAGGTGTGCTTCACCGCCCAGCAGCCCCTTAGTCACTGAACTCTACTGCAGGTCCTGGGTGAGATCAGATTTCTCATGAAGCTAACATGAAGACAGACTTTTTTTAACTTGAGAAAAAGTTCACAGCGTTTGTTTAGGAACATGAAGTTAGGGAAAGGTCTTCCCTTCACCCCCCCAACACACTCTTCTTCACCCTGCTCTGTGCTCCTGGAAGCTGGGGTATGTGCAAACCCTCTGGCTTTCTACTGGGTGTGGCCCATGGGCGCCACCATCAGCAGGTAGGAGGGAGAAAGAGGAACATTGAGGTAGCCATTCTCTGCTCAACTACCTATCAGATTAGGTAGTATCCTCTATAATTTCTGTCAAATAGACAATTCCCTAAAGCTAATCTCTTCCTTTTCTGTAGCCACTTCCCACCCTCATGACTTCAGCCCTAGATGTAGTAATGGCTTCCTGCTCTCACCAGCCTGGGCAGTGCACTAGGCCCTTTGGTTCCCAAAACCCTGCCCTCACCATTGTAAACAGTCTCTTCATTGAAGGCACCTCGATTGTTCAGTCTGAGAATATCAGTCCTTACCTTCCAAGACTTTGACTAATACAGAAGACTTTAGTGAAAAAAGGGACCTCGAGGGTATACTAAAACCCTCTAAGTATACAAATTAGGGAACTGAATGATCAGTAGCAGCCAGGTATTTAATCTATTTTATATATACTTTCTCTAAAATTAAAGTTGATGACTTTCTGCTAGAGAGCTTTGGTCACAAATTTTCTTCCTTTTTTAAGCAACTGAACTTAACATATTTCAAATGATAGCTCAGTTGAACAAAATAATACACATAGAAGACTGCATAATGGCTAAAGGGCCCCTTCGTTCCTGCAGATGGTGTGATTTTATTCCTGGAGGCAGTCAGAGAGCTGTATACTTAGACTTCATTATTTGGGGCCCTTGCAAAAGGTCTTCACTAAATTATGCATACACATGCCATCAGCCTATATCCAAGGACCTTTTGAAAAATAGCCCCACAAAGCAGTCTACCATCTATTTGAGGAATGTAGCTCAGAGTGTAGTTCACTACACATACTGTATTCTCTTTAGGAGGTGTTTTTTTTTCCAAGTCTAAGCGCCGGGAAAACTGCTTCACCTTAATCTTTGGGCCTCCATGGATCCTACCACTGGTCAGGGAGCCTGGACACTCCCAGCCAAATGTGTAGCTCACTCCTAACAAGTGAACAGCATCTTCTAGAAAATGTTTTGTGTGCTGATCTCACCCCTAGCTTTTCTTTCCACCCCACCTTCTCATATATTTTATTTCATTTTATTATTTTTGTGGGCTGTGCTATAGGCTGAATGTTTATGTGCCCAAAATATTCATATGATGAAACTTAACCCCCAGTGTGATAATACTAGGGTCTTTGGGGGTGATTAAGCCATGAGGGTGCAGCTTCATGAAAGGGATTAGTGCCTGTGAGATCCCAGGTTGCTCCCTCATGCCTTCTGACAAGTGAGGACACAGGCAGATGGCATCTATGAACCACGAGTTTGATCTCCAGACCAGGTAGTGCATCAGCTGGCGCCTTGATCTTGGACTTCCTGTCCTCAGAGGTGTAAGAAATTTCTGTTGTTCATAAGCCACCCGGGCTATGGTATTTGTTATACAGAAGCCCAAACAGACTAAGACAGGCTGTACCAAATCCTTTTTGAAATGAGGCAAGAGTAATAAACTTTCAAAAATGGCTGAAAAAAGTGACATGAATATTTCCCCATGAAGCTTAATCTACATTTTAAAACTCCATTAAAACCATAAAGAAACCAAACTTAGGATGATAACCTTTATACCTTACCCTAAGATTATCCTACCAATTCCTTCCTATTTGTTAAATTTCCTCTCTTCCACAAGTAAGACTCTGGCTGCACCTCCATCTAATTCTCCTCTGCAAATTAGAACACTAATTTTCACTTTATTAACCAGAAAAAAAGTATAACAGATATAAGACTATATTGGGTAAACTTGCAGAAACCCTTCAGAAACTCAAGTCCCTGTGATGTGTCTCTGATATGCAGTGAAGGCCCCAATGCTCCTGAGTGGGATTGGAAGGCAGGGTCCTTCAAGGACAGCACGGACTTGGTCTCTCTCTCTCTCTCTCTCTCTCTCTCTCTCTCTCTCTCTCTCTCCCAAATCAATAAACATATCCTCAGATAAGAAATTTTTAAAAAATTCTGGACTTTAATAGACAAAAAGGAGTGCTATTCTCTGTGTTAATGGCAATGAGACTTTTCTGGTCCAGGATAGGAGTTAGGGGAAGGGGTGTGACAGGACCAGAAAGGCTGGGAAGTGATGTGGCAGGTACTGATATGGAAGACCATCTACACTATGGTCTTAGCAACCTGGGATCTCACAGGCACTAATCCCTTTCATGAAGGTGCAGCTTCATGACCTAATCACCCCCAAAGACCCTAGTATCATCACACTGGGTATTAAGTCTCATCATATGAATATTTTGGGGACATAAACATTCATTATGATCATCCAAATGGGAATTTCTTGCCAGAACATCCCACATCCCACCCAAAAAAATCACTCCCTGTATAGAGGGCCACCAGCCTGTTAAATTTACCCATGGCAACACCTACTTATCTAAGGGCCTCTGACTCCAGGACTTGTAATGATGTGGTTGGGTTAAAAGACAGTTCCTTTGGTAATGTATCCACGCAAACTTCAGCTACTCAAAATATTTCTGTAAAATTTGAACATGTTTATATAATTTCAAAAGGAAAACATTTTTTAGGTAAAAGCAACTATTTTTCTTTTGTGTATGTTATCTTAGGTACACGTTCAATAGTTGAGAAGATTCTTTAAATATATATCAATATACATCTCAGAGATATAAAAGCAAATAGGCACACCAGCCCTAGCAGGTTTGGCTCAGTGAATAGAGTGTCAGCCTGTGGACTGAAGGGTCCCGGGTTTGATTCCAGTCAAGGGCATATGCCCGGGTTTCAGGTTCGATCCCCAATAGGGGACGTGCAGGTGGCAGCCAATCAATGATTCTCTCTCATCATTGATGTTTCTATCTCTCTCTCCCTCTCCCTTCCTCTCTGAAATCAATATATATACAGGCACACCAGAAACATTATAATAAAGTAATAAATTACTTTATTTATTAATAAAGTAAAACATTATTAATAAAGTAAATATTAATAAAGTAAATTAATAAAGTAAAACAAAACAAAATAAAGGTAGTACTTTAAGGTAAAACTGGAACAGGTGAAAACTGGCTCCTACTGAGCCAGAAAGCCTCATAGATCTTCTTGAACTTGTTAGAAATGCACAATCTCAGACATACCGAATCACAGTCTGCATTTGCAAAGGCCCCTGGGAGATTTGTAGACCTTTGTAAGGTTTAGAAGCCTTGCTCTAAGGCCCCTAAAGTTCTGAGATTCTATCAGTGAACATATAATTAGGAGGTATTGGTAGAAACAAGGAGTCTCAGAGCTCTAGAGTAAAGTAAAATTGAGGTTTTGACATTCCTGGAGGTGAATAACTTTCCTGCTCTAGTCTAATTTACAAACCCTCTGACCCACAAAATTACCGTCACTAACCTGAGCTTACTCAGCTCCCCCTGTGTGAACCTCCGTGTACTAAGAAGTCCGCACTTCTAATGCATCATGACAGTTTGCACCTGCTCTTTTCTAAAGTCAAACCAAGAAATTCCTACAGAATAGAGGTTAAAAACCACCAGAATGAGGGCATATCAGCCAGCCAGCAAATCAACCCGTAGAAGGAAAAACCTGGTAGGGAAGTAGGAAGGGCCAACAACAAACAGGCCCAGAGTGCCTGGGAGCTCAGAGCTTAAACTGTGGGATTCTGGGGGACATGACAAGCGCAGGCCCTGTAGCTGGCTGCAGGACCACCACCCTGACAGGTCCCAGCCTCTATCCCAGCCCCCATGAGGCTTTCACCTGGACCCACACCCTGCCCAATAAAGCAGGCCACTACCACCAAGAGCTCCTAGTGCAAGCCGGCTAGAGAAGAGAAAAGGCCCCCAGCAGACAGGAAGCCTACACCTCAGAAGTCCTTTGGCTCAGAATGAAGGTCCTGCCTGCTCTGGTTGGAGATCCTTTCCCACTGCTTCCAGGGACAATAAGACCACAGGAGTGTCAGGAGGATCCTCAGGGCTCCAAGAATCCACTCTGGGTTGGTCATGTGGCTGTGAGGGAGCTCACATATTTCCTACAGAACCTGGAGATCAAGCCACTACTAGACAACAGAGTGCGCCTTTGTGTACTCTGGAAAATGGAGCTCCAGCTGGGCAGAAACAGCCCTCTGGCAGTCACATTACTAAAGGCCTTTCCTTTGGGTAAAGGAGGACTGTGGTTAACAAATAGAAGGCACCTGTGTGCTCAAAATAATGACCCTCCAGAGGACATAGCTCCCACTCACCCCCCAACATACACATGTCTGTGCCGTTTATCTACAAAACCAATGTGCCCTCTCCACTTTGGCAGCCTCAAGGGTAGGGTGAGAGAGAAGAGGAAGGGAGAATACATAAGCATAAGAATCTCAGAATCCAATAAACAATCCAGACAAAGAATAGTATTCTAGAAGTGAAGGAATAGTTCCCAGAGGACATATCCACCCTCATCTCATTATAACTCTTATGTAATTGCATTTTACCACAATAAGATTGTATTGAGTTTTATGAATTGACCAATGGCATGATTAACTACAGTATAACTACACTGTATAATGCTGGCAGTCAAGGAATACATTTCCAGATGCAAGGCCACAGGAAAGCCCATGCTTCCACAATGGAGCTGTCTATTTCAGCATGTGAGGGGAGCAGGGTAACTGCTCTGCTCACGGTCCACCTCCACCCTGCAGTTCTCATTTGCTAACACGATGGGGCACTTTATGAAAACATTTTGTCACCACTCTACAGTAATAGCTCCAAACTGCAGCAACATTATTAGTTGTTCCAATGATAAAGGTTGCTCCAACACAGAATTTCACACAGAGGAGTCTTTATGGAACCCCCACTACAGAACAATGTCTAAACTAAAAATGGTTGCACAGAAATCAGCAAAATCATGAAAAACATTTCCATAAGTATGTTTTTGCTCAATTCTTTCAACATCTGGCATCTTTAGGCTAAAATTTACACAGCAGACTTAATCTGATTTCGAGTGCCTTAATCTGATTCTGAGTATCAAAACACAAAAAAAGGAGTTTTTTTCTTTTGAAAAATAACAGCAATAATGTTCAAATTTCTAATTCACTATTATTGTCCCTTAACTTTTTAAATGCCTGTAATAAGTCAATTTTATAATCATAGGATATATAGGTATATATATGCACAAATACATATATTTTATTATGTTATATTTTTCTGTTTATATGTAGAAAGTATACATAATGGTTAATATTTATCAAGCACTTATTATGTGCCAGACATTGTCAAACATTTTACATATGTCTTCTCTCAGCACAGTTATCCCTGCATCGATGAGGTAGATGTTATTTTAGCCTCATTAAGAGAAGAAAAACCGAAGCACAGAAAGGTCAGACTGCTAATATCTAGCAAAATCAGTATCTGAAGCCAGGCAGTATGTTTCTCTCTCAGTTGCTATTGAATAAATGGATACATCAGGGCCTAGACCAGTGGTTCTCAACCTTCCTAATGCCGCGACCCTTTAATACAGTTCCTCATGTTGTGGTGACCCCAACCATAAAATTATTTTCGTTGCTACTTCATAATTGTAATTTTGCTACTGTTACGAATCATAATGTAAATATCTGATATGCAGGATGTATTTTCATTGTTACAAATTGAACATAATTAAAGCATAGTGATTAATCATAAAAACAATATATAATTATATATGTGTTTTCTGATGGTCTTAGGCGACCCCTGTGAAAGGGTCATTCGACCCCCAAAGGGGTCTCGACCCACAGGTTGAGAACCGCTGGACTAGATTATATACATATATATATATTAAGATTTTAAACATTTAAAACTGACTTAATTCAGCAAGACTCTAACATTTGACAGCAACCTTCATAGAATGTTACTAAGAACTCCAAGTAATTTAAAAGAAAAATATGTTTCTTGGCTACAGGGACCTTACAGACTAATTAAAGACACAAAGATATAAACATAAAATACATTTATTTCAAAGCTACTTCTAAGTAGAGGTGATAATATGATATGACTGAAATAAAGAGGAAGATGACAGATAACAGGAAGAGTTGTGGAGGTGACTCCTAAGGTAGCCTCCTAAGGAAATGCTGCCTGGAGTGGCAGAATGACAGGAGAAGAGAATTTCACACCATGGTCAAAAACAGGCAAGAAGTAACAGGAAAGATGGAGGTGTCAGTTGGAGAACAGAATATATGTCATGAAGTATTTCATATCGCATGAAACTGTGATGAGCTATTTCACCATGGTTTTCCTTTAACCAAGAATCTACATTTTACACTTACAGCTATCACTATTCTGCTTTATTCTCTTTCCTCTCCGTGTTCCGAGGCAACCTTCTGAGTGTTAAGTGGAAACCATCTCCCTGTGTTCCCTCCCTGATCTGCCTCCCACCAGCATAGAATGATCTGCTCAAAAACAAACAGAATAAATGAGCAATATCACTACACATTCACCCATCACCCACTTATTTCCAGAAACTGTCTTTGTGTAAAGCTAGAATAAAATGTGTTTGACTTCAAATGACTTAGGTTCCTTGCCTTTTTATTTTAAAAAGATAAAGAAAGATCTACATTCAACCAATAAGTTTTATTTAGAGAACCCCTGCCCAACTTGATGTTCAGCCCCAGATGAGGATTTTTTCACCCAGTCTACACAATGCCTGGCACATAGTTGGCACTTGGTAAATGGGAATTTCCATTTCTTGAGCATCTAGTTGAAGAAGTAGATGTCAAGAAGAAAAAGACAAATACATAAGGTCATTGTATATCAGAGATTTTATAAGCACTGGACAGGGACCACCAGAAGGGGTCAGAAAGCTGGTCTTCTATAAAAGATGAGCTAATCTAATAGATATCTGAAGCTGGAGAGCATTTCAAGCAGAGGAAAAAAGCAAAGCATGTGACCTATTAAAGAACAATGTGTGGCATGACTGGGGCTCAGATACGGGCAGCGTGGAAATAAATGGGCCAGATCTCAGAGGGCTCCAGTGTCCTGCAAAGAGGGTGGGATTACCCAGCAGTGACAAGGAGCCAGTAACAGACATGAAGCCAGAAATAATATGATTATACTCATTTAGAGAGATAGATATGATGGCGATGAGGAGAATGGGTTGGAAAGGAGGTCTGAAGGTCACCTAGAAGTTCAACTGCGGTAAGATGGTCTGAATTCAAGTAGTGAGGAGTGAGATAAAAGGATAGACTTTAACAAATACTAACAGATTTCTCCCTGCAAAATGTAGCTTAAACTCCTAAGAGAGTGTGGGATCTTTCTTGTGTCCCAAAAGCATCCTCATGGAGCAATTCAGACTACTGTCTTTTGAACACGGGGCCTAATTGGTAACTTTACCACCCAAAACACTCCTCTCCTATTTCGCTTCTTTCAATAACATCTACTAGGCACTAACTACATGTCTGCTACTGGTCGTCATGGATACAAAAGCAAGACAGACACAGTTCAGGTGGCCAAGAGGCTTAGAGTTTAATAGAAGACAGATGGATACACAGATAATAACCACAATCTCAATGCTGTAAGAGGTGTGGATGAGGTGGTAGGTGCACAGAGAAGAATTACAAACTACCTGATTGGGATGAAAAGGTAATATTTGACTCCATTAGTGTCACTTTTTTTAATATATTTTTATTGATTTCAGAGAGGAAGGGAGAGGGAGAGAGAGAAACATCAATGATGAGAGAGAATCATTGATTGGCTGCCTCCTGCATGCCCCCCTACTGGGGGTCAAGCTTGAAACCTGGGCAAGTGCCCTTGACTGGAATCGAAGCTGGGACTCTTCAGTCTGCAGGCTGATGCTCTATCCACTGAGCCAAACCAGCTAGGGCTCAATTCCTTTTTTTAAAATTAATTAATTAATTTTTTTATTGTTTAAAGTATTACAAATAGTAGTACATATGTCTCCCTTTTTTCCCCCCAATTGACCTTCCCCCAGCCTTCCCTCCCCCCCCCCAAGCACATGCCCTCACCCCCCTCCCACTGGTTATGCTTATATGCATGCTTACAAGTCCTTCATTTGATCTCTTACCTCCCCCCGTGCCCCAACCCTCCCCAGCCTTCCCGCTGTCGTTTGACAGTCTGTTCGATGCTTCTCTGACTCCTGTCATCAATTTTTAAATGATATACATATTGCCAGTGAAATTTCCTTAGCTGCAGCTATAAATTGTCTAAAATGTATAATTTCAGAAACAAAAAATGTAGTGGAGTCTCTGAAATGTTTAATATTGTGAATGTTAAAGGTAAATCCCATTTGTAGAGCTCGGTTTGCCAACTGGGGCTTACCTATTGGCTACTTATGGTGAAAGTCATTTTCTTTTTCCAAGTTTTAACTATTGAACTCATTTTTAACATTGAATGTTATCATGAAAATAAACAAAATGTCAAAGAATATCCAAAGACCTATTGAGATGAAGCACACACTGTACTTACCTAACACAATAAACCCTTTGCTTTGGCACAGGGAATCCCTGTTTCTGGGTCTAGGTGATACGGTGGAGATGCAGCACTGGTGTGGATTCCTGCGCCAGCTTCGGGTGCAACCACTGCCAAGACCCACATGTTCCAGTGGGACGCTTTTTGTGAAATGCAACGGGTCACTCACTAACACCAATGACACAGTGCAGCATGGAGCTGTTTATAGTTTAGAGCCCAGACTTCGTGGTAGAAAAGGAGATATGGGAGGAGGGGTGTTCTGAGCACTTGGTGCTCAGATTAAAACAACCAATCAAGAAGCTTGCTGGTGTAATACCTTAATCAATAAAGAAAAAAAAAGAAAAAAAAGAGGAAGAAGCTTGCTGGGATCTCAGTGGAAGGAAACTATGAGATGTCAATGATGGAAAAACAATGGCTGAATGGATAAAACAATAAGCGGAGGGAGAAGCTGTGAAAGGAACAGAAGCTCACAGACCTCAGGCACTGCTTCACCAACCTCGCAGTGCATCGAGGTGGCTGAGCACCTAGGGCAGTGATGGCGAACCTTTTGAGCTCGGCGTGTCAGCATTTTGAAAAACCCTAACTTAACTCTGGTGCCATGTCACATATAGAAATTTTTTGATATTTGAAACCATAGTAAAACAAAGACTTATATTTTTGATATCTATTTTATATATTTAAATGCCATTTAACAAAGAAAAATCAACCAAAAAAATGAGTTCGCGTGTCACCTCTGACACGCGTGTCATAGGTTCGCCATCACTGACCTAGGGGAATCTGTCCTCAAGGTATGCAGGCTCCCCCCCAGCAAGATGGGATCGCAGAAATTGGTGAGACTGGGAAGTGGCCTAACAAATCAAAAACAGGAGGATCCAGTGCAGTGAAAAGAAAATCCGCATGGAAGAACTAGAGAAGTGGAGGGGCCTGGCTCTGACAGTTGAGAGGATGACTGTGAAGAAGGACCTAGTATTTCAGCAATGAGCTTTCCTGTTCAGAAATGTGGCATGGAAATGGCAGTCAAATTTCCCAGTAGTTCTCAGAGGGCAAGAGCATTGAGTACAGACTCCGACTCACCAGAAAAACTACAGAGCCCTGTGATTAACTCTGGAAATGGTATTTCAGAAGACTGGAGTGCTCCACTGGGGGAGACATCTACCCAGGAGTGGGTGGAAAGGAAGGTGGGGCTACAGAAACAGAGAAAACCCAGGAGAAAAAGGAGGCAGAGAGTAGAGGTCCCATAGAAAAGGAAGCAGCCAGGGCTGGACTGAGTAAGAAGACAGAGGCAAAAGAAACGACTGGTGGGGAAGGAGCTGCCAAGGCAGCCCAGGAGAAGCTGGGAAAACATGCCCACTGCCAAACTGAAGGAAAGCCAGTCAGGGAACACAGCTATTGGTCAGGAATCTATAGATTTGCCGACACTCAACTCTGTTACACAAATGGAGTTGCTGGGTCTGAAGAAGCTCAAGTGTGAACTGATGACCCTGTGGCTGATGCAGGGGCACTCTCCAGGAGTGGGCAGCAAGACTCCTTGGTCAAGGGACTGGCAAAGGACAAATGGACCCACCTCTATTTGCCAGCTTTTGAAAGGGAAGAAAAAATTAATTTCATCCAAACTGATTTCCTATTTCTTTCTAGTCTAGCACTTAGAACCTGTATAAGGTTGACTCTTGGCCATTATTTCTATTGCTATTAAAGCTGATTTTTTATAACCTAATTCCAACTACCCTCTTTTCCATTGTTACATTTATAGAATTAATGTGTCACAGTGGCCAAGACATGGAGATAATCAAAATGTCCTTTGATTCAGTATTGGATAAAGAAGATGTGGTTCATATATACTATGAAATACTATTCAGCTATAAGGAAAGGTGAAATATGGCCATTTGCGGTATTTCCTTGGTTAGGCCTTGAGAATATTATGCTAAGCAAAATAAATCAGTCAATAAAAGCTAAGAACCACATAATTTCACTCATATGTGGGAAAGAGAACTAAAACTCATAGACACAGATGACAACAATATGGTGGTTGCCAGAGGTAAGGTGAAGTGCAGTAAAGAGTAAAGGGGCCAGCCCTGGCCGGCTTGGCTCAGTGGATAGAGCGTTGGCCTGAGGACTGAAGGGTCGTGGGTTCGATTCCAGTCAAAGGCACATGACTGGGTTGTGGGCTCGATCCCCAGTGGGGGGGCATGCAGGAGGCAGCCGATCAATGATTCTCTCTCATCATTGATGTTTCTATTTCTCTCTCCCTCTCCCTTCCTCTCTGAAATAAATAAAAATATTTTTTTTAAAAAAAGAGTAAAGGGGCCAAATATATGGTGAGGGAAGATGATTTGACTTTGGGTGATGGGCATACAATGTAATAAACATATCATGTGTCATAGTATTGTACACTTGAAACCTATATAATCTTATTAACCAGTGTCACCCCAATAAAATTAATTTTTAAAATGTGTGCAACCATCTGGACCTGACGTTTCTGTGAGAAGTTTTTTTTATAACAATTTTAATTTTATAAATAGAAAGCTATTTTTTTAAAAAAAACAAAACCTTTACCCACTGTATAGGAGAACAAATTGGCCAATGGTATATCTGATAAGGGGTTAATTTCCAAAATAAATAAAGTACTCATACAATTCAACAAAACAAAGACAAACAACCCAGTTAAAAAATGGGCAGAAGACCTGACTAGACACTTTTCCAAAGAGGACATACAAATGGCCAAGAGATATATGAAAAAGTGCTCAATGTCACTAATCATCAGAGAGATGCAAATTAAAACAACAATGAGGTACCACCTCACACCTGCCAGAATGGCTATCATGAATAAGTCAACAAACAACAAGTGCTTGTGAGGATGTAGAGAAAAATAATTCTTTGTATACTGTTGGTGGGAATGCAGACTGGTACAGCCATTATGAAAAACAGTGTGGAGTTTCCTCAAAAAATTAAAAATGGAACTGCCATTTGACCCAGTGATTCCCACTTCTAGGAATATATCCTAAGAAGCCTGAAACACCAATCAGAAAGAATATATGCACCCCTATGTTCATAGCAGTGTTATTTACCATAGCTAAGATCTGGAAACAGCCCAAGTGCCCATCAGTAGATGAATGGATAAAAAATACTGGTACATTTACACAATGGAATACTATGCAGCTATAAAAAAGAACAATCTCTTCATATGAAAACATGCTCAAAGTCACTAATCATCCGAGAGATGCAAATCAAAACAACAATGAGGTACCATCTCACACCTGTCAGACTGGCTATCATCAACAAATCAACAAACGACAAGTGCTGGAGAGGATGTGGAGAAAAAGGAACACTTGTGCACTGCTGGTGGGAATGCAGACTGGTGCAGCCACTATGGAAGACAGTATGGAGTTTCCTTAAAAAACTGAAAATGGAACTCCCATTTGACCCTGTGATCCCACTTCTAGGAATATATCCCAAGAAATCAGAAACACCAATCAGAAAGGATATATGCACCCCTATGTTCATAGCAGCACAATTCACCATAGCTAAGATCTGGAAACAGCCTAAGTGCCCATCAGTAGATGAATGGATTAGAAAACTGTGGTACATCTACACGATGGAATACTATGCTGCTCTAAAAAGGAAGGAACTCTTACCATTTGCAACGTCATGGATGGAACTGGAGAGCATTATGCTAAGTGAAATAAGCCAGTCAATGAAGGAAAAATACCACATGATCTCACTCATTCATGGATAATAGAGACCATTATAAACTTTTGAACAATAATAGATACAGAGGCAGAGCTGCCTCAAACAGATTGTCAAACTGCAGCAGGAAGGCCGGGGAGGGTTGCGGGGCAGGAGGTAGGGGGGTAAGAGATCAACTAAAGGACTTGTATGCATGCATAGAAGCATAACCAGTGGACATAAGACATTGGGGGATAGGGGAGGCTAGGGGACTGTCTATGGCGGGGGGATAAAATGGACACATATGTAATACCCTTTGTAATACTTTAAGCAATAAAAAAAAAAAGAACAATCTCTTACCCTTTGGGACAGCATGGGAGGGACCTGAGGAGTATTATGTTAAGTGAAATAAACTAGTCAGAGAAAGATAAGTATCACATGATCTCACTTATATCTGGAATCTAATGAACAAAATAAACTGAGAAACAAAATAGACCCAGAGACATTGAAGTATGCAATAGACCGACATATTTCAGAGAGGGGAGCGATGTGAAGAATTTAACCAAAGAACTTATATGCATAATCCATGGACACAGACAATAGTGCAGTGAAGGGGGAGTAGCGGCAGGGGATCATGGGGGGGGGGGGAGGGGGATAAAGGGGACATCTGCAATACTTTCAACAATAAAGATAAAGTTTAAAAAATCAAATAATATTTTTAAAAGCCTTTGCTTTGTACATAGCAATCTCTTCAGACTACTTTTGGTGGCCTTAGTTCACTTTCAAACAAGTTTTCCATTATCTGGCAGGAGTTGCCATAGTACTCCACCCCCTCCACATCCTTCCTGTACTGGGTCACTTAAAAATAACTACCCACAAAGCATTTAAAATTTTCAGGAAATTATTTTAGCGGAAAAAATCACTGGCTATCACAATTGTGGTGACGTGGAGAACCCAGGGTAGAGATCGGAAGATTTTCAAATAAGAACTTCATTTTTTAGATAGTACAAACTTCTTTACTCCCTACCAATGACTACTTACCTTATTATTAGAAGCATTTGTTTACAATGTGCAACTAATCTAGGGAAAATGCTTTTTATCTAATATCTCTTATTATATGACAGTAAATTCTATTTTTTGAATTCCCATGTGACATAAATATGTTCACTTAGAACTTTGAACTGTTCCTATTTCCAAGGAGCTATTTCATACTTAGTTATTAAATGAAAACTATTTTAATTAATTATATAAGATATACATGTCTATTACAGAAACTTAGAACATATAAGTAGCCATGAAGAAAATTAAAATGACCTAAAATCTGCAGAGAATCAGTATGAATAGTTAGAACTTGTTTTTCTTTCAGAATTTTTGAAGAATAAATTCATATATTTCTCTTTAAAATCCCGATTGCCTATAAGTACTCTTTAATAACGCGTTGTCATCATTTATATTGGCAATATCATTATGTAGATTTTCCACAACTTAAGTAATCAAACATTATAGTTGGGCATTGGGGCCGTTTCCAACTTTTCATTATTAAAGGCAATGCTATAATGAGTATCCTTATATGCACATTTTTACACATTCATTTAATCGTATCCTTAGGACAGAACCCTAGAAGAGGACTTGCTGAATCAGAGTAGACATGATGAAGTCATGATTTTTACATCACAGTAAAAATATAGCTCATAGATTTTAAAACATACATAATGAGAATATATCTGCATTTGAAAAACACAAAGGAAAGTGTGTGTTGTTATTTAAAGGTAAGAGTTTACATCTATTAAACTGTAGTTTAGCTGTCAACAAAATACAAACTCTCAGAATATATGTAGGGCTCTGTCATGCTTGCTAAACTTGTACCCCAAGAAAAATCGGCTAGGTTTATTCAAAAAACTCCTTGACAATAGAGCTCTGTGGGCAATAAACTTGGATGCTATACTATAATCAGCATTGTGCAATGGAAAAATAATATATGCCACAAATGCAAGTCCTATATCTAATTTTAAATTTGCTAATGGCTACATAGAAAAAAAATAAAGAGAAACAGGTAAAATTAATTTTAGTAATACATGTCATTTGACCCAGTGTATTCAAAATATCCTTTTAACATCTAATCAAATTTTTTAAAATTATTAAAGATATTTTAAGTTATCTTTTTAATTCAAATTCCAACGTGTATAAGCATAAACACCTTGGATGTTCCTGCAACCCTCCCTGACACAAAGTCAGAAAAAGGTCCTTTTCCCCTGAACATGTACAGCCTTTGCTAAGCCTCACACATGCTCAGAGAACTCCTTCAAGCACACAAGTTCATCTCCTCCACAGACAGGCACTTTTAGGACTGCACAGATTAGACCTTAAACTTCTCTCATCCGCCTCAGTACAGTGCTTTCCAGCAAATGCTCAAAGACTGCTTAGTGTACTGTGTACATGAGGAATGAACTGCCAGGACTCTGATGAAGGGGGTCCGGCGTATAACACATCAAGGCCTCCTAAAAGCCACTACAGGGAGGTGAGGCAGAAAAGCCCCACTAGTCAACCTGACCTACCATTTCAGGCATGGGCCCTGTCACTGTGGGGCTCTGTTAGTGAATTCATCCCTGGTCCAACTTCCTGCTTCCCTTTGGAACACACATAATTGTTCATACATAATTGCTCTCTAAAGAGATGTAATACATTGCAATTTTCCCATTGAAACTAGATGCTTTACTTTAAAAATGCGCTTTTTAGTATGTATGGGATACCTTCTAAACAGGAGGTTAGTTACTAAAGCACCACAACACACACACACACACACATGCACAAGTGCACTCACAAGCCTCAGCAACAAGCACCCCTCATTGTAAGAAAGTCTCTTTCCATCTCAGTTGTACCGCATTTAAGAGTCTAACCAGCACCTTGTGATTTTTTTCAAACCTATCAGGAAGTACAGGTACCATAATTTCCAAAGCAAATCATGACCCCATGTCCTGAATACCCAAATGCTCTTATGGGACTGAGAAAAATATCTTAAATTCAAGATTGTCCTGGAAAACTTGGAACCCATGCTGTGGTATCTACCAATTAGACAAATAATATTAAAACTAACAAGTCTTAATAAAACCTAAAATAGAAGATTTTCACTTCTTTTTTTTTTAATATTTATTTTATTGATTTTTTACAGAGAGGAAAGGAGAGGGATAGAGAGCCAGAAACATCGATGAGAGAGAACATCGATCAGCTGCCTCCTGCACACTCCCCACTGGGGATGTGCCCGCAACCAAGGTACATGCCCTTGACCAGAATCGAACCTGGGACCCTTCAGTCCGCAGGCTGATGCTCTATGCAGTGAGCCAAACCGGCTAGGGCAGATTTTCACTTCTTAACAGCAACTGCGTAAATAACTAGTTATGGTTGTATTGGGACTACAGTAACACAGCCGATATATAAATACATAGCTCTAAAACTTTAAGTGACTTTCAGACAAATGTGCAAAAGAGATTACAAAGTATCTTGGGAAATGCCTGCCTGGATTTTACTGGGATGTCATTAGCAGCAATACCGCAGAATTTGGTGACTTGGGGTCACAGGGCATGTGGCGAGTGGACTCTCTGGAAGTGGCCCATTTCGCTGGCCAGCATGGGTGCCAGGTGAAAAGCCAATGGACCTTCTTCCCTTACTCAAAGTGACGTTCTCCCAACAAACTTGCCTTCCAATATCCTAAAATAATCTTCAGTAAAAATGTTTTGTTTTAACATCAAAACTAGAAAGCCCATTTATTGAAATCCACAGTGGGTAAGAAGTTCAGAGGTATTCTTTCAGAAGTTCTGATTGTGGCCAAAATTTCAGTGGAAAGGTTGACAGTAAGTCCAAGGAGGCAAGGCAGCTGTTGGCAACATTAAGGGTAGGAACGAATGAGTATCCTAACTCAGGAGGGTTTAATTGTTTTGTTTTGGTCTTTTTAAATCAAAAAAGGTAGCATTATCAAATTTAAGGACAGGCTAAAATTACCAGTCAAATTTGCCATTCTCTAACCACAATGGAAGAATATGAAAACCCACTGCCAAAAATGTGGATAATGTTGTAGTTGTATGAAAAAGCAACATCGTGAATTTTAGTGACCAAAGATTTTGTGGACCAAGGGGGCTTCAGGGAAAGATAAAACCAATCACAGTAAAGATCAGATGGTAGTAATATCTACCATCTTTCCAAGTAGATTTTCAATGGAAGCACTTCCCTCCCTTCCTCTCTAAAATTAATAAAAATATTTTTTTAAAATCAGGATCCAAAACTCGACATACAATGTGACCTGAAGTATGCCCCCTTTAAAAAGTATATATTTATTATGTGCATACACAGAAAAAATAAAACCTTAAAGGAAATCCTTCAACAATTCAATACATAGTTTTCTCTGAGTGACAGAATTTCAGGTTTTAATTTTCTTACTTTATAGTTCTCTGTGATTTTCAAATTTTACACAATAAACATTACTCCTTTCTTGAGAATAACTTAAATTTTAATAATGTATCTTAAAAGTGAGAAATTTTAAAAGGAATACAAGTAACAGAATTATTAAGAAATCAAATGGGCAAAATGTTTGAAAGCTAAGTAGAATTATACACATATCATTATTTACTTTTAAAATATTAATCATAATTTCTATTCTAATTTCCATTGCAACTGCATAAAATTAGAAGGTTGCATACTAGTTAAGGCAGAGGTCTATTTGGGTTCATAAGTTAGTGTCTGAGACACCTGGACAGATTCAAGATCTCAAACTTTAGTTCTTGACACTTAATTGTGTATAAACAAACAAGCTCTATATTTCACTTAAAAATTAATTTAGCTACATTTTGCTTCTGAATAAATCCCTTACCAAATGTGCAAGAAATTACATAGTGCCTTCGCTATTCTTTCACAAAACTGGAATACAGTTGTAAGTACTCTGACTGGTTTCTTCTTGGGTTCAATAGTGCCAGAACAACCAGTCACATCTATATATATCTCATGGGGTCAAAAAATATACACTACCTGTATCCATTCACTGACTTCCGTTTTTTCCTTAGCTTTATGAAGATATAACTGACAAATAACATTGTGTAAGTTTAATGAAGAACGTGATGATTTTATACACTATATGTTGTGCAATGGTTACTCTGATAAGATTTAGTTAACAAAGCCATCACTTCACATCATTGTGTGTGTGTGTGTGAGAGAGAGATAGAGAGAGAGAGAGAGAGAGAGAGAGAGAGAGAGAGAGAGAGAGAATATTTAAGATCTACTCTGTTAGCAAATTTCAAGGATGCAATTTGTATTATTAACTATAGTCACCACACTGTACCTTAGATCCCCAGAAACATTGCTTTTATTTTAAAAAGCCTGCTTTTAAGAATGTTCTATTAAGCCGAAACCGGTTTGGCTCAGTGGATAGAGCGTCGGCCTGCGGATTGAAGGGTCCCGGGTTTGATTCCAGTCAGGGGCATGTGCCTGGGTTGCGGGCACTTCCCCGGTGGGGGATGTGCGGGAGGCAGCTGATCAATGTTTCTCTCTCATCGATGTTTCTAACTCTCTACCTCTCTCCCTTCCTCTCTGTAAAAAATCAATAAAATATATTAAAAAAAAAAAGAATGTTCTATTAACATGGCAGTTTCTATCAAAAGGGAGAAAAATGAGTAAGCTGTGGATTTATTGACTTTTCAGTATACATTTTAAACATTCTCTGTAAAAAGAAAATTAAACTTTTAAAGCACAAAATCAATTTAGCTACATTTTGCTTGTGAATAAATCCCCTATTAATTTCACTTTAATATATTTAATATTTATTACAGTCAGAAGGACCTATACAAAAGAAAGGATTTAAATAACAAAGAAAAACCCATTCACTAATCTATTCTTTTAATATTTTCCTGCAGTAAGTAAAAGTAATCTTCCAACCATTTCTTCAGGAATTTGTCAGCCACTAAATAGTCTCCATAAAAAATTTTAAACTTGGACTCATAAAGATGCTTACAAACTGGGCAGAGAAGCTAGCTGGTTCTCAAAATGGAACATAAAAATTAACAGAATACACATCTGTGGTAACCAAGCTTTCAGCTGAGTTGCTGTTTAAACCACTCTCATTTAAGTGAAAAAAAATGTAATTGTTAAGTATTTAAAATAATATTTTTGTAGGATTTTGGTTTACAAAACACTTTTCACTTAGGTTATTAATTTAATAATCCCACTTTATTTATGTCATGGGAATTATCGTGCCCATTGATGAGAAAATGACTAAGCTTGACAATCCAGTCAATGGATTTGATGGATCCAGAACTTGAACTCAAGAATTTTGCCTCAATATACTGGGCATCCTGTGCCATTCAATCAGGTGGAATGCCATTGCATCTTTAGCACTGGAAGACTAGTGCATGGCAGGTGAGTGTGAAGGAGGATGGTCTCAGCTCAAGCTGGCATGCTGAGAGTGAACTTTTATAATAGTGTTCACAGCAGGAAATTACAGCCAAGGCACTATAATCACAGGATGCTACTGTTCAACCCTTTCACTCCACAGTTCCAGAGACAACAGGTGAAAATTGCCAACAAAACAAATACAAAAAGATACTTTGGCTCAGAACAGAAAGACTATATACATAAAAATGCTTTCACCAGTTCAATTCCAGAATCTATAATAATAAAATCGTAATATGCAAATCGACTGAACGGCCAAACAGCAGAACAACCATCCGGACTACCATGCTATGACACCCACTGGTGCCAGGCCAGCCAAGGCAGGTGCACTGTGATTGGTTAGGGGCCCGGCCATCGCCCCATGATCACCCCGCAGAGGGAGGCCCAGGCCACTGGCCAGCGGGGTGATCAATCGGGTGACTCCACAATTACCCCAAGAGGGAGACCCAGGCCACGGATCAGTGGGCTGCGGTGGTGGGCGGGGCCTACCTCTTTGGGGTGATCAATCTCAGGGCTCCCGGACTGTGAGAGGGTGCAGACTGGGCTGAGGGAACTTCCCCCACCGCCCCCGAGTGCACTAATTTCGTGCACCGGGCCTCTAGTTGATTAATATAACCCCACACTAACACCTGCAAGAAAGCAAAAGTAAATTCTCCCTGAAGAAAAAACATCATGTAGAGCATCAAATTATCTCTTTGATTTTTCATACACATTGTCCAGCATTCAAACAAAATTACAAGCTATGCAGGCAATTATTAGCTTATGCTGAACCCTTGTCAAAACTGGCCCATAGAAACCTTATAGCTCTCCAGCCAGATATTCCCATTTTAGAATGAATCAACTCAGACTCATGAACTAATAAAGTAAGAAGGGCCAAACCTTGCTTGTCAAATGGAAAAAATATACCCTAGAACATTGCTGGTCTATGTTTAGCAGCATCTCAGCCTTACATTAAAAAAGAAAAACAAACAAACAAAAAACAGCAATCATCCCTCTACAGGGAACTTTATCTGCTCAGCTACCTGAAGCCAAGCCAGCGACTCAATGGGGCCCTCAATTCACAGAGATTCCCTAAATGTCTGGGCCTGGTTCACTGAGAGTCTGGCTAAACTGAAACCCACTCGTACCTGCTGGGGTCCTATGGGTATTCAGCTTCAGAGTCAGCTATGCAGAAGCAAAAGCGGATGTAGTTGATCCAGTCAGGGGGCAAAACTGAGACTTCGGGGCTGCTGCCAATGGTATAGCTGTTCGGTCTACCACCTGGAAAACTACAGACTGGCAGTTTAAAAAGACTCTTCTTGGGAAACATGAACCTGGGGACAAACCATGCCTGCTGACTGGACTGTCTGGAACATTCATGTAGATGCCCATGGGAACCCATTGGAACGAAGCTGCTGATGGAGCCTGACTCTGTGTCTAATGCAGAGGCTACCATGCAGGGCAGACTTGTGATCTTGACAAAAGTTGACCTGTTTGTCTCACAGTAGGAGAGACCAAGTCACAAGGGGTCAACCCCTTCCTGATTCTGGAAGATTGGCTGCATAAGACGTTGGAACCCTTTCAGGGTCATCAGTGCTGCCTCACTACTGTTGATACTTCTTCAGGTTACTGGTTACCTATTTCCAGCCACACCACTGTGGCCCTTGAAACTAATCTGTGAACTCAACAATGAACTGATTGTCTAACTGTCTCTCCCTCATTCCCTCCTGGTCCATACACGTTAGTAAGGCCGTTTGAGCACTAAATGCAGGTATTCTGAGGAAGGGGTCATCCTTTCTTGGCCACTTCCTGGGTAATGATCAGGACAAAGTGGGTTATAGGGCATTAGATAGATACATTTTGAAATTGAGGACTCTGTCCTTACCACTGCTGGGCATTTTTCTCTCTCTTAACACTCCCAGGCCAGCCTGGTGGGCACACCCTCCAGGGGGCAGCGTAACTGAAAGGGGGTGTCAGGGATTCAAGTTTAATTCTGGTTAAGTTTTAGGAAAGTGCCCATGACCCTCTTGCACCTGACATTTCTAGATGAAAGGTACAGGTTCAAGCAGGGGGGTGATGGGGGGGGGGGGGGAGTGTAAGTCTTTTGGTGCAAATTACATGTAGGCGCCAAAATTCTAGAGGAAGAGCAATACCCAGTGCTGGGGAAGGGACACCTCAGACGAAGGAAGTGTGAGGGAGGAAAGAACATTAAGACCTTTTGTCTTTTAGAACTGACCTGGAGCCTTCCTCACAAGGGAAAACGTGACAAACCAAAACAGCAGCAAGTGCACTCTCTTGCTTACTGCTTTGTCTTCTGTGATCCATGCAATTGCTTTCACCACAGAGCAGCAGGGGAGCACCCCAGCTCTGACACCTTCCACGAACAGCACCTATGGATGTTGTTCCCACCCCCATCCATTTCATGAGTAAATGGATGCCAAAAAGAAAAAGGTAGACAGCTTATACTACATTAAATTTTAAAACCTTTAAGGGAGTAGAAAGGCAAGCCAGAGTATGAGAAAATATTTGCAATACATATAACTGACAAAAGACTCATGTCTTCATATACATTCGGATGAACAATATGAAATTCTGATATTCAGCCATTTTTGACATATAAAAATGGTAATTCATACAATTTCACTTAATATTAAAAACTTCTACAGATTGCCCAGTCAGTGTGCTTAGTGGTTGAGCTTCAACCCGTGCACCAGGAGGTCCCTGATTCTAACTCCCTGTTGGTCAGGGCACTAGCCCAGGTTGCAGGCTTGATTCCCAGCGGGGGCCAAGGGAGCATCTGGGAGGCAGCCAATAGATGTTGATGTCTCTCTCTCATCAATCTTTCCGTCTCTCTCTCTCAAAAATCAATAAAAACATATTTTTTAAAAATTAAAAGAAAAAATTCTACTGATCAATAAGACAAGACAGCTCGATAAAAAACGGGTAAAAGGTTGAACAAGCAGTTTGAAACAGAGAACAGTCAAACGGTCAGTAAGTACTTGAAAGGGTGCTCAACCTCATTATCAGATGAATGAAAATGAAAACCAAAAGGAGATACAACTACACACCCATTAGAATGCTTAAAACTAAAGTGATTGATAAAAGTGTTAGCAAGGGTATACAGCAACTGAAATTCTGCTGGGAACACAAATTGATATAACCATTTTGAAAGAGTATTTAGCTATAATTATTGAAGCTGAATAGATGCATGTTTTATGAACCAACAATTTCATTCTTGGGCATATACTCAAGGTAAATGCAAACATCTATGTTCACAAAGGACTTGTACCACAATTTCCATAGCCATATTGTTTGTTAATAGCCTCAAATTGGAAACAATCCAAATGTCCATCAAGCAGTAGATAAAGAATGGATATGGAAATTGTTGTGTACTCACCCAGGAAAATACCACAAAGGAATGTAATGAATGCAACACCCAACACATGGATGAATCTCAAAAATATGATGCTGAGGGAAAGAAGCCTAACACAAAAGAGTATTTACTGCAGGAGTCCACGCTAAAGTTAAAAAGAGACCAAAGCAATCATTAATGTTAGAAGTAAAGATAGTGGCTACCCATGATTAGGAGTAGTGAAGAGGAACAGATATGAGATTAGTTCCTGGAGGGCTGTTCACATCAAATTGTTTGATCAGGGTGCTGCTTATAAAAATATTTTTACTGCCCGGCCGGTATGGCTCAGTAGTTGAGCATCAGTCTATGAAACCAGGAGATCACGGTTCAATTCCCAGTCAGGGCACATGCCAGGTTGCAGGCTCAGTCCCCAGTAGAGGGCTTGCAGAAGGCAACTGATCGATGATTCTCTCTCATCATTGATATTTCTATTTCTTTCTCCCTCTCCTTTCTTCTCAGAAATCAATAAAAATAAATTTTTTAAAAATACATAAATATTTTTGCTTTGTGAAAATTCATCAAGTGGCACACTTATGACTTGTGCACTTTTCTGTATGTATGCCATACTTTGAAAAAGAGCTTTATATTTAATTTATTGTTAACAGAACAATGTTCAAATAACATTTGAATATTAAAATATAAAAAGTAAAAAATATGACCATGAACCCAAAGCAATACAGGAGGCCAATGAGGCCCAGAAGAGCGATCATAATTGTATTATTGGAAAGATCTTATATTGACAAGGGTGTAAAACTGCTACTGAAGAAAGAGAATTTGGCTTAAAATGAATAAATATTAGTTTGGTAAAAATAATACTAACTAGCATGTTATAGACATGTCAATAATAATGTCTATCACACCCCGACTCTTTCCATAAAACTACCTTATCCACGGCCCCTGCTGTTCGACAGCCAATCCTTGGACTAGTCAGAGGCCAGTGGTTTTGTCTAGGCCCAAAATGTGAACTGAGCCCATCAGATTCTTCCACAAGAATACAAGCCTGAATATTCTGAGTAAAGAAGAGATGCTGCAGTGAGACTTAAAACAGAAAAAAGCAGAGAGAAAGAGGCTACAATACATTGATTTGGTACAGTGAGGGGCATAGCAGCCTGAAGTTGGGGGAAGCAAGAGCTGTGAGAAAACAGTGAGGAACCAAAAGGCATAAATATGCTGAAAAACAGGTCAGCCAGTACCAACAGCCAAAGAATAGCTAGGTCACAATAAAAGGTGAGCGAGACGCACCCTTATATTGCTTAACAGAATTCCCACTGTCTCCCCACCACACACAGAGGTGACCACAATTCAAGACTTGAGTTAGTGTATCTCCCTTGTAATGAAAAGGGCCTAAAACAAATAACCATATGACAGAAACCAACTAACCCTAGAAAAGTTTAGCAACAGTAGAAAAAACAAACTAGGCACTTGATTAAGGAAACCTTAGTAATTGCCTTGAAATAACATTGACTAACTGTTGGGTCTTGGAATTGATTTTGAAAGATGGATGAAACATTGGTTATGGATGACATCCTAAATGTTGCAAAACTATGTAAAATCCTGCCACTATTAATGGCATCAGAGGTAGAAGCGCTCTTCTTGATTCTAAACAAGACCATTCCAGCTGCCCCGCTGAGAGAGTTTGGTAAATGGACCTCAAAAAGGAAGAGAAGAGTCCTTAGCAAGAGAATCGCCAATAATTTCCCTGTGAGTTAGGACAAATTGTGAAAATACCTTTATACCATAATCACGGTTAAACAATTGATTTCAAATTTCTTTGCTTTAGGATTTAATATTCCAGAGCTTATTTAAAAGTGAATTCCACCACCTTTATGTATTCACTACTGACTTACGTTTTTTTCCTTTATAATAATATCAAAAAACAAAAGAATACAACCATCCTAATAACACACATTAAAACAGAAACACATTACAAACTCTTTCCACTATCATTCTTTTCAGAGCCACATCTAGTACAATCTTCAGTGCCACACAGGGGCTATGCCAAAAAGGAAAAACTTCTTTATTTATGAGTGAAATAATATGATGTCCGGCACTTGCTTTAAAATAGTCTAAGAGAAAAACAAAACAAAAATGTGTGTAGGGAAACAGAAATAAAAAGAAAGCAGACAGTTAATTGTTGAAGCTGGGTGATGGGTATATTGGCATTCCCTGAATTGTTCTATTTAGTGCGTATTAAATCAAAAGTATTCTTTAAAGAGAAAAGGAGGAAAATACTTCCTGAGTGCCTCTAGTAATGAAAACAAAAAGAAGTCAAAGAAGAATTATATAGAAAGGGGTAATAAGAACACCAGCTGACAAATGTGCTGACTCATCATGCGCCAGGCCCAATGGTAAGAGGTTGATGTGGATTATTGCCTATGAGTCTTGCATCAGCCCGATGAGGTAGGTACTATCATGATCCCCTTCTTATAGGCAGGGGTCCAGGCTTAGAAAGAGAAATTGCTCAATATCATAAGTAGCTGCATTAACACTGAAAGTCCCACAGTGAAACTCCTGAGCTAAACCATACACAATACCGCCATCTGAACTGGACATGGATATTCTTAAAGTTAAAGGAAAGAAAATTCATATTGGATATTAGCGGTCTCCTATTCCCATGTGTCACTGACATTATCTCGTCGTGACTTCTCTTGTAATGAGTTACGGTGTTGCACAATGAGCCTTAGCCAGCTCCCCATTCCCACAGAGCTCACCCAGGAATCCTCCTCCTTTCTAATCGGCCATCTATGTGACAGCACTAAACTCACTGTTTAAGTTAGTCACACAAATGGCATGGGCTCATAAATACAGTTCAGGAAATGAATCAGGCAATGTCTAAATTAAATCAGACAATGACAAAATAAAACATTTCAGGAACCTGAAAAGAATGCAAAGTACCAGTAACCAGAGTCCTCAGATCCCTGCTGTTCCAGCATCATAAGTCTCAGCAACGTCACCTTGGTAAGTATGGAAGAGGTAATAAAAGAAACTGTGACCTACATTTCAAAACAATAAAGCACTATAGGATCAATCAATTTTATTTTTAGTCATAGCTTTTATTACTGCTATTTTATTTGTGTCTTCTCAATCTTATGAGAATTCTTTCATTAATTTCTACTCTGATGCTGTAAATTATGCTTATATGCACCTCCCCAACTTTCTCATTTCTTCCTTTACAGTTTGCAAAGAACTATTATTAAACTAAACACAGATCAATGTACACTTTTTTTTTGCCATCTCACTAAAAGTATATTTGGGGTATTTTGCATTCACTGTGAGGAGGTTTAGGAAAAATAATTTGAGTTCTTATTTTTCATTGAATCATGTTTTTCAAGTGCCAATAAAAAGGAAAACTGTGAGAACATGTGCTTTCTGCATCTTCATTCCACCTACTAACACCATGTTTTTTCAAATAAAAAAAGAAAAAGAGCTGAAACCGGTTTGGCTCAGTGGATAGAGCGTCGGCCTGCGGACTGAGAGGTCCCGGGTTCGATTCCGGTCAAGGGCATGTACCTGGGTTGCGGGCACATTCCCAGTGGGAGATGTGCAGGAGGCAGCTGATCGATGTTTCTCTCCCTTCGATGTTTCTAACTCTCTATCTCTCTCCCTTTCTCTCTGTGAAAAATCAATAAAATATATTTAAAAAGAAAAAGAAAAACCTGCTACTATTTTTTTTCTAAACATACATAATCATATTTGAATTTCTTGAGCAAAAATGCTAAAATATGCTCTTTGGTGGAGCCAAAATAATGTATTTATAATTTCTCAATCAGCTAATATTTAGAAATTACACCAATTGAAATGTAATGAATTTTTGGAATAATAGTCAATTTTTTGAATAATGACCAAATGTTATAAAATAACCAAACATTTACCACAGTGCTATATTGATACCTAATAAATATAATTTCTAGTTTTAAGTACTAAGATTTTATTATATGCAGTCTTAAATTAAGGTAAACTAATTTCAGAGAGGAATTTATACTGTGATTAATTTAATGTAGTCATTATACATCCTTACTCCTGAAAACTAAAGCTACCCAAATTGTAAAGAGATTGGATTTACAGCTCACATCTTGAAATTTTAAATCTGTTTTCTCCAACACATATAACTGCAAAACAAATGTTTAATATTTAATGATAAAAGATAGCACACTCAATAAACACACACATATCCCTGTCATATAGAAAAAAATGAAAAGGCATAAAAAAACACAAAGCTACTTTAAAATTTTAAAATTAGGATTTAAGACCTGAGTAAATCCATACTGTTTACCCATCTGGCTTATTTCATTACAAAATAAGGCTAAAGTTTTGTATTCCACAAAATTAAACTTATATTGACTATAGAAGGCAACTTTGTTGGAAAATACGTAAACAACCAAATTTAAAATATAATCTGCCTTAAACACACTGCAATATCAACAATTGTTTTAATAAACTATTAGCATTGACTCACTAAACCAGAAACATTTGGTTATCACATTTACTCTAAGACATATCATTACCCAATGAAAGGAATATATCTCTATAGGATATATAAGGAATATATCTTAATTCTTGAAAAAGGAAAAACATTATGTCATCACACTACAAATAGTTTCCACCATTAAATAGTGCATTTAGCTCCCACTTATTGAAACCCACTTGAAACATACTTGTCACAATAAAAATGCATTTTTATGTAAATCTGTTGCATCAGAGATGGATTTTTCTATGTTAAATTCTTTTTTAAAAAAAATATATTTTATTGATTTTTTTACAGAGAGGAAGGGAGAGGGAGAAGGATAGAGAGTTAGAAACATCGATGAGAGAAACATCGATTCAGCTGCCTCTTGCACGCCCCCTACTGGGGATGTGCCCGCAACCCAGGTACATGCCCTTGACCGGAATCGAACCTGGGACCCTTCAGTCCGCAGGCCGACGCTCTATCCGCTGAGCCAAACCAGCTAGGGCAATGTTAAATTCTTAATGATAAGTACAATAATATAAATAGTAATGTTTACTGTAGCCAAAATTAACATAACTAAATTTTGCTCATCCACTTTACTTAAGTTTAAATGGAAGAATGATTTTTCTTCTCTTAACTTTAAATGGAAAAACGATTACAAAGTTCCAGTAAAAAATTATTTTTTTCCCTAACTTATATTTTAAAACTTTTTATAAGATTTAGCAAATATTTTATCCCACATTTTCTTTATTTATGTTCAATAAGCATGGTTGAAAAGAAAATATTGAGTTGGCTATTATGCATCAATTAAAGAACATGAACTAGAATGAAATCCCACCATCCACACTCCCCACCCTCTGCAAATGTTTCAGTATTTACATGAAAGTCTGCCTAATTTGATAAAATGATTAAAATCCTCTGCCTATGGTCAAGGCAGGAAGGCTAAAACGACTGGCTAGTCATAAGGTGACAGGGAAATCATATAACATTTAATCCCTCTAAAATTAAATCAACGTGTTCAATTCAGAACAAATCTGACATGCATCTATTACTTTAACCTCCAGAACTAAAGAGACATTTTCCCAAAAAAATAACTGAAATCAAGCTGAAGAGAACACTTAACATTACCCAAAAAATAAGAATATAGATGGTTTTTTTCTATATGTCTCTCCTGCTAGCAGGCAAGACAGACACAGCCACTTAAACAGACTGACTGAGATGTGCACTGTCACCCAGAGGGCAAATGCTTTGCCAGATCCCAACTGAGCTAAATGAATGCTCTGTAAACTTGTTTGCTTAAGCATAAGTCCCATTTTTCTTTGAAAATGTAATGGTCTGCAATTGTGTTTCTCAAGAACTGCAACTGCCCGTTAAGTAGTTTTCAAAAGGAAAATAAGAATGAACAAAAAAAGTGATTCACCTACTACAACTACAACTCCCATCCCACCCAGATTTGAAATTTCTTGAAGCTCAGTGGATTTCAATTGGCTCCTTAGTAAGGCAGTCTTCAAGATTATTCAGTCTTCAGACCTGGAGTAGATCATATCACCATAACTACTGCTAAGAAGTAGCCACTATGGAAGGTTGATAAGAGACCTTGCAACCTCCCAACAACCTACCAAAGTGAAACATTGGGACACTATGGAAAAAATGGAGCACTGTAAATATTCCTTCAACCAGGCACATTTTGAAAGTGAAAAACACCTTCCTTTTTTCTTCTTGCCTGGAAACAGTTTAAGATGACGTGGTTAAAAAAATTGTTTTTCTTTTGTCAATCAACTTACTTTGAAGTATTATTTGGGTGAATCAAATCAATGAGTGTTTTCTTTTTATAGGTCACTTAAAAACACAGTTAATTAGAATTTTAAAATTATTTGAAGGAGTAGAATTTTAAACTGGCAAGAATGATTAGAGGCATTTCATAGCAAAAATTATATCAACTATAGTAACTGTCAATGACATTACCATATGTCACTCTCCAATGTGAATGATTAGAATGTCTCTGATTCAGGCAATAATGTTACTATAGGTTTGCACAGCTGTTAACCTAACTGGTTTATCAGAATGTGCACTTCAATCACCTGCTTGTCCTTAGCTTCTCAGATGCAGTATTTATTACAGAACCTGGTAATATTTAAAGCTTGTGAAATTATCTTTCACATCCTCTACACAGCAAAAAACTCACCCTGTCTGTTATAACCTTAGAAACAGACGTCATTATTAGAAAGCAACTTGGAAATCATCTTAGCCAAACCTTTAATTTTACATATTAAGAAAAAGATTTCATTAACAGAAGAAAATAATAGAAGAAAAAAACGTTAAGAGATTTGCCTCAAGAAGTCACATAGACACCTGGTATAGGAAACTCACTTTGCCTCCCTAAGTAACATTTCAAGCCCTAACCTTCAACTTTGTTTATGGAGCTGATGCAGACACTTATGTGGGAAGCTCCAGAAGCATGCTGGGAAAAGCAGACCTTGAGAGGACCCCTGCCCAGTGCCTCACATCCACCCTCCAACTCCCCAGTTTCACAAGGTCCAGCAGTCCAGGTGTGTGAGATGAAGTGAGTGCATTAGCAACACAAATTAACTGAAAGGGGACCAACTGTATAAAATGTAGCTTTAAGGTAGGAAGTTTTTCTTGTTTCTTATCATCACAGTTTCATCTTAATTCTTCAAACACACCCAAACAGGCAGTGGTGGAGAAGAGCATCAACCCATCTGCTAACCTCACCCAAGCCACAGAAGCATGCCTAAGAGAAGACAAAGTTCGACAGACTTCCCAATCCAACTCCTAATCCATTTGGAAGGCTTGTTCTCTTCATCTCAGCTTTTCTACGAACACCAGAGGTTCTCATTTCCAACCTCTTGGAGATGTATGAAATGATGGAGAAGTACTCATAACATGTTTGATAAACAGAGAAAATTGTTTCATAAGATGACCTGTGTAGGACTGCCATTAGAAAGTGGCATAAAAGTCAAACTTTCTGGAGGTTACATTTCTTTAGCAAAGTGTGGTGTAAAGAAACCCGTCTTGAATATGAGTGTTCAGATATGCCCCAGGTAGAGAAATGTTGGTTTTCATAGAATATTAACTAACAGGCAGCCATACCCAACCCCAGCTCAAATAAATAAATGTGCTATCTGCCGATATTAGCATAAATACAAAGAGAAAACATAATTTGGAATTAAGTCAATTATATATATTCAGAGTAATTTAAAGTCTCTTTTACTTTAGACATGACAACACTTGAAAAAAAACCTTTTATTTGGGGCTTGTGGGGCCTTGAAACACATAACTTTAAATAAAATCTCACCAATCGAAAAATAAATAGATCCTGGGGGAAAAAATTGTTTCCTCAAAACTCTTCTCCTCATGATTTAAATTCTGGAATGAATGACTTGAAATTTAAGCTTATATTTCTAGTATCCATATCTACAAAATTAGACATCAGCTTTTCAAATGACCCTCAACTTGCCCTTAAAACCAAAAGACATATTTTTAAATTTTCAGGTTTGTAAGTGTTATAACAAGTTTAATTACTTAAGTCTGTTCATAGTTTATAGTGAAACCAAAGTGGGGGGAAAAATCAAACTTCTGGTCCATCTAGTTTGAACTCATCTTAATTTTACACATTATTTTGAGCACCAAGGGGGTAGGTAGGTAGGCATTTTTATCCGTTATCCCATCGCCAGCGCCTCCCACAGCCACCCTAGGCGGTTTTCAGTAGAAGCTGTTTAATCTGACTCGCATAGAAAATTCAGCTGCGAAATGCTTTTATGCAACAGCAAAGACAATCAGCCTCATTTTCTCCAAGGTGAAGATCTAGAAGTGAAGTGAGAACATTTGAGAGCATAAAATTAGTCTGCTTTAACTTTAATAGCCAAATGGTGATGGGGAAAAAAAAGAGACAAATTTCGCATTTTCAGGAATGGGGTGCGGGAGTTACTAAATCTAGAGGGGCTTTTTCCTCCCTGAGTAGTACGTAGCAAAACTAACAAAATCATGGTCCAGAATAAAAAGGTAACAGTTTTCAAAGCACTCATTTAAAAGTACAGTGAAGAGGTCTTTTTTAAATACCCACATGTTTAAACATAGCAGGAATGTGGTGCCAATATGAATCCTGAGGGAATTAAATACACATTTACCTTCATAATTAGACCCAGTAGGTCAAATGTTAGCGAGGTAAACTGGCAATAAACCACAAAGACAGACTGTAAATAGACAACAGAAAGTGCCTGTCTGTCCTGGGAGCCCCGCTTGTTCTCTGCACAGCCAGCGGTCAAACATCTGCAGGCAAAGAGAATGCTCGCACCAGCCGGGTAAGGGAGACACCTAACTTTCCCAAATAAGTTAGTTCCGTCTTGTTAGTTCCTCCTAAATCCAACAGGTGTCAACACCTTTACCACACTAAATCCTCCCGAAAGCCGTGGGTGGTTAGTAACTAAGCTGAAAAGTCCCGACCGCTGTCAGGGTCACGGCGAGTCCCTATTCCCACTGATGACACGGAGGTGGGGAGAGGGAGGGATGGAGACGGGGAGGCGCGTGCAGATTCCGGGCCGCTAACGCAGCAGGGGAAGCTCGGGCATGGACCCAGGGTTCGGTGGAGCCCTGGGCCTCCGGGCTTAGAAGGGTTTGGGAGTGCCGCGGCCGGAGGCAGGAAAGCTGGGACGGAGGGCGCGTGGTACCTGCTTGTCCAGCGCGTCCCGGGCGCCGCCTGGTCCGGCACCGGCCCTGGGCGGCGCGGGCGCCCGCTCGCAGCTGCAGCCCTCCAGGAGGTACATGCCCGCCGGGCGGCCGCTCTGCTCGCCCTCGAAGTAGAAGAGCACATTCTGGTAGAGGGCGAACCACTTCTCGTGCCAGCGGCTCGCTTCGGCTGCCTTCTTGCTCAGGAAGCCGCGCTTGGTGCCCTCCTTGCGGGCCAGGAAGGCCAGGTACAGGGCGTGCCCCTCGTTGTAGCGCACGCTCTTCTGCATGGTGAGGGCACGGGGGGAGAGAAGGGGGCTCACCCCTGCCTCGCAACCATCTCCCGGCCGGCTCCCCCCAGCGCTCGCTCGCTGGAGTCCAGGTTGGCAAAGGGCGCCCCCTTTCCAGACGCTGCGCACAGGGCACCCCGGCCGGCCTCCGGGGCGCGGCGCCGCGCGGGTCCGAGGGGCGCTGGGCTGCGTCCAGGCACGTTCTCCGCCGCCCTCCTGGCCGGGCGAAGTCCCGGGAGCCTCCGACGTTCCCCGGGAGAGTGGCCCCGTGGGGGCGCCCGGGCCACCCGCTGCTTTGCCCAAAGTTGCGGGAGCCGCCGACCCCGCCGCGGGATGCGCAGCAGATCAGGAGGACTGTCCTCGGGCAACTCGCTCCGGGAGACAGAAGGTAAAACGTCACGTGGGAGATCAGCTGTAATCGGCTTGGAGACCGATTTAAAGGGCAAAGGCGCGCGGCGGCTGTGACAGCAGCGTGCAGCCCGCTCACCCGGCGCCGGGGCCGCTGTCTCTGCTCCTGCGCCAATGGGGCGCAATGGGGCGGATTGCGGGGAGGTGGAGGCGCGTGGCGACGGCGCACACCCGTTCCCACGCGCGCTGGCACACACAGACATATATACTCACATACACACAAATGCACACTCAAACACTGCGCAGTCACAACACTAATGCTCACATTGGCACAATTATACACACATCGCTCACACAAACAATACACAGACACACACACTCACACACACAAATACAATCACAAAGATATACACAATACTTACACAGAAAAGTATGCACGCACATATACACACACCCACAATGTGCACTCCTACACACAAAAATTCAAACCCATATACAAATACACCCACAGGCACACACTGATATGCTCATCCAAAAGCACATTTACACTCACAACCATACTGGCATACACACACCCAACCTCACACATGCGCGCAACAGACACATGCACACATTTACACTCCACATACTCATACACAACACAAACTACACACAAATACACACCCATACACAATGCATTTTTACTCACACAGTCATAAACACACACACACAGACACACACTCAAATACACAAGCAAACACACAAACACAATAACACATACACATGAACATACAAACACATTCGCTCAAAAATGTGCACACATACTCATACACAAGAGCTCACAAACATATGCATACATATACATGGGAATTCATACTTTCCCAAACCCACTCACACAGAAAACATACTCATCTGCTACATCCAAGCACTCACACTTATCCACGAATGTGTTTCCATGGCAGGGGGTGGAGTCACAAAGTGGCTTTGCATAATGGCAACCTTGACTTTTCCCTGCATACTTGCACTATTATACTTAAAACAAGAATGGAGTGCAACCCCTCTGTTCCCAGGAAGGTATCAGATGCTGTTGGCTCTAGAGGGGAGGAAAAATAATTTTCTTTTTACCCTTCTCTGTTCTTCTGGCTGGCCTAAAAAATTAATTAGACATGAGACAGATTAACAGGAGAAAATAACCAAATTTATTACATATTTACATATGGGGGTTCCATACAAATGTGAGACTCAGGAAAATCTGTCAGTTAAGGTTTATATGCTATTCTGAGCTATGGAGAAGGGGTGAGGGTTGTGGTTTGGAGCTTCAGAGGTGGGGAAAACAATTCACAGGGAGATGAAGAGTTATGTTTAAACAAAGTGTGTTGGGCCATTTTGAAAATATGGGACACAGAAAAGACTTTGATCCAATGGGCTTTGCTACACTAGTTCATATTAAACTATAATTATCTATGACAGGGATTTCTCAGGATTAAGATAAAGGAAGCTAAAATTTCAGCATGGAGTTTTTAACCATAACAAAAATACCCAAACAAGGGAGACTGGCTGCCCCTGGAAGAATCTATCCCCAGAAGCCATGTTGTCCTACGTTTGCTCACGCTCGACACCCTTGCTAGGACTGGAATTCATTTGATTAACAAATCTTGCAGATACATCCAGGAAACCAAGACCCTCTACTATAAAATGTAAGTGAAAGGGAAATAATGTGCCCAGCAGCTGTGGTAGGAAGCTTCTGAAAGCCCCAGGGAGCACCAGTACTTGATTCTGCTATATATATATATTTTTTTTTATTCCCCTTAGTCACTTATAAAAATGGTTGGCTATGAAGTGTTTATTGTGAAAAAAAATAATAAAATCCTTTTTTGGGCCATGAATCTGTGACAATACACATGTCTTGTACCACTAGTTGTATGTTCACAAATTGGTAGCCCAGGGGTTCTGCCTGTTTTGTAAGTGCTGTCTTTACAGAATATTTTAACTCTGCCTCACTGAGCAGTTGAGTGTTTTTTCCATTTTACCTAAAAAAAAATAAAACCTAATAGGCCTTCTATTAAAAAACAATATAATAGGGAAATTGCCATTTGAAAGTAGCATGAGAACAGTGATTATTTCTCTTTACATATTTTAAATGCGTAAGAGACAGTGCTGTGCTCATTTGGGTTTCACCCAGCTGGGTTGTCCTTTAGAGGAGATACAAGAGTAGAGACAATAAGTAAATGTGGACGATTCTCGATGCAGAGGAGATGGCAAGTGCCTCAGGAGACCTTTTATTTCCTTCTCTGTGGTCACATTCCAGCTCTGAGAACCATAAGCCAGTTGACACCTGATTAGTTGATGAGCTCCAGTTTTGAGAGGAAACCATTAAGGGTGTGAATTCATACAAAAACAATTTTGCAATGAGTATTCCAACCTTCTAATCACTTGTTTTTTCAGATGTGAAGCATTCTTTTCCCCAATAAGCAATATCTGTGGTGTTGAAGCTAATCTCAGTGCTGATTCATCCTGTCTACTCAAATATCCTTTTGATTTGAACCACAAGAATTATGCTTCTCAACTTCTTATCTGTCATCACTTCCTACCATGTAAGTTGTTATGGCTGTCATATGACCCCTAACAGTGACAGAAGGTAACTCGTTTCCTTTGTAATTTGGCCGGTAATCACTGTGGGGTTTAATTCTGGAAATTCACTGCAAGAACTGTTTATTAATCACCTGTTACGTCCTCAACACAGTATTTAGGTGATGGACGATGTAGAGAAAAGACTGCTCCTGGTGTGCTCGGTCTGTCAGGAACAGGGTTTCATGTTTCGGCACTGCTTCTCACCAGACCAGGTGCTTCTCCAAGGCAAGGCTGTCTCCCTAACCCCTGCAGCACCCAATAGGAGAATTTATATGCAGCAGGCACCCAAATGATGCACAGCTATTTTCTAAGTTAATACTCAGTGATTGGATTGTTGAAGAGAGCATACAAATTTGTAAATATTAGATCATTCCACACACGATTGTAACAGATGAAAATAATGAGAAATCCTGAACCATCTCCAGAAGCTGTATCAGTGAATGTCTGATGGGCATTTGTGGGCCTTCAGCCTCCTTCATTCATATAGAAACTGCATCCCTGGAATTGTGCCACCTTGAAACACAAAGGGCCAGGAGGTTATGTAAATGAGGATGCTTTTTCCCCAGCTGATCAAACAGGTTGGTAAAAGGGACTCTGTTCCAAGGGGTGGGAACAAGCTCTTCTGTAGAGTCATTGTTTTCCCCTCTTGTATTTCATGGACTCTTTCCCAAGAGGGTCAGTTTAAGTTGATTTTTTAGGGCAACAAAGCATTTCTCACTGATAACAGCGAAAATCCTCTTTGTCTTATTCTAGACAAGTTAAGAGAAAAAATGTTAGCAATTAACTGCCATATCTGGAAACCCTAATTACTACTTGTAGAGGGAGACAGTATCCAGATAATTTAACAAAAAAAAAAAAAAGGGAGGAAGGGAAGAGGAAAGGAAAGGAAGGAAGGAGGTGCTGGAGGGAGGAGATGGGAGAGGGAGGGGAAATTTTATCTGAATTGTCCAAAGCTATTAGGGGTGGGAGGAGCTGATTCCACAAGTGTAGATAGAGCCTAATCCAGAGTTCTTCAAACCATACCTGAGAAGCTGGTCCCGGAGAGGGCCCTGAGGCAAAATACTATTCAGAGGTTAGGAGGAGAAGGAGGCTGGCAGGAGAAAGTGAAGAAGCAGCAGGGAGACAGGGGAGAGTTTGGAGAGTGTGGTGTCCCAGAAGCTTAGTAAAGAAAGTGTTCCAAGAAAGAGGGAGTGACTTTGTGAAGGTCACACAACAGAATATATGCTCTTGAATCCATATCTTGTCACTGTCATGGCCTGCCCAAATTGTCATACACTGAGGCTATCTGGCTGCCCAGGCAAGGAATCCCTTTATCCTGCTGTAGAGCACCAAAGACCCCGAGCAAATTTCCCTGGGGCTCCGTGTCTTCATGCTGGATTCAGCTTCTCCTGGTGCCGTGGGTGCAGATTCAGATGGTGGGGGGGACAAGCTGCATGCTCTTGCGTAGATTGAGCTGTAAAAGTTCCGAAATCTTAGGAGTAAAAGTGGAAAAGGAGTCAAGGAGACTTTGGGAGCGATTTGAAAACTATACCAATTTTATTTCTCCCAGAAGTTGGGAGACGTGGATTCCCCTTTGGGGCCAAAACTGGGCCTTCTTGAGAACTCCTGGAGCAGGCTCTTCAGTGCAGACATGTCAAGCAAATGCCCTCTCATCAGCCTGGGAGAAAACTGGGAAAGGACCTGAATGCAGGCAATTGGCGTCAGGAGCTCAGTATTCTTTTGTCATGCATGTTACTGTGTGCATGGCTACTCTGGGAAGAGCTGTCTCTTTACTTGGATGTGGATGAGAACCAAAAGGCCTCTGGACAATCAGCAATCATCCTGTCACCGGAGGAGAGCCAGCCGTAGGGTGAAGTTGATGCTGCAGAAAACAGAACAGAAAGACATGTTTCAAAAAGGGTGGACGAGTGGGGAGGGGGCAATGATATGCTGCACCTTTGGGTGAAGCCAGCACTGAAGTCTGCATTCTCAGTTGCGGTTTCTGTCATGTGCAGTGTAATGAGGATGGAGTGACACATGAGGAAAAATATTAGTACAGCGAGAGCTAAGCAAAAATCAAGTTACAGAGTAGGGCAGCCTCGGAGAAAACTGCATGATTTCTGTGCATGAGAAAAAGGTGCACCATCAGTAGCCCAGGCCTTTATGGTGCCTCTCTGTTTTCTACTTCATGTTGCCGTTTTTTTGTGTGCTTGTCCAATCTTTTCCTCAGTGTAAATCCCCCCAGGACAAGACCTCAGCTGCACTCATCCTTGACACCCCAGACTCAGCACAACTGTTCTCAGGGCCTCAGGGATGTTTGGCTCAGCAGTGGAAGGGGCACCTGGGCATAGAGAGCTCAGACCTGCTGGTGTGGATGGCCGTGGGGACCAGCCCTGGGCTTCTCCAAGCATGTGTCCTACCCTTTCTATTCCATGGAATTCGGAGCAGCTCACACCCCAGATTAGGCTCAGGGGAGACCACCTTCCCTCTTTTCTGCTCTCTCAGACTAATAACACACCTGTGAGGACCACATTTACAGAAATAGAAATCAGGGCATTTGGGCTAAGAAATTGAAGTTTCCTAGTAGGAAAAACAGGGCAGAATGCTTGACATAGGGACAGTCCTGGTCACATAGAGGGTTATACTCACCGTTCAATCGCTACTCTAAACGCAGTTGGACCCCTTCTGAGGGAGGAACTCCGAGAAGGAAGCACGCATTCCTGCCCCAAATCCCAGGCCTGGACCCCGGCTCAGATTTGCCACGTGGTAGGACTTGCCCTGACAGTGCCAATCCCTGCGGTGCAGCACCCTGGCTCTCAGGAAGGCGTCTCTGATGTTTTGTTGGGCTTTTCATACTGCAAGCCCCGCCTAGCCTACAACATGAGAGGCCTCCTGCCTCAGAAGCAAATATCTGCTGTGCAAACCTCTGCATCCCACAAAGGAGGTCTCCTCTCTGTGGGCTGAGAAATTACCAGAAAAGAATCAGGCTTCAGTGGAAAAGTAGGGACCCCAGATTGTAATGTAAGGCCCTGGGACTGGAGGGACACACACACTTGATTTCACATAGAGAAAACCGATTCTGGTGTTTGAGGAGGGAATAGAAATAAAGAGAAGGGAATGGTGAGGAGCAGAGGGAGCCCTCAGCACGCTGGAAGTGGGGCTCCCAAGTCGGTCAAGGCCATCACTGCCCACCCTCTTTGACCACTACAGTTCCCTTCCTCCATTCTTTTGAACCAAACACACTGGAGGTTCCCACTGTGCAAATAATACTGCTCCAATGAGTCACTTACTCCTGCTGGCACTTTCCTGCTGACTCAGTTTTTATCTGAAAGAGCCCAGGAGCCTGTCATAAGTAATTATAGTGAAAACAGCAAACACATAGCACTTACTGTGCCAGGTGTTGGACCATGCTGTGCCATAAATTAACCCATTTCATCCTTACAACAACCTGAGCTTTCTCACTATCTTACAATGAAGAAACTAAGGCACAGAGAGGTTGAGTAACTTGCCCAAGGTCACACAGCTTGCAAGTCATAAAGAATTTGAACCCAGAAAGACTGGTTCTAGAGTCCATGCTTTTAAGCATTAAATGGGACTTGTCCATATTTCATATATATATATGTTATTGATTTTTCACAGAGAGGAAGGAAGAGGGATAGAGAGCTAGAAACATCGATGAGAGAGTAACTGATCAGTTACCTCCTGCACACCCCCCTCTGGGGATGTGCCCGCAACCAAGGTACATGCCCCTGACCGGAATCAAACCTGGGACCCCTGAGTCCTCAGGCCGACGCTCTACCCACTGAGCCAAACCAGTTATGGCTTGTCCACATTTCTAAAAGAGTCATTATATCTCCTGTTCCCATGGTGGTCAAATAAGGCTTATCTAGACTTGTTCTAATACTTCCTTCTCTTCAGGAATAAACGAACCCATCCTAGGTTCTTTAAGCAGAATAAGAATTTATTTATGGGGCTCAAAGAAGTTTGGTGAGAGAATCAGGCTTTGAAATTTGGGACATGGGGACAATAGCAGGGGACCTCCCGGGACTGCTTGGAGGCAGAGTGCCATGTCTGGTGCTGGCATCACAGGCATCATCTACAGCGCCACTCTGCCCCTGGAAGCTCAGAATCTCTTCACTCATCACTCTCACCAGCTGCTTCCTCATGATTTCCCCTCAAACTGAAGTCATAGGCTGGCCCATCTAATTGGCAAAGCCTAGGTCACAAGCCAATGCAGCTGGGGAAGTGGGCAGCTAAGGTCTAATTTCCACTTGGGGAAGGCGGAACTCGTAACCTGGGCTCTCCTGCATGGGGAAGGCTCTACAAAATGTGCTGCACACAGAATGTTCGTATCAGCAGTCTTCACGATCGCCCCACGCTGGACACAACCCAGGTGCCCATCCACATCAGAACAGCCACATCCACTGAGATATAGTGATGCAGTGGGATGACACACAGCAATGAAATGACTGAGATACACTGCAGGAAAGAGTCTAGATAAATCTCCCAAACATTACGTTGAGAAAAATAGCCCAGCACTAAAGAGTGTGTGGTATATGGTTCCATTTATACAAAATGAAAGTGCAGGCTAAACTAATGTACGGTGATGGAAATCAGAACAGGGGTAACCTCTGGAGATTACTCACTGGGAGGGAGTAGGAGAGAGCCTTCTAGGGTGGTGACATTTTCTAAATCATGATGTATTTGCTGGTTACATAGTTGTTTTCCTTTATAAAAATTTAAAGTTCTATCTGCTTATGAAGTGCACACTTTTCTCATATGTGTGTTATATTTCAATTTAAAATTTTACTTATAAATAGATGCTGGGCATCTACATAATGACAAATTTTTTTACTTATAAATAGATGCTGGGCATCGACATAATGACAAATATCACCAACTGTCCTGTTGCCGTCCTAAGTGATTAAGCAAGAGGATCATTTTGCATGCATCCATCTCATGCTCAGAACCTTCGGAGCCTCCTGACACTCAGAGCTAGCACACCTGAGGAGGCAGCACTATTTTATAGGAACGCTGGGGGTGGCGTGATGCTGTTAGGCATAACGTCCAGCCCCTGAATCTGTCCTGCAAGAGTCATTCCAGCCCAGCCTCACCCCTATGTCCTGGTCTGTACTTGCCTGTCCTTACCCTGGAGTTGGCCTTGCTTTCCCTGGGAGGGTTCCTCCCAGGAATTGTGGGGAACCCAGTCTTTCTGCGTGGCCCACTAAGCCTTACCTCCACTCTGAGGCCTTCTACCTTGAACCAGAGGCCCCCTCTGAATTCTACTACAATTAGGGTTAGTAAAATCTACTCGCCAACCAATTTTGTATTCCAAGCAACCTTTTTTGAGGTACAACTTAACTTTTTTTGTGTCAGTAACTTTTGTGTTTTTAATATTTCATCTTACTAATCAGATTGTAGACTCTTTGAAGAGTGGTCATAACTGATTGATCTATGCTCTATTTTTTCTGCAAGGCGGTGTACAGGGCCTCGCCTGGGCAGGGAGTGTTTGGTGATATAGAAACATGGGTTTTGGCAAAAAGCTCATGCTCAAGGCTCAAAGTTCAAAGTTCAAATCCCAACTCTGCTATTTGCTGTCTGTGATTCAAGGGAGATAGGCAACTTCTCAGGATCATAGAGCTTCCTTGAACGGGCAATGATAATATGCTTAGCCCAGGAGACTAAGTGCACCATGCATGTTAGGCATAGTTAATAATATCTTTTCACTCTTGTTTTTAATTCTATAGCACTCTGAAAAGTTCCCTAGGAATCACAGTCTCAGAACATGAAGATGAGGAGCCTGACCTCAGATCTGGGAAAGAAGGAGATTTGCTGGGTAAATTTCAAGGGAGAGGAAAGGTGGGCGGAAGGAACCCGTTCACACCTCTCCGGTGGGCACCAGGCCCTACATCGAGCATTATTATCAATCTGACCCTGCCTAGCACCTCTCAGAATTTATATAGAAATTCAATTGACCAAATACTATTAGCATTTTTAGGGTTTGGCTAACTTTAAGTTTTGATTTTTACCAAGCCTAGCTGTGGCCCATCCACAGCAGCATGAAAATTAAACAGCTCTTCCAGCAGAGGAGAAATGTCACCACAGAAACCGTTTTTTCCAATGATCGATGGACATAATCCTATTGTCAGCAGAGGCCAGAGCACAAGTAATTTGAACTGAGGAAGACAAGCCTGGGTGAGGCTCCTTAGTAAATATCTGGGGAGCAAAATGCAAGATAGAGAAGCTCCCCGATAAATGTCACCTGAGCAAGAAAGGCAAAGCAGCACAGAGCCTCCCAAAGCTCCAGAGACAGCACACCTGAGGCAGCACTGTTTCCTGTAAATGCTGGGGTGGAATGATAGTGTTAGGCATAAAATCAATCTCCAGCTCTAAAGGCAAACACATCGTGGTTCAAATCCGCCACTTACCAAAGTAAGGCTTTGGGCAACTCTATGTGCTGGCATCTCAGAATCCACTGCAAATATGTCCATGGATATCCTAAACTGCAAGTAGGGATGATGATAATGACACTGACATCATAGGTTTGTTGCAAGGATTAATGTATATAAATCTTGAGCACAGTGCTGGGGACATAGTATGTATTCATTAGTTAGCTATTATTACTTTATTCACATAATAATTCTACCCTATTATTCTAAGACCACAATTGCTGGTCTTAGCCAAAATGCCAAGAAATCAGCAGAAGTCTCAATTATCTAACAACCTCCTTCCCTTGATCAATCTTTAACCATTGATACCCTCATCTATATATATATAAAAGCCAAGCGACTGAACAACTGGAAAAACCAGTAGCTATGATGTACACTGCAGCCGGCCAACCGGCCTGATTGGGGGTGGGGCTGGCCAGCCAACCTCCTGCAGCCCCTCCCCGTCTCTGGCCTGGCCCTGATCACCCCGATCAGTGCGGGCCGGCCACACCCCACCCGTGCACAAATTCATGCACCAGGCCTCTAGTTCTTTTATAATAGACAATAAAACATTTCCTGTTTGATAGCGTCACTAGATTGCCAATGCTGGGGACAAGCTCAATTTCCTGGGAGGACCATCTGGCATTGCCCCAGCTATACTTTAGACCCAGGAACATTGCCTAGAAGTTGGCACAGGAGTATGTTTCATTTTCTCCCGCAGAATTCAATACTCATATTTCATTCAAATAATAGTTCTGCTCTGCTTTAGTGGTGGAATCCAATGTGAAAATTGGGATTGGAACGCACATTCATTTTATAAAATTGTGGTCTCTATGTCTAAGGCTTGACCCAGTTCATAAATTCTGTGATGCTTCTATTAACAAGGCAATGTGAACCAGAGAGATTAAAAAGGAACCCATAGGCCCAGGCTGGTAGAGGAATAACTACAGAAGACTCGAGCCTGAGAGTTGTTACACTGTGTAGCATATGCATTTTCATTTGCTTTTGTTGGCATGCATTGTGTGAAATTAACTGCCAATGAGTTTATTTATATGACTCTTTGGGTGTATAACTGCTGATATCTACTGCTGTGATCATTATTGATGACAGAATTATTCCTGTTGGTAAGTGTAGCAAATTTTCACTCAAAGTATATATACGTGTGTGCTATTTTATATATAAATATAAAAATATCGAAATCTGCTGATTTCTTGGCATTTTGGCTAAGACCACTTGTCCCCAGTTGTCAAGCAGAGATAAGACAAATTGTTAACATTTGTTAAGTCCTCACTGTGCACCAGGCACTGTTCTAAGCACTTCCACACAAGAACCCTGGGAGGAAGCCAGTGTTATTGTCATCCTCATTTGTCAGCGGATAAAACTGAGGCACAGCTAAGGAACAGTAAGAGCTAAGAGTGAACCCCGGTTGTCTGGGAGGAGCCCACAGGTAGTCACTGCATCATACCTGCCTTGCAAGGTGAAGGGACTGGAGACAACAAGCCCTAACAGAGCCTCCCTAGATACACTCTCATCCTCTGCTACTCGAGCCAATGATCCCCTTTTTGTTGAGCAAGTTGTTATCCTCAGGTCAGTGCTCAGGGTCATAGAAGGTCAAAACTGCGAGGAGTATGAGGAGCATGTGCTCCATCATCTCAGGAAAATGAGAAAACTGAGGTCTCGTGACTTACACAAACGAGCCATGGGCTTCTAACATCTCCACGGCCTCCTGCCCCACTGCTTCCTCTCACAAAGCTCTGACATCTATACCTCTATACCAAGACATGCCCTGACCCTCCTGCTCCTAAGGCCTCCCTGTCCCCCGTCTGTCTGAATTCTGTCATCCATCCAGTTTCTTCTGTCTGTGAAGCTTGTGCAGATCCCTGCAGCCCACAGCACCCTCCCCTCTGGATCACCCTAGCAGTGTCTCTATCAACCAGCTGCATTCAGAGGTTGTCTACTGGGGTCTTTAGTGTTGGTATTTAACTCTAGTCTCTATTCCTCTCATGTACCGGATCCTTGATGCCCATTTTGACTAAGTTTTTTGAAGGGTAGGGTTTTCTCTTTGTTTTTCCTTTGCTCTGGCTCTGGGTCCAGTGATGCTCAAGACCTTCCAGCCTCATTCAGGAGTGGGGAAAATCCAGGCACTGGGCAGCCCTGTGACAGACAAGCTGCCGTTTGGGAGCTTGATATTTCCTCTCTGCACACCGGGCCATTGCACAACCTAGATGTGTCACTGTAAATCTTCATTGAATGAACAGCTCTAGCATTATCAACATAACATCAACTCCTTTCCTTTACAATACAAATGTCAAGAACCGCATGAAAAAAAAAAAAGGTATTGTCAGGAAACCTGATGGCCATTAGGAAACATTAGATATGGGAAGTTGTGTCCAGAATCCAAAATGTTGGATGAAATTCTGTATTAGGCTATGTAAATAAATGAACAAACGTCCGGTCTTTCCCAGTCAGAAGGAAAACACTCCGTTTTTCAGGGTCGTCTATAAGTCAGGCACCCTACTGAGTGCATTAAACCTCATAACAAAGTAAGGATTGTTTCATTTTACAGATGAGGGGGGTGACACCCATAGAGGGTGGGTGACTAGCCCAGGATAACACAAGTTGGAATTGATAGAAGGCACATGGCCAATTAGCAGGGACTCAGAATACTATGTCATACCCATTTTTAAACAATACAGCAAGCAAATCATATCATCAATAGTTTGTATAGGTTTACTCCATTATGCCTCTCTTGAACTTATCTTAATGCAAATCACAGCAAATATTCTTTTATTGATACAGGTTTCAATTATTCTACAATGGAAACAATTTATTTTTCTAATTATAAGAGTAGATGTTGAGTATACTTTACCACAATTTTTAAAAACCACCAAAAAAAATACATATTAATGGGGGGGATGAGGACACATTTGTAATACCTTAACTAATAATAAAAAAAAATACATATTCACTATAAAAGCAAACAAATATAGTACCACAAATATAATGAGCAGAACAAAAATCACTAGTAATCCTCTTCTAACTAGTAATAACTGATTAATAATAAAGGGCTTTCTTTTTTAGTTTTAATTTATATATTTTCAATTACAATTTACATTCACTATTATTTTGTATTAGTTTCAGGTGTACAGCACAGTGATTAGACAATCATATACTTTATAAAGTGTTCCCATCTGATATTTCCAGTACCCACCTGGCACCATACATAATTATTATAATATTATTGACTATATTCCCTATGCTGTACATTACATCCCTGTGACTATTCAGTAACTACCAGTTTGTACTTCTTAATCCCTTCAGCTTTTTCACCCAGTCTCCCGACTCCCTCCCCTCTGGCAATCATCAGTCTCTGCATCTATGTGTCTGTTTTAATTTCGTTTGTTGGTTTATATTGTTCTGTAGATTCCACATATAAATGAAATCATAGGGTATTTGTTTTTCTCTGACTTATTTCACTGAGCATAATATCTCCTAGGGTCCATCCATGCCTTCACAAATGGTAAGATTTCATTTTTTTTTTTTTTACAGCCAAGTAATGTGTAAATGTACAACTTTTTTTATCCACTTATCTATTGATGTGCACTTGGATTGCTTTCAGATCTTGACTATTGTAAATAATGCTGCAATGAACATAGGGGTGCATATATTCTTTTGAATTAGTGTTTTGGGTTTGGGGGGGGGGTTGTTTTTGTTTTTTGGGTTTTGTTTTTTTATAAATACCCAGAAGTGGAATCACTGGGTCGTAAGGGAGTTCCATTTTTTTATTTTTGAGGCTGCTCCATTCTCTTTTCCATAGTGGCTGCACCAATCTGCATTCCCCACAACAATGCACGAGGGTTCAAAAAGTGTTTGTGATTTTTTAAAATGGCAAAATGACTGTTTAGGGGAGTGGGCAAGCATCCAATCGCAGAACTTCTGTAATTGCTTTTTGGAGCCAGTGGCCTTGGTGAACACAAAGCTGCTCAGAAACAGGCACTCCAACTATGATGAGAAAGATTTCATTTGGTGTCCACTTCATTATTGGTGATCCTCCAAATCCCTTTGGAATCGGTGGCATATTTTAGCTATATGGACAGAGAGAAAGCAAGAGAGGCCTTTCATAGGAGAAGAGCAAGAGACAGGCACGCTTGTCAGAGGTAGGGAGCTGTATGTTTGGCCTCTAACATTTACCTGTTTACATAAGTTCAAATAGAGATTTTCCTTAAGACAAAGCTGAGGATGAGGGTGGTTACAGAGCATGTTTGGCAACAGGGCTCCGATTGGGGTTGAAGCCCAGGTAGGAAATGCCCCAAGAATGAACTCAGTTACATCACTGGCTTGTGTGGGGCCATATCTGGCTGGAGAGACAGTTTTTTGTTCCACATAAACTGTGCAAGAAGGAAGGCATCCAAAGAAAGGGAAAGTTCTGAGTGGTTTTTTTTCCCTCTGTGGACCTACTTAAAAGAAATTCAGCTACATCAACACACAGATAAAAATCTTCACCATCTTTGAGTAGAAAGGCCAAGAGCACTTACATTTGTACTCCTGATATTGCTATAGCACAGTACAGTCAACAACTGTGTGCCAGTCAAGGACCAGAAGTGAACCAGGTGTGACAGACTTGAGCTCCTCTGACAGTTGGTGCTGGGGTTGGGCTGAGCCCCGGTTGCGGAGCCAGCGTCTAATCATTTTGATTGAAAGCACTTACTAGAAAGTTTCTGAATGCAGATTAATATGCATGCAGCAACTTTCGCTCTTGCTTTTGTTAATATAAGTAATTGGTGTGGGAATTTTTAAAAGTTTTATTTTGCTTCTTAAAACTAACACTACTTGAGGCCAGACATTTTTCTAAGAGCTTCATATACATTACCCATTCAATTTCCAGAGTAACCCAATGATCTAGGTGCTATTATTAAGCCATTTTACACATGAAGAATTGAGGCCCAGAGAAATTAAGTAACTTGCACAAAACCACACAACACAGAAATGACTGTCCTTTGAGTCAGGACGCAAATCCAGATGTTCTGACCCCAGAGTCTATGCTCTTAACCACATGAGGGAACTACATGTGGTGGGGCCATCTTTCCACCGGTGTAGTAAAGGGGTGAATCTGAATTACTTTAATATTTTTTTAAAATGTCAAGAACTCCAGAAAGTGAACATGAATGTATATCAATAAAAATCAATGCAATCATAGGAAGCTGCAAGTGGGGTGATCAAGTGGTCAGTTTGGAAGCTGGTTCCACCCACCCTGCATGGAGAGCCACTTCTTTTTTATTTACTGTTCCTGGGTCCCCGTTACTTAACTAGCTCTCTCCAACTCTGTCCCTCCAAATATATTTGACAATTTGTAATCACACATTATCACATTATCACAAATATAAAATAGCATCTTACTGTGAAAAAAAAAAAAGATCTAAATTGAAACTTCTGGACATTTCTCACATTATTCCTTATGATTTACTCTCTGAAACGATGGAATTTATGAGCAAAATCTCTGCCAAATCAGCCTGCCCATTCTTTCCCCTTGTTTCACTTCCTATAGTTTCTAAAGAATAATCTGCAAAACGTGCCCTTCCCCCCCCCCTTACTTATGCTGAAATTGGCTCCCTGCCCCTTCTCACTCTTTTCCCCCTAGGTCACACAAGTTGTTCAACCCTTGGCTTAAGCACATCACTGTTTACCCAAGTTCTCTCCTCCCTACTCTCCCCTGAGTCCAACATTCTGGGGTTACCTTTTCCCCTTCGTCCTCTTCTATTCCCAGGTGATTCACTCATTCTCAGTCATTCCATTCCTCCTTCACCTTTTTCTTCCCTACCCCATTTCCATAGAAAACCCCTCCCACAGAGGTTCTTCATTCTCTCTATAAGCCAACCAGACCTTTTTCTCCCGTGTTTGCTGCTGTATTCTCTGAGCCTAGAGCAGCACCTGTCACCTGGTGACAATCAGTAGTCTTCTGTTCCATTAATGAAAAGACCAAAGGAAACTAAAGCCATGACCGCTCCATTAAATCAAAAGTAGCTATGATACAACTGTCTCAGGCAAGAAGAACGCCATAATGTTTTTCACTTCTTAAACCTTTCATATTTAATTATCAGCATCTTTGACCTAATAATTAAAAAGCAATGCTCATTGTCTCTGGCCGGGTAGCTCAATTGGTTAGGGCATTATCCAGCTACTCCAAGATCGTGGGTTTGATCCCAGTCAAGGCACATATAAGAATCAACCAATAAATGCATAAATAAGTGGAACAACAAATTGATGTCTCCCTTCGCTCAGAATAAATAAGTATAAATTTAAAAAATAATGCTTATTGAAGAATATTTTGAAACTGTCAGCTGTTTATTATAAAGGGAAACATATAATAAAGAAATACATGCCATTTGTCCTTCCACTGTTGGAATTATCATGAGTAGTTCTCTACACCTTCATCTAGTTAAAATTGTTTTTCCTTGACATCAGCGTTCAACAAATGTTTTTTTAAAAAGCTTTTTCCTTATTCAATTGCACTGCTTTTCTGGCTACTTAAGAATAGCAATAGTCTGCTCTTAACCATTGCAATGTACAGAATTTTAGTTGTTTCCTGGGTGAAACAGGTTTTATTTATTAACCTAGAAACCTAAGTGCCCCTCCTTAACCTTGTTTCCATGGGGAAATACATTTCAGGTAATCAGCTGGTACACAGACTGTTAGAAACCAAGCTGACTGTCCACCACTGGCTGTCTGGAACATCAAGGGCCTATGATTTTTGTCACACAATATGCAGCAACAAAGCAGTTAAATGTGCTTTTCATTTCCACGTGACCACCTTCTCCCAAGCACAGATGCTTCAAGGTTTTTGTGAGCTGATGGAAGAATGGAAATGCTCCAACAACAAAAAATCACAGTAAGTCAACAAGGTGAAATAACCATTAAACTCCTTAAGAGCTCAGCGTGTTAGTACATCCAAAGAAATTTTATGGAACAATATGCAGAAACATATTTTTTTAGTAAAACTTTTGATTCAAGGCATAAATCTAAGAAAGAATGCAAAAAACTCAGTGGTGCCGAGTAGCAACAAAATTTGGCCTACAGGCAGTCTAACTATAAAACAGAGGATATAAAAAGTGGAGAAAAACTACAAATACAGTCAATTACTATCCAATTTATACTAGGAAAATTATAATTAATAATACAAATTGAAAATACAAATTCATTTTTTTAAGTATATTTTATTGATTTTTTAGAGAGGAAGGGAGAGAGATAGAGAGTTAGAAACATCGACGAGAGAGAAACATCGATCAGCTGCCTCCTGCACGTCTCCCACTGGGGATATGCCTGCAACCCAGGTACATGCCCTTGACCGGAATCGAACCTGGGACCTTTCAGTCCGCAGGCCGACGCTCTATCCACTGAGCCAAACCGGTTTCGGCGACAAATTCATTTTGATTACTACAAATTTGGACCATTCAAGAAAAAACTATATTAGCTTAACAGCAATTTAACTGTTCTTAGTGGAATTTTTCAAAATAGCTACTAGGATTGGTTTAAATAATTGTACAAGTTTTATAGATTTCTCTCTTATTTACAAGGTGAAAATAAGTACATAGTAGCACAGACAATAAAAAGGAAGACCACGTATCAAAGCAACGTTTTTTAGCAAAAGTGAAATATATGTAAAATGGAGATAAAAAAGAAAGTAGCATTAAAAGAGTTGAGATATTTATGTTTCAGAAGCCTGAAATTAAAGTAACATTCCTACATAATGTCCAGAAGTCATAGTCCGCTATGACAACAACAAAAAGATACTTAGAAAAATTAAAGAATGATCATATTTTTGAGACCTTTTCTAGGATACACATAGACATAAAAAAGAGATTAAAAATAGCAAAACATGGTGTGTGAAATAGAAAAGTAAAATAAAAACAAGGGACATCTGGAAATAATGGCTAACAGAATGCCCAAATGGAGGTTGTTCAAAGAAATTATGAAACGACCAGACTTAACGCTGAGCATTTAGATGCCTTCTTGCCTAAATCCACGATTTACCCTGTGGTGGTTGCTGCTGCCCATGACAGTGAGGGAGTGGAGGAAAATCCTTGCCTCAGAGTGACACTCAGAATACTCCTTGAGGCTAAGCCACGAGGTCCCATGCACTCATTTATGTGGCAGCCGTGTGCTACTTGCTGCTGAACCAGCTCCAACTCCTGGTGACCCTGTGAATGAGTCTCAGCTCCTGTAGACTCATGCCTGTGGCTTCTTATGTCATGTGTGGTCTTCCTCTTGTCCTGCTGCCTTGTTTTCCTCAGCACAGTAGTCTTCTCCAAAGAACTCTGGCTTCTCATGATGTTCCTGAAGCAGGACAGCTTCAGTTTAGTCATTTTTGCCTCCAGCAATATTGCAGCGTTAGAATACAATATAACAGTGAGTGCTCAAGACAATGGCATTGGTAGCTCTTCTGGGTTGACTATCTTTTGTTGGAAAAATCTCATAATGAGGTTTGGTGGTTAAAAAATTATTTCCCCATTTGGGGGAAACACTAGGCCCAGGTAGCTTCTGGTACTACCTAGAGAAACAGGACCCCAAACCAGATGGCCACAGGGAGAGCTGCTTTCGGTGCATACACCAAAGAGGAACTTCATTAAGGTTAGAGCTGCACTTGGGAACCAAATTAAGTAAAACCTCCACTGTAGCTTAAAAAAACCCAAGGCCTATCCAGGGCAATCATAAAGGTGAACCCCTGGTGAAACAGGCCAAGTGAGCAATGCTCTGTCCACACATGTTGTATCCGTTAGGATGCTTTTAGCAGCAGGCAATAGATAAGTCAGACTTACGGCTTAAACTATAAGGACATTAGTAGTTCACTAAGAAGCCCAGGTAGGCAATCTGAAGGTTTATTCAGTGGTTCCATTATGTCATCAAGAACCCCAGCTCTTTCTATCTGGGATTCCACTGCTCTCAGCACATTGGTGTGAATCCTCACTGTCACACTTCCAAGTATCACATTGTTACTTTACAGCTTTCAAAAGCTAAAAGTGGAAGAAAGGGGACAAAAACAACTTTCTCTTTGCATGCTGCTCTTCCCAGAAAGGAAAAATTTCCCCTGAATTCTCCAGCAGATTCCCTTTAAATCTCCTGGTTCCAAACTGAGTTACATATTCATCCTTAGATCAATTCCTCTCCATGAGTAATGGAGTTGCTATGATTGGCTTAGACCAGTGGTTGGCAAACTCATTAGTTAACAGAGCCAAATATCAACAGTACTTCTTCAAAATAGACTCGCCCAGGCCAAAAACCGACTTCTGTGCATGGGCCAAAAAGTTTCCATCGCACTGTATGTGCGCCTGCACGTGGTATTTTGTAGAAGAGCCACACTCAAGGGGCCAAAAAGCCGCATGTGGCTCGCGAGCCGGTTTGCCGACCACGGGTAGACTAACAAACTATTAGTTGGGCACATTGTTGGGGTTGAGCACATTACAGCTAGAATGAAGTTGGGATTCTGTTATCAAGGAAGTCAGAGGAAATTATGTAAATCTGGCCTTTGGGGAAGGGTAAATAGGTTCAAACGCCTAAGCAAAATGTTATACAGATGACATGAATGTTAATGTTGTTATGTGGATGGAAACATGCAACAGTAAGACTAGGCTAAGTAATGCTGCAGGAACAAACAGCCCCAAGTAAACAGGAGTTTATTTCCTGCTCGTGTTACATGTTTATCATGGGTCTGCTCCAACTTGGGTCTACTCACAGACCCAGGCTCATAAAGCAGCTATGGGATGCTGCTGGTCTTGTAACATAGGAATAAAAGACATGGTGAAACAAATGCTGGTTCTCCATGTGTCTGCTCACATGTGACACATGTCATTCAGCTCACAATTCACTGCCTAAAGGAGATCATTTGGCTGCATATGAGTTCAATAGCCAGGGAAATCCTCCTGTAGGAAGGTGAGCTCAAGGAGGGGCAACAAATATTTTAAATGATAATTCAACCTACCAAAAAGATGAAATGTGTCATTTAGCCATTATTCATTTCACTATGGTCACGTACAGTTGTGACTCAGCATTAGGCTTTTGAATTTTTCTATTGCCATTAAGAGCATAGTAGCCACACCTTACCATTTACCCTATGATGATAAGCCACCTGAAGAACCAAGTAAACATACAATAGCATTTGTTTTCTTCTTATATTAAAATTTTTACAATAAACAAAACTATATCAAAAACAATATAAAACAGCCATAAAAATTCCATTTACTGAGTTCAATCTCCCCTTTTCCCTCCTCAGCTCTAAGTCCTCCCAAGTGCAGAGAGGATTTTTAACTGTCCTCCTAACATTTCAGGTTCTCCTTCTTATCTAGAACTGGGCTGGCTCAAGGGATATTGCAAGTTCAGATATGGCTTGCTTGGACAAAACAATAACATTTTATTATTGAGAAGCTCATTTATCCTGGGAACAAATTCCACACCTTCTAAATCTCTACTGTAGTCCTCCCAGGACACAGCCTGATCAAGTCCTTGCAAAGCAACAGAGCCCAGAGCATTCTTTCCTTCACATTTGGCTTTTGTATCTTCAGGAGAAGAATCACAGTAATTATGTAACTATCTGTGATTTTTCTGTAATTAATTATGGGAGGAAATACTGCTTTTCATGTTGCCCAGGGCTGGCAGAAGCATTTAAATCAAGCTTTTTGCATTTAGAGTTTATTTTAATTTATTTTGTGATTAAGTTCTATGGCAACATATTATGCAGAAATCATAAATGACTATTTTTTACTAGATTAAGCTCTCTGTTCTTTAAAGAACTCAAGGTGAACTTAAATAGGACACACATAAGACATTTTCCCAGTATTTCTAAATCAAGACCTGTGTAAAGCAACATTATCTGATCTATTTTTATTGTGTAAAATATACATAAAAATATATATACATAAAATTTGCCATTTTAACCATTTGTAAGTGTATATAGTTCAGTAGCATTGGTACATTCATATTGTTGTGCAACCATCACCACTATCCATCTCTAGAACTTTTTCCATCCCAAACAGAAGCTCTGTACCTATTAAACAATAACTCCCCATTACTCCAATCTCTGAACCACCATTCTACTATGAATTCGACTGCTCTGGGCACTTCATATAAGTGGAATCATACAATATGTGTCTTCTTTTATGCAGCTTATTTCACTTAGCAAAATGTCTTCAAGATTCATCCAAGTTGTAGCATGTGTCAGAATTATATTCATTTTTAAGTCTATTAACTTTGATATTTATGGATATTTCCTGACATTTTTGTTACTAATTTTTAGTTCAATTCCACTTTAGTGAAAGAACATATTTTGTATTATTTTAATTCTTTTAAATTTGTTAAGGTTTGTTTTATGGCCTTTCATGGTCAATATTACACATGCACTTGAACAAAACATATATTCTACTATTTTGGAGTGGAATCCTATCTAATAAAAGAGTAATATGCAAATTGACCATACTCCAACACGCAAGATGGCCGCCCCCATGTGGACACAAGCTGGCCGGCAGGGTAGGGAAGTTGGGGGCGATCAGGCCAGCAGAGGAGGGCAGTTAGGGGGACCAGGCCTACAGGGGAGGGCAGTTAGGGGTGACCAGCCCTGCAGGGGAGGGCAGTTGGGGGGAACCAGGCCAGCAGGGGAGGGCAGTTAGGGGTGACCAGCCCTGTAGGGGAGGGCAGTTGGGGGGAGCAAGGCCTGCAGGTGAGGGCAGTTAGGGGTGACTGGGCCGGCAGGGGATGGCAGTTGGAGGGGACAGGCTGGCAGGGGAGGGCAGTTGGGAGGAACCAGGCCTGCAGGGGAGGGTAGTTAGGGGTGACCAGGCCAGCAGGGGAGGGAAGTTAGGGGCAATTGGGCCGGCAAGGGAGCAGTTAGGTGTTGATCAGGCTGGCAGGGGAGTGGTTAGGGGCAATCAGGCTGGCAGGCAGGTGAGCGGTTGGGAGCCAGCAGTCCTGGATTGTGAGAGGAATGTCCCTCGAGGAGTTACTGATTGGAAAGGATGCAGGCTGGGCTGAGGGACACACACCCCCACCCCGTGCACAAATTTCATGCACCAGGCCTCTAGTATTCTATAAAATCGGATCAGGTAGATTGAGTGTCATTCAGGACTTCTATATTCTTGTTGGTTTTCTGTCTACTTATTCTATTGATTACTAAGAGGAGTGTTGAAGTGTTTATAATTGTGAATTTATATATTTTATTTCTTTCAGTTCTATCAGTTCTTGCTTTATATATTGTTAAGTTCTGTTGTTAGCTGCATACATATTCAGGATTGTTATGTCTTCTGTGAATTGACCATTTTATTATATATAATTTACTTCTTTATATTTGTTAATTTTCCATGTTCTGGTTTACTTTTGTCTGATTAATATAGTTTTTGCATGATACATTTTTTTCTTTCTACTTATTCATATTATTTAAAGTGAACTTCTTAGGAAGCGTGTATAATTATGACTTACGTCTTTAACCAAAGTGACAAACTCTTTTAAATGTTATTTCTAGAACATTTATATTGAACATACATGGTTGGATCCATCATCTTATTTTTTGTTTTCAGTTTGTCCCCTCCTTTTCTTCATTCCTGTTGCTCCTTTTCTGGTTTCTTTTCAATTATTTAAATATCTCTTCATTTTCTATTTTAATTTATCTCTTAGATTTTAAAAGTATAGTTTGTATAATATTTTATGATTGTTCTAATGATTAAAATATACATACTTAACTTTTATAGTCTACTTATTAATATTTTACCACTCCAAATAAAATTCAGGAAGCTTTCAACCATACAAGTCCCTTTATATTCCACTCTTTATGTTGTAGATATCAGATGTATCACATCTCTATACACTAAAAATCCTGCCATTCTGTTTGCTTGCAACTATTATTGCAACTATTATTTTTTATTATACATATTTTAAAAAACTCGAGGAGTAAAAAGTATGATATTTACCCATATATTTGTTATTTCTGTTGCTTTCTTCATTTCTGTAATTTCAGGTGTCCCTCTGGTGTCATTTCCCTTCTATCTGAACAACTTGTTTTTTAGCTTTTTTTTTTTTTTTTTTTAAGCACATACATTGGCAACAAATTCTCTTATTTTCCCTTCATCTGAGAATGCCTTCATTCCTGAAAGATATTTAACAGAATATAGAATTCCAGGTTGATATTGTTCAACTGCTTTCTGGCCTCTATGATAAGAAATCCATAATCATTGGAATCATTTTACCTTTATATGTAATGCAACATTTTTCTCTCTCAAAAATTTTTAATTTTCAGCTGTTTGGTTATAATGCATCTGGACAGCTTTTTGTTTGTTTGCTTATTTTAGTTTATCTTGTTTGGGATCTACCAAGCTTCTTGAATCATTACAGCCATGCCTTTGCCAATTCATCCTTTATTTCTTTCAATAGTTACCTGTACCAATGTCTCCTCTTTTTCTGGGGCTCCAAAGACATACATTTTATTCCTTTGAAATTGTTCCATAGGTACATAAGGCTCTGATAACTTTTTTCAGTTGTTCTTCTCTGTTATTCGAGTGGGTAATATATATTGATTTTGATATTGGTCTTAAAGTTCAATGACTCCTCTGTCATCTCCATTCTGTAATTGTGCCCATCTAGTGAATTTTTTATTGCAATTATTGCAGTTTTCAGTTCTTATATATCAATTTGTTTTTCCTCCCACTCTAAAACATGCTTTATTTTTACTTAGAAATGCATTATGGATATATTCCCAGATAAGTACATATCTATTTACTTTATTTTTTTTAAAAAATGTGATAAAATACACAAAATTTACCATTATAATCATTTTTAAGTATACAGTTCAGTAGTGTTAAATACCTTCATATTGGGTGCAACCAATCTTCAGAACTCTTTTCATCTGGCAAAACTGAAACTATATCCATTAAATAATTCCCCATTCCACAATACCTCCATGGTTCTTTCTTATAGCTTACATATAAGTTCTACTTTTCCATTCATTTCACTCTCTCTCTTTTTATTTTATTGATTTTTTTAGAAACAGGGAGAGAGAAACATCAATGTAAGAGCATTGGCTGCCTCCTGCACACCTGCTAACCAGGAGTTAAGCCTGAAAACCAGACATATGCACTGACTGGAAATCGAACCACCAACCATTTGGTGCACAGGACAATGCCCAACCAAGTTAGCCATACTGGCCAGGGGAACATTGTTCTCTCTTAAAGTCATTGTCGGGCCCTAGCCGGTTTGGCTCAGTAGATAGAGCCACAGACCGCAGACTGAAGGGTCCAGGATTCGATTTTGGTCAAGGGCATGTACCTCACTCAGTTGGGACGCATGTGGGAGGCAACCAATTGAAATGTCTCTCTCACACTGATGTTTCTCTGTCCCTCCCCCTCCTTTCCACTCTCTCTAGAAATCAATGGAAATATATCCTCAGGTGAGGATTAATAAAGTCATTGTTGGATAAGTGTAACATTTGAGCCATCTTGAGGTTGGTTTTTCTTGCAAGTTGTTGAGATTTTCCTGATTCTTTGTATACTGAGCAATTTTTTTATTATTCCCAAATGTTTTACATATTATAATTCACTGGGTTTTGTTTGGTCAGTGTTTATTCTGTAGTTTTAGCTGCTGATTAACCTGGTTGGTACAGGCCATACATTCTGACCTGCCATCAGTGGGCTATGGTTTTATCACTTGAATTTTCAAAGCCTTTGCAATGCTTTTGGATCTATCTCACTTGTGCATCACTCAGGTGGTCAATCTCGGACCTGGTGGTAGTCCACCTTGTAGCCAATTCTCAAAGCCTTTAGCATGTTGTCCTGAGTCAGTTGCATGTGTGAGCAGCTTGAGTTGAGGTAGGACTCTATACACAGCATTCTAAGGATCTTTTCCTCAAGCTCCCTCTTTCCATGATTTCTCCCACACTCTCCTGAGGCCAAAAGCCTGTTTTCTTGGTTGTCTAGCTAGAAAACTAGAAATCCAATATTGTGTGATTTCTTACCTGGTCTATTTAGTCAAGTCATGTCTGTCAGTTAGGTCCAAATGACAATCCATCATTTTGTAATAAATTATTTGATACCCATAGCAGTTTATAGTTTATGAAGCTCTTTCCCATTCATTTTTTTAGTGACTCTCAGAACAATTCTATGAAATAAGCAAGGCTTTTACTACTATTCTGATTAAAACTTTACAGAGGAAAATATAGAGTACCAGAAATGTTTTATATGACTTCTTCAAAGATACTAAATGTCAGCGCCAGCACCAGAAGTGGTCTGCTGGCTCTCTGTCAAGTGCTCTTTATACTGAACTGCAGAGCCTTTCCTTGTATGCACATCATATGACATCATACGCAGTGTCAGGCACGTCATAATTAGATGAATGTCCTTAGAGCCAAAAGAAAGACACAAGCATGGCAGTACCTCAACAGCCTATATGATAACCAAGACGGGTGCTACGTGACTGATGGGCGGGTAGCATATACAGCATGATTGCACCGGACAAAGGAATGATTCACATCACGGGCAGGATGAAACAGGACAGCAACAGATTTCATTATGCTACTCAGAAGGGCACACGACTTAAACTTATAAATTATTTACTTCTGGAATATTCCATTTAATATTTTCACACTAAAACTATGGAAAGCAAAACTGTGGGTAGAGAGGACACGTGTATACTAACTATAGTGTTGCAAAGAGGAAATGACCATAATTATAAAGTTAAGTTAGAAACCACAGGTGGTAGTAACTCAAGTTCATTTCTCTCTCCACCTATATCCCTGGTGTGGAACATTAAATAGCACAGCAATAATTAATATTGATCTTGGAACTCAGGAAAGGTCAACACTAATTTGGAGACAATGTTGGATTCAATCTAGTCTTCACTCTGGGATTCATGCAGGGGACACTGTTTTACTAGCTCCATGACCACTAACAACCCATAACCTACACAAACATACACAAACTATCAGAAGAAATTTTTATTTTTTTATCGTTTTAAGATAAGGTAGACCTCTGTATGGATTCTGAATCCCTAGTGAAATGGTGTCTTAATTATAAAAAGACAAGTCTTTTCATTGGATTTCTAATCTGAAAGGGTTTGGTTTTTCTTTTCTCTTTTAACTAATATTATTGGGGTGGGGGGTCTCTAGTATGCCCTGCTTTGTCCTAAGTGACAAGTAAAGCAGAGGAGAGACAGACCAAGTGGTTGTCAATCCAATGGCAAACACTGTTGTCATGTAAGCATTGAGACTAGTGGTTCACAAACCTGTCTGCCCATTAGAATTACTTGGGGAAGCTTTAAAAAATCCTGGGCCTTGCCTCATAAAAACCTGTATAGCAGAATTATCCATAATAGCCCAAACCCACAAACAACCCAAATGTACATAAGCTGACAAATGGATAAATAAAATAAAATGTGGTGTATATATAAAATGGAATCATTTTCAGTAATAAAAAATGAGGAGGAGGAGAAACTAAGATGGCGGCATAGGGAAACACCTAAATTGCTGCCTCCTACAACAACTTCAAAACACAATAAAAAGACAAAACGGACATCATCCAGAACTTACAGGAAGGCTGGCGGAGTGGAAATTCTACAACTAGAAGGAAAGAGAAAAGCACATTGAGGGTCAGGAGCTGCGGAAGTAAAGTGCAAAGGTACGGAGGCTCAAGAGTGTGCAGAAAGGGGCTGGTACCTGAGGACGCGGCTGTCTTTTTGAATCGGGAGGGAGTCACAAGCTCCCGACTGCTCTGAACTCCGGTTCCGGGAAGTCTCTGAGGACCCAGGACTCATACGGGGAGAAACTGGACTGTCTGGCAGCAGGCAGAAGTTGGAACTCGAGGGCGGCTTTCCCTCAGAGGTGCTTGCAGCAATTAAATTATCAGGACACTGAGACTCGGGAGGCCCCTTAGGGCAGGGCTGAGAATCCGCCATAGTTCCTTGCTCCGCCCTTTGATTCCCTGAGACCCTGCCCCACCCAGGCTGCGGCAGAGGCTTTTGCATATGAATGCCCTGGCCCTTTGCAACCTGAAAATTACCTAACAAACTGCAGCTGGGCCAGACAGACCCAGAACTTCCAGGAGAAGGCCCAAGGCCCCACAGCAGCTTGCATTACTTCACAGCTGGGCCTCATCAGGGCACCTCCAAACTCCAAAAAAGGAAGGGGAATCTGCAGTTCTCTTCATAGCTCCTGCTGGGTAACCTCCAAGAGCCAGTGTACCCAGTGGTCAGAGGGGGACCATCCGGATTACAACTCCTCAGATCCATAAGGGACACACCCAGGGGACAGACTCAGTGAGCACCAAAGCCCCACTGAAGCAAGTCTTGCCCCAGAAGGGTGTCTTCAGCACAGAAGTTCTCCCACTGCAGACACAGCCGATTCTCACTGCCAATTGGCCTGGAGGTCAATTCCTCCCAGTGATCCTACAACAATCAAGGCATAACTACAACAAGACTGTGCACAAAGCCACAAGGGGGTGCACCAAGAGTGTCCACCTCAGGTAACGGAGGAGGCTGAGCCACTGGGCCCTACAGGACACCTAGCACACAAAACCACTCTACCAACACAGAGAAGCATAAAAAATGCGGAGACAAAGAAACAGGTCACAAATGACAGAAATGGAGGAAAGCAAACGACTGGATATAGAGTTCAAAACCACGTTTATAAGGTTTTTCAAGAATTTTATGGAAACCGCCGCTAAATTTAGTGAGACCCTCAAGAAATCTAGTGAGACCCTCGAGGATATGAAAAAGGACCAACTAGAAATTAAGCATACACTGACTGAAATAAAGAATAATATACAGAGATCCAACAGCAGACAAGAGGATCCCAAGAATCAAGTCAAAGATTTGAAATACAAAGAAACAAAAAATACCCAACCGAAAAAGAAAAAAGATTCCAAAAATATGAAGATAGTATAAGGAGCCTCTGGGACAACTTCAAGCGTACCAACATCAGAATTATAGGGGTGCCAGAAGAAGAGAGAGGGCAAGATATTGAAAACCTATTTGAAGAAATAATGACAGAAAACTTCCCCCACCTGGTGAAAGAAATAGACTTACAAGTCCAGGAAGCGCAGAGAACCCCCAAAGAAAAGGAACCCAAAGAGGACCACACCAAGACACATCATAATTAAAATGTCAAGAGCAAAAGACAAAGAGAGAATCCTAAAAGCAGCAAGAGAAAGAAAGTCAGTTACCTACAAGGGAGTACCCATACGACTGTCAGCTGATTTCTCAACAGAAACCATGCAGGCCAGAAGAGAGTGGCAAGAAATATTCAAAGTGATGAATAGCAAAAACCTACAACCAAGATTACTTTATCCAGCAAAGCTATCATTCAGAATAGAAGGTCAGATAAAGAGTTTTACAGATAAGAAAAAGCTAAAGGAGTTCATTACCACCAAACCAGCATTATATGAAATGCTGAAAGGTATTCTTTAAGAAGAGGAAGAAGAAAAAGGACTCTTACCATTTGCCACAGCACGGATGGAACTAGAGAGCGGATAAATACCACATGATCTCACTCATTTGTGGAATATAATGAACAACATAAACTGATGAACAAGGACTGATCCAGAGACGGAGAGGCATTGATTGGACTGTCGGGCCTTGGAGGGAAGGTAGGGGAGGGTGGGGGTAAGGGGGAAAGATCAACCAAAGGACTTATATGCAAGCATATAGGCCTAACCAATGGACACGGACAACGGGGGCGGTGAGGGCATGAGGGGGGAGGGGGGTAGGGGGTAACGTGGGGATAAGGACACATATGTAATATCTTAATCAATAAAAAATATATTTTTAAAAAAATGATGAAGTCCTGTCACAGGCTACAACATGACAAATCTTGGAAAGAGTTTGCTAAATGAAAGAAGCCAGATACAAAGACCACATATTGTATGATTCCATTCAGATGAAGTGTCCAATATAGACAAATCTATAGAAAGCAGATTAGTGGCTGTCTAAGACTAGGGACTTTGGGGAGGAATAGAGAGTGACTGCTAATGAGTACAGGTGTCTTTTTCAGGGTGATGAAAATGTTCTAAAATTGACTATAATCAAATGCAAATCAAACCCACAATGAGATATCACCTCACACCTGTTAGGATGGCTATTATCGAAAACACAAGTGATAACATGTGTTGGCAAGGGTGTGGCGAAAAGGGTTGGTGTGAATGCAAATTGGTACAGCCTCTATGAAAAACAGTATGGAGGTTCCTCAAAAAATTAAAAACAGAACTACCATATGATCCAGCAATCCCATTTCTGGGTTTATCTCCAAAGGAAATAAAATTAGTATCTTGAAGATGCCATATCTAACTTTAGAACTGGAGCCCAAGTTTGGTGTCTGGAGTACGTACCCCAGCAGTTGCATCTTTCCTGCCAGTCTCCATGGCATCTGTGCAATCTTCGTGACTAGGACTGTGCCACAACCTCCCCTTCAGCAACTCAGGAACTTGGCTGGAAACGAGCCTCACTTGAAGTACAGTTAGCAGTGCTGGTCTTCTTCCAAACTTGAAGCAGGTCCGACCTCCTGCAAACTGGCTGGCTGGCTAACATCCTGCATCATGTTAGAGAATCTACCTTATTATGTCCCACACTGTCCCCTGCCAGACACTAAATACTGCCACTGCCTGGAGACAATGCACCTGGAACCCTCACCTGCCTGAATGTCAACACTGGCTGGGCAGGCCAGATATGGCCTGAATGTCCACTTGGACCTTAGCAACGACTGCTGGTCCCTATGGCTCCCTCAGGCCTGGACATGACACTCTAGGCTTCATCTCCTTTTTCCTTGCTGCCCTGCTAGTAAGGATACCTTTGAAATCTTGTTAGCAAGAATATAAAACATTTAAAGTTAATACATTGTTTAACAAGTATTGTCCTTTTTAAAAATTTTACAGCATAAATTCCAATTAAGTGTATTTTGAAACATTTTTGAGAATTTCTGGAGGGATGATGGAATCAATCAAACTACATCACACTCTAACACCAAAAAGCTGGGAAATCGGAGGGCTCAAGTGTGAGTCCCCTTCATCCTCCTGGGGAGCTATACTGACTCCCAGGTCCAGGGGTCACTGGTAGGGCCCCTGCAGGAAATAATCTGAAAAAGGAATTAGAAATATGCCCGTCAAATGTGTGGAAGACATTGAACTGAACAGCAATAATAGATGTATGGGAAATAGGACGGAGAGCCTTCATGGAGAGCAAGATCATATATTTAGAAACAAAACGTACATGGATATGAGAAGCCAGATTGTAAATGCTGAAAAAATCCCGGGGACACAGATGAGCATGTGTTGCACTAAACATGCAGGGCGGGAGAGCTGCTATCGACCAACTGAGCTGGAAGGCTCACTACAGAGAGTGTATCGTACATTTGTATACTGGCTATTAGAAAGCTCCAAACTGAGAATAAGCTCAGTTCCATATATTTTGTAGAGAAGCAATCTTGGTTCCATAATTAAACTTTAAAAGTAACGATTGCCAGAAAGTTGAAAACCCCAAAATTCAACAAAACATTATAATTCATAGCAAGTATTCATGTTTACTTCAATAAATGACAAATAATTTCATCCAACAATCTTTAAATTGCTTAAAACTGCCAATATTTAACTTCAAATTTCATATGATTTTATTCCTTCTGTGTTCTAGTTGCTAAAAGCTTGATAAGTCTATTTCTTATCAAAAATTTTTATGCCCAGAGTGAATAAACTGGTGGTTTTATAAAATTATTTTAGTTCAAATGAAAAGGTAAATTTTTGCCAGACATTTCACCCAGTTGTAAGTTACCTAAACTGAAACAAATATAAATTAAATTTTTATATCACTCTCTAAAAACTTTAGGCTTTATTTAGGTTTTAATTTTATGTGAAGCTTACCGTCCCTGAAATTTTCTAATTACTTAAAACACAAGTCTCAACATTCAAAAGTGTTTATACTTTAAATCAGGATGACAGGATGCCGGGAGCCTGAAACAGACTTCCTACACGAAGCCGTTTCCCACAGGAATGTCCCACGGTCTTGTTCTGCGCTCACACAGAGATGGGCTGTCACTGGAGGGCTGTTTTGTACAGTTGGTGTTTTTAATTCTCTAGTTTTTGTTCAAAACATAGACTTCATTTTAATCAGAAAGAGAAATCTGCCATGTCTTCCATTTCAAACTCGTCTGTCCACTTTCGCAGGGCTTTCGCATCCGTTATCGTCCATAATTTTGTAAAACACTTTCGCCTTTTCCTGGAGAGAAAATAAAGTACTACTTATTTTATAAATGAAATGGTTGGGGAACAATACATCTCACTGAAAGCGATGAAGAGTCTGTGACACCAGAATCCCAGCAGGGCTCTGTGGGTAGGAGGCGGCGTCAGCGCCAGCCTGCTGGTGACCGGGAGTTTTCAGCGCTGCTGCCCTGATCAAGGGGCCAAGGTTATTGATCAGCAGCACCATTGCCTCCAGGGAGGGACAGCCAGCTTCCTCCCTTTTCTCCTAGTAACTCAGCCAGAAGCCGCAGATGCTCACAGGATTAAAAGCAAAATTGATTTACTAAAATAAAGCTAGCTAATGAAAGAGGGAAATGCCAGCATAACACAGACCTGCTTTTTTTCAGCAGAAAGCAACCCAGTTATGTGTTTAGGTCTGAAGCCAGAGTATCTGAGTTCTAATTACCACCACTAACTACCTGTGTGACCCTGGTTTCTTGGGGAGTTTCCTACCCTCACTTGGCCCCATTTTCCCCAACTATAACAAGGGAATTACAACAGTACCTCTCTCACAAGGTTGTCATGGGATTAAATGAGCATGTAAAGCAGCAAGATAAATAACTGGGTCTACGCCACTGCAAATGACTGCCCAGACTTGTTTCTGTGCATAGTAGGTATTCAATAAATATTAGCAATTATAACAAATCCACACCAATGCCCAAGATCTGGCCAATAGAATTGATGAGATAAGCACTTTTAGAGAAAAGGTAAAATAATATAGTTTCCTGATAAATCATCAGATTCCATCCCAACCCAACCTCTTCCTATAAGTCTCTGTCTTGTCAAGATAACATTCTTGATTTCAGAATGTCATACAGTAGTTGGAGGGGGTGGTACTGGAGGCAGCTGATCAATGATTCTCTCTCATTATTGATGTTTCTATCTTTCTCTCTTCCTTCCTCTCTGAAATAAATAAAAATGTATTTTTTAACATTTATAAATTACCTGTGAATTTTATCACTCTTACTTATAGGCTATACAGTAGCAACAAATGTAAAATATATTTTGACACCGAGCAATATATCTTTTGTAGTAATGTTTTATTCTAGATTCTTTAGGGGGGAAAAAATCATTAGTAAGACAACCAAAGAGTAATTAAAGTTGTCTTTGCACTTTGCAAAAAACTAGAGCTAAGTTTATTTTTAAACTCTCATAGATGATTGTTTTTCTCTCCGGAAAATTTTTATATGAATCTATTTTGCAACAAATGAGAAATAGGCTGTCAGTAGTTACATCATTTGCTTCTAACTGGGCACTGCACAAATGACCCAGAAGAGAATGTCAATGGAGAGAGCTACGTGCTGGGCAACCACCATTTACCATGCAGGTGCAGAGTACAAGACAGAACCACAAGACAAAGAAAGAGGAGAAAGAGAGGTTGGTTGCACAACTGTGCTTCAGTATATAAGTTTGCAATTGATTCTTTAACTATGTATCAATATTTAAATTTGGTGATGACTTCCAGAACAAAAACATATTATTACAGTACAGTAGCCAGGCAAGATTTTCTATTTAACCCACAATCTGTCCACTCATATGGCTGCTAGCAGACCTCCAGGCCCTTCCTGGCTGTTGGCCAGACACGTCAATTTCTTTCCCTGTAGGCCTCTCCACAGAGCAGCCCACAACAGGTCAACTGGCTTCCCTCAGAGCAGGCAAGCAAGAGCGCCCAAGACAGAGGCCACTATATCTTTTGTAATCTAATCTCAGAAGTGACATGACATCATTTTTGCCATATTCTATTCAAGGGAAGCAAGTCACTGGGTCCAGCCTACACTCAAGGAGAAGAAATGAACTCTAGGAGACAGGGATCTCTGGTGGTCATCTTAGAGGCTGCCTACCAGCCTGCACAGCAACCTACCTCCCAGGCAGACCAGGAGTGGGCCATAGGCAGATGAGGAGCTTATGTTGTTTGATAATATAATCTTATATTTAGAAAACAAAAGACTATAATTTTTTATTTATTTATGTGATATTTTCCTGGGAATGTTTTCCTTCCAAAGTATATCATGTGTGGCTTTATATTAAGATCAGTTTATATATTGACTACATACAGGCTGGATTTCAAGGGCAAAGGGTGGAATGCATTCACATGTCCAGGGGACAGAGAGAAGTCAAGTTTAGAATGAAAAATCTGTCAAAAACAAATCCACAAAGTGACATGTAGATATTGACTATACTTACCTAGTTACTAATACTATTTTTTCACTCATGTCCTGACAGAATCCTTAATATCTGAATGCAATATATGAAAAATAGAGGTACCCCAAAGATTTTATATATTGGGTATTTTTAGACATTTTTTAAAAAATATATTTTATGGATTTTTCATAGAGAGGAAGGGAGAGAGATAGAGAGTTAGAAACATCAATGAGAGAGAAACATCGATCAGCTGCCTCCTGCAAGCCTCCCACTGGGGATATGCCCGCAACCCAGGTACATGCCCTTGACCGGAATCGAACCTGGGACCTTTCAGTCCGCAGGCCGACGCTCTATCCACTGAGCCAAACCGGTTTCGGCTATTGGGTATTTTTAGTAATTTTTTTGTATAAATGAATATTTTAGGCAACTAATGTCACATGTTAAGGAGTTAATGTGATTCTTTAGAGAAAATGAAAGGAAAACCAATTTAATAGATGAAGATCTGACTAGAGAAGCAAATTGAATTCACATAAACTTTGGGAGAACTGCTTTCATTTTACTGTAATTAAATATTTCAGAATATTTGAAGAGGTGCTTAAAGGTAGATCTGATGTTCACTTACAGGTCAGTCCTCTTCCTTGGACAAAATGGAAGGTTTCATAATAAATTAAAAAAATGCAACACAATGATTCTGACCTTTTCATATTTACTAATCCTTCCAGCTCTTTTGACTTGCTAGCTGCTTTCTTTAAAATTTCTCCAGGGACATCTGCTAGTTTAGCCACATTTAGTCCATAACTCCTTGCTGCAATTCCTCTGGTTATTTGATAAAGAAAGGTGACAAACTCAGGGGCTTCTTCGCCTACAAAATAAAAAAAGGAGATGAAGAAAACCATGCCTGAAAGTTCAAAGAAATTAGATTAAAGAAGAAATATAAATTCTTAAACTTTATTAAAATTTACAATCTGAAAAAGAAACCCACTGTTCCTTATCACCTGTTAGCTCCTTTGATCAAGTCTACAGATCCAGAAAGAAAAAAAATGCTGATTTGAAAATGCTTTTGCATTTAGGATCTTTTAGCTTAAAATGGTTTTTAAAAATGATTCATTGCAAGTTAAGAAATAATTACTTTTATGCTGCAAACTGAAAGATTTGACGTGAACATCTATATAAAAAAGAGAATGATCTGATACATGCTACACTACAATTTCTCCTTTAAAAACAGATTATTTAAAAAGTGTTACTCAAAGAAATAATGTGTTCAGTCTTATATGTATGCACTCTGTAAAGTAATATACATAAGCTGTTTTTAAAAGTGCTAGCAACAAGACAACAACAAAAACAGATAAGGAAATATTACGTTACACAGTTGAAATATGATTGAGAAATTCGGGTTCATTTAAATATCATAGTAACTAGAAGTAATATATATAGAAATGGATGCTGTTCAGTACCATGCAGATCCCACTGAGGACTGAGGGTTTATTGCCCCAACTGTTAGAAAGCTGTTGGCTGGAGACCCTTAGCTCTATGCCCTCTTTAGGAATTGCCTTAGCTGAAGAGAGTGGCTTCACCCCAGGTCACGATCCACCGTCTTAAGCAGCCTGTATCCAGAGACTGACTGCTACGCAGGTTGGCAGGCAGCCTCTAAGATGACCTGCCTCCCAGGGTTCACACCCTGCGCCATCCCCTCTCCTTGAGTGTAGGCTGGACCTAGAGACTTGCTTCCCTTGAATAGAATATGGCAAAAATGATGTCATGTCACTTCTGAGATTAGATTACAAAAGACAGTGGCCTCTGTCTTGGGCGCTCTTGCTTGCCTGCTCTGAGAGAAGCCAGTTGACCTGTTGTGGGCTGCTCTGTGGAGAGGCCTATGTGGAAAGAAACTGATGTCTCTGGCCAACAGTCAGCGAGGGCCTGGAGGCCTGTCAGCAGCCACGTGAGTGAGCTTGGAAGTGCATATTCTGAGGCCTGCCAACAGCCATGTCATTGGGCTGCGAAGTGGATTTCACTAGTTGAGCCCTGAAGGGGCTGCTGCCCCAGTCAATACCTTGCTAGTAGCCTTGTGAGAGATTGCGAAGTGGAGGTGTCAACTCAGCTGTCCATGGAGTCCTGACCACAGAAATTAGGAGATAATATGTGTTTGCTATTTTTTTATTTTTTTAAAAGTAGGTTTACAGTTGTGAGTATATAAAAGTTTACTCTTGTATTATTTATTGATTAGTGCATTATTTTCCTTATGAACTGTAAACCTACTTTTAAAAAAATTTTTTTTGTTGATTTCAGAGAGGAAGGGAGAGGGAGAGATGGAAACTCTCATCAATGATGAGAGAGAAACATCCATCAGCTGCCTCCTATACACCCCACACTGGGGATTCAGCCCAGAACCTGGGCATATGCCCTGTCTGGGAATTGAGCCCTGACTCAAACTGGGTTAGTCCTAACTGTCCTGGTTCATAGGTCAAAGCTCAACCACTAAGCCACACCAGCTGAGCTGTGTTTGCTATTTTAAGCTGCTCTGTTTGGGAGTAATTTGCTATGCTACAGTAGATAACTAATAACGGGTTTACGGCCTGACTCCCTCACCCCAAGCTGAGGTTACTCTGAAGGACCATCCCAGCCTCAGAGCTCTCGGTAGGGCTGGCTGAAGCCTCCCGGCTGCCTCACAGCTCCATCCTGCACAGCCCTGTCCTTAGGTGTTGATCTCGCCTGCACTCCTCAGTAAACCTCTGGCATGCAAATCTCAGAGTCAGCTTCCTGGGGAACCCAGTCCATCACACATATACATATGTATGAATTAAAAGCTTTTAAAGAATCGGGATGTAATGAACTACAATAACTCAAACACAATGCTGCATATAGTTTGATCTGTGATAAATCTGAAGCACCTCAGCATTATGTAGCTTTTATTATCAAATTCAATATAATTGTACTGTGTTGCAAAAATGTCCAACATGAACAAGATTTACAATGATTTCTGCTACTCTAGTATACATATAAGTTTATCATCAGACTTTTCTCATGCATTATTTCATTTCATAAATGTGTATGCATTATTCTTTTATCAGCTAAAAACTAAAACATCAAAAGAGTGAACACAAAGAGAAACTGGATAATGGAATTTTCCTTAACTTCCTCTAAGAATTCAGCAACAGGAAAATAATAGTACCTTTCTGAAGGTGGGTGCTAGCAGTGGGAGGTGAAAGAATGCAGACACCCTGGGGAATACAGAGACTAAAATTTACATTATAAAGCACTAAGAATACCTTTTGCCTCCAAATAAAATTTAAGGAACACAAAGAACAGGTGAGGAAGTGGGTGGGAACAGATAAGGAAAAGAAGCATGGAGAAGCCAGTGCCTGCTAACCTGGATAATATTTTATCCGCAATGCTCACAAGCAAGACCAGAAGGGAAGTGAACAGCAGTAGGCAATCAAAAGCAAACTCTTTTCATCTTCATCACTTCAGCTGGATTAGTCCCAACTGATCTCCCTACCTCTGGCCTCACCTCTATAATCTAGCCTCATGCTGGTTTTTCTAAAAAAAAGATTCAATCATCTGTCTGTTCATTTGTCCATTGATCATTCATCCATCCAATTCTGAAAGCCTACTTACTAAATGCCACAAAACCCTTCACTTAAACATTGTTTTGCTGATGGCATTTTTTTCTTTTTTGCTTTACATATCAGATATAGTATATATAATATATATAGCTATAAAATGTTTTTTAAATTTAATACAGCTATCAAATAGAGATAAATATATAAAATATTACATTGTTCTGAATAATTTATTAACAAACCTCAGTACTAATTATGGTAGTTTTCACATCACCAAAGTAAATAAAATGACCACTTTTCATAATCACGAGGGGGAACTCTTTTTATAGATATGTTCTACCTCAAGACTGTCTTTTGCCCCTGTCCTTCACCCCTCTTTGATGGGGAAGGAAGGGAGGGAGAGAGGGTATGTAATGTAAATGTGGAGGCAGAGAGAACCAGATGGGACAGAAGATGGTAAAAAAAAAAACTCATTTCTTTACAGCCTCACAATAAAAATTCTTGGTTAGAACTTTATTTGTAAACTATGACCATTTCTTAAATGGATATTATTAAAAGCTTATCTAACACTGCTCAGAGTCAGGGAAAGTAATAATTCATGTTTCTGCTTATTACAGGGAAACAGCAAAATCCGTTTTAAAGCTAAACTTCTATAGGCAGTTATTAAAGAGATGTGTCCTGATTGAAAGGGCGAGGGCTATGCCCTCCATCTTGCCCGTACCCTCCATGTTGGGGCAGCCGCCATGTGCTCAGGAGAGTACCTTCTTCCTGGAAGGCCAGGCCCCTGCTGGCCACGCCCGGGATTTCTTTAAACTAACCGATGACAATCAAGGGATGTGCGCGCCATAGAGATGACCACATCCTGTGTAAGAAGACCCGACTGGCGCCTGGCCAATCGGCAGGGCCCACAGTCAGCTCCCCTCCCCTCACTCCACCCCCTATTAAAACCCTGTTTCTCTCACGGTGGGGGCACTCTGCTTCCGGTCGCTGCGTCGGCCAAGAGGCAGGGTCGAGTTAGCTAGCTCAATAAAGGACCCTCTGCTTTTGCATCGGACTGGCTAGTTCCCTGGTGTGGTTTCCTTGGGGATCTTGAAATCTGGGCATAACACTGATCAAGTACGTTCTGAAGTCCCTTTAAGACTGATTCATTAAAATTTAGAGGAGGGTGAGGTTAGGTGACTTGTCCAAGATTTTATAGACTGGAAGATCCAAAAACACAGATTTCTTTCAGGTCCACTGCTTTATCCACCATATCATGGGAAATAGATAGATAGCATGTTGGAAGCCACCCAAAAGGGTATTTGGAGCATTTTACTGATAAGCTATGTACGGCCTCTCATTTAGACAGAAGAGAAGTTAGGTTAGAGGTAACGGATGAAATATATATATATATATGTAGGAATAATATTGGAAGTGAGCAGGCACTGGAGCATTGCTTCAAATGTTTGAGTGAAAATGATTTTCAACCTAAAATTCTAGCCCTTGCTAAATTATAAATCAAGTATAAGGTACAATGGAGACATGTTCACTCAGGCAAAGTCTCAACAATTTTACTTCCTTTAGTTGATTTTACTTCCAAAATAAAATCTATTCCACCCATAAGAAAACCCTACTTTATAAAGGAGTTAACTCCTTGACCATTTAACTTGGATATGTTCTCATATCCAGCTCCACAAGTTGATTACAATCTAGGAAGATCAAAGTCATTCCTGCCATTCTCACTTCTAAGAACTGATTTAAGAATAAGCATGTGCCCTATATTGCTCGAACCAGTGTGAGTTCAGTGTGGTTCAGTTGGTTGAGCGTCATCCTGGGCACCGAAAGGTCACTGGTTCAATCCCCGGTCAGAGCACGTGGGTTGCAGGCTCAGTCTCTAGTAGGGGAGTGGGGTGCCTAAAGCAGCAGATCAATGATTCTCAATCGATGTTGTTCTCTCTCTCTGCCTCCCTCTCCCTTCCTCTTTCTCTAAAACCAATGTTAAAAACAAACACTTATTTTTTTAATAAAAAATGAGCATGTGATTCAATTCTGAAATGAAATGGGACAATGATGAGATGCTAGTGAGCACCTGAGAAAAGTTCCCTTGCTCCTGAGACAGAGTCACAGGAAACGCTGATCCCTTCTCTTCCTCTGGACATTGTCAAGTCTGGATGCAATGCCGAAAGGGCCGCAGCCTTCCGGCCACTAGCCTGATGATGAAGGCGGCAGGGCAGGCAGTAGGAGCCTGGAGAATTGCAAAGAGGAGCTGAAGCCTACTCCTCCTTGGAGGTTTCTGTAATGGGAGACCGGATATATCCGTATTGTTTGAATCAGTGTGAATTCAGTGTTCTGTTACTTGCAATCAAATGCACAGTAGAGAGGGTAAGAGAATTCCTAGGATGGTGGCAATGGCAGGTCTCAGGACAATGTTTGGGCAGCTGAGGGGGTAATCAGGTCAGCTGAGCAGGAGGACAAAGGACTCCAGGTGGAATGACCCCAAGGGGAAAAAGTGGAACCAGTAGTTCAATCATGTAGAAAAATGTCTAGAGAGGTGAGGTGCTTTACAAAGCTACTGGAGAAAGGATATTCAACCACAGATGCAAACAAAGCAATGAAATGAAAAAGTAAAAACAAGGCAATTATTACCTTTAAGAAGATAGAAAATGTTGTAAAAGAAAGAAAATGCACCTGTCTTCATACCTGGTTCATGAGTAAGCCATACTTACTGGCAATAATAGTGAAAACAAGGAATACAAATAAAAATATCTAACAACTCTGCTGGGACAATAGAGGAAGAGAAAGCCAAAGACCTCCATCTAACACAATGAAAAGTCAACCACTATTAAGCAAGCTGATGAACCAAGAGAGAGGAATATACAAGAAATGGAGGAAAGAGCTGAAAGCAGTTGCTTTCAGACTGGAGTGGGGAGAGAGCATGGAGTGAAGGGGCGGAAGCAGGGAACTGCTGCCTGGTAGCTTGAGCCTTTAAGCATCATCTAATTTTTAAAGTTATGTTATGAATAAACTTTCCAATCAGTAAAATAAAATGCCAAAACACAAGATGTAAGGCTTGGGGTTAGTAGCTCACATCGAATGCTCATCACTGACCCTTCTCTTTCGGTGAACCCACTTTGTTTCTCCCACTGGGTTTTAGCTTCCAAGCTCCTCCTGTCACTCTGGATGCAGATTAATAGAGACGAAACTGCTTCCATGAGAGAATTTATCATGTGTTTTTCAAGACTGCATGGTGGTGAAAAGCAAGAATTGCCCAATATTACTTTATCTTAGGTCCAGGGCTTTGTTTTATTTGGGTTAATGGCCTGATTTCTTTTTCAGATCCATCCTTATTGCTCTTCCAAAATAAAATCTGGACTCTGGAGTGTCCTGGAAAAGGGATTTTCCATTGTTGCACATCAACTGTGTAAAGCATCACTGGCTTACAGGCTGGTAGCTTTAAAAAATTAGTACTACAGGGGGAAATTCATGCTAAAATCTACTACTATGCATATAGCACTTGAATTTGTTTTTATCGGCTAGTGATGTCCTTTTTTCCTAAAATGTCTCATCTCTGTGACACTAACAGTAAGTGGAAAGCTCGGGCACATGCTGTAATCCCACATGGAATCTAGCAGAGTGGGAGAGAAGAGAACCCGCCAGCAGAGGACTGGATTCTAGGCTCAGGTCGTCCCCCACCCAGACGGTCGACACGGGCAAGCCACCTCACCTGTCTGAGATTCGATTTCCTTGTCAAATAGTGTTTGGGGTAAAATATTGGGTATTTCAAAAGATGACGAATTATACTCTTCACTTGACTGTTAAGGACATCTTTCCTGTGATGAATCTAAGAGAAAAACCTAAATGTCCCTCAACCCCACCCTCTTCTTGTGAAAAAATGAGGTGAGGAACACCAAGAAAAGACTCAGAGATGGAAAGGATAAATGTGAATTCTATTTGACCCAAAGCTTAAAGAAAGTTAATTTGGACAAAAGGCATTTACAATCAACATCTACAGTTTTTATTATTACTAAGAAATAAGTTCATGCTCCTATAAACTTTAAGTTATTAAACATGGAAACCAACAACATTCTAGTTGTACCTGTTAAGGAATGTTTCATACCTGTATCTTGTTTGCTCTCATCCTCATTGACCAAGAATCCCATGTGATAATTCCCCACCTGTTGTGAGTAACTTTTCTCTAATTCACAGACTGGCGGATAATGGGTGACAAACAGGGTTAAGGATTCCACCTAAAGTAATAAGATATATAATAAATGTTATTTTATTTTTAAATTTTATGTAATTTAAACTTTTCTCCAATTTTCTGTTTTGAAAATTTTTTAATCTTCATTAAAGTTGCAAAAAAAGTAAAATGACATCCGTATACTCTTTATCTAGACAACCATTAATATTTGGCCACATCTCCCCTTCTTTCCTTCTTCCCCACTCTACACACACACATACACATACACACACACATTTTCCTGAACGATCCGAAAATTAATTGCAGACAGTATAACATTTCACCCCTAAATACTTAAGATTCTTATCTTCTAAGAACAAACATATTCTCCTACATAATCAGAATAAAATGTATTATACTCAAGAAATTTAACAGATATATTACCATTTTAGCTAACATATAGCCTATATATTTCCCTAAACTGTTCCATTTGTAAATGTTCTTTTTTTAATCAAGGATCATGCAGTGCACTTAGTCATGTCTTTCAAATTTCCATTAATCTAGAAGAGTTCCCCAGCCTTTTCTTTTTGTCTTTTATGACATTAACATTTTTGAAGTATCTAAGAGAGCTGTTTTGCATAATGTCCCTCAATTTAGCTTTGACTGTTTCCTCCTGATTAGATTCAGATTAAACCTTATTGCCAAGAACATCACATATCTATGTAGGTGATATATCCTTTTCAGTACATCAGGTGGCTCATATCAACTTGACCCATTATTGGGGGTGCTAAACTGGATTATCTGGTTTAAGTGGGTGTCCAGAAGATTCCTTCATTGTACTGACACCTTTCTCCTTTGTAATAAATAAATATTTTGAGGTGATACTTTGAGTCTCCAACCATCTTTCATTCAAAGGTTTTACCACCTATATATAGTCAGTGCCGGAATCAGTTATTATTATGATTTTATAAATCTTGTGTTGTGCTGTTTTTTTTTAAATTAACTATATAATTATTAGTTGGCATTCTATAAATAGTGCTTTACCTTATCCTCACCCTACCGTCACCATTTTAACATTTATTTTCTATTTTTTGGTATCAGTACAGAGTCAATGGATTCTGTAATAAGCATTATTTCAAAGCACACATTATTATGTCTTATAGAAATCCCTATCTTGAGGGAAGTACACACCAAATCATGGTCTAGAAATTAGTAGAAGAGGGTAATTAAATTGAAGAACTCCAGTTCTGATTCATCTGCCATTCGCCCTAAGTCAGAACATGGGTCTTCTCCCTTATAACAATTACAAATAAAGCTATGAAGGCAGGATTTCTTTGACAAGATGCTCTTAAAATCTCCATGGTGCCCTTCCCTGAGCTGATAGGCATTTCTGGCCAGAAGACCTAAGGCTTTGTGCAACAGCACTATTTCCCCTCAGGGCCGCATTCACTCACAGCAGCAACGCACAGCCTCCCCCATTACTCCTCCCCCATCTCTCTTCCCCATCTTAGCAATCAAAGGACACCATGAAAATAAGTAATTTCATCCATGAAAAGATTGGAGACTTTTGTTCCAGAAGAATCTTCTTCAATAACTTACCTTTAAAGTAAATTTTATCTAAAAATAACACTCTCTTCATTAACATTTACTAGCAAATATCCAAAAACTGCTGGAGTAGTGACAAATTCAATGGTGTCATAATTTATTCCTAAATGAATCTTTGAAATATCAACAAACTGCTTTTGATGGCTTCCCACTTCCCACACTGAATCAGGGCTGGCCTCTGTGGCCCGCAGAATGGGGCGGCAGTGGTAGTGTGTGGCATCTGCGACTAAGTCGTAAGAAGCACTGTGGTTTCGGCCTTGGTCTCTTGGGCTGCTTCCTCAGGGGAAGGCAGCCTTGTGGGAAGGCAGCCTTGTGGAAAGGCCCACAGGGAAAGCAACTGAGGGCTCTGGCCAAACACCAGCACCAGCTTGCTGGCCATGTCACTGTGCCACACTGGAAGAGGACCCTCCAGCCCCGAATGACTACCTGAATAGGGCCAGAGGAAGGGGGGCAGGGTCTGGGTGGAAATGGGAGACAGCTATAATAATCTATATATATAAAAAGCCAGCGACTGGAACGCCGGAACAACTGGAACGCTGGAACGACCGGTCACTATGATGCCCACTATGGCCAGTAGCCCGATGAGGAGGTAGGACCGGCCAGCCAACCTCCTGCAGCCCCTCTACCCAGCCGCTCTGCCTCAATCAAGGGCGGGGTGGCTGGCCGACACCCCCCACGGCCCTTCCCCCCCCCCATGGCCCCACCCCCAATTACCCCAGCAGGCCCTCCCCCCGGGCTGGCCCCACCCCTGTTCACCACCCCCTACCCCAATAGGGGGCAGGGAAGGCTGGCCAACCTCCTGCAGCCCCTCCCCCCAGCCAGCCCCACCCCAGGTGGGCCCCCACCACCCCGATCAGCGGTAGGGCTGGCCAGCCAACCTCCTGTAGCCCCTCCCCCCAGCCAGCCCCACCCCAGATAGGCCCCCACCACCCTGATTGGCCCAGCCAGCTTTGTCCCCGGCCAACCACCCATGGCCCCCCCCCCAGGCCACTGGCCCCCAATTGGCCGTCCCCACCACGACCCCTCCCCCTGCCCCTGACAGGCTGGCCGGCCAACCTCCTGCCATCTCCCCCTCACGACAGGCCCAGCTCCAATCCACCGATTGGGGCCGGCCTGGCCGGACCCTACCCGTACACAAATTCGTGCACTGGGCCTCTAGTATCAACAATAAAAAGAAAAGAAAAGATTTTAAAAATATGCTTCTATTGCCTATTTAAGAAAGAGGGAAAGAAATGGAAGACACAGAGACAAAAGAGTAAAAAAGCAGAAAACAAAATAGAAAAAGATACACTCAAGGCTCAGGGGCAAGTGACAGACAGAAAGGGAGGGAGAGAAAGGGAGAGACCAAAATGAACCAGGACAGAGAGTAAATAAAAGGTGAGAGTTTGAGGGAGATGACGGATTGAAAGTTTGACACTATCGAAATTTCATACTGAGATGCTTAGAAATGCAATCTGAAAACGGATATGCGGCGTAGGAGGGAGGTTACTGACACACAGAAAGACACAGAGATGAAAGCAAAGATCTTACATCGAGATCTTTTAGGCTACTGTTGCAAAAAGTAAGTCACAGGGTAAAAATGGCACTATCTTCTTTTTGTTCTTTCTCAAGGATCGGGTTGCGGGTGGGTGGTTCCTGCTCTCGGTATAGAACTTGCCACGAATAATAAGATACAGCTCTCGGGGGAAATACTGCCAGGGAGGCACATCAAACACTATTACAAACACTATTTAGGGCCAACCTATCTGAGCTCAATGTATAGCATTCGAATAATCAATTGCTGTAACAAAGACGATTTTGAATATTTAGAAACTGAAGTCAGAAAAAAAATTTGTATAGTATATACATTTATGTACAAAAAAATATGTAAGATACTTACATCTCTAATAAAATACTCAAGTGTAGCATAAGCTATGGCAATTCCATCGTGGGTGCTCGTCCCTCTTCCTAATTCATCCATGATAACCAAGGACTGTGATGTGGCTTTTCTTATTATTTCTGCTGTGTCAGTTAGTTCTTCCATAAATGTACTTTGTCCTTTATATATATTATCTGCAGCTCCCATCCTACACATAAGATGAAGACAGATTTTCCTCTGAACTTTATTAGTAAATGAGGCATTATTTTCTGAACAATAAATATAAAAGATCCTTAGGGGTCCATACACTTTGAGCCAATAAAAGCTGAAATTACATTAAACAAAAAGAAAACACGTTGGATATAGAATGTCCAGCATCACAATGCCCCTGGCAGAAACATCCTGGATAGAAGAATTAGTGCTGAGCAGAGCTCCTGCAGAGAAGGGAAACTTCTGACTCTGCCCTTTTCTGACCATTCATTTCAAACCACAGTTTTGGTACTCACAGGGGAAAACAGTGCTTCTCTACACCACTGTGTTCAAAATCCACAAGTACTAGGATACTGTACAATTAAAGGCTTTTTCCAGAGTTGCCTTGATATTTCAAATTAAAGTACCATGTTGAAGTAACTTTCTTAAAACTTTTTTACTGAAGCTAGAATTATGGAGGTTTAGTAACCTCAGACACCTAATAGAGGTTTGACTTTATGAAATACAGTTCTCAGAGATGTCAAGAAACGAGTCCAAAAGATGTAAGGGTTTCTTTCCTGTAAGACTTCTTGGAGCCTTGGATATCCTGCCACACACTGCATTTCCTAGAGGAGGATCTAGTCCACAGCTTTTCTCTAACATATAACCATGAACCCCTACAGCCTACACCATCTCCCAGGGCACCTTGTGATGACAGAACACGTTTGGTCAATAGAGCACATTTGGAAAAACACCAATTTAGTACAAAAAGAACCTGGAAAAGAAAGGAATAATTACGCAGCACTCACTCAAGGTCATGCAATTGATAGAAAACCTAGAATTCAGATTTTCAACATGCTAGCCAACTTTGTGAATTCTGGTAACTATTTTCTCAGCAAAATGCCTTCATAGTTTTGTTATAACAGTTCACATGGGACCTACAGAAGCATAATGTAACTTTTATTTCTGAAGAAACCGAGCCCTCACCATCCTGTGGCTAGAGCCCTGTACAGGGCAAAGGAGAGGAAGTGAATATCCCCACAGATCATGGAGCCTTAGGAACCAGTGACATTTAGAACCTGCAATTAATTACAGCATCTATGACGGAGTTGATACGGTTTAACTAGCATTGCTGTCAACTTTATCCATTTTAAAATCAGTAACTTCTCAATTTATGGAATGTTGCTAGCTTAGGAACATTCTGACTTTTTCAAAGTTCAAATACTGTTATTTACTCCTCAATTTTCAATGTTTAGTAATATTTCCCCTACCACAAAGCGAGATTAAACTTGCCCACCTCTACAACCATTCTGAATTCTTCAGAATCATGTTTGACCCCCCCATTTAACACTGACTGGTGGTGAGCTGACAAAAAAAAAAGAAGAAATACCTGGCTGATAATAAAATAGCTCTGGTAAGGCAAATATTTTAGGGAGTTTATGATTTTCAAGAATTAGAATAACAAGCAAATGATGAACAGGATTTCAATGCAATAGTTTAAGTGCTGCATTTAAGTGCTTTCTGGAAACCCTATAGTGACAGAGTGGTCTCACTGGCAATGTCAGGGATTGGAGAATGCTATTGGGAAAGATATTCAAAGGTCAGATTTCAAATCAGAGAGAAAGGATGAATGACCAGTCCAAAAAGAAAAGAAAAGAAAAAGATGCTAGCTAATTGGTTATTTCAGAAAAAAAAAAAAAAAAGATGTGTCCCAACCCAAACTATATTTTTAAATACATTATATGGATTTAAAATTGTAATGCAAAAATAGAAACCAAAAACACACCAAGCAGTATAGATGAAATTTAATTTCTAGACAGGCAGGTGGGTGACTTTATGTACCGATGTGTCTCATGGTATTACAGGTTTTGGGTCTTTAGGAGGCCAGACCCGATGTCACAGGATCTTAGATGTATATTTCTTAAACAATGGTTCCAACTTTACTATTAGGCCAGTGGCTTTCAAATATCTTTTTAGCTGTTAAACCCTTTGCTCAAATGAAATTTTACAAAGGAATTCACTCTGCAGATGAGATCAAAGGCATACTGATTTGGTTAAAAACCTAGCACTATTAGGCCCTTTCCCCATCTGTGGGACTCTTAAAAACCTGTAGAGATCAGTTTGAAAACCACTGCATTTGGAGCCAACACATTTTCTATTACAATTCTATTTTTCACTGCACCTGATGATAAAGTCGGAATGCTGCCAGGAGATGCTGAAGAAATGCTGGCTCATTAGCCAGTCACTAAAGCCACTGGGGAAATATGTGTTTGTAACTGGGGGAACTGTTCACCATGGGTAAAAGTATTTTTCTATTAACTTCTCTTAGGAAATATATAGTGTGTTTATTTTTACAATAAATTTCAAAAATATAATGACTTTATATGATTCAGATGCACACAGAATTTTATCACTTAAACACATCTTCCTTTTCATCTTTGCTACTAGGAAACAACTGTATAACATTTATATTACCAAATAGCAACCCTGACTTTATCTTACATTTCTATCCTTATTTCTCTGATCCAATGTCTCTGGAGACTATATTACTCTTATTGTATCTCACTCTATTGTATATATCCCGGTAAGCTGCCTAAAATAAGTTTCTGGAGCAAGGTAGGGCATAAATTAATTAATAAAAAGTTTGTAATTTCTTATTAACTCAACAAGCATTTGTGATACATATTACAGAACAATGATTCTGAGATTTTTCAAGTGTTAAAATATGTTAGAGATTTAAAAGAATTCCAGAACATGTTATTATCATTCTGTCTTTATATTAAAATGTAGTGAAAATGCATTCTTTATGTTTCATCTTGGAGTTAGTTTGCTCTGAATCGACAGGTTACGTTATGTGATTAAGAAAAAAAACACACTGATATTTTTAGGAGTGGCGGCTGACTAATCTTTCTAATCCCCCTATTCTCTTCTTGCCTATAACCCTTATGTAGGTCAACAAACCTTAATAAAGCATTAATAGAGAAATAAATTATTACTTTTTTGAATTCGTTTCTAAAATCAAGAACATTTTCATGAAAATTTCAAGAGGAGTTTGTTTTTATGAAATCTTGATATTCTGAGATAACATTTTAGACGCTGCTAAATTATAGCAAGGGGGGTGAGGCTCTGTCCCTTCAAATCACAATCCCTGGGCCTATGCAAGAAAAATGCTAACATGAGTTTTGATATACTTTAAGTGCTTTTAAAATAATGGTGATTTTTTTAAATATAAATAAATAAAAGTTACCATTTTTAGGTGTGTAATTCAGTGGTATGAAGCACATTCACAATGTGGTATAGTCATCACCACTACCCACTAGCAGAACTTTTTCATCATTGCAAAACAGAAACTCTGTACCCATTAAAAAGATAATTCCACATTCTTTCCTCCCTTAGGCCCTGGTTGCTACAATTCTATTACAATTTTGGGGAATGTTTCTGCAGCTACTAAACCTGAATAATGATTTTTCAAATAAAATAAAGAAAAAACATCTTTCTGTCTCTATGAATTTGTGTATTTTAGGTTCCTCATATAAGTGGAATTATACCCTATTTGTTTTCTAAGTGCTTTATAGGAGGATTTTTATGTCAGCTTGTTTTGTCTTCTTTTTGAAATTGAAAATATTCAATTTCACTTTGCTAAAAAACTGCAAAATTCTGTGCAGTATAAGTATTAATATTTCTTGGGGGTTTAAAGTCCAAGAAGAGAAAAAGCTGCAAAAAAAAAAAAATACCAATTATTAAAAGATATGATACTGTATGGTATTTAAAAGGCATAAAAATATAAAATAGATCTGTAATGCATTTAATGAAGCATTAACCCAAAAAAGGAATGAAATCACAAATGATTTATCACTATATGTGTGCATTTTTAAGGCCATATACCTAAACAACAATGATTTTCAGGTGGTAAAATTACAGGTGATTTTTTTTTCCTTTTCAAGCTTTTCTACAGTTTTAGATTTTGCACAATGAGCATGCATTACAATGAAATTAGAAAAACAAATGTTATTTTTAAAAATCACAGGTACATTTAAAAACACTTTATAATCTTTTGTATCATTACATTAAGACAAAGTAATTACCGGGTTAAATAAATAGCTTTCTTTCACCAATATCAAAAATACTTTATTAGCAGCAATGAAATTATAATAGACAAGAAAAAGCTTCCTTTCGCTAGTATAACTGTTTCCAGTTAGAAATGCAATCAGATCACACTATACTATATAGTCAATTTACAAAAGCTCCAACACTGAACTGCAAATATAGTCAAGCAAAAACCACTGCAGCAATCTTTCAATTTCAGTTTAAATATTACTGAGAATCAAGACAGCAATCCAGGAAAATGCCGAACTTGTATTGGCTCACGAGAAACCATGTTCACTGGACCACCTACAAAGCATATGCAGACCATTTATGAAAGACACAGGTGTTTTCCTATCAAAGGACACCCATAATGTACTGACGGGGCAAATGATTCTTAGTCCCCTCTGTGGGAAAGGCCCGAGAATTTCAAAGAAAAATAATTAACAGAGCAAATGCTCTTTACCAGCTTTAACTATATCTGTGAAAACTACAAATAATTAAGGCCATCAAAGGAAGGATAACAGAGTAATCAATAAGATCAATAGAAGGGAACCCAACGCAACCTAAAGATGCATCCTTACAATTGAACTTCACATTATGACCTCAAGCAAATCACAATTTTTCGGATTCTGTTTTTCCTTCTGTAAAATGTCAAGAATTAAAATTGAACAATGGCTTCTAAATCTGGATATGTTTCCGATTTAGGTTTTGAATAGAGTCCAAGGGTCCCCTTCATCATACCAATCACAATAGTATCTCCAGGGGACCTGCCTAGGATCTGCACTTAAAATCCAATCAAACCAAACACACAAATGGTTATGAGGCATTAAGTTCATATAACCACTTCCCACCAAAAAGATGAAGTGAGGTATTTCCTATTGGCTACGACATGATGACAGGAGCTAAGTAAAGCACAGAGACATTCATAAGATTAACATTTCTGATGCCAATAAAATTAATAACAGCCCTCTCATTTAGTAAAAAATCATTTACCATGTGGTTTTTAGTGCTGGTATTTACTACTAAGTAGAAGAATGCACTGATTCAAGGTGTTTCTTCCTGTCCAGAAGGACATGTGTTCTTTAGCGGAGTACAAATACTCTGCAGTAGGTGCTCAGCCAGTGTTTGCTGAATTAAACTAAATTGGGCAAACAAACCAGTTATCCACACAAAGGCAACCATTTAAAATTATTTAAGCATTTGAATGCCTATTACCTTCCAATTTCCTCTCAAAATAAACACACTGGTGCCATTCTGAGTACACAGCATTCCTGAAGCTGGGTGCCATAAGAGAGAGTTTACATGGGCAGCATGGCATGAATATTATTAACCAGGGACCACTTAATATAAAAACCCTTTTGTACCAACATTTAATTGACATAAATAGAAATAAATTATGCTGAGAGAAGCCAATTGTTTTTGCTTTTTTTTAACCAAAATTAGTAATTCATTGTCTTTCTAAAACTTAATTACTGAGTCTAAAAAGTAGAATGAGGTTTAAATTTGCATTTATCGGGATAATAAACAACAGATCATTTTTCAGTAATGTATTCAAAGATGGTAATGATCCTTAGAAATGTGCGTCTAGAAATAGGTCACTGATGAGTACATATATGACAATACACTGATATAAATATACCAATTAGAGCCCAGTGTGCATGTTTGCCAAAATTTTACTTTAAAATAAATGCTTCTTATTCAGGAAAAGGTTCATATGAGGTTACAACATTCAGGGGGGGAAAAAAAATTCCTAAATTTTTATTTTTTGTTTACAGCTTTCCACACATTTATTTAGACTTCTTATAGCACAGTGCACGGCATATAGTAGGCACTCAATGCATATTTATGAATGCATGAATTTAAACACAGTGTTGTAAATGTCCAATTAATAATACAAAACGGCCGAAACCGGTTTGGCTCAGTGGATAGAGCGTCGGCCTGCGGACTGAAGGGTCCCAGGTTCGATTCCGGTCAGGGGCATGTGCCTGGGTTGCGGGCATATCCCCAGTGGGAGATGTGCAGGAGGCAGCTGATCGATGTTTCTCTCTCATCGATGTTTCTAACTCTCTATCTCTCTCCCTTCCTCTCTGTAAAAAATCAATAAAATATATTTAAAAAAAAAAAAAATACAAAACGAACCAATTTTAAAATAAAGTTTGGAGCCAGATTTTATGCATATAAAATGTTTGTTAATGTTTTGGTTTTTTTTTCTCCATGGGGCACAAAAAGGATTTGAAGTGATAATAGAATAACAATATATTATAGTGGAAGAATTACAATGAATGTGAAACTAGGATTACAAACCATACAGTAGATTCTTAAATTTAAGACAGCAAATTTAGCATGAGCTTTTAAAATGCTAATTTTCGGATCTCACACTGGAGATTCCAATCTAATGGGTCTGTGTTAGGGCTTAGAAAGTAGCATTATACAAGCATCTCTGATTCTTATGCAGCTGTTCTAAGAATCATGCCGGAGACATATTCCCGTGTAAGAAGAGAAGGGAACAACTAACACAAATTTGCTTCTACACCTGAGCCTTGAATTTAGCTCCTGCCTTCTTGGCAGTCAAGACAAAAAGGAATTAAAGATGAAACAACCGCTGGTGATAACAGGAGGCCTGGCAGTTTGTCTGGGAAGCCAGGAGCCACTTTAAATCTCTGTAAACAGGCACAGCCTGCACATGCAGAGAAAACTTCCTTAGCATTAACACAAAGTGATTTATGTGATGGCACTGCCTATAAAAGGTATTAAATAAGTGAAATAGAAACATCCTTATGAGAAATTTTGGAGAAAATAAAGAAACATCATCAAATAGGTATGTCTTACTCTAATTTAATTTTAAAGCATCAGGACAAATTTGCACACGGCTAGTGGGATTCTAAATTGGCCCAGTCTCTTTGAAGAACAAGCAAGATGCACATTTTTTACAATTCACAGTCCTGTGCCTGGATAAAACCTAGATTCAGAAAACTCGTTTATGTGCACTAGGAGATGTTTGTAACACTGTTTGTACTTGCAACTAATTTGAATCATGTTAAATATCAATCAAGAAAAATAAATTATGGTATATGTATATAATGGAATATCACCATTAGAGAGAAAATTGAGTGGACGAGAATTTTATGTATCCATATAGATGAATTTCACAAATACAATATTGTGGGGCGGGGAAAGTCACTTGCAGAAGAATACATAGTGTGATATGGTACATATAAAATTTAAAAACATATCAAATAATTATATGCGTTGTTTCAAAAAATATACCTACATAGTAAAAATATAGAGACATTCATGGGATGAAAACCAGAGTCAAGAAGGGCAGTTACTTGGGATGGGGTAGAGGGGGACAGGATTAGGGAGGCTCAAGGGTTCAGTTTTATTGGCAATACTTTATTTCTTTAGTAGAGTGGAATCTTTAAATTTCTCATGTTGAGTTAATTTACAAATATGTGGAGATCAAAATAACCTCTGTTTGGTGATATGGCATCGAACAAATTTTAGGTTGCTTTGCTTTGTTCACTCTCAGATAAAAAAACCAAGCTTTAAAGTATTTTAATGGCTACTCAAGTATGTCAATATTAGCATGCAATGTATTCTGATGTGATTCCACAGTCAAATATTAAATAAATATGAAGCTGGGCAGTAAGTCAAAAACTCTATATGCATAGCTTGACTTACACTATCAACTATATTCACTTTTTTCTCAAAATGTAAGAAGTATAAATAATACTTTAAGAACTAATAAATCTAATGTCTAACTACTATGCTGTACACCTGAAACTGTTATAGTATTGAATGTTAACTGTAATTGAAAAAAGTTTTCTTTTAATAATAATGGTGTGATAAGTTTGAAGTGACAGATTACTAGAATTAGTGGGGTGGTGACATTGTAAAGGATAAAAATGTCAAATCACTATGTTGTGCCGAATGCCAAGCATGCATTCGGCAAAAGATTGCTCTGTGGTATTTAAATATTCACCAATGAAGTATCACAGAGGGAAAGAGGACCTCTTTGTCCTCAACCCAATCTGTGCTACTGTACCTGAAACTAGTACAACTAATATAATATTGTATACCAACTATACTTAAATTGAAAAATTTGAAAAGCAAAAAACACAAATCTAAATTTATAAATCTGTATAAACAGATTACACTATGAATTCTAGTTAGTAAGACCAATAGTAAGACTATTTCACCCATATTCCTAAATAAGGCATGAAATTTAGGTTTTTATATTGAGGGTTAAGACCTAGTTAATTGCAGATAATGTTCTTAGAGTAAAAAGAATATGAGAAATTATCTTGTGCCAGTGCCCTATTCAGTCTATTCTCAGTTCCCACCTACAAAACAGGGAGAATGCAATAGTGTCCAGACTGTGCTCTCCAGAGCCCGGCAGCCAAGTCTCCAAGCCTTCCACCTCCGCTCCAGGCAGCACAGGTCTGCTTTTATCTGTTTAAATAATAATCTGCTACATAAGATTTTCTTTAAAGTAAGAATTCAGTAACTAAAAGAAAACTTGAAAACTATTGGACAAAATGGTCCTACATCTTTCCTAGTATTAATATTCATGATGAAATTATTTCTTTATGCTCCTAATTTCTAAATATTTTAAGAGCATCTCTGTCCATTAAATATGTACAAAAAAAATTCATGTGACCATGTGGGCTTGATTTATTTCAGAAACACATTCAAATAGAAGTAATGCTTTTACCTCGTGTAAATGCCATCCACAATTCCAATGGTCGCTTCCTCTGCAGGAACATAGGAGCCAATCTGAGCCATGATAGTAATCAGCGCAACTTGTTTTATGTAGGAGCTCTTTCCACCCATGTTTGGTCCAGTAATTATCATTACTCTCTCTGAGTCCCCCTAGAAAATCAAAAAGTAATTTCACTATTGTACCAGAGGGGCTCTTATGTAATATTTACAATTGGTTCCATAACGAGCATGCATTCGGCAAAAGATTGCTCTGTGGTATTTAAATATTCACCAATGAAGTATCACAGAGGGAAAGAGGACCTCTTTGTCCTCAACCCAATCTGTGCTACTACAGAAAAGTGAATTCTTAGCATCACACACAGTTGTTTCTGGGCATTAAAAAATAAGAAGAAGAAGAAAAAGCAACCTGAACTGGATAACTACTATGACTTTCTCATGAAATATTCATTAATCTGTCGATATGTGTGCTTTTTATATTGCTTACACTTAAAATCTAAGAAGTTTTATTTGTCTATCTTAAAACTACAGGTATTATATGTCTAATTACCCAAGGCCCTAATTTGGATTAGCATAGCTAAATATTTTTAAATTTTAAATAAAATGAATTGATTTTTTTAATTGGCAAAAATGATACAATAAATAAAAAATATGGCCCTAGCTGGTTTGACTCATGGGATAGAGCAGTGGTCAGCAAACTGCGGCTCGGGAGCCACATGCGGCTCTTTGGCCCCGTGGCATGAGCCACGAAGTTCCAATCGCACTGTACATGCGCTCCCGCACGTGGTATTTTGTGGAAGAGCCACACTCAAGGGGCCAGTTTACCGACCACTGGGATAGAGCATCAGCCTGTGGACTGAGGGGTCCCAGGTTCAATTCCAGTCAAGGGCATGTGCCTGGTTGTGGGCTCGATCCCCAGGAGAGGGTGTGCTGGAGGCAGCCGATCAATGATTCTCTCTCATCATTGATGTTTCTCTCTCTCTCTCCCCTCTCCCTTCCTCTGTGAAATAAATAAAAAATATTTTTAAAAGAAATAAAAAATATGGATAATCCTCTATCTATTAAAGAAAGTAAATCTGTAATTAAAAGCCTTTCCACACACAAGTAAAACTCCAAACCTAGATAACTTCCCCACTGAATTCTTGCAAACACATAAGAAAGAGCACCAATCTTACAAAAACTCTTGTAGAGAACAGAACAAGAAGGAACTCTTCCCAAATCATTTCAAAAGGCCAACATATCTTGATACCAAAACCTGACAAATACACTACAAGGAAGAAAAATTACAGGCCAATTTTTTACATAAATATATATGTAAAACTTCTTAATAAAATATCAATAAGCCAGTTCAAGGATATCAATCATTTAGAGTTTTGAAGAATACAAGGTTGGTTTAATATTCAAAAGCCAATCAATAATTTGCCACATTAATAAAGAAGAGAAATTATATGACAATCTCCAATGACGAGAAAGCATTTGATAAAATTCCATATCCATTCATTTAAAAAAAATGCAAGAAAAGGAAATAAAAGGCATAAGGATTGAAAAGAAAATAATGAAACTGCCATTATTCCTACATGTTATGATGTGTTCCCAGAACATCTAAAGAAATCTATAAAAATTATTAGAATCAATAAATGAATTTAACAAGATCCTTTGGTATAAAAATTCAGTATTCAAAAGTCAACTTTATTTCTACATTTTAGCTACAATTGAAAAATTTTAAATGTTAACTATATAACTTACCACAATAGCAAAAGAAATCAACTACCTAGAAATAAGTCTAACAAAGTGAACAAGACCTCTATACAGAAAACTACAAAACATCATTGAAAGAAATTAAAGAAGACCTAATCAAATGAAGGAATATACCATATTCAGAGACTAGACAGCTCAGTAATGCAATGTTACAATAATTTTGTGTAATTCTGGCATATAGACATACAAATAGACCAGAGGAATAGAACAGAGTCCAGAAACAGATTGACATGTATCCAGTTTGTAAATTTATGACAAAGGTGACCCTGCAGCACAGTGGAGAAAGGATGGTATTTCCAATAATTGGCGCTAGGTCAAAAGGATATCCATACAGAAAAATAAAGAATCTTGATCTCATAATTTACATCCTAAACAAAAGTCAATTCCAGGTGGATTATAGGTTTGAAAGACAAGTGGAAAAAATGAGGTAACCAGACAATAACATATGACATTGGGGTAGACAAAGATTTCTTAAACAGATCATAAATTACAATTAACTATAAAGGAAAAGATTGAAAAATTAGAGTGCATTAAAATTAAGAACTATTGCCAAAACCGGTTTGGCTCAGTGGATAGAGCGTCGGCCTGCGGACTGAAAGGTCCCAGGTTCGATTCCGGTCAGGGGCATGTACCTGGGTTGCGGGCATATCCCCAGTGGGAGATGTGCAGGAGGCAGCTGATCGATGTTTCTCTCTCATCGATGTTTCTAGCTCTCTATCTCTCTCCCTTCCTCTCTGTAAAAAAATCAGTAAAATATATTTAAAAAAAATAAAATAAAATAATAAAATTGTCTTTTAAAAAATAAATAAATAAAATTAAGAACTATTATTCATCAAATGATGCCTTTAAGAGAATGAAAAGCTGCATGTCAGAAGATACATGTATTATACATTTAAACCTACTTTCAGTGAAACTATTCCATCAGTGTTATGACTGAGAGGGCTTTCCAACAGCCTCTTTACCTTCTGTACAATCTGCCTCAGCAACAGATCTAGAATGGAAACTCCCTGTGCATACACTAGGAGCACCCTGAGCCCCATAACTCTAGCTCAGATCCCTCTCCTGGTTGTTATACCCACCTCTACCTTAGGATGTCCACCTAATGTCCCACAAGTCCTTAAAGTCACAGTTCCTTTCTGTTTGGCTCTTTGCTATATTCCTAACCAGGAAACCTAATATAGCAGGCCAAAAATAATGTTAATTTGTTTATTGCCAATTAGATATCCTCCACTGGAATCTGTTGTCAATTTTTCTACTGGGCAATCTTTTAGTTCTCTCATAGTCTTTTAAAGTATTCTATTAGTGATAATTTAATTGGGTATATCTCCTACTAGATTAGGGACATATATCTCTTTCTTCTTTGTAAGCCTGACAATCAAGAACAATACTGACACAAAATAAAGTGTCAAAATCCATAAGGACAAAATATTCATAAAATAATGCTAACAAAAACTCATAGAAAATGCAAGATTGTGAAATGTGGGAGAAAAAGTATTCTTAAAACCAGGAGAGGAAAAGAGAGCAGAAAGTTGGCTTGTTTAGAAGCACTATAACAGGTTAATGTAATACAAAATCCAGAAAAGTGTACTTATAATTACATGGAAAAGAAACCATGCTTAAAATTACATGATTATCAAAAGCAACAATGCCATTTGACTTTCAGAAAATTATTTTCAGGGTATATCTTATAATAAACATCTTAAAAATATTTTAAATTGAGTTTTAACTCAACATAGTAAGTTCTTTTTAACACTATCCCTTTATACCCTGAAAAATAGAATGCACTTCACCATAGCAACAGTTCTATATCAACTCCTACTCAAGTTAGAAAAAGCGTATGTAAAAGAATCGAATATTCTGGAATATTCTGAGATTCTTGCTGGAATACATCAGTGCATTTATTTTGTAAAAATTTAAATATAAGAGTTAAATGTTTCTTTAAAACATTCTTGTAATTAGGCGCAAAGCTATTTTAGTTTCTCAAATCTGGCTTTATTAAATAGTATAAATACATTATTTAAAAGAAAAAGGAAAAAATGAAAAAGGTAAAAAGAGAATAAAATCAACATCAAAGATAAAAGCTTGTGATCACACTGGCTGGTGTGTTAGGGGATGGGAACAGAGACAGGAAATGATGTTTAAGTGATTTATAAGTAAAATATAAACTAAGGTACTAAATGCTATAACCATATATTTTCTTAAGAAAAGCTATACCCTACTGGTATTATGGGAACTGAAAATTCTTATGTGCACATAAACTTCCTTTAAAAGATAATAAAAGCATTAGTACTTATTAACTTGGTTTGATAAATTAAGTAATTTACAAATTCCCTAATGAGAATGAACAAGTTTATAGACATGGGGGATTGGGTAATATACTACCAAAAGTCTTTATATGATATAAAAATGTAACATTAAATTAAAAGTAATTCAAAGCATTTCCTTCCACTTACCACCCTGTGGCTAGCCAAATTCACCGGGCGCACATCTTTGTCATCCTTGCTCACAGCCCAAGATGGCTGTTATATTCCCAAGCCCCCCTTATGTTCTCGGCTTCCTCCCTCTAATTTCCAGCTGCTCCTCTACATTTAAATTCTTCCGCCGTCCTCTGAAAAATTCCCAAATACTTCTGCGTTTCTAACCTGATGTCAACATTTCCTTCATAACACTAGCTTAAACTGAAACCTGGCTGTTACTCCCCTGCAGTTCTCTCATGTGGAGGCTGAGCTGTTTGCCACATCCTACCTCAAGTATCTCAGGGTTCAGAGGTTCTCCCATATCTGCTTCTTTAGGGCTTTACCATCTGTACTTGTCCTTAGTGCAGACATCTACAAACTGCCAGGTCACCAGTCTCCATCCCCTGATCTATGGTTATCTTGGATGATGTCAACATTCACATGGATGACCTTTCCCAAACTCTTCCCCTGATCTCACCTCCATGGCCATACCTAGGACCTTGCCATCACCCAGAAGAACATGACCTCTGAAATCTGAAAGCCTCCCATCTCATTCTCTGATAAGACCTCTCTCACCTAACTAAGTCTACATATTAAGTCTTTGATCTCATCGCCAGATTAATTTTACTCTAAGTTGACAAAGACTCTCTCCTTGACCAAACTCTAGTCAGGCCTCAGATCTGTCTTATAAAAACTGCACCAGCTCTGTAAAAATCATTTCCATTACCCTCCTCACATAAGAGACCAAAACCAACAGCTCAAGGTCACATCCTTAGGATGATTCCATCTCCCCTTAAAGTGCCTGCCTGAGAAAACGGCACAACCAGTAGATTTACTGTTCGTTCCAGCCAAAACCTGGTGATAGGCAGAAGCACCCCAGAGTCTTCTCTTACTTCAGAAAGCTTGCAATTATAAATCCTTTCTCTGCCCCTTTGAGATATAAATCTTCCACCAAGAGCGAGTTCTCAAGAACCAGAGAATCATCTCTTTGAAATATAAACATTTCCTCCCCAGGCCCTGTAGCACCAGTTCTCAGTTAGTAAACCCAGACAGTTTCACATTAACCAACCCCCTTTCCGGCTTTTCCATGTCCCTAAACCTGCTCATCACCCTCCCACCCTCACACCATCCCCCCTCCTTGTTCTCTCATTGTACCTTTAAAATGCCCAGTCACTCTGCAAATACAGAAAATGAGTTCAGTTCCTGCTGGACTCTTTACTCTATTCCAATATTACTGAACAAAACTACCCTTATGACTTTAATTAGCATATGGCTTTCTCTCTCTTTCTCTCTCTCTCTCTCTCTCTCTCTCTCTCTCTCTCCCTCTCTCTCTCTCTCTCTTCTTCCCTCCCTCCCTCTCCCTCTCACTCTCTCTCTCTCCACCACTAGTTCACTTTTTCCCCCAGCTTCAATCATTCTCTAGTTAGTACAGTAGTCCCCCCTGATCCATCGTTTCACTTTCCAGGGTTTCAATTACCCCAGATCAACCAAGGTCCAAAAATATTAAATGGAAAATTCCCAAAATAAACAATTTGTAAGTTCTAAATTGTGTGCCAGTCTGAGTATGGTGAAACTCTTACCATCCTGCTCCATCCTGTTCTGGATGTGAATCATCCCAAACTAAATTGTAACGGCCTGTCTTCCCTACTAGAACACAAGCTCTCTGAGAACAAGAGTATCTCTGCCTTGGTTACCACTCTCTATCCTAATACTTGCTTTACTACCAGGGCTAAAAAGGTACTCAGTAAGTACATGTTAAAGGAATAGATATTTAGGATCATTAATGTTCTGTAAGACAACGCTAGCCCAGATGACAAAAATTCTCATCACTGAAATCAGCCAAAGCATCTGTGATTTTCTCACAGAATATGTGAATACAGTGGAACCCCAGACAAGGCATATAACACAACACACTAACAGAATTTGCAAAACCATGGTGTGATCCCACTCCCATCAGCACTTGTGTGCATTTATAAATATAAAAAGAGCACCAATTTCATATTTTAGCTATCGCCAAAAATTAGTCCATTTAAAGCCAAAATTAAAACTTGGGTAAATTTTTATTTGGTGTTTAAAAGTTCCATGTTATCAACCTTTTACTTATTTGGGGCATAATGTAGAACTTACTGACAAATTTGTACTGTTGGGAACATATTGATCCTGTTCTCCCAGCAACACGTCAATCACAGGGTGCCGGCCATTTTTTATGATGATTTTCCTTTCTTCTAGCAGAGTTGGTCTGTAAAAAGAAGCCTGTTTTAATTTACTAGGCATAGGAAATAGCCTTTAAAAATTCTCTGTAAGATAACGTGGAAAATTTCTGTGGTCAGCCTTTCAGACAACAAAACCTTAAACAAGGACTTTAGGAACATACGTCCAGAATAAGTCTTTGAGTATAAAAATTAAATTTTTAACTATCATATAAGAATTGGGCCAAAACCGGTTTGGCTCAGTGGATAGAGCGTCGGCCTGCAGACTGAAAGGTCCCAGGTTTGATTCCGGTCAAGGGCATGTACCAGGGTTGCTGGCACATCCCCAGTAGGAGATGTGCAGGAGGCAGCTGATCGATGTTTCTCTCTCATCGATGTTTCTAGCTCTCTATCTCTCTCTCTTCCTCTCTGTAAAAAATCAATAAAATATATTTTTAAAAAATAAAAATAAATAAATAAAGAAAGAAAGAAAGAAAGAATTGGGAAGACAATTGTTATAATAATAGTTCCCTAAAGTACAAACTTTAGCAGTCTTGCAATGGCTCCACTAAACTATCTTTACAAGATTCTTTTATATTTTGTATTTCTGTTATCCTCTTAGATATTTTCATTAATTAAAAATTAAATTTCAAATTACTGCTACTTAAATCATTTTCAATAATAAGCATAATAAATAAAATCATTTCTAGATTTAGTTATTACATTAATGTTGGGACTTGGGGAGAGAATGTCTTAAATTTTTCATATTCTATTTAATTAAAACATCTTTCTATGTCTTTGGTGTCCTTTGGTACATTTTTTGATACAAAAACACTTTTTTTTGCTTTGCTGGTCTTGTTTAATAAGCTTTAAATTTTTTTTTAATCTATAGCTTTATCTATTTATCAGGTCTCAGCATTCTTTGGAAGCTGCTGCATAGATGAGTGAGCTGTTCTCTGTTACTGAATATTTAGACTGTTCAGATTTTTCCGTTTTAAGCAACACTGCAATGAACACCCTAACCTGTGTCCATGTGCCTATGTCCACATGTTTCTCTAAGCTAAAGGAAATTCCTGAAGAGGAATTTCTAAGTCAGAGGGTATGCTTTTGTGTGTGTGTGTGTGTGTGTGTGTGTGTGTGTGTGTGTGTGTAGATAAGAATAGCTACATCAATTTCCTTCCCACCAACAGGATATGAAAGTTGACTTGTTTGTTTATAGCTTCACCTAAAGTTGGTGTTATCAATTTCTAATTTGTAATAATGTGGTAGTGAACTGTGCTATCTCATTGTTTTCATTTGCCCTCATTGACTACCAAGGCTGAACATCTTTTCATCAATTTCTTAGCCATTTGTTGGTCATTTTCATCATAATACCCTGTCAATGATCTCCTTAAGTTCTCTGACACAGAACTTTCACATATAAATACATTTCTGAACTTAATCATAACAACAAGAAATACTACTTTCTTAAATACTTAAATTCTTCTTCCATTGGGAAGAGATATTTGTAATTATAGGAAAAGGACAGTTTCTGAATTTTAGAGAGAAGTCTAAAAATAGAACTTTTATCTAGATGGGTTGTGAATTTACTGTGAAAGAAAAAAATGAAACCATCTGTAGATGATATCAGTTTTAAAATAAAATTTTAGGTGCTCTGCCAAGTGAAATCAATATGTCATATTCATGACACTGACATGATTTCCCTCGAAGGTTCTCACTTAGAATAAAATTTTGAGTGATTTGCTCTGCTCTAAATCTACACTGACTTATTCTGTTGCTATCAAAATTACATAATGACAAAACACTTCCTGACAGAGTAAGAAGCAAATGATAATTCACAGAGCTGAGCGGATACACTGGGAAAGGACAGTTTCAGCAAAAAAGGTATGAAAATTATACTAATGAAATCTATGGCATGGAGGAAGAACTGAGGAAATCTGGAAAGAATGCAATATTAAACTTGAATAAAATTCTTTTTACTTTATTTTATATTTTTAAAATTGCATCTGTCTCTTTTAACCGCCCCAGAGAAACAGAATGTGATCTACATTAGTAAAACAGAATACAAACTGAATAGAAAGACCTAGAATGAGAACTTGTGCCTGAAGTAGATAAACTGTCAATGAAAAAGAAAAGCTGCAATTAATGAAATCAAATAATCCATTTGAACTAACTGCAATAGCGCAAATGCACTAAAATATTTTTTAAAAATGGAAATCTACAAAGTATAAACTTCAGATACTTAAGTTCTAGCTTAAAATACATTTTAGGTAAGAGTTTCCTATTCCAGGCCTATTTACACTCAATTATATGGCTGCTAAAAGAAAAAACTGATTGCACTACTTAAAAGGCATGGCATGATTTTTCATTTAAATTTTTTTCAGGTGGATTTTTCTAAATATATGATATACAATTTTGAAATACTTCTTAGCATGTGAAATATTTCCTGAAATTGCCTTATTGATAGGTGCTTTGGAACAATCCTTTTGAGGACAAATAAAAAGTTGGGTAAAGTATAGAAAACAGTTACTTGAAGGCACCTGGTAACTAACAAGACAGCAAGGAATTACCAGGCCCAGATGTGGGGTAGGACAGAGGCTCAGGGAGGGTACCTGCTGACTTCTGAGGGAGAAGCTGAGGCTGAGCACTGTGGACACCTCTGCTCTGGACTGGGACACCCAGGGGCTACACAGCAGGCACAGGAGTGCATCTGAAGTAGGAGGTGCAGTCTATGAAATGTTTGAATCGTCTCAAACTCAGATGTGGATTAGGTGATGCCAGATTGTTACACTAGTAAGTGTCTTGAGATGCCTAATACAAGCAAAGGTGACTCTTTCCAAAGAAATACATCATCAACATATTTCTATAAGTGATTTTGCAAATACAATACCAAAGAGTAATCAAAACAATCAGGCATTCAATGAAATTATTCAATGAAAATGAGTAGAAGCAAAAGACAACAGTAACAGACTCACAAGGATTCCAGATATCTAAATTATCAGACACAGACTTTGAGATAACTATGCTTATTGTGTTAGAAAAGACAAAAGATTGAGAACTGACAGAGAACTAAAATTAATTTTTTAAAATAATAAATTATTATGGGAATGGAATATACAACCCTTAAGTTCAGATATTTTTATTAAACATAAAATTTTTTTTACTATACTTAATTCTTTCTAATTTTTGAATAATTAAACATCTTTTGATAATAATAGTTATTATTTACTAAGTGCTTATCATTTGCCTGGTCCTGCTTAGAAGTTTCATACATCTTTATCTCATTTAATCTACACAACATCTCTAAGGCACAGGCATTATTTTGTCAATGCAGAAGCTGATCATCAGAGAGGTTAAGTAACTTGCTTAAGGTCAGATGTTAAATAACCAAGCTAGTATTCAAAACCCCATGCCTGTTTGATCCAAAACCTACACTCTGAAGGACTTGCCTCAAATAGAGATTCAAATTTCCCTTAGCTAATCAAGGGGTCTCTTGATATATCTACTGGAAGATGTCAAAAGAAGAAGGGGAAGCATCAAACAGAAAAATCTGGGACCAAATAGTAGATACTCTAAAAATGTCTGTTAATTTTCTGATGAGTCTAGGAATTAATCACATAGTTGTACAGTGATGTAATAAGATCTATTTTTACTCCTCAGTTAGAGTTTCTGCTAAAACTATATCTCTATAAAGAATTTCTACAACTTTAAGATTTATCCCATTTACTAATTCCTAACTTTACTTCTCACACCTTTATATGGACATATAAAACTTAAATAAGAGTACATGCCTAATTAGTGACAGAGGGTAGACTAGAACCAGGCCTACGGACAACAAAGCTAGATTCTGATTACTATATCACACTGAAAATCACATTTATGTGTAATAAATAATATGTATGTTTAGGTGTACATGTAAATATACACACACACACACATATAGATATAAAATTTTCAATTTGGTGTCCTGTAGCGAACCACATACATGTCCTTCTTTTCCCCCTACCTACAGCAGCAGCAGCAGCAAACAGCAAAAAGCCACTTGAAGAAGCATAAGAAGGCATAAAACAGGCACAAGTATTTTCCATGGGAAGAGCTTTATCTGAACACAAACTAAGTGCACAGGCTGTAGCCAGGCCTCTGCTTAATTCAGAAACAGAGTTCCATTAGGAAAAATCTGCCTCACAAACCTTTGCAACAAGAAAGGACTCCTACTAACACTGCAATACCTAAGAAAGCAAGCAATGACGGCAGACTCTTACTCTTTCAGAACTAGATTCAGCTAAAGTAAATTTATGTATCTCATTCTTATACGTGATTAATAGACTATAACTTTTCCCCATATACTGCACTGCAAAGTTTCAGTTCTAAAATGCCTATAGTTAACTGATTATGCAAATCTTTTTTGTTTGGCTCCTCTGGTGTGACAAGAAATTAGGCAAAAATGCAAATGCAAAGATCCTATTTTAAACAAAACTATTGTGCCTGACACTGTAGGTACACTCCACATATAAACAGTCAGCAAAACACAATGAAACAAAACAGCAAACTGAGTACATTCCGAATCTATAAATGGCATAGCCAACTCCTTCAACTTTCCTCCCACAAATAAATAAATGCTTTACATTTTATAAAAATATATTTTTGACATCCACTATGGATACTATGCTAGATGTAGAGGACATTTAAATGTTAAAAAAATATATTTGATACAAACTAGAGAGGAAACCAAGATATGAAGGAAGTATGGACAGCAAAACATACCTACTAATGTTCAGTGTGCCACAAGCACTGATAGACAATATTTCCTCTGTTTTCTTTTTAGTCCTCACAATAAGCCAGCAAGTTAAACAGTCGCTGTTTCTTAGATGAAAAAACTGAGGCTTTGAGCTACAAAGCCACTGAATATTTGTGTCCCCCTCCCATATTCACATATTGAAACCTAACGTCTAATGTGATGGTATTAGGAGGTGATTAGGTCCTAAGGGCAGAGCCCTCATGAATGGGCCAGTGCTCTTATAAGAGGCCCAGAGAGCCCATGTAGGGAACACCCCACCAGAGACCCAGAGAGCCACCAGCACGAAATTCCGGCCTAGAGGTCCCACAGGAGTAGGCCTAAGCACAGAGCGCCAGAGGAAGTGGAGCCCCCACAGAGAACCCCCATAGGGGTGGGCCCAGACACAGAGCCACCATGGAGACAGGGCCACGGGGACTCCTGGAAACCTAAATCACTGCCCATGGGAACAGGACTGCCCATGGGAACAGGGTCTGAAAGGCAGGACCCACCTCCTACCAGCCCCCAACCCCAATCCCAATGGGCCTGGAGGACAGAGAACTGAGGGAAAAGATTGGCTCAAGCTTAAGGTTTGGGACTTAAGGAAGAGCAATTTGAGAGCAGTAGGGAGCAACTTACCTCAGAATGACTCATATCTTGAGTGTCACCCATATCTGATTTAGATATTTAAATGAGACTTTTATAATTATAAGGTTAAACATACTAGTACTATACCAAGTGTTCAAGGCAAAGCTAACAAATGAAAGAATTGCGCTTGTGTAAAAATGTCACCCACATAAACTTAAAAATTGAAATATATAATACTCACCTCTAGAGTTATCGTGAGCATCTGCTTTCATTGTGTTCAGTGATAGAGTGAGCAAGAGAGGAATTTAATTTTAAATCAAGCTCTATGTGTATAATTTTCAGCTTTACCAAGAGTCCAACATATTTGAGTAATTTTAGTATGAAAACACTAAAATTGATAGAACAATGCCTTCTGATCTAAAGCACTAAAATTGGGGGGATGGGAGGGCAGGGAGTATATTACCTGCAGTAGTCTCCTTGCTTAGCAACCTTGGCCAGGGAGAAAATGCAGTCAATAGCTGCTAGGTGATGTACTGCTGTACACAAGGATTGATAATGTTCACCGAAATTCCTACAGAAGCAACAACAACAAGGTGAGCAAAAATGATTTCTTAGCACCTTATTACTTAAGATAAGCTAAAACAAAATAAACAGTCATAACTAGCAGCTAAGAGAGATGAAAATTACATGGAACTACTTTTCCTATTTAATATAATAATTTGATTACTGATGCTTCTTTTTGTTTCATTTGGATAGAACTGTATATTTTAAAAACAGCTTCTATACAAAAATGTCTACTATTAACACCATTATTGCACATTTCATCTCACCACGACATTACAGCTTAGAAATAATTAACACAGATGTAGCAATCATTTTCATTTAAATATCATCATGAACGACCCAGATGGGTCAGCTTCCTTTTGTGCTTCTTTTCATAGCATCATCCAAACTAGAAATAACAGTTTCAATGTCTTTCACACTGAATTGGAAGCTTCTCCATGGTGGAGTTCATGTCCATCTTAACTATCATTATATCCCTAACATCCAGCCCATAACCTTGTCATAATCTTGAAGAAGAAAAGGACTTTTCTCAGTGATCTGCTATTATCTTATTAAGCATGCATAGAGAAATTTACTTTCAGATTTGTTTTTTAAAAATAACAGTCATTGCCTCAAATCTTTGGCTAATTAAACAGCTGGGCCCTAACCGGTTTGGCTCAGGGGATAGAGTGTCAGCCTGCGGACTCAGCAGTCCCAGGTTCGATTCCGGTCAGGGGCATGTACCTTGGTTGCGGGCACATCCCCAGCAGGGAGTATGCAGGAGGGAGCTGATCGATGTTTCTCTCTCATCGATGTTTCTAACTCTATCCCTCTCCCTTCCTCTCTGTAAAAAAAATCAATAAAATATATTTAAAATAAATAAATAAATAAATAAATAAATAAATAAATAAATAACTGGTGGTCTAGAAGCTTAAAGGACTCTTTATTGAAAGGCTTATTCAGAAAAAATATGGGAATGTACACAGGTTCCTTCTCTCTCTCTGTCCCGATATCTATCTCTCTCTCTCTCTCTCTCTCTCTCTCTCTCTCTCTCTTCCCCCCCCCCAATTTGTCCTGTTATCTCAGAGCACAGGTATCCCTTACATCCTTTTAAAGAATTACTCTGCAAAAGACATAAGCATTCAGTATAAAACTGCTCTTAAAATAGATTGCTCTAGAGAGAACCAAGATGGCGGCATAGGTTAACGCCGGAGTTTGCTGCTTTGAACAACTACTTCAAAAGTGAAACCAAAAAACGGAAGGGACATCACCCAGAACCACAGGAACGCTGGCTGAGTGGAAGTCCTACAACTAGGAGGAAAGAGAAACGCATACGGACACTCAGAGGAGGCGCAGTGCTGAAGTCAAATTCTGAGGTGCGGAGTGCATGGAGCGGGCTGGCGGCGGAGGGCGCGGTTGGCGTTTTCAATCGGGAGGGAGTCGCAGACTCTGAGCTCCAGATCCGGGCGAGTCTTTAGGGACCCAGACTCAAACGGGAGAAGCGGGACTGTCTGGCTTCGGTCAGAGCGAGTGCAGCTTTCTCTCTGAGCTTTGCAGCGGGTGCTGGGACTCAGAGAGGCAGAGCCCCTGGGGACAGGACTGAGAGCCACCATAACTGCTCTCTCCGGCCCACCCTGTTGATCCTGTTCGACCCGCCCCGCCCAAGCCCTGCACTGAGGCATTTCCCGGATAGCCTCAGGCAAAGGCTAGATTAGCACCTTCCTAGAGGACAGAAGTTCTCTCACTGCAGACACAGCTGATTCTCATAGCCACTTGGCCTGGAGGTCAAACCCTCCCTGGTATTAGCTACAACAATCAAGATTTAACTATAAGACTGCGAACAAAGACCACTAGGGGGTGCACCAAGGAAGCATAACAAAATGCGGAGACAAAGAAACAGGGCAAAATTGTCAATGGAAGATATAGAGTTCAGAACCACACTTTTAAGGTCTCTCAAGAACTGTTTAGAAGCCGCCGATAAACTTAATGAGATCTACAAGAAAACTAATGAGACCCTCGATCTTATATTGGGGAACCAACTAGAAATTAAGCATACACGGACTGAAATAACATTATACAGACTGCCGACAGCAGACCAGAGGAGCGCAAGAATCAAGTCAATGATTTGAAATGCGAGGAAGCAAAAAACACCCAACCGGAAAAGCAAAATGAAAAAAGAATCCAAAAATGCGAGGATAGTGTAAGGAGCCTCTGGGACAGCTTCAAGCGTACCAACATCAGAATTATAGGGGTGCCAGAAGATGAGAGAGAGCAAGATATTGAAAACCTATTTGAAGAAATAATGACAGAAAACTTCCCCCACCTGGTGAAAGAAATGGACTTACAGGTCCAAGAAGCGCGGAGAACCCCAAACAAAAGGAATCCAAAGAGGACCACACCAAGACACATCATAATTAAAATGCCAAGAGCAAAAGATAAAGAGAGAATCTTAAAAACAGCAAGAGAAAGACAGTCAGTTACCTACAAGGGAGTACCCATACGACTGTCAGCTGATTCCTCAACAGAAACTTTGCAGGCCAGAAGGGAGTGGCAAGAAATATTCAAAGTGATGAATGCCAAGAACCTACAACCAAGATTACTTTATCCAGCAAAGCTATCATTCAGAATTGAAGGTCAGATAAAGAGCTTCACAGATAAGGAAAAGCTAAAGGAGTTCATCACCACCAAACCAGGATTATATGAAATGCTGAAAGGTATCCTTTAAGAAGAGGAAGAGGAAGAAAAAGGTAAAGATACAAATTATGAACAACAAATATGCATCTATCAACAAGTGAATCTAAGAATCAAGTAAATAAATAATCTGATGAACAGAATGAACTGGTGATTATAATAGAATCAGGGACATAGAAAGGGAATGGACTGACTATTCCTGGGGGGGAAAGGGGTGTGGGAGATGCGGGAAGAGACTGGACAAAAATCGTGCACCTATGGATGAGGACAGTGGGTGGGGAGTGAGGGCGGAGGGTGGGGCGGGAACTGGGAGGAGGGGAGTTATGGGGGGGAAAAAAAGAGGAACAAATGTAATAATCTGAACAATAAAGATTTAATTAAAAAAAAAATAGATTGCTCTATTGTATGGTGGGTTATAGAAACTTTGAGATGTAGTCTGTTTGCTTTTTAAAAACAAAGGGTTTTAGAGTGCTTGCTAGCTTGAAAAGGCCACCAGATTAAGCTGCTACATGACCAGTTATTCTTATATTATCACTATATTGATTTTTTAGAATCTGTAATTTCTGATTTTTCTTGTAGCATTAGAATAAAGTATTCTATGTAAATGACTTTTTTCAGATACTAAAAACATTTTAAGTATCCAGCTTTACTTTTGTGTTAACTATTTGTGAATTAAAAAGTGTATTTACAGCATATTTTATACTTCTCTGAGTACACAGAACGTAATGAACACAATTTGCCTATTTCTCACTGAATTAAAGTGCATCAAAACAAACAACATGAATCCCACTAACAGTGGTAAGAGGCTGTGCTAAATCCCAAACACAAAGGAGACTGGCGCCTGGGGGCAGACAGGCGGCGCTCAGCTGCCACCTTAAAATGCCTCTTAGTTTTGAAGATGCCACATGCTGTGTGAACCTAACACCCCTGGAGCACTTGCCCAGGGGTTATGCCTCGTCCTTCCTAGTTGGCGTCAGGTTTTTGATCAGACCATTCCTCCACCCGCTGGACTGTGCCCATTCTGTCCCTGTTTCATTACTGACCCATCGGGTCGTCCTATTCTGGCACTCTCTCTTTTGCCAGAGAGCAGCCCCATGTGATGTTTCTGCTCTTGCCTCTCTGGACATGAGTATCAAAGGACCTTTGACATTAATAAAAACAGTCCATTTTCCCTGTCTCTCACTCCATCCTTCTCAGGTCTTGTCACCACAACTCTAACTTGCTCATACATAGCAGCCTTAGGGTGAGGGTAACTGATGACATAAAATGAGTGACACAGTTATCGGTGGAGACCATTTCAGTTAAAAAATAGTAATAAAAAGGCAGGGAGGCATAAGGTGATTATTTTGATATGGACAACAACATTCTTTCTCACATTAATTATATTAAGATGTGAATAAAATAAAAAATGATCATAAACCTCAAACATCATCATCATGATAACTCTTATGAAACCTTGTTTGACTTCTTGGTCTTTGTGCAGTTTCTATACTTTGCCAAATTTCTAAAACATTATTCATACTTCGAAAACAACAATATGAAAATTGGGCAATTCGGATAACAATCTGATAGACTGGGTTTATGTCACAACAACATGCAGCTCTACAACTAAGCCACCAGCCAACTTAAGGAGGAAGCCAAAGCACTGCAATTTAATCTCTGGTCAGAAGATACTGCTGGTCCATAGAGGGCAGATTAAAACACTTGGGTTCAAAGCTGTTATGGCAGTTTACCATCAGATGTTGCTCAATGATACCTGAAGTTAATAAAAATGGAAAATACTTTATTTTTTATTGGCGCTACTGTATGAAAGATATTATAATTCAATTTTTAAAAACTATGCAATTGAGAAGATTATTCAATATCCACAGCCTATCTTCTAGAAGAAGGGACTTTTTTTTTTTTTTAAATATATTTTATTTTTCACAGAGAGGAAGGGAGAGAGATAGAGAGTCAGAAACATCGATGAGAGAGAAACATCCATCAGCTGCCTCCTGCACATCTCCCACTGGGGATGTCCCCACAACCCAGGTACATGCCCTTGACCGGAATCGAACCCGGGACCTTTCAGTCCACAGGCCAACGCTCCATCCACTGAGCCAAACCGGTTCCGGCGAAGAAGGGACTTTTTTTGAAAGAGGGTCCCATTCATAGAATTTCTTCCAGTCTTGATTTCTTGCAATATTTTAATCAAAAGTAATATGACCAATGCACAACAGTTAGTATCTCAGAGACAAATACACTTGTAATAGCTGGTATTCAATCCTCTGATGTCAGGTTCGTGAATGTTTTAAATGACATCATATTCATACCATCTGGCACCTCAATTAACAGTGCACATAACAATCAACACTGTTCTCAAGTGGGAGCTCTAGCTGCAAATGCTCGTAACTACATTTCAGCCAGTATTCTTTTTCAGATAAAAATTTTAATGTATTTTTCTCATTTTGAAAGTAATATATGTACTAGTATATTACATAAACTTCTGAAATCATTACTAGTATTTACAAAGTAAATTAAAATATCCAGAAACCTTTCCATTCAGAAATAATCAGTTGATATTTGAGACTGTGTGTGTGTGTGGGGGGGGGGGGCGCGCGGGGTAAGTAGACATTTCTCCAAAGAATATAAACAAATGGACAATAATCATATTAATATAAGCATATATATTTGATTTTTTAAAATATAAAGATTTAGATGCTGTGCCTATATGTGAATTTTCACATACAGAACTGTATCATGCTTCAATACTGTTTTGCACACTTCACTTAATATGTCATGAGTATCCTAATCTCCTGTTATGTCATATTTAATGTTGGCTCACTCTTGGCAGTTTCTCACTTGCAACAGATGGTATAATGCAAGCAGATTCTCCTGGGTGAACCTGATAGAAGAGCCCAGGAAGAGGGCTGACACAGTAAGAAAGGTTTGAGGTCATGGTTTGGTGTATTAATAGAAGGGAACAGGAGAGGCAGGGGCCAATCAAAGCTCTTTAGGAAGGAAAAGAGACAAACAGGAATTTGATAAGAAATGAAGGGAGGAGGGAGAAAAGCAATCGAGGAGAAGGCCCCATTTTTAACCGGGAGACTGAGCCTTCTCTAGTCTAAAATAATGACAAGGGAGAACGTAACCCAATTTATCAAGTCATGTATACTCTGACTAGAATGAATATGACTTACATCACCAAATCTCAGAACCCTTGGATGTGGCCCTGGAAGCTTGAAGGAAGTAATTTTAGTCCAATTTTCATGTTCTCAGTGATACTATTAAGGGGAAAGCCAAGAGAACTGAGATTCAAGGGCCCTGAAAACCCTTAAAATGGGAAATTGCAAGTAAATAGAGAAAGGAACGGAATAAACCAAATTTCTGTTTCTGGATGCAAGACTCTGAGTCAAGATAACCTCAAAAGACTCAGGATAAGTAAATTAGAATCTTTTTCTGACCCTATAATTGAAGACTTCCCTGGGCAAAAAGAAATACAAACCTTTTAAAAACTGTCACATAATATCTCTTTGGTTCTTCCCCTCCCCCCCCCCACTTGTCAGATTGGTTACTTTACATATATATAAAGTCCCTGGAGGAACTTGCTGAATATTTGCTGTTGAAGTTTTTAAAGAGAATGACCAAGAGAGATTTTTGTTTAGAGAGGTGCCTATGGATTGCCCTTGGGCAGGCTTGACACCCTGAGGGCAAAGGGTACAGATGCCACTATCAGACACCCTGGCTTGAATCTGTGCTCCAATCCTTAACCTATAAGCTACTTCATATTTCTGCATCTCATTCTAATAGTTTATAAATCGAGGGTGACAAATCTTAACTCACAGGGCTTTTGTGAGGAATAATGAGTGAGTATGTATTAAAGGGCTTAGATGAGTGGTGGTTTAGGGCCAGTGCCTACGGCCTCATGGAAGTCATTTGTGCACATCTCTTCCCAGCTCCTGTCCACAGTAGCTTAAAATCAGTCATGGTGAAAATATTTACACTGCAGAAATCGGCAAACCCCACAAGCACTACTACTGTTCCAGAGAGCTGGCTGTTAATCATTTACCAACACACTACTGACTTCAATGTGTCAGCATGAACAATGACTATTAATAAATCCAGAATATAACATATTCTTTAAGGCAACGGCAAACACTCTTCAAAAGGAATCTCATATTATAAAAAACAAAAAGGTGGGGAACCTTTTTGTTTTTCACAATTCTAGATTCAAATAGACTAAAGAAATAACATAACCAAATGCAATGTACAAAAGTTGATTAGATCTTTCATTTAAAAATTTGAGGGAGGTAACTAAATATATTCTTAAATTAATATTAATTTTCTGCCCAGCTAGTGTGGCTCAGAAGTTGAGCATTGACCCAGGAACCAAGAGGTCACCACTTCAATTCCCAGTCAGGGCGCATGGCCAGGTTGCAGGCTTGATCCCCGGTGGGGGGCATGCAGGAAGCAGCTGATAGATGATGTTCCTCTCTCATCGATGTTTCTCTCTCTCTCTCCCTCTCCCTTCCCCTCTCTCTAAAAAAGTCAATAAAAACATATTTTTAAATTAATTTAAAAATACATATAATTTTTCTTAAGTGTGGTAATGGTATTAAGATTATATAGCAGCATATCCTTATTTTTAGAAAATGTATGCTTAAATATTTAGGGGTGAAGTGTTCTGATATCTAAAACTTACTTTCAAATGTTTCAGGGGGAAAAAGCGTATGAGAGGTATAAGACAAATACGGCAAAAGATTAACACTTTTAGGTTAACCTTCAGGGTACATAGGTATTCATTTCAACTATCCCACAGATTTAAATTTTTTCAAAATAAAAAGTTAGGGAGGAAACAAAACAATTAACCCACACTTGCCCAACTCTGAAAATGTTAAGCCTTTATATAAGAAAAGTAAACAAAGTCCAAGGTAGAATTTCAAAAAGATGACTCTACTAAACATCCTTAACAACAAAATGTTAGCACAGTAACAACAGAGTATATTTGGTCTCTTGTCAAAGACTAAAATGAGCTTACATTTCAATGGATTAGAAATAAAATCAGAGGACACATGTACTCAACTATTTTATGGCAGGTCACAAGCAGTAATCCCTACTTTTCTTTTTGATGGAAAGATTTTCCGGTCTATTTCTCATAGCAAAAAGTCAGATTGTGTTTTTCACTGTAAACTCACTCTAGAAAATCAAGCCATTCAGCATTGCAGTCAAGGACTAGCTGCTCCCGGAGCTGATTCAGATGTCTGTAATTTTCTACAATAAAAGGAGAGTGGAAGCGGCTCACAGCTTTTGTGCTAGAAGAGGGGAAAACATAAATAGGAAATCAAGGTTACTAAAAAATCAGTAATGCCATCTCTTCACAAAATTAAAGTAGTTATTTATTATTCTCTGATGAACCTTGAAAGTAAATAGCTGTAAACAGAATATTCTTTAATTATGGCCCTGAACTCTGGATTCCAAAGATCTTTGTTGTAAATAAAGTACTTGGAGTTCACAGGACTTTGTTCAGGAAGCTTTTAAAATGCATTTTAAATTATATCCATATGGCAAAGTCAAAGTTTAGAATTTTCATTTCATAAGCAGAAAGCTTTTTCTTTAAATTATACTAAATGAAAATGTTTGCTTTAAAAAAAAAAATCAGAAGCAAATATGGCAAAATAAGTCCTGACAAAGATGGAAAGTGGATACATTGGTGAAGGCCATACTAGTCTTTATATTTTATACTTTTCTGTGTCATTAAAACATTTCCATGAAAAAAAAATAAAGCATTACAAAAATAGCAATGCATAAATTCAGGAAGCAAAGAGGAGTTCTTCGTGGTCTAACTGTAGATGTATGGTGACCCTGGATGGGAAGAAATACCCTGTGCTCCTACTCTGGGCTTGCGTATAATCTCTGCTTCTTCAAGAAGCTGTAGAGCACATTAGGGGATGCCGTGGGTCCCCACTCAGAGAATCTGGGCCAAGGCCCCAACTTTGCCACTTACTATATGACTTTGGGCAAAAATAACTGACCTCTAACCATCACTTTCCTCATCTATAAAATGGGCATAATAATAGCATCTACCTCACAGGTACTGTTGAAAGGATCAAATAGATAGAGGTTAAGAGTATCTCTGTCATTAGTATCAATGTTAGGACTTGCTCTGTGGTGGTCGTGGTGGTTGTTACTGCTGTTGATATTATTACTATAATGAGACCTTCACAAAGAAAAGGTCAGGGTTGAGTGATAAGCAAGTGATGACAGAATGTATTCTGACCTTTGCTCCCCACTCCTGCAATACGCTGTCATAGTTATCTTTAATGTGGCAAGTTACTGGACTAGGGGTAACCCTTCAGATTAAAATCTAACTAATGCTACTTTAATCTATCCCTGTCAGGACTCCAATAGCCAAACAATAGATAAAAAATTATAATGAAGCTTCCCCAAACTATCTTATTTATTCATTCAATTTACATCACTGCAGGTTCAAAAGTTGCTGGCACAGATTTATGCTTTGTCTGTTGCTTTTAAATTAGCTCATCTAGATTTCTATGCAAATATATTTATCATAGCTTTCTCTTCTGACCAAATTTCAGTTACTGTTCTACATAGACTAACATGATTTTTGGCCATTTCTCTTCATAAAGCATATTTCCATTCATTAGCTGTAGTACAGGGCAAAAGTAAATAACGGAAAAAATGCCTGCAAGAAAACAATAACCCCTAAAATTAACAACAGTCAAATCTCAATTACAGCTTCTCGTAACACGGGGGGAGGGGAGGAGAAAGATGGTATTTAGAGCTAAGAAACCCATAATTGTATCTTCAACATCCTTTGATAATGGCAATTGATAATAGTTTTTTTAATTAAAATACTAAATTAATAACCATTGACATATCATGTCAAGATTTTCTTCCAGTCTTAACAGAGTTCCTTCATACCACCACCAGCTATAGCCACTCTTCTACTATCTAAAGCAAATGTAACATTTTCATCTCAAATTCATGCAAGCATATTAATAACAGTAGCAATAAATATTCCATAAAGCACAGGGGATTAATCCTCTTGGGGATTAATGCCTAACCAAGGAAAAAACGCAGTCTCAATGCAGTCCTCTAATTTTGTTTTTGATTAATTTATTTTCATCAATTCATGATGTAACTCACAGAAAAGATGTAATGAACTATTACAACTATGTGCCATGAAAAGCATAGAGAATAAAGAAATGCAGAGCTTGGGGAAGTAGAAAATGGGATTTCAGCTTCATAAAAGAAATGTCAGGTATGGCTTTCATCAAGAAGTTCAAGCAACCAAATTAGTCTTATAATTAAAGGTCCCTCAACTTTTTTCTCTCACGTGTTTAAAGTGTACTCTGACGTATAAAAATAGAACAGTAATTTACAAAACAAGAAAACAAATGTTTACAAGTAAAATGCCCTTAGGAAAAAATGTTTTAAAATTCATGATAAAAAGAATGAAAAATAATTTTTCTTTGGTTAAAGCTCCATTAAAAAAAAATGGTAAGAATTGCTTTTTATGAAAAGGATGTGGTTATTATTAGTCAGTAGCACACAGATATATAAATGTCATTTTAATTCATGTTAATATAAAAATATATATTATCAAACCTACCTTCCAACCTTAATCCAATCAGTTGGTATACAAGCTACAGCAGAGTTCTTTATTTCAATCATAAACTAAAACAAATATAAATAAAAATTAGATTTTTAAATGATTAACCATTATATTTTAAAGCTTCCTCAATAAATATTATTCTAAACAAATAAATCCAGTATTATTCTCGGGAGAGTTTATGTATGTCCATACAATCAAATATTATTAACTGTGGTTCCAATATTGGAGATAAAGTACAATTTGTATTGAGCCATAAGTTTGTAACAGAGGAGATAATTTGACACGTTAATGTTTATAACATTGTTTTGTGCATACTACAAATGGTGATGTTTTTCATCAATGACCTATTTCGTTTATTAGTATCCACTTACGTTAGAAAGTCTATTACTTGGTAAAAATACTGAATTTCTAAGTACAGATGTTCAATTATTGGATGTTATACAAGTTTGAGATATGGTCCCTCCTCTATTCTGAACAGAAGAGGATTTATTGTAATAGCTTTTATCCAAGGAACCTGAGTGCTCTAAAAGTATCCTCATAAAGAAAGCACTGACTTCCCCAATCATTAAGGAAGATACTTATCCCCATGAGTGCTTTAAGTTATATAAACTATATCTTTATAGATCCAACTGTGGTCTACAAGACAGCTTTTCTGAAATCAGCCAAAAAGCAAGTGAAATCAAGTTCTCTCACACCTTTCATTTTTAGCATTCATTATAGATCATCTCATCTCCCTGCTCCCATTTCTGTATTATTGCGATGAAATTCAATATTTTATTCAAATAAATAAACCTATTTTGTACAGGATGGAACCCAGAAGCTCTGTGGCCACCACTAATTTTGAGATGGCTATAGGAACTTTTTTACACTAATTAGTTTTATAACATTTGGGGTATTTATAATCTGCTTATTATTACCTAAAGGCCCGGTGCATGAAATTTGTGCACGGGTAGGGTCCCTGGGCCTGGCTGGCAATCAGGGCCAATCAGGGCCTTCTGGCTGCTGGCCAGGGCCTTCCTTCCCTGGCTGCCAGCTGCCAGCCGGGGCCTTCCTTCATTCTGGGCTGCCCCCTGGTGCTCAGCACACATCACAGTGAGCGATCGAACTCCTGGTCTCCCGGTCAAACTCCTGAGGGGACACTTTGCATATTAGCCTTTTATAGCCTTTTATTAGCCTTACATAGATAGTTATCAGCCTGGCTCTTGAGTTTACTTTTTTAATAACAGAAACATTGTAGCTTTTACATTAATTATACTACCAATTAACAGTCAGTTTTAAGAATTTTTGTTCTTAGCAAAACATTTTTAACTAATTATGTCCTCTTGTTTAGAGAAGAATTAATAAGTTCAAATCTGCCACACCCAGTTAAACAGTTAAGAGTGAAGAGTCCAAAAAAGTCCACTTTGGCTACAAAGAGTGAGGGGGGAAAAAACATAAAATAAATATCACGGATAGGAATTATAAAATCTCTTTAAAACTATGCTAAAAAATTCTGGTTAAATATTATTTTTAAATGTTCTATGAGAAGACATATCAGTCTTTTGATAAAATAAGTCTGGGAAGAGTTATTTATGCCAAAAGTAAACCAAAACATTTGGGAACATATTGGATCACTAACATTCAGGAAGGACACATCTAGATCAAAATGACTAACACAGAGCTCCATGGCGGTGACGAAAGGTGGTAAAAAAAATTGGAAAAGAAGCCCAAATTGCTTCAATGAGCTCACTGGGCAGCCAGCTAGGTAAGTACATAATTTGAAGTAATTGGCCATGACAACGCTGGATTCAAATCTGTGTCTTATACACATTACAAACCACTACAGGTCGCAGCCCCTTGTAGCAGCTTATGAACAGGTGGAGCGTAACCCTTCAGTCAGTAAGTATCCAGGGTGTACCCTAAGGAGCACAGCCCCTCCAGCAAGCCACACGCAGAACCAATACAGATGCAGGACAGAGTGGGAGTCAGGAGAGCCCACATGGTCCTGCTGCTTGTTAAGCTCCTGGGCCACTTCCTCAGTAAGTGCTAATCCTGTTTCCTCACTTTCTCCAGTGGTCCCAGGTCATCAGCCTGTGTTTCTCTTCAGAATTATCATCAAATTAGAGGCCTGGTGCATGGATTCGTGCACCGGTGGGGTCTCTCGGCCTGGCCTGTGGGGATCAGGCCAAAACTGACTCCATATCCATTCCATGTTTAGTTCAAGGTTAAGAGAGAATTCTCTGTATACATAAAATATGACAGAGGCCATAACAGAAGCAGTGAACTATGTAAAGCTATGTAAGTTTCTGCTTTCATTATTTCCTTATAAACAAATACTTTCAGAGTCAGAGCCACTAAGGCACCATAGTCAATAAGGCTTAGGATTCTAATGAGTATATAAAAACTGGGAACAGGTGAAAATGAATGTTGTCGAAAGTAACCCTGGCTTGACAGTCTATTTACCTATTTAAATATCCATGTACCATTTGCACTGCTATAAACAGGTTTATAAAGATTATTACAAAAGTTATTGTACAGAAGTAAAACTTCAGACAGAAAAGAATGGTATAAAATAGAAGCACATGTATATAAAATAAGGGTTTTCCTCCCTTTCTCCCTCACTGATCAGAAGTAATCATATTTGATGAAGTTTGTTCTTAGTCCTTTAAGTATCTCAAAATAATTTGCTGATATACCTTTAGTACAAATTTTTAACAGAATCTGATTATAACAATGCCGACTAGTTAGACTTCATTTGGTGTTTATTTAGAATCACTAATTCTCAAAAATGTCATAGAAGTGATTCTACATTAATTTGTACTATTAAAATTCTTAATAGTAGGAGGTCTTTAAAAACCAATTGCTGGAAGCCAGTCCATCCTTGCTGCGTGACACAGTTGCTGCAGGGAAGAAACATCTGCACAGCATATGTTTCAAGGGACCTGGGGTATATGGCATACTGTTCTTAATATGGTTGCTCTCCTTCTTAAAACTATGTGTTTTAACCAAGGTCACCTCTCCAGGAAAGGGTGTTTCCCCAGGTGGGGATTTTTCCCTGGAGTTAGGGATTAACAGGACTAAAGAAGGGAATAAAACCCCTTAACTAAGTGCTAGGCGGGTAATTAATCACTTTAACTACGAACAATCACGCTTAAGCTACAAAATCTTTACTTAGGATAATCTCCTCAGTTACTTCCTTATAACTTAACAGAACAGTAGAGTAGTGACCTTGGAATGGAGATAACAAACGCCCTAACCTTTGGAATAGAATGGATAGGATTAAAATCAACTGGTATAAATACAGATGTAACAGGAGAATAAAGACAGAACCTGGCTGGAGAACCTGGCTATGCTGATCGACTGAATGCTGTTTCCCTGTCATTCCTTCTTCACCGACTCCATCCACACCTTTGGGAACCCCTGGACCTGCTGGGGCTGGACCCCAACAACCAATGAGATTCCATTCTACTGTTAATAACTAAGAAATTTCTCACCTCAAATTCATCACTTAACCTAGTAAAGGTTAAGTAAAGAATAAAATAATCTCCCTCCCTCCCTAATCATTTGTAATACAATTATTTCATCTCCATGTGGTGCTTTTTCTTAAACTTCAATGCTACACTGATAAAAATAAAACAAAATAACTAATTTAGTATCCTTTATGAGTTCCTCATTATTTTTACTTAAAAACTGCCAATCGATTCCAGGACTGTTTTCCCAAGATTTAAGTTTTATTTTAATTTGAATAGTATGAGCTCTAAAATGTCTGGATTAAATAAAGTCCATGATGTTGAGAATCCCTTATGTTGGTATCTATGAGTAGAGTGAAATAATGACATGGTAGAAAGAGTCAGGCAGAACTAGGATGGAACTGGGCTTCTGACTTACCTACGCACTCCAGTTTTCTTTCCGGCAAAACTGGAAAAACCCCTTCTTGTGTCGTTACAAGGATTAAATTAGATAACATATGCAAAGCGTTTAGCATCATTCTAGACTTTAACAAGTGCTGGTTAATGGTAACTATATTACTACTATTATTATTATTATTATTTGAGTAATATTTTTGTAGTGCTTTATGATTAGAAAGCACATTCACGTATTTTAGCACAATCGGTCTTCATGGTAGACTCATGACAAAGGTGACCCTTTGTCACACAGCATGTGAATGCAAGGACTGACACTTAAACTCGGCTTTCCCCATGGTAACACCAGCTAATCACTTTTCTACTACATATCTTTTATTAATGTTACTAAGCAGTTTTGATCATCTCATTTCAATAAATAGCCAGAAGAGTCACTTGTCACTTTGCAAGGTCATGATTGCATGGTGAAACCAAGACATACAATTAAATATTTGGTATTTGCCTGTTCAGGGGGAAAGGGGGGGAGAAAAAGTATGAATACTGTCAATAATTGTTCTGTGATATAGAGCTCCATGTGGAATGCACTGTAAAATGTCTGCCTGAGGATAATATAACATCTTAATAATTTTAGTCCAGAACACAGGCTGACTTAATGTCGTTAAGTGGCATAAGATTAATAAACATTCCTCCATTAGAATCTTTATCTTTTATTAAACATAAGATCTAGAAGAGGCATGCCTCGAGACTCAGAACAGGACCAAAAGGTACAACCACACTTAAAAAAAATAGTTTTTCCAGGTTCTCATTCAGAATTAACATCAAACTTTAAACTGAAGTACACGTACCAAAAACACATTCTAAACAGCACCGTAAGCCCATGGAAGTCTCACTAAGAGAGGTTTTCACTGTAGTTTGCTTTTGGTTTGTTAGCACCTACACTCCTAACTTCAGAAGGAAGCCCTGCCAATAATCACTATGTGATCGACACAAGTGGTTCACTTCGGTCATTTCGTCATCTGCAAACAAGGAACCAAAGACTAACGGCTCTCCCCTGGATTTAGGATAAATGAATCCTGAAGTCACTATTTACAACAATCAGGGTTTTCTATCAATTCAACGGCTAATATTAAAGCACATGCAACATTAAGTTGCATGGTTTTACCAAGTTGATCTACTACAGTAAATAAACAAAATACTTATTAAAATAATTCTTATCGAAACAAATATTACAACATATCTCTAAGGAACAAAACAGGAAATCTGAACAAAATAATGTTTTCATTCTATCCTCATATTTTTATCTGTATTTTAAAACAGATTTTACAATAAAAGTATTTTTGATGTTACCTCCTGTCCTGATACTGTCACATATTGTGCAGAAGGATTTTTCAGTATTTTTCTTATTTCTTGCAAATGTATTTGGATCTTGTCAGTAACTCCTTGAATTTCATCCTTCCTCTTTTTTATTAAAGGGAAATCAGAAAGGTCTTTAAATAATTCAGTTTTATCCCCAATTCTAAAAAATAAAAAATGCAAATATATATATTAAAGCATATCACTTATAACAGTTATCAATTCTTTTTTGCAGCATGATGTAAACCCAAAAGGTTGAAAGGCTGGAAAACTGCCACTAAATATTTATGGGTAAATTTCTTTGAAAACAAACAAAATTATCCTAACACCATTTTCATTTTGCAAGCTCATGATTCCAACGGTAAAAACCAATATGCATTGTTTGCCTATTCAGAAAATAAACACAAACATAAATACTGTCAATTCCTCTTTCTTTGATATAGAGTTCTTTGTGGGATGAATGTAAAAGGACTGCTTAATAAAGGATAACTCTGCTTGTCATTTCTAAATTTAAGGCCGACCATCCCTGGATTTCTAGCAAATGAGTACAAGATGCCATCTGACACCTGAGTATTTTCATCATCTGATACCTGAGTAAGTACTGCATCTATCCTAGATGGTGAACTGCCTAAATTTTAGATAGCAAAGTGTTACTTCTAGCTGTAAAACAGCCTTTAGTATCCAATCACAATTCTAATTTCACATGCAATTTCTTCCATTACTTTTAGTGAAGTTTAAGAATCCACAAATCAAATGGCAAACGCATTAGGACAAGCAAATTAAAACCTCCTCCACTGGAAAGAAAGAACTGAGTTTGCTACTTACTTGGCAGCTTGTTCATTAAGGATCTTTAAGTAATGCTCCACTGGACGGAGGAGTTCAGGAATTTCTAAAATAAACGTCCGGAGCAGGTCTGACTGAACATGGGAATTCACAGCCGGTATTAATGATTGAAATTCTGACTTCAGGTGATAAAGGGTTTTGACAATCAAGAAGAACTCTTTGGTAGAACACTGAAAATAGAAATAGTTTTTACCCAGATAGCACATAATACATGAAAATAAAATTTAATTTGTGATCTACTTTAAAGTTAGAATCAGAATAAAACAAAGTTTTAATTTATTTTATAAACTATACTAGAGGCCTGATGCACGAAATTCATGCAAGAGTAGGCCTTCCTTCCCCCAGCTGCTGGCACCGGCTTCCCTCTGTCACCTAGGACCCAGGCTTCCCTCTGGCACCCGGGACCCGGGCAGCCCCGGCTTCGTCTGAAAGGTCATCCAGAAGGACATCTGGTCTAATTAGCATATTACGCTTTTATTATTATAGATAATTGAAATAAAATACTGCTGATACCATCTAAATGTCAAATTAATAGTTTAAACACTTTATAAAATATTTTAAAGCTATAAGGAAAATAATTTGAGACAGAAATAGTAAAGCCAATAGTTGCTCAACAGTTTTTCATTTTCAAATACACTGAACACATAGCAAAAATACAGTAAACAATGTCAAAAATATAAAAGACAATTTTGGGGAAATATCTGTAAGACATATGAGAGATGAAGGACAAAATCCCCCCCAAATATATTGAGCTCTTACAATCTTACATGAAGAAAATGAGTAATCCAAAGAATAATGGCTAAATGAACTGACTATGCAGCTCATAAAAAAAGAATTTCCAATAAGCACATGATTAATCACACATATAACTAGGACAAGCAAATTAAAAATACAGGATAGCTGCTGCCTCGAACAACCACTTCAAAAATACAACTAAAAGACGGAACGGACATCATCCAGAACCACAGGAGGGCTGGCTGAGTGGAAGTTCTACAACTAGGAGGAAAGACAAAAGCATACCGAGACTCAGAGGAGGCGCAGTGCTGAAGTAAAATACTAAGGTGCGGAGTGCATGCAGAGCGGGCTGGCGGCTGAGGGCGCGGTTGTCTGTTTCAATCGGGAGGGAGTCTCAGACTCTGAGCTCCAGATCCAGGCGAGTCTCTAGGGACCCAGACTCAAACGGGAGAAGCGGGACTGTCTGGCATTGGTCGGAACTCGAAGGCAGCTTTCTCTCCGAGGTTTGCAGGGGTTGCTGGGACTCTGAGAGGCAGAGCCCCTGGGGATGGGACTGAGAGCAGCCATAACTGCTAGCCCCACTCTGCCTGCCCTATAGATCCCCTGGGACCCGCCTCCCCCAAGCCCTGCAGGGAGACTTTTTCTGGATAGCCTCAGGCAAAGGCTAGATTAGCACCTCCCTAGAAATCCAGGAGCCAGGAAAATCAGAGGTCAGAGTGACCCATCCAGTTTGCAGCTCCGTGGAACCATAAAAGACACACTCAGGGGGCAGACTCAGTGAGCACCAAAGCCCCATCGAAGCAAGTCTAGCCCCAGAGGGGTGTCTCCAGCACAGAAGTTCTCCCACTGTAGACACAGCTGATTCTCACAGCCAATTGGCCTGGAGGTCAATTTCTCACAGCGATAACTACAACAATCAAGGCTTAATTACAATAAGACTGTGCACAAAGACCACAAGAGGGTGCACCAAGAGTGTCTACCTCAGGTAATTGGGACACTTAGCACAGAAAGGCACTCTATCGACACAGCGAAGCATAAAAAATGCTGAGACAAAGAAACAGGACACAAACGACAGAATGGGAGGAAAGCAAACTGCTGGATATAGAGTTCAAAACCACACTTTTAAGGTCTTTAAAGAACTGTCTAGAAGCCGCCAATAAACTTAATAAGGCCCTCGAAAAGACTGGTGAGACCGCCGATAAATGTAGTGAGATCCTCAAGAAATCTAATGAGACCCTCGATGTTGTGATAAAGAACCAACTAGAAATTAAGCATACACTGACTGAAATAAAGAACATTATACAGACTCCCAACAACAGACCAGAGGATCGCAAGAATCGAGTCAAAGATTTGAAATACGAAGAAGCAAAAAACAAAATGCTTTCCAACCGGAAAAGCAAAATGAAAAAAGAATCCAAAAGTATGAAGATAGTGTAAGGAGCCTCTGGGACAGCTTCAAGCGTACCAACATCAGAATTATAGGGGTGCCAGAAGAAGAGAGAGAGCAAGATATTGAAAACCTCTTTGAAGAGATAATGACAGACAACTTCCCCCACCTGGTGAAAGAAATAGACTTACAAGTCCAGGAAGCGCAGAGAACCCCCAAACAAAAGGAATCCAAAGAGGACCACACCAAGACACATCATAATTAAAATGCCAAGAGCAAAAGACAAAGAGAGAATCCTAAAAGCAGCAAGAGAAAGAAAATCAGTTACCTACAAGGGAGTACCCATACGACTGTCAGCTGATTTCTCAACAGAAACTTTGCAGGCCAGAAGGGAGTGGCAAGAAATATTCAAAGTGATGAATGCCAAGAACCTACAACCAAGACTACTTTATCCAGCAAAGCTTTCATTCAGAAGTGAAGGCCAGATAAAGAGCTTCACAGATAAGAAAAAGCTAAAGGAGTTCATCACCACCAAACCAGTATTATATGAAATGCTGAAAGGTATCCTTTAAGAAGAGGAAGAAGAAGAAAAAAGGTAAAGATACAAATTATGAACAACAAATACACATCTATCAACAAGTGAATCTAAAAATCAAGTGAATAAATAATCTGATGAACAGTATGAACTGGTGATTGTAATAGAATCAGGGACATAGAAAGGGAATGGACTGACTATTCTTGGGGGGTGGGGGAGGGAAGGGGTGTGGGGTGAGGGAAGAGATTGGACAATAATCATGCACCTATGGATGAGCACAGTGGGTGGGGAGTGAGGGCGGAGAGTGGGGTGGGAACTGGGTGGAGGGGAGTTATGGCGGGAAAAAAGAGTAACTAATGTAATAATCTGAACAATAAAGATTTTAAAAAAAGAATACGGTACGTAAAAAGCCATGGGTCTAACAATATTTATTTAAACTATTTTTATTTAACAGAGAAGTAAAGCTCTATAGTGAGAGCACTGTATATACTATAATCCTAACTATACATTTTACAAGTTTATATGAATGATGAAAACAGAAATAAAGCCAAGAATTAATAATAATAACATAAAGGCTTATACATTAAAAATATTGTATTCTTAAAGCAATACCAGGAGGAGGATGTATCTAAAAATAAAGATGAGAAAATGTCAAAAATAAATAAATAAAATAAAAATACAGGATAGCATTTTTCACTTATCAGGATGTCAAAAATTTTAAAGCTTGATAATAACCAAGTCATAAGAGACATTTTTATATACTATTCATAGAGAGATAACCTTTTTGAAGGAGAATTTGACACATCATCATAATAAAAAAGTACACATATCCTTTGACTAAGCATTATACTTTTAAAAATTTAACTAAAATAGTATAGCAAGCAGTGAAAAATATATGTACCTGAATATTTATAGTAAATTGTTTATAATAATACTAAAAGGATAAATAAGAAACCAATATCCAGCAAATGAAATATTAGAAAAAACTCACACAAGGTGTGAAACAGTTTAAAAATTCAGACATGTGTACATACTGATGTATAAATTGATATGGAACTCCATAATTTCAACATATATTAATTATACATATATATTTACAAAGTAAAATTTTATTTGTGATTCTTTAAATTATATGCATTATTCTATAGAAATAAAAGTATAAATTAAAAATTTCTAGAAAGGTACATAGGTAATTTACTCTGGATAGTGGGTATGTGAGGATGGTAGAGGAAGACTTTTCACTCTCTTTCAAACCCGTGTACATTGCTGTAATCTTTTATAGAGCATGAATACTTTTGACACTGGAGCTTCTGAAAAAGAGAATGGGCTATTTAATTTCATGTCCATCTAATTTCACTCTATCTTGAAACTACAGTCAAAGACTGCTTAAAAAGGCAGGACACCACAAGAATAACCAGGAGAAAAGACAACAGCAACAACATCTTATATCACTTCTCAGCCTTTTGGCTGAGATCAACTGCATCAACATCTTAGAACAAGCACTGGCCGGGAGTTTGACATGCTTGTCTTAGACGTTCTAAGTAAATAGATAAGTGGTAATTGACTTTGAAGACTCAAAATATTTTCATCATAAGCTGGCCCTGAGGAAAACTAGGATCCAGCTTGAGATACAACAAGAATCCTAAAATACTCAGGAAATGGTGGCACAAATTACCTTTGTAAGTGAAATTGAGGGGAGAGGGAGGAAATGATTGGTTGAAAGTGACTTAAGAAGTAATTAAATCCCTCAGTCTCCTATTCCTCTCCCTGCCACTGGGCAACCACCACTCTCCCACACTACAGAAGACTAATTTAGTTTCTGGAGAAGTTAAAACATAGACTATCCTGAACCAGCCTTAGGCACTGTGAAAGATGAAGGTACCACCAATAGCAAGGGATTAGAAGAACAGTGACAAACTAAACACTGAGATTCCCAGTTGTCCCCCTTTACATCCCAGAATATTGTTAGCTAGTCAGGAGGCTGAAAGAGTATCTGGGGAAGCTCACAAGCCCAAGAGGAAAATTCTAAGATACTATAATAGCTAAGATCTGGAAGCAGCCCCAGTGCCCATCAGATGAGTGGATAAAAAAGCTGTGGTACATATACACCATGGAATATTATGCAGCTATAAAATGGAAGGATCTCTTACCCTTTGAGACAGCATGGAGGGACCTGGAGAGTATTACGTTAAGCAAAATAAACCAGTCAGAGAAAGACAAATGTCACATGATCTCACTCATATGTGGAATCTAATGAACAAAATAAAAGGACAAACTAAACAGATCAGATCCAGAGGCAATGGAAGCATAGAACAAACTGATGAATCTCAAAGAGAAGGGAGTGGGGAGCAGGAAGAGAGGGAAGAGAATAACCAAAGAACTTATTTGCATATATGCATTGCCCATTTCTCTGATGATTATTGATGTTGAACATCTTTTCATATATATATTGGCCATCTGTATGTCTTTGGAGAGATATCTTTTCAGGTCCTTTGCCCATTTTTAATTGGAATGATTGTTTTTTGGTGTTGAGTTTTATAAGGTTTTTGTAAGTGTTGGATATTAAGCCCTTATCAGATGTGTCTTGTCAAATATGTTCCCCCATTTGGTGGATTGTCTTTTCATTTTGTTGATGTTTTCCTTGGCTGTGCAAAAACTTTTCAGTTTGGTGTAGTCCCATTTGTTTATTTTTCTTTTGTTTCCCTTGCCCGAGGATATATATTAGAAAAAAATATTGTTATGGGAAATGTCCGAGATGTTACTGCCAATGTTTTCTTCTAAGATTCTATGGTTTCAAGTATATAATTTAAGTTTTTAATCCATTTTGAGTTTGTTCTTGTGTATGGTGTAAAAAGGTGGCTTGGTTTCCATTTTTGCACATAACTGCCCAATTTTCCCAGCACCATTTATTGAACAAACTATCTTTACCCCATTGTATGTCTGTGCCCCCGAAGGAAAATAATTTGTAGCCTAGAGTTTTATATCCAAACTACCAAAAACAGTGAAAGTAGGGGAAAAAAAGACATTTCCAGATATCAATGTCTCAAAACATTTCAATACCCCTTCTCAGAATGCTTCTGAGGGTGTAGTTCATCAAACAGAAGGAAGAAACCAAGAGGAATACATGAAATACAGAAAACAGAAGATTCAATTCAAGGGAAATAAAGGGAACCTAAGAAGGTAGTTGTATAACAGTTGTAATGAGAAGGGCAACTAGTCCAGGTTGGATCAGTTAAGAAGGCTCAAGAAAATAAAATTTAAAAAATATTTGAGCCCTAGCTGGTTTGGCTCAGTGGATAGAGCATCGGCCTGTGGACTGAAGAGTCCTGGGTTCGATTCGGTCAACGGCACATGCCTGGGTTGCAGACTCAATCCCCAGTAGGGGGCGTGCAAGAGGCAGCTGATCAATGATTCTCTCTCACCACTGATGTTCCTATCTCTCTCTCCCTCTCCCTTCCTCTCTGAAATCAATAAAAATATATTTTTAAAAAATAGTTTATGAAATTAAATATCTTGAGGTAAAAGAGATTTAGGATTGAGTTAATGGTAAGTATACACAATAAGTAATATATATAAAATGGATTAATGATAAGAACGTATTTCGAAAGACAACTACTAACTATAAGGAATGAATTAAATTATGCAGAAAAATAAGATGTTAGATCCAACTGAACAAAAGTTTAGTTAAAGTGTAGCATAAAGCACCTCTTCTCCAGAAAGGCCACTGTATGCTGGGAAAGATACATACAGGAAACTGGACTATTTGCATAAATGTGGAACTAGAAGCTTTTTGGTCAATAGTCACTTGATACATTTTAACAAAGATGAAGGACTAGCCCAACTGGTGTGGCTCAGAGGTTGAGTGTCCACTTATGAACCAGGAGGTCATGGTTCCATTCCCTGTCAGGGCACATGCCTGGAGTTGCAGGCTCAATCTCCAGTAGGGGGGTGTGCAGGAGGCAGCCTATCAATGATTCTCATCATTGATATTTCTATCTCTATCTCCCTCATCCTTCTTTTCTGAAATCAATAAAAATATATTTAATAAAGAAAACCAAAAAAATGAAAGACTAAAAATAAATATTTTCAATATAATCCTATATAATAAAAGAGAAAAATGCAAATTAACCATCACTTCACTATGCACAAGCCACGCCCACCAGCCAATCAGGAGCATGTATACAAATGAACCCAACTAAGATGGTGGAGGCCACGGAGCTGGAGGGAACAGGTGGCTTGGGTTGCCCCCAGTGATGAAGGAAGCCAAGCTTCCCACCTGCTCTGGCTGGCCCTTGACTCCGCTCAAGGCTAGAAAGTTTCAATTATAGAAGATAAATAAATCCCATATACCTGCTTCCAGCTAGCCATGGACTCCACTCAAGGAGGGGCTGGGAGCCTGGGTTGCTAGGGGCACCCCAGGCTTCCAGCCAGACCTGGGCTCCGCTCAAGACTACAAAGTTTCAATTATAGAAGATAAATAAATCCCAGTTTTAAAAAAAGGAGAGGCTGGGAGCTTGGGTTGCTGGGGGGCATGGCCAGCCTTAAAACAGCCCTCAGCCCCTCACCCAGGCTAGCCAGGCACCCCAGTGGGAACCCCACCCTGATCCGGGACACACTGATTCAGGGCAAACCAGCCGGCCCCCACTCATGCACCAGGCCTCTATCCTATATAATAAAAAGGTAATATGCAAATTGACCCTAACAGCAGAACGGCTGGGAATGACTGGTCACTATGACACACACTGACCACCAGGAGGTAAATGCTCAATGCAGGAGCTGCCCCCTGGTGATCAGTGTGCTCCCCCTGTGGACTCTGCTCAGCCACAAGCCAGGCTGCCAGCTGCCAGCACAGCGGTGGTGGTGGGAGCCTCTCCTGCCTCCTCAGTAGCGCTAAGGATGTCCAACTGCAGCTTAGGCCTGTTCCCCGCTGGCAAGTGGACATCTCCCGAATGCTCCTGGGCTGCCAGAGGGATGTCTGACTGCCAACTTAGGCCCGATCCCCTGGGGAGCAGGCCTAAGCCAGCAGATGGACATCCCCTGAGGGGTCCCAGACTGTGAGAGGGCACAAGCCCAGTGCACAAATTTTTGTGCACTGGGCCTCTAGTTTTTAATAATAACTTACATGAGATTACTGCAATTTGAGAAGGAAAAAAGGGTTGATTTTTTCATGCTCAGATGGGATGTAAAGTTTAAGTCAACAACAGAAGCAGACTGAAAACCAGAAGCTCTTTCCAATCAAGTCCTAAGTGCCCAAGGAAGATTACTCTCAAGTGTCTTTCAATGGTTCTGAAAGAAAGCTGAGGATGTGGGGAAAGCTGAGGCAGAGGACAAGGCAGCTGCTCCCAGAGCCACTCCAGCGCAGCCCCATTCCCAGCAGCGCACTGCCCTGTGGAAGAGCATTAGCACAGACCCGCAAGTGCAAAAGCCAGCATCACAGGCCGGAAGAGCCCAGCCGAAGCTCCGCACTGGAAATCTGGCTTCAGGCCTACCCCAGTCTGGCTAAAAAACTACTCTCACCCACAAAAAATTCTGGAATCACTGTCTTTCCGACATTTACTAAGTGCTATTATCCTTTAAGTATATGCCAACCTTAGCAGTTATGTGTCACTTTCTTACAAAAAAGTTCTTGAGTTAAAAAAAAAAAAAAGTTAATTGGTTCCTGTAACTATCACAATTTTCTAAGATCTGGATTTTAAGTTCTATTAAAAGAAATGGGTTTTTTTTGTTTTTTTTTTAATATATTTTATTGATTTTTTACAGAGAGGAAGGGAGAGAGATAGAGAGTTAGAAACATCGATGAGAGAGAAACATCGACCAGCCGCCTCCTGCACACTCCCCGCCGGGGATATGCCCGCAACCCAGGCACACGCCCTTGACCGGAATCGAACCTGGGACCCTCCAGTCCGCAGGCCGACGCTCTATCCACTGAGCCAAACCGGTTCCGGCAAGAAATGTTTATTTTATTTCAGGGTCAACCCACTTGGGGTCCTCTATTATTATCATTGTAAAAATACCTATTTGTGCCTATCCCATGGCATCTTACACACAGCAAGATGGGATAGGCTTACTGCTTCCACAACAGCCAAACATTGTTCCTCACCGTTTTATGAATTTCACATAATTAAAACATCCTGTACCCAGAATACCACTCACCATTTGGTGCATACAGCAGAAGATTTTTAGAGTACTCTAATGATAAAGAACAGACATGTGTTTGATGGCGGGTTCCAAGAGCCAGCTAACTATCCATAAAAATTTGGCTTAAAGTATTTAGATTTCCTAATGATTTGGTTTGTTACTACATCATTTCTAATCTTCACTTTTCAAACCAATCTTTACGCACATTAAACATTAAAACAGCAACAAGGAACAGCTTCTGAGTGAGTCATAAGTTCTTTAGTAAAGGATATTTGAAATTCTTTTAAAAAAGTCATTCTTTCTCCATTGAATACCTTTAAAATCAATTAGATTCTATACTGTATGATCTCACTTATATGTGAAATCTAAAGAAACAACAATAACAACAACAATAAAAAAAAAAACTAAACTCACAGATACAGAGACCAGATTGGTGGCTGCCAGTGGTGGGAGGCAACTGGCAGCGGGGGCCAGGCCAGCGTGTGGTTGGCGCCAGGCTGGCCAAGATGAGTGACAGTGGGGCCCCCTGAACACTGGTCACCCTACAGATCAGCCCTGATCACCAGCCAGGCCTGGAGACCCTACCCGTGCATGAATTTCATGCACCGGGCCTCTAGTTGTAAATAATGCTGCAATGAAAATAAGGATTATATATCTTTCAAATTGGTGTTTTCATTTTCTTCAGATAAATACCCAGAAGTGGAATTGCAGGGTCATCTTGTAGTTTTATATTTCATTTTTTTGAGGAATCTTTATACTCTTTTCCATAGTGCCTCACTAATTTCAGTACTACCAACAGTACACAAAGGTTGTCTTTTGTGATGAGAATTTGTAAGATCTACTATCCTAGCAACTTTTGAATATACAATACAGTATTGTTAACTATTGTCACCAGACTACATTGTATCTCCATAACTTATTTATTTTATAACTGGAAGTTTACCTTTTGACCATAAAGTAAATTATTTCCCTAAGAGTGAAAAACCTGTCCTGTCATTTTTTTTTTCATTTTTTTTATTGTTTAAAGTATTACATATGTCTCTTTTTTCCCCAGTTGACTGCCCCCAGCCCCCACCACTCCCATCCCCCAGGACAAGCCCCCACCACCCCAGTGTCGGAGTCCATTGGACATGTTAATATGCATACATACAAGTCCCTTGGTGGATCTCTAACCGCCCTCCCTCCTCCCCCCCGCCTTCTCTCTGAGGTTAGCCGGTCTGTTCAGTGCTACCTTGTCTCTGGATCTGTTTTTGTTCATCAGTTTATGTTGACCATTATATCCCACATATGAGTGAGATATTTATCTTTCTCCGACTGGCTTATTTCACTTAGCATAATGCTCTCCAGTTCCATCTATGTTGTTGTAAATGGTAAAAGTTCCTTCTTTTTTATAGCAGCATAGTATTCCATTGTGTAGATGTACCACCGTTTTTTAATCCACTCATCTGCTGATGGGCACCTAGGCTGTTTCCAAATCTTAGCTATTGCAAATTGTGCTGCTATGAACATAGGGGTGCATATAATATATCCTTTCTGATTGTTGTTTGTAGTTTCTTGGGATATATTCCTAGAAGTAAGATTACTGGGTCATATGGGAGTTCCATTTTTAACTTTTTGAAGAAACTCCATACTATTTTCCACATTGGCTGCACCAGTCTGCATTCCCACTAGCAGTGCATGAAGGTTCCTTTTTATCCACATCCTTGCCAACACTTGTCGTTTGTTGATTTGTTGATGATAGACATTCTGACAGGTGTGAGATGGTACCTCATTGTTGTTTTGATTTGCATCTCTTGGATGATTAGTGACTTTGAGCATGTTTTCATATTTCTCTCGGCCTTGTGTATGTCCTCTTTCAAAAAGTGTCTACTTGGGTCCTTTGCCCATTTTTTGATTGGGTTGTTTATCTTCCTTTTGTTAAGTTGTATGAATTCCCTGTAAATTTTGGAGATTAAACCCTTATATGCGATAACATTGGCAAATATGTTCTCCCATGCAGTGGGCTTTCTTGTTGTTTTGTTGATGGTTTATTTTGCTGTGCAAAGCTTTTTATTTTGATGTAGTCCCATTTGTTTATTTTCTCCTTAGTTTCCATTGCCCTAGGAGCTGTATCAGTAAAGATATTGCTACGACATATGTACGATATTTTGCTGCCTATGGAGTCTTGTAGGATTTTTATGATTTCCCGTCTTAACATTTAAGTCCTTTAACCATTTTGAGGTGTGTTTTTTTTCTAGCATCAATTTATTTTTCCTAGAATTTGGATACAATAACTGCAGCAAGACAGTGCTCAATACTATTCAAACCTCACTTTAGGTTCTTAAACCACCTCAGCATTTGTCAATGTGAATTCACATTCCAGTAAAACTGGTAAACTGAAATTTGACATACCAACAAATTTACTCAATATTAATGTAACTACAAAATTTTATATGTTAACACGTGGCCTTTACAGAATTTGGCCTTTAGAAACTAGCTTACAACACAAAGTTACTCTTTGTTTACCTGTCCTGAACTATTTAGTGTTACACCAACAGACCCCCTTTCCCATAGCTTTTACCATAAAGAGACAGGTGATTCCTCCCTTTAAGTGGAAAAAAAACAAACACACACGCACAAAAAAAACCAAAAACCAAAGTTCCCACCCAGAAAAAAAATGTTAACAGAACTATCCAATTGTAAAGTATCAGCAGATATAACACTGGAAGTAGATTATTTCCAGTGGGCAACTCTGAAGTCTTTTACCTAAGTAGTATAACAGAAAGTTACAGTGTTGACCAAAAGAACACACAGGTTTCTCATTAAGCTTTGTTATTTTAACAGGTCTCAAAATTCTGTGACAAATTTTTGGTCATGTTGTTTCCATTAAAAAGTACTGATTTTGCCCTAACCAGTTTGGCTCAGTGGATAGAGCGTCGGCCTGCGGACTCAAAGGTCCCAGGTTCGATTCCGGTCAAGGGCATGTACCTTGGTTGCGGGCACATCCCCAGTAGGAGGTGTGCAGGAGGCAGCTGATTGATGTTTCTCTCTCATTGATGTTTCTAACTCTCTATCCCCTCTCCCTTCCTCTCTGTAAAATATCAATAAAATATATTTTAAAAAAAAAAGTACTGATTTTAAAAATTAATAACTTAAAAACTGCCACACACACAAAAGAACCAAATGGTCCACAAAAGATCCTCATTTCCTTCTGAAGGTTTTATGATGCATTGTAATCATTCACTAGTCTTTTACTATTAAACTTAAATGGCCAATTGAGACACACAGTTCTGAGACGGTTCTTCCACCACTGGTTAAAACTGGGGTGGCAGGAGTTGGGAATAATGTTCATTTAGACTCTGCGCTTTCTGGGCAGACTTGGTGACTTTGCCAGCTCCAGCTGCCTTCTTGTCCACTGCTTTGATGGCACCCACAGCAACTGTCTGTCTCATGACACGAACAGGGAAACGGCCTAGAGGGGGGTAGTCAGAGAAGCTCTCAACACGCATGGGTTTGCCAGGAGTCATATCAACGATGGCAGCATCACCAGATTTCAAAAACTTAGGGCCGTTTTCCAGCTTTTTCCCAGAATGACGATCAATCTTCTCCTTCAGCTCAGCAAATATGCAAGCAATGTGAGCTGTGTGACCATCCAGCACAGGTGCATATCCAGCACTGATTTGGCCTGGGTGGTTCAGGATAATCACCTGAGGCATGAAGCCAGCTGCTTCCATTGGTGGGTCATTTTTGCTGTCACCAGCCACACTGCCACAGCGAACATCTTTGACAGACACGTTCTTAACATTGAAGCCCACATTGTCCCCAGGAAGAGCTTCACTCAAAGCTTCATGGTGCATTTCAGCAGACTTTACTTCAGTTGTAATGTTGACTGGAGAAAGGTGACCACCATACCGGCTTGAGAACACCACTCTCCACTCGGCCCACAGGGACAGTACCAATACCACCAATTTTGTAGACATCCTGGAGGGGCAGACGCAGGGGCTTGTCAGTTGGACGAGTTGGTGGTAGGATGCAATCCAGAGCTTCAAGCAGTGTGGTTCTACTGGCATTGCCATCTTTACGGGTGACTTTCCATCCCTTGAACCAAAACATATTAGCACTTGGCTCCAGAATGTTGTCACCATTCTAACCAGAAATTGGCAGAAATGCTACTGTGTCAGGGTTATAGCCAATTTTCTTAATGTAGGTGCTGACTTCTTTAACAATTTCCTCATATCTTTTCTGGCTGTAGGGTGGCTCAGTGGAATCCATTTTGTCAACTCCAATAATCAGCTGTTTCACACCCAGCGTGTAGGCCAGAAGGGCATGCTCACAGGTCTGTCCGTTCTTGGAGATACCTGCTTCAAATTCACCAACACCAGCAGCAACAATCAGGACAGCACAGTCAGCCTGAGATGTGCCTGTAATCATGTTTTTTATGAAGTCTCTGTGCCCTGGGGCATCAGTGATGGTCACGTAATACTTGGTGGTCTCAAATTTCCACAGGGAGATATCAATGGTGATACCTCGCTCCAGTTCAGCTTTCAGTTTATCCAAGACCCAGGCATACTTGAAGGAGCCCTTCCCCAGCTCAGCAGCCTCCTCAAATTTTTCAATGGTTCTTTTGTCAATCCCACCACATTTGTAGATCAGATGGCCAGTAGTGGTAGACTTGCCAGAATCTACATGTCCAAAGACGACGATGTTGATGTGAGTCTTTTCCCACTTTGGGTTTGAGTTAATGCTGGTTTTCACGACACCTGTGTTCTGGCGGCCACCCATTTGTGAAAAAGCTTGAGTCTGTTTTTGTGTATGGTGTAAGTTGGTGATCTAGTTTCATTTTTCTTTTTTTGCATGTATCTGACCAATTTTCCCAGCACCGTTTATTGAAGAGACTGTCTTGACTCCATTGTATTCTCTTGCCTCCTTTGTCAAATATTAATTGAGCATAATGGCTTGGGTCTATTTCTGGGTTCTCTGTTCTGTTCCATTGGTCGATATGTCTGTTCTTGTGCCAGTACCAGGCAGTTTTGAGAACAGTGGCTTTGTAATAAAGCTTGATATCTGGTATTGTGATCCCTCCAACTTTGTTCTTCTTTCTCAGGATTACTGTGGCTATTCAGGGTCTTTTTTTATTCCAGATGAATTTTTGGAGAGTTTGTGCTAGGTCTGTGAATAATGCCATTGGTATTTTAATGGGGATTGCATTGAATCTATAGATTGCTTTGGGTAGTATAGACATTTTAATGATGTTGATTCTACCAATCCATGAACACGGTATGTTCTTCCATTTGTTTATGTCTTCCTCTATCTCTTTTTTCAATGTTTCCCAAGTACAGGTCCTTTACCTCCTTAGTTAAGTTTATTCCTAGGTATCTTAATTTTTTTGGTGCAATGGTAAATGGGATTGTTTTTTTAGTTTCTCTTTCTGTGAATTCATTATTGGTGTATAAAAAAGCCATAGATTTCTGGGTGTTAATTTTGTATCCTGCTACATTGCAGAATTCATTTATTAAGTTTAGTAGTTTTTTGATGGAGTCTTTGAGGTTTTCTATGTACAATATCATATCATCTGCGAATAACTGTCCTGTCATTTTTATGACTTAAACTGTAAAGCTTAAATAACGAAAATCAAAATAATGTTTTTAACTTACCTTCAATATCTAAACGTGTTTGCATATTAAACCACTATAAATATTATACAAGCAGATTTTCCTTTAAGTCAAATAAGAAGCTATTCTGAGGTCAAAATAATCAGTCAACTCTTTTTAAAAGTAGCTAATCTAAATAAATTTCCTATTTTGACGATGGTCCACACTTTGAGACTCAAACCTGAAAATATCCTGTTTTATAACAGAAGGACCTCTGTGTGTTGCAGCAGTTGACAGAAGTAGGCATATTATTTTTTACAATGCAAAAACTGGAATAATCTTAATTTGTGCAGTTAAAATTTTTGAGGATTCTCTCGTGTTCTCTGCAACATTTTACAAAATACAGTAACACTAAAGCTCTGAGATGTTTTCTTTTAATATCTGATGTGCTCATGCTGAGGAACATTACCGATTTTAACAGATTTGATTGTACCACACTTACTTTTTTGTGATAAATGCTACAGACTCCTCTCTCTATGTCAGGCAATTTGTGTAGATGATTTTCTATCTGACCAAACACACTGGATTCAGAATAGAGAACTTCAGACACAGCATCCAGCCGAGCATTTATTTCCCTGTGAGAACAGTAATAGCAGTTATAAGACGTGGTAGCAGGGAGAATGTGGACATCTCCCACTCTAAAGCCCAGCCACAAAGAAGGCTTCTCTGCATCACTGGTCCTTTCCTGACCCTCATCATTTGAATCACAAAGCAGGTGCCACACAAAGAGGGGCAGAGACAGTCTCATTGGGTTTTCCCTTCCTCTTGGGCAGACGCAGAGAATGCACTTCTCAGCCTCCTCTGAAGATAGGTATGGGCGTGTACCCAATTTCTAGCCAATGAACGGTGGTAGGAAGGATTACGCTACTGCTAGCCCTGGCCCATGAAAAACTCCTGGTGTTTGCTCTCTCCCCATTTGCCTACTGGACGTTGAGCCCAGGGCAATCTTGCTGACTCCATCAGCCTGGGTCCACAAATGGAGCAAAAAAAAAAAACCCTCCAATCTCGCATCCATCACCCACTGGACTTTACATTAGCAAGAAGTAAACATCTATTGTATTTACACCAGATTGAGGATTTATGTGCTACAACTGCTTGCATCACCTTGGCTACTATAACAGGTTTATGATGGGCAACCAGATTTTCCTGCCTGAAATGACTGACCATCTCAGTCAAAAACAATTCATCCCATTAACCAACTGCTTCCATAAAGGACTGGAACCGACCAACTGTTTGAGTGAACTGGAATTAGGCATATGGAGCCCAAGCAAAGACTGGGAGCAGCTACAGAAAACACAGCGCAACGACATCAGGAGACATGGGAGGCCAGGGCCGCAGGATTCTATCAATGTCTACACTCTAAGTGATGTGTCACTTGGGAAGGAATGAGGAGGCCCTGTCAACTTAAAATGGAAACCTGACTAAATGTGTCATCTATGCAATGTGGCCCACCTAGTTCCTATGAACACCAAAGGCCTACACTAGGTACAATGGCCACATGTGATATTAAAGCCTGAGATAAGTACACCTATCTAGTGGCTAGCAGGCCCTCAGTAAATGTTTGAATGGATGAATGAACGAATAAGCAAGCAAATGAAAGAATGAACTGACATTTGGAGGGAAAGGGAGACACTAGCTCTAAATGCACATTTGTTTATCAAAGTTATGTTGATATCACACACATTCACGTGAAAGGGCAAACCTCACATCAGAATCCTGCCTAGATGACGACTGTTAAATTGAGTACTTTGCAATTAACTGAGTGCTATTATCTTTATTATCTTTATAGCTATCCTGTGAGGCCATGCCTGTTCCTGATACAGAAACTAATTTCAGGTCTCATTTCTGCTCCGTTTTTCTCTGGCTGTAAAACAGGCATTTGTTTAGCATGAGAGAGCAGAACAAGCCAGAGCTCGGTAGACACAGATTGGCTCTTCCATTCTCACTGAGGTGGTCTCTTAAATCCACCCATTTCTCTCCAATACACTAGTCCAAGTAAAAGATCACTTCTCAGACTGCTAAAACAGCCTCCTCCCTCCCCTCCCACATCCACGGCTGTCCCTTTTTCCAGACCATTCTCAACACTGTACCCTGAGAGGTCTTCCTAGAACCCAAATATGTCATGTCATATCTCTGCCTTAATCTCATCAAACACCTGCCATAATCTTAGGTCCAAATCCAGAATCCTTAATTGACCTACAAGTGATTCCTGCTTACCTCTCAAGTCTCACTTCAGAACACCTGTCACTCTCTTCCTCTCGCTCTGAATTTCTTCCAGTGTCTTGGTCACTCCAAATTCTCTAATGTCAGAGCTTTCAAGTGTACTGCTCACTATACCTTAGAGTTTCTTTTCCTCTTTCCTACAACCCACAAGCTCCTAATCACCCTTCCTCTGAGAGGGCTTTCTAGAGCACCAGACCAGACTTAATCCTTTTCCATACCACCCTCTATTTCATAACTCTATTTGCTTCCTCACTGTCTCTTCCACTAGACTGTAAGCTCAGTGAGAACAGGGGTCATATCTTTATTCCCACAGTTCTGGGATCACAATATGTGCTCAATAAATGGTTGCTGAATTCAATTCAACTTCAAAGACTACATATAAAGTAAAGCAAGATGAGGTAAAACATAAATAAATGAAAAATTAAAATTCCTTTGCATAGGATTGTTGTGATAAAATAAGCCACTGTTTTACCCTAACATTTACCCGAAATGCTATACAAATATAAAGTTTTATTTTAATAAACTCACTCCTGAATAAATGAAAGACAACACCAATTGGAATAGACTGAGATGATGCTACAGATGGTATGAGGACAGATAAAGTAATGCCATCTGTGAATGTATAAGACAGCCGACAAAGATAGCTATTCTCTCAAAATTTATAAAGGTTGTCTGAGATATGAAAAGATAAAAGCAAAAAAGGTTAATAAAAATCCAAATCATATTTATGAAGTCCACCAGAACATTTTTTAAACATAGATATAAAACTGAGCAAAGGACCTAAATAGGAATTCTATAAAGTGGACGTTCAGACAGCCAAGAGACGTATGAAAAAATGTTCAAAGTCACTGATCATCAGAGAGATGCAAATTAAAACAACAATGAGGTATTACCTCACACTTGTCAGAATGGCTACCATCAACAAATCAATAAATGACAAGTGCTGGCGAGGATGTGGAAAAAAGGGAACCCTAATACACTGCTGGTGGGGATGCAGACTGGTGCAGCCACTATGGAAGACAGTATGAAGTTTCCTCAAAAAACTAAATATGGAACTGCCATTTGACCCATTGATCCCACTTCTAGGAATATTTCCCAAGAAACCTGAAACACCAATCAGGAAGAATTGTGCCCGATGTTCATAGCAGCACAATTTAAATAGTTAAGATCTGAAAACAGCCCAGTGCCCATCAGTAGATGAGTGGATAAAAAAGCTATGGTACATTTATACTATGAAATACTATGCAGCAGTAAAAACGAAGAATCTCTTACCCTTTGAGATAGCGTGGAGTAACCTGGAGAATATCATGCTAAGTGAAATAAGCCAGTCTGAGAAAGACAAGTATAACATGATCTCACTCATATGTACAATCTAATTAACAAAATAAACTGATGAACAGAGTGGATCCAGAGACTTGGAAGCATGGATCAGACTATGGAATCTCAGAGGGAAGGTGAGGGAGGGTGAGAGGTAATCAACCAAAGACCTTGCATGTACATATACATAACCCATGGACACGGACAATTGTGGTGAAAGCCTGGGGTAGGGGGCGGGGGCCAGGCTGGAGGGGGTTAATGGTGAAAAAAAGGCAACATATGTAATACTTTCAGCAATAAAAATTTTTTTAAAAAAACAAGCAAAAAATAAAGACAAAACTGTAAATTTCTTAGAAAGAGACTGTAAAGGTCGTGTTAAGTTGGTTTGCAATCTGAGAAAATACAAAGGTAGTAGCTTTTATTTTAGCCTAGTGATACCGCAGGCAAAAGCATGCTCACTATGAATCATTCTGGCTTTAACCCAGCCTTCATTTGTTATAGGGAGGTAATAGCTTGGGGGTTAATAAATGGGGTTGAGAAGGCAGGTGACCTAAGTTCAAATCTAGGCTCTACCATTTACCAGTTATTTAGCCCTGCTCTAGTTTCTCTATCTATAAATGAGAATAATAATGTCCTCATATAGAGCTGTTACAAGAATTCAATGAAACAATACATATTAAGCACTTAGCACAGTGCCTGGTACATAATAACTACTCAAAACATGTTAACTGTTATCACCATTTTTATGGTGAACTTTATTGGCTTACAAAATTTGTTTGGTAGATTCCACAAAGAACAGCAGGGGGAGGGGGGAAACAGCACCCAATATATAAGCTTGGTAATAACTATGTGTAGATAACACTTAAGACATTTCATGCAAAAGGTATTTTGAGTAAAGTGAACAACAAGGAAGGATTACACAAGGAAAGCTAGTTCAGGGATCTCCTGTGCTAAATCTGGTAGTAGTGACTTGAAATGAACTAGTTATAAGGGAAATGCAAACCAACACCTTAATGAGAAACTACCTCACTCCTGTTAGAATAGCTATTATCAACAAGGCAAGAGAAAACAAGTGTTGGAGAGGATGTAAAGAAAAAAGAACACTCATACACTGCTGGTGGGAGTGTAAACTAGTACAGCCACTATGGAAAACAGTATGGAGGCTCCTCAAAAAATTAAGAATAGAGTTACCATATGACCCAACAATCCCCCCTTCTGGGTATCTACTAGAAAAATCTGAAAACATGTATTTGTAAAGATATATGTACCCCTATGTTCACGGCATTCTTATTCATGGTGGCCAAGACATGGAAACAACCCAGGTGTCTTTTGGTGGATGACTGGATGAAGATGTGGTACAGATCTATAATGGAATACTACTCAGCCATAAGAAAGGATGAAATATTGCCATTTGTGACAACATGGATGGATCTTGAGAGTATCATGCTCCGTGAAATAAGTCAGACAGAAAAGGACAAGAACCATATGATTTCACTCAGATGTGGGATATAAAATGGAAAGCAACAAATGAACAATCAAATCAAGCAAACAAACTCACAGACACAGATAACAGTACGGTGGTTACCAGAGGGGAAGGGGGATACGGAGAACATGAAGAGGATAAAGGGGATCGATTATATGGTGACGGAAGGAGACTTTTGGTGTTGAGTACACAACGCAATATACAAATGTATATTGTCGCCCTAACACATTTAATTTTTTTAAAACCATGATACATTCTAAACGAATAAAGACACCTGAGTCATTTCATTCCATATGACAAAAACTATGGACTTGAGGTTCTGGGGATGACAAAGATTGTTTTTTACCACCAAAACCCCAAGGGCTAAATGTGGGTGTCACTGGAGTCCTTCACATTTGAAGATGAACTGGGTAATGACATTAGAATTTGTGTGGCTGTCACTGAGAAACTCAGTGCGTGACCTACAGTATTGCCGTTGTAAGGGCATGTGATGGAGTCTGTCTGTACCTCCTGATTGCTATTCATGGAGATGCCTCTATAATTCTAACATAAGGTTATTTAGGGGGAAAGTTAAAATGCAAACTGCTAAGGAGAGGTTGGTTTTGTTGATCTAATTTCTTGCCCTAAAGACAGCTGATATAAAATGAATAAATTAAATTCTGACATTAAGACATTCGTCATGCAATAGGGCTAAACCAACGACATAAGCAGACTACCGACTCCTAGTAGAAACATGAATCATAAACCCTCTCCTAGGGCCTAAGATTCACTACCTGGTCTACCTAGCTTCACCTTTCACATACACGATTTATTCAATGAATAATTACTGAATGCTTAAAAAGTACCAGCTGTAGAAGTAGTGTAAGATGGAGGGTGAAAGTGTGACAGAAGAAGCTGGGAAAGTAAGCAGGGATCTGGTCATGTGAGTAATGCAGACCACATAGGAGCAATGGGAGACAATGGCCAACAATTGAAAGAACAAAACAGCAGTAGCAGAAAGACTGGTTAGAAAGCCATTTCAGTAATCCAGGGGTGATGTTAATGATCTGAACTGGGTAGAGAATGTAAGAATGAAAATAGCTCATAGTTTCAAGAGATATTAAGAATGTAAAATTAGCCCAGCTGGCATGGCTCAGTGGTTGAGCATTAACCTATAAACCAGAAGGTCAGGGCACATGCCTAGGTTGCGGGCTCGATCCCCAGTGGTCAGGGTGGGGGTGTGCTGGAGGCAGCGACTCAATGATTTTCTCTCACCATTGATGTTTCTATCTCCACTCTCCCTCTCCCTTCCTCTCTGAAATCACAACACATAAGAAAGCATAACCTATTTATAAAAACTTATGGAGCTTCATTAAAGCAAAATCCAATCTCAATAATCTAAATGAATTATCTGAATCAGTCAGTAAGTACCGGGCACTAGTATATTCTGCACCAAAGAGGTCATTTTATAGAATAAAAGGTGGTGGGAGTGAAAAATCCTCTGAAACGTGAAACATTTGGTCCTGGATTTACGAATATGAGATTGCCTTGGAAGTTAAAATAAGCTAAAAATGTAAAGATCTTAAGGGAATTTAAGAGAATTCATGGATGACTGGCAAGTAATGGGCTCTTGGAGAACTTTGGAAGACCTGCTTTATATTACTAAGTTCCCTTGTCACCAATTATTTGTTCTATGATCTCACTAAAGAAGAAATCCTGGTCCTAAACTAACATTTGGCTGCCAATGTCAGAGACAGAATGTTAGCCTGGACGAACGGAACCATTGATGTGATATGCATGGCACCTATGTTAGTTTAGCGGGGGAACAAAAAATATATAACTGACCCACCGACTAATCAGCTGAAGATTTTCTCAGAGAATTTGTTTGGAATAGGTTGTAAGTGCCATTAAGATTTAAACGAATTCTTTTAAAATGGACTTTGAAGAATTAGGAAGATGAAAGTTTTAAAATTATGACTTAAAATAAAAAAGGCAAAGGAAAGGTGTTGTGTTTGTTACCGGCTACATAAGTGCCAAGCCAGTTTAAAGTTCACACTTGAAAGCATCAGTGTTCGATGCATGGAGTATTTATTTTCTCCAGCCTTTCTGGGAGAGCAGGATCCCAAGGGACACATGGTCCAGTCGATAAAGAGCATACAACATGGTCTACTGAACTTATCTCAAGTTAATCCTCATTTTAGAAAACAAATTTAATGATAAAAATAAAAATTTTAATTCTCATGCAAACATCTACTAGTGAGTCTGTTTCTGATGAATATTTTAACCAAGCAAATAAAATACTGAAAACTGCCGTGGATGCTTAGGCAGATAGCTTTCCATTACTCAGAATGCAACACCCTTCAGGGGGCTGTCCACACACTGCCCGCGGAAGGCCGTCCTGTCTGCTCTTGCTCCAAAAGGTATCCGCATTGCATTTGAATAATGAACCCACGTAGATACTTCCATTTTCAGAATTCTTCTTTATCTAGTCAGCTTCCCCTGTCTGAAGGTCTTTATGGTCAGGAAGGGAAACTGAAATAACCCACTAAAAGCTGAAGTAATCTGGTAACTATCACCATCAAAACAATTTCTTAAAACTTACTACTAACACTCATAACAGTGTCTGCTATCCTTTTTTCAAGATGACTATTTACCAAGCACAGCATAAGATGGAGCCAACGGTGAGGCCATCATGCAGTTGAAAAGTGACATACACACAAAAAACCTCTAGCACAGTGCTTGGTATGCAATAAAGGTGCCCCTAGTTACCCATTCTACTGTCCTAAACGTCTTATATCTGACCTCTTTCAGAGTACTGACACTAACTTAGCTCAGGTCCTCAGAAGCTCTCCGTAAACTTGGTAACTTGCCCCACCACCACCACTTTGTCCCCTCCTACACACAAGCCCAGCTCTGACCCTGTCACTCCCATGCTCAGAATCACTGGATTAACTTCCTCTAACCAACTCCTCAGCCTAGCCTGCAAAGCCCTCTACAAAAGGCAGCACCTCATCTCTTCAACCCCTTCTTCCCTCCTTACCCCCTTATGCTACTGATGGCCCAAACTAACTGCATAACCCACTTTCCTCAGCATACCCTATGTCTTCCAATCTGCAGGCAGGCTCATTCTTGGGGGCGAGGAAAAAAATCCTCACAATATCAGACAGTCTGTTGCCAGATACAAAATAAAATCTTCTCCAATTTAAAGTTGTGTTCTTACATGTCATAGTAACCTTGTTTTTAAGGAGGCCAACATGCCTTTACTTTCACTACTATATGTAATTTCAGATTAAACACAATCAAAAAATTCCCTTTACCTTAAATTAAGGAGCGGCTGAGTCACCCACTTCTTTAACTTCCGTCTCCCAAATGAAGTTTTAGTATGGTCCAAAACCCAAAATAAACTTCCTTTGCTTTTCATATCAGTCTAAGAAAGATCAGAAAACAAGTTTTATTAACTAGATCATTGTATTTGTACCAAAACTGCTAGTTGATCATGTGCCCTAATTATTCCATGGATCACAATTTTCAATGTTACATATGCCTGGCATAAGTATGGCTCATAACAAGTGTTCATTTAATGTTTGATCAGTGAATATGTGTGTATACATACACACACAAAACACAAACATACACATATATATACATATACAATATACCGAAAGTATTGATATTTTGCACAGAAAAGAGATAGTCTGTGTCGTTTTTGGTTAACTAAGAATAAATTATTCAGAAATCTCTTTTGAAATATATATTTGTCCTAAGCATCTTAAAAATATAATAATACATTTTACTGCCTTGGGAAATACAATTTGCCTTTGGCAATTCAGTAGCTCCCACTGCCTCAGAATTACTGTTCTAAAAACCAGTGCTCTCAAAACAGCACAGAAGGAATAGAAGGTACTGGAGATAGATGTGAACTTGCACTGCCCTCCCAGAATTTACCCTGGAAGGGTTTTATTTTAGTCTGTTTTATTAAATCCTTTGTAAAAGTTTATCTATCTATACTTTTCTATTTCAAAGTTGAGTCATAAAAAAAATTTATAACTAACTAGAGATGATGGTTTATCCTAACCAGGGTTTCATTGTATTACAAAAAATCTATTAATAGGTTAAATCTTGTTTGGAACATAAAATTGCAGTTTTCACCTGAGTGGTTTTATTTTAACTTTTTCCTTTTCTTTCAAATCATCAAGCAGGTACTTACAGAAAACCTCCCTAATGTACTCAGTTGTGTGATTGGCAAAGGTATATTAGGACATGTTCCCTCTCTCAGGGCACTTAAATCCAAGTTTGGGGGAAAAAGGCTCATAACCAGGACCCAATGCCACCTGGCAGGAAGAAACTATAAAAGGTATCACATCAGCTCCCTGGGCCTTAGGAGTGAAAGCAGAGCACAGAGCAGCTTCAGGGTCACGGAGGCTCCTGAGGATGGAGCTGGGCACTGGCCCACGGACGAGGCTGGTCCAGAGCAGCAACAGCACCACCCTCTGAGACAAGAGCCGGACTGGCCCGCCTGCAGCAAAGGGTCCCCAGAAGAGGACAGTGGAGGGAATCAGGTTCCAGGTACCTGGCCTCACTGGAGAAGCAGGCTGAGGAGAGAGAGGGGTGAGCAAACACAGTCCTGTTACACCTCTGCTCTCCCTGACACTGGCCCCTCCTCATTGCCCCTGTCCTTGCTGAAGTGCAAAGACACGCAGATGTTCATTCTCAGCTTCTGTTATACAAGAGCTCAAGTCTTGACAATGAAAGGATTTTAAAAGGGTATTTTGGTTACAGATGATTTTTGCCTTTGGAATGTGATTTTCAGAACTGACTCCACAGTAGTAGGACTGGAACAGGGAGGATGTGGCAGAATAAGGACAACTTGGAATACTGGGGCTGTGTGTGCAGACTCTGACTGAGCTCTTCTTCATCCAAGAAATGTCCTTTTATTCCTACTACTGCTTTCCTATCATGGGATGTATACAGAGTTGATGAGAAAGACTTGTGGGAAAGATTCTCACTTCTGGATAAATGAAATGAATGACAAAATAAAAGTGTTATTGAATGGAAAGTGTTATCTGGTATACACAGATAGTTTGGAAGCGGGAGAAACTAGATTAAAAAATCTAGTTAGTAATATACAAATCCAGGAGTCAGGAGAATAAATGTGGTATTTACTATAATTCACAACAGTAATCAATGCTTCTGAAGAGCTTTATACCTTTGACTCAGATTGTTCAGTCTCCACTACTTACTCAAACGACTTGAAACTTCTTATTTCTATGACTTTGTTATGATAACATTAATTTTATAATATAACATCTCACACTACCAAGTGCCAATTTAATAATAATGAAAGCAATCATTTCAATGGCTCCATTATCTTCCTAATTCATCAATAAATGGCAAATAAATGATGAAAATTTGTAAAGGGAATTATTACGCATCTTACAGTCTAATTGAATATCACAGTAACTTGTTTTATATGCTGCATAATAAAATAAAACTGCAAACATTTCAAGAAAAAGTTAAATGTAGAAAAATATAATTAAGCAGACAAAAAATCTTCATATGAATTTTCAAAGATGTTCTTCCAAATATTTGATACAGAAATTATCTGAATTAGCATGTTACTTCAATCATTAAAACGGACATCTCTATAGCTTACTAAGTAACCCCACAGAAGTATTTCTTATACTGTATTTAATTCTCCAAAAAGCAGTGCTACAGTAATCAACTAATAAATAGATAACAGGACAGGCAGAGCGGTCAGTTGAAGACAATATTGTTGTTTTCATCTGTATTCCTAAGAATATTACCTTATTCCAAAATGCTACCTTATTCCAAATTTTGTTTTTTCAAAACCATTTGAAACAACTAGCCCTTATGTTTACCTGACCTGATTCTGTAGGATTTCAAGATTCCTTAATGTTGTTCCATTAATTGTCATAAATTCCATTGCACCTGACAACTGTTTAAATTTCCTGTAAAAGAACGAAATATGAACCATGATGTAAGTGCATAAAGAACTAATGTAAGCACTAGAAATATTCCAGTGATAATATGACAAAAGTTAGCTCTAATCAAACCAAAGGAGCTAAAATAATATTTACTGGTATATTGTCTCCCATTGATGCTGGTGTCATTAAATAGGTTGATGGCAAAATGAGGACAGTTGCTCTCAAACCAAACACAAGAACAAGGAAGGAAAGTAAGTGTTACAAACAATTTTTTAATATATTCCCAGAAATAGAACCAAACATAGTCTTGTATCATTGGCAGAGCATGTGGTGGTGTGATATTTTCAGGAAACAACTAAGCAATTAGCTTTAAAAATATGTCAAGATAGTTAAAAACATCCTTCTTATTCTTTAGCATGAGATCATCTTGATAAACCCTTGAACAGGTTTTAATCAACATTCTGATATGTGCAACAAATGTCATTTACTCTCTAATTAACAATGCACATTAATGTGGCTGTTTTAATAGAGTATAAAATTGAAAAAAGTAGCAGAAAATATTTCCTTAAGCTCAAAGAATTCATATTCTCCGACGTACATGTAACTACTTCAAACTAGGTTAAAATTAAAAGTTCAATAAATTTCAAATAGACTTGAGTACTGAGTTGCGATATGATTAATAAATGTATGCACAATTCCAATTTTGTCCTTATTAGTCTTTCATGTTAAAAAGTATACTAATCAATGCATTACTGATACAGGATTCAATGTCCTTTATAAGCCAGTCAGTCCTTAGACGTTTCTGTCAATAGCACTTACAGATTTGATGGCTAAAAGGCAAGAAACATCATGGCAAGGTCACTAAACTATTTGGAGGGAGAGCATGAGTGTTTCCATCATAGCTGTAATAAGATTTAAACAAAACCCAGTTTCCCAAGCCAGTTATGGAAACAAGCCCTCATCCAGAAATCTAGAGCCTAAAATCAAAGCCAGCATTCATTGCAAGATGCCTCCACTTCTAGATGACTCCTCAACTAAAGCTCCAGAGCCCTGAAAAAGAAATAACTTACTGCACATTAGGAATGTTGCCTAGTAACTGAACGCTGTCCTTTGGCAGGGTAATTTACCTGCGACAGATTTGACCTAGCTTCCAAAGAACGGTAACTTGTTAATCATGTTTAGAGGGAAGCAACTCCAACACTGATTGATACCAGACGTATGTAGCCCTTTCTCGCCTTCAGATAGCAGTTGGTCATTCAATAATGTAATTACAGCAACTTATGCTCTTGGGCTACCCTCATTAATAGATTTTTGGCCTGCCTCTGTGACTCAGAGGTTGAGGATCAACCCATTAACCAGGAGGTCACAGTTCGATTTCCAGTCAGGACACATGCCCGGGTTGCAGGCTCAATCCCCAGTGGGGGGCATGCAGGAGGCAGCCGATCAATGATTCTCTCTCATCAGTGATTTTCTATCTCTTTCTCCCTCACCCTTCTTTTCTGAAATTCATAAAAATATAAAACATAGATCTTAGCTCCTTGGAGGCAAGGTTTATTGATATCACACAATTTGCAGCACCTGCAGGGCGTAGCAGAAAGTAGATGCTCAACCAATATCTGCCATCTTCCTATAGGGAAGCCAGTGTGGGTTTGTTTTCCTTTGCTCAGAAATGTCTGTGAACGCCCAAGGTCAGTAATAAAATGTAAAACATTTTCGGGGAGAAACAATTAGGCAGTGGTTGGCTGTGAAGCTGACAGGTGTTAATACAGCTTCCTGGTCAAAAATCCAAGTTGCAAGAGCTAATAGGCTAGACTCAGAGTTGGTATCTAATCAGTGCCCATGTGTTTAGATATGTCATTCCCTGTTCACAAAAGTTGGGTTTAATCTACACAAGTTAACACTTGCACACCTTAATCAGACAGAGACGGTGCTTAGCTGGCATGAGAGAAAGACTAATCAAGAACCCATAATCCATCAGCCTTTCCTGAAAACTCTTGGCAAGCTGCCTTTATCCCCCATTAACATCGGAGGTGTAAAATAAAATAAGTGGCATTTAAGATGTGTGGACTGTCCAGAAATACTGTCTGTTCAGTTGCCTTCACCTTCACAAGAACTTGTACACCCAACAGTCCATATCCTGAAGAATGGTGTCTTAGGTGTAAGATCCCGAAAGCATCCCGCTCACCAATCATCTGAGGGTTTTGTCACCTAACACCAACTAAAACTGAAATCCTGCTCCTCCTATGCCTCAACTGAACCTTTGAAGCAAGAACATTGAGAAGACCCAGATTAGAATTTCAAATGCTCATAGAAGAGTTTGCATGACTGCGTTTGTACCTGCTTGCTAAAAAGTATCTGTATGTGTGGCAGAATTTTGTTGGGACTAACATGCAACCTGGTAGAGAAAGGGTTGGGGAGGAGGCTTAGATCCCTCACCTACATATAATTACTGGGCCTCCTAATATCTACAATATCAAAAAGAACCCAGTAACTGTGAACCAAACTGATTTAAGTTAGCTCTTTTTACTGTGCTTCACAGATTTGCATACACAGTATCACAAATTGAAGGCAAGATCCTTCACCAGCAAAATGATTACGGCTCACTTTAAAATAATACTTGCTGCCCTAGCCTGTTTGGCTCAGTGGACAGAGTGTCGGCCTGCGGACTGAAGAGCTGTGGGTTCGATTCCGGTCAAGGGCACATCCTGGGTTGTGGGCTTGATTCCTCGTAGGGGATGTGCAGGAGGCAGCCTATCAATGATTCTCTCTCATCACTGATGTTTCTATCTCTCTCTCCCTCTCCCCTCCTCTCTGAAATCAATAAAGATATATATTTAAAATACTTGTTTTACTGCAGTGGTTTGGAACCAAAACCACAGTATCTCTAAGGTCTGCCTATACAGGTTCTTTTTCACCTAACAGTGTTAATGAGCTGTGCATATGGGTTTTTTGTTGGTTTTAGTTTTGGTTTTTGCCATTAGTGAACAAGTCATCTAGACCTCCAAGTAGACGTTGGGAGAAGCAGAGTTTCTTTAAACTGACATCTGCATTGATTTTTAATAAAAGATCAACTACTGGACATTAAACTAAAATGACCCTATGGAACAATAATTATCAAGCAATTATAAGAACCAATTTTGCTGTTGGTTCTCCCAAATGTTTGGTTGATAATATGTTCTGGAGGTGGGGAAAATTTTCCTTATGTCAGTGCTATTTCCACTGGAAATTGTATATACTTTTGAACTAAGGGTTGAATCTGCCAGCATCCTTAGGAATTCAACGGTATATGATCCTGCTCTGAAATACTAAAAAAATAAAATAAAATAAAAAATCTGAATTATTTATCCTTTTCGAAGAAGCTAAATTTCATCTGCTTTGAAATGAATCTCATAAATAATGCCTGGCTAGAGTTCATGCTGTGTGAACCTGGATAGAAATATTATAAGTAACATAGAAACATATTTCATTAATATTTAAGACAACAAAAATACAAAGGATGCTTTTGTTTCCTCAAGTTTTAAAATGAAAGGAAATATACTTGCTTCTAACTTGCCACAGAAATTTTAAGACACTATATCATTACAAAACTACTTAAAAAAATTTTTCTGAATTAGACAGAGGCAGTAAAGGTACAGACTTATCTGAAAGATCAACCCCCTTCAAAGATCCTATTTAAATATTATTTAAAAATGGAAACAAAGAAAAAAATCTGTCATGTTACATATTAAATCAATAGTGGAAAGTAGTTCCCTATGTAGAGTTTTTAGAGGTCATACATTTACCATTTGCCTAATTTTTGTATGGTTAATTTAATTATTATAAATTTAATTTTATAAAATTATTACAAATTTTCATTCTTATAAATTTTATTCTATTACAAAATTTGTTTTATTTTAGATTCGCTTCTACTTGATTTGCAATTAAACAAAATGAATATCTTTGCATTCCTAAATGCTTCCAATAAGCATATTAGACAGGCAAATAAAAAGAAAGATGTGTAACAGTTCCCAAATGACTGCTAGGTTCAATGGCTCACTAGAAGGATGCACAGGACTCAACATATATTCATTCGGCTCTGATTTATTACAGTGAAAGGACATAAAGCAAAACTTGCTCTATCTAATAAAGCCTCACTTAACCCATCCTTAAGAACAATTCCTAAAATGGTTTATTTTCCTCCAACAGCCTTTGTAAATACACAACGACCTTTAAGTAAATGTATATCAAGATTGTAATGAAATATGCAGCAACCTTTGTGAAAGCATTTGCAAAATAACACAACTAAGTCCCCCAATCACATGGCTCCTAAAGTAAATATAATCATACCTGATGCTGCTGAGCTTTTAAAGCAATAGGACTGAATTTTAAATAAGAATGAGAACATGCACGTTTTTCCAAAATAATCCCTTTGAGAGGCTACATTTTTCCCCCCAAGATATAAGAACTGTGGAATTACACTTTGGGAATTACATTCAGAGCCAATTCACATGCCACCCATAAAACATCATCACTCCCAGTTCATTTTTAAGCAAAAAAATGGTACCAGTTTGATCTTTATTCATTAATCTTGGCTCCCAAGGACATTTTTTGCAATTTCTAATCAAATCCATGCTCACAGGATAAAGAATTCCTTCCTTCTCTCTTTTTCATTAATCCTGTATTTACTGACTGCCTACTAAGTGCTGGACATATGCTGGGTGATATACAATGTGAAGGCTTAAATTGTGGACCTCTTTATATCTTTCTTTTGCATCTATGGAAATGAGAGGAAGGGATTACCCAAGAGGCAGATGAGCCACATACTAAGTCCTCAGCAGATCCAGTTCCCTGACCACTCCCCAACATCACCACCCGAGATAAGTTTAGCTGCACTCAATCTATTAAGTCAGGTAATTTTAAAATAAGCTATTTTAATTTCAGTACAAATAAACATTTTATGTTTTAGTGTTTAGTATTATTTTTACTTTGAATTACATATGAGGAGGGCACAATAATGTTTTCAGATCCAAATTCATCTACTTCTAAACACAGGAGAGCCTGATTTTAGAAAAAGTCAGTTTTCTTATTTCAATAGTAATACTTCATTGCCGGGTGATGTAGGAACAGAAACAAATCTTTTTGTTTTTTGGCTTTTATCTAGTTTTTTGTTTTTTTTTTCAATTACAATTTACATTCAATATCATGGTGTATTAGTTTCAGGTGTACAGCATAGTGGTTAGACAATCATATACTTTACAGAGTGTTCCCCCCTGATATTTTCAGTACTCCACTGGTAATGGGAAAGCTACTAGTCACTAGTTCTACCTCAGTTAGGGGCTCCCTAACGGGAACAAGTCAAATGGTCGATAGCTTGTCATCCTTTCCTTATGGGATCCAACACCATCAAGCGTACAGAGTGATCTCTGCAATGCTTCCTATTATTGGACCCTAAAGTGGAACCCAGGAGGTAGAATGCCAGGCTGCTATTTTTTTTAATAAAACACTTCAGCCACACTACTACATATATAGATCAATATTGTACCCAGATTAAAAAATCAACATCAAGCAGAACTTCCCTGTGCCATTTCCCCACCGACCTGTATGGTTTCCCCTCCAGCCCCACTCCTCTGAATTTGTTGTTGCTCATTCCCATGCATGTCTTTCTACCTTCTCAATGTATGTATGCATTCTACTATTGTTTCACATGTTCCCAACTTCACATAATGATCTGAACTGTGTGCCCTTCAGCAATTTGACTTTTGGCTCAATATAATGCTAATAAAAAATATTTTAGTATTGTTACATGAAACTCTAGTCCGTTCATTTTCATTGCTGTATAGCATTACAGTGCAAGAATATAACACAATGAACCCACACTCCTGTTGATGGACATTTAGGCTGCTTTTCAACAGGACAAAACTATTTCCAGAGAAATGGTATTCTGTTCTTCCTAAATAACACATACTAGAACACACACCAAAAAAAGACATTACAAAAGAGAGTGAATTTCTTCCACTCTCTCCAGCAAACTCAAACCAGCACCACCTCTTTGTTCCTCAATTCATACTCAGCCATTTTACTAAGATCGCTCCTATCTGTCCACCCACCTCTGCAGGGCAGAAAGTAATTTCCTTACCCAGGATCAATATGACGAAGGGTAATTCTTTACAGAGTCAAAGACAAGGGTCCAGTGAAGGTGGAACACAGGAAGGCAAGAAAATTATCCCCCTACCTTTTTTTATTCCACTGGTTTTTAAACTAGTATTTTTCTAGAATGTCACTTGACAGCTTTTAAATCTCTGAACTCTACAAAATTAATCACTTTTTAAAAAGCTGTCTATGGCCCTGGCCAGTGTTTCCAAATGGTTAGAGTGTCGGCCCACAAAATGAAGGTTCCCAAGTTCGATTCCTGGTCAAGGGCATGTACCTGGGTTGCAGGTTTGATCCTCAGCTTGTGCAGGAGGCAACCAATCGATGTGTCTCTCTCATATGAATGTCTCTCTCTCTCTCTCTCTCTCTCTCCCCCCCCCCCTCCCTTCTACTCTCTCTAAAAAGCAATGAAAAACATTTCCTCAGGTAAGGATTAAAAATTAAAAACAAAATTTAAAAAAAAGCTGTTTGTTAGAAGCTATCCTCTTTGTCTCCAACTTAATGACCTATGAAATAAGAATTGAAACCAAGAATAAGAAAGGCAATGAAATTTTATGAATGTTTTTTAATACCACTTCTTAATTCCACTTATTACTATTTGCCAATTAACTTTGCTTTAGAATAAAGCACCATTTTGTAGTCAAAACTCTACTACATTAAATAGCTATTATGAATACAAACTGATGGAATTATTAAAGATTCTATCACTGTTTTTTATATCAGTTAATATCTTTAGTATTCTTAGGAACAATACCACATAGTTCATCCGTGCCCTCAAACAGAGTGTTCTAGCAATAGCAAGTAAAATTCTCCGAGAATAGTATTTACCGAATTCAAGAGATGTTGTTAATATAAGCCCTCCCCTTTTTAATTTTTGCGGAATCACTTACATGGGTTTGGAAAGCACCTTTGCCAAGTTGAACTCTTTGAGGTATCTTATTATGGCCGCCAAAGAGCAAACCACAGGCTTCTCCAGGAGAGCGGCACTGGAAAGACTCTGAGAACCTAAAAGCAATATACACCTTCGTTAGAATTATTATTCACCATCATTTTAAAAATTTAAGTTAAATACAATTTAGTTTATAGTCATTGAAATAATAGTTTAGAGATTATCTCCTTAAAATGACCTCTGGAAAAATGCAGATGATTACAAATACCCACAGCATGGGAAAAGGGCATTGTCTGATGGTGGAACAAGCCTTTTTGTAAAGCAATAGAGCAACTTTTTCAAAATGTAAAATGCTCATCTCCTTTGACTCAGTAATACTCCAAAATGCATGTCCAAGATGTGGAAACAAGGAAGTGAGTTGGAAAATCTTTTGTAATAGCAAAAAACTAGAGACAACCTAACCGAATGCCACTAGAGTAACAGTTAAATAAATTGTGGTAAGTCTAGATTATTACACACCTACTAATAGGAATGAATCACTGCTACCTGTACTGATATAAAAAAAAAACAAACAACAACAACAAAAAAACACACAACTATCCACAACATATTGCCAAGTGAGAGGAAAAACAGCTGAATGGCCATTCTCATCTCTCAGCAAGAATCCGGCCTCTCAGCTCCTCTCTGTGCCCTATAGGGTATTCTTAACAGAACACAGCCAAAAGAACCCTTTTTAAAATGTACCTCAACTCATCAGACTACTTTACTTAAAAGTCCTCCAACATCCCCCAACTCACTGAGTGAAAAACCTCAAGTCCTTAAGTCTGTAAGGTCCTACACACCTTGCCTCCCATCTCCTCTTTAACTCTGAGCTCCCCTCTTAACATTCTTCCCCTTAGTTACTTTGTTCCAACACCCAGGCTCCCTGCTATTCCTTAAACATACCAGGCACTTAAGATATGCAACTCTGTTCCTTCACATGTCCATATGGCTTTCTCCCTTAACTCCTCCAATCTTTGTTAACAACTTTGTTCAAGGGCCATGTCCTCAGTGAAGCCTTCCTTCACCACCCTGTGTAAAAGTTCACCCTCGGGGACGAAGAAGTATAGATTGGCAGAAGTATACAAAACAGTCACGGGGATGTAACATACAGCTTAAGGAATACAGTCAGTAAAATTGTAATAACTATATATGGTGTCTAACATATATACACATGAAACTAATATACTATCGAATGTCATCTTAATTGAAAAATAAAAAAACAAAAAGGTTCACCCCTTCCCTGCCTTATACTTGTGCTATACACATGAAACTAATATACTATCAAATGGCATCTTAATTGAAAACTAACAAAAAACAAAAATGTTCACCCCCTTCCCTGCCTTACTTTCTTCATAGCACTTACTTTCTTCAAATGCACTAACTTATTTTATTGTACATCTCCCCCCATTAGAATGTAAGCTCCAGAGGGTGGGGATTTTTGTCTATTTTATTCCTTACTGAATGCACTATGCCTCACATAATAGGCATTCAATAAAAATCAGATGAAAGAATAAGTTCAAGTTACTTAAACAAATATACACAATTATGTATGTACTCGAGGCCCAGTGCACGAATTTGTGCACAGGTGGGGTTCCTTGGCCTGGCTGGTGATCAGGGCTGACTGGGGCAGTCTCACCCAATCCAGATTGGGGCTGATTGGGGCCGGCTGATTGGGGCAGTCTCACCCAATCCAGATTGGGGCTGATTGGGGCCGGCTGGGGGTAGGGACTGTGGGAGGTTGGCCAGCCAGAGGGAGGGACTGCAGGAAGTTGGACGGCCACAGGAGGTTGGCTGTGGGAGCGCACTGACCACCAAGGGGCAGCTCCTGCATTGAGCATCTGCCCCCTGGTGGTCAGTGTGCATCAAAGTGACCAGTTGACCGGTCATTCGGTCGACCAGTTGTAACAGTCGCGTAGGCATATATATATATATATATAGAGAGAGAGAGAGAGAGAGAGAGAGAGAGATAGAGAGAGAGAGAGAGAGAGAGAGAGAGAGAGAGAGAGATGTTTATGTATATATATGAGGATTTATACATAAGATTCATAAGGATTTGAGAAGGGACTTTTACTTTTTTCTTTAAACACAAATATATTTTGACTTTTCTTAGACATTTATTACTTTTAGAAATAATAAAAATATTACAATATATCTTCCATAAATCAGTAATATACAATATCTTATTAATTTCAACTATAGCTTTGTATAAAAATAAGGTGTAAATAAAGAGTTAAAGCCCTTTCCCCTTCTGAGAATTTCATCTTCTTTTAACTTTCTAGCTCTGTTTCCCAGGAAACCGGATAAAGATGAAATGCCAGTGTGTTATGAAGTAGCACTGCATATGGTGAAAATGACCTGAAATCAGTAAACTGCATCTGGACTAGGAGGAATTATGAATACCTAATTCCAGAAAATTGACCTTCCCTGAGAGTACACTGACTCTTTGAACTTGGTATGTCCTTTGTACAAATTCCAGCAAGGGAATTGGGTTCCTGCAGGACATGGGGCGTTTGAACCAGGCAGACCCTGCACCCACCTATTAAGAGTCTCCTTTCCTTTCAGCTGAGCTGTCACTAGCAACAAGGGGAAATGTAAGCACCAATGGCTCTGTGAACTGCTACAGAGACCACTGAGGAATACTCCCACCAAGGGGAGAACATGTGCCTGGCCCACAAGCCAGGTATTCTGTCCTCTATCCTTCTAGGTGATCTGATGCCGAGATGGCTTATGGTAGTCTTGTGACTTAGTCTTGTCTTTAGTTGAGCATAAGATGATGATCTCTTGGTGATATCTCAGACAGTTGTCATAAATGGGTTACACTCGCAGACATTCAATTCAATTTGGCCAAGTCACCATGAGATTAAAGGGATGGGGAGAGAAATGCTCACAAGACATTGATAACTGGGAGGGAGCTGGGGAGGCTGATCAATCTATGGACTAAAGGAGAAAGCTGTGCAGCCTGTGATAAGAGATAAAAAAGGACCTTAACTAAGCTGCACTGACAGGAATGAGGGGTCCAGACCAAAGCAAGCACTGATACCGGCTGAGGAAAAGTGAATTAGACAAATAATGGTTAACTAACATATTCAGACCCTGTCATTAATGTGAATTAGACAAATAATGGTTACCTAACATATTCGGACCTTGTCATTAATGTTCTGGTATTTAAATTACAGTAATCAACCTTTTGAAATGCTACCCTTTATCAAGAGATTTATCCAAACATTCTATAAAACTGCAAAAAAAATAATGGGCCATCTTTTAAGAGGAACAAGAAGGAAAGCTGGTCACTAAGTAACTCCTTACACTCCAATGAATATGTCAAAAACATTAAATTACTAAATGGTCATAACTACAAAAGAAGAACTATAGTAGTGTTTTTGATGAGTGTAAGAACCATAAAATCTTCCCTCTACTTCTTCCAATTATGTATTGGTAACTACTTAGTTTTCATTACATTGAAAGTCAAACTTGAACCTTTACCCAAACCTCAACTCAGTTAAATTTGAGGACATATGGCTAACATGTTTATAATCTTTACCTTTGATGTCAATTATATCTTTTACACAAAACTCTGTAAACACCTGGGAAGCATGGCTGTATTCAAAATACATGTTATCCATCCTTTCTACTCGAATTCTGTCATCCCGCACCCTGAAAGAAAAAAATGAAAATTTCAAAGATAATTTTCCATAATCTTGAACTGTGTGTATTTAGGCCTTGGCCTGACTAAAAAAAAAAAAAAAAAAAAAAAAAAAAAAAAAGACCCATTCCTTATTCTCTCCCAAATTAAAAAAAAAAAAAAAAAAAGAAAAGATCTAAAGTTTCCTGGTTAAAAAGTTCCATTTCATAAAATGTAATTATTCCTTTTACTACTGGTATACACCTAGCACACAATGAGTACTTATATATTTTTTTATCAAGAACTCACTGAAATTAAGGTCAATTACTTTAATAAATACAAAAGGGGACCTTTTCTTCAATTCTATTTACTACAGTGTTATCATTAGCATACATGAGCCTATCAATTTTATATGTAGTAACTATGCTGAATGCTAATTGATTTTTGTATTGTCTTTGTATGCATTAATATCACCTGTAAAGATATAAAACTGTTTGGAGCTGGTCGGCCCGAGGTCCAGGCGAGCGGGTGGGCGCGGCGGGCTCGGCAGGCACCTGGGGGAGGTGGGAACGGGGCTGGAGTAGGCCACGGAGGGCAGAGGGGGTGGAGAGGGAAGCGTGAGGGGGCCGAGGGGACCGGGAGGGGGCGGAGGGCGAGGGCGGGGGGATGGTGAGGGGACGCGCGGCGCGGAGGCGGGCGGCGGGAGGGCGCTGTGGGGCCGCCGGCGCGGGGGCTGCGGTGGGAAAAGCCTGACGAAGGTCTTTAGCCCTAGAGACACATGAATGCCAGCCCATGAACTTTTTTGAGTTTTGAAATAATGTTTTGGCCCCCCAAAAGGGAAAAAACGATTGCAGTTACTACATCTACCAGATTTAATGTAGGATGTGGGTTCATTAATGTATTTTATATAACTTGGGGCGTGTATGGGTGTTTAGGGCTCTCGGAGGTCTTGAAACGGCCTGGACTTAGGAGGAGCGTGTGTTGGGCTGGAGGTGAGGGGCGGAGTCGGGGCAGCTTTGCCTCGGAGGGGTCCCCAGCGCAGATGGCACCGGGGCCGGAGTAGCTGTGTTCTCCTTTACACGGGAGTGCCAGGGGATGCCCAGGGGATGCCAGGGGAAGGGTGTGGTTAGGGAGAACGGGGCTGGTTACGGAGAAAGTGGACGAGGACTAACTTGGAGGGGTTTCTGGGAGGAAGGATCTGAAAGGGCAGGTGAACGGGAGGTGCGTGGGTAGTTCCGCAGCTCTGGATTTCGAGGGCAGGACAAGACAAAATGCCCACTGTGTGCCAATAGCATCACACCCCATCCCAAGTTGTGACAGCCCACATGTCTCTAGACATTGTTAAATGTCGCTGAGGAAAATGGGGCTATAGGATATAACCCATTGTCTTTATTTATTTATTTAAACCCATTGCCTTTAACCTGACTTTTAAGATCCTTCATTATCTGTTCGCAATCTACCTTTCCTAGAATTTGACTGAATCTGAAAGAATCACCAAATGCAGAAATTCTTTCTTTAGTTTCCTTCATAGATTATTACCTAGTCTTCTTGGACACTTTCAGAGATGGAAAAGATTTTGAATCTTAATTTTTTCCAGAAAGTTCTTATATCTATGATGTCTTCCTGCTTAAAATTCACATTTGTTCAGTCTAGTTGTAAAAGAAAAATTCTAATCCTTTTTCCATTTGTGAACACGTGTGATATTAAAAATTATAGTCATATTTCTCTCATTTCTTGAAATGTTTCAGCCCCTGTTCTTTTAGCTTTATCTATGTAACATACTTTACAGATTGTCAGAACTTTTTGCTCTCCTCTGAACAATATCAAGCCTGATAATGTCCTACTTAAAATGTACTGCCTAGCTCGGCAGGTATTGCTCAGTGGTTGAGCATCGACCTAGGAACCAAGAGGTCACGGCTCAATTCCTGGTTTTGGGGTTGATCCCCGGTGGGGAGCGTGCAGGAAGCAGCTGATGGATGATGTTTCTCCCACATCGATGTTTATATCTACCCCTCTGTAAAATCAATGAATACATATTTTAAAATGTACTACCCAGAACTGAACACAGCATTCTGGATGTAGATCACACTATAAGCATATAACATATGCATGCTTGTCCATCTTCCTTGACTCTGAGCTTGAAGGCAAGAACCAAGTTTTAGTCACTATCTTTGTCTTAGGTATAGTCATCTTTGTGTTACTAGCACAGTGCCTGAAAATTTGATGGAGTGCAACTCTTTTACCTTTGGGAGCAGATATAGTACACTCTTGCCTTAGAGTGACTTTGTAATGAACCAAACCTATCCTATATAAAAAAAAAAAGCCTAATATGCAAATTGTCTCCTCAACCAGGAGTTTGACCAGGGAGCAGGGCCGGGAAGGGAGGCCTTCCAGGCCGGCAATAGCAGGCGGCCAGGGAAGGGAGGTGCCCCAGCCAGTAGCCACTAGGAACCCTACCTGTGTACAAATTTTGTGCATTGGGCCTCTAGTATATTATAGAAAAGCGTTCTTAGGCCATACAAAAACAGGTGGCAGACTAGAATTGGGCTCACAAGCAGTCATTTGCCAACCCCAATCTAGACTAATCCTTCTGTGATTGATTTTTTAAGTCTGAGTAGATAGGCTTTTACTTTTATCCTTATAATATCTTATTGATTGCAACCCATCTTTCTAGCTTGCTCAGATCTTTTTGTGTGCTGATTCTGTCATCTGGCATATTAGCCAATTTGTGTCATCTGCAAATTGATAAGCATACTTTTTTCATCCTTAATAAAAATATTGAATGGGGATAAGGATAGAGGTCTTCCACAGAAGTATTATTTTGTTCTGTTAATCATCATTCTTTTAGTATAGCCATTCAGAGTCATAAATATCTACCTAAAGTACCACCTGTCAGCCAACCCACATTTCTCCATCTGTTCCATAGGATATCTTGAGAAGCTTTATCTGAAGTTTTGTTGAAATGTTCAGAAAATATTCCTAATTGGTAGTGACTCCATTAAACAAATGTATAGGTATGGTGTAACTTTTGTGACCTAAAGTTACTTCTGCTTCCTATTTTACTACATTCTTATTTACCTTTTCAAAGCCATAATTTTAATAATGAAATTTAATAATTTTGTTGAGAATTAACATCCAAGTTCATCAATCTATTATTTTTAGGAATTCACAATCTTCTCAAACTAAGGGTTAATATTTATCTAATACCAGTCCTCTGGTACCAGTAGTAATAAAAGCAAAAAAAAAGAAAAAAAAAAAAACTGTTTGTCTCTCCTTTATAATATCTACTAGGGGCCCAATGCATGAATTCGTGCACCTTGAAAGGAACTGTGGGCTGCAAAGCTGCATGGGCACAGGGGCGAATCTTGGCCCATCCTCTGCGCCCCTACCCGGCCCCTCCTGCTGTGCACCCCCGACCCCCACCACCCCCTGTCTGCTGGCAGCCCCACTCCCGCCACTGCCGCTCCCACGTGCTGACAGTGCCAGCCCTATTTGCACCCACAGCAGGTCCAAGTGGGGACGGCACTGGCAGTGGGTGCAAGCAGGGCCGTCACCAGCAGCAGGTGCAAGAGGCGGCTGCTGGCCCCAATCACCCCTCAGGAGCAGGGGGAGGTGGAGAAGCCCTAAGGGGCAATTGGGACCAGCAGCTGCCACTCGCACCCACTGACAGTGCCGAGTGATCTGGGCTGGCACCAGCACTGGCAGCAGGTGCAAGCGGGGCCGATGCCAGCAGCAGGTGCAAGCACTGGGCAGGACCATGGCGCACAGGAACAAAGAATTTTCAGTAACCACCAGAGGCTGGCCCCAATGACAGTGACCGGAGCCCTGCCTTGGTCTGGTGTCCCCGCTCACCTGCTCCACCATCCCACCACGGCCAATGCCCGCCATGTTCTGCGCTCTGCCACCTGCTGCCGACGCCTGCCATGTTCTGCGTGCACCCCCTGGTGATCAGTGCACATCATAGCGACAGGTTGTCCAGTTGTTCTGCCATTTGGTCTATTTGCATATTAGGATTTTATATATATAGATTCTTCATTTCTTTTTCCTACCTCATTACACTATTGGCTAAGAAGTCCAGGGCTGTGTTGAACAAAAGTAATGCTAACAGGCATCCTTTGTCTTCTTACTGACACTAATGGGGAAAAGTTTCCACTCCTAAGTATAATGTTTGCTGTAGGTTTGGAGATTAATGACTTAGCCTAAGGTTTGGTAAAATTCCCAGTTAGAGTAAAAAATAAAATCTTAGTATAAAGGGTTGTTGACTCTTACCTAATGTTCTATCTATATGTGTTAAAATGATCATGTGGTTTCTCTCACTTAATTTCTTAACATATTATTCATATTTTCTGATGCTGAATGACTCATGGTTTCCTGGGATATAATATCCTTGCCATGTTGTTCCATGTTGCTCAAATAAAGTTATAAACTTGATTTCTTAGTTTTTAATTTTTTCCCAGGAAATCTGTGCCAGCATACCTGGCTCCAAAGGCTCTTACAAGACTAGACAGGCATAGTGGATTCAGGAAGAAATGTAAGAGGAAGATTTTCTCCCATCTGTGGTGCTAAAGAAGGATTTTTCCACCTTTATCTACTGGAGAGGGAGTGTCAGACTAACTATTGCAAGTCTCTTATCAACTTTTGCTGTAGACTCCCTTAATACCTGGATTTTGACAGCAAAGTTATTATTTAGCGACTCAAAAAGCAATGAGTGACCTTACATGAGCTCCACAGTGTTTTTGTACAAGTTCCTAGAGTGAACGCGAAGGCAGCTGGTAACTCAATTACTGTTCTAATTAACATTTTGTATGATAAGCAGATAAGGATTTAGAAACCCATTAAATCGATAACAATGGACTTGTCCATTATCTTTGAGGCTTTCATGGAAGTATTACAAAAGCGATAAATTCATTGTTCTGCAATCTGTATATTAAACGTTCTCATGCAAAATTTTTTCCACAAACCGGTTGGAGTTAAAAATCTCATATCTGGCCCAGCTGGTGTGGCTCACTGGTTGAGTGTCGACCTATGAACCAGGAGGTCACAGTTTGATTCCCAGTCAGGGCATGCCCCAGTGGGGGGTGTGCAGGAGGCAGCCGATCAATGATTCTCTCTAAACATTGATGTTCCTTTCTCTCTCCCTCTCCCTTCCTCTCTTGAAATAAATAAAAATATATTTTTAAATTTCATATCTGTGTTTTCCTGTATTTCTTAAATTGAAGAAAGTTGAAACACTTATATATATAGTGAATAACATCCAATCAGAATTTTATCAAACTAGACTTTAATAAGTTTCTACATTAAACATAGAACTGTCAGTCTTGATTTCCCCAAACTGTAGTTAGTCTTTGGAATACCGACATCTGAATCACGTGTAACACACAGAAACAGCAGATTCCACACTTGAAATGTGCTCAATCTGAACTCAGCAGGAAGCTCGGGGGAAAGAGGGTTTTCATTTTTATCAGGGTTTGCAAAGGTGATTCATGGGCAAATTACATACTAAAAACACTAGTTTACACAAACAATACTGGCAGCCAACCTAGGACAGAATACAAAGTAAAAATGTAAATCTTCTCCAATGGTAGTCTATATTTCAGCTGCTCTATTAGAGAAGGCAATAAATATCTTTCACCAAAAGAAGTAAAAAAGTCAACTATGGCCCTGGCCGGATGGCTCAGTTGGTTGGAGCATCATCCTGTACACCAAAGAGTTGCAGATTCAATTCCCAGGCAGGGCACATACCTAGGTTGAGGGTTCAATCCCCAGTCAGGACACATACGGGAGGCCACCAATCAATGTTTCTCTCTCACATAGATGTTTGTCTCTCCCTCCCCCCTTCATCCCCCTCTAATATCAATAAAATTATATCTTAGGGTGAAGATTAGAAAAAAAATTTTTTTTAATCAACTATGGTAATATAAATTGACCTGGGTCTAAAATATTATGAAAACACCTTCCGTTTTCCACCCTCTGGCAAGGCTGTCTGCCCCTCCCTGGGCCATGGTGGCGACTCTCCTTCTGTGCTGGATGGGAGGACTAACATCAGGATATGAGTCTCAGTCATTACATGAGGTATACCAAGCTGGACTGTTTTAAACAAAGATTTGTAATTTTTAAAAATTCTTTTCATATGTGGCAATGCCTCTGTTGCCAAACATATTGTTTTTGAAAAATTAAATGGTGATAAAACTCTCAACAAGTGTGGAGCCCAGACTGAAAAGAGGGTTGGGGACTTCAGACCCAATAATGTCTTTCAACGTCAACACGGTGTCTCTCTGGTGTTGAATAACGGACCACCTACAAAGATTTTGAACTAACATTCAACTGAGACCAAATAAATGGCAGCTAACCAATTCTATGATCTATGCTAACTGTAGAAACAATAATTTTCATAGACAAAAAGAGCCTTGTTAAGGGCTGACAATCTACTCTAGGAAAACTCACAAGGCCTCTTCTGACAGCGTACTTACTGATAATAATAATACCGATTGAGTTCCAAGCTTCCCGGCTGAATGATGAATCGCTCCTTTGAGAATACAACAGAGGTCGAGATTGAATAAAAGAAACTATGTAACATAATTACAGTATCTCTATTTCAGAATTAGTATGAAATTAATTTTATCACTGCTTATAGTAGGGAACTAGCATCACTTTCTTAGAAGACTAAGGGCTTTATTTGAAACTGTAATTATAAAGACAACCACTAGAACAAAAATATCAGAAAAACCCCATAGACCACATAATGAAACTTTTTTTTTTAAAGGCACAAAAACCATATGGACCAGCTAACATCAAATATATCTGCCATATTGACAAAAGTAAATTTGCTAACCTTACCTATTAAAAGAAAATTAATCTCAAATTGGATTACAAAGGAAAAATAAATAAAATCTCTATGCTACAAAGAGGAGCACAACTTAAAACTAATTTTGAAAGGTTAAAAATAAAATAATAGCTGGGAAAAAAATGCCCAGATGGATATACTAAGCAAATACAAATACATAAAAAGAAATCATGGGACAAGACTTTATTATTAGGCAACATAGAATTCAGGACAAAAAGCATTAAGCAAGACAAAGAGAGGTATTTCATGATAAAAAGGGCACATAAGGATGAAAAACTTTCACCCCCATGTCCTTTGAAAATACTTTTAGATTTTTGAACCACTGGAATATACCACTTATTCAAAAATTAAAAATTTTCATGAAGAACGACAAGAGAAAGAGAAGGAAAGAGCGCATCACAGGACTTATGCAGGAGCTCCCAGGAGCCCTTCATCCACTTTCCAGTATTTGAATGGGGAAGGCTCCAAGTCCTGGGACCGAGTGATTGGCGCCACCCTGCCACCTTGTGGAACGTGAGAGGAAGATGAATCCAAGGGAGTGGGACAAACAAGGACCCCTAAATCCAACCACACCTGATTCTAGCCTACCCTCGAGCTTTTCTCTTACCTGAGCCAATATGTTCATTTTTACCTTTAAAATATTCAATGAATACTCACTAGAAAGAACTTTTTTTAAAAAAGGGGTCTTTATCGGGAAAAAAATGAGACATATGTAACACTTTAAACAATAAAGAAAAAGAGGGGGGGGGGGCGCCTTTTGATGTCCAAAAAAAAAAAGTGGATATAATCTAATCACAGACAGCTTCTTAGAAACATGGAAATCTCTCTGAAGTCCACGTAGCCAACAGTGAACCAGGATGAGGAAAACCCAAAGTCTGATTCCAACTAATGAACCTGCTTCAGACCAAACCAACAGGCAGGTAGACGACAGGACAGAGATTCTGGAGACCAGGAGGAATCCTCTCTCAACCCTCTCCATCAAGCAGACTGAAGGGGCCTTAGCCAAGCTACTGCTGGGGATGAGAAAGTAAAAGCAAAAGTAGGACCAGGAAGGATTAAAAAGAGCTGAGGTAAAGAAACACAGTAGGACCTACCCCTGGAGGACAGGCCTTTTGGGGAGCAAGAGTGAAGACTGATAATTTCCTCACTCACTGTGTGAACTCCATGAGGCCCAGGAAGTAAGCAGGCATGCATGATGGTTGCGTTGTTTAAAAGACTAAAAGAGATGGGAGGTATTATCTTGATATAAAAATTCTGTACTACATCTACACAATGGAATACTACACTGCTATAGAAAAGAAGAAATTCTTACCATTTGCAACAGCATGGATGGAACTGGAGAGCATTATGCTGAGCGAAATAAGTCAGTCAGAGAAAGATAAATACCACATGACCTCATTCATTTGTGGAATATAAAGAACAACATAAACTGATGAACAAAAATAGAACCAGAGTCATAGAAGCATCAAACAGACTGTCCAACCTATGAGAGAAGGCGGGAGGTGAGGGGATAAGAGATCAACCAAAGGACTTGTATGTATGCATATGAGCATAACCAATGCACACAGACAGTAGGGGATGAGGGCATGTGCTGGGGGGTGGGGGCGGTCCGGGAGAGGCCAATGGGGGATAAAGGAGATTTATGTAATACTTTAAACAATAAAGAATTTTTTAAAAATTCTGTACTAGGTAAATTCATGTCTTTCTAAACCTTTCTCTAGCTTTTTCTAAACTTTTGGGTTTACTTTTCTTTTTCCCTCCAGTGGTTATGACCTTTTTATTTTTTTATATTTTTATTTTTATTTTTTTTAAATATATTTTATTGATTTTTTACAGAGAGGAAGGGAGAGAGATAGAGAGCCAGAAACATCGATGAGAGAGAAACATCAATCAGCTGCCTCCTGCACATCTCCCACTGGGGATATGCCCGCAACCCAGGCACATGCCCTTGACCGGAATCGAACCCGGGACCTTCCAGTCCGCAGGCCGACGCTCTATCCACTGAGCCAAACCGGTTTCGGCGATTGTGACCTTTTTAAAGTAGAGCTCCATCAAAAACATTTCTAACCTGTCTTACAAACCTGACAGAAAAGTACTTCTATCTGCAATGAGGTCAGGAAATCCAAGAGCACTCAAACCTGGGAAGCCAAAGGGAAAAGAACACGTGAAGGGGGGGAAAGGGCAGCAGAAAGCCCAAGGACCTAAAGAGGCCACTCATGTCAGCCTGCAGGCATGGCCTCCCAGCTCAACTTCCCTGATCCTGGGAATCTTCTCTGAGGATGAAGTCCCTTGCAACAATATCTTAAAACCTTCACCCTTTCTTAATGTTTCAGCCCATCACAGTCCTGGGTCTTTTTACCACCCATCTGCACATACCATCCCCCAGCCCAGTGTGCACATTCTTATTTAACAAGTGGGCCAAGACTCACCTCCCGAAGACGCTTTCCCAGAAGGATGACCACAGCCTGTGCTTTCTGCCGGACACATGGGACTGCGGTTTGCAAAGCAAGATCTTTAGAAATAAAGCAACTCTGTTTTAAGCACACATGCTTTTTGTCAGAAACTTTACTGCCAGAGATAGAAAGACAAACTATAACACGCATTATGAAGGAATTAAAATTTCATGACATATCAGCCAAAATGTCAACTATGCTATAAAACATTACTCCTTTCGAAATCCACAAGCAGAGGTGAAGGGAATGGCTGCTTCCCTGTGTGTTTTTCCTGAGAGATCGTATGATGTGGTGGTTAAGAGCATATGCTTGAGAGCCAGGAAGTCTGGATCAAATCTCAGTTCTGCCGCTTACTAGCTGTATAATCCGGAACTCAACATCTCTCTGCCTCAGTTTCCTAATATATAAAATCTGTATCAAAATAACAGTAGATCCCTCACAGGGCGTTTGTGAAGGTTAAACAGTCAATAAATATAAAGTCCTTAGAATAGTGCCTAATACACAGTGTTAGCTATTGCTGCTGTTGTTATTATTATTATTACTGCTACTGTAGCATGAGAAATAAGAGTAGTCATGTGTTCAAAGAAAAAGGGAAAAGGGGGGGAAAGCTTCAGAATAAAAGTAACTGGGTGGGATGAGCACAAATAAACAATATGTCAGCAATAATGAATATTCTCAGTAGCTACCAATGTCTCCAACAGCACCTTTTTCACTCCAGAGTAACAGAGGATGAAGTTGGGGAAAATCTAATGAGTGATTTCAGAAGCCACAGCTCCTCCCCAAAATCCTACATTACCTACTTCTGATGCCTGAAATGACTTTAAATAGACACAAAGCATTTTCATTTCTCAAGTAGAAACAAAAGGAGATACTCAAAGGTTACTTAACTAGCAGTCTTCAAAGATGAGAAAACAAAGAAATAGAAAGGCTAATACTATATACTAAGGAGAAAAATGAACTTCAACCCTACTCTCACACTAGGCCCCACAATTAAATCAAAATATTTATCAGGGTTACAAGTAAAAGCTAAAACTATAAAATTTCTAGAAGAAAACATAAGAAAAAAAATCTTCATGACCTTGAAGCAGGCAGAGATGTATTAGGACACAAAAAGCACTAACCATAAAAGAAGAAATTGATAAATTTGACTTCCATCAAAATTAAAGCCTTCTGTCCTTCCAAAGGTCATCAAGAATATTAAAAAGTCAAGCCACAGAGTGGAAGAAAAATTCACAATACATATATCTGACAGTGGATTTTTATTCAGAATCTAGGAAGAATTCTTATAGCTCAATTACCACACAAGCAACCCAATTTTTATAAATGGGCAAAAGAAGATATAGGAATAACCAATAAGCACATGAAACATCACTGGTTATAAAAAAAAAAAAAAAAGCAAGTTAAAACCAAAACAAGACGCCACTTCACACTCACTATAATGGCTAAAATTTAAAAGACTGGCAATAATACTAAGAATTAGCAAAGATGTGGAGCAACTACAACTCTCCTATCCTGCTGGTGGGAGTATATAATTGAAGCACTGCTTTGGAAAAACCTAGTTTGGCCCATTATTACAGTTAAATATATACTACTTACCTATTCAGCTCAGAAACCCACTCCTATTTACCCAAAATAAAAACGTATGTCCATAAAAAGCCTAGTACACGAATGCTCTTAGCGCCGTTACTGGAAATAGCCAAAACCCCAATGTTCAGCAAGTGGATGGATGAACAAATTTTGGTATACTCATACAATGTGATTCTACTGAACAACAGAAAGGAACAAACTACTGATATACTCAACAACGTGGGTGAACCTCACAGGCACTATGCTGAAAGAGCTGGACACCACCAAAGAGTACATACTGTAATGAGTCAATGCATGTGAAATCTAGAAGAGTCTAAAATATCCTATAGTGAGAAATCAGATCAGTATTTGCTTGAAGTAGGCGATGGAGGGGAGGCTAAAATGACTGCAAAGAGGCACAGGAAACTTTCTTGGAAGATGGAAATGTTCTTCATAATTAGGAGAAATGGTTATACTGATGTATGTTTGTTAAAATTAACTGACTCACCCACAGAAAATGTGTAAATTTTATTGCATACTGAAAATCATACTTAAGTTAATGAAAAATAAAGCTTTTAATATTTGCCATATAATTTATAGCTGAAATTTTTCTATTAAAAAGAAATCTGAACAATTAGACTAACAAATTCCTGTGCAAATGAGTATTCCAAACACATTTAGGAGAGTAAGATTTTATTCCAGTATTTTATCAGCAAAAAAAAATAGTGCAGAGAAATACCTCATTTGAAGAAAAATATTTAACTTCAAAAAGTACATTCCATATTTACATGCTTTGAGATGATCATAGTTTAAATGTCATTTTATATATATGATACAATCATCCTAACATAAGGTAAATTTTTAAAAATAATCTATGCTTCCTGTAGATAAAAATTTTTCTATTGCGCAAACACAAATTACCAAACATTATATTTGTCTTTGAGAAAAAAACAAAAGAAACCATTCTTTTGAGAATGCCAAAGACTTCTGTACGTAAAGAGGACAATCGGCATTAAAATATTCTCAGAAATGCATCTGAAACATCTTCCTCATGCATGATTAAAAGCATTTTCTTGATAACACAAAATCAAAACCATCACACTCAGATCATATGCGTTTTGAGTTCATTAACAAACTCATGCCTGCCTCAGACAACCTAAAAGAACTACTGTTTCTAATGTTTTTCTCTATAAATACTAACTTTAATATTAACGCAAAAAAGAGCTGCTTCAAAAAAATAAAATCAACAAACTGAATATCTGGAATTCATAAGTACAATGAATAAAAATTAATACATGAATAACAAAAAATAATTTCTCCTATCCAGCTAACTGGTATTTCCTTCTCAATTCAAGTCAACAAATCTTCACTGTTCAAGTAGTGGAGGGACAAATGGAAAAAAAGAAAGAAAGAAACTGATTTGTATTGAAATGGGTTGAATTATATCCTCCTAAAATTCATAAGTGGAACTCCTAACCTCCAGTCCATTAGAATGTGACCATATTTGGAGATAGAGCCTTTACAATGGTAATCAAGTTAAAGTGGGTGATTGGGGTGAGTCTTAGTCCAATATGACTAGAGTCCTTATAAAAAAGATAAAATCTGGACACATGGGCACACACACAGAAGATGACATGAAGAGATACAGGAAGATGATGGCTATCTACGAGTCAAGGAGAGAAGCCTGGACTAGAGCCTTTCCCCAGAGCCCTTAAAAGGAACCAATTCTGCTGACATCTTAATTTTGGATTTTAGTCTCCAGAACAGTGAAACAACAAGTATGTGTTTTTTAAGCCACCCCATCTATGGTACTTTGTTACTGCAGTCCCAGCAAACTAATGCACTGTATACTAAAAGGCTTAATAGCTATTTGGAGAAGCTTATAACAAATCACTAGAATACCAGGAGGATTAGTATGCTGAGGTAGTGTCTAACCATTTAAGAGTGTAAACATTCTGATCGTGGCTGACTTTAAACTACCAAGGCTTTAGCAACCTGAAAGAAAATTTCATCCTCACAAGCCACTACAAGCCAGCTCTAGCACAGAACTAAAATGCAGGCATCAGTACTCACTATCCACAGGTGATGCCAACGTACAGCCAAGGTTAGAGCCACAACTAAAACTGGCAGGGCAGCTTCACAAAAGTAATGATTGTTGAGATATACAATATTTTAACATTCAGATGTGGGAAAGGCACACTGCACATGTAAAAATAGGTTAAGAATGATGGGAAAAGAAATGATGAATAAACACTAAGACCTAACATTTACTGAGCACTTAATATGTTCCAAGCACTGTTCTAAGCCTATTACATGTATTAACTAATTTAAGCCTCACTACAACTCCCTGAGACAGTTCTGTTATTATAAACATCTTTTTGAATAAGTAAACTGAGCCACAGAGAAGTTAAGATCCACAGCTATTAAGCGAGGAAGCTGGGATTCTACACAGGCTGTCTGGCCGGACTCTGTGCTCACACCACTGTTCTGTGCCGCTCTCATCATGCATGGCATCTCTACAGCACATGGCAACTGATCTGGTGTAGCTAGAGCCAGGAGTGAGGGGCAAGAGACTGGGTGGGAGAAAGTGTGCCATACTTCTGGCCTCAGGTATGTTACCTTACACAATGACTGGGTTTGCAAATCAAATTTTTGTAAGATGGGTTATTTTAAATGTTTTTAATAACTTGTTCTTTAAACACATCAAATTAAATCAGAATTGACAATACCTAGAAGTCTCTAAGTAAAAAATCACCGTAAAACAAATTCACCACTTCCTTATCCTGTGTCTAAATTCTGATTTTTATATGATAAGAACAGCTTATCAGGCAAAAAGCGCCTGTAATTGCTTAATGGCAATCAGCATGGCCTAGAACAGGGGTGGGCAACCTTTTTGTGAGTGCGTGCCAAAACCAGCAAAATCTCTGACTCAAAATTCTTTTGCGTGCCAACCCTAATTTTTTGAGAACATGTTACGCCTATTTGATATTTCTTAAGGTGTACGTATGTGAAGAACCTTGAAGAAATAATAAAATTCATTCGAGCGACAAAAACACAGTATATGATGATGAAAAAATACATTTATTTTTTAATGTATACATGTTATGTAAAATTATTTATCTAAGATGCACCTACACTGAATTTATCTGAAAAATAAAAAAGTCGATATTAAGAAAAAGATTGTAAATGGAAGATTATAAGAGAGGGTTTCGCGTGCCAGCAAAAGTTACTGGCGTGCCATGTTTGGCACACGTGCCAGGGGTTCCAACCCCTGGCCTAGAACCTCTAAGAACAAAAGCAGAAAATTCATCTAGACACCCTGAGCCACAGAGAGAACTCTGGAAGATAAAGCTGCACTTGCTACACACCTGGAGAACAGGCAGTAAGTTTTCCACTCCTGAGGTTAGAAGAAAGACATCCAATGAACACCTCACATTACCATAGCCCCAGGGAACTACTGAATTTCAGCACTGCTTTCTACACAGAGCCAATATTTAACTTGAAATTGTAGTTTTAAAAGATCATTCTTTATATCTATGTGTTTGCAGAGCATTGTAATCTGTCAGCACTCTGACAAAAGTAGTATTTTAGTATATAAGATAATGGCAGGAGTGAACAAAACACACAGGTCCCTGAAGTAAAATCTACGCATCGTTAGCACAGAAGAAAAGATAAAATGGAAGGAAATATGCAAACAGGAAGCAAGATGGAAGCTTCTCTCCCAGAAGCGCAGAGCCTTAGAACTACTAGAAACTTAAGGGAGCCCTTTTCTCGGCAGCCCCAGGAAAATGACAATGTGAATGTGATGAGAGGCTAAGCTCTGTGTCTCTTTGTAGCAGTAAGTAGGTGGGATGGAGGCAGAATATGACAATCAACCTGCAGGCCAGGCTGTTCCCAGTGTTCTCTGGCAAGTAGAAGAAATAGGATTTTATTCTGTATGGGTGGGCAACCTCTTGTCTTACTCAATTTAATCACCCACAAGTAAACTTTGTGATATGTGGGGGTTGATAGTTAAGAGTTACAGAAAAGACTGTAAAGTATACTTACCTATAAAGTAATTTATACATAAATGATACCCTGACTTAGCAACTAGAAATTGCTCAGACTTAAAAGGGGCAGTAATCATTTCATCAAGTACTTAAAAATCCCCAATATTTCAGTCAGAACCACAACAAGTATTTACATTCTTATTTGCCAAGAAAGTAATGTCTACTTGAACAGTATTAAACACCTGTCAACTTTCAACTGGTGTGAAACAAGAGGCAGAAGAAACTGGGCATCCAAGGAGGAGAGGCAGTGGTCTGACCTAACTCCAGGAAACAGCTCCTCATTAACAAAAAGTTCTCTAAAGCCACAATCCCCCTTACCAAAAACATTTTACATCATTACCCAATACCCACACACATTGCTAGGGTATTACTCTGTCTTTGCTACTCTAACCAATTACTACACACTTAGTGGCTTAAAACAACACACAGTTATTATCTTACAGTTCTGTGACTCCGAATTCCAACACTGGTCTCACCGGGCTAACCTCAAGGTGTCAGCAGGAGTGTGTTCCTTTCCGGAGGCTCTAGGGGAGAATCTGGTTCCCTGCCGTTCCTGGTTTCCAGAGGCAGGCTACACTCCTTGGCTCATGGCTTCTTCCTCCACCTTCAAAGCCAGTGTTGGTGGGTCAAACACTGCACCATTCTGAACTCTTCTTCCTCCTCCTCTTCCACATTTAAAAGACACTTATGATTAATTAGGCCCACCTGGAAAACCCAGGGTAAGCTGCACATCTCACACATCTGCTTCCCAACTTTCTGTTCAGGCTGTCAGGCCTTGCCTTGAGAGTTCTCTGTCATAATCAGTCAGATCATTCCTCCAGACTTCTCAAATGCTGGTTCTTCCTATTCCACTACTGTCAATAAACCTATTACATGTACAGTATACCCCATTTATGCTTTTCAAGTAGAGCTTTTCCTGTGGAGTTACACTCAATAACATGCAAGAGGAGGTTCCTTATTTAGATAAGCCCTGTAGCAAACACTTCTGAAGAGTAACTATCCCTATTAATTTATCGTATTTTTAAATCTGGATTTTCCTATAAATGAGTTAAGCACACTCATTGAAAGTGCTAACTAGATATATAAAAACTATCAGTACCAAAAAAACACTACTAAAAATACAATGACATTTCCACCACAAAAGGAATTAGTATACTTTTTAAAAGGAAATCAACACAAAATAAATTTCATCATTACGATTACTTTCTCTTTAAATGTTTTCCTAGAGACATTTTCCTACTATGTATGAGATTTATCTCTACTACTTAATGCACTACCATCTCTACTACTACAATCAATTTTTAAATTCTAAGTTTTCTGAATAGCAAAGTGAAATTATTATGCAATAAGCATAATGAAATAGAATGGCACAGCAGTCAATTTATTTCTTCTACTCTAGAAACAAGGAATAAGGAAGATGAGAAAGACAGAATAGAAAGAAGAAGAAAAAATATTTCCTAATGAGCACTATACTAGAAAAGGTTTCAAGTGCCAGAGATGAGGCTGGGACCTTGTGATGATCAATATTAATCTCTAATAGTTATCTAATTCCTCGTCCAGGATAGCTTAACACTGTACATTCCATTAATGTTTACTGCAAGGGAATGTCCATGGAAATGTTAGGATGTCTAAACAAACTAATTTAAAGTGGAATTCTTTTTCCTTAATTTTTGAAGAATAAAAACAATAAGGAAAAAATATTAGGGAATTAATATGGTCTTCCCAAAAGATGTAAATGAGTTGGATACACCCATACCATTTAAATATACATTTATCATCATATATGTTATATGAATGAATTTCTAGCCACTACCACAATCTCTGTGTTTTTAAAACCAGATCATTTTTTATAAGGAAAACAAATAGGAAATACTCATTATTCTCCTTATTCCAAAAGTCACTGTGTAATCATTCATTCATCAAGCATTTTTTTAATATATTTTATTGATTTTTTACAGAGAGGAAGGGAGAGGGATAGAGAGTTAGAAACATCAATGAGAGAGAGAAACATCGATCAGCTGCCTCCTTCACACCTTCTACTGGGGATGTGCTCGAAACCAGGGTACATGCCCTTGACCGAAATCGAACCTGGGGCCTTTCAATCCGCAGGCCAATGCTCTATCCACTGAGCCAAACTGGTTAGGGCAAGCATTTTTAAGTACCTACTATATGCTAGCTACTATGATAGGTGCTGGGGACACAAAAATTACAAGATATAGCTTCTACCATCAGCCATCCCTTCTCAGTTTTTTCACGGGAAGCTTTTTATCCAAACCTTCCTTAATATTGCTTTCTCTCTGCTGTTTTACCTTGGATTCTCCTTCACTTTCACTTTACATTACCTTTCTCTCCAAACTCCACATCTGTCCTGCCTCAGGCTACCATGCTCACTCTGGCAGAGTAGTCAGCCAAACTAGTTTCTATCCCCTAAGAAAATCACATTCTCTCACACCTCCATCTGCCTTACCTAACTCCTCCAGGCACCAGTTACTCCATAAGACCTTAATAATTGGCACTTTCATTGTAATTGTTTACTTCCCTGACTACCACCCCTTGGACTATAAGAATGTGGAAGGTAGGGATCTTATTCATTTTTATATCTTCACCATCTAGCAATGAACTTGGCACACAGTAAGCACCCCATCAATATTTTTAAGGATGAATGAATGAATGAATGCTGATGTGCAACTCAGAGAATGTACAGGTTGAGAATCTACTGGAAATATCTATGAATATAGATGTTTTATAGGGACAGGAAAGGGATAATCAATTCAAATGTACTGTTAGCTATCTAAATTAAAAAATAAACTTGAAGGACGAATAAAATACCTTAGTTAGAAAAGTGAGCTATTATGAAAAAATGGCAAGTGACCCATTCTCAGGCCATTTCTAGACCTCATATTCATCATTTGTATTTCTCTAAACTCTGGTTCAGATTTTTTTTTTTCATTCAAGCAATGGTCCCATTTATGGTGAATTTATCTAAAACACATACAGAATCACAATGACAAGGTAAATGCAATATAGATTGCCCCTACACATTTCCCTAACTTATGTCATTGCCCCTCCACCTTCAAATTGTTGCCACATCCACAAGCACATTATTACTATATCTGAATGGTTTTTGTTAAATTAACACACAATTTTTAACTCAAATATCAACTTAAGATTTTTCTATGCCATACAAATTAATGAAATCACAGATTTGATTCCTAATTGTACGTTTTTAGTACACATTAAAGTAAATATTTAACTATGAAAGTAAAAATATGTTTATTTGTGAACCAGTTAGAATTTACCAGGTAAGTAAACCAGGTGCAACTCGGCTCTACCTGTATAACCCACCTACAAACCGTCCCTGCTCCGGGCCCATTCCTCTTTCCAATCAGGACTCTACACATGATGTGTGCCCTTATCTCAGCTCTGAATTTACTTGGTGTTAAGTGTCCAAATAATTTTGATTTTTAGCTTTAATACCCAATTTCTTTTGTAATAAGCAAGGAAGGAGAAACTTCATAAGAAGGTAGTATACCTTCATCATCATGACAGCATCCTGAAGCTTACATTTAATTCCAAAACTATTTATTAAAGTTGCTAAAAAGTTTTTTCTTGCAAAAATATTTCAACAGTAGTAGTGGAAATTTCAAGAAAGAAAAGCTGAATTACCCATAATATCACCATAATGGTCTTTTTAAAGGAGCCTTTGCTAACATGGGTGGGGGTCTGGACCACATTTGTTTTCTGTAATGTTTCTCTGTATATATTCTCAAGACAAACAGAAAGAGTAACAATCAAGATAATAAGGTTGATTTCCTAAGATTCAAGCTGAAATCTTAGAAACACATTTAAATAAACATATTTAACCTAAGAAAAACTGATAGTTTATCGTTATTTAGAAATAAAAAATCTACCTTAGTACAAACTTTGACTAATAGTTATTCTAAATTACCCTATGTCAAATTACCATATGACAAATGAGGTTTCAGCAGCCATTAAATTCAATACACAGACTATACAAAATCCTTTGGAGACCTCTTGTGGTAAAAGTTAAGAATACACACACACAGTATGTACTGTAAAATGTATATTCTCTAATTCCAAGCCATTCTGCTTCCTTTTATCGCATAGCTTTATTACTTCTTCAGTATTAGTAAAATATCAACCAATGACTGAAAGAAATTGTGCCATTTTTATCTTCAGGTTTACAGCAGCAGAAAAAGAGATTCTGAGACACAAGAATCTTCCTATCATTATTTAAAACAGACAAGAAGATACCACCAAAAACAAAACAACTTTTCTCAAAAAGTCAATGCTATATTGTTTACCGGTTATGGAACAGAATGTTGGCAAGGTATGTTGTTCATACCTACTATTAAAAACATTCTTATCCCTTTGCTGATTTTTCTTTTCTTTTCTTTGTTAATACGGCTGTGATTTGTATCTCAGATAGATAAAAGCTAAGTTTTATGGATCCACTAGCAATCAGGGGGGAAATTAAGGTAAGACCACACCTCACACAGTTAAGCAAAATAAAAAAAACGTGAATTAAAAGCAATATGAATGCTAAAATTAAATTCTAAAAGAAAAATAAATCGACTAAAATAAAATTTAGATGATTACTGAAGTATTTTCAGAATGCCAAGAGATCTATGTAAAAATAATGTAATGCTATCATAACCATGGAGGACTTAATTGGTCCAGTCTACTAAAAACACATAGAAATAGTGAATTAAGAGGACAACACGACCTCCCCAGGAGCCACACCCAGAGCAAGCCAGCGAGTGCCAAGGGGCAGGAAAACTGGCAGACAGTTTTTCACTTAATGATGCCATATCTGGGTCTGGGAACCCCAACCCTCAAGGTTGGCCCGGTCCATGGGGAAACCAACCTGCTGGGGCAGGAGGCTACCTGGGGCCGCCTACCCTGGGCTTACCCTGGACAGCCACCTATCGCAGCTCCGGGAAGCTATCCCAGACAGGCACCTCCTGGCACCTACCCTGGTCGTACAGCAACTGCTTACCCCGGACCAAATGCACCAGGAGCCTACCCCGGACAACCAAGTGGGTCTGGACTCTGGAGTCCAGCCTGGTGCCAGCCCCACTGGTGTCCCCGCGGGACCACTGCCTGCCTTATGAAGTGGCTTCCCCTGGAGGAGTCGTGCCTCGCATGCTGGTAACAGTTATGGGTACAACAAAACCCAATGAAAACAGACTTGTTTTAGATTTCAAGAGAGGGAATCATGTGGCCTTCCACTTTAACCCGCTTCCGTGAAGACAACAAGAGAGTCGTTGTTCGCAATTCAAACCTGAATAATAACTGGGAACAGGAAGACAGGTGATTTTCCCATTTGAAAGGGGTAAACCATTCAAAATCCAAGTACAGTGGGGCCTTGACTTACGAGTTTAATTCGTTCCGAGACCGAGCTCGTTAAGGAGCTCGTTAACTCAAATTACTCTGTCAACTCAAAGCAAAAAATAAGCAGAGAGACAGCTGGTATCTCAAAAAACTTGTTAGTCGGGACACTCGTAAGTCAAGCCCCCACTGTACTGGTTGAATCTCAGCACTTCAAGGTTGTAGTCAACGATGCTCACTTATTGCAGTTCAATCACAGGGTGAAAAATCACAGGGAAATCAATGTATTGGGAATTTCTGGTGACATCAGTCTCAACAGTGTTTCACACAGTATGATATAATCTTAAAGGGACAGATACTCTTTTAAAAAATGAAAGAAATTTTAAAAAAGAATAAAAGCTTATGGAGCTCAAAAAAAATGAAAATGAATGTAAACCTTATCCATTTAAAAGTTTCATGCTCACTGTAAGTGAAAATTTTTGCCTTTAGTCAACAACATCCTTCTTATAAATCATCCATTTAGTAAGTATTCTAAGAGTTAAAAAAAGAAATAGTGAATTAAAATATAAGTAATGTTTCTTAAAGAGGGTTAAAAAAAAGAGGATATCCCCAAATAATATGAGAAACAGCTGTAGATGGGAGAAGGCACAGAAAGAAGAACAAGAAGGTCCAACATTTTTCTTCTGATTGGAATTCCAAAAGAGAATAGGAGAGAGGCAATATTAAAAGAAATAATGGCTGGTAGGAAGAAGAATAGGTTCCACTATAGAGAGCTTTCTACACTACGCACTTTACATGTATTAATCACAACAATCCTATAGGGATAATCCTCTTATTATCCCTATTTTAAAGAAAAGGAAATTGAAGGACAACACAGTTGGGTAATTTAGCCAAAGTCACCAAGGGGAAGAGCCAGCTCTCCAACCCAAAGCCTATGTAACAGGAGCCACCTATGTGACCACTTAACTTCTGAATCTCCACCACTCCATCTGTCCATAAATAGAGATTAGCTGTAGACACTGCACAGAAAAGTGAGTTGACTTTTGACTTTGCTTAGTCTTATATGCAAACAAAAAAATTTAAATGTGATCACTAAACACAGGAAAAATTACATACCTCAGTGATAACCAGAGAAATACAAATTAAAACAAGACAAAGGCAGCCATGAAATTTGGAAAACCCACATATGGCACCCAAAGTATCTTTAGTATGCCAAATGGCTTTTAAATCTCATTTGATGAATAAACATTGAAGAATATCACCAGGCAATGCTGTCTGTCAGCCAAATAATTCAGTTCTGGCAATGTCTTTGTAGAATGTTTTGATATTTTATTAAATTCTGCCTTTATTGTTTTATAAAAATAAGTAGAAATCAGAAATGAAAGTGTTGACGCAATTGTTCCTTGATCAACATGGGTTTGGAGTGCACAGGTCCTCTTTCATTTATTTATTTTTATTTTATTTTATTTTATTTTATTTTGCACAGGTCCACTTATACATAGATTTTTTTCAATGAATAGATTCAGCCTCCATATCAGTAGGTTTTACAACCGTGGATTCAACCAACTGAGGATCAAACATGGTATTTTCAATCCACAGCTGGAATCTGAGGATGCGGAGGGCCAACTGTATGCAGTTTTGCACCATTTTATATAAGGGACTTGAGCATGCATAGGTTTTGGTAACCACGTGGGGTCCTGAAACCAATCCCTCCCAGATTCAGAAACTTAACCAACTTGTTAAGTTTTAGGGGATCAAAAGTTATACAGTGCACAGATTTTCAGCTATATAGTGGGGTGGGGTGTCAGTACTCCTGGTCCCCAAGTTGATCAGGGTCAACTGTATATCTGAGTTAAGCAAATATACACTCAGTTATTTTCTTTCTTTTTTTTTTTTTTTTAATATATTTTATTGATTTTTTACAGAGAGGAAGGGAGAGGGATAGAGAGTTAGAAACATCGATGAGAGAGAAACATCGATCAGCTGCCTCCTGCACACCCCCCAGTGGGGATGCGCCCGCAACCCAGGTACATGCCCTTGACCGGAATCGAACCTGGGACCTTTCAGTCCGCAGGCCGACGCTCTGTCCACTGAGCCAAACCGGTTTCGGCCACTCAGTTATTTTCTTAAAAAAATGAACAAAACCAAAGACATGAAATATTGGAAATAAAGTTTTAGAAGATTATCTTTTAAAAATTTTTTAGAGATTTTAATCTTTTTAGCTCTATGAAAGCAATATCTCTTATAAGTCTACTACCTGACTTTTAATTATAAAGTCTGCCAGACATAGACCACAACCACATCTTCTTCCTCCATACGCCACAGTGCCTACTTTGTACACTGCCTCATAAATAAGAGGTGTGCCGAAACCGGTTTGGCTCAGTGGATAGAGCGTCGGCTTGCGGACTGAAAGGTCCCAGGTTTGATTCCGGTCAAGGGCATGTACCTGGGTTGCGGGCACATCCCCAGTAGGAGATGTGCAGGAGGCAGCTGATCAATGTTTCTCTCTCATCGATGTTTCTAACTCTCTATCCCTCTCCCTTCCTCTCTGTAAAAAAATCAATAAAATATATTAAAAAAAAAATTTAAAAAAAAAAAATAAGAGGTGTGACCTTAGATCTAATAAATCAAACTCATGGACACGACCACAAATTGAAACTTGTAGCACAGATAAGACATTTTCAAAGTTACATAAACACTCTAAGAAATGAACTCTAAATTATCTCTAAAAACTGAATGCTATTTATCAAATAATATCATTAAACTCCTTTAATAAGATCAACTTCTAAAGGCCTACATTAAGCTGATATTATAAGGAATTCTGTTTTTCTTTAAAACCTTTTTTAAAATCCTCACCTCAGGATATGTTCATTTTGTTAATTTTTTTTTTTTTTTTTTTTTTAGAGAGAATAGAAACATTGGTGTGAGAGAGAAACATTGATCGGTCGCCTCCTGTACATACCCCGACTGGGAATTGAACCTTAAACCTAGGTATGTGCCCTGACCGGGAATCAAACCTGCAACCTTTTGGTGTACTAGATGACACTCTAACCAACTGAGCCACCTGGCCATGGCATACGTAAAAACTTTTTAACAACTTTAAACCTAAGTTTCAGAATCTTCATTGCTCTCAGTGATGGGCCAACTTACCTCACAGCTGTGGCCTTGTGGATGAGCATCTCTGTTTGCTCTGACAACTGTGATGGAAGCAGCAGCTCCACCGGCTGCAGGCGCAATATCCGAGTTTCTAGCTCTGAACGGGAAGCAGAATCCTGGAAACTATCAAACACAACCTCACCTGTGGCAGGCTGCACTCCCTGAAAACAAATAAAAATGCAATGTCACAGAAAACGTATTTCTCCCAATTAGAACTATGACACAGCATAAGCAAGCATAGAAATAGCAAAGATGGTACACTCACTAGTATGTACTCCGTTTCTAAAGTGTCTGAAATCTGTTTTCAAAGACTCTTAATAAGAAGTCATATTCAGCACTATCCAAGCCATCTAGAAGGGATTTTAGAGCAATACCGAGTCCAAGTCCTCCCTGATCTAACAAACCTGATGGAGTGACTGTGACAAATCACCAAACCCTCAGTTTCCTCCTCTCTAGGTGGGACTAAACCAGCCTACTTCCCTCACAGGGTTATTAAAAGGTTTAAATCAGAAAACAAACATGAATGCTTTGTAAACTATAAAGCACTGTACAACAGCATCTGCCATCACTAAAAGTATGAAGTGACGTGTTCCTAGTAAACTGGCCACAAGAGTAGTAATAAATTACTTATCAACTATATAAAACTAATAAATAAAAACTATTAACTCTTGCAAAAAAAAAATACAACAAACTCTGAATGAACCCCAAGTAGAGAGTCTATCCAGGGAATGATGATGATAACTAAAAGCCACCCCCTCTCACCCCAAGCCAATAATAGCAAAGATAAACTGGAAAAGATCGTGATTTAAATCAAGTGAAAAAAGTTCTCAGATAATTTACCCAAAGTCTCAGGGCAATAAAGTGACAGAGCCAAGATTCATGTAGTCTGATTCCACGGGCCACACTCTTATCCACTTCAGAAATGTATGGGGCTAGTTACAGACTGTATTAGCCAACAGGAGAAAAAAATAACCAATCCCTACACCCACACATGCCTGACGGAAAGTCAACTGACAGAGCTGCTTCTGAAAACAGCCAGGCATGTTCTAAGGAAATTTGAAACATCCATACGCCCTAACTCAGCAATTCCTCCCCTAAGTATATACTCTTGAGAAACTCAGACAAAAGGTTTCATGTACAAAAAGGTTTATAGCAGTGTTCTCTGTATAACCCAAAACTGGAAAAACCCACATGTACATCAACAAAAAAATGAATAAACTGTAGATCATAAAATAAAATACAACAAAGCAAATGACAATGGAAGAACTACTACAGTAACACATGTAAATAAATCTCATATACAAATAGTACTTTGCAAACAAAAACCCAAAAAATACATATAATATGTTCGTATTTGTATGTCGTTTAAGGTGGGAAAACTGGAACAAAAGCAAGGAAATTATTACCACAGAAATCTGGATTACAGTAACCGCTGGAGGGAAGGGGCCCTTCTGTAAGCAGTGTTATATTTCTCGACCTCAGTGGTTATCTCACACTACACTGTATTTATGCATCCTGTTTTAGGCATTTTTCCTCTTGAATATTTTATAATTTTTAAAAATCCTTCATTTTTGCTCAAGCAATTTCCTTAATTCTAGCCCAAAGGCCTTCCTCTAGTGTCCAGATAGCTGGACTAAAGTATAATAGTATACATATGTAAGTTTATCTCCCACTCTACAAACCTAACATTTATGATAGCCATTTACAGAAGTTCAAGTAACAAATTTATCAGCCAGACAAATCCCCCTTTGCTTTTTTAAATCAGAGAAATGGTCTATATTGTAACACCTATTACTCTGTGTGATAATGTGACGCTGAGAAACCCAAGTCAGTCTGTGTAAAACTGCATTGCCCAGGCTGAAGGTAGAGGGCCTGGATGCAGTGGCCCTACAACAGTAAAGCCTTTTATTTCAGACTATCAGATAATTCTTAGGGACTGACTAGGGGACATGCGACACTCCTCACGATGGGGACAAACCCAGTAACAACAGTATTCGGGGTAAAGGAAGGAGAGTTCTATCGCAGCCCTGCTGAGTTTGAGAGGGCAGGGCAAATTCTGAGTGCCTTGTCCAATAAAGGATTGGATGCAAGAGTCTAGAACTCAGAAGAGAGGTGCAGCCGGGACCCAGAGCTCTGGATATCATCAACCCAAAAGGGTCATTGAGGTCAAGAACAGGTCCCAATAAAACACTTGAGAGTTAAGTGTTAGCTTTGGCAAAGGGCCAGAGGGTACTTTTAAAAGCACTAAGCTGTATACTAGCAACTCTGTTCTTTAAGCTGAGTTGGTTAGGCAAATGTCAAGTTACTAATACCAGAATAAGGTATTAAAAAGTACTTTGGAGACAGTGGGTTGTAAGAATTTTGTTGATATTGCAGCTAATTGCAAAATTAAATAAAGCAATTACTTATTATTTAAGCAAGGAATCCTATTTTTACTTAACCTACAACAGAATAAGGGAGTCTAACGGTTCTGAAGGGCCCTAAAAAGTCTAGAATACTGAGCAGAACTCAGGTAGGTCTGTAAATGGGCAAATTTATTCACAAATTGTCAAAAGGCAAGATCAATCAAACTCTGATTCACAAATTACATTTATTTGGAAGACTGATTGTATTGGCAACTATCATTTCCCCTCCCCTTTCCTATGCTTTCCTCCAAATCTCTACACAACAATCCCATAATCATGTGTTTAATTTCAAACCTCTAGAAGAAACTTGTAAAACCCTTTGCTATCCATGCATGTGTCGGTTTAGTGTCTTATTGCACTATCTGTATATTGTTCACATCCATGCCTATCACTGTGTCTGTCTTCAACCCTAAACTCCTAAAGCACACGAACAGAAACTACCTAGATCTCTCCACGGCATAGAGTGCCAACTATCCATATGAGAAAATTGTAGCTAGTAACTAAACATATAAAATTATGAGGAAGCATTTTTTTAGGTACAATTGCTTGAGGGCACACTTCATCAGATATCCTCATTATAAACCATACGTGATTGCTCATATTCCGAGGTACCATGAACATCTATCATTTATTCTTCACCTACAAAGTACTCACCACGATTCCAATGAAAATGTTCCCCTTCTTTTTGTCCTTAACATTGTCCTTATTTTCACAGATGCACAAAAGGTAGCTAGTAGAAGTATCAGTCATTAACTCATCGATATCTATAGCATCATCCAGCTGAACTAAAGGATTCACATGTAATAATTATTAAAGAAAAATATATATTCCCATTAATATTAACTGCTTTTTTCCTTTTAAGTTAATGGTTTATTTTTCCAGGGATTTTTGCTCTGTGCACAAATCTCCCATACAGCATTCATTTTTCTGATTTACTCTGATCATAACTATATGCCTTAGTCCCCCAAGATATAAGGCTCATGAGGACTGACAACTATTATCTTCTCGCTTCCAAAGGGCTTAGGAGAAACCCTCAGACCTTGTGGAAACCCAAATGTTAACCCTCTTCTTTACTTGGATGATGCTGAGACTTGAATCCTTAGCAATCCCCTAATATTTAATTCCATAAGTCAAAGCATACACACTCTAAAATAGCATAAATTACTTTCCTCCTTTAAAGTGCCTAATAGCTCTCAGAAATAGCAAGAGAATTTTTTTAAAGACAGGAGAAAAGAAAACCTAAAAAGGAAACAAACATACATTCAGGCGTGTGTGTGTGTGTGTGTGTGTGTGTGTGTGTGTGTTGCATCCATTAATGAGATTCTCAGAGATAAATGCTGACTTTAGACAAGGTCAGTCTGGGGACCTCCAATTTGGGTATCAGCAGATAAAAGCTATCACAGTAGCAAAAGAGAAGCAGGGAAGAGTACTGTTTTAGGAGCCGGCTTCGATTAAGAGACTCAAGTTCAGGCAAAAGAAACAACAAAACTACCAATCTTATAGCCTGACCAGCCTGGAATTCCACAGAGCTGTTAATGGTTTGGGGTCCATTCTGAGTGACAGCCATCCCCTATTCATAACATTAATAAAGCAAAACAGTCTTCATAATTTGGGTAGAAGCTAAGCAGGTCTCTAAATATGCAGATTTGCAATAAACTGTAATAAATATTACTTTCACACAGTATCATTTAAGATCTTATCGCTATATTCTTTTATTCTGAGACCTGACTCCATCCCACAGTACACATTTTAAAATACATGCTTATCTCATTTAATACATAATTTTTTGGTTTTTAAAAAAATTGACATAATTTTATGACTTTGCTAGTAAAGTCATTTTGTTTCAAGTTAACTCATTGAATTTATAAATGACCATACATTTTGGAGCAATCACGGTCCACACTAAGGATCCTTAGAAAGAAAGCTCCACCTATAATCCATTTTCAAAAATAATACAATTTTTATGAAGCTAACAATTAATAAAGATGGACTATGTTTATAAGCAATTAACTGTATGTTGACTTTGTACTTTTCTTTTCACATTTTGAAGCTAAGCAGTTATTTTTTAGGTCTTGTGTTAGGAAGATATGAAGGAGCTTACAGGCCCTAAGTGCCTAACCACTACCTACACAGGCCTGGGGAAGATGTGATGGCAAATCAGTTGATAACCTGCTGTCATCTTGCATGAGACTGTCCTTCTTCTTGCTCTAAAAGTTTGATACACTCTCCTTTTACTATGGCATTTGAAAAAAAAAATGTTTGTTTCCAGCCATTACCAACCCTAGCTCTTCAGCAGCACACTAACCAAAGGTCAAAGTAATATACCATCTCATCTCATCAAAAAGATACCCACTGAAAGAACAGATATTTTTTAAATGTTACTAAAACAAAGATTTCTAAAATTTAAGAGAAAATTTCCTATTCAAAAAGGATATCTTCTCCAATAAGCGTAGATTTTGTATAAAGAGCAGTCAACTTCCGGGAAAAGACTGAACTTTTGTTGTCCCCAATGGCCTTTAATGCTGCTGTTTCAGTTTGCTTCACAACTCCTACCTTCAACAAAAATAAGTAATATTAAATATCAAATGTAATGAAAAATTTTTAAACATGTTTTGAGATTTTAAAAGGTTATTTCTGAAACATTTACCTTAGTCTTTTAAAAATTTACCCTAAATATATAATATGTTAAAACTCATGAAGATATAAAGGTAATTATGCACACTTTCACTTTCCCAAAATGCCAAATTCCAAAACCAATGAGAGACTACCACCGTACAAAACATGTTTTCACCCTGGAAGACAATCGGATCCCTCTTTCCCACAAGCCGGAGCCAAAGCTGACCTTATATCCCTTTGCCACAAGGCGGCGCACGTGAACAAACAGTCTGTGAGTAGGTATGCTTGCTGTCATAAAGTTGTGATCTAAGTGGCAATAAATATTGAGCTCCCGGGCTGCAATCTAAAAAATTAAAAAAGAGGATATCAATAAATTTCTATTTTAAGATTCCCTGTGTGGCATTTGTTCACTTTGTTAAAAATCCATCAAGGTATACACGTAGGATTTGTGTCCTTTGTCTGCATGGTATATCAATAAAAAGTTTAAAAGTCATTCCCTGTGTAGTAGCCTACAGTTAAACCTGCTGTTTTTGGCCCTTCCCATGGCCTAACTTCAGGGTCACATCTGTACCTATAAATGACTCAGAAGAATACGACAGGTCTACTTCTATATCCTTAGCTCTATCAAAACTTTAAAGGGCTGTGCTTTCCCTGTATTGGAATAAGTATTTGATACCACATGCAAATAACTGAAAATTAGGAGATACTAAGGAATGTATACATAATTATAAACCTACTTGGACAGAGGGCTTCTTTGAGGAACTTGAGAAGAGAACCCCCTGGTGTGGCGAGCTAACTGATGATGTATAAGTGATAGAAATGCAGAACCAGGCAGTACCACCTGATTCCCTGCTTCCTTCTAGGCAGCGCCATGGCTCAGAGACTGCCCACTAGGGCCATAGAACGCTCATCATTCCAGCAATCTCACTACCCTCCCCCATCCTTTTCTGAACTGTATTAGTTCAGAAAAACATGAGCCTTTTAAGTTAACGTAGAAATGTATCTTTTGACCTAGAGAAGAGTATTACTTTCTCTATCATTTGACCTATCATTTGACCTAGAGAAAAGGGGAGAGAACAGCATGTCCTTTCACCCCTTCACTTATAAGATGCCAGCTACATATTTGCTCCTGCCTGCAGAAAACATGCTGACTGTTTCAGGGTCTAACTTCTTAACATTGAACACAGCATAATGTCATCTGAACTAGACAACACCACTTTCTGTCACAACAGTATTTAGGAAACTGGAAGGAAAACGTTGGCCAAGTCTTCACTTCCCACCCATGAGGCAGCAGAAGTGCCACCTCATCATCCTCTGATAGTGTGCAACCCAACTAGGCCTAAAACTATGAAATCATCAAAATCACCCAGGACTCCAACAAAGCATTTCCCTAAGCTTGCCATCAAGTGCTCAAATTCACTTCTAACCGTCTTAACTTAGGCCTATCTCACATACCCAAAATTACAGTAAATTCAAACTCAACTTAGACTAAGAAAGCAAGATGACTAGTATACAGAGACCTGTAAGACTTCAAACATCTGTTGGTGGCTGGCAGAGTTAATAGGCTCTTCCATTCAGACTTAATAATGCTGCTGGCTGTGAAAATCCATAAACTAAGGGTAAACAGAGGAACTTATATCTCAAAAACTTTTTCTTGCTTAAATCTTCTTTAGGAAACACAGAGACTCACATGATTATGGTTCACTCACTAATTGATCCATCCAATCAATGTCTGATGGGTGAAAAGGTACTGAGCTAAGACCAGGGGTGGGCAAACTTTTTGACTCGAGGGCCACAATGGGTTCTTAAACTGGACCGGAGGGCCGGAACAAAAGCATGGATGGAGTGTTTGTGTGAACTAATATAAATTCAAAATAAACATCATTACATAAAAGGGTACGGTCTTTTTTTTTTTTTTTTTCAGTTTTATTCATTTCAAACGGGCCAAATCTGGCCCGTGGGCCATAGTTTGCCCACGGCTGGCTAAGACCATGGAAAATAAGCACCAACATCCCAAAGGGAACTCCTCACCTCCTCCCCCACAAGTCAGCATTCACGAAGTTTGTGTTTATTTTTAGTTTTTACTTTAAATGACAGCATTTTAAAGGGCAATCACATTCACATCATTTTAAGTTTAAAAAAATGAAACAAAATATTGGAAAATATTTAAGGCTGAACAAGAAAAACATGAAACAGTGTTTGAAAAAACAACTTACCTCTGCATCTTCCCCAAAGAATCTATACTTATATCCACATTCCACACACAAAATTGCATCTTTTTGCTGCTGCTTTATTTCTAGGTACTGTAATTCTAATGGCGTATAGATGCTTTTGGTTCTTTTGTTAGGTGGTTTAGAATCAGAAATTTTCTGTAAGTTTTCGTAACTCCCATGTGATGATCCAAAATGACTGAGATCAGAAAGTGTCTTGTCCTGGCAACGAAGCGTTTTATAGTTTCAAAAGTACTAACCATAACATCAGTTCCCAGAGAGAGAGAATGCAAATTGGACACAAAGCTAACAATTGGTGAATTTGAGGAGTACACAGTATATTAAGACAAATTTTTGTGTAGGTTTAAAATTTTTTCAAAGTAAAAGACCCCAAAAATATGAGCCAAACTAAACTACTGTGTAATTATTAATACAATTTGGAAGTCTAAACATTGCAATGTTTTGTATACTTCTATTTACATTTAATTTCACTAAACCTATTGTAATTAATGTTTTCCTTTTCATTATTTATTCCAGGTGTGTAAGGCATAGTCAGCAGGCATGAATCTGTCTCTCTTTAGCAGAATCACTTTCAACAGGCATGTGAGCAGCTAAAGTTGCAATATTCTACATTTCCAAGCACAGTCTAAAAGATAGTATGTCCATAAATAATGCCAAAAAGAACCATGATTACAACTTTTAGAAAAGTAGTGTTGTAATTTAAAGATTTTATTTTTTTATCAAATTTATTGGGGTGATAGTACTTTAGAGATTTTAGTGCTTCTCCACATTTTTAATAAGGAAAGAGGTCCATGTGTAATTTAATGACACAGTTAATATATTACTAGTATTCTTCATGAAATAAAAAAAATAAAGAACTTTTGGCCCTAGCCGGTTTGGCTCAGTAGATAGAGCATCAGACTGTGGACTGAAGGGTCCCGTGTTCGATTCCCGTCAAGGGCATATGCCCAAGTTGTGGGCTCGATCCCCTAGTAGAGGGTGTGCAGGAGGCAGCCAATCGGTGATTCTCTCTCATCACTGATGTTTCTATCTCTCTCCCTCTCCCTTCCTGTCTGAAATCAATAAAAATATATTTTAAAAAATAAAGAACTTTTGGAAAGCATAAACTACAAGGTTACATTTTCAACATTAGTATTCCTGTATCTATGCTTTCCTATATGAAAACCATAATTAATTGCAATTCACAGCTTAGAGCAAATTCCTTGCTTATGAGGCAAATTTTTAGGATAAATCCAACTTCTAATTGTCACTGTGTCACTGCCAACATCTGAAAAAACTTACCAACTACCCCTGGAATTTAAACTATGACCTAAAAACTAGGGACCAACAGGGGAAGTAAAGAGATAAAGAGAAACGCCCTATATGGCTCAAAGAGGGGAACTCCAGCCCAAGAGAAAACCCAGGAACATGTACTTAGCATTTTCTAAATGTTTAGAAATTCAGCTTGGCGGGGACAGCAGGTACAGATGCAATTTATCTGAAAGTGTAGCCCAGCAAACTTCTAAAGATCGGCAATAACACAACAGTTAGCTCTGGAGAAGTGTGCCAAGGGAAAAGTGGGTCAACCTATCAGACTGGACAAAGTATTTGCTTTTAATTTTGATGGGGATTTTCTACTTCATTTTCATGATTTTTATGTAAACTTTAAGAATACTACATATTAAGAATCTGGGGGGGAGATTTACTATAAAGTCCTTATTCATATATGGAATGAGAATAGGTATCCAGGAAAAAGGTTCATGTATGTATAAGTCAATCTGTATCCTTGAGTATTAAGCAACATGTTTTTCACCACTTGAGGAAAAATACTTCTCAGATATATTGTACTCTCATATTCCCAGAGATGGCATTCTGAACTCAATTTAACTTTATCTTGACAATTCAGAGGGATCAGATTAATAAGATGGAAATTTCAGGACCTATCAACAATTACGGGGTTGCTGAACCCACACTAAGGGTCTCAGAACACTGGGTATTTAAGTTCATTCTGCAGCTTTTTTTGACTTCTCTTTACCCTTCTATGCCATCAAATACTCAGCTATCACTTATAATAATACCCATATACTACTTCTAGGGGTCCCTTCTAACTGGTGTCTTCTAATTTTCTATGAATTAAAAATGCCAAGTGGGTCATTCTATGCATAAAGCTATAGTAGATAGGCTCTTGTGAAGTCCTAGAGCAAATCCTCCAATTAATAAATTGTGAGCTTCAATAGACAAATTTTTTTTTACCTCTCTCTATATTTTTTATTTTATTGTTGACAGTATTACAAATGTCTCCCATTTTCCCCTCCTTTATGCCTCTTCCCACTCCCCCCCTCAGCCTGTACCCTCCCCGCCCCAGGTCTTCACCACCCCATTGTTCATGTCCATGGGCTATGCATATAAGTTTATAAGTTCTTTGATTTATGGCCTCTATATTTTGTGACTACCACACTCTGGTTAACTGCTTTAAGTATTAAAAGAAATTAAAAATAAGAACAAAACACCTTTTTCCCCCTGATGATCTAAGGTAAGTCAATGGATTTTAGCTTGATATTTTTCTGAGGAAAGAATCTATTGATTTCATTAGATTTAAATCACTCAAATAAATATAAAGACTACTTCTCTAATTCAGTCATTCTCAACCATGACTACACATTAAAATGAGAGCTTTTAAACAATACCCATGCTCAATTCTTATTGAAAACCAATATACAATTTTAAGAAAAAGTTCTTGCCATCAGTATTTTTTTAAGTTCTCCAGGGATTCTAATTTAAAGGTGGGCTGAAAACCACTATTCTGAATTGCAGAATTCCATGATGGAGCAAGAGTTAAATTCCCAGATTTTGCAAGGATGAAAAACATTAATAAGTTATAAAACAGTAGAAGGACCCATATTCAGTTGGTTTACCTCTGAAAACCTCAAAACATCAATATAAGTTGCCCATCATGACTGTCCAGGCTAATCATGGAAACTATAAAGAGGACTGTTAAGAAACTGTGCTTGTACTATCAACAAAGAATCCCCTAAGTCAGTGAACAGCTCCTGATGCAGAGGTCACACATCAGAATCACTTGAGGCTTTTATTTTATTTTGTTTTAATACAAACCAATTCATCCCTCCTTAATACACAGTGAATTAGAATCTCTAGGGTTTTCAAAATCAAAAAAAGTAAAAGTTCCTTCAACTAATTCAAGTGATCAGCCAAGTTTGGGAACCATTCCCTGAGTGGACCCACAGAACCTAAAGACACTTCAGAACCTACTATTCTAGGTATTGGGTATTCACGGATATAACTATTACATACCTTTTGACTAGTTTGAGATTTGGAATCTTCAGAAGAAGCGGCATTCTTTGCACGCAGAAGACTGATATCGTCGAAATCGGTACATTTTGGCAGAACTGCAAATCTCTCCTGCAGAGGCTCCCTCTGGACTCTACTTTGAGGAGGGGCGGAATCGCAGCAGAATTCTTTCAATTTTTCCAGAGACTTTAAAACAATCCTGGTCCTCAGACATTTCCTTGGCTCTTAGTTAACAAATCAGAAGAAAATATAACAGTAGTATTTTGTCTCGTGTCAATTCATAACCAGCACAGAATTTGTAAGAGGGAGTTTTGTATTAAGCAATGACTCTAGCTATGATATTGATAAGGAAATAAAGAAACTTCGGTTCAGGGTAAAGATGGCATACTTGAAACATATATCTAATTTCTAATTTCACTTGGTCCTAAAAACCCACTAGAAACTATAGGATTTTGCTTTAAAAAAACAAAACACAAAAAACTTATATGCCCATAAGTACAGAAAGAAAAGGAGAGGTGAGACTTGCAAATGAAATATCTGAAGCTAAAATGAAAAATGAATGAACAATAACCTATTTAGCATACCTGAAAACTAAAGCCTAAATGGGTAGTGAAGAAAACCAAGAACCAGTCCTATATTTACAACATAAAATGCTTAAAAGGTTCAGGAATTAGGGCACCAGTAGCTCTGAAAATGGAATGAAGAGAGGTTCTACCATAAAATAAAGAGGGCTGGTTCCAAGGAATTTGATCCCTAGATACCCTTACCTACTCTAAGTTCATGGACAGCTGTCCTTCCTCCACATCAACAGAGGATTGCAGAATTCTCTGGAAAAGGTAAATCAGGCCCAGTTGAGATGCAGTACTGTGCCTAAGACAAAAGAATACTCATGGAAATACAGTCTTACTGTATGCTAGGGCACACTAATGGAAATACAGCCTGACTATATGATGAGAAACACAACCTCTTCTGAGAGCCACTTCGCAGAACGAAGCTCTCCCCTAGGCAGGAGCTGGGAGACTGGACTGGGAACTCTGACCAGCTCAATGGAAAGACCTAAAGATACTGACACCAGAGTGCACAAGGAAACCAGATCACCACTCCAGACACACCTGCTTTCCTCCCTCCACAGCTTTGCTCACACTATTCTTTCTCCCTGGTAAGCCCTGGCCCCCAATTTCACATGTCAACATTATACTCTTTCATCAAGAGCCATCTCAAAGCTACCTTTCCCATGAAACGCTCTGCTAATTCCCCAGCTTAAAGATCATTTTCTTTCTCTATGTTCCTGTAACAGATCATATCTCTCCATAGCACTTATCATAGTCTGCCAATTAGCATTTACTCCAGAAGCAATCAATCCATAAAAGAAGGGAAACTGATTATTTGCTGTACATTTATTGGTTATTTGCTATATAACAGAAAACATTATTTTACCCTTCAGAGCAATACTACTTAGGTAGCTGCTATTATATAGAAGGAAACTGGGGCTGCATTTATCATTTCTTACCTTCCCTTTTAAAGCAAAAACACTCTGAAGGCAAGAGTTGTGTTTTGCTCATTTCTAAAAGTTTAAAACTTTTCATATTTCTATTTAAACCTCTCTTCAGATGTATACTTTATCTTATCTCCTATTAATCTCATGGCTAGGAAAATGTCTATTTGAATCCCTCCGATTGTATATATTCATCCTATTTACTATTACTCTCTGTTTCCAAATATATACTTGAATCAATCTTCAACAGTGTAAGTCTGTATATTATTAAAGGGCTTCCATCTTAAGGATATTTTTAAAAATTTCCTAGGATGGAGGTGGGGTGCAAATCTTACAAAAGAAGGAATATCTAAAACTGACATGTTAAAAAACTTGAGGTGATGGGGATGTCAAGTACAGCATGTGGTATGTAGCCAACAATACTGTGAAAACTATAAATGGTGCCAGGTGGGTACTAGACCTATCAGGAGGAATCACTTCATAAATTATACAAATGTCTAACCACTACGCTGTACACATGAAACTAACATAAAATAATACTGAATGTCAACTGTAATTAAAAAAAGCTTAAGATGAAGTAGCCAGTGACTCTTCTGGCTGGTGGATGCTCCTCTTTTCTTCCCATTATTTATTTTTTTTTTTTAAGTAAACTGTATGTAAAGTTCATATTTCAAAAACTTCCATTTCTATGACCTTATTTCTACAAGCTTCAGAGTTCATTTAGCCAGATCTGGAGCAATGTGGACCTAGGGACAAGGACTTAGTATGTGTGTGGTGAGACCCCTTGATGGAGCACTTTCATGCCCTCCTTACCATCCTTCCCTAATCTGCTCCCCTACTCCCACGGAAGATTCTACCACAAAGCTTCATTCCTGAGCTGTTGTCAGTTCAGAAAAGCTTGTATCAGTTCAGGTATGAGGGTAATAAAAAAAGAAGCATTTTCTGTCTTCCCTTATCACAAATTCTCCAGGCCAAAACCAGAGAAAAATCTGCTCACCCACCAATATATCCAACATCACATATAGAGGTCTAGGACCTCAGGAATGGTTTCATCCAAGACCTTTTCGCATACAGAAAAAGCAGTTTCACACTAAAAACAGGACAGGGGAGATCTACATGACCTGACATTGGTAATCGTCCAAATGTTCTGCTAAGTGGAAAAAGATAGTTGTAAATTAACATCTACACTAATAAAAGAGAAACATGGTAATTGGCGTACGACCGCTACCCTTTTCATTGGCTAATCAGCGAGATATGCAAATTAACTGCCAGCCAAGATGGCGGCCGGCAGCCAGGCAGCTTGAAACTAACATGAGGCTTGCTTGCCTCAGTGAGGGAGGAAACCAACATTCCCCGCCTACAGCTGCAAGCCTCTGAGCCTGCAGTTTAAGAAACTCTGTAACAAATACCACCGGGCTTCAGTCAGCAGATTCGCAACATTGTAAGCAAAGGCCAGAAACCTAAGAGCTGGAGCCAAGCCTCAAAGCTAAAGCTGGCCCAGAATAAAAAAAGAAAAAAGAAAAAAAGGAGCGGTTGGGAGCTTCAGTCACCCCCAGCCTGAAAACAGCCCTCAGCCCCTCACCCAGACTGGCCAGGCACCCCAGTGGGGACTCCTACCCTGAAGGGTGTGTGACCAGTTGCAAGAAGCCATCATCCCCTCACCCAGGCTGCCCAGGCACCCCAGTGGGGACCCCCACCCTGATCCAGGACACCCTTCAGGGCAAACCAGCCGGCCCCCACCCATGCACCAGGCCTCTACCCTATATAGTAAAAGGGTAATATGCCTCCCAGCACCGGGATCAGCGGAGCCATGAGGCCTCCCGGCACCGGGATCAGCGTGACAGGGGGCAGTGCCCAAACCCCCTGATCGCCCTGTGGCTCTGTGTGTGACAGGGGGCGGGGCCACAACCTCCCTACCCACCCTGCTCGGTTTGTGACAGGGGAAGGTGCCCCAACCCCCTGCTCAGCCCTGATCTGTGCCTGATAGGGGAGAGCTCCCCAACGCCCCCCCCCACACACACACACACATGGGCCCTGCTCTGTGTGTGATGGGGTAGAGCCATAACCTCCCCATCGGCCCTGCCCTGAGTGTGAGAGTGGCGGTGCCCCAACCCTCTGATCGGCCCTGCTCTGTGGGTGATAGAGGGCGGTGCCCCACCCCCTGATTGGCCCTGCTCTGTGAGTGACAGGGGGCAGCACCCCAAACCCCTGATTGGCCCTGCTCTGTGAGTGACAGGGTACAAAGCCCCAACCCCCCTGATGGGCCCTGCTCTGTGTGTGACGGGGACAGCGCCCCAACCCCCTGATTGGCCCTGCTCTGTGCATGACAGGGTACAGAGCCCCAACCCCCCTGATGGGCCCTGCTCTGTGAGTGACAGGGGGCAGTGCCCCAACCCCCTGATCGGCCCTGCTCTGTGCGTGGCAGGGGGTGGCGCCACAACCTCCCCATCGACCCTGCCTTAAGTGTGACAGGGGACGGTGCCCCAACCCCCCAATCGGCCCTACCCTGATCATGACTGAGGGTGGCATCACAACCTCCCAATCTCCCAACTCTGTGCATGACAGGGGGCGGCGCCCCAGCTCCCCAATCGGCCCTGCTCTGAGCCCAACCAGGGGCTGCACCTAGGGATTGGGCCTGCTCTCTGCCACCGGGAGCAGGCCTAAGCCAGCAGGTCGTTATCTCCCGAGGGGTCCCAGACTGTGAGAGGGCACAGGCCAGGCTGAGGGACCCCTCTCTCCCCCCCAAGTGCACAAATTTTTGTTCACCGGGCCTCTAGTATACATATAAAACAACTTATACGATATTAACTAATTTGTGGGTCTATGTGTGTACATATACAAGTGTATAAATAGGAAAACCTCAAAGAATATACCGTATCCTCCAAATTAGCAGTAGGCCTCACTGAAAGGGAGGAGTTACAGGGTCTTTCACTTTCAACCTTCTACATCTCTGTATTGCTTTTTCTTACAACAAACATGTTTTACTTTTATAATAAGGACAAAAATTACCTAGACGGAATTCCAGCCAAACTGCAGAACTCCAGCCTCTACCTCTTCCAACCTCCTAACATACACCACAACCACTTATGGAGGGGGCCACTCTACTCAAGCACAATGGAGGCCTTTCTCCACAAAGGAAAAAGATGGCAAAACTCTCCAAACCGCCTCCTCTGCCCTGTGGATAATGCAAGAATATCAGAGCCATGACTGGTGAGAATGAAAAAATCATTGCCACAGAACTCACCAGGGTTCCCAGACGTTACTGAATCACTTTGCCCTTCCTTTTCTTGGACTTTCTTTGCTTTCTTCTTAACAGGCCCATCATCCTCTAGTGGTCTCTTTGTACTTCTGTCAATTTCTGCAACCTATATCAGGAAAGTGAGAAAATGATACATAATCTCTCTAATCTCAAAACACTACGTATGCAAAATAATTTAAACCTTACTTTTGAATGACAGCAAGGTCCTTGCCATCCTTCCTTTCTACAATCACCTACTTGGACTTCTAAAAAGACCTATGGGTGAATGTTTTTACCATCATCAAAGACAAGGTGGAGACTGACCGGTCATGAGCCTCAGCTTCTCAAGTCCTGCTAGAATTAATCAGAACCAAGGCTGCCACCTTTACTCGGGCAGCCTTCACCTATTTCAAGTTATAGAACTTGAATTACTCTACGTACACATGTTAAATAAAATACCTTTAAGAGAAAAACTATTTAGTAAAGGTGAAATTAGATAGACAATAAAAGAACAGTATCACTTTTGAAATGTTAATTGTAGTTTATATTTTATGTTCACCACTGAAGATGCCACAAGACTGTGAACATTTGTTGGCAGGAAGCCTGTCAAAAATTTAAGTCCTTCATCAGATACCCTCTAAATGGTGGGTATAAAATAAAATCTTGGTGAATTCATAAAAATGTAGACTCCTGTCAAAAAAAATTAAAACAGGAGAGAACCAATCACTCTATGGAAAAAATATAAATTAAGGAAACAAGATTTTGAAGCAGCCAAGCTGTCACCCTCATTAAAACTTAGAAGGTAGTTGAAAGCCAATCTGCAATCCCCTTCAACACCCTCAGTTTGAGAAATACTGTATCAGGGACCCCAGTGAGAGCTCACCCTTAGGCATTCCCTGGAGGGGCAGTGTCCCTGGTAAAAAACAAACAAACAAACCCCACAACTACTTATTTTAGTCAGTTGAAGGGAGGCACCTAAAAAACCCGAATAAATAGGATAAATAAAACTCCTCTTAACATTCAATCCAGGGACAAAATGGGGAGGGTGGGGGGGGGGGCGGGGTTGGATGTAGGTTAAAAGATGTATCCTTGGCCCAGAGGCCCCTGCCCTCATCAGAATGGGAGTCAGGAGACCTGAGTTCCTGTCTCAGGTCGGCCAGTAAGAATCCGTGTGATCTTGGCCTCAAGTCTATTTTCCCAGTGGAAACTACAATCTTTGAACTACACTCAGGACGGAGACTGGCCAGGCTTTTCCCCTCCTCACCTGCCCGATCCGCCCCTTTATCTTCCGGCACCTTCAACTCTCTAATTCTCGCGTACGGGCCCCGCCTCCTCCCGCTCCACTCACAAGCCCCGCCCCGCCCCCCTGGTCCCGCCCCTTCCCCGGTGATCCCGCCCAATCCTGGGCCACACCCACCACGTGTGGTCGCGACCGAGGCTGGAAAGTGGACGCTGGAGGCGCTGCGGAGTCGGCGTCAGGTTCGCCCTCCACCGCACCGTTGGGGGAGGAGGTGGATTTCAGGCTCCCCCTGGACTGGAAGAATCTGCTCAAAACCGCTTGCCTTGCAGGGGCTGGGCCAGCGGCAGCCGCGCCGCCCCCAGGTGGCTTTCGGCGCGACATCGCGGCGCAGAGACGGACAGCCAGGGGCACGGCCGAGTCGGCGCGCGACCCCGCGGCCCAGTTCCCGGGCATCTGCGGGACCGAGCACGTCGCGCTCCCGCCTTGCGCCGGGGCGGGGACGGGGCAGGGGCGTGGCCTCGCGTGCGCCAATGGAACCGAGGGGGCGGGATGGTCGCAATTTGGCGCCAAGCTCAGTTCAAAGTCCCTGTGTGGCTAGCAAGCTCCGAGGCTTTTGGTGCCGCCGTCATGGTTCATACTCTCAACTGCATCGCCGCTGTGTCCCAGAACATGGGCATCGGCAAGAACGGAGACCTGCCTTGGCCCCCGCTCAGGTACCTGCCGGGCCGGGGGTGGTTGGTGTGCAAGCTGCCCTTGATCGAGGCACCTGGATGGGTTGGCGCTGGGGTTGGACTTGCGACCAAAACTGCCAGGGGCTGGGCCAGGCCTTCCTTCCGCGCCAGGAGCCGGGAAGCCAAGTTACTGGTTTCCGTCCCGCTCCTGCCGCCCCGCGAGGCGTTTTCCCCGCGGCGCTCTGCCCGGAACAAAGTCCAGTCCTGGAGACCCCAGTTCCTCGCACTTTTTGTCGGGGTGGTAGAGCTGGAGCCCACGGAAAAACGTTCTGAGTCACGCTGTGTTTCTTTAACTTGTAGGAATGAATTCAAGTATTTCCAAAGAATGACCACAACCTCTAAAGCAAAAGGTAACGGGATTTTTAAGTGATCGAGATTCCCCAAGGGTCTTTTTTTACCTGTGCAAATTTTACTTAAAAGTAGTTTTCCATGTTAAGCAGGACCTTCTTTCTGTCTTACCGTTGATCTGTATGGAATTCCCAATGTTTATTAAACTTTTTCAAAAATAAACGTTCTTTGACATTTTATGTGGGTTGCGTACAATTGACGTATTGGACAGATTGGCAACTAGATAGAGGTTGGCTCTGGAGACCAGAGGGGGCCTTTGAAATAGCCGCCGGGAGCGGTAAGGCCTGGACTAAGGCGGTGGCGAGGGTAAAAGTCCAAAGAACGATTACATGATACTCGATTTGGAGATGAAGAAGTTAAAGGTGATGCCAGGAAGGCATCAAGGATGAACTCTGTAGTTTTCAGTTTGAGTCTGGGTGATAGGGAGAATAGGGTGCAATTGTAACTATACTGAGGTGCTTGTAGGATATTCAGGCGCAGGGTACTAGGTGAATTGAGACTTTAAAGAGAAGAGGATAACGAAAGAAAAGAATATGGGATTAGGCAAACTTTTTGACTCGAGGGCCACAGTGGGTTCTTAAACTGGACCGGAGGGCAGGAACAAAAGCATGGATGGAGTGTTTGTGTGAACTAATATAAATTCAAAGTAAACATCATTACATAAAAGGGTACGGTCTTTTTTTTTTTTTTAGTTTTATTCATTTCAAACGTGCCGGATCCGGCCCGCCGGCCGTAGTTTGCCCACGGCTGGATTAGGGGATACCCATTTAAAACCTAAGGTGAATATTTGGTCATAGGAGGAGGAATAGCAGAGTAAACAGGGAAATAGAAAGGAGCAGGTGCAGCATAGCTTGAGCAGAGCAGATACAAGTTCTTGGACTTTGCACTTAGGTCACTGACGGAGACAAAAATGGCAAGAGCTTGAAGCCAAAATATTGAAATGAACCACCCTCTAGAATCCTAAGTAGTCTGACCCTTGATGGTGTGGCTCAGGTGGTTGGGCTTGTCCCATGCACCTAAAGGTTGCTGGTTAGACGCAGATCTGGGCACATGCCCCAGTTGTGAGCTTGACCTCTGGTGAGGCGGGGAGGTGCAGCAGGCAGCCAGTCGATGTTTCTCTCTTTCCCGCTCCCTTCCTCTCTCTCTAAAAATCAATTAAAAATCTTTAAATTATGCCCTAGCCGGTTTGGCTCGGTGGATAGAGCGTCAGCCTGCGGACTGAAGGGTCCCAGGTTCGATTCTGGTCAAGAGCATGTACCTTGGTTGCGGGCACATCCCCAGTAGGGGGTATGCAGGAGGCAGCTGATCGACGTTTCTCTCTCATCGATGTTTCTAAACTCTCTATCTCTCTCTCTTCCTCTCTGTAAAAAATCAATAAAGTATATTTTTAAAAATCTTTAGATTAAAAAAAAAATCCTAAGTAGTCTGGAAATAGGAAACAAAATATGGAAAAATGCCTAGTCTTACTACTTGTCGTTTGTAAATATTAGTGGTTTTTTTAAAAATCAAGCTAATTCAGGAATTATAAATGTGTGTATTCCTTTGATCCAGAGATCTGACTCACAAGGCTTTTTCTCCTAAATTCTACCAGAAATGGAAGCTCTGTATATAAATTTTTTTTAAGGAAAGAGGCACAAATTGGAAGTATTTTATTTTATTCTTGCAAAATATGTCTGCATTTTATTTTGTTTTATATATGTATTTTTTATTGTTGACAGTATTTCAGATATTTCCCATTTCCTCCCCCTTTACCTCTCTCCACCCAACCCCTACCCACCCACCCCCAGGTCTTCCAAATTGAAGGTATTTTAGCTAATTGAATGGAATATTAAGCAGTTATATTTAAAAGTATGACTATTATTGTAAATCTACAAAGTACACAAACATGAGTACTATTGTATTAAAAGTACAGTTGAACAGTACTTTTTAGATGTCAAACATTGTTCAAAGTCTTCAATCCCCACAATCCTAGAAGTATGAACTAGTATGTTATCTCCATTTTGTAGATAAGGACAGTAAGGCACAGAAGATTAACAAGACCTGCTTAGTAGATAACAGAATCTTTGCTTTTCACTACTATATTATACATGACTGCAATTGATTAAAACTATATTGCATATAAATTGGATAAAGCCAAAGGGGAAAATTACTATATTTAGATAATGGGCGATAAATGATAAATTTTGGTAAGGCTGTTAAAATTTTTAATTTTTTTAAAGCAGTCCCACTAGATGTCAATATGATAATTATATAAATACATACATACAAATATATGAATATATATACACATATATACTCCCAAAATATATCTCTTCTCTCTGTGATTTTATAGGTAAACAGAATTTGGTGATTATGGGTAGGAAGACCTGGTTCTCCATTCCCAAGAAGAATCGGCCTTTAAAGGACAGGATTAATTTAGTTCTCAGTAGAGAACTCAAGTAAGTACTACCACATAAATTCAGCACAAGAAAACCATGTCCCATTTCTTATGCTGAGGTCAGTATATGACAAAATAAAATACTATGAATGTAGCTATTGATGAAGCTGCTTAATACTACATAGGTGATTACAGAAAATGAATAATCAGTTACAACTTATTCTGCTGCCTAAGTGGGTGATTTCATCACCTTAAAAAGTTGCATTAAATCTACTATGATAACAGAATTGCAGGTTTCCTTGAACCATTACTCATTCAATTCAGAAGGGTCAAATATCAGTTATAAAATGTAAATTAATAAATCTTTTCAGTTGCACAAAGAATCAAAATACATATTTTTTGTACAGCCAATTGTCCTCTGCTATGAATTTTTCTGCCCTCCAGGCTAATAGAGTTAGTTCCTGTTGCCTGAAAATGAACAGGAGCAGGGGAGGAGGTTTAATAGCATTAAAACTACCTATGAAATCAACTCCAGTGCTTTTGCCTTCACCGTAGCTTCCATGTCATTTATCCCACTTGTGATATATCCTGATTTCTATATTTTTGTTGTTGTTTACATTGGTCCTAACCCACGAAAATAATTCTCTGAACCTCGGGGGTCTGTTTGTTTGGGGGAGTGATTGGCCTGAATTAGACCTTAAGGAAAAGTTTGGGATTGGCATGGTACTTGTTGTTTCTTGAACTACTAATGTGATCATAACAATAACTTACAGTGAATTGGATTACACATGTGGGGGCTGGCTGGGCAAGTCCAAAATTTGTAGGGCAGGCCATCAGGAAGGGGAGGCTAGCACTCTTCAAGGGCTGAAGCAGATGTCTGCAGGTGAAATTTCTGCAGAGAAGCCTCAGCTCTGTTTTTAAGGCTTTTCACCTGATTGAATCCCACCCAGATTAAAGCGACCCATTCTCAACTTGAGTCACATTTATAAAACACCTTTACAGCAACACCTAGATTAGAACAGGACTATAGCCTAGCCAAGTGAACACATCAAAGACCATCAAACCATAGGAAGGAAAAAACTTGACACCAACATAGGCTAATCGGGTTCAGGCTTCTATAGATTTTTTCACAGATCCCTCCTAAAATAGCATAGGTAAAAACCTGGGAGAAAGTATACGAGAATATTTGCATTGCTTGTCTTTGGGTGATGGGGAATATATTGATATTAGAGGCCGGTTGCACGAAGAGATTCGTGCAATAGGCTTTCCCTTCCCCTGGCTGCCAGCACTGGTTTTCCTCCGGCACTTGGGACCCAGGCCTTCGCTCCAGCCGGAGTCGCCTTTGGTCTTCGCTCCGCCACTTCGCACCTACGTATGCAAATTAACCACCATCTTTGTTGTGTTAATTTGCATACTCTTCTGATTGGATGGTTAGTGTAGTGAAGGTACGGTCAGTTTACCTGTTTGTCTATTATTAGGTAAGATGCATCTTGCCATTTTCCTCAATTTTCATACTGTTCTCTTTCTCCTGGTTGCTAGGATATTCTGATTACCCTCTACTTGGTATAATCCAAGTTTACAGACTGTATTGCCATTTCCAGGAACTTGTTAATAACATATTCTTGAATACTAAAGTTTATTTATGGCTAGCTTGAGGTAAAACAAACAAATCTCAGTGGGAGAGATGTTCATTTGAGACAGCAAATCTCCTCAAACGATAAGTCTAATTTCTTTATGACCCCCCTGTGCTATGTGTAATTGGGTCCGGTTGTTAAATATATATTTATATAAAATATTTGTTGGTGTATTTCACTTTTTATTTATAGGCAGAAAATGTAAAGTCGTCATTGTAAGCATACAAAGGAACTAGGGATATCAATTAGGGAAAAAATTTAGAGTTTATTTTTAATCCTGCCTTCTGCTTCCCTGGTCAATTGCTGGTCAGTTCCACACATATCCTAAACACCTACTGTGTACCAGGTATTACTGGATCCTGAATAAAAGGGGAAGGCTTTGCACAAGAAAATCACTATTGCTCCTGCAAATTTTCAGAGACAATCTTTCACCACCAGCCTCTTCCCCATGTGAGAAGAAACTGAATCCTCAACATAATCCCAAAATTTGCTGCCCATACTAGTTATTTTGAGTAGCTATTTACGTAATATGTCTTAGGGGAAAAATGCTTTTTCATGGCTTTCTATACTATCAAGTTGTGGCTTTAAAAAGAATGCTATACAGCCACATTTGGAAAACAAAATGGCACTTTTTCAAAAGGTTAAACATAGAATTATATGGCACAGCAATTCTACTCCGGGTGTATACCCAGGAGAAATGAAAATATATGACCACACAAAAACTTGTACACAGATGTTCACAGCAGCATCATTCATAACATCTAAAAATTGGAAGCATCCCAAATGTTCATCAAAGATAAATAAAATATGCTATATCCATACAATGGAATATTTATTGTCCTACATAATAAAAGGCTAATATGCAAATTGTCCCCTCGACCTGGAGTTTGACCAGGGGGAGGGGCCAGCCATCCCTCCATAGACAACTACTGTTCTGATTTTTTTCCACCATAAATATCTCAAGATATCGGAAGTATTTTCTTTTGATTCACTGTGGACTATACATACACAAATGTGGGTTAAATTATTGGTCATAGGCCATACTGCTGTTAACAGTTTATTGTTGAGAGGATTCCAATTTATATAACAATTTTAGTTTTATAATTATTGTTTCCCATACAGATTATTTAACTAGTATGAATGGCTTTTGTAGAAATTATATGTAATTCTTTCTCTTAACCTCAGGGAACCTCCAAAAGGAGCTCATTTTCTTGCCAAAAGTCTGGATGATGCCTTAAAACTTATTGAGGAACCAGAATTAAAAAATAAAGTGGATATGGTTTGGATAGTAGGAGGCAGTTCCGTTTATAAGGTGAGTAAAGTTATCAATAAACACAAAGAATTTTCCCACTCTACTTTCTTTCAGCTTCCCTGCCATATGTACTTTTTAAGTCTTGAGCAAAGAAGCACATTTCCCTGCTGTAAGTTAGACACATTGTCAATAAAAGTAAGTTTTTAAGTCTTTGCCAGCTTAACTCCAATTCAACATAGTTAATGTTTCCAATTTAAAAAACATTCTAAATTCTTCCCTTAGAATCGTACTGGACTGCACTGTTTTCTATTCCCTGGATGTGCATTGATACACTGAGTTAGCCCTGTTTCTTCGAGGATTAATGTCTCTTACTGAGAAAGCGATGGGGCTCTCAGTTGATATACCCTGACCAGTATATGAATTTGTTAAAAGCAGAAAACTTTGCCTCAAAAATTTTCATATAATGTGAGGGTATGCAAAAAGCATTATTTTATGTCATAGGTAAGTAAAAGAAAATATTCATTCTTCTTAACAGCAAATGACTTACAGCTTTCAAAAATTTTGAGGAAAGTAAAAGGAATTTTTCTACGCTTTTAAAACACTCAATGCCCTAACCGGTTTGGCTCAATGGATAGAGCGTTGGCCTGTGGATTGAAGGGTCCCAGGTTCGATTCCCGTCAAGGGCATGTACCTTGGTTACAGGCACATCCCCAGTTGGGGGTTTGCAGGAGGCAACTGATTGATGTTTCTCTCTCATTGATGTTTCTCACTCTCTATCCCTCTCCCTTCCTCTCTGTAAAAAAAAAAAAAATCAATAAAATATATTTTTGAAAAATAAATAAAAATAAAGCACTCAAGAAAGATTAATATTTATGGGAAGGAAAAAAATCAGCTCCTACCCTTTGGGGGCTTGTGGTAATATGTGCACTGAAATTATTTGAGAAAGAAGACATATACCAGGATCTTAGATGGGATTACAAAAACTGTTTCTTAGGTTCCTTTTCTACAACCTTTTAAACAATATAAATACTTAAAATTAAATTCATTTATATAATTTGATATATCTATGTGTAGTAAATAATAAGGAAGTAGAACCTCCAGGTTATAATTCTGCATTATCCACCTACCTCACATCACACTAGCTTGTAGAACATTTAGGCTTCTCCTTATTGGCCAAAGTGGGTCAATTAGCCTGAGTTTATAAATAAAGTTTCATTGGAACACAGCCACAGCCATTGGTTTTAGTATTGTCTGAGGCTGCATTTGCCTAAAAGAGAAACCACATGGCCCACAAAGCCTAAAATATTTACTATCTGACCCTTTACAGAAAAGGTTTGCCAAACATCATAAACTTTGATACAGACTTTCAAAAGCTGCAGTGGTTAGTCCGGCTCAATTTTCCTAAATTTTGGTACAGCAAGAATTGGTATAATATCTACTTGTTTGGGTCAAGAGAATAAATGATATAATACTCTAAGCTGTAGTAAAGTAAAATTTGTTCTGTGCCCTTATTTGGAATTTTAAATACAACAAACACTTAAAATTATATATATATATATATATATATATATTTTTTTTTTTTTTTTTTTCCCCAGGCCTCCCCAAGCTTTTATTGCTATGGGATAGCCCTTAGGCAGGGAGGTTCCAGTGACACACAGACTATCTTATCAATAAGGATTTACATGAGTAAAGGTGGGGAGGATGCTTCAGCTACCATTATCTAGATTAGCTGGGTGGTGCACAGCTCCAACCTTTGCTAGGGCTTCAAAGGTCACCAGCTTTTGGGGTCTCTACGCTTCTCTGCTAGTGAAGACAATAGGTGGTCTCTGACATCTCCCCCTTCTTTTTTCCTTAAAAAATCTTGTATCTGTAGACCAGAAATAAACATATAAGAACAGAAAATGTTTAAGTCCCAATTCCAATGTCCAACAGTTCTGAGTCCAAGTTTCAATGTCCTACAGTTCATGTGTACATGCCAGCAATGATATGCTAGTTCTGGATGGTGGATAAATGGTGGCAATGCAGGTCCGACCCTCTCTGGTTTGGTCCTGGGCAACCTGCAGTGACGCACATGGCAAGGCATCTTCACCATCTCCATCTCTGAACTGTCTCTCCTGTCTTTGTGGCTGGAGCAACCTGGTCAGTTGGGATCTGTTGTTGCAGGAATCCACATGGTCTGGGAGCTGTTCTTCTGAAAATACACAAACGTATTCTCGACCAAAGGTTAATAAAGAAAACCTTACTTGGGGTCTTTTCTTTAAAATGATCTTCCCCTGGCTTTCCCTGACACTATGTGTGTTTTCCTGGGTGTCTCGCTGTTAGCATTATAAATGAAAAATTTTATCTAAATTTAATTTAGTTACAGGATATTTTTCTTTACATGGTATTTTTCCACTATTCCCCCCTTTTTTTATTTAATTATTAAGAGGATTTTTGGAAAATTTATAATGCAGTCTAGATAACTTTAAATTCTTGAGCCAATTTTAATTAATCTGAAAACTTGACTACTATTTTACTGTCAAATTTAATACTCTAACATCAATCTTAGTTTACACTGTAAATATTAATGGAAAAGATTATTTTTCATCCTTGAGAAGTCCCTGAGCATTCCTGTTAGGCTGGATTTAGATATAGGTAGCTGCTGTTAGCCAAGTTTCTTATCTGAGTCCCAATCTGAGCTGGACCAAGTCTCTTTCTGTTATCTGGGTCCCGATCTGGGCTGGGCATGGGAAGCGATAAGCAGCCATGGGGGCAGGAGACATCCCTCAGAAGGGGCGAGTGTTCAAGCCCCTGCATAATTGGGGGGGTGAGGCTCTGTGCCCCACCTCTGTTGACCCCCAAGTTCTCTCTTGAGGCCCCTCTGTGACTGTGCTTGTCTTAGGTCGTTCCTCCCTGAGGAATCTTACCCATATTTGACTAACCAGCCATCCTCCGGGGCCAAGCAGGGTGATGTGAGGTTCTGTCTCCTTGGTAGCCTATGCCCCTGTGGCCTCCATGCCCAGCAACTGCCTTTGGATCCCCTCGCCTGCTGGCGGGGCCCCAGCATTGATCATGGGGAACCCAGGTTTCTTCTACAGAGAGGGCCCAGCTCACACCATTGGGCGAGAGACAGATCCATGGCACCAGCCACCATGACCTCAGCAAGAACAGAGAACTCGGGCAACAGCTGGGGGCAATTGAATTGTGAGAAGAGGGACCTTCTTGGCAAATAGGTCAAGAGAGGTCAATACAGAATGCTCAAGTGCCTTCCCAGGGGGCCCTCCACACAGTGGAAGGGAATAAATCCTTTCATATCCTTATTAAATTGCTGCCAAACATTCAAAAAATTAGTTCGTAAGTTTGTTTGGGATAAATGTACAATATACTGTTGTACATTGTAGAAAAATACCATGTAATGATATTCTTTGCTCTAGGTCATGGTAATTCAATTTTAAACTGGCTGTCTCAAGTTTTGGAATGAGGAACCTGGTTTGCAAAAAAGAGCAGTTTACAGAAGCAGAAACAGCATGCTATCCAAATTACAGTTTGGGGTAAACACATTAACTAGAATCCTTGGGTAACCTGGGTTAAACGTAGGTGCGTTATCTAAATTACAGTTTTGGGTCTAGAACCCTTGGGTGACTTGAGTTAAACTTAGGCACTTTATCTAAATTACAGTTTTGGGTCTAGAGCCCTTGGGTGACCTGGGTCAAACTTAGGTATGTTATCTAAATCACAGTTTTGGGTCTCCAAAACACTTAGTCAACAAGGACACGTTAACCGGAGCCCTCTGACCTTGGGACAACTGTGCTGTCCTTCCCAGGTAAAGGAGAATGCACTCTCCAAGACCAACATGAAACTATGGTTTTTACCTGAGATAATTGTTACCATACTTCACTTTACCGTGCCCCAGATGGTCTCTGGGCTGTCTGGCTCATCTTCCTCCTGCTCCTCATCTTCAGTAGACTGCTTCGAGTCGCTGCTCTCTGTGGCTTTTGCAGCTGCATAGTGTAGCTCCAGGCACAAGGTCCTCATTAGTTTGGTTAGTTTCTCTCTTGGATTCCTGTTGTAGCTTAATATTTCTTTACGGTAACTTCTTTGTTCCTCACCTTGCCCGTGAAACTTCATTTTTTCACTCTAGCAAAACCCTCACTTCCAGATTACCTGTTCAGGCACCAGATGTTGTTGATGTGTTTTCCCTCCACGTTCCGCGTGGTTCGGAGTTTGGGGTCTGGAAGAGGAGCCGCACACCGATGAAAGAAAGGAGACAAAAGACAAGAGATAATTTGGAAATATTGGGGAGCCAGGTGGGCAAGTCCAACTCAAGGAGAAGGACTTCCCCTGAGGACTTCCCTTAAAATTATATTTATATATGTTTTTTTTTTCTTTTTCAAGCCAGAGTTATTGCTTTCTTGGAGCTGCAGCTAGGACTCATGACTTTTTATCAACAGTATTATAGGCGTTAGTTAGAAAAGTCATTAACAATATGAGGCCAAATACAATCATTAGCAACAAGAGGCAGAATAAATTACCTGCTAGCATTGTAACTATCTCCTGGGGAAATGGAAACATTATTAAATTTTGTGTAAATGTACCAACCAACTGGGCCCTTGATGTTTTTATTAGGCAAAGTCTTGTGAAAGTGTACTATCTTATCTATTTACTAGAGGCCCAATGCACGAAGATTCATGCAAGAATGAGCCTTCCTTCCCCTGGCTGCCAGCACCGCCTTCGCTCTGGCCCGGAGCCACCTTTCTGCCTTTCCATGCTGCGCAGAGGCCCAGAGTGACTGGGGTGGCGCCTGCATATGCAAGTTAACCTGCCATCTTTGTTGGGTTAATTTGCATACTCACTCCTGGTGGGCGTTGTGAAGGAACGGTCAATTTGCATCTTTCTCTTTTATTAGTGTAGAGATATATATGTAATTTTTTCTATAGCCAGTAACTAGACAATTCAGGGTTCTTAATTCCTAAGCAACCACCAAAGAAGAGACAAAACTGAACGATTAAATGAAAAAAGAGTTCATATAAGCAAACTTGAGGCCAGAATATATTTTAACTCACTCTTATAATTAGATATAATGACTAGTACCATTCTCAACATAAATAAGACTACTTTGCAGGGCTCTAAAGTAAAGAATGGGATATTTAAATAGCATTCTTTAATACCTGGTACAAATTTGACTATATAATTAAAACACAAAAATCTCGAGTTCTGTTTCTTTTGACACAGATAATTAAAGGAAATTGATGACTTTTGTTTTATTTCAAAGGAAGCCATGAGCAAGCCCGGCCATCAACGACTTTTTGTGACAAGGATCATGCAGGAATTTGAAAGTGATACATTTTTCCCAGAAATTGATTTGGAGAAATATAAACTTCTCCCAGAGTAAGTAAAATGTTATATATTATTCTGAAGCACTTTTGGATTTACAGCTTAAGCATTATAGGAAAGGTCCCAGCCAGCGTGGCTTAGTGGTTGAACTTTTATCTATGAGCCAGGCGGCCACGGTTCAATTCCTGGTCAGGGCACATCCCAGGTCATGAGCTTGATCTCCAGTGTGAGGCATTCAGGAGGCAACCAATCAATGATTCTCTCTCATCATTGATATTTCTATCTCTCTCTCCCTCTCCCTTCCTCTCTGAAATTAATAAAAAATATTTTTTTAAAAAAAAAGAATTATAGGAAAGAGTATGTCTCTCAGATTGAATTTGGGGTAGTAATGTTTTTATAGGCAAATACTATAGAAAATTATTGGAATTCTGCTTTAACAGACTTGGGAATGTTCAAGTTTTAATGATTTTACTGAAATCTAGAGTAGTCCTTAGTCCATTCTATGGGAATTGTATTCAGCATCAAACACTGTCCTGAGCATTGGGGAAAGAGTGTTTACCAAAACAGATGCTTGGGGCGTTGGTGGTATAGTGGTTAGCATAGCTGCCTTCCAAAACAGATGCTATTCACTATTCTCCAGATTACATTTTTGTAGTAGAGAGTTAGAGTGGCAAATCCTATATAATAAAGAGCTAATATGCAAATGGTTGTCACGCCCTTGTGCCCTCACGCCGGGACCGGGACACCTGAGGCCGCGCCCCCTACCCAGTTGGGCTTGACAGGGGACCTGAGGCTGCACCCTCCACCCAGCGGGACTTGATGAGGGGCCTGAAACTGCGCCACCCTGCCCTGCCAAGCTTGACGGGGGTGGGGCCAGCCGGGTCTGGGTCTCGCACAATTTCAAGGTGCACGTGGGTGGACAGGGACTTGACTCTGGGTCCCATGGTGCACCCCAGATTCTGACAGGAGGGAGATTTTCATATACGTTTTATTAATTTTCTTTCATCTCTGACACTTCTGTTATAGAGAAAGGGCAAATAGCAATATTAAAATATTTCCTCTAATTAATTCCCTTTCAATGTGCATGAATTTCATGCACCAGGCTACTAGTAATAGATTAAACATCAAGAGTTGCTGTGTGGAGAATTGAAGTACTGTGATGTGATAAATACTGTGTGTAGTCTGAGAAGTCCTCTCTGAAGAGTGATGTCTACACCAGCGGTTCTCAACCTGTGGGTCACGACCCTTGGCAGTCGAACGACCATAAGACAGGGGTCACCACAGGGGTCACCTAAGACCATCCTGCATATCAGATATTTACATTACGATTCGTAACAGTAGCAACATTACAGTTATGAAATAGCAATGAAAATAATTTTATGGTTGGGTCACAACATGAGGAACTGTATTTAAAGGGCCAGAAGGTTGAGAACCACTGGTCTACACTGTTATCTGGGAAATTGGGGTATGCTTTTCCCCACTGGGGGCTGGAGGTAGGGCCCCTACAATATCTCTAGGAAAAGAATTTTCCAAGACTCACATGGGAAGATGAATGATTTTTATTTGTGTGGAATTACATCCCTGCATTTCCAAAGCCCCATTCCAGTCATGGAAGAAGTGTAGCTGGGGTTTCAATAGAGCTAGAAGCAAAACCAGTGTCCAGAGTTTCTGTTCCATGTTGCATCAGGGTCCATTTCAACATCAGGCTAGTTACAGTCCATTAGTCCACTTCTGTGGGGGGTCAGCCATGTGGGCCAATGCCAGGGAGCAGGAGCAAGAGAGCCCTGCAAGCCAGGAGCCAAGAGTAACAGGCCAAGGGAAACCAAGAAAGCAAACTCATTTGTTTAGAGCAGTGGTTCTCAACCTGTGGGTCGCGACCCCTTTGGGGGTCAAACGACCCTTTCACAGGGGTCGCCTAAGACCATTGGAAAATACATATATAATTACATACTGTTTACAGTAGCAAAATTATAGTTATGAAGTAGTAGCAAAAATAATTTTATAGTTGGGGGTCACCACAACATGAAGAACTGTATTAAAGGGTCACGGCATTACGAAGGTTGAGAACCCCTGGTTTAGAGGATTAAATACTCCAATTTCTCGCCCTTGAGGTGGCCACGCCCATTCTGTCCAATGACCTGTTCCCAGGCCAGACTGACAGGCACCTTCCCAAGGACACCCCAACTTTATTGGGCATGCATCTATTCTCCCTGTCCTGTACCTTCCCCCAGCTATTTTCAAGGAATAGACCAGTGGCTCCCTAGGGAGTGTAAAGCTTTAGGTTCCTGGTGGAGCTGCCTAAATGACATGCCTATAATATTTGGCCTTCCCTTTGCTCTCTCCTGTAATTAATAACGAGGTTAGTTATAACAGTTTTATTACTAGGATCTAAATGACAGGAAAGAGCATTCCAGGAACCAGAAATAGCCAGTGCAGAGACCCAATGATGGGAACAAGCTTGGCATGTTCCCTGAGCCTTGAAAGCCACTGAGGGCATTGTGAGCAAGGGGAAGACCCAAAGGGATCAGACCCAATGCAGGGTAGGAGGTTCTGAAGTGAGTGATGTTGTTCTAGCTGTTTATGGAGAATGGGCTAGAGCAGGGGTCCTCAAACTTTTTAAACAGGGGGCCAGTTCACTGTCCCTCAGACCGTTGGAGGGCCGGACTATAGTTTAAAAAAAACTATGAACAAATTCCTATGCACACTGCACATATCTTATTTTGAAGTAAAAAAACAAAACGGGAACAAATACAGTATTTGTATTTGCATGTGGCCCGCGGGCCGTACTTGAGGACCCCTGGGCTAGAGGGAAGTGAAGCTGGGAAACCAGTTAGTTGCAGTAGTTCAGATGAAAGATGAAGGGACTTAGATAGCAGTGGTGGGGATGGAAAGAAGAGATTACACTTGCTTTACCATGTAGTAGTGATTTTAGCATGAAACTGCCTGATTTTGAAAACTTGTAGCATTTTAGTTTAAAAGAACTTTTCAGCTTTAAGATTAATTATATCAACTCTTACATTAAGTCTGTGGTCTGGTATAATGTAAGGAACGAGTCCAAGTTCATTCTTTTGTAAGTGGCTATCCAGTTGTCCTAGCACTGTTTGTTGAAAAGACTACTCTTTCCCCCATTAAATTGTTTTGACACCCTTATCAAAAATCAGTGGACCATTGCCCTGGCCAGTGTGGCTCAGTTGGTTGAGCATTGTCCTGTGCACCAAAAAGGTCACCAGCGTGATTCCCCATCAGCGCACATGCCTAGATTGTGGGCTTAATAAATAGTAGGGGCCAAAACCGGTTTGGCTCAGGGGATAGAGCGTCGGCCTGCGGACTGAGGGGTCCTGGGTTCGATTCCGGTCAAGGGCATGTACCTGAGTTGCGGGCACATCCCCAGTGGGAGATGTGCAGGAAGCTGCTGATCGATGTTTCTCTCCCATCGATGTTTCTGGCTCTCTATCTCTCTCCCTTCCTCTCTGTGGAAAATCAATAAAATATATTAAAAAATAAATAAATAGTAGGGGCATGCAGGAGGCATCCAATAGATGTTGCACTCTCATACCTATGTTCCTCTCTCTCTCTCAAAAATCAATAAACTGTTCTTTTAAAATTTTGTTTTAATTGATACATTATTTAATTATATATATATTTCTTTTACAGGTACCCAGGTGTTCTTTCTGATGTCCAGGAGGAAAAAGGCATTAAGTACAAATTTGAAGTATATGAAAAGAATGAGTAATGTGAAGGTGTTGTCTGATTCATTTCAAGTTGTTCCCCATCCCCTCCAAACAATTATGTATTTAACATTAGAGAAAGATATTTCTGTTACTTAGATCTGTGGATAATTATTTCTAAGCAATGTATTTCTATTAATTAGTTTTAATCTCAACCACAACATTTGTGAAACATCTGTTGTTGTAACTGTCTGAATCCTTAAGAAATTCTGAGGATTAGGTCCCTAGCACCTGCCTACAGTCATATATGCCAAGAAACCACAGTGGGAGAATCCCCTGGTAGCATTAGTTACCTATAAAGAAAGGAGCTGGCCAAATTTGTCCAAATGTCAGAAATGGATTGTAAACAGAAGAATTAGAACTTAGATACTAAAAAAGAAGTAGATCAATCAAAACAGGGACCAGAATTACTCTATGCATATCACACTTCTGAAAAAAGTTCTGTTCACTCAGAATCACTAAGTTGAGAACTACAGTATATCCCATAGGGATAGTAAGAAGCAGGTAGGAGACTACTTTTTTGATGATTAAAAGAAAAGGCCTGAGACCTTTAAAAACTTTGTTTGTAATCTTGGGTGAGATGCCATGGGATGTTACACTGATTGAATAAGAATAGGCTGCTCTTCACACACAAAAGGTAATCTAATAACAAGCATATGGCTTAAAATTAAAAGTTAAAAGAAACCAAAATTAATAAGATAGAAAATAAATTTCACATAATTAAAAAATTAAAACTTGTTTTATCCCTCATGTTAAAATTTGGATTTTTAGGTATCCAAAGAAATAGCATTTTAAGGGTAAAAGTTAACGATATCAATTAAAATTCAAAATAACCTGGGTTTGGACACAGAACCTCTAGAAATTAATCCTGAACAAAGAGATGGGCCCAAGAGTATTTGTTGCACCATTTTTTAAAATTTGAAATTATGCTGTAACTGTTGACAGATAGTATCCGCAGTTGGGTGCATTATTTTTATGCATTAGGTATGTCTATTATGATTCAGTTTTTTGAACTATTATGTGCTTAGTTTCATGAAAAATTAATTAAGGTGATAAATTGAGCCCTTTACATTCAGCAGTAGAATTGGGATACAGAATATCAGGAGTAAAAAGGAATTTCCTAAAAATCTTTCATAGAGAAAAAAAAGAGATCACACAGAATAGAAATCAGTTCTGCATAAGACTTACAAACCACAAGAAAATAATGGGCCTGACTGGTTTGGCTCAGTGGATAGAGCGTCGGCCTGTGGACGCAAGGGTCCCAGCTTTGATTCCGGTCAAAGGCATGTACCTTGGTAGCAGGCACATCCCCAGTAGGGGGTGTGCAGGAGGCAGCTGATGGATGTTTCTCTCATCGATGTTTCTAACTCTATCCCTCTCCCTTCCTCTCTGTAAAAAAAAAAATCAATAAAATATATTTTTTTTAAATATATTTTATTGATTTTTTACAGAGAGGAAGGGAGAGAGATAGAGACCTAGAAACATCGATGAGAGAGAAACATCGATCAGCTGCCTCCTGCACATCTCCTACTGGGGATATGCCCGCAACCCAGGTACATGCCCTTGACCGGAATCGAACCTGGGACCTTTCAGTCCACAGGCCGACGCTCTATCCACTGAGCCAAACCGGTTTCGGCAATAAAATATATTTTAAAAAAAATAATAATAATGGAGCTCTCTGCAAGGAACATAATCAGAAAATTATTAGTATCCAGAATTTTTAGAACTCATATATTAATAAGAAAAAGAAGCAAGCCATTCAGAGAAGAGGAAACACAAATGTCATAAATACATGCACAGACATGCATTCCCACTAGTAATTGAAGAAATGCACATTAAAACTTCAAAAGGGAACCATTCCATGTGCACCAGAGGTGGCCTTCTCACCAGTACTTGACACTCAGCCTTTTAAAATGCTGACGAGATTTATTAAGAATGAAGATGCACACACCCTTTGACCCAGCAATTTTACACACAGATAAATACCAAGATAAGACCTTCTACATATATATCAAGAGATTTGTAGAAATATGTTGCAGCCTTGTTTGTAATAGTGAAAAACTAAAAACAACCTGAAAGGCCAGTGACAGGAAAATGCATACATGACTGTCTTAGATTGGGTTTCCCCCAAAAGCAGATCCCAAGACTAAAATTTAAATGCAAGCACAGGTTGGTATATGGAAAAGTGAAACTGGGAAGGTAAGCCAGTTCAAGGTCAATGAGCAGATTTCCACTGGATAACAAGCTGGGTACTGCTGGGATATCTGGGAAATGGAGGGGAAGAGAACTGGAGTATTTATCCCCTACTCATCATTGTTTGAGGGCTGTTCACAGGGTCACCCATTCCCTGCCCTCTGATGGGCTGAACATACTTCAGCTGCTGGCTAGATCCCCAGTGTTTGCATTAAGAAGCTACTGACAAGCACAGGACCAGTGAATGCTAAACACCTAAACCAATTCCATATGTTTATGATTAACTATGTGTGTTAAGATCTTCTTACTTTTTATGTAGTAAAAAGTATAAAGCCACACATAGTTTCTTAAATATTTTACAATGTAAAAAAATACAGAAGCAGAAAGACCAATTAGAAGTTCAGGTAAGAGATAATGGCAACTTGGACCAGGGGGTTGAGTATAGTGAAGAAATTGTGATTCAGGATATACTTTTAAGTTGGAGGTAATGGGATTTTCTGATAGAGTTTGATTTTAATTTTGGACCCACCAAATTTGAGATGCTTGGAAGGAAAGAAGGCAGGAGAGGGGAATAAAAGAAAAAACAGAATCGTACCTTAACTTCTGAGAACAAAGTTATTTTCACTGATAAATCTATACTCAAGCAAATGATCAAGGACAATTGAGGTTAGGGAGAGATAGAGCAGGGGACTTTTATTTTATTTTTTAAAATATATTTTATTGATATATTTTTTTTTACAGAGAGGAAGGGAGAAGAATAGAGTTAGCAACATGGATGCGAGAGAAACATCGATCAGCTGCCTCTTGCACACCCCCTACTGGGGATGTGCCCGCAACCAATGTACATGCCCCTAACCAGAATCAAACATGGGACCCTTCAGTCCGCAGGCCTATGCTCTATCCACTGAGCCAAACCGGTTAGGGTGAGCAGGGGACTTTTTAGTTGTCACTTAGACTTTTGAGACCATTTGATTTTATATAACCATTTTCATGTATTTCTTTAATAAATACAATTATTTCTTGTTATTTAATAAATACAATTATTTCTTAATAAGCACTTATTTCTCATAAGTGCTGGCTTCCTGTTATCTTTGAACACCTTGCATAAAATTTCAAAGGTTCTTATGGCAATTTATCTCCACAGTCAGCTTAAAGATGTAGAAAGGAAAACGAAATTTCCAAGAGTCACACAAATTTCCAAAGACCAGTTATTGGGAAACATCAGCCTTTCTGTCCTGGTAGATTCACATTTGATTAAATCACCAAGTAGTATAGCCTGGCCAGGTTAACAGGAAACTAATTAAAGTAGTGGAAAATGTGATTATGCTATAGGCCTCCTTGGAGTTATTTCCTTTTAATATCAGAAAACTTTTGGGGGAGGAAAAAAAAAAAAGACAACACTCTTAAGCACTAATGTCACATTTGTGATGTTTTCAGGATGCTTTTTCTTAAATAGTTTGTGGTTTAGTCTAAACAGAATGTTAACTACACTGGGGGTTTTTGATTTATGATTGGATTTTAGCTGTCACCTCCATAGTTCAGTAATTTTTCAACCTTAGATTTAAAATGAAAATTGAACTCTGTTCAGACTTTCCCTTACGCCCCTAAATATCCAGTTCTTGTCCAATAGGATATCTCACTCTTGCTTTTTATCAGTGCCACCAGCTATTTGCAGCTTCTAAAAGCTTTCCTTTGGGAAATCAAATCTGAAAATATTCAAAGGGCTGACCTGCAGCTCTGCAAGCTTTTGACAAAAATGTGCATTGAATTTAGTTTGCTAAAATCTTTTTCTTTGCATAGCCTTTGGCTCTTGAGCAATTTCTGGGAAATGTTGATTATAAGATAAGCTCTTTTCAGTTGGTTTCAAAAGGTGACTCCAGATAGGTAATTGTCAAGTAGAGGCTTCTTTTCAGAGAAATGAGGGGGTGAGCAAACCCTCTGAGCCACCATTGTCCCTACCCTGAGTTGTGATCCTGCCCATTCAGTGCTTGAAAAACAGCCCTGAGCACCCACCAGGTGCATTGGAGAGCCTGCTGCCCCCTCAGGCAGATGCGTGGGGTGCAATGGGGGCAGTTTTGTATTTTACCTTTTCAACACAGGAAAACAGCCCTCAGATCTGTCCTTGAGTCACTGTTAAATGGAACGTGTAATTGTCTTGTTAGAGACCTGCAGAAAGAGCTGGTGGGAAAGAATGATTTGTACCTGAAATATATTCACTAGCATGTGAATCAAAAGGCCACACATGGATAACAATCATGATCTTGGCATTCTTTGCACTCCGTAGCCTTGAGACTTGAAGGGCAGAAGCCCACGTGCCCAGGTTACCAACCTGCCCCCCTTTGCAAGCCCCGCCCACCTGGCAAGCTGGGGCTGCGGTGGAGATGGTGGAAGGGGGCACCAAACTCCCCAGGACTGGGGTCAAAAGAGCAGAGAAGGCAGGCGCCTTATGTAAATAAGAACTAGTAAAGGTCTATTTTCTGTTTCTTGGAATCCTCCTACTGGGCTAGCTTAAATTGAGAGGGGATTTGGTTTGCCTCACTGGCTGTTTCCTCCCACTCACATCACAATTACAGCCTTGTTCATTGTCATTTAAATACATTTAATATGCAACATTTTTGCATGGCCCTCTACCAAAATCTATGCAAAGATACTGTCCCTAGCACTGAAATAGTGGAAAGAATACTAGACACAGGGACAGAAGGCCTGGCTTCCAATCCTGGGTCCACCTGGGATGTTCTTTAACACATTCACCGGTGACTGACTGACACTATACTTTCCGTCCAGAAGACAAAACAGGCTGGGTGCTTAACGTGTTAAAAACTTTAATTGCCAGGAGCAAGCCCTCACTAGAATCAGCTCACAGTGACTGGGTGGGACAGGGTGCTGAGGTAAAGATACATGCACACACTGAAATGGGAATGTGAAGCCACTGGGAACCAGGGGCTCTGCTAACTGTCATCTGTGCTTTCTTTCCTGCTGTGTCTGATTCCCTGGGTCCCTCTTCTAACTCCATCCTACCTCCCACAAAGACTCCTGTTTGGAATCCCAACTACTAACTTCTTTTCTCTGGTTCTTAATTCAAATTCTCAGCCTATAATATAACTGTCCCAGCTCATTTTGTAAAGTTAGACCTTATGATAGCACAATAAGGATTGGCTGCTTGTAGGACAAGGTCAATCAACTCCCTGATCCAGAGAAGCCCTGAGCAGCCTACTTTCTTCGCATAAAGTGTGGCAGGCCAGAAATTCTGAGGCCTGGCTTGCCCAAAACACTTGAGCAGGTTATTAACCTCTCCCAGACCCCATTTCTTCAACTGTATTATGATAGTGGCACTTGCTCCAGCCCACAGACTTATCACTCGTGCACTTAAAAAATAGGTGTCTATTTGTTGAAAGAATTACATATGTCCCCTTTTTTCCCCCATTGACCTCTTCCAGCTCTCCCCCGCCCCAAGCCTTTAGCACTCTATTGTCTGTGTCCATAGATTATGCATATATGCATGCAAGGTCTTTGGTAAATTACCTCCCACCCACCCACCCTCCCCCACCTTCCCTCTGAGATTCTGCACACTGTTCCATGCTTCTATGTCTCTGGATCCACTCTGTTCATCAGTTTATTTTGTTACTTAGATTCCACATATGAGTGCGATCATGTGATACTTGTGTTTCTCTGACTTATTTCACTTAGCATGATATTCTCTAGGTCCCTCCACGCTGTCTCAAAGGGTAAGAAATTCTTCTTTTTCACTGCTGCATAGTAGTCCATGGTAAAATTGTATCACAGCTTTTTTATCCACTCATCTACTGATGGGCACTTGGGCTGTTTCCAGATCTTAGCTACTGTAAATTGTGCTGCTATGAACATAGGGGTGCATACACTCTTCCTGATGGTATTTTGGGCTTCTTAGTATATAAACCTAGAAGTGGGATCACTGGGTCAAATATTTAAATTTTTGAGGAAACTCTATACTCTTTTCCATACTCATGCACTATTGAGAGCTTTCCAGGCACTGTGCTCAGCCATGGGAATACAGGGTGAACAAAACTGATGCATATCAGCCCTCATGAAGTTGACGATCTAGGATCAAGTGAGATCACAGTTGTGGAAACACAGCTCCCAACTCCTTCATTCATTCTTTGTTCAAAGATTTCTTGAACATCTACTGTAAGTCACATCAGCACTAGGTATCCAAAAGTAAATAAGACATGGTTTCTGATCTCAAGATTCTCATGGCCTATTTTAGAAACTAACATGTAAGCAAATAGTGATGGTACAAAAGCACAAGTTAGAAGGTGGAATATGAGACATGGAAAAGGGAACCTTAGCTTGGCTAAGCAAGTCAAAGTAGACTTCCTAGAGGAGGCAACATTTGAGCTGAGATTTAAAGGATGAGGAGGAGTTTGTCAGGTATTCAAGCAGAAGAAGGGGGTGGGGGAGGAAGAGCTATGGACGTTCTAAGCAAAGAAAATAGTATGCAAAGCATATAAGTTGCAGAAATTATGGGGCATTTCAAGATATGCCAACACTCTGGGATTGCTGGAACATAAAATTTAAACATATGGCAAAAATATTTATGAAGCTACAAAAATAATGGAGGCCAAATTATCACATAGAACAGTGATGGCGAACCTTTTGAGCTCGGCGTGTCAGCATTTTGAAAAACCCTAACTTAACTCTGGTTCCGTGTCACATATAAAAATTTTTTGATATTTGCAACCATAGTAAAACAAAGATTTATATTTTTGATATTTTATATATTTAAATGCCATTTAACAAAGAAAAATCAACCAAAAAAATGAGTTCACGTGTCACCTCTGACACACGTGTCACCTCTGACGCGCATGTCACCTCTGACACGTGTGTCATATGAATGGCCCTGCTAAGTATTTTCCATTTTTTCTCATGATCCTGGGGAGGGGAGTCATGAGAGAATTTAAATACTGGATTAGTCCCAGAAAATGATCTGAATGAACCATCTCAGATTTATTTTTCACAACCAGCATCCTGGGGGACAGAGCTAGGCTAGATTGGAGAGGGCAAGACCAGAGGCAGAGAGGCAGTAAAGAGACAGCTGCAACTGATGAGGCAACAGTGGGTGGAGAGGAGGTGAGCATCTCCAGAGAGCTTTAGAAGGTAGGATTGACAGAACTTGCTGATTGTTTTGGAAATAGGGAAGAAAAAAGATGAAATGACTCCTGGGCTTCTAGCTTGGGGGAGTAAGTAGGAGAGGATACTGGGCAATAGGGTGCTCTGATATTTGTTCAAACATTATTCTGGGTGTTTCAGTAGGGTGTTTTGGGTGAGATTAACATTTAAGTAGGTTGGCCTGAGTAAAGCAGACTGCCCATCCAATCAGTTGAATGGTTGAATAGAACAAAAAGGCTGCCCTTTCCCCAAGTAAGAAAAATTAATTCCTGTATGATTACCTTCAAAGAGGGACATCAGCTTTCTCCTGCCTTCAAACTGGAACTGAGACATCAGTTCTTCCTGGGTCTCAGGCCTGCTGGCCTTTGAACAAGAACCCCCTCCACCCCCACCCCCGCCCCAGCTCTCCTGGTTCTCAGGCCTTCAGGATACAAAAGGATATACAGATGTCATTGCAATATTCTTTCAACTTTTCTACATGTTTGAAAATATTCAAAGTAAAAATTGGGGAAAATGTTCTGAAGTCAGGAAGTGTCAGAAGACAATTGGAAGACAGCTCCTACGAAGAGTCACTAGCCAGGGGTGGGCAAACTTTTTGACTCGAGGGCCACAATGGGTTCTTTTTTTTTTTTTTTTTTAATATATTTTATTGATTTTTTACAGAGAGGAAGGGAGAGAGATAGAGAGCTAGAAACATCGATGAGAGAGAAACATCGATCAGCTGCCTCCTGCACATCTCCCACTGGGGATGTGCCCACAACCCAGGTACGTGCCCTTGACCGGAATCGAACCCGGGACCTTTCAGTCCGCAGGCCGACGCTCTATCCACTGAGCCAAACCGTTTTCGGCCACAGTGGGTTCTTAAACTGGACCGGAGGGCCGGAACAAAAGCATGGATGGAGTGTTTGTGTGAACTGATATAAATTCAAAGTAAACATCATTACATAAAAGGGTATGGTCTTTTTTTTTTTTTTAGTTTTGGGCCGTAGTTTGCCCACGGCTGCACTAGACCTTCTCTCTCCCTTATTCTCAACCTCCCACCTTTCCTTTTTTCCTCAGTGAATCTATTTTACTTAAATGCAATGTTATGACACACAATAGACACTGTAGTTAAACATAAATAATAAATCTACCCCTTTTTTGTGCAGATTTATGCTATTTAAACATTACACTGAGCAAGTCTGGCCTTAACCTTTGAATTTTTTATACTGCCACATTACAAGATAAATGTCAGTGTAAATGGAAACTTTTTATAAAACTCAGCAGCTTCACAGATGGCCTTTAATTCATAGTCATAAAAGATAAGATTACATTTTTGGTTGAAAATCATTTCAAAGGCTCTTCAGTTCCCACTAGAACATAATGCTACTCTTGCTGCACGAGGTCAGCGAAATAAACTTAGACACTGTCCTCCAGGAGTAATCAGCCAAATTGAGAAAATTACATAGAAACAAGATTTTACCTAGAATTAATATAAACACTTTCATCAGAAACCTCAATAATTATGCTGTTGTGCCCCAGGTTGCTTTCTCTGATGGGACTTGATGAGTTATCCCATATGAAAGTGAACAAGGTTAGCCAGAGGCAAATGATGGAGATATGCCTCAAAATCATTTTCTAAAAAAATACCTTGAGGAAACCTACAACCATTGAGGTCATATTGTAAGGAGATCTGTCACATGCAGAGCAGTTGTTCTCTCTGGCTGTGCATTAGAATCACCCTGGGAGCTTAAAAAAGTACTGGTGCCAGAGTTCCCATCTCCTCATCCCAGTTAGTCTGGGGTGTGGCCAGGGCATCAGAATGTTTAAGCTTTCCTAGTGATTCTAATGTTCAACAAAGGTTTAAGAATTATTGTAGTAGAAGCTCAATATATGGAGAGTGATTAATGAACTCTACATATTCAGAAACTAATGTCAATCAACTTGAAAATACTAAACGATGGTACTCTATAATCTAGGCTGCTTGTTCTCTACCAAAATGCACAAATGAAGAAGGAAAAAGAGAAGTCTAAGATGGAGAAAGGAGTCAAAAATCGGTTAGATTAGAAATACGAATAACAACACGTAATATTGAATGTGAAAAGAACGACCTGGTAGAGCTGCCTTCACATAATTCAAGGGCACACTCAAAGGCAGAGCTAGGGTCATGGATGACCGCTAAAGGAAGATAGATTTTGGCATAAAACAAGGCTTTTTAAAAAGTGATGTTGTCTGGGGATGAAATTGTGAGTACTGGGAAATGGTCCCTGCAGGAGTTCAGGCATTGGCTTTTGACCTCCAGGCCAAGTTGTTTCAGAACATCTAAGCGTATTTGCTCTTTTCCTAGCAACAGCCTCCTAGTTTTTTTGAAAGCCCACTCTTCTCCCACTCTCAGTTCTGTTGAAACTGACTCTCTGTCTACTCTAGTGAAAAACACTGATCCACTCCCAACTGGGAAAGTGTGGTCACTCTACATGTGACTGGTTTAGGAATGAGCAAATAACCCAAGATGAGCCCATAAGGGCCAATGAGATGAAACTCTGGAATTTCTGCTTACATTTTTCAAGACTTTCTTTCACTGGATTTAAAACTGAGAACGTGGTGTGGAAAATATGAATTCAGAGATATTGAAAAGAAAATTTCAAAATGACCTTATGAATAACCTTAGAGAGATTAAATAAGATAATATATGTGTGTATTGAGAGGATGCTGTTATAGAAAAAGAATATTTAGATACCAAGAAAGAGTTTTTGGAAATGCTAAATCTCATTAAAAAAATTTTTTTTAAATCAGTGATCATCCTGGCTGGTGTTGCTCCATGGCTAGAGTATCTGCCCACACAGCAAAGGGTCTCAAGTTTGATTCCTGGTCAAGGGCACGTACCTGGGTTGCAGGTTTGATCTCCCACCCCAATGGGGGAGCAGGAGGAAACATATCCATGTGTCTCTCTCCCATCAATGTTTCTTTCTCTCTCTCTCTCTCCCCCACTCCCTCCCTCCCTTACTTCCACTCTCTCTAAAAATCAATGGAAAAAATACCCTCAGGTGAAGATTAACAACAAAAAATCAATGATCAATGTACAGTGGCTATGCTCAGTGTCCTTAGCAGCATACTTTATTCAGTGGACTGCTTGATAAACCACCTTATATTATACTACTTACATGCCTGAGTTCTGCTGACAATTGTGTATATGCCGTATTTTTTATATTTTCCATAAATCTCAGTTGTTAAAATTAATTAAAATATGATGTTAGCAATGAAAAAAATCATTTATGAAGTTGAAAGATAAAGTGAAGAAACCTTACCAAAAGTAGAACAAAAAAGGACAAAGAGATGAAAATAGGAGAGAAATTATATATATGATTAATTCACAAGGATCAACATGCTAAAAAACAGAAGGCCCAGAAAAACAGAAGAGAGAAAATAGAAACAGATAAATTATCAAAAAAAATAATTAAAGAAAAATTCCTAGAATTGAAGAACAGGAGTGTTCACAGTAAGGTCCCGCCATTGAAAGCATGTAAAAGACCCACGGGAGGCACATCATCATTGTCTCTTAAGACAAATGCTTACTGTCTCAGGGCTTGGAAGAATGTAGTATCAAAATGCAGCATGAAAGAAAGGTCTTGTCCAGATTCTGAAATGCAAATCCAGACAATGCCCTGTTTTCATAAGATGTATTTCAAAAAGGCTTAGAAAATAATAAAAACATTTTAAAAACTTGATATTTTAAGGATTTCTATAGTGATCTCTTTCATAAATAGGGCTACTGAGATTTCCTGATCTGAACAAAGCTGGAAGACAAAGTAGTGACTTGAGAAAGGGAACCAGGACAACAACCTTCCTTTAGAACCCTATCCTGTGGCTGCTGAAGATCTCGTGCTTATAATTCCAGAATACTATATGTGACCAGCTAATGTCTCAAGATAACTTTTTAAAGCTTCAAAATTCGCTCAACAGCCGAAACCGGTTTGGCTCGGTGGATGGAGCGTCGGCCTGCGGACTGAAGGGTCCCAGGTTCGAGTCCAGTCAAGGGCATGTACCTTGGTTGCGGGCACATCCCTAGTGGGAGATGTGCAGGAGGCAGCTGATCGATGTTTCTCTCTCATCGATGTTTCTAACTCTCTATCTCTCTCCCTTCCTCTCTGTAAAAAATCAATAAAATAATTTAAAAAAAAATTCGCTCAACAAAGAACTGAATACAAAACTTTATGAGTGCTACAATTATTGTAAAATATTTCTCTAATATGGCCAATCATTAAAAATTTTTCATTAAAGTAAGAAATTTTTTTTTTTATTGCTTAAAGTATTACAAAGGGTATTACATATGTGTCCATTTTATCCCCCCGCCCTAGACAGTCCCCTAGCCTCCCCTATCCCCCAATGTCTTATGTCCACTGGTTATGCTTCTATGCATGCATACAAGTCCTTTAGTTGATCTCTTACCCCCCTACCTCCTGCCCCGCAACCCTCCCCGGCCTTCCTGCTGCAGTTTGACAATCTGTTTGAGGCAGCTCTGCCTCTGTATCTATTATTGTTCAAAAGTTTATAATGGTCTCTATTATCCATGAATGAGTGAGATCATGTGGTATTTTTCCTTCATTGACTGGCTTATTTCACTTAGCATAATGCTCTCCAGTTCCATCCATGACGTTGCAAATGGTAAGAGTTCCTTCCTTTTTAGAGCAGCATAGTATTCCATCGTGTAGATGTACCACAGTTTTCTAATCCATTCATCTACTGATGGGCACTTAGGCTGTTTCCAGATCTTAGCTATGGTGAATTGTGCTGCTATGAACATAGGGGTGCATATATCCTTTCTGATTGGTGTTTCTGGTTTCTTGGGATATATTCCTAGAAGTGGGATCACAGGGTCAAATGGGAGTTCCATTTTCAGTTTTTTAAGGAAACTCCATACTGTCTTCCATAGTGTAAAGTAAGAAATTTTGATAGTATGTTTCTATTGATGATGTTATTTCCTCATAATTTTTCTTAATATTATCTTATTAGTTTGCAATTAAAATATTAAATTCTTTATCTTTTTTCTTTAAAATGTTGGCCCCAAGTACAAAACAATAACTTTAATTCATTTTGTTTACTCTCATGACAACTTTCATGATAATTTTATCAAGACCAAAGTGTTCCGTTTAGTATTAGGAGAAGCAAAATGTTAAGGAATGTTTAAGCTCTGTAAAGTTGAATAGAATATCATTTAAATGACAAGATATAATTATAGATTACTAAGAATATGGTACAAAATGTACCCAATCTCACCTCTTCATACGTAGCCGAGAACAGAATGCTTCAGCGAGATATAAGATTTATAAAATATTAAAAAACAAATAATTCTGAAAGAACCAAAGCTTCCTAGTTAGAATTATCAGAGCTGGAAGAACAATTACTAAAATTTAATAAAATCTACAGTAACCATAATGGAGTAGAATCTATACTATTTGTGTGTCATTTAATTAAAATATGCCTTTTCGTTTCATTTTATTGTTTTCTAAAAATGTATGTCCAAATACTCTATCTAAACTTATAAGACCCCTGTAGGCAAATATCATACCCTATATATCTCTCTGTCTTAGTTCAAGTTCCTAGAGGAGGTCTGGGAACTGGTGGTTTATTTGGGATGCGATCCTAGGGAGCAGAAATAGGAGATTAAAGCAAGAAAGGAAGAAAAGTCTTTAAAAGGCGCATTCTCAAGATCACTCTTAGGTAATGGGGGCCTGGCTGAAATGAGAGGTAGTCCAAGGTGATGGGACATGGGCACTGAAAACATCTGCTAGGCCCACATTCCTAGAATCATGCCCTATACTCAAAAAGGTCTCAGTAAGAGCTTTCTGAGTCATTTAATCCATTCCAGTGGCCCCTGAGGCTTTCTGCTCCAAGTAGTTGATATCGTCAAAGAATATCTGAGAAGTTACATGTTTCCTTTTACAACTATATTCTAGGGTCTCATTTCATTTTGTCAGGTCTACGAGTCTTTGTACCAAGTAACAGAAGCCTTCTAATGTTAGCTGAAGCTGAGGCTATGGGGTTATCTCAGGAATCCCAATATGATCCACAGACTGAATCTGGACTTGGAGATCTGAAGGTGCCCTATTCTCTGCATGCTGGGTTCTTCTCTCTGGAGAGTTTTAAATGACCCACCATGCTGAGTAGGGTTGGTGATCAGTCACCCAATGTTCACTGCCTGTGTTGAGGTGGCACTGTCAGCGACTCAGAGATCGGAGACATGACCCTGCACCTTAACGAGCTTAGAATTTGGCTAAGAAGGCAAGGAATATTTGTTTAAAGTCTACATACTATCTAAGGATCAAATTATTGCTTTCTTGTACTAGTATACATTATAGGAACTCACAACGGGGCTATGCCATAGTACTTGGCATGGTCAGCAAAGGCTCTATAGAGGAAGTGAGCTGGGTTTCCAAGGAGGTGCAAGATTTAGAAAAGCAAAGAGGAGAAGATGGGACAGGAAGGAACATTGTGAGCAAGCAAGGGATCAGAGGAAGGGATCTAGTCCATCTCCAAGAACTGACTTAACCAGTGGCGACACTGACTTCACTCACTCAGATTAACTCCTTACTGAAAACTGGTCAGGATGGAAAACCAGAGTTTAGGATGTTGGAAACATCTTCCTGTTCTTTTCAAACTACATTTCAGTCATTGCCTTGCATAAGATTTTGAAAACTATCTGCACAGAATGTGGCTGTGGTACTATCTTGGGTGAACTCTTTTATACAGTCATAATCATAATCAATCTTAACTAGGATCAAGGAACACTTAAAATTCAGCCATAACAAAGGGTTTCTAAGAAAACAAAAAAAAAGTGGTTTTCTTTTTCAAGAACCTTGACACATAGGTATTTTTCCACGGAACTTAGAGATACAGATTTTATTACATTTAATATGTTGGCCTCATAATCCATTCTTTTGCTTGTGGGGTTTTTTATTGTTGTTGTTGCTGTTGTTGTTAATCCTCACCCAAGGGTATTTTTCCATTGACTTTTAAGGAGAATGGAAGGGAAGGGGAGAGGCAGACAGAGAGAAACATCAATGTGGGAGAGATACATCTTTTGATTGCCTCTCACAGCCTCCCCAAAAGGACTGGGGATGGAGCATGCAACCGAGGTATGTGACCTTGACCGAAATCAAACTCTTCAGTCTGTGGGCCAATGCTCTGTCCACTAGTGCAGGCCTCATAATCCATTTTAACATTTCCTGCTTAAAATGATTTCCTTTGAATTGGAAGCAAAACTGAAAGTGACATCAATTCTTTTTTTTTAATATATTTTATTGATTTTTTACAGAGAGGAAGGGAGAGGGATAGAGAGTTAGAAACATTAATGAGAGAGAAACATCAATCAGCTGCCTCCTGCACACCTCCCACTAGGGATGTGCCCACAACCAAGGTACATGCCCTTGACCGGAATCGAATCCGGGACCCTTCAGCCCGCAGGCCAACACTCCATCCACTGAGCCAAACCAGTTAGGGCATGACATCAATTCTTAATTTTCTAGATCTTAACCTCTCCATTCTTTAAGACAGAACATCCTCAACTTAAATCTGTAGACCATCAAATAATCTATTATACAATGATTATAATGAAGAATATAATAATTCGTTATTTTCATCATACTACTATGTAAAAACACTCACCAAATATTTACAAGTATTAAAAATATTTTTTAATATTGTATCTTAACCAGGTGATCATTTCTTAGTTTTCTTTCTTCTACATATTTGTTAAGTAGGAAAGGTCAAATATGAAAGACTACATATTTGTCAGCCTTATCGGAAAGGTTCTTGGTTAAAGGCTCCTTTTTCCTGGAGTAACATATGCTGGACTTTTCCCACTAAGGCTTATCCCAGTTTTGCCTGGATTCTCTAGTCTTCTCTGTGCTGGAAAACCTACCCTCAATCTCCCCCCACCCCCCACTTCACCCATTCCTTACATAGTCACCAGCATCGCAACTTTAAAAAATAGTAAGATCTATATTGGGCATAAATCAAATGATAAAAAAGCAACTCTAAATGGCAATAACATGAAGGAAAGATGAGTTATCCTGAAGCACGTCAGTGTTTTGACACATCCCATCTGTCAATAACTAACATTAAAGCATGCTGCGTAGTAGTGATGCCTGAGAAAGTAGTTTTATTTTAAATATCTATTTTCAAGATATTTAAAATGAGTCAAATTCCATCCTCCCAAATGATTTATTAGTTCTGGGGGCAGGGGGTGGGTGGGAGGGTATATAACTATCATCAGCCTAAATTGCAAAGCAAACACCTCAAACTGAAGGAATAATTCTACCTATCGACCAGATTGGATTGATGAGAAGTCCAATGGAAACGAGATTCTTCTAGGCATGTCCACATGCAGACCAAAGGATGGCCCTGGCTCTAAGGCTATCCAATTCATAGCCAACCCTGCGTTCCAGCAGCATCTCAACACCTAGTCAGATTTTCTTTGTGGAAATGGTTTGACCTCATGACTTGATTGGGTGACTGCCCAGACCTCAGAACCAAACAGTTGTTTGTTTGTTTTTATCATTTTTGCAAACTAGATACCTGTCTGTGCTACTCCCTTCCCCACCATACCTGTCTTTCCTGCCAAATAGCACAATTCTCCAGGAGCGGTGTCTGAATATAATCCCTGCTCTTCCACTAATTGGCTATGCAATTTAGGGTAAATCATTTAGCTACGCTAAATCCAAATTTTCTTATTTGTAAAATGAGGGGTTTGGATGAGATGGTTTCAAGGTCTCTTTGAATTGTAGGCTCTTGGAGACTGTAAACTGTCCCTGATTAGTCCTTTGTCCATTGAAAGGGTGAGTTACAATTAAATGCACTGAACAAACATGTTACAGCCCAACAGTCTTTGTAGAATTCATGCTTTCCTTTCAGTTGTACCCTTGAAATAGCTATTATTTTTAAATTAATTCTTCCTAGTCTAGAATTAGCCCAGGTATAGAATAATGTCATGTATCTTATTCTCACATAGACTATGAAACAGCCAGTGTTTTTAAAAATTATAAAACCAATACCAGCTAAATGTACAGGGGAAAATGTATTGGAAGGAAGCCAGGTGTCTCAAAGAATTTCAGGAAAATTGGGGAGTTAGGCTTGGATACAGGAACTATAGATCCCAGCAGAGGTTCAGTCAGGGTGGCGCTGTGCTGGGGTCCAACCCCAGCAGGTCCAGGGGTCCCCAAAGGTGTGGACGGAGTCGGCGAAGAAGGAATGACACGGAGACAGCGTTCAGTTGATCAGCAGCCTAGCCAGGATCTCCAGCCAGGATCTCCAGCCAAGTTCTGGTCTGGATCTCCAGCGAAGTTCTGTGTCCATGTTCTCTTGCTAGGTTCTCCAGCCAGGTTCTCCAGCCAAGTTCTGGTCTGGATCTCCAGAGAGGTTCTGCTCTGGATCTCCAGCGAAGTTCTGGTTAGGATCTCCAGCCAGGTTCTGTGTCCATGTTCTCTTGCTAGGTTCTCCAGGTTCTCCAGCCAGGTTCTGTAGCCATGTTCCCTCGCTAGGTTCTCCAGCCAGGTTCTGTCCAGGTTCTCCAGCCAGGTTCAGTCACCAGGTTCTAGTCAGGTTCTCTTGCCAATTTCTGTAGTCAGGTTCAGTCCAGGATCTTTTGCCATGTTCTCTCCAGCGAAGTTCTTCTGTCTGTAGGTTCTGTGTAGGTTCTGTCTTCTCAGTCCTGTCTTCTAAGTTCTGTCTCTTGCTGTCTTATTACATCTGTATTTATACCAGTTGATTCAATCCTATCAATCTCTATTCCAAAGGTTAGGGCGTTTCTTATCTCCATTCCAGGGAGTAAAGATTATGTAGCTTAAGCATGATTGTTCATAGTTAAAGTGATTAATTACCGGCCTGGCACTTAGTTAAGAGGTTTTATTCCCTCCCTAACTTCAGGGGAAAATCCCTACCTGGGGAAACAACCTTTCTCAGAGACCTTGGTTAAAACACATAGTGCCAAGAAGGTGAGCAAACATATTAAGAACAGTATGCCATATATGCCAGGTCCCTTGAAACAGCAAGCATGGACCGGCTCCCGGCAGTGCTGGACCTGGCATCATCACTTCTGACCATCTGCTCAAGGCTCAATCCCACCCAGTCATCCTGAATGATCTCTGACGGTCTCTGGCCTTGCTGTCACTCCCTGAAGAACCAAAGTCTCGGCAGAAGGCCTCTATTGGCTGAGCCTTGGTCAGATGTCCAAGGAGTCCAGAGGGGACTTATCTGCTCCTCTCCAGCTTCCAGAGGGAGAAGCCAGACATCTTGGACTCACCAAAAAGGGAAGGACAACCAAAAATGACAAATGTTTGCTACAGTATTCTCACTTAAGGTTACAAATTTATTGCATCCTGCAGACATGAGTAAGAAGTTAATCATGTTATGAAAACGTTTGCATCTGCTCAATTAGTCCAGCATTTTTTCATCTCTTCATTGATTTACATGAATCAACAGTGGGCCAGTTAATGAAAACATATTTGTCAGTATACTGACTAATTTGTTTGGCTGGCTTTTCATATTTACATGGCTCCTATGCATGACAAAATGAGTTTTTGGAATGAATTATGAATCACTGGAAGAAAAAAAACACATCTTCATACTGAGCAGAGGCTGTCATTAATTTTTAAAGTAAAAATTATATCTGGCATTTAGTTCTGGTCTAAAGTTCTTCACAGAGCTGATGTTAATTTCCCTAAGATGTTGCATTGTCCTGTTTTGTTTTGTTTTTTTAATTTTTTTATTGATTTCAGAAAGGAAGAAGAGGAAAAGAGAGAGAGATAGAAACATCAAGATGAGAGAGAATCATTGATCAGCTGCCTAGTGCACACCCACTACTAGGGAGCAAGCCCACAACCCTAGCATGTACCCTGACCGGCAATTGAACCGTGGCCTCGTGGTTCATAGGTCGACCCTCAACCACTGAGCCACACTGGCCGGGCTTAATTTTTTTAATTTTTATTTACTGAATTAGGGAAGACAGAGAGAGAATGAGAGAGAGAATGAGAGAGAGAGAGAGAGAGAGAGAGAGAGAGAGAGAGAGAGAGAGAGAGAGAGACCCATTGCTCACAGGTTGATTCTTGCATGTGCCCTGACTGGGGATTGATCCTGTAACCTTGGTTTATCAAGACAACATACTAGTATATGGTGTTGGGAAAATTGGACAGATACATGCAAAAAAATGAAACTAGACCACCAACTTACACCATTCACAAAAATAAACTCAAAATGGATAAAAGACTTAAACATAAGACAGGAAACCATAAAAATCTTAGAGGAATCCACAGGCAGCAAAATCTCAGACATATGCTGAAGCAATATCTTCACCGATACAGCTCCTAGGGCAATGGAAACTAAAGAGGAAATAAACAAATGGGACTACATCAAAATAAAAAGCTTCTGCACAGCAAAATAAACCATCAACAAAACAACAAGAAAGCCCACTGCATGGGAGAACATATTTGCCAATGTAATCTCAAATAAGGGTTTAATCTCCAAAATATACATGGAAATCATACAACTTAACAAAAGGAAGATAAACAACCCAATAAAAAAATGGACAATGGACCTAAATAGATACTTTTCAAAAGAGGACATAAAGAAGGCCAAGAGACATATGAAAACATGCTCAAAGTCACTAATCATCTGAGAGATGCAAATCAAAACAACAATAAGGTACCATCTCACACCTGTCAGAGTGGCTACCATCAACAAATCAATAAATGACAAGTTCTGGCGAGGATGTGGAGAAAAAGGAACACTTGTGCACTGCTGGTGGGAATGCAGACTGGTGCAGCTACTGTGGAGAACAGTATGGAGTTTCCTTAAAAAACTAAAAATGGAACTCCCATTTGACTCAGTGATCCTACTTCTAGGAATATATCCCAAGAAACTAGAAACACCAATCAGAAAGGATATAGGCACCCCTATGTTCATAGCAGCACAGTTTACAATAGCTAAGATTTGGAATCAGCCTAAGTGCCCATCAGATGAGTGGATTAAAAAACGGTGGTACATCTACACAATGGAATACTTTGCTGCTGTAAAAAGGAAGGCTCTCCTATCATTTGCAAGAGCATGGATGGAGCTGGAGTCATTATGCTAAGCAAAATCAGTCAGTTAGAGAAAGATAAATAACACATGATCTCACTTACTTGTGAATTATAATGAACAACATAAACTGATGAACAAAAACAGATCCAGAAACAGAGAAGCATTTGATCAGATGCTTAAACCCCAGAGGGAAGGTAGGTGAGGGCGGGTGTAAGAGGGAGAGATCAACCAAAGGACTTGTATGCATGCATATAAGCATAACCAATAGACACAGACACCAGGGGGTGAGGGCATGGGGGGTGAGGAGGGAGAGGAGCAATGGGGGGATAAGGACACATATGTAATACCTTAATCAATAAAATTAAAAAAGACAACACTAACCAACTGAGCTACCTGATCAGGGCCACATCATCCTTGTTTTAAAGATCAGCTGGGATGTCTGAGCTACCTAGGATTTAGGTGACAGATGTCGGAAGAGACACTAAAGCTAAGTCTTCTCAGCCTCCTTGCAAACAATCTAAGCCTTAGAAATAATTCATTACCGTATTTTTCCGTGTATAAGATGCTATTTTTTCCTAAAATCATTAGACTGAAAATTGAAGGGCATCTTTTTTTTTTTTTTTTTTGCTGGCTGCTTCTCATTTATTTTCCACTTGGTGCAAGGCACATGGCTATGAGGTGTTAGGCAGGCTTGCGTGTGGCTTGGGTAGTAAAGAGTGGGGCTCTCCCAACTTCCTTTTTGGTGTGTTGCTGTTTTGATATAAAAGAACCCAACTGCTTCTGCTTGCTGCAGCTGGCCTAGTCTACGCCAGGTGGGGTGGCCAGGTGGGGTGCGAGGGAAGGGGATGAAGGAGCGGGGGAGGGGCTCAAAGAGCCTAGCGCCTCTGGAAGTCTGGTGGCTGGTGGTGGCCACTCAGGATGGGGGCCCAGCGTTGACTTTGCCAGGCTGCTTCCTTGTGGCTTCCCGCGCCAGGTCACAGGTGATCATGCTGCTGGAGGCCTGGGGAGATTCCGAGTGCTCTGGGGACTCCAACACTGTGGCCATGAATGGGAGAGTGGACTTCCCAGAAAAGACGCTTGCCCACTAGTGACCCGGGTCGGCTTTGGGGAGACCCGGGGGGTGGGGGATGGCTTCCCAGGGTACTCGGCACTTCCACAGGAGCTGTTACTGGAAGTGGAACCCAGGCGGCGCTGGTAGTAGTCGTGGGTGGCCACGAGGGAGCTGCTGGAGGGGATGGCGGCCACGCTCTTGCTTGTGCACCGGTGGAAACCTTGGTGGCGACCCCTCGCGGACCTCGGCGCGCGATCACGGGGCGGGAACGGGGGCGCTCGGCCGGGGAGCCCATTTGCAGAGGAGACCGCGAGAGGCCACTCCACGACTGAGACGCACCGAGCCGAGGGGCATCTTATACACGGAAGTCAGCCAGTCAGCCAAGGAGGGAGCCATGCAGGTGCATAGCTGCCCATACCTTGACAAACAGGCTTCCTCCAATCACAAGCATTATTGTTATTGAAATCAGCGGATGCCATAGTTGGAGATGGAGGTGGAGAGTGTGCAGATGCAACAGGGACTGGAGAGTTCTGAGCTCATAAAGATGTCAAAAAATAAAAAGATAAATACCGGTAAGCAATTGTCTTACTCTGCAAAATTCAATCAGCTGTGCAAAATAGCATGGAAATAGAGCTGCAGAGAGACAATTTGGACGTCCTCCCACTGAGTGTATGATCAGACAGTGAAGAAAACAGGAAGAACAACTCCTAAAGATGCCAAAAAAGAAGAAGGCCTTAAGAGGAAAACCAGCAAAATATTGATTTCTTAATTTGGGGTTGGAAAAGTGGGGGGGGGGGGGGCGCGTCTTATATACGAAAAAATATGGTACCTTGAAAACAAAAGTGGCCAGGAGGCTCTCACCAATTGCTGATGTTAGGTGGAACCCTCCCAAAACCCGGTACTAGAAGAGAGTTTTGTCAAGGAGCTCAAAGATTGAGAAAGTCTTCCAGATACACAGTAAACTCACAGAGAGAAACTTGTCTGAGAAACTGCAGGGGTAACGGCATGTAACAAGCCTTTTGTTTTTGTACATTTTTAAGATATTTGGGGGCCACCCAAAGAAAACCTCCCTAAAGAGAAACAACAGCCAGCAACCCAGAGTCCTCTATCCAGGAGCTCAAAGCTCTTCCCAACACTGGTCCATCCTGTGGCTCTGACTTCCAATCCACAGGAAAAGCAGGTCCTGCAACATGCTTAAGGAAGTGTCTGTTCTGGCACAGAGAATGTAGTCATTATGATATAGGTTTGCATGCATGTTACAGAAACCCTCAAATGACAATGGCTTACAGAAGATAGAAGTTTGTAAAAGTCTCCCTATTCTTCACTGATATGATACCTACCTGTCCTTCAGGTCTCACTGGAAAATGTCACCTTGCTCGGCCACAGTGGCTCTGTGGTTGAGCATTGACCTATGAACCAGGAGGTCATGGTTCAGTTTGGTTCGATTCCTTGTTAGGGCATATGCCTGGGTTGCAGGCTTGATCCCCAATTGTGTGGATCAATTATTCTCTCTCATCATTAATGTTTCTAACTCTCTCTCCTTTTCCCTTTCTCCCTGAAATAAATACAAAATACATATATATATTTTTAAATTTTTTTAAAGAAAATGTTACCTCCTCTGAAAAGCCTTCCCTGATGCCGCCTAGGCAAGGTAAGGTATTCTCACTGTTCTCTGAGCACCTTCTTACTTCTTTTTTTTTTTTTTTTTTTTTTATTAAATATATTTTATTGATTTTTTACAGAGAGGAAGGGAGAGAGATAGAGAGTTAGAAACATCGATGAGAGAGAAACATCGATCAGCTGCCTCCTGCACATCTCCTACTGGGGATATGCCCGCAACCCAGGTACATGCCCTTGACCGGAATCGAACCTGGGACCTTTCAGTCCGCAGTCCCACGCTCTAGCCACTGAGCCAAACCGGTTTCGGCAACCTTCTTACTTCTTGACCAAAACAATTATCATACTTAGTGTCATAGGTTGTTTCATTTTCCCAAATATTAGAAAATGTAAATGAGTGTGTGGCTGGGCTCCAATAAAACTTTATGAACACTGATATTTGAATTTCCTATCATTTTCATATATCATGAAATATTCTTCCAATCATTTAAAAATGTGAAAGAATTCTTAGCTCATGATCTTGCCAAAACAAGCAGTGGCTGAACTTGGCCAACAGGCTGTGATTTACCAACAGGCTGTGATTTACCAACAGGCTGTGATTTACCAACAGGCTGTGATTTACCAACAGGCTGTGATTTGCCGACATTTTTGACGGAAGACTCTCCTGCTTTGATTAGTTTCTTCAACCCCTCTACACATTCACTGTAATACACATTCATGAGCACCTATTATGTGTCCAGCAGTGGCCAGAGGCTGCCAAGAGGCAAAGATGGTTAAGACATGCTCTCTGTCTCTAAGGCCATGTGACATGGACCCAAATAACTGTGACATCAGGCTGGCAGTGTTAAGTGTCCTAGAGAATCCACAAACTGTGGTTGCAGCCTTTGGTTGGGGGCGGGGAGGGCAAGTACTTCATGACAAAGTGGCATCTGAAAGCTGAGTAACAGGCCATGTGCACCCAGAATCCAGCAACACTCAATATGGCTGGGACGCGGATGAATTCCACAGGAAATCCTGGCATTAAGGCTGGACGAGCTACATCAGACTGTGCAAGGGAACCTCAGGGGCCAGTATGAAGCTTAGTTTGGTGGGCAACTCAGAACCACAGGGGATGATTAAACTGTAACCAACAATGCATGAGTTTTTTAATGTTCTAACTTTCAAACTATTAAAATGTGGTTTCTGAAGCTATTTGGATCCTTTTTCCTTTACTAATTTGCCAAATATTTCACCTGACACACTCTCCTGGGGAAAATGCATTGTGTTCAAGGAAGCCTAGGAGGGGAAATGCCATCAGCATACTTCAACAAAGAGGATTAGTGTTTTCCCAGGGGCCAGAGTTTGTAAAAGGAGTCACTGGATGGAAAAAGAAAAGATAAAGCAAGAGTAAAATGACAATTTTAAATAGTCATTAGGTTTTGGAAAAACTCTGAACTATCAATCTCACAATGTCCTCCCTTGCTCCATCTATAATAATCTATAATAATAAAAGCATAATATGCTAATTAGACCAGAGAGCCAAACGACCTTCCAGACATCATTCTAGGATGTTCTTCCGGATGAAGCCATGGCAGCAGGGACAGAGGCAGAGGCTGTTAAGGGCGATCAGGCAGGCAGCCAAAGTAGTTAGGGGCAATCGGGCAGGCAGCCAAAGTAGTTAGGGGCAATCGGGCAGGCAGGCAGAGGCGGTTAGGGGCCATCAGGCAGGCAGGCAAGCAGTTAGGGGCCATCAGGCAGGCAGGCATAAGCCGGCAGGTGGACATCCCCCGAGAGGTCCTTAGCACTGCCACAGAGGCAGGAGAGGCTCCCGCCACCACTGCTGCGCTAGTCTGGCTGAGAGGCACTCCCCCTGTGGGAGCGCACTGACCACCAGGGGGCAGCTACTTCATTGAGTGTCTGCCCCCTAGTGGTCAGTGCGCCTCATAGTGACTGGTCATTCTGCCGTCCTGTCTATTTGCATATTAGGCGCCCCAGGGCCGTGGCCATGGAGGGTCCTCTGAGATATAGTTCACCTAGAGCAGTGGTCGGCAAACCGTGGCTCTTGAGCCACATGCGGCTCTTTGGCCCCTTGAGTGTGGCTCTTCCACAAAATACCGACTTCTGCGCATGGGCCACAAAGTTTCAATCGCACTGTACGTGCGCGCCCGCACATGGTATTTTGTGGTATTTTGTAATAGGAGTACCCTGACGGATGAAAGTAGTAGCTCGTGCATATCTCTGAAGGTCACGAAATATAAACCTGATGTAAAATCTGTCATCAGTGATGCAGCAGCAAAAGTCCCACTGATAATATCAAACAGAGTCATAAAGTTTTCTGTCAGACTATCAGTGTCCATGTATACATCAAAAAATAAATATTTTTCATCATCATATACTGTGTTTTTGTCACTCGAATGAATTTTATTATTTCTTCAAGGTTCTTCACATACGTACACCTTAAGAGATATCAAGTAGGCGTAACATGTTCTCAAAAAATTAGGGTTGGCACGCATAAGAATTTTGAGTCAGAGATTTTGCTGGTTTTGGCATGCACTCACAAAAAGGTTGCCCACCCCTGCCCTAGAGCCTCCAGAAGACACACAGCCTTGCTAACACTTTACAATCTTAGTCCCATAAAACCCAATTGAAACATCTGACCTCCAGAACTGTAAGAATAAATTCATGTTGTTTTAAGCCACTGAGTTTGTGGTAATTTGTTACAATCAGCAATAGAAAACTAATAAAATCAGAATGACAATTACATCATCTACTTTGAAAAGCTGGCAATATGCCTGCTTTAGACTCACAATTCAACTCCTAGGTATGTACCCATCAGAAATGTGTATATATGTTCACCAAAAACGTCTACTAGAATGTCCTTAGCAGCATTATTTGTAATGTCCCAAACCTGAGAATTACCAAATGTCTGTCAGTGATAAAATGAATAAATTGAGGTACATTCACACAGTGGAATACTATACAGCAATAAGAATGAACCAACTATTACCATAGACGGTATGGAACTCTTAAACATGCCTAGTGAAAGCCATACAACAGAGAAATTCTGTAGGATCCAATTGCTATCAAGTGCAAATGCAAGTAAAAGTAATCTATGCTGGTTGAAGCCACTACTCTCCCTGCCTCCTCAAAGGAGGGATATGAGGGAGTCTTCTGAGATGCTGGTATTGAATGTTCAGTCTCTTGATCTAAATGATGCCTCAGTTTGTGCAAAATCATTGAACTTGCGAAATATGCACCATTAAATATGTTCTATAAGTTAATAGAAACTTTCTGTTATTTTAATGGGAGAAAGGAGATCTGTGCCTTCAATGCAGATTTGCCGCATCCTCCCCAGGAACTTCCAATCTCCCCTCGCTGGACACAGATCCAGGATTCTAGGTCCCTAGAACCTAAGTCTGGGTTAAAACATCCTGTGAACTTTCTTTACAGATATTCACTAAAGAGTCTATTTCAGCGGGTTGTTTTCCTAAGTAAAGGAAGCCTACCCAGAGATAAGCCCACTTTCCCCTTTTGAGGACTCAAAACTACAAACTAGTTTTGATTAACATTTTCTGAACAACAGAAAATGGTCTTTTCCCCACCCGTCGATCCCTGATAAATGGAGTAAAAAGCGTTGCTTCTACTTAATTTCCTCTTTTTTGTCCCTAGTGAGGTTTAACACGTAGAATGTACTTTGTGAAATTTTGTTCGTGTTATATTAATATTTAATAATAGTGTATAAAGTTATAAACGCATAGAAACAGGGACGGTTGCTCCCACCAATACCCCAATGAGAAGCGAGGCTTTGGCTTTACCTAGAGGGAGTCACACCAGAATCAGCCCGGGATGGGGTGGGGTGCGGTGAGGGGGTGGGGGTGGGGGATATGAACTGGGAAAAAACAAAGATATGAACGGGGGTGGGGGGGGATCAGGAGCCGGGAAGTAGGGGTGGCCATCTCTCTACAGTGGGAAGACCCTGCGGTCCGTTCTCTGGGCCAAATCGGCATGGCCAAAGCCCAGGGACCAGTTTGAGTGGGGAGGGGTTCTTCTGGCGACAGAAGGCGGAGCTTGTGAGGCTTGAGCTCCCCGCCCCCCCCCCCCCCCCCCCGCAATCCGATCGACTTTGACCTGCAGCCCCCACCAGCAGCTCAGCCCCAGCGGGCGAGCCACTCCCAGCGGAAGCGCCGCGAGGCCCGGGCGTCTGGCGAGGCGCGCGCCTCCGGGCCCCCACTCGGCCGCGTCGCGGCTCCCAGCCGCCGCCTGTCTTTTTCAGACGAACAGGGGCGGGGACCGGGTGGCACCTACCAGCATCTGCGAACTGAACCGCCGAAGACCACAATCCAACAGGGTGGGCGCCCTAGGGTCACCTGCGCGGAGGGTCCTAGCAGAGCCCGGGAGGCGGAAGGCGGTGCCGCCGCGACTCGACAGCGCGTCCCAGGTCAGTGTGCGGCGCCCGCTCTGCAGGCTGCACTTGGGGAAACTTTGGTTTGCCGTGTGGGCTGCCGGGAGGAGAGCAATGAGGGCACGGCCCGGGGCCCCGCGGCCTCTGTGCGCCGCGTCCAGGGCTTCCAGGCCCTGGGAGACGCACCAACCGCGCACCCCGAGACCCGCGCCAATCGAGGGTCCCCGGGTCTCAGGGGCCTGTCCAGAGACTCAGCCCTGCCACCGCGGGCTTTGCGGCGGCTCGAGCTTGGACCCCGCCGGGATGCGGGTTTCGCCTGCTCTCTCCTCGCCGCGCCGGGAACCGGTGAGGCCGCCCGTGGCCGCGGGATGTCTGGGAGAATGCGGGTCGGCGCCCAGCCCGAGCGGCGCGCGTTCGGCCGCAGGAGCGTGCGGGGCGGAGGGTCGGACTTGGCGCGTCTCCGCAGGTGCCTGGGGCGCCGGGGCTGTGGGAGGTGCAGGCTGGTCGCGGAGGGCGAGCTGGGGGCTGCGGAGCTGTTTGCAGCCACTGGCTTCACAAACGCGAGCCACACAGGGGCGGGCAGCTGGGACTCGGCGCCTCTCCGGCGCGTACAGCTTTGGCACCAAAACCTTGGAATTCGTTACCAGAGAGCAGGGGTCCAGAGGTGCACCTGCCCGGGATGGAGGCCATGGCTTCTCTCCTCGGGCATACCATTTCCTAAGGGAGGGCAGCGTCCTCCGGGAGGGCAGCTTGGGGAGGCTCTGTGCTGAACCCCATTTCGTAGATGGCCTGCCTGCTTAGCTCAGAGACCAGGCGAGGAAACGCGCACCCCACCCCCATCCGTGCCCCGGCGCTGTCGCCCCAGTCACCTTCCTTTGCCCTTCTCCGACAGCACTTGGGGTTCGCTCCCACCGCACTCTGAAAAAAAACTGAAGGAGCTTGGTTCCCAGAGCCGGCTGGGTCTGTGGAGACGCTGCCAGAATCCTCAACAGCTTGGATCCCTGACAGTTGGAGGTATAGTTTTGCTGATCTTATGTGTATGTTCTGGGGTGGGGGTGTAGCTGGCCCAAGGCCCAGAGGCTTGGGGGACAGCGAAGTAAGTTTGAGAAGACATTAGCCCTTTGGGGGTACATGTGGGAAATAGGGTAAACCTTACCAGTTACTCTTTCCCTTGAACAGTTACTAAATATTTACTAGCTGGTGCCAGGGTAAAACACTCTTCCTGGCAGGTCATGACATTTCCTGGGGCAATCTCGGATGCATTTTTTGTTCTGACACTGCTCCCTTTCCTTGCGTGGGGAAGAGACATATTTTGCTTGTGGCAGGCAGAGTTGCTTCATTCCAGGTGCAGCTGACCTCTGCATCCTGGCCTTGGGCTGTCTGCTGGGACTCTGAATTTTTGCAGCTCTCTCTGGGGAGGGCAGGGCAGGGCAGCACGCCTCCAGTCCTTGGTCCATCTAATTCAAGGCTGTACTCTTCTCTGGGCCTGTGGGCTCCCTCTACATCTAGGCTGTGGCAGCCATCCCTGCCCTTCACTCCTGCAGGGGAGTTGAGCATCAGACCATTGGGAGGTGATGCCAGAGGCAGCCTGGTGGGATCCTGAGCAGGGGTTGGTAGCACATAGGATGTGGGTGACGGAATGAGGAATGAGGATTTTCTCCAAGTGGGCATAGATGGCACCCCCTATTGAATATCTGGAAGTGGAGACTGGAGTCTTTTTAACAAACTCTTCATGTGATTCTTCTGCCCTTTGGTTATAGGGACCTTGCCTGTCAGTGTCAGACCCCACCAGCCCAGAGGATTCTCATTTAGTGATGGGTGTTCAGAAACTGACATTTATTGAAGTCTTAAGAGACCAGTGTATTAGGGTCTTTTAAATCCTCACAATTATCTACTATAAAGTAGATTTTATCCCCATTTTAGGGATGAGGAAACGGAGGCTCAGAGCATTAGCTTCCCAAGGGTGGGTAACTTGGGAAGAGACAAAGCCTAGACCTCTGATACACAGCCTGCTGCCTTCTCTAAGCTGGCTTTGTCCCCTTGTGGGCAGCACAAAGGCAGGGAGGGGCAAGCATTTGTTAATTTCCACCCCCTTGGTGCCCTCCCCCACCATGTCAGACAGCTGACATTATGAGAGGGGGCACAATCCTTTTTTGGGAGGTGGAGTAAGAGACTCAAAGGAAAATAACATTTCTCTCCAAATGAAAGGAAAACTGGAGGTGGCACAGGGAGAAAACACCACAGGAAAGGCCAAGCCTACCATTTCCAAGATGACTTTTAAAGTGCTTCAGCCCATGTTGCACTGGGGAGTTAGACACCACACGAATCAGGCACTTACTCTGTGGGAAACTGGGAACATAAGATAAAGGACACAGGAACTTCTACATAAGCCCTGGGGTGCAGGCAAATAAGAGGAATGACTTTGGGAGAGCTCCCACCTTTCCCTTTGCAGCCTCCTCCCCTGCACAGAATGGGGGCCTGACCTGGTGCATGCCGATTCCCTTCCTATGCCAGCCATGCTTACAGGGCAGGCTGCATCCTGCAAACACAGAGGGTTGCCACGCATAGGACCCACTTTTACAAGACTCATAATCAGTGAAATGTGATTAACTGAACAAACACTGTAGGGATGCCTTAAGGAATGAAAAAAAGCTAGACTCCAAATGGGAGAGATGAGTGCAACAAATTATTGGTATTTACATAACTGAATAGCTTTGATTCCTTCGTAGGAACTGACAGCTGGCTGACAGAAAACGCATCCAGCGGGAGAAAAGGCATAAGTGAAGTATGAAATTTTGAATAATGTTTTCAGGTAACTTTCTATTTCCATGTAGAGTGGGTGTCTGGAGAGGCGAATGCAGTTATGGTTTGAATTGCTTCATTTATTGTCAGATGTTTTTAAAAGGGGTCATAATTCTAAGATCCAGTGTTTTTGACTTCTTTAGCCTGGCATCCAGTCTTCAGGTAGCAGGGCAGAAAGCTGGGGTGGGTGCACCATTCAGCCTGTAGACTCTCACTTTATCCCTCTGTTTTCAGCATGCTGCCATGAGGTTTAGAGCTTTTTTGATCAATCTGTTCAGAGAATAAACCATTGTTTTCTTGCCTAAAAGAGTCTGCTACTTGGGGTGGGGTAAAGAACCTGGGGTCCATTTGTTCTGTTCCCAGACTTTGAGTGATCCTCTCATTTTCAGCCCTGCGCCTCATTGCCACTTGCTGTGTCACTTAGGGCCTCTGCGTCCTAAACTTCATGGGCTTTAGGGGTAAGCTGGTTCCCTGCTCATCTCCCTGGTAATTTCTGTTGCAGCCTCTGCAATGCGAAGGCAGTTTACCACGCCACCATTCCTGCTCTGTTTCCAAAGCTTGTTTGAAATTGCTCCCCTGATATGTGTCCTCCAGTTTTCTTTGTTCTTTAGGATATGTATCTTTTTCATTTTTAAAATAACAAAATTGTAATTTTAGTGGCATCTTGAGAATAGAGAGAGGACCAAATGAGTATAGTAAATACACCATAATGAATTGCAAGTGATTTTAAAGATGTTCTAATCCTATATAATAAAAGCCTAATATGCTAAGTGTCCAGTCATCCAGTTGTCCGTTCAACCAATCAAAGCGTAATATGCTAATGATATGCTAAGGCTGCTCCACTGCTCACTATGACGTGCACTGACCACCAGGGGGAAGGCACTATGACCGGTAGGTTAGTTTGCTGCTGGGGTCCCACCGATTGGGACTGAGCAAGACTGGCTGGATACACCCTGGAGCCCTCCCGTGATTCCTCCCCAGCTGGCCAACCTCCCACGTCCCTCCCCGGCCCCGATCATGCACCAGTGGGGTCCCTCTACCTGGCCTGCTCCCTCTCACAATCTGGGACCCCTCGGAGATGTTGGAGAGCCTGTTTTGGCCAGGCTGAATTTCATGCACCAGGCCTCTAGTTTTAAAATAAAAAGCAATTTAGCCCCAGCCAGTGTGGCTCAGTTCGTTAAGCATTGTCCCGTGCACTGACTGAAGGGTCGCTGGTTCAATTCCCAGTCAGGGCATATGCCCAGGTTGCCTGTTCGGTCACTGGTGGGGATGCATGTGGAAGGCAACTGATTGATGTTTCACTCACATCAATGTTTCTCTCTTTCCTTCTCCTTTCCTCTCTCTCTAAAATCAATAAAGACATTTTTTAAAAAGACAATTTATCCAGCTGTTTAACAATTAAAATCTTATAATAATGTTGAAGTTATTGCACTAGAAAATTATAAAGAAAATATGCTTGTTTTCTTTATAAGTACCTATTTTCTTTATAAGTACCTGTTTTCCCTAAAAGTTTCATTCCATATTTTGGTAAATACCATTTATGTTTAGGGAACATTATTTGCACATCCTAAAAAAAACCATTGTAAATATTTTACCTGTTATTTAAGTAGGCTGTGGATTAGGGACATGGTAAAAATAAAAGAAGGCTAAATTCTGGGATCAAATTTTTTAAAAAGAAGAGTGCAGTGATAGGAAGGCACAACAAGAAAGTCTTTTTGTAGATATTGATTTCACCAGGGGATGAATGTTATCTGATTACCTTTCCACAGATGAGGAGCCCAAGGCTCTGAGGCTAAGAGACTTGAGCAGGGCATTCAGTTAGTAAGTAGGAGAGTCGGGATAAAAATCTGGGTCTGTCTAACCCCTAGACATTCTCTAGCTGAACTGTTATCTGTTGGGAAGGCAAAACTGAACTTGGGGATCATTTATAAGCTAGGTTATAACCAAGGGTCTGACTGAATGTGAAGATAATGTCAGCACCTAATGTTCAGTGAGGGTTTCACAGGTTGGGATAGGAGACAAGGCCATTTCTGAACTAGGAGAACTGTGGGTGAAAGAAGTGGTCTTGTCACACACAGGTAGGACTTACCTTTAGGAAGAGCAAATAAGTCAAACTTCATTGTCAGCGTTTTTGCTGTGCAAATGGCTGGGGCAAGATAAAGGAACCAAGTGTGAAAGAGGATGAGGGTATAGATAAAGACAAGGGCATTATTCCAAAAAGGTACTGATTACAAATGAGACACTAGGAGACCAGCTATGTTCATATGTGGAGAAGAAAGTGTTTGACAACTTTTTCCTCTGAAAAATTTAATGTTTAAAGATTTTCAGAATTGCTCTACTAAATGTGAACAGTTCTAAAAAGTGATCAATCCAGGGGTTTTTTGGAAGGCAGCTATGCTCACCGCAATACCACCACCAACGCCAACAATCCAGGGGTTTTTTAATGAACAAAGAGTACTAGTAAGCCTCATGGAGTTGTTTTTGCTAGACAGTCCTCCAGTTCTTGGGGTAGAGAGTCTGCCTACGCCCACATGGCAGATAGATTCACTGGTTGCCAGGAGCTAGTGGTGGGATAGCTCAGCTTCTCTGAGGCCCTGGAGCCCACAGCACCCTCCCTTTCCATAGGACTACGGTGTGGCACCCCAGCAGGCAGTACATTGCCAGCTCCCCTTCATCTCCCAGAACCTCCTGATGCCAGCTTTAAGGAAAGTTGTGACAGAAAGTAGTCAGAATTAGTGTTGTGGAGAACGGCTGTTACATGAGGATAGGTGAAAAGGTTTAAAAATCCCAAAGTTTCTTATAAGACTATTTTAAAAAAAGAGTTATCAACTAAAGACTTTCTATGCATATATGCAGAACCCATGGACGCAGACAGTGCTGGGTTGGGAGGAGCAGTGGGCTGGAGGAAGTCAATGGGGGATAAAGGGGATATGTAATACTTCCAACAATAAAGATTTTTTAAAAAGTTATAGACTAGAATGTGATGTAGGCAAAAAAAGAGAAGTATTTTAAAAAAACCAATATTGGCCCCAATACTAAAAACTACATGAGAGTATAATATTAAAATGTGGTATCTGAGAACTTGTTCTCATCTGAGTATCTGTTTCTCAAATGCTGCTTTTGGTCAACAGTGTTTTTACATTATTGATACCATTTTCTTCTTGAACTGCAGTTACTAAGTGGTTTCTATATTTAATATTATGTTCCAATCATTTCTCTAAATCCTGTTGCTTTAATCCTATTAAACACATTTGTAGTTTAAAAATGCTAAAAGGTTTCTTTTGAATCACTGTCTCACGTGAGCTCTTTTCAGATGCTTTGCATTCAGAATAGACCTCTGGGTTGGGACCCACGCTGTCAGCCAGTCCTAAAATTCCTAAGTTCCTGAGTTGCAGGTATGTCTGGCTCTGGAATAACTTCAGTAGATCATAAAGTAGATCACAGCATTCACTTTCATTGTGTTTATGTATTTGTATATTGAGTAGTTGTCCTCTGCTTAGCATCAGGAATGATACTAATGAGGAAGTTAGTAAGGATATTCTTTTGAATGCCGCCTTTCAGGAACATAGTAGCTGAAGCTCCTTGAATATCTAGGCATCAATGCTGTTGGTACTACCACAAAAACTGAACTATGTTGTAAAAACTAAGATGTGATAGACGCTTTGTAAAACGTAATTATGAAACATCCTATAGAAGCGCTATGCTCTTGTTCTGTATACATGTTCCATTTTACAATAAATAGATGAGTAGTAGAATCATACGAAAGAACATGTGAAATATGTACTGTTTTAAAAAACAATAATAAAATGGACATCTATATCCATGCTGCACAGGGAGAGAAACAGAACATTACCTGAATCTTAAAATTCCCCAGGCCTCCCTCCCAGATTTTATTGTTCTCTACACCCCACCCCCACGAGATAACTTCCTCTTGATTTTGTTAATCACTCCTTTTTGCTTTTCTCTTCAGTTTCCCATTTGTGTATGATTCTTAAGTAAATTAATTGTTTATTTTTGAAAAATTGGATGAATAAAGAAAGGTCAATATTGACAATGACATATGATGGAGCTTTCAGGAGATAAGCTGAAGAGTCTCTGGATCTTATTCACTTTTCCATAGAATCTTGTTGTTTCTTGGTTACATCATCTTATCCCTTTGGGGATAATGAGCTTTTGCAGTTTTCATTTTCCTGACTAATTAATATCTGTAACCTCCAAGTTGCTTTTATTCTGTTTGTTCTGGTCTCTGTATTTTTCATGTAAGAGGCCTTTTCTTTTGCTTTTTGTTTTGACTGTCTCATGATTAAAGGGCTTGGATTAAAAAGCTGATTATTATTTAATTAATGTGGGATATTTCACATGTTCTTTTGTATGATACTACTTTTATTTATTGTAAGATGGAATATGTATACAGTACTAGGTTGGTGTTACAGCATAAGTATTCAGTGAAGATTCTAAAAGTAAATTTTAGTTTGTAACTTCCTAAAGCTTGTTACTAGTCTAAAATTTTTTAATTTTGTAATTCACTATTTTGTCCTGTACTTATTAATGACAATCTCATTTATGTCCTCTTTCTCCATACATATTTCAGAAATTGTATGCAAAAACATGAATATAAATGAGGACATTGATTTTGGCTAATCTTTTGGTCTTCATCTTCTTTGATAAGCAGGTATTGATTTCTGACTTTTGAAGATGGATGAAGGTGTAGAAATTTCAAGTGATGGAAATTCCCTGATAAAAGCAGTCCATCTGAGCCGGCTTCGCCTCACAAGACTCCTGCTAGAAGGCGGCGCCTACATCAATGAGAGCAATGACCGTGGGGAAACACCTTTAATGATCGCCTGTAAGACCAAACATGTGGATCACCAGAGTGTCAGTAAAGCCAAAATGGTTAAATACCTGTTAGAAAACAATGCTGATCCCAACATACAGGACAAGTCTGGGAAAACCGCTTTGATGCATGCTTGCTTAGAGAAAGCTGGCCCTGAAGTTGTTTCCTTGCTCCTACAGAGTGGGGCCGACCTCAGCTTGCAAGACCATTCTAGTTACTCAGCCCTTGTTTATGCTCTCAATTCAGAAGATAAAGAGACCCTGAAAGTTCTACTTAGTGCTTGCAAGGCTAAAGGAAAAGAGGTCATTATCATAACAACAGCGAAATCGCCCTCTGGCAGGCACACTACCCAGCAGTACTTAAATATGCCTCCTTCGGATATAGATGGGTGTCATTCCCAAGCCACCTGTGTCACCCCTTCAGAAATAGACATAAAAACAGTCTCGATGCCACTTTCACATTCTTCTGAAACTGATATGAGAGTTTTTGGCTTTAATGATGTGGAGTTCTTGGGAAGCTGTGATGATTCCCGGGACTTGGGCTCTCCTGTGAGGAAGCCTGCTGTGGCCCTTAATGGGCCCAAGCCACCCTGGGTCAAGAGTCCCCCCTCATTAATGAACAGAGTGGCCTCTTTGCAAGAGGAGCTCCAGGATATTACCCCAGAGGAAGAATTATCCTACAAAACCAATGGGCTGGCACTTTCCAAGCGGTTCATCACTAGGCACCAAAGTATTGACATAAAAGACACGGCACATTTGCTAAGAGCCTTTGATCAGGCCAGCTCAAGAAAGACGTCATATGATGAAATGAATTATCAGTCATGCTTTTCAGAAGGAAATCAGCAATGCATTGAAATCCCTATTGACCAGGACCCGGACTCTAACCAGACAGTATTTGCTTCCACCTTAAGAAGTATAGTTCAAAAAAGAAACTCAGGGGCAAACCACTACAGCTCCGATTCCCAGCTCTCAGCTGGTCTAATCCCTACAACTTCAGAGGATGGCAAAGCACTTACCGGAAAGAAAAAGATCCTCTCACCAACTCCTTCCTTGTTGTCAGGGTCCAAAGACTTGTCGGAGACTATCCCCCCAGGCCCCCTGAGCAGGAGGAACCATGCAGTGTTAGAAAGGCGTGGGTCAGGAGCCTTCCCTTCAGATCACAGTTTTCCCCAAACCAGACCAGGATTTCTGCCACCCTTAAATGTGAGTCCTCACCCTCCCATCACAGATGTCAGTGTCACCAAGATTCCCAGCCTTCTTTCTTGTGGTCAAAAAGTGCTTATGCCAACAGTACCTATTTTCCCTAAAAGTAAAAAAATGTTAAGGAGACAGTCATTGCAAACAGAACAAATCAAGCAGTTAGTAAATTTTTAAGAGATGGCTGGAAAACGTATTTTGTTCATATGTCTTTATCAGAGAAATATACAACTAGAGAAGAAATCTCAAATGTTCATCCTTTTAAATACTGTAATTGGTTAGTCCATAATGATTAGGGGGATCAACATGTGTGTCATATGAGACACTGTGGACACAAATACTCTAGAGTTTCCGGTTAGGGAATTCTCTCAAAGTTACAAGTATTTTTCTCAAAAGTTAAAAGTATTTTTCTCTAACGTATTTCTCCCCCCTCTCTCCCTTCCACTTTCTCTGAAAAGCAAAGGAAAATATATGCTCCATTATTTGGATGAAGATTAACTAAAAAAAACCCCAAAAAAGTCTAAAAGAAAATACTGACAGCTATGAAATGTTCTATGATCTATCAGCTTAAACTACAAAAAAAGGATGAACTGATTCTTTAAAAATGTTGCCCAGGCCGGCGTGGCTCAGTGTATGAGCATCGACCTATAAACCAGGAGGTCATGGTTCCATTCCCAATCAGGGCACACGCCCAGGTTGCAGGCTCCATCCCCAATGTGGGGTGTGCAGGAGGCAGCCAATCAATGATTCTCTCTCATTGATGTTTCTCTTCCTCTCTCTGAAATCAATAAAATATAATGTTGACTGCAGGTAGATGAAAATCTAGTTAAAATTTTAATGGTCAATCATTATAGTAGACAGAGAAACTAATGTTCCTGTTGTTAGCTTAATCAGTGTTAAATGGTAGGTAAGTTTTACGTGGTAGTAATAATCTATGCCAAGTGTTTGTGTGCTGTTTTTTGCTTTGCTTTGTTTTTTTTAAACATTTAAACAAAAATGTAATGGAATTCTTCATTTTCCATACCTTTAATTCCTGTTAATTTTTTTGAAGTTTATCCATACGCTCCCAATGAAAATATATTTTAAAGTTAAAAAACATTCCTCTTTACTTATTTTTGTCTTTCTAAAAACAATCCCAAAAATATCCCAAAAGTTTGAGGTTCATCACAAATAGAAACTAACTGCTTGCTTTATTTTATTAAAAAAGAAAAAGAAAAAAAGAAACCACCTGATTATTAGCTTAGGTGAGCTAAAGTTAAGAAAGTCAGTAGAAACTTAATTACAAAATGTACTAAGTAGTCAATATTAAACAATGTCTTTATTTCTAATATATAATTATTAGACATTTCTATAATAAGGATGTATAAGGATAATTTCCTTAGTATGACATTCCAAAAATGTAGTATTGTATGACCTGCGAATACTGTGAATAATTTTTAACAAAATAAATGAAAACCATGCTACTATTATAAAATGACTACATTATCTATAAAATTTCAAAATATGGTGTTTATACAAAAAAATCTTTATTTCAATCTAGCGGTTTACAGCACAGAATAAATCAAACTATACAGAACCTGAGTGTATTAATTTGATGTTGTCATATACAACTTTCTTTGCTTTTTGTCAGTAAGGAGATCCTGACAATGGGCATCATGCTTTTCTTGGTAATTTGTTATAAGCAAGTTATAATGTATATAGTAAGTATTTAATTTCTTGTGGCTTTTATTTGGGAAAAAGCCTGGAGATGTTCCATTTAATGTTTTGAAGAACATTAATATTAATTATATTAGAAATATATTTTTATTCAGAACATAGAATTGTACCTGGTGTTTATAGGCAGCTAAATCCTTTTTTGCAAGTTCTAATATTGAGAAAAGTGCTTCGCTTTAAGTTGTAAGGATACAGACTGGAAAGTATGTAAATAGATTAGTTCATAAAATGGTATCAATAAAGTTTTAAAATGTTATTTTAATTATCACTGTTTTTTATTTATCTCAAATACTAATGATAAATATTTCAACATAATCTCAAGAGAAGCTGTGCCACATGTTACTTTGAGTAAATAGAAAACTATGAAAGAAAAACTGTTGTTTCTATTCTCATCCCAATATAAATATATATATATTTTAGTAGGATTAAAACTTTGTTGGCCACATTTAGAAGAATTTGTAGTCCTCTATCAATCCCAAGAACCCTTAGGAGATGAGGTTGTGTGAGCCTGACTGTAAAACCATCCTATGGGATTTTTCATTCCATTAAGTAGAATATATCACTGGCATCCCCATGGAAAGTCACAGATGTTTGCAACAGGAATCAGATATGTATGTAGAAATACTCAGGGTATCTCTGAGTGTGAAGAATGAAGTTATGAAGAATTAGGTTTTGAAATTCTAGGAGCAGAAGAAGGGCATGAACTAAGGTGGTGAGAAACTTGAAAATCAAATGATATATTACCAGGATTAAAATTCCAAGAGTATTTTGCTCACTATAGAGAAGATACTATGATTGAAACAATGAATACAAAGATATGCATAGCAGTCAGCATGCTCCCAACAATATGGAAATTCTAGGTCCATCCAATTTAATTTATTCAGTAAGTGGATTCGATTTTGTTAATGAGAAAGCTCTTCAGCCCTATAATAGTTAACACTTCTAGCCCTACCTGGTTTTGCTCAGTGGATAGAGCGTTGGCCTATGGACTGAAGTGTCCCGAGTTCAATTCCAGTCAAGGGTACATGTCCAGGTTGCGGGCTTGATCCCCAATAGGGGGCATGCAGGAGGCAGCCGAACAATGATTCTCATTATTTATGTTTCTATCTCTCCGTCTTCCTTCCTCTCTGAAATCAATAAAAATATATTTAAAGTAATAATAATCCATATAAAAAAGAGCTAATATGCTAATTATACCGAACAACCGTCCGGACAACCTTCTGGATGAAGCTGAGGCTGCGAGGGCCGGCCGAGGCAGCTGGGGCTGCAAGGGCCAAGCCCCTTGCACAAATTTTGTGCACTGGGCCTCAAGTAATAAATAAAAATACTTCTGAAGCCTTCTTACTCTTTTGTAGTCTCTGAAATAACCAATTCTCCAGGAAAATGGGAAGAGGGTGCCACATTTTTGTGGATCTCTGGAATGTAAGTGCCAACAAAATGTGATTCATACCTATTATGACACATGGATTCTTTATTTTCAGTATATCAGAATTATTTTTTATAAAGGGTTTTAAATATCATTTTTTCTAAATTATTAGATTAGGCTCAATGAAATCTCTTCTTTCCAAATCTTTTAGGTAAGTACAGTATTATAAGGACATATGCTTAATACACAGTAAGCACTCAATATGTATTCTTTTAAAATATATTTCATTGATTTTTTACAGAGAGGAAGGGAGAGGGAGAGGGAGAGAGAGTTAGAAACATCGATGAGAGAGAATCATCGATTCAGCTGCCTCCTGCACATCTCCTACTGGGGATGTGCCCGCAACCCAGATACATGCCCTTGACCGGAATCGAACCTGGGACCCTTCAGTCCGCAGGCCGATGCTCTATCTGCTGAGCCAAACCAGCTAGGACTCAATACGTATTTTTTCATTGGATGAATTGGAGCATAACTCAATCATCACAATTTATATGGTAATTAATTCAGACCAGAGCAGAGGATTATGAAACCAAATAATTTAGAAGAATCTTCTTAGAGATTAACTTTTATTCCAATGGCTTGTTTAAATTCACAATTTTGTGGTTCCAAGATATCATAGAAAACTTGTTTTTTGTCAAAATAGTCTCTAATACAAAGTAAATCTTCAATGGAATAGTTATCATTTTTTCCAGTCCATATAGTCAAGCTGTACCTGCATTAAAATAAAACAGAATTCTATAGTTAAAAGTGGAAGATAAGAAACAGTGATGAGGAATTCCAATAAGCCTAAAAATAGTTTGTCTCCAACCAAAATGCACACCGATAAAAAAAATTAATTAGCAATGGTGAAATTATCCCTTCATTCCTTCATCAACATTAAATGGACTAAAGAGGAAAAAAAATTACAGTGCTGGTGCTAAATTAGCTAACTGCTGTATCTGAATTACAGGAATGTTAAATGGCTTTGGAAACTCAGACTAGTAGCACTGAAAATAGGCCAAATTTTGGACAAAAGAACTGAGGAGATTGCACTGCTGATCAAGGAATCTGTTCTCGACACAAATGCTATAGCTCTAACCTGGGTTTCGTCAGTAGCCTGACCAGAGTCAGCGCACAACTGGAAGAGACTGTGAACAGACACAAGTGCCACTGACACCCCCAACACTCATTCACTTTGTAAGTGGCTTCACTATTCCTTCTGGGGATTTCTGTCTGAGATATGCTACAAGATGTCACTGAAAATACCAAATGGAATAAATTTAGATCTACTTCTAGAGTTAAAAAACATTAATACTATATGTAGATTTGTTATGGATATAAGAATATGCTCAGCCCTAGCCGGTTTGGCTCAGTGGATAGAGCGTCGACCTGCAGACTGAAGGGTCCCAGATTCGATTCTGGTCAAGGGCACATGCCCAGGTTACATGCTCAATCCCCAGTGGGAGTGTGCGGGAAGCAGCCAATCAATTATTCTCTCTCATCATTTATGTTTCTATATCTCTCCCCTCTTCCTTCCTCTCTGAAATTAATAAAAATATATTTTAAAAAAAGAATATGCTCAGAATTTTAATGCTATATAAATTGTATATTTTCATTTCAGTGACATTTTCCTGTTGCACTGGAGTCTAGAGAAATGCAAAGCTGTTAGTTTCGTATTTATTTTCCCCATAAACATGTCAAATCCAGGGGAAAATCTCCAAAGCATTTTTTCTACCAATGACCAAAAAGTAGTCTAACGAAGGCACATATTCTTGTTATACTGACACATTCCTGTCCTTAAGGATGGTGACACCATTCTGGAAATGTAATAGAGGGAAGTACTTTTGGATTTTCTTCCATAGCAATATTATGTGACAAATCAAAATGGACTTTTAAATTCTGAGAACGGGGGGGAAAAAAGAAAATGAGAACTACTTTATAAATCTATTATTTTTGCTAATATGGCATCTACTGATTTTGAGCACTATGGTGACAAAATGTATAAAAAGACATGATGTGAACTGAGGTTAAAAGAAGAGCTTTCCAGCCCTAGCCGGTTTGGCTCAGTGGATAGAGTGCCCACCTGTGGACTGAAGAGTTCCAGGTTCGATTCTGGTCAAGGGAACATGCCTGGGTTGTGGGCTCAATCCCCAGTAGGGGGCATACAGGAGGCAGCCAACCAATGATTCTCTCTCATCACTGATGTTTCAATCTCTCTCTCCTCCTTCCTCTCTGAAATCAATAAAAAATAATTTTTTTTTTAAAAAAAGAGCTTTCCAGAGCTTTCTAGAGTTCTCTCTTTTAATCTTCCCCCTGTTTACTTAAACTAAAATAGGAAAAATAAAATCGCCTAAGGATATCTTGAATTGTATTCCTTCAAATCAATTCTCAGGTCTTATATTTAAAGCCCTTTTTATAGTGAAATACCATATGTAGGAAAAATGTGTAAGTGTACATTTTAACAAATTATTAGAAAATTAACTCCAGTGTAACTAAAACAAGTCAAGAAATAGAACATTACCAGCACCTCGAGAGGCACCTTTGTCACTGCCCCACCACAACCTTGCCTCTCCCCAGGAGTCCTCACAACCTTGACTTTCGTGGTAGCCATCTTCTTGCTTTTCTTTATTTACCAACTATGTATTCATCCCTAAATAAAACAGTTTAATTTTTTCTTTTAATGAATTTTATATAAATGGAATAATATGGTATAGAATATAATTTTTGGTCTTGATTCTTTTGCTGAACATTGTGAAATTTATCCAAGTTGAATCATGTAGCTACTACAGTTTATTCATTTTCTTTGGAAAATAGTTTAGCATTATCTACTAAAGTTGAAAATATGAATACCCTAAGACCTAAAAATTCTATTCCTAGAATTCTCTCCTGATATAACTGTTCTAAATGCAGGCACATGTCACCATGAGGGGTGTGTGTGTGTGTGTGTGTGTGTGTATAAATGTTCTCAGCAGCAATCTTTTGTAACAGTCAAAACCATGAAACGGCTCTGGCCAGTATGGCTCAGCAGGTTGAGCATCGTCCCATGCACCAAGAGGTTGCCTGTTCTATTCCTGGTCAGAGCACGTGCCCAAGTTGTGGGCTCACTCCCTAATAGGGGGTGTGCGAAGGCAGTCATTTGATATTTCTCTCTCACACAGCTGTTTCTCTCTCCCTCCTTCTCTAAAATCAATAAAACCATGAAACAATCTAAATGTCATTCAATAATAGAATAGATAAATAAATTGTGATATATAAGTAATAGAATGATAGTTCTTTATGAATCTAACTAGAGGCCTGGTGCATGAAATTCGTGCACGGGGAAGTGGGGGGGGGGTGTCCCTCAGCCCGACCTGCACCCTCTCCAATCCAGGAGTTCTCAGGGGATGTCCTACTGACAGCTTAGGCCTGCTCTCCGTGGTTCTCTGCTCTCTGCGGGGCCTGCTTACCTGTCTGCCAGTCGCTATGGCGACGGGCAAGCAAGCAGGCCGTGCTGTCTGCTCACTCTCTGTGGGGCCTGCTTGCCTGCCCGCCAGTTGCCGCAGCAATGGGCAAGCAGGACCTGCTGTCCGCTCGCTCTCTGCAAGGCCTGCTTGCCTGCTTGCTGCCAGTGGCGGGGCTGAAATGACTGGGGGACTCCATCTTTGTGAGGGTGTGATGGTCAATTTGCATATTCCCTCATTAGATTAGATAAAAATCTTCCCTAATTCTGTCTATCCTGTTCATGCTCTTCATGGTATCATTTGATAGAAAGAATTTCTGAATTTTCATGTATTCAAATTACTCAAACATATCCCTTTATGGCTAGTGATTTTTGTATCTTGTTTAAGAATTCTTCCCCTTGCCCAATGTAGTGAAGATAGTTTCTAGTGCTATATTCCATTAAAGCTTTATTATTTCACCTTTCATATTTAAAACAAGAAAACTCTGAAAGAGATGGAGTCAAGAGAAATGAAACACTAAGGATGGAGAAAAAGAAATCATCAACAACAAAGAAGAACTAGACAGACACAGAAGAACCCACTTAGTGCAATGCCATGAGGTGAAAGACAAGGAAGTTTCAGACCGAAGGGGGTGACCAGCAGTACTTAATTAAGTGTTGCAGAGGTAAAGAATTTGGCTTGAACAAAGTGTGATCTTCAAATGAGAAATTTCAGGGGAGTGATTGGCTACACAAGAAGTGGAAGATGAGAAAATTGAGGCAAGAGATAATGAAAGAAATGGGATGGTAGGAACATCCTATTTGAACATGGCAGCCTAAAGTCAGCCCTGCTTCCCTTTTCTCCTAAGAATCACCCAAAAGCAGCAAAAAGAACAGAAGAATGAAAACAGAAACTTGATATTCAATGAAATTAAGAACGAGCTGAAACTGAAAATTACAAAACAGGTAAAAAAGGTTTCCAGTGGCAATACATTAAGGCCAGACAGGTACATAAGGAGATGGAGTTCGCCCATGTAGCAGTTTACAGAGGAAGCCTACAAACGCCACTTACAGATGAGGAGCAATTTCTACCTAAACACTTTACAGAGTTTCCTGGATCAGCTTTGGTCCCGAGAAGCAGTGGAGACAAGGAAAGACTTTACACAGAAATGCCATAGGGAACAAGGCCACTGCTATGGAAACCCAACATTTTAAATTTAAGAAATAGATGGAAGATTTTACTTAAACTACAACCACCTATTAGCACTGACTGGGGAGAAGTTAAAGGTTAAACAAACTCACACGTAAGACTCTCTGGGTCATAAGAACCATAGCCCTAGTTCCTCTCAAATATGAACATTGGACAAGTAGCTGATCTAAAAGACCTCACTTTCGTTAAAGTAGAATAATCAAAATAATTTGGCAGAGGTTTTATACAAGACAGTACAATAAAATATAAGAAAAAACAAATGGCAGATGGAATAATAAATACCTCATCTTTAAATAACTATCAGATAGCTGAAAAAGATAAAACAAATGAACAAAAAGAATGCCACAAAACAGATGAAAACCACAACCAAACATTTTTTAATTGATGCAATTGCCTCTGAAGAAAGAGCACAAAGTAGAGATATGAACTCAAATGCAAGACAACAGAAAGGAGGTGGTAAAACATTAACTGGCAGATCTTAGGAAAGAAGTGGAAAATTAATACTATTACAAAAACAATATTAAATCTAAAGGTATACAAGGAAGAAAAGACATTATTGAAAATACAGTAAGGGACAGAAAAGACAAATTATAAAATCAAATCAAATAAAATGCAAATAAAAGGAGAGACTAGAGAGAAAATAATAGATAACAAAGATAAGCAAAGGAGATTTACATATTCATAATAGGAGTCCCTAAAAGAGAAATCATAGTGTTACAAATGCAAAAGAACAAATATATAAAAATATAATTCACAGAAATATTTCAGAAAATAACATTTGAATCTACATAGTGAAAAGAAGTCCACATCCCTGTGTCTCCATAAGGTACAGAATGGTCCTTATGGAGACACAGTCTAGTAAAATTACTAAGCCTCAAAGACAAAGAACCCAGCCGGGTGGCCCAGTTGGCTGGAGTGTCCTTCCGTAAGCCAAAAGGGTTGTGGGTTCGATTCCTGGTCAGGGTTCGTAGAGGCGGCCAATTGTTCTCTTTTACATCAATGTTTCTCATTTTCTCTTTCTCTCTCTCTCTCTGTCTCCCTCTCTCTCAAAAAATCAATTAAAAATAGCCTTGGGTGAGGATGAAAAAAAAGTTTTCATGGAATAGACTTCTGAAATTATTATAGAATTCAGAGGGTAACTATTTTATCTGCTTAAAAATTTGTCAATGTATAGCAATGAAAAAAGTGACATTTACTGGGCACCTATTATGTGCAAAAACTGAGGAAGAGACAATGTTAAGGTTCATTAAGAAGCTTCACTCTAGCCGAAACCGGTTTGGCTCAGTGGATAGAGCATCGGCCTGCGGACTGAGAGGTCCCAGGTTCAATTCCGGTCAAGGGCATGTACCTGGGTTGCGGGCATATCCTCAGTGGGAGATGTGCAGGAGGCAGCTGATCGATGATTCTCTCTCATCGATGTTTCTAACTCTCTGTCTCTCTCCCTTCCTCTCTGTAAAAAATCAATAAAATATATATATATATAAAAAAAAAGAAGCTTCACTCTAGTGAGGGAGTCTATATGCTTACAGAATCAGTGTTCATATCCTCTCCTACACACACCGTCTTGACATAATTAGTTTCCATCCTTTGTCTCTGTCTTTCACACACACTCACATGCACACTCTATGCTGTTAAACTTATACATACCTGTTTGATTTCTTTAACAGCCAAAGAAACTGAGAACAAGACTGCCTGACTAATGCTGCTCTGACAGGAAAAGTTACAGGCTGACTTAGTTCATTGCATATGCATTCCATCTCTTTCACCATTGTCCAACTATAACCTGAAATCAAAAGAAAGAAATTTTTTTAAAAATATATTTTATTGATTTTTTTACAGAAAGGAAGGGAGAGGGATAAAGAGTTAGAAACATCAATGAGAGAGAAGCATAGATCAGCTGCCTCCTGCACACCCCTTACTGGGGATGTGCCTGCAACCAAGGTACATGCCCTTGACTGGAATCGAACCTGGGACTCTTCAGTCCCCAGGCCGACGCTCTATCCCGTGAGCCAAACTGGCTAGGGCAAAAGAAAGAAATTTAACTTCTCTACTAGAATACTAAAGTCAATTAAATAAAAACTAAATTACATATGTAAATTCATAGGTAATTCATGCAAACTTTCATTTGAATACATATAGAATTAAAATATCACTTAGTGCAAGAAAATATGTTGGGTGGAAAATGTAGATGAAAGTTAAATCTAAAATCATGCCACAAGTTCCATCCATGCTGTTGCAAAAGGCAAGAGTTCCTTTTTTTTACCGCAGCATAGTATTCCATTGTGTATATGTACCACAGTTTTCTAATCCACTCATCTGCTGATGGGCACTTAGGCTGTTTCCAAATCTTAGCTATGGTGAATTGTGCTGCTATGAACATAGGGGTGCATATATCCTTTCTGATTGGCGTTTCTGGTTTCTTGGGATATATTCCTAGTAGTGGGATCACTGGGTCAAATGGGAGTTCCATTTTTAGGTTTTTGAGGTAGCTCCATATTGTTCTCCACAGTGGCTGCACCAGTCTGCATTCCCACCAGCAGTGCATAAAGGTTCCTTTTTCTCCACATCCTCTCCAACACTTGTTGTTTGTTGATTTGTTGATGATAGCCATTCTGACAGGTGTGAGATGATAACGCATTGTCATTTTGATTTGCATCTCTCGTATAATTAGTGACTTTGAGCATGTTTTCATATGTCTTTCGGCCTTCTGTATGTCCTCTTTTGAAAAGTGTCTATCTAGGTCCGTTGCCCATTTTTTTATTGGATTGTTTATCTTCCTTTTGTTAAGTTTCATGAGATCCCTGTAAATGTTGGAAATTAAACCCTTATCGGTGGTATCATTGGCTCATTATGCTAAGTGAAATAAGCCAGTCAGAGAAAGATAAATACCACATGATCTCACTCATTTGTGGATTATAGAGAACAACACAGACTGATGAAAAGGGACAGATCCAAAGACTGAGAAACAGCGATCAGGCTATCAATCCCCAGAAGGAAAGTAGGGGAGGGTGGGGGTAAGGGGAAGAGATCAACTGAAGGACTTGTATACATGTATATAAGCCAAACCAATGGACATGGACAACAGGGGGATGGGAGCATGAGTGTGTGTGTGTGTGTGGGGGGGGAGGTTGGGGGTTAATGGGGGGGATGAGGACACATTTCTAATATCTTAACTAATAATAAAAAAAAAAATGAAAAAAAATAATAAAAAAAATAATAAAATCATGCCACAAGTAATCCACAGCGAATCTGAGAAAAAAAAATGCCTTGGCTGGGTAGCTCAATTGGTTACATACCATTCTGGTTGCAGGTTTGATCCCCAGTTAGGGACATACAAGAATCGATCAATGAATAAGTGGAACAATAAAAATATTCTCCCTTCTCTCCCCCTTCTTCTTTCTCTAAAATCAATAAATGAAAAAAAAAGAATTTACTAATATTTCAAGTGCAAAAAAAGCAAATTTTGACACAGTAGTTACTTTAAAGATTCTAAGACTTTTAGGCACTTCCTCATCATTAATATTCCCTATAAACTAAGATCTTCCATTTATGTTAATTACGTTTTCTTTTCTAAGAGAAAGATGGCTAGTAGGTGTTGGTTAGCTGATCTACACTAATAAAAGAGAAACATGGTAATTGGCGTACGACCGCTACCCTTTTCATTGGCTAATCAGCGAGATATGCAAATTAACTGTCAGCCAAGATGGCGGCCGGCAGCCAGGCAGCTTGAAACTAACATGAGGCTTGGTTGCCTCAGTGACGGAGGAAACCAACGTTCCCCGCCTGCGGCTGCAGGCCTCTGAGCGGGCAGTTTAAGAAACATTGTAACAAATACCGCTGGACTTCAGCCAGCAGATTCGAAACATTGTAAGCAAAGGCCAGAAACCTACTTTCAGCCGCGGAGGCCTATGAGCTGGAGCCAAGCCTCAAGGTAAAGCTGGCCCAGAATAAAAAAAAAAAAAAAAAAAAAAAAGAAAAAAAGGAGCGGTTGGGAGCTTCAGTCACCCCCAGCCTGAAAACAGCCCTCAGCCCCTCACCCAGGCTGGCCAGGCACCCCAGTGGGGACCCCCACCCTGATCCAGGACACCCTTCAGGGCAAACCAGCCGGCCCCACCCATGCACCAGGCCTCTACCCTATATAGTAAAAGGGTAATATGCCTCCCGGCACTGGGATCAGCGTGACAGGGGGCAGCGCCCAAACCCCCTGATCGCCCTGCGGCTCTGTGTGTGACAGGGGGCGGGGCTCCAACCCCCTGAGCAGCCCTGCTCTGTGCCTGATAGGGGGGAGCTCCCCCCCCCCCCACGGGCCCTGCTCTGTGTGTGACGAGGTAGAGCCATAACCTCCCCATCGGCCCTGCCCTGAATGTGAGAGTGGCAGCGCCCCAACCCCCTGATCGGCCCTGCTCTGTGGGTGATAGAGGGCGGTGCCCCAACCCCCTGATGGGCCCTGCTCTGTGTGTGATGGGGGCAGCACCCCAACCCCCTGATTGGCCCTGCTCTGTGCATGACAGGGGGTGGCGCCACAACCTCCCCATCGACCCTGCCTTGAGTGTGACAGGGGATGGTGCCCCAACCCCCCAATCGGCCCTACCCTGAGCGTGACTGAGGGTGGCATCACAACCTCCCAATCTGCCCTGCTCTGTGCATGACGGGGCGGCACCCCAACTCCCCAATCGGCCCTGCTCTGAGCCCAACCAGGGGCTGCACCTAGGGATTGGGCCTGCCCTCTGCCACCTGGGAGCAGGCCTAAGCCAGCAGGTCGTTATCTCCCGAGGGGCCCAGACTGCGAGAGGGCACAGGCCAGGCTGAGGAACCCCCCCTCCCCCCCAAGTGCACAAATTTTTGTGCACCGGGCCTCTAGTTAAGTAATAATTAACTTGAAATTTTTAAATTTTATTTATTTATTTACGTATTCCTCTTTAATTTATCAGGGTGACATTTAACTTCAATTTTTAAGCTTTTGGCTAGTCCAGATTTCTAATACATTTTACCTAAAATAGACATAGTGGTAGACTTTTATATATGTGCTCTCAATCATGCTAGGACATTGTAAAAATCACACCTAACTGTTTATAAAACTTTAGAAAAAAAAATTGTATTTCTAAAATAACCCAGAATCTATCAAAAGCAGGTTGTAAAAAAGCATTGGTCAGTAAAAGAGCATTTTACAGAAAGCCTATGTGAATATGTTAGGTTAGCAGTTAAATTTCTCATGAAAGAAGGGAAATGTCTGCTTTCCTTTTGAATCTGAAAAAAATTATACATCTTTAATTAGAAAATTTGCTAATAGAAGCTACACTTAACATTATTGCTAACAGAAGCTATACTTCCATTAACAAAAACATAAAATCTCTTTATAAAATTTGTGGCATAAGAAGCAAGGGAGGATAAAACACACGTTGGTAATGACAAGAGGCCAGTGTGGGAAAGCAGCCTTAAATAATTCAACACCAACATGACTTAAAGACCCAGATATGGTTTAACTCAATTCAAGGCTGAGGTTAAAGTCTGAGTTAAACAGTGACTAAAAGAAGTTCAGAATTAGTAAGCAAGGTACTAAATCATTTCTGGTTTACCTTCTTTAAACACTTTAAATTATATGTTACAATTTTTAATGAAATTAATAAAAATTTGAATGATTAGAAAGTTGAAGTAGAATTAAGTTAAAACATATTATACATATTATTTTTTCTCTCAATCATAACAATTATTGGTCCAAGAGATTATAACCTAAATGTCACTAGATAGTAGTTATTCAAATCTCATGTTAGACTAAAAAACTTCCTATCTAAAACAATAATACTTTGGGTGGTGGGCATACAGTGAAATATACAGATCTTGTATCACAGAAATGTACACTTGAAACCTCTATGTTCCTATTAACCAATGTCACCCTGATACATTTAATAAAAATAAATAAAAACAGTAATAGTAAAAAAGTAAAAAATGAATGCCCTAAACACAGGATAAAAGCTCACATCTCCATAGGTTCTAAATACCTTCTTAGTTCATCATTTTAACCGCATGGACAGGTGTCCATAGCATCTGATGGCTTACTGGCTGTTTACCTGGAAATTACTACCTAGGGATGTATGAAGAAATAGAAAGATGAATTCAAATAGTGTAGTAAGTTTCAGCCAGAAAAGAGAAGCTGAAAATATCAGGTCCTTCTGTAGAAACATGTGAAGGAAAGAAGGGATCGAGCCTAGAGGAGAAAGAAGTGCATGGCCTCCCACACTCTTATCCAGCCAAAGAGAACAGGAGGGCACCAAGGCCCCGGCACCCTACATGGGAGCCCCTTCCAATGTCCAGGGAGCAGCACTCACACTCGCCCTACTTCTGGCCTCAAATCACATGGAAAGCTCTTAAAACCATTTTTTTTTTTTATCTTTCATCTAACAATGGGAGCTTGCTCCACAGTAAAAAGAAAAAAAAAAAGACTATAGAATGTTTTACAAGTTCAAAGAGACCAACTTAGGATTTGTTTAAAGTATGTACAGAGGCAGCTTTCATCTAGACCTTGCCAATAAATATTTCCCATGGAAGCTGGTGACAGAATGTCACCAGTGAGTGAAGTGTCTACTGAAATAATAGAAAGAAGAATCATACACGTATCTTTAGCGCTAGACCTTTCTCTCCATTAGGTTCTTAGATTTTGTGGAATGTGCTTTTGGTTTTGTATTAAAGGTATTTTTATATTTTCAGTATTTATATATTTTTTAAATATTTTTTTATTGATTTCATAGATGAAGGGAGAAGGAGAGAGAAATAGTAATATCAATGATGAGAGAGAACCATTAATCAGCTCCCTCCTGCACACCCCCCCACTGGGGATCGAGCCCGCGACCAGGGCATGTGCCCTGACGGGGAATCAAACCGTGACCTCCTGGATCATAGGTCAACGCTCAACCACGGATCCATGCCGGTTGGGCTAGAGTATATTTTAATTTGACCACCAAGAAATACATTTTTAAAAATTATTACCTTCATTAACTTTCTCAGGATGCCATCCTGTTGTCCAACCCAAGGAAAAGGTCACATCTGGAAAGAAGGAAGTCACAGTGTCTATAAAAGGTTTTGCATCCACTACTCTGCTGCTTCCATTTGGACCGGGAAGAATATCAGCGTTAATCCACACAGGACGCTTCAGACGCTTCTTCACATTTTCCAAGAGCATCATGGCTGGCTCTACAGCTGCCAGACTGAAAACACAGTTTGTTGTCAATGACCGATAGACCTAGAGATTTTGAAACAATAAGGTTTTACTCAGACTATCTAATTTTTCCTCTTAAAAAATGTATACATACACTTTTCTGGAAACTATACTACTTATAATGCTGAACCATTTCAGACCCTTTAAGGCCTATTTTGATTTCTAAGAAAATTAGCTTTTAGTGACTACTGTGATGGGAGGCTAAGAACTTGAAAGATGGATGTTGGGGGGGAAAACATTCAGCATCCCCTCTCCACATTTCCATCTTTCTTACTAAGGGACTGGCATCCTTCTGCTTATGCTTCTACCGCTTTTCACTCCACTCCTTTTGGGCCCTCTATTTTACGAAGAAAAACTGATAATCCCGTTATTTCTGGGGTCACGTTTATTAGTGAGCAAGGATACTGTGCATTAAAAGCAGAGGAGACCAGCCGCTAGCCTTTCACTCTGCTCCCATGTGGTAAGCTCTTTTCCCCCACTCTTCTGCCCCTGGAATGGAGGGCCTAGATTTTATATATATATTGTTTTAATTTAAAAAATATTTTTCAATTACAATTAACATTCAGGATTATTTTGTATTCGTTTCTAGGTGTACAGCATAGTAGCTATATAATCATATACTTTACAGTGTTCCCTCTGATATTTTCAGTACCCACCTGGCATATACATAGTTATTACAATATTATTGACCATATTTCCTATGCTGTACTTTACATCTCCATGACTATTCTGTAACTACTAATATGCACTTCTCAATCCCTTCACCTTTTTCACCAGTTCCCCAATGCCCTTCCCCTCTGGCAACCATGAGTCTATTCTCTATACCTAGGAGTCTGTTTCTGTTTTGTTGTTCATTTATATTGTTCTTTAGACTACACATGCAAGTGAAATCACATGGCATTTGTATTTCTCTGTCTGACTTATTTCACTTAGCATAATACCCTCTAGGTCCATCCATGCTGTCTCAAATGGTAAGATTTCATTCTTTTTTTTATTGGAGGCCCTAGATCTTAGTGGACTAATAAACTCTAACACTGCAAATTCTAATGCAGATTCTGTATTTCTCTGTCTCAAATGCATTCTGCCTTGAAGGGTATCAATACCATGTTAAAACGACAATACTGGTCATCTGACACTGTACTTCCTACAAATTCCCCCATTTTTGGTAGCAAGCACCTTATACCTGTGATTCCAAAGCTTGCATGTCTGCAAGTCCTATGGGGTTCTGCTCCTCCTGGGTGCAGCAGAGGGGGAAACCCTGAAACTCTTTTCTGGAAAGGACTCTGATTTCTTAAGAAATCTGGTGTTTGCAGAGGTTGGGGGAACTTTTTAGGCTTCCTCAATTTAGAAAGCTGACATAGGGCTGTTTAACATTGGTTTTCCATCTGACAATATCTAGTGTCAAACAGAATTTTCTCCCCAAAATTGAAATTCCTCCAGCATATATAAGTGAAATTCCATCAGCATATACTACATGTAAAGCACTGTGGCAATAAGAAACTATGACACAAGACACAATGAAGCAAGAATTTAATATACATATTCTATTTTATATGTAAATATTTTAGTTACCACTAATATAGACTACTAATACAAAAAGTAATGATACTCTCCCTTACTAAACACTTAAATATGAAAAACAAAACCTACATTAAGTAAAACATAAAACCTTACTAAAGGAAATAACACTTTCGTTATTATAGTTCTTATTTTTCTAGAACTTGACAAGATAATCCTAAAGGAGTATATGTGGAGGAAAAGCCTGGAAGACCCAATATTATAAATCCTGTATAATGACACATCCCTCTCAATCCTATATAATAAAACCCTAATATGCAAATCGACGGAACAGTGGAATGACCAGTTGCTATGATGCACACTGACCACCAGGGGATAGATGCTCAATGCACGAGCTGCCCACAGGCCCTGACCGGTAGGGGGTGGGGATAGTGAGTGGGTGGCGCCAGGCCAGACAAGGCAGGTGCCAGCGGGGGTCCCAAACGCCCTGCCAGTCACCCCACAGATTGGCCCTGATCGCTGGCCAGGCCTAGGGACCCTTCTCATGCATGAATTTCATGCACCAGGCCTCTAGTTAAACTATAAATTCCATGTAATTCTAATTACATTCTCAGTTCTTACATGTATTAGTATTAAGTTTCCCATAAAGGACTGTTTAAAGGTTTGCCACACTGATAATTTGAAGAGGGAAGTCCTGATCAGAATACTATCTAAAATTTCTCTTTGCTTAGTACTTTTCTAAATCCCTAGAAAAAAATTTAAACTTTGTTTTTATAGAATAAATTCTTTTTCCTAAAAAGTTACTTGTATGTCAAACTTCTGAATATCACATCCTATTTTTCTATTAAATTCATTTAGAAATTAGGGATGACATAATTAAAATCACACTTAAAATTACAATAACTCATTTAAAATTATATTCTAAGGGGAAATAATTTTTGCTAAAACACAGGGGAGTTTGCTACTCCAAATAAAAATTTTAAATCATCATATATTACTTAGTTAATATTATTACTGAACAAGTTAACTTCAATGTACAAAACAAGAGCTAGTAAATTTTTTTTTTTAAATATATTTTATTGATTTTTTACAGAGAGGAAGGGAGAGAGATAGAGAGTTAGAAACATCAATGAGAGAGGAACACCGATCAGCTGCCTCCTGCACATCTCCTACTGGGGATGTGCCCGCAACCCAGGTACATGCCCTTGACCGGAATCGAACCCGGGACCTTTCAGTCCGCAGGCCGACGCTCTATCCACTGAGCCAAACCGGTTTTGGCGAGTAGTAAATTTTGACTAAAAGGTCATTCAGCTTCTCTTACTGAGAAGGTGAAGAGTTTTGCTTCAGGGTGCAATTTCTAGGCAGACGGGCAACACCCTTCAAATATGTTATTACCAAAAAGTCTTTTTTTTTTTTTTACTGGCCTTTTGTAGTAGCTGTCAATGTTTAAGAATGAATGAGCTGCCCTGCTGGTGTGGCTCAGTGATTGAGCATGAACCTGTGAACTGATTCCTGGTTGGGGCACATGCCTAGGTTGTGGGCTTGATCCCCAGTAGGGGGCGTGCAGAAGGCAGGTGATCAATGATTGACAATATAGAAGTTTCTATCTCTCTCTAGCTCTCCCTTCTTCTCTGAAATCAATAAATATATAGATCTAAAAAAATAAATGAGCTAATCTGACTGGCAAGGAGCCAAAGAATACATCACAGGGAATAACTCCAGGGGCAATAATAAACATACAAAAAACTAAACACACGAAAAGGCAAGGAGCTCTAAAACTTTGAGTCACCAGGCATTAAAGATCAAGTACTGTTTCATGGCATATTGAACTAGCTCCAGGAAACCTGAAATCTGGTCCTCGCTCAGCTGCCAAGCTCAGCTGTTGTCCTTAAGTAAATCACTTAACTACTCTGGGACTAAATTTCTTGGTCAATTAAATGGAATTGGAACATTCACCATCTTAAAAGTTTTTCCATTTACTGCAAATAGCTCTGGAATTCACCAACAGTATAAGGAGGTTTATTGGTATATTTAGCCCCACAACAATGACTAGAGTCCTCTTAATAACTCTATGAATAAAGATTTCCAAATATATATTATTTTTTCTCCAGAGGGAGGAAGGGAGAGGCAGAGAGGGATAGAAACATCACTGATGAGAGAGAATCATCAATCAGCTGCCTCCTGCACACCCCTTACTGGGGATCAAACCCACAACCTGGGCATGTGCTCTGACCAGGAATCAAACTGTGACCTCCCGGTTCATGGGTTGATGCTCAACCACTGAGCAACACCAGCCAGGCAGATTTCCAAATCTTTATTAATTTCTTGAGATCATTCAATTCAAAAATATTGTTCAGAGATGAAGTAGGCTTACCACAAATCCTAGATTTTCATAGAAGTTGCTTTAGTGCTTATGGTGAGCTTCTATGGTGACCCAATATATTTCTGGCTTTACCTATAATTTTCACACTACCAAAATACCAGAAAAGTAAAACTTACTGTGAAAGCTACAGGGAAGGAAATGGCACTTAATCTTGCTCTTCATTATCAATGCCTCCAAAATACTATTTTTAAGGAATATTTCAGTTATTGAAGAAATCTAAATAATCCCCTATACACAAATATAACAACATAAATCAAGTAGAATATGCATTAACTACCTCAACAAAATTCTCTCAATTCCTTCTCTTCTGGACTACCTTTTAACAAAGGTAGCATTGTAAATTTACTGTTGTATTACCGTATGGTCACTTACAGTAAATTCCTTTATAAAAATTAACTTTAAACAGCTCAGTGGGTCTTAGATCCATTCCTAGAATGTATCAGTCTGCAATTCCATTTCAACTTAGATAAAAGTACAAAGTTAGTCAGTCAGGAACAGATATGAAAGGCTATTAACTCCCCCCCCCCAAAAAAAATTATTCTGTAACAACCAGAAGACTGAATATATTTGTATAAATACCTCTTAAAATCCAGCTTGATGCCTTTATTGCTTTTTGTAACTTCAGTCAGCCATTCCTGGAGAGTATTATCACTACTTGTTTCAGGGGGATGGGCCATGATCGGCTGGCCATGGTCAGATCCCTCACTTGGGAGGAGGACATCAGCCTCTATCATGTGGGCAGTGCCTGTCCAAATAAAAGAAGTTAATACTTACAAAATAGGGACTGCAGAAGATGCCAGACCTTTTGAGAAAAATAAAAGGTGTCTGGTACCTGCATATATGCTCAGATATTTTTTAAAGAGTTGGATTCATCTATTACCCAATGTAAATATAAATAACTGCACTGACTTACTTTTCAGTGCCTCATTCATTTGTGCCTTCTGGTTAGCAGCATGATACCAGGTGATCTGGGCACCATCTTCTGTGGTGATCTGGTTATTTCTCAGAAAATACTGCAGTATATTTTCGCTCCAAGATCCTAAAATAACAGCATTTCCATGAAAAAGAATAGATTGTTTTATATGGGGTAAATAATGTTAATAAAAAAGGGCACAGCAGAGAGAATAAAGTAATTCAACGAAGAAAAACATGAGATTTTAAAAAATGAGAACAAGTATGATATGGCAGGTATTTAATATATATAAATATATAAACATGCTACATATGATGTAAGTAATAACTAGTAAACATATAGGATAGTCTGAATTTCAGAAGCATGAAAAAGTATGTAGAAAGAAAGAAAAAAACAGGTAAGACACAGATATTTTAAAGCAGGAATTTTCACACTATGTCACATGGATTCCAGGCCCCTTAAAAACATGTTAAGCCAAAGCTGTATTAAAAGCTTCTAAATTTTGTACATTTAATTGTTTTCTCCACCTAAAGCCCCATTCCATATTTACATTAACAATTTAGAACCTTAAATTACACAGTTAAGCATATTTACCTTCAGATTATGAGTCTCAGCAACATTTATATGAATGACTAAGTAAATACCTGAGTTAATATTCACAGATTTATCTAGCATGTACAAACATATATAATTCCCCATATCTATAATTACTTTTTGGCAGACCAGAGTTTATTTTAATTAAACATTAAAATATGAGTTAACTGAGACCAAAACACTTGAATTCAGATCTATCCCAAATTATGCCATATCCTACAATAGCAATGAGAAAAAGCTGAAAAACAATGAAAACAGTTATCTATAATCTTACCTCCCTAATTCTTGTTCATTTATTTAAACATTTAAGTGCCTGCCAAATGGCTGCAAGTTCCCTATGCAGGAGATTGTATCTTCTGTTATTTATTAATTCTGCCTAACAACAGTTAAAAAACTAAAAATGGCCAGCCATCATAAACTGCTGATAACACATTAAGAAAAAGTAAAAATTGCCCGAACCGGTTTGGCTCAGTGGATAGAGCGTCAGCCTGTGGACTCAAGGGTCCCAGGTCCCATTCCGGTCAAGGGCATGTACCCTGGTTGCGGGCACATCCCCAGTGGGGAGTGTGCAGGAGGCAGCTGATTGATGTTTCTCTCTCATCGATGTTTCTAACTCTCTATCCCTCTCTCTTCCTCTCTGTAAAAAATGAATAAAATGTATTTTTTTTAAAAAAGAAAAGAAAAGAAAAAGTAAAAATTGATTACAGAAAAGAGAAGCATATAACTTCAAAATAACATACATGGGACTCAGCAACCACTCTGTATGTGGGACTATAGAATAAAGGAGAGAATTAGGCTGCAGCATCCACTATCCCCCAAGCAATTTCCTACCCAAAACACTAGGCCCTATTTTGCATATGTAATAGAATCAGAGACTTTTAGGTGAAAATACATGGCCATCGTATTTTAAATATTTAAGTTAGGCATTTTTAGAAGGCACATTAACTATTGGCTATAACAGACATGTCCAACAATGGAAAAATAATTTAATCATAGTATATTCTCAAGATAAAATATGTGACTGATGTGGATGTCAACAATGAAGTTTTAGAGATACACTAGAAGCCTTACAAAAAAGGTAATTATGCATGTTACCAGAAAAAAGTAAATGTTAGTTAATGGTATATACTGGTCCACAGTACCATTCAACTATTAAACACACTGCAGTCAAATTTTTTATAAGGATAACCTATATACTAATAATAAAATACCATGACTCCAGAAACTAAAAAAAATTTAAGTAAAAAGTTCTCCTTGCCCTGTTAATGGATGAAATTGCTACCTTGTACTTAGCCACAACTGTATATATATCTATAGACTTTAAGATGACTCAAATTATCTATGACATTAATTCTATTTTAAGTAGGCTATAACTTTGAAGATAGGGCCAAGAGAAAGGCAAAATTAGTTGCAATTTTTTGAATTAAGACTTTGGGGGGAACAGTTTTACCAGTAGCTCTACAAAAAAAAAAATTGAGTGAAAGATACAGGGAGTTCACGTATGTCCCTTCCCCTATTTTTACATCTTTCTGTGGTGATGTTTTTAAATTGATTGTGCTGATGATTATATACCAACTCTGAATATACTAGTACTAAAAAACAGATGAATGGCATGCTTTAAAAATGAATGAGCCGAAACCGGTTTGGCTCAGTGGATAGAGCGTCGGCCTGCGGACTGAAAGGTCCCAGGTTCGGTTCCGGTCAAGGGCATGTACCTGGGTTGCGGGCATATCCCCAGTAGGAGATGTGCAGGAGGCAGCTGATCGATGATTCTCTCTCATCGATGTTTCTAACTCTCTATCTCTCTCCCTTCCTCTCTGTAAAAAATCAATAAAATATATTAAAAAAAAAATGAATGAGCTGTAAGTGTGCAAATTAGCTCAATAAAAAGAAAAAAAGGAAAAAGATTTTTAAATAGAAAAATACATCTATCCTTTGACCCAGAAATTTCACTTTTATAAATTTTCATAAATTTATTCCATAACAGATGTGCTTACATGTGGGAAATGACACATTTGATATAAAGATATTTATTGCAGCACTGTTTATAAAAACAAAAGGGGAAAATAACCTAAATATCCACCAACAGTAAATACACTGAATAAATTATAGTATATCCAGGGAATGGAACATTAAGCAGCCATTAAAAAGAATGAGGCAAATCTCTATATATAGATACAGAGTCATCTCAAAGTTATGTTACACTGATTTTTCCCCCAGACCCTCTAGAGCAGTGGTTCTCAACCTTCCTAATGCCGCGACCCTTTAATACAGTTCCTCATGTTGTGGTGACCCCCAACCATAAAGTTATTTTCGTTGCTACTTCATAACTGTAATTTTGCTACTGTTATGAATCATAATGTAAATATCTGATATGCAGGATGTATTTTCATTGTTACAAATTGAACATAATTAAAGCATAGTGATAAATCACAAAAACAATATGTAATTATATATGTGTTTTCTGATGGTCTTAGGCGACCCACAGGTTGAGAACCACTGCTCTAGAGGGAATGTAGCCATGCTGACACTTTGATTTTAGTTCAGTGAGACCCACGTCAGAATTATAAAATAACAAATCTGTGTTGTTCTAAGTCACTAAAAACTAATGCTTTAAAAAACTAGTTTGTATGTTTTTTAAATAGTGAAACTTTTAAAAAGAGATATATAGTATATGATGGCAAATATGCTATGATTTTAACTATATTTTCTTAAAAGTCAGAATTGTTCAAAAATGTACCATAAAGTTACTCTGGGGGCCTCTGAGTATTATCATTAGGTGGATTCCTTTCCTACTTCAAAATAGTTTATAAATGTTCTATAATGATCATGCATTATGTTTACAGTCAGGAAAAAATTTAAACTGAAAAGGTTGAAGTATACATGGTTCATGTACAAAAGTCAACTGAATTTCTATTTATGAACAATGAACAAGTGGAATTTGAAATGGAAAATAATACCATTTACATTAGCACCTCAGAAACTGAAATACTCAGGTATAAATCTAACAAAACATGTACAAAATTTATATGAGGAAAACTGCAAAGCTCTGGTGAATGAAATTAAAGAACTAAATAGAGAGATTATCCATGTTCAAAAATAAAAAGATTATATTGTCAAGATGTCAGTTCTTCCCAACTTGACCTATAGATCCAAGCAATTCTAATCAAAATCCCACCAAGTTATTTCATGGATACTGACAAACTGATTCTAAATTTTAAAAAATAGCTTATTGATTTTCAGAGAGAAAGGAAGGGAGAAGGCAAGAGAGAAACATCAATGTGAAAGAGAAACATCGATCAGCTCCTGTGCACGCCCCCACCAGCGATTGAGTCCATAACCTGAACATGTGCCCTGAGCAGGAATTGAACAAGCAATCTCTTGATGCATGGGATGACAACTGATCAACTGAGCTACATGAGCCAGGGCAGATTCTAAACTTTATATGGAGAGCAAAAAAACCCAGAAGAACCAACAAAATATTAAAGGAGAACACAGTAATGACACTACCTAACATCAAAACTTACTATAAAGCTAAAGTAATCAAGACCGAGTGGTACTGGTGAAAGAATAAACAGATCAATGGAACAGAATGAAGAGCCCCCAAATAGATCTCCATAAATATAGTCAACTGATCTTTGACAAAGGAGCAAAGGCTATACAATGAAGCAAAGACAGTCTTTTCAACAAATGGTTCTGGGACAACTGGACATCCACAACCAAAAAAATGATATCTAGACAAAGACCTTATACCTTTCATAAAAATTAACTCAAAATGGACCATAGGCATAAATGTAAAATGTAAAACTATAAAGCTCCTAAAAGATAATATGAAGAAAACCTAGATGACCTTGAGTATGGCAATGACTTTTTATTTATGCACCAAAGGCACCATCTATGAAAGAAATAATGAATTAGGTGGACTTAATTAAATGAAAAACTTCTGTTCTGGGAAAGACAACATCAAGAGAATAAGACAAACCACAGACTGGGAGAAAATATTTGCAAAAGACACATCAGATAAAGGACTGTTATCCAAAATATACACAGAACTCTTAAAACTCAACAATAAGAAAACAACCCAATTTTAAGACCTCAACAAACAATTCACCAAAGAAGATAAACAGATGGCAAGCATATGAAAAGGTGTTCCACATCATGTGTCATAAGAGAAACACAAAACAACAAAGTACAACTGATACCATCCTATATAATAAAAGCATAGTATGCAAATTGTCCCCTCGACTGGGAGTTTGCCCAGGAGTTTGCCCAGGGGGTGGGGCCAGCCAGGGGAAGGGAGGGAGTACCGGCTGGCCAGCAGCCACCTTACCAGTGCACAAATTTCATGCACTGGGCCTCTCGTTGTAATATAACCTAGTTATAATAACTGGGAAGAAGCAAAGAGAAGGCCAAATATTATGAACGTGTCATCTGTGCAGCTTTACCAGAAAGCTGCAGTTTAGAATAAAGCCCAGTAAAGTCTGGATGAAATAGGGAAGGTACTTGCCTGTCAATCACACCTAGAAATAGGTCATTAGCTATAGTAGGTGTGGCTACTTCAAGCACCTGAAGATTTGAGATACTTAAGCTCCTAAAAGGAGTTTGCTTCTTGATCTCTTGGGACTCTTATTGCAGGGGGTGCACTCTCTTGGGTCCCCTGCATTTGCCCACATGGCCCAGAGCCATGCGTCCCCAAACAATGGACTGAATAACTGTAACTAGCCTATTACTGTACTGGACCCAATTCCATCATGGAATGGAAACTTTGGATGCTGGCATTGCTTTTAGCTCTACTGAATCCCTAGATGCACATCTTCCAGGACTGGTTTAAGGGAAATGGGACTTTACAAACCCAGAGATGTAATTCCACACAAATAAAGATCACTCATCCTTCCATGTGAGTCTCAGAAAATTCTTTTTTTTTGAGATATCCTAAGGACTCCACTCCCACTAGCAAAAAAACCCCCCAAAACACCCATGCATTTCTCCGATAACACAACTACACACCTATTAGAATGGCCAAAGTCCAGAACACTGATATAACAAATGCTGGTGAGGATGGGAAGCAACAGGAACTCTCAGTCATTGTTGGTGGGGATGAAAAATAATGCAGACACTTTGCAAGATAGTTTGGCAGTTTCTTATAAAACTAAATGTACTCTTACCATATGATCCAGTTGTACTCCCTGATATTTACACAAAGGAGCTGAAAACTATCGTCCAAAAACCTGCGCACGGACGTTTGCATCAGCTTTATTCATAATTGCCAAAACTTGGAGGCAACCAAGCTGCTCTTCAGAGGGTGAATGGGTAAACTGTGGCATACCCAAACAATGAAATACTATTTGATGCTAAAAGAGAAATGAGCTATCAAATAATAAAAAGACATGCAGGAAACTTAAAAGCATATTACTACGTGAAAGGAGCCAATCTGAAAGGTGACATAATATATGATTCCAGCTATATGACATTCTGGAAAAGACAAAACTATGGAGATAGTAAAAAGATCAGTGGTTGCCAGGGATTGGGGTGGGATAAGGGTTGGATCATAGAGTATTTGGGAGCAGAGAAACTATTTTGTATGATACCATAGGATTGGGTACATATCATTATACATTTGTCTAAACCCATAGAATGTACAGCACCAAGAGTGAACCCTGGTAAACTGGACTTTGGGTGATTATGATGTGTCAATGCAGGTTCACAACTGTACTGCTCACTGGGGAATGTTGATAATGGGGAGGCTATGCATGTATCCAGGTAGGGAATATATGGGGAATCTGTTTCTCCCATTCAATTTTCCTATGAGCCTAAAACTTCTCTTAAAAAACACGAAGTAGGGCGCAATATTCTTGCCACTCTTTGTCGTCAGAATGTCCCCCCCCCCCCCCCCCCTCTTAACACCCACGCAGAACCAAGGTTCCAGGCCAATGGATTGTGGACGCGCGCTGAGAATGCGGATTGCCAGGATCCAAAAAAGGGAGGGGCGCTGCCAGAGGTGTCTCTCAAAGTGTCCCATTCCCCCATTCTTCCCACGCACAGGGCAAGGAAGTGCAGGCAGGATGCGGAGCCCGTTCTGCGGAGCGGGGACTGGTGCTTACCAGGGCCCCCAGCGGTCGTTGCCATGGGAACAGACGCCTGCGGTCTGCAAGCGCTAAGCCGTGGGCACCGCGGCTGACCCTTCGCAGGTGGCGTGGAAACAAGACTCAGCGAACGAGGGATGAGCCGTCAGTCTCCGAGCGCGGCCTGAGAGCAGCTTGGGAAGCGGAGGTGGAAGCGGCGGGGGTGGCGAGAATGCGCAGGCGCAGAGGCTGCGGCTGGTGCGCAGGCTCCGCGGCCCTGGGCTGTTCAAGTGTCGCGCGAATTGTGTTTTTGGGAAAAATAGTCAGAAAAAAGGTAGGTAGTTTTGCAGATAGGCCAGGGTCTGGGTAGACAGAGGAAGAGGGTGAGGCCCCAAAATCTTTAGGTCTGGCCCTGCCAAGGCAACCGCAGGTGGGACTTGAAATTTAATAAATCTAGGAATTGTAAGTTATAACTTTCCTAATTTTTCTTACTCCATTTGTTCAAATCTAATAATTCATTTCATAAGAAGCACCTTAGTAGTAATAATTCTGTTGTATTACGTTTTATTCTATAGTGTTACTAGTTCCGTGGATGGAATATCATTACAAGGATTTCCAAGTGAAAAAAATAAAACTGGAAGCAGGTTTTGGAACTGGTGAGAAGACTGTGAAGTTTACTGAGGCAACTGCGAAGAAAATGCCTTCCCTTTACATGCTGGGCTTGAATGTGGTTTTTGTTTTTTTTAAGTGCGAGATTTTGCACTACTCAGCTTCCGAATGTTTAAGAACAGCGTATTACACTTTACATTATATCTTTTTTTTAAAAATATATATATATTTTATTGATTTTTTACAGAGAGGAAGGGAGAGAGAGAGAGAGTTAGAAACATCGATGAGAGAGAAACATCGATCAGCTGCCTCCTGCACATCTCCTACTGGGGATATGCCCGCAACCCAGGTACATGCTCTTGACCGGAATCGAACCTGGGACCTTTCAGTCCACAGGCCGACGCTCTATCCACTGAGCCAAACCGGTTTCGGCTTTACATTATATCTTGACACATATTACTTACCAGACTTTCTTTTATAATGCCAAATTTGGTTTTCCGTAGTATTATTTATTTCAGGCACTGCCTGCCAGCTCACAATTAAGTTTTGGCAGCATTGCCATATTTGTTTATTCAGAATCTAGTCCCCCGGTGCACAGATTTGTGGACATTAAAAGGAAATTAAATTAGAAGGTGGCCGGTGGGGTGGGACTGGAGAGATGGGCGGGACACACCCTGGAGCCAACCTGCCGTGATCCTCCCTGGCCCGCTGCACCTGGGGTGGTGCCCCTGCTTGAAGGGTGTCTGTGGAATGAGCGGGGTCGCTCCAGCAGGTGGGGGGGAGGGGGGGTCCCTCAGCCTGGCCTGTGGGGATCGGGCTGAAACCGGCTCTCCAACATCCCCTGAGGGGTCCCAGATCTTGGATGATGCACCCCGGAATTGGGTTCCCTCCTTTCTGGTTCCAGGTGTATCACCTGAGAACCACCATTGCCAAGTCACCACAGCTCGGCAGCTCCTGCATTGAGTGTCTGCCCCCTAGTCGGACAGTTGCTTGGCCTTTTTTATATATAAATATGTTCTTGTACCATATTATTTTCATTTTCTCTTAATTAACAAAAATTAAAATATTTTGAGATAATTTATAATCACATATGCAAGTTATTTTTAAATGTTTCTTTTCTAAGAAAGGGATATGAAATTATAGACCCCCTAAACCCCTAGTCTACCTCCATACTCACCCTCACTCTATCTCCCATATCAGGCAATCGGCGTTACTTACTGCATATGTATTCTTTGTGATTTTTAGGCATGCACAATATAGAAACTATATAGGTCGTACAAATTATGGAACATTATTTGTTCAATCTTAACTTCATTAAGATGTCCTTATGCGATGGTGTCTTATAGGGTAGATTCATTAGTACCCTTCTCTAAACTGAGTTAAGGCTCTTATAGCTATAGGTTAACTTTAGGCAAAAATAGCTAAGTCATTTCCAAATTCCATAGCCCACCCCTGCTATACAGGTACCGCATGCTTGATTTTGAAATTGTTATTATTTCTTTAAACACAGAAGGCATAAATCTAATGCCTAAGTCTGTCTGAGTTTGTTTTCATTGTTTCTACTAATTCTTGCCTCTGGAGACTAGTTTCCATTTGTGCCTACTTTTTATTTTTTACTGTGTTAGATGTTACATTTGAAAAGTAATTTGAGGCCTACAGTGAAATTACTTTTCTATGGAGAGGATTTACATTTTTGCCATGGTGACAGCACCAGGAGACGTCTCCAGTGTGGGACCACCTTAAAGCAGGTTGAATGCTTCAGATTCTTTGTGCAATGTGGGCAATTCTAAACTTGGCTATACTTTTGCATAATTTATACTTCTGGTTCATCCTCATCCAAAGACTGAAACCGTTTGGGATAGGTCTCAGCCTCTGTTGGGAAAATTCTGTTAGATTCACCACCTTGTGTAGGCCTTGAACTTTGCTATGTCCCCTTTACTCCGTAAGGTTGTCACAGTAGGGCCCCATGTTCACTTAACTTCTCTTCTTACCTTTGGACAGGACATCACTTGCTGCCTTAAAATCTCCTTCATGTTTTAAGATGATTTTTTAAAATACATTTTATTGAGTTTTTACAGAGAGGAAGGGAGAGGGATAGCGAGTCAGAAACATCGATGAGAGAGAAACATCGACCAGCCGCCTCCTGCACCCCCCCCCCCCCCCCACTGGGGATGTGCCCGCAACCAAGGCACATGCCCCCGACTGGAATCGAACCCGGGACCCTTCAGTCCGCAGGCCGACGCTCCATCCACCTAGCCAAACCAGTCAGGGCTTAAGATGATTTTTTGTATCTTAATCAGCTTTAGTTGTTTTTGGCAAGAGCATGATCTAAATATCCTAGCATGTAATTTCCAGAAACAGGAAGTTTCCCATAATTGCATCTTTGTTTGTACATGGCCAAATCCTACTTTTTCTTTTAGTGTTCTCTGCCCTTAGCACACATTACTTGTGGCATGGAATCCATAAATGGTGATAATATGCAGTCAGAGCAATTTATCATTTTTAGCCAGTTTTACTTACAGCTGCTAAAAATAAAGGTATCATCTATTTGTTAACTCATATTTGTTGCTGCATATAAATAAATCACTAGAATACATCAGTTTAAAACAAATGTTTATTTTACACAGTTGCTGAAATTCAAGAATCTGAGAGTGGCTTAGTTGAGTGGTTCCCATGAGGTTGCAGTTTTGGCTGGAGCTGCAATTTGAAGGCTTGACTGGGGCTGGAGGATCTACTTCCACTCATGTGGTTGTTGTCAGACTTCAGTCCCTCACCAAGTGGGCCTCTCCATGGGGCTGCCCACACCTGGCAAATGGCTTCCCCAAGAGGAATGATCCAATAGAGAGGGAGAAAGAGAGACAGAGAGGGAAGGAGATGGGAGAGAAAAGGATGAAAGAGGGTGGAGAGAAATGCAGCAAAGATGGAAACCAGTCTTTTATAACATAATCGTAGAAATGACATCCCATTCCTTCTACCATATTCCATTGGTCATAAAGACCAACTGGTACAGTGTGGGAGGGGACTACACAAGGGTGTGAATACCAGGATGCATGGAACATTGTGGGTTATCTTGGAGGCTTTCAAGCACCTTACTTTACCAAAGAGAAAAAACCTTTATCATATTCAGAGGTTCACAATAAACCACTTGAATTAGACCTGTTTCTCCACTCGTAAAAACCGTGAAAATATGGTTTCAATTTTATCTATGCAAATGCAAAAAATATTTCCCAAAAGGTGTTCAATGTTAAATTGTGTATCATTCCAAGCTAAATCCCAAACACAGAATGTAAATATTTAAAGCTATTAATAATGTAAAAATAAATGTGTTAAGTGGTAAAAGATAAATTTAGATGGTGAGGCTTAGTGCCTGGTAGAAAAAACAAAGATTTTTAAATAAAGATCAAATAAAAAATAACCATGCAAGTGTTTTAGTAATGAAAATTTTAAGAGAAAATAACCCTCCCACTGAAACATATGGTTATAATTTCAATAATGGATTTTCTTGCCTTTCTGCAATAAGATGCTTTTATCAATTACTGAGGAAAAGAAACAAGCAATGCAGTCTTTTAAGATTCTAAACATAACCACATAATTCAAAGTAATTGAAGTATAATTGAAACTGTGTTCTTCAGTGTAAATAGTATGCTACATTTGTATAAAAAAAAGGAGCCCTGGTCAGCTGGGTCAGTTGGTTGGAGCATCATCCCTTACATAAAAAAGGTTGTGGGTTCTATCCCTGGCTGGGATACATACGGGAGGTAACCAATGTTTCTTTCTCACATCCATGTCTCTCTCTCCCCCTTCCTCACTCTCTAAAATCAATAAAAACATAACTTCGGTGAAGATTAAAAAATATATGGAGGAAAAAAAATATATGTATGTATTTGCTATTACTGTACCCAAACTTAGGAAGATACACAAGAAACTAACAAAAATGATTATCTGTTGAGTATGGAGAGTGGGAAGAACAAGGTATGTGCATACAAGGTGACAGGCAAAACTTACATTGATAAGTTTTTTCTGATATGTGAATCATGTACATATATGGAATATTTTTTTAATCACAAAGAAAAATTAAAACCTAGCATGGTTTGGAGGTTTATGGTTTATTTCAAGATATATTGTTTAAAAATGAGTAAAGTTATGCTTGCTATTAAAAAAAGAAAAGCTCTGTTATTTACCTATGAAACAGTATCTAAATCGAAGCTGTTATAAACTGTTATAAGCTGTTATAAACTTGGGCATTTGAGATACCATATCAGGCTACTTTTATAATAATTAAATTTTAAGGTAAGACATTCACACAACACAAAAGACTATTTTAATCCTTACCCAAGGATATTTTTTCCATTGACTTTTTTTTAGAGAGTGGAAGAGAGAGGAAAAGTCAGAGAAATATCGATGTGAGAGAAACCCATCAATTGGTTACCTCCTGCAGGAGCCCTGACCAGGGTTCCAGGGCCAGGGAGGACCCTGCAACCAAGGTACATGCCCTTGACTGGAATTAAACCCGTGACCCTTAGGTCCACAGGCTGATGCTCTATCCACTGAGCCAAACCAGCTAGAGCACAAAAGACTCTTTAAAGTAAATTGCCTTATGAGGGAAAGTTTGGTCTTTTTACATATTACTTTTTAGATTTTCATTTCTTGGCTAGACAAGTTTAGTGTCCACCATCTAACAGGTTCTCAGGTTGCCTCTCATTATTGGTGTAGTTATCCTCCTGGGTTGTTTTCCAACCACCTAGATTAGATCTGTATTTCTATTACAACAATGACTTTAACTTTGTCAATGATCTGCTTCACACATTCAGCTCCAAGAGGGAAAGAACTACTTATTCATCTTTCAACCAGTGAAGGCTAATAAAGTGCTCTGCAGAGAGCAAGTATATATATGCAAAGTTTGTTCGATGGCTGCATAAAACAGCTAGATTTTATTTCACATTTCAAAATTCAGAGAATAGTATTACTAGTAAAAGGCATACCAAAACCAGATCAATGCAGACTGAGTACAAAGAACCATTTCTATTTTTTCGCCTTTAAAAATATGAAGAACATGACCAAAATAAGCAACAAATGCATTCAGAGACATACTCTACGAAGAATACTTTATTTATTTAATTTCTTTTTATCCTCACCCGATGATATTTTTCCATTGATTTTTAGAGAGAGTGGAAGGTAGAGGGAAAGACAGAAACATCGATGTGAGAGAAACACATCGATTGGTTACCTCCTACAGGAGTCCTGACCAGGGCCCAGGCCCGGGAGAAGCTTGCAACCAAGGTATGTGCCGTTGGCCAGAATCTAACCCGGGACCCTTGGTTCACAGGCTGACGCTCTATCCACTGAGCCAAACCACCTAGGACTATAAAGAATACTTAAAAAGGTGCCTCCAAAGGCACATAATTCCAATTTTTATGAAATGTAGATGTAAAAAAACAAATCAAAATCTATCCCATCATGGAAGAGCCCTCCACCATTTGGTTATTTTAAATTCAGTATTTATAGATTGTGCAATAATTTATATTGCAAAATAAACACACTATATAAAGAAAACATAAATTGAGTTTGATATGTGATTGCTTTTAACTTATACTATTGCAATTAATTTCACAAGTTATGTGTTATTTTATTTAATATTTGCAACATTTCACACTGTTTTTGAAGTAGCTATTCACATACGATTGATATTCTCCTCCATACTGTCTTTGGCTAGTACTACAGATTGATTTAGTAGGAACCATATGACCAATCTGATAAAAATTCTTAGCCTCTCCTAACCTAAGACCTCAGTTCCTGAGTTTAACCGTTTTTTGGTCTTCAAGTTAAGATACTTCCTAAATATTTTTCTTAAAACAGGGCCCTTTAGTATAATTTCTTTTTCTTGAGATATACAAGTTTTTTATACAAAAACATATATATTCCACTTAAGAATAAAAAAAGCATCAAAATATGATTATATTTTATATAACTTAAATGACAGGACTAACTAACAATACACTCATTACTCTTTTTTTCAACACAACATTTCTTATTTTGCTGTTTGAAGTAAAGAGGAAAGTTCTGTAATAGTTTTAAATACATAGAATTTAACTTATGTTAATATTCTGTTATAAAAAATAACTACCATATAAAGAATTTAAAATATGCAAAAGTAATTAGTTCATTAAAGTTTATAATAAATACATTAGTGTCAATGAAAACATGTGAACTTGCCAAGAAACTTGTAAGGTTTAAAGGCAAAGTAATAAAAATCTGTTTCATGCTTCATTTATTGCTACATAATAACTATTTCAAGGGTCATCTGGCCTGTCGTCAATCACTTTTTATATAAGTGGCAAATATAGTGGTACACTTTGGAAAGAAAGGAGGAAAAATAATATACTGCAATACAAAAATATTGCCTATTTATAAATTATTAAAGATTTATAAAACACATACCAAATCACATGTTCTCGCTATAAAAACAATATACTTAAATTACAGAAGCACAGAATCCTGAAGCACCCACAGTTATTTTAAGAATACCCATTTAATCAAGAGAAAACCATATATGGAATAATTTGAGAAGAAAAAAAGGAAAATTCTGATTTTAATCCAAACAGTCAGAGTTTATCTAGTCACGGAGGTAGGTCTCCACTCCAATTATACAAATAAGTTGTCTGCCTTATTCAAAGAACATCATATTAAGTCTAATATGGAAACTGGTCTGTGCTATTGAAGTATATTTTTAACAGACTTTAGAAACCAGCAATCTAACTGGCATATACAGAAAACAGATATTTCCCTTTATAAGGTTACATCTGAAAAAGAGCCTTCATTAAAATCGATCTTGGCATAAAGAGGTATTACTAAGTGCAGATACTTTGGCATAGCATTTAAATAACACAACAAATGCTACAAATTTCTTGAAGAAGTAATCCTTGTCTTTTTAGTATTTTTTAAGTGTAAATCTTCAAAAACTGGATCGCATTAAGTTTTTAGAGATTGAAATTGTACTAATGATTTTAAAAAGATCATTCCGGCCTATAAAGCAAAACTTCTATGTGTTTCAAACATTAAACATATTTACTTTTAGTGTTTGTGGCATTTTAGGTTTAGTGCTGGAGTTAGTTTTAACAAATCAGTTTGCAATATAAATAATATGATTCATTAATATCTTTTCACTAAAAAAGATTTTCTATAATGAAAAATACTAATTCTATTTCTAATGGTAAACTAGTAGAGTTGGATGTTCCACCATGGATCACAGGTATTAGAGCACTATCAAGATCATTTAGATAATGCTGAGGAAGAAGTCGGCCTTCAGATCCTGCCTGAAATTCAACCTGGAAAAAAAAAAAATCTTGGTAAGTCAACCCTAGAAAGTGAGCAATCTTGTTTAGCTCCGCAGATGAATGTAAAAATAATTAAATTAAAAATATCATCCAGTTTAAGCATGTTAAGAAAATAATTGACATTTTATTCATAAAATATTCTCCTATATTTTTATCCATCTATTACATAAATTGTAATTGTTCCTCCCACATATATCATTAAAATAAAAAAATTGCCACTAATTCATACTTTAAGTTTCTTCTCAATGAACATGTAAACACACGGAAGGGCTAGATTTTGAATGATTAACAACATAACTTAAATACAAACCCCATGGTATTAATAAAAATAATCTACTTTAAAATATTTTTAATTTGTTGTTGCATATTTAATATTTGAATTTAATGTTGCTGATGAAAATTACATTTTAATTTGCCTAAAGAAATATTAACAGTGCTTACTCAAATTAACACACAAATATCAGATTTTTCCTTGAAAAAGGAACTTTTAACAGTAAGATGAAAATATAAGTACCTTCCAATAAGAACTCTGAGTACAACACATCCTGGCTGAAGAAAAGCAAATCTTCAGCTTTTGAACTCATTCATATTTAGATAAACCATTCTAAAGAAGAAACTGCTTTGTAATTTATTATATTGGATGTTGGAAACAGAAATGTGCATTACAATAATACTGGAGTACTATTTTTTACCTATCAAATTGGTAAAGTTCAAAAGTTTGATTACATACTGCTTTGATAAGTATGTGAGGGTCAAGAATGCTCTCACAAATTATGGTAAAAATATAAATTGGTATAACCTCTATTTTAGACAGTATGGTAATACCTATTGAGTACATTTCGGACCAGACAATTCTACTTCTAAGAATGTTTCTGATATACTCACACAAAGGCAAAATATTGTGGATAATCTAAATATCAATCAGTACATATAAAAATGCATAAGAATTAGTGAAATAAGAGTACACTTATATAATAAACTACTACTATGCAACTTAAAAAGAATATGTGGTAACGTGTAATATCTCTAAGGTATAGAAAGTTAAAGAAGCAAGGTTAAAAAAATACAGTGTAAAGGGGGAAATGAAAAGGACACACACTTATTTGCTGGTACATGCATAAAATCACAAAGAATACATAAAAATGGGTATCATTTGATTGCCTTACCAGGAAGAATAAGAGGGAGTATTGAGGTGGACAAAAGGGTTTGGAGATGAGGATGGAAGGCGATCTTTCCAAGTCTATTACCTTACACAACTCTACTGGGCAACATTTACATTGTAGCCAGGAGTTAAGGCGCCAATTACATAGACTACAGTCAGAATGCTGTATTCTGGAAATGTCCAATAAAGTTGTACTGTTATGTATACACTTTTAGAGTAAATTTAAATCGTATGAATATAGAATCTATTCAGAATAATAAACTGAAAAACAGGAAGCACTGTTGTGGAGCAGGGGGTCAGCAAACTATGGCCTGAAAGCCAATCGGCACTCTGTTTTTTATAACAAAGTTTCATTGGAACAAAGCCGAGCCTATTAGTTCACATACTATCTATGGCTGCTTCTGCACTATAATACAAGAACTGAGTAGTTCTGAAAGAAATCATTCAGCCCGCAATGCCAAAAATATTTACTGTGTAGCCTTTTACAAAAAAAGTTTGCTGACCCACTGTGGAGAATAAGGAGATAATCAACATGAAGTGTGTGCACAAACTGATGTTCAACAAATTTTCATTGTCTTCATTCATCCCAAAATAAAAGGTTAAAGAAACACCTTTTGATTATTTTAATATATGATAAATTCATTTAGAAAATACATTGCAAAAACATGCCTCACCATATCAGTGTCAATGGAAACTCTGAGGCCAATTTTATTCATCCCATTACTCTTTAAAGTTTTCAGGTGAGGGCACAGTGCAGCACTACAAGCCATGGCTATTTCTTTTGCAAACTGATAACGAGTTGCTGAAACAGATACATCCTGGTCCTTTAGAAAGTAGAACACCTGAAATTAGGAAACAGGTCATGATTTAAAAATGCAACAACTGCTACTTTCATTTCAACTTTATTAATAAAATTCTAATGCTAGTGCCATGAAACTCATTAGCTTAAGAGCAATATATATATGAGCATTACACATGGATGTACACACCATGATCTACACACACAAACAAACCATGACTTATACTATAAGTTAACTTAAAACCAAAGGTTATGGAATTTGGAAATGACTTAGCTATTTTTGCCTAAAGTTAACCTGTAGCAACGGAGCCTTGTTAACTCAGTTTAGAGAAGGGTACTAATGAATCAACCCTGTAAGATTACCATCCTGTAAGGACATTTTAATAAAGTTAAGATAGAACAAAGTAATAATGTTTTATAATTTCTATATTCTCTATAGTTTCTATCTTGTGCCTGCATAAAAATCACAAAGAATACATACGCAGTAAGTAACACTGATTGTCTGACCTGGGAGGTAGAGAGAGGGTGAGTATGGAGGTAGACTAAGGGTTTAGAGGTCTACTGTATAATTTCATATCCCCTTCTTAAAATAAAAGAAGCTTTTAAAAATAACTTGTATATGTGATTATAAATTGACATCAACAAAATCTTTTAATTTTTGTTAAATAAGAGAAAAATGAAAATAATATGATCAAACAATATATTTCTTTATAAACAGAAATGGAAATGCTGCCAAAATTTAACTGTGAGCTGGCAGGCAGTGCTGTCATATAATAGCCTGAAATAAATAATACTACGGAAAACCAAATTTGGCGTTGTAAAAGGAAGCCTGGTAAGAAATATGTGTCTCAAGATATAATGTAAAAAGTGTAATACACTGTACTTAAACATTCAGAAGCTGAGAAGTGGAAAATCTCCCAGTTAAAAAAAGACAAAAACCATATCTAAACACAGCATGTAAAGGGAAGGCATTTTCTTTTGCAGTTACCTCAGTACACTTTACAATCTTCTCATCAGTTTCAAAATCTGCTTCCAGTTTTATTTTTTCACTTGGAAATCCTTGTAACGATATTCCATCCACGGAACTAATAACACTATAGAATAAAATGAAATACAAAGGAAGTAATACTACTAAGGTGCTTCTTATGAAATGAATTATTAAATTTGAATAAATGGAATAAGGAGAAAAATTATGAAAGCTATAAATTTAAAACAGCAGTAAGGTATCTCAATTACATATAAAATAATTAAAACTAGTTTATATTCATTTACCAAGATTTCTTGATGTGTAGCAAATTTTACCTACTTTTTCATATGCCCAATTCATACCTGAAGTTTAAAATATCTTAGTCTTGCCCTAACCGGTTTGGCTCACTGGATAGAGCGTCGGCCTGTGGACTGAAGGGTCCCAGGTTCGATTCCGGTCAAGGGCATGTACCTTGGTTGCGGGCACATCCCCAATGGTGGGTGTGCAGGAGGCAGCTGATTGATGTTTCTCTCTCATCAATGTTTCTAGCTCTCTATCCCTCTCCCTTCCTCTCTGTAAAAAATCAATAAAATATATTTAAAAATAAAATAATATCTTAGTCTTTTAACAGAAAAGCTGTCTCATGAATTTTTAAAAAAATTTTTAGAGTACTACAGCATTAGCCCTCTTCTTTCTTTGCTCCAGACAGGAAAGAAGGAAGGAAAGAAGGAAGGAAAGAAGGAAGGAAGGAAGGAAGGGAGGGAGGGAGGGAGGGAGGGAGGGAGGGAGGGAGGGAGGGAGGGAGGGAGGAGAAAAGAAAAGAAAGAAAAGAAACGAAATGGGTAATGGAAAAAAGGAAGGAATGAATGGCAGTAATATTCTGTAAGGCCTCTAAAGTATATATTATTAAATTCAGTTGTTTGTATTTACAGTGAGTCAGTATAAAACAGAATAAACATCCAAAGGGACTCCTTTACTTACTTGACAAAAATAGGTACCCTACCACAGGAAAAGTGTCTTGCATCAAGCCCACACTGCTACACAATGGACATACTGTCATTGGCCCCCTCCCAATTGACCACCCTTCAATAATTGACAGCATCCTGGCCAAGAAAACACACATGAGGCTGGTTAGGCATATGTTTGAAAAAGAGACTGAATATAATAATTAAAGTATAAGCACTGAAATTCATGGTATAATTCCATATTTATTCATAAAAGATTTCTTTTTATTAACAACATGTTTTTATCCTTCCCCTTTCCATCAAATCAATTACATTTTAGTAACAAAAAGTTCTTACCCTTTGTTTCCTTTTTCTTCAGGATCTACCCAGCAGATGTCCACATACTCCCTCAGGTCTACAGCATCAACTTTCCCACATGTAATCTTAAAGTCTTTTTGTTCTCGTAGAGCTAACCGCAAGCCATCCATGGTCTCTGGAGTTATTTGCACCATTAAGCCATCTGAAAATGAGAGTTATGTTTCATATTTATTTTACTAAATATCAATTTATATGTCTAAGCCATAAAATTTATTCCAAAATATAAATGTATTTTGTTATTTGAAAATATTTAAAAATCATCTGTTAAATCATTTTAATGGTTGTTTTCTATTAGGAAATAAGAAAACTATTTCACAAAGGATTAATTTTTTAATGGTAAATAAATTTTTTTAAATGAATGGTTAAAAATTTTCCATTTCTGGCTATGATACTAAACTAACTCTTTCATAATAACCAATCATAAAACTAGACAAAATGTATGAGGCAACTGTTTCAGTAGTAGACAATAGGAAATGCAATACCGTGACCCCTGTAGGAAAATTCAACAAGTGAGCCCAAAGTTGCCCAGGCAAAGTCTTGGGACAGTGTCTGGTGATCCATTAAGCTGCAATGGCCCTACTGGCTTAAGAAGCCAGAAATAATAGACTGGAAAGTCCTTGAATCTGAGGTCAAGACAAAGAAGAAGGGAAACCAAAAGACTTTGTGTAAGGGTCACTTTGTGTCATTGGACTAGAACTGGGGAAGAGTGCTGGAGGTTGAGTTCAATCAGCAATGGCCGTTTATTTAATCAAGCATGCCTATATAATGAGACTTCTACAAAAATCCACAAATATCCGGGTTCAAGGAGCTTCTGTGTTGGGGAACGCATCAAGGTGTTAGAAGGGTGATGTGAAGGAAGGGTGGTGGTACGCCTGGAGAGGGCATGGAATCTCCATGACTCCTTCCCCATACTTAGCCCTGTGCTTATCTTCCATTTGGTTATTCTTAAGTCATATCCTTTATAAATGCTTTATTATAAACCAGTAAACATAAATGAAGTGTTTTCTGAGTTCTGTAAGCTATTCTAGCAAATGTTTGAACCAACCTGAGGAAGAGGTAGTGGGATCCTCTGATTTACAGCCAGTTAGAAGTATAAGAGGCCCTAGACTTCTAATTGGTATCTAAAGTGAGGGGCAGTGTCGTGGGACTGAGCCCTTAACCTATGGGGTCTGTGCTAACTCTGGGTGGTTAATGTCAGAACTAAATTGTTGGACACCCAGTTGGTGCCAGAGAACTAGAAAATTAACTGATGCGAGGGGAAAAATCCACACATTTGGTGTGAGTAAAAAACCTCTCTCATTGGGAGAACTGAATCACTGATGCTGGATCAAATCCTATTCAAATGCAAAAAAATGTCAATGGATCCCTATCTGATTGATACATGCATATTAAAGGCAGAGCTTTAAATCTTTTGGGACAAAACAGGAGAACATCTTTTTAACCACAGGATGGAAAGATTTCTTAAATAAAAAACATTAACCATAAGAGATTAATAAATTACATTGTATTTAAATGAAGACTTTCTATTAAAAATACACTATAAAATGGTGTAGGAAATCTACAGTATATAGAAAACTATGCAACTATAAATCAGAAAAATATACAAAACAACAGAAAAATGGACAAAAGATGTGAACCGGCATTGCACAGAAGAGACAACATATATGTCCAATAAATATGTTGTAAGATGCTCGACTTAATAGGGATATGCTAATTATGACCATGTTCAGAGATACCTACCAGACTGACACAAATTAAGTAGTCTGATAAAACTAAGTTTGGAGAATATGAAGATCAACAGGAAATCTTAAATAATGAAAATAATTTAGCAATATCTTATAAAGTTAAACATTTTCTAATCTATCAGCCAAGAAATTCTACTCCTGGAGATATACTCCAGAGAAACTCTTAGACACATGCCCAATGTTGACACACACCAAGAATGCTACTAGCACCATTGTTCATAATAGCAAAAACAGAGAACCAACCCAGATGTTCATGATTGAAAGATAGTCACACATTCACAAAATAAAATATTTAATAACATTGAAAATAAATAAGCCATAGCTGCTGGCAACAACATGGATAAATTTTAGAGACATAACACTGCATGAAAATAATAAGCTCCATAAGACTGTGTGAAGAATGATATCAATTTTATACATCTCCCAAATAAACATATTATTTAGGCATATTTTTATACAGTGTAAAAAAATTAAGCAATAGAATGATAAACAGTATTCAGTCTGGTAGTTAATTTTTGGAGAGAGAAGAAAGAAGGTGTAAATAGATCCAAATATTGATCATGTTCTAATTTTGGGGCTGCAGAATGATTTCACAGAAGCTTGTGGTACTTTGGAGAATATGACATAACTTACATATATCCTTTTATATAAATATCAAATACAGTTTCAAAAAGAAAACTTTACATCTTTACATTAAAACAATCTTAAAGATGAAACTCCTACCTTCAACTATGCTGGACTTAGCAAGAAATCCTGAAGATGATTTTAGAGCTCCATTGAATACTACAAAACTTGCACCTGTCACTGATAAAAAAAAATACAACAATTATGTTTTAACCTGCTCTATTTTATGTTATAATATATTTGCTAAATATATAATATGGAGCATGGCACATTTTAAGTACCTGATAAATGCCATGCCCACACCACTTAAAATTAGAAAGCTAATAAATAAGATAAATATTGCATTCAAGTTAATAGTTTTACCTAATAATTGATGGACAGTTGTATTAATTAAAATGTTTATGTTGCCCTAGCAAGTTTGGCTCAGGACATAGAGCACTGGCCTGCAAACTGGAGGGTCCTGGGTTCAATTCCTAGTCAGGGCACATGCCCAGGTTGCGGGCTTGATCCCCAGTAGGGGGCATGCAAGGGGCAGCTGATCAATGATTCTCTCTCATCAGTGATGTTTCTATCTCTCTCTCCCTCTCCTTTCCTCTCTGAAATCAATTTTAAAAATATATTAAAAATAATAAAATGTTTGTGTCTGTGTCAGGGAGAGTGTGAGAAATTGAACATCCACTACTAGTGAGAACATAAATCAACAATCTCTGGGTAGACAACTTGATAATTATCTACTAGAATTACAAATAAATGTATTCTTTTATGCACCAATTCCATTTTCAGAAATTAATGGTACGGATACAATGTTATTCACAGTATCTATATATATAAAGAGCCCGGGGCCATCGTAACCAAACAGATGACTGAACAGGCTGAGTGGGGCGACAAGGCCGGCAGAGGGTTAGCGAGGGACGACCAAATGACTGAACAAGCAGGCTGCGTGGGGCAACCAGGCTGGCAGGGGGGGCAGTGAGGGGCGACCAAATGACCGAACAGCAGGCTGCATGAGGTGACCAGGCCGGCACGGGGGTTAGTGAGGAATGACCAATGACTGAACAGCAGGCTGTGTGGGGCGACCAGGCTGGCGGGGGAAGGGGGGCTGGGCAATGAGGGGTGACCAAATGACCAAACAGCAGGCTGTGTGGGGTGACCAGGCCAGCAGGGGAGGCAGATGGGGGCAACCAGGCCAGCAGAGGGGGCAATAAGGGGCGACAATGCTGGTGGGGGGGGGCAGTTTAGGGGCAACCAGGCTGGCGGGGAGGCAGTTGGGGGCGACCAGGTTGGCGGGGGGGCAGTTGGGGGCGACCAGGTTGGCAGGCAGAGGCGGAGTGATCAGGCTGACGGGGGGGCGGGGGGGGCAATAGGGGCAGTCAGTCAAGCATGCAGGAGCCAGCGGTCCCAGACTGTGACAGGGATGTCCGACTGCCGGTTTAGGCCCAATCCTGAGGACATCCTCCAAGGGATCCCAGATTGGAGAGGGTGCAGGCTGGGCTGAAGGGACCACCCCCGTGCACAAATTTTGTGCACTGGGCCTCTAGTCCTACATAATGAAAGGCTAGTATGCAAATCAACCGAATGGTGGAACTATCGGTCACTATGACGTGCACTGACCACCAGGGGGCAGACACTCAACCCAGGAGTTGCCCCCTAGTGGTCAGTGTGCTCCCACAGGGGGAGCGCCACTCAGCCAGAAGCCGGGCTCACAGCTGGCAAGCACAGCGGCGGTGGCGGGAGCCTCTCCCGCCTCCACAACAGCACTAAGGATGTCCAATTGCCAGCTTAGGCCCACTACCTACATGGAGCAGGCCTAAGCCGGCAGTCAGACATCCCCTGAGGGCTCCTGAACTGCAAGAGGGCAAAGGCAGGGCTGAGGTAACCCCCTGAGTGCATGAGTTTCGTGCACTGGGCCTCTATTATTTTATAAATAGCCAAGGACTGGTAAAAGTTATCTCCACCAATATAAAGGACAATTAAATGAAGTACACATATAAAGTGGAAAGTTATGTAGAATGTGAAAATTCTTTATATACTAATATAGAATAATATGCAAAGTATGTTAACAAAAGAAAAAGCAAGGTGTAGTCTGGAACAAATGACTTATTTAAAAAATGTCTCAGAAAAGATGTACATACTGAAACTGAAAATACTGGTTTGGTTGCCTATGGGGAGGAGGAGAGGGTAGCCTGAGGGTCAAGGAAGAAGAGACTTTATACTATAAATTTGTATATCTTTCAAACTTACACCACATAAATATATACCTATTCAACAAATATTAAATAGTTGTTAAATTTTAATGTCAAAAATATCACTGACATGTTAAGTGAAAAAAACACAATACAAAAGTATAAATATCCAGTATTATATCATCTATTTAACACAGATATTAATATAAAAAGGAAATACAGTAAAAATATCAACAATGGCTGTATATTGACACTTTTTTCTTTTACTACTCTTTTCTTCTGCTACTTTTAAAAATATATTTTCCAAGCTTATTACAAATGAGTATAAATTACTTTTATAATCAGAAGAAAAAAACTGTATTAGCTGACAGATGTTAGAATATCTTAAAATTTGTTATTTTATACTAATGTATTAATTTTATGGAATGTGTACTTCCATGTAACTTTCCACTGGTTAGGCCCTCTACTGCACGGGTTTGGTAATCCAGCAGTCACTAAGGTCATTCAACCAGAACTGAGAGTCATGTCACTCAGACCTGCTATGTATTCTACCACCTTTATCATTTTTATATTCCCAGCCACTTATAGTTTTATAAATTATTCTACATTCTTATCTATCCTGTGCTCCCTTAATTAAGAGAGTTGGAGCAAAAAGCATGTAGAGGTGAAAAAAACCTCATTCAAGAGACAAATAACTGGGGGGGAAAAAAGACTCCCACCATACAGGACATATTAAGCCTGAATATCTCTGTACAGTGTTCCAAGTCTTTAAACCTAATGTAGCCTAAGAGAAAAACACAAATCAGAAGCAATTTTAAAATACTTCTGTGTGTTTCCTCGTAGGTGTGGCTCAATTGTTGAGCATCAGCCTATGAACCAGGAGGTCATGGTTCAATTCCCACTCAGAGCACATGCAGGCTCAATCCCCAGCAGGGGGCGTGCAGGAGGCAGCTGATCAATGATGTTTTTATCTCTCCCTCTCCTTCTCTCTGAAATCAATATATTCATATATATATATATATGTGTGTGTGTGTATGTTTGTGTGTATATATATACATATATATACACATATATATACATATTTGTGTAGATAAAATTTTAAAGCATGTTTTATCACTGTCAATTCAGCATACACGTAAAATATATATATTTCCTCTTTGAAAAGAATTCTATTTATTGAGGTGGTTTAATGGATCAACACTAGGAACCAACACTCACCTTTTCTAGGGTGGCCAGTGGCACTATTGGCCTGTGTTTGATAAACTCCATCATTCTGTACACAGACTAGATGAGAATCTGCTTCTGTACTAAAACTAGCTCCAATGCTAATGACATGCTCATTAGAAGAATTTATTACTTTCATTACCTAGGGAAAAAAACAACATTCATTTAGAAACACTTTTACCATTTCATGCCTTTATCAGTTACACTAATTCAAAGAGTCACATTTCTGACCAGCTTCATAAACCTCAAACTTTGGTCTGGAAAACCCCCAAGAATGTGATAGAAACAAAGTTATTACGATAAAATCACCTCAATGCATAAAACAGTAAAAAAAAGAAGAAGAAGAAGAAGAAGAAGAAGAAGAAGAAGAAAGAATAGAATTAAATGCCTTGTTAGGAGGCAAATCTAAAACTTCAAAAATAATATATCTTGCCATTATATATTAGTCTGCTTCAAAACATCAAATTTAATTGACACACTTGTAAGGAAATCTAATGTTTAATAATTATCTTCAAAATTTTAATGAAGCAATTATACTTACATCATTGTATTTTTTCCGAGGTATTTTTATGCAGCTCTTCCCCATTTCCATATGAATCAATAGCTGATCTATATTATGCAAGGTATACTGGTAATTTCGAAGGTCCTATATAAAATTATGACATTTCCATAAACCTTAAACTACTATTCATGCACATTTACCCATTCATCAAATCCATTAAAAAGTATCCATCATTTTAAGACTTGTGATACATAACTGAAAATGCCATCTACAAACTAGTACTAACTTATAAAACCAACTAATCCAGCTACTCCACAGAGTAGTAAACAATATCATTCCCAGGAAGAATTCTATAGTATTTGGGGGTGATCTCCTCTTTCTACTTAAAGATCTTTCAAATAGGTCTTCAAACTGAATATTATAAATCAAAGTAAGTCCACTGAAATTCTTTTTTCTGGTAACAGGTAAATACAAAATTCTAGAAATCTGAGGTGGAAAGGAACCTGAAACATGGCTTATTCCAATCCTTCCTAAAGCAAATGAGGAAACTTAGGCCACACTTTGTTCACATTCACCAAACTTACTAACTTTACAAACACCTTAACTACATCTTCAAAAGCTTCAACATCTGTGTAGATCTCACATTACCTAAATATGTAAGCACCCCAGCAGGATGAATTGAAAGGCAATATAAATCAGGTACATATAAATTAGATGTGCTCTAAAAAGCAATTCATTAGAAGCAGCCCATTTGTGTTAAATGAACTTAGGATATATTTATAAGTAAACTTTCATTATACCAAATATGCTAAATTAAAATAGGAAAACATAAGTGTGTAAAATTTACTAAACACATTTTTAAAGTAACAATATAAGAACACTTAACAAAATAGTTCAATTACTCACAACAAGTAAGTTCATTATAGTGTGTCCTATCTCTCCAAAAAGAGGTTTTCGGCCTCTGATACTTGTTAGAGGAGCAGGGTATGCTATACAAAAGAAAAACACAAACTGGTTACTGCCCAAAAAGCCCAAACAAACACAACAGAGTCTTGAATGTATTACCTTTAATTCTTATTTTTCAAACAGTATGAATAAATTACCCCCAATCATTTCTTTGGGGAAAATTAACCCATACTGAGTACTAATCAGGTGCGGCATTGAACTGGGAACTCTGCATACATTATCTTATTTAAACTCTATAACAACCTCATGAGGCAAGTATATCTACCCCTACTTTACAAATGGGAAAGTAGGTCACTAAGTTAATGTAACATAGATTTGAAATTTGGTTTGCCTGATTCCAAAACATTTAATCTTTTCACTATATGTTTCCACAAAATTATGATGGTTGGAAAATTACAGTAATTGGCTAGGGCCCCCTATCAAGTTCTGAATTTGAAGAAAAATAAGAATTAAATATTTTAATGGCGTGTATAATTAATATTCAACTGTACTAATTTACAGATTTATATAGTAAACTTTTATAGTTCCTGGGTCAGCATGATAACAGAAGCACACAGAGTGAGAGAAATCAATGCAGAGAAGGAGAAGGGACATGGAGCCTGTCACCTAACAACCTTCCTCTTTCTTTAGGGCACTATAAATACTGCACAGCAGGAAGAAAAAGATAACTTGCTGGCAATGTAGCAGGACCTCTGGAAGGAAAAGAAGGTGAAAAAGGAAGGTAAGACTATTTCTATGATGATAAAAAGCAGGTACATTTTTAACCTTCAGCTTAGGTAAGGAGCAAACCTCTCTAATACCTATTATACAAATACTAGAGGCCTGATGCACGAAATCTGTGCAAGGGCCTTGGCCCTGGCCCCCACCCGCCACCGCCGTGGCCCGGGGCCTCTGCCACCTCTGCCGCAGCCCCCACCCACTGTAGCTTTGTCCAGAAGGAAGGACGTCTGGTTATGCTTTTATTATTATAGATAAGTTCTTAAAATTCTAAGACAACACACCTGACATTATCTATTTTCAAAACTTAAGTCAGGGGAACTCACATCTTTGCTATTACATGTTTTGTGGTGTTTAAAAGGATAAGTTATTTGGAGGACAGGGGATGTAGACTAGAAAAAACATAAGATGTAGTGGTAAATGACATTAAGTAAATGCTGACTTTTTCCTTCATCTCTTATGAATCAGGGAGCAACCTTGTAATTTGATAGAATTTTACTTAAAACTATTTTCAAAAGGTTCTGACTTAGAATGACATCCTGTCAGTTTCAAAGGGACCTCACAAGTCATCTAATCCAAAATTTAATGATATTTTAGCCAAATGATCTCAACATAAAAGCATAGATAATCCCCATTTGAAAATTACTAATTTCAGACACTTATTTTCAGTTTTTAGTCACGGGAATCAACTTCTGTCATTAATTTTTCCATATGTACATTATCTCTATAACAATATAAACACACACACCACACCACACTTCCAAGTCCATTTCCAAAGAGGCATGGGCACCAATAACACCAAAATGCTAGTCTATCCAAAACCCAGCAGAACATAAAGAACTCAGAAAAAATAGCTGAGACTAGTTAACTTCTATGAATAACTGCTGATATGCCCTCATCACTACTAAATAGCTACCACAGCTTTGCAGCTCCAATCCCTGTGTATCTTTTGAGAAGTCCCTCATTTGCCCCATGATTTTCCTTTCAGTGTGTGAAACAGACTTGGTATCTAGAAGTGATACAGGCCAAACTTACAGATTATATGCTACATAATTACTTAAAATTACCTAGTATTAGTATACTGATCTAACCTTCCATAAAAATAGCATTCAAATATTAATATCAGAGACAAAATATTAGGTTGAATGGATGTAACACTTGGCTCAGAATGAAAATTTTTTTAAGTTCTTCGGTTTACACAGCGTAAAACCTGAGATAAAAATTAAATCTTGCCGGAACCGGTTTGGCTCAGTGGATAGAGCGTCGGCCTGCGGACTGAAAGGTCCCAGGTTCGATTCCGGTCAAGGACATGTACCTGGGTTGCGGGCACATCCCCAGTAGGAGATGTGCAGGAGGCAGCTGATCGATGTTTCTCTCTCATCGATGTTTCTAACTCTCTATCTCTCTCCCTTCCTCTCTGTAAAAAATCAATAAAATATATTTAAAAAAAAAAAATTAAATCTTGTTACTTTTTATACAATTTAATAGCATCTCATACTTAAATCCTAAATAAGGACCCCCTCCCAAAAATCACAGTTTAATAAAATTTGCCAAAGAGAGGGATTTAATGAATCTCTCTCTCACTGAATTTGTCCATTTTGAAATAGTAAAGGTCACTTTATAATCTTCCTACATTTAATTTCCTCCAAAAATATCTATTAAATTATATTAGAATGAAATGTATAAAATTTCATTAGATGTACTTCACATTGAATAAATAAACTATTTCTTCAAAAAAAGGAGAAAGAGCCCTGGCTGGTGTGGCTCAGTTGGCTGGACTGTTATCCCATGCACCAAAAGGTCTCAGGTTTGATTCTGGGTCAGGGTACATACCTAGGCTGTGTGTTCGTTCTCTGGTCAAAGACAACCAATCGATGTTTCTCTCTCAGATCTATCTTCCTTCCTTCCTCCCTCCCTCCCTCCCTCCCTCCCTCCCTCCCTCCCTCCCTCCCTCCCTTCCTTCCTTCCTTCCTTCCTTTGTTCCTTCCTTCCTTCCTTCCTTCCTTCCTTCTTCCTCCCCGCTCCCACATCCCTCTCCTCCCTCTCTCTCAAATATATATATATTTTTTTCTTTTTTTTAAAGTTTAACACTGGAAATAATTTCAACTTAGATATAACCATACATATAAACCTCTTTAGAATCTCAACTGTATCAAGGGTAGATATGTAAAGATACACACAAACTCACACTCAAATATACACATATACATATACTAGTATTATACATAAATGATACAGTCTACATCACTTTTAGGTAATAAGCTAAATGTCAGGAATATAAAAATAAGAAAAAGGAACCTCATGCTTAACAAAGATGGGAGCCACTATTTTTAAGTATTTCCTTTTCTAAAAATAGTCAACTCGATTATAGTCAGGAACTGAAAGTAGTAGCACTGATAATCCAAAAATCCTTTAAGTTTGACTCTCTAATGTACACAAATTGAAGGGGGCAATAATTTGTCTTCTTACCGCATAGGCAACATAAAATGAACTCTCTACAGTACATACTTTTTAGAAAACTTCAAGTTTTTGTGGGTTTGTTCTAAAACTTAAAAAATATATTTTAAGGTAAGTTTATATAATGATTATAAACTTGACTTCATGACATATCAAGGTTTTGTAGACTAATTTGGTAGTACAGGAGGGTTGTTTTGGAATTTTAAAAGTACAGCAAAACAGAAGTGGTTCCATTAATCCATTAAAATTTTTATTTTAATGATACCCCTGGATTCTTCTTTTACTATTTGAACCTATGAAATTTAACTTAATATTCTAAAACTTACCTTTATATTCTGCACCCAATCTCAGCATTAAACGCATAGGGAAAACCTTTGCCCAGGGAATCTCTAGCTTCTGGATAAGAATTCCACAAAGAAAAGGATTACTTGGTAAGGGGAGATCATCAAGTTTCTGAAAAGTAGGTGTAATAAATAGGAATCCTCCATGGTCCTTGCTACCGAGAAAACTCTCGGTAAAGGTAATATTGTCCAAGTTTTCTATGTACTTTCCTGGAAATAAAATCATTTAAAAAAGATTTTAAGTTGTTTAAAGAGGCTTTCTGAGTTTGAATGTTCCCATATAAACTTTCTTATACAAAGCCAATGTAGAATTTTATTTCCACTCTAGAACAAGCATCTATTCAATACCTTGTGTGCACAAAGCTCGGTTATTCCTGGAGCTAGGCATAACCATAAGCTATTTAAAAAATTTCTTCCTTACTGAATGGTCAAGTAAAATCAAAATGTCCCCCAATCTTATACAAGCAGTAAGAAAAACATATAGACACATAAAAAATAAAAAAGGTAATAAATAAATAAATAAATTAATTAATTAAAGGCAAATATATTTGACGTAAAAATATTTTCAAATCTGTATAAAGACACTAATCAGATAAAATGCTAGATTTAAGGAGACTGAAAACAATGATTAAGACCTGAAAAAGCAATAATCTCTTCACAAAATAAATCTTTAGTACAGTTAGCATAACCAAAAGCATAAATGCCTTTAATTAATTTGTCCATCCCCTAGTCTAAGAACTTGTATGCATGCATATAAGCATAACCAATGGACACAGACACTAGGGGGATGAGGTAATGTGCTGGGGGGTGGAAGAGGCCAGGGGGAGGTCAATGGGGAAAAAGGAGAAGTATGTTCTACTATTTGTAATACTTTAAACAAACAAACAAAAAAATTAAAACAAAAATAAAACAGTTCAAAATAAAAAGCTATACCTTTTAGAGCATCTTTATATATGGAGATAAATAGTCTGAAGATGTCCTTAGGAATAGTATCTTCATTTGGCAAACATAACAATAGAATAATAATTTCTGCCTGTCCCAAGCCATGCAATCCATTGGTTGAGAAGTACCAATATTTGTCTGAGGAATCTTAAGTGATAAAAACATACAACTATCAATTTCCACTTCTATTAACCAAAAAAACTAAATATAATTGTCTTTTGCATGAAGCACAATTTTCAAATTCCTTATTTTTCCAGAGTTCTCCTCACAAAAACTTTGAATTGCTTAAGATTAATGTAGAAAAGAGAAAAGATTATCTGATGGAGTCAACTAATAAATAACACTAAAATAAAAGATGCACTAATATGGTGAAATGCAGTGGGTAAGAATTAGGTTAGTTTCAAAGAGAATGAAAAGCTGAGAGATGCATTGTTGAGTACTAAGGATTATTTATTACTGAAGATTATTTAGTTTCTTACTTTTAATTGGATCACAAGTCATTGACTTTAAACTGTCTTTATTGCTACTAAATCAGGATTCTTGCTTACCTCAATTACCAAATTTTAATTTCGCTAAAAGCTAAATGAATGAAATGTATTTAATTGTATCATGAACATCAAAATACAGCTCAGCTATAAGCCCATGACCTTAACATAGGACTTATTGAGGGACACTAGTAAAAATCTGTAAGCTTGTATTTTAAGTTCCACCAAATATAAATTTGCAAAAACTTATATTCATATTTGGCTAAAAAATCCAATATCCAGTGCTGCTTATTTTCCATGATTGCCAGTATAAATCTAACTTGAGGTTGTAATTAATTCAGAAATACTGCTTTCCAATTAGGCAAAGAAAGATGAATCATTACTTACACAATACTAACTTGACATTAACGAGTAGATTAGCATTTAGGACAAATGTAACAGGATGAAAAGCTTTGTCTTCAAGAAGCAAAATGATCTGCTCCTGAGATGGGTGTTCTTCTACTACAGGCCCTAATTCATGAAAATGACATATAATTAGAATAAATATGACATCCTGTTAAATATGCTTGCAGTGAAAAAAACAAGATTTATAAATCTACCAATGGCTTGAGCAAATTTAAACAAAAGCAAACATGTTCCAAAAAGTCAATCAATATCCTGGACAACTGTTATATACTTACTAGAGGCCCGGTGCATGAAATTTGTGCACTGGGGAAGGGGGTCCCTCAGCCCAGCCTGCCCCCTCTCACAGTCTGGGAGCCCTCAGGGGATGTCCTACTGATGGCTTAGGCCCGCTCCCCAGAGAGTGGGCCTAAGCTGCAGTCTGGCCTCTCTCTACGGAAGGTGACCAGGGGAAGGCGCCACCCCCATCACCCCGCTGCTGCTGCCACTGCCAGCTGCCACAGCCACCAAGGTGTTTTCATCAACACGGACTCCAGTCCCTTCACCACGAAAAAATGACAACTTTCTTTAGGCATTTTCAAGATGTCTCTTTCATAGGATATGACATTTCTTTCTTTTTTTTAATCCTCACCTGAGGATATTTTTCCATTGATCTTTAGGGACGTGGAAGAGAGAGGGAAAGACAGAGAGAAACATCAATGTGAGAGAGACACTTCGATTGGTTGCCTCCTGCATGAGCCCTGACCTAGGCCCCAGCCAGGGAGGAGCCTGTAACATAGGTACATGCCCTAGATCAGAATCAAACCCGGACCCTGCGGTCCATAAGCTGAGGCTCTATCCACTGAGCCAAACTAACTAGGGCAGGATATGACATTTCTTAGTCCCTCCAGCAGCGGACCTTCGTTTTTTCCTCCAGGAGTGAGGTGGAAAACCCTAGAACACCTTCTTGGATTCTTATTACCCAAGTTACCAAGAACACTGTGAGTGGTGTACAGGGAGCTTAGCCAACGAGTGGTAAGAAAAGGTGTTTCCTCTGCAGCTATGCGCAGAGGTGGGACTGCTGGTCCGCTGTCTCCCAGCAGGGGTGGGCCTCCGTGTGTGTGTCCGTTCCGGGCCGGGGGCGAGCCCCCTCTGTGCGCGCAGCCTCCTCCTGAGCCAGTTGTGACTGTTACAGCATCCTGACTAATTTGCATATTACCTCTTTATATATATAGATTTTTACTTTTCTATGTATGTAAAGAATTAATACTGCAATGCATATAAATCTTGATATGTTGTGTATACACAAAAATGTTGATTAAAAAGCATATTTATATAATTTTAGCACCTTTAAAATTTTAAAACAAACATTTTTGTAAAGTGGATTCTAGTCTGCCAGCCATTCCAATTATAAATTCTGAAACTTACAATGCTGAGGAAAGTAATCTAGACCCAAGTTGTACATGCTGCTCGCTGACATATGCCCTATGCCAGCAACAAGTGGCAAAAAAAATTAAAAAATAAAATAAAAATCTTGCCAATCAATAGAAAAATATCCATGGCCTGCAAAGAACAGGGCTTGAAGGTATTTTCACCACTAGCCAGGTTTATGAAATAGCACCTACTGACATAAAGAGGTCCTAAGCTCCATTCCCCTACATTGCCATGCACAGAGCATAATCACTTCATGTTGCAGGATGCAGCATAATGCAAGTATCCTAGGTAACTACTATGAGGTAGAAGCTAACCATAGGATCTTCAGTTTGGAAAGGACCTTATAGATCTAGGTTCTCTTCTCTTAAAAAGAAACTGAGGCCCAAAGAGATTATATAACATGCTTCAAGTCATATACATATTAAATAGCCGATGACAAACTAAAATTCCTAGCTTTGTCATCTAATCCAATATTCTTTTCTTTAGGCACCACTCTCCTTTAAAAAAAAAAAAAGATATGTAATCAAAACTCTAATACAATGGAAATATTTTCAGAGCTAAAAGTCTATGAGTTTCCCTGCTGTATTGGCCTTTTGTCTCACTCTAAGTTAGGAAGGCAGATATTATAACTGAATCATCTTCATCTCAAAAGTTCAAATCTTTTTAGAATTTGTTGTCATATATGACTTTTTGTAAACTAAAGTTATCAAGACATAATACATGTTTCAAATTGTCTAAATTTAAAAAAATGCATTTCATACAACACAGACAAAATTCATCAGTACATTCTTTAAAAAAAAACACACCACAACTTTTAAATTTAAGTAACTGCTATTCCTACCTAATTCCTTTTCTTCAGATGCAACCAGAAGAGGGGGCAAACTGTCCTCATCACAAGGTAGAAGACTAATCTTATTGCCCACATTCTTGTCAATACCACATAGTAACCTATAATCTGAAGTATTAGCAACAGGTAAACTGCTGTTCACTAAAACACCAGCTGTAGGACTAGATGGTTCCTCAGTTCCTGCAAAAACATCATCATCTAGTGTAAAAGGTCCAGAAGTAGGCAACCCCTCAGTTCCCGTGCTTATGGGCAGTTTTTCCACAGATGAAACCTCAGAAATTGGACTCTGAATTATCTCATTTCTTGTAATATCTCCTATCTCATTGTTTGGTTTTTCCACTGTAGCAGAATAGACGTGATCCACTGTGTTTACCGTCTGTAAAATATGGAATAAAAAAAAGTCAGTTTCTAGTCTCTGTTCAAATGTGAAATGTTCATCTCTATAGCCAAACATATCGTTTTAATAAGAATAAAACCGAAATGGGCTCAGAAATTCTTCAGAAGCCAAATTTCCTTAGAAACAGTACCATTTGGCTTCTTCAAATCTAGGAGCATAAGGTTTAGCTTTACTGTATGCTCAGGTAGGTACTAATGACTTTAATTTTGTAGATTAGAAAAAGAAGGCAAGGAGAATTTCAGGATCTTATACCATATCACATAGTGAGCAAATTAAGTTAACCCAAGGATCTCTTTCTCATGACAACCAAAACACCTTGGGTAAGCAAGGGAGAAGAAAAGGGGGAAAGACAGAGAGGGGAGTGGTTAGGCAGCAGAATGGTAACTATAGTCCAAAATAGTAACCACCAGTAATATATTGTATCTCAAATATCTTTAAATAAAGCCCTTTCTTTTAGACTGGCCAAACCTGAGTCAATATTAAATGATACCATTTATGAATTCAAATAATACTTACTAACCTATTTAGAACTTTCATTTTGTTAAAATATTGATTAGGGTAGGTGCTAGCTCAGAAACTTTTGGTAATAATGGCTACATGCAAAATCTAGCTCCAGAACTCTTTTTCTTTTTAAATATATTTTATTGATTTTTTACAGAGAGGAAGGGAGAGGGATAGAGAGTTAGAAACATCAATGAGAGAGAAACATCGATCAGCTACCTCCTGCATACCCCGTACTGGGAATGTGCCCGCAACCAAGGTACATGCCCTTGACCGGAATCGAACATGGGACCCTTGAGTCCACAGGCCGACGCTCTATCCACTGAGCCAAACCGGTTAGGGCCTAGCTCCAGAACTCTTACTGACAAACAGCATATGGTATGTGAACTTGAACAGAGCATGATACATATCCATCTTGTCTAATGTATGTACCCAGAATAAACCAGGTAACTGGCACAGAGTAAATACTCAATATTTGTTTAATGAATAAAACATTCTTACTTCGTGTATTAATATTTGCTTCTATGAGCATTTTGCTACTTTACAACGAGAATTCTTAGTGGACTAGGAGTCTATATTATGTATCTTCTACTCAACACCTAGTACATTTGTGTAAATGCAAACATAAATACACCATCACATACTTTACTAAATCCTTGAAAATCATTAAACAAATATTAGTCTAAATCTCAGTTCTATTTCCCTATAACAGTGTTTCTTAAAGTGTGGTCCAAGGATTCCTGGGGTCCCCAAGACCCTTTCAGGGAGTCAGTGAGGTCCTAGGATTTTCTTCATATAATTTCATCAAAACAACATATCACAACAGACTGAATATACAGGCAATTATGAGAGCTTTTCTTCTACTAAGTTAGACATAAAACTGAAATGTAAAATAATATTATCCCTGCTGGGCCAGCATGTCTCAGTGGTTGAGGATCGACCTATGAACCAGGAGATCAAGGTTCAAATCCCGGTCACTCGATCCCCAGTGTGGTGCACGCAGGAAGCAGCCGATCATGATTTTCTCTCATCATTGATGTTTCTATCTCTCTCTTTCTCTCCCAACCTTTCTGAAATCAATAAAAAATATTAAAAAAAAAAAGTTATCCCTGATTAAACTTTTGTTTTGAAATTTTTCTCATAGTATTTCTATTAATATTAGTTTATTTTAACTAATGAATTTTAAACTTTCTCAATTTTAATATAGTAATTATCTATAGTATAATCTACAAAACTTATAGCTCTTTTGAATTCTCAATAACTTTTAAGAGCACAAAATGGTATTGAGACCAAAAGTTTGACAATGAAAAGGTAAAACCTAAAAAATATCCTCTATATCAAATATTTCTCATTTTAGGAAACTCATAGTGTTAAAAAAACCCAACAAAACCATACTCTAATAATCACATAAGGAATTGAATTACCTATAAAATAAAATTTTATTAAATTAACAAGTCATTCTTTAGATACCTTACCAAGGGCAGATCTGGTAAGAGAGGACTAAAGTCTTCAGAACATCTTTTACTTCCAGATGATAATTTTGCTGTATCTGCAACTTCACCATTGGGCAATATACCATCTGCAAACCATACTCTCTTCTGTTCTTTGGAACATAATCCTAGATTCAGTTTAAAAAATAAAGCATTTTAACTTGGCAATACTGCAATGATTTAATATAAAAATGGGTCAGAAAATGTTTTCAAAAGCTTTTGCTATCTATTATCAAGCCTAGAGAAATGGCCTTATGTGCAGCTACCCAGAGCGCAAGTCTTTTTCTAATCCATACTAAGGCAGGATGAGCCTGGGAAGCACATATTCGGAAAAGGAGTGGACACGCCCTGACCGGTTTGGCTCATGGATAGAGCGTCGGCCCTCGGACTGAAGGGTCCCAGGTTCGATTCTGGTCAAGGGCATGTACCTTGGTTGCGGGATCAACCCCCAATAGGGGGTGTGCAGGAGGCAGCTCATCAATGTTTCTCTCTCATCAGTGTTTCTGACTCTCTCTCCCTCTCCCTTCCTCTCTGTAAAATAGCAATAAAAATATCTAAAAAAAAACACAAAAAAAACAACAAGAAAAGGAATGGACAGGAGAGGTTATTTCTTAAAGACAAAGGGGGCAGACTTAAAGCCTATATTATTAAAAATTATTTGTGAGTGTGGAGTGGAAACTGAATAAAATTTAGGGACTAAGGCACAGGAAAGAAAAATGGACTATACAGAGCATGGCAGATAAGCAAAGAAAAACACTTGAAGAACAGAAAGAGGCATAAAAATTTAAAAAATGAAACAGGATCACTTGTGCATTAGAGGTCATTTCTTTTAATTTATTTGATGAGAGAAGCATAATATGTTTTATTCTTATAATGAAGATATTAAACTTTATTAATATTTATTAAGATTTTCATATATTTGGAGGAAATAACTAGATATCAGCATGAATATTTGTTCTTTTGTTATAAAGCATCTACAAAGGAGGGTTATGAAAATTTTTGCCAGATGCTTTTAGAACAATATTAAGATTAAAAGGATTAATATATCTACTTTCCAAAATATAATACAGAATAACACTGAAAAAACTAGAATCATATATAATTTTTGCATTATGAGTACACATATTAAATAAAGTATCTTTCTTATATTTGCAATACTTTTATAGTTTAATAATTCACAATGTCAATATAAGAAAATATATAAATATTTCTAAAAACAAATTTATTCAGCTTTAGAACTATAATATGTAAGCATACATTTATTCAGATGGAAAAAGACACATGGGATAAGATTATTACAATAGCTTTATTAACTCTTGTTTCGTGCATTTACAATTGTAAACCTACTTTTGCCCACTCCTATATATGCTGAATCTCCTTATTTAAGTTACTAGAGGCCCAGTGCATGAAATTCATGCACTGGGGGTAGGGAGGTCCCTCATCCTGGCCTGTGCTGTCTCGCAGTCTGGGACCCCTGTGGGGATGTCCACCTGCCAGCTTAGGCCCGCTCCTGGGGTGATTGGGCCTAAGCTGGCAGTCAGACATCCCTCTGGCAGCCTGGGAGCCCTAAGCCACAGCCAGACATCCTTAGCACTGCTGCAGAGGCTCCTGCCACCGCTACTGCGCGCTCGCAGCCATCAGCCTGGCTTATGGCTGAGCAGAGCTCCCCCTGTGGGAGTGCACTGACCATCAGGGGGCAGCTCCTGCATGGAGCATCTGCCCCCTGGTGGTCAGTGCATGTCATAGTGACCAGTAATTTCCAGTTGTTCCACTGTTAGGGTCAATTTGCATATTACCCTTTTATTATATAGGATAATGATAAATGGAACATAGCTATTAAGTGAGGAAACTAAAGTCCAAAATAATTGCCACAAGTATCTGAATTTGCCTTTAACTGATAGTTAAAGTCATTTTATAGCATGCAACACACTAATAGTTGATGTTTAAAAATGTGAATGGACTTAAGATCCTAATCTACAACAGGTTGTAAAAAAGAACAGAGTCCAAAGATTTAAAAACCATTTTTATTCTAGTAAAACATACATTTAGAAACAGATTTTTAAGGAAATGGAGGTAAGCCAGGTTTTTACCTATTATTTCTCAAACTCAAGCCTACCTTTTCCACCAAGCTCTTTGATGCCATGCTGGAAGTCTGCAAAGTGCAATTCCTAGACCCTCTTGCTAGTTGGGCCTAGTTAGGTTTCACCAATGGTAGGCACAGGTAGATTAGAAGATGAGAAGGAATTTTTTCGTTTGAGTTCCTGCCAAGATTCTTGAAGTAGCAGCACCCCCAGATATAGCTGCATGCTCCATGATTTTCAGTACTCCTTTACATCAACCCCAGAACACTCCTTCAGTCATCCGAGCATGAACCTTATTAGTCTCCTTGATGGTTCTACCATTTGCCTGTTGGTGTTCCCCCAGAGGTCACAGGACCAACCACATGGTACCCCAAACCCTAAATCCCAGGTCTGAGAACCAAGTACTTCTGGTACTTCTGTACTGTACTCAAGTAATACTGCTTCTCACTTTTTGTTCCCCCTGCCCTAGCACTGGTGATTGCTTCCTGCTGTTTCTAATCCCTGAGTCACTTGAGCATAGCCTTTTTGCTCTTCCAGCCTTCTAATATAGATGTATAACCAGTTTCCTGTATTAAATTCCTTCTGATATCTAGTCTGGCTTCTCTTTCCTCAATAGACCTTGTCAACACTAGAAATTTTCTGTTTTAATAATTTATCTGTAGTCTAAGACACAGGATTTTCTTCTAGTTACCTTCAACACTTGGCTGCTTAAGGGCTGAGATTGGTAAGGTTGTAGGTGAAGAAGGTACACTGGATGTCTGGGTCTCCTGCAGAGGCTGGATGGTGGCACATTCATCAGAGTGATTAGATTTAAGATTAGAACCAGTTGGGCTCATCATCCTTTCAAATGCCTGAGCTATAACGGGGAGAAAATACCATTAAAATCTCAGATTTTTTAAAATTTCGAAGTAAATATGATATTCTATTTTTCAAGTTGTAAGGAGTAAGAAATCATTGGCTTAGCAAGAAAAAGAAGTGGCACTTGACAAAGATCATGTCCTTACTTTGGTTGGCAGCACTCCACTTCTGTATAAGCTACCAATCAGTTATTTTAACATTATACTTAACTTATGTTTGATATCTATTAAAGAAAATTATTGTTATTTAATATGACTATTTTTGCCTTTTACCCTTAGAGTCTATTTCTAACATAGTACAGAGTGATTTTTTTAAGATATAAATCATATATCATTACTCTGTTTAAAATCCTTTAATGATTTCCCAACTCTTGGAGTGAACAATTTAAGTTTTACAATGGCTCATAAGACCCTACACAGCCTACATCCCGACATCCTCTGCCTTCTGTTACTGTCTGACCTCATTTCTCACTACAATTCCACTTGCTCATTATGATCCAGCCACCTACGCCTCCTTGTTTTTCAACAAATCAAGACGCACTCTCCTCGCTTAGGGCCTTTGCTCTTATTGTTCTCTCTGCTTAGAATGTTCTTCCCATAGATAATCACATAGCTTTATTCTCTTCCTTCAAGTCTCTGCTCATATGTCATTATCATAAAATCTTACTCTGACCACTTTATAAAAAAATACAGACTTTTGCCTCCAATCTGTTACTATCTACCCCTCTTACACTCTTTTATTTTCATTTAGGATATTATCATCATCTGATATTCTCTTTGCCTACTGTCCGTCCACTTTTCCCAAATTTGTAAGCTCCATGAGAACAAGGAGTCTATTTGTTCTCAGTCAGTGCTCCAGAATACAGAATGGTACCCGAACATTGCTGAATGATTTTTCATCCGAGTAACACAGAACAGAACTGGTAGCTCTCCCTTCAGCATATCTCCAAACAGACCTGCTATACATGCTGCCACTACTAAAAGTGCCTTCCTTAAGTGACAGTAAATGATAGCATTCTTATGAAATGGTTTCCACTAACCAACTGAAATCCGAACATCTTACTCTGGGTTTCAAAGGAATTTCCATCTTGCCCTAAATCAACCTAATGGCACTCGCACCCAGGCTGTCTTGAAACTTACAGTCTCAGCACAAATTCCTCAATGTCCATATCTCTATTCAAATTATTTTTTCTTCTAATACTTCATGAAATGTGTCTCACAACCTTTGAGCCATCTTTCTCCTCTTATTTAATAACATTATCTTAAATGATCATTTCTACCATTTTCAATGCTAAAGGTGATGAAAAGAAATTATTATGTTTTCTTGTGGTGTATAAAGTAATGCTAAAGAGAACCATAAATAAAATTACATGCTATATGATATCAAAACAGAATAAATAAAAGATAGCTAAATAAACAAATGGTTTTTCAAAAGAATTTCTTTGCTAAACCAATGTTTGAGCTCAATACCCTACTTAGAGTCTTTAATGACCCTTGATCTTCTCCCCTTCTGGATTCTTACAGTCAGAATATGTATTAATGTCCACCTAAGAATCTGACCTATCTACTCAAATGTTTCAAATCTTCATGGCTAACAGCAGGAGTAGTTGTCTTCTAGGCTATTGAAGCAGTGTAAAAAAAAACCAGAACTATAAGCACTTAAGCTAACCTCCTCACAAACAATGGCGATAATACAGAAATATAAAAAGATTTATACTCTATTATCTTCCAGAACACATGTCAACAGCAGGGAGTAAAGCAGCTTACCTCAAGCTAACAGACTCACATCAAAGTTTTTTGGAGAACTGCTGAAAAAATTTATCTTCATTCAAAAGAGAAAAACAAATTATTATCAGGTATTTACTCTCCTGGCTAACAGGAAGCACTGCCTGAGCTAGTACACAGGCTTGGTCTTTAAAGAGTCCCAAGTAATATTTGCTGGGAATTAAATTGTCAACAAATTTTAGAAAATGCCAAGAAGTACTCAAAAGAACAAATGTGTATTTGAGGAAAAAAACACAAAACACACAACACACACACACACATACAACTGTGAGAATTCAAGACCACAAAGATTATTGCTCATAATGGTAGTTAGCTAGGGAGCCAGAGAAACAGTAGGAAAAACATAAAAACAAAATTCTATAAATTGAAAAGGGAAAAAAAATATGAGACAAAAATATACAAATAGTGTGGCAGTCCTATAAATTTATCTATAAGATAGATATCATTATCTTATTTTATTCCCATCTTAGGCTGTAGTTTTCTAAAGGGTAAGAACTATTATCTTGCCTGGTGCTATTAATATATAAGATTAAATACCACTTATCAGTAGGTATTCGATAAATGTTTAGATTAAGATGATAATGACAACAATGATGATGGCAAAAACAATAGGCAGATGAAATGCAGCACTTAGGGACTTGGTACCTGTTAAAAAGTTAATGAAATGCCACTCCAGAAATTGAATGCTTCCTTTCCAAACTGGTAGCATTAAGTGTGACAGTGGAACAAAAAGAAGAGAAACCAAGCCTTGGGATGTCCCACCTAAGCCACATAAGTCAACACTAGGTCCTCGCCTTAAGAAAATAAAGAAGTTTATCTTTGTCACAATCCAATTGTTATGAAGACATATTCAATTACTTAGATCAAATGTCAGGTTACTACTCACCTTTACTAATGGTTTCATAGCAGACCACACAGACTCTTGCTTCCTTTTCTAGATACTGCAGTTTACACTTCCTATTACAACAGACACCACAAAATACCTATAAAGAATAAAATATCAAATTTGGTTTTATTTCATACATACTTATACCTATTGGAGGTGGGGGGGGGGGAGGCCCCAAATCTAATTAACCAAAAACCATTTTTTTTATTATATAATTTTTTGGATCACTATATTCATAGATAGTTAATAAAATACTTTTATCTAGCCCTGGCCAGTATGGCTCAGTTGGTTGGGGCGTCATCCTGTACAACAGAAGGTCTCTGGCTCGATTCTGGTCAGGGCATATGCCTACGTTGTGAGTTCAGTGCCCCCTCAGGTCACATGCAGGAGGCAACCGATTGATGTTTCTCTCTCTCCCTCTCTCTCTAAGCATGTACTCATCTGAGGTTTTGTGTTTTTTTTTAAAGCAATGTTACTTCTATAGCCAACTCTCAGGAGTTTACAGATAATCATGGCAGCCAGAACACAAATGAGGTCAGCGTCACTGTTATGAACCTTGCGTAAGCCTATCTTTTTTCAGTGTTTACCTGACCACAACACTAGCTACAGAGTAGTTCTGAAATTAAGTATTCAAGGATAAATGGAGATCTGGCTGAATTGAGAGTATCTGATGTGTTAATGTTAGATAAATAAAGACAAGTATTCTTAGATTTCACAAAAATTAGTAAATAGTGTTCCTCATTTCCATTATGTAATACTCATGATGATTTGACATTTATTCAACTCTCAAACAATCTATAAAATGATAATGCTTTCTATATTTCTATGAAGGTGAAAAACAATGATTTTAAATTAACTGAAGTTTTTAATAATCTATTAATGAGCTTTTCTGTCACATAGAATTTCATTTAAAATGTCTCAAAAGAATAAGACGTAAAAATTTTGTATAACTTACCTTCCCACATGCTCGGCAGTGGTGCCGCCGTTTTGTAAAGGTAAATTTGACTTGGCAGTTCATACAGTTTGGAGCTTCTGAATCAGGAACCCAAGTAGGCTGTTTCTGGCCCAAAACCAAGCCTTCTTTGCAAGTGTTTACAGGTAGAGATTCTTCATTTGCAGTTACAAGACTGGATCCACTTTCAAAATTACTTTCTATATCAATGTAATTAGAGTTAAAACTAACCTGAGGATCGGTTATAGAATTTGTAGTACAAGTTGTTGGAGCAATGGTTAGGCTGGGTTCACTTTCAGGCACAGTTGGAACATCTGGTTTATTTGGTTCTTTTGAACTCCTTGTTCTTGATGGAACACTAAACTGCTTAGGTCTGGCCCCTCCAACATAAACAGATTGACTGTTAAAATCAGAGACTGACAATTCACTAGAACTCTCAGATTTATTGCTAACTAACCCTTGTTCAATGGGAATTGTACTTTTTTCCCCTAAAGAAAGGCTACCAATTTCTGTTGTATTTTGTTTATCAACTGTTTCACCAGGACTTTCCCCAGTAGCTCCTGCTTCAGCATTGAAATATGTATTATTGTCATTTCCATCATCTAGGCTTTTCAAATCTATCTCATTCATTTGAGATTTTGAGTCATTTACAGTTTCTTCAAATGACTTTATGTTACTTGTCTGAAGATACTGTTCGGTTAGAAAGGCATCAAGTTCAGCATCACTAACTAGTGTGCCACTTTGTATGCCTTCATCAATATTAAAATAACCTAAGTCTTGTCCATCAATATCATTGCTTAGAGAAGTGAGACCTTCACAATGATTGGAAGAATCTGGGGCATTCGCACCCAAAAGCTCCATTTGCGATTCTGCTGCTGTAGAAGAATTGGTGTTATCAGAGTAATCCAAAGAGTCAACTCTGATTTCCTTCTGGTCAGGATCTGCCTTTCCATCTCCCATCTTTTCAATTAATGGCTGAGGAAGTATGTTTTTACATTTTTCTTGTTTCAAAAGATCAGTCTCCTTCAATGGTTCCCCACCCAGAATAACACTCTTCTCTATTTCTTCATGCACAGCCACTGCTTCTTGTATATTATCTTTATGCTCATCCTGATGTAAACAATCACCATGTGTTTTACTTTCAATCAATGATCCACACAAAGACCCAGGTACTGGAAGACAGGACAATGAGGAATATATATCTTCACTTGAAACATGTAAAGTTGAAGAAGAATCTTGGATTACATCTGTATTATCTTTAAGATCTAATTTTGAGTCTTCTTTTGCAGATTCTTTTATAAATATAGCAGTCCTATCTTCTTGAAAGAAGTCAGGTAATTTGAAATTTTCATCTCTTGAATTTGAATCATTTAAGGATAAACTGTCATTTTTTGGAAGTCTGCAAGGCAAAGCATTTAGGCTACCTCTTTCTTTTAAACATTCTGTGGGAGCTATGGCCGCCACATGTACCTCCTCTTCTACCACACAGCCATCCGCTTTTACTAATTCACATGGCTGGTTCTTGTGTTGTAGGTTGTCTTTGGCATCAAATGTTTTGGAACTTTGTTGAGTCAAGGCAGATGGCATGTTCAAATCATCAACTGGTCCTAACTGATTAGAGATCTTTATATCTTTTAAATTTTCTTTTCCACTATAATTACATGAATCTGAAAGAGTTGTATCTATGTTAATATTCAATTCGTTAGTTCCACTGATTTCTCTATTTTGTAATTCAGAGCTGACATAATTTTGTTCTCTGACAGCATTATTACCATGGTCTGTTGATGAAACAGAAAGAGTTTCTGACACTGAAGATAAATCCAATCCAATCAAAGAATCTGCACTAGACTTAAAATCATCTGGCAATAATTTTTTAATATATTCTTCATTATTAGTTACATGAACTAAGTTACCCATGTCACTTATCAGATCACAGACAGGTTTACTACATCGTCCCATATATAAAGGCTGGATTTCATCTGAAGTGCCACCACCATCCACAGAAGAAAGGAGATCAAGTCCCGTTACGTTTTTCTCATTTTGTATAGAAGTTAGTCCCTCATCTGTTTTTTCGTTCAGTGAAATCTGATTTGTTTCATAGCATGTTTCTGATGAGACACAACAATTAATGCACTGCTGATCCTTTGGTAACAGTGAAGTTAACTGTGAGGAAGCCAACTCTGAAGAAACTGAACAGTGGTTAGAATCATATGCATTTTGTGCATCCTGGAGATAATCTTGTTCATCTAATTAAAATAAAGATACAGTGTTATTCAAGAGACCCAAATAAAAATTATTACAAAGATGTCATGTTTCAAAGACTTCCAAGCTAACAACTTTTTTTAGAGATAGAGTACTCTCTTGCAAAATAGTAATAACATCCAAAATTATTTTTATTTGGATTTAAAGTACTTGGGGTTTTTACTTTTGACTGTCAATATCATAAAGTGATAGAAATTCACTCAAAATAACTCAGTTAAACTATAAAAAACAATCTACCTTCTTTGTTCCATCTTCCAGGTTCCTAGTCTTCATTCTAAGATGTGGAAAATACCAACTCTCATAGTAATGAAATACAAACTCATGTAGAGCTTTCAAGTTACTTTTAGCTGGTTCCTATGTTGGTTTTAAAGATCCTTCTTTTTTAGCTAAATTTGTACCTGGAGAAAAACTTTTAATTAACTTACTTTTATTTCTAGCTATTTGTTCCATTCAGTATAAGAACAAACTAATCTGTTATAATGAAATAAGTGAATCTTTTGTAGAAGATAATCATATGACCAAAATCGAAACCAAATTTTGCTAAGAGTACTCTATATCTGATATAATAGAATTAAAGACATTTTAAAATTTCATTAGTGACAAAAATGAAAAACCAACAAACCTGGATTCTGTTCAAAATCATCAAGGAGTTTGTCCAAGTCACTGACTGCTGCTTTAAAATAACTGTCCATCCTACTTGTAGACTTATTCAGAATTTAATTCTTGTATACCTAGAAAACAAAAAGTATGATAGTTCCTTTTATTCTCTAACATATAAGTATTATGCCATCTACTGTATGCCAAAAAACATAGTCAGGATAGAGACACAAATAAAATTTGAGAGTATTGCTTTGAGGCATCTATAATTTAGTTGGGGAATTTGCCTCTATAAAAAAAAAAAAAAAAAAAAGACATGAAAACCAACTCTAACAACATAATATGCAAACATTAACTACTGTAAATTTTGAAACACTTATACAAATAACTCATGAATCAAAGAAAAATTCATAATTGAAAGCTAAAAATAGTTATAAGTACCATATATTAAATAATATAAATACAGTTGGGCCTTGACTTACGAGTTTAATTCGTTAAGGAGCTCATTAACTCAAATTACTCTATCAACTCAATGCAAAAAATGGGCGGAGAGACAGCTGGTATCTCAAAAAACTCGTTAGTCGGGGGGGGGGGAGGGGGCGGGGGGAACCAAGATGGCGGCATAGGTAAACACCGGAGTTAGCTGCCTCGAACAACCACTTCACAAATACAACTAAAAGATGGAACGGATATCGCCCAGAAGACTGGCTGAGGGAAAATTCTTCAACTAGAAGGAAAGAGAACAGCATACAAGACTCAGAGGAGGCGCAGTGCGGAAAATACAAAGGTGCGGAGGTATGCGCGGAGCGGGCTGGTAGCTGAGGGCCCGGTTGTCCTTTTCAATTGGGAGGGAGTCTCAGATTCTGAGCTCCAGTTCTGGGCGAGTCTCTAGGGACCCAGACTCAAACGGGAGAAGCGGGACTGTCTAGCATCGGTCGGAACGCGAGGGCAACTTTCTCTCCGATGTTTGCAGCGATTGCTGGGACTCTGAGAGGCAGAGCCTCTGGGGACGGGACTGAGAGCAGCCATAACTGCTCCCTCCACCCGCTCTATTGATCCCGTGCGACCCACCCCGCCCAAGCCCTGTGCAGAGCCATTTGCCAGATAGCCTCAGGCAAAGGCTAGATTAGCACCACCCTAGAGATCCAGCACAGAAGCTCTCCCACTGCAGACACAGCTGACTCTCATAGCCAGTTAGCCTGGAGGTCAAATCACCCCCGGTATTGCTGACAACAATCAAGGCTTAACTACAACAAGACTGCGCACAAAGACCACTAGGGGGTGCACAAAGAAAGCATAAAAAATGTGGAGACAAAGAAACAGGACAAAACTGTCAATGGAGGATATTGAGTTCAGAACCACACTTTTAAGGTCTCTTAAGAACTGTCTAGAAGCGCCGATAAATGTAGTGAGATCCTCAAGAAATCTAATGAGACCCTCGATGTTATGATAAAGAACCAACTAGAAATTAAGCATACACGGACTGAAATAATGAATACTATACAGACTCCCAACAGCAGACCAGAGGAGCGCAAGAATCAAGGCAAAGATTTGAAATGCGAAGAAGCAAAAAACACCCAACCAGAAAAGGAAAATGAAAAAAGAATCCGAAAATACGAAGATAGTGTAAGGAGCCTCTGGGACAGCTTCAAGCATACCAACATCAGAATTATAGGGGTGCCAGAAGATGAGAGAGAGCAAGATATTGAAAACCTATTTGAAGAAATAATGACAGAAAACTTCCCCCACCTGGTGAAAGAAATAGACTTACAGGTCCAGGAAGCACAGAGAACCCCAAACAAAAGGAATCCAAAGAGGACCACACCAAGACACATCATAATTAAAATGCCAAGAGCAAAAGACAAAGAGAGAATCTTAAAAGCAGCAAGAAAAAGAAACTCAGTTACCTACAAGGGAATACCCATACGACTGTCAGCTGATTTCTCAACAGAAACTTTGCAGGCCAGAAGAGAATGGCAAGAAATATTCAAAGTGATGAATACCAAGAACCTACAACCAAGATTACTTTATCCAGCAAAGCTATTATTCAGAAATGAAGGTCAGATAAAGAGCTTCACAGATAAGGAAAAGCTAAAGGAGTTCATCACCACCAAACCAGTATTATATGAAATGCTGAAAGGTATCCTTTAAGAAGAGGAAGAAGAAGAAAAAGGTAAAGATACTAATTATGAACAACAAATATGCATCTATCAACAAGTGAATCTAAGAATCAAGTGAATAAATAATCTGATGAACAGAATGAACTGGTGATAATAATAGAATCAGGGACACAGAAAGGGAATGGACTCACTATTCTTGGTGGGGAAAGGGGTGTGGGAGATGCAGGAAGAGACTGGACAAAAATTGTGCACCTAGGGATGAGGACAGTGGGGGGGGGGGGTAAGGGCAGAGGGTGGGGTGGGAACTGGGTGGAGGGGAGCTATGGGGGGAAAAAAAGAGGAACAAATGTAATAATCTGAACAATAAAGATTTACTAAAGTAAACAAAACAAAACAAAAAAAACAAAAAAAAAACCTCGTTAGTCGGGACACTCGTAACAACGCCCCACTGTATACTACATCCAGATAAAAGACTGCATATAGCCGAAACCGGTTTGGCTCAGTGGATAGAGCGTCGGCCTGCAGACTCAAGGGTCCCAGGTTCGATTCCAGTCAGGGGCATGTGCCTGGGTTGCGGGCACATCCCCAGTGTGGGGTGTGTAGGAGGCAGCTGATTGATGTTTCTCTCTCATCGATGTTTCTAACTCTCTATCTCTCTCTCTTCCTCTCTGTAAAAAATCAATAAAAAATATTAAAAAAAAAAAAAAAGACTGCATATAAAAACTTGTGAGACTCAGCAAAAGTGGAGCTTCAATAGATACCTAGGGCCTTAAATGCTTATACTAGAAAAGAAGATTAAAAATTTATAAGCTTAGAGCAGAAATTAAAGAAAGAGAAAACAAGCATTCAAGAGAGAGGAACAAGAAAAGTAAAAGTTAGTTTTATGAATAAAGATGAACCATTAATCTGTGTCAGAAACTCCATTAAATGAGCCTGAGGACCCTAAAGGAATCTTATCAATGACTAATGTGATAATATCAAAAGGACACAGGAAACAAGTTGAAGGGCTCCCACTGGCTTAAATGGGACAACTGGACATCAAATGAATGAAGACTGCAAAGGATTGAACATAAATCAAACAGACAAAAACCAAGAGATCATAATGATGCTTAAAACATAAACAAAACAAACCCCCACCCATTGGAGGGTTGCTAGGGCACTAACCCATTAACTCTGAAATTGATACATTAAAGGAAAAGAGCCAAGAATTTATCCTACCCTTTATTTACAAAACATGCTTTACCATAACAAAATATTTGCTGAGGGAAAGTCCTTTAGATAAGAATGCCAGTAAATAAATAAAGAAGGATATTAAAATCATCTTCTCACAGACCCTAATACCCTAAATGGATTAGGCAATGGCTATCAATGGGTGAAATTTAGATGAAAGGTTGGAGGGTAAGTATAATGGTGGGATCAGTCCAACATATCTGAATCCAGTGGTCAGTTTCACCATCAATAAATACAGACAAACCAGCTTGGCTGGTGTGGCTCAGTGGTTAAACATCAACCTATGAACCAGGAGGTCACGGTTCAGCTCCCAGTCAGGGCACATGCCTGGTTGCAGGCTTGATTCCCCAGTAGGGAGCATGCAGGAGACAGCCAATCAATGATTCTCTCATCAATGATGTTTCCATCTCTCTTTTCCTCTCCCTCTCTGAAATCAATAAAAATATATTTAAAGAAAAAATCATATCATTACAAATAGAGGCAGTTTTATTTGTTCCTTTCCAAAAAGTGTACCTCTTATTTCTTTTTTTCTTACTGAATTAGAGAGGATGTCAATACATACTATGAGTAAAAGTTCTGAACAAACACCTCAGCACAAAAGAACACATACAGATGGAAAATAAACATATAAAAAAATGTTCAACATCAATTTTCTTTAGGGGACGGCAGACTAAAACATTGAGATACCATTTCATATCTATTACAATGGCTAAAATCCAAAAATCTGACAAAACCAAATGCTGCAAGGATACTGAGCAGTAGGAACTCCCATTTATTGCTGGTGGGAGCGCAAAATGGTACAGCCACTTTGGAAGACAGTTTGGCAGTCTCTTACAAAACTAAACAAAGTCTTACTATATGATCCAGCAATCATACTATTAAGTATTTACCCAAATGATTTAAAGATTTATATTCACACAAGAACTTGAATGTTTACAGCAGCTCTATCCATAACTGCTAAAATTTGGAAACATCAAAGATGCCCGTCAGTAAGTGAATAAACTATGGTACAACCATGCAATGGGATATTATTCAGTGATATAAATAAGTGAGCTATGAAAGCCACAAAAAGACATACATAAAATTTAAAAGCTTATTTCTAAGTGAAAGAAGCCAGTCTAAAAATATGTATATACTGTACAATTTTAATTGCATGACATTCTAGAAAAGGTAAAACTACAGAGACAGTAATAACATCAGTGATTGCCAGTGTTCTGGGGCAGAGAAGGGTTAAACAGGTAACGCAAAATGGATGTTTTAGGGTGGTGAAACTATTCTGTATGGTACTGTAATAGTGAGTACAAGACATTAAGCCTTTGTCAATACTCATAGAATTTTATAGCACAAAGAATAAACCTCAGTGCATGCTAATTTTTTAAAAATTATTAAGAAGGTCAGGGGATTATCCAATGGAATGCAGAATGTGACAAAAGAATCTATCTAGATGTGTTACAAATGTATAAAACAAGTGGAGAAATAAAGTGCTATCTTTGGAAATGAGTGGAGTATGTAATACTAAAGGCAAAAGGAACACGAGCATTGTACTTTAGTTGATAAAGTTGTTTCCCATGAGGGTACAGGTTAACAATTCTGAAATCACCATACATGTATACTGGAATTCAAATTAAATAATTTGATGGCTGATGGTAGGAGCCAGTTTTCTCTCTGTTAGAGGGAAAGATTATAAATAACCAAGGAAAGGAAGCTACAATGATCTATGTCAGTGATGGCGAACCTTTTGAGCTCGGCGTGTCAGCATTTTGAAAAACCCTAACTTAACTCTGGTGCCGTGTCACATATAGAAATTTTTTGATATTTGCAACCATAGTAAAACAAAGATTTATATTTTTGATATTTGTTTTATATGTTTAAATGCCATTTAACAAAGAAAAATCAACCAAAAAACTGAGTTCGCATGTCACCTCTGACACGCGTGTCATAGGTTCGCCATCACTGATCTATGTAGTAATGGATTTGAGTTTGAGACATCAGTATAAACAAACTTATGTTTACCTTAATATGGCACAGATGATTACAGATAGAAATATTTCTAGATATTTGTATATAGATAGTATATATATATATACACATATATACAAATACACATATACAGTATATATACATATATTGCTCTGTCATCTGGGAGGGCATAGAAGCAAGACCTCTCAATGGCAACAATCACAGTTGGTGCCTAGATCTTGGTTTCTCCAATAAAAAGAACCGAGATTCCTCGGAGAAATGGGTGATTCTAAGACTGGGGCAGGAAATATACAAGATGAGCATGGAGCATCTTGTAATGCTAAGAAGAAAGTACACGCACATACATGAGCGGGAGTGTGCACACGCACACATGCACACACACACAAAAATGTAGGAAGTATGTCAAAGGGATACAGGCGTCGACTGAAAGAGCTCCCGAAAGCCAAAGCTGGAACAATTTGAATAATAAAATAAATAAAGTAGTACTGGATTATAACCCAAAACTTTAAAACAATCTATGAGATAAATAAATGATTAAATAAGTAAATGAGGGAACAAGATAAATTTGCCATGCAGAAAGATTCCAAATAATGTATGTAGATACTTTGTTCTTAAGGAAGTGGAACATAACTCGCTACTCAGGTGTATGCCGCACACAGTGACTTGCTAAAGAGTACAGTATGAAAAACAACTTCACAGTGGAGAAACCTGACAAACACTACCTCAAGCCAGAGGACCAAGGTTAAGATCAACAGTGACAAGTCATAATGATAGTCTGTACCCTCAGTATGATGTGATGAGAATGGCACTTTATCTCTGTTGTCTTCCTCCCAAAACATATTACCACAATCTAGTCATGAGAAAAACATCTGGCAAATCCCAATTGCCATTCTACAAAATAACTGACTAGTAATCCTCAACACTCAAGAGGATCAAAACCAAATTACTGAGAAACTGTCACAACCATGAGGAGCCTAAGGAGATGAAACTACTCAGTGTAATGTGGTATCCTGGAACAGAAAACGTCTATTAGAAAAAACTGAGGTAATGTGAGTAATGTACGGACTGCACTAATCATGACAAATGTACTATATTAATGTAAGCTGTAATAGCAGAGAAACTGGGAGTGGGGTATATGGGAATTCTGTACTATCTGTGCAATAATCCTGTAAGTCTAAAACGGTTCTACGTTTAAAAAAATGAAATCAAAGCATTGGAAAATAAAGTTGAGAAAATATTCTAGGAAGTAAAACAAAAAGAAGGGGATGAAGAATAAAAGTATTAGAAAATTAAAGAACCAATCTAATAAGGTCTAATATTCAAATTACAAGGACTCCAGAAAGAAAGTATAGGGGGGAAAGAACAAAAGTGTCAAATAAAATATCCCAGAACTGAAGGATATGGTTCCTAGGTGAAAGGGTGCATTTAGGGCCAAACACAATTAATGAAAAACCCTTACCGAGCCACATCATTATGAAATTTCAGAATACCTGAGTGGTTTAAGGAAAGATCACACCACATCATACTGCAATATGCATCCCCCACCTTTCCTTTCCCCAACACTCTTGACCACCCCATCCCATCCTGCTTTCCTTTTTCTCTTTTCTAGGCATTTATTTAATTTACAACCTTCTAACATTTTGTATAGTGTATTTATTACATTTATTGTTTACCATTTAGAATAACTCCCTCTGCAAATTTAAGCTCCATGAACGTAGGAATCTTGTATTTTTGTTCACCCATATTTTCAAATTATCTTGACCAGTACCTGCCACATAAAAATGCTTAACACATACTTAGTGAATAAATATAAAAGCTTCCAGAGAGAAATAACGGGTCACATAGAAAGGACTGACTGTCATTTTGGAAGTAGACTTCATGATAGCAAACTAGAAGCGAGAAAACAATGGAACCATGTCTCCAAAATTCTAAAAGTAAATTATTACAACATAGAATTCTATAATCAGCTAAGCTATCAGCCAAGTGTAAGGGTATAATAAAAAAACATGTATAGACATGTAGAATCCTAAAAATTTGCCTCCCATTCAGTCTTTCTCAGGAAGCTACTAGAAGATGTACCAACATGAAGAAGATAGCAAGGAAGTGGAAGACCTGAAATCCTGGAAACAGGCTACCCAACACGAAGAAAGACAAATGGAATTCACAGACCATAAAAGGACACACTCTGGGAAGAAAGCTCTACAACTGGCCTAGAGAGGAGAGCAACCCATCACGACTGACACAGAGATTGACAGAGTGACAGACAATTACAAGAGAGATATTGAAAAACAAACAAAGATTATCTGATGTGTTTCAATCTACAAAAAGGAGATTTATCTATCTTATCTGAAGGGTTGTTAATAGATTAATAAAAGATATGGCCGAAACCGGTTTGGCTCAGTGGATAGAGCATTGGCCTGCGGACTGAAGGGTCCTGGGTTCGATTCCGGTCGAGGGCATGTGCCTGGGTTGCAGGCACATCCCCAGTGTGAGATGTGCAGGAGGCGGCTGATCGATGTTTCTCTCTCATCAATGTTTCTAACTCTCTATCTCTCTCCCTTCCTCTCTGTAAAAAATCAATAAAATAAAAAAATATATTTAAAAAAAGATATGAAAGATACATTAAAAAGCTGTAAAACATCCATTATAAGGTACATGGAAAGATATCTAAAAGAGCTAATAACTCTAGGAAAAACAAAATTATATAAAAAAGGAAATCTATAATAATAAAAGCATAATATGCTAATTAGACCAGACGTCCTTCTGGACAACCTTCTGGATGAAGCCAGGGCTTCAAGGGAATCCCGGGTCCCAGGTGCCAGAGGGAAGCTGGTGCCAGCAGCTAGGGTAAGGCCTACTCTTGCATGAATTTCATGCATCGGGCCTCTAGTATCATCATAATATACTACCAGGCTCAGCTGTATACAATATTTACACAATGATGTGAACACTAAATAATGAAACTAAAAATTAACATAACTAATTTATGAATATAGAAAAGAGGGGAGGAACAATGCAATGCAGTGTTTATAGGTGGAGGTAGTTATAACAAACCTATACTCTCATCTTCTATAACAAATTGGTACATAATATCTAAAACTGTGGTAGGATGGGGGCAGAATGGGGAGAAAGCTGTATAAGTACGCATGCTATTTTAAAAATTAGAGGTAAAAAAAGAGTTGAATAATCATTTATTTCAGGAGCAGCCTTCCTCAATAAGGATTCTATGAGAGAAGTAAGCCTTAATGCCCTAAGGCAGGGGTCCTCAAACATTTTAAACAGGGGGCCAGTTCACTGTCCCTCAAACCGTTGGAGGGCCGGACTATAGTTTAAAAAAAAAAACTATGAACAAATTCCTATGCACACTGCACATATCTTATTTTGAAGTAAAAAAATAAAACGGGAACAAATACAATATTTGTATTTGCATGTGGCCCGCGGGCCATAGTTTGACCCCTGTCCTAAGGCAGTGGTTCTCAACCTTGGCTGCACATTAGAATCACCTGGGAATCTTTTTAAAATCCTGATTTCTGGGCCTCATCCTCGGAAAGTCTGTTTCTTTGTTATGGGGTGAGGCCACAACATTAGCAACAAAGAAACAGAATTTAGGGAGGATGGGGCCCAGAAATCAGGATTTTTTTTAAAAAAATTTTTATAAATTTTTTACAGAGAGGAAGGGAGAAGGATAGTTAGTTAGAAACATCGATGAGAGAGAAACATCGATCAGCTGCCTCCTGCACACCCCCTAGTGGGGATGTGCTTGCAACCAAGGTACATGCCCTTGACCGGAATCGAACCCGGGACCCCTCAGTCCGCAGGCCAACGCTCTATCCACTGAGCCAAGCGGGTCAGGGCCAGAAGTCAGGATTTTAAAAAGATTCCCAGGTGATTCTAATGTGCAGCCAAGGTTGAGAACCACTGCCCAAAGGCATCCACTTTATGTAATAAATTAACTGCTCTTCCATGCATCTAAAGTATAACTAGTTATATACCATCCTTGGGGGAATTGAAAAAATAGTTACTCAAATCATTTTCTGTATTTCGTGATTCTGATGAGGAATGTTGATTGAGAAAGGACACTTCTGGAGAATGGGATGCAAGGGAGAGAAGGACTGATGCAGAGGACTATTAGTTTTCATTATAAGTCTTTTAATAGTACTTAAATCTTTAAATTATGTACAGGTATCTCTTTGATAAACAAAACCATTACATTAAAAATAAATAAAACAGTAAAAAGCAGTACGGGAACTCTGAATATAGAATGTACAAAAAAATAAAGCACAGGAACTAAAAGGTCTAGAAATAGTTTTTCATTAGAAAAAGCCAAGGAATTTTTCTTTAAAAAATTATGCAATTCAATAAATACTATTCACAAAGTATCTCTATCTATATAACAATGTACTAAGCATTATATTATTTGATGCCTAAAAATATACAATAAGGTAAAATAATTACAAAATAATAGCATAACCCAACAATTCATAGGTTTGATAATGCAAATACTGTATACTGAAACCTTTTTCATGAAATGTTATTAAGCTGCACATGCTTCCCATTTCAGTCCACCAAGATGTACATATTGTGCCAGTAATCTACCATGGGCAGTAGAAGATACAAAAGAAATATAAGATATATCCCTATTCTAAGTTTATTATATGTATATATGATAACCTTTTAGGTAATATGTTTTAGGTAATATGTTTACTCACTGGGTCATTTATATACTCTCAGATTTACAAACATTTACCATGTTTACAAAAAAAGTTTCTTAAAAATGTCTTCATGATGTTAATAATTGGCAGCAACATGGAAGATAAATAAAATCAACAAAACAGTAGTAAGGAGACTCCTAAAATGGTTAAGGTAACAGATGATGAGGACCTGACCTAGGCGTAGACAGTGCAGTGCAAATGGAAAGGAGACAGATATAAAAGCGGTTAGAGAGCAGGAACTATTGGAGAGTGAAAGCAAGGGAGAATGCTAGGGTTACTGCCAGGTTTCCACTGTGGGTGACTGTGCAGTACCACTGACCACGACAGGCAATACAAAGAGGAGCAGAACTGAGGGAAAACATGAGTTCCCGTCCGGACAGTTATTTCATGTAACTTGAATACATCCTGGGGGAGATGTCCAATAGGCAGTCGGATATAAGGATCTCGGCTTCAGTAAATAAGTCTGAGATAAAGAATTGGGAATTGGCAGCAAGAGATCACCTATGAAGAGAATATAAAAGAGGACAGGAGCCCTGACCGGTTTGGCTCAGTGGATAGAGCATCGGCCTGCGGACTCAAAGGTCCCAGGTTCGATTCCAGTCAAGTGCATGTACTTTGGTTGTGGGCACATCCCCAGTAGGGGGTGTGCAGGAGGCAGCTGATCCATGTTTCTCTCTCATTGATGTTTCTAACTCCCTATCCCTCTCCCTTCCTCTCTGTAAAAAAATAAAATATATATTTTTAAAAAATGAGTTTTAAAAAATATAAAAAAGCTCGAAGATGAAGTCAAAACATTAACTGTGGTTAATTACTTCTAAATAATGGGAATATCATTGATTCTTTTCCCTTATTCGTTATTATGTTTAGAACTTTTTGACATTAGCATATAGTTTAACATGAGGGGAGGAAATAAAGGAAGAAATTGGGTGGAAAATTATATAATACTTCTAGATCAAACCATTAAACTTCTGCCAATTCAAAAAACGACGAGTTGAAAATAATAAACGAAGGAACCCAAGTCGACCAACAAGTTGCCTATTTTGTTATGTAAAAACATCAACGTATCAAATTTACGGGCTGGTTTCCATAAGAGTCTAACAAGAACACTCTTAATCTGGAAAACAATGATTTGCAATTACGGAAATACAAACAAATTACGAGTTTAAAAGTTAGGTCATCTATCAGCATTTTCCAAAGGTACCAGAGCAAGGGTAGTGGAGAAGGAACACTGCCGCATCCTTCCGGTCCAAAGTGATGAGAACACGGACCAGGGCGGGAAGCACCCGGGGCGAGGACGGGTCGCAGGCGGGGGTCGAGTCCTTCCTTCGCGGGAACCACGGCCCCTGCAGCCGCGCAGCCCCTCCCCCGGAGCGGCAGCGGCCCGGGGCGCTGCCTCCGCAGAGACGAGCGCTCCAGGCGACCCGGGGCGGCAGCGCCGGCCAAGAGCCGCCGAGATTGCCCTCCAGGCCTATGCGGCCTTTCACGCTCGATCGGGGGGACCCGAGGCTGGAGGGTCGGGACTCCCCGGCCCGCTCAGGGGGATCAGATAAGGAACCGGTCCGGGCCCAGGCTCGGTCCCCGGAGGAAGAGGGCCAGACCCAGACCCTGGGGCAGAGCGTCCAGCGGCACCCCGCCCCCTCCGGGAGGGGAGCAGAGTTGAGCAGAAGCCACGATGCAGGTCCCCAGAGGCTCTTACCTCCCCACGCCCCAGCGGCGCTCTCGGGCACTCGATGCGACGCCGCCCCGGAGCGAGGAGCCGCTGGACCGGAGTCCCGGGAGTGTGCGACGTCCGCTCCAGGTTAGTTTCCCGACCTGGGAGTGAGCGCCCGGCGCAGGCGCGGAGGAGGCTTCCCTCGACTCGCACGCCCCGCCCTCCCGCCGCGGCCGCCGCAGTCCGGAGGCGCCTGCGCGCTGCGCTGCGGGGTTTGAGCCCAAGGCCCTGGCCAGAGCCGAGGCCACTTCCCGGAAGAGGCTGAGGAGGACGCGGACAGGGGAAGATCGGCCCTAAAGCTGGACTCCGTTCCCCATTAGATGCTTTGAAACCGGGATCGGGCAACGACCCGCGTCAGTGTCCGGCCCCCTTTGCCCGTGGATGTCCTAGTCGCAGCTTCCTCCGCCGCAGCCTCCGGAGTCCTTGGAGCCCGAGCAGCGTTCCAGCCTGCACCGGGCACGGCCGCCTGCGGGTGGCAAACCCGGCTTCCATCCGCGCTGCTATCCCCGAAAACCTAGCAGCTAGGTCCTAGCTTCTTTACTTTAGATTTGTTGGCAACCCCCCCGCGCTTCCCCGGCCGCAAGGAAAATGCCCCTAACCCACCCCGAGCTTAGGCCCTCCCGCCGACGGGCCATTTCCTTTGCAGCTCGGTCCTCCCTCTCCCTGCGTTAGTTCTGCTTTCCTCACACTGGCCCCGAGAAGCTGCCTCCCCCGCCTAAAACCAAAAGCCAGCTCATCTGAGGGGCGGAAAACAAACTCTCATGCATGTGATGCACACGTGTGCTTGTTGAGCTTTTCTGTTCGTGCCACCCGTTTCCTGTACATTTAAACGAGGGAAGAAGGATCATCTCCGTATGGGATCAAGGGTTCATTACAGGCTGGAGGGGGAAGAACCCAACCACGGCCACAAGGTCTCTCCAGCTCAGTTTTCATACCGGCCCCTCAAAAACTCCACTAGTCACAGTAGCTTAGAGAAGTATGCCAGTCAGATGTGATGATGATGAGAGATTTGAGAACTGGTGTTCCTATCCCAAATCTGCAATTTACAACTATAAGTTTACCCTTCAAAGATAGTTAATGTTGATTTTTCTCTCCCTAATCTTGATTTTCCTAAACTCTGAAATGCAAGCGTGTGGTTTTAGTTCAACCGTGAAACTGACTAGTTGCTCAAAATAATTTATTGAACATCTATGTGACGGGCACTGTTCTAGATGCTTTGCTTATTATCTCATTTAATCCTACAAAGGAAATCACAGAAAATTCTATTACAGTTAAGGATAATTTTGCAAAGTACAGGCTGTATTTTCTCTCTTTTGTGTTAGGTGTTGTTCACAGATTAATAAAATGAGGTCACTGTGTTTATGGAACCACAGGGACATACATATACGTGTGTGTATGTGCATATTTGGGATAAAAGTATATTATACAGTGTGAGGATAAATAATAGAAATAAAGCACACTACGACCTTAAATAGGTAAGTGGGAAATGTATATTCATGAATTCAATTCACAAAATAGGAAATTTAAGTGCCTACTACAAATTTTACTAATGTTCACCTTCATAATGAAATGAAGACGAAAGAGATATTTCCCATGGACCTAATTAGTCCGTTTGCTTAAAATATGAATAAATTCCATTGGTGAGGGTAGAGTGAAATAAGCACTCATATCCTGTTGGGGATCTAAATTAGGACAAAGATTTTGGAAACTTATTTGTCAAATTAAGAAATGTCCAGATGACCTAATTCGGTAATTTTCCTTCTGGAAATTATAAGGAGATATTCCAGAAAACAAAGGCTTATATCAAATAACAATAAGGAAAGTAAACAAGGTATCCAAACAAATGCCTTTCATATACAAATGAAATTGTACTTTCTATCACATTTATTTGTTAATGGATGTTTTCCTCTGTGCAGTGCATTGTTGCGAGTTGTAAGGATTATAAAAATGGATAAATCATGATCCATTTTTGCCTTGAAATTCACAATCTGCTGTTATTCTTTTATTTAGTAGTATAAGTAATTGAGAGATTGCTGTAATATAAGATTGTGAGATCTTTGTATAGATTCTGGGCCAGTTAAATTTTCTGTGATATCCTTTGTCGAATGGAATAAAGAAGAAATCTGCATATCAAATGCAGTGTCGAAAAGAGTCCTCAGAAAAGTTTGAGTAATTTCTGAAAAATCATATGTACCATCTTTAACCTCTAAAGATCCAATTTATAACCAAATTGTTTCTGGACTTGAAGAGATCATCCCAATTGTAATATATCTGGCCAATTTATTTCTTAGATTAGTCATTGCTTGAATCAGCAGTTTATTATTTTGAAAGGTAACCAGAATCTTGATGATTTTAAGAGGCTTAAATTCCACAGTAATATGAACTTCCAAAGCCGTTCCTTTTCATAAGTAATCTGGGTGGAGAAAATACCAGAAACAAATGAAAATAACTATTACAATTATTCCTTTGTTCCATGGCTGATCTTATACTAACAAGCGATTTTAGAAGTAGGGATTCATTGCTACAAAACACAGAATGTAGCCCTACTTGGTTTGGCTCAGTGGATAGAGCATCAGCCTGCAAACTGAAGGGTCCTGGGTTTGATTACTGCTAAGGGCACATGCCGGGGTTGCAAGCTAGATCCCCAGTAGGGGGTGTGCCAGAGGCAGCCAATCAGTGGTTCTCTCTCATCACTGATGTTTCTATCTCTCTCTCCCTCTCCTTTCCTCTCTGAAATCAATAAAAATAACACACAAAATGTAACCTGAAACTGTTAATTAACCATTAGTATTTAAGTGCTACATAACCATGTGTAATGTTCATGTTTTGAGAAAAAGGGCTAAAACATCTTTTTAAAAATCTGCTGTTCCAGGACCAATCAAATCAGGTATTCGGAGCAATGTCACTAATAAATAGTTATAGTTTTGTTGACCATGAAAGCTAGTTTTTTTAAATAATAGAAAACTTTGGAAGAAATACACTAAAATATTAACTGGATTATATTTTGAAGATGATATTATGGGTGATTTCTCCCCTTTTTAGTTGTCCATATTTTCCAAAATTTTTACAATAGCACTACTTTATAATCCAAAAGGGAAAAAATGAAACAATTCCTTCTAAAAAAGTGTTGCTGAGTGCATAGTTGAATCATCCAACTTACCTTGCATTTCTTTTGTAATTTCTGCAAACAATATATTGCATGACTCCTAGGAGAGAAATAACCAAAAAGCATAGATGAGCACATAAGCCTGGATACTGTGTTAGAGGTGGCAACAAGGTACAGTCATCACCAGGACTCAAGTATGATGCAGCTTCAACATCATGAAACAGGTTCTCTTAACAAGAAAGTCAATAGAGTTCTTTGCCACATATTTCCAGTTCTTTCTCTTCTCTTCTGGGCATGTGATGCCAATGTACTTCCTGGCCCCCTTGTGGTTGAATAGGATCATGTGATTGATTCAAGCATATAAATTCTGAGAAGTGACATGTCATTTCTAGAGTGGATCCTTTCCTCACCAATGTGAGACACTCCAGGGCCTGCTTTCCCTCTGGCACAGCAATAGGCAAGACTTGATATTGTGGCTGCACCATCAGTTTGAGGCCTTAAGGCAGCGTTTCTCAACCTGTGAGTCGCGAACAATGAAAATACATCCTGCATATCAGATATTTACATTACGATTCATAACAGTAGCAAAATTACAGTTATGAAGTAGCAAAAAAAATAATTTTATGGTTGGGGTCACCACAACATGAAGAACTGTATTAAAGGGTCGCGGCATTAGGAAGGTTGAGAACCACTGCAAGGGATTCCGATTTCAGAGCACTTCTGGAGAAATAAAAAACACCTGGTTATGATTTGTTACTGCAACCTAACTTAGCCTGTCACGGCAGATAAACATTGTTTTGTACCTCTGAGATTTGTGGGTGGCCATTCTGTATTATGCTCTGAGACAATGTCTTAGGGAGGCTTTCTGCAGCACCATTGTTTCCTATTGTTTTCCTAGGTGATTTGCTCTTTACTCATAATTGTTAAAATTTGCCAGGTAAATAAATACATTTTGTTGCAAGAGTAATAGTGACCTTCTTGTCCTGCAAAGCCCTTTATTATTTCCATTTGGTTCAATGCATGGGAGGGGGCTCCAGGGTGGCTAAAAGAATGCCTAGTTGTTTCAGGGAGAGGCTCAGGCAAAAGCCTCTGGGCTCCAATGGCTCTGAGTTGTGCTTGAGGGTGAGCCTTTCAAGAAGATATTGGTCCCTCCCCCCTCCTCCCAAAACAGAAAAGATACCCAGCTCAGCCTGAGGGCCAGCCAGCCTGCAGAGGTTAGTCAGGTGTCACCCATCTTCTTGATGAGTTTCACTCCCTCACCCAGGAAGTAGTTCTCTAGAGACCATGGTCTGCACGGGCAGAACCCAGGGCCTGGTTCAGGTTCCTCTCCAAGGCCGTGGAAGCTTCCATGGCATCCTGAGTTTGCCCCACTCATCTTGGGAAGGCTTCAGCACATCATGGAAGAGAATGCGGCCACTGCGCTGGTTTTGCTTCTTTAAGAGACGTTCAGCGCCCTCACGTTTCTCCACCGACTCGAGGAAGAAGTGGCCCACACCCTCCAGAGCACATCCTTGTGGTTGAAATAGAAGCCCAGAGAGAGGTAGGTGCAGGAGGCCTGCAGATGCAGGTTGGCCAGGCAGTTGACGGCGACCTCCTCCTCTGGGGAATAATTCTGATGAATTTGGGAGCTCATGGCTATTCGACAATGAGTTAAGGTAAAAACAAACAACAACAAAACGGTGTTGGCTGATCTGGGAGTCTGAGGATGGCTGAGGTGGTTCAGGAGGTGGTGACTGGAAAAGAGGCTGGAGGCTGGAAGGAGGGGCATCCCTGGGTCTGTTCTGTTCAAATACTGTTGAAGCAAGAGACAGATCTGTGGGACCACCGAGGTCACTGCCGATAGTGAATTTTTAATTTAAAAATTTTTATTATGGAAAATGTCAATCACATATAAAAGTAGAGAGAATATTGCAATAAACCATGCACCTACGTCTCAGCTTCAACATTAACAACTCATGGTCACAGATCTTATTTTATCTGTAGACTCACCCACTCTGACCCTACCTCATAGCTGGATAATTTTGAGGCAAATTTCATGTATTACCTTTTCATCTCTAAATTTTTCTACATATATATTTTAAAGATAAGCCCTTTATAAAATAAAAATGCAATAAGCTCTCTTATATCCAATACCATCACCCAGCTTCAGTATGGACAATCTTGTTTTATTCATATCCTTATCCCCCCATTTTATTTTGAAGCAAATTTGTGAATAAAAAATTCGTTTAATTCTTAAGTATTTCAATATATATTTCTAAAGAAAGTAGCTCTTTACAAAAACATAATAACACTACCATTATTTACACCTGAAAAACTTAGCAACAATTCTTCAATAATGCTAAATATTTAAGCACGTGTTCATATTTCCAATTGTTTAAAAAATGTTATAATTTTGAAATAATTTGTGGGAGTCCAAATTATTTTAAAGTAATTTTCCCACTTTCTTTCTTGTTCCTTGCAATTTGGTTTTTGAAAAATCATGTCGGTCTGTAGAATTTTCAGTGTTTGGATTTTTCTGCACCTACCTCCCCATAGTATTTTTGTTGTTGTTGTTGTTAATCCTCACCCGAGGATATTTTTCCACTGATTTTTAGATAGTGGAAGAGAGGAGGAAAGACAGAGAGAGAGAGAAAAACATTAATGTGATAGAGACACATGCATTGATTGCGCCCATACTGGGTTGGGCATCAGGCCTGCAACTAAGGTACTAGACCGTGACCGGAATTGAACCCGAGACCCATCAGTCCTCAGGCCAATGCTCTATCCACTGACCCAAACCAGCTAGGGCCCCATGGTATCTTTTAACGTGTTTTTCCTGCTAGGTTTCCTATAAACTTTTAGCTAGATTTAGAGGCTTAATTTGATATGGGTTCAGTCTTTTGGCAGGGCTGCTTCATGTGTGATATAGTAGTTCCCTCCTTATCTATATTTTGCTTTTCATGGTTTCAGTTACCTGTAGTCAACCGTGGTCTGAAAATAGTAAATGGAAAATTTCAGAAATAAACAATATATAAGTTTTAAATTGCTCATTGTTCTGAGTAGCATGCTGAAATCCCCTCCCTGCCCAGGAAATGAATCACCCCTTGTCCAGCGTATCCACACTGTACATGCTCCCCTCCTGTTAGTCATGTAGTAGCCACCATTTTGGTTATCAGATCGACTTTTCTATCACAGTGTTTGGCTCAATTATCCCTTATTTTACTTAATGGCCCCAAAATACAAGAGTAGTGATGTTGGCAATTCAGATATGCCAAAGAGAAAGCGTAAAGTACTTCCTTTAAGTAAAAAAAGTGAAAGCTCTCAAGAAAAATAAAGTCATATGCTAAGGTTACTCATATCTACAGTAAGAACAAATCTTCTATCCATGAAACCGCGAAGAAAGAAAAAGAAATTTGTGCTACTTTTGCTGTTGCACCCCAAACTGCAAAAGTTGCAGCCACAGTAATTGATTAGTTAAAATGGAAAAGACATCAAATGTGTGGGTGGGAGACATGGACAGAAAACATTCCGATGATGGCAATGTGTTGCACCAGAAAGCACAGAGCCTCTAGGAAGACTTCAGCAAGGGATTTCCCAAAACCAGTGATACCAGGCCATGTACTGCATGTAAGGGATGGTTAAACAGATTCAGGAGTAAGTTTGGACTGAAAAATATAAAAATTACTGGAGAGGCTGTGTCTGCCTATGAAGAAGCCGCTGTCACATTTCTGGCAGAGTTGAAAAAGTTGATTAAAGAGAAAGGATGGGGGGGAAGGGGGCAATAGGGGGATAAGGACACATATGTAATACCTTAATCAATAAAGAAAAAAAGAAACAATAAAGAGAAAGGATACCATCTAAAAGCAAGTCTTTAATTGCGGAGCTGTTTTCAAAAAAGGTGCCCAATAAAATCTACATTCATAAAAATGCAAATGAGGCACCAGGGCATAAAACATGGAAGGACAGATTAACTGTGGAACTATGTGGCAATGCTGGAGGACATATGATAAAGGCAGTCATAGTGTACAGAGTGCTCTCAAAAACAAGAATGATCTGCCTGTATTTTGGCGACATAATCAGAAAGCATGGGTGATGGCCATCGTGTTTATGAAATGGTTCCACCAATGCTTCACAAGAAGAAGGGTGAGTACAGTACCATAAGATATTTTGAGAGAGACCACACTCACATAACTCTTGTTACAGTATATTGTTATAATTGTTCTGTTTTGTTATTAGTTATTGTTAATCTTTTACTGTGCCTAATGTATAAATTAAATGCTATCATAGGTGTGTATGTATAAGAAAAAAGCACAGTATATGTAGAGTTCTGTACACATACAGTAATTTCAGGTGGGGGTCTTGGAATGCACCCTCCAGGGATGAAAGAGGACTGCTGTATGTGTACTTCCACCAGGAGGCACATAGTATCTCGTCGGCTCTCTTTTAATGATGTTAGCAACCATTGATTACCACTGCTTTGATCCATTCTTTGATTCGGGGTTTGCAAAATTGTGATACTCTAATCTATTATTTATTTTTTATTCATTGGCTGGAATTCCTCTTTAGAGGAGAAAAAATCCTTCGACAACTCTTTAGTTTCCTGAAATATAGTTCACACAGGAAAGAGAGGTTAAATCTCTGATCTTTTACTTTACTGACAGTTTTCAGAAGAATGATCTATTCCCTTGTATCCTCCAAATGAGACCAATGGTGGTAAGGAGGAGGGGTTAATATATATAAATTAAATATATGTAGTATATTTGTTATGTATGTATATAGTTATGTATAATACTAAGCCAATTCTTTAGATTTACTTTTGTAAACAAATTTAAGCATTTTAGCCATTGGTTTTTTTTTTTGTTTTTTTTTTATTGCTTAAAGTATTACAAAGGGTATTACATATGTGTCCAAATTTTAGCCATTGTTAATCTCAGTGTTTAATACCATAATAAGCCCATATCCTATTTATTGCCATAATTATGATACTAAAATATTATTAAACTAGTCAAAGGAATCATAATTAAATTTAAATCAGATTAGGATTTACTTAGAATTCTAATGTTAGATTTCTACTTTTTTCTTTCAAGTCATAAAACAGGTCAATAAGAAAAGTTTTTCAAAACTACTGGTTGCTTTTATATATCTAAGGATAATCACAACTAAATTCATCTACAAGAATTCAAAGATATAGGCAGATTATATTAATACACAGTTACACTAATTTTATGTTTGGAGCTGGCAAAAGGAAACTCACCAAAGCTCAAATGTGTTAAGGTTAAGATGGACTTGATAATATCAATCAATTTATAAAGAGAAGAACCAACTGTTAGTGATCTAATTCCACTGCCAGTTATTATGTAAACTGGAGCCAGAAAGAGAACTGAAATTCAAATCAGAGAAGTGAAATTAATTATTCTACTTGTCACTTGAATAATGAATGATAACTTGTGAGAATAAACTCAAAACAAAGGTTAAGCCCTAGCTGGTTTGGCTCAGTAGATAGAGTGTTGGCTTGCAGACTGAAGGGTCCCAGGTTCGATTCCAGCCAAGGGCACATGCCCGGTTGCGGGCTCGATCCCCAGTGTGCGGCATGATTCTCTCTCATCATTGATGTTTCTATCTCTCTCTCCCTCTCCCTTCCACTCTGAACTCAATAAAAATATATTAAAAAAACAACAACAAAGGTTAATATCCTTTCTGAGTTATGTAAGTTTAACATTGTGCATAATTAGGAGAAAAAAATGAACTGGGGGTGTCATCTCTTTTCCTTATGTATAGTCAAGAAAAGAGACCATTTCCAAACACTGGGAGAAAGAGTTTTAGCTTTCCTCAGCTGGAGAGAGGACAAGGAACCCGCCCCTGGGTGGCAGAGACCAAGCCCTGCAGGCATGCAGTAACCCTCTCGGGAGCTTGGGTCTCTTGTCAGAAATTGCTGATAGAATTGAAAGCCTGAAAGCATCTTATATAATAAAGAGGTAATATGCAAATTAACCCTCACACTCTCACAAGATGGCTGCCCACGACCAGGCCAGTAAGGGAGTTAGTGAGGGACGACCAAACGACTGAACAAGCAGGCTGTGTGGGGTGACCAGGCCGGCAGGGGGGCCGTGAGGGGCAACTAGGCCAGCAGGGGGCAGTAAGGGGTGACCAGGCTGGTGGGTGTGTGGGGGGGGAAGTTGGGAGCAACCTGGCCAGCAGCAGGGGGCAGTTAGGGGTGACCAAACCAGCAGGGGGGGGCAGTTAGGGGCAATCAGGCTGGCACACAGAGGCAGTGAGGGGCAATCAGGCCGGCAGGGGGAGGGTGGAAGTTAGCGGCGACCAGGTAGGCAGGCAGATGAGCAATTAGGAGTCAGCGGTCCAAGATTGTAAGAGGGACGTTTAGGCCCAGGGATGTGGCCTAAACCGGCAGTCGGACATCCCCTGAGGGGTCCCGGATTGGAGAGGGTGCAGGCTGAGCTGAGGGGACACCCCCTCCCGCCCCCCCATGCATGAATTTTGTGCACAAGGCCTCTAGTGTCTTGAATAATAGGTAGGCTTCTTCCTTTCTGAAAGTTATGTAACCTGTCTTGATTTTGTCCTGTTTTAGTTTGGATCTGACTTCCAGGAAGTTAAATTTGCCAGGCAAATCAAATGATCAATCATACTAAGTACGCAGGCATTATGATCACTTTTTATCTTCTTTCATGTTGATTCTCTATTTTTACTTGGTTGTACGTAAACACGTAGTAGATAGATAGATGATAGATAGATAGATAGATAGATAGATAGATAGATAGATAGATAGATTTAGGATAATCTACAAAGATTTTTAAAAGATTTTTTCTTCTGTGTTTATGTATTTCTTTAATGTTAAAGGGAATTTATCATTTCAGAGAGTCATTGTAAATATATAAGAAATATTGGAACTAGGGTTAAAGAAATTTAATAAGATATTTATAATTATCTTCTCAGAAGTTGAATACTGCAATAACAAACATTTAAATATGTTCAAAATTTCAGTTTAATCATTCTTGAAAATGATCAATGAATAGGTTTAAATTGTGTTTTGATTTGTATTACTAATTTACACGTCATGAATTCTATTGAATAAAGTAAATTAGAATTTTTTTTATATATTGAAGACAGCAAAACATGATCTCTAAAGAATATGACCTGCTTTGTTTAAATTGCATGACCTCTTCAATTGTAATTTTATTCTCCCATGCTGTTTTATATTTTTCTTAGGAAATGCAATGCAAAAAAGGCTAAAAGTATTTTTAAAGGGCTATTTCATCAAAATGTTTTAAAATAAATTAGACTTTATGTTTCAAAGCAGTTTTAAATTTACAGAAAAAAAATGAACAAAAAGTACAGAGAGTTCCTACTAGGTATAGTACTAGGTATTTAATTTTTAATGAGAATAGTCTTAAAAATTTTAAGTCAAGATTATTTTCTCTCTCCCCTTTATTCCCTTTAGAATCTTGTATATTCAGGATTGGCCAAATTAGGTAGATAAATTCAACTGTGAGTTTCATCAACATTATCAATATTATTTCATTCTGGGGAATTCCCTTTAAATCATTCACATCTTTTGTTACTTCCCCCACCCCAATAAACCTGGTATTGTTTATATGTGGCAGTCGAGAATAAAGCAGTGATTCTGCCATTAGTTTGAAAAGATGATTTCATTATTGGAAGTCAGCTGTGACCTCCAGTGACCTCCATTGTTATCCTGTTCATAGATGCTACATGGTTAAATGGAACACAATTGTAAGTGAAACATTATAATCATAGCATTGTTTAAACTGAACATGACTAAAATAAATATACTTACATGAGTGATAAAACTATAAACATTATATTTAATCGTTGTTACTAGGATAATATTTTAAGACCTCCTTTAAGATGCCTCTGTTCTGAAAGTCTTTCTACACATTTCATCCATTTGTGTCAATTTTAGTGTCTGGTTCTTTTTCTTGATCAATTGTTGCTCAGAGGCAATTTTGAGAACATCTGCCATTATAGAAACTCCTCTTTACTCTTCTTCAGAAGTTACAAGTGTTTTCTATTCCCAACTAATTTTTTTCACCATCATAATCTTTTTTAAGTGTATAGTTCACTGGTATTAAATACATTCTGTTGTTGTATAACCATATCCCCATCCATTCTCATAACTTTAATTCACTTTCAAATTTCTTTTTATTGGCATAACATTCTCAACCCCATTACCTTCCTATAAGAAAGGGTTTTTTCCCAGAATTTTATTGCTCCAAATCTAACTTCAGGCCTGTACTCAACATGTACAATTATATGTTGAGTCTATTTTCTTGCACAGGATCTCAAAACTCTTTTCATTTAGTAAAACTGAAACTCTAAACCCATTAAACACTAACTTCCCATTCTCCCCTCCTCCCAGTCCCTGGTTACCATCATTATACTTCTGTCTTTATGATTTTGACTATTTTAAGTACCTCATTTAAATGAAATCATATAGTATTTGTCTTTTCAGACTGGTTTAGTTCACTTAATGTAATGTCCTAAGGTTCATCCATGTTGTAGCATGTGTCAGCATTTCCTTCCTTTTAAAGGCTAACTAATATTCAATTGTTTGTATGTACAACATTTTGCTTATCCTCCATGGACACTGGCTTGCTTCTATGTTTTAGCAATTGTGAATAACTTTGCTATGAACATGGGTCTACTCCAAGTATTTTTGAAAGAATGTTTACCAGGAATCACAGACAAAAGCGGAAAAAGTTTTGCCTGAATTCTGAGGCTAATGAGCAAATGTGATCCCCTGGCCTCCACTCTCTCCCAGGGCATAGCACTGTGCCTAGGGTGAGTGTGCGATATTTAACGTCCATTCATAGATAGTGTGTAGAATTAGCAGTATGATGAACGTGTTCATAATCAGAGCTTGGGGATTTGTAAGGAATTACTTTGGAGTGATTGTGGACTCACTCAGGTATTCCCGTAGGAAATCTCTAATTAATCAATGGTATCTGCAGGGATTTTCCTCTTGAGCTGGTCAATTTCCCCAAAGAGTAGCCTACCAATCTCATAGGGTTGGGGAAAGGGCTGGGATCAGGGAATGGGTAAGTCTTGGTCGACATCTTTCTCAGAATCAAAGGAGGGAAAAAAGATGGGGTTTCACCGTTAGATGTGTAGGCTTTCACTTAATAATTTTTCTGATTTCAGTTCTGAGCCTCCTGTATTCTGTAAAAAATAAATAAAAGTGTCAGTTTTTAAAAGGACCTTTTGAAAACAAAACATTCTAAATTTTAGCACATAAAAAAACCAAACTCTTGCTCTCCTCTCCAAACTTCTTTTCACAGTTTGCTCACCTTGATAAAGGACCATTTTCTCTGTCTGGTTACTCAGGATAAACTTGGGCATCATCCTTCACTCTTTTTTGTTTTTCTTCGCACATTTACCAATCAGTAAATCCTCTTGGCTGTACCCTGAAAATATAACCACTGCTCACCGTCTGCTGCAAACCACCATGACCTCTAGTTTAGTGCAGATTGTTCCATTAACATTAATTTTTGACTTGTTGCCAACAAATAATCTATTTTATCTACTTGGACTACTAAGTTATTTTTTATATATTTGTATTTTTCTGGCATAGCTTTCTGCTCTGGACCTGACCGCCCGTACTCTGACTTGTGGTACCTGTGAGCCTCCTTCCAGTGTGATCACAGTTCTGGGTCTCACTACCTTGGACCTGCCCTACACCAAGTCCAGGAAGGCGAGGGCACTGTTGGCTTTCCCCTCCCCGACTCCATTTTCTAACACACCTGATGCCTGTCTTCACAACTAATCCTTGTGATTTTAATAAGCACAAGTACATTTTATTATATACTTACATAGTAATTTTTAGAACCACATGAAAGATACAAGAATTTAGGAAATATTACATACAAGCATAGGGAACTGATTATGTCCTGATTAGGTCAACAATTGTACATAGCTTCCAACGTCATTCCAACTATTGTTTGGGCACTAGAACCATGGAAACAAAATTTAATTAATGTGTTAATTCTATCATGTACAACCAATCATATATTTCAATATCCCTTGAGCACCACAATGAAATTAATACAGGTACTTCCATTTGTTCTACAAAAAATGGAGAAACAAAACAAAGCAGTTGCTTTGCCTAATTACTGAATCTCTGCTTTGAAGGAAGCTGCTTTTTTTAATCCTCACCCAAGGATATTTTTCCATTGATTTTTAGAGAGAGTGGAAGAGAGAGGGAAAGACAGAGAGAAATATCAATGGGAGAGAAACACATCAACTGGTTGCCTCTTGTACTCGCTCTCACCAGAGCCTGGGCTGGGGGAGGAGACTGCAACCACTGAACCACACTGGCTGGGGCAGGAAGCAGCTTTCTTACAAAAACAAATGTTTTTATTGATTTTAGAGAGGGAGAAAGAGGAGGGGAGAGGGAGAGAGAGAAACATCTACCAGCTGCCTCCTGGATGCCCAGCACTGGGGATCGCAAACAAAGGAATCAAAGCAGGGACCTCTTGGTGCATGGGACAAGCTCAACCGAGCCACATAGGCCAGGGTGGAGGAAGCTGTGATAATTATGAATGATGCCAGCTGGGTACTGAAAATATCAAGGGGAACACTATGTCAGGTATATGATTATCTGATTACTAAGCTATTCACCTGAAACCAATACAAAATAATATTGAAAGTAAACTGTACCTGAAAAATAAAAATTAAACCAGTATGGCAGTTCCTAAAAAAATAAAAAACAGAATTACCATACGATTCATTAATTTCACCCCTGGGTTTATATCCAAAAGACTGAATCAGGGTCAGAGGTATTTCCATGTTCATAGAGGCATTATTCACAATAGCCAAAAGGTGGACACAACTCAAGTGCCTGTCGAGGAATGAGTGGGTAAACAAAAGGGGGTATATACATGCATTTGAACATTATTCAGCCTAAGAAAGGAAAGTCTAACAAATGCTACAGTATGGATGAATCTTAAAGATGTAACAAGCTAGTCACAACAAGACAAGTACTGTACTGAGAGTACTCATATGCACAGACCCTGAAAATAAAAGATGGTTAACTGGCTGATGGGAGAGAAAGTGGAGAGTTGTTTAATGCATATAGAGTTTTGTTCGTTGTTTTTTGAAAATATATTTTTATTGATTTTAGGGAGGAAGGGAGAGGAAGAAATAGAAACATCAATGAGAGAGGAACATTGGTAGGCTGCCTCCTGCACACCCACTTTTGGGGATCGAGCCTGCCACCAGGGTATGTGCCCTGACCGGGAATCGAACTGTGACTTCCTGGTTTCATAGATCGACACTCAACCACTGAGCCACACCGGCCGGGCACATATAGAGTTTTGCAAGATGAGAAAAGCTCTGGAGATTGTTTGCACAACATTGTGAATACACTTAACACTTCTAAAACTGTATACTTAAAATGGTTAATTTGGTAAATTTATGTTGTATGCATTTTACTACAATTTTTAAATAGTCTGAGCTTTCAATGTATTATATAGGAATATGTGGAGGTCATCAACAAATTGATACTTCCTTTGCCAGTAATTCATTTTTGTCTAGATTTCCTCTACCATTTGTTTAACTTAAGAGTATCCAGACAGTGAAGCTAATAAATACCTGTCAGGATGTGGGTGAATCAGAATGTCCTCTTCACTTCATAGCCCAAACAAACCCAGACATAAATTGTATGTTAAGGCCATCTACAAACCCTGAGTTCACATTTGGATTGATTAAAACAGCCTCCTTGTTCTTGCTGATTGATTTTCTAAAAATAATTGCTATAAATTTGAAATTATAGGTTAAATTCACATGACTAGTATAAAACAGCTCATCATAAAATTTTGTTTGGAGAAAAAGCAAACAGTTCCATGGCTAAAATTATGTAAGTGCTTTTTTAATTTTTTTAAACATATCTTTATTGTTGAAAGTACTACAGATGTCCACTTTTCCCCCATTGACCCCTTCTGGCCCACACCCACCCCGCAGGCCTTCATCACCCTATTGTCTGTGTTCATGGGTTATGACTATCTATATACATGAAAGCCTAAGCGACCGGCTGACCAGATGACTCGTCAGTAGCTATGACGTGCACTGACCACCAGGGCGCAGATGTTCAACGCAGGAGCTGCTGAGTGACTGCGACTTTGCGGAGTGCCCTCTCACACTCCAGGACCTCTCAGGGGATGTTGGACTGCCAGTTTTGGCCCAATCCCCACAGGCCAGGCCAAGGGACCCCCTAATAAGCATATAAGTTCTTTGGTTAATCTCTTCCCACCCACCCACCCACCCACCATCTTCCCTGTGATTCCACAGTCTGTTCCATGTTTTCTATGCCTCGTTCGTCAGTTTATTTTATTCTTTAGATTCCACATATGAGTGAGATCATATGATACTTGTCTTTCTCTGACTGGCTTATTTTGCTTAGCATAACACTCTCCATGCTGTCTCAAAGGGTAAGAATCCTTCTTTTTTACTACTGCATAGTATTCCATGGTGTAAATATACCACTGTTTCTTTTTTTATCCACCCATCTACTGATGGGCACTTGGGCCATTTCCAGATCTTAGCTATTATAAATTGCGCTGCTATAAACATAGGGGTGCATATATTCTTTTTGATTGGTGTTTTGGGTTTCTTAGGATATATTACTGGAAGTGGGATCACTGGGTCAAATGGCACCTCCATATTTAATTTTTTGAGGAAACTCATACTGTTTTCCCTAGTGGCTGCACCAGTCTGCCTTCCCACCAGCAGTGCACTAGGGTTCCCTTTTTTCCACATCCTCTCCAGCACTTGTCATATGGGGAAGTGCTTCTTTTAGATGAACTGTTAAAATGTGTTTAGGAAAGCAAGAGAAAGGGAAGTCTAGTCTATATGTAGAAATTTTTCATTGAGAAAAAAATGCATGAAAATGAATACTAATAGAAAAATAGTTGATAGAATGGATAAGAATTTAATAAAGCTTCCAGGCCACTAGGACAAATGTCTACAGGTACAGCTGAAAAACTCTGTGTGTGTGTGTGGTGTGTGTGTGTGTACATGTATGTCTACAAATTTAAAATGTAGAATAACATTCAAATCTCTCATATATGGGGTTTAAGACTCCTCTATTTTTTAACCTATTCTATTCAAATTCTATTTCCCACAGCAGGACACATATTTACTATAGAAAGACAATATAACCTCAGGAAAATAACTATTAATAAGCTAATCCAATATGTATGACCAGCTGAGGAAAAAATTTAACTACCAGGCTGATATTATTTGGAGCAAAAAATTATACTTGCTAATACATATTATTCTATCACATTAGAGATAAAACATGTCTTGAAGCTTCAATAAAGACATTTGTCAATGTCTATAATTTAATATCAGACAAAAATTTAACATGTTTAGTAATAAATCTTGCATAATTGAACCAAGAAAGTACATGATATACTCATCTCTCACTCTACAATATTTTTTTTTAAAGTTTGTGGACTGGGATGATGATTTCCCCAGTGGCATGGAATATTACAAGTTTATGATTATTCCTTCCTTATTTGTGGTCACGAGTCATTGTTTTTAACAGCTAGGAAAGCAGGGTGGGCAGTGAAATGAACCAGAATTCCTGGACCATGAAGCAAAACAGCTTTATGATGTGGCTTTAGCACAGTAAGACCTGCCTGCTTTATTTATCCTAAGAATAGAAATGAACTGTAGTCAGAACAGTGAAAGAGGAAGTACACAGCTTTTGATATGAATTGTTGCTAGTTTTGCTTACAAAGAGGGATCTTGAGATTGGTTTGGGAACCAAAACTTATGATTTGAAATAAAACATCAAATACACAACCATCATCAAATACACAACCATCAGAAAAAGAGTCAGCACACTATAACTTTCTACCCATAAATAAAAAAGTATTATGTTCTTTGAGGAAAATTCTACAGTGGATTTGAATCAAGTCATATGCTACTAGCTTTTGCATATCCTCCAAGTCACAAGTTGTGTGGTAAGCCCAAAAGCCTGGGATTATATTAAATGGAAAAGTGCCTAGGAGAAAGGCATGCACAGCAGGATAAATTAACACTAAAAAGAAGACTCTGAGAAGAAATAATATTTAAAGCTTAACTGCATTAAACAGGACTATGTACAAAATTCTGCTTTAAAATCTTCACCCATATAGTTATTCGTACTGCTATAGAAAAATATTTATAAAATATGTTGTCCATGATAAAGGCAGGATACAAAATGGATTATTCAAAAAAAAAATAATAAAAGAAAAACACTTGGACTTCCCACACTGTGTGGCTTGGAGACTGGCCCTTAAAAGAAAAAAAAAAGAAAAACGCAAAATGAATTGTTCATTTTCACAAATATACAAATAAAATAATATTTAGGCATCAATTAATGACTGTCATTCATTTCCATTAATTTTTTAAATATATTTTTTATTGATTTCAGAGAGGAAGGAAGAGAGATATATGTAGAAACATCAATGATGAGAGAGAATTATTGATTGGATGCCTCCTGCACACCCCCCACTGGGATGGAACCCGCAACCCGGGCATGTGCCCTTAATCAGAATTGAACCCAGGACCCTTCAGTCTGGAGGCCAACGCTCTATCCACTGAGCCAAATCAGCTAGAGCCATTTCCATTCATTTTAATGGGAATAAATGCTGATACAGTCTCTCCCATCATATGATACCAAAACAATTTCACAAATAGGAAAATCTGCTTGGCCAGTGTGATTCAGTGGTTGAGCATCAACCTATGAACCAGGGGTTTGATTTCTGGTCAGGGCACATGCCCAGGTTGCGGGTTTGATCCCCAACGGGGGTGTGCAGGAGGCAACCAATTAATAATTCTCTCTCATCATTGATGTTTCTATCTCTCTCTCCCTCTCCCTTCGTCTCTGAAATCAATATAAAAAATACATTTTTTAAAGCTACAATTCATTTTATTAACAATTTTGTTCTTGATAATATCAACCACATATCTGGTAAAGTGTAGAAATGAACTACACAATGTTTTATTACTCAAAGATATTTGGAAAATAGAACAGTGTAGATGTTAGTTTTCATAGAGGGAAAGGCAAATGGAAAAACATATGATTCTTTTAGTTCCTGCAATACTCTTTCACTGGGAATGTTTTTCTTTTACTAAGGGCTTGAATAGGAGAATTTTGGCTCTTAGGTTATTTATCAAGTAATTCATATTCCAAACATGACAACAAAATGTTGGTTTATGGAGTAGGAAACAATATTTCAAATTGTATTTTCAGTACTTCTAACAGATGAAAATTTCTTATGCCTATGCTTCATTCATAATAGAACGTGTGGTGGGGATTATACCCATCTTTATTGGGGTTTTAATATTCATCTTTGTCCTGACTGCATAATGAGGGTTTTATATAAGAGACATTATTATTATTTATGTGGGGGATAAAAATGTTAATATTTTCCTCCCATCTCCTAAATTCTTCTATGCTGGGCAAATAATCAAATTAACAGATTAAAAGGAGAAAATCATTTTGAAAAGTGTGCATGGGAATTCACATAGGCATAAAAATTCCAAAGACAGTAAGGCAACATTGGGTATATATATATATGACATTTTTTGGACAGAGGAGAAGGGGAGAGAATGGAATATTAGGTTTCAGAAGTGAGAATGGGCAATTACAGGCAGGAAAATTCTTGCTATACAACTCAGAAACAGTGGGACACAGTAAGTATCTGGTTAATAGGCACCCACCTGCCGGAAGCCCTCTTAGTTACCATTCGGTGCACAGATTTGTCCACATTGAAAGGAAGTCAGGCCGCACTCCCTCCTCTCTGGTTCCAGAGTGCATCACCCGAGAACCACCGCTGCCAAGTCACCACAGCTTGGCAACTCCTGTGTTGAGCATCTGCCCCCTGGTGGTCAGTGCGCATCACAGGTACCAGCTGGTCGGACGGTTGGATGGTCACTTAGCCTTTTGTATATATAGATTCTTAATTCAAATTAGGCTAAGGTGGCATCCTAAGATCTTCTTTCTGAAGCATGTTTCTCCTCTGAATCTATTAGGCCGGAAAGGGGAGAATTGTTTTCACTGGGTAAACAATTCTGCATTGACATTATTTTCAGTTCTTGAAAAATGTTCATTTCCCTCTGGCCTCCATGATTTCTGATGAGAAATTTGTGATATTTGGGTCATTGTTCCTTTACATCTAATGAGTCTTTCTGCTTTCAAGAATTTTACTTTGTAGGTTTCAGAAATTTGATCATGAGTGCCTTGAACTTCTTTGAATTTATACTTTTTAAAGTTCACTCAGTTTCTTGAATCTGTAGGGTTATACCATTTATGAAATTTGGAGAGCCAGTTTTTCTGCTTTAAAATCCTTGTCATATAATTCCAACATCTGTGTCATGCCATTGTTGGCATCTACCGTCTTTTCTCATTCGAGTTGAGATGTTATTAGTATGATTGTAATTTTTGTCTATGTATCCTAGACATCTGGGCATTATGTTATGAGGCCCTGCATCTTATTTAAATCTTCTGTTTTATCAGGCTTCCGCTGGTGCTGTGTCAGCAGGGGAGGGGTATAGAAATCTAGGCTACCCATGTGGTCTCCACTGACATTACACCCTACTGGGGGAAGGGGGTTGGGGAGGAGTACTTTGTTACCATCAATTTTTGGTAGAACTTCAGAGCCCCTCCTCCACCCCCCCCCACTCCCCACCCCCACGTCTCCTCTGCACTACCCCAGAAGAAAGGGGAGGAGTGCTTCATTACCTCCAGGTGATGGTGAAAGTCTAGGCTCACCACTAAGTATCCTATCTAATAAAAGAGAAACATGGTAATTAGCCATACCTCCGCTACCCTTCCCATTGGCTAATTAGGGCGATATGCAAATTAACTGCCAGCCAAGATGGTGGCCGGCAGCCAGGCAGCTTGAAACTAACATGAGGCTTGCTTGCTTCAGTGACAGAGGAAGCCAACGTTCCCCGCCTGCCGCTGCCAGCCTCTGAGCTTGCAGTTTGAAATATTGTAACAAATATAGAAGCTAAACAAACTCCAGAAACCTACTTTCAGCCAGCCGGGATCTCAGAGCTGGTTTTGAAACAGTGTTTCGATTATAGAACCCAAACAAACCAGATACCGGCTTTCAGCAGCCAAGGCCTCAGAGCTGGAGCCAAGCCTCAGAGCTAAAGCTGGCCCAGAATAAAAAAAAAAAGGAGCAGTTGGGAGCTTCAGTCACCCGCCAGCCTGAAAACAGCCCTCAGCCCCTCACCCAGACTGGCCAGGCACCCCAGTGGGGACCCCCACCCTGAAGGGTGTGTGACCAGCTGCAAACAGCCATCAGCCCCTCATCCAGGCTGGCCAGGCACCCCAGTGGGGACCCCCACCCTGATCCAGGACACCCTTCAGGGCAAACCAGCCAGCCCCCACCCATGCACCAGGCCTCTATCCTATATAGTAAAAGGGCAATATGTCTCCCAGCCCTGGGATCAGCGGAGCCGCGAGGCCTCCCGGCACCAGGATCAGTGTGACAGGGAGCAGCGCCCAAACCCCCTGATTGCCCTGCGGCTCTGTGTGTGACAGGGTGCGGCGCCCCAACCTCCCTATCGGCCCTGCTCTGTTCGTGACAGGGGAAGGCGCCCCAACCCCCTGATCGGCCCTGCTCTGTGCGTGACAGGGGGGAGCTCCCTAACCCCCCTGATGGGCCCTGCTCTGTGCGTGACAGGGGGTGGCGCCAAAACCTCCCCATTGACCCTGTCTTGAGTGTGACAGGGGGCGGTGCCCCAACCCCCCAATCGGCCCTACCCTGAGTGTGACTGAGGGTGGCATCACAACCTCCCGATCCACCCTGCTCTGTGCATGACATGGGGCGGCGCCCCAACTCCCCAATCAGCCCTGCTCTGAGCCCGACCAGGGGCTGCACCTAGGGATTGGGCCTGCCCTCTGCCACCCGGGAGCAGGCCTAAGCCAGCAGGTCGTTATCTCCTGAGGGGTCCCAGACTGCGAGAGGGCACAGGCTGGGCTGAGGGAGCCCCCCTCCCCCCGTCCAAAAATTGGTGCACCGGGCCTCTAGTTTGATAATGGGGGTGAGGATGGAGGCATGGCATTTTCCTTGCAGTTTAGGTAGAGCAGGACAGCTTTTGTTCAAAGATTTGTCTGGCCATGCTGTTCCTTTCCTCATCCATTGGCAAGAGAAAGCAGGCTTTAGGGGGGATGGGATATTTTGTCTAAATGAATTGGCATTTCTGGGTTGTGGGCTCCTCAAGCACTCAGTTTGGGATATAAAAGAGACAAAAAGAAAACCGAGGGAACTCAACACCATACTGTTCCTTAAATCCAGGGTCACTGGAAAGTCTCTCGCCTTCTCTCCATCTTTCAGAGTCTTGTGTCCATTTTATACATATGTGAAGGGTTTTTTGCTTGCTTGATGGGAGGAATAGAGAGAAATGCATCTGCTCCATAGTTTCTGGAACTAGAAGTCCAGCTCCCGTAACAGAAGACACTGCTTTCTGCCTCGGCTAATCCTATTGCACCACCTGAAGGCATGGAGGGAACTTCTCTGCAGAGCAAAATCTAGATATACATGTATTCTAAACAAGCCCAGTGTCCTTCCCCAGGGCCCTCTTCTGCCTGGTATGTCTACCTTCACTAGTTGAGAGGAATATTGGGGAAAAGTAGATTCAGGGAATGGAGAAATTTATAAGAGAAAAACTGTAGGGGTGTTTTGTCAGCATTATTTTTAACTCCAGTACTTCTCACACTTCAATGGATAATAGGAAAAAGGGAAATGCATTTACAAAGTGGGCTTTAAAAATTCATTATTGAAGTGTTACACAGTTTTGAAAAACAAGATGGCGGCATAGGTTAACGCCGGAGATTGCTGCCTCAAACAACCACTTCAGAGATATAACTAAAGGACAGAACAGGCATCATCCAGAGCCACAGGAAGGCTGGCTGAGTGGAAATTCTACAACTAGGAGGAAAGAGAATATCATACCCAGACTCAGAGGAGGCGCAGTGCTGAAGTGAAATACTCAGGTACGGAGTGCACGCAGAGCGGGCTGGAGGCGGAGGGCGCAGTTGTTGTTTTCAACCAGGAGGGAGTTTCAGACTCTGAGCTCCAGATCCGGGCGAGTCTCTGGGGACCCAGACTCAAACGGGAGAAGCGGGACTGTCTGGCTTCGGTCGGAACTCGAAGGCAGCTTTCTCTCCGAGGTTTGCAGCAGTTGCTGGGACTCTGAGAGGCAGAGCCCCTAGGGACGGAACTGAGAGCAGCCATAACTGCTCGCTCTGGCCCGCCCTGTAGATCCCCGGGGACCCGCCCCGCCCAAGCCCTGCACAGAGCCATTTGCCGGATAGCCTCAGGCAAAGGCTAGATTAGCACCGCCCTAGAGATCCAGCACAGAAGCTCTCCCACTGCAGACACAGCTGACTCTCATAGCCAGTTAGCCTGGAGGTCAAATCACCCCTGGTATTACCGACAACAATCAAGGCTTAACTACAAGACTGTGCACAAAGACCACTAGGGGGTGCACCAAGAAAAGATAAAAAAATGCAGAGACAAAGAAACAGAACGCAAATGTCAGAAATGGAAGATATAGAGCTCAAAACCACACTTTTAAGGTCTCTCAAGAACTGTCTAGAAGCTGCCGATAAACTTAGTAAGGCCCTCGAAAAGACTGGTGAGACCACCGATAAATGTAGTGAGATCCTCAAGAAATCTAATGAGACCCTCGATGTTGTGATAAAGAACCAACTAGAAATTAAGCATACACTGACTGAAATAAAGAATATTGTACAGACACCCAACAGCAGACCAGAGGAGCGCAAGAATCAAGTCAAAGATTCGAAATGCGAAGAAGCAAAAAACACCCAACTGGAAAAGCAAAATGAAAAAAGAATCCGAAAATACAAAGATAGTGTAAGGAGCCTCTGGGACAGCTTCAAGCGTACCAACATCAGAATTATAGGGGTGCCAGAAGATGAGAGAGAGCAAGATATTGAAAACCTATTTGAAGAAATAATGACAGAAAACTTCCCCCACCTGGTGAAAGAAATAGACTTACAGGTCCAGGAAGCACAGAGAACCCCAAACAAAAGGAATCCAAAGAGGACCACACCAAGACACATCATAATTAAAATGCCAAGAGCAAAAGACAAAGAGAGAATCTTAAAAGCAGCAAGAGAAAGAAACCCAGTTACCTACAAGGGAATACCCATACGACTGTCAGCTGATTTCTCAACAGAAACTTTGCAGGCCAGAAGGGAATGGCAAGAAATATTCAAAGTGATGAATGCCAAGAACCTACAACCAAGATTACTTTATCCAGCAAAGCTACCATTCAGAATTGAAGGTCAGATAAAGAGCTTCACAGATAAGGAAAAGCTAAAGGAGTTCATCACCACCAAACCAGGATTATATGAAATGCTGAAAGGTATCCTTTAAGAAGAGGAAGAAGAAAAAGGTAAAGATACAAATTATGAACAACAAACATGCATCTATCAACAAGTGAATCTAAGAATCAAGTGAATAAATAATCTGGTGATCATAATAGAATCAGGGACATAGAAAGGGAATGGACTGACTATTCTTGGGGGGGAAAGGGGTGTGGGAGATGCGGAAAGAGACTGGACAAAAATCGTGCACCTATGGAAGAGGACAGTGGGTGGGGAGTGAGGGCGTAGGGTGGGGCGGGAACTGGGAGGAGGGGAGTTATGGGGGGAAAAAAGAGGAACAAATGTAATAATCTGAACAATAAAGATTTAATTTAAAAAAAAATAACTCATGGGAAACTTTTGAAAAATGAAAAAAAAATAAAAAAAAAATAAAGTGTTACACAGTTTTTCCCCCAGAGCCCTATCCTCACCCCAGGTAATGATTAATAAAGAAGAAAAAAACCTTTTCTTTGTTCTGGTTTTTATTCAGATTTTTACTTTGGTTAAGGTGTCATAGGGTCTCTATCTAATAACAACAAAGACAGGCTGGTTGTAAAGATGACAAGTTAGGAACTTGATGTTGACACTAATGGTCATGAAAGACCAAACTTATGTAACTACTGATGTAATAAATAATGTGTTAATCTTCTTGTTCCATAGCTTTTTCGTGGTTGAACCAGCAGATCTACCCTAGGTTTGGTGATTGATGATGCCTGGAGTTGGATGCCTTAGAGTTTTTTTAAGAATTGCCTTTCCTTCTGCTTTTGGTAGTTTCTACCTTAGTCTGCTGACTGGCCTCTTATTTCTCCGAAGAGCTTTTGCAAGACAACGATTGAATCTGTTGTTACGAGCTTTCTTATTACAAGAATCCAGGTTTTTATAATATCTGTCTCTGATCTGAAATGTAACTTCCGTGCCTTGCATATCCTGCTTATACCTTCCTGCCTTCCTGTCCTGTTCACAGTTTACCTGGATCGGCTTCTTGTGCAGAGCTGCGTCTTTCTGACGATGGAGCTCCCTGAGGAGTTCCATTCTGTGCTTCAGGATTTGGCATTCGTTCTCCAGCAAAGCTGTGATCACGTGCAGTGAATACGTGTTATGGTTCAGTTTCCTCATCTGGGCCTCCAGCTCATAATTAGCGAACACGCTATGCAGTGGGGTTTGGAAACGGATTCCATAACTTTCACCAGTTGCTCTTAAGTTGTGCTGAGATTTCTGGTACAACTTCATGAGTTCACTCAGCTCCGCGTGTTGCACACTCCAGAGTTCCGCTCCCTGTAGTAACTGCTCCATGTTCTTCTTAAGTTTGGTATTTTCTTCTTGAACATGATGGGATCCAGACTCTGCTTTTTCCTTACTTAGTTGAGTCTTATTAACGGCTCTTCCTTCTTCTGAGGGATTTACCGCATCCCTTGCCCAACCTTGTACACTGTCGTCTGAGCTCTGGTTTTCCAACATCAGCATCTGTTTCTTCGCACTCTGTTCTTTGAAAAGCAGCCTTTTCAATAGCACTTTATTTATTTTATCGAGTCCTCTGACTTTTTCTTTAAGTTCTGACAGTTCCTCAGCGATATCAGTTTCCTCAGAAGATTCTTTTGTTTCTGCAATCTTCTTTTCATGACACTTCATGTTTTGAAGAGCCTCTTTAATTTCTTTTAATAATTTTTCGCACTTCTTTGTAGCCTGTTGTTTAGTCTCTCGATGGCAACTATGACTTAAGGAAAAGTGAGAACTGCAGGAGACAGGGGGGAGTGATTCTATTTCAAGTAAGGCAATGACAGTCTTAGGGCCCAACGCGTCTCGATTGGGTTTGGGAGAAGGTTTAGGAGTTCTGCAGAGGCTGGGCCCTTCCATCGCAGCTGAGTTAGTAGGGCTGGTGAGCGGGGCACGAGGCAAGAAGAAACCCTTAGAGATTCCAGGAAGTTGATGGTCCTCTACACAAATGATAAGAGAACATGGATCTAAGCAGAAGTCAGAGACCAGAGTTAAAGTCTGAAACCCGGTAGATGATGTTTAGGTGGGAGGTGACATCTCAGACAACCTAAGGGGGAGGGTGGGTGGGAAAGGGGACTGGAAAGGACCTAGGGCCCCATCTCTCCTCCTCCCGGCTTCTGGCATTTATTCTCTGACCCTAGCAACCAGGTCTTTATTCTGTCACTGCACCATCGTGGCCTGCCCCCAGCTTCTGTTTCCTTTGTGTCACAATTGAAGTTCTTTACCCCCTCCCCAGTGACTCGTGTATCAGAACCGCCCTTGAGCTAACCCTACTCCTCACTCCAGAGAGATCTCTAGGATTTTATTCATCTGATTCAAACTGAATTTAGTGACTCTCCTACCTCATCCCCACCACCCACAACCACCACCTTACCCGCAGTGTGCTTCCCTGCCACCTGTGTGCCTGGCTGAGAGAGTCCTGCCTGGTGCGATCCCCCCATGCCTTCGGAGCCCCTGGAGCCCTTACGGCTTCCGCTCAAGGAGAGATGCCCCCCAGAGAACATTATCCTTACAAAACAGACCCCCACGGTGCTGCATTTTTTGTGTGTGTGATGATTTTAGGGAAAGGTCAGGAGTCAGACCATTCAAAGATATTCTACCGCAGTAAGGAGAGAGCATTTGAACGGTTCTCGGTTCTCGACAGCACACTTACAAATTGGGACTTTTCTTAGCTCCAAATTCAGGCATCCTCGGAGACAGGCTTAGCACGCTTGCCCCCGAGTCACATACATCAGGTGATAGAAAAGTTTTTAATCGTTACTTTTCAGAAGAAATTGTTAAAATGGCACAATTTAAGCATTTCAAATATCTAAGATCCTATAGCGGGTTATAGAAAAGTATCTGAAGTGACCTTGAGAACATTAAGTTCAATCAAAGAACGTTTATTCCTTAAGTGAGACTTTTTCTTGGCCTTCAAAATCTTACTCGGAAGGACTTTAGTAACTAGAGGTTTGCTTTCCATTTTGGGGAAAATTTATAATCTCGGGTTTTTTTTCCCCTTTTATTTTTAGGGGAAAAAAAATTTTTTTTTCTTCCCTTTCACAGTTACCAACTCACTTTGGCTGAAGTTTCCCTGAGCTCATGCTCGTCTTCCAGGCAGTGGGCTCAGAGCCATCACCCTGTGGCTGACTCTCCACAGATACAGCATGTTGGTCCGTTTTCTACGCACAGGGGCACCTTCTCTAATTTACGTGATGCTACCAGCGAGGCTACACTTGCCCTTACACTTGTTTCCTCTCATAAGGTTTGAGTTTGGTTGGCATTTCCCCTTTGAATCAAGGCATCACTTCAGATAATTTTTTAATCTCCAGGACAATGAAACTTTTTTTTTTCTGATTTGATTATTAATTTCTACCTGTATTGCATTGTAATCACAAAATATAATATTTCTGCCTTGTGAAATTCATATTTTCTCTTTGGCCTAATAGATTATCAATGCTCACATGTGTTTTATGGATATTTGAAAAGAAAATATATTCTCTGTTGTTTTCTTTTTGCGTGCAGCTTTTTGCTACTCTTAGACATAAATCTGACATTATCATTGTCTTTGATTTTTAAGGAAACTGGTTCAAGATAGCTTAATCAAGATGCCAAAGAATTCCTTTCCTTTCATCAAATAGGGATTTTAAATATTTTCTACCTCCTTACACATATAATGAATTTCAAACATTTCTGTTAATTTTATTGAAATTTGAGTTTAGTGTAGATGCTAATAGATATTCAGAGTGGTCCTCTTTTCCTTATTAACCCATATTTCCAGGAGATACCTATGGAAGTGAAACACATTTGATTGTCTTACCATTGCTATCTAATAAGTTTCCCATAGCTTAATGACTTTCAAAAAAGAAATGCAAAAAGAAGAGCAAAAAGCTGTTTCTAATATTATCACAGAGAAAATCTGTATAGAATTTTTTTCTTCAAATCTAGTTTGCCTTAACAAAAAATACATCATATTAAAAAGTACATAATGTCAATATGCCTTATTTCTAGTCATGTTAACCTTGGTCATTTTATTAAGTGATGTCTGTTAGATTTTTCCACTAAAAAGTTACTGTCTTTCCCTTTGTAATTAACAAAATGGGGGAAATATTCTGAGTCTATAAAATTATCCTGTTTCTCCTCAAAATTTTGCCTATACAGTATAATTTTAGTGTACAGAGCTGGATCTTGCCTATAACAATTATTACAGTGGTGATCTAATGGTGGTATTTTATTTCTCATTCCTTTTATATTGATTGATTGGAATTGTTTTGTAAAGAAGAGCTGTCTCTTTTCCTATATTGATTCATTGATTCATTTATTCAACTATGTGTTTATATAAGTATGGACTCATAGATACTTATTTTATTTGGGGAGTTATAACTAAATACTGTCATTTGTTTTCTTGTTCAAATATGTATGAATAATTATTTTAATATAGTGAAATTTTTGGTATAATTAGAATATTATGTTGTGTAATTGTTTTGATTGTCAAATAGGGTGGGTTTTTTTGTTTTTGTTTTTACCAGAGCATAATATCAACTAATGGCTATTCGAGGATAAGAGTTTTATGTACACAAGGGATTCTATGCAGAGTGTGATTTTAAACATAATGACCTGTGTGGTATTGCACTTGTGTGTAGCCAGTTTAGGAATACATTTTTTGAAAATGTGAAAATTGCTGAAACTGGTTTGGCTCAGTGGATAGAGCGTCGGCCTGCGGACTGAGGGGTCCCGGGTTCGATTCCGGTCAAGGGCATGTACCTGGGTTGCGGGCACATCCCCAGTGGGAGATGTGCAGGAGGCGGCTGATCGATGTTTCTCTTTCATCGATGTTTCTAGCTCTCTATCTCTCTCCCTTCCTCTCTGTAGAAAATCAATAAGATATATTTAAAAAAAAAAAAGAAAATGTGAAAATTTATTCAAATAAGCAAAATACAGATGTAGCTGGACAGTCTACTACCCTTTTACTCAGCATGTCCTCTTCTCTTTCACCACCAGGTGGTGCTGTGGGCTTAAAAATTACTATACAAACTTTTTTTTTTTTTTTTTTTTTTAAATACTGAATTCTAGAATGGGTGGAATCATGAAGATAGTCTTATCCACACAATAGGGCACTATTGCAACTAATCCCTTACTAGCATGCTGTTCTCAGAATGTCCACAAGAGGGCACTATTACAACTAATCCACTTATATACTTATATGCATAGCTTATAGACACGGTCAATAAGGTAGTGAAGACTTAGCGGGTAAGTAGGGGCTGGGAGGAGGGGGGAATGAAGAAGGATGGGAGATATCTGTAATACTAACCATAAAAATATTTTTTAAAATGAAAAACAAAGGGCACTGTTGCAACTAATCCCTTACTATGGTGCTATTCTAAAAGTGACCACAAGAGAGCGCTATTGTAACTCCTCACCTACTAGAGTGCTGTTCTCAGAATGTCCACAAGAGGGCACCATTGTAACTAATTCCTTATTAAGGTGCTGTTCTCAGAATGTCGTCTTATTTTCTTCAGAATTTGAGAGTGGAGATTCTAAGTGACTTGCCCAAAGTTACAGCTAGTTATGAGGAGAGCTGGAATTAGAGTTCAAGCCTCCTGCCTTAACTTGTTAAACTTGCAGGGGAGGTGGGCTCTGCAGATCAGGAGGCTGTGGAGGAATTTTTCAGTATCTGCTAAGTGTTATACAGGAAAAGGGTTCTGTGGAAGAGCAGGTTTTCAAAGCTGCTGAGACCGGCTTGTTTCACAAGTACTCCGGCAAACAAACCTACATATAATACAAATAGCATTTTGACCGACAAAAATGTGACCAGAGGTTCACAAGAATTGAACTTTAACTTTGTTTCTCTCTCTCTCTTCCACTCTCTCTCTAAAAAAAAAATACATAAATAAATAAAATCAGTGGAAGAATATCCTCGGGTGAGGATTAACAATATATAGAATTTTAAAAAAAGAATTTAACTGTATTTCCCTTAGAAGCAGTTCTGTCCTCTCTAATTCAATGTTGGTAGAACTTTATTTTTTTAAAGTTATACCTTTAGCAATTTCATTTTTCTAAAATATATTATTTCTTTTAGAAAGAGAGGAAGGGAGAGGGAGAGAGAGAAACATTGATGGGAGAGAGAGACATTCATCAGTTGCCTCCTGCACATGCCTACTGGGGATCGAGCCTGCAACCCGGGCATGTGCCCTGACCGGGAATTGAACTGGTGACCTGTTGGTTCATGGGTCAATGCTCAATCACTGAGCCATACTGGTTGGGCTTGGTAGCAACTTATAAGTACTGCAAATAACCAGAATTGGCTGTATGTAGGAAAAATTTAACAAACAGTGCACTCTGCAAACTATAAAATATTATTGACAGAAATTAAAGATTTAAATAAATAGAAAAACATCTCATGTTGATGGATTTGAAGGCTTGATATTAAGATAACAAAACCCCAAATTTATCTAAAGATTCAACACAATCTCTATCAAAATCCCAGCTACCTCTTTTGCAGGAATTGACAAGATGATCCTAAAATTCATATGGAAATTCAAGGGATCCACAATATCCAGAATAATCTTTTTTTTTTTTTTTTAGGCCCAATAACGCCCTCTTTTGGGCATTCTCAGAACCGCACCCTAGTAAGGGATTAGGCTCAATAGTGCTCTCTTTTCATCTTTCAGAGAACAATACTGCAGTATTGGGTTAGGCTCAATAGTGCCCTCTTGTTGGGATTTAGAGAACAGCACCCTAGTAAGGGATTGACTCAACAGGGCCTTCTTGTGTCATTCAGAGAGCAGCACCCTGGTGTGAGTTTAGCTTCAATAGTGCTTGCTTTTGGTCTTTCAGAGAACAACCCCCCAGTACTGGATTAGGCTCAATACCACCCTCATAGCATCTTTACCATCATTATTCTGGACTCTATATCAGGTAAATTCCTTATCTCCATCTCATTTATCTGTTCTGGAGAATTCTCTTGTTCTTTTACTTGGGGTTAGCGGGGTGGGGGCGGGGCATGTTTTCTTGTCTGCTCATTTTGGCTGCCTGTTTGGTTTTGTGACTATTATTAGGTAGAGCTGCTATGCCTCTCAATCTCTAGTGCAGGACATTGTCAAATGCTGTTTCTGACTGAAGAGGTCAGGCAAATACTCAAAGCCTCCAGAGACCAGCCTCTACCTGCAGACTGATTGGATTAACTCTTAAGTAGCCGTGGGTAATGCTCCTCAGGTGTGGTGAGAGGTTTTCCGATAGGGTGGGGCAGTTGTTTCTGCTCATTCTCATTCTCATTCTCTTAATGGGCCTCAGAAACGCCACACCAGCGGTTCTCAACCTGTGGGTCGCGACCCCTTGGGCGGTCGAACGACCCTTTCACAGGGATCGCCTAAGACCACCCTGCATATCAGATATTTACATTACGATTCATAACAGTAGCAACATGACAGTTATGAAGTAGCAACGAAAATAATTTTATCGTTGGGTCACAACATGAGGAACTGTATTTAAAGGGCCAGAAGGTTGAGAACCACTGCTCCCCACCATGGGGCAAGGTGTTTTCCAATAGAGTGGGACAACTGTGTCCCCTCAGGCAGGAACTGCCTGTGTAGCAAAGGTCCACCTGAGAAAGGCGACCTCCTCAGTGTGAGGCAACGATCACACAGGAAGCCGTGGTATTTGCGTTCTGAGCTCTCACCTCAGAGGTCTCAACCCTGCTTCTGCTCACATAGCTCTAGCCCGCTCTGCCCTGCCTCCCTAGGAGCACAGGTGAGTGACTGCGCACAAAGTTTGGTGTGTTGGCCCTTTAAGAGGGTGCCTGCATTTCCAGCCATCTCTCCCTGGCAGACAGCAACCCTGGTGCTTTTCACAGCCAGATGTTATGTGGGCAACTTTCTCAGTTCTGGTGCTCTCTGCTGGGGGCCCAGCTTGGGGATTAGACACCAGGATTCTCAGTGGCAGACCCCACAGCTGAGATATCGCTCCCCAACGTCAGCTGCTCTCTGTGGGAGTCTGGCCAGCCCTTTTGCGCCTCTGCCCTTCCTACACATCTCCATGCAGTCTCCAGTTTCCATTCTTGGTTTATCGTGCTTCTCCGGCTAGTCTTCAGTGGATTATTCAGGATGTTTTTTTGTAATTCAGTTGCAATTCTAGTTTGGTCCTGGGACCTTGTCTGTGTAGCATCCACTTACTCTGCAGCCATTTTTCGTCTTCCTTCTTTGGGACATTCTGTGAACAGCACTCTTGTAAGTAATTATGCTCAATAGCGCCGCCTTGTAGGCATTTGGAGAACAGCACCCTCGTGAGAAATTAGACTCCATAGTGCCCTCTTGTGGGTGTTGTAAGAACAGCCAGCCAGAACAATCTTGAAAAAGAAAAAGTAGGAAGACTCACATGACCTAATTTTAAGTCTTACTCTAAAGATACAGTAATCAAGACAGTGTGGTATTGGTGAAAGGGTAGACACATAGACCAATGGAACAAAATAGAGAGCTCAGAGATAGACCCACACAAATATAGTCAACTCATTTTTATCAAAGCTACAAAGGCAAGACAACAAATGATGCTGGATACATTGGACATCCATATGCAAAAAAACAATAAATCTTAACACAACCTCACACCTTACAAAAAATTTAACTACAAATGGGTCTTATACTTAACTATAAATTACAAAAGTAAAATTTCAGAAGAAAACATAGGAGAAAATCTGTGTGACCTTGGACTTGCTGATTTGTGTTTTGAGACAATACTATAAGCATAAACCATTAAAGAAAAAATTGATAAATTGGAATTTCTCAAAATTAAAACCTTTCCCTTGGTAAAGGACACTGTGAGGCGAATGAAATGACCAGCCACATATCACCTCTTCACGTAGTGCTCACTTTGTGTGTGTTTGATGAGAGCACCTGCAATCTAGTCTCTTGCATGTTTTCGGTGTTCTATGTAGTAGTGTTAAGTATAATCATCACACTTGTACATCAGTCTCTGAACTTACTCACCCTGGTTTTCAGTTAGAATCACTGCTGGCCTGAGTAGACCACGCAGCTTCTAACTCCTGGATACAGACAGTGTGTGAGGACCCTAGGATGCTCTGAAGACAGATTATCACGATGACGTGCTATCAGCCAAACATTGTCATGCTTTTATGGTAATTAATAAGACTAATGAGTATGTAATTACATTAAAAGAATTACAGAGTGATATATATAATCTTCCTTCACTATGATGTTTCTTGGTCATCAATTCTGCCTTGTTTCTTAATTTTTTAAAATATATTTTTATTGATTTGAGAGAGGAAGGGAGAGGGAAAGAGAGATGGAAACATCAATGATGAGAAACAATTATTGATTGGCTGCCTCCTGCACACCCCCTACTGGCCATAGAGCCCACAACCCGGGCATGTGTCCTTGCGGGAATTGAACCTGGGACCCTTTCGTCTGCAGGTCGACTCTCTAGCCACTGAGCCAAACCAGCGAGGGCTTTTTTCTTAATTTCTAAAGACAAGCTTCTATCTCTAAAGCAAAAACGGCAAAGGAGGAGATCTATACAAGAATAAAGTTAAGAAGAACACAAGTTGTTTGTGTCAGGGTGTTAGATCTCAGTTCTCTTGCTGGTCAGAATTAGCATCATCTCCCTTTTTCCTCCCTTCTCTCCTGTGGGCTCAGGATGCCAGACCGTTTCACCCCCTGAAAGACCAAGCATTTCAGTGGCTGCATCACACTTCTTACACATGTTGAAATCTCTAAAAATGAAAAAGAGCCTGGATCCTCACCATCCTCCAGCTGACACCCCACCGCTCTTCTCTTTCCGAGCAAATGGTTGTACTCGGTTTCCATTTCCTCACTCCACTCACTCTTCAAACCACTAGAATCTGCCTTCTTGCCTCAGCGCTTCAAGAAGTTCCTCCAAGGCCTCCTTGCCGAGAAATCCCAGCTTTACAGCTTTATTGACTAGTCCCCTCAGTTGCGTTTTACACGCTTGGCCATGGCAGACACCCAGACCCAGAACAAACTCTGAAGCCGGGCAGCCTGAGTTCAAATCCCAGCAAGACCACTGAGCCCTGCTGCCTTGGCCACTTGGTTGCCTGATCTCACAGAGCCTCAGTTTCCCCAGCTGTTACCTGCGGGTTGTGGCTGTACTGATCCACGAGGCAGGTTACTGTAAGCACCGAGCATAGCATCCTACACTCAGGAAGCATTCAATGAAGTGTGACTTATTTTTCCTTCCATAGCACCAGCCTCCCTAATTTTGTGCCTCACTCTGATTACTCAGTCTTTCTATGTGCATAGTTTTCAGATTCCCAGGAATACGCCTCAGTTTTCAAAGGCCCCTTTGAGTGACTCATTCCCCAGTTATTTCATTTAAGTTTCTCACCTCAGGCAGCTGTAATATTGAACAATTGCTGCTAATACTTATTAAATTTTTTAATGTTTTAATATATTTTTATTGATTTCAGAGAAGAAGGGAGAGATAAAAACATCAATGATGAGAGAATCACTGATTGGCTGCCTCCTGCACGCCCCCTACTGGGGACTGAGCTCACAACCCAGGCATGTGCCCTTGATCGGGTTTGAACCCGGGACCCTTCAATCCATAGGCTGACGCTCTATCCACTGACCCAAACCAGCTGGGGCACAGCTAATAGTTTTTCATAAAGGCCTTGGTGATAGTGCTGTTCTTACACTGTGAGCTCGCAGTCAGATTAAATAGAGACCAGTCTTGAGCTTTTCAGGGAGCTTCCAGTGAGGTCAAATAGGGACAGATCCCTGCGAGGAGGCTTGTTGGGAACTCCAGGCCTGTCCTACCCCTGCTGCTGGGCGCTGGCTTTCATAGCTGTTAAAACTGTGAGGCTATTGCAGAACTGGGGAAAGGAGGAGGAGAGTGGGCAAGATAAAGCACCACGAATGGTAGTCACCTTTCAGAGATTCAGTCATTTCTTTAATAAATGCTCTTTGGAGTTTTATAAGCCTTTGGTTAATTTCCAAAATTCTAAAAAAGTTGATTTTTGACTTTTTTTTTTTTTTAAATGACAGTGATCTTACTGCTTCGTTTATCATCTCCTAAATGGTACCCACAGAGTTTAATTAACCAGCAATCTGGAAATCATCTCTGACTCCTCTCTCTCTCTCTCTTTCCTCCCTCCCCCCTCCCTCCTTGCATCCAATCAAACACCAAATCGTAACCATCCACCTCCTAAGCCTCTCTCACACTCATCTCTTTCTCCTCAACCGCACTCTCATGATCGAGGTCCCCTTACCAGCGTGTCTCCCCTTAACCCCTGCCTCTAATGGGTTCCTTTCCTTCCCCTCTATGTCCTTCATTCCACTGCAGTCACAGGGATCATTGTAAAACGCAGAATAGTGGAGGGTAAGAGTTCAGGGGTGGGATTCCATTTGACATGGGAGTTCTTTGTCAACTTTGCTATCACTAGCCCTGGGTCCTTGGACAAAGGACTTGCCCGCTCTGTGACTCAGTTTCCTCCTCCATAAAACTGAAATAACATTAGTTCCAAGCTCATAGGATATTCATGAGGACCAGGTGAGAAATCCTAGTGAAGGATTTACTACTTCGCTGACATGTAGTAAGGACTCTACGTGTGATAGTAACATATTAGGCTAAAGTTCCAACTCTTTAACACGACTTGTAATGCACAGTAGCCCTTGGCAGGGGGGTTACCCTTCCAGCATCTTCTCTCATCACTTCCCCGCCTACCCTATCTTGGAGCCATTAGAAATTTCACTTCCTTGTATATGTGAGAACGTAGGATGTTCCTTCTCATTTCTCACCTCTCAGCACTCAGCGTTCAAACATGTTCTTCTTGCCTGAAACACCTGCTGTTCCCCAACGTCCCAGGTGTGCTTCTGGCACAGGGCCTTTGCACGGGCCACTCCTGCCTGGCGGCTTTCCCGGGTCTTCACAGGGCTCATCCCCTCCCCTCAGGTCTCTGCACAAATGCCATCCTCTGAGTGCAGCCTTCCTGGCCCCCGGGTGTGAAGTGGCACTCTCAGGACCCCTCCTCCTCTACTCAGTCCTTTACACCTTATCCCTGCCTGTCATTGTCATGTCAATGTAGTATTCCTCATCTGTTTTCTCTGTCAGAATGTAAGCTCTACAGAGGCAAGAATTTTGTCTCGTTCCTTGTTGTACCTCTAGCACTTGTAAAACCCCTGACTCATGAAAGACACTTCATACATGTTTGTAGGAAGAATGAATAAGTGTAAAATCTTGATGAGTTTTCCTGGTAAGATTTACTATATGAAACTAAACCAGGATGTCATAATTAGAAATAGATATTATTTTAGGTGCCTGAAGTGACATCCCAGGACCAGATACAGGACCATTGACAGACACCAGCTCACTTTCACAGATCTATTCCATGAAAACAAGAGTAAGAGATTCTGCCCTGACCGGTTTGGCTCAGTGGATAGAGCATGGGGCTGTGGACTCAAGGGTTCCAGGTTCGATTCCGGTCAAAGGCATGTACCTTGGTTGCGGACATATCCCCAGTAGGGGGTGTGCAGGAGGCAGCTGATCGATGTTTCTCTCTCATTGATGTTTCTAACTCTCTATCCCTCTCCCTTCCTCTCTGTAAAAAACCAATAAAATATATTTAATAATAAAAAAAAAAGAGTAAGAGATTCTAGTTAAAGGCTTACACTTATTTCAAAAGGTGGACCCAAAGACCAAACTTGGATGAGTAAATTTCTCTTTGAAAAGTTTCTATTGTTATCATCTTCCTGGGGTTGGTTGGATATCCCTGGCTTTTGAAAATGTATTATCCTTGCGTGGCCGGTGTGGCTCAGTGGTTGAGCATTGACCTATAAACCAGGAGGTAAAGGTTCGATTCCCGGTCAGGGCACATGCCTGAGTTGCGGGCTTATCTCCAGTGTGGGATGTGCAGGAGGCAGCAGATCAATGATTCTCTCTCATCATTTGTGTTTCTTTCTCTCTTTCCCTTTCCCTTCCTCTCTGAGATCAATAAAAATACATATTTAGAAAAAAGAAAATGTATTATCCTTTGATACACACGTGTTAATATGTCTTGGCTAGCTAGCGGCTTGCCTCTTCTCGCCAGAGCTCATGCCGCAGTATTCGCAATCAGCAGCTGTTCATATCATGAAGAGAAACTTGGGTCCCTAAGATCTTTTTTTTTTTTAATTAAATCTTTATTGTTCAGATTATTACATTTGTTCCTCTTTTTTTCCCCCATAGCTCCCCTCCTCCCAGTTCCCGCCCCACCCTACGCCCTCACTCCCCACCCACTGTCCTCATCCATAGGTGCACGATTTTTGTCCAGTCTCTTCCCAGCATCTCCCACACCCCTTTCCCCCCCAAGAATAGTCAGTCCATTCCCTTTCTATGTCCCTGATTCTATTATGATCACCAAATTATTTGTTCACTTGATTCTTAGATTCACTTGTTGATAGATGCATGTTTGTTGTTCATAATTTGTATCTTTACCTTTTTCTTCTTCCTCCTCTTCTTAAAGGATACCTTTCAGCATTTCATATGATACTGGTTTGGTGGTGATGAACTCCTTTAGCTTTTCCTTATCTGTGAAGCTCTTTATCTGACCTTCAATTCTGAATGATAGCTTTGCTGGATAAAGTAATCTTGGTTGTAGGTTCTTGGCATTCATCACTTTGAATATTTCTTGCCATTCCCTTCTGGCCTGCAAAGTTTCTGTTGAGAAATCAGCTGACAGTCGTATGGGTATTCCCTTGTAGGTAACTGAGTTTCTTTCTCTTGCTGCTTTTAGGATTTTCTCTTTGTCTTTTGCTCTTGGCATTTTAATGATGATGTGTCTTGGTGTGGTCCTCTTTGGATTCCTTTTGTTTGGGGTTCTCTGTGCTTCCTGGACTTGTAAGTCTATTTCTTTCACCAGGTGGGGGAAGTTTTCTGTCATTATTTCTTCAAATAGGTTTTCAATATCTTGCTCTCTCTCATCTTCTGGCACCCCTATAATTCTGATGTTGGTACGTTTGAAGCTTTCCCAGAGGCTCCTTACACTATCTTTGTATTTTCGGATTCTTTTTTCATTTTGCTTTTCCAGTTGGGTGTTTTTTGCTTCTTCGCATTTCGAATCTTTGACTTGATTCTTGTGCTCCTCTGGTCTGCTGTTGGGTGTCTGTACAATATTCTTTATTTCAGTCAGTGTATGCTTAATTTCTAGTTGGTTCTTTATCACAATATCGAGGGTCTCATTAGATTTCTTGAGGATCTCACTACATTTATCGGCGGTCTCACCAGTCTTTTCGAGGGCCTTACTAAGTTTATCGGCAGCTTCTAGACAGTTCTTGAGAGACCTTAAAAGTGTGGTTTTGAGCTCTATATCTTCTATTTCTGACATTTGCGTCCTGTTTCTTTGTCTCCGCATTTTTTTATCTTTTCTTGGTGCACCCCCTAGTGGTCTTTGTGCGCAGTCTTGTTGTAGTTAAGCCTTGATTGTTGTCGGCAATACTGGGGGTGATTTGACCTCCAGGCTAACTGGCTATGAGAGTCAGCTGTGTCTGCAGTGGGAGAGCTTCTGTGCTGGATCTCTAGGGCGGTGCTAATCTAGCCTTTGCCTGAGGCTATCCGGCAAATGGCTCTGCACAGGGCTTGGGCGGGGGGGGGGGGGGTCCCCGGGGATCTACAGGGCGGGCCGGAGCGAGCAGTTATGGCTGCTCTCAGTTCCGTCCCTAGGGGCTCTGCCTCACAGAGTCCCAGCAACCGCTGCAAACCTCAGAGAGAAAGCTGCCTTTGAGTTCCGACCGAAGCCAGACAGTCCTGCTTCTTCCATTTGAGTCTGGGTCCCTAGAGACTCGCCCGGATCTGGAGCTCAGAGTCTGAAACTCCCTCCCGATTGAAAACAACAACCGCGCCCTCTGCCGCCAGCCCGCTCTGCGCGCACTGCGAACCTGAGTATTTCACTTCAGCACTGCGCCTCCTCTGAGTCTGGTTATGATATTCTCTCTCCTCCTAGTTGTAGAATTTCCACTCAGCCAGCCTTCCTGTGGTTCTGGATGATGTCCGTTCAGTCTTTTAGGTGTACCCTTGAATTGGTTGTTCGAGGCAGCTATCTCAGGCGTTAACCTATGCCGCCATCTTGGTTTCTCATAAGATCTTTTTTTACTGTGCTGTTTCCTCCTCCTCTTGAATTTTTCCGTGTGTGGAATTTTACCCGCGTGTGGAAATACCCACTTGATATTTCTGCTCTCCCCATTCTGACTCTTCCTGAAACAGCTTCTCTGGGAGAATGCTGCCTCTGCCTGAGAGTTTATTAAAGATCGGCTTTCTGATGAAAAGCTACGTATTCCTTTTCCAGCAGAGGTTTGGCTTAAAGCAGTGAGCATGATCCATGGCCCAACTTCTCCGTTCCCCAGCCCTTGCTGTGGTAGCCACTCAGCACCCAGTTTGGATTGGAAATGACCTTTATCTTTTTCAACGATCGTTAACAAAGGTTTCTTTTGTGAGCAATCCATCATCTGTTTTTTAACTTCTCGGTCTGGTCACCTGCCAGCTATTTCAGCTGCACAATGCCATTACTCACAACTTGAATTTCTTTCTTTCTTTTTTTTCTTTGAGCAAGAGCACTTGCTTTGTCTTTTGGAAATTTCGTTCAGTGTTTGATTAGGTCAAACTGAGCAAATTTCAGTTTTCTGCTTCCAGTTGTAAATGTCCAACTCTCTCAGGTCCACTGCAGCCCTTTTTTACCCTTTGGGATTCAGCTTTTGGTCCTTCACTTAGATGAACTTCATTAAAGGCCAAAGACCTTGTCAAAAGTCAGCAATAACTTTTAACTATGGAATAATGTACAGAGAAAGTTGTTGGTGTTCTAAGACTGTGAGGCTGTGCAATTTCTGTACATTTGCAATTAGAAATATTAAAGATTTATTTAGCTATTGAAAAAACCCTCAGCAATATTTCCACCGAGTTTCTGCATTCTAATATTTTATCCTGGTTCTTTGCGTTCCTGTTCTTGGGGCTTAAACTAATGTGTGGATTTGCCACTGGCATTCGGTTCCTTCCTTCAGGCCTTTTGACTGCATCTCTAAATTCACTTCCTCAGAGATTCTTATTCTTGTTTGTATCTTGGATTCTACGAGAAAATTTTTTGTAGCTTTGACGGTCTGTTGATAACCGGACAATTCTCTAAGACAGTGGTTCTCAACCTTCTGGCCCTTTAAATACAGTTCCTCATGTTGTGACCCAACCATAAAATTATTTTCGTTGTTACTTCATAACTGTAATGTTGCTACTGTTATGAATCGTAATGTAAATATCGATATGCAGGATGGTCTTAGGTGACCCCTGTGAAAGGGTCATTCGACTGCCAAAGGGGTCGCGACCCACAGGTTGAGAACCGCTGCTCTAAGACTTCTTTTCCCCCAAGAGGTTTTGGAATTTCTGCTCAGTGTGCTGCCAGTTGCCTCAGATCTCTCTCTCGTTATGGGCAGAAGCATTCTCCCTGAAGAAAATGCCAACATAATTACTTCCTAGGAAGGCTCCCAAGGCACTTACTGAACCAGGCTGTGGAGCTGCGTGGGGAATGGTGGCATGGCAGGAACGGAGGGCTGAGGCCAGCAGGCAGCAGAGAAAGGAGCCGAGGCCGGAGTAGGCAGTGGGTCACCAGTTGAAGCTGATTCCTGGCAGAGCTGTGTGAGAAGGAAAGTCTGGAAGAAGGAAGAGGATCCATCAGTCCCCCAGGAAATCCTGCTGTACAGCATCTGGCCCCGACACCCAGATCTTAATTCCAGAATCGAGCAGTGTCGGGGAGCACAGGAGACTTGGAAAGTCTGTAAGGAGGAATCTCTGAAAGGTTGGGGGCCTCTAGGGGGAACCTCGCTGAAGGTAGCACACCCTGCCTTGACTTTTCCAAATAAGTCTGAGCCCTCAGGTGTTTACCGGAATCTTTATGCTTGATCTTTAGGTGTCCTTGCATGTGTCCTTCCAAGACTACTTACCCTACTGATTGTATCTAAAAGATAAACTTTCTCTCAAACTGCTGCTACAATAAAAGCCTAAAGAGGCAGGCAATCGAGGCTGTCTGGTTCCTTTAGCTAGGCGGTCCCTTAGCCCTCTCTTTCACAGCAAACAGTTGTGTCAGAGTCATCATTTGTCTGTCACTCAGGGTCTGCTGATCAGCCCCAGCAGAGCAGGGCTGACCATCGCCAGATCTTATTCCAGCCCTGCACAGTCAGACCCTCTCCTCAGCAGTGCAGGTAGCCAGTGGCACATATCTATGTGGAAATTAGAAACAGACACTACCTCCAGCTTCCAGGATGCTTTCCTGCCTTTTACATCAAGATGGTTGTAATAAGTGCACAAATCTGTAATGAGTACAAGGTGACTGGTGCTCCCTAGGGTCACGCCATCCACAGCCTGCATGGGCAGACAGGGTGGCCTGTCCCTCCGGGCCCCTGCAGCATGACCTCCATCCAGATTCCCCTTGGGCTTTTCTAACTCTCTACCCTAGAAAGATCCTAAAAATAAGCTTCTTTCTGAAGGTCTCCAGTTCATTTAGTCCCATCTGGCCTCCCCCTTTCTCCAGCCCCTCCAACTGTTGCTCCTCAAAATCCTATATAATAAAAGGCTAATATGCAAATTGACTGAACAGCGAAACAACTGGTTGCTATGATGCACACTGACCACCAGGGGCAGATGTTCAACACAGGAGCTGCCCCCGGTGGTCAGTGCACTTCCACTGGGGGAGTACTGCTCAGCCAGAAGCCAGGCTCATGGCTGGCGAGCACAGCAGCGGTGGCAGGAGCCTCTCCCGCTTCCACAGCAGCGCTAAGGGTGTCTGGAGCCGTCAGTTGGACATCCCCCAAGGGCTCCTGAACTGCAAGAGGGTACAGACTGGGCTCAGGGACACCCCCCCCCCCCAAGTGCATGAATTTTGTGTACCAGGCCTCTAGTTTATTAATATTTTAATACGTTTTTATTGACTTCAGAGAAAAGAAGAGAGAGGGAGAGAGAAAAACATCAATAATGAGAGAGAATCATTGATCAGCTGCCTCTTGCACACCCCACACTGGGGATCAAGCCCGCAACCTGGACACATGCCCTGACTGGGAATTGAACAGTGACCTCCTGGTTCATAGGTCGATGCTCAACCACTGAGCCATACCAGCCAGGTGATTTGCTTGTATTTTATTTAGGACTTTTCCATCTATGTTTATAAACCATCTTTTAAGCACAAAAAGAGAGCTTATTAGAATATTTAACTGAAAATTCTAGTGGTAATTCTATCAATGTTTATAAGTGAGAGTGATTTTAATATTTTCTTTTTGTGCTAACGTCTGGTTTGGGTGTCAGGGTTAAACAAGTCTTATAAATGAATTTTGGAACTTTCCTTTTTTCTATTCTCTGAAATAGTTTGTGTAAAATGAGGATTAGCTGTCCTTTGCAATTTTATTAAATAAACCTCTGAAAATATCAGAGTGAACCTCTACTTGGGCAGGATGGTGTCTGGATACCTTGGATGAACTTCCCAGTGAAACAGCTATGCATGCTAGAATAAATACTTTTTAAGTTATGTAACTACATTGCTGAGCTGGCAAAAACAATTTTTATTTTTTTTTTTAAAGAGAACAGAAAGTAAGAATTCAGAGGAAGTAAGAAACCAGATTCTTCCCTCAGGGCATCTCCAAATGCTCTTAAACTTGAATTTCAGTTTTGAAGGTTGATTCTGATACAGGAGGTTAGGTGACAAAACCCATCTCAGAGTCTAATGGGAAACTTCTCTATAAAGTGGGGTCTGCAGAATCTCGAGCCCTTTTAAACTAGAAATAAGTGCATATCACAGAAGAGGACAGTAAGGAAAGTGGCTTATCTTGACCTTGTTGCTGAGTGGAGGGAGGGGGAAATGGCTTCCTTGAGAAGTTAAAACCAATTTTCATTTGGGCACAGGCCGCCTGGAGTGAAGGTTATATTTCTGCACAAGTAAACGTGGTAATGTCACTATGTTCTGCTCCATGGAATGTCAGTGGAAGTGATGCTTGTATTTCATCCAGGACTTTTCCATGTCTGTTCGTAAGTGAAGCTGATTTTTTAATGTTCTTTTCTTGTGCTGGCCTTGTCTGGTCCAGAACTCATAGAAACTGGGGAGAAATGTATTGGGCGAATCAAAGAAAGGTGAATCAAGAGGTGAATGAAACATGGAAACAGGCTGTTCACATGAGCAAGAGGGATCCTGTCCTTTAACTAAGAGCCCAGCCCCGGGACCTTCTAACTCCCAGCCACGATAGCTGCCTTGAGAAAGCATAGCTGCTGGGATCAGCGATGGAATGTGAAGGGAGATGAAGTGAATTATTTTTGTCTTCATTCCAAAGCAATCTGGAGCATTCTGTGGGCTAGCAGTGGGGGAGTTTGGGTATGAATTACTCAGGAGGAAAAGGTTGTGTGTGTGTGTGAGAGAGGTCCCACACAATCTGAATATTTCTTGAATGATCTCTTTTCCTAGATGTGCTTGTCAGAGCTCTTATTTCAAATAAGCTGGAACTCAGCCTAAACTCGATCTTCTGCATCCTCAGTTACACTCTCATCTGCCCTAACCCGCCACTCTGTGCTCCTCAGAGGAGTCTCATTTGACCTGCACATCGGTGCCTTGCCCTTGACCAAGCCTTCTCCCCTGTGCACACTTGCACAGTGTTGGGGCTCAAGGCCACAGACAGCGCTGGTCTGAGTCAGAGCTGGAGAGGGTTAAGGAGTTCCTTTATCTGGGATGTAGTTGCTGCCTTAAGAACTATTCCAGTCCCAACAAAAAGTAAAAGATAAAATACTCATGAAGCCCTTCCAACCCCACGCATTCCATAGATATATGCCCCTTTTTCCTATCGTTAGGTTGAATCCTATGAACATCATATTTGTCAAAGTTCTGGATTAGCAGTCTTCAAACCTTTTTGCTAGTATATGCCACATAAAAGTTTTTTCAAAAGTATGTGCTCACTCAAGCATTTCTATTTGACAACCAAAATTTCTCATCAAATTTTATTTACGTACATGGGATATAATTCCTGCATGCTGAAATTTTGAATAAACTTACATCATTCTTTTAAACGTACCCATTAATTCCAAATACTATAGAGGTTTTGATATGCACCGCCATCCATTTTCAAAAAACACAAGCAAGCTACTCTTTACTTTTTAATTTTTTTAAAAAAACAAGCTTCTCTGTTTTATTTTTATTGGTTTTTAGAGAGAGGAAGGGTGAGAGAGAAACATCAATGTGAGAGAGAAACATTGATCAGTTGCCTCCTGCACATGCCTTGACCAGGAATCGAACCTGCCACCTTTTGTGTACAGGTGGACGCTCCAACCCATTGAGCCACACTGGCCCAGGCAACAGGCTCTTTGACAACGGGAAATGTCATATCACTCCTTCTTCTCCTTGAATTCATATTTCCAATTCACTCCCCTTGCCCCCAGATTTTCATCCTAATGTAATATGTATTTATGCTTGAACTTTTTAAAAAAATATATTTTATTGATTTTTTACAGAGAGGAAGGGAGAGGGATAGTCAGAAACATTGATGAGAGAGAAACATTGATCAGCTGTCTCCTGCACATCCCCCCCACCCCCCACTGGGGATGTGCCCGCAACCCAGGTACATGCCCTTGACTGGAATCGAATCCGGGACCCTTCAGTCCGCAGGCCGATGCTCCATCCACTGAGCCAAACCAGTTAGGGCTGTGCTTGAACATTTTTTTATATCACCTCTCATAATTCTTTGCAATTAAAAAGTTAACATTTTTATTTTGTTTAATTTCCTGTGACCAAAAGGCTTTAAGCATTATAAATTATAATGATTAGGAATATAACATTAAAATGTTATACTTATAACAAAGCTTTAAAAATTATTGAAATAGATTTATCTTTAACGTATAAAATAGATATTTTAAAACAATCTGTCTTCACGTCAGAGTGGCTCATACCGAACGCTCTTCCACTCAGAGTCATGCCCTTGTTCCCCATACAACACATCTCGGTCATGAAGAGTATTGGGGATGCAGGGTTTCTTGAAACACTGCTTCACTCTGGTCTCAAGGGGTTTATTCTAAGTCGCTGACATCTGTTCTTCATCCGGAGGCTGGCACTTTCCTGTTTTTACCATAAGGTGTCAGGCAAAGACAACTATCACCTATCAACTGTCACCTGGTCAAAGCTTTGGAATTCAGAAATACGAACGTGTGTGTGTGTGTGTGTGTGTGTGTGTGTGTGTGTGTGTGTGTGTAGGGGCAGGTTGGAAAGAGCATCTTAGAATCAATGAGGTACAGTATTCTGAACTCTATGAAGCCAGCACAGAGTTCAAATGGACATTAGGGATCTGGAAATAGACTCTAAAACTGCCTTTTGTACGCCTTTGCTAGTGCACCCAGTTTGAAGACCATGCCCTCTTTAGAACAGTTCTCAAACTCAGGACCTTTTGCACTCTTAAAGCTTGTGAAGGACACCAAATAGAATTGGTTTATGTGGGCTTTATCAAGAACTAAGACAGACAGTGCTTCCATTTCCTTTTATATATACCCAGAACTGGAATTGCTAGATCATCTCATAGTTCCATTTTGAACTTTTTGAGGAACCTCCATATTGGTTTTCTTTTCTTAAAAGATTTTGTATTGATTTTTAGAGAGAGGAAGGAAGAGAGAAGAGAGAAACATTTCCATCAGCTGCCTCTTGCATGGACCCTACCAGGGACTGAGCTCACAACCCTGGGCATGTGCCCTGACAGGGAATCGAACCAGCAACCTTTCAAAAGTATGTACTTTCAGTGCACAGACATAACCCAGCCAACTGAGCCACACCAGCCAGGGCCATACTGTTTTTCATAGTGGCTGCACCAGTTTACCTTCCCACCAACATTACACAAGGGTTATTCAGGAACAACTTCCTGAATCTCAGAGTGCTTCTCTTTTGTTTTTTGTTTGTTTTGTTTTTAATCCTCACCAGAAAATATTTTTCCATTGATTTTTAGAGAGAATGGAAGAGATAGAGAAAGAAAGAGAGAAACATTGATGTGGAGAAACACATCAATTGGTTGCCTCCTGCACAAGCCCAGACCAGGGCCCGGGCCAGGGAGGAGCCTGCAGCCCAGGTACGTGCCCTTGATGGGAATCAAACCTGGGACCCTTTGGTCCACAGGCTGATGCTCTTTCCACTGAGCCAAACCAGCTAGGCCAGAGTGCTTCTGTTTTCAGCTCTTTGAATGGTAACTTTCTTATCCCAAACTAATATCCCTCTGTAGATATTCATTGGTATATTAAATATTTTACATTTTCCTTTTACTTCCTGCTTTGGTACATGAGAAATTATATAATTTCTCCAGCTCTCTGACTCTCTCTTCCTTCTGCCTCTTTCCTCCCAGTAATTACTATTTTTATTTCCTTTATTTTCTTAGGAAAGGTGTTCTGGCCATGTTTTATCCACAGCTGCCTTTATTTGGCCTGGGCCATTTCTTAACATTGAACTGAGTGTCTTCAGATGAGATAGTAGTGTGCACTCACTGGCCAATCCGTTATGTTCCTCCCTGTCACATTGTTTTATACCCTGCCTTCTTCATGCATTCCTATCACCTGCCTACTTCCATAAGCCTTTATTTGTATAACTTTAGCTTATATACCTATACTTTTCTCCCTTGATTCTTCAACTTTAGAGAATATTTCTTGAGTTTTATATTAGTTTCCTAGGACTGCTGTAACGAATTACCACAAATTTACTGCCGTAAAACAGCACAAATTTATTATCCTGTAATTCTAGAGGTCAGAGTCTGAAATGGGTCTTATTAGGCTTTAATCAAGGTGTTGGCAGGGCTGTTTGTTTCTGAAGGTTCTAGGATAATCCGTTTCCTTTCCTCTTCTAGGTTCTAGACTTGAGGCTTCCTGTATTCCTTAGCCCATGGAACCTTCCTTCATCTTCAAAGTCAGCAACATCAGGCTGAGTTCTTCTCATGCTGCCATCTCTCTGGTTTTCGTTCTTCTGCCCTTCTCTTCCATGTATAAAGAGGCTTATTATTTCACTAGAGGCCTGGTGTACAAAATTTGTGCATGGGGTGGGTGAGGGTCCCTCAGCCCCGCCTGTACCATCTGGCTATGCAGGACCCCTTGGGGGATGTCTGACTGGCAGTTGAACGTCCTTCTCGAAATCCGGGACGACTGGCTCCTAACTGCTCCCTTACCTGCCTGCCTGATTGCCCCTAACCACTCGGCATGCCTGCCTCTTTGCCCCTAACCACTCACTCGCCTGTCTGCCTGATCACCCTAACCACTCGCCTGCCTGCCTGATTGCCCCTAACCCCTTTGTCTGCCTGCCTTGTCACCCCTAACCACCTCTGCCTTGGCCCCTGCCACTGTGGCTTCATCTGGAAGGATGTCTGGAATGATGTCTGGAAAGTCATTTGGCTGTCTGGTCTAATTAGTATATTATGCTTTTATTATTATAGACTGGGTTTACCTGAATAATCCAGGATAATCTCTCAAAGTCAGCTGATTAGTAACTTTAATTACATCTGAAAATTTAATTTCCCTTTGCATATAACCTGACATATACACTGGTTCCTGGGATTAGGACATGGGCATTTAAAAATATATGTTTTATTGATTTTTATTTTTTTAAATATATTTTTATTGAATACAGAGAGAAAGGGAGAGGGAGATAGAAACATCAATGATGAGAGAGAATCACTGACTAGCTGCCTCCTGCATGCCCCCTATTGGGGATCGAACCCACAACTTGGGCATTTTGCCCTCGACTGGAATAGAACCTGGGACCCTTCAGTTCACAGGCCAATGCTCTATCCACTGAGCCAAACCTCTAGGGTTGTTTTATTGATTTTAGAAAGAGAGGAAGGAAGAGGGAGAGACAGAGAAACATCCATGTGAGAGAGAAATGTCTATTGGCTGCCTTCTGCATGCCTCCTTTTGGGGATCAAGCCCGCACTGGGCATGTGCCCTGACTGGGAATTGAACTGGTGACCTTTTGGTGCATGGGATGACACTCAACCAACTGAGCCACATTGGCCAGGGCAGGACATGGGCATCTTTGAGGGGCCATTATTCTGCCTACCATAGCTCTTGAATTAATAAGAAAAGGACATTAATGGTTTTATCCTTTTTTTAAACTCAACTCTTCTCATCTACCTTTTGATATTGCCAAACTTTCTGTCATTTATATTTTTCCTCCCCCACTGTCATTTATATATAAACATGGTTTACTTTATTGTACTATATAATTCTAGGTGGGGAATTATTTCCCTTCAGAATTTTGAAGGTGTTGCTTCATTGTTTACTAACATCCAGTGTTGCGAATATGATGTCTGATGCCAGTCTGATTTTATTTTGGGGTGTAAGAGTGGGGGGAATACTGTCCAAAGTATTCTATCCGTAGGAGGTAGGGTGGGATGGTGGGTGGTGGTGAATCTACTGCTATTTTGGAATTTCTGTGTTATCAAACAGAAAGAGTTCATCCACCTGGCACTGGCAGAGCAAAACACTAAACACCTAGAATTGCAGAGTGACGAAGGCTACCTGCTCATGGGAGATGCACTCCGTATTTGCACACTTGAGGGCACCTGGAGCCAACCTGCCCCTTCTTGTAAAGATGTGAACTGTAGCTCCCCAGAGTATATGAATGGAATCCAGAAGGGGCTGGAGTCTGGGAACAGCATGGAGCAGTTGTTACTTTGGAGTGTGAAGACGGATATACCCTGGAAGGCAGTCGCCAGAGCCGGTGCCTGGAGGATCACGGATGGAACCCTCGCCTGGCTGTTTGCAAATGACAAAGCACACTCACTCCTCTTGGTGGTCTTTCTGTATAAGTTGTCTATTTCTGCTCTTCTTGATTGCTGTCACCTCATACATGATATCAAAACACAGAGAAAGCAATTATTATACAAATAAAAGCTCTACGGAAGGAGATCTTCATTTAGAAACACGAGAAGTATATTCTATTGATCCACACAACCCAGCAAGCTACCCAGAAAATAAATGGTGTGACTTCTTGCTTGGAATCCAGCTGAACATGGGTTGGAAAGAAACCATCTGAATATCAACAAGCCTGTTTGTATGGGGTCAACATCACTGAAATGATTTTATAAGCTGTAACATCCTATTTGCACTTGTTCTCAAGCAGAACAAAGAAAGTTTGCTGGATGATGAAGGTGGGAGTCCAGTTTCACTGCCACATGCTCTTCAAGGGCTTTCTGCAGCCTCACCTGTAATGTGCCTGGAGGCAGGCTATGGCTGTAAGCAATTACAGAGCTCTGATGAGTCACCTTTTCAAGGAAGGCACTGAGATGAACTATTTTATATGTAGACTCTTCCTTTTTTTTAAATTAAATCTTTATTGTTCAGATTATTACAGTTGTTCCTCTTTTTTCCCCCCATAGCTCCCCTCCACCCGGTTTCCACCCCCCCCCCCCCGCCTCCCCCCCTCCACTGTCCTCATCCATAGGTGCACGATTTTTGTCCAGTCTCTTCCCGCATCCCCCACACCCCTTTCCCCCCAAGAATAGTCAGTCCACTCCCTTTCTATGCCCCTGATTCTATTATAATCACCAGTTTATTCTGTTCCTCAGATTATTTATTTACTTGATTTTTAGATTCACTTGTTGATAGATGTGTATTTGTTGTTCATAACTTGTATCTTTACCTTTTTCTTCTTCTTCCTTTTCTTAAAGGATACTGTTCAGAGTTTCATATAATACTGGTTTGGTGGTGATGAACTCCTTTAGCTTTTCCTTATCTGTGAAGCTCTTTATCTGACCTTCAATTCTGAATGATAGCTTTGCTGGATAAAGTAATCTTGGTTGTAGGTTCTTGGCATTCATCACTTTGAATATTTCTTGCCACTCCCTTCTGGCCTGCAAAGTTTCTGTTGAGAAATCAGCTGACAGTCGTATGGGTACTCCCTTGTAGGTAACTGACTGTCTTTCTCTTGCTGTTTTTAAGATTCTCTCTTTATCTTTTGCTCTTGGCATTTTAATTATGATGTGTCTTGGTGTGGTCCTCTTTGGATTCCTTTTGTTTGGGGTTCTCTGCGCTTCCTGGACTTGTAAGTCTATTTCTTTCACCAGGTGGGGGAAGTTTTCTGTCATTATTTCTTCAAATAGGTTTTCAATATCTTGCTCTCTCTCATCTTCTGGCACCCCTATAATTCGGATGTTGGTACGCTTGAAGCTGTCCCAGAGGCTCCTTACACTATCTTCGTATTCTTTTTTCATTTTGCTTTTCTGGTTGGGTGTTTTTTGCTTCTTCGTATTTCAAATCTTTGACTTGATTCTTGCAATCCTCTAGTCTGCTGTTGGAACTCTGCATAATATCCTTTATTTCAGTCAGTGTATGCTTAATTTCTAGTTGGTCCTTTTTCATAACCTCGAGGGTCTCACTAGATTTCTTGAGGGTCTCACTACATTTATCGGCGGTCTCACCAGTCTTTTTGAGGGTCTTACTAAATTTATCAGCGGTTTCTAGAAAGTTCTTGAAAAACCTTAAAAGTGTGGTTTTGAACTCTATATCCAGTTGTTTGCTTTTCTCCAATTCTGTCATTTGTGACCTGTTTCTTTGTCTCCATATTTTTTATGCTTCCCTGTGTTGGTAGAGTGGCTTTGTGTGCTAGGTGTCCTATAGGGCCCAGTGGCTCAGCCTCCCCAATTACCTGAGGAGGACACTCTTGGTGCTCCCCTTTGTGGGCTTTGTGCACAGTCTTGTTGTAGTTAAGCCTTGATTGTTGTAGATATCACTGGGAGGGATTGACCTCCAGGCCAGTTGGCTGTGAGAGAGTCAGCTGTATCTACGGTGGGAGAACTCCTGTGCTGAAGACACCCTTATGAGGCAAGACTTGCTTCTGTGGGGCGTTGGTGCTCACTGAGCCTGCCCGCTGAGTGTGTCCCTTATGGATCTGAGGAGTTGTAATTGGATGGTCCCACTTTGACCACTGGGTACACTGGCTCTTGGATCTAAGGAGGTGCTAATTTAGCCTTTGACTGAGGCTACCCAGAAGGAGCTACGAAGAGATCTGCAGATTCCCCTTCCTTGTCTGGGGTTTGGAGGTGCCCAAATGAGGCCCAGCTGTGAAGCAATGCAAGCTGCTGTGGGGCGTTGGGCCTTCTCTTGGAAGTTCTGGGTCTGTCTAGCCCAGCTGCAGTTTGTTAGGTAATTTTCAGATTGCAAAGGGCCAGGGCATTCATATGCAAAAGCCTCTGCTGCAGCTTGGGTGGGGCGGGGTCTCAGGGAATCAAAGGGCGGAGCAAGCAGCTATGGCTGATCCTCAGCCCTGCCCTAAGGGGCCCCGTGTCTCAGTGTCCTGGTAATCCCTGCAAGCACCTTTGAGAGAAAGCCGCCCTTGAGTTCTGAGTTCTGCCCGCTGCCAGACAGTCCAGTTTCTCCCTGTATGAGTCTGGGTCCCCAGAGCCTCACCCGGAACTGGAGTTTGGAGCAGTCAGGGGCTTGTGACTCCCTCCCAATTCAAAAAGACAGCTGCATCCTCAGTTGCCAGCCCTTGGCTTGTGCACCTCCGTACCTCTGCACTTCCGAACCTCCTCTGACTCTTCCTTTTTTGTAATCAGCATATGTACAGTTACTATATTCCTTTGGTTATAGTGTGATTTTAAGTATTTAAGCAAAGTATGAAGCATTTCCTGTGGTTATGATTGGCCTAACTTTTTTGGGAAGTCCAATTTTACTTAATAGATTCCTTCTCAGACATGATTAAATATTTCACTTCTTTTTTCACTTGAGTTTTTCTCACGATATACTGCCTTTGGTTATTGGTTTTTTGGCAAAGTTTATTGATGTATTTGTTGCCTTTCCTCAATCACTCAGTAATTCTAATTTACACAATTTTTTAAAGTTATGAGAGTCAAGTTTTAATTGCAATGTTTTGGTGTGCAATTTACACTTTAGGTGTTTCATTGACAGTTTTGTCAGAAGCTCTAGTTGCTTATAAAATATCATTTAGCCGTAGCCTGTTTGGCTCAGTGGATAGAGCGTCGGCCTGTGGACTGAAGGGTCCCAGGTTCGATTCCGGTCAAGGGCATGTACCTTGGTTGCGGGCACATCCCCAGTGGCGGGTGTGCAGGAGGCAGCTGGTCGATGTTTCTCTCTCATTGATGTTTCTAACTCTCTATCCCTCTCCCTTCCTCTCTGTAAAAAATCAATAAAATATATTTTAAAAAATAAATAAAATAAAATATCATTTAATAATATGTACATTAAAAAATAAAAATAATAAAATAAAATTCTACTGTTGAATCTAAAACATTCTTTTGTAACCAAAATCCTTTATGAATAAATAAGCTGGATTGTCTTCCTGTAAAACCTCAGGAAGCCCTTCTGCTTTTCAGTCCTTTACAGAACAATGTAAACATCTTTCAAGTGAAACCCTCAATGAAAGCTCTTTAGTGATTTTCATGAGCCCCATGTGGTTTCACAGGCAGTTAACTGGCTATGGTTCTTTTAAAACCAATCACCTTTAAAGAGAGCTTACTTCAAAGGATGCATCATATAAAATGAATTTAAAAGGAACCTACAGAAGAAGTTTCTTTGTGTGCACATTAAAAATATAAGACAACACAAAGTGTTCTTGTTTGAAGAAATGGGCTCACCTCTCGTATTTCCCCTCAGGTAATTAATTACAGTGGATTAACCATTTTTGTCTTTCTCAACCTCAAGCCTTTCTGAATATATTTACTTGAAATCAGGATATGAAAAGACTTTGGATTGAATTTTAAAATCAAAGTCAGAATACTTTTCCTTTGTATACAGAAAAACAGAAATGAGCTGTTTTCAGAATTGTTTTTGAAAGTTCATAATAAAGTGAATAGTGACTGCAATGATTACTTGCTTGACTTACCCAAATATTTATTTCTAAAAGAAGAAAATAGAGACTTTCAAAAATCTACTCAGACTGTTGCAGCCCAGCCAGTGTGGCTCAGCAGTTGAGCTTTGACCCAGGAACCAAGCAGTTGCTGGTTCGATTCCCCATCAGGGCACATGCCCAGACTGCCAGATTGCTCCCCAATAGGAGGGCGTGCAGGAGGCAGCAGATTGATGATGTTCCTCTCTCATGGATGTTTCTATCTCCTTTTCTCTATCTAAAAATCAAGTATTGTTTTCTCTATCAAAAAACAATACTTTATTGTTTTAAAGGATTGCATATTTTAATTTAGAGAGACAAAACCTTTCTAAAACCTTTCCACTGAGTTTTCTTAACAGAAAGGTTAATTCAAAATCTGAGTGTACAGAATACAACCAGGATAGGAGTGGAGGGGGAAAATATATATCTTAATATCAATTTTATATATTCTCATCGAGAATATATTTATATGTGTATATATATCCACTGCTTCTAAGACTAGGCTCCTAATCCAAGAGGACTTAAAAAAATTAATTTGATCCCAGAAGGGTTGACTGATGATGAAAAACCTGTTGAACAACCCCCTGGCCTCTTCATTAATTTGGGTTCCCTGGGGTGTTATAAAGGAGTATTTTCCTTTCTATTGTGGGGGCTAAAAAAATATACTTTTCCTCTTACCTTCTAAATTCTTCTAGGCTGGACTAATAACCAAATTAACAAAGACAGATTAACAGGAGAAAATAAAAGTTTAATACTGCCCATGAGGAATTCACATAAGCATGATAAGTCCATGAAAAGTTCAAAGTCAGTGAGGCAGCCCTAGCTGGTTTGGCTCAGTGGATAAGAGCATTGGCCTGCGGACTGAAGGATCCTGGGTTCTATTCCAGTCAAGGGCACATGCCTGGGTTGCAGGCTTGATCCCCCGTAGGGAGCGTGCAGGAGGCAGCCAATCAATGATTCTCTCTCATCATTCATGTTTCTATCTCTCTCTCCCTCTCTATTCCTCTCTGAAATCAATAAAAAATATTTAAAAAAACAAGCAAACAAACAAAAGTCAGTTAGGCAACATTGGGTATATAAGACATTTTTGGACAGAGGAGAAAGGCGGGGAACAGGGTATTCGATTTCAGAAGTGAGAATGGGTGATTTAGAGGTTGTTGAGGAAGAGTGGAACACACAAGGCAGGGAAATCCTTGCTAGACAACTTGGAAACAGTGGGACACAGGGAGTATTTAGCGAACAGGCACCTACCTACCTGCTTGAAGCCCTCTTACTTACCAGCCTTAATTACATTAGGCTAAGGCAGAGTCCTAAGATCTTCCTGAAGCAGTTTTCTGTCTAAATCTCTTGCAGAAAAGGGGGGAAGGTCACAGGTTCTTTCTGAGTCTTGTTTCTTAAGAAACAGCTTAAAATCAATATCCCAAGAAGGCAGCTTCAGAGTGGCAAAACTTTGGCCCCTTCAGTATTATCTATACTTAAAACACTTGACAAACAATAAGCTAATGTGGAGTGGATTAAAGGGAGAGTCTTTAAAACACTGAGGCAAAACTCTTAAACCACCATATGAGTGCTGAAGAATCATTAGCTTTTGTACTTTCAAAATAACTGGTGGTGCACTCTCCCTCCTAGGAGCATGCCCATCCTTTTCCCTTCCCCCGGTTCTTCCCCCACAGGCGTGCCTCTCCTAACCTCTAAGGGACCCCAAGAGGCTTGCAACCAGGGAGCAATGGGCAGTGGCAGTGTACTGGGCTGCATATCTGGCACTTTGGCCAGACGGGTCATGCTGTGCTGTCTGTTCCTAAAACACATAGATAGGAAGGTACTGACATCAGGCCAGGCCTTGAGATATGGTCTCATGGCCCCTTCCCAGCATGTAGGCCTTCTTTCTCAGAAGGCCCGGAAGTCTCATTCCAAATTTGGGAGACAAAAGACTGGAAAAAGTATAAATAAAGAGAGTTTCCTCCATATTGGGGGGCCCAGAATTTGAAAGACACATTTTCTCTGGGCCTCCACAAAATTGAATAATAAAATGTAACTCCTGTAATCTGCACTGCAGTTCAGCCTCTGCTTCGGCAGGGTGCTGTGACTGTGGTCAGCTGGCCAGCTTAATAAAGGCTCTTAAATTTAAATTCCGAGTCGGTGGTCTATCTCGCTGAGTCAACCCATAATAGCAGCTCCTCTAGGGCTAACCCCCTGAGCCTGTCCCCAAGGCTCCCTTTTCTCTGACTTCTTAGTGAGCCAAGCGGCCCAGCTAGGCTCATTTTCCCACCTAGTCCTTCTCCTGTTCCTCTATCCTAGGCCCCTCCTTGTTTCACTGTCCCCAGCTTTAATAAATGTCCTCTTAAAAGAAAGAAAGAAAGAAAGGAAGGGGGGGGGGGGGGGGGGGAAAAATAAAAAAAAGAAAAAAAAAAAAAAAAAAGAAAGAAAGAAAGAAAGAAAGAAAGAAAGAAAGAAAGAATTGGCGATCATTACAAACAGATTTCTCCGGTTTCCTAAAAACATCTTCCCTAAAAATCGTAACCAAGTAACACATTATAGGTTATTTGCAGTCATTACGTGAATTTGGAAAAATAAAAGCACATGAAAAAAAATTCCTCTCAATAGCGGAGAGGAATTAGTGGAGTTACATTCAATTTTCTTTCTGCCTTTGGCTAAAGAGATAAAAAGAAAACTATTTCAAGGAGGAGTCATCCCTCCAGTCCAAAGCAAGAGGAGCAGAGCAGCGCGGCGCTCCATGGCCTGGAGGGGCAAAGGCAGCCAGGGTGGGTTCCGGAGAGAGAAACGCCAACTTCGCCTCAGACGTTTTAGAGAAAGAAAGAGGGGAAGGGTGGTAGCTGAGCCAAAGTGTGGCAGGATAGTAAGAAGCTAGAAAAATTCCTGGGCAAGTGGAATGGGGAAACAGGAAAATTAAACAAGGCCAAACAGCTTGGGCAGCTTACAGCCAGCTTGTGAATCACACACAAGACCTTATCTTCCCCAACCAAGGACACTTGGGAGAAAATGGTTTAAATCCTCCCTAATCAGAAAATGCCTAAATCACTCTGCCTGGGAGAGAGAGAACAAAGACCCAATTAATGCCACGTGTGCCAGCTAAACCCAAGGACAGATGAAGTTGGGGAACAAATAACAAACACCATTAAAGCCAGATACATCTAAGGTAAAAGTAGAACAGACCAAAGGATAATCCAAAACTCCCACACACACTCATTTTTATGCATCAGCATATGACAAATGCACCTGGAAAGCTGATGAGTAGTCTATGGAACCCTCCCCTAAGATTCTCGCCTTCAGAAAAAAGGGATTAGAATAGAAAGTCCCCAGGACAAAGACTCAATGTGGGTTTGCTCTAGAGCACTCCCATGCGCCTTCCAGGGCATAAAGTTTTTATTTCTTTTTCTTTTTTAAATGCATTTTTATTGATTTCAGAGAGAAAGGGAGAGAGAGGGAGGGAGAGAGAGAAACATCAATGATGAGAGAGAATCGTTGTTCGGCTGCCTCCTGCACGCCACACACTGGGGATGGAGCCTGCAACCCAGGCATGTGCCCTGATGGGGAATTGAACCATGACCTCCTGGTTCACAGGTCAACATTCAACCACTGAGCCACCCAGGCTAGGCAAACTTTTTACTTCTAGGGATCCCCACGAGACCTGCAACCAGGGGAGCAGTGGGCAGCAGCCTGGGCTCACCCCCTGATCCTGTCTCCAAGTCCCCTTCTTTCTCTGACTTCCCAGTGAGCTAAAGCAGCCCCATCTTGGCTCACTCCTTTCCTATAACATTTCTGGAGGCCAAAGCAGAGCACAACCTTGGCACTCCCTGCTGTTCCTTCTACCCTAATTTCTTCATTTGTTTCACTGTCCCCTGCTATAATAAACGTATTCTCAAACCCACCTGGACTCCTACTGTGAAATCTTCCCTACATGAAGTCAAAAACCCACACACTACAGGCCAGCCTGAGGTAGACCTTCTCCTGTCAGGTCCCTGTCTGGCCACAAAAGAGAGGTCGTCATTTGTTTAAATTAATAGAAATTTGACCTGCTTTTGTAGCTTGAGAATGATTCAATAGAAAGTGAGGGGGAGCCGAGTTCGCCACCCCCAAATATGCCTTTTTAGGATCTTGTTTTAAGCTTGTTATTGTTAAGAAACAAGAGACTCAAGAAGAACCTTTTAGCTCCCCGGTTACCTGTTTAAAGGAATTAATATAGAAAGAACTGCTCCTTAGCACAAGATGAACTAAATGTGGCAGACAGGGAGGAACCAAGCAAAGTTGTTTTGTTAGACACCCCTCTGAGTGGTCCAGCAAGAATTTGCCAAATGTTTGCTCCTTCTCCTGTATCTGTGTATTGCCTGCTTCCCCTTTGAAGTCCAAACCACTACCCCCCTTTCTTCTTAGCTCAAGATGGCATATAAGCCTTAACTGCCCTATTTGTCTTTGGGTCCCATGTTGTTATGGAACCCCTGTCTGTACATAGTAAGTTCTCCTGTAACCTGTCTCACGTCAATTTGATTATTAGACCAGCCAGAAGAACTAAGAGGGAAAAGAGGAAAAAATTTCCCCCTCCCCTTTAAAAGGAAGGATTGAAAATGCTTGGGAGACAGAAAATCAAGGTGACAGGTCATGGAATTAGACATAGGATGAGGCACAATGGAAGGATTAGTGTTAAAAAGGAAGATGAATATTTTTTATCTTAAGTTGAGCATTTCAAGGGAAGTTAAGGGTTCAAAACAGGGGCTCTGGAGTCTGGAAGCTGCTGAGGTGCTCACCAAAACTAGGAAGAGAGAAAGAGGACCACAGACAGCCAGACAACCAACAGAGAGTGGCAAGAGGGTCGCCAGGCTGGCAGTGGTGCAGCAGCAGCCTGGCAGGATCCAGCAGTGTGGGAGATAGAGAGGGCTCTTGGGAAAATGGAATTGATGGATTCTCTTTAAGGTTGAGTACCTGAGAAAAAGAATTATGACAGGCAGATAGACAAATGGAGAAAAATCAAGATTGTGTACACAGCTAACCATGCAAATAGTTAATACATGTTAGGTGCTGTTCTAAGTGCTTTCATATGTATAGAACTTATTAAACCTTCTCATTTTATAGAAGAGGAAACTGAAGTGCAGAGAGAAGTCACAGCCTCAAAAATCACAGATCGAGTAAGTGGCAAAGCAAAGATCTGATCGAGGGTCTGGCTCCAGGGTCCCTACCCTTAACCACTAGAATATGCTGACTCTCCAGGAAAAGGGGATAGGACCGAAAAATAAAAAGTTGTTAAGAAAGAAATGCTCTCATTATATAATCATTTTATTAGCAATAATTACATATGTTGACAATTATTTTTATGAAAACTATGATATAGATTGGCAAGAGGGCAGATGGGAGTGCTCGGTGGTTAAGCTTTCAGCTTAACATAACACAACATAAAAGATAATACACAAGAGGCCCTGGCTGGGTAGCTCAGTTGATTAGAGTGTTGTCCCAATATGCCAAGGTTGTGGGTTTGAGCCCCAGTCAGGGCACATACAAGAAGCAACCAATGAATGCATAAATAAGTGGAACAACAAATCAATGTTTCTCTCTTTCTCTCTCTTCCTCCCTCTCTCTCGAATCATTTAAAAAAAAGATGATACAGAATATAATCAACAGATCAGGAAATAATAATATTCAGTGTAAGAATATTATTTGAAAATGTGAAAGGAAAGCTGCAAAAATAATTGATAATGGTTGCTTTTGTGGAGGGGACCGTAAGGTAGGTTGTGCAGAAGGAAGATGCTATTTTTCATTTTGTATTTTAAAGGTTTTTGATATTTAAAAAACATTGTGTAGATATTAATTTCATAGAAATAAAGGAGAATTCCGTTACCAGCAGGAGTGGGGTGGGGGCACTATGGGCTCTGGTTATTTTTTGCCTGGGGCCCCAAATTTATAACTATTTGGTTCTAAATGAATACTTTATTATTTACTTGTAATTGCAATTAATTAAACTTCCACTCCTAGAGTGAGGTCTCTAGAGACTTTATAAGTGAATATTAGAGAAATTTCCTCCTCAATATTTAAAACCCAACAGAACGCATCTCTAGGCTTTTTTTTTTTAAGTTGAGGTTTTAGGGAGGTAGAAGAATTTCATTTGTTTTTAAGCCAATCTTGAAGTGGAAGTTAAATTTGGAGTGAAGCCTGGTGTGGCTCAGTGGTTGAGCATTGACCTTTGAACCAGGAGTTTTCTAAATTCATTAAAGGTTAAAAAAAAGTGGATGTCTATGGTTATGCTTTTTTCTTTAATAACATATATATGCCACTGTTGTTTTTAGTCCAGGGTGTGGTGTTTTTAAAGTCAACATTGAACTCTCCTTCCTAAGAAGGAAAAAACAAATCTTCAAATTCAAGAGGGAAAATAGCAACTTATAAGATGGTTATTTATAATGTTATATATACATATATAATTATATTGTATAAAAAGAACGAATTCAGTTAATTTAAGAAATTTTTTGAGGGGAAACTATTTCACATGGACTGCCAAGAGCTATAGTCTTATTATAACAGGTCTATTACTGCTTGTTCCTGAAACAGCCACTTCAAAAGAGATGGACTGCAAAACTACCTACATGTTAGGAACACCATGTACAACAGTCTTACTTGAAAAAGTCTGCAGAGTACTTAAAATTAAGGTGCCACTGTTTTATGTCTGTTGACATTACCTCTATTCTTGTTAACCTACCACAGATGCAAAGGATGCTACCAACATGACCTTAAATAGTAACTGCACAGCCCCCAGAGCCAGGAAGGTGGCTGCACCTCCAGACACGGCCAAATTCCTGTGAGATCTTCCAGCAGGAAGAGGGGAATCAACCTGCATAGCTTATTTAACATCTTTTAAACTTGCTTATGAATAGCAGTCAGGGCTACTAATTTGGTCATGCTTAGGAAGACAAGGCCTTGTACTGCCTGGTTTGCAGGCTGAGTTTATCTAATCCTTGCAGGATGTATTATCAGCTCCCTTTTGCGGATGATGGCCCAGCCAGTTCTTGGTACAGTTAAAAATTGCAAGTACCTGGCTCTGAAAGCTCAGGCTTCCATTACTAGTTTTTTTTTGTAACTTGGGGCACAGTCTACAAATCCCCAGGTTATTAAGACTTGTGTTCTCTTTCTCTGCAAGGCTGGCATGGATATAGTCACGGAATTCTCCTATGTTGGCACTGATTTGGTCAAAAGAGCACAGGATTCGAGGTCAGGAGGCCGGAATCCTACCACCAGTTCTGTCTCCGGCCCAGTGTTCCCTGGTAAGAGTTTTCCGATTTTGTGAACCCCAGTTTCTGTCAAAGGCTAAGAGGCCTCAGAGTCCCAGCCTGCTCAAACATTATGTAGATTTCATACCTTCCCTTTCTCCGGAAGCTGCCTGGCTCTTCCCACAGGATGGAAACTCTGGGTGAGTTAGTGAGTTAGTGAGAGGTGGGGCCAAAGTGCCAGCTGCAGCCAATGATGGAGCTCACTGAAGTTTCGGTGAGAGGTTTGGCTTTTCATGAATCGTGGGCTGCCACCATGCAGAATTGCCACACTGGCCTAATACTGTTTATGCTGTTCACAATTTTTAAAAATTATTTTTTAAAATTTTTATTATTATTAGAAATTCTTTTTAGAGTCAACTCTCTTCATTTCTATGGCTGAGTAGGGCCCGCTCCATTACTTCTCTTCTTCTAATTGCCGTTCCTCATAAGTCTCTGCTTCCTGAACTGCCCAGCCAGTCACTTCCTTGCCAAAGACTGTCTGGAAGCCACTCAAGGGCAAGCCTTGAGCCATGTGCAGATCACACAGGTGGGTTCTGATTCCAGTCCCAGTTTTGCCCCTTCAGCTTTGCTGTGAAGCTTTGAGCAAGTTATTTAACCTGTCTGGACTTCACTTTCCTCATTTCTAAAATGAGTAGGTACAGTAATGCTGATTTAAAAGTGTTAAGATAGGTAAGGGTCTCAAAGTCTGGGCAGTTCCTAATGAATACTTGTTAAATGTTAAAATATATCACAGTATTTTGCAGAAGCAGTTCAAACAGGATGAGCTAGAAAGGGTAAGTTAACTGCAAGGGCGAAATCAACATGTAGTTAACCAAACAGTGTATATAAGCAATGGTTAAGCCTCCCTTGGGGGAGACAGAGCAGAGCTTTGGATGCGAATTCCTTATCTCCTTTGCTTGCTGCAAGTAAATTAAACTGCCTAGCCACAACCATGCCTATTTCTTGAATAGAACACCCCAACCAGCGAACTCAAGGGATTGGGTAACAAAAGGGCTTGGGGCAAAGTTCTTCTGAACAGAAATCCTTCTTTAAAAAAAAAAATTATTGATTTTTTACAGAGAGGAAGGGAGAGGGATAGAGAGTTAGAAACATCAGTGAGAGAGACACATCGATCAGCTGCCTCCTGCACACCCCCTACTGGGGATATGCCCAAAACCAAGGTACATGCCCTTGACCAGAATGGAACCTGGGACCCTTCAGTCCACAGGCCGAGGCTCTACCCACTGAGCCAAACCGGCTACAGCCAGAAATCCTTCTTGCGGAAGTGGCCGTGAGAAGAATATTTGGGTAGGGAGAAAAATTAGGGGCACCCCTCTCTGCTTTCTGAATGCAACAAGCAATTATTGGGGACCCCCTTTTTAGAAAGGCCAGGTGAGAGAACGCAGGGAAGCAAACAGTCCCTGGGCCGCGGATGCGCTCTCATGGATGAGGGAGGAGAGGCTGTACAACAGACTAATACCGAGCGGTGTGAGCCCAGGGCTCTCGCTGGATCCCCCCCAGCGCCCTGGAAATCAGGGCGGCACAGCCCAGTGCGGATCCGAGGAAGCCCGGGTAGAGACGACTTTCCCGAAAGTTGGCAGTGAGGAAGGAAGAGGGATTTCAGGGACTGGGGTCCCGTGGCGATCCCCGTAGGCGCGAGGCAGAGGGTGGACCGGCCCCGGCGGCCCCCATGGCGGCGGTGAGCTCAGGACCGGGAATCTCTGCTTTGTTGGCGTCGGCATGCTCGCGGGAGCCAGGGGACCGAGGGCGCACAGCCCGCCGGCCCCCCGTTGGCGGACTTCGGAGCCTGATGCCACACCGGGAAGTGACAGCTGCCGCCAGCGGCCTGACGCCAGCGGAAGTGCTCGCCCAGGCCGAGCCTGCTCCGCCGCCCGACGCCCGGGAAGGGGCGGGAGCGGGACGGGGCGGGGCGGGGCGGATAGAGGGCGGGGCTCGAGGGGGCGGGAGGGGCGGGGCCTGCGGCGGCGGTGGGTTTTGCTCAGGGTTGTTTTCACCCGGGCCCTGGTACCTGACGCACAGCTGGGGGCGGACTACCTGCGGTGGAGGTTTGAGCGTGTGCGGAGGGCGCTCGAGGCCGGCGGGCCCGAGGACTGTCGGAGGGGAGCTGGGAGCCAGCCCGGGCGCCGTGGTGCTCGGCCGCCGCGATGTCAGCGCAGTGCTGTGCGGGCCAGGTGAGCTGGGCTGGGTGCCGCGCGGGGTCGACGGATCGCGCGGTGGGGCCGGGAGCCTAGGCACCGCGCGGGCTTCCCTGGGTGTGCCCCCGAGCTCCGGGGTGGAACGTGGTGCGGATGGTGGATCGCCCCGGGCAGACCCCGCGCCGCCTGGGTGACTGCCTCGGGCCTGAGCGTGGCGCGGGGCAGGCGAGGAAACCCAGTGTCGCGCGGGCGGGCGCAGGGACGCGGGGAAGCCCGAGGGTCTATCCCGAGGTCTCCCGGTCCGGCCTTCAGGACTTCGCTGGGGCGCGGTGGGCAGGGCTTGGTGGAAGATCCCTATTGCTCCCGGAGGGTGTCATCTCCTCCCGGGACACAAATGAGTTCCGTAGCTCACCCAGGGAAAGACGCGGGTTTGGGCACCATCTCCTTTCCCAAGCTCTGAACAAAACTCGGGTCCTAGGGCGCATGCAGGTTGCGTTTGGCATTTTTGCCAGGCTAGAGCATTGGCTCCGTACCTTCAGGAACGTCTCCAAGCCCGGATTCCGAACTACAGCGCTCAGGTCGAGGCGCAGGGAAGGCGAAGCCCTGCCTCCCGGGTTTCCCGACCCAACCCCGGCGGGGCGCCACCGCGGCTGCCTGGGTAGAGCGAGCCTCCCCACCCGGGTTGAAACTGAACTTGCCCGAGCCTGTTTTGTAACTCTCATTTGGTAAACTCTTGGTGTCTTGAAACATATGCCCGTTTGGAATAGGCGTCTCCTACCGGTAGTGCATCACGGCAGAATAATAGATTTTAGCCCTTTCATGTTAATTTCTCGCTCATTCCTGCAGTTAGAAAAAAAAGAAAGAGGTAAAGCCCTCCCAGACCATACTGATTATTAGCATGGTTGTTTCCACAAAAGAATCTTAACTCTGGGGGCATTCAGGGTCAGAGATGTTCTTGCTTCCTAACACATTCAGCTTTTGACAAGCGAGGCCAGCCCCTAAGTGATGGAGAGGTTAAATTGTTACTAATTTCTGAAACCTTCCGATTGTACTATATACTGGCCGATGCAGATAATCTGACCTCTTTGGAGTGGCCACTGGAGTTATGGCTCGGTTTTTGAGGTCTCATACTGTACTTGGCATGCATTCAAGCTGGCCTTCAGAGATGAGAAAATTGAGGTTTTAAACGTGAGGTGAATGGCTAGCCCTGAGTCATGCAAGGAGAGAGAGGATGCTTCCCATCTTTCCGGGGCTTCCCGGACCAACGTGGACCTGAAAAAGCTGGTTTCTGAATGTTCTGAATCTCAAGAAAGCTTTGCGAATCTTTTATTGTTGTTTTGAGATACTTTCCAATTTGATGCAATACTTTTCATGCATAGTAATTACATCGCAGATATTTTGGGGCATCGCCACCAGTTCTTTGAAAGCCCCGTGAACCTTTCTGTCAGTCCAAGTAGCTAAGTGAGAGCTCTGAAAATTATCACCAGTACTCAGGTGGGCCCTGTAAAAGGATTATTGGTATAGCTGATCTTGTGACAGAATTTAATGACTTCTTTCTAAAATCCCCTTGTCAGGACTTTGGAAAGAACCCAATCCTGGCCATTCATCACAGAAAAGTTACCTTCTGCTTTCTTGGGACTGCTTGAGACATCACTGTAGTGGGTCTCAAGGCAGTGAGGGGGTGATGACACTATGACTTCATTCGTATGGAGCTTGCATTTAAAAAATTCAGAAACCAGCAGAAACTTAGCTGTTTGTTTGAGCACCTAGGAACTGTTTTTACTCACAGCACTTCTGACATCAAATGTATGGGGTTGGTTGGAATGCCCTCCCCTCCCACCCCCTTACACTAAAAGGTGGCAGTTTGATTCCCAGGCAAGACACATACTCAGATTGTGGGTTCTATTCTCACTCTGGGCCTATGGGGGAGGCAACTGATCAGTTTTCTCTCTTTCTCCCTTCCTCTCTAAAAATCAATAAAAATGAATGAATGAATGAATGAATGAATGAATGAATGAATAAATAAATAAATAAGGTCCCCACTTACCCCAGGCAACCAATTACTCAATTCTCTGGACACCAACTGGATGCCCAACAATTCAATTCAATTCTGACACTAACCATCTGGAGTTAGGAGTTACTATTCCACAGGTTAAGGGCTTAGTTCCACACGACTGGGCCTTTCCATACCCCACCCCCATTTCAGCTACCATTCACCAGTCCTGGGCCTCCCCTATGGGGGATGAAGACCAAATATATATGTCTTTTTATATCACAGTACAGCAGCACCAGCTATGTGCCAGGAGCTGGAGATGTGGCAGTGAGCCAGATAAATGTCCCTGCCCTCAGTGGTCATCACAGGTGGTGGGGAGTGCAGGGTGTGGGAATGAGAGATTCCATGTTTGGCCTGAGTAATTGGATAGATGATGGTGTCATTTATTGAGATGAATAGGGGGCTGATAGGTAACAGGACATTTGGCAGGGAAAACCCATAGTATTCTTTTTGGCTCTGCTACATTTTTATTTATTTATTTATTTATTTATTTATTTATTTATTTATTTATTTATTGTGGTTTTTAGAGAGGGAGGGAAAGAGAGAGAGAAACATCAATCCGTGGCCTTCTCTACCCACCCCTACGGAATCAAACCCGCCACCTTTCAGTGTATGGGACGATGGTCCAACCAACTGAGCCACACTGGCCCGGGTTTTGCTACATTTGAGATGCCTATTAAAAAAACTAAATATTCAAATCAGGAACACATCAGGAACAATGTATAACCCAGAAAAGAGCCTGGGCTTTGGACTCCGGTCTGGGTTTGATTTGCGAAGTCTGGACAGTGAGGGCTGGTGTGACTGTACATGTTACTTATTCTCTTTTAACCTCAGTTTTCCTCAACTGTAGAATGGGTATGGTAATACTTCTTAGGGTTATGAGGATTTCATGTGATAACAGTCTCTAGTACAAGGTTTGGCACAGAGTAAGGAACTCCCCAAATCTTTTTTAGTTTGTTAGTGGCCATTGTCCTGGATAGTCTTCAGGTCATCTTATTTATTTATTTAAAAATATATTTTTATTGATTTCAGAGATGAAGGGAGAAAGAGAGAGATAGAAACATCAATGATGAGAGAGAATCATTGATCAGCTGCCTCTGCATGCCTCACACTAGGGATCAAGCCCACAACCCGGCAAGTGCCCTGACAGGAATCGAACCATGACCTCCTGGTTCCTAGGTCGATGCTCAACCACTAAGCAATGCCAGACTTGCTTATTTTATTTTTTCATTGACTTTGATATACACTTAGGTTTTGATTAGGCTTTTGGTTAATGGATGCTAATGGAAGCAGACATTAGAGGAGAGAGATCACTCAACATGTTCTGGGTACCCCGTACCTAGGTAGGCCTCTGGGAACTGGATGTTGAACCAAGACCTTGCTTGCTCTCTTGGAACTTATGGGGTAATTGGAGGATGCAAGTGTGGGGGAAGCTAGCTATAGAAAATGGTAGTACATACTGTCATAGGGGAAGTGAGAGGTATAATTGAGACATTCTAGACAGCCCTTCCAAGGCAAATCAAGAATAAGGCTTGGCAGGGTTTACTCTAGCCAAGTGTAAACAGTAATGGTAATAAGAACAATAGCTTACGTCTATTTCATGCCTGCAGTGTGCTGTCTGTTTTTATCTACATTGTGTCATTCATTCTTCACAACACACCTAAAAGGTGGGCAATGTTTTAATTAGCCTCCTTCTGCAGCAAGACAAAGACATTCACTTGACTGATTTTTGATGGTGGCGCAAAGCCTTGAACACCGTTCCACCTGAGAGTTGGAGCACGTGACTACTCTCCTGCTTATTCTTACTACAGCATACATAAATGATAATGAGTATCACTGGCTCACTGTCGCTGATAGTGGACCTACCTCAGTTTTACACAGTGATTAGGCCGTTTTGTTAGATATTGGTGGTTGCCAGTAGTTATGGGTGGACGAAGTTTAGCTTCTTTCTCATGACCTGCTCCAAGTTATAAAGAAAGCAGGTCTCAGACCAAATTCTGCCACACATGCAGACATAATTGGCAGGCAGCAGCCTGACCCGAGACCTCATGAAGTCCCAGCCCTTTGCCCTCCTTGGTACACGACACACAAGTTGCCTGTTCACCTGAGGCAGGTGGGACACATTCTAGTGGGAAAACTTGACTGAGACTGCCAATCAGCAGGACCACATGGATGGATCAAGTCCGTGCTGCCATTCTCAGGCTGACGACTCAGTCTGCCCTCATAGCCAGTTCAGAAAGAATAGGAATGCCCAGGGCCCAGTGATGGCGAACCTATGACACGCGTGTCAGAGGTGACATGCGAACTCATTTTTTTGGTTGATTTTTCTTTGTTAAATGGCATTTAAATATATAAAATAATATCAAAAATATAAGTCTTTGTTTTACTATGGTTGCAAATATCAAAATATTTCTATATGTGACATGGCACCAGAGTTAAGTTAGGGTTTTTCAAAATGCTGACACGCCGAGCTCAAAAGGTTCGTCATCACTGGCCCAGGCTAAGGTATTTCCAGTTGGATCATATTACTTGATCACTGAGATTTTCCCCAATGAAAGCCCATTTCTAATGTTTGTTATGTTAATTAACAAAGCCACAAATGCCACCTGGGACTACCCATTGTCCAAGATAAATAAAGCCAGGCTTTAAAGCACTGAAACATATTCTATTTTGTAATCACTGATAGAAGGGGATAAAGCCTCGCTCCATTTTGACTTCCATGGAGGTGACTGAGAGTTTTAAAGAGAGAATGAGGGAGTGCAGAGGACAAGCAAGTGGGGGCTCGAGTAGTATTAGGGAAGCGCGAAGTTTCAAAGGCTTGGTAGTGTACACATGATTAGGCCAGCTGTGTCTGCTAGCAGGGAAGTTAGGATTCTCTCCTTCCACAGAGACTGGGAGATTAATCCTACCCGCTTGATGATTATATTTCAAAGGCACGGCTTTTGGGTTCTTGAGAAAGACACTCCTACACTGTAGGAATACATTTCGCACATGTCAAAGGGACAGGGAGGGATTCACAGTTGTAAGCCCCTTTTAATAAATGCTTTAAGAAAGGGAGGCCTGTCCTACGTGTTGACTCGAACAAACAGTATGTTTCTTTTGACAGCTCCGAGCTTTTCCAGACAAGAACTCCAAAGGCAAAAGGTGGCTGGGTCATCCCAGGGATGCAGCCTTAGGCTGCTAGAGGCCACGGTAAAGTTTGGTCAAGTCTCTTCACGCAGGGGTTTGGGCGGAGTTGTATGTGCCAAGAGTTCTCGCAGATTCCATTGGTTAACAGCCCCTGGGTCATTCAAGTTCGAGGTTCCTGAAGCTCATGCAGGAGACGGCTTTGAGGGTGGCCTGAGTTACTATTAAATGTTAGCTGGAATGGGTTTTCCTCATCAAGGCAACTGACCACCTCTCGCACACACACACACACGCACACACGCACACACGCACACACACACCACACACACACACACTCCATGGAGACGTCTTTAAAGGTTAAAAATTACACACCATACAAGAGTAAGGCTTTCCCTGAAATGTCTTTCCTTCTCTATATCACCCAAATCTCTACTTCTAAGGCCAACTTCAAGAAGCATTTGCTCAGCAAGGTCTTTCCTTTGTTTTGAAAGTTCCCCTGGAACTTGCACTTAGACCTGTGCACAACACCTCGTACTTGGTCCTCTGAAGCACTGGAGTTGTTTCATGCTTACTGCATGTATGTGTTTCCTCTCTCCTAGACAGAGTACATACTGTGGCCTCCTTGAAGCCCCTGTCTGTTTTTGGTTACAGACTCTTTCCTCCTATAGCTGTTTGTTTATAGTGATTGGAAATATTAGGTCATCAGTATATTATGTGTTGCTTCCACTCTTGGAAAGAATTCAGGGTGGACACAACAAAAAGTTCTCTCTTTCCATGACTGATGCTTTTTTTGAACAATTTAGGGTATTTGTGAAGGACAAAATCACATATCATCCGGAGGGAACCATGTTTTATATTTTATAATGCAATTATATTTAACACATATGATCTTACATTGTACAATTGGGATTATGTTGTAGATGCTACATTCAATCCTGCTCCTTTTGCTGAATTTTTATGGGATGATCAAGGAAATTTTTTAGCATGCACTAGCCAATCCTTTACAGCCATTAATGTTTTCTGGGCTTACAGTGAGGTAGTACCCCTCTACCTTCAAACATGACCAATTTCTCCAGAGTTGTTATATAAAGTTTAATGTGTGAAAGTCAGTTTATAGGTTTACATGTTAATAGGTTTGTGTGTTTCATTTCCCAAAAGGCTAAAAATAATGAAGAAAATACCTAATTATACCATCCTCCTTTTTTTTAAAAAAATTAAGACTTTATTTTTAAAACTGTTAGGTTTACAGAAAAATTGAGCATAGAAGTAGAGTTCCCATATACCTCCTGTCCCTACCTCCTAGCACACAGTTTTCCTATTACCCTCCTGCTTTAGTGTGGTGCATTTGTTATAGCTGATAAAGCAATATTGATATACTAGAGGCCAGGTGCACGAAATTCATGGGTCACCCAGCCTGGCCTGTGCCCTCTCACAGTGTGGGAGCCCCACAATCGATCTCCCCAAAGAGGTGGCCCTGCCCACCCATCTGGGGCTCCTTGATGGATTGTACCAAAGAGGTAGGTCGGAGCCAGGGGTCCTGCCTCCGTGCTGCACGGAGTCATGGGACCCACCTCTGCACTGTGCATGCAGCATCAAGACCCCGCCCACCTGCACGTGCACACAGCCCCACCCACCTGCGTGCACCTGCTGTGCACGCAGCCTCCTGGTGATTGCTCATTGCAGCGTGAGGGTATCATGGTGTGAGGGCGTGACAACCACATAGGCTTTTATTAATAGGATTCTTAACTATAGTTTACATTAGGGTGACTCTTTATTTTTGTCAGTTACGGTTGACATTAAATATTATTTTCAGACGAGATCGGGCGCATTCAGGGTGGTATGGCCATAGACAAATATTATTTTATACTAGAGGCCCGGTGCACAAAAATTTGTGCACTGGTGGTGGTGGGGGGGTGTATCCCTCAGCCCGACCTGTGCCCTCTCACAGTCTGGGACCCCTCGGGAGATAACCACCTGCTGGCTTAGGCCCGCTCCCCAGGTGGCAGCTGGCAGGCCCGGATCCCACGCTGGGTCGAAGATGGCAGGCCCTCTGCCATGCCACCCTGACCCGCTGCCCGCTGCACACGGCAGGTCTGGCGGGCGGCGGGGCAGGGCGCGGGGCGGGCAGATCGCGATCCGCCATGCCCCGCCCCGCCAGACGCCGGGCTGTGCACATGGATGGCAGGCCTGGAGGGGGGCGGGGCGGGCGGCGGCTGGCGGCAGGGCAGGCGGATCGCACTGTGCCACCCCACCTGCAGTATGCAAATTTAACAGCCATCTTTGTTGGGCTAATTTGCATACTCTTCTGGTTGGCTGATGGGCATAGCGAAGGTATGGTCAATTGACATCTTTGTCTTTTATTAGTGTAGATTAGTTTCAGGCATACAGCATAGTGGTTACATACTTCCACCCTTTTTAGATGTCATCATCAACAATATATTTCAACTTTGATCTTTTTCTTTACAGTTACTTACACAGAAAGTATAAGTCGAGATGGTGTTTGAGTCACTGTTTTCCTTCGGTATAAAGGTGCCCCATCTCTTTTTGTTATATTTAGTTTGAGTCCTGTGCTTCTTACCAGTATTGGCAGTTTTATTTTTCTATTCATTTTTATAAAACAGGCAAAATGCACACATAATTGCTCTCCTACAATGGTGACTCGGCTGGTGTTGGACTGTTGAGCTGATGCAGAAAGAGTGGTTTGTAGAGGTCTTTGTGTAGTTAGCCAAGTTCAGGTTGTTGGAATGATGAGTCTGTCACTGACCTTGAGAGAGTGAACGTTGCCCTGTTAGTTAGGTGGAGCATTCTCGAGAGATTGCTTTTTTTCAGATTTGTTTTCTTGCGCTGCTTTAGAGCTCGACCTGGGGAGCTGACAAATGGCTTTGGGCTGCAGCAAGTCTGCGTGGGGTGACTTTGCTGGGAGGGCTGAGGAGGCACAACCTGTAGGGAGTGGAAGGCAGCCACTGACTCATTTCTCCATCTCTCACTGATGAGCTGAAAGGCAGCGCCCTCTTCCCTAGGCTTGCTGCTATCCATTTTCTGTGCAAATATAACCTGTAGATTCCCCACAGATAGTGAGTATCTAGGAGTGAGTCAACTCTGAGCCATGGAAGCTTTTCAGTTTCCCCATCGTGTTTTCATGTAAATCTCATTTACTAGTAGAAACCTCAGGCTGCGCAGAGCTGCAGTGATGGCATTGTCTGCTGTGTTTCAGAGAGCACCTGGCCAGTGTGTCAGTGGTCAGGGTTGCCTCTGGCTCAAGACAGAACTCTTCATCCTTAGTTCTTGTCTTCTTGTAGGATGAATTCAAACAAGACACAACAAATAGCAGCAAAAGCAGGTGAGAATTTATTTGCAGTAAAGGGGTATACTCAGATATAGACTGACTAACTCAGCTGGCCGAAACCAAACCAAGCGCTAGGCTGGAGTGTCCCTAAGTAAGCCTCCCCCTCCTTTTTTTCTCCAACAAACAAACAAAAAAACTTCAAGCTATATGTCTCCTTCATCCAGGTGTTATGCCACTGGTTAGACTACATTCTCGAGGGGCTCTAACTCTCCTCACATAGGGGTCTGTTGCCTTCATTGTCTCCTTTTGGCTTGTCTCCACTCTCATTTATCCCCTCCAAACCCTGAATGCCTTACCCAGCGCATATCTTTCTAGCTGGCTACTCTAACAAAGTCATCTATGATACTTGGGCATTGAAAAGGAAGTCATCACATAAGCAGAACTAGCCATTGGACTCAATTCCATTTTATCCTTGGACTAAGCGGCTTTCCGTATTTTAATTTGTAATTATAAATAAAGATCCTGTGTTCTCTTAGTGCCCTGAGCAGCATTGTCAGTAAATTTTCATTACATATTGCTGTTGTCAGTTCTAATTTAGAGTTGAGATTGGATGCTGAGAGCACTATCATCGTTACAAATCTGAGCCACTGATTGTCCCTCACGATCAGGTTTTCCAGGTAGTCCAAAGTAAACCTTTGTGACCCTAGTTAAAATGTATTTTAAAACATTCCTAATGGCGATGTCCTCTTATCTTCTAGCTTGTGTATAAATGGTATTTTAAAATGTTTTAGGACATAATTTGAGAGTCAGTGTAATGTGTGTGTAGGAAATTCAAATACTTGATTGGTTTGATTACATAACACATCTGTTTGAATTTTAAAGAAAACAGGATTTTACTATTGGCTTTTCAAATGTAGTTTGCCTTGTGAGATTACAGTTAAGCTGATGTTTAAGGAAAGCAGCTGTTACAGAAAAACTTGGAGTGGGTTTTTATCACAGAATAAATTTCGAAACAATTTGTGGTTTTGAAGTAGGGTTACACTATATGGTGATTAGACAGCATTCCTCCCCCACCCCTCATGAAAACTGTCTAGTCAAAACAAAAGGAGGAAAAACACACTCGGATCTGATTTGTGCAAAGATAACCAGGAGAGATGGAAAATCAGACTTCTGTTTACACGAGTTCTTTATGGAATTTATTTTCTGTTTTTTGTTGTTGTTCTCACTGTATCTCAGTTATGTTATGGGGGCTGAGTCCCCTAATGTTCTGATCCTTAGTGTGTGTGATTCACCAAAATGGGGGAAGAATTCAGTCTTTTGTTCTTGACTCCATGCTCATTGAACTCTGGCGGCGGTCTCAGAAACAATGGCAGTGTTTTGTAACCATAGTAATGAAAATAGCATTCTCAAGGAATATGAATTTTCTTTGGTTTGGTAGCATTATTCATAAGGATCCTAAGACATTGTCAACTTATTTCTTTTGCTGTTTGCGGGGGGTGGGGGGTGGTGGTGGTGGAGGAGGAGGCATGTAACAACCCCTACAGCGACATGTCCATTGATAAATATTCATTGGATGCCTAGCATAATAAAATCCAAAGGCAGCAGGAGGCCGACTTTTATGCTGCAGAGCAACTAGTCAATTGATGCTGGATTTCCTTAGTATAAGATTTCTTCTGGGGCAGAACTTCTTGGCAGACCCCATTGAGGTTTGTGTACCTCAGCTTTGGACCTTTTATGCCTGGGAAAGGGAAGGAAGCAGAGTGTCCCTTGGAGGAGACATTCCCCTGGGAGTAAATGAGCCTTCATGGGGGAGCAGGTGGAGCGCTGAGTGCCTGGGAATGGGCTCCAGGGGTTCCATGCAGCCCTGCAGTGCACACACACACACACACACACAGTTGTGTCTGGGTGTATTCTGAACACCTTTCTCTGGAAGAAGGTCCTTAACCCTTTCTCAGCTTCTCAAAGGCATTTTATGACTGCAGGAAAGACCCCAGAGGACACCCAATGTAAAACAAAACAGAACAAAACAAACCCCAATGTAGAATGCAAAGCTGTAATAAAGAAGATAAATCATTTATTTGAGCAAAAAGAGTTGCAACCTGGGAAGCACAGATTAAGGTAGCAAATTAAATTGTGCTCTTACAGAACAAAGAAAGACAAGGCTTAAAAAGGCAAAAATAGCAAGTGCAATTCCTCTGTGCAAATGAAGGATTGCTGGCTAGGTGAAAAAGAATGGGTTAGTTGTAATATGCAAATGAGAGGTGAAAACTACAAGGAAGGAAGTAGAGTTGCATGTACTAGTATGTCCATGCAGCAATTGTTCCAGGATGTTTATGTCTCAGCCTTGAGCTGAGTTTAGCAACAGGTCAGCAACCTAATAGCAGCTCTGAGAACTGAGGCCTGGGATGTTCATAGGCCCCACTTCTTTAATAGCTTTCCTGCTCTATTTTAACTGACTCTTTTAGCAATGTTTATTTCATTTTATTTTCTCTACTCAGTGGCATTGCAGGTGTGTCAGGGTTCAAATGCAGGAAACTGAGGCCACTCTAGTTATTTTAAGAAGAAGGGAATTTAATGTTGGGAATTCTGTTTAAGAAATAAAAGAACTAGAGGAGCAAGAACCAGGAGACTCCTGATTTTAAGAATACACCGCTGTAGCAGTAATCCAGAAGTCTTGAAGTCAAAGCTGCTGAGGCCATCATGACTGCCTCTTGACACCCACACAGCTGGTAGCTTAACATGGATCTTCCTCCCCCAGTCCAGTCATTGCAAATGCCTGTCCTGTCCTTGCCTGGCAGCAGACACCAGGAGGATGGCTCAGTTGATAGAGCATCGGCCTGAGGATTGAAGGGTCCCAGTTTTGATTCTGGTCAAGGGCACATACCTCCCTCCATTGCAGGCCCGATCCTTGGCCGTGGTCAGGCGGGAGCAGGAGGCAACAAATCGATGTGTCTCTTTCACATCGATGTTTCTCTTTTTTAATCTCTCTTCCTCCCTTCCACTTTCTCTAAAAATCAATAGAGCCCTAGCCAGTTTGGCTCAGTGGACAGAGTTTTGGCCTGCAGACTGAAGGGTCCCGGATTCGAATCCGGTCAAGGGCACATGCCCAGGTGATCACCAGCGGGGGAGTGCAGGAGGATTTTCCAGGCGTATTTTTGCTGTTGAGTTCTAATTTACTTTTGTGATGATCAGAGAATACATTATGTATATATTAACTCCGTTTAAGCCTGTTGTTTTATGGCCCAGAATATGGTATTTCTTAGTGAATGTTCCATGTGCCCTTGAAAAGAACATATATTGTACAATTATTGGGTATTGTGTTCAATTGGTTGCTGGTGTTTCTCAAATCTTCATTACTGTTTTTTTTTTGGGGGGGGGGCGGTTGGGAGGGTTATCTAGTTCTGCCAATTACTGAGAGAAGGGTATTAAATTTTCCAAATATGATTGTTTTTGTCTTTTTCTCCCACTAGTTATGTTAATTTTTGTTTAATATATTTTGAAGCTCATTTAGGATTGTTCTGTCTTCTTAATGATTTGGTTCTCTTCTAAAATGATCCTTTTGGTCTCTGGTAATGCTCTTTGACTTCAAGCCTTTGTCTGGTGGCCTTGCTACCTTTTTTAATTTTCAACCCATCTGAGACTTACATTTAAAAGTGTCTGTTATAGTCCAGCTGGAGTGGCTCAGTTGATTGAATGTTCTGTGCACTGAAAGGTTGTTGGTTTGATTCCCTGTCTGGGCACAAATCTGTGGGTTCCATCCTGGGTCGGGCCACCAAAGGAGGGCAACTAACTGATTGATGTCTCTCTCTCTCTCTCTCTCTCTCTCTCTCTCTCTCTCTCTCTCTCTCACTATAGAGAGAATATGTGTCCTAAAAATCTTACTGTGCAAAATCACACACACACACACACACACACACACACACACACACACACACACACACAAAAACAGGCTTTGTGGGGAAAATGGGGTTGGGGCACAGCTTTCAAAAACTTTGTTAATAACATTAAAAAACCAAAGGAACCTAGTAAAAATGGCATTACAGTTTTACATGAAAAAGTTGGCACTTCACCTTGTAAAAGACCTGAAATTTGCTTGTAGAACTGGGTGTTGGAAGACTTTGCAGCTTGTGAATTGTGAAGTAGTGGGAGGAGGGTTATCTGACATTGGGTGGAAAGTTGTAACACCAGATGTGCTGCAGAGTGACTCATACAGAACACACTGGTTGGTTGAACTGAGGTGTGTGCATTTCATATTCCCATGCAGCTCAGTTCAGCTGGACGCAGTTTTCCGCCTTCAGTTAGTGTTTCTCACAAACAAATTGGCACATCCTGTTATGCTTGAACTGTCCCCTAACATGGTAGGGGGAGGAAAATGTTTTCCTTGACCCTCTTAGGGCCTCTGGCTGGGTTTGAAAATTAAACTGACAAAGACAGATTCACAGGAGAAAAGTATACACAGTTATTTAATCTATAAGTTTAATGGGACTTGGGCACCCTCATAAGGAAATGAAGATCAAAAGAAATGGTGAAACCTACGTGCTTTTATATTAAACAAAGAAGCAGTTGTGGAAAAGTGACTAAACTATGTGGGGAGGTGGAAAGGAAGATAAGGATTATTTTAACAAGGTCTGTTTGTATAGAATTCTCTGTCTCAACTTCTTGTCCTTGTTAATGTCTTTCTTTCTGGTACCGGGAGGCCTCCTTTCATGTGGGAGCTGTATCTCCTTCTTTCAGGAAGAAAAAGGGGGCTCAGGGTGACCTTGCACCTGCTGTTTCTCAAATGCTTTTAAGTCAAAATAATCAACATGTCAAAGCAGCGTATTTTGGGGTGAGATGCCCTGAACTCCTTCAATGTTAATCCTGTTGGAACAAATTTATGTTTTCAGCACAAGCACTGCATAGCACAACCAACTGTAGGATGAATAGCTCAGTGCCCTGGACATTGCAGACCTCCTTCAGAAAGGCTGACCAATGCACTGTCCCGTTAGCTGTGAGGGCAGAGCTGCCCGCACCCTCCTGGGACCAACTCTGGAAGGATCTTCTGCCCCTGCTACCCAATTGCTCTCAGATTTCTCATATCATAATAAGCCAGCAACTCCAGAGACAGGAACTTCCTATCTTCAAAACCACCTCCCAGCTCTACCTCATTTTTGGGAGCTCTAGTGTAATTCCTCTTTTTTGGGGTCTCCCGAGGCTGAAATGACTTTTCTGCCTGTGTGTTGGAGAGGTTGCCGTTGTTCTGTATGGTAGGTAGAAGAGGCAGGCAGCCTCATGGCGGCTGGAGGCTGTGCTCCTGGGCCGCAGAGGCCCATAGTTGGGTTGAGGCTGCTGGTGCCGGTTTGGGGATCTCTTGTGTCTACCCAAACCATAAACTGAAAATTGAGATGTGCTGACAGAGGGGAATTGTGCCTCTGGGTATGAGAAAGTTCAACTGGAAGCTCAAATCTTGGAACTTTCAGCACACTCAAATATGTCGTTTTTAAGGATAATGGTCAGGCTGTTTGAAATTAAACCATCTTGGGAAGTCTTTGGTGGGGAGTAAGCCAGAGAAAGTGTCCCTGCTGACTGTGAGGCTTCTGATGGGAGTGATACCTCATTCCTGGCGTGGGTTGCCATTCTCAGGTGGCGAATGTGAGAATCTGGGAGGTCACTGGGTCTTCTGGAGCTGGAAGGATCCTCCAGGGAGCAGCATGCCCGCCTTGTCATTGAGGAAGAGACAGGCCCCCAGGGATGGGGCCTCTTCCAAGGCCACAGCTCATCAGCATGTAGCGGGGGCCACCCTGCTCCCCTGGCCTTTGCCGAGCCCCAGTGCCCAGGACACAGTTGACTCGGTAAATGCCAAGAGGTGAATGGGTAGCTATTGGGGCTTTTTTTGAAGACATCTGCTGTCTTTGCAGAGCAGTTCAACAAAAAGCTCATGGCTGCAGATTTTCAACCTCATCCTTTGGTTGAAATCTCATCGTGTGTTTTTAACCTGTATTTTGCTGTAATAAAATCAATTTAAACCTTTTGTCTCTTCTCGTAAGCTCCCAAGCAGTTGCTTAAAACGTTTTTTTTTCCCCCAGAAAGTTCTGCTCTGCCTGTGGATCATACGATTTATCAGAAAGCAGTTTTTAAAGAATGTGCTTTCTTACCAAGTGAAGTCGTTTGTGAAAGTTGCAGGTTGCTGAGTAAGAGGTATTAGGCCGTTTGGAAAATCTGGTTAACCAATGAGCCGCTCTATGCAAATTGTTATGCCCAGCAGTGGCTTCTGGCTGCAGGCTTTGAGAAGCATGAAGCGCTAAATTATTTCCTTATGATGGGGGGAGAGGCGGGATGAGGGTTGTCATGGGGTTGCATTTTCTTGGAAGCAAGAGGTTTAGCAGAACTGAGTCTCCAACTTTTTCCTGCTGTGGTGTGGCAGAAAGAAAGCAGGGCTCAGAGTGCGGGAGAAGGCTGATGCTTCGTTCCATTTGCCCCTCATTATGGGGAGTCTGAGGGTGTTCCCAGATTATTAAGGAGATGTCCCCTCCTCTCTTCCACTCAGCATTGCCCTTCCAGGTATTTGTAAGACTTTGAGAGTAATAACAATCAGGTACTGTAAGCAAAGCCCAGGGCTTCTGAAAAAAGAAAGAAAGAAAGAAAAAGTGTCTACTAGTATTCTAGCCCCGCAGGTGTGGCTCAGTGGTTGAATGTCAACCCATGAACCTGGAGGTCACGTTTCCATTGCCGGTCACATTCCCTGGTTGCAGGATTGATTTTCAGTTGGGGGAAAGGGAGTGCAGGAGGCAGCCTATCAATGATTCTCATCATTGATGTTTCTATTTCTCTCTCTTCCTTCCCTCTCTTCCTCTTTGAAATCAATAACAAAAAATATATTTTTAAGAATCATCTATTCTGTAAGTTTATTATTAGAAGAGATAAAGAAAAAGCTACAAACTTGTTCAGCTATGGCGTTTGGGAGGAATGTGTGCGGGGGCAGTGCCGTTGGTGTTTTGGATGGGGCAGTTTGTTCTCCTGCGGGAGTCCTGGGAGAGCTGATATTTAGCATGCGTGCTAACCTTCAGGTATCAGTAGCCCTCACCAGTCTCTGAAAACACTGCCCCCACCTTCATGGCCAGCAATCTGCAAGGCCCCAGGGGGATGGGATGGTGCTGCCCAGATAAGAACCACTGTGGGCTTGATAATGTTTTCATACAGCTTAGAACTCCTGCCAAATGGTCTGAATCCTACTTCTAGTAGTTACATAGCTAGAGAGATGAAAAACAACACAAATAAGCAAGGTAGATGATTCCACCACAGAACCACCTTGACACATGGACTTTCAAAACTTAGCATAAAGATGTAGGCTGTACTTCGGATGAAGTTTAACTGTTGCTCACAAGTACATTAAGAGGTCGTGCTTAAGATAAGCTAAAGTTATATGTTTGGAAGGTTAGGAAAAAGCATGCTTTATAAGTGAGAGAATTCATTTAGTTCTGGTGTGCATTTTTAGGCTTTTTAAAATTGATAGTGTTGATGTAAGAAATGTTCAAATCTGTAGATAATTATTATGAGAGTTTATTTATTTAAAATTTTAATCCTCTCTGGATATGCTTTCATTGATTTTAGAGAGAGGAAAGGAGAGGGAGTGAAAGAAACATCTATGTGAGAGAGAAACATCGATCAGCTGCATCTGGTACACATCCTGACCAGGAATCGAACTTGTGACCCTATGGTATACGAACAACTCTCCAACCAAGTGAGCCACACCAGCCAGGGCAATTATGAGAGTTTATTGGAGCCAAACTAATGACATATTCTGGGGACCAAAGATCTCAAATGCTCAGAGAATAATAGTTTTGCAGCTTCTTTTATGCATTTGAAATTAAGGAGGGAACAAGGAAGATTAGATAGAGGTGGGAGAAAGCAGGGTAGGCATTGGATTACAGGAGAGTTAACAAGATTATGTGCTTTCTTGAGGGTTAATACTATAATTGTGGGGTAATATTCCTGGTGTCTCAAAGGTGTGTTACAGATGCACAAGAACAGTGGACAGGGCTAGCTTAAAACCTTTTACTAAATAAGTTACAGGCTTGGGACGTGCCCATTTAGGGATTCATGATCAGATCACCTTGTGAGGTTACTCCAAAGTAGCCCTGAGGCAGTATAGTTGAGTAAAGAGCTGATTTTGGTAATAGGCGTTCCGAGTAGTCTCTGCCTTTTACCAGTGGTGTGCCTTTGATCTGTCCTTTCGTTAGTTTTCTCATCTGTAAAACGGTGTAATTTCTAGTATCTTCATAGGATTTTGCATTTGGAACAGTAGCAGGCTCAGAATATGGGTTCATTAGTGTTAGTTGTTATGGGTAGGGCTGACACTTTTCCTTGGGATAGCAGTACCCAAATTGTAAGTTGTGAATAAGCTTCTTTTGAGTTTTTTGTTACCAGTCGGGGCTCGGCCAAGAGTGAGTCTGCCTTTGGCCATCCGGCCAGTAGTTGTGTGGGTTCTTGACTTCGTGCAGGAAAGACTTCATAACATGTGTCCAAGTGATTTTGAGAGAATGTTTATTAAAGCTGGGGACAGTGAAATGAAGGAAGGGCTTAAGGTACAAGAGGCATCAGGAGAGAGCCTAGGTGGGGCTCCTTTGGCTTTTTAGAAATGATACAGGAAAGAAGTGGGCCACGCTGGGCTGCATGAACTTAGTAAAAAGTCACGGTGACAGAAGTGAGCCAAGACAGGGCTATTGGTTTATTAGCTCACTGGAAAGTCAGAAGAAGGGAGCCTTGGAGATAGGTACAGGGGCTGGTCAGGGCTGAACTTTTAAAATAATAATCTGGGCCCAGCCGGTGTGGCTCAGTTGGAGCATCATCTCCATATACCAAGAGATCACTGGTTCAATTCCTGGTCAGGGCACATGCTCAGGTTTTGGGTTCTGTCCCCAGTTAGCATGTGTGTGGGAGGCAACTGATCGATGTTTGTCTCTCACATTGATGTTCCTCTCTCTCCTTTCCTCTCTCTCTAACAAAAAAAAAAAAAAAAAAAAAAAAAATCAATAAAAACATTTTAAAAATCTTATATAATAAAAGCCTAATATGCTAAGTGTCTGGTTATCCAGTCATCCATTCAACCAAAGTGTAAAATGCTAATGTATGCTAAGGCCGCTCAACCGCTCACTATGATGTGCACTGGCCACCAGGGGCCAGATGTTCTGACTAGTAGGTTAGCTTGCTGCTGGGGTCTGGCTGATTGGGATTGAGCAAGAAGGGCTGGACACTCCTTGGAGCCCTCCTGTGGTCTCTCCGTGGCTGACCAACCTCCTGAGTCACTTCCTGGCCTCAGTCGTGCACGAGTGGGGATCCTCGGCCTGGCCTGTGCCCTCTTGCAATCTGGGGAGTGGGCCTAAGCTGTCAGTCGGACATCTCCCGAGGGCTCCTGGACTGCAAGAGGGTGCAGGCCGGGCTGAGGACCCTCCCTCCCCCGAGTGCATGATTTTCGTGCACTGAGCCTCTAGTAAAATAATAATTTTGTAATGGTCAAGGTTTTTCTAATTGTGATGGGTGGAAGACACATAGCCAAATAGATGAATTTGACTATGTAAAAATTAGAAATTGGTTTATAGAAAAATATAAACAAAGTCAAAATACAAAGGATACACAGTGATTCATAGGACAAGTCTAAAAAGTGTTCTTCTAAATCAACAGAAAAGACACAGTAGAAAAATGAACTGAGGTCAGGGATAGATAGTCTAGGGGAAAATGCAAATGGAAGATAAACATGTGAGAAGAAGCTTTTTTAGTCTTACAAGAAAATAACAATTCAAAATGAGGTATTTTTCATTAATCAGACTGGCAAAGTTTAAAAGTGTGATACCCCAGAGTTGACAAGTTGATATCCTTTGTGGATTCATGTTTTTCACCTTTGGAGGAATGTTTAAACTTAGTATAATATCTTTGAATCATAATTAAATATGTCTGTGTTCTTGGATGTAACAATTTTACTATTTTTTGTACTAGAAATACATGCAGTACATTTAAAAATATATACAGTTTAATTGATTTCAGACGAGAAGGGAGAGGGAGAGAGAGATAGAAACATTAATTATGAGAGAGAATCATTGATCAGCTGCCTCCTGCATGCCCTCTACTGGGGATCGAGCCCATAACCCGGGCATGTGCCCTTGATCAGACTCAAACCTGGGACCCTCAGTCTGCAGGCTGATGCTCTATCCACTGAGCCAAACCAGCTAAGGCAAATGCAGTGCATTTTAATTGATCATTAATAGTGGAGACTACAATGAGTTACTAGCCCTTCCATATAATGGAATACTAAGTTCTCATGAAAAAGAATGAAGAAAATGTGTGTGCAGATTTGTGTGTGAGAGATTCCAATATATAGTATTTAGTAAGGATTAAAGAACAGTATGTATATGATGAAGTTATGTATAGCTTTGAAAAAGGAATAACCACATATTTTTATGTATGCTTGTGTATGCCTAGATATCTGAGAGTTTTTAAGATACTAGAAATGTTAACAGTGGTAATGTAGTGGAGTAAGAACAGGAGGTTGGGGGGTAAGGGATAATGTTGAGGGCATTTGCTTTTTATTTGAAACCTTGCTGTGCTGTTTGACTTTATCATCTTTATCATGAGCATGTGTTGGCTACTTCTTTTAAAATGTTCAAGCTTGTTTTAGTAAGCTTTAGGTTTTAGGAAAAAAAAAAAATATATATATATATAATATAACATATTAAAAACTTGCATTTTCTGGCACTGTTTTCATTTTGATATTACCCCTGACCCTTGAGGAGATGGTGGTTGTGGTGGTGGTGGTGGTGTGTGTGTGTGTGTGTATGTTATATTTAGGAAGTGGGTTTAGAGATAACAGATTTAACCCATTTTTGCATTAAGATAGGAAACAGAGTTGTCAGTTTGTTTGTGCAGCTGGTATGGATATGTGGTATAGTTTATTTTTATCTTTATCCACAATTTACATAGGTAAATGTAGATTTTTTTTCTGAACTCAAGTGTACTGAGGTGAGCAGAACTAGAGAAAAGAGTATGCCACCTGTAAAAGTGGGTGCCAAGATGCTCAGCCTTTGTCAGAGGGCTCCAGCTGGCTATGGATTATTGGAAGGTATTGAAGGGGCTGCTTTGGTACAAGACAAGGAAATTGTTAGAGAAATGGCAGCTCTAGTGCTAAGATTCAGCCATTTCAATGTGCAGTCTCTTCAAGAAAACTGAACATTGAAAGGTCCATGAAATACTTTATGTAAACTTTACAAAGCATTTTATAGCTGACCAATAATTTAAGAAACTCGTGAAACAATTGCTCCTAAGTGCTGGGAATTTGCCCTTGGGGGCACTTTATTCCTGTTTAAATTAACAGGTGTTCAAAAAAACCCTCATAGTTTTATTTTTATTCTTAATGTGGAGTTGGAAAAATGCCCAAGCTTTTACTTCTCTGTTGAGGAGAAGTGCCCAAACTTTTAAAGTTATTATTTGAAGTTTTATTTTTTGACTCCTGCTTATTTGTCTGAATGGGACTATATTAGGTTGTTTTTTAATTAAAGAAATTCTTTATAAAATTTATAAAATTAGTTTTATTGGTTACCTTATGTACCATATAGCTCACGCATTTGAAGTATACAGTTCAGTCGTTTTTAGTATATTCACAGAGTTGTGCAGCTATCACTGTAATCTAATTTTTAGGATATTTTGTCACCTCTGTGGCCAGTGGCAGTTAATCCAATTTCTCCCGAAACTTCCTCAGAGCCCTGGCAACTAACTACTGATCTTATGGACTGGCCTATTGTGGAAATTTCATAGGAATGGAACCATATAGTCTGCAGTCTTTTATGATAGCTTTGTTCATGTTTTTTTTTTTAATGATTTCAAAGTTCATCCATGGTGTAGCCTGTGTCTGTACTTCATTCCTTTTTTATGAATATACTGTATTTTACTCATCCATTTATCAGTTGATAGTTGTTTGGGTTGTTTCCACTTTTTGGCAGTTTTAAGTAGTGCGGTTCGCAACATTTGCTACAAGTGTTTATGTGGACATGTTTTCATTTCTCTTGGGAGTGAAATTGCTGGATCGTATGATAACTATATTTAACCTTGGAGGAACTGCCAAATAATTTTCCAAAGAAGCTGCTGTGTCTTGCATTCCCACCAACAGTGTATGAGGGTTCTAATTTCTCCACATCCTTCCCAACACTTATAACTGTGTCTTTTCTTCTTTTTTTAATTATAGCCATCCTATTGGGTGTGAAGTGCTATCTCATTTTGGTTTGGTTTGCATTTTCCTAATGAGTAATGTTAAACATCTTTCAGGTGCTTATTGTCCCTTTATATGTCTTTGGGAAAATGTCTATTCAGATCCTTTGTCCATTTCTAAATTGGGTTGTTTTTTATTAATGAATTTTAAGAAATCTTTATATATTCTAGATACCAGCTCCTTACAAGGTAGGTGCAAATATTTTACCTCATTCTGAGTTATCTTTTCACTTTCTTGATGGTATCATTTATGGCATAAATGTGTTGTGTTAAATTTTGATGTGCCTGTTTATTTTTTCTTTTGTTGCTTGTGCTTATGGTCTTCTTCTTTTTTTTTTTTTTTCATTTACAGTTTACATTCAGTATTACTTTCTGTTAGTTTCGGGTGTAAATGTGCAGGCCCACACTCTAACCACTGATGCTTAGCGTAGCCTAAAACCATGAAGATATAGTTCTGTGGTTTTCTCTGAGGAGTTTCATAGTTTTAATTTGTACATTTAGGTCTAATCCATGTTGAGTTAGTTTTTGTGTATGGTATAAGGAAGGGGTTCAATTCCATTCTTTTGCATTTGGATATCCAGTGCTGGCACCCTATTTTGAAAATACTGCTTTCCTCCCTTGAATTATCTTGGCCCACTTGTCCAACATTAATTAACCATAAATGTTAGGCTTTATTGCTGGGCTCTCAATTGTATTAATTTTTTAAATTGACTATACATTGTAGAATTACTCATCTAGGATTTAGACACACTGGGACTGTCAGTCTGTGGGCTGGAGACTGCAGTTTGGGAATTGGTCACTCTTAATCATTCTTAGATGGTTGACTCATGTCTGTGTGAGCATGAGGTTAAATATTTACAGAGGTTTAATTGCAAGTTACACAGAGTGGTAGTAGATGTTGTCAGAGGCATGAGAGATGATTTTGTTTATACAAATCACAAAACATAAACACTGGCAGTAGAAACTGGAGCCATCATATATCAGTTAAACTGCTCCTGAATAATGGGGTTGGCAGGACTATAAAGTACACTTCCTTGCTATGTGGGAGCATAGCTGGTTCTTTATTTAATATTTTCATTTAGTAAGCAATAACTTAATTGGAAATGAATTTTGATTGAGTTTTCCAAAATAAAGTGCTGTTCCCCCCCCCCCCCCTTTAATTTGGTGAGGCAGTTATGCTGATTTGAAATCACACCTGAATTTGGGTCTTGTCCTCACCCCTAAAAAGCTGTGACTTGGGCAACTTAATTTCCTAGTGCCCAAGCTTCTCATTCCTGCAGTGGGGAGAAGAATAAGAGTAACAGCTTCACAGGATGACAGAACTTGCCCAATGGAAGTGATGCTGCACAGCTGGGAGCTATGGCCTTGTTATTTGTTTAGGTAGCTCTAAAACTCCCCTGCCCTCAAATTCCCTTTGGAAAACACCAGGGAACAGAAATACAAAAGGGAAGAGCTTTTTGGTGAGATGTGAGGTTTGGCTGATGGACCTGCGGATGCTAAAGTTTCCAGTTTCTAGAGCAGCTTGAGCTGCCCAGAGGAAGGGAGCCCTTGGGTTGCTTTTCCCCTGGGAAGTGCCTTGAGCAGTGGGAAGAGAGCTAGCCACCAGGGAGGTCTTCCCAAGCATCAGCTATGGGTTGAGTTTGAGGAAGTAAGGTGATAGCTGCTTTTGAGTAATGAGGTGCGGGTACCAGCCCTCTGAGCTTCCTTTGGGGGCACTAAGAATAACATTGGTAACTAAGATCCCTGTTCTAAGTGCTTGGAATATATTTTTTCACCCGAATGATCTATCCTGTGATGTAGGAACTACTAGTATCTCTATTTTGTAGATGTGACTGAGGAGCAGAGTATAAGTAACCTTGTATTGAATGGAATAAGCATTTAATATTACAAGCTATTGTAGAATATCTATTACATGCCAGGCCCATGAGCTGTAAGCACTCTGCATAGCTGATCTCCTGTAATCCTTATAGATGTTCGTCATCATAACTTTGATATGGGGCAGGGGGGACAAGTCTGTGTTTTTGCATTGCTTCACTGGCCATGAGATTTCTACCTACATTAGGGAGCAAGTTTCTGTTATTTGCTTACTTTCATCCTTTCTTAGTGTTGACTTAAACTGTGAATGTTTAATATAGGTGAGTTTAAATTCTTGTTTGTTTCCATTGGTCATTTCTCAGTTATTTGATAACTTCAAATTTGTTTTCAAAGCTATTTTGTTTTATGCATTCTCTGAAAAGAGATGATCCGAAGTTGTTAAATTAAAAAAAAAAAGTGTTTATATAGATAATAAAGTATTGAGGTGAGATTTTGAGGGAAAGGAAATTTTCTGGATTGATCAATAAATTTTCTTTTAAGCCTAAGAATAATTTCTGTTTTCTGTCTTTGCTTTGTATCTTGCTGTAATAGTTAATTTTGAAGAATTTTTTTTTTGTGTCTAGAATGAGTTGGAGATATTCTAATATTAACAGTGGGAACAATGTGAGTTGTGGGACATTTTTGAAAGGGACAGATTTTATGCTTGCTACCAGTGCCAAAATAGCTGGAGTTTAAAATAATTGCTAAAAACTTTAAAAAAAATTCTCACCAGAGGATATTTTTTCCATTGAATTTTTTTTTTTTTTTTTTTGAGAGAATGGAAGGAAGGGAGGGGAAGGAAAGAGAGAAACATCGACATGAGAGACATATTGATTGATTGCCTCCTACCTGCGCCCCAACCAGGGCCAGGTATTGAACCGAGGTACGTGCCCTTGACCAAAAACAGAACTTGAGACCCTGTGGTCTGTAGGCCCACACTCTAACCACTGAGCAAAACCATCCAGGGCTGCTAGAAACTTTTACACATCATCCCTTCCTGTACAAAACAATTTTATTGTGAGTGTATGTCAGCAACTCTTGATGGATGCTCCATTTTAGAGATGGCACCATAGAAGTTTGGGTGAGAGTTTTAGGACCTAGTGGACTGAGCTCACATCTCAGAACCTTAGGAAAGTTACCTCACTTCTCTCCAGCTCGGCTTTCTCATTGCAGGGGGGGGAGGGGGGAACACAGAATGACGTTCTTTTTCTTTTTTCTCACTTTCTTTCTGTCTTTCTCTACTTCTTATTTTTTCTTTCAATCACTCTTTCAAAGTCATAGCTTATGAATTTTTTTCTGAGTATAATAAAAGTAGTACATTTTCATGCCAAAAAATTAATACTTTTTCATTTGTGAGAAAAAAAATGTCAAAGATACCAGTGAAAAAAATGGTAAATGAATATTTACCTCATGGGGTTGTGATGAGGAAATGAATCTATGCTTAGAACTTAGGACCCACCTAGTACCTAGAAAATACACAATATAATATTTTCTATTTTTCAAAAAAAGTTATTATTACTACCATTGCCAGAACATATAAGAAGAATGAAGAATGCCTTTCAGAATGCTGCTGAATCCGAAGGCCATGGCTGTGTTCTCACAGTGAGCCTTCGGAGTGGCGCTCGGTGAGGGCAGGTGCGGAAGATGCAGGTCCAATGGGCTCTTCTGACTGCATCGGGCCTACCCTGCACACGCCTGCTTTGGGGTCTCTTGATTTTATGTTTCTCTATGAGGGCAGAAGGAGGAGGCTTCAAAACAGTGCATTCCAGGTCTCCTGGACATGTGGTGATGTAAAAACAGTGTTTGGAATCCTGATGAGCTTTGTAATCAGAAAATCCGGCTTCCCCGTCTGTAAAATAGGGATTGAGATGTGTACATTAGAGGGCCCTTTTGAAGATTAAATGAAACAGTGTCTTGGAAGCACCTTAGGAAGTATTTGAGAAATGGTAGGTTATTATCATTTATAATGACTATGGGTAGAAGGATCTTCCTGGCTGCCTAGGACACTCCCATCTTTAACTTTTTGGTGTTTCAATGGCAGCAGAGCATATATTTTTCTCCCTTCTTAAACTGTGGGACTTGCCGCACAGTTTGACATTTTGAAATAGGACTGGGGCGCTGGGGCTCTGTTCTGTCTCTGGAGCTTTATTTGCTATGACTCTGGAGCTTTATTTGCTCTTCTTGGGTGTACATTTATGCGCATGTGTGTACTCATGACACATATGCGTGTGCATATAACACTTGCACACAGCGTAATCTGGGCAAAGCAGCATCGAGGTAGCAAAGCTGCTGTCTTGGTCTTTTCTAGTGTTACCAGTCTCCACTCTCTCTTTGCACTCTTAGAGGTTTGCTTCCATTACTCTTTCCCATGCAGGGGGCTATGTCAGAAAGAACTAGAATGCGTTCCTAAAGTAAGGTAACTTATCCAGGTTTCACATTCATCCCTGTAATGGAGGAATAAGGCTATGCTCCCTGCCCATCACATACAGTGGCTATCAGGTTAGAATGACAGTAAGTTTGTGAAGGCATGATCAAAGTCTTATACTGGTGGAAGCCTGAGAATGGGAGAGTGTAGTATCATGAGGGAAGTGCCCCTGGGACATAGAACTCACACAATTTCCTAATCCCATAAATGGGCATGCCTGCCATTATAATCTTTAAAACACAAAGAGAAAAATCAAGAAGCAATGCTTCCTCTTAGATGGTAGAAATGTTTTTTTCTGAATGTTTTTATATTTGTCTTTGGTTGGTGCCAGACATTTGGCTCCAATAATAACAAAGAAAAAAGAAAAAACAAAACACCACTTCTTCCATGAGCATTTCCTGATGACCTCAGCTAGAAGTCACATCTCTCTTTGGGGCTGCACCATGCACCATTCATTTAGCTCTGTGCCTGTCCATCCCATGCCAGTTATTTCAATAAGAGTCCTATTTCTCCTGGTAGACAACACGCTCCTGAATTGGTTAACAGATATTTATGGAGCACCCGCTTTGTTGCAGGCACCAGGCTAGCATGGGGGCACAGCCTGGAACAAGATGGATAATCTTTTCCTTGCTGAATATAGAGTCTAGTGCAGGGGACAGATTTTAAATAAATCATTCCCAAGATACCTAATTCCAATTGTGATGAATTTGATAGAGTTAAGAAAGTTTATAAGAGGAACTTAATCCAGACAGGAGGATTCAGCAGGTCAGGAGGGAGCGTACGGAAGCTAGGACTGCCGCGTAAGGTTGCACAGTTTGTGTACTACACAAGGTCAGCTGAGAGGGCAGGCAGAGCTGAAATCCAGTTCCTGGTTGCTTACTCAAGCTGTGCCTTTTTCTTCTTTTATTTTAATCCTCACTGGAGGATATGTTTTACTGATTTTAGAGAGGGGAAGGGGGGGGGGGGAAGAGATTGATTGAGAGAGATTGAGATTGGAACATTGATGTATAAGAAAAACTTCGATTGGTTGTCTGCCAGGATCGAACTGGCAAGTTGGGCATGTGCCCTTTTGATGCATGAGGGGTAATACTCTAACCAACTGAGCCATACCAGCCAGGGCTGTGTCTTTTTATAATTTTCAGAAAGGCATTGTGTAGACTGGTAAGGGCAGTGTTTAGTTCCTGCCCTCCTCCCTCCAAAAAAAGCATTGCACTGATAAGTTAACATTATAAAAGTAGGGGGGGAAATTGACTTAGGAGGTCTTTGTTATTTGATCAACTCTCATCTAGAATAGAGGTTGGTGATAATAACATAGGATTCTGATGAACATTCAATTCTATAATGTATATAAAGAATCTAGTGAAGTATATGTTGCATATAATAGGTGCTCAATAAATTGTGTTTCTACAAACTTGTCAGTACTATTGTTTCTGCTATCTATTTTAGTCCATTTTCTCTCCATTTCCCCCAATTTCCTCCTTGCCTTATTTAGGAAGACTGGACATTGGCAAAATACCTGCCATCAGGCCCTTCTTACTTTCTAGTCGAATGTTGTATCATCACAGGTTCAACCTTAGTGGGGTTTTTTTGTTTGTTTTCTTGCTCTAGAATTTTAAGTAACAACTTCATTTCAAGTTATTCTGCATGATTAAGGATACAGGAATTCAGTCTATAAAATTTAATTTGATTAGAACATTGATTTTCAAATTTGTTCTCTATGTAAAGAATAGTATTTCTTTTTCTTAAATTATTAGTTCATTGATTTTTTTTTTTTAAGAGAGAAAGGATGGGAAAGGGAGAGAGAGAAAGAAATATTGATGTGAGAGTGCAACATCAATTGGCTGCCTCCTGCATGCTCCCCACTGGGGATTGAGCCCAAAACCAGGCGTGTGCCCTGACCAGGAATGGAACTGGTGACCTTCGGTGCACAGGATGACGCCCAACCAACTGAGCCACACCGGCCAGTGCCGCATGGTGCTTCTTACTCATTATCATGAGAAAGTTAGTGATAGGAACTAGATATGATTTTATAGATACTGTCAGTAGGCTCTGCAGTATAAGGATGGTTTTTAGTTGTCTGGTATCTGGTCCTGGGATGGTTAGGGCAGAGAATTATTACCTCCTAGCATGGAAGAACCAGGCAGAAGAGGTGGTCCAGAATATGGGCCCTAGATTGGTTGGTTTGCACATGAAAGGTATACTCACAGGGAATAATTTGCTCTCTCTAGGAATTAGCTAGCCCTGGGAGGGGCAGTCCCTCCGGAGCATCAAGAATGCAGAAAATAACTATTAGATTTTGTTCCTGCAAATAGGAGACATTTACCATGACTTAATATCAGTGATGGGCCCCTTGGTCCAGCATGTGGCACAGGAGTGATAAGGTAGCAGCATGTAAGGACTCCTGGGTTGGAGCAGTTTTGGGTCTTGTTCCCATGTGGGCCCAGTTTTGTTCTTACAGAGTAAAATCTGTGTTCAGGGACTACCATACCACAAATCCTTGTTTCCTTTGGGCACCAAACTTGCTGGTGTTAATGAGAGGCCATGGCTAGAGATAGTGCATTAGGAAAGCTCTGCCCTGCCACTGAGAAATCACCTGAAAACAGTGGTCCAGCCAGGGTTGCTTGGTGGGGGATTCTTCTTACAGGACATTCGCATGTTCCCCAGACCTAGGGCAGTAATGGCGAACCTTTTGAGCTCGGCGTGTCAGCATTTTGAAAAACCCTAACTTAACTCTGGTGCCTTGTCACATATAGAAATTTTTTGATATTTGCAACCATAGTAAAACAAAGACTTATATTTTTGATATTTATTTTATATATTTAAATGCCATTTAACAAAGAAAAATCAACCAAAAAAATGAGTTCGCATGTCACCTCTGACACGCGTGTCATAGGTTCGCCATCACTGCCCTAGAGAGTGGTGTTGGGACCATTTTCATTGAAACTCAATTTATGGTGTTTATCTTTTCCTAAGGAAGTTTCTACTAGCATTTTTTTATATTAAATTATGTAAAGACATCTTTTTCATTGTGTCATTCCCTTTCCTTGTGGCATTGACGTCGTGTTGGATCCCACGGGAAACTTGCTTTTATTTTGTCATCACTGAGGAATCCTGAAGAAAGAGCTAGGGAGGCTTGCTGTTAGGTGTGTGGGATGCACTCTTTAAACACAGGACTGTTGAGAGGTGCATTCTGATTGCATACCTGCACCTGCCGTTGGACTTGTTCAGATACTGGGTACTCAGAACAGAAGGCCCTGCCGCTGCAGAAGGAACACACTCACCATAGTCCTGAGTTTGTGTACAAGTGTGAACCAGCCATAGATACTTGGGGAGCTTATAAAATGCAGATTCCAATTCTGAGTCAGTAGGGCTGGGCTGGGACCTGACAGGCCCCCAGCGGTGCCTGTGCCCCTGGCTCATGAACCACACTTGAAAGGTACTTTAGAATTTGGCCAGTGCTCTCTGCTTTTGCTGCAAAGAGATTTCTGCTTTTGTTTTGCTCTGGGCTGGTCTGTTTGGGGGCCTGGCTCCACTTCACTTTCCTATCACCTCCTCTAGGCTAGGTTCACACCCACATTCCTGCCGAACCTGCTCTCCTCACTAAAGCAAGCTCTGGTCTCCCTAGGCCTCCTCCTCCCACCACCACCAAGTCAAGGTCCAGAAAGATTTTTTAGTTACTTCCTACTGTATTGCCTTCTCCCTTATCAACCCCCCCTCCCCCGCCCCAGCTTCCTATCTGGAGTTCAGGCCCAGGGCTGTCTGATTTCTTTCTCCCCATGGAGGGTCAAGGCTGCCTGCCAGCTCTGCCCAGGCCCCAACCTACTTCCTGCCCCTTGGGGCTCTAGGGAAAGAAGGGGGAGCAAGACAGATACAGAGTCTTCAAAGGAGCCCTCTGCTCAGCCCAACATCCACTCCACCAAGCAGACTGAGAAATGCTAGGTTTGAATGAACAAATAACTGTAATTAAGGCCCATTTCCTGACCTGCCTACCCCTTTGGCCTGTTTACCAATAGCAGCTCATTTAGTTTGTGCATCAGCCTGGCTTTGTGATCCATTGTGTTTGCTTTTGATGCTGGGTGCTGGTCTTCACAGTCTAGGGCTGATAGAAGAGCACTATATTTATAGTTTTAAAAAGCAAAGGGAATACCACTCCCCAGCGGAGTGACTTATTTCCTTAAAAAGAATGCCTCAGGGGAAACCTCTCTTTAGATTCCCCCTTCCCACCCATCTCGCTTGCACAGGCAATGCCCTGATGAATAAAAAAATGAAAGTTGGGGTGGAGGGCCCCCATGTAAGAATATTTTCATTTCTGTTGGTATTTTTTAAAATTTTGTTTTATTGCTTAAAGTATTACAAAGAGTATTACATATGTCTCCTTTTTTCCCCCCCTCCTTGACCTTCCCCCGGCCTCCCCTACCCCCCAGTGTCTTGTGTCCATTGGTTATGCTTATATGCATGCATACAAGTCCTTCAGTTAATCTCTTACCCCCCCCCCCCCCCCCCCCGGCCTTCCCGCTGTAGTTTGACAGTCTGTTTGATGCTGTTCTGCCTCTGTATCTATTTTTGTTCATCAGTTTATAATGGTCTTTATTATCCATAAATGAGTGAGATCATGTGGTATTTATCTTTCTCTGACTGGCTTATTTCACTTAGCATAATGCTCTCCAGTTCCATCCATGCTGTTGCAAATGGTAAGAATTCCTTCTCTTTTATAGCAGCATAGTATTCCATTGTGTAGGTGTACCACAGTTTTCTAATCCACTCATCTGCTGATGGGCACTTAGGCTGTTTCCAAATCTTAGCTATGGTAAATTGTGCTGCTATGAACATAGGGATGCATATATCCTTTCTGATTGGTGTTTCTGGTTTCTTGGGATCTGTTGGTATTTAGATAGGAAAAAAATATGTTTCTTGGGCTCCTTCATTTGGCCTTTGTTCCTTTTGCAAATGTAGTTTAAGAATATTAACAGGAAGTTTCTCAAATTGGTGTGACTGTTGCAGGGGGGAGTGCATGTGTGTGATAGTTGCCTCCCAATTGGCGCCACAGAGGCGGCCCGTACCTGAATCAAAGCATCCTCACCAGTGCTGCCCAGGGCCTGTGCAGCAGCTTTGTCACGAGGACCTGGTCAGAACAGATAGAGGGGGTGCTGGTCACATCCACCCGGCCTCTGGCAGGGCTTCAGCTGAAAAGGCAATTGCCTGCGGACATTTGCTTGGGAAAGGCACAGACCTCTTTATCCTTCCTCTTCCAGCAGAGATGGGAGGAGATATATTTCAAGGATGAAAGGAGAGGAGGGCTGGACAGAAGGTTTCCTGCTGGTTGGGGCTGATGAATGGTGAGATGAACTGTGAGAAAGTGTTTCCTCAGCTGTGGGAAGCAGTGCAGTTGTTACTTCAGCTCCAAGCGAGAGCTGTTAAACCAGGCATTTCATGTGGCCACCCGGCTTTCATCTGGAAGGATGGAGTGTATTACAGGGAGGGGTGAGTGTCAGCCCTGTGTTTCCCCAGGAGGAACAGGAGTCTAAGTGAATGTGGGCCTTTTCCTCCCTCTCCCCTTCCTTCCTGCTCCTGCCCTGCCATCCACAACATCCACTTAGGGCCATGGGTTTACCAGACCCGGCCCATTGCCTGCCATTTGTTTCCAATTTTTCTATTCATTTATGTGAAAACAAGTTTGAAGCATCATCTTTTATTGGGCACTTTGTGCATGAAAAAGAATAGGATTAGACCTGGCCAGTGTGGCTCTCAGTTGCTTGGCCGGTTCGATTCCTGGTTAGGGCACATACCCAGGTTGCAGGCTCCATTCCTGGTAGGGGTGTGCAGGAGGTAGGCCATCAATCAGGTTGATGTTTCTCTCTCTCTTCCTCTCCCTTCCCCTCTCTCTAAAAGTCAATTTAAAAATCTTAAAAAAAAAAAAAAAAGAATAGAATGCTGTGAAATCCCGACTGCTTCCTTGCATGGAACCACAGGAGCTAGACTGTCCTTCAAAGAGGTGTCTTGTCACCAGGCAGTGGGTCAGAAGTGTCTTGTCACCAGGCAGTGGGTCAGAAGTGTCTTTTGAAGCGTGGCACCTTTCTGTGCTGTGGGGAGGGAGACTGACCAGCAATTGACCTTGTATGTGGGATGGGAGGAGGGGCTTCGTTGCTCTCTGCTTTTCACAAGGAGGGAGGTACATCAGGAAGTTGGGCATTTACCACCCCTACCCCGTAGCTGTTCCGGAGCATTCAGTTTTATGGCCATCCCGGGGCTAACTCTGTGGCCAGCCTTTCATTTGAACTGTTGAGATGGAAACCTTTTAAAATGCAATAGACACAGACATTTACTACCTTCTTACTAGGGTCAACAGAGCATCATTTAGACCTACTTATGGTGACTTCATTTAGATGTTTGGATTGTCTGTTAGTTTATTGCACTATAGATAGCAGAAGCGTGAGAACCACAGGCTCAGTTATTAGCGCATCCTTCCTCCAGATTGCTGAGTTGTTTCAACTGGTGTGTATTTTGCTGGCCCACGGATGCTCAACCCTGGATTTGTCCTGGAGCCAAATCGCCTAACCATCCTGAGCCTCAGATTCACATCAGGAAAATGAGAGGAGGGGCTGGATGAGAGGCTCCCAGCTTAGGTGCTGTGGCAGGTTTCAGTTTGGGTAAGATTTTGGGATGCGGGGTTTTATAATAGAAATTCACTAGGATACAAGTTTTATGAGGACAGGAACTGTACTACTATCGTCCAGAACAGTGCCTGGTCACTAGTAAACATTTGATAAACATTTGTTGTATATGGATTTGTAGTATCATAGTGCATCCATATGTTTTATGTATTGGAGTTGCACATAGAATTTGACTCGTTAGTGCACTGCTAACCACTCAAAATTATTGGCCTAACTGAGCGCTGAGATCCTCCCCGCTCAAACTGTCTGAGCCGGTGACATAGCTCACATCCGTTCTCTGAAGGGGTCCAGACGAGACCCCCCAGATGTGCTACTTTGGCATGTGGATCCTTTTGAAATGAAGGCAATCGAGACCCTGTGACCCCAATGTTGCAGAAGACCACAGAAAAAACAAGCGACACTTTAGAGAAAAGGAGTGACACTGTTTGTTTATGCCAGCAGAATCAGGGAATAATTTTCCAAATCTGAGTAAAGTAACATGCAGGGGGCTTCTCCTTTTATCTCCCTGTGGTCTTTGTCCCGCAAATATGGATTATGCTTCCGGTCCTTTTCTCGGGCCTTGCAAGAAGGCCCCCAGGTGTTGGGGGTTTCCAGGCCATATATGATGGTTTTGCCTGGTGCCAGCGTTAATAACTCTCCCTCTGGGGCAGTGCACTGTCCACAGTTTTATGGCCTCTGTAACAGGTTCTGCAAGACCAGTTTCTGGAAAGAAGTAATGACTTTATAGGTTATCAAGAATGTACACTGGGCTGGCTGGCATGGATTCCGATTGCTAGCCCCCCAAACATCAGGGTTACATTGGAATTAGCTTTTTAGCCTCCTCATCAATATAAACTTTTACCTCTCCTTTAAAGATTTAAATTGGGGGGCTTGCCCGTAATGTCAGTTACCACCAGAAATAACTGTTTATGACCTATCTATGGGGTAGGGCAGACTTCTCATTACTGAACATCTGCTCCTCTTATCATCCTGCAAATTACCTTCCTCCCCTCGGAAACCCCAAGGCGCCTTACCTCATCCTTAGCTCAGAATGCCGTGTATACCTCATTTTAACTTTCTGTCTCTGAACCATGTATGTAGTAGGTATGTAATAAAAGTTGGTGATTTTCTCTTGTTGATCTAATCTGCCTCATGTCAATGTAATTCGAACAGCAGGAAGAGCCTAGGAGGGCAGAGGGCAGTTTCTCATCCCCACTTCCCTGTCCCAGAGCGTGCTTGGCTGTAGGTGGGGGTTGGCTCTCTGGCCAGGCTGTGAAGCATTCCGAGGCTTGGCAGGGCTTGGGCTGGCATAAAGCACCTCTCGGAAGGGGCTCGGCAGATTTCTCCATTACTGCATAATCTCCGTGACACAAACAGGCAAATTTGGGATTTTGTGTTTCATTAACTGCTTGTTGTTAAGTTCTTATAAAGTTAAACAAGTACGATTGTTTCCCTCCTTATTTCAATGAGGAAATGTAAAACCAACTTTAAACAATGATTTAAACCTAATAAGCACTTCTCTTCCCACATTCTAGACTTTTCTATTTTGAATTTTAAGGCTTTGTTTTCTTGCACCTTTTTTCCCCTCCTCTAGAACTCGCTTAACTCCTCTTTCTCAGCCCTGTTCTGCGGCAGGTATTTGTGGCTTTCGTGGGTGCAAATGAGTGTTTGGACTGCCTTGTTCGCTCCTTGGAGGACATACAGATGGCTTTGGCTTTTGGGCACCTAAGAAGTGCTTCCAAACACATGGAACTTTTCCCCAAGTGGCTAGGAGGCTCTCTTGGGTTCAGCTCTTAGGAATTTTGTTTCTAGAAGTGTTTTCCTTCAACAGATGCATTTCTGAGCAGAAAATGAAAAAAACTGTTATAAATCGGGCATTAATGCTTGATCCCCCTCCCCCATCTTTACTTCTTTCCATGTTGACTTGATGGACTGAAGAGAATGGGCATCTCTGGGAAGGAGGGAGAGGACTGTGATGATGCAGATGATAACAACTGGCTTTTTGGGGGAGGGGGGAGGAGGTGTACCCTTTGTTAGGCTCTATGCTGAGAACTTTGCCTGAATTGTCTCATTAAACCCTGAAGTAGATATTTTTTATTCCCATTTTACAACTGAGGTAACAGACCTAGGGAATTGGTCCCAGGCCGCATCATCAGGTAGTGTTCGAGGTTGGGTATGAACCTAGACAGCCTGACTCCATAGCTCTTGCTCTTAACCCCTAAATCAGGGGTTCTCAACAGATGGGAGGACAATTGTCTGAGACATTTCTGATGGTCACCATTTGTGAGGCAGAGGAGGAGGGGATGGTGGTAGAGGCATCTTGTAGGTAGAGACCAAGGAGGCGTGCACAGGACAGCTCTCAACAAAGAATTATAGGCCCCAATGTCATGGGGCTGAGATTGACAACCTGCTCTAAGTGATCTCCCGGGAATGTTTGTTTTCTGTTGAAAGTGGAGTTAGTTTACCTTTTAACCTTAAACCTGCTAAAATATATCACATGTGGAGGGTGGTGTGATGGAATGTTTCAAAGAATCCAACTGCTGTCTGAGAACAGAGAACTTGGTCAACATTCCTTGGTGCTGAAAGTAACCCTAACCTCGTGAGAAAGGGACTCCCCACCCGGGGAACTGGTTTTGTTCCAGCCCCTGGTCAGACGCCGCGTGTGCTCACGGCCTGTCTTTGCCCGTTTCAGACTTGGACCCTCTGGGTACTAAGTGTCCTTTAAGGAAGGACGCTGACCCTTGACTTTGCTTTTCATGGAAATGCTGTTGATTGTGGAAACTGACATGTTCTGGAATCTTGGAACCTGTGTGAGAAACCACCTGTCAGAACCTCCTTTCTGACAAACCCCCAGATCCTGCTGCCACAGTTTTGGGAATGACTGTGAAAACCTTGGGGTTTTAAGGGATTCTTTAAACTCAAAAGAGAAAAATGTAAGAAACTGAGCTAATTTCTGGGTTGGGCAAATATATAGCTTGTTCAACTCCTTGGACTTACGTATAGGTAGCTGTTTAATTTTTCTCATTTTATGTTTATTTGTTTTAAATTCTACCAAGTAAATGTTTATTTATATAAATAAAACTAAAAAATATTACAGGAGTTAAAGAATTTTTATTTTTTATTGTGTTAAAAAACAAAAAATTTCCCATCTTAATCATTTTTAAAGGTATAGTACAGTAAATTTTTCTAGTTTTTAAAAACTTTTTATTGGTGAGAGAGAGAGAGAGAGAGAGAGAGAGAGAGAGAGAGAGAGAGAGAAACATCGATTTGTTGTTTCACTTATTTATACATTCATTGGTTGATTGTTGCATGTGCCCTGACTGGGGATCAAACCCTCAAACTTGCCGTATTGGGATAATGAATGCTCTAACCAACTGAGCTACCAGCCCAGGACATGAATTTTCTAGTTTTATGCCATAGTTAGAATGATAGTTCACTGTGGCTGTTTTCTGCCAATCACCACTGAAGTGGATTTCATTTCTCATTGGCTGATTTATTTAACAAATATTTGAGTGCTTACCAAATAGGAGATAGAACAGGGATGTGGCTTTGTTTTGTTCCAAAATAGAAATTTGTAATGCTTTTCTAATGATAAGATATGTGCTCATTCAGAAAATACAGAAAAGCATATCACTTGTAATCCTACAACTCTGTTGACTACTGTTGACATCCTGGGATATCCTTCTAGATTGCTTTTTGTTGTTATTGCTGATCTATGTCATGTTATATTTTTACCCCAAATGCTATCATACTCTATACTCAGGTGTTACTAACTATTTCCAATTAATACAGTGTGGACATCTTGGCAGTGACTTTTTCTGTATAATCTGTATCATTTCCATAGGTGCCCTGTATTCAATAATGTGTATATACCGCAATTTCAGTGATCATTACTCTTTCATGGAACATCCAGGTTTCCTTTCTCTCTTCTAAACAACATAGATGGTCATTCTTATGTATACCTTGGTATTCTTGTTTCGTGAGGGGAGAATCAAGGTCTCTTATTGCTGCATTCCCAGGAATTAACACTGCAAACAGTAGGTATGTAATATAATAATAATTGAGTGAATGGATGATCTGGCTATTTTCATAGGATTAGGAATGGGGCTTTGAATGTGGGGCGGGACTTGATGGTGAGGTAGGGGGCTTGGTGATTGGGGTGGTTCAGCTGCTTGGGGCAGAGCTCTAATAGAGGTCACCCAGGTCCACTGAGACCAGAGGTTGCCTGGGAGAGAGGAAGGAGCCCAAAAAGGGAGATGCCTTCTCCAGGTATTTGCTGACTGCTTACCGTACACTCAAGGACAAAAGAGAAAAACTGTTTCCTCTTGTGCCTCCTTCTCACACAGCCAGTCTCCCCTCTGTGGGAAACCAGAGTTTCAGGTCAGTGCTTTCTGTCCTGTTCACCATCTTTATGCTACTTACCAGCTTTCTCTGACCTTAAGTTGCCCAACCTCTCTGAGCCTCTGTCTCAGCTCTGTAAAGTGCGGGTGATATAATGACTAATAATAATATTTTTTGTGCCTTGCAGGAGTGAGAGATTAATTACTAAGTGTCCATTGTTGTTAGCTAATACTGTGGATTAAGTAAGCTTTTATAGGTGGCTCAATATTCTTTTGTAGGGAGAAATCCACTGTAAGCTCATACAAACCAACTCACTAACACAGTATATAATATGTGCTGAGTTTTAGGAAACAATCGTTTTGTGAATTAGGGACTACCTGCAACCCTGTGTGGTGCAAGGGGATAATCCTTGTGGGGCAGAGGAATTGTGTGTTTTTGTTCTCCTGGCTTTCAAGTGCCGTCAGTCCCTTGCATAGCCACCAGGAAAGGACAGCACCTGGCACCACGGAGGGGGGTGGGAACAAGAGTTGCTAATTTACCACCACCACCACCACCACCACCGCCGCCGCCGCTGCCGCCTTTCTGTTGTGGGGAAAAAAGTCTGTATGTCAATGGGAAGCTGTTTCTGAGCTTGGAGTGAGGAGAATGATCTGCAAAATGTTGGTTGTGAAATCTAGAACTTAAAATGAATATTGCTATCAAAGTAGAATCAATTATTTGTCGCCTCTCTGCTGACCACACGTGATATACAAAGCCTCAAAGGAGAAAGAAGGAAAGTGGGCTGTGACATTCCAGGAATAGTATTGTATGTTACTGAAAGATATGGAAAGCTAAATATCATTAAAGAATAGAGAGTGTAACCAGACAATCAATGGGTCCGTGCTGCCTGTCACTATTTGAGCCAATTAAGCAGAGACAGGGCTGAATCCTATATGAGTGTTTACTCTAATACTGCCAGCAGTATGGGAGAGCAGCAGGTCATCCACAAAAATCTGCTCTGCACCCCACCATAAGCCCCCTGCTTATATTGGGTAGAACAAATATTACATGGGGAGGTAGCCAAAGGGTATGCCAAATGGGCAGTTAACAGGTAAGCAGAGGGCTGGGGTCTTTAAAGGGCTGGCGATCCTGGTTTCTGCAACAAAGATGTTAATCTTTCCATGATAATAGGCAGCTCCAAATGGAGAGGATGGACTGCATTTAGAATGTGCCTTCCTTAATCAGAACAAAACAATCATGGTTAACAAAGCATGATTATTATTTCTTACAATTCTAGCTGGTTTCCCAACATTCTGTTTTTGCCCCTATCAAGAGCACCATTTAATGAAAAAATTTGAACCCAATTTTGTCTTTAATAATATTTTTCTTATATTTCCTTGATATTATAATCCCCCAGTATGCCCAGAAACACCTGGGTTCTGCTTCTAATGGCTTCAGCAGCTTTTATTTTTGAGGAACTTCCTCACTGCGCACCCCGCCCCCCCCCCCCCCCCCATTTCTTAGGAACAGTACTATAATTAATGTAGTTTTTAAAAAAAATCTCTTCTGTCTTTCCTCAGTTCTGCTAGTGATCCTGTTTTTCCAAGTCAGGAAAAGGGACTGAATGAAGGGCGGTGCCAGATTTGAAGATTTCTTTCCTTTTGCAGTTTGGACTGAGTTTAGATGTCCTAAAGCCAGCTTGGCTCTCCACAACCCTCGAGGAAAACGTCTTTTTGATGAATGGTTTCCACATTGCTGAGGAATTTACACACCCAAAAACGAAAGCATCGAAACTAAAAAATGTGACCCACATTTGGGCTGGTTCTTGTGACAGAATGTCCTGCGTACTTGCCGCCTCCCTAAGTGGAGCCAAGGGAGCGTGGCTTAATGTGATGCCTGGGCCATCATCGTCATGAATGAGTTCTCTCACTGCTGCTGTGTGAGCTGTACCTGACAGAACAGAGACCATGAAGCAATTAGAGGGATGCTCACAGTACCTGTGAGATGCTTGGAGAGCTTTGGACTGCTCCACTGTTCAGTTCTTCTCTTTTTTATTGATTTTTCTCTCTTCTTTCTCGCGTTGGGGTTAACTCACTGTGCTTGCCTCTTACAGTTTGTTTTCAACATCTAAGCATTTATGGATGGTAGGGATGTCAGATCACCTCTTGCATAGATGCCACCATGTCTCTGGCAGATGGTACCTGCTGACCATTGCATTTTCCCTGCTGAGCCATTCAGCCTTAGAACCCAGCACAGCATTCCAGGGTGCCACTGCCGCAATGAGTTGAGTGTGGGATGAAACCTCTATTTTCCCACCACCTGTTGTTTGTCACCTAGGCTCCTTGAGTTTGCAAGTGAGGAAAACCAAGACCCTGAGAGGGAAGGGAGTTACCCAGAGCCACAGAGTTGGAATCCAGGTCCTCAGACCTTTGCTCTTCCCCCCACTTATTCCCTCCTGGTCCCTGTGGGTTTAATAACCTGGTAGCCAACCAAGCCTCTTGGCCCTGTGAGAATAAGACTGATAGAGAGAGGGGGACTCCTATGAGTAAGATAACATGGTGTGTGTATGCTCACACTGATTATGACATCGGGCTTTCTTCCTGATTCTTTGCTCTTTCCCATTGGTGGTGTTGCCTGGGAATTCTAGGTCAGCGGTTGCCAACCGGTGGTCCGTGGACCACTGGTGGTCCATGAGGTCTGAAAGGTTGGCGACCGCTGGTTTAAGAAACCTTTGGAGCAATGGTCACCAACCGGTGGTCCATGGGCCACTGGTGGTCTGCGAGGTTTGAAAGGTTGGGGACTGCTGTCTAGGTAATAAATGAATCGGGTTTTCCAATTTGACAGTAGAAGAACCTGGAAGTTACTACCAGCCCTAGCTCATGTTTTTGTAACATTTCCTCACATTCCCCAGCTTAGGCCTCAGAAGAACTGTCTGTGCCCAAGGCCAGTGGGAAGACAGGGAGGGAGACTGATATTTATTGTGGTGTGTGTGTGTGTGTGTGTGTGTGTGTGGTCTGGATCCTTAGACAGGAGAAGGAAAATAATGCTTGGGGTGAGGCCCAGCTCCAGGTAGCAGCAAGCAGTGGCTCATCCTTTCATTCAGACTCTGCCCTGGCAAGGACGGAGTACTTCGAAAAGCCTTGGCTACTCAAGCTGTTGCTGTTTCAGAGGAAGTTAGCCAGAGGGAGGGTGTGAAGGGCTCTTTGATATTTTTCTTTTTCACTAAGGGGAGGGAAAGCTGCTTCAGAAAGAAAAATAAATCCCATGAGTCAATGCGACATTTGCAAATGCTTTTATAGCAGGATCATCAAACTTAGTTGCTTTACTTAGTCTTTTTCTTTCTTTTGAAAATTACAGCAGTAATACATGCACATGGTAAACACACAAGCAGAGAGTGGAACAGTGAGAAGTAGATGTCTTCTTTTCCTCCCCACATGTAGGCCCGCTCTACAGGTCATCAGTTAGTGGTCATTGCATACGCACACACACCACACATAAAGCCACGCATGTATATAAAATATCAGAGCATAATGACTGTGTTAGTTTGCTGGGCTGACATAACAAAGTATGTAGGCTGAGTGGCTGAAACAACAGAAACTTAATCTCTCACAGTTCTGGAGGCTCAAAGTCTGAAATAAAGGAGTTGAAGACTTGGTCTCTTTTGAGATCTTGCTCCTTAGCTCGCAGATGGCCGTCTTCTCTGTGTCCTCACATGGTTTTTCTGTGTGTCTGTGTCCTAATCTTATCTTCCAAGGACACCAGTCATAATGGATTAGGGCCCACTCCAATGACTTTGTTTAACCTTAATTACGTTATTAAGGATCCTATATCCAAATGTTCTGAGATACTGGGGGTTAGGACTTAAACTTGTAAATTTGGAGAGTGTGTGGGTGGAAAAGATAACTCAGTTCAGCCCAGAACACTGACTTACTCTTTTAACTACATTGTATTGTGTAGATAGCCCATAATTCATGTATCTGGTCCCTGTGTATCTGGAGAATAAGACTGTTTCCATGCTTGTAGTGAATAACCTCACACCTAAATCTCTGTGCCCCTGTGTAAGTATACATGCAGGGTGAACTTGTAGAGAAATTGCAAGCTTTGGCCTCCAAAGAGATTGACTGTGTCCTTCCGGAGTGCATCATAATTTCTTGTGGAACAGGAGAGTGTGCGGTACCTACAGATTAAAGCCCATTTGTGATGTAATGCTGGTGTGAGAAATTCAGAGTGTGGAAAAAGACTAAGTAAAGCAACAAAGTTCTATCATGGAGCAGGACTTGTGCACATGCCCTGTGGAATGGGACAGCCAGCCCTTTGAGGAATGTTGCCATTATGACTTTACTGTACACTTTTCAGTCAGCATCCATGTATTGAGGCATTGATAGACCCTGTTTTGCTCGTTTCTCTGTTGTTATTTTTATTGTGTTTTTTTTTTTAGGTTTTTTTTAATTGATTTTAGAAAGGAAGGGAGAGGGAGAGAGAGATAGAAACATCCATGATGAGATCGGCTACCTCCTCCACATCCACACTGGGGCTCGAGCCTGCAACCTGGGCATGTGCCCAGACTGGGAATAGACCTGTGACCTCCTGGTTCCTAGGTCCACGCTCAACCACTGAGCCATGCTGGCTGGGCATGTTGTTGTTATTTTTAAATAGACCTTAATTTTTAGAGCAGTTTAGTTTACAGAAAATTTGAGGAAGGTACAGAGATTCCCCATACATCCCCTGCCCCACAGGTGCACAGTCCTTCCTCATTATCCACACTCCTTGCCAGAGTGGTACATTTGTTACAATTGATGAACTTATAGTGACATATTATTATCCAAAGTTCATAGGGCTTACTCTTGGTGTTCTATATTTATTTGTTTACTAGAGGCTTGGCGTATGAAATTTGTGCACGGGTACGGTCCCTAGGCCTGGCCTGCGATCAGGGCCATATTCCCCAGCTTCCCACAATCAGCCCTGCTCCCCGCCGCCACCCACCCCCAGTTCCCCATTCACTATCAGGTGATCAGAGCCTGCCAGCCTGGGGGAGGAACCGAGAGGTTGGCTGTTCCGCCCACTCGCCGGCCCCAACCCCACCACATGTTGCCCTCTGTGGTGACTGGTGGGGCGGGGGCCTTGGCCTGGCGCCACCTGCATCCCCCGCTACCCGCCCCCGGTTCCCCGTTCACCATTGGGCGATCAGAGAGGTGGTCAGTGCACATAATAGTGACTGGTCTAGTGGTCGTTCTGCCATTAGGGTCAATTTGCATATTAACCTTTTATTATATAGGATTATACTCTGACTTGTTCAGTGAAAAGTTTTGGCCCTCTGTTGCTGGGGTAACAAGACATGGCATTTCTCTTCAAGCTGTGACAGCCTGGAAATTAGGCTGGCCAGGAATTATTCCAGTTTTGAAAGTGAGGATTAGGGGAGTGACATACTCAGAGTGAAAAAGCCATAAGTGGCAGGGGCTGGGTGTGAACCCCTTTTATTCTAAATTTTGCTTTTCCAGAAAGAAGTGGTAAATCAGCAGGGCCGTGAGATTTGTTTTAGAGGCTAATATAACATTTCTTTTATGGATGTTGGTTTGAGTTTCTACTTGTGTATATTAGTGTTTTTTTAACTAAAGATAATGCACTTGTTCCCTTGGTTGTTGACATAGTTTGCTTTGATAAATAACTACTAGAAAAAGGCTATTGGATTTAAATATATATATATATATATATATATCTGTCAATCATACCATAGGATTATATAGAGAGTGAACGTGAAAATAAGGCCGTTTGAAAAGTCAGATCTATAATATGCCACCTGACTTTAGTAATAGAATAAGATTAAAACAGTATGACTTTCTTTTCACATTTTCCGTAATCACATCTCTCTGTCACTGTTAATTTGTCTTTAAATGACCAGTTAGGCTCACATATTATGTACATGTCTGTTCATTTTTCTCTTCTGTGGAGATATTAAGGTTAAATGTTGATTCTGCTGTGACAAAGTTCTATCATGGAACAGGAGAGTGTTTAAAAATGTATGTTTTCCAAAATAGAATATTTTATTAATCGCATTTGAACTTGACATACAGTAAGACTGATTATCTAAGACCACAGAACTAAAGAGGTAGCAACCAATGAAGGAGATAGTTGAGAAAGAATTTGGAAGGCATGTGAGTGGAAAGAAGTTAGTAAAATCGGGGATAGAAGACATGATGGAGTGAATTGTAAAGGAAGGTGAGTCTGTAAGAATACCACACAGGCAGTGGTGTTGGGGTCCCACTTGTGTGGCCTGTTAGCTCAGCCCAAGTAGAATAATCTTACAAAGCAGTGACCTAACATTATGAAGCAAGAAGAGTCTTTTGAGGAAGATGGCTTGGGAAACTGAATGAAGGTGGAGAGAGTACATTAGCAAAATTTTAAAATAATGATATAGTGCAGAATGTCCAAGGGCTCAAACAATGGCGGTTTCATTAAGTAGATGAAATAACTTGGGAAATGACATTCCCAAGATCTGTCTTAACATCCTGTGATTACAACCGGTCTTATACCTGCTTACCTATGATCTCTTCTCATTGTAAGTGTGTTTATAGTGTGGCATTCTAATTGATGCTTGTTTTGCAGCTGTGCAAGGTCTTGAACTTCATTCCAAATCATTATCAAGAGACTGAATTGTTAGGTTGTAGGTTTTTTATAGACTGTACTGTATTGTATATAGGTTTAGTTGTTATTTGCAGTTTATAATCTCTTTTGTAGAAATCCCTCCCTGACACCAGGTGTGTCTGATTAGGTCCAAGAGACCACAGCATAAGCATAAATATTGTTATCACTTTATAAATGAGGAGTCTTAAAAGGGGTTAGTAACTTGCTCATGGTTCAGAATTAGTAGTGGGTGGCAGACCCAAGCCCCAACTCAGGCAGGGTGGCTCTGAGCTTGAGCTTTTAACAACACTACGCTCTGTTGCCCTATGCTTTTTTTAAAAAAATATATATCTTTATTGATTTCAGAGAGGAAGGGAGAGGAAGAGAGAGATAGAAACATCAGTGATGAGAGGGAATCATTGATTGGCTGCTTCCTGCACGCTCCCTACAGGGAATCAAGTGCACAACCTGGACATGTGCCCTTGGTGGGAATCAAACCCTAGACTGGGGTGGGCAACCTTTTTGTGAGTGCATGCCAAAACCACAAAATCTCTGACTCAAAATTCTTCTGCGTGCCAACCCTAATTTTTTTTGAGAACATGTTACGCCTACTTGATATCTCTTAAAGTGTACGTATGTGAAGAACCTTGAAGAAATAATAAAATCCATTCGAGCAACAAAAACACAGTATATGATGATGAAAAATATATTTATTTTTTAATGTATACATGTTATGTAAAATTATTTATTTATCTAAGATGCACCTACATTGAATTATCTGAAAAAATAAAGAAGTTGATATTAAGAAAAAAATTTAAATGGAAGATTATAAGAGAGCGTTTCGCGTGCCAGCAAAAGTTACTGGCGTGCCATGTTTGGCACACGTGCCAGGGGTTTCCCACCCCTTCCCTAGACCCTTCAGTCCACAGGCTGACGCTCTATCCACTGAGCCAAACCAGCTAGGGCTATTGCCCTGTGCTTTACTAAAGATCTAGTTTCCTTTTATAGCAGTGGAAATACACTGTATGATATTATAATGATGGAGATGTATCATTTTACATCTGTCCAAACCCATTGACTGACTATACAGTGAACCCTAAAGTGAACCATGGTCTTTGGGTGATAGTGATATATCAATGTAGGTTCATCTGTGTTAACAACAACAGCAAAGTACCTTTCTTATAAGTAATATTAATAAATGGGGGAGGCTATGTATGTATGGGAGTAAGAGTCAATATGAGAAATCTCTGTACTGCCTTCTCAATTTTATTGTTAACCTAAAGCTATTCTAAAAAATAGTTTTGAAAAGAAAAAAAATTAGCACCAGACCCAAACCTGGAAACTTAATCTATATTTTATTTAGTATCCCCAAATGTATAGCTGCCAATAAAGCCCAATCAGAGATAAAAAAAAAAAAAAAGAGCTGGTCTCCCCAAATAAAAGGTGTGTGTGCTATTAATGGTACAGAGGAGCTCTCTGCTCCTCTGAGCCCATGCCCCGCACATTAGCCTGAGAGCTTACATTAGGGGCGTGAAGCTGCGGAAAACACTGTGTGGGTAAGAGGCATCTATTCCCTGAGAGCTTCAAGTTGGACACTCCCATTATTTCCTGCAGAGGAGGACGGGTGCGAGCATACATAGCCTTTACATCCCAGCATGTGCCTGGGTGTTCATACAATTCATTCTTTTGCTCATGGATTTTGACAGTCCTTTTCTTGAGCCCGATTCCCTGTTTTTCATGTTCTCCTCACCTCACTTTGGCCTTTTTCTAGTTCTTGGCCTCTTTTGCTTTTAGCCGACCCCAGAAATCTTTATTTTGCCTAAGAGTAATGATTATAGTGCTTTTTCTGTTTAATTATTGGGCATCTCCCAAGCCTTAATGCTTATCATTAAAGACAACCTGAAACCCATTCTGCTGAAAGCTTTGTTCACATACTAAACTGTTCCAGCATGCTCTATGGGCAGGATGGCTCAGAAAAATGGTAGCTGAAAGGTTGACCCACAGAGGGCTGGGGTTAGCAGGTTTATAAAGCAGTGGCTTTAAGAGGATGTTCTGTGTTTCTTTTTCAGTTGGCCTGCTGCTGTGGGACTGCTGGCTGCTCCCTCTGCTGTGGCTGTTGCCCCAAGATCCGACAGTCCCGGAGTACCCGCTTCATGTATGCCCTCTACTTCATTCTCGTCGCCGTCCTCTGCTGCATCATGATGTCACAAACCGTGGCTAATGAGATGAAAGAGCACGTAAGTCTGCCCTGTTTCAACTCTTCTCATTTCTGATGGTTGATGAGGGTGTGTGGGAAATACCCACTTTAGCGGATGGGCCCACCCACCCCAGTGTGGTTTTGGGTGCACTCACTCTCTCCAAACCTTCAGGGAAGCCACTTTAATGCTTTCCTGGTCTTAAGTTGTAGTGTGGAGGCAGACTGATGCTATTCATGGAGAGGATTGCATATTTTGTCTTACCCTTGTTTATAGCATTTCTGATTAGATGTACAGTTTTTTCTTGTTCTAAGGATGGCTGCCAGTATCTCAGGAAGTAGCTGTTATAAAACATTTAATTTGGCCTGTAGGGGAAGTATGATAAAGCCTGTGATCATCCCACAGATAATGAGGCAGCTATAGGGCCATTTTTACTTTTCTGGATATGTTACTTGTAGCGTGGGTGTCTCCAGAGGTGAGGATGCAGTTCCAGCCATTTCTCGAGTAATGTACGTAGAGGTAAACCTGGCATGTGATGCTGATAGAGACACATACAGGACTTTTTTTTCTGGAATTTCCCCATAGTAGGCTATTAATCAGCCAGATGATGGGGGCGGGGATGTGTTGTGGTTTTTGAGGGAGTCCAATAAATAACACAATCTTGCCCAGCCGGCATGGCTCAGTGGTTGAGCATCGACCTATGAACCAAGAGGTCACGGTTTGGATTCCTGGTCAGAGCACAAGCCCGGGTTGCGGACTTGATCCTCAGTAGGGGACATGCAGGCGGCAGCCGATCAATGCTTCTCTCCTCATTGATATTTCTATCTCTCTCTCCCTCTCCTTTCTTCTCTGAAATCAATAAAAACATATTTAAACACACACACACACGCACACACACACACGCACACACACACACACACAACACCATCTTTTCCCCTCCCAGGTTCTGAACAAATCGACAAAAAGACTACAGTGTCAGCAGGTACATGCCAAACATCACCTTTCCCCCTCACAGACCTGATGTGAGACAATGTGGCTTGTATCTGCAAGGAAGTGGGCATCCTACTACTGATCCACAAAATGAGTCAGACTTACTCACTTGGGGAGTCCACCGGGCCAGGGCAGGCTTCGTCTGCAGGGGCACCATTTGCTGGGAAGAGGAACAGTTAATGCTCCTTGGGGCAGCTCCCTTCTGAGGAAAAAGGAGAGGAAAGTGAGCTTTGCAAGGCCCCTTTGCCCTTACAGCTAAGTGCTCTGTGCTCTTGGAACGCCTCCCCTAATGGAGATGGCATTCCCAGGAGCACTCTGAGGAAGTGTTCCTTCTCCCCAACCTTATGCTGCAACTACAGACTATTTTAAATACACTCAAGTGCATCAAAACACCGTTTTTAAAAAACTCACTTGATATTTTCTTATCCATTCGTTAAAGTAGGCCCTTTGAAGCTTTCTGTTAGGTAATGCTTTTTATAATTGTGGTTGTATGATCTGGAATATACCAGAACTACTATCGAAACTTGTGAGATTAAGATTCTCCTCTGATTGCTTCACACAGTGGACTCTCACTACTCAGTAAGGCACCGCAGTGGGCGCCGTGGGGCATTCGAACTTGTGAGAAACGAAGCTGATAATTCAGAAGACAAGGCATAATCTTCTGAGGCATAAAACAAGGTGGAGATGAATAAGGACCATATGAGAGGAGGCACGAAGTTCTATGGAAGTTTGGGGGCCCTGAGACCAAGAACTAAGGCTGCCTTATTAGTTTGCACAGGTTTCACTCTATCTTGATGGTGTTTGTCTTGGATTGTCTTCCTCTTACCGTGGTTTAATCTTCTATGTTTGTGACAAGATGTTTAAGAGGAGGAATACCAACAGGGTAGATTTTATTTTTATACTAATCTGAGCATATGTTTATTGATTTTAGAGAGAGAGAGGAAGGGGCGGAGAGAGTTGTGAGAGAAACATTGATTGATTGCCTCCTGTATGTACGCCGACTGAGAATCGAACCTGAAACCTTTTGGTGTACAGGACAGTGCTTCAACCAACTGAGCCTCCCGGCCAGGGCTTACTGGATAGATTTTAATTCTTATTCTGAAGGTCCACTTAACCTTCCACATACTACCTTTGTTTTTTAGGTAACTTAATGTTCTATTTAAATTCAACAAGGATTGACCTGAGGACTCACTGTGGTATTTTGATAGGAACTCCCAGTGTGGACCAGATGTCTATGGGTGCAATCTCTGCTCTTTGCCCTTAAGAAGTTTTCAGTTCTGGCTGGTGTGGCTCAGTTCAGAGCATTGTCCTATGCACTGAAATGTCACCGGCTCAATTGCTGGTCAGGGCACATGCCCAGGTTGTGGGCTCGATCCCGGGTCAGGGTGCATTTAGGAGGTAACCGATCTATGTTTCTCTCTCTCCCCCCATCTTCCTCTCTCTCTAAAAGTCAATAAAAACATATTAAAAACATAAAATAGTATTCAATCTCTGTAGAATTAAACTTTGGATCCAAGAAACAAAATCTGAAACCATATAAAATATATAATATCTCTTAGTGGCAAACCCATCAGAAACGTTGTTACTGGAGGAAGCGATCACTTTGGAGCCACATGTATGTATATATGTATGTATGTATGTATGTATGTATGTATTTGTTTTTATTAATTTCAGAGAGAAAGGGAGAGGGAGAGAGAGATAGAAACATCAGTGATGAGAGAGAATCGTTGATTGGCTGCCTCTTGCACGCCCCACACTGGGGATCGAGACCACAGCCTGGGCATGTGCCCTGTGACTGGGAATCGAACCGTGACCTCCTCGTTCATAAGTAGATGCTCAACCACTGAGCCATGCCATCTGGGCTACAGGTACATATTTTAGGATGTGATTTTCATAATAATAATTTTAACATTTGAATTACCATCCGACTAACCTGCCCTGTGAAATAGTCCGGAAAAACACTGGCCAGTATCTATGATTTCTGATGTTTGCAGAACATTTAACAAACAGAAGATATTGAGTCGTGTTGCTAGGGAAGGCTTCATGGAGGAAGTGACTTGTGTGATAATGTGTGTGTTAATTGCTAGTATTTATTGGGTGATACCATGTGCCAGGTTTTATTCTGAACTTTTACCTGTGTCATCTCATTTGTCACTGTTCTACTCACCAGATGAGGAAACTGAGGCATTGAGTCATGTAAGTACCTAACTCAAGGTCTCCAGTTCTGGTTGGTGGAGTTGGGATTTGAACCCAGGCAGAATGTGTTCTTAGTGACTAAACTGTACAGGTAGAGAGAAGAGAAAACAACAAGAACAGACATGTGTAGAAGGACAGATTAGACATGAGCAGGTAAAATGACCAAGTCTTTCAGGAATTTCAGCGCTCAGGTGTGTCATTTGACCATGGTCTGATGTTAAATGGGTAGCCATTGTAGAGTCATTATAGAGGAGGAGGCTGTCATCAGAGAAACAGAGATACTTAGGGCAGTGGACCCAGCAGTGGTGAGTGTGTGTGTGTGTGTGTGTCTGTGACTGTGTGTGTGTGTGAGAGAGAGAGAGAGAGAGAGAGAGACTGTGTGTGTGTGTGTGTGTGAGAGAGAGAGAGAGAGAGAGAGAGAGAGAGAGAGAGAGAGACTGTGTGTGTGGTGTGATTTGGGGTCAGAGCAGAAGGAGGAAGGGAGGAGAGAGAGAAGGGGTTCTTATAAATGGGAGCTTCATAGAGGCTCTTATAAATGTTTCTTTGCCTGTCCCTGAATGTACTTATTTAAAAATGGTTTGGCTCGGCTTCCTGCATTGGGAATGAGGTCCCTGTGGGCGAAACCAATCCTTTTCCATCGTTAGGGCCTCACAGGAGGCCGGCCAGCTGATCACAAAGTCAGCTTGTTTCATGGCCTATAGAATAGAGTCTGACCTCATCCTCAGGCGGTGCTTGAGGGTGGGTGTTGAAAGGTCCCCTTATGGGGAAGCACACTGGGCCTCTGCTAAAGTCCTCGCCCCCTCATTGTTGGCCTGAGAGAATGTTTGAGCTGTGATGGGAGGAGGAAAAAGCAAGTATGCTGGTAACAGGCCGGAAGGGAGTATGCAGTTGCCTCCCACCCAGCATTCATGTGCCATGGACAGGTCTCTGTCCAAAGCCACCTGGGCCTTTGTTACATGCGTTAAGAACACGAGGGCAGCAGCCTTTTCACTTGTTTTCAGTTTTTGCCTTGGTGTCAGAATGTGCTCTGTTTTAAGTTTGAACAAGAGGGAACTACAAGGAGCTTCTGGGCCAAACTTCGCCCTGCTTCTTCCCACTAGGGGCGCTCCTCTTTCCCGTGAGAGCTTTGGCTCAGAGGAAGCGCTGCTGTGCTGGTTGAATAGGGTGCGATTTTGTCTCCTGGAGTATTTCCCCATTTGATTGCAAGTCATTCATGTCTGTTACCATGTCATTCAAGTGGTACAGTCTTGCCATATTTGATGCCTGGGGATTAAAAATCCACTTTAGAACGTAGAATGCCCCCCGCCCCCTTCCCCCCCCAAAAAATGAGTGAGGGATTTAGGCCTCTTGACTTGCACCACTAAGTCAAGATGTAACTTCTCCATTTGAGTTTGGGGCGCCCTGGGTAGCTACGGGCATTTTGGGAGAGCGGAGAAAGGACTCATTGTTTTCTGTGGAAGAGAGGCCCCTAAAACCAAGGGGAGGACAGTTGACTCATGTGGCCCTCAAACCTTCTTCCCTGTGAGGTCAGTACACCAGGCCCAGGTGGGAGGAGCCTTGCATGTTCCTAACCTGAAGCATCTTAGATCCATTTTCCTTATCCACGTTCCACTTGGTGCCTGGGCTGCTCCAATTCATTGAGATGGGTAATAGGTGGTGCCTGAGATGGCTCAATTTCCACATTTTAATTTTTTCAGAACCAAAATACATCTTCCACAATGCGGAAGACTGTTTCCTCCCCCCCCCCCCCATTGTATGTTTATTTTAAATTTAAAATTTGAAGAATTATTCCTTGTAATGGGAAAAGAGGTCACTAAGATGTTTGTTTGTTTGCTTGTTTATTTATTTTTAAAATGTATTTTTATTGCTTTCAGAGAGGAATGGAGACGGAGAGAGAGATAGAAACATCAATGAGGAGAGAGAATCATTGAACGCTGCCTCCTGCACACCCCATACTGGGGATCAAGTTGGCAATCCCGACATGTGTCCTGACTGGGAATCAAACCGTGACCTCCTGGTTAATGGGTCGATACTCAACCACTGAGCCACATCGACTCTGCTAAGATATTTATTTTGATAGCCGTCTTTTTCTTGTTCCCTCAATGGTTTTAGAGGGCATTATGCTTTCTTTCTAATCTTACGTGATCTCTTTAGGAAACATGTTTTACTTGACACATTATTTTCTGCTCTCCCTGGCCTGGGTCAGTTTTCCTCTGAGTGAGTGGTAATGTGGGAACAGCTCCCGTGTTGTTATTCTCTCTTTGGATGAAAGAGCTTACTGGTTCTTTGCAGCCCAGGGTGATAATGTTGCAGGGTAGAGTGGGCTTCAAAGGAACAGTGGACAAGACCTAACAGGATGCAGATAAGAGGGAGACCCCGGACTGCAGTTTCCTCCGAGACTTCAAAGTAGTTTCTGAATTCCATTCTCTCCCTGGACTTGATGAAAGTAAGCATGCCAGCCCTTTAGAGTCCCAGCCCTCAGCCCCACCCATTAGCCAGAGCCACACCTGCAATTTCAGTTAAACGTGGTACTCTCTTAGCCTAGGAGTTGTGAATTGGCCTACAGCAGTGATGGCGAACCTATGAACTCATTTTTTTGGTTGATTTTTCTTTCTTAAATGGCATTTAAATATATAAAATAAATATCAAAAATATAAGTCTTTGTTTTACTATGGTTGCAAATATCAGAAAATTTCTATATGTGACACGGCAGCAGAGTTGAGTTAGGGTTTTTCAAAATGCTGACACGCCGAGCTCAAAAGGTTCGCCATCACTGGACTATAGGCTTTTGTTTGGGCAATAAAAGCAAATAAATAAATTGGGCTGCCTTTAGAAGGGCTAGCCTGCTATATAGTTCACCAAAGACCCCATTCCAAGATGCTTGTTTGTAGCCTATCTCACATCTTCCCCCTACTCCCCTTTCTTCCCCCTAACCCTAGTCTCCCCCCACTCCCCCACCTCCAGCCAACACCCCAAAGGCATTGAATTTGCAACTCCTGAAATAACTTAAATCCTTTGCGTTCACACGTGTTTGAAAGGGCTGTAAGTGTCAAAATGGACAGGGCTCTATCTCACCCATACTGGTGGGCAGTATAGAAGTAGCTCAGTGTTCTGGAGTGGTCTGTGCCAATCTACATGCATATCCCCAGGCCAAGACCTCAGGAACCCTTCTCGGTCATAACTAGTCTACCCTTTGCATGTCGGGATCTGGCATATTTATCCAAGTAACTGCTTAAAAATTGTCCTGATCACTGTGGTGCACTGGGCTCTATGGATCACTCAACGTCGGGACTAATGTAGGGTAGAGGTGGGACCCCAACTTGAATCTAAATGAGACCCCTCCTTCCCCAAGTTAAATCCATCACCTAGCCCTCTCCCTGTTACTGGAAAAGGGACCTGGCCCTGAGAGGATCTGCCTAGGGCTGGCCGGTGGTGTGTGGGTTCTTGACTTGTGTAGGAAAAATTTCACAACATGAGTCCAGGTGAATGTTAGAGGGCATTTATTAAAGCTGAGGACAGTGTAGCAAGGATAATCCGAGAGGGACTAGCTGGGGAAATGAGCCTAGGCTGAGCTTCTTTGGCTCACTAAGATGTCAGAGAAAAGGGGATCTTGGGGACAAGTATAGAGGGTTCGTGGGTCAGCACTCAACCATTGAGCCACCCCCGCCAGGCTGGGGCCTTAGTTTTGGGGAGTTTTAAAGGCAGTGTATTTAGGTGAGGTCTTAAGGAAGGATTTCTAATATATTTATCAGCTTTATACTGATGTACCAAAATGAGATTTATTCCCTTAACTTCATATGTCTTTGGGTGTGGTTGACAGTGGTACTAATTGGATTTCTGCTATCTCCCTGAGTAGGGTGATTTAAGCTATTTACCCTCTGGTTGGAGAAGAGAAGGGCAAACTATTTACTCTTTTTTAAAAAAATATATTTTTATTAATTTTTAGAGAGAGGAAGAGAAAGAGCAACATCGATATGAGAACAATCAGCCGCCTCCTAAATGCTCCCTACCCGGGATCGAACCTGCCCAACCAGCTGAGCCACACCAGCCAGAGCCAAACTATTTACTCTTAAGTGTCCTTGGTTTAGGGAAGATAGGACTTACTAAATGGCTGCAAACTGCTGTTTAACGGTCTGTTTCCCATTTCTCTTGTCCTGGCTTCCTAGCCCACTTCACGCCCATTAAAATCTTAAGCACATATTCTAATCACAGTCTCTGCATTTATCATGAAGTCCAACATTTTCCAGCGAAGTAAAAAGAGGGTTGCTATTGAGGCCGCTAACTGGATTTAGGCCTTTTGAATAAAAGTAAAATGGGCTTCAAGGATTTTTCTCTATTTATTCAGAAAATCCGGTCTGTATTTTCATACCCTGGGGATGACACATAAACTTTCTTTTTTGGTATGCATTTCTCAGTCATTGTCACTGCCACATGTCTCATTGTCTTCACCAGAAGGAGGAAGGAGGAGATGCAATGATGAGAAATTAATGTATCATAGCAGTAGTAATATCAGATTATGTGAAAGTAAATGAAAGGGAGTCAGGAGATTATTTGTAGACATTCTAGTCCCAAGGCCACACACACATCTTGTTCATCACCAGAACAAAGTGATCATCTCCTCCGTGCCTGAGCCTTAAGAACTCCCCCCACCCCTCTCATTCTCTTGTTTTCTTGGGGTAGCTCTTTAGTTTCTGGCTTTGGTTAGTCTATATATGTATATATCTGCATTAGAGTAAGTGTTGGTTGTGGGAAAGCCCTCTCTGTGCTAGTCACAGAGGATTAAAAAAATACATAAAACTGAGTTACTAAGGATCTAGTTAGATAAAAAAGGACACAACTCACATTTATGCTGAGGGTCTGCCCTGTGAAAAGACAGAAAATATCATGCAGTGTTAAGCAGAGAAAACAATGATCTCTCTTAGAGTATAATTTGAATAGAGCGTTAGCTTTTTAAAGTGGGAGAATCTAGTCATAATCTGAACCAACCCCCTCATTTGACAGGCACGGGGAGCGGGCTTGTCTAAGGCTCTGACACGAGGTAGAGGTGGCATTAGAACTCAGGACTGCTGCTTTTTCTGCCTGTGTGACTAGGTTTGGTTGCTGTGCAAATATTCATAGAAGTAACAGGAAAAGCCTTAAAGCTATCCTTCCTCCCAATTCCTAATCTTTCTTCTGGAGTTCATGGTGAGGGAGAAGTATTTCTTCTGGAAACAGTACCACCTGGCACCTTGGGCAGCTTTCTTAGCTTATCTTCCATCCCCCTCCCCCACCACACCCCACCGACTTCCTGTTGTGAAAGCCAAAAGCTGGGCTCAAGGGACAATTGACTCAGTCTGGTAGAAAATAGGGGCAACCACAAATCTGGAGTTTATTTATTCGCTGGCTTTGCATGTAAAATACACCCTGCCTTCGAGTTGTGTTTGGTGTAATCACCTTTTTAAAGTAAGCAAGCATCAGCAGTGAAAAATATTCCACTTTGGTCCAGAACACCGTGTGGTTTGTCCCAGCAGAGAATGGCAGGTGTGCAGGCTGAAGCGGGAGAGCCGGGCTCTTGTTTTGGCTTTGGTGTTTACTGGTTGAGCCGTCAGAGAACAGTGTACCTGAGACCCAGCACCAGGTGTTGCTATGGGACTTTGAACTCTAGAGCAGACTCTCCATTCTTAGCTGGTGTTTTATGTTTTTATGTTAGAGCAAGCGTCAAATTAGCAAACATGTATACTATATTGCTGACCCAGTTCTTCGATTCAGGAGCATTGTGTTAAAATTCAGCCAAGACAGAATGCCTTTCAAAAGTTCTCTATCTGAACAGCATCTGAGTTCGTTGTTCTCCTCCCCTGTGTCAGGTGTATCAGTGAGGTTAAAGGTGGGTTTGGGCCATCCGATGTCAAGGTCCCTGTAGAACACAGAGGGAAGGTTCTCATCGTGGCTGAATCAGAGTTTCCCTGTGGGAAGGTTCCACCTCTTCAATCCTCCGGGGTTTCCAAGCAAGTCTATCTGTGGTTTAAATTCCATCTAGACATTACGCCACGTGGGAGAAAAGAGAGTTCCGGCAACACTCCCTTCCTTGGCTTCTCTCATTGCTGGGGTTTCACCCTCCGCACTAGTGAATTCTGGGTAATGATGGTGGGAAATAGTTTTGTGCTACAGGCAGGGATTTGAACTAATAGATATCCCGCTGTGAGCTTGTGTGTGTGTGTGTGTGTGTGTGTGTGTGTTGAGTCTGAATCAAAGACAAAGAGATTTGATCCTTGTCCAGCAATAATGAGCTTGCCAGGAGCCCAAATACAAGAAACAATAGTTATTGTCCTTGGTCTGCAGGATCCATTACCCAAAGCATTTGGGGGTCTGGGGTGGGGTGGGGGGCATCAGACATTAACAGGATCTCTGTTTCAGGATGTGTCTGGCTGTGGGCGGGGGAGAAAGATAAGATGTGAGAACTGAAGTTTTCCTAACCCTTTTGTCCTGTCATCATCAAAAGCAGCTATTAAGCAACTGTCCTCAGATGGGGCCTTGGAGTGGTCTGCTGATAAATAGGACAGATAGATGCTTAGTTAGAAATGAACAGTTTTGTCGTTACAGACATGGCCCAGAGGGAATGGACAAATGCCACAACACACAACGAACTAAGCGACAGTAGCCTCAGAAAGCTTGGGAGCAGGAAACATAAATATTGTGACGAGTTGAGTCTTGATACTTTACACAGAGTTCAAAAGTAGGTGATAGTGTTATTTGGGTAAACTGTAATCCGAGTTCATGTTTTAAAAAACCTTTTAAGTCATGTAATTCCTCCCTCCCTCCCTCCCTCCCTCCCTCCCTCCCTTCCTTCCCTGGGAGGTGCTGGGATGAAAAACAATAACACATTATAAAAATTACTCACATTTAACTTCTAGTCAAACGTGTTAAATTAGCTCTGCTGTGAAGGGAAGCAGTGTTTGCCACCCCCAAGATATGGCTTTTGGGATATTGATTTTAAGCTGGTTGAGTATTGGGAAACAAAAGACTCAGAAAAAACCTTTCCCCTTTTACTGCCTAGAAGGAGTGTAGATGGAGGATCTGTTCCAGGGGGGCCATTCATACAGAGATGTCAGCAAACATTTGCTCACCAAGCTTTTGCTTTTCCTTCGCCATGGACCTGCCTTTCCTACCCAGCTGTCTTCTTAGCTTGGAAATGCCATATAAATCTCAGCTACCCAGCAGTACTTTGTGTTTTTTTTTTTTATTATTTTTATTATTATTATTATTATTATTAATTTTATTTTATTTTATTTTTTTACCCAGCAGTACTTTGGGTCTCTATTCTTACGTCCCCTGAATATACATTCATATAGTAGACTTTGTACACTTTCTCCTGTTAATCTGCCTCTGTTGATTTGATTATTAGCCCAGCTAGAAGAACTTAAAACATGAAAGGAAAAATGCCTTTTGCCCCCAGAGCTGGCTGTCATGATTTCTATTTAAAGATTAATAAAGAATACAGCCGTGTCCAGGAGCCTGGAGATCTTCCTGTAAAACAGGTTTCAGGCAATATATTGTTTGACATAAGGAAAGGATGTGGCCCTTTAAGCTCAAGATGGATTGATCTGTTTTTCTGCTCTGAAGGTAACAGAACTGACTGACAGTCCCAAGATGGGTTGCAGAACTCTGGTTTGTTTGGAAACAGGAAGACCTCTTGACCCCAGTAACAAGGACCCCAAACAGAATGACAGTGTGATGCCAGGGGAGAAATAAATTACATGAGGAAAACCATGGAACCCTATAACTGACCAATCAACACAGTCCATGACCCTGAACTCCTTACTCATAACTTTTACCTGTAACAGACCCCATTTGCAAATTATCAAGGAGCTTGGATTTTTGAGCACCAGCTGCCCGTTCTCCTTTCAACAGTACCTTTGAAATATATGCTCTCTTTCCTTTTACTGCAACCTGGCGTCAGCTTATGTGGCTGTCTAGGGAATGGGTCGAGAACAGGGATGTGGGTCTGAGTAGCACATAGTCTTTGTTCTTAGAACGGGACCTCAGGTAGGGAAAATGCGAACAGTGTGGTAAGTGCAGGGTGGGGCAGAAGTAGGTTTATAGTTGTGTTTCATGTACTCAGAACTGTAAAACTACTTTTGCCCCACTCTGTATATACAGAAAGAGCCCCACAAAGATAGACTGGGTGTGTACACAGTTGTGTTTGAAAACTGAACATATGAGAACTGCTTTAGAGACTATATATAGGAAACAGTGGTGTCAGCTCAGCTATCACTCCGTTGACCGTTGGGTCATATTAGAACTCAAGAATGCTTGCTCCCCTTCCTTGTCTGGAGTCTGGGGGCTGAGGTGAGGTGGGAGGTTTTTTAAAAGGGAATGGAGTGTGTTACATCCCTCTAAAGCAGGGCTGAGCTTAATCCCAAGGGAGTTCGTTATTTTGGGGTGTGGTTTTTAAATTTCAGTGAGGCTGTTTCTACAGTCTTAAAATAAGTCTACAATTATCTCTTGACATGCCGGCTTTCATCAGTGTGGATTTTAATTTTGGTTCCACAGGCTGTTTGCATAACAGATGTGAGGACTTTTTTCTGTCAGAGCTGTTGAGGGCTCTGACCCACAGAAAAAGCATTGGCACTTGCAGGCGTGTCTCCCCCCATTCCCTCCACGCCCCTTCCAGAAAACTGTTTATACAGGCAGAGGAATTAAAAACTTCATTTGCTGCTTTCAAAATGACATGTGGAGCCCGGCCAGCATGGCTCAGTGGTTGAGCGTCGGTCGACCTATGAGCCAGGAGGTCACTGTTTGATTCCCCGGTCAGGGCACATGCCTGGGTTGTGGGCTTGATCCCCAGTATGGGGTATGCAACTGATGGATGATTCTCACTCATTATTGATGTTTCTCTCTCTCTCTCTCTCTCCTCTCTCTCTCTCTCCTCTCTTCCTCTCTGAAATCAATAAAGATATATTTTTTTAAAATGTGGGAGACGTATGGTTGGATTCTTAAGCACAATTTCCAGTTGGGGACAGCATTGAGTCTGAGGTGTGGAGAAGGCAGGGCAGGGTGTTGGGACACTCAGAAGGCGTCCAAATGAGCTGCTGTGCTCTCTGCTGGTCCTTTGGCTTTTGATCTGTAGAGTAAGTTATCACCAGTTGTCATTTGCCTTTGAGATGCTAATTTATATTTCAGCAGTTCTGCACAACTTCTTAGCTAGTCTTCCTGGTGGTCCCTGGGTGGGCAAACTTGTCCTGTGAAGAGCTAGCTACAAAACATTTTTGGCTTTGAGGGCCATGTGGTCTCTAGCAACTGCTTAACTCTGCCATTGTAGCGCATAAGCAGCCAAAACAATGTGCCAACAAATGAGCATGGCTGTGTTCCAATAAAACTTTATTTACATAAGCAGGAGCTGTCATTTGCTGAGTCCTGTGTTAGATCTTCAGTGGCTCTGTGCATGTCATATGCAGTTAAATTTTCCCCTTCTCACCACAGCGGGAACTTCAATGGCCTAAGCTTTGTGCTGAGGATACCATAATATTTGCTTAAGTTGCAGTTAACTGGGCTGCGTGAACCACACACTGGGTGGATTAGGCAAGAATAATGTAGCAATAAATTTAGCATGATGTGTTTAACAGTATGTATGTCTTAGTCTGTGTGGCCTTTTGAGAGCATTCTCAGGTATAGATAATTAGTATTCGACTTATACAGCCAAACCAAGCCTTTTGGTGATCAAGAAGAAGTAGGAATGGAGAAAATAAGTGTATTTTAGTTTCCTTGTTGCTGGGTACCCCCAATTCTAAGTCTAACAAATGGTAAAATGGGAAAGATGCTGGGCCAGAAACTTAAATGCCTGACATGTTCTGGTCCTCAGTACTAGAATCGGGGGCCCTCAGAATCATGAGGTTAAAGGTAATGGTCAAGTCTAATCTTTTGGGGTTATTAGATTCTCATGCCCCACCTATGGTGAAAAATAATGAATAGTGAAAATTAACCATGAAAATGCTTGAAGTATTCATGAAGTAGAGCACCCATGGTAGAGCATGGTAGAGCATTTCACTAAAAGTTAGCTCCCTGTTAGCATGGATTTTCTTAACTTGTTTTATTCGCTGCTTGTATCCCCACAACCTAGAATAATACCTGTAATACAGCAGATGTGAATGGTCAAACTCTTGCTATCCTATATGTTCAAGTGTATTATGTGTAATGTATAGTACATAATAATGTCATTGGGTTTAAAAAAATATTTACAGAAGACAGTCATGGCACATCATTGAGTTTGCACATACGACACCACTGTATGCCAGGCTTATACATTCACAACAAGAGCTGATTTGGGGCTCACTGTCTTTTGTTTGATTAAGCGGTCCAAATAAATAGAAAGCTTTGTCTGTTGAGACATTGAGTCCTCCTGTTACAGAAACCTCGGCATCTCTGTTTAAGTGGCATCCTTCAGCAGGCCTTGTTTCTTTCAGGGCAGCACAATGTCCTTCATTAAACCATGTTCTGTGGGTGGGGGTGGGAGTGGGGAATAATCATATTTTCCCGCTAACACAAAGCCCATACCTGGATAGGCCACATCAAATCAGCAGACAGGATCTATCCATTCCATGGCCCCCAGCCCCCAGTGCTGTTGCTCTTTGAACAGTTCATAAGTTTTCACTGAAATTGACTCTCAGTTCTCCTTCAAGATCAGTAAGTGGTGTGGTTCTTCTTTGTGCATTCCGCCTTTGATGTTACCTAATTCTCAGAACAGAGGCTGACATTAGCAGATCCCTGGTCCCCTTCTGTGGGAGAGCCCTTCTCACGACCATAATGAGTCAGCCCTCGGTGAATTGTTTTGTTCAGAATGAAAGCTTGTTATTTCAAGTTTGATTAGAATTGTTTCCTGACTGTCTAATCATATTGTGGCTGTTTGATCCCCATGGTGGAGGGGCCTGCTTCCAAGATTGGGAGGAGCAACTGTGTGGGGGCATTAAATTCCTGATTTCAGAGGTGTCAGGGTCAAATAAAACCAGCGTGAGGAATTTTTGTTCCTCCTATGGTTTTAATAATGACACAATGTAGACTTTTCTCTTCAAAATGTTTAGAAACCCAAACAAAAGAGAAGCAAGGATGGGTTGTTACTGTTTTTTAAATAGTCCTCACATCCCACAAAGGGCCTCAAAGATAATGTTTGTTTTTTTTGTTTTTTGTTTTTTATATATATTTTAATGATTTTTTACAGAGAGGAAGGGAGAGAGATAGAGAGTTAGAAACATCGATGAGAGAGAAACATCAATCAGCTGCCTCCTGCACATCTCCTACTGGGGATGTGCCCGCAACCCAGGTACATGCCCTTGACCGGAATCGAACCTGGGACCTTTCAGTCCGCAGGCCGACGCTCTATCCACTGAGCCAAACCGGTTTCGGCCTCAAAGATAATGTTATTGGGAAATGAGCCTTGGTTGCCTAGAAGCTGTCTACGGGAGGATGGAAGCTGATGTCAGCATTCCCATTTCACAGCTTCTGTCCATTGGTGGGTAACAGACAGACATCACTGTCATGGACCCACAGAGAAAAATGTATTGTCTTAGAAAGTTTGAGGACAAGTAGAATATCAGAAAGCGGGGAAGCAGACAGACTGGGAGAGGCTCTTGGTTCTGAAATTCATTTTCAAATAAGGAATATTAAACAGAACATGCAGATCTAGTTCTAGTTTTTATGACCAGAAACTTAAATGCCTGACATGTTCTGGTCCTCAGTACTAGAATCGGGGGCCCTCAGAATCATGAGGTTAAAGGTAATGGTCAAGTCTAATCTTTTGGGGGTTTGAGCTGCCCAAAGCTTTCTTTGCATCTTAGTTTCATTCAGTGCCCTAGAAATTTGATATGGAATGTAAGAATTGTTGACTTTGTTAATATGCCATATTCTCATCTCTCCCAAATTATACTTTGATATTATGGGAACATGATTGTCATCTTCCTCTTCTCCATTTCCATATTTATTTGCCTGAGATAAAAGTTGGTTATGGGGCCTAACTCTAATTTCTCCTGTGTGCACAAATTATGTGGATTTTCTCCTATTCCCATCCTTTTGAATTTAATTCTTTAAAAACAATAATACATTTTTAAAATATATTTTATTGATTTTTTACAGAGAGGGAGAGAGAGGGATAGAGAGTTAGAAACATCGATGAGAGAGAAACATCGATCAGCTGCTTCTTGCACACCTCCTACTAGGGATGTGCCTGAAACCAAGGTACATGCCCTTGACCGGAATCGAACCTGGGGCCTTTCAGTCCACAGGTCGACGCTCTATCCACTGAGCCAAACCGGTTAGGGCAATAATAATACATTTTTATTGATTTCTTAGGGAAGGGAGAGGGAGAGATAGAAATATCAATGATGAGAAAGAATCATTGATCAGTTGCCTCATGCACGTTCTCCATTGGGGATGGAGCCCGAAACCCAGGCATGTGGCCTGACTTGAACCATGACCTCCTGGTTCATAGGTCAACACTCAACCACTGATCCACACTGGCCCGGCTGAATTTAATTCTTGTGTTGATGTTTTTAACATCTCTTCCATGATTTGGGTGGTGACTAGGTCTTCAAAAGACAAGTATGTGAATACTGTATCTTTCAATATGAATCCTTTGGAAAGTGAAGAGAGCATCTGTGGAGTTCTGAGATGCTCATTTCCCGCCATGTGTAAATCTGTATGCATCAACCAGGCAGTCAGTGGTTCATGTCAGGTGCCTGATTCCCTCCTCCAAGTTCTTTTTACAAAAAAGATAATACTTCAGAATTAAGAAAGTTTACTTAATGAGTTTTATGGATTAGGAACTATGGCAAGGACTTTCCAAAGATTAACTGATTTAATTCTCAGGGCAACTTCATGAGGTGGGTGGCAGTATTCTTTCTTTAAATTATTTTATTTTTCAATTACAGTTAGCATTCGATATTATTTTATACTAGAGGCCCGATGGACGAAATTCGTGCAAGGGGCTTGGCCCTCGCAGCCTCGGCTTCATCTGGAAGGTTGTCCACAAGGACATCTGGAAGGACGTCTGGAAGGTCGTCCCGCTGTCCGGTCTAATTAGCACATTACGCTTTTATTATTATAGATTAGTTTCAGATATACAGGGTGGCAGTAGTATTTCATAGTATGAGAAGGGACATTGAGGCTCAGGAAGGTGTGTAATTTTCCCAAGTTAGTGGTGGAGTTAGGGTTGGAAGTGAGCTGTTTATTCTTGCTGGTAATCTGTGGCTTTCAGTTTGATTGCCTTTAGGGTTGGGAGGAAGCCACTGGCCCTCAGGTCTGTACAGAAACAACACAGATGCAGTGTCCTTGGATGCCCAGAGGCAACACCCTTAGCAGGCCCAGCTCCTTCACCCCATGGTGTGGAATCTGTGTGTGATGTATGTTTTCTTCTTCCAAAACTGGGATGGAGTTTGGAACAGCAAATATTTAATCAGAGCAAATTCCCCTTGCTAAATCCTGCCAGCTTGTTCAACTCGAGGTTCTTTGCCTAAAAATTCTCACTACTTACTGAAGGCTAAATGACTGAGTCACCCACAGAGCATAAAGCAGGCCTTAGTATTTGGAGCAGGGGGTTGTTTACCTACTTTTATTTTGGATGAAATATGCCATGCCACATACTCACCCTTTGATGAGCCTAAGGGCCTATGGGAATCAACACGGGAGGGCATTTGTGGGGGTTGATTGGATAGGAGCTCATGCCTCCTGGCATTAGCATGCTTTTTAAAATGGATTTTAGAAGAAGGAGAGAAGTTGGTTTGAGGCAGGAGGTGGAGAAGAGCTGGAGTTGAAAGATGGGCTAGTGTGGATGAAAGTGTTGCAGGTGGTTGAGGTGTGTGTGAGAAATTAGCTTTGCTGAGAGAGTGGAAGAGAGAAGGAAGGGAAGAAAAGATTTGAATGAATATTACACAGCAATAAATGCTGTACAAATAAAACAATCAGTCATTATTTATCTGGAATTTAAATTTACCTAGACATTCTGGCAACCCTACATGTGTGCTACTTTGTTTGATAGCCTGGTCAAAAATACATTAGTGTCTTTTTATGCATTTACATCTTGCCCTGATCTAAAAAAAATTTGCTGACTACAAAACCTTTGATATTTCTTTATGAAATCTTTCATGCATAGTTTTGAAAAATATGTTTTGTTTAGGAAAAACGTGTTTGAGATTCAGGTATAGTCATGGCTACAGGCCTTTTCTGAGGTGAGGGAATCCAGTCAGGAAGATGACCTCCAATTAAGTTTAGTCTTCCTTTTGTTTATGGGAATCTTAATAGCCGCAGTTATTAGTGTTTCTTTAAGATCTTTCCTGGGGAAGAAACTAAATTATCATGCTTCAATTTTATCTCCAGCTTGTGTCATTTTTTTCCTCTGTGTTATCTTTTGTCTTGTGAATTACAGCTCTACTGTGTTTTCAGCTTTTTTTCTGTTCTGAAGAATGTTCAGCTTTGATGTTGATAAATACGTTTTTAAATCACTGACTAAATCCTTAATTCTATGTTCATAGAAATGTACTTCTTGTTCTCGTTATATAAGATTTCAGTTCTGATAATATAAATAGGTTTTACTTTGAAACCTTCTAATGGGGCTAGAATAAACCATTGCCAACATTCATCAGAAGATTAATATGCATAAATAGCTTCAGTGGATCAGGAAAAAACTTAACAGCCAATTCACAAAGAAAAATACAGATGGCCATAAATTTATGAAAAAAAAGTGAACCTTACTAGTAATGAGGAAAATGGACATTGAGACAGGATAGTGTTTTTTACCTTTATTTTATTTTATAAAATAGATTTTTACTGATTTCAGAGAGCAAGGGAGAGGTAAAGAGATACAGAAACATCAATGATGAGAGAGAATCATTGATCGGCCGCCCCCTGCACACCATGCCCCCTACTAGGGACCCAGCCCGCAATCTGAGCATGTGCCCCTGACCAGAATTGAACCTGGAACTCTTCAGTCTGCAGGGTGACACTCTATCCACTGAGCCACACTGCCTAGGGCTGTTTTTTACCTTTAAATTGGGTGTTCAGGTTGGTAACCTGAGCAGGCTCAGATAGTTCTGGTGGGATATAAACTGGTGCAGCCTTTGAAAGTGTGATTTCACTTTATCTCTTCAAAATTTAAAATGTTGATACTACTTGACTCACTGATTCCATTTGTGGATCTGGCGTCTATTTTACATAAATAATGGCATGTGTGCCATGAGGCATGCGCAGCAGTGTTATTGAACCAGTGTCTGTGATAGCAAAACAAGAGCCCATCCCACCACGATCAGTGTGGGAATGCTTATCAGTTTTAATCTAGCCTTACTCTAAAAGATAATATGGTGGTTAAAAAGGTATGCTTGTATATATTAACTAGAGGCCCAGTGCACGGAATTCGTGCACTGGGGGGTGGGGTTCCCTCAGCCCAGCCTGCCCCTCTCACAGTCCGAATGTCCTACTGACAGCCACAGTCTGGCAGCAGAGGCTCGGAGCAGGCGTCCTGTGTGTGTGTGTGTGTGTGTCCGCTGGGGGCCTGCCCCCAGCTGCATTGGAGGCTCAGAGCAGGTGCTGTGTGTGTGTGTGTCCGCTGGGAGCCTGCCCCCAGCCACACCATGGAGGCTTGGAGCAGGCGCCCCTCTGTGTTGATCTCTCAGGCTCCTGGCCTCCACTGCGTGTTTTTCTCTCCCTTGAGCTGTGGCCAGGGTCGGGTGCTGCCTGCAGGCTGCGCTTTCCTGCTCATGGATCACCGGATCACTGCAGAGACTGGGGGCAGGCCCTGCTGGGTGTGGCCTGTGGGGAACTTTCCTGCTCTGGGATTGCCATGGCGATCCCAGGAGCAGGCCCACCTGGGGGCAGGCTGCCCTCCGCACTTGCCTGCTCTCGATCACCATGGGGTCCCGGCTGGGGGCGGGGCCTAAGCGGTGTGGGGCTTAGGCGGCACACAGGGGTCACGGCTGGGGCGGGGCTTAGGTGACGCGATCGCCCCGCCTAAGCCCAGCTGCCCAGGGCCGCACATGGGGCCCAGATGGCGTCTGGTGCTGGCCAGCCCTGCCTGCAGTATGCAAATTAGCCGCCATCAAAGATGGCAGCTAATTTGCATACGGCACTGATTAGCCAATGGGAAGTGTAGCAAAGGTACGGTCAATTACCCTTTTTGTCTTTTATTAGATAGGACTAGAGGCCTGGTGCACAAAAATCTGTGCACTCGGGGGGGGGGGGCAGGGGGGGTCCCTCAGCCCGGCCTGTGCCCTCTGGCAGTCTGGGACCCCTTGGGAGATAACAACCTGCTGGCTTAGGCCTGCTCCCGGGTGGCAGAGGGCAGGCCCAATCCCTAGGTGCAGCCCCTGGTCAGGCTCAGAGCAGGGCCGATTGGGGAGTTGGGGTGCCGCCCCCTGTCATGCACAAAGCAGGGCGTATTGGGAGGTTGCGATGCCACCCTCAGTCACGCTCAGGGTAGGGTCGATTGGGGGGTTGGGGCACCGCCCCCTGTCACACTCAAGGCAGGGTCGATGGGGAGGTTATGGCTCTACCCCATCACACACAGAGCAGGGCCCGTGGGGGGGGGGGGGGGTTGGGGCGCCGCCCTCTATCACCCACAGAGCAGGGCTGATCAGGGGGTTGGGGCGCCGCCACTCTCACACTCAGGGCAGGGCCGATGGGGAGGTTATGGCTCTACCCTGTCACACACAGAGCGGGGCCGGTGGAGTGGGGGGGTTGGGGCGCCGCACCCTGTCACACACAGGGCCGCAGGGCGATCAAGGGGTTGGGGAACTCCCCCTATCAGGCACAGAGCAGGGCCAATCAGGGGGTTGGGGCACCTTCCCCTGTCACGAACAGAGCAGGGCCGATAGGGAGGTTGTGGCCCCGCCCCTGTCACACACAGAGCCGCAGGGCGATCAGGAGGTTTGGGCGCTGCCCCCTGTCATGCTGATCCCGATGCTGGGAGGCCTCTCGGCTCCGCTGATCCTGGTGCTGGGAGGCATATTACCCTTTTACTATATAGAATAGAGGCCTGGTGCATGGGTGGGGGCTGGCTGGTTTGCCCTGAAGGGTGTCCTGGATCAGGGTGGGGGTCCCCACTGGGGTGCCTGGCCAGCCTGGATGAGGGACTGATGGCTGTTTGCAGCTGGTCACACACCCTTCTGGGTGGGGGTCCCCATTGGGTGCTGGCCAGTCTGGGTGAGGGGCTGAGAGCTGTTTTCAGGCTGGGACTGAAGCTCCCAACTGCTCCTTTTTTTTCTTTTTCTTTTTTTATTCTGTGCCAGCTTTAGCTCTGTTGCTCCAGCTCTGAGGCCTCAGCTGCTGAAAGCAGGTATCTGGTTTGTTTAGGTTCTATAATCAAAACTCTGTATCAACTCCAGCTCTGAGACCCCAGCCGGCTGAAAGCTGGTTTCTGGGGTTTTGTTTAGCTTCTATATTTGTTACAGTGTTTCAAACTGCAAGCTCAGAGGCCGGCAAGGCAGGCGGGGAATGTTGCAGTCCTCCGTCACTGAAGCAAGCAAGCCTCATGTTCAATTTAAGCTGCCTGGCTGTCGGCCGCCATCTTGGCTGGCAGTTAATTTGCATATCACCCTGATTAGCCAATGGGAAGGGGAGCAGTCGTACGCTAATTACCATGTTTCTCTTTTATTAGATAGGATAGGGAAAGATCTCCAGCTTATTATTAATTAGGAAAAAATAGTTACAGAATAATATATACTCTTTTACTTAATAAAGCTGTTTCTGTGTATGTGTGTGTGTGTGTGTGAGAGAGAGAGAGAGAGAGAGAGAAAGAGAGAGAGAAATGTATATGGTACTATATAGTGTATGTATGTATGTATGTATGTGTGCTGTGTATAAGTATGGGGTATATATACATACATGTGTACACACACATTTATGTATGTAAACTAATAAAAATATTCACCAAGTTGTTAACTCTCCTGAGGAGAGGACATTTTTGGGTGGGAATGAGGGAATTCTCACTTTTTTGCTATACATTTATGCATTTCAAGAAAAATATATCCATGTATTAAAAATTCTGATGCTGGATTTCCACATTCATTTGGGGAAGTAAAGGCTGAGTGGTACATCATGAGCACTGAATCTTTAAAAAAGATTCAGAGGAAACTAAGAAAAAGCCTTTGGAAGAGGGCCTTCTTCCCAGTGTTTGTGCATTTCCACATGGGACTTGGACGTGTAGGCGGAAGGAGCACTTCACAACAGCCCCTTTACCAGTTCTAACAGGTGACTCTTTTCTCTTTTTCCTCAGATTCCTTTTTACGAAGACATTTGTAAAGGCATTAAAGCTGGTGACACCTGTGAGAAGCTGGTGGGGTATTCTGCGGTGTATAGAGTCTGCTTTGGAATGGCCTGTTTCTTCTTTATCTTCTGCCTCCTGACCTTAAATATCAACAACAGCAAAAGCTGCAGAGCCTACATTCACAATGGGCAAGTCTCCAGCATTCGCTTCCCTCATCTTCTATTCAGAACGTAATCTAGGACCACTTGTAATCGTTGGACCTCTGACTGCTCTCCCTCCCACTTAAATTGCTGACACTGGTTTTGGGAAGGTGGGACCTAACACTTGTCACCGCACAGTGGCCGAAGAGCTAGGATCCCATTTGTAGCACTGGTACTATAATGAGAAAGGCAGTGAAGACAAGAGTTAATTTCTTTTTTTTTTAATATATTTTATTGATTTTTTACAGAGAGGAAGGGAGAGAGATAGAGAGTTAGAAACATCGATGAGATAGGAACATCGATCAGCTGCCTCCTGCACATCTCCTGCTGGGGATGTGCCCGCAACCCAGGTACATGCCCTTGACCGGAATCGAACCTGGGACCTTTCAGTCCGCAGGCCGATGCTCTATCCACCGAGCCAAACCGGTTTCGGCAAGAGTTAATTTCTTGAACCAAGACCTTTCCCCGGGTCACTTCCACCCCTGCAACTAAATGGTGCTTTGCACAACCAGAGGCCACGCCGAGCCTGTCTGATGTTGGGAAAAGGCGGTCTCCAGTCACTTAATTACTTCCCCTCGATTTGGAGAACACAGTGCCAAGGGCAGAACCATGGCTGGACGTGCTTACCTTCTAAGAGGTCTTTTGTCCTTCACTGAATATCATTTAAATACATTTCCTCTTTTTTTCTTTCTTTTTTTTCTTTCTAGCTTTTGGTTCTTCAAGCTCCTGCTTCTGGGGGCCATGTGCTCAGGCGCTTTCTTCATTCCAGACCAGGAGACCTTTCTGAATGGTACAAATGAGTTTCTGTTCATTACGTTTTTACCCATTTTGTAAAGTTGTCAAAAGCACAGTCCAGGGTGCCTTTGATATTTTGAATTACTGACTTTCTTGTGGCTTAAAAAAAAAAAAAAATCCTGACCTGCCCACACTTTATCCGCTCTCCCTACTCCCTATTCCCCTCCGTTCCCCTCCTCCTTGTCCCTTCCCACTCCCTCCCCGCCTGGCAGGCTGTGGGAGGACCTTTAGTTACTCAGCAGGCTGAAGAATTAAAATGATAATTGTAAGGTTCTGGGCATGAAGGGAAAATGAAGCACTTAAAATTTGTGTGAAGGTCAGTTTAGTAAGTGACCCTGACACTACCAGCCATGTTTGAAGAGGCCCTGGGACCTTGTTCTTTCTGAGTGTGGCTCGGAAAAGCCAGGGCTCCGAACACAGGCTTCTTAGCGCTTTAAACCTGCTGCAGCTCTAATGGGATGAGAGAGGCAACCCCCAGTCCATTTCTAAACTTTCCTTACGTGAAGCTACATAACACTGGATTGTGTTCCTTATTGATGGAACTACCCAAAACAATTTAATATGAAGCCTTTCATCATAGCCCTTATTCATATGAGTTAGGGAGGTCTGAATTTCAGTGGTTCAAGTACTGTTCAACCCACATGAATTCACTTTCCTAGTTAAGATGATGAAAGTATTCACATTGTGTCAGTCCATGAGGAACAGCTACAGACCCTCAAAGAGTCACCTATGAAGAAGGTCCAGCTTTTTCAAGATCACACTAATTTTATGTCTTCCTTAAGGAAATTACATCCACGCCTTATCTTTACCTAAAATGCTTGTTAGCTGGTTTTCTCTTCCCCACAGACGTTAGAATATTATGTGTTAGAATAATATCTTTAGAACGGGAAGGGACCTAGCATCCTCTAGTCCAGCCCAGTCATTATTATAGACAGGCTGTAACCCAGGGATGTGACTTGGCTCGTCCAGTGTTAGGGCGCCTTTGTGACAGAGCCCCAAGTAGAATCTGAGACCGTGGTCCCCAAGTCTGAGCCTCATTTCCTTCCTAGACACTGGTGCCTCCCTATCCAATAAAATTAGAACCCTTGATTTTTCTGGCAATGTGTGTTTTCACTTTTAAGTTGTGGGCCGTGTTGACTTTATGAATTACTACGTCTGTTGGAATATCTGGCAGTTGTAACATGGAGGTTAAGCTTGGATGCACCAGAGCCAGACTGTCTGTGTTCACATCTGGTGACACCCATTACTGGCTAAGAGACCTTGTCACCTTCGGCAGACTCTCAGGTTTTTCTCATCTGTAAAGTGGCCTAATAAGACTACGCTTGTGTGGGAATTAAACGTGTTGCGGGTACAGTGAGCATGTGGTAAAAATGGGCGGTAGTCATTACTCTCTTTTGAGCGAACACTGGGAACAGTCGTGTCACCTCCTTCTGGGTGGCCTTCTTTTGCAGTCTGGCGCTATGTGGGAGCCATCGGAGCCTTCCTCTTTATAGGCATCCAGCTCATCCTGCTCGTGGAGTTCGCACATAAATGGAACAAGAACTGGTATGTGCCCTTATGGAAAGCTTCCAAGTAAACTCACTCATTGACTCAGACTCTGCCCACAGTACAGCGCTGACAAAGGCCCTCTCTGAGTTCACTGGCAGGGATCAGAGCCTGCCTACCACAGGGACAGTTTTGCCGGCATTCTCCCTTCTCTCTTGCTCTTTGGATTTGTTCATTTACTTCTCCCCCATACAATTTGTCGATTCTTTCTGCCTTTCTTCCTCCTACTTCATTTCTTTTCACCTTTTGGCTCTTCTTGCCTGCCCGCTCTCATTTGGGCTCTAAGTCAACCAACAGTGTGACTTGGCCACACTCAACCCCATTCGTGGCACCTTCTGGCCCCAGTTCTGTGGTTGTGTTGAAAACTTGGGCAGGCTTCATCTTAGGCTTCCAACCTTAGGAGAGAAAAAAAAAATACTTTGGAGCTAGAGGCTCCCTTCCTGCAAAGAAGATGTGATGGAATAGTTCTCTCCTTTAAAAAAAGTTTTTGTTTGTTCACCACTGCGTAAGCGTAAAAGGACCCCTTCCTTAGGAAGATGTGTTGTGCTACCTTAGAAAGCCATCCTGCATTTGAAAAACACAGACTCTTTCTATGTGCCTTGAAAGTGGAATTCATATCCCAGGATAAGTGGGAAATGCCAGACTATTAATAACTGGTTTTTATTCTTGCTGAGCTACATTGAGGAAATGGCGGCCAGACAAGGGTCCAGCCCCCTGAGTCCTAAGGCCAAGTTGACTCTTTGTGACTCTGGACAAAGCACGTCAACTCTCTGTCTTTACTTACAAAAGATGAATGACAATCACTGCCTTTTGCACCCAGTAAGGCTTTTGTTATTTTGTTGATTTTGTAGGCATCAGATTATTTTATACTTTTGGGGAGGGGCGGGTATTAGAAAGTGTTATATGAAATTTTTATTACTGATTTTAGAGACAGAAAGAAAAAAACATTAACTTGTTCCACTTGTTTATGCATTCATTGGTTGATTCTTGTATGTTCCCTGACCGGGAATCAAACCCACAACCTTGGCATATTGGGATAACACTCTAACCAACTGAGCTGCCTGGCCAGGGCAATCATTTTATTATTTGGGAAATATTGTAGTATGTATCCAAATGCTTATGGCCAGTTTCTAAAATGTTGACAGCATATCAAATAGCCATACAAGTAGCAATACAGATATGTTTTGGTATTTTTCAAGTCTTAATCTCTAAGATAAGAAAAATTTCTAGTTCTGAGAAGTGCTCATATGTAAGTTTGTGCATGCTTTCCTGCTTTTTATTAAAAGAAAATATTTTTTATTGATCTCAGAGAGGAAGGGAGAGGGAGAGATAGAAACATGAATGATGAGAATCACTTATAGGCTGCCTCCTGCATGCCCCCCACTGGAGATTGAGCCCGCAACCCAGGCATGTGCCTTTGACTGGAATCGAACCCAGGACCCTTCAGTCCACAGGCCAATGCTCTATCCACTGAGCCAAACCAGCTAGGCATGCTGTCCTGCTTTTTGAGTCATCCCTGAAACCTAGTAGTTTATGTTTGAGGTCTCTACTCCATCTTATTTTGAGGCAGCAAAGTTTTCCTAGAGATAAGTCAAATGAGTGACTATAGTTTTATGTGACCCTGATTTTCTTAGTTGTGCACAATAAATTGGAAATGCATTTTAATTGATTACATATCACTCTTTCCATGATAAGTCTTACTGTACGTTCACTCTGAATTCCTTATTAGAATGTGTCATTCGAAAGTTCTCCTAAAATTTTCACAAATATTCTTCAAATAAGGAACTTCCTGGTAAAATATTAACATCTCTGATACTGAGTACCAGCTTTGCCCACTAAATACCATATTCTCTTGAGAATACTTGTACTTCTTCACTTTGATCTTAATGTTTTGATTGATGCTGAAGCCATTTTCTGGGATTGGTTATTGATGCCAACTTTTAACAGGCTTTTTGGAAGAGTTTTGTTGCTTTAAAAACTTTCCAGAAACCACTCAATAAGAATGGCTTAAAAGCTTTGCAACAATGATGTTGCTGTTGTCCCGGCTTTGAGGCCAATATCCCAACAAAACCCCTTTGTCAACATATTTATAGTTGGTTGGATGGTTTGCCTAAAATTAGGATTAAGCTAGGAAGCTCACTAATTTTTATTTTTATGTAAACTCATTTACATAAAAATAGAGGTTTTTTTTAGAGTTTTTGCTGTGTTTTTAAACAGTCTCTTGCTTACAAGGTTAGTCTAGAACAGCCGTGGGCAAACTACGGCCCGCGGGCCGGATCCGGCCTGTTTGAAATGAATAAAACTAAAAAAAAAAAAAAAAAAGACGTACCCTTTTATGTAATGATGTTTACTTTGAATTTATATTAGTTCACACAAACACTCCATCCATGCTTTTGTTCCGGCCCTCCGGTCCAGTTTAAGAACCCATTGTGGCCCTCGAGTCAAAAAGTTTGCCCACCCCTGGTCTAGAAAATAGACTATTCATATCACTCTAAAGTACTTTCCCCTTCGTTTTCTTTTTGTAAAGATGTTGAGAAGGAGAAGGCCGCACAGGCAGTGGGAGAGGGAGGTTATGGCCTGGAAACCAGGAGAGTGCGGATTGTAAAGTCCCTCACTCTCTGGCTTTTCACTGTAGGCAGGTCTCTTGGCCTCTGTGACCTTAGTTTGTACACTTGTAAAATGATGTGTTTGGACTAGATGTTTAGTGTGTTTTTGTTCTTTTGTTAAAAGATAAACTGAGGCATATTAAAAACGTTTTAGAGTTTATTTGAGCAGAAAATTGATTTGAATTGGCTAACATCCAGGCTAGCAGATAAAAAGGAGCTCCAAGGATCTGTGCAGAATGAGACCATTATAAGCAGAAGGGAGCAGGAACAAGGAAGTTACACAAGGGAGAGGGGGTGGGTCACTGTAGGGCCACCTCCTCTGGGGATGTCAGCGTCTCTCAGGCAGATTCCCTAATAGTGCTCACCAGGTGCTTCCTGATGGACTGGTTTAAGGTCCTTATTTCTGGGAAAGCCACACTGTAACTAGGCGTCTTGGTTTGGTGTCTTAGCATAAAGCACTTTATCTGGGGCCTGTTGTCTTGTTTTTAGTAATTCCTAGCTGAAATTTTGTGAATAGAAGGGTCAATTCTGTACCAAACTGAAATAAAAAGTAGATGGTATATTCAGGTATTTCTGACAAAGACCCATTTTCTGTATTTTCAATTTATGTTGTTTAGTTTACTGACCCAACCCCAACCCCAAGCCTGAGCCCAGCTAACTCCCCACCTGGTACCTGCTTGCTGCTGTGACCGTGCCCTCGGCTCTGCTGCCTGGTCCTGTTCTCATCTCACGTGCTCCTCATTTAGCATTGATTCCCAAGGAATGTGACTGCGTGGCAGCACCAACACTGTAAAGATAAGTCACTGCACTTATTAGAGGTGTTTGTGAAAACAAGATGTCATCAGGGGGACCCACTGGATCTGGAGCCGCATCACTCTGCTAACTTGCTGCATAGTTATTTTTAGCATCAACGGGCCTTGCACCAAGTACCTGCTACTTGCCAGCCCCTCCACAGTAGAACAGCAGGGAACACAACCATGTCCTGCTCTGTGGAGCTTACGTTCCTCTGGAGGGGAGGAGAGATAATCAACTTGATTAATCAAGCAAATAAGTAATGGGCTCAATGGTGAAAAGTGCTCTGGAGAAAAAGAAAGCGGGTGTGGGAGTTGGGGAGAGCGGGGCAGGGGAAGGCTTCCTGATGAGGTGTGAGGGAGATGAAGGAAGCGGGGAGAGCCCGAGGCAAGACTGCTGAGCCCTTGCTGTGCTTGTTTAAGGAGCAAAGGAGTGTCCACTGTGGCTGGACTCTAGTGTGAGGGAGGGAAGGGTGTCAGAGATGAAGTCTCAGTTGGCACTAGGCCAGGTCATGTAGGGCTTCTGGGGCCACTGTATGAATAGAAGGGGACTGGCCCTGGCCAGGTGGCTCAGTTGGTTGTAGTGTTATCCTGTACACGGAAAGGTTGTGGGTTCCATCACCAGTCAGGGAGCGTACAGGAGGCAACTGCTTGAGGTTTCTCTCTCACATCAATACTTCTCTCTAAAATCAATAAAAACATATCCTCCAATGAGGATAAAAAATAAAGAAAGTAGAAGGGCACTGGAGGGACATAATCTAATCTAATCTAAAGATTAGAGGAAGTTGGAGGTGCAAGTAAGGAGGCCAGTGGGAGATAATCCAGGTGAGAGCTGAGGTAGCTTGGAGCCAGATGTTAGCAGCAGTCAGATTCTGACATTCTGAGGTTGAAACTAGCAGAATTTGCTGCTGGTGATGGCATGGCAGTAGGGGAGTGGAGAGCAGTAGGGAGAGAAAGACAGAGCCACTGCAGTTCTTTCCTTTAACACCTCCCATCACCACCGCCCCCCCCCCCCCCGCACCTCCTCCTCGCCCCTCCCCCCCCCCCCCCCCACACACACAGACACACAAGGGGTAGAATGGACTTGCCATTTTCTGAGGTTGGCAAGATCGAATAAGAGCAGGTTTAGGGGTGGAGGTCTGAACATTGGGAAGTTACTCGGGACCTGTTAAGTTGGACTTGCTGATTAGACTTCCAAGTGAGGATGCAGAACAGTTGGATATTATGAGACTGGAGTTGAGAGGAGAGGTTAGGGTTGAAGATTAAACTGGAAATTAAGCATAAATTAACTGTAAGAAAGTCCTTCATATATTAAGAATATAATCCAGAAGGCTAGTGAAGAAACCCTTGGGCCCCACCCACACACTGGTCAGCAGTGCTGACCTTTTTCTACATGATTCATTCTCTCTGTGTGTCATTCATTACTATTTGGCTCTTAGATTTTTCTTTTTTCTTCTATTCTTGAGTCTCGTTTTTCTCTTCCTTTCCTTTGCGTGCCTTTTATGTTAAAATACTTTTGTGGTCACTGGAATGCCTGGCTTCGTTTCAGGAATATAATGGTCATCATCATTTTGGCCTTTCCCTCCCTATTTTCTTTGTCTCTGGCTGCAGTAAGTTTTTCATCATGAAAACATTTTAGCTGGGTTGCTTGAACACTTTCCAGTTTTGCAAAACCTGTAAGCAAGTTGCTTTCTCTGAAGGTTTGTGAGAATGTGCTTACAAAGGGCAGTGTAATCCGAAGGCAGATGACAGTGATTCAAGCCATTCTTCCTGTTGCTCCGTCCTCCTCATTTAGCGTTTTTAAGCACGCCCTTTTCTTTGTTCCGAACAATTTCTCTAGCTTGTTAAACCACCACTAATGTCTCCCATCCCTTTATTAATAGTTGTAAACTAGAAAGCACATTAATCTCCTCTTTTAGATTCTTCACTGTACATCCCCTTAAACTGTTTACCCTTTCTCTGCCTGATTTTTTTCTCCCCTTTCGTTTAGTGTCATATTTCCCCTTGATCACACTTGGCATTGCTGTGGAGAAGAACTATTACAGTCTGCCTTTCAGAGCGCGATAACAGAGCTGCGGTCTTTCTCTGAGAGAAGTTAATTCGCTCCTCTCCCTGAAGACTAGATGGGCGTCAGCAGGAGCTGCTGGCAGCGCTGGAGTGAGCACCATGGCACCTCCAGTCTCTAGGTTTATAGGGGCGACAGGAAGTGAGCTCCAGCAGAGAGCCACTTTGTAATAATACTGCCCAAACCTGTCCCAGGGTAATTCACATTCAGAAAGCCTGTGGATAGTCATTATAGTTGATGGATACACTTGAGTCAAAAACAGAATTCTTTCAGTATTTAGAACACATTCTCAGCTTGAACCAAGAAGTTTTTGCATATTTACCTGTACCTTCTCGCTTTGATGTGGCATAATCATTGGCAGAATGATAGGTCTCCTGGACAACTCGGTTCTGATGGGCTTGGGGCTGGACAGCATTAGTTAATGGTACTAGTCAGTGTAGGTCAGTAGTGGCCGGTACTGACTTGTCTTTTCTCTTGTCCCTCTCACCCACTTCCTGGACAAATAGGACTGCAGGAACCACTCACAACAAGCTGTGGTACGCCGCTCTGTCCCTGGTGACCCTCATCATGTACTCCATCGCCACTGGAGGCTTGATTTTGATGGCAGTGTTTTATACACAGAAAGATGGTTGCATGGGGAACAAAATTCTCCTGGGAGTAAACGGAGGCCTGTGTGTACTGATTTCATTGGTCGCCATCTCACCCTGTGTCCAAAATCGTAAGCACAGTTTTTTCCATTCTTCCTTATTTATAGTATAATGTCTTTTAGCAAACCTAATAATAATAATAATTTTAAAAAACATCATTCCTTAATGTACCGCGCATGGATCAGCAATAGGAAAGGTGGGACTCCAGTCTCCTCTTCATGCTCCACATGGGCTGAATGTGACCGTCAAGCATGGCTTATGTCAAGAAAGATCTAAACATAATTAATCCAATAAAATAAGGAGATAGATTTTACCATCCTATATAATAAAGAGATGATATGCAAATTGACTGTCACTCCCTCGCACAAGATGGCCACCCCATGTGGTCACAAGATGGCCAGCAGGAGAGGGCAGTTGTGGACGATCAGGCCAGCGGGGGAGGGCAGTTGGGGGCGACCGGGCTGGCAGGGGAGCAGTTAGGTGTCGATCAGGCTGTCAGGGGAGTGGTTAGGGGGCAATCAGGCTGGCAGGCAGAAGCGATTAGGGGCAATCAGGCAGGCAGGCAGGCAGGTGAGCTATTGGGAGCCAGCAGTCCCGGATTGTGAGGGGGATGTCCGACTGCCAGTTTAGGCCCACAGGAATTGGGCCTAAACCGGCAGTTGGACATCTCCCTAAGGGGTCCCAGATTGGAGAGGGTGCAGGCTGGGCTGAGGGCCACCCCCCCACCCAATGCATGAATTTCATGCACCGGGCCTCTAGTTATTAAGTAGAGTACTACAAGGAGCCTTTAAATGGAAATGCCCTTATTGTATATTGAGCTCTTCACTATATTCTCTTTGTAAAACTTGAATGAGAAGGCTCCAGAAAGAGCTGTTTCTGGACTCATCTTTCTCTCAAGGCTGGCCACCAGGGACAGTGTGGTTAGGAAGCAGGAAATCCGATCTCCGCTTACCTAGCACATGGCCTCATGAGCTGTCTTCATCAGACTCAAGCCCTTTCTCAGCAAAGCCAACAGAAACCTGTGAGCCTGACCTTGCTCATGGTTGTTTCAAAGCCAAAAGGAAGAGACATGGAATTTGAAAGTACTTTAGAAAGTATAGGCATCAATTGTCTTTTTTAAATGACTTCTGATATCTTAAGCCAGTGCGTTGTCTTTGGTTATAGATAGAATTGTCCTTTGTTTCAAGTTTCCTGTAGGTGTCTTACTCTACAGGTGATAAAAAAAATGACATTTAGGTTTCTAGCTAGGAAAAGGAAAATATGGCCAATAAATTTATAGCCCCGTGAAACCTTTCTAAAATGGTGAGTTAAAAGGAGCTGATGTTGAATAATATAAAAGCTTTTCTGTACTAAAAATTTCAAGTCCATTATTGAAATTGAGAGTATTATTCTTTCAAATCACTTTAATTGGTCAGTTAAGAATTTCCTAAAACATTATTAGTATTCAGATTAAAATATCCTTTGGGTAAAATCCCACCTTTTGAAATAGTTATAATATTTTGAATATTTAGTTTAATGCCATTAATTGTTAAGGTAAATCTTATTCCTTTGCCCAAAAAGCATCATTATTAAAAGGTATGTTTCTATACCTTTATTGGCCATTGTAATTTAATAAATATAATTCTGGAAACAAATTTAACCAGAGAGAAGAATGGATAAAACTAAATGTTTTCATGCCAGCAGGTGGTTGAAAATTTCACCAAGAAAATATAAATCACTTTTCCACATCCTGGTTACTCTCAATGATATAAACACTAAGTTTAATTTAAATGCTGTAACATTAAAGCCCTCCTCCCAGGGAATGCTGAGCCCCATAACCTTCCTCTTTGGCCTGGACCAGCTCTGGTATTCCTAAAGGTTGTTTTTTTTAAATTAAATATATTTTTTATTGATTTCAGAGAGGAAAGGCAAGGGAGAGAGAGATAGAAACATCAATGATGAGAGAGAATCATTGACCGGCTGCCTCCTGCACGCCCCCTACTAGGGATCGAGCCTGCAGCCAGGCATGTGCCCTGGATCAGAATCAAACCCAGGCCCCTTCAGTTCCCAGGCCGATGCTCTATCCACTGAGCCAACTCAGCTAGGTCCCAAAGGTTTTTATTCACTGATGAATAAGAGCTTTTTTCCACTGTCACGGACAGTAAGTGTCCGCTGTCCTTGTAGAATCAGGAGTCCATGGCCTATGAAATCTATCATTTACCTGTCTAAGCCATGTGAGCTCAGAAATAATAATGGCAAGTGTTCTTCTGAGATCTTGTGATATAAGAACTAATGTTGCCCTAGCTGCGTTGTTCGTGGTTAGAGCATTAATCAATCTGTGAACTGAAGGGTCCCAGCCTCAATCCCCTGCCTTAGTCGGGGCACGTGTGGGAGGCAACCAATCAAAGTGTCTCACTCACATCAATATTTCTCTCTCTGAATGTCTTCCCCTCCCTTCCACTCTCTCTAAAAAAAATATATAAATAAATAAAAAATATATAAATAAAAAATAACCTCGGGTGAGGATAACAACAAGAAACTTAAAAAAAAAAAAAGAACTTAATGTTATGAACTTTAGGGGTACCAGGCGGTATGTTTAAGTACAGCTATAGTTATAAAAATAAGGTGTTGGTAGAGAACTTGGCAGAGCTTGGCACCTTGAAAATAGCAGCTAACTCCCTCCCCCCAAAATCTTTTGTTACCTGACAAACACATTATATACCTCTTCTTTCCTTTAAAGGCAGGGCCCAAGTTTGAGGAATCATTTTCATTTGGAGGGTGGGGAGACCTTTTTTATATATATATTTTTAAGCAGGTGCTCTATTATTGTTGAAATTTAAAACACTGTCTTAAACTCTGTCTCTTGTCATTTTCCAGGGCAGCCCCACTCCGGGTTACTGCAGTCGGGGCTCATAAGCTGCTATGTCACGTATCTCACTTTCTCAGCTCTGTCCAGCAAACCTGTAGAAGTGGGTAAGTTGGCCTTGTTAGGGAGCATGTGTTTGTGGCACGGATATTTTCATTTGTGGAGGAAGTAATGTGTCTCTGTGAGCTAGTGTTTAAATATCAGGGATGCAGTAAATCAAGAGGAGCCTGTGTTCCTTCAGGAGTGGTGTTGAAGGCCGAGCTGCAGATGCTGGGAGTTGAACCCGGGGTCTCATACATGCCAGGCACGTGCTCTTCCACTGAGCTATTCCCCCTCACTCGAAATAAATCAAAATAGAGAAATGATTAAGACTTTTTCAATAAACAAAGACCTTAAGGGGGGTTATGAAGATGAAAATTTATTCTTTCTAGTCTTCCTGCTGTGTAGGAGAGACATGTACAAAGGTGGACTGTTGAGTTTGCTTTTAGGCCTACTCTGCATTTCTCTGCTTTGTTTTTAAGGGATCTTTTTATTTTTCTTTGTTTATTTTGTTGTTGTTTTTTTAGTTGGGTATTACTTTTCTTCAGATAGTCATTTCTTTGACTGAAACAAATAGTGGAAAAAACATGGAAGTGGGAAGCAAGAAACAGGAAGAGATTTGAGCCCAGCTGCACTGTTTGCTGGGTGTGTGACCTTGAATTGCTCATCTTAAATAACACTTATTTATAGAGACAACAGAGCATGCATGAGCATTAGAGTTGGACTGCCTGGTAGCCTGGTGCTGCCACTTAAGTAACTTGTACAAAGTTCCTTACCTTTCTCTGCCTAGACACCTTGCCTTTAAAATAAGAATTTTAATATAACAAGACACTTAAATAAGATTACTACTTTATAAGGTGATTTTTAAGAATTCAGTTTCTCAAACATAGTTGGTACTATATAAGGATAAGCTAGTTTCGTAGTTGCAATGGTTATTTGAGAACTATCCAAGTATTATATTATATTATACTAGAGGCCCAGTGAACGAAATTCATGCACTGGGGGGGCGGGGGGAGGATTCCCTCAGCCCGGATTGCAAGAGGGTACAGGCCAGGCAAGGGACCCCACTGGTGCACAATCGGGGCCAGGGAGAGAGGTTGGCCAGCCAGGGAGGGACTGCGGGAGGGCTCCAGCGTGTGTCTGGCCCGTCCCGCTCAGTCCTGATCGGCCTGGACCCCAGCAGCAAGCTCACTTACCAGTCGGAGCGTCTGCCCCCTGGTGGTCAGTACACATCATAGCGACTGGTCGACCAGTCGACTATCTGCCCCCTAGTGGTCAGTGCACATCATAGCGAGCAGTTGAGTGGCCTTAGCATATCATTAACATATTACACTTTGATTGGATGAATGGCTGACCAGATGACTGGACACTTAGCATATTAGGCTTTTATTATATAGGACTAGAGGCCCAGTGCACAAAATTCATGCACGGGGGTGGGGGGTTCCTCAGCCCGGCCTGCACCCTCTCTAATCTGGGATGCCTTGGGGGATGTCTGACTGCCGGATGTGGCCTAAACCGGCAGTCAGACATCCCTCTCACAATCTGGGACCTCTGGCTCCTAACCACTTGCCTGCCTGCCTGCCTGCCTGCCTCATCGCCCCTAACTGCTTCTGCTTGCTGGCCTGATCACCCCCTAACTGCCCCCCTGCCAGCCTGGTCACCCCTAACTGGCCCCCTGCTGGTTTGGTCGCACCCTAACTGTTCCCCTGCCGGCCTGGTCGCTATCTAACTGCCCCCCTGCCGGCCTGGTCACCCCTTAACTGCTCCCCTACCAGCCTCATTGCCACTAACTGCCTCTGCCTCAGCCCCCGCCATCATGGCTTTGTCCGGAAGGATGTCTGATCTAATTAGAATATTACCCTTTTATTACTATAGATTATATTGTATTGTGTTGTATTATATCACTGCACCTCACCTCACCTCACATCATATCACAGTTGGTGGCAGTCGGCCGGGGCCTCCCTCCCTTCCCCCAGTTGCCTGCAGCTGTCCAGGGCCTCCCTCCCTTCCCCTGGCCGGCCCCGCCCCCTGGTCAAAACTCCCAGAAGAACTCCCGGTTGAGGGGACAATTTGCATACTACACTTTTATTATATAGGATTATATTATAAAGTGTAATTGTATAAGCCCCTGAGTCTTGCCAGTAAAAAACAAAATTGAAGGTCTTTTTTAAAATTTTATTTAGAAAGCAAAGGCAAAGATAATTTGAAAGGTTTAGCATATGCACGTACTATGTATGCGTCTTGTTTTTATAGCTATTTATAGTGTGAAGTGATATAATTATAGGCCTTATATAAAGTATAGTCTACCCTGGGTATAATTTTTTTTTTAAATATGTTTTTATTGAATTCAGAGAGGAAGGGAGAGGGAGAGAGAGATAGAAACATCAATGATGAGAGAGAATCATTGATTGGCTGCCTCCTGTACACCCCCTACTGGGGATTGAGCCCGCAGCCCAGGCATGTACCCTTGACCAGAATCGAACCCAGGACCTTTCAGTCTGAAGTCCGACGCTCTTGGATATAATTTTTCTTTAAACAAAGTTCTATTTTGACTAAGTTTATTTAAACCTGGTCTCTTTAGGACTTTATAACTATATATTAATCTCTGGTTTTAACTTATTGGGGTTTTAGTTAACATAGTTTTCTTTTTAATGGCAGGTATCACTTAAAAACAAAAAAAAACCAACTTTTATTTTTAATTTCAGGTGGTACTACTTAAATAGCAAAGTTCATATTTGGTCAGTTTTTAAGAAAACATTTTTCACTGGCCTAAGAATAAAGATGCCTTTAACCACAGCATACACAGTTATGTTTACTGTTCAAGTGTGAGTACTAGTAATAATTTTAGTCCAACTTCAAACGCTTAGAATGTACGTTTGTAAAATGGTTTCTGTCCCTTATGGGTACAGAGTTGGCAATCAGACCTAGATTGGGTGTTCAAAATTGAAGACTGTGTTAGACAAAAAATAAACTACCACTGATGGTAATACTACAGAAATCTTTGTTATGTAGCCTCTCAAAATATTTTTAAAATCCAGACAACCTCAGTAGGTTCCCAGGTTACAGCCTGAAAGAGGTCACAGTCATCCTGTTACTGGCAGTAAAATGACTTGTTATCTGGGGGAGGTTGTGGGCAGATAGCTGTTATCTGATACTCAGTTGGTAGTTGAATGCCCTTATCACACCTCCAGAGAGAGTGATCAATTATCTGTACATTATTTCTGTTCAGCGGCTGCCAAATAAACTGAAAAATGAACCTAAGTTGCCCTGATGGGTGTTTCTCAGTGGTTAGAATGTCGACCCAAGCACCAAAGGGTGAGGGGTTTGATTCCAGTCAAGGACACATACCCAGGTTGCAGGTTTGATCCCTGGCCTGTGTGGGAGACAACCAATCGATGATGTGTCTCTCTCACATTAATGTTTCTCTTTCTTTCTCTGTCTTACCCCCTTTCTCCATTTCACTCTCTCTGAAAATCAATGGAAAAAAAGATCTTTGAGTGAGGATTAATGACAACAACAAAAAGAATCTAAGTGTACTGTGTAATATTTGAATAGTGGTGAAAAAGAGCAAGGCTCTTGCAAAGGTCGTGAACTGAAGAACCCTTTAGAATCGGGGGGTCCTGTTTGCAGAGGTGTGAGGTGGGAGAGGGGTGCTTTGAAATAGCCACAGTCTAGCCTGAGTCGAGTTGTACTATAGAGTAGAAGTTCCCAGTGATAAGTCTTGACTCTTCTAAGCTACCTGAATTTTCCCCAAATGAGTGAGTGAGTTACAGCAGGTTTTTCTGATTTAACTGTGGTTACTTTGTTTTTCCTTTGCAAGTTCTGGATGCACATGGGAAGAACGTTACGATCTGTGTGCCTGACTTTGGTCAGGACCTGTACAGAGACGAAAACTTGGTGACTGGATTGGGTACCACTCTCTTGTTTGCGTGCATCTTATATTCATGGTAAGTTTTAGGATTGCCTGAGCTCATCTTCACAGACTTTTAATGTGCAGGAGAAGAATTTAAATAAGTTTTAGCAGCTGCGAGGCAGCAAAACAAATGCCTTCTAAGGAAGAAGGAGAATAGAAATAATAGGTGTTTGGACTTCATTTGTCTTATATTTATAGGGAATAAATAAAATAAGGATGTGATACATTGCAACCCTTTAAAAGACGATTGAATATTACTTGCTAAAGCATTATTGGACGGCAAGTGAACACAAAGTGAGGTATGCGCCAGGATGTTTGGGGAACTTTCTAATCCAAGGGAAATACCCTTTGTTCTTCTGTTGATGCAAAACACAAAGCACTACGCACACGGTCATTTTGTGCCTTGTCTAGGAAAGACAGGAAGTACCCCTCTTTTCTTTTTATGCTAAAACCCACAGTGCCATTAAGGAGTCCAGAGCTCCCCAAAAGTGGGTGTGATACGTAAGCAGGCTGCATTTCACATGCTTACGGTGAGTGTTCTTATACCTTTAAAATGTTTAAAAGATTGCTAGAGAGAGAGAAAAGTAAGGACCAGAAATGGTTCGTTTCTTATTCTGGGTAGATGTTTCACTGATAATTACGTTCCTCTTTGACAGTAACCTTTTCATGTTTAGGTTTTACTTCTGTGTTCTATTGGATATGTTTTAGTATATAAACATTTCAACTTGTCCTGGGCGCATTATAATCTTCCTTTGGCTGAAATGAAATGATGCTGTTGGTGATACCTTGTGTAAATAAAACATCTTTCCGGGCAAGTTGGCATTTTCTCTTATAGCTTCTACCACCCCCTAATGTTAGAAAGGGACCAAGTACTTGCTTGTGTTGCAGGTGGTGGTGACATTGATGCTCACTCTGTCTTTGACATGGTGACAGCCTCCTCGTTGCACCAGGAGGGACCATGGTGTTAGTACACCCAGCCCCAGGGAAAAGCCCCAGGACTGAAAATCAACCTCTGTAAACAGAGGGCAGAGAAGGAGGCTAGCCACTCCAGTCTGGTAATTAGCAGCGTTTTTTGAGGAAAACTGACGTCCGAGGCATGTCGTGGGCGGTTGTAGGACCAAATGAATCCCTGTGCCTCTTGGCAGGTGCCAAAGAATTATATAGGGTAAAGTGGGGGTGGTGCTCCAACACTACCAGGCACGGGAATTAAATTTACGTGCTTGACCAGGTCAGGACAACAACCTGTTCCAGGACCAGCATGTAGCAGGAGTCAAGGGAGGCTTCGGAGTTATGTCAGATGAACATTAGTTATTATCAGACCTTCTCTAAGGGGGGTTTGCAGAAAGCAACCTCTGTTCTGGCCCAGGTCTAGCTTGCGGAACAGACAGTGGCTGTCACGGAACAGCCTCTCCTCCACACCTGGTGACCAGTTTCTGGCCTTTTATTTTTAATGATGACACGATTGTTCACTGAGTACCACTTATTAACAGAAATAGATAGGATTCAGGCCCAAGTCAATGAATGTTTTCAGAAAAAAACATAAAGGCGCCCAAGTTTTGAATCCTGATTCTCAGCTCTTCCTTCTTTTGAGCAAGCCTTTTCTTCCTGAGTCTGTTATTGTTTGGCTTCTGGGGAAAAGGGCAGCAACATGGCTAATTTCATTGGTCTCTCAAATGTTTTTTTCTGAATTGGCCTATTAAAAACACTGATAAGTTGAGTGTTGGATAAAGTAGGTTACTAAACTATAAATATAGAGTATTCCATTTTTAAAATAAAATATAGTTGTGTTTATGTATATAGAAAAAAATCAGGAAGGAAAGGAACCAAATTTGTAATAGTGGTGACTTTTTTTTTTTTTTTTTTTAGTAATCTTCACCTGAAGATATATATTTTTTCCCATTGCTTTTTCAGAGAGTAGAAGTGACGGGGGGAGTGTGGGGGGGGGGGTTGGGGGGGGAGAGAGAGAGAGAGAGAGAGAGAGAGAAGAGAGAGAAAACTGGGGACAAACCTGCAACCCAGGTATGTGCCCTTGACCAGAATCGAACCCACAACCCTTCCTTGTGTGGGCTGACGTTGTATCACTGAATCATACTGGCCAGGGCTATGATTTATTTTTATTCTTGTTATCAGAGAAAAAAAACTATAAAGAACTTTGAAAGATTAAAATCATATGTTTTTGTGGGTTGTTAGATACCTAAAAAAATGTTTGCCCCTTAGGTAAGGCAGGGCTTTAAACCTATCAATGGAAAGATGGCAAAAATTCTACTTAGTGCAGATAGAATTGCCACAAATGGTGTCATTTTGCAGCATGGAATTTTTACCCTATCAGATTTTCACCGCCACCCTTGAATGAGTGATGCTAAATAAAACATCACTTCTTCCGGACCTCAGAGGCACCACAGTGGAGGTTGGTATGGTCTAGGGACTCTAGTCTGATAGTCCCCAAAAGGTAACAACGTTCAAAGCTGACAGCTGCTACTTAAAGTCTGTCTAAATGCCAATAGCAAATGTTAATCGAATGCTAGTAATTAAACTGCAAAACCATAGTGCCAGATGGAAGAGGAGGTGGGAAACAGCAGCCACACACCAAGTCGAGGGCAGGGTAACCAGGTGGCGCTCGGGGTGTGTGTAACACACTGTGAAGCTCCACAGCAGGGGGTGGGGGGTGGGGAGGGGGGGAGGAGTGGGGGGGAGAGGGAGGGGGGCTGGGGAGGCGGGGGGGGGCGGGGGGGGGGGGAGTGTGGGGTAGTGTGTGGGGGGTGATCAATGTTTGCTCAGTCTTCACTGCAGCTCCCGGAGGGAAGTGAGTTCAGGCCTAGTGAGTAGAGCGGTGAATAAAGGGAATTCCTGCTGGGGGTGGGAGGCAGCCAATCAGGAGGTTTTCAAATCACGGCTTCTAGAGTTTATGTTTTCCTCCCAGACTCAGAGGAATGAAAGTTTGGAAGATGTTACAAAAAGAGGTTGGGTGGAAACTGTCATTTGCACACGATTGCAGGAATTTCTAGAAATAATAGAATCTATAGGAAGCTAAAAGACTAGGTAGTGTGTATGCACATTAAAGGGAGAAGAAATCACCCATTTTCAATGAAAGTCCAGGATTGCTGGGGCTGAATTTTCTGTAAGGTCATAGAAGGCTCACTGTGCTGTCTTCTTACCTATTCATGTATAGGAGTCCCTCCTACACACGCATTCCACCACCACCCCCCTGCCCCCCCCCCTCCCCCGCACACACACACACTCACACCACTTTAGGGGCTCTCATGATGACTTCTGTCCTCAGTTCCTGGCTCTCTGTTCCAAGTCCTGCTGCTGACACACTCGCTGTGAGTGTGTTTTGCTCTTTTGTGGTCTCAGCTTGAAGAAGGGCTCGGCCCAAACTCACTCCCTGGCTTTCTGACCGAGGCTACCCTTTCTCCAGACCCCCTTCTGCTGCCTCCAGGCATCACTGTGAGGAGGAAGTGTCACAGCTTGGACCCCATGCAGGAGCGCCCCAATGGCTCATTCTGTAGGCCGGTCTCCCCACACCCTCCTCGGTCTGGCTTCCCCAAACTATTCCTTAATTCCCTCCTTGGCCTCAGGATTTTGAGAGTATTCTTCTGTTGGTTTCAAGTTCAAGCTGTCAGACTGGATAGAATTCTGGAGTCAATCGAGTTCAATCCCCTCACTGTACCTAAAAGAAAATGGGTATGGAGCCTATTCCTACAGCTCTGCACCCCCGATTTCAGGACACCTCTCCTTGAGTCTCTTTTGCTGGGCTATTTGGAGAGACGGGTCAGAACTTTTCCCCTTTTGTTGGCTTGGAGTAAGGTCCATTCTTCACTCTGGTAGAAAGATAAGCTAGATGACTCACATAATTACATTATCAGGAGGCACTTGTGTTGTGAAACATTACCCAGCTACTTCAAATTCCTAGACAGCTTACACAAGAAAGGATTATATTTTCTCTTAAGCATAACAAAAAACTGGATATAAAGTTATAAAAGCTAAGAAAGAATCTTTATTAAATTTCCAACTGGCTAGTTGAAAATGGGACATTCACAGCCATGTTGCATACTGTGTGGACATAGATACAAGGTTGGTAAGTTGGCATTAGAGAGATTGGCTTAAAAAGAGAACAATTGGTGAATCAAGGGGGCTGTCTATTCTCGTGTGTTCTGGGCCTGATACTCTGCTTTAAGAGAAAGGGAGGGGGTGTATCTTACTTTGGGAATCCTCCACTTGCCAGCCAGCCAGCTAGAAATTCCCATGTTCTGCTCCGGGACCTGCTGAGGCCTCCCCCACGCTCCCCAAGGACTCCGGTCTCCTTTGGGAGCTGTGCGTCACCATTTACACAGCAGCGGGAACATAATTGAATTCACCGCACAAAGGCTGGGAATGGCCATGGGACCTCTCAAAGGCCTGCCCTGCAAGTGTGTGAGGGAATCAGAATCTGTGGTGTCCCATAGGAAAGTCTGCACATGGTTTTAGAGATTTTCTGTAATCTGGGGGCATTTGGCCAGTGCGTGAGCACCTGTGTTTGAATCTCTTTGTCACTGTGGGCAGGGCAGTGGTTCCTGGGCAAAGGTACAGAGAGGCATCTTATCTTTTTGGTTGTCACGATGCCTGAAAGCCACTGCTTGCTTTTTGTGACGGGGACCAGGCACAGCGGCCATGCTGCCGTGTAGTGGACGTTCTCTGTATGGGAAAGCATTGTTCCAACCAAATACTGTTAGTCTCCTGCGCCCCCCACAGGAAGTCCTGGTTAACACCACTCACATTTTAGGTCTAGGAGATAAGAGATTATGGATAATCCGGGAATTATTTTATACCAGTTTGTCTTGCACTGACCAAACAGATGGGTCAATAGCAGCCAGAATACAGACAGTAAGAATTTTCTGTGTTTTGTAAGAGCTTGTAAAAACAATATTTTCTTAATAATCCCAAGAAAAGTGTTTTGTGGGGAAAGGCCACTACTGAATAAAGACCTTATTTTACAGTAACATCTACTTGTAGAAGTCACACATCACCATGAACTGAATATAGGTACTTCAAGAAGCATACAAAGTTCCCCTTTCAGTGCTGATGGTGGAAGTGAAGCTGCAAAAGTGCCAGAATCAAAGCTTTGTTTTTCTGGAACGATCTATTGCAAAGAATTTATAAAATGAATATATATTCTACTCTCTTTAAATCATCTTTTAGATGAAAATTCCAGATACTGACCTGTTCCTAAAATTGAAAGTTATATTTATCCCCATGGAAACTGTATACTATCTTAAATCATAATTCAAAGGCACAAAATATAGCACACTTAAATGCAGGAGCAAGGTGTAAATTTCTTGGGTGCACAGCCATTGGAATGTTTCTGTCATTCATCTACCCAGGCTTAGAGTCAGGAAGTGGGAGTGGAGTGGGCCTCAATTAGCATCCATCTGTTCAAAGCAGAAATGAAAGTGATGCTATTGGTCTTCAATGGACCACAAAAGAAGCAGTAGCTTGGATCCCAGAGGACCTTTTTATGACTAAGGCTTTTTATTGTTTACTAGAAGCCCAGTGCACAAATTCATGCACATTGAAAGGAAATTAATTAGAAGACATATTTTAGAGGCCAGTGAGGGACTGCAGGAGGTTGGCTTCAGGGCGTGTCTGGCCCGTCTCACCCAGTCCCAATCGGCCAGACCCCAGCAGCAAGCTAACCTACTGGTCAGAGCATCTGCCCCTGGTGGTCAGTGCATATCATAGCGACTAGTCGAGTGGTTGACCAAACGGTCGACAAAATGGTCAACCATTCGGTCGGACACTTAGTATATTAGGCTTTTATATATATAGATTTGCATCTCATTGATCTCTTCTCTCCTTGGGAAAGAGGATGATAATGAGCAGAGAAGGCAGTGTTTCCTCATGAGGTTTATTTGGTTGAAAAGAACCTGCTAATTCCTGCCTCTACTAGGCAACACTCCCCAATTTGTCACCCTCCCACACACATACCACTCTACCTGCCTCCAGATTAGCACCAAAGCTGCATTGAGGGCAGGGATTTCACTGAGTCCCCAGTGCTTAGAATAGGTCCTAACACGTGGCAGACCTTCAGTAAATATTTGCTAAGCAAATTTATGCAGTTAGATGGAACCCTAAGTATAATTTGCTTAAAATGTTCCCCCCTTTTCCCCTAGGGAAAATAAATACTTTTTTTACTCCTGTAAGTAAAATTTTATAACATTTTACCTCTCAAGGTATGGGGAAAGTGGCAAGAAGATATTTTTCAAAAAATCACATCCACAGCTAGTTAGTCTGTATTGAATTTCTAAACAGAAAACCTTGTTCTGCTGTAGGCTGATTACCACAGTAAGTAATGTGCCCTTTGTTTTTAATGCCCTGGATTTTTATTGCCATCTCTGGGTTCCTCTGTTGCTTTTAATCCCTTCTAAGTGAGAATGGTCAAAGGGAGGGGAATGATAAAAGTGAAATCAGAAAATTATTTTGGCAGTTAAGGGAAGAGAGGCAAAAACCAAGATAATGGGACCAAAAGACACTTATTTTTCTTTTTCTTTTTTAAATATATTTTATTGAGTTTTTACAGAGAGGAAAGGAGAGAGATAGAGAGTTAGAAACATCGATGAGAGAGAAACATCGACCAGCTGCCTCCTGCACACTCCCCACTGGGGATGTGCCCGCAACCAAGGTACATGCCCTTGACCGGAATCGAACCTGGGACCTTTCAGTCCACAGGCCGACGCTCTATCCGCTGAGCTAAACTGGTTTTGGCCTTATTTTTCTTTACCAACTTCTCTTTGCACAAAATGATCTAATGCAATTCATGTCAAAACATTAGCTATAGAATCAGTCAGCCAGTTTTGGAATACAGTGGATATTAAATAGACTACGTTTATCTAAGCGGGGAGGACTGTGGGTGTCGTGAGTCTCTCACTGGACATTGGCCAGCAGCCCTGCCCTTCCTCTGATGGGACATAGCACGTCCATGTGCTCTGCTGACCTTTCTGTTTGTTTCCTAGTTTGACATCGACAACGAGATCGAGTTCTGATGCTCTGCAGGGGCGCTATGCAGCTCCCGAACTGGAAGTAAGTTTCTTTCCCTTTCCTGTCCTGCTTTTCTCAGAAGACCCACTTCCCAGGAAGGCTTTGTATGTTTATTTGTATCTTTATTGATCTGCATTCCATGATCCCAAGAAGACAGTTTTTATTCATAAAGAAATATCCTATATATACGATGGGATTAAAATCGTTGCGTTTCCTCCAACAAGATTGGCCTCTTGTGTGGCGTCCTGCTGCCCACCTCCCACCAGAGGCCGGGGTGGCTTTGTCAAGCTGTTCTTTGTTCTTCTGTCATAATGGAATGTGTGTGGTTTTCTACAATTTCTAGTCCATTCCTCTGTTTTATACCTGCCTGTGCCCTCCATGCATAGCACAACTGTGAGGCTATGTAATAGCTGTTCCGAAGGAGGAGAGAACGATGGAGAAGGGGAGGAACCGCATCTGCTGTATGCCACACGGCTGAGCATTGTCTGTACATTAGCATATTTAAGGGTGTCAGTTCCATCAGGTGGGCATTTCACTGGGTAAAGAATTGGGAACAATAAATGTCCAAAGAATCATACTGGTCGGCAGATGCCAGTGGTCAGCAGAGTGTATTTTATTACATTGGAACATCCAGGATTTAAAAAGGTCTAACCAGATGGAGGCAGCCAGGAAACAACTCAGCCCTGACCCCAAGAATGGAAAGTCCAGTGATAGCTAAGACTTGTGGCACTTGCTATGTTCCAGGCACTGTGCTAGGTGCTACATATGTCATTTCATTTTATCCTCATAAAAACCCAATGAGGGTTTTCTCTCCATTTTGCAAAGTCATTTAAACTTTTGATTTGCCAGCATGTAACTATGAGCCTGTGTTCCTAACCACTGATACCCAAGAGCTCAGCTGCTGCTCCTGGCCTGGCTGGGCTGGGAACCCTGCCTGGCATCCCGCCCTGGCTGCATCCTAATAGCTTTCCCTGGATTTAAGAGCCCTGGCTTATCTGATGGGTTCTTCCTTCTGCAGCTGCACCTCTGGGGATGGTCTCTCCGGCACCTGACCTGGAGAGAGGGAACCATTGTGAGGGCTTGTCAGTCTGCCAGCATCATTCCCCAGCTCTTTCTGTCACTTAAAAAAGAGACTGAATAAGAGAATGAATAAGGAGACCGAATAAGAGAATGGTCTCTGGAAGGCAGGCGTTTGTTCTCACCACCGACTGGGTGACCACCTGCTGGGGTGGTACCGTATGGTTTCAGTATCCCTGTCATGCACAGAGTTAATGTGCAAAGAACAGTGAGTCTCTAAGTACGATTTGAGATAGGATGTTTTTCTTTTTCCGAGGAAAATGTCCGGTGTCTCCTCCGGAAGTGGGGAGCATGCAGGATGGGTTTGCTCCCCTTGCATCACGTTTCACAGGGTGCTCCTTTGAAAGAGAGTTCGTTTCTTGTAACTGAAGCTTCTGAAGAACTGGGATCCCAGCACACCATGTCTTGGGCTCCCTGAATGAATTAGTGAGTCTTTGTGCCACTCGATGCAAGGTTCTGTCAAGGCCAGTCCCTCTATTACAAGTTCCCTTGATGTAGGAGGGAAACAGGGACGTGGCCATGAGGTGGATAAATGGGGTGAAGGCCTAGGCTCCCATGTCCTTGTCCTTGGCTCTCTGTTCTTTGTAGTAAAAATATTATCAGCTGGAGTGTCCAGCACCCAGCACTTCCCCGACCTCCTTGGTACTTGTGTTTCTTATCTGTTTACGAGCGTACTTCTGAAGTCATGTAGTTATTGTTCATAACCTGATATTTTTAAAATTAAGTTTATTATGTTGAGTAAGTTGGTACGAAATTTGAAAGATACCAAAGGCTCTTCAAAGGGAAGTATCCCACCATCCCTGACCTCGGCACCCCGTGCCATTTGAGCAGCCTGATTTTTACAGGAAGTGTAGGTAGGCCTCCTGCTTCCAGATCCCTTCGCGTTACCATCGCTGATTTTCCTGGCCCCACCACTTCCTAGATGTCACATGCTACTGGTTGCCTCTTGTGAGTCATGGGCCTTGGAGTTCTCATCCCGCACTCATGTTCCAGCTTCTTTCACTAAGCTAGTTGCCTGACCTCAGTCTCCTCAACTGTAAATAGGATAATCATCCCAGCCTCAGAGGTTGGAGAGGGTTTAATGAAGTAGCGAGTAGAGCGAAGCACCAGGAGTAAGCTCCATGAGAGCGGGGACCTTGTCTCAGTCACTTTGTGTTTCAGGTTGAGTTTTTCAGAGGCAGCTGCCCAGGTAGTTTGATGAGCAGGAGATATATTAGTGAAAGGAAAGTGAGAAAAGAAAGGGAAGAGGCAGAGTGGACCAAGGGCGAGGGCGAGGGTGATGTTGGAGGGCACTGCAGGCCGGACACATCTTTGCTGACCCCCAACAAGTGCTCCAGGGAAAATGTGGCCCATCGGGCCTGTCCCCCAGGGGTCAGTGGCTGCTCCCTTTCCCCCCTGCTGTGGGATTCATTCCTGTGGCTTGTCCAGGAAGGGCTTGCCCTCGGGCAGGGTGACTGCTGGGGCAAAGCCTGGGAGCTGCAGTGTAGAGACTGTCTGCCACAGCAGGTGCAGTAACTGAGTGTGCTCCCTTGAAGGCAGCTCCCCTCAGTCCATTGTATTTCCCATCACCAGCACCTGGAGCATCTGGGAAGAGCAGGTGCTTCGTTAACACCTCCCGAAGGGGTAAAGTGTGCAGTTCCGGGCCTGGGATATAATTCAGACGGGGGCGGCTTGGCACGCAGTGGCCGTTAGTGCTTTACTGGTGTGGGGAGCGGAGAGCAAGTCACCTGACTGTTGGTTTTGCTCTCTCAGGTAGCTCGGTGTTGCTTTTGCTTCGGTCCCTATGGAGAAGGTGAGTAGAGAACTTGCCCTCTATGCATCTGTGTGGCCCTGCAGACCTGTTGCTCTAGTCTGTAGGCATTTGGGATTCACGTACAAATAACTGAATGGTAAGGGGAAACTTTTTTCCACAGCCAGTTTACCGTGTACGTACTTTTCATACTCTCCCCAAAGGGTTGTGAGGTTTTCTTGGTTTGTTTCGCTATTCTGGCAGGCAAGAAATCAGTCTAATATTTTGGCTCATATTTAAGTTATACAGTGAGATTTAGAGAAGCAGAAAGTACATTTTTTAAAGGAATGAAAATTTGGAAAATACCAAGAGATCCTGACACCATAATTTGGACCATTCTTTTCCTCAACTTAACTTTTCTTCTTGAATTGGAGGATCCCGGGGGCTTGAGGAGTTCTCTACTCTTTCTCACTTTCTTCTGAGCTTATAATAAGTTTTGTGTTTTTAATGGCTTTTTCCCCCCTGCTCTATTAAATATAGCAGCTCAGTTGGTTAGTGCGTGGTCCCTACTGGTATATGCCAAGGTTGTGGGTTCAATCCCTGGTCAGGGCACATACAGGAATCAACCAGTGAGTGCATAAATAAGTAGAACAACAAATTGATGTTTCTCTCTCTCTTTTTCTCTCTCTCCCCCCCTCTCTCAAATCAATAAAAATAAATAAACTTGACTTGATCCCTCAATAGATTTAAAATAAATAAATAAAATATATGGGATGTTAGGTAACTCATCCTGTTCAGGAAGGTTCTGGGGTAGGGTGGGGGGTTTGTGCTTTTGGCATAGATGAAAATGCCTTAAGGTACAAGTGGCTTTTGGCATCTTTCCTACGGAACAGCCCCTGGGTTGAAGCGAGTGTGTCTTTGCTAAAGCGGTCAGTGTGCATGTGTTCACTCATTGAGCTGGTGCTGGCTTTGTGGTTCACAGACACTGAAGACCCACAGAATATGAAAGAGGGGCCGGGCGTCATTTATGATGAGAAGAGAAGCACCGTCTACAGCTATTCCTATTTCCACGGAGTCTTCTTTTTGGCTTCCCTCTATGTGATGATGACCGTCACCAACTGGTTCAAGTGAGTGGCCCACCTTCGTAGGGGTTTTAGAAGGGGAAGTCTTTATAAAAGCAAGGTGAGTCCTGTTCCATATGGTGCTGAGGCACAGAGCAAATCTCCACGGTCAGCTAAATGGTTTTCCAAGTCAAGCTGTGCTCACCTTTACCAAAACAGTTCAAGTTTAGTCTAGTGGCATACTTTTAACCCTGGGAATTGCCAAGGCTTACTGCAACTTAAAAAAAAAAAAGGAAGGTTAACTGCATATGGGTAGTCTTGAAGAGATAGTAATGGTAATGGAGGAAGCACTTGGAATTCTTAAGTAATCATCTGCTTTTTAAAAATTGTATTAAACTTATTGGGGTGACATTGGGTGATAAGATTATAGTTTTCAAGTGTACAGTTCCATAATACATCATCTGTATACATTATCTGCATTGTGTATTTATCCCTTTTCTGCTTTGTATTTTGTCCTTTTTTCCTTCACACTTTCATGACAAAAGCTTAAAACAGCTTTTAAAAAAACTAATATGGAAATATAAAAAGTAACAGTGACTCCTCCCCCAACCACTGCTAACAATGTGGTATATATTCTTTTATTCTTTTTCTATGCATTTATAATTTTTATCATAAATATGATTACACATATTACCCGCCCCTCCTTGAGGTTTTTTGTTTGTTTTTTATTAACGTGGCAGTATAGGATACACCTGGCTTTCCCTGTCACAACATACAGACTCTTTTCCCTGTCACAACATACAGATTCTCTTTGCATTATTCTTTAATCCAAACTTTATGTTGGACACGAACGTGATATAAATTAGGATACACATGGGCTAGGCATTTAGGCTTATTGTGCTTTCTATTCATTCATTCCACACACATTTGAGTGGCTCCCACGTGCCACACTGTTCTGGGGGGCAGGGCTTGCATTCTAATGGGGGAGACCGTGAACCTAGCCAGATACAGTGTGTCAGATCGGGGTGAGTGTTGGGGTGAAAAATGAAATGAGGAAGAGGAATGAGGAGTACCTTGTGGGGATGGGGGTGGTGGGTGGTGGCTTCAAACCAAGTGATCATCTTCCCAACCATCTTCCTGAAGGAGAAGATAGGAAGGGAGCTTCTGATGCTTCCCCGTGATCCTTTGAAAATTTCCAAGAATTTCTGGCTTGGGAAACTGAAGGAAAAAAATGGAGGGAGCTGTGATCAATTAGGCAGATAGTGAGTGTTGAGGATGTGGGGAACTTGGAACCCTCCTGCACTCCAGGGAGGACTGGAAAATGGTGCAGCTGCTTTGGAAAGCAGTTTGGCAGTTCCTCCAAATGTTAAACATCGAGTTAGGACATGATCTGGCAACTCTACTCCCAAATATTACATCCAAGTGAAGATGAGGCACGTTTATGGCCACACAAAATCTTGTACACGGGGTGCACAGAGGCAGCATTGCTAATAACCAACAAGGGGAAACAACCCAAATGCCCATCAACTGATGATGGGTAAACAAAACGTGCTGCATGCAGACAATGGAATACTATTCAGCAATAAAAGGGCAATACCGATACGTGCTACAGCAGGGATAAGCCTTGAAAATATTGTGCTGAGTGAAAAGAGCAGTCCCAAGAGGCCACATGATTCCATATGAGAATGAAAATGTCCCAAATAGGCAAATCCATAAAGACCAAAAGTAGATGAGTGACTGCTGGGGGCAGGAGGAGGGGAGGAAATGGGAGGGCAGCTATGGGTGCAGGTTTTCTTTTTGGGGTGATGAGAATGTTCTAAAGTTGACCAATGGTGGTGGTTCCACAAGTCTGTGCACATGGAAGTCCTTGAGTTGCATGCTTTAAGTAGGTGTGAATTATAGAAGAATTCAGTTGTTAGGAAAACAGGAAAGGCTGGCGGGGGGCAAACGCAGGGAGACACTTGGTAGAAGAGACCTTCTCCCACGGGTTCTCCTCCTGCGCTGACCACGATGGCTCTCTCGTTCCCACAGCTATGAAAGTGCCTACATTGAAACCTTCTTCAGCGGGAGCTGGTCCATCTTCTGGGTCAAGATGGCCTCCTGCTGGATGTGCGTGATGCTGTACCTGTGGACGCTGGTGGCGCCCCTCTGCTGTCCTTCTCGGCAGTTCTATGTGTGAGGCCTGCAGCTGGAAGGGACGTCCTTTGAGCAAGTGTCCCAGGGGTCTGACTGGCGCTTTTCGAAAAGCTGGCTTCCCCTGGCTTTCAGGGGAGGAAAAAATCACCTGATGAGCTTTTTAATTCTGAAATTCGAAAAGAAACTACCAAGTTATCCCAAAAGAATTGAAAATTTTAACCAAGTTGATCCTGAGTGATGCTATGTTTTGTATGTGTCTTACCTCTAAAAACTGGGGTGGTAGTTAGGCTAATAGTTTTCTTCTGCACGTTTTTACCAAAACAGTTTGGAGTATGACACCTCACAGGGGTAGAAATTTACCTTGTGTGGCCTGTCATTCTTATCCTTGGAATAGAAAACATGCCAAAATCTTGGGCCTTCAGCCCCTGACAGAATGCAGACCCCTGTGCACACCTGGGCCTGCGGGACCCCGCACACAGCCCCCTGGTATTTATAGGGCACAAGAGGCAGCACCTGCTTTTAGCGCCACTTGTGCTGCTTCCTCCGGGCCCCCAGACGTTTCCCTTGGAAGTTGTGATGCTGGGAATCACATCTGCCGTTGTCCTTCTGTTGCCCTTCCTCGAGGTCCCCTCATCCTTTCTGGGTTCAGTATCTTTGTTATGTGACAAAGCACAATTTGCTATCACCACCTGTGTGACACCCCGCCCCGCCCCCCCCCCCTCCCGGATTATCACTACCTGATCAGAGTCACTGCAATAATTACGACTCTTATTTGTGGAGTTATTCACATAATGATAGAACAATATTCATGTTGTTTTTTTGTCTGAACAATGGAGAGCTATGGTCTTACTTGTTCGTGCTATTAACAGTAATAATACTATAGAGCCTTACCTGGAAGGTTGCTTTCTGGCTGAAGCCTGCTGCGCCCCTTTCAGTGTTAAGGTCAGCCCCCCAGTTTCTCTTCCACCTTGAGGCCTTTGAAATGGTGGAGGCGGAGGGCTTTTGATTTCCAGATGTGTAAGGGAGCCACACCGTTAATGGCCACTGTGGGGTTTTGCAGTAGATTTGCTGAGGTGGGGATCACAGGCAGCACCTCGACAGGGCTGACCAGATAAGCCGGTTAAACAAGTAGAAGTGACCAAATATACTTAGAAGGAAAGGTGGACGGACGGTGGGGCTTTTTAATGGAGCCATCACTAACATCCACAGAAAGTTCTAAAACACATACTTGTAAGCTAATCCGCATGAGATACTGGACTTCGGGCAGCTGCCCAAGAAGATGTCCATTTTCGGTGCTGATGTTCTCAGTCAGGAAAAGAGTTTACTTGGTGGAAAGTCTGTTAGAGACCAGTGGAGACACCTTGGGGTGTCCTGTTAGTGTCTCATGCAGGATGGAAAGACTCCTCAAACTCCCCGGCAGAGAAGGTCTGAGATGGAAAAGCTGGTCTGTGCCCCACTGTATGAGTTGGGCAGAATTGGGTCCCACGTCAACTGGGCTCCAGTGTGCCAAAAAGCTGGCTTTGGGAATTAGCCAAATACTTCATTCCTACTTTTTTGCCCTCCTCCGAGGAAAACAAATACAACAGATTGATTCTTCTGGGAACTTGCCTTACTGACAGCGTCTGAGATTCAGTTTTAAAAGGCACTTGTGTGTGAGAAAGAGCCTTTTGTTAGGCAGGAGTTCTTTGTGCTCAGCAGTTGAAAGATGATCTGGAGCCACAAAATGAAGAGCTGCCACGGGCAGCCTACCCCCTGGGAGTGGAGCACTGGGAGTGGGGACCGGTTGAGGGAGTGGGACTGTGTGTGTAGCAGCAGCTTCCTGGTTGCTGCAGTGGCCAGAGGAAGGGAGATTGGCTTTAGGAAAGACCACAGGAGGAGGCGGATCAAGAGCTGGGGTTGTATCAGTAACTAGCTTTATTAGGTTTTCTTCCTGCTAGTTGGGTCTGGTAGCCAGCTATGTGACTTTGGAACTGGTCCTTACAGCAAGTCAAGGTCAGGCTGACAAAGTATTCCTTGGCTGGCCTTTGTTGGCCCCCTCCCCCTCCCCCTGCAGAAAGATGCTCAGGGAAACACAAAAGAAAGGCCATTGCCAATGGCAGGGCCCTGGGCGCTTCCTTCCTTAGCTTGCCCAGCCAACCCACGGTTTCCAGAGGCTTAAGACTTGGTTTGTGGCCTGTAGTTCCTTTCTGAAATTTGGTCTGACACAAGAGGCATAATTACAGTCATCTGGTTTTTTATTCTCAACTGAAAATTTAAACAAGTGTATCTGAATGATCAAGAGAGATGTGGATGTACTCTGAGGACTGTGGGCATATAAATTAAGTTGGCTTTCATGATTATTCATTGTAATAAACAATACTCAGGTGATGAGTCAACGTTCAACTATAGGTTTAAAGAAGCCTATGTTTTTGTGCTATCGTGATTTAAGAAACTGGAAAAATTTTGCCAATTGCTTTGAATTACTATAACAATGGTGTTCATTTGGTAAATTCTTTTTTTAATTAATAGACTTTTGCTTCCTACAACTTTTTGTACATAATTTAAAAAGTGCATCCCTAGAAGCTGCTGGTCAGATTCCTTTAGTGATGAAAGCCCAAAGAGTTTTAAAAACTCTGTTTCCTCTGTGCTATTCATCCAATGTGGGACATTTCCCCTTCATTTCCGTGGGTAAAAAGACTGAGCGGGGGAGGGGCTCTTTTGCGAGTGTTGCTGTGTAACCAGACATGTCACCTGACTGAACGCCAGAGACTTTTCTATCAAAGCTTGCGGACACCCTACTTTGTCCTTACTGGGTCTTGCTCTTGTCTTGGTTTTATTCTCACAGTTTCTTGGGAAATGGCTTGAAGGAATTGGTTGCCAGAGATATGTGGAGCTCCTTGGTGGTGTAACGGACTGTGTTCCTGTGGCCGTGGGAGAGTGAGGTCACTGGGGACCTGGGCTCTGGTGCCCGTCAGGAATGGCCAGCAGGGGGGCTCCCACACCAAAGTGTTTAGTTTTAGTTCCTCAGAAGTTTCTTCATTATGGGTGACTGCTATTTGTGCTAGTTCCACCCACCCATTTGTCACCCTCTGCCTTTTTAATATGGCTTTGAAAAATTATGTGTTGCCCCAGCCGGTTTGGCTCAGTGGATAGAATGTTAGCTCACGGACTGAAGAGTCCCAGGTTTGATTCTGGTCAAGGGCACGTACCTCGGTTGCAGGCTTAATACCTGGCCCTGGTCGGGGCATGTGCGAGAGGCAACCAATTGATGTATCTCTCACATCGATGTGTCTCTGCCTCTGTCTCTCCTACCCTTCAGTCTCTCTAAAAATCAATGGAAAAATATCCTCAATGAGGATTAACAAAGAAATTTAAATTATGTGCTTAATTTTGGCCAGAAGTTTACTACCATTGGTGCTTCATATTACCTATGAAAAGGGAATGCAGAGCCTGCGTTTAAGCTACCTGGGCTTTTTTCTCCCTCGACTGCCTTTCTAAATAGCCTCTCAGTTTGCTGTGCGTGCGTGTCCTGCCCCTCTTGGAAAGGAAAGAGGGTTTATCCTGTAACTAAGAAAGGGTGCCCGTGGGCTAAGACCCTGTTTGCACAGAGAGAACATTGGGCCTCTTTCTTCAACCAGGGACAGTGCAGTAGCCACGCGGTTCTCTGTAGGACATCCTTCTTAATTTCCAATAGCACGAACTCCCTATGGCTTTGTTCTTAAGGCCATCGTGTTTCCTGCCATCTTTAATACAGTTGTAAAGACTCAGACGTTTTCTTTTTTACTTTTTAAAAATATTTTTTTATTGATTTCAGAGAGGAAGGGAGAGAGAGAGAGAGAGAGAGAGAGAGAGAGAGAGAGAGAGAGAGAGAAACATCAATGATGAGAATCATCTATCAGCTGCCTCCTGCATGTCCTCCACTGCGGATGGAGCCTGCAACCCGGGCATGTGCCCTGACCAAACCATGACCTTCTGGTTCATAGGTTAGCGCTCAACCACTGAGCCATACCGGCTGGGCAAGACTCAGATGTTTTAATACAGTGTTGCATTTCAGGCAGAGATGGGCTCTCTAAGGTTAGATCTACTTAATTTGGTCGGAGAGCTATTTATTTACACAGATCTTCGGAACTAATGCTCGACATTTTCAAGATCTTCCTCTTTTTTCTTCCTCAGTAAATCATTTGCAGAGATGTTCATTTTACCAAAGAGGCATCTTTTGTTTTGTTTTAAAGTAAAATTCTTTCAGCAAAATCTTAATTGGGGAAGGGTGGATTAAGAATACATATATCCAAATTCACTTCTATAGGAGTTTAGTGATATATATGTGAGTAAAGGTATGGAAGAATTCTTGAAGGTAATCCTTTGGTGTGAAGGATCCTGGGAAATCCTCTCAGGTAAGGAAAGCAGATGTGTAATATATGTCTTGAGAGCTATTTATAAGAAATTTAAGAGGATTGTTTTGTTTTCATTAATTAAAGATTTAAGGGTTTGTTTTTTTTTTTACTTTATAAAGAAAATTCTACAAAAATTTTATAGTCATAACTTTGTTAATTTTTTAAACTTTTCTGAAATAATTAGCTGTAGCCAAATTATGTGGTTATGTTTTACAGTATTAGAATTTTAAAAATGTAATATATGTGGTAAATCTACTCTGAAATTTATAATGGTCTCAGATATGATTAGAGTTTTGGTAACTTTTAAACATTTCCCCCCTTTAGTCACAAAGGCAACTATGGACTTATATTTGTTTTTTGAATGCTAATTTTTCTATGAAGCATCTGAAGTTGACCAGTCTTTTCCTATGTAGAAAACTCAAAACTTGTTAACTCTGTACTTTAATAAAATTTGAAACTGAAAACCATGTTGTTTTTTCTCCCTTCTGTTGGACACATTTATAATTAAAAGTCTTGCAAGTTGTGTTTTCCAAGATGTTGCCTTCAAATGTTAATCGTAGAGGGGAAGGGAGGAAGAGAGAGACAGAGAGAGAAACATTGATGTGAGAGAGACACATCAATTGGTTGCCTCCCACATGGGCCCCGACCAGGGCTGGGGATCAAACCTGACTGGACTTGAGCCCAGGATTCTTCAATCTGAGGGTGGGCTGACACTCTATCCACTGAGCCAAACCGGCTGGGGCAGTGGTCGGCAAACCGCGGCTCGCGACCCACATGCGGCTCTTTAGCCCTTTGAGTGTGGCTCTTCCACAAAATACCACATGCGGGCGTGCACGTACAGTGCGAAGTTGTAAGTAAAGTTTATTAAGTTAATTTTAGGGAGCGTTGTGGAGTGAAAGAAGATGTAGTGTCGAGGATTGAGAAAGGTATGTTGAGATGGTGTGGACATATAGAGAGGATGAACGAAAGGAGATAGACGAAACAAGTATACAAGACGAGTGTGGATGGGAGAGTTGGAAGGGGTCGACCTCAGCGAACGTACCTCAATCAGATTGAGGACGTTTGTAGCAAAGGCCAGCTTAGGAGTACCCTAATGAAGTTAATAACAATGTACCTACCTATATAGTTTAAGTTTAAAAAATTTGGCTCTCAAAAGAAATTTCAATTGTTGTACTGTTGATATTTGGCTCTGTTGACTAATGAGTTTGCCGACCACTGGGCTAGAGCAATCAACACTCTCTCTTTCTCTTTCTCTCTCTCTCTCTCTCTCTCTCTCTCTCTCTCTCTCTCTCTCTCTCTTTTAAAATATATTTTATTGATTTTTTACAGAGAGGAAGGGAGAGGGATAGAGAGTTGGAAACATCGATCACCTGCCTTCTGCACACCCCCTGCTGGGGATGTGCCTGCAACCAAGGTACATGCCCTTGACCAGAATCGAACCTGGGACCCCTCAGTCCACAGGCGGATGCTCTATCGCTGAGCCAAACCTGTTAGGGCAATCAACTCTCTCTTAAGCTTCTTAGAGTCTGTTATGTTCTCAAGAACAAAAATACAGACATGGAAACCCAGGCTTTTTAGCTTCTCTGTGGCTGAAAGCCCCATGGCCTGCTTCCTTTTTCATATGCTTATGCTAGTGACACACTGTCTTAAATATGAGAATTAGGGTAAGTCTTTAAAGAAGGTAATGAGTGCCCTCCAATGTGATTCTTTTTAAATATTTGGGTATTCTGTGTCTTCTGCATTTCCCTTTAACATTTAGAATTAGAGCCTGGCCAGTGTGGCTCAGTGGTTGAGCATCGACCTGCGGCGATCCCCAATGTGGGGGTGTGCAAGAGGCAGCCGATCAATGGTTCCCTCTCATCATTGATGTTTCTATCTTTCTCTCCCTCTCCCTTCTCTGAAATCAATTATACACACACACACACACAAGTTTAAAATTAGATTTAACTTGTCCATTCCCTTGATTGGAATGCCATTGAGTCAGATCAGTTTGGGAAGAGTTGCCATCACAGCAACAGTAACTCTTCTAATTTATGGTTACAGCTTTCATGTATATAGATCTTTTAAATTTTCCTTAGTAGTATTGTATATCACTCCTGTTTTTATTAATCTTGATACTTCTAATCCTCATTTTTATGAGATTAGTTTCCTGAGTTTTACTAACAAAATTTATCATCTCAACTGTTTAAAGTGTGCAGTCAGTAGGGTTAGGTACATCCACGTTGTTGTGCGATCAACCTCCAGAACTGTTTCCATCTTTTGAAACAGACTGTATCCATGAAACAGCAGTCTCTCCTCCTTTCCCACTAGCTCCTGGAAACTACCATCCTACTTTTTGTCTCTGAATTTCTCATCTGCTCAATTTTTCCCTGTTTCTTCCCTGATAGATGCTGACACTGTTGACTTTGCATGTTTCATCCATCCCAGATGTACTTTGGGGTTCACCACTTTTTTGTGGTAAATGTTGTCCATGGGTTTTGGGTCGTGTTCTTATGTGGGGATTCAGGAAGATCCATTCACTCTTGAGTTGAACTGCAATAAGGCTTTCACACACACCTTTTCTCAGACACTGATTTTTAGGGTCATTGGTAACCTCCATGTTGCTGAATTCATTGTCCTCATCTTATTAGACCTATTGGACTCGACATGGTTAATTCAATTACAAACCTTATTCAGATTTAACTGATTTTTACATTCACTCATCCCCACATTTGAAAGTGATTATTGTAGTTATTCTGTTTCTGTTCACATTGCACTTAAAATCATGGGATTTTTTAGTTCTCAAGTCTCTGCTCCCACAAAACCACACCCCAGGAATCACCCCAGGAACATCATCCATCCATGACTGGACCTGATTTAGTTATTAGCTCCTCCTTTTGGGTCATACTAACTTATTCCATGTTGAAAGGCCTGATTTGCAGCTGAATAGTTCAGCCTGCTCCCCACTCACAAATGGTTGGGAGCCCAGTGACTTCAGTTTAAACTATTATTTTAGTGCAAGCTGGTTGCGTTTCTGTTCAGTTCTCTTAAAAACATTGTTGTCTGTGAATCTTCACTGTTAACTAGAAACCATCCCCACCAGTCTTTTCCAGATACAGCACCCCTCCACTTTGGACTACAGGGCAGAGCTTGATATACCCATATTCTTGCACAAGCTCTTTGCTCTATTGTCTAGCTGACAAGATTAGAAGGCACACTTTTAAGATTCTTAGAAACATTTTTCCAGCCAGGAGTACATGAGAAGCATTTTCTGAGATCTTTTTTTTTTCTTCAATATATTTTCTTGATTTTTTTACAGAGAGAAAGGGAGAGGGATAGAGAGTTAGAAACATCGATGAGTGAGAAACATCGATCAGCTGCCTCCTGCATACCCCCCTCTGGGGATGTGCCCGCAACCAAGATACATGCCCTTGACCGGAATTGAACCTGGGACCCTTGAGTCTGCAGGCTGACGCTCTATCCACTGAGCCAAATCGGTCAGGGCATTTTCTGAGATCTTAACAAGGGGTTTTATCTTGACCCTGAGGTCATATTTATATATATAACTTTTTATTTAATCCAATATACCCAAATTATTATTTTAACCTCTGAGATTATATTTTACTTGTGGCATCTTAGAAATTATAAGTAGCTAATAATAAAAGTGTTGTTGAAAAATACTTCATTGAGTGTTTCAGATGTTAAATAAAATTAATTAAAAAAACGACAGGGTGTCCTATATATATATATATATATATATATATATATATATATATATATATATATACAGACTTTAATAGCTGATAATAATTTTCATTCCTTTTCAAGTTTAACTGATTTGAAATAATGGGTGAAGCCAGACTAAGCTTTGAACAAAGAAAATTTGTCTACTAGTCTTTTTTATGGGGATACATAAAAGATAAAGTTTAAGGTACAAAAATGGCAAGTTGACGAACAAAATTATTCTTGACGTTTACGATTCCATTGCTTGGCATTATCAGCAGTGCCTGGATCAGGACAGTCATCAGTTTGAAAACAGGCATTAACTAAAAAATTACTCATTTCTGTAGATTCTTTTTAATTTTGAAAATGAACTGTATGTTAATAAACACTGTCTTTATAATCATTCAAAATGTGTATACATTTTTTGGAGAACATATGTATACATATATAGTGCAATCCAAATCCTGTGTGTGTAAAGTATTACAGAAAAAGTTTTTCAGATAGTTGTTACAATGGTAAGACTTTATCAAGACTATTGCAATGGGGGTTTTGCAATAGGGCAGAGAGCTTAGGTTCAACTCTGAATACAAGGACAAGTGGGGATTTATAGCTAGTGAGCAGAGGGAGGGGATCCAGTGGATGGAAAATTAAGGAGACACCAGGGTAAGGGGATTCTTGCTAAAAGTAGGTCAAGGATTTTTACATCGAAGGAGGGGGTTGAAGAACTTGATCAGATTTCAAGGGTGGGGGCACTCTTGCTAAGTTTGGCTATATGGGCATGGTGAGGACAGGATGGCCACAGAAGGCCAAGGTCAAGGTGGAGTCAAGAAGAGGGCTCAGAGGAGCCTGACTGAAGTTTGGTCCAGGAGGGAGTCTTGGTCAGAACGTACACCTTGCGCACTCAGAAAATGTGCCCGTGTTCACCTCCTGTTTTGTCTCCACAGCAGTGCCCCCACCCTACTACCCTCCCCCCCCCCCCATATTTTTGGAATTGTTCTCAAGGTTATAGCAGGAGCAGCTATGTTTTCATTGACCCAGGAGAAGATTTTCCATCTAAGCTGGCCAATCAGCCTCTCTGGAATTTGGACTTGGAACTGACAGTGCAGCTTTAGACTGACTGTTAACTTGAACCAAGGAGTCGGGAAACTTGAAAGATGTTGTTAGTGACTATTTTAGGCATTATGGAAAAACCAATTTGCAGGAAGACAGAGGATTAAGGCGGTTGTGCAGTTGTGAGAGTGGGGCAAAGAGAGAAAAAAAGAATAGATTTCTTAAGGTGATCCAGTCCCCAGTTCTATTACATTTCGGAGGCCCAGCTTAAATAATGATGATAGCTAATGTTTATTGAGCACTTGATGTGTGTCTGGTGTAATTATTACAGTGATCCTATAGACATTCTAGTTCTCATTTTACACATGAGGGGGAAAAGCAAACTTCTTAAAATCCTTAAGTGCAATTGTTACAGAGGCTGCCAAATCTCACCTCTCCCCCTACCCTCTTTCCCATCTCCTTTCTTTCCTATCCCCAACCTCCACCCACCCACCCCCACTCAAGGTCTTCCCCTTTAGGTCAATTTCCCACTTTTCTATGGAGAGCTTTTTCTCGGGCTTCTCTGTTTGGATAATGATTATATCAGTAAGGAATTGCAGTTGAATAACAGACTGGACCTCAGTAACTTAAAAACCTTGGATTTGGGCCCTGGCCGATTTGGCTCAGTGGATAGAGCATTGGCCTGTGACCTGAAAGGTCCCAGGTTCAATTCTGGTCAAGGGCACATGCCCGGGTTGTGAGCTCGATCCCCCGTCGGGGACTTGCAGGAGGCAGCCGATCTATGATTCTCTCTCATCATGGATGTTTCTATCTCTCTCTCCCTCTTCTTCTCTGAAATAAATAAAAATATGTTTTAAAAAACCCTGGGATTTGGGTTCAAGGATGTCAGACCAAAGGTTACTGTGAATTCCTGGCTTTTCTTTTGTGGCCTCCAGGGGCTGCTTTGCAGACACATCTTATTTACATTCCAGGCCAAAGACCAAGGAAGGACTGAGGGCTCCCTGGGGAGAAGCACATTGAACATTTTAAGGCAGGAAATTTGAGGGTCTGGAATATCTTGTTTTTGCCAGAAAATAATACTTTCAAAGACCCTTTTGTAACAAGCTAAGTTATGTCTAGTAATTGTTACAGTATTTTATGTGCGTTTTTCTGCCTTTTAAGGTGAGTGAAAGACTTATGAATAGGACATAATAATAAAAATTCCAAAGAAGATACAGGTAATTAAATTTGAAATCATTTTTTAAGTTATAATTTATTAAATTCATAAGGTTAAACTTTAGATTTAGTGTGTTTTAACTGTTTAGGAAGATTTTGTCTATAGAAATATTAGTTCTTTTTGGGTGTTTGAAGGGCTTGAGAAAATTAGATGTATTAAAATTAGATTACACTTTAAATTTTCCAAAATTTAATTTTTTAAATTTGATAAACATTTGAATAGACTTTATCAAATGTATAAATAGGCATAAAATAAAATAAAATATTAACAGAAAATTAATTCCATTTGTAAATAACAAGTTTAAAGGCTTAGAAACTAAGTTTTAAAATATACAATTTAAATATGTAAAACATAAGTTGAAACTCAACTTATTTATATCAATGCATAAAAGCTCTCTTTAGACATAAGGAAAACTCAGGAAACACTTGGGTGTATAGGTCAGTGTAGGTAAGTTATAGTTCTATGTTAACAAGCAACTCCAACAGCCTCAGTGGTAGACAGTGATAAATGGTTCTGACTCATGTCTCAGGTCTACTGTAGTCTAGTTCTTACTCATGTCATAGATCTGTTGTCTGTCTGCAGCTCTGCTCAGAGTTCTCTTCATTCTGAGAGCCAGGCTGATGCTGATAAAGTGCTGCAAAATAGCCCATTTCGGCTGAAGGATTATTTTGAACTGAAGGCAATTGAGAAGCAGATACAAGAAAAGTTCTGTGCCTTCTCCCTATTTGCCTAAAAGCAGAACATTCTTTTATAAAGGTGCGCTTCCTCCTCTCTTTACAGAAAGGACAAAAGTTAATCCCCAGAAGCAACTTTAAACCCTTATCAATGGAAAAGGCACTACCTTAAATCTGCATAACAAACCTTATTCTTGTTTACCACACTTTCCCTGGGTACTTCCCCATAATTGGCCTCCCCACAACTTTAGCAGAAGATATTTAAGCCTGAGTCCTGAACCACTCCTAAGAGTTATTCTTTTTCCCTGGATATCTCCCATGTGTACATGAGGTACACGTTAATTAACTTTTATTTGTTTTCTTTTTGTTATTATGTCTTTTATTATAGGGGTCTTGGCTAAGAGCTCAGAAAGGAAGAGAAAAATTATTTCTTCTCCCCTACAGCATATCAATACATTTTTGTTTGTTTTATTTTTCTCTTCTTAATCTCTTTTGTTGTATAGGTCCCAGCCTAGAACTTAGAAGGATGAAGGAAAATTATTTTTCTCTCCTACACTCATGGAAGAGAAAGAGAACATGGTGGAAACACATGGTGTCTCTTAGAACTTCTGCTTAAAGGTGGCATTCTTCACTTCTATTATCACTGCATTGATCAAAGCAACTCTCATGAACAATCTTTTTTAAAAAACTTATTCATTGATTTGAGAGAGAGAAACATCAATTGTTTTACCACTTATTTATGTGTTCATTGGTTGCTTATATGTGTCCTGACTGGAGATCAAACCTGCAACCTTAGTGTATCAGGACTATACTCTAACCAACTGAGCTACTCTGCCAGGGCCTCGTGGACAATCTTGAGGTCAACTCAGTGGGGTTACATAATCCTCCCACAAGGAGTTTGCCATAATCACATACCCAAGTCTGATGCAGTGAGGCAGGGAAGTATTATCTTCCCTCAGGCAGGGCAGCAATTATTTTGAATAATAATACACTCTATCATAATGGGAATTGAAATTTTTAAAAATTCTTGCAGTTTACTTTTTCCCTGTAATATATGTTGTCAATGTATCCTAATGTATAGACGTGATTATTTTATTCTTTGGGGAAATGTCTATAATGAATATATATTTCTTTTGTAGCTAGATTAAAATTTATAAATTTCATTTGGACAAAATAGGCAATGTATAAATAATTTGTGGCTTTTAATATAGGAAGGGTGAAATGTATAAAACAGGGTTTTAGAAAGATATAACTCACAACATTGAAGAAAAATAATATACTTTGGAGAGCTTGTATTTTACATATGTCTCTATTCAACCTGTCTGCTTTAAAAAAGGGTGGCTATGAAATGGAATGTGTTTGTTAAATAAATAAATAATAAATCAGTAAATGATGAATGTTGGTTAGTTGGTTGGGGAGAGCATAGTCTCCCAATAGCTTAGAGACAGCCTGTATTACAAGATGCATTCTTTTGTGGTTATCTGGCTGATGTCATGAAATCTGACTTTCGCCAGTAGGGAAGATTATGTTTCTCCTTGGCAGGAAACCTCATATTTAGTACATCTTGGATCTCATTGCATATTGTCACAGCAAAACCTCAGTGCTTAATTGACTCTTCATTTGCTTCTGGCTTTTAGTCAGTACTGTACTGATCTTACTAGCTTTTTGTAATCCAAATTGGATCTCTGCCTAGTTGTATTTTTCTGTCCCAATTCTTCTTGGTGGTCGAAATTAACTCATTTTTAGTTCGCCCCCAACCCCACCATTTTGGTTTTTCATTGTATTGAACTGAATTTTCAAAATGATGACCCTAAAGGATTCTTTTCTTCCTCTGAAAAAAAGGTATGGTGGAAGGAAATGAAGACTCTCTAAACAAGAACAATAAAGGCTACCTGAGCTTCTATGTGGCTGGGGAGTCAGCCACCTTCACTTGCACTTGGCAGACTCAAAGGCAGACAGGGGCGTGGAAAAGCTTGACAGTAGAAAAAAGGCAGACTTCATTCGACTCTGATTGGCTGCTGGTGGCACAGGGAAGTTCTAGGTGGGCTAACTAGCAGTGGGGCATTCCATGTTACTGATCGGAAGGCACTTCTAACTTTCTCCAGTCAGTCCTAAGTTGGAAGGAGGGACAAAAATTAGGGAAGCTGTGAGTTATTAATAATCAAGTCCTGGCCATTTTGGGTTGATTGCTACAAAGGTTATTATTTGGCTTCCTGGAATAGTTACTACAGGTTGTGGATCAGAGTTCTATTTTGATGTATAAGCAGGCCATTGTGCATTTGTATATTCCATAGTTCATAATGATACCTTTACTGGGAGCTTTTAAAAACTTAAACTCGCCTAGTTAAGGAAGGGGGGGGGGGCAGTTGGCCCTATGCAATTATCAGTAACTTTTCCTTTCTCTTGTTTGTGTCAGATATCATCGTCACCTTCATCGTTACTAACATTGGAGCACCTAACATATGCTAGGGACCAGGCCAGCCTATGTTACAAATGAGGTGGTTTCCCATCTGTGGTGGTTCAGCCAGTAAGTGACACAGTAGAACCGGGACGAAGGCAGGATAAGAGGAAGTTAGGGGGAAATCCTGACAAGTGGGATGAGTAACGGGGAGCTGACATCCTCTTACCAGAGCCTCCACTGCTGGGCAGGATCGAAGGGAAACAATTAGTGGTAGGAAATCCCTCCCAACCAGAAGGCAGAGTCAGAATTTGACACCACAAAGCTTGGAGACACCTCCCCCACCCCCACCCCTACCCCCTCCGCCCAAACACATAAAATTCCAAGAACTGGCCACGTGCACAACTCACTCTCCAGTTGGCCCGTGTCCCCTCTGCCACATACTTTTTGCTTCTTTCACAGTGGCACCTGTGCCTTGGCCTCTTTCTTTTTCTCTATTCCAGCAGTTCTCAACCTGTGGGTTGCGACCCCTTTGGCAGTCCAACGACCCTTTCACAGGGGTCGCCTAAGACCATCTGCATATCAGATATTTGCATTATGATTCATAACAGTAGCAACATTACAGCTATAAAGTAGCAACGAAAATAATTTTATGGTTGGGTCACAACATGAGAAACTGTATTTAAAGGGCCAGAAGGTTGAGAACCACTGCTCTATTCGAATAAAACTCGCTCTATTCTTATTCTGTTTCATCTTTGAAATCTGTCCTGGGCAAGTGAAGGGCCTGACTTAGGACTGACTGAGGTTGCCCAGCTAGGGAAAGGTCCCCAACTGTGCAGGGGCAAGGCCAGCTCCCAGCTCCAAAGTGGTCTGGTAACCAGTCTGTCTACCCTGAGTCTCAGCCTTAGCCATTCCCTTTCAGTTAGTTTTCACGCTCATGCTTAGTCATTGTAGTTAAGGGCTCCACCATTTCAGGTGGCCAGAGCCAGAGTGTGTGTGTGTGTGTGGGGGGGGGGGGGGGCGTGAGTAACAGTCTCCATGAACCTGAGTCTTCTGGAACTGTTCAGCGGTTTCCAATCAGTGCCCTGCAAGAATTTTTAAAACATACAAAACCTGACTTTAGTCAGAGGCACTGACCTCTTTTCCCTTAGACTGAGAAATAAAAAAAATGACAACAGCCAACATGACAATAGCCGTTTAGTGTGAATGAATCCAATTATACCTTTTTTGTGTGTCTGTCAGATTGGCAAAAAATATATTCTGCTGTGCCGCAAAATTTTAGTAATTAGTTTATGTGAGCCACGAGAAGAATAGCGGAAAGCACTAATCCTACTCTTAAAATTGAGTCTAAAGAAATATTTTTATGTGAAAATCTCTGCTGTGGTAGATGGCATCCCCCACCCGGCCAGCAGAGGCCTGGCTCCGCGATGTTGGCGAAGGAGTGAGTGAATAGCTGGAGGAGGGTGTGACCTCCTTGCCGGAGCCGGTCCATCCTTGCTGTTTCAAGGGACCTGGCATATATGGCATACTGTTCTTAATATGTTTGCTCACCTTCTTGGCACTATGTGTTTTAACCAAGGTCACCTCTCTGAGAAAGGTTGTTTCCCCAGGTAGGGATTTTCCCCTGAAGTTAGGGTGGGAATAAAACCCCTTAACTAAGTGCCAGGCAGGTAATTAATCACTTTAACTACGAACAATCATGCTTAAGCTACGTAATCTTTACTCCCTGGAATGGAGATAAGAAACGCCCTAACCTTTGGAATAGAGATTGATAGGATTGGAATCAACTGGTATAAATACAGATGTAACAAGACAACAGGACACAGAACCTAGACACAGAACCTACACAGAACCTAGAGACAGAAGAACCTTGCTAGAGACAGAACATGGCAAAAGATCCTGGACAGAAGCTGGCCCCAGAACCTAGAGACAGAACCTGGCTACAGAACCTGGATAGAACATGGCAAGAGAACCTGACTAGAACCTGGTGACTGAACCTAGCAAAAGATCCTGGACAGGACCTGGCTACAGAACTTGGTTGGAGAACCTAGCCAGAACCTGGTTGAAGAACCTGGCTACAGAATCTGGTGACTGAACCTGGCTGGAGAACCTGGAGAACCTGGCTGGAGAACCTAGCAAGAGAACATGGACACAGAACCTGGCTGGAGATCCTGACCAGAACTTCACTGGAGATCCTAACCAGAACTTGGCTAGAGATCCTGGCTAGGCTGCTGATCAACTGAACACTGTCTCCGTGTCATTCCTTCTTCGCCAACTCCGTCCACACCTTTGGGGAACCCTGGACCTGCTGGGGTTGGACCCCAGCATCTGGCGCCCAAACAGCAACCCCTAGGTAAGCCCCACTCTTGGGATGGATAGGACTCCACCGTAGGAAGAGGGTGGATAGTCTTCACCAACTCCATCCACACCTTTGGGAATCCCTGGAACAGGATTCCCCTAGGTAAGCCCCCCCCCCCCCCAATTGAGAACCCCACACTCGGGACGGATAGGACTCCACCAGGGTACTGCAGACCCCCCTATAAAGGATAAGTAGGGTAAGAAGGTGGATAGTACAGAACTTAGATTGAGAAGATGTGCCATACTGAGTCCAAAGAAAGAAGACTCTGTATTGATTCTTAGATTGAGAAGATGTGCCATACTGAGTCCAAAGAAAGAAGACTCTGTATTGATCTTTAGATTAAGAAGATGTGCCATACTGAGTCTAAAGAAATAAGACTCTGTATTGATCTTTTAACACATATGCTTGCTAGCAGAGGAATTAAGGTTACTCCCAGTCAGACAGAATGTTTTATACAAGAAGTATGTCCATGCTTTTCTGAGGAAGGAAAGGTAAATGTAAAGGCATGGGAGGAGGTAGGCCCAAGGAGCCTTATCCTTAACCCCACTGCAGCCTTTCCACCCCGGGAAAGTGAAGGATTGGCAAGCTCTCCCTGGGGTGATAGATCAGGACTCAGGTAATAGCGGAAAGCACTAATCCTACTCTTAAAATTGATACAAGAGAGCATTTGGGGTTTTTCTTTTTAATGCCTGCTTTTAAAAAATAAAAAAGGGGGAATTTGCCGGGAGCCGGTCCATCCTTGCTGTTTCAAGGGACCTGGCATATATGGCATACTGTTCTTAATATGTTTGCTCACCTTCTTGGCACTATGTGTTTTAACCAAGGTCACCTCTCTGAGAAAGGTTGTTTCCCCAGGTAGGAATTTTCCCCTGAAGTTAGGGAGGGAATAAAATCCCTTAACTAAGTGCCAGGCGGGTAATTAATCACTTTAACTACGAACAATCATGCTTAAGCTACATAATCTTTACTCCCTGGAATGGAGATAAGAAACGCCCTAACCTTTGTAATAGAGATTGATAGGATTGAATCAACTGGTATAAATACAGATGTAACAAGACAGCAAGACACAGAACTTAGAACACAGAACCTACACAGAACCTAGAGACAGAAGAACTTCGCTGGAGAGAACGTGGCAAAAGATCCTGGACAGAAACTGGAGACAGAACCTAGAGACAGAACCTAGCGAGAGAACATGGCAAAAGATCCTGGACAGAAACTGGACACAGAAACCTAGAGACAGAACCTGGCTACAGAACCTGGATAGAACATGGCAAGAGAACCTGACTAGAACCTGGTGACTGAACCTGGACAGAACCTGGCTGGAGAACCTAGTGAGGGGACATGGCGACAGAACCTGGCTGGAAAACCTAGCGAGAGAACATGGCAACAGAACATGGCAGGAGAACCTGAATAGAACCTGGCTTGAGAACCTGGCTAGAGAACCTGGCGACAGAACTTGGCTGGAGAACCTAGACACAGAACCTGGCTGGAGAACCCAGCGAGAGAACATGGCTAGAGAACCTAGACACAGAACTTGGCTGGAGATCCTAGACAGAACTTGGCTGGAGATCCTAACCAGAACTTGGCTAGAGATCCTGGCTAGGCTGCTGATCAACTGAATGCTGTCTCCATGTCATTCCTTCTTCGCTGACTCCGTCCACACCTTTGGGGACCCCTGGACCTGCTGGGGTTGGACCCCGGCACCTCCTCTCGGAGGTAAGCCACCAGTTCCCAAGTTCTGTTGCTGAGCTTCTGCCCACAGTGGTGGAGAACGCAGGTGAGGACGCCCTTGCCCTCCGTGCCTCGCCCACGGGGCACGGAGATAGGACGTGCAAGTCCCAGAGACAGAAATGGGGAGAATGGACTGGAGTTTCCTGTGGCTTTTCTAGTGATCTGGGCTGACCGGGCCTGTGCACCTTCTGCTCGGTTAGAGGATGTGCAGTTCTATCCCCTTCCCAGAAGCGATCAGTGTTACGGATGGGAGACCCAGGTAAAAAAATACCCTCAGCACAAGAGGGAATGGAAAGTCTCTGGCTCTGACTCTGACAGGAGAGCCTGGTTTAAAGTTTATAAAGGTGTTTGAATTTAACTTGCTTTTTTCCAAGGAGGAGAGAGACAAGCCAGGGTGGCCGAGGGGCCCCAGGCGAGGGGCCTGGTTTTGCGTCTCTGCTGTAAAGGGGAGCCTTTCCGCTCTGCCCCTGGGCCCAGCCTTCCCGGCCTGGGCTTCCCCCGGAGGCCAGATTGTGGGTTTCTCTTACACGTGTGTGGAATTGACAGCTGCCAACCCTTCCAGTGTTGAGTTCCTGTTGTGACCAATCCATGAAGCACCCTATTACTTTTAATCTTTAAAGAATTAAAGATTATTTTTTTTAAAAAATGTTCCCCATTTGCCAGCAGGGGCAGGAATCCCCTGAGGTTTACTAGAGCCTAAGAAGAGTTCTCGATGGCCTGACCTCTGCTGATAGTTTTTTTGTAATACTCTTGCCAAACCTTCAGAGATTCAGCTGGAATTGAAATCATATTTCAGCACACTGATACCTTAAAAGAAGTGAAAAATAGCAGAAGTATGTGGTCTTTTATGCAGTAAACAGCAAACTTAGAGGAAATTTTCATTTATTCAACAAATTGTTGAACACCCCCTGTTTGTCAAATGCTAAGAATATAAAAAGGGAACAAGTCCTGCCCTCCACTTGTGCAAAGCCTGTTTGGGAAAACGATTATGCAGCTGTTGAAAATCCTGCTTTCAAAGAATTTGGGAGCCCAGTGTGGAACTGTATACCAATTATACTTCAGCACATAAAAGATCGGAAGAACATTCTTCCAAATGTTAAAACAGAGTATTTCTGAATTGTAGAATTGCAAGGTCATTTCCTTTATAGTTTTCAACATTTCCTACATTTTCTAGGGTGAGTTGCACGATTTTGATAATTAGGAGGGCAAATAGGTGTCATTAAGAAGTGATTGCACCTGATTAGCTACAGCCCTGCTCTCTGTTGTCTGCTGATCCTCTGCCTTGGGCAAGAGATGAATTTCATGAGCCTGGAAGCCCTGCCAGGAAAAGTGCAATTAACCAGCATGAATCCACCCTGGGGCCTGGCCAGCCAGGGCTGGAGGGAGGGAAGGTGCACAGAAGCCCATCTGGAGAGGGGCTGCGTGGTTTCTCAGGGATGCTCTAAAACTGAGCTGTGCACACGGATGGCATCCCAGAGCCCTAACCAAAGGTTAATTGCTGGTGCTGGGCTGCAAGCCTGCCAAGCCCTGCCCGGACTCTGGGGCAGTGTGCCCACCGTGAAGTGCGAGGAAAAGCGGCTGGCCAGGACCCCAGGGAGAGCATCACACTTCCCTCCAAACAACCATCAGGCTGCCTGCTTGGGATCCAGGTTTCTGCCAGAAAGCATTTGAGATGAAGTGCCTCCTGCTGTGTGTCTAGCGCCTTTCCACTCTGACCAGTAACATTTACATGGCCAGGGCGAAATGCAGAAGCTCAGGACGTTGGCCAGATGGGCTGAATCAGAATCTGCATGCTAACGAATCCCCAGGTGACTCAAGAGCTCACTGAGTGCATAGCGCGGCTGACTCACCTGTCAGGTGGTTGAACCTGCAGGGAGCCCTGTGGGCAGCTCGCCTCCAATCAGGTGGGCTAGAAGCTTCTGAGGCCAGGGCAGTTGGAGAAAGCTCGGATTAGTGTCTTGCTTATGCCGTTTAGGGCAAAGTAGGCCCAACAATAACCTATTCCAGGGCAACCTTCTCTAGGAATGTGGGGGCTTAGTGGCTAATCTCTCGCTGTCCCTCACAGGGTCCCTGGAGCTCGGTAGGAAGCAGAAGATATTATTTTCATTTTCCAGATGGTTTTGTGGGGGTTGGGAGGAGGGAGCTGGGACGCGGCCAGCCTAATGAGAAAGCTCAGAGCCTTCTTTGTCTGATGGTGCCAGCTGGCTCTCAGGCAGATCTGCAGGCTGCGTCCAGGCACACCATCATTCCAGCCCTCCAGTTGGGCTGCGGGGTTTTCTCCGGCCGAAGCCCTGCACTGGGGCTGCTCACAGGTATATAGAGACAGCCCGGGCGTTTTCTGAGGGGTGGCATGGTTTCAAATATATGTAAACTGGCTGAAATGTTGTAGTCTTTGTAAAATATTTACATTACAAATGAATGTTTAAAACACATACACTGTGGATGTAAATTTAACATTGTATTGGTTTGCTAGGGCTGCCATAACAAAGTACCGCAGACTTGGTAGGCAGTGGAGGGAAAGAGGCCACACAGAGGTGACCTCTGAAGAGTGAAGAGAAAAGACAAATAGGGTGCAGGCCTCAGAGCTGCCCCCAGCCCCTCTCTCCGCCATGAGAAGGGAAAGCCTGGGTGGGAGGTGCCTGCTCTAGCTTAGTCACTGAGGGTGGGACCTGTGACGGATTAAGCACCAAGGGCATTGTAAAGACTAGGCCCGGTCTGGAGAGTGGCAGGAAGACAATGAAATATTACGTATCTCCCCACTTTGGCCTCCACCTCCCTCTGAAAGGGGCTGGCAGCTGACTCGCAGGCCCTTTGCCGCAGGTGAGGAATGTGACAGAGAGGAGAGCGAGACCTGGCCTCAGACTGGAAAAGCCTAGCATCACCGCCCCCTGCCAGCCAAGGACAGGACTCTGGATCTAGCCAAAGTATTCAGGTTATGGGGGTTCGATGAGAGGGTAATTTCCTCTGGACACAACAAAAAGGATTCCTAAAGGGCCGGGGAAGGGAGGAGGTAGGAAAAGCCAAGACAGTATAGGAATGGTGGCTCCTATGGTGTGAGGGGAATACACTCTGCTCTGAGCCTGGACGGAGCCCGGGAGGCTCCAGAGAGGAATGGCTGGTGCGGTGTGTTCAGACAGAGGTTCTCTTCCTCCTGTGGTTCAAGCTGAGCGAGCTCCTTCCTGAGACAGCCACAGTAGTGGCAGCCAAGCTTCAGCCTTAAGGGGCCATGACCTTGAAGGGTATTGATGTCTCACTGGGTGTGGGGGGCAGGGTCTGTGTGGTAGGCTGAATTTCAGAATCCCTTCTCTCCCCTGCGCATTCTCCCATCCCCTGGTTATACAACGAAACACCATTTAGTACGGCTGGGCAGGGATTTCGCAGGTAGAATTACAGTCACTAATCAGCTGACCTAAAATAGGGACATCAGCCTGAATACCCAGGTGGGCCCAATGGAGCAGCAGAAGGGGAGGCGGAGTCTCGAGACGCAGCAGGAGGAGCCAGAGGTCTTCCAAGTGTGAGGAGCCTTTGCTGCCCCGTAGCTGGAGCTGAGGAGCCCTTGTGTGTGCAGGGCCCAGAGAGAGACCTCTGGGAGCAAAGGGTGACCTGGGCAGATAGCCAGCAATGGAACGGGACCTCAGTCCTTCAGCTACGAAGAACTGAATTGGACCAGAGGCCTGATGATCTTGGGAGACCACAGAAGTCCTGCTCAGCTGGCACCGGGTTTTAGCCCCGTGAGACCCATTAGACTTCTGACCCACAGAAACCGTGAGCTAGTATCTTTGTGTTGTTTTAAGCTGCTAAGTTTGTGGTCATTTGTTACCTTAACAACAGAAAATTTTGGGATGGTGTACCTGAGGTTGTGCAGGGCACAAAGTAAGTGACAATAGGTGACACCCTATAGACACATGGGCAACCAGAAGGCACTGAACACCCCATCCCTCAACGCTCGGACAGTTCGGGGGGATGGGCAAATTCCAAACTGAGGCCACGTTTCTGCTAAGTCAGTGGCATGGGGATAAAAAAAAAAATTCAGTGATAGGAAAGGTTTGTTTTCTGAGCACCTGAATTTATGGCCTGAAATTGGGACCCACTTCAGGAACTTTTATAGAGCTCTCTCATTCGTGGAGTTAGAAGGAAGGTTTCCTAAACCCTGAGAACTTCTCTGTCCACATCAGTACGTATTTTAAAGGAAAGGAGTAGGGGAGAGAGACAGAAAAGACAGCGCTTTGAGGGGGCCTCACCCGACCCACACCTGTGCCTGGGAACCTCCCAGCAGCCCAGGTGCTCCCTGTGTAACTGCTCTCCTGCTGGGGAAGCACGGGGTGGGGGTTGGGGGGCTTGTCTGTTGTATAGGGGGCTCCCCAAACTTCCCAGCTCCTGCTCTGCCTGGCTTCCCAGCTGGGAAAGAGCAGGGGGTCCTCTCCCACAGCCTGAGCACACCTGGGGGCAGCCCCTGAGTGAGGGGGAGGGGCAGGATTGGTGGTTGCCAGAGGTGGGTGGGGGGATGAAATCGGTGAACGGGGGGTCAAAAGGTGCAAACTTCTAGCTATAAAATAAGCGGGTCATGGGATGTAATGCCAGCATGGTGACTGTAGTTAACAGGAGTGTATTGCTTGTTTGAAAGTTGCTAGGTGAATAAATCTTAAGAGTGCTCACCACAAAAACGTTTGTAACCGTATGTAGTGACGGATGGTAACTAGACTTATTGTGGTGATCATTTCACAATATATGCAAATATTGAATCACGTTTCACACCTGAAATAATATACTCATATATGCAATGTGAAAGTAACAGTGATGGGGAGAGCTGACGGCCTCCTGTCGGTGGCCAGGGTGCCGGGGGCTCTGAGACGAATGCTGCGCTATGTGCCCTGGCGCACGGCTCTGCTGAGGCTCCCACGGCCATCGACCCACCTTAGGTCCTCTTAGGGCCCAGGCTGCTGGGCCCCTGGGTCTCTGGGAGCCCTCGGGACCTCCTGGGGAGGGAGGCATGTGAAGTCCTGTGTTGTACGTATGGGTCAGGAGGCAAGTCCTGGGGAGGGAGGCATGTGAAGTCCTGTGTTGTACGTATGGGTCAGGAGGCAAGCCCCACAGTCAGATGAACTCGGTGCGAATCCTGGCTTTCCTCCTCATTGGTTGGGTGAAGTTGCTTCTTAACCTCTCTGGGCGGTAGTTTTCTCACTTGTAAAATGGGGCAAGAGTATTTTCTATTTGCTTGGTTGTAAGGCTGGAAGGAGATAACCCATGTGAAGGGCATGCACAAGAACCCTTCCCCAGGGCGAGATTTTACGTTTGATAAGCTTCGAAGATCCTATGTGAGGTGTTCTATCAACAGAGAGAAGAATGTCTGTTTCCTAGGTGTCAACATGTGCTCCTGTTTGGTGATATTTGTAGTTCTGGGCTGCCCATCATCTACCCCTCACTTCCTAAAGGCACCTATCACTTCCCCTTAGGGACCCCACTCCTGAGTGTGGCCATGTTGGAGGCAGTGTCCTCACCCTATAGAGCCCAAAGGGGCCAGATCCTCCCCTCCCTGCCCTACTGGGGGCGGGCAGTTAAACTCTGTCCTGAACATTGTCTCTGCTCTCTCTTTCTGGACTTCTATTAGGTAGATATTGATATTGTAATTGGTCTTTTTTTTTTGTCTCCCATTTTCTATCTAAATATATACACACTTTAATAGCTGATAGTTCAATTGTGAAAATGAAATGTGAAATGTGTTTTAATAAACACTGCCTTTATAATTATTCAAAGTGTGTGCATACATTTTTGGGGACACCCACCCTATGTTTATTTTGTTTCCTTTACTGGGTCGGGTCCTCTATCTTCCAGAGTTTCTGGTGAATTTATTATTTTAGCTATCATAATCCTAACTCCCACGAGCTTTTTTTCTGTTTTCTGATGATTCCTTTCCCTCCCTAAATATAGCCTCTGTTCTTGTTTATGGATGCATATTGTCTTAGTCCGTCCGGGCTGCTAACACCGAGTACCATGGACTGGGTGGCCCATAAGCAACAGAAATGTGTTGCTCACCGTTCTGGAGGCTGGGACGTCCAAGGTCACGGCGCCAGCACAGTCGCCTCCGGTGAGGACCCTCCTCCTGGCTCATAGCCGGTCCTTTTCTCTCGGTGAAAGAGGCAAGGGCTTTCTCTGGGGCTTTTTTTTTTTACAAGGCACAAATCCTGTTGATGGGGGCTCCACTCTCATGACCCAAGTACTTCCGAGAGGCCTCACCTTCTAAGACCATCTCACCTTTGGGGGTTAGAATTTCAACATATGATTTTTAGGGGGAAGGCACAAGTATTCATATCTTATATTTCATGGGGAATATTACTTATAGGGTTGTTTTTTATTTCTTTTAAGTATTCCTCTAATCCTTTTATAGCCTCTCCCCTCTGAAGGGCTTTTATTCTGCTTGTTTGGCCCATCATCTTTTAAAATGAAGCACTAAAAAGTAAATTGAGGCTCCCTGGATATTCCTACCTTACCACCCCTTAATTTACAGCAGTCATGATGTTGCTTTCCCTGTTCCCCTTCTTTCTGCTGACTATTATAACACTTACCATTGTTTGATATGTTCCATTATGTTACTGACTATATTAACTTGTACTTTCCCAATTGGCTTGAAAATTTTTTATTTTTACTTTGAGAGTATGTTTATGAGAGCCGGGACAGTGAAACGGGAAGGGCTTAGAACAGAAGACGCAACAGGAGAGCTTGGGTGGGGCTGCTTTGGCGTCTAGATGGCTTAGAGCAGTGGCTCTCAACCTTGGCTGCACATTAGAATCACCTGGGAATCTTTTTAAAATCCTGATTTCTGGGCCTCATCCTCCGGAAATTCTATTTCTTTGTTATGGTGTGGGGCCACAACATTAGTAACAAAGCAACAGAATTCCTGGAGGATGGGGCCCAGAAATCAGGATTTTAAAAAGATTCCCAGGTGATTCTAATGTGCAGTCAAGGTTGAGAACCACTGGCTTATAGGAAAGGAACGAACCAAGGTGGGGCTGCTGGCTCACCGGAAAAAGGGTTTGGAGACCGGTTCAGGGGTTTTGCTGCCTGCTCTTCCCCTAATTGCAAGCCCCATGGTGGCCCCAGGTTTTTGTGTTTTTTAAAGAACGTGCCCTAGAGAAGGGCACACTCCAAAGAGGGCATGCCTAACTTCCCGATTGTTTAGCTGGGCATTCAGTTTTTCCTCTTTTTCTCTTAGAGGTGAGTTTGCTAGACTGTCTTTCCACATGTGGCTTTCATTTCCATCTACCCACTGACTTGGAATCTGGGAATGGAATTATCAGGTCAGGAGCTTGTGGGTACTTTCATCACTCTTCCCTGTGTGCTGCCAAATCTCTTCCTAAAGGTAGTGCGTGCAGGCCCAGTGTCAGCAGAACAAATGAGCACACCCCTTCGAGCACGTGATTTTTGAGTCTTTATGGTTGCGAGCTTCAAAAGTACAAAATAGCACTCATTATTGTTTTAATCTCATTCTTGTTTAAATTCCTTTCTCTTGGGTCACTGGTGAGGTTGAACACTCTGCGTGTGGAACTGTAAAAGTGTAGCCTGGGGGAACATGAGGACGTGGAAAGGGACTTCCAAACAGACTCCACAGCAGCCTGTTCTGTGGTGGTGTGTTGGCGGTGGTTCCTATCCCGTGCGCCAGGGGCTGGAGTCAGTTGACTCCCTGAAATTATCCGCAAAAATTTGGGGCCGTATGCACATGGGTACTTGAGGGTTCTTGGCTTTCTTCATAATCTCACAAGAATCTGGGTCTAAACAGGCTAAGTCATGTGGGAGATTTCTGCCCTGGATAAGAAAAGGGCAGCCCCAGAAGGTCTGGAGGGAGACCTCCTCTGTTTGAAATCTCATTCTGCCTCTTGTCAGCTCTGTGATCTCGGGCAATCTGTGAACCTCTCTGTGCTGAGGATGGTAACAGGGCAGCTAGTTCATGGGGTTGGTGTGGGAATTCAATGAGTTCATACAGATGAAGCACTTTTAATAGTGCCCGGCACATAGTAAATGTTTAATTAATGTCTGTTATTAAAAACTATTAATAATTAGAACCTTCCAAGGATAGGGTAGGCTACCTCATGGAGTAGTGAGTTTCCTGTCGCTTATTGTTTGTGAAATGGAAGCAAACTGCCAGGGAGACTCCTGAGAGGATCCCTGAATCGGGAGGGAGTTTCTGTGAATGAAGTTTTCCCTTTGGCAGGTGGCAAGGGTGAGGCCACCTGCCAAAGGTCCTCACTTAATGAGCCACTTAATGCCGCCTCCACAGGGCGACAGCTGCGCTCGCTGCAGTGGCGCTGCACTTATCAGCAAGCAGGCTGCTTCGAGAGCGTGCTCCTGGCACCCTCTCCTGAAGATGCAGAAGAATCGTTTGGGACAGCAAGTGCAGTTTCTGCGCCATTATTCATGGAGAGAAGGGGTGGGGCGGGGCGCTGGGAGCCAAGGTTACCTGCTGCCCTTGGCTTCTCTGATGAGCAGATATTTAAGGAGTGCCTATCAAGGTCTGTGGGCTTTTCTACCACTAATCCCTTATGTTCTTGTTTTCTTTTTACTCATTGGATTCTGGGCTAGTCACAGAGGGCATGGCTGCCGGATATGGATGCCTTTGGGATGGTTGGTTCAGAGAGAAGTTGGAAATGTCCGAGTCTCTGGGTGTGCTCACGAGCACAGGGCATCCATTCAAACATCTGATTCTCGGGCTCTGGAGTAAAATGTGTGTGGGCCAGTGCTGAGGGGGGTTTACTTCTGCTTTGTTTCCCCAGAAGCAGACCCTGCGATAAGCATTGTAACTTGTATACATGGAAGGAACCCTTGGTAGGGGAGTGGAGATCAAGGCAGGGACGGGAGGCAGTGACACTGAGGCCATCAGCTGGGGGTGATTCCAGTACATGGCTCAGGGCATTCCCACAAGGTGAGGGGCTGGTTGGGGACATTGCTGGGGGCTACTTGGGCAGAAAAAGTGGCCTCAGTCCCAGAGAAACTCTGAAACAACTGCAGGTGCTGGCAGTTTGGCATCAGTGAGTGACAAAGGGTAAGAGAAATGGACAGGCCACCCAGAGCATCGGCGACAGTATTTTTTTGTGGGAATGAGTTTCCCTGCTGTGAGCAAGGCCATGTGTGCACTGGGAAGCAAGATGGAGCCCAGTGAGGTCTTTTCCAAGCCCGAGATAATCAGATCCTCTGTGTAGAGTTGTTGGGTCTGCCCTGGCCGGTGTGGCTCAGTTGGAGCTTCCCATGCACCAGAGATCCTGGGTTCAATTCTGGGGCATGTACGGGAGGCAACTGATCTATGTATATCTTTTTCTCTCCCTTTACCACGTCCCCCCTCTTCCTTCCTTCCTTTCTAAAAAAGAGCCACAGCCCTAACCGGTTTGGCTCAGCGGATAGAGCGTCAACCTGTGGACTCAGGGTCCCAGGTTCAATTCCAGTCAAGGGCATGTACCTTGGTTGCGGGCACATCCCCGGTGGGGAGTGTGCAGGAGGCAGCTGATCAATGTTTCTCTCTCATCAATGTTTCTAACTCTCTATCCCTCTCCGTTCCTCTCTGTAAAAATCAATAAAGTATATTTTTTAAAAAATAAATAAAAAATAAAAATAAAAAAAAGCCACAAAAAGTCGTTGGGTCTTGTCCTTCATCAAGGCCACTGGCCAAGGAGGCTTTTGAAGGAGAACAGTCATCTCAGGCCTGCCGTGCACAACTGATGACAATTTCTGTAGGATGATTTCAGAGCCAGGGACACAGGCTTTGAGTCTTGCCTCTGCAACTTGTAAAATAGGTGTTATTGGCCAGCCCCTTTACCATCCTGCGCCTCAGTTTCTTTAGTTACAAACAGGAATCCTCTTGCTCCCCGGTCCCTTCCCTGCCCTTACAGGGTGTTGTAAGGATCAGAGGTGATGTGCACAAGTGGACTGCTCTCCAAGTCTAGACATTACTATTATTGTTAGTCTTCTTTCCTCCTGTCCTTGTTGGCAATGTGACCTTTTTTTCTGGGGCGGGGGATCCGGTGCCTGAGGTGGAGGGCCCTGAGGTGGAGCCTAATTAAGGTGGGATACATGTGCACCGGAGTCTCCTTTGTCCTGGGGCAAAAGTGGGGCCCACCTGCCTCTACTCTGCTTTCTGTTGGGAGGGGCTGGCATGAAGGTTTGGTCCGCACCTTGGTTCAGCTGAGTGTGAATAGTGGGGGAGGGGAGAGGATTGAGGCTGGGTTACTTATCCCCTGGGTTCCTTCTCCGTGGGGCTTTGCAGGATGGCTGTACCCCTCTGCCCAAGGCCACAGCTTTGCAGGATGGCCCTCACTGCACCCCGACCCTCTTTAGGAAGACTGACACTCTTTCCACTTGCTCAGGGATGGTGGGAACAGCTCCCGTCTTGTGCTTGGTGGGTGAGGGGAAGGGGAACGTAGTTTCCTGAAACCTGCCCCCACCTTCATAACTAGCCCCTTTGTTAAACTCTTCTCCATCGCCCAATTTGAGCCCCCCCATCTCTTGTTCATGGAGTTAGGACTCCTGGGTTAGAGTCCAGGCCCTGCCACTCACTAGCTGTGGGACTAGGGACAAGTTACCTAACAGCTTGTCAGCCAGAAGAGTGGAGTCCAACCTTTCCATTGCTCCCTGCAGAAAGCCGTGGGCGTGTGGAGTGGAGGGTCTCGGACTCAGGCCCCGAGAGGGGCCAGGCAGGAGACGCTGAGGAGAAAGGGACTTGGGCGTGTAAATGACATAGCAGTCTGCAAGTTTTCTGTGCAGGAATGCAGAGAGTGTGGCCAGAGCCTTTGATTTCTTTTAAAAGAGAAGCTGGAAATACAGATTTTTATGTGAACTTTGCCAAGTTTTAAATGTTTGTTCACGTTAGCAAAACAAACAAAAAACCAGCAAGAATGAAAACACTGTGCAGACCAAATGGTTTCTGACTCAACTTCTGTCAAGCCCCCATGCTGGCCTGGGAAGCTGCTCTCTGGCCTGGAAAATTGTTCCTCCCGGTGGGACATTAGGACAAGGCCCGTTGTGACCCAGCTGAAAAGTGTCAGGATTGGCCAGGTGGCTCCGCTGGCTGGAGCATTGTCCCTGACACCAAAAGGTTTAGGGTTGGATCCCGGTCGGGGCACATACCTAGGTTGTGGGTTTGATCTCCCCGGTCTGGTTATGTATGAGAGGCAACTGAGCGATGTTCCCCTCCTCCCCCCACCCCCCGCCCCTCATTTTCTCTCTTCCTCCTTCCTCCAACCCCTTCCTCTGTCTCTAAAAAAATAAAAATCAATAAACACATTCTTGGGTGGTGATAAAAAAAACCCCCAAACTCTCAGGATTAAGTAGGTGGGGGTTCTAATAGACAAATGCTTTATAAATAAAGTCAGAGGGAAGGGTATCTAGAGGTCCAATTTTAAATTCCTTTTTAAAAATATATTTTTATTGATTTCAGAGAGGAAAGGAGAGGAAGAAAGAGATAGAAACATCAGTGATGAATCATTGATTGGCTGCCTCCTGCATGCCCCCTACTGGGGCATGTGCCCTTGACTGGAATTGAACCTGGGACCCTTCAGTCTGCAGGCCGATGCTCTATCCACTGAGCTGAACTGGCTAGGGCTAGAGGTCCAATTTTAAAATAAATGGTACTTTTGCAGTTACGACCAGTATTAGAATGAAAATAGTTTTCACTCACACAGAAGCCTGGCCTAAGTGTACCCTTTTGGATCCCTCACAGGGCCCAGCACAATGCCTGGCACAGAGTAATTGCTTAGTGTGTGTTTGATGAATGAATGATGAACCGATGGATGAATAGCTCTTTGCTTGGCTCTCACAGAAGACTGTCATGTGAATTTAGGTTGAGGGGCAAGGAAAGAGCCTGCTCTAGGCAATTCTTAAAGATAACAAAGAAAATGAGGTTTCAGTGTTCATTCAGAGAATAATTCACAATAATTCAAATTAGGTTGTTTTGTGGGTGGTTGTTTTTTGGTTAGTTGTATGTTTTGGTAAATAACAGTTCTTAAGCACAGAACCATTAGCAGTTAGCTAGGAGTAGAGGAAGTGTTTAATAAATTGTAGTCATTATTTTACTTTTCATAAACTTTAGAAATCATCTCAGCTAAAGGAGAGCAGCTTGTTCAGAATAGAGCTATTTTTTTCTCATTAAACTTTATTTTAATGGATCTCAAAATTCTGTGACAGATTTTTGGTTAAGTTGTTTCCATTAAGAGGCACGGATTTTGAAAACTAATAACTTTAAAACTCCCCCCCCCCCAAACCCCCCAATTGGTCCACAAAACATTCTCCTTTCTTTCTGAAGATTTTCAATGCATTGAAATCACTAACCAGTCTTTTACTATTAAACAGTCAATTGAGACAATCAGTTGTGAGACTGTTCTTCATTACTGATTAAGACTGGGGTAGGCCATAGCCAGTTTGACTGAGTGGATAGACAGAGTGTCAGCCCACAGATGGAAGGGTCCTGGATTTGAGGCTGATTGTAGGTTTGATCCCCCGCCCTGAGGGTGCGTGTGAGAGGCAACCAATTGATGTCCACATCGATGTTTTTTGTATGTCTCTCCCTTCTACTCTTTCTAAAAAAAGCAATGGGAAAATATCCTCAGGTGAGGATTAACAACAAAAAGACCGGTGGAAGGTGTTGGGAATAACATTCATTTAACCTTCTTGGTGACTTTGAGAATAGGGCTATTTTTAAGGGATTGCTGCCCCCTACTGGATTCTTTGGAGAATTTGAAGCTTTCTTTTTTTTTTTTTTTTTTTTTTTTATTGCTTAAAGTATTACAAAGGGTATTACATATGTGTCCATTTTATCCCCCCGCCCTAGACAATCCCCTAGCCTCCCCTATCCCCCAATGTCTTATGTCCACTGGTTATGCTTCTATGCATGCATACAAGTCCTTTAGTTGATCTCTTACCCCCCTACCTCCTGCCCCGCAACCCTCCCCGGCCTTCCTGCTGCAGTTTGACAATCTGTTTGAGGCAGCTCTGCCTCTGTATCTATTATTGTTCAAAAGTTTATAATGGTCTCTATTATCCATGAATGAGTGAGATCATGTGGTATTTTTCCTTCATTGACTGGCTTATTTCACTTAGCATAATGCTCTCCAGTTCCATCCATGACGTTGCAAATGGTAAGAGTTCCTTCCTTTTTAGAGCAGCATAGTATTCCATCGTGTAGATGTACCACAGTTTTCTAATCCATTCATCTACTGATGGGCACTTAGGCTGTTTCCAGATCTTAGCTATGGTGAATTGTGCTGCTATGAACATAGGGGTGCATATATCCTTTCTGATTGGTGTTTCTGGTTTCTTGGGATATATTCCTAGAAGTGGGATCACAGGGTCAAATGGGAGTTCCATTTTCAGTTTTTTAAGGAAACTCCATACTGTCTTCCATAGTGGCTGCACCAGTCTGCATTCCCACCAGCAGTGCACAAGTGTTCCTTTTTCTCCACATCCTCTCCAGCACTTGTCGTTTGTTGATTTGTTGATGATAGCCAGTCTGACAGGTGTGAGATGGTACCTCATTGTTGTTTTGATTTGCATCTCTCGGATGATTAGTGACTTTGAGCATGTTTTCATATGTCTCTTGGCTTTCTGAATGTCCTCTTTTGAAAGGTGTCTATTTAGGTCCTTTGCCCATTTTTTGATTGGATTGTTTATCTTCCTTTTGTTAAGTTGTATGAGTTCCCTATAAATTTTGGAGATTAGGCCCTTATCGGATATGACATTGGCAAATATGTTTTCCCACACAGTGGGTTTTCTCGTTGTTTTGTTGATGGTTTCTTTTGCTGTGCAGAAGCTTTTTATTTTGATGTAGTCCCATTTGTTCATTTTCTCTTTAGTTTCAAGTGCCCTAGGAGCTGTATCAGTGAAGAAATTGCTTCGGCATATGTCTGAGATTTTGTTGCCTTTGGATTCTTCTAGAATTTTTATAGTTTCCTGTCGTACATTTAAGTCCTTTATCCATTTTGAGTTTATTTTTGTGTATGGTGTAAGTTGGTGGTCTAGTTTCATTTTCTTGCATATATCTGTCCAATTTTCCCAGCACCATTTATTGAAGAGACTATCTTGGCTCCATTGTATGTTCTTGCCTCCTTTGTCAAATATTAGTTGAGCATATTGGTTCGGGCTGATTTCTGGGCTCTCTATTCTATTCCATTGATCTATATGCCTATTCTTGTGCCAGTACCAGGCAGTTTTGAGAACAGTGGCTTTGTAATACATCTTGATATCTGGTATTGAGATCCCACCTACTTTGGTCTTTTTCAGGATTGCTGCAGCTATTCGAGGTCTTTTTTTATTCCAGATGAATTTTTGGAGAGTTCGTTCTAGATCTCTGAAGTATGCCGTTGGTATTTTAATGGGGAGTGCGTTGAATTTATAGATTGCTTTGGGTAGTATGGACATTTTAATGATGTTGATTCTACCAATCCATGAACACGGTATGTTCTTCCATCTGTTTATGTCTTCCTCTATATCTTTTTTCAACGTCCTGTAGTTTTCTGAGTAGAGGTCTTTTACCTCTTTAGTTAAGTTTATTCCTAGGTAGCTTAATTTTTTTGGTGCGATGGTAAACGGGATTGTTTTTATAATCTCTCTTTCTGAAAGTTCACTATTGGTGTATAGAAATGCCTCGGATTTCTTGGGGTTAATTTTGTATCCTGCTACATTGCCAAATTCATGTATTAAGTCCAGTAGCTTTTTGATGGAGTCTCTAGGGTTTTGTATGTATAATATCATGTCGTCTGCAAATAAGGACAGTTTTACTTCCTCTTTTCCAATTTGGATGCCTTTTATTTCTTCTTCTTGCCGAATTGCAATGGCTAACACTTCCAGTACTATGTTGAACAGGAGTGGTGAGAGGGGGCATCCCTGTCTTGTTCCTGTTCTTAGGGGAAATGGTGTTAGTTTTTGTCCATTGAGTATGATGTTGGCTGTGGGCCTGTCATATATGGCTTTTATTATGTTGAGGTATGATCCTTCTACTCCCACCTTGCTGAGAGCTTTTATCAAAAATGGGTGTTGAATTTTGTCAAATGCTTTTTCTGCATCAATTGATATGACCATGTGGTTTTTTTCTTTCAATTTGTTTATGTGATGTATCACGTTTATTGATTTGCGGATATTGTACCATCCTTGCATCCCTGGGATAAATCCTACTTGGTCATGGTGTATGATCTTTCTGATGTACTGCTGGATCCGATTTGCTAAGATTTTGTTGAGGATTTTGGCATCTATGTTCATGAGGGATATTGGCCTGTAATTCTCTTTCATTGTGTTGTCTTTACCTGGTTTTGGTATTAGGGTGATGCTGGTTTCATAGAATGAGCTTGGAAGTGTTCCTTCCTCTTGAATTTTTTGTAGTAGTCTGAGGAGGATAGGTTTTAGTTCTTCCTTGAATGTTTGGTAAAACTCCCCTGTGAAGCCGTCTGGTCCTGGGCTTTTGTTTGCTGGAAGCTTTTTGATGACTGCTTCAATTTCTTCCATAGTTATTGGCCTGTTGAGATTTTTAGATTCTTCCTGATTGAGTTTTGGAATGTTGTATTTTTCTAGGAATTTGTCCATTTCCTCCAGGTTGTCTAGTTTGTTGGAGTAGAGCTGTCCATAGTATTTTTTAACAATCATTTGTATTTCTGTGGGGTCTGTTGTTATTTCGCCTCTATCGTTTCTGATTTTGTTTATTTGGGTCCTCTCTCTTTGCTTCTTGGTGAGTCTGGCTAGAGGTTTGTCAATCTTGTTTATCCTTTCAAAGAACCAGCTCTTGGTTTCATTGATTTTCTGTATTGTTTTTTTGGTCTCTATGTCATATATTTCTGCTCTAATCTTTATTATCTCCTTCCTTCTGCTCACTCTGGGGTTTTCTTGTTGCTCTCTTTCTAATTCTTTGAGTTGTAGAATTAGATGATTTACTACCATTTTTTCTTGTTTGTTGAGATAGGCCTGTAGAGCTATAAACTTCCCTCTCAGGACTGCTTTCATTGTGTCCCATAGGTTTTGGATTGTTGTGTTTTCATTGTCATTAGTTTCCAGGATGTTTCGAATTTCTTCTTTGATCTCATTGGTAACCCAATCAATATTTAATAGCATGCTATTCAGCTTCCAGGTGTTTGAGTATTTTGGGTTGTTTTTATTGTAGTTTATTTCTAATATTATGCCATCGTGGTCTGCGAAGACGCTTTTTATGATTTCAATTTTCTTGAATTTGGGGATACTTTGCTTGTGACCCAATATATGGTCTATTTTTGAATATGTCCTATGAGCATTTGAGTAGAATGTATATTCCCTGGCTTTCGGGTGAAGTGTTCTGAAGATGTCTATTAAGTCCATCTGATCTAGTGAGTCATTTAGGATTGCTATATCTTTGCTGATTATTTGTCTAGAGGACTTATCCAGTGCTGTCAGTGGTGTATTAAAGTCCCCTACTATGATTGTATTGTTGTTGATGTCTCCTTTGATATCTTCCAGGAGTTTTTTTATGAATTTGGGTGCTCCTGCATTGGGTGCATATATGTTTACCAGGATTATATCTTCTTGTTGTATTGATCCCTTTAGTATTATGAAGTGGCCTTCCTTATCTCTTGTTATGGCCTTCACTTTGAGGTCTATTTTGTCCGATATAAGTATTGCTACCCCAGCTTTCTTTTCCTTTCCATTTGCCTGAAAGATATTTTTCCATCCTTTCACTTTCAGTCTGTGTGAGTCCCTTCTAATGAGGTGGGTTTCTTGTAGACAGCAGATGTATGGGTCATGTTTTTTTATCCATTCAGCCACTCGATGTCTTTTGTTTGGAGCATTTAGTCCGTTTACGTTTAAAGTTATTATTGAAAGGTACTTGTTTGTAGGCATTTCTGTTTTTGTGTGGCTGTTTTCTTTCTGAGCTTTTTATTTCTTATTTTTATACCAGTCCCTTTAGCATTCCTTGCATTGCTGGCTTGGTGGTGATAAACTCCCTTAGCCTTTTTTTGTCTGTGAAGCTTCTTATTTCCCCTTCAAGTTTGAATGATAGCCTTGCTGGATAGAGTATTCTTGGATTCAGTCCTTTGCTTTGCATCACTTTGTAAATTTCCGTCCATTCTTTTCTGGCCTGATGTGTTTCTGTTGAGAAATCATTTGACAATCTAATGGGAGATCCCTTGTATGTAACTTTCCGTCTCTCTCTTGCAGCCTGTAAGATTCTCTCTTTGTCCTGAACATTTGCCATGGTAATTATGATGTGTCTTGGTGTGGGTCTTTTTGGGTTCACCTTGTTTGGGACTCTCTGGGCTTGTGTGACTTTTTTCTTCCCCACCTCAGGGAAGTTTTCTGATATTATTTCTTCTAATAGGTTTTCTAATCCTTGTTCATCCTTCTGTTGTTCTGGTACCCCTATTATTCGTATGTTGTTTCGTTTCATGTTGTCCCAAAGCTCCCTTAGGCTCTCCTCCTGTCTTTTCATTTTTTTCTCCAATTGCAGTACATTTTGGGTGTGTTTTGCTTCCTTGTCTTCTAAATCACTAATTCGGTCCTCCGCTTCTCCTAGTCTACTGTTGATACTTTCAATGGAGTTTTTCATTGCAGCTATATCACTCTTCATATCTTCTTGGGTCTTACTTAAGTTGTTGATTTTTTCATCTGTTTCTTCTAGCTTCTTCCATATGTTATCGATTTTTTCATCTGTTTCTTCTAGCTTCTTCCATATGTTATCGATTTTTTCATCTGTTTCTTCTTGCTTCTTGCTGAGGTTGTCGATTTTTTCCTCCATCCGGTTTATGCACTCTAGGACCCTTATTCTGAATTCTTTTTCTGTCATGTTGCATGCCTCTGTATTACTTAGCTGCTTTTCTGGAGAGTCCTCCTTCTCTTTCCTTTGGGGGTTTCTTTGTCTACCCATGTTTGATCTCACTGACATATCTAGACGTTGAGTCGTTCAGTGGCTGCTCCCTTGGTGGCAGTGACTCCTTGGTCTGCGGTTCCTCTTCGGGCGGTTGCGGTAACAGCTGCTCTTCAGTTGGCAGCAACTCCTCTGGTGGGTGCTGTTCACAGCTGTGGTGGCTCTTCTGGCTGGTGGGGCGAGGTTTCACGTACAGCTGCTGTTCCTCAGCAGAGGGTGTGGTGCTCAGGAGGTTGCTGTTGCTTGGATCTGCTGTGTTGATTTAAAGGCACAAAATACAACACAACAAGGCACCACATACCAGGCACTATACACAAATATATTCATGATATTAATAACCCCAAATAAAGGTGAGCACCTGAATTAAGAGAATTAGGGGATAAGGAAAAGGAAGAGAAAAAGAGAAAAGAGAAAAAAGAAAAGAAAATTAGGGACCAAAAAAAGGAGTGCAAAAATGAAAGTGGGAAAAAGGAGGGGGGAAAGTAAAAGCGAGAAGAGAAAGGAAAAGAAAAAAAAAAGAGCGAAAAGAGAGAATGAAGTGGAAGAGGGGAAGAGACTTTTAATATGAGGAGAATACTCCTATAGAACAGCCATTAATCCCAACAAATTTCAGCAACAGCTTCCTGGAGATAAATGCAAACTAGAAACAACCAATAATATAACGATGAAAATAGAATGGAGAACACTAATCCCAAAATAAAATAAAGAGAAAATAAAATGGCACTTTAAAAAAAATGGTAAAATGGTAGCAGTAATAATACTGGTTAAAAATAAGAAGGTAGTAATTAAAAGGGTAAAATCAGGTGATGGAAAAAAGAAGAAAAAAAAAAAAAAGAAGAAGAGGAAAAGAAAAAAAAAGAAAAAAAAAGAAAAAAAATTGGTTTCTTAGTTAAAAGGTGAAAAAAAAAAAAAAATATTGCAGTAGTGAAGGTCCTTCGGTTCTTCTATTCTTCAGTGTGGCTCGCCTTAGACCTGCCAGGTATTCAGGAGAGTGTTGAGTTTCCCTGCGATACACTGTTCCTCTGTGTTGTAAACCACAGTCCTTATTTTAAAGCAAGCCGCATTTGTTTCCCAGATTGCCTTATTTTGTGTTTAGCAAAGAGTCAGTTTGTGGGTCAGCCTCTGGGTGGCAGTGTTCTGGGGTTGGCCTCTGAGGCTACAGGGCCTCTCTGTCCAGTGGAAGTTCACTGCCCAGAGCTGGCTGCGTAAGAGTTACCAGTGCTGTGTTGTTGCTGGGATTGAAAATCCCTCTATAGGCCAGACCCTGTTAACTCCCAGGGACTGATCAGGTTATTTTAATCCTTGATCTCCTACAGGGTGGAATCTGGGTGTGGCTGTGCTCCTTGCCTGGGGGCTGGGGGGAGGAGTCTCACTCTCCGGAGAGAATGGCTGCCTCAGACGTGGGCTCAGGGGTGTCTCAGCACTCAATTCGCTGCCACCTCTCCCGGCCCCCCTTCTCTCCTCAGTCTCTCCCCAGATTCCACTCCTCCGCACACTCTCCCTCTCTTCAGCACAGGTGAGTGTCTGTATCCGAAATGTCCCATGAAGAGGGTTCAGTGAAAACAAACAAACAAATGCCGGCCGCGGAAACGGGGAAGGCTTGGTTTCTGTAAGCTTCTTCTCTTACCGGGACTGCATGGTCTGGTCAGCTCTTCAGGCTGCCCCCTTTAGGCTCAGTCCTCTGTGATCACAGACCCAGCTCTCAATTCCCCCGGCAGCGCCAGGAATCCCGCGGTTCTCCTTTCCCCCGTCAGGGGCTGTGCCTGTCCCAAGGGACGCGGCTGTCTGCCACGCGGTCTCCCTCCGACTCTCTGGGCTCAGAGGTCTGGCAAACTTTCCTGCCCAAATCCCTGGTTTTTTTTTACCTTTCCAGGGGAGTTCTGCTCTTCCCGGCTGTAAACCGTCTCGCCAGCTGAGGAATTTCGCCAATTCGGGGTGGATGTTACTAGTTTCAGCTGCTCACTCCATTTGCTCAGGGACACGACCTGGGACGCGTCTGCCTATACCGCCGCCATCTTCCTGAATCGAGAATTTGAAGCTTTCTGCTATTGGTCTTGTGCCTTGGTTTTTCCAATCAACATACAGTATACTTGATTGAGGGGCGGAGGGTGGGGCATGGAGATGAATATTGCATAATGCTAATCCTCCAGGAGCTCATGGAGACTACAGGACCGAAGGGACTTTTGAGATGTTATTTCTCAACCCCTGATCCTCAGAATTCTGGTGGGAGCAGATGGACTTGTGTGAGGATAACTCATTAAAATATACTAGTGGAAATACACACACACACACACACATATACATACACACATACACATACTAGTGAAGAAACTTTTCAATGAAAACTTTCTATACATTTGTTTTAGATCTTGGCAATCTGCTGTGGTTTACTCTAGGGGGTGCTATAAAATAAGCAATTAATATTTAGAAAAAAATCCCAAAATGTGGCAACAGATGCTCACACTTGGACAACTCTTGTTTTGTGGACACATGTGCTCCCGACAGTGATTTTCTATTGTGTTTTATGTGTAAATTTGATGTTATTTAGTGACTTAAACAACTTAGTGAAGGGGAGACTTGTGTGCTGAGCACAGGTTAGGTAAAGGAGTGAAATGAATCCTTTTTCCAGGGTACTTTGCACTGGAGCTGTGACTTTTCCTGGCAGTGTTGGGAGGGACCGAGCTCTGCCAGCCATCTGGAGCACTCAGCTGTGGAGTTTATTATTTTAAACAATCATTTTTTAACTTTTTTCCTATCCATCTCCCCCCCCCCCGCCCCCTCACACACACACACACACAACTATCAGCTTGTTCTCTATATCTATGGGTCTGTTCCTATTTTTGTTTTGCTTATTTGTTTTTAAAAAAATATTCTACACCTTAGTGCAATGTTTGTCTTTCTCTGACTTATTTTACTTAGTATAAGTAAAGGTCCATCTATTTTGTTGCAATGAAGATGGTGATTCAGGAGATCAAATGTCCTGAATACGCGTGCAGGCTTTACATGTGAAGGGGTGTGTCCTGAAATCCTCCATATCTCATACTGGCCATGCATATGCCATTGTATTTTCTGACTATTGAAATTATAAAACTGTGGTGAGTGTTTATCCTTTATGATTTAAGATATTTCCAGGAATTTTGGAGTAGGAGACAATATTACTACCCAGCAATATTCTTGGAAACAAAATTCTTAAAGAATTTATAAAAATTGGCTTGGATCTTTGCCTTACAAATGGAATGGAAGAAAGGCTAGTACACAAATTAGGCAAGTTTCTGCCCTGTACATATAGCGATGCTACTGATATTACCATAGGTAAGCATATGTTGGGAGGAGCTTTTTAAGTTGTAGGAAGGCTTATGGGATCCATCCACACTAACGTCCTTGTTAGTTGAGGCGTTTATTGATGCAGTCAGCATTTACTGGCTATCTACCACATTCCAGGTACAGTCACCCTTCTGTATCCACAAATTCTGAATCTGTGAATTCAATCAACCACAGATTTAAAGTATGGGGGTGGGGTGGGGGAGAGGAGGTGGAAGGAGAGTTACATTGTTGCTGATGTGTCCTATGTAGTTAGGTCTATGATGGTTGGGTCTGTACTGAACATGTAGACATTTTTTCTTGTCATTAATCCTTAATACAGTCTAACAACTATTTACGTTGCATTAGGTATTATAAGTAATCTAGAGATGATTTACATTATGGAAATATTTTGCAATTTTATTTAAGGGACTTGAGCATCTGCAGATTTGGGAATCTATAGGGAGTCCTGAAATCAATCCCCAGTGGATACCAAAGGATGGCTATAGTAGGCATTTGGGTCTGATTGTCCTTTATGCTCAATAAGCTTATGCCCCACTAGGGGGAGCCAAATACACATATAAATAAGCATAACTGCTGCCCGTGCGGGGATAGAAGTCGCTGTGGAGATGTGAGTGGAGGAGGGTATCAGGAAGAACTAAGCCCCAGGACAGGTCAGGAAGAATCTTCATAGGGAAGGTGTCTCTGAACACGTTTCCAGGTAAGGAGGCTGCTGAGGTGAGCATGGAACTGTTAGGTTTTTGTGTGATGCCAACTGGAGTGACCGAAGATGAGACCTTTGGCCTGGGCCTTGTTTCCCACACATGCTCAGTCTTGTTGACTGACCTGGTCTGAGGAACAAAGATCCCCCTGCAGGTTCAACGTGGATGCCTCAGGACAACACAGCTGTGGCCGAGGCTTTGATGGTGTGTAAGTGATGCCTGAGTGACACAGTTTTTAGAAATCATCTCTTCTTTATTGCTACGCTCATATAAAAAGTTTGATACATTTGGGGAGGTAAAAGAAAGCCACAGTGTATATAAAGAAAGTTGTAGGAAGTTAAAAAAAATATGGCTTTAGTGTTTGGAAAAGCAGTTATGAATTGCTCCTTGGGTTTACTTATCCAGGCGATCAAAATTCTGGGTTTGGAACTCTTGGAAGTCTTCTGGGATGGTGTCTGCGAACAAAAACAGGCACAGGGGTTAGAGCGGGTCCTTACACAGGAATGCTGCTCCATCTCACCCAGCGCAGGCAGCCTGTAGGGGGCACTGTCAGCCTGTCCACCATTTCCTACTTCAGGCTGCTTGGGGGACCATTGCCTCGAAGCCCAGGAGGGCTCATTCACAGGCTGAAAGGAAATCAGCAGGCAGAGTAAATGCTGAGTCTGATTATGTTAGAGCTGTATGCAAATAAAGGCTGCCTGAAAATTAAACCTCAAACCCTATGCCAAGAGGTTAAATTCCATGGGTCTCAATGTCCTCATCTATCAAATAGGAAAAATGAGATCTACCTTTTACTTCAGCTACAGGGACGACCAGGTTTTAATGAATATGTGGCGTAAATGCTGGGCTTCGGGGAGGAAAGTGTGCTATAGAAATGAGGTGGCATTAATTGATTACTTCTAGTGATATTGTGCAGTAACAAGAATGTACGTTACCATTGCAGCGATACTTAAGGTTGGACCAAATGATGTTTTCCTGGGAGAAGCAGAAGACGCCGAGCCGGCCTCCTCGCATGGTGGTGTCTATGGTGACTCCAGAGTCAGCCACCAACTCGGAGCCTTCATAGAATCGCACCCTGTGGACAACACAGCCCGAGCAGACCCATGAGGCTCAAACCAAGGTAGGTGATGTGCCCATCCTGAGGCTGGAGCTCCCACTTCTTGGACAGGTGCATCTTTGCTCTGTTTCCTATTCTGTTTTTCACAGACTTGGATTGTGCCCTCGCTGTTCCCCCTTCCCTACTAGATGGGAAGTTCCAGGAGTTCAGGGACCATGTCTTCCCAAAGGCCTAACAAGACAGTGGGCACAGAGTCCCACTCAATGGGTACTTGTCAGTTACAGAGCAACCATAATATGACCCAGGACCAAGAAGTTCTGTGGCTTCATTGTTCTGACAGTTACCTTGGCTAGTTGCCATGCCTAAGAAAAGCTGCTTTTCCTTAGGTCTGATTTATTTCGTTTGGTGGCACCTCGGAGCAATGACTTTCATTAGGAGCGACACTCCCTACAGCAGGGCTTTAGAAATTTGGCTGTCACTGTGGCATTAATGAAGCCAGGGTTGCTGGGTGGCTTACAAGGCCCTGGAGAGAGCAATCAACACTTGTCCTTCATTCTAGAGGACACGTAGGTAGGTGAGGAGCCTGTTTAATCATTACCGGGGCCTAGATTCTAACTCCCTTTTACTTGTGAACATGTATTCTCTGCCCTGTTTTGATACAGGGATGGGCAAAAGTTGGTTTACAGTTACTAATAATTAATAGAAGGATAAACTGTTTTGTGCACTCACAACTGTAAACCTACTTTTTGCCTGCCCTGTGTGCACTGAATTTTCCAGGGTAAGTTGAGAAACTGTTGAGTAAAAAAAAAAAAGCTGTTCAAAAACAAACTCATGGCCCTAGCTGGTTTGGCTCAGTGGATAGAGCATCGACCTGTGGACTGAAGGGTCCCGGGTTTGATTCTGGTCAAGGGCACATGCCCAGATTGCGGGCTCAATCCCCAGTAAGGGGCATGCAGGAGGCAGCCGATCAATGATTCATCATTGATGTTTCTCTCCTCCCTTCTCTGAAATCAATAAAAATATATTAAAAAAACAAGCAAAAAATCAAACTCATGGATACAGAATAAACTGATGTTTGTGGGACAAAAAGACGAAGGGATTAAGAAGTATAGATCCAAGGTGGAGAGTAGTTACAAAATACTAGTAGTCACAAGGATGTAAAGTACAAAATAGGGAATATCATCAATAATATTGTAATAACCATGTATGTTGTAATAACCATGTATGGTGTCAACTGGGTACTAGGCTTATGGCGGGGCTCCCTTCGTAAATTATAGAAATGTCTAACCACTATACATACACCTATGTTATACTATGCTATATAATATTGAATGTCAACTGTAATTGAAAAATTAAGATTAAAAAAGAGGCTGTTCACCATTTTAGAAATTCACATTCCTGTTGGCAACACCATTATAATACTGAAGTCACCATCACAATAATCCATGTTATTAGAATGTTACCTTCACAGTGATCCTAGGGATGGGTGCAAGTCTCTTTTTCATTGTGTGTTTTGGTGTGGTTAGGTGCAAGCATTTACATGATTTGGTTATAAAGTATTCTTAGTTTTCTATGATTCCATTTGAGACAGAAGAGGGGGTTAAAAATGTGTTATAAAAAAGGGGCCTTGGACTTAACAGGGTTGAGAACAAGACCATGTTACTGTGAGACAAACAGTACATTCTATGTGAGGTCTCGAAGAATTAGCCTCATGATTTCCTTTTCCCCACTAGGCTGCTGTATCAGGAGACTGTAATCCATGCTACTTCGTAAACACACTGCATAAGCTGGAGGAATGAGAAAGTGAGTACATTGTCTAAATTCCACAGCTATAGTCCTAAGCCATCCTAGCTTCTGAGAACAGTTTTTAGTTTGTTTTAAAAATAGCCCTATAGGGAAATAAGGCAGATTACAGTGACTTACATGAAGACTGGTACATGCCAGGCACTGTGCCAGGTGCTGGTAGACCAAGATGAAATAAGGCACAGCCCTCGTGGAGCTTATGTCCAGGAGGAAAGACAGACTCTAAGGGATTCACTGCAGTGTGAAATATTCATGAGTAAGTGATCACACAGCGCAGGGGATCACGGGACGTGTGGATGGAGACTCAGCCACACGGGTCAGCCTGAGTCTTCCTCCCCGCTCTTTTTGTGAGCCATAGCCCAAGGTCTCAAACCCTGGCCTGCAATGCAGAATGAGGGTGTGCTTTGCGTCCGGCGCAAGGTGAGATGGGTCGTCCGCCTACCTGATGTAGCCCACCTGGGGCCTGTGCTGCAGGAACCAGCGGTAGGACACCTTGTCCTTCCAGCCCACGTTCCTGGAGTCCTTCCACAGCAGCCTGACCTGGTCGCTGGTGTCCCCAGTGTGCCACAGGGAATTTCGGAGATGCTCCCCTGGACCTGTCTGAGACTTAACAGCCTGGACAATGACAGGAGCAGGGTTTTAGAACAGAACACACAGGCCACTCTCCCTGGATCTGTGGGGTGGTGATGAGGCAATCTGGCTGCCTTGGATTTGGACAAAAGCATAAATTCTGAAGATGCCATTTCTACTGAGGTGATCCTAGCCCTTTGATAACCAGCACTGGCTAATATTCCACTAACCCATCCCATATTTTTCCTGCTATATATCCATTGCTCCCCACATTTGCTCCAAGAAGGTTCTGAAATACGCCTTTTCTCCAGCAGGAGGGAGAGGCAGCTCTCAGCCCTCCTGTATAAAGTTGGCCCCATCGAGGAAACAGTTTCCAACAGTGTGCCTGAGATGTACCCCCAAATCTTCTCCACCTCTTGGATCCTACTAGGACTGATGGTCTCACCACTAGAGCCACCCAGAAGGTAGCTTGTACATAGGAATGAAGGCAAGGACCTGGGTGGACTCTACTGTTCTCTGACTTGAACACTAGCCAGAATGCAACCATTGCCACATGGGAGACGACGGAATTTAAAAGGAGGGCGAGGGCACAGAATTGACATGAGTGACTTCACCCGTACCTTAAGCTGAATGCCAGGTTCTGCGACAGCCCGGAACGGGGTGGCCTGCCAGTACGTCTGCTCCGTCTGCTTCCACATGACCACGTAGAAGCTGGAGCTGTCCTGGTAACCAAAGATGAAGCCCGCATAGTCATCATCCGTCTGGGTATTGACGTGGAAGGTCCCTTCAAAGTCCACTCCATTAAAAGCCGTGTATCCTGTAGAGATCAGAATATAATTAGAAAAGCAGACAAGGCCACACGGGTAGCTGGGAAGAATGAATTCTACACAAGTGGTACTGAAGGCCCTGGACATACCGACTGCCAGCCCAGGGTCGCTGTTCATGGTCTGCACAATCTCCATGCCCTGTGGAGAGAGTTGAAGGAGTGAGGAGCATTCTTCAAAGGGGCAGAGTGAGCCCCGAACCTCAGGCATCGTGGGTGAGCGCTCAGCGACGTCTGACCTCCATGTAAAGACTGCATTATCCGAGGGGTTGTTCTTCCTTGTTGGGGCTCAAAGCCGAATAGAAATAATTTTGCTAAAACTGTCACTTAAGCTGACTCAATAAAGCCTTAATTGGAGAACATACACTTCTTTTTTTTTTTTTTTTTTTTTTTTTTTTTTTTTTTTTTTTTAATATATTTTATTGAGTTTTTACAGAGAGGAAAGGAGAGAGATAGAGAGTTAGAAACATCGATGAGAGAGAATCATCGACCAGCTGCCTCCTGCACACTCCCCACTGGGGATGTGCCCGCAACCAAGGTACATGCCCTTGACCGGAATCGAACCTGGGACCCTTCAGTCCACAGGCCGACGCTCTATCCGCTGAGCCAAACCGGTTTTGGCAGAGAACATACACTTCTAATGAATGTCTTGCTGGGTGGTGTTGGAAATTCTAAGCCTCCATGTGCCTTCCTTCTTAGTTACACGGGGAGGCAGTCTCCTGGAGAAATCAGGAGCTTGGCTGTGGGGTCAGACTGCCTGGGTCCCCATTCAGCAATCTCAGCCTCTTAGCTGCAGTGCTATCACGAGCGATCATTAAGCTTTACAAGCCTTGATCTCATCATCTGTACAATGGGGCCAGTGAAAGCGCTTTGTCATAGGGCTACTGTAGGAGTAACTGTGACGTGGAATGTGTCTGACTCACAGTCAGCACTCTCTGAACATTACTTACCACTCTCAGGGGGCCTGTGTCTGTGTTCAGGCAAAGCTGAGACATTGGCAACCATGTGACCCACCTGGTTCAGGACCACCCAGTTGGGATCAATCTGGGCGTCCCCTTCAGGGTCCAGGACCACGGTCTGGTAGGCCCTGAAGTCGGTCAGGGTGACCTCAGCATTCTCCGGGCAGACGTCAATCCGATCGATGACCTTGTCCTGGTCAAAGTCTGTCTCACAGAGGTCTCCCACGCCGTCACCTGAGTGGGTTGGAAGAGGGGGGGAACTTGTAAGGCCTGCACCCACCATCACTCCTGAAGAGAAGGGGGGCTGGATACGGAACAGAAGCGAGCCCAAGGTCACCCCAGGGCAGGGCTTCCAACCAGTGGGGAAAGGAGGCCTTGACATGAGTCACATCTGAGCCTGCCCCGGCCCACCCTTCAGTCCTGGTGAACCCTCTGTATGTGACCAAAAGAAGTACCTGGGGACTCAGTGAAGGGGAATTGTTCAAAATGGGCCTCACAAGAAACCCTGGGTGTCCTCTGAAACAGTGGGGTTAACCACCTGGTGGGTTTTAAGCCTGACTCTACATAAGCAAATGCCTATAGAACAGTGATGGCGAACCTTTTGAGCTCGGCGTGTCAGCATTTTGAAAAACCCTAACTTAACTCTGGTGCCATGTCACATACAGAAATTTTTTGATATTTGCAACCATAGTAAAACAAAGACTTATATTTTTGATATTTATATGCCATTTAACAAAGAAAAATCAACCAAAAAAATGAGTTCACGTGTCACCTGACACGCGTGTCATAGGTTCCGCCATCACTGCTATAGAACTTACTACACAACTCTCTACACTATAACGTATAAAAAGCATGGAAATTGTCACCAACATGTATCTCTAAGACCATAGTGGTTCTGAGGCTGAATCTGGCCCAAAGTATGTTTTGTTCAGATGATGGTACTAAAATATTGGAATCTGCATGGCTGTGGATGGGTGGGCCCTCATGGCTCACCACAGTCCTCACTGCTGTCTCATTTCTGGCTTGGTGCACACCTTTCCTTATTGGCTTGGTCCTTGCAGACATCTGAGTTTGTGACCCCACCTAAGCCATTGGCTGCTGTGCCTTCTCTCTCTCCTCCTTTTCTGTGACTCCTGGTGAGGGGAGTGAGATGGCAGAGCAGCTTTCCAGGCTCCTTGAGCGGGAGCATGTGGCTGCTCCCTGCCCACGTGCTCTCCTCCTAGGGCTCCTCAGAATTGCATAGCAGCTTTTTTCTGACAGTTGGAGAATGGTATCTACCAGACATCTACTGTCCACACAAGCTGTGGCTACTCAGAGAAGCTGGTGTCCTGGGAGAGGTGTGCCACCTTGTGCCTTGCCAAAGGGAGCCCAGAGTCCCATGCAGTCCTGGGCTGAGCCCACTTACTGTTGCTGTCCTCCTGGGCCGGGTTGGGAACCAGCCGGCAGTTGTCCGGTCCAGGGGGCACCAGGTCTGGAATGCCGTCATTGTCATCATCATCATCACACTCGTCACCGATTCCATCCTTATCAGTGTCCAGCTGGGAACTGTTAATGACGGTGGGGCAGTTGTCTGTGCTGTCCTGGTGCCCGTCTCCGTCACTGTGGGAGAAAAGAAAGGCAGTTGGAGTCACAGGGCAATAAGGGTCCAGCTCTCAGGAGGGAGAGTCTGGGTTGGGGGTTTTAGCCAGGCCTGGTCTTTGATCAGACACATGTGTCCTTAGATAAGGCTGCCTGTAGGCCTCAGAGACCATTTCCCACCTCCTCCACTGATGAAATAATAGGTCACTTCCTAGGCAAGAAATAAGGGTCAAGTTTGTGATCTTGTGCTGAGATGCTCCTATCAGTTCCTGGAGGCTACTAGCTGACCCAGGACTGAGAGAATGTGCCAAGGGAACAGAGTGAGAGGTGGTGGAGCCAGACTGCTCAGCTCTTTAGCAGCATGTGGGACCCAGGCAGGGTACTGGACCCCTCTATGGCTCAGTGCCCCATCTGTAAAATGGGAATAACAGAGCCCCCTTCATAAGGCTGTTATGAAGATTAAATGATTAAGATTTTCCATATTCAATTTTAATATAGGAAAAAAACTCTTCTAAGTACTTGGTCTTAGGGAGCCCTACAATGTTTTCTTTTCTATTACTCTCCACAGTCCCTGGCCAGTAGACCCAAGAAGGATCAGATGTGGCAAAGGAAATAGGGAGCCCCTTCCTGAGAGGGGAGCATGGGGCTCGGCTCAGTCCTGGTCTACAGCACTTCTCAGAGTCCTCTCTCTCTGCCCACCTGGTCTCCCTTCCAGGCCTAGTGCCCTGTCCCCAGAGCTTTCCCTGCTTGACAGAGACACCCCATGACGATCTTGGATCAGAGCACATAACTCCTTTCACCTGGCTCCACCCAGGACCTGCCTTGGGCTGGGAACTGTTCCTATCTCATCCAGGATGGGACAGGGGAGGGAAGCCAGGGACCAGTCTATGGCCTTCAGGCCAGGCTTCCCAGCTGAGACCCAAAGAAAGTGAGGCCAACCTGGGCAACCAGGAGATGACACAGCTCACACGGTGGAATTCCCATGCAGGTAGCAGGGCTGCTTTTAAAATCATAAGACAGACTATTTCCATTAGCAGCCATTCTATGTAGCCCTGAAAATTTTCATGCAAAAATGTTCCTAGCCTCCTCCCCAAGGTTCAGAATTGTGGGGATTAAAATGTAGCAGAATGAGTCATTTAGTTTATGCAAATATCTAGAGGCTGATGGGACAGGATATTCTAGACATTTTTTAGATGGCACTCAGAGTGCAGGATGACCTGCAACAGGGAACATTCTTGACATCATTTAGGGAAGTTATCAGGGTACCAGTTGCACCTTCCACCCAAAAGCGGACACTTCCTATGTCAGGCTGTCTCTGACTTGCCTCTCCTCATGCTGTGATAACAACAGCCACCTTTTCCGCAGGGCACCTGAGGACCAGCACTGTGTCGGGAGCTTTACCTACATTCTCATTTCACCACAACCTTCGAGAGACAATTATCTCTCCTTTGCAGATGGAGAAGTTGAGACTCAGAGACTGAGCAGTACGTTTAAGTTCAGGTAGCCAGTGTGTACTGTGCAGCAAGGACGTTGAGCACAGGGCGAAGATGGGGCTTTACAGGAACTGACCCTGAGCAATGTCCACCTGTAGGGCAACCTCTGGGGAGAGGTTGAGAAGGGAAGCTATGTTTCCTCCTGCTCTGCCTTTTGGAGTCCTCTCCCTGCCTAATCCCTGCCCTGCCGCCTGTGCCATGCTTCCCGTGGAGATTGGGAGGGTTTAGAGCCTGCTTCTGCAGGAGCCGCTAGGGCAGAGCTGCACATGTCTGCCTTTTTGGTGATGTCTCTGCAGCATCTGCTCCAGCCCTTGACCTAGAACTCTAACCATGTGGGGCCAACAGGGTTGACAAAATTCATCTACATTGAATAGTTCCACTCAAATATGAGAAGTGGAATGAAAAATTCCAAGGACGATGAAAACAACAACAAACAAACAAACACAGTGGTCTCGCAGCAAACAGACAGCTTTCTATTTTGGGATGTGGGTGAAGCTCTCCAGAGCCAAGAGAATATAATAGAAGAACTAATATCTATTGAGTGCTGTCTATGTAACAGAAACTATAATGTGCACTTTTCGCAAAGTAATCATCATAGTAGTCCTATGAGCTACATGCTATTGTCATCCCCATTTTACTAGTATAGATGAGAAAATTGGGGTGCAAGAGATTAGGTAACTTGCCTAAGTTTATAAGTGAAGGGTTGGGATTATATCTAGCTGTGTCACTCTGGAGCCCATCTCTGAAGTATGATACTAGACTGCCTCTCCTGTCATAAACTTTCCCTTGCTAGAGTGCCTAGTGGCACTCCTGATACCATCCCCCCCCCCCACCCCCCCGCCAAAATACAGAACTTTCAAGGAGGTGAGGTGTCAGGGTCAGGGCTACTGTCCCACTGGCAGCTCCATCGACCCAGAGAGATCCCAAAGCAGCAGAAAGCTCTGAAGGATGCAACTCTCCAGATGTTTCCTCTGGCCCTGTGCAGCTGGGAGAGGCACCATACCTGTCCTGATTGGTGTCACAGGAGTCCCCAACCAGATCGTTGTCCACATCAGACTGCAAAGAGAACAGAACATGTTATTTATCCCTGGGCCTGTGTGCACAGAATGTTCCAGAGAAGGCTGACCCTGCCCATCATCACTGGGTCTCAGGATTATTTCTCTGGAATCAGGACAGTGCAAAACTGCAAAAGGACAACACCATATTGGTGTAGGCACAATTTTCAAGAAAAGCTTCCAAAATATCAGGCTCCACGGATGGGCTGCCTACACACCAGATGAGCTGATCAGAAAGGGCACCGGGGCCGCCCGATGGCAGGTGGGGACGCGGAGCCCTGGCACGGGTCGGAAGGGAGCCACCATAGGCACGGGGACAAGGCACACCGGCTTGGCTTTGCTTGTGCAGTTTGGAATTGAGCCAGAGTGAAAGCGAGTCACAGAGGGCAACAATGACTCCCCTCGCTCAGGCTTTAAAATACATGACACATCACCCCCCAATTATCCAGACAGGAAGGAGGAGTGGGAAGGGAAACAGCACGTCACTGACTGAACATAATCTGAAATGTCCATACACAGTCGGTGCAAGGGTTTGGGGACTAAAGGGACACGAAGTTTCCCATGGATAATTTGCAAGTTATGGTTTGGGTGTCATTAAACTCATAATCCAACCTCATAGGCACCTACAGCCTGTGAGATTAGTCCAGAGGGGCTCAGATCTCCTGTAATGGTCTTCCTATCCCCTCCAGGCCCAAGTATGCAACTCGCCACCTCTGCTCTGGTAGGCATATGGCAACAGCAAAGAACTGAGCTGCTGGGCTCTGCTGGTTGTTCGAGACACTGGTCTTACAGGCATCTTTGCATAGAGGCGCTCAGCCAAGAGTTCAAGTTCCCCTATGTTCCACTGACCTGGTTAGGGTTGCTGACATCAGGACAACTGTCACAGGCATCCCCCACGCCATCGCCATCCCTGTCCTGTTGGTCACGATTGGGAACTTTCTGGCAGTTGTCCAGAATGTTTTTTATTCCTACGAGAAAGGAACGCTTCTCTGAGTCAGGTGAACAGCACAGACGGGTCTGGAACACACACTTCTGGGGGCTGCAGAGATCAGGCCCTCACAGGTATGTGGTGAGTGACTTCTGCCTGGGCCATCCTCAGAGAGCCACCACTTTCCCAGCAGCTATCTGGAGGTAAGGTCAAAGGATGGCGTGTGTGTGTGTGTGCGTGTGTGTAGGACAGTGGGGAGTGGGGAAAGGTATAATCTGGAAGACAGATACCCTACAACAGGGGTGGTCAACCTTTTTCTGCCAAGGGCCATTTGGATATTCATAACATCCCTCAGCCACACAAAATTATCAACTTAAAAATCAGTCTGCTAGCCCTAGCCAGTTTTGCTCAGTAGATACAGTATCAGCCCTGGGATGGAAGGGTTCTGGGTTTGATTCCAATCAAAGGCACATATTTTGGTTGCAGGCTCAATCCCCGGTCCCGGTGAGGGGCATGTGCAGGAGGCAACTAATTGATGTGTGTCTCTTACATCGATGTTTCTCTGTCTCTCCCGCTCCCTTTCACTCTCTCTCAAAATCAATAGAAAAATATCCTAGGGTGAGAATTAAGAACAACAAAAAAATTTAGCCTGCTATATTTGGTCAAACATTTAATTAACTCACCCCTAATGCCTCGGCAGGGTCAGCCTAAATTATTTAACAGGCCTTAAACAGCCTGTGGGCCGGAGGTTCCCTACCTCTGCCCTACAAAGACACAGCCCTGACAAGACACTGCTAGAAGTACTTCCTACAAGGTTTCCGGCAATGATACAGAGTTCCAGAAACACCCAGGTTCTTAAATAGTGGCGTGGGCTGTGGAGTCTCCTCCCACAGACACAAGTGGACTTTGGGTCCCCAGATGCAGGCTGCATGGAACCACCACTAGGAAGGCCCTCCTAGTCAGAAATTCTCTTCCTGCTCCTCAAAGACAACAGGGCAAAAGGACCATAGTCCCAAATACGATACAAAACGAGCCAAACCCACCATCTCCATCCATGTCATCATCGCAGGCGTCCCCTCTTCCATCCCCATCAGTGTCTTTCTGGTCATTATTTAGGACATCCCGGCAGTTGTCACAGGCATCCCCAAAGATATCTTGGTCGCTGTTTCTTTGGTCCACGTTGTGAGTCAGGACACAGTTATCCTACAGGATCAGAAGACCGAACACTCACTCCGACTGTTACTGCTTCCCTACCGTGTACTTGGTTCTGTGGTGGATGCTGGGGACTAAAGGGACATGAGGTTTCCCATGGTTAATTTCCATGTTATGGTTTGGGTATCATTAAACTCATAATCCAACCTCATAGGCACCCTACAGCCTGTGAGATTAGGCTAGAGGGGCTCAGATGGTCATGAGCTGTCAGAACTCAGGAGGCCCAACTTTGTCAGTTTTATATTTTAAACATTTGATGATCTTAGAATAAAAAGTTGCAGTGCTGTGGGAATGCAGCATGGAAACTAACATTTGGGATGATTAATAGAAATAGTTCACTTCAAGGGCTTTCTTCCATCATCCGTGGCATGTGGCAATTCACAGGCCCTCCCCACAAAGCACCTGCTCATTCAGGATCCCGTCGCCATCAGCATCCTCATCACAAGCATCACCAATGCCATCTCCGTCTGCATCTTCTTGGCCAGAGTTTGGCACGTACTTGCAGTTGTCCTAAGGGGGAAACACAGCTCAGAAAGACATCTACATATGTCTTTTTTAAAGCTTTATTGAGGATAATTGACAAAATTGAAGATATTTAAAGTGTACAGTGTGATGATTTGCATATGTACATATTGTGAAAGGATTCCCCCATTGAATTAATAGATCTGTCACCTCACATATTTCCCCCTTCTTTTGCTGAGAACATTTAAGTTCTACTCTCTCAGCAAATTTCAACTCTATAATAGTGTGATCAACTATAGTCACTATATTAAACCTTAGATCCTCTGACCTTATTTATCTTATAACTGAAGGTCTGTACCCTTTTACCAACGTCTCCCTGTTTCCCACACCACCTGTCTACATGTTTTAAACTAAATCTCAGGACAACTGTGGCTGCCTGACTTTATTACTGATCGCTGTTTTGTTACAGCTGAGAAGTAGCTCCTGTAACAATGCAAATTTCAATGGAACCGACAGAACCTCTCCCCTGTATCAGTCATGGCGAGCGAGCGAGCGAGCGAGTGAGAGAGAGAGAGAGAGAGATATTCCTATTTGCCCCGCGTACCTTCTTGCAGTTCCTTGCAGAGCATGGCAGTTCTTCGTCTGGGTAACTGTCAATGTCCACATCCTTCCCACAGAAGTAGCCATCGCCAGCCCATCCGACTCCGCACTGTGAAGGGAAAGCCTGTCAGAGGCCTGGGAAGCGGAGCCTGGCAGGAGGCTGGTGGCTGACAAGAGCCTCTGCTCCCGTGTGCACCTCCCCAGAGTGGGGCCCAGAGCCAGACAGCCTTGTTGGGAAGGATTTTAAAACGATTAAATTGTTTTTTCAATCGTCTAATGGTTCAAAATTCAATAGGTGCAAAGGGGCTACAGTGTAACTTCCCCTCCTGTTCCCTTAGCTCAGGCAAGCAAGGTAATCGGTTCCCAAACGCATGCTGAGAGACAGGCTACGCACAGACAAGCAAATGTACATCATTCCTTTCCTCTATCCCCTCACACAACTGGTAAAATATATATATGCCATTCTGCATCTTGATTTTTTAAAAGTTAACATTATATCTCGGAGCTCTTTCCATACCACTTCATGTAGAGTTGTCTTTTTTAAAAATGGCAACAGATACATCATACATAAGGTGGTATGCATGTGCCTCAATCAATTCAACCAGTGCTCTACTGGTGGGTGTTAGGTTTTAAACACTTTTTTAGATGGAAAATTATGCTGCAACAAGTAACTCTAGTATGCGTGTTCTACACTGGTTTCTTAGTGAGAAATTCCTGGTTCAAGGTGTCTGTAATTTTGAGTTACTGTCCAAAGTTCTCCATATGATTGTCCAATTTCCTTTCTCAGGGGAAACGTGGCGCTTTCCTTATCCTTCGTGAACCACAGTCCTCTCTCTGAATCTAAGTCTTCCAGATCAGTTTCCACCAGAGGAGGGACCTCCTGAGGTGCCTGGCCTCTGCTTATACCCTTTTACCGGGAGGTTTCCAGAGGCACAGTGCTGGGTCTGTGTGTCGTTCACTCCTTCCCTGGAAAAGTCTACCCAAGTATCCTGGCCTCCACCAGCCGCCGAGAGCAAGCCTCCCTGTCAGCAGAACGGGCACTGAAACGCCAGTCCTTCCATACCAGACCCCACAGTCACTGTCTCCAATTGTTATGAAGTTGCTGCAAGGTCTGTTATCCCATTCACACAAGCAGCAACCAGGCTCAGAGTGGTTCGGTCCCTTGCTCAGGGCCTCAGAGCTGGGACTTGAACCCAAGCCCAGGGTCTTCTGCCCTGTATATTTGGTTAACGGGCACTTTGAGTTCTTCCTCTGATAGTCCATAGCCAAACCAAGGAGAGAAGAAATCATTCCGTAAGTGGTGTCCTGGGTATGAGATGGTACCTGGGAGCTCAGCCCAGGAGCAGGCTGGGCGCCCATGGGAGGGGCAGACAGAAGAACATGGGAGAAGGGGCCTGGAAAACCACCGGGAGCTAGAGGGGCAGGGAGAGGAAAAAGAGTCTGAGGAACAGCGTCAGGGCCAAGGGAAAAGAAACTTCACATGAGTAAATGCTACATTTCCTGGCCTCGCTAATCAAAATAAGGTGATTTAAGACCAGTGACTGCCTAAGCGGCAGCCGGCCTGTTCTCAATCATCTGCACTCTCCTTCTGCGACCAGAGATTTAAGGCAGGTTTCCAAAAACCCCCTCCCGCAGCTCCCCTATGTCTGCTCAGCTGCTTCCACGGGGCCTTCAGAAGGCCTGAAAAGCTCAGTTATGGGGTATGGTCCTTGACTCATTTTAATGAAGAAGAAATTTCCTCTAGGAACAAATATATTTTTAATGAGCTATTTTCTGGCAGATTAAATTATTTTAGTAGTCACACCAAGTGTATTAATCTTTTACCATCTGTCATTGTGCCTTATTACAAATTCAAAAACATATTAAGAGCCCGATCACCCACCATCCCAGGGAAATTGTTAATTTGCTCACAGAAAACGAGGATTTAAATATAGATATACACTTCCCTCTCGATGATGATAATCGTGCCCAATCAGTAGGAATTGGGGAAACTGGTTTTCCCCCTGACCCGGCTTGTTCCTTCATCAGCACTTTGTATTGCCAGAGAGAGCTGATGGCATCATATTTATTTCTTCAACTTAGTTTTGAATCTTCTCATTTCTCCTATTTGAAAAGTGGTAGAAAATTTTGGGGGCTCAAGGAAGTCAAGTTTGAGGTATAGCGAAGAGGGAAGAAGTCTCCGAGATCCATCCTGCCCCTCGGACGTGCTCACTGTGAACCTGTGAATGTCAGACTCAGGGTCGCCTGCCAGGGCCTGGCTCACTGCAAAGGGAGGAGGAGGTGAGTGGCTGAACATGGCTGATGTCTCAGTGCCTAGAATCCCCAAGACTCTGGAGCCTGAGGTTTGGGAGTGGATGACAGGAACAAGCCTTCCTCGCCAAGGGCCCAGGACACCAGCGTGGCACGAGACTCACGTCAGGCTGAGACTGCCCTGCCCTCCTCAGCCACCTTCTCCCTGGATCGGCTCCAGGGTTGGGAAACACAGGAAGGCGAGTGACCTCCACTGGGCTATTCCTGCACCTGGTGAAGGTAGACACAGAGAATGGCTCTGTCCCCACCTTCCCCCTCCCCCGGGGGAGACAGGTGGTTTCCCTCTGAGGGTTTATAGCAGCCTATCACCTCGCCCCTGCCACCCACCTCCTGGGGCCAGATTTTGAAAGGGGATGTCTTAAGGGTGAGGACAGTTAGAAATGACAGCAGGAGGCTAATAAGTTATACACATAAATCACCAGGGCAGTAGATGGAAGGGAGGGAAGGAGGCTCCTTGGCCTCCTGCTGCTCATTTCTCAGGCCTTCCACAGAGGGTGCTTGGGAGCAGGGGGCTCCACCAATGAGCTGCCCAAGGGGACAGTGTCAACCCACAGCCAACAGGGAGAGAAGAGGCAGCTGCTGGTTAGAGGAGCTTCCCATTGCTCCCCACAAACTCAGCTGACCCTCCTACTATTACATTCTATGTTGATCTTGATGGAAATGTTTCCATGTTTGAGTACTTCTGCCCTGAAGCAAGTAGAAACTGGGGTGATGTTTAAAACAGAGGAAGGTAAAACGGTAAAGCAAGTGACAAACAACTTACCACGCACGTCACATCCCCCTGCCTCTCCTCGATGCACTGCGCGTTCACACTGCAAGGGTTCAGTTCTGGGTTTCTGCAGTTTCGCTCAGGTTTGCATCCCCTCGTCTGGTCACCAGTGTACCCGGGTTTACAAGGCCCACAGCGATAAGATCCCTGAAAGGAGCAAAGATAAGATGATGAACCAGGAGTCAGAACTGTGAGCAAAGAAAGGTACTGCGATTGTGTTTACTTTCACGTGTACTCAATGGTGCCTGGATTAAGGGAGATCCATGCTGTCTCTCTGCTTACATGTATGTCTTATAAGATGGCGGGAATATTGGGGAAGACGTCACCAGATTGGAAGCTGCAGCAGGCCCTGTCGGCCTGAAGGAATAGAACAGGAGTCAGAGGGCTAAATGGTGAACCACCACTCTGACTGAGGGGGAAGGGAGAAGGGCTGAACGTTCCATCATGTTCTGGGAGGTGAAGTTAGAGTTTGCTCTGGGACAAGGGAGATGGTTTGATTAAAATACAAAAACGATAATATTTGTCATTAATATTTATGTAAAAGCCCAACACTGTGCCCTGACCGGTTTGGTTCAGTGGATAGAGCATTGGCCTGTGGACTGGGGGGTCCCAGGTTCGATTCCGGTCAAGGGCATGTACCTTGGTTGCGGGCACATCCCCAGGAGGCAGCTGATAGGTGTTTCTCTCTCATCGATGATTCTAACTCTCTATCCCTCTCCCTTCCTCTCTGTAAAAAAATAAATAAAATATATTAAAAAAAAAAAAAAAAAGCCCAACACTGCAACTTTGGCAGAAGAGTAAAAAAACAAGTTTGGCAGTCATAAAATTATACTTATGAAATTACTTTACATATTGAAAACTGTTTTTCAGCACAAACTCATTTGCCAATCAAATAAGTTATGCCCATATGTTCTATGTGTGTTTTGGGGTTATGATTCATAAACATACACTTGGTTTAATAACTGGTCTGCTTTGATCACATCAGCCATGAAAAATACTTACCAAAGTGTTAGTGCATATAGAGTTGAGAACACACGCTCCATTTCGACACTCATCAATATCAGTGCAGACCTAGTGCAGAAGGATTTAAAGAGACGTTCCTTTTAGTAGAAATGTAAATAAATTTTGCTGTGTTTTGATACTTGTCTGAAGTGAAGACAGGAAATTTCAGGCAGAATGGAAATCGGGGTGCCATTTTAGCCATCTCCCTGTGTTTGTGTCAGTCTGTACTTAACCTAATTTCAAGTGATAGTTGCCTACTTGGTATTTAAAGTGGTTCAGAAAAGACAACTTGTTTGATTAATCTGTTCCACAACCCTTTTAGTCAGGAAGTTTTTCCTTTCTCCTGCTTGGGACTCAATGTACTTCTACCTCAGAATTTTTGGAAAATTCTCAGCTTCCCTCTGCTCCTATTCCTTCTACTCTTTCTTTTCTTCTTCCTTTTTTTTTTTTTTTTTTTAAATCTTACCCGAGGGTATTTTTTTCCATTGATCATTTAGAGTAGGGGTGGGGAACCTTTTTTCTGCCAAGGGCCATTTTTCACATTTACTAGTATAACATCTTTCATTCATGGGCCATAGAAAATTATCAACTTAAAAATTAGCCTGCTATATTTGGTCAAACATTTAATTAACTCACCCCTAATGCCTTGGCAGGGCCAGACCAAATGAATTCTATGGCCTTATACAGCCCATAGGCCGGATGTTCCCCACCCATTGTAGAGAGAGTGGAAGGCAGGGAGGAGGGGGAGTGGGAGAGAGACATCTACGTGAGAGAGACACATCAACTGGTGGCCTCCCTCATACTCTCCAGCTCAGCCTGTAACCCAGGTACATGCCCTTGACTGGAACTCGAACCCAAGACCCTTCAGTCCATGGGCTGACACTCTAATCACTGAGCCAAACCAGCCAGGGCCTTCTACTCTTTCATTAGAACTACAATTAAATAAATATTGGACTTTCTCATTAATCTCTTCTGTTGACTCAACCTCTCGTTCATATTTTCCACATCTTTATTTCTCTGTGCAGCATTCTGGCTGATTTCCTGAGTTCTACCTTTGAAATCTATACACTCCCTATTAGTTGTCTTGCTCGTCTATTAAGTTTTTATGCCAATGGTTATCTTTTTCACTGAATAAATTTTATTTGGCTATTTCTCAAATGTGCGTACTGCCCCCCCCCCCCCCCCCCCCCGCAATGCTCTATTATTTAAGTATGGTGTCTACTGCTTCCTTTCTTCTTTATCCTTTTGAACTTATATTGATCACATTTTCCATGGTAGCATCTTCATATAAATTACCATTGTTGTTTATGAGCATTTGGTATTAGCCAGGGCTCTGGGGATCTTACTGCTGCAGAGCTGGTTTTCGTGTTAATGTTTGGCTTGTATATCTGTGTTATATGTGTAACACAGGTGTGGAGCTCACAACTGTATGTGATACAAGCTTGGAGCTTTGATTTGTTGTGGACAGTTTTCATTTGTGTTAACCTTGCCCCCAAACTGCCATCGGCTTCCTTGTTGATTTGGGGGGCTTGGAAAGTTTTCACATCTCCTTGTAACGGGGAACATAGTTCTCTGAGGCTCCTGGCTTTGTTCAGGGTTGTTAGATCTTCCTATGGTTCAAGACTACATCTGCTGTACTCTTGTAGGTGCTAAAACCCCGGACCCCCACCCCTGGGACCTCTACCCAGTGCTACCTCCCATGAGCTGCTGTGACATTAGCTTCCACCCATAGCTCTGGTTTTGAGTTCCCTCTTCGTTTCTAGAACCTGGGAACATTTCTTATTACTTCTTTTGATATTGGTGATGCATTAAAATTTCCTGTTAAATTTTATCAAGGTGACTCCCTTCTACTTCAGTTCAAACTACCACATTGCTGGAAATCTACTGGGAAGTGCTCCTGAATAGCTTACATAAAGCACCTTCTATTTCTTTTCGTCTATTTTCCTTGGTTTAGTTCTGGAGATTTTGTTTTTGGAGGAGAGGAAGGAAAACTCCGGGTCATTACTCTAATGGCTTGTTGTCATTCCTATCTGTCTGGCTTGCCTCCTTTTTCTACTCTAAAAAAATGATGCCCTCTGGAATCCCTTGATAGGCAGCTAGGAGATAATGAACCTGCCCTTCTTTAAAGCTAATAACTTCCCTAAGGTAGTAAAATATATTTATAGACCAACCATTTTTAAGGGCTGAAAACATCAAAAAGAATTTCACAGTCAGCCAGTTAAATAATGACCAGGATATAGAGCATTTGGAAACAAATGGAGACTGTCACAAAGTATTCAAATGCTTAGGGCAATTTACAGCTTATATAAGAAGCAGCAGGGGTGGGGGGCGGGTGGGGAGGTGGGAGTGGGGGTGGGTTTTCTCAGGGAATTATTTCTACTCTTGAAATCCTCTCATCTCTAAAACAGCTTCTGATCATGGCCATCTTCAGAGCTACCTCATTCACTGTTTCTCTAGTGATGCTCTGTCATCCCAATTTAAGAGTTCCCTCCCTACTAAACTTTATAAACATACTCAGAAATGAGTTAGTAAATGCCTGATTTGCTCACTGGCCCTGGGAGATTCGACATGGCATCGCCTGCTCAAGGAGGTAAAGGCTTATACAGAAGGAGGTGGGAACCAACCAGGGTTTCTCAGTTGGCAATCAGGGTAGAAATGAACGTCAGCCCACCTGTTTATTTGACTTAGCAAAGCTGATCCCCACACCCTGCACCATGGACCCTGTGAAGCCCACCGGGCAGGCGTCACATCTGAAGCCGGGAGCTAAGTTCACGCAGCGCACACCCGGGTAGCAGGGATGGTATTTGCACTGGAGAGAAAAAAAATTCAAAGTCATTAGTCCCATGGAGAAAACACTCTCACACTTCCATTTATCTAGCTGCACAACTTGTTTATTCATTTAACTCAGTTTTTGGTGATCAGAATGGTAAAAGGAAATAAAGGTTTCCAATGTCATAGTTACCCTAGGAATCCCTGACCCACACAATCTGGAGTTGGTTTGCTGGGTTACAGAATAATGCACAGCCAACTGGAAAGGGTCTTAATGTTAATCCCTCCACTTCCCAGGGTCAAGTCCCTGATATTCTACCTTGGAATTTACAGATCAATGAAAGGACAGCTCTCTCAGATCACTTGATGGCTGGCTGTTAGGTGAGTCCAAAGGCGTTATTGAACCAACACAACTACTCAAAAGAAAAGACCTTGAAAACACAAAGCTAGGGTAATTGTTTCCTCAATTGGATGTGATCCATCAGAGTCTGGGCCTGTCTCTGTGCCCTAGCAAGCCCATGGCAGTTCCGAGGCCCTTGGAGTCTAGGAGATTTTTTTCTTTTTTAACCAGTTCAACTAATGTAAAAAACATGACCACTTCTGGCCCTTTCAAAAGGAGAAATTTCCAGCTCACGGATAAAAACCAGATGCAGTTCTGTGAACTGTGTACAGATGTGTCTGCAATTGAGGGATTACTAGAGGCCATCTTAATTGCTTACTACCTGGGGCGGTAATCAGTGGAGCTACCACAAACCTACAAGGGGGTGGTGTGTGTGTGTGTGTCTAAGGTCCTTGCATGTTCCTCACCCCCTCCACGTCTCCTTCTGACCTTCCTCTGGCTGGCTGGGAGGAGAAAGCACATTCTGATGGCAGCCTTGCTACCCACTATGAACACTACTTGGGGACTAGACTACTGACTGGTTAGTCATGATCTTGAAACAGTCTGCATCGGCAGATCTGGCAGCCATGCAACCAGCCTATATTTATTGTGTGGGTCTTTCTGGCTCCATCCCTGGCACTTTTAGTTACTCACAGGTTATGGGGCCTCAACAGGTCTCGTTGGTTTGAGACTCCCCTCTGCTTTTCTATTTTAGGAAGCTTGAAGAAATCAGTTGCAACCTCTGGAATATACCCTTACACAGATCTCCGCAAAAGTGCAGAAAAAAAATCACAAGTATAACACAGACTGTTTAAGAAAAACAATCAATGTTAGAGTATAAAGCTGAAATCTCAGTATTGTAGCAACATGGACAACGAGAAGAATTGGAGACACAGAGAGATGTATTACGAACACGGCCACAACCATGTGTCATGCCTCCTTCCTCCCACTGCTCACAGTGGCTCATGGTCTCGAAGGACTCATCAGGAAGTAGTTTTTAAGTGGCCTGGAGGACAACCCAAGTCATCCCTTAGTCATCAGCCTGGCTTCTTTTTCCATTAGCTGTATGGTGTGCAAGGTATTTAGGGAGCCTCTACCCTGTGCAGTCGAACTCTTACCTCATCAATGTCAGAGCAGGTGATCCCATTTCCTGTGTAGCCCTCGGGGCAGGGCCCACACTGAAAGCCGTCTCTGGTGTTGGTACATCGGACTCCGCGGAAACACGAGTTGGAGTCACACAGGCGCACTGGGGGTGCTGGGGGCGCAGGGGGTGCCTGGGGCACCAGTGTGTTTGGGGTTGGAGACTGCAAGCTAAGAGGACCTAGAAGAAAAACAATAGGCTTATTCACCACCAGGGAACATAACTGACACAAAATAAAATTTGGTTTTTCAATGAAGTTCTCTTCCCTCCACCTCTGTGCCAAACCTCCAGAAGCTGCAGCCAATGTTGCCTCACCCCAGGTTGGGCCCTTCATCAGTCTGCATCTGCTCGTCCAGCTCAGAATGAGCCAGTTACTAGAAAAGCACTTACCGCAAGCCTGGCATTCAGCTATGGTGTTTCGCAAAAACGATGTTTCCTTGACCTTTAGAAATGGGAAGAGGGGAAAAAAAAAAGATTGAAAAAGAGCACCTGATACATAATCCAGGAATGAAAGAATCCACGTGTAGCAAGCTGTTAAATACTTCTTAAAGTAGTTCTAAAGTAACCCTTGATGGCTCCCCCTCTGCCTGGAGCCCTGGTGTGTTTAGCACATGGTTGCCCCCCATTTCCAAAGCCTTGGTGTCAGAGTCCCAGGGTGGTGGGCTGCACGAGCTTGGCTGCTGGTCTGCCCGCTGCTGTGCTGTAAGCCTGCTGCTCCAGGAGCTCACACACAGAGCTTCTCGGGCTTTTCTGATGGTATGTCCTGGTTGTTACCTGCTGTCTCAGAAGATCCTTCACCTCTCCCAAGAGCTGGTTTAGTTGTGTCATTTGCCCCAAGAACTGTCGATTAAAGTCTCCTATAGCAACAACGAAAGGTAAAGAGCATTCAGCCAGTGACAGCCATTTCTACAGTCACTCAAAAGCAAATGATTTCCCAGAGAATAATCATGACAAAATTCTAGGGTGTAGGAATTTAACTTGGTGTAATTCATCTCAAAAATAATGGTCATGATGCCACTGGAGACTTCAAAATCCATGTGAGTTATAAAAATATAAAAAAAGAGCAATGAAAATATTCTGTGCCCTGGCTTTTGGCCGAAGAGCCTGATTTCTGGAGATACCTCCCGTAGGACCGCTTTGTGGACAGCCCACCCTTTGGTGACGGGACCCAGCCCATTCGGGGGCTTGGGGGTTTGTCTGTGTTGAAGAAGGTATGCAAAGTGCCCAAGAGACCACACCTGTGCTTGCGGTGGCCAGTGGCTCGCTCTGCTGCAGGAAGCAATCTTGCAGGCTGGCCACCTGGAACAGCGAGCCTCTCACCACCAGCTTCAGCTCTTCCAAGAAATCCTGGAGAAAAATCAGATTCATACCACACAGTGCTAGTGCATTCAAAGCCAACGTGTCTGCATATTCACACAACTTTCCTAACAGACTAGCCCTGTATACTTGGACCCTGACATCTTATGTAATGTTGTGGGTTTGCATTTTTCCTAAATCCTGCCAGCCCTATCCTTTTCACTGAAGCAACTCGGAACTTCAGCCAGGAGCTGAGGAAAACGCTGACATTCAACTTGGCCTCAGAGTTCATGAAAGTGGCTCTGAGAAGAAGACAGGCTTTTTCCTTCATGGTAAACAGTTATTTTGAGGAGCCACTTAAGAATTATCTGGAATTTGTTTCTGAAGTTTAGACTGTAATAAATATCTTACTTATTCATTCTGATTTTAAAGAGTATTATTTTCAGAATGTACTGGCTTCAGGTTTTAGCAAAGTCTCGGATTTTGTTGGCTTATGAGAATGAATAAACAGTATATTCTATGATTATTAGGTAGTTGGCATCATATTTTCACTTTACTGGTTCATGTCAATCATTCATTGTTAGTCACAAAGCCAGTTTCCTCACTCCTTTATTTTGTAACTTACTCATATCCATTATATCTATATATGACAGAGAAATGTTATATTATCTGCAAATGTAAAGTTATCATTTTTATTTAAAAAATGAGTATGCTAAGGATTTGCAGGGGAATTCTACTATTTAAAGCTAAGTTAAGATGTATTCAACATGTGCTACGCAACAGATAGTATGTTGGACATTGGACTGTAAGGTCTATGGAGGCAGGACTATGACTGTTTTGCCCACCACAGTGGCCTGGAATGTGCCTATTTGTTGACTGACTGAGTGAATGAGTAGGTGACTAAAGATAGAGCACTGTGGTCCCTGCTGATAGTCTAAGAAGCTAGGACTTCTGAGAAATTTCCAATAAGCATAGTTTTTGATGACCCTTGTCACGGCTGACTCCTGGCTTTTAGAAATTTGACTTATTTGGTGCTAGACACTAATTTCTGAAATGGTCAGTGACATAATTTCATTTTGATTTTGGTTACTTAGGGAGTTCAGAAATAAAGTTTAGTATTCATTTTTTTCTCTTATATAAATCTACACTAAATACATATGCATAGAGCTATATCTATCTCTACAAAAATAAAAAATGTGGATTTTAATTTTCTTGGAATTTCTGCTTAAAAATGCTTCCTATTTTTTAAGCACAAAAGTCTAGTATCAGAGTTATAGTTTTTAAAAAATATTATCTAAAATGTTTCAGTATTCTTAGCTGTAATGGAAATTATTGCTTACACCCTGCCTCTTTGTTCAAAGGGCTCAGTGCAGCTTGTAACTAAAGCACATGTAACAAAATAGAAATGGAAAATGAGACTTGATAGTGAGAGGACAACATTATGGGCCACAACAGATGAACATAGTTACTGATTTTGGCACTGACTTTCATATCAGATAAAATTCAGGAACTATGACCAGTTAGAGTTATAATTAATGGAAAGGACAAAGAATAGTAGTTCTTTATAGGAAATGAAGTATTTCCTAGCACGCAATTCTAAAATAAATACATGTGGCAATTTCTGTAGTAGGTGCAGTGTTATAATGAAAGAATTACCATCATCATGGCATAAAAAAGAAGACAGAAGAGATGGAATTTTTAAGGGCACATGGAACTAAGTTGGCAATAAGATCCTGTTTGTTAGGGATGTTCTGATAAGATCTTGTGAAAAATGTTCTTATTGCTTGGCATTTTCCAATCATTCTTTTAAAATTTTGTTAAAAATAATAACTATAGAAAAATTAAAAATAGATAATCCTAAGATAGTCTTTAAATTTTTGTAATTTATTTCCAACTTGAAAACTGTATCCCAAAAATCTGTTTATCATTAAAAGCAGTTCTCAATTTTTTTAATTCTCACATCCTTACCCAAGGACATGCATTGATGTTAGAGTGAGAAGAAGGGGGAGGGAGAGAAACATCTTCACAGCCGAGGTATGTGCCCTAACCGGGACTTGAACTCACAGCCTTTCAGTGTGGGGAATCATGCCCAACCAACGGAACCACACTGGCCGGGGCAGAAGTTCTCAATTTTGACTTCACATTAAAAATCAGTATTTTAAAAAACACTGTTGCCTAGGCATCACCCCTATAGATTCTGATTCAGTTCATCTTCAGGATTGGCCCTCTATCTGTGGTTTATCAAAGTTGGCAGGCGATTCTACCATGCAGCCAGAATTAGACCTACTCATAACCTCCCTCTGCGTCCCCTGAGCCTCAACAGCTCATCTCTTCACTTCGAAGAACCATTTGTGGGTTCCTACCTGTGCCCTCCTCTGGAAAGTTCTCAATTCAATGGACGCAGGACTCTGTGTGAGGCCAGAAAAGGCTCTGGGGAGATTGTGAACAGAATCCACTTGGGTGCAGTCCACATAGAGCTCTATGGAGCCAGCCCCTCGCTGCAAATTGCTCAGTTTCAGTAGGACCCTGTGCCGCTTGCCGTCAGCCAGCTGCAGGTTGTTGAAAACCACCAAATGGATCTTCCCATCATTCTTCAGGTAACGAAGGATGGCTGGAACCAAGCACAGATCAGTAAACAATGAGATAAGAGGGACGGGTCGGTTCTGTGCTGAAGGTGCTCATGGAGAGACAAAGTAGCAAACTTGAAAATAAACAATATAATATCAGATAGTGATTAAGTACAATGAGCAAACAGAACCCATGAAAAATCCACTAAATCGAAGTCAGCTCTTTAGCGCGTGAGTTCATCACCAAACGTTTACTGAGTACTACCATGGTTCTGGGGGCTGCCCTTACTTGCTTTGAACACTTAATTTCTACTCATTGCAATCTTTGGAAATTAGTATCTACAGAAGAGGAAAGTGAAGCTCAGGTAAGTGAAGGAACATGCTCAAGGACACAGGAAGTGGCAGGACTAGAATTTGAAACTGAGGATGGTTATTTCATGACTAAAAGAATGCTAGGCATGGACAGTCCTTTGTAAGCATATACTGAAATGGGTGTAATCTGTCATACTGTCCCTCAGCAATCCATCCTCAATTTAATAATGCTCAGCCTGAACATCAAAGGTATCCATGGTTGCAAACAAAACAAAATAAAACAACAAAAACCAAGGAGTGGGATACACTACCTTATCTTTTGGTGGTTTTTTTCATTGTTTTTTTTTCTTTTTTTCTTTTTCCCCTATGCATGTAGCTATCCATTCACATATCTTGTTAAGCTCACTAAATAAATATTCATGCAAATTTTAAAATTCTGGTTTTCTCCCTTGCTTTTTACTCCATTATTGTGCTGAATATATTGAGCCCTGAACTAAAATCTGTTCTTGGATGCTGAGCCTTTGGGAGTGAAGCCCATTGGGTGAGGTTTGCTATAAAGAGCAAAATAATTTGCTTCCAAGGCCTTGGTGAATCCACCATGAACACCTCTGGGTCCATCCACAGATACCAGCGCCAAGCTCAAGTTCATCATCAGAAACAATCCTAGGAACAAGGTCAAATACTGAGTGTAAATGTCACTGGATAATTAATGTAGTAAAGACATAATTGCAGCTCCAAAGGTCAGAGTCAAAGTCTTCAACTGCCCAGGGTGTAATAGCCTTAAATTAGTATAACTTTTCTTCAGGCAATTTAGCGATGTGTATAAAAACCTTAAAGCTGTACAGACCCTATGGCCCAGCAATGCCACTTTTAGGAATTGACACTAGGGAAGAAAATCCCAATCTGTATGGACATGAACATTCACTTCAGAAATATTATAACAAACATTTGATACAGTATGTACATCCAAAAAGGGCTGGCTACTTAAGTAATGGTATAACCATAAAATGGAATGCTATGGAATTATTACATATTAAAAACACAAAAAGAGAGTAACCGCATCATGGCAGTGTGTGAGAACCTTTTGGTCTCTCCCCTGAAAAGTTACAAGTTGGACAATTATAATTCAACAAAGGATTCCCTGCCCAACACACAAACACGTCTGAGAGATACACATTGAGACATCTGATGGTGGGCACATTAGAGCAAACGGGTGAGGCAGAAGGCAGAAACATCTGATGGTGGGCATATCAGAGCAAGTGGGTGAGGCAGCAGCAGTAGAAGCAGGTTGTGAAGGGGCAGAAGTAACTTCAGTCATAAAGATGAATGAAATATTACTATTTGTGACAACATGGATAGTTCTAGGGGGTATCATGCTAAGTGAAATATGTCAGAGGAAAAGGGAAAGAACTATATAGTTTCATTCATACGTGGGATATAAAATAGAAAGCAACAAATGAACAAAACAAATTCATAGACACAGACATCAGTATGGTGGTTATGAGAGGGGAAGGGGCTGGGGAGGATGAAGAAGGTAAAGGGGGTCAAGTACACGGTGAAAGACGGAGACTAGCCTCTGGGTGGTGAACATACAATGCAACAGACAGATGATGTGTTATAGAATTGTACACTTGAAATTTATATGTTATTAACCAATGTTACCCTAATAAATGTAATTACAAACACGAAAAGACATTTTCAGTATTTTGTTGAGTGCAAAGACATTATGAGTCATTGTAGTTTCATTCAGAAAAATATGTGTACGTATATAGATGTATATACCTATACATAGAAAATCACCAGGAGATAATGTCAACGTTAGTATGGTCAGTGCCCGATGATGTGCTTTTTTCTCTTGCTTATCTTCATTGACTATTTTCTACAAGAAGCATGCATTACTTATACAACAACAACTAAATGAATTACATGTGTATACCCAGAATGTGCTGCTGTCTATCTGTATGACTTGTAGCAAGTATTCAGACCATTCTTCCTTCGGTACCTTTTCTGTAGAGTGTAAATGCCAACCTGGTGCTGCCTCACTGAGTAGCCAGCCAGGAATATTTGTTTATGTGGCAGTATTGCCAAAGAAAATAATCCCTACTATGAAACCTTAAGGCTTTTTCCACATCAGAATTTCTAGGTTGATGTTCCCACCTCTTTTAAACTCTGACTAAATTTGTTTTTCCATTTGACCATGATTGGAAAGGGCCAGTTCACATTAGGATCTGTGTTGTACAGAGATGCTGAGAGGAGTCACATAGAAGATCTCTTCTGTATCTGTGGTCACGACTATTTGCTTATGGAGAGACTAGTGGCCCAGTGCACGAAATTCATTCATGGAGGAGGGGTTCCCTCAGCCCAGCCTGCACCCTCTCCAACCGGATATCCCTCTTGCAATCTGGGACTGCTGGCTCCTAACCACTCACCTGCTGCCTGCCTGATCGCCCCTAACTACCTCTGCCTGCCTGCCCGATCGCCCCTAGCTGCCCTCCCCTGCCAACCTGGTTGCTACCAACGGCCCTTCCCTGCCGGCCTGATCTCGCCCCCAACTGCCCTACCCTGCCAGTCAATTTGGTTCTGACTGGTCAGTTTCTATGCCAGTCAGCGTCAAAAGCTCCACCTCCTAAGCAGCCATTGGCTCCTCACAGTTCACCCAGATTTGGTTCTGATTGGTCGGTTTCTATGCCAGTCAGCATCTCTGGGCCTATCTCCGGGCCTGATCAGAGAGGTGAGGCTGATCAGCAGTCCCTGTGGAGGTCTGGAGAGAAAGAGAAAGAGAGGCAGGGCTGCTGGCGAAGCCTGGAGAGAAAGAGAGAGGCTACAACTGATCAACAGCTGCCACAGAGGCTGCGGATCAGACCCTGCCTTTCTTCAGGCCTGATCTGCAGCCCCCTCGGCAGTCAGTGCTGGGTCACTGGGTTACAGTGACCCAGCACTGACTGCAGGACTAATTTCTGGTGTTTGGTCGAGCCTTTGGTCAGTCATTATGGACCCTGGGTTTTTATATATTAGGATAAAATTTGATGGGACCTGGCAGGGCAGACTAGCTAGATCAAGCATGTCAAACACTTGGCCCATGGACTGCATGTGGCCCACAACGAGTATTTTTGTGGCCCAGCCAATGTAACAGTATGTAAGAAACGTTTTAATAAAAATTTGTAACTTAATTTTTATAATATCCTGTTATTCATAATTATGAAAAACAAACTACAACATTCGCTAATGACTGATTACTATAATCGTGTTGCATGCATTTCCCTTACACACATTACGTGCAGAAGCATCATTTCTCTCCACTAATACTAGCAGCCAATTGCCATGTCATTAGTCTTGGAGTGACTTGTTTGGTGTGTGCAACAGGAAATATTTCACTTTTGGAGAACAAGAAAAATATTTGTGTTATGTTTATTAATTTGCGCAGTTATTCAGTGTCTGGTAAGTTAATGTTCAAGAAAAAATATTAATTTTTATTAAAATGTTCTATTATTTTATGTAAACAATTACTCATTTATTTCAGCCCTTGGTATTCAGCATGTCTCTATTGAAATAAACCTATGTTTCTATGAAAATTGAAGCTTTTGTTTTTTTGTGGCCCATATAAACTTATACCTTGTTTATTTGGCCTATGTTAGCCTTTGAGTTTGACATGTTTGACCTAGACTATAGAATAATACTATGTTTCCTGAAGTAAAGCATTGGTAAGACTTAAATAAATGTGGTATATTGAAAATAAAGATGTTAAAAGAAAATAGTGGGAGGGAAGAAAATAGGCATGAATTAAAATTCTTGAGGTATTTTAAATATGGGTTAAACAGAAATTTTACCCCTTTATTGAATACTAGAGGCCTGGTGCATGAAATTCATGCACGGGGTGAGGAGGTCCCATCAGCCTAGCCTGCACCCTCTCTGATCTGGGACCCCTCGGGGGATGTCTGACTGCTGGTTCAGGATCGGGCCTAAACTTGCAGTCAGACATCCCTCTCACAATCCGGGACCACTGGCTCCTAACTGCGCACCTGCCTGCCTGCCTGATCGCCCCTAACTGCCTCTGCCTGCTGGCCTGGTCACCCCCAACTTCCCCCCTGCCAGCCTGGTCGCCCCTCACTGGCCCCCTCTGCCGGCCTGGTCACTATTAACTGTACCCCCCTGCCAGCCTGGTCACCCCTCAGTGCCCCCCTGCTGGCCTGGTCGCCCCTCACTGCCCCCCTGCTGGCCTGGTCACCACCAATTGCCCCCCCTGCCAGCCTGGTCGCCCCTCACTGGCCCCCTCTGCCAGCCTGGTCACCATTAACTGTACCCTCTTGCCAACCTGGTCGCCTCCAACTGCTCCCCCCACCCCCGCCAGCCTGGTTGCCCTTCACTGCCCCCCTGCTGGCCTGGTCACTCCCAACTGCCCCCCCGCCGGCTTGGTCGCCCCTCACAGCCCCCCTGACAGCATGGTTGCCCCACACTGCCCCCCCTGCCGGCCTGGTCACCCTTCACTGCCCCCCTCTGCCAGCCTGGTCGCCCCTCACTGCCCCCCCTGCTGGCCTGGTTGCCGCCAACTGTGCCCCCTGCCGGCCTGATTGCCCCACACAGCCTGCCGTTCAGTCGTTTGGTCATCCCTCACTAACCCCCCTGCCGGCCTTGTCACCCCATTCAGCCTGTTTGGTCGTCTGTTCAGTTGCGATGGCACCTGGCTCTTTATATATATAGATTGTTGAAAATTTATAATACTAACTGCATGTCTGGAACTTGGACACATATACAATACCCAAAGAGGGACAAATTAAACCCAAACATGCACTGATTTAATTTTTAAACTGGTATTTTTTTTTTAACTCTTTTGAACAGTTCTGCAAGTACCTGGAGTTTTAAATAGGTCAATAAAAATACCACTTAGACCACCAAACTTCAGTTAGGTCACAGACATGTATACTCAGTATCTCATTAGTCTCATTATGGCCACAATCTCTGTTCCTCATATTAACAGTTTAAGAGGATACACAGAGTGGCTTAAAACAAATACTCTTGGTTTTGCTACCCAAGCTGAGATGGCTGTGAAATTCAAAGAACACATTTTCACGGGTATCTCACTTGCTTTTATAATAGGTTTTCCACGGCATGTGGGTGTGATTTATGCTCATAATTGAATAGCTAAGTTTAATTTTATAACTAGTACCTAGTGAATACTTTATACATAACAGGTGTACATTAAATGTTGTAAATATGAACTTTCAATGAATAATTAAATGATTGCATTAAAACTTTTCACATAAAATATAAACGATTTATAGACTGGCAATTCAAGATTTATTGCAAGTAAGAAAACCTACTATTGTGTTCATGCTGCCATTTAAAGGTACTTGTGCCTTGCTTTGTGTTGCAATGCAACAATAAAGTGACAAATTCCTTTTGCTCCTAGGTCTTGTAACAATAGCAAGAAGGAAAAAAAAGGAAAAGAAGAATTATGGAAACTTCCATCTTCACAACGTCTGTTAGCAAAAATATTATCAAGTGCTTTGACATTTACCATTCTTCATACTTGATCCAATAATTCTCATTTCTCTTATGGCTCCCATTTTTCATTTTTTATTGAAAATTCCTTACTTCAGTGCTTCTATACTTATTTTATCTTCAGAGCAGTAAAACTACCCCAGAAGGCAGATAGGCACCTGCTCAGAAAACTCAATATTTTCACATCAGTCATACTGAATCCAGACACAGCTTAAGCTCTGGCCCAGGAGCCTGAAGCCTACTGGGTGACCTTCTCCGCGGCAGCACCTTCAGAGTGGAGACAACAGATGTGGTGCCTTCTTCTCCCCAGGTCTCCCTTTCCCAGTGCTCAGCTCTCCCTGACTTAGCCCAGCACACACACACAGAGCAGAGGGGGACCAAACAGAGATCAAAATACGATAGAGTGAGACAATCATTTCACCCTCCAAGGAGAAGAAAGGCCAGTGCCCTGAGGCTGGAAGGAGTGGTCTTCTGGGCCCACCACACCTCTGCCCATCACCTCCCCCAGAAGCACCATTCTCAGGAAAACAGTCACTGGGCACAGCACTGTTTCTTCAGCTGTGGCACATTCTGTTCTGCTCGCTTTTCATTCAATAGCTGAAACAAGTTTGTGTGGTGATTTCCGCCTGGTTCTCCCGCAGGGCGAGTAAAAAGAACTCAACACATCTGATTAGAACTGAAGGCTGTAGATCTTCAAATGGCATTTCTGCCTCTGCTCTGTTCATCCCTGGGTTTCTCTGTCAGATTCCTGACTCACCTTCCTACTTAAGGTCTCTTTCTGCAGTTTTTCTGGATTGATAGCCGGAGCTTCTTATAGGCCTCTTCTGACCAAGTTATTGCCTTCTCAAAGCAACATGAAATCAAGTAAATAAAATCCTTCAATAGCTCCCTGGTGGTTCCTAAATAATGTCTTAACTCCTTATCCCAGCACTGACCCCAACGTTCTCACCACTTTATAACTCTCCATGCTGCTGATGCCCAGCCAAGATGAACAATCTGTTCTGTCCCGCCCCCCCCCCCCCCCCCCCCCCCGCCAGCTTTCTCCAGCCTCCCTCATCCTTTTCTTTCTGTGTGGAATGTTCTCTTCTCCATAGCTCTCCTTGCTTCTCCATATCCCTATGTATCTGAAGCCAAGATCCAGCTCAGATGCACCCTATGCCTCGAAGTCTTCCTTTTTCCTTATGGTTGAAAGGTATCTGTCTCATTCATATTCCCATTACACTTCCTTGGTACTTCCCTAGGTGTGCATTTTCAGGACTCAGATTCCAGTTATGGCTCAGATACTTAATAGCTATGGGAGCCTGGGCTTGTCCATTTTACTCAGGGTCCATTTCTTAAGCTTCTACATGGAGTTAATAAAAGTTGCCCTTCCAACTTCATTTTGTTTTCAGTGGTGGTCAAATAAGAAATGCAAAACTAACCACAGAAATACAAAAGATTATAAGAAAATATTACAAACAATTATATGCCAACAAACTGGACAATTTGGACGAAATGGATAAATTCTTAGGAGCATACAATCTCTCATAACTGAATCAAGAAGAAACAGAAAAGATGAACAGACCAATTACAAATAATGAAACTGAAGCAGTAATTAAAAAACAAACTCACAACACATCCAACAAACAAAAGCCTTGGACTGGATGGTTTCACAGGAGAATTTTAGCAAACATTCAAAGAACTAATGCCTCTCCTTTTCAAATGATTTAAAAAAATTCAAGAGGTAGGAAGACTTCTAAACTCATTTTATGAGGCCAGCATTATCCTAATTTCAAAACCAGATAAAGATACCTCAAAGAAATAAAATTATGAGCCAGTATATCTGATAAACATAGATGCAAAAATCTTCAACAAAATATTAGCAAACCAAATCCAGCAATACATTAAAAAGATTATACACCATGATCAACTGGGATTCATTCCTGGGATGCAAGGTTGATACAATATCCACAAATCAATTAACGTGATATACCACATAAACAAAATGAAGGATAAAAATCATACGATCACATGAATAGATGCAGAAAAAAGCTTTTGAGAAAATCTAGCATCCATTTATGATAAAAACTCTCAGAAAAGCAGAAATAGAGAAAACACATCTCAACATAATAGAGCCCATATATGCAAACCCACGCTAAAATAATACTCGAGGGCAAAAACTAAAAGTATTTCCATTAAGATCAGAAACAAGACAGAATGTCCACTGTCACTACTCTTATTCAGCATAGTACTGTAAGTCCTAGCCACAGAGATCAGACAAGAAGGAGAAATAAAAGGCATCCAAGTCAGAAAGAAAGTAAAACTGTCATTTGCAGATGACATGATACTGTATATAGAAAACCCTAAAAATTCCACCGAAAAACTACTGGAACTGATAAGTAAATTCAGTAATATAGCGGGATACAAAATAAATATCCACAAATCAGTTGCATGTTTAGACACCAATAATGAACTATCAGGAAGGGAACTAAGAGAACAATCCAATTTACAACAGCATAATAAAAATAAAATAAGCCCTAGCCGGTTTGGCTCAGTGGATAGAGGGTCAGCCTGCGGACTGAAGGGTCCTGGGTTCGATTCCACTCAAGGGAACATTTCTGGATTGCAGGCTTGATCCCCAGTAGGGGGTGTGCAGGAGGCAGCCAATCAGTGATTCTCTGTTATCATTGATATTTCTATCTTTCTCTCCATTTCCCTTCCTCTTTGAAATTAATAAAAATATATTTTTAAATAAATAAATAAAATAAAACACCTAGGAACAAATTTAACCAAAGAGATCAAAGACCTTACTTGGAAAATTATAAGATACAGACAAATTGAAGATACAAAAAAGAAAAAGTGTATACTGTGCTCATGGATAGGAAGAATTAACATCATTAAAATGTCCATACCACCCAAAGCAATTCCTATCAAAATAACAATAGTGTGGATCAGTTGGTTGAGCATACTCCCATGCACTGAAAGGTTGCTGGTTTGGTTCTCAGTTATAGCACATGCCAGGTTGTGGGTTCAGGGTTGCAGGTTCTATCCTTGGTAGGGAGCCTGCAAGAGGCAGCTGATCGATATTTCACTCTCACATCAATATTTCCCTCTCATGTCGATATTTCTCTCTCTCTCTCTCTCTCTCTCTCTCTCTCTCTCTCTCTCTCTCTCCCTCCCTCCCTCCCTCCCTCCCTCCCCTTTCCTTCTCTCAAAAAATAAATAATATTTTAAACATATCAATGGTGAATATCACAGAACTAGAATAAATAAAAAAATTTACAGGGAACCACAAAAGACCCTGAATAGCCACAGCAATCTTGAGAAAGAACAACAAAGTGGGAGGAATCATGCTACCTGATATCAATTTATGTGTCCACTCTGTGTAACCCACAATCCTTTTTAAAATGTGGGGAACAGTTTCTATTGGTTTATTTATATAAACCCTTTTCTTATAAACTTAGCACTTTTGTGTACTTAACAATTTGGGGCCTGATTTTAGGGCTGCATTTCCATGTCTGAGTACCAGCCTGACACAGGAACTATGTAGTCTAACCTGATTAAATCCCATCTCAGTGACTGGCAGGAGATGAAAAAGCAAACCCAAGCAATAAAGATGTGAAATATTGCTGTCTTGGGGATGAATTTTCAAAGGGGGATGTTTATTTTTTTTAAATGGACCTGGTGGTAAAAAATATTACGTGTTGAATGTCAAAGCAATGAAGCAGAGTGCCAGCTATAAAGAACTGGAAATGATAATATTTTGTCTGCTTGGGCAAAGAAGTTCAGAGTGACCTGGCTGCAGGCAGCAAGCTCGGGATTTCTGCTCTGCCTGGCAAATGGCTTTGCTCTTTCACACTTTTAAATACATGATGAAAGCCATTGGTGTCAACCTTTCCTCTTCTTTTTAAATAATTGTACATTTTTAAACAGCCTTCTTGCCATTAGTGTCTCTTGTGATGGATATTCTTGTTCACCTTTGCTTATTTATCTTTATGCCCTATACACTAGGTCTTTGTAACTTTAGTGCTTTGGAGATATATATGAAAAGTAAATCATCAAATTGCTTTTCCTGAAAGTACTCTGGGTGAATCCCAAGTGTGATAAATGTAATCTGTGTGTTTTAAAAATTTCTTAGAGTGGTTTGAACAAATGCAAAGTGTACAGAACACACACACACACACACCCCCCAAAGAAATCATCCACTAAAAAGAAGCACAGCAATTATATTAAGCATCTGCCGAGAGCTTTATATTTTGAGAAATTGTGAGACTCATCACTGTAAGAACTATCTGATAGGTGACAAAGCAGTGTGTAAGCACAGAATCCCAAGGTCATGTTATAGAGAGAGCTGAAAAGCAACTTTTTTTTTTTTTTAAATATATTTTATTGATTTTTTACAGAGAGGAAGGTAGAGGGATAGAGAGTTAGAAACATCGATGAGAGAGAAACATCGATCAGCTGCCTCCCGCACAACTCCCACTGGGGATGTGCCCGCAACCCAGGTACATGCCCTTGACCGGAATCGAACCTGGGACCCTTCAGTCTGCAGGCCGACGCTCTATCCACTGAGCCAAACCGGTTTCGGCTGAAAAGCAACTTCTTAAGTGTCCATTGACCTCTTTAGCCTTAGAAGAGCCACAGGATATTGTCATTGTAAGTCATCCAGCTTAACATCTCACTTCACAAATTCCCTCAATACAAATGCAGCCTCTACCACCTCATTTCCAGTAACAAGGAACTCATTACTGTGTGCAGAAAACCATTCCACTTTTGGATTTCCCTCCAAGATTTGTCTAATACAGAGCCAGTATTTGTTTCCTCTGACTTCTACCAAACGGTCCTAATTTTACTCTTCAGAGCTATAGACAGATTTAATCTTATTCTAAATCCAAATGATATTCTTCAAATATTTTAAGTCAACTTTTATCTCTTTCACTTCCATAGCACCAAATTGTTCTTCTGTCTGGCTTTTTTATTTCTCCATTTTCTTTCACTTTTTGACTAATAATGTGGTGAAAAATGGGGCTCAAGGGCGTGCTGTTTGGGTGACTCTCAAGGTAATCTTTGACTTGTTAGTGTCCCTGTGAAATGTGTCCAGAACTAGCCACAATATCCTGATGTGGCCTGGACAATTCAGAGTACAGTGGGACTATTAGCTCCCTCATATGGGCACATCTGTGCATTAACAAAACTATAATTAAAGAAACTTTTTAAAACCATTGCATCACTGTCTCTGTTTGTCCATTCAATCAGCAAACATTTTGAGCAACTACTATGTCAGGTGCTGTGCTCAACACTGATTGGTTCTTAATGTTGTTGACCAGAACTCTTGGGATAGATGTCCCACATCCTGCACTTCTGCAATTTACTTTTCACTCCTAGATGGTAGATCTACATTTTTTCTTGTTAAATTTCATCTGACTAATGGTGGCATATTTTTCCAGTCTGATAAGGCCTTATAAATCTTAATCATAGCATTCAATATATTCAACCGTCTTTTCTAGCTTTGTGCCAATTACCAACATGATAAAATACTATCCATGTTTTCATCTAAATCACTAATAAGTTGAACAGTTAAATGCCCAAGATAGAGACTTGTCAAAACCACTAGATAGTTTTCTATAAGGCAACTTACCAACTCCTAACAGTACTATTTATCTAGCTCATTCTTTTTTATATTATTCAGAAAGGTATAATGAGTAACATACCTTTTCTGAAGTCAATATACACTGAGTGGCCAGATTATTATGACCATCCCATCAGTACAATGAAGTGAATTAGTTTTGCAAATAATAATAATAATAATAAAACCTTGAGAGTGTTTGCGTAGGAAGTTTTCAATATTCAGTATTTTTGGAAGTGTCACTGGAGTACTGATGGGGTGGTCATAATAATCTGGTCGGTCATAATAATCTGGCCACTCAGTGTATATTATGCTCACAGCATCTTTTTGATCTGTTAGCTTAGAAACTTTACATACAAAAAACGGTTGGCATGACTTACTTTTAGTAAACCCTAATCCCAGCTTTCCTTTCCAGGTAATCATAAATTCATGAATAATTATTTAACCCTCTGGGCATTTGTCCTAAAGTTCACTAAAATTCTTTCATTTTCTGCATATAATCACTTTAAAATTGAGCTCATTCAAGGGTACCTCATAAGAATATTGTGAAAGTTAAAAGGGAAAATGAGTGTTGGCAAGTCTTTCGCACTGTCCTGGTACATCATAAGGGTGTCATGAATATTATTGTAAATATTTGAGGTGCCTCATTTTTTACCCGTCATTATTGGGTTCCAAATTCTAATTTTTAAACTGTTACATCTCTCCAAAGCCCTGAACTATCTGACATCTCCTACCCTTACGCTTACTTAGAAGCTTGACTGACACTCTCCAGTAATTACTGCAAAATCTTGGGTTCCCTTCACTTCCACAGCACCAAGTTGTTCTTCTGTAGAGATCAAATTAAGACTCAAGAAGCAGTTCTTAGTACAGATTGGTAATTACAAAATAGTCATGGGGATATAAAGTACAACATAGGGTTTATAATCAATTGTAGTAACTATGTGTGGTGCCAGGTGGGCACTGGAAATATCAGGGGGGACACCTTGTCTAACCACTATGTGGTACACTTGAAATTAATACAAAATAATATTGAATGTAAACTGTAATTGAAAAAGAAGTAAAAACAACAAATGAAGCAGTTCTTCTCACCTGTTTTTTCTTAAGGGGAAGCTTTCATCAAGAGTTCACCCAATCATCATCTTTGGAAGACAGCTGCTTAAATGGTACAGAGATATCTATCTCTCCCTTCTTCTTTCCTTCCTTCTAGAACAGTGGTTCTCAACCTTGGCTGCACATTAGAATCACCTGGGAATCTTTTTAAAATCCTGATTTCTGGGCCTCATCCTCCGGAAATTCTGTTTCTTTGTTATGGGGACGAGGCCACAACATTAGTAACAAAGAAACAGAATTTCTGGAGATGAGGCCCAGAAATCCGGATTTTAAAAAGATTCCTAGGTGATTCTAACGTGCAGCCAAGGTTGAGAACCACTGTTCTAGAAGAAACTGGCATTTCTATTGAGCTTCATAATATAAAAAAGTTATTATCCTTCATATAAGTCACTTATTGCAATCAACCTGTGAGGCAGCTCTTATTTCATCCCCACTTCACAGAGAGCAATTGAAGCTAACAGCAGAGATGTATTCATGGTGGCACAGCCATAAGATTTTAACTGTAATTCAAAAGCAGGATATTAATTGGAAATTTGCTTCCATGCCAGATACTAGAAAAGCAGCAACCATATCCATCTATTCAGTCAGATGCTTCTGTAGAATGCTTATTTCTATCAAGATTAGACCACCCATGTTACTAATAATCTGATAAATAATTTCTATCAGAAGTACTACCTATATTTCTTTTCTATTCTCATCCAAATGGTATTCAACACTCATTCATTCAAAAGTGAATCTGAATCAGACCTCAACATGACAGACACTCTGTACTTCCAGAATTTGCACAATAGTGTATGTCTTCTTTAACAAACAAGGCTATTCTTCTCAGCCTCAATTTATTCTGTTCAATCTGCTCATGAACCACGTCCACGTATGAGGCACTGTGCTCGGTGCAGCAGTAGACACAAAGGTGACTTAAGGGATGCTCAGTCTCTGCCTTGAGGGGGCTTACAACCTACCAGAGAAAAGACCTAGAGGTAATTCAAGTTACAAGACAAACGAAGATTAGTGCCTTCCACAGAGATACAAAGTCATATAAGGAAAGGTGTCAGAAGGAGATTGAGGTAGGTCTTGCATATATAGGATTTTGGTATCTGGAGATGTTTCAGAATGTGTGTGGAGGGAGCAGAGGTCAAGAGCAAAATGATGGAGAAGGAAAGACAGCATGCCTGGGTTCAGGGATTGGCAGCCAGTCCATCCAGCTGAAGTATAGGCTGCATGGAGGGTTGGAAGGAGGAAAGGCTGGGTGGGAGTCATGCAGGGGAAAGCCCTGAATGCACAGCTGGGGTGTTTATATCTTAATCAGTTTGGAATGGGAAGCCACAAAAGGTCTCGGGGGTCAGGGCTTATGCTCTGCAAATAATAATGAGGCCACCATGGTAAGATGACTTGGATATTGCCCAGTAACAAACTTATTTTTCACAGTCTTCATGGGATACACTTTAGTTTATTGTAGGAGCTCTCCAAGGGCCCTGCTCTTTGACACCATCTGTATAGTCACCCACTCCCAATTCATTGCCTTTAATGGAGGGAAAGACGGGTCCCATTTCCTACTCACATGCTTTATTTCTGACTGTTTCACTGTGCTCCATGCAAATCAAGAGGACAGATCAGCTGAGCCTTGCCAGTTGAGTAATGACGGGGGCTCACCTGCTAGGAAGACGATTCTTTCCCCACCCTCCATAAACTATGTCAGGCCACCTGAATACCACAATGGGGCGTCACAACCATATGTCATGTCTTTTCCTTGGACCTGTTGGACTCAGAGACATTTTCTCATTTCAATCAGAATGGGCTGCTGCTCCTTCCTAGAACTTTCTGATTCACCAGTGATGGTAAGTCTCTGTACTTTTTCCTATTGCTCCAGTGAAACTTCTCTATGTGAAATTATTCAACTCTCTAAACTCTAATACTAGTATAAATGCCTCTTTGTTTTCTGAGAATTTTCATTTCTGGATTCTTTTCAAACTCTTTAAAAATATTTTTTCTAAGAGCTACCGATGGCCTCTAATAGGTTGGAGGGTGCAGAGGTGCTCAGCATTCCTCTTATCATCTCCTCTAACATGGTGATCAGCTGGGATTTACAGCTGAATCACGACTGCTGGTTCTTCAAACAAAACACACTAACAATCCCCTTACCTATCAATCTACCTGCCCATATAGTATCTAGCTTTACTCCTGCTTACCAAACAGAAAGAATCAGTTCAAGGTAAGCTGCTTCCTTGTGTTTCCAGGCAATGGACTTTCCACAATGGGTTTACACACTCTGACCAGTTCAGGAGTAGAGGGTGAGATTCAGTGAGGGGGTAAAGCTAGAAGCAGAGGTTTTCACTCTACAGAGAGCCTTTTAGCCACGAGGCTGAGAGAGCTAAAAGAAAATCTTCCATGCATTTAAATAGACAGTTTAATGAGAAGCTACTGATGTTCATATGAAGATGGGTAACGTTTACTGATCACAAACTGAGTAGCTGGGTTGTTAGAAGATAAGCAGTTCCTTCAACAGATGTGTGGCAAAATGGGGCTGATTCAAGGCAGGGAGATGGGTGAAACTGCCTCCCATCAGGCCTGCTGATGGGGCGAAGGGAGGAGGAATGGCTGAACCATGAACCATGTAGAGCCATGAACCTTGTCCCCAGACTCCCTTATGGGAACCCTCACCCCTGAGAGGCTGCGAGGCACAGAGAAATCAGACTTGTGAGTGGAGTGGGAAAAGGAAAAGAGGATGTTGGCATGTGACATAAAAGAAGGGGTTAAAACCTCATTCTTCTTGCTTTTAACTCTATAGTCCCATGAAAGCTAAGAATTAGGCATGTCTTCCAGCTCCTAATGCCTGCTGACTTAAGTGTTCCATCACAATTAGAAACTAGGAGCCTAGAGCACTGTAAGTATCTATGTACTTTGTAACGCAAACCGAAATAAATATAAAATCTAGCCAAAAGGACTGGTCCATTTTTTATTATTAAAAGCAAAACACATATCTGTCTCATTCCTCAATAAGCAGGAACAGGTGTTGTCCCCAAGGCATAGGTGGAAGGGAAAGAGATGAAAAAGTAGTGACCTTATTCTTTGAGAGTAATTTTTTAGTGCTTGTAGTAACTCATTTTGACAGTAAAACATTTGACAGTAAAGGGACCAAACAGATGACAGGTCTGTGTAAATTGGCATGAAACAGTGGAAAAGAGCAGTTTATTTAGTTTTACTGGCTGAGGTATAGTCGCTTCATCAAGTCCAGGAAGGTGCTTGCAGAGCTAGGAGTTAGGTCTGCTAAGCCACATGCTTCCAAGGGAACATACAAATGGTTATGCATTGAATATTTGTGTCCCCCCAAATCCACATCTTGTAGCCCTACCCCAATGTGATGGTATTAGGAAGTGGGATTTGGGGAGATAAATGGATTTAGACAAGTCATGAGAATAGGACCCCCATGATGGCATTAGTGTCCTTTTAAGGAGAAGAAGACAAAAAGCTCACTCTCTCCCAGTGGCACGCAATGAGGAAGGGTCATAAGAGGACACAGTGAGAAGGTGGCGGTCTACAAGCCAGGGCCCAGGTTCCCTAACCTGGAACCAAAGCTGCTGGCACCTTGATCTTGAACTTTCAAGCCTCTAGAACTGTGAGAAAGAAATGTCTGTTGTTCAAGCCACCCAGGCTATGGTGTTTGTTATAAGCAGCCAGAGCTGACTAAGATAATGGCCTTACTGTCCAGGCTCTTGTCTCTTCCAGAACTGGATCCAGAATAACAAGAGGGACAATATCAGAGGGCATTTTGGCCACAAGCATTTCTTCATTCTTTCTCCCAACATCAGCTCGCTCTCTCTGTATAGGTAAATGTACAATGAGAAGAATTTGGTATTGAAAACAAATAAATAGTGGATGAGAAAAAAAAACTGTACAAGGGAACCATCTTAAGAAAAGTAGACCTCAAATCCTGGAATAGAAAAAGAGGATTTTTAAGAAAATGATTTCTGCAAATGTGCTTACCTTTGTTTAAGCGTCCCATCACAGTAAATTCAAAATATTTGCTGTTGTCAGTTGAAGAGTAAAGGCCGAAGATGGTGGCTGAACTCTTAGTCTGCAGTTTGAAGGTGGAGATCACATAGAGCTCATTCAGGGTGGGGTCGGTCAGGATTGGCCGCAGGGCACCTGGGTTCAGCCTCTGGCTGGAGGATGGAAGAAGGTCAAAGACTGGAGAGAATGGAGAGAAAGAGGTAATCAGTAAAATATTTAACTTTGGGGCAAACACCTTTTTTTGAGGGGGGGACAAATGGACAGAAAGCTATAAAGTAATGTAAACGAATGTGGTCATTTTCCACATTGCCAAACTCCCCAGGTCTTATCACTCTTACAGTGGCTGGCCATTTGGAACCAGAAGAGAGGTAGCACAGTATTTATCACTAGGTTATAACCTCCAAGAGAAGACTAAGTTTGCAAGTCCCAAGTGCATTTGGCTGAAGAAGTGGCTCTGAAAATGCCCACTGGGCAAAGCACTGGAGGCTTCAAGTGCAAGGGAACAGGTGAGAGCATCCAAGTCATTGCTTTTCTTAGGTCCCCACCTAGTGAATTTCTGGAGTCCTTGGGGTTCCTTATGCATCTCCTGGACCAGAGCCAACTGTATTTTCCTGGCCAGTGACAAATGACACAGGGGATGCAGTGGAAAGCATGGATGTGGTGGGAGATAAGTGTCAGAAAAATGGTTTGCTTCCTTTGTGCGACTTAAGTTCCCTTCATGCACGTACAGTTCTCCAATATTTCTGTTAAAAAATCCCAATGCAGAAACAAGACAATGTGGTCTCTATTTCCTGTTACCTGACTGATAGAGTTGGTTTACAAAAACTGGATTAAGTTGTTTTTGTTCACACCAGCAGCACTTTCTCTCCTACTTTTTAATACTTAAAGGTATGAGAGAGTACATCTAAAGTTATTTAAAAGGCAATGGCCAAATTTGGGTCTAACTCACTATAAGTTACTTAGTATTTCTGTTGTTTTATGCAAATATTGTTTGAACAGTTCCATAGCTGTCTCCTGGATACAATAATCTGGTTACTAAAAGTGTAGTACTATTCATAATTATAAATAGCTCTTAAAATCAATAATCATCCTTATAGAAAAATGGGCAAAAATCATGAAAAATCAATTTACAGAAAAAGAGTTACAATGGCAAATAATTATATACGTAAATGTTCATATGTTTAACTAATGATGAAGGAATTGCTAACTTAATAATACTTTCACTAAATTGCATAAACAATGAATACAATAATACCTAACTGTTGATGAGGGTTCAGGAAGTGGAAACTCATATACTGGTGGGTAAGATCTAATTGGTATAACTATTCTGAAGACAGTTTACATAACAGTATCAAAGGCCCTAAGACATATATGCTGTTTGATTTAGGCATTCTACTCACATAAATTATCCTAAGGAAATAAAGGATAGCATGGTAAATTACTTAGGTACAAAGATATTCACCACCAGTAGTAATTCTAGAATTTCTGTGAAGGAAGAATTATGTCAAAATTGAATGAAAGAGGTGAGAAACTGGAGGCTCTGTGGCACAGCACTTTGTTATGAAAACAGTGTCCTTAGCGGAGAAAGAAGGGCTCAACAGCGATTAAGTCATCCTATGGCATTGCAATTGTTCGACAATTCATTATTTGTGGGTTTTTAAAAAATATATTTTTATTGATTTCAGAGAGGAAGGGAGAGGGAGAAAGAGATAGAAGCATCCATGATGAGAATCATCTATTGGCTGCCTACTGCAGGGATCAAGCCCAAGCAGCCTGGGCATGTTCCTGGACCCGGACTGGGAATCCTGGTTCATAGGTCTATACTCAACCACTGAGCCACACTGGCTGGGCTGTCATTATTTGTAATATCAAAACACTGGGAACAACTTATCTTAGAGCCCTGGATAAATACATTTGGCCCTTTCAAAAAGTGGAATACTATGTATTAAAAAAGGAAGTGCAGCTGACTACTTATAGACATGGCAAGATGTTTATGAGTAAGTGGAAAAAAGAGAATATAAAACTATACATATAACAGGATCCCATTTGAAATATATATTTGGAAAGAAAAAGATTTGAAAGACAACACAACAAAATACTAACATGAATAGTAGCTGTCTCTGCGTTGTACAGTTATAAATATTTAAATTTCCTTCTGTTTACCCAGTCCCTGCCCCCATTTTTTATTTTAACAGTGAACAGGTATTGCATTAGTAATAAGAAAAAAGAAATAAAAGTTATAAAACCAACAGGCAAAAAAACAACTTAAGAATGTCTACTCTTGCTATCAATGAGCCTAACTACCATGATATGAAAATTGAATTCATACATACTAATAGGATTAGCAAGGTTAGCTCAGAGGAGGAAGGAGATAAGCAAATGTCTACTCTTGCTTCCTCTTTCCCTTTCAATTTTTGGAAAATTTAGGAAAAAAAAAAAAAGAATGTCTACTCTTTTTAAAAAACAACCTGTCTTCAGACTGAATCTGTATTGTTTCTTTCACGGGTATGAAGAACCTTACACAATAATGAATTTACTACTAGACGTGTAGGAAAGCATAATATCTATTATGTTCCCCCTAGCACTCCACTTTCCCCAAACACGAAGACTTCTACTATACTTCAAAAGAGAAACAGAAATTTTTAAACTTGCAGAGAATGGAAATGTTACATTTCCACCAGCGAGGGCAATATGGCAATATGTTTAAAAGTTCTTTCCAGGACAAGGCATCTTTGGAAAAGGGATGTGTGTTTAAAGTGAGAGAACAGCATTCATAACTAAACTCAAGAACTCCTGATTCTTGTTTTGACTATGATCACTTCCATAATTTAGCTCAAGCTAAATTTGCCGAACTTCAATCTGTTTGGTTTGTCTAATCCACTGGCTTCTCTCTCAAGAGGCAGAGTTGGAATTAGTTGGTAATGAATTTGGAGAGTGTTTTGAAAAGGAAATGAGATATATAATTTTCTTTTAATGTTATTACATTTTAGTAATAGCACCAGGATCTAAGCACAACCTTCTAGTGTTAGAGGTGAAATTACTGCTATCAATGAGCCTAACCACCATGGTATGAAAATTGAATTCATACATACTAATAAGATTAACAAGGTTAGCTCAGAGGAGGAAGGAGATAAGCAAATCATCCATTTGAGCTGATAATTGCAAGAATAATTAACTCAGTAAAAGAACCGATCAGAAACTTGACTTAATCAGATAATCTACAGCAACTACATTAACCAGATAATTTAGAAAGTACAGCCTAATTTCAAGTCTCCACAATACAGGTAGCTCTCTCTAAGGATAAGCAAAATCCGTACTGGTAGCACACTAGGAAGTTGTGTGTTCAAATGTCAAAAATTCACATAACACAAAATACTATACCCATAAATTCAAACCCGCCTAATCATGTCTGCAATAAGAAAACTTTTGAAATATGTGAAAAAGCAACTTTTCTGACACCAAAAAGGTTGTGGGTTCAATTCTTGGTCAGAGCACATACCTAGGTTGTGGGTTTGATCTTAGGTGAGAGTGTATATAGGAGGCAACTGATAGATGTTTCTCACATCAACATTTCTTTTTCTCTTTCTCTCTCCTCCTTGTTCCTCTCTCTCTAAAATCAATAAACATAACCTTGAGTGAGGATTTAAAAAAAACAAACTAACTTTCTCATATAAAAAAGATTCTTCACAGCAAAGGAAATTTATCAACAAAATGAAATGGCAACTTATTAGATGGGAGAACATATTGCAAATCATTTATCTGACAAGGAGTTAATATCCAAAATATATAAAGGACTCATGCAAAAAACAAAACAACCCAATCCGATTTAACAATGGGCAGAAAATCAAAGAAGATATACAGATGGTCAATGGGTATATGTGAAGATGCTCAACATTAGTAATCAAATGAAAATCAAAACCATAATGAGCTATCACTTCACACCTGTTAGAAAGGCTAATTAAAAAAATAAGAAACAGTTGGCGAGGACATGGAGCAAAGGGAACCCTATGCACCATTGGTGGAAATGTAACTTGGTGCAGGTTGAAGGTTCCTCAAATTTAAAAATAGAACTACTGCCCTAACCCATTTGGCCCAGTGGATAGAGCATCGGCCTACAGACTGAAAGGTCCCAGGTTTGATTCTGGCTAAGGGCCTGGACCTTGGCTGCGGGCACATCCTCAGAAGGAGGTGTGCAGGAGGCAGCTGATCGATGTTTCTAACTCTCCATCCCTCTCCCTTCCGCTCTGTAAAAAATCAATAAAATATATTTGAAAAAAAAAATAAAAATAGAACTACCATATGATTCAGCTTCTCTACTTCTGGGTACTTATCTAAAAACGAACACAAAAACACTAACTTGAAAAGATATATGCACTCCCATGTGCATTGCAGCATTATTTACAATAGCTGAGATATAGAAACAACCTAAGTATCACAGATGGATGAATGGATACAGAAAATATGGTGTACATATACAATGGAATATTATTCAACCATAAAAAAGGATGAAATCTTCCCATTTGTGACAACATAGGTGGACCTAGAGGGTATTATACTAAGTGAAATAAATCAGACAAAGACAAATACTGTATGATCTCACTTATATGTGGGATCTAAAAAAATGAAAACCCAAGCTCTTAGATACTGAACAGATTTGTGGTTGCCAGAGGTCAGGGTTGGGGAAGGAGGGAACCAAAAGGTAAAAACTTCCAGTTATAAAACAAACAAGTCCTGGGGAAGTAATGTACAGCATGGTGACTACAGCTAATAATACTGAACCACATGTTTGAAAGCTACTAAGGGAGTAGATTTTAAAAGTTCTCATCACAAGAAAAAAAAATTGTAATTATGTATGGTGATGGGTATTAAGTAGCCTATTGTGGTGATCATTTTTCAATATTGCAATTTTTGAATATACACCTGAAATTAATATATGTCAATTATACTTCAATTTTTTAAAAAAACAAAACTTTTCCTTACCTTCTTAGAAGCAAGGTCACAATGAATAAATATTATAGACTATAGCATTTCAAAAATATCAATGCAAACTAAAAGCAGTACAGTACCTCCTGAAACCACAATCCTGGTTGCCTGATCTGGCATCAAAATGCGTTATTTGGTGAAATGCAGAGTTCCAGTGGGTGATGACTGCAATGGAGGGGAAGGGATTTGCGAGTGCCCTCACAGGCGTTCTTCATTCTAGCTTAGTGAGGAGTAAGTTTTATTGTGTCTCTTCCAGCTGTATTTCCTTAATCAGTAATAAATAACCCAGGGCACCAATTTCAAACAGATGAAGGTCATCACCTAAGATCTTTTCTTGCTAAAACAGTTTCTTCCTTTCGTCCTTTACAAAAAAATCTGTTAAAGCTTAAGTGCTTTCTGCCTAATGGCTATTTTTCACCCCATCTCACACAGAGGTTTGAGGTTTATCCAGATGTCTTTTCAATTATTGTATTTATCGAATGTTTACTTCTTCATAGAGAAAGATGGATTTCTCAGCCCTTCCTGTTCTGTTTATCTCAGGAATCAAGAGACGAAGCCAACCCTCTAAGGAGGTTTTGGGGTCCAAGCAAAGTTAGAGCAAAAAAAAAAAAGGCGAGTGGCAGGGCAAATGGAATAACACTGCGCCTTTCTCCGGGATGTAGGTCTCAGACTGGGTGAACATCGCTCTGGCCCCACGAAGGATTTAGGGGGCAAGGGAGAGGGTGGGCCATCTGGACTGAGACTCAGGGGGCAGAACCCGGGTTTCACCCCACTCCGGGCGGGGTATGTTAGAGGTCTGGGGCCATGTGGTGGGTCAGCTTTGAAGAAAACCCCACGTTTTTGCATAGACTGAAAATAAGGTTTGGAACCGCCCCCCCCCCCCCACTATTGTTTAAGGAATTGATTTTATCGTTGGATAATGGAGTCTCAGAAATACTATACACAGAATGCTTTGACTCAGGCCCCAGAGGGACAGAGAGGTGCCCAGCGAGGCCCCGGGAGCCACGCCGCCAAGCTGGTCCCTCCACTCAACCAAGAAGAGCGCGGGACGGCGGGCTCCGCGAACGAGGGGTCTGGGGCTCGAGCCCACTTACCCTGGGGCGCCTGGGCGCCGGCCCCCAGCCAGGGCTGCAGGGCCAGGTGCAGCAGGAGCAGGGCGGCTCCGCGCGGTGCCAGCATGTTGGCTCTCCCCGATCCTCGCGGGCGACCGGGAGCGACGGCAGCGTGGGTCCTGCCTCGGTATCCCCGGGCGGCACGCGGGTCTGCGTGGGACGCTGGGCGGGCGGCGCAGGTGAAGAGTGCGCGGTGCGGGGCTGGTGCGGGACCGGCGTCCGCCGTGCCGTCGGGGGCGGTGCTGGCGTCCGGGCGCTGCGCGGAGCTGGTGGGCTGGCGGGCTGGCGGCTGGGCTGGGCGGTCCGGCCCGGTGCTTTATGGCCCGGCGGGTCCCTGGGAGGAGGGGGAGGGCCGAGGCTGGGGCGGCCCCCTTGGCTGGGATCCCCCTTCGCCGGGAAGAGGGGGCGGCCGGAGCGAGGAGCAGGGCGGCAGAGAGGGAGGCGTGAGTGTGGAGAAGCCCAGAAGCCCGGGACCTTCTGGGCTCTCTGCTGGGCGTGGAGGCGCCTGAGACCACCAGGGGTTTAGAGGGGGAGCAAGGATGGGCAGCAGGGGCCTGGCGGGGAGGCGTGCGGGACCGGGTGGAGGTGAAGGGGGAGAAAGGGGAGAAAGGAGGAAGAAAGGACACTGACGCCTAGCTTTGGGCACCATCAGGCTCCCACCTCCTGTCCTTTTGTTTGAGAACATCGTTTGGACAGACTTTTTAAGGCTCATCTTGGTTTCCCTTCTGAACGAACCATGAAGGCTCTCCAGCAACTCTCTCCTAAAGTGGTCCAGAGAGCAATTGGTTTCTTTCGTTTGTTCAGGCTTTTTTTGAATACCTCAAATGTTGAACATTTTTCTCATCAAGTTTTGAGACCTGAACAGTGAACGTTTGAAAGTTTTTGCGTTTTTGATGGAAACAGAACACCTCTCAAAGAATCCATTCAGACAGAACCATTTCCAGGACGGTGGTGCTTTCTGGAGAATTTATTTTCAATTCAATTTCTGTCTGCCCACTTCTGTTTCACCCTCCCAAAAGATCCCTCGTGAGAATTTAAAGGTAGGGGAGTAGGACTTGAAAGAGAGGTAAGGAACATAAGAAATTAGTTTTCCTCCTAGGCAAAGCTCTCCAAAATAATGTGAATTAACTAGAATAAAAAAAAAAAATTCAGAACAATGGCAAACTTTTCCCTCCAAAACCATCTTGACGAATGGAGAAGATCCAGCAAAGTATTTCTATCCCTACCTTTATGTCTCAAATAATTTCTTTCAAAGTTTAAGAAGCTCTCTGCCACAAACAGGAAGATTAACTCACCAGCTTATTTCCAAACTGTGCAGGAGTAACCCCTCGCCAATTATGATTCTACTTACAGCTAATGACCTGGAGCTTTCCCAGCTATTTCCAGAGCTCTTTTCCATTTGAGGTCTAACGTAATTCAAATCCAGGTTTCATTTAATGCCACATTACACAGAAGTCACTGTATGGAATGAGCCACCACATGTCTACATAGGAGAGCACTGAGGAGATAGAGGGTGTGCATGTTTCTAACAAACCAAAAACTCTCATTAAACTTCTTCAATATACTTTATTAAAAAACTGTGCAAACATTCCTTAGAAAAATAACCAGAAATACAATTGTGAGGACATTTGTTACAAATAGGAATTATGCCTACCGAACTTGAACTCCAGAGAGCGTTTTGACAATTAGCATTTCTTAAAGTAACTGCTCTCCTTCATTAAACAATACAAAATCCTTCCACATGGCAGTTCCTGCAATGTCCAGTGATAATAATGATGACTGAGCCAGGAAAACCCCCAATTTAGTGCCAGATGTCTGAATGTATTTGCTATGAAAGTATGAAGCAGAGTGCAACAAAATAATGAGATATAAAGCAAATTTGCAAAATGTGCTAAAATTCTATTCATTTGGAGTTTCGAATTTGAGCTAATTTGATTTGAATTGGTTTGAAGTTAATCTAAGGGGTAAAAGGTTTATAAGCAAATGAATAATATTACTTGAATTCCTCGGGGCATGTTTAACCTAACTGAAAGAACTAACACATGAAAGGTTTTAGTAGTTAACTGTCACCAGGAAAATTAGTACTGCTAATTACAAATGAGCCCTAAAGCAGCTGATCTGGATATCTGCAGTTTTCTTCAATCTTAAATGTAAAAATTATGTGGGTTTGCTATCCAATCATTGACAAAAGTGTTGTGTTAGAAAGAATATTTTTTCTATCAGGCATGAAAGCTTGATTATAACTTTTTTCTCATTAATGTAATCAATTATCCCACAAATAATTACTGTGTGTCCATTCATTAATTAATTCAACAAATATTTATTGACAACCTTCTAGACCAGTGGTTCTCAACCTTGGCTGCACATTAGAATCATCTGGGAATCTTTTTAAAATCCTGATTTTCTGGGCCTCATGAAATCAGGATTTTAAAAAGATTCCCAGATGATTCTAATGTGCAGCCAAGGTTGAGAACCACTGGTCTAGACTGTGCCCTGCATAGAAAGATGGATGAGACAGTTCTTGTTTTCCAGCTCATAGTCTACTCAGACAAGCAGGTGATATAAAAAGTATGATAAAAGCTGTCATAGACATATGTCCTAAGAAAGAAGGAAATGCTGAGAAGAAAGCAGCTTATAGGTAGAGAGATTTAGAAAAGGCTTCCTAGAAGAGCTGCCTTTTCATCTGGGCCGTGAAGGACGAGGAGACGTTCTCCATGTGACAAAGTAAGGGGAGAACATTGCAAGCCGAGAGAATGCATGTTATGTGCGAGACTAAGGAGGGAGATGTCAAGATACCCGTCCTGATGTCTGGGGTTGTGACCTGGGCAGCTTGGTATGTTGTAGTGCTGTTCCCTGAGATATGAGGGGGAGGTGATGATTTGGCTTGGCCATGTTGAGTTTAAGGCATCATCAACACATTCAAATGGAGCTGTCCATTAGGCATTTAGTTACATGGGAGAGAGGTGTATAGGTGTGGGCATCATTAATTTATAGGTAGCAACTAAAGCCATAGAGATAGATGAGACTAATTGAGAAGAGTGTGTAAGATGAGGGAAGAACATTGAGGAACACTAACATTCAGAGATCAGTCAATAAGGAGAAGTCAGCAATAAAGATGGAAAGATGGAAAAGAAAATCAACAAAGTACAGCGTCTGGGAGGCCTGGTGAATAGTATCAACACTGTGGAGAGGTCAAACAAGATAAGAGGTAAAAACCGTGCTTGGGTAGTCAGCACAGAAGTCATTGGTGACTGTTGAAAGCGGGTTGATGGAGCAGTGTGGACGAAAGAAAAGCAGAATACTGCCATTTGAGGAATGAGGACGATAGGATAGGAAGTGGAGATAGTAAGGTTAATAATAAAGTAAAATAACTTTCAAGAAGCTTGCCTGTGAAGTGGAAGATGAAGATAGGCCAGGAACTACTAGGAGAGACATGAACATATTTTGATGTAGATAGATTAGGGCTGCCAAGGAGGGAATAGTTGATATGTGCTTTTTCTTAATCAAGGGGCACTAAAAGTATTTCGTGTTTTCCTCTAATAGTTTTGCATTTTATGTGTCACATCACCCCTCTAACAATATAAGCTTTACAAAATGAAGGTTGTCTGTGTAAGACAGTAACAGAATTCCCACCCTACGGGTTTATTATCTCCTATAACATGCAGTCCAGAGAGTTGTAGTAGTAGTTCAGTGAATTAACAATATTATGCCTCTATGTCAGCTTTTGGACTCCCCTTGAGGTGCAAGGTGGCTGCTGCAGCTCCACACATCATCTCTTTACATGACAGCATCCAAAAGCAGAAAACAAGGAAAGGGTCAGGCTTCTGCTCTTGTTCTCCCTCTGTCTCTCTTTCCCTCTCTCTCTCACCCTGCCTCCCTTCACAGAGCAAACCCATTCCTAGGAACACCCAAACAGACTTCTCCTCAGGTCACAGTGGGTCACAGACATACCCACGTCTTGTCTGCCAGGGAGGATTGGGAAAGTGAGGACTGATGCTTTCAGCTTCTATTGTGGGACTGGACTGGACTAGGAAGGAAGGGGGAGAAGAGAATGGAGAACTGACTGTGCCAACATGGTCAGCCATAGGCTCTGTGTTTTGCACTTTATTAGTGCCCACCACAGTGCTGGGTGCTTACAGGTGGGGCTTTGGCATTCTATGTGAGGTTTATAGGGAGAAAAAAACAATAGGTGAAGGTAGATAAGAGTGATGTACTGGTAAATCAGAATAGGAGGTAAGTGTGGGGAAAAATTTAATAGCTTGGCCGCGTGACTCAGTGGTTGAGTGTTGACCTATGAACCAAAAGGTTCAATTCCTGGTCAGGGTACATGCCCAGATTGTGGGATTGATCCCCAGTATGGGGCATGTAGGAGGCAGCCAATCAATGATTCTCTCTCATCATTGATGTTCCTCTCTCTCTCTGAAATCAATAAAAACATATTTAAAAGAAATTAACAGACTTAGGGGAAGTGGATGGGCAAAAAGAGATAATTAACTTCAATTTCAATGGGTTTAATATAAAGAATATACTTAATATATAAAATGTTCTGGACTAGGGATTGGCCCATTGTGGCACACAGGCCAAATCTGGCCCACTCACTGCCTATTTCTGCAGAGTCAGCAAACTAGCAATAGTTTCTACATTTTTAAATGGTTGGAAAAATATGTTTTTAAAGTATGATTTTTGACATGTTAAAATTATGTAAAATTCCAGTTTTAAGGTCTGTCAGTAGGTTTTATTGGAACACAGCCATGCTCACTGGCTATTTTTGTGACATAACACCAAGTTGAATGTTTGCAACAGAAATCGTATGGCCTGAGAAGGCCTAGAATATTAACTCTATGGCTTTTTGCAGACAAAGTTGCTGACCCCTATTCTAGACCCTACATTTTCTGGCAATCCTACCCGTTATGTTAGACTTACTCATTAAGCAGAAAAGCAGATGGGAAGAGGAAGCAAACACCAGCGGACTCCTTCGTTGCTGATACTCCATTCCTTACCCTCCTGACTTGTACTCAGACCTATGATTTGAAGGGCACAAGTCATTACAGTTTTATCATACATGTAAATTAAAAATCCAACTTATACAATTCTCAGAAAGAGATTACCTTATGGAGTTCTGGCATGTCCCTTCATAAAAGTAATTCCGAGCGTGGATATGGTTGCTAGTGATTTGATTATTTTCATCGCTGCAGTCAAAGATTGACAGCAGGTAAGGAAAATAGGCATGACAAATCCAATAAAGTAAACGTTTTAGCAGAAAAAACAGAGGTGAGGAAACACAGCAGAGGAACTGGGGAACAGAAAGAGAGAAAGGGGGTGAGGAAGGATTTTGGGAGGGATGGTGGGAAGCAGTATAGGATCCCTCAAGGACAAGCTTATTTCATCCAGGGGGACCGAGTGATCATTCCTGTTAAAGTACCCGTCAGAGTCCCATGCCCCATTTAATACTTTTATCTTTCACCCCGCCCCCCATCCCCACACTCCCTGGAATATAAGCTCTCATTTCCCAGGGCCCTCTGGGTGGAGCTCCATGTCCATTGCAACTCCCTAAAGTTGGCTGTGGGGTCACAGGCTGTGGTGCTAGTCCTTCGAGGGCTACTGTTCGTCTTATCTTGGTCACAGCAGCAAGCTTTCAACATTGTCTGCAAATCTGAGAGTGTGGCAGCTAAAATCAGGAGCCTGCAGACTTGCCCTAGCATACTTCATCAGCTAGTCTTTTCATTTTCATTTGTACAACATAACTTACTTATACATATGGGTCTGAACACACATTCATGCATGCATATATGTGCATGTACATGCATAAGCACTCAGGCGCACACACCATCTTTTTTTATTTAAAGGAGAGTGAAACTTTTTAAAAAATATACTTTTATATTTTAAAGAGGAAGGGGCGGAGAGAGAAAGAGAGAGAGAGAGTGAGAGAGAGAGAGAGAGAAAAAAAATATCAATGATAAGAGACAATCATCAATCAGCTGCCTTCTGCATGCCCCTTACTGGAGATCGAGTCTGCAACCTGAGCATGTGCCCTTGACTAGAATGGAACCTGGGACCCTGCAGTCCGCAGGCCTATCCACTGAGTCAAACTAGCTCGGGCCACCCCATCTTTTTCTCTTTTCTGTGGAAGCATCTTATTAGCTAGCCCACATAATAATAGTAATCAACTTTAAATATGTTGGCTATAGAGCCCTGCCTTATATTTGATCTCACCTAATTACATGACAATGAGGTAAGACAATGAGGATGGTTATAATTCCCATTGTACAGTCTAGAAAACTAAAGGCCAGGGAGGGTGAACAAGCTTCCCAAGGAAATCCCAGAGCCTGGACGCCCGCTCACGCCCCTGACCCAACCCAGCTTCCTCTACTCTGCTGCACAGCCCTGGGGAGAATGGGCATCTGAGCAATGCACAAACCCTGCTTCCTGGGCATACTAGGTGAATGAAGTCCTAAGGATGAATTTTTTGTTGTTAATTTAACTTATTTCTTTCTAATATACTAGAGGCCCATTGCACAAAATTTGTGCACTGGGAGGAGGAGTCCCTCAGCCGGCCTGTGCCCTCTTGCAGTCAGGGACCCCTCGCGCCTTACCATCCGCCTGCTCACTGCTCCTTACCACTCGCCTCACTGCTTCTTAGCGCTGCCGCCACTGCCGCTGCACTCGCCAGCCATGAGCCCGGCTTCTGGCTGAGCAGGCCTTCTGCTGTGGGAGTGCACTGACCACCAGGGGGAAGATCCTGTGTTGAGCGTCTACCCCCTCATGCTCAGTGCACATCATAGTAACCGGTCGTTCTGGCCGTTCCGCCGTAACAGTCGCTTAGGCTTTTATTATATAGACTAGAGGCCAAGTGCAGAAAAATTTGTGCACTCGGGGGGAAGGGGGGGTCCCTCAGCCCGGCCTGTGCCCTCTTGCAGTCTGGGACCCCTCGGGAGATAATGACCTGCTGGCTTAGGCCTGCTCCCGGGTGGCAGAGGGCAGGCCCAATCCCTAGGTGCAGCCCCTGGTCGGGCTCAGAGCAGGGCCGATTGGGGAGTTGGGGCGCCGCCCCTGTCATGCACAGAGCAGGACGGATCGGGAGGTTGCGATGCCACCCTCAGTCACGCTCAGGGTAGGGCTGATTGGGGGGTTGGGGCACTGCCCCCGTCACACTCAAGGCAGGGTCGATGGGGAGGTTGCGGCGCCACCCCCTGTCACACACAGAGCAGGGCCAATCAGGGGGGTTGGAGCTCGGTACCCTGTCATGCACAGAGCAGGGCCGATCAGGGGGCTGGGGAGCTCCCCCCTGTCACTCACAGAGTAGGGCCGATAGGGGAGTTGGGGCACCGCCCCCTGTCACACACAGAGCCGCAGGGCGATCGGGGGTTGGGGAGCTACCCCCTATCAGGCACAGAGCAGGGCTGATCAGGGGGTTGGGGCGCCTTCCCCTGTCAGGAACAGAGCAGGGCCGATAGGGAGGTTGTGGCCCCACACCCTGTCACACACAGAGCCGCAGGGCGATCAGGGGGTTTGGGCGCTGCCCCCGTCATGCTGATCCTGGTGCTGGGAGGCATATTACCCTTTTACTATATAGAATAGAGGCCTGGTGCACGTGTGGGGGCTGGCTGGTTTGCCCTGAAGGGTGTCCTGGATCAGGGTGGGGGTCCCCACTGGGGTGCCTGGCCAGCCTGGGTGAGGGGCTGAGGGCTGTTTTCAGGCTGGCGGGTGATGGAAGCTCCCAACTGCTCCTTTTTTTCTTTTTCTTTTTTATTCTGGGCCAGCTTTAGCTCTGAGGCTCCAGCTCTTAGGCCTCTGCTGCTGAAAGCAGGTATCTGGTTTGTTTAGGTTCTATAATCGAAACTCTGTATCAACTCCAGCTCTGAGATCCCGGCTCGCTGAAAGCAGGTTTTGGGGTTTTGTTTAGCTTCTATATTTGTTACAATGTTTCAAATTGCAGGCTCAGAGGCCGGCAAGGCAGGCAGGGAATGTTGGTTTCCTCCGTCACTGAAGCAAGCAAGCCTCATGTTAGTTTCAAGCTGCCTGGCTGCAGGTCGCCATCTTGGCTGGCAGTTAATTTGCATATCGCCCTGATTAGCCAATGGGAAGGGTAGCGGTCGTACGCTAATTACCATGTTTCTCTTTTATTGGATAGGATTTTGTGAGGCCAAAAACTCAGTTTTCTAGTATTTGTTTTTTCTTCCTCTATACTTTTCAAAGACCATTAAAAAATGGCTGTGGTTGCCCTCGCCGGTTTGACTCACTGGATAGAGCGTTGGCCTGGAGACTGAAGAATCCCAGGTTCGATTCCATTCAAGGGCATGTACCTTGGTTGCAGGCACATCTCCAGTGGGGGCTTTGCAGGAGGCAGCTGATCAATGCTTCTCTCTCATCAATGTTTCTAACTCTCTATCCCTCTCCCTTACTCTCTCTAAAAAATCAATAAAATATATATTTTTAAAAATGGCTGTGGTCAGCAGTACAGTATGTCATGGCCCAGCCTTGTCCATGCATGGATGCTGTGTCTAATCTGGAGAAAGGGCACACAGAGCCACACCACCTGTCATTGACTAGGTGTATGGCCTTTGAGTGGTCCCTAAACTCCTGTCTGGGGAGTAGGTGATGTTTGTTTCCTCACTGGGACATGGTAATGACACCTACTGTGTGAGCTGTATGAGAATTAGGTCTAGGATGGTGCCTTACAAACTGTGGCTCTCACTTAACAGCAGTTGTTTATTCCAGGGTTGGGGATCTACTTCAGTTTCCTGAAGCCAATCCCCAGGGCATTGTGAATTTGAAATATTTCTGAAAAGGGCTGGTGAAAACAAGCAGTAATGCAGCAGGCTCTGTAGCCATACTATCTGGCTGTGATCCTAGCTCCATCACTGTACGTCCTTGGGAGGCTATTTAATGGCCCTATTCCTTAGATGGGATGTCATTTGTAAGATGGAGATGCTAATGGTACCTGTTGTAAGCTGAGTGAAGATGCCAATAGCACTTGTTAGGTGAGAGAATAAATATAAATATTTAAACAAGTTCCTGGCACATATTGTTTAATCCTCCTCCTCCTCCTCCCCCTCCTCCTCCTCCTCCTCCTCCTCCTCCTCCTCCTCCTCCTCCTCCTCCTCCTCCTCCTTCTTTCTTCTCTGTCTCTCTCTCTCATTCAGATACTACTATTTGTAATTGACTTTTTAAAGATATATTACCCAGGGCCTAAATGAGAGGAGTGGGGAAGCAGTAGGTTGCCGTGACAATCTTTGAACAATCAGAGTGTGTTCTCTGAGAAAGGGGGCACCAAACCCTCTTGTTAAAAAAAGTTCAGCAGGGCTTAGCAGTGGTTCTCAACCTTCCTAATGCCACGACCCTTTAATACAGTTCCTCATGTTGTGGTGCCCCCCAATTTCATTGTTACAAATTGAACATAATTAAAGCATAGTGATTAATTACAAAACAGTATGTGATTATATATGTGTTTTCTGATGGTCTTAGGCAACCCCTGTGAAAGGATCGTTCAACCCCCAAAGGGGTCGCGACCCACAGGTTGAGAACCGCTGGCTTAGAGGAAATTTTAAGTACCCTGACTGTAAGCAGAATTAGTGCTCTTGGCTCCTGTGGTAACCTAGGGCAAAAATTGAGCTTCCAAATCAGGGGAGAAGCTGTGTTACTATATATAAACACAGAGAAATCTCACTGCTGGGTAACTCTTTGTATACAGGTCCAGCTAGATACGTTGGCCAACATACAGATCAGAAAAATAGAGAATTTGGGGGGCTGGTTCAGGCCAAGTAAGGTCCCGGAATAAAAATAAACTGCCATTGACACTGGGGAATAATTATTCTATTGTCACGGGCTGTGAGGTATCATGGAATGCTATGATTCTGAGATTTGCTTGTTGCACAATAGATAACGTTTGCTTACTTTTCCTTTATTTCTCTATTTTTCTTTATAAATATTCCTGTTTATCAATTGAGGTGGAGCTCATGCAGCTGAGGAAACTGATGGTAACCTATTCAGCTATCTAGGGGAAAGGTTTCCCCTGGCTGTTAAGTGGAGGCTTGTGTTAAGGGAAGTGTCACAACCTCATAGAGTAGCTTGGTCTGGAGCATCCCAAGCCCAACGACAATACAAAAGAAAAGGTGAGAGGTATTTCATTTGCTCTTTAGTCTTCTTCATTAGCAGCAGCACAGAGAGTGTGGAATAGATTAATCCATCCTATTTGAATCAGTTCATCCAAGGTTGGAATTAAAAGCAATTTGTCCATGTTTGTGGGTTTTCAGCAGTTGCTGGTGCAAGCCTCTAACAAGACAAGCAAAATCTATTATGAAAAAGAGAAATGAAAACTTATTACCTCATGTTGTAATACTTTACTGACCAACTTTTAGAGCTAGTAGTAATAATGTAAGTATATTTGCTCATCATTTATGGACACAGTTTTGTCTCTGAAATTGAAATTGAAATGGGGACAGAATCTGCTCTCCTTTGATGCATTAAAGCTGATTATGGCAGTTGAATTTGTCATCTCACTTGATTCAACTTATGCTAAATATAACAACCTTTTCCAGAGCAATCCCACTCAAAAAAACAGTGGAGACATTCTAAAGAACATAGAAAATAAAAATGAAATGAAATAAAACAAAGTGACATTTTAAGACTACAGTGTAGGTGTTACATAGGAGGAGGGCAACAATGGGGTGACCCTGAGAATTAGGCTATGGAAGGAAATAGCCTTTTTCCAGCTGAGCACACGTAATGGGTAACCCAGTATGCAGTCCCCTCTCATGCAATGGAGAGACTTGACTTTAACCTGTCCTCATGAAAGGTTTTAACACATCTAAGGAAAGACTTTCTCCGTCAGAAAGGGAATTGGTCACACACTGATGTTTGGGAATGGTAGCATGGATAGAGTCAGTGAGGCAAAAGCTGGCGGTGGACATGCGAGTACTGTCCAGAGAAAGGTTGTCCTGGCCCCACACACAGCCCTTCTGGTCCAAGAGGAAGACAGGCCGCATGGTGCAAATGGATGCATCAGGTAATTATAAGCTGACCCAATTAAACATCAGCCTTGTTGCTTGCTGAGCAACTTTCAATTAAATTGGCTTCCTTGTAGTTTGTCTAGCACAGCGGTTCTCAACCTGTGGGTTGCGACCCCTTTGGGGGTCGAACGACCCTTTCACAGGGGTCGCCTAAGACCATCGGAAAACACATATATAATTACATGTTGTTTTTGTGATTAATCACTATGCTTTAATTATGTTCAATTTGTAACAATGAAAGTACATCCTGCATATCAGATATTTACATTATGATTCATAACAGTAGCAAAATTATAGTTATGAAGTAGCAACGAAAATAATTTTATGGTCGGGGGTAACCACAACATGAGGAACTGTATTAAAGGGTCGCGGCATAAGGAAGGTTGAGAACCACTGGTCTAGGACTTGCTGCTGCTGATGTCCATCTCGAAAGAGAAACCTTTTAATGACAATAGTGTTAGTCTGCTGATGATTCCTCAGCCTCCCTCACACACTGACAGGAGAAGAGTTTCAGCACTGAGACTGAATCCCCAGCCTGTTCTCTGGTGCTTTCACCATGAAAAGGAACCATCTGCCAGTCTTCCCTGTGACACCTGGCCTCCCGGGGACCTGCTCCATGAGTGTCAACAATCAGCACTCATTTTACTAATGATATGAATGATGTAGTTTCAATAAAACACATGATGGCCTGGCTGGTGTGGCTCAGTGGATGAGCATCGACCTATGAACCAGGAGGTCACAGTTAGATTTCCCGGTCAGGGCACATTCTTGAGTTTCAGGCTTGATCCCCAGTAGGGGACATGCAGGAGGCAGCGGTGGTGGGGAAGATTACTGATTATCTCACTCCCACCCCCAACAGTGAGGCAAGCTTCAGCTCTTTAGAATATGCCCTCCTATCTCCCCAGGGACTTGTAGACCTTCACAGAAGGTCTCCCGCTTGTGACCAGGCCATGCAAGCCCCTGGGCATCCTTCATCTAGGCTGCACTTGATACTTGGGCCACTTAGGAGAAGTCCATACCTGAGACAGTCAACTCCTACTTAGCTTATGCTGCCACCAGCTCAGTACTAAAGAAACAAAACCTTCCCATCTCCTATTGGAGCTTTGTTTTAATGCCAAAAATAAAACCATGAGAGGGTAACACCTTTTCCTTGCTTCATCTTTTCTCATCTAAATTAAGATAATGTTCTAAGGTTGAGTATTGAATGTTAATTATTTTAAAGGATGTAAAGTGTCCCTTAAAAGATGACTTACCGGAATGCTAACATTTCCAAGTTCTTTGGAGTTACACATTTCAACAGGGAAGGAGTGTGAGGAAGCTCTTGGTTTTATCTGAATCTGGAAGTGATGGAATAAAATCATCAAAGAAAGGGCCTCTCAGTTATGAGTACAATCTCTTCCCTCCATGGATAAGCTGAGGTCCACAGGTGTTCATTTACTTCCCCCAGAGAGTCAGCAGCAGACTGGGAGGAAAGACCAGTGCTCTTCTACTTCCTCACTGAAATACTGGGCTGTAAATGAAGGTCTTCATTTGACTCTTATGAGGATCCTGGGCAACAGAAGAGCACTCCATAGCTCCCTGCCCATTTTCCTCACTTTGCTTCAATTCACAGTCTCCTCCACTACACTCATACCCCAAATTGGACCTTGGGCTATAATATGCATATGTTCATAAATAAATATGGGCAGCCACCCCATTTTCTTCCACTCTTCTCCCAACCATTGGCCAGCACCACACCCTTGGGCTCCAGCACTGCTCTTGGTCTCAATCAGCCTGAGCTGGTTGCTGCTTCCAAGAGTCCTGCTATATCAAGAGAGCACTCTTCTGCTCTTTCTGGAAATATCACCACTTCTGCTAGGGATCACTGTCATGCCTGCTGGGGACTGCAGTCATGTCTGTTGGAGATCATTATTCTATCTGTTGGGAACCATACTCATGTCTACTAGGTACTGTTGTCCCATCAGCTGGGGACCATAGTCATGTCTGCTGGATACTAGTGCCAATCTGCTGAGTACCCTCTGATGCTTTGGATCCTGTGAGATTCCAAAGCTGTGCAGCATTTTGAAGTGCAGTTTAATAGACTGACTCTTTCCTGGTTAGGTGGTGTATATATATTTTAGGAAGTTGTGGTGGTGCCAAAGCAACACTGCCTTATAACACCCAAAAGCTTCAATGAATTTTTAATGAAACAGCTCTGTTCGTAATTTACTTACTAGTATAACCCCACCTCTATAGGGGGCTTGACAATGAATTATTGGGAAACTGGGCCAGGAGACAGAACTAAGAGCTGGGCACCAATCTATATTCAGAATCTCTACCTGTGAAGTTTTATTACTGGGTCAAGTTCACATTCATCTTACCTTAGGGTAAATTTCCTCCAAATAGGCTTATTTATGAGGTAGCTACTGCTACGGCTGTCATTTATTGGGTACCTACTACATTCTAGGCCCTGTGCCAATAGCTAATTTTACCTCACTTAATTCTTACCAAAGTCCATACTTTTTATTATGTTCCTATTTTACAAATGAGGAGTTGGAGGCTTGGGGCGGATACATGACTTTTCCAAGACCACACTGCTAAGATTTAAACCCAGACCTGTGGAATTCTTACTCTTACCTATCCCATGTGCTTGGCTATGGCTAAATCCCAGAGGTGGGGAGAGATAGGATTCCACGTAGGCCCCTTCATGTGCAGCTAAGGAGTCCCATGGATGCCAGCACTGGTGTGGTGGGAGGAGGGGGACGAGGCAGAGGGAAGAGGAGAGAGGATCTTTGGCAGAGTTGAGTGCTGTGCAGGAGAGTCTAGGATGAGGTCCCAGTGGAAAGACTGACTATTTCCTAAAGATACCTTTTAATCTGAAGATATTAACACCACAACTTCAGTAGGAATGAAGTTTCCTGAGCTGTAAACTTGGGTCTTAGTGTCACCATACTTGTGGGTGGGGATGGAGACTTTCTCACTAGGCATGTTTAAGTTATTAGTTGTGGAGTCACTCAGATAGCTTCAAGTGATGGATGCTGGAGGTCAGGATGCTGGGGCAAGAGAAGCACAGGAATCTACAGCCTTAGGGAGTGGGGGGCTGTCTCAGTAAGAAGCCCTGGGGCTTCATAAGCATCTTAGCTTCAACCTGTGGTTGGAATTTGCCCTCAAAGAAGAAAACAAAGCACTTTCAGGAGCCCATTGGCCATTGTAGAAGTCAGAAATTGGTCGCTCATCTCCCTCAGTTTTTGTCTCTACAGTTCTACTATGATTTCCTGTTCCTGCACACTGGCTCCTCTCTCTGTCATATTCCAACTTCATGAGAGAATCAGTTGGCTGTTTAGTCCCATGCTACTTAATAGTGCTGCTATTGGTAAGAGTTTTATTACCAGGCTTCTTCAGAGGCTGCTGATCTTGTGCTTAGCATATAGATGGCGCTTTTCATAATAGGTTCCAATCCCTGGTCCAGTTAGTGGCAGGAACTTGTCCAGCTGTTTTGTTTAGAAAGAGGGGAAGCAGGCATTTAAGCTTTTCTTAGTTTCCTTTCTTTCCACACACCATTATTATGCCAAATACCCAAGTACCACTAATAGAAAGTAATAAATTTGTATTAGTGCTATCTGATTTGTGTCTGATTTCGGTCAATATAATTACTGTTTTCTTTATAGAAGCAGAATCACATTTCAGTACCTTTTATATTCTACATTAAGTGACTTGCTCTGATATGTAGAAGGTTTTAGAGAAGCATCTAATTCCAGAGGTAGAAATAGAAATAGAGCTCAAAGTCAGATATTGCTTCATTTAGTTCTCCTCGTGACTTGGGGTTGCGGGGAACAGGAACCCCTTTGTACAGAGCTCTGGGAAATCTGTGATGGCTCATTCGCAAAATCTAACTAAGTTTGGTGTAGTCATCATTACTCAAGACATCACCTCTCAGTTCTTGTCCCATTTTTAGCTCTCTTTTTGCCTCTGGGCTTTGTGGGTAGCTTCTTTGGTAAAATAGTTTTTGATTTAAAAGTCAATAAACGGAATAAACTGAAGCAATGATTTTCCTTCCCTCTTGCAATTGTTCCCCAATGTCCATTCTCCCCTTCCTTCCCCTTCATAGCTGAGTATATTGCCTCCATCCGGGGACTGTATTTCCCAGCCGACTTGGCAGCTATGGTGGCCGCCCTAGGAGTTCTAGATAATGAGATGTAAGTTGAATGGGTTTCTGCAACTTCCAGGTTATATCTTTTCATAGCTGCTGTGTTGTGCTGCCACCTAGCCACCTGGAAGGTTATTAGCTGACAGCCATCTTTGGGAATTGCCTCAGCTGAAAAGAGCTGACTCATCCAAGGCCATGCCCTGTTCCTAGAATAGCTTGAGTCTGGTCAAGGGACACAAGGCCCAAATTCAAATCCCAACTCTAAGGGCCATGTCTTCATCAGTGTTCCCCAAAAGGTCAGTTGAGACCTTAAGACTATCCTGTGGCTTAACTTCTCCCTCTTCCCAGTTAGGCTTCCTCCCCCTTCTTCTCCAACCCCCACAGGTGTTGATCTCAGGAGTACTCCCTAAGGAACCTCCTACACACTAATGCACACCACAGAGTCTGTTTCCTAGGAAACTCACCCTGTAACACATCTTTAAAAGAAAGCTATTTGCCCACCTCTCTGCTTACCTTTCTACAGGTTGGAACACAAGGAGGGTGGTGGTTGTTAAGCCCAGATTTCAGGATCCCCAAAAGACCACCAGGGAGCGCCGTGTCCGATGCAAAAGCAGATAGAGTCTTTATTCGAGCTAGCTCGGCTCCCCGACCATACTCACCGACGCAGCGGCAAGCGGCAGAGAGAGAGCTAGCTCTGTGGGAAGAGGGGTTTTATAGGGGGGTTGGAGTAAGGGGAGGAGAGAGGACTGTGGGCCCTGCCGATTGGCCAGGTGCAAGTCGGGGTCTTGTTACACAGGATGTGGTTGTGTCTATGGTGCGCACTTCCCTTGATCGTCATTGGTTAGTTTAAAGAGCAGAGGCTTGGGCTTCCGGGAAGAAGCTCCTTGCCGAGCACATGGCTGATGGCTGCTGCTTAGCTAAATATGGAGGATCCGGGGTAAGATGGAGGGCGTAGCCCTTGCCCTCTCAGTGGCGAGCCAGCTTTGAACATATGGATAAGGAGAATGACTTCAGAGCAACAAGATAGAAAGTAAAGGGTGTCCCAAAATTCACGCAAGATTTGAATTTTGTGTGAGCATTAACAACAACAACAAAAAATAAAAGCCTAATTTTAGTTGGTTTATTGAATCAGATTCTAATATCTGTTGCCTTTTGATTTCAATCCCTTCAATTTGATAAGCATTACCAAGTACCAATTATGGCCCAGGAGCAGGGACAATGAAGACCAATGAAGACCACGGCTTTGCGTATGTGCCAGCAAATTTGTGGAGGCCATTTGAGTCTGGTCAAGGGACACAAGGCCCAGACTCCATTACCCAATGTGCTATTCCATACATAACCCTATACTGTATACTTTATGAATCAATAAAAAATTTACAATTTTTAATTATAAACCTGTGTTTTCTATCAAAATTACTTCTTGCGTGAATTTTGGGACACACTTTACTTGGGTCAGTGGATGACTTCATGGATCAAGCTCCCCATGAATCCTGGACCACTGACCATCTGCATACTTCTAATCTGTTATAAGAGAGATTGGTCAAATTTGTTTTATTTGAGCTATTCTATTTGGGGTCTATATATTAGAGGAGCTTACCCTAGGAGTTGGGGAAAATGATCTATTCCTGTCAGATAATTTAGAACCTTGTAGACTGCTGTAAGGATTCTGGATTTTATCTTAAGGGCAATTGGTCTTTGCTGCATCTTTAGGCATCATTTATTTTGTTTGTCTAAAGAAAGAACTGAGAACAAGAACTGAGTTTCTTCACCCTTACAGCAGAATTGCCTTGACATAATAGAAATACATCTCTTACATTTAGTTAGAATGACTCAATTAGCCTGGCTAGTGTTGCTCAGTGGTTAAGCACTGACACATGAACCAAGAGGTCACTGGTTCGATTCCTGGTCAGGACACATGCCTGGGTTGAGGGCTCAATCCCCAGTAGAGGGCATGCAGGAGGAAAAATTAGAATGACTCAATTAAAAAATTTTTTTTTGCATTATCCTCACAAAATATGAAGTTGTAGATTTAAAACTAATAAAGGCAGAATAAGAAGTTCATGCATTTTCTTTGGAATTTTCTTTGAACTACTGTTCTTTTGAGTCTCTCTTCACTGGAAGTGGATTTGATTTTTCACTCCAATCTGGCAACCATGCAGAATTTGAGTGGAAAATAGGATTAGAACTGAAAATTCCTTACAGGAAGGAATGATTAGTGACTCTCTATATACAAACAAAGAACAGTAATTAGAGTCACAAGGACTTGAAAGGTTAATGCTTTAAAAACTTCTCTATAATATGCATAACCACATTACCTTTTTGGTTTAGACAGCAAACTAAATTCATATGTTTTCTTGGGGAAAATAAAAGCAACAGCACCTTAGCAAAATTCCCTGCCAAATTGTTTTCTGAAAATCATGTCGTAAACAGTTTCCCACTCTGGTTCTCTACACATCTCTTGGCAATTTGTTTGTTTTGGACACACACGCATGATTATTCAGCTAGGTGGTCTAGGTTGGAATTTCACTTATTGCTATCCAAATAAAACACTCCTTTTCCAGAAATCAGCAGACTCTGTACTAACTGTTCTTTCAGAGCCTGGATGAGACTATGCTGGGAATCAGAGCCTTCTCACAAGTACTTCCTACGGCCTTTTCCTCTCAAAGCCCTTGAGAAGCAGGACCTTCTCTACAGTGCCTCAGATTGCAAAGCAATCCCACATCCGCCAGCTTTGCAACCTCTCAACCACTTCCCATCAGTTCTCGTTGGTGTCTCTCCCAAGGTGCTGTAAAATGAAACCAGAGTTCTAGCCAATTAGCTCAGTGGACAGAGTGTCGGACTGCAGGTTTGATTCTGGTCAAGGGCAAGTACCTCAGTTGGAGGATCCTCCCCGGCCCAGGCCCTAGATGGGACGTGTGCAGGAGGCAACCAATTGATGTGTTTCTCTCATATTAATATTTCTCTCTGTCTTTCCCTCTCTCTTCCACTCTAAAAATCAATGGAAAAATATCCTCAGGTGAGGATTAAAAAAGAAAGAAAGAAAGAAAGAAAGAAAGAAAGAAAGAAGGAAGGAAGGAAGGAAGGAAGGAAGGAAGGAAGGAAGGAAGGAAGGAAGGAAGGAAAAGAAAGAAACCAGAGTATGGCTTTCTCTTCTGTCTTCAAGTCCAGGACAGGCTAGTTTTCTATTAAAATACATGTATCACACTTACTTAAGTTTCCTCCCTCAGAACAGTGGTCCTCAAAAAGGTTAATTCCCCCTCCCCCCTGCCCCCCCTCCCCCCCGCCACACACAGACACCCCTCCCCCATCCAGGAGTGTCCTGGCAATGTCTGCAGATATTTCTGGTTGTTACAACTGAGGGATGCTACTGGCATCTACTGAGTAGAGGCCAGGAATGCTGCTGAACATCCTGCAATACATAGAATAGCCTCACAACAAAGAATTATCTGGCCCCTGCCCAGCTGGTGTGGCTCAGTGGTTGAGCATTGACCTATGAACCAAGAAGTCACAGTTTGATTTCCAGTCAGGGCATATGCCCAGGTTGCAGGATCGATCCCCAGTGCAGGGCATGCAGGAGGCAGCTGATCCATGATTCTCTCTCATCATTGGTGTTTCTGTCTCTCTCTCCTTCTCCCTTCCTCTCTGAAATAAATAAAAAACTATATTAAAAAAAAAAAGAATTATCTGGCCCCAAATGTCAATTGTGCTGATGTCAAGGAACCCTGTTTCAGTGAGATATAAAATTATTTTCCAAATTACTTGTCTATCATGTACTTTGGATTTTATTCAGGAGCAGTATTTGGAAACAGAATTTGCCCCCTTAGATTATAGTTGCCATATTTAGGAAGTAAAAATACAGGAAGCTGAGTTAGATTTTTGGTTTTTACTTATATGAAAAAAATCATCTGTTATTCATATGAAATTCAAATTAACCTGGGCATCTTGTATTTATCTGGCAGCCCCACCTTAGATGGAGACATTTGCCTTAATTTTTCACTGCTGGAACTGCTTTTATGTCTTTATTTAAAGCACAGATTTTAATTAAAAGATGCTCACTGGTTTAAAAAATCTTTTATGTTAACGTGGTATGTAAACAAGCTAATCATCTTTCAGAAAGACTATATTACTATGAGCACAGCCTGAGATTATCTTTAGTTTCTTCTTTGAAAAGTCTATCAATCTGATTTTTGTTAACACTGATGTGATATAATAAACATTTTTATGCTCTTATGCTCTGATAGGAATGGTCCACATTTATTCTGGACCTAGGCCCAATTTGTCCTAAGATTTTACCCCAAATATACAAATCAGGGTCTTTCAATTCCTTTTTTTGTAGGAGCATCTACTACTTTCTTCACCCTTAAAATAAAACTAAGTAGTTATTATTTGAGAAGAATATAAATAATCAGTACTGATAATTACTATATAATAAAAGCCTAATATGCTAAGTGTCTGACCATTCATCCAACTGTTCCACCAGTTGCTATGATGCACACTGACCACCAGGGGGCAGACACTCCAACTCATAGGTTAGCTTGCTGCTGGGGTCCGGCTGATTGGGACTGGGCAAGACAGGCTGGACACACCCTGGAGTCCGCCCACGGTCCCTCCCATGGTCCCTCTTCAGCCCTGAAACTGGCTCTCTGACATCCCCCAAGGTGTCCTGGATAGAGAGGGTACAGGCCAGGCCGAGGGACCCCACCGGTGCATAAATCCGTGCACCAGGCCTCTAGTCTCAGATAAAATCCAATATACCATTCACATCACCAGAAGAAAAGTGACAACAAGACCCAAACTATAATATTTGTTTTTCATAAAAATAAATGCTATGTCAACATGAGCTGAGGTTGGAAGACTTGAATCCTGGTTGAGGTTCTGCCACTGGCTCACCCTGAGCTTCTCATCAATTCTCTGAGCTTCAGTTTCACTCACAGACAAGGTGGGCCCCTGAGGCAGATGGGCCTCAAGAACTGTGTCAATTGACAGGATTCTAGTATTGAGGCTGAACTTGACTGAGAACCAGGACCTGGGTAGCTGCTGAGTCCTACAGAACGGGCATACATAGTGGGTAGCAGAGGAATGTCTGCTTCTTAGAGGGAGCTAACCTTGAACACTAGCTACCTGACTTTATGGTACAAACGAATTCCGGGACGTGCGAGGATGCCCCGGCACTAGGCTCTGCTTTTGGTGATTCGGGACAGCATGGAGGATCTCCTTGCAAGGTTGCAGATGCACCAGTGGTAAATGACACTAAGTATTACTTAAAAAGGAAGACATTCATACTATTTTCTGGATTTTCTGTTTAGTAGCATTGAGGCACTAAAATAAGTATTCACACAAGAAAAAACTACTACTGTTTAATTTAGTCTTTTTAGACCATGTTATTATATATGTCTATGAAATGCATAAGAAAAAATAAGCTTAATGACTGCCTATTAGTATCCAGTCCCAATATGGTCAAGTCTGGGTCTGTGCATGTCTATGGCCTGTGGAGCTATGAATAAGGATGAACACCTCCTGGGTTTCATACTGTTATTCATTGGGCATCATCCATTCTCCTTCCTTATCTGATCCTCCTGGGACTTCGGTGTCTTTGGTCTCATATTCTGGAATGTAAGCTCCATGACAGAAGGCATTTTTGCCTGTTTTGTTTATTTGTGAACCCAGAAGAGTGCCTGGCACATAGTTGGTGCCCAGTAAACATTTCCTGAATGAATGACTGGCATGCCTCCTTCATTCCAAGCCAGCTTTGCAACTGTAGTTAGAATCCTTCCTCAGCCATTTCCACTTCAGACATTTTCTCTGTGGAATGTGCCAGCAGGGTGGTGTTGAGCTACAATGGAGGAACAGTTTCCAATCTGACGGTGATGGGTAAGAGAATCCGAGGGGAGAGGTCAAGCTCCAAAAAGAACTAGAGCAGAGGAGAGTTGACCAAGCTGGGAAATGAAACCTCCTTGTATTTTATAGCTGTAACAACAAAAAAGGAGTTTCCACGTTCCTTTTCTGGAAACTATTATTTTTCAGGAAAATGAAAATGTATACAAAACCCTTCACTTAAAAAACAATGCCACAAAGTATAAACGTGTGCATAGTGTTCCAGGTTACAAACAACTTTAACATGTACCATCTCTCTGGATTCTTGCAGCTCTGCACCAGCCAGGCAGAAGGGGGATCGGTGCCCCTCTTTACATAAAACAGGACTCTGAAGCTCAGGGAATGGAAGTGAACCCCTCAGGCCAACACACGGCAGAACCTGGCCCAGACTACAACTCACCAGAATTCACATCTAGTGCCCCTCCTTCCTAGCCAGGCTCTCTTTACCAAGTTGAAGATGCTTTGTAGTTTAGGAATATTAGAATATACTAAAGACGACTTAATTTAATCACAATATGGCATGTCTGATAAAGTAAAATTTAAAGAATAGTTAATTCAGATAACTGCCAATTTACTAATTACATTACCCTTTATACTTATTTTTATTACATATGGAACCACAAGCTGCTAAGCTTTAAGAAATCCATAATGTATTACTTTATGCCAATATAGAAAAAGCTGGAGAATATTACATTAACAAGGAAGGTATTCATACTATTTTCTGAATTTTCTGTTTAGTGGTAGTGAGGCACTAAGATAAATGTTCACACAAGGAGCTAAGAAAAACAACAAGGAAACTCACTGGAATTCTGTTGCACCAAAATATATCTAGGGCAACTTTCCCACATGAACTTTGTCTAATTACTGTCATTTCTGAGTTATTATTATTATCCTAATTTTTAATTGATCATTACTTTTTATTTACCTCAGACCTAAAATGCTCCAAGTTGCAGCTTTGCCCCAGTGGGTAAACACTTCTCTCATATTTCATCTACTTGTTTATCTCTAGATTTTTCTGAATTTCTGTATCAAATCCACAGGCCATTGAGAAAGGGAAACTCCAGCAGGTGAGAAGCAAAAAGGGTCCAACCTAGTGTCCTGCCAAGGCCTCGCCTGCATGATGTGTCCGGCAGGATCCCAGACCTGTGCTCGAGAATGAGCATGATGAATTGCACCATGTCACCAACATTTGAAAGCATTAGCTCCAAGGTATAGGATCCTGATTTCCCCAGGCCAGTCAAATGCAGTGCTGATCCCTAAAACTTTTCCATTTTCTCAATTTGAAGAGAAAACCAAAACCTTAAGGCAACCCTGAACAACACTTCAGAAGACCTAACTCCAACTTCAGCTCAGCCACTGTAGTTAGGGTTCCTTGTGGAAGCTACCTGCTGTGGGTAGAAAGTGAGAAAGCTAAGCTGGAAGGCTTTCAAAGCCCTTTAAAAGAGTTGTCCTTTTTAGTTTCCTTTATTTTTGCCTCTCTGGCTGTGATTCAATTATGCCACATTAGGGGAGCCCCAAGTATGAATGGCCTGTCCTCCTACTTCCCATCACATATCTCCCTGTACTCTGCTGCACTTTCAACTTTTAAATAAACAGACTTGAAGAGAAATGTTCAAAACCCACAATATATGAAGAACTCCAAAATCTCTCACCAATCTGTTTCTGATTATAAACACCAGATGTTATAGTTGAAGATTAACCATGCAGACAACTTGCATGTAAATTATATGTAATGGCAAGAAAGGGGTCCTGAGGGATACAGGATTTCACTTTGAACTGGGCTGAGGCATCTGCTTCTGCCCCCAAAGGGAGTAGTTTAGAGCTGCTTTAGGTTCATTCATACTTACATGTTCATTGTTTTTTTCTTTTCTTTTTTTTTTTTTGAGGGAATTGCATTTGCTATCCATTTTTCCTTCTTTGGAAGAACTTCTTTTGTGTCTGGGTTGTAGATATCAGAGTGCCATGGGCAGCTCCTTGACCTCATATTTGGTGAGAAATGGTTGGAGAGCGTATTCAATCAGGGCAATAGTTGACAGGGCAAATCCCTAGCAAACAGCATGGTGTGACCTGTACTCTAACCCTTCACAAAGCTCTTCGGGTCTAAAATATTCCCTTCTCTTTTTCTCTCTCCCTATTTCTTCTCTTGGTCTCATCTCCTACCCCTTTGACACCTGTCTTGCTCCGTCTCTCCTTTCCCTAACTATTGTCCCAATGTCCAATTCACTTTTTGGAAGTTATGAAATGTTTTAGGCATTTATAAAGGTGTAAGGAATAATATAACAAACATTCATTCCTACTATTCAGTTGTTTGTTACAACAAATTATTGAAGCCTCTTCTCTATCTCTCTCCTGAAAATTCCACTCTTCATTCTCCATCCCAGGAATTAACCACAATATTGAACTTGCAGCTCGTTCACCTGTTACAGGCTATAATACAAAGTGCTAAAAAACAAACAAACCTGCTCTTACTGAAAAATTACATTCCCTGGTTTTATGATAAGAATCAGGGCATTTAATTAAACTTACAAAGATAAATATGAAATAAAAGTTTTGCAATGAACTTTCATTGAAATAATAGTTCTTCTACCTACCTCTTGGGCAGGGGTATGTACCAGTTAGGCTTCTCCATTGTGTACAGAAGTCTTTTTCTGAATCTGTATGCATTTAATGCTCTTTTGTTTAGTTCTCAGTCTTTCCTTTTTTCTCTTTCTGGAGTTTCTCAACTGTCCTACGTTTTTCTCCTGACTCATTACAGGACTCACCCCAATGACATTTACTGCTTGGACAATTTATTCTTGAATATAAAATGTTCTCTCTCTGCTCCGCACCAAGCGATTATAGTTCACTTTTTCGGCACCCTCTCTATTTAAATGACTTGGTAAAAAAGGATGAAGACCATTCACATTAGGAAGGAGCATGAGGTCATCCAGAGGGGTGCTTCCCCGCCCTCCTGGGTCAGGATGACTGGTAAACACAGCCGAGGGCATAGTCCTTGGGCCTCTGTTCCCGTTTGGGAAATGCTAATGGTTTAGGGGCACCAGAGTCATCCTTAGCAACTGGGCCTCCCCTGACATCCGTTGAGGGGATGTCAATCCCTGATGCCAGGACTGGGAGAGACCTCTGCTCCCATCAGGCCCAGCAGATGTGCCTTGAAGGAGGTGCCCTTGATGTGAAGGTCTAGTCTCAGGTGCACATCTATGTCAGGCAGCTACTGAAGGCAGTAGTGTCTGCTGTGCAGCCACCAAGTGTAAGTCCAATATTAGATGCTGGAGAGTTTGCTATTTTAATATTAATGACAGTTAACAAAACCAAATAGAGTGCATAGTATGGTATAAAATATGAGAGTAAAAGATGTCTAATCAATGACTCAAAGTTCAAAGAATGTTGAAAGTAGGATTATAATACTAGCTTTTGCAAATAATATTATTTTCTGCCGGGGTCCAACCCCAGCGGGTCCAGGGGTCCCCAAAGGTGTGGACGGAGTTGGCGAAGAAGGAATGACACGGAGACAGCGTTCAGTTGATCAGCAGCCTAGCCAGGATCTCTAGCCAAGTTCTGGTCAGGATCTCCAGTGAAGTTCTGGTTAGGATCTCCAGCCAGGTTCTGTGTCCATGTTGTCTTGCTAGGTTCTCCAGCCAGGTTCTGTCCAGGTTCTCCAGCCAGGTTCAGTCACCAGGTTCTAGTCAGGTTCTCTTGCCAATTTCTGTAGTCAGGCTCAGTCCAGGATCTTTTGCCATGTTCTCTCCAGCGAAGTTCTTCTGTCTCTAGAGAACGTTCTGTGTAGGTTCTGTGCCTAGGTTCCGTCTCTCCTAGTTCTGTGTTCTAAGTTCTGTGTCTTGCTGTCTTGTTACATCTGTATTTATACCAGTTGATTCAATCCTATCAATCTCTATTACAAAGGTTAGGGCGTTTCTTATCTCCATTCCAGGGAGTAAAGATTATGTAGCTTAAGCATGATTGTTCGTAGTTAAAGTGATTAATTACCCGCCTGGCACTTAGTTAAGGGATTTTATTCCCTCCCTAACTTCAGGGGAAAATCCCTACCTGGGGAAACAACCTTTCTCAGAGACCTTGGTTAAAACACATAGTGCCAAGAAGGTGAGAAAACATATTAAGAACAGTATGCCATATATGCCAGGTCCCTTGAAACAGCAAGGATGGACCGGCTCCCAGCAATTTTCCAAATTAGTATTTTGTCCTTGTTATAATATGATTTATTTTATTTACACCTTTGGTAAATAGTTAACTTTGAGAATGCCTATGAAGTAAGTATGATTTAGTGTAAAAAGTATAGACCAGTGATGGCGAACCTATGACACGCGTGTCAGAGGTGACACGCGAACTCATTTTTTTGGTTGATTTTTCTTTGTTAAATGGCATTTAAATATATAAAAAAATACCAAAAATATAAATCTTTGTTTTACTATGGTTGCAAATATCAAAAAATTTCTATATGTGACACGGCACCAGAGTTAAGTTAGGGTTTTTCAAAATGCTGACATGCCGAGCTCAAAAGGTTCGCCATCACTGGTATAGACTTTGGAGACAAACAGAACTGGGTAAAAAAAATAAAAATAAAAATAAATCTTCATGTAATGACTTTTCAGGATAAAATATTTACTCTTGGTGCCTCCAAGCCCAAATTCCTTAGGGTGGCTACATAGGACTCTGACTATGTGGTCTTATTTCTCATCATTATTTATTGCTCACTTTGCCCTCTTGAATGTTGAAACCACATATACTATTTCTCTGCCCCATGGATTTACTGAAGCTATTATGTCTGCCGAGAACTCCTCCCCTGGTCAGCTGCCTGCAGAGAGCTTACCTGACACTGCTTCATCTCCAAGCCCTCTGCAGATGGGTGAATGAATTATCCTTCCTCCATATCTCATAACACCCTGAACTTACCCCACCAGCATGAACTACATGGAATGGATGTCATATTATTTTCTTTAATAAACCATTCAGTAACTACATCATACTTATCTTGGTATCACTAGTGCCAGCATTTAGTAAACTCAATAAATGCTTGTTAAACTGAAAGAGATAGAAATATAAAATGAGTATAATACTATCCCTAGAGTTATTGTGAGGAGGAATCCAATAATTCTATTGCTAATTCTGTTACCCAAACTTTTCCTAAGGTATTTTTCAAATATAAAAACAAATACAAAGTACATGCAAGAAATATATATATTGACAGTCACCTCTAGATGTTGTTTTTGTACTCATAACATTTTTCCATAGAAAAATATGTTCAATACATTCAACAGAATTGGGACTACGCTTGCCAATTTTAAGACACCATTTGGCTTATGAAATCCAAATAGAAGAAAGATACTTATGGACCAGATGAGCAGTTTAATTTAGAGTCAACTGGTCTGTGTTAATTTTTATAAACTGTTGGCCATATCTGTAAATACAAATTATCTTTTTTATGTCTAATGAAGATTATTTATTGCATTACAGATTGAAATTAATGTCTATGCAACTAATTTGTAGGCCTGTATTATTTTAGAATCCCTTTAAATGCTAAGCAATTTCCCACTCTCTAGAACAGTGGTTCTCAACCTGTGGGGGTCGAACAACTCTTTCACAGGGGTCGCCTAAGACCATCGGAAAACACATATATAATTGCATATTGTTTTTGTGATTAATCACTATGCTTTAATTATGTTCAATTTGTAACAATGAAATTGGGGGTCACCACAACATGAGGAACTGTATAAAAGTGTCATGGCATTAGGAAGGTTGAGAACCACTGCTCTAGAATGCCTAGAGTTTCTTCTTATTTACCATATATTCAAGAAGTACTTCATTCTTCATGTTTCAAATAATCATTGATGGTTATGAGGAAGACATTCTCCAGATTCCAACCAATGAGGAATTTACTCTGTAACTCAAGGAAAGTCAAGAAACAACATCTTCCTTCCTCTGAAGAGGATGTTTATGCCAACACATCCAAAGATTACCTAGCAATTCCTTGGGTGCTCCAAGCACTAAGAGCATGTGCTCATATACTTAATATTCCTAGTCAATGTGACACTTGAATTAAGCTAATTTATTCAGTGCAAATATGACCTTGAATTATAGAGTAATATTTTAATATTGTGCTAAAGATTCAAATTATCTTAAAAATAAATGGAAAAAGACACTGTTTTAAAAACAGGTCCATGTACATAATGAATACATCTACACATAAAAAGATCAGCAAAAATAAAATTTTCAAAATGGAGATCCTCTGGGAATATTTCTTTTGCCTGAAGAAGCTTCTACAACAATTCCTGCCTTGTAAGCCTTCCTCCACCCACCCTTGAACACACATACATGTTCTTGGAGCACCACTCCGGCTATGCTGAGTCACTGTTCCACAGTGGAAAATATACCCAAGAGAATCCCCTCTGGACTTGCCTTGCTCATGCTCCTTTATCCTGTTGGTTTTCAGTATTTAATTAGTCTTGAATGCAAGTTCAAGGTCACTTAATTATCTACTCCAATAAAGAGGGGCAAATGGTGTTTATTGATGTAATAGTCTTATTGTCCCATACTTATAATGGAAATCAGACGTGTGAAATGGAAGGCTATGGTGACAGAAACAGAAGTATTGGGAAGCAAAGGGATGGATATACCTTTTGGAGACAGGGATCAGCAAAAGAAGGAAGATTCCAAAAGTGGGGAAGAAGATGCAATGGAAAGATAGAACAGACGTCAGTGGAAACCACTATAAGGAGTGGTAGACATTGTGATGAGAAGCAATGGATGAGTCAGACACTGCAAACTGAATAGGCAATACAAGTTCCATTTTTTAAATAGTTGAACATGTGTTGTGTCCTTCCCTCCCCTTTAAGGGAACTCCTTCAACTATGAGCATCTATTATGTGTTTGCTGAGGGCTGTGGGGATATAAGACTTAGTTCTGCATTTGAAATAGAAAACCAGAGGCACATTTATGTGTGGGCTACCGTATGGTGTGAGTAGATACAGTAATACAAAATGAATAGTAATTCACAAGTATTCACATACAGAGACATTTCACCAAGTAGTCAACATATATTCTCTTATATACCTATTCAATATACCTTTGGCTTGATTCTAATGTTGTGGCTTCAACACCTTGATGACTATGGGAAGCAGAAGATTTTAAGAGCTGTGAATAATCTAGATGTAAAACTGTCTTGTGACACCATTTCAAACTCATTGGACTCTTTCATCTTTCTAAATCACTTCCATTGCTCAAAATATACACTAATGCCTTTTAGTCTGCTAAGATGACATTTAAAGCATTGATGTAATGGTTGACATTTCAATAGGAATAAAGTGGGGTTTCAGACCAGATATGTGTCATCTTACACAACTGATATAATTGTGTATAGATAGAATTATATATATATTAATTTCTAAATGCTAGGGGAGTTTGCTATTTAAAACAATTTATGTATAGCCCTAGCTGGTTTGGCTCAGTGGATAGAGCATCAGCCTGTGCATTGAAGGGTTCCGGGTTTGATTTCAGTCAAGGGCACATGCCCAGGTTGCAGGCTCCATCTCCAGTAGGGCGTGTGCAGGAGGCAGCCAATCAATGATTCTCTCTCATCATTGATGTTTTTCTCTCTCTCTCCCTTTCCCTTCTGCTCTGAAATCAATAAAATATATATTAAAAAATAAACTAAACACACAGATCTTAATTTAAAAAAATAAAATAACTTATGTATAAAGTGAAGAATGCCTCAATAATGAACCCCACTTATCCAGATGGCAGAAGTTCACAAAGCAGTGCTTATTTGTTCTCCATTATTACTGGTAGCCTATTAACCTGGAAAAGTTACTACAGCTCCCTCACAACTGAACAATACCACGGAATGACTTAAGTTCTGGAAATAACTAGGATTATTTTACCAACTAATTTTCAAACATTTCAGCAAATTATACTTTGTTCATAACTTTTTAATTACCACCTTTAAAAGTGAGGCTTGTGAATTTAATGTGTTTTATTCCTAGTAAATGGGACTAATTCACTAAAGGAAATATAAATAAATTTATATACATATAAATTATTGCATAATATACTTTATAAACATAATTGTATTTAATATCACAATTATATAATAATATATATAATTAATATATATTAAATATAGTATAATTAATTGTCATATAAGTATATAAAATATTATATAAATAAAATGTAATTATGTCATTTATAACATAATGTGTATATGTACATTATAAATATCTATATATTTAAAAGCCTAAGTAACCATTCTACTGTTTGACCAGTAGCTATAATGCTCACTGACCACCAGGGGCAGACACTCAATGCAGTAGCTGCCCCCTGGTGGTCAGTGTGCTTCCACAGGAGGAGCGCTGCTCAGCCAGAAGCTGGGCTTACGGCTGGCGAGCGCAGCAGCAGCGGTGGGAGCCTCTCTTGCCTCCATGGCAGCACTAAGGATGTCTGTCGGCTTAGGCCCACTGTCAGTCAGATATCCCCCAAGGGCTCCTAGACTGCAAGAGGGTGCAGGCGGGGCTGAGGGACCCCTCTGAGTGCACGAATTTCGTGCACTGGGCCTCTAGTATACATATAAATTCATTTATATTTCCTCCACTGAATTGAATATCCTATATAATAAAAGGGTAATTTGCAAATAGACCGAATGGTGGAACAATGGGTCACTACAACATACACTGACCACCATGGGCAGACGCTCAATGCAGGAGCTGCCCCCTGGTGGTCAGTGTGCTCCCACAGGGGGAGTGCCGCTCAGTCAGAAGCTGGGCTCACTGCTCACGGCTGGCAAGCACAGCTGCGGTGGCGGCAGTGCTAAGGATGTCCAACTGCCCCAGAGGGCTGCTGCCCCACTGCCCCCGAGGGCTCCCAGACTGAGAGAGGGCACAGGCCGGGCTGAGGGACTGCCCCCCCCCCCCCAGTGCATGAATCTCGTGCACCAGGCCTCTAGTATGTAATATATTTGGATATATAGGCATGGGCAAAAATATGTTTACAGTTGTATAAAAATAAATAATATAATAATAAATAAATAATAATACAAGAATAAACTGGCATACTCACAACTGTACACCTACTTTTGCTCACCTCTGTATATATATTCAAACATAGCATTTCTTTTTCTTTAAGAAAACTCTGAAATGTGTCCTTAGCCAAAATAGAGGATGCTGGATTAGTTGTATATCATATGGATGATTCCCAAGGTAGACTCAATCCCAGGAGTTTATCTAGTGATAAAATTGTGTCCTGGAGAGCTCCTTAATCCCAGCTGTACATCTTATTCATCATTACCAATTGTGGAGAGCCATGTGGTCAGCTGCACATCACTCAGTGGTCAGCTGAATATCACTCAGCAGCACTTCTGGGAAAACATTTAAATCTCAGGGCCCTGCTAATGAAAAGATGTCCTAAATACAAAGGTCCACATTTTTAATTGCCATCTCATTGAAGTTTCTGAATATCTCTTGTACTCATGTGCTCAGCACAATAAGGCTCTTAGCTCCTGGTTGTTGTCACATTCCTTGGTATTGCTTGGCTTGTTGGTGCATCACTCCAATATCTGCCTCCCTCTTCTTTTAAAGAATATATTTTTATTGATTTCAGAAAGGAAGGGAGAGGGAGAGAGAGAGAGAAACATCAATGATGAGAGAGAATCATTGATTGGCTGCCTCCTCCAGGTGCCACACAGGATCAAGCCTGCAACCCAGCATGTGCCCTTGACTGGGAATTGAAACCGTTACCTCCTGGTTCATAGGTCAATGCTCAACCGCTGAGCCATGCCGGCTGGGCTCTGCCTCCATCTTTACATGGCTATCTTCTCTCTGTACGTGTCTGTGTCTCTCTGTCTCCTTCTCCTTATGACAACAGTAATTGGATTTGGGCCCATTCTAATTCAGTATGATCTCATTGTAACTTGATTGCATCTGCAAAATCCTATTTCCAAATAAGGCCACATCACAGGTACTAGGGGTTAAGACTTCAGAATACCTTTTTTTTAGGGGGAAGGGAACATTCAACTTACAACATATGGTAAGACAATGTTTAGCTTCAGGAGAAACTGCCAAACTGTCTTGCAGTTTTGTATTCATGTCAGCAGTGAACGAGAGTTTCTGTTGCTCCACACCCTTGTAAATCAGTTGCCATTGTCAGTTTTTTTTCCTTTTTCCATTTTAGTCATTCTAACAGGTGTATAGTGATATCTCATTGTTGCTTTAATTTGCAATTCCCTAGTGACAAATGATGTCGAGTCCATCTGTAGATCCTCTTGGATGAGGTATCTTAGTCCATCTATAGATCCTCTTGGAAGAGGTGTCTATTCACATCTTTTTTCCCAGTTTTAAATTTGGTTGTTTATTTTCTTGTGGGGCCTTAAGAGTTCTTTGTATATGTTTAGATACAAGTCCTTTAATACATATGTGTTTTGCAAATATTTTTTCCAGTCTGTGGCTTATGTTTTCATTCTCTTAATAGAATTTGTTTTTTCGTTATTTAATTGTATTTTTTTCCTTTGAGACTTTGTCTTTGACCCATTGATTATTTAGGAGTATGTTGTTGAATTTTCAAGTGTTTGAGAGTTTATTGTTGTCTTTTTGTTACTTATTTCTAGCTTGATTCTAGTATGGTCAAATAATATATTTTGTATGATTTTATTAAAATTTTTTGTTGTGGTTTGCTTTATGACTCAGTATATGGACTACCCTGGTAGAATGTGGTTCTGCTGTTGTTGGATATAACATTCGATAAATGTCAATTGGATCCTGTTGTTTAATTTATCTAGAGCTTTGCTTATTTTATGTATAGTAATTCTATCAATTGCTGAGAGTGGGGAATAATTGTAACTATAATTTTTCTATTTATTCTTTCACTTCTATCAGTTTTTGCTTCATGTACTTTGAAGCACTGTTGTTTAGTTCACACATTTAGGATTGCTATGACTTCTTGGTGGATTGGCCCATTTATTGTTATATGATACCCTCTTGTCTCCAGCATTTTTTTCTTTGCTCTGAAGTCCACTTCATCTGACATTAATATACCAACTCTTACTTTTCTTTCCTGATCTTTATTTGCATGGTATAGCTTTTCCATCCTTTTATCTTTAACCTGTCTATGTCATTATGTTTGAAGTTTCTTGTAGATAGCATATGTTTGTTTTTCATTCACTCTGCCAATCTGTCTTTTAATTGATGTATTTAGACCATTTACATTTGGAGAAATTAGTGATTTTTGTAGGGTTTAAGTCTGTCATTTGATTGTTTTCTGTTCGATCCCTGCTAGTCATTTAATTATTCCTTTTTTCTCTCTTTCTTTTATGTGGGTTATTTGAACATTTCTTAGAAATCTATTTTGATTTATTTAGTGTTTTTGACTATGTCACTTTGTATAGTTTTCTTAATGGTTTCTCTAGGTATTACAATATACACATATAACTTATCACAGTCTACTGGTATATGATGTTTTATCACTTTGAATGATGCATAGAAACCTTATTTCCATTTAGGACCCTTTACCATCCTCACTTTTAAAATATAATATTCCTGTTTTTACATAAATTGATCATTATATCAGAAGATATTATTTTTGTTTCATGTAATTCTTTTTAATACAAAATACAGACAATAGGCTTACTATGCTAGAGGAGCAAAATGAATCACTTTTAATCTATATCACTGCCTGATAAATTGATAGCAAATGAATAAATGAACCTGTCTCCCCACTTAAACTTCTGGACAGCACAGTACCATAGGGAGATTCCACACAACTGTGCTACCTTAGCTAGACTTACAGATGGCTGAGCCCCATTGCTGAAGTTATAGATTCCATCTTCTGTTAATTCCTAGGGCAATTCCTAGAACTGTTTCCTCCCTCTTCCCTACATCATTCTCAGGACCCAACTTTAAGGGAAACTAAGCCCAGGTCACCACATAGAACTTCTAACAGACAGAATTGGCAAAATATAAATTGATCCTGTTACATTCTCTAGCTAACTTCATTTCCATTTTTTAAAAAAGGTTGAATAAATATTTAAAGAATATCTGTTTGAAAGGGCACCTAATTATTAGCGTGCCTATGGTTCTCGCTTGATTTATCTCCTTCATACTAATTTAAATTTAAACTTTGCCACCGTCAGCAATTCTTCCACTCATTTTTTTACTAACTCCCTGGCACATTCTCTAAATTATTCTCTCTCTTTCAAAGCCCAAATCTCTTTCTCTCAGGCTTTTTACATTTTTTCCTAATGTAACAGGGAAATTTGAAGGTAACTGACTTGAGCTAACTCAGCATCCCATCCTCCCCTTGAAACTTCCTCCAGTGTCAGAGAGAAAGCATGTCTCTCATTTTCAATGCCAGCTCCACGGCTAAGCTACTGATCTCAGCCTTTTAACTTGTAGGGTAATTTCTAGGATCCCATCCCTGTTCTCCCTGGCATCTTAAGGCTTTTGTTCACAAGTAGCCAATTTTACCTTCAATGTATGTAGATTTACCCTGTCATCTCCTGCAAAAACTTTATTTTGGGTCTTCTGTTCCTGTCCATTATCTTTCCTTCCTTTATCTGTGTCACATTCCTCATGATCTTACCATAGGGGTCCCTATTCCTAATACCAATTTCTTCAGTTATTCTTTGCAGTTTTTTTCTTTTTTCCTGGAGTGGGATCCCTTGCCGTTTGATTTGTAACAACCTAGTCAATGAAAAATGCTCAGTGCAAGGGTGCCAGGTAACTTTCTTCTAATGCTATGCAGCAGCATTTCTTCACTTCATTTATCACAACATTTTGCTTAATTTAATACAATTTATGGGTTCATATTATCTATGCAACATAGCATTCCATCTTTCATCTATGAAAATGTGAATCCGTTAATATTGTATTTGGATGTTTACTCTTCTTTTTTACCTTCTCGAAACTGTATATCCCCAGGCCTTTCACTCTCACCACCTCTGGTTCTCAGGTTAATCAATCAACAGTTTTTCTAATCATTCTCCCAATTTTTATTGAATCCAGCATCCATTTACTTATCTTCAGATTCTTTCCCATAGTCATTCCATCTCTATGCTTTGCTCCTGCAGCGTAGTCCATGCTCTAAATCCACTGTACCCTCCAAGGTCAGCTAATATCCTAATTTGTCCGCTAGGCTTTTGCCAAGCATTGCAGCATGTGACAGCCTTTGTCTAAAACCACACTAGACTTGTGATCTGCTTGACAAAATGGTACCTCCCAATCATCTACAGTTACCTCAAATATGTAGGCCTTGTTTTATCAACTATGAACATGCGTTTTTATTCCCTGATAGCCTACAGCAGTGGTTGGCAAACTGCAGCTCGCGAGCCACATGCAGCTCTTTGGCCCCTTGAGTGTGGCTCTTCCACAAAATACCGACTTCTGCGCATGGGCCACGAAGTTTCAATCGCACTGTACATGTGCGCCCGCACGTGGTATTTTGTGGAAGAGCCACACTCAAGGGGCCAAAGAGCCACATGTGACTCGCGAGCCGCAGTTTGCCAACCACTGGCCTACAGTGTGCTGCAAATATAGAAGTTGCTTAGTGAACTTGTTTAGTGACTTAATACTACTAAAAGAAGTAATACAGTGGGGCCTTGACTTACGAGTGTCCCGACTAACGAGTTTTTCGAGATATGAGCCGTCTCTCGGCTGATTTTTTGCTTTGAGTTGCGAGCTAAAAATCGGGTTACGAACCAGCTTCAGATACCCCACCGCTAGTTGGTGCAGCGAACGTCACAGTGAACGCCACAACATCAGCCCAGCATTACGTGTCTCACTCATTCACTTTTTGATTTGACATAAGAGTAATTTGAGTTACGAGCTCCATCACGGAACGAATTAAACTCGTAAGTCAAGGCCCCACTGTAATAGCAATATTATGGCATTGATAACTCCAGTTTGAGTGAAACTAGGATTTTTAATGAATTACGTAGAAGTCTATAGGCAGTATGCCATAGTGGTGAAGAGTATAAGCCCAGACTGGCTGGGTTCAAATCCTGGTTTTATCACCTATTAACTAGGTGACCTTAACAAGTTCATTAACATCTTTATGCCTTAATTCCTTTCCTGGAAATACAGGAACATAATAGTACCTACCACATGGAGTCATTATAAAGATCCAATGAGTTATTTTGGATAATTCAACCAATTTCTGGTATATAGAAATTGCTCCATGAATATAATCTATTATTAAATGTTCATTACACATAGAAGGATAGTATTTCAGAGCTAACTCTCCCCCCCCCCCCCCCCCCACACACACCTTTGCTTTTTAAGTGAATAAGTTGAGGACTAAAGGTAAAATGATTGGCACAAATTCATATAGCTAATTGGAGACTCAGCCAGGAAACCAGCTGTCCTGACTTGCACTCAGTGTTTGCTTTTTTCCTTCCCAAGGATTCTATGTCTAAACATGGAATTGAATTATAGAAGTTTAGAGTTGAAAGGGCCATTCAAGGCTCTCTAGTTCAACTTCCCCATAAGGGATCACACTACATGAGCACTGTCACAAACCTTTCATCTTTGCCTATAGCACCATTTCACAGATGCTTAATCACCCAGATAAACAGATTCTAGTAGAACCTGCACCATGGCTCCCAAGTTAAGAAATACATGAGGGGTAGGAATAGAAGCCAAGGTCAGGTCTCCTGAGTTTAGATGACTATGACTACATGAAGTCATTTTTATTGTCCATCTCTTGAAAAATAATAGTTCTTTTGCAGGGAAAACATTGTCTGGAATACTCATTAAAAAGCTGTGATTCAGGTCATCCCACTCATACATGAATGTTTTGCAGATAGTATGCTTCCTGGCAGAAATCTGAAATGATTTTGATGAACTCTGAACAATACTCTTTAGCAGCCAGAAAAAGACACAGGGGCCAACTACCCATACCAGGCATAATTCCTGAAGGTTTCAGCTTTCTGTGTGGTTCTCTGGAACAATATTCAACCTGTTGTGAAATCAGCAGCACTTTGATTTTAACTTCAATCTAGCAAATACAGATTCTCAAAAGGAATTGCAGCAATAAAAGACTGCTATTAAACAAGCACAAATAAACCTGTGAGAAGGATTCTCTCATTAGATGCAACAGCATGCTATTCTCTGTCTTAATTCAATACTAAGAGAAGAAATTTAATTTTTCTTTAAAACAAATGCAGTTGACATGTGTAACAGCAGCAGTAAGGGAGAAGGCTAAACTGAGGAATTATGTATCCACTAGGAATGTGCATCCACTTCCACCCCCATCTACCCCACAGACAAGACTCAGGGAAGTCACATTCTTTGTGTATGATATTTAAAATGCCTGATTGTAATATATGGATTCTGAACTTTATGGTTTGGAATTTTGACCTTTAAAACAGTTCCCTGAAAGTTGAATTGCCTTCTGTTCACTGAAAACTGAAGAGAGCGCCTCCACTAGTCTCACAGTGGAGGCTTCATTCCTGCTTTGTGCTTCCATAAAATTTTATTTATATCTCTAACTTTACTCATGATACTATGACTTGTTACACCTAGTTGTATGTCTCCTTTGTAGACTATAAACTCCTGAGGATAGAATTCGTGACTTATTTATCTCTGTATTCTCCAAGAGCCTTACAGTGTCTTGGACACAGTAGTTGCACAATAAATGTTTTCATATTTAGTTTTAATAATACATATATTAACTATCTCCCAATTACACCATATTACTAATGGATTTCCACCTTTGACATGCCTTTTCCTTCCTATTTCTGAGAACTCTTGCCTTTGAAACATGACAAAAAGCTTTAGATGGATATGTGAACAGTAAGGGAGTGCCTACAATTATTTGCTGAATTGTACCTTTATGAAATGTTGCAGAGGTTTGTTTTGAGCTCTCAATTGCTTAAGGGGACCCATCTATCTCAGCTGGGCAGAGGTAAGGAAGAAAACTGAGAGGAATGACTGGGAGGGTATTCCAGAAAGACTACTGTGCTTTCTAGAAAAAAAGACATAGAACACAAGTCCTAACTCCAGGACCCCATAAGCATGTTAGGATCATGGCATTCTCAAGACCTATCTTCTCTTTTTAACAGTTTTCTGAGAAATTGTTAGTTGATGTTCCAGAAACATTTAGTTCATGCCCATTAGGCTCACAGACACAACTGGCTATGTGATTTGCAGGGCCCAGTTGAAAATAAAAATGCGGGGTCCCTTTTTCAAAAATTAAGAATATCATGATAACAGCAGAACATTAAGGAAGTTGGGTCCTTTTAAGCACAGGGCCCTATGCGAATGCACAGGTCTCACTTCTACTAGTATGAAGCCAGCCTTGTCCCATCTTCAAAGAGCTTCCTGAAGTGAAAAGCAAAAGGTCTGTATCTAGGGATAGAAGCTACAATTGAAATACGTACAAGGGGCTGCAGGAACCTAGTAGTTCCTAACTTTGTAAAATCATCCCTGGGAAAGTGACAATTAAGCTCATTTTTGAGAGAGCAATGGCAGGGAACAAACATAATTTATCCTGAAAGACAGCAGAATTCACCTGACAAATTTCAGGAACAGGGTTCCTTTCAAGGAGGGTGGAGCAAGTTAACATGAGGATGACACAGTTGAGACTGAGCGTGGAAAGAGGCAGAGGCCAAATGTGTGGGTGAAGGGGTTGAGCAATTATTAAGTGCCTACTGTATGCCAAATATGTTTCCTCCTGTCATAATGTTAAACACAACAATCTTGTGAATAAGCAGTTTTACCTATTTTACGAACAGGTTAGTTTAGGCTCAGGGTAGTAAGGTTTAAGGGTTTGGGGCACATTAGGCAGCCAATAAATATTTACAGAATAACTGATGGGTCTGAGTTAAGGCCCAGGACTCCTAACGCCTAGGCCAAGCTGGTTCTAAGCGTGCTTTGTACCCACCTTCGGTCCTTGCCGTACCTCTTAGAGCCCAAAGGGACCCTTTCCCTCCCGAGCCCCGCCCCTCACTTTCACCTGCCGGAAATCGGGCAGCAGAAGTACTTCCGGGATAGCAGAGGTTGGCCCCGGCAAGATGGCGGCCCCCTTGGAGCTCAGTTGCTGGGGAGGGGGCTGGGGGCTCCCGTCGGTCCACAGCGAGTCCTTGGTGGTCATGGTGAGGCCGCTGCTCGGGCCAGGGGCGGGCAGGAAGGGGCGGGGCCGGAGGCGCGAGGCTGGCCGGCCCGGCGCCGGCGGCCGGTAGCGGTTCCCGCGGGCTGAGGCGGGCAGGGCGCTGCACGGCCCCGGGCTGCCTGCAGCTGAAGAGTTACCCCTGGCCTGCGACCCCGCCGAGGCGTGGCGGGAGACTCCCCGCTCCTCCTCCCGGCTCCCGCGTTATTATTCTCGTCCTTGCAAAGCTATCTGGGCGGTGGAGTGAAAGCCCGAAGCGGGGCACGCGCCGCACCCCCCCCCCCCCCCCCGCCCCCATCCTCCGGGGAAGAACAAGGTTCCCAAGAGCCGGGTAGCGGCGCGCGTGCTCCCGGGGCTAGAGATGGGGGAAGGGCCGCGCCCCCTCGTCGAGAGGTTCTGTCTTCGAACCGGCTGTGAAGTAAAGCAGCTCTGCAGATGTGCATTACGTGCTCAGTCTAAAAGGTTTTATTGCAAACTCTGTTTCAGGCTTACGCCAAATTTTCTGGCGCACCCTTGAAAGTCAGTGTCATAGATAACACCTGGAGAGGTTCAAGAGGTACAGTGTAAACTTATAACGCCCCTTCTACCTTCTTTAAGGGCCTCCCCCCACCCCCCCTTAAAGCGCTGAAGCACACAGCCATGGAGTACCTTGGGATTTTAGTTTGTTTTTGTTTGTTTTTTTTACCATGACCTTGGCTGTGTTTTGCTTATGATTTGATCATTCTGAATAATACTTCAAAGTGCAAGCCAAATCCGTGGAAATTATGAGAAATTAAAATGTTCTATCCAAGTGCTCTTTGTGAAATTGCAAAAAACGAAAATGAGCTTACTCATTCCCCCCTTCAAATGTGCAATTGGTATAGTGTTTAGAGTATTGGAATATCTTAAGAGGAGATCAAAATGTTTCCTGTATGTAGACTGTTGTTTTGATTATAGGAGATGTACCAATTTTGACCACTGAAGACAAGATTGTTTCTCAACCAGCAAAAATACTGAACTTTTTAAGAAAACAGGTGGGTGGTTCTTTTTGAAGAAGTAGATTGTTGATCCCTGCATGTTGCTTTAAAAAACACACACAACACATCGTAAGGTTTGCAGATTTTTAAAAAATTCTTTTTGCCAAGTTAATAGACACCTGAGGATACCTGGAGTTTAATATAAAAAAACTTTCAAGTCATGAGTTATAATGTGATTTTGGAAGTTATAAAGTGAGGTATAGTCCACTTATATTTTTATGCACTTTGCTTAGATTTTATTGAAGTTTAGATATAAGCAGATTCAATTTAGCCATCTTTGCTATTACACTTATTGACATGATTGTCAATTTAGTTACATACTTGCTACACATTTTGTGCTAGGTATGACATCTGGAATCCCACCAACTAGCAACTATTTATTTTAGTTTTTAAAAAACACTTAACTGATAGTTGTAGTTAAATGTTTCATGCAATACTGTATTCAAGATATTTGAATATGTAAAGATTTTTATAATGTATTCAAAATGTATAAATATGTTAAGACATATAAATGCAAAAGTTACCACTGATTTTGCCAATTCTTTAAATTTTTTCTAGTGATTTTTTTTTTTTTTTTTTTTTTAGAGGTGGAGGAGGGAAGAGAGAGAAAGAGAAAGAAACAACAATGTGAGAGAGAAACTTTGATCGGCTGCCTTCCACATGCACCCCTATTAGGGATTGAACCCCTAACCTGGCAACCTGGGTATGTGCCCTGACTGGGAATTGAACTTGCCACTTTTTGGTATATGGGACAACAAGCCACACAAACCAGGGCCACTTTTTTTTTCCCTCTTAAAGAAATTTCGCCGAAACCGGTTTGGCTCAGTGAATAGAGCGTCGGCCTGCGGACTGAAAGGTCCCAGGTTCGATTCCCGTCAAGGGCATGTACCTGGGTTGCGGGCAATCCCCAGTGGGGGATGTGCAGGAGGCGGCTGATCGATGTTTCTCTCTCATCGATGTTTCTGACTCTCTATCTCTCTCCCTTCCTCTCTGTAAAAAATCAATAAAATATATTTTAAAAAAAAAAGAAATAAATTTTGCAGCAACAAAATTTAGAGTTTTTCTAAATTGGAAGTTTTTCTTTCTTTTTTTACTGGGGAAAAATGTAACCAGTTAGAACTTTATCCTTACTGTTAACAAAAATAATAATAGCTTCTTTTAATAAGTTTGTATGAAATTGGTCATTAATAATTACTGAAATAGTAGTAGTGAATAAAAAATCGTAAGTTATTGACTTTACTGTGTGCATGATACTGTACATTTGCGTTAAACAGCATTTGTTACTAAATTTATATTTCTTTTTCCCCCTTTTAATATCATGTTTGCCATTTTTGTGGAAGAATAAATAGGAATCCTAGTTTATTTAGCTTCACTCTTTGGGGATGCTCTTGACTTCTGAGGTGTTTTGTTTATTTTATACTTTTTAATAGAAATATAATGCTGATTATGAACTCTCTGCAAGACAAGGGGCAGATACCCTGGCTTACATTGCTCTCCTTGAAGAGAAGCTTCTTCCTGCAGTGGTGAGCATTGGTGAATATTACAATATTTTAATGATCTACCAAAAATGCACTTAGTCTGTTTAGAAGGAAAATAACAAAAAGGGCTTAAGAGAGGAAATTTCACTTATATATTAATCTTGATTCTTTCATGTTCCTGTGAAACTGGATTCTGTTAGACATTCAACTAGTATGCAAAACAATAAAGTGAAAAATAATGTCATTTTGGAAATAAAAATTCTTTTTGGGAGGTGGAGTTTATTGTTCCATATATAGAATTGGGTGAAATATATTCCATTCATTCAGCAAATATTTATTGAGCACCTTCTATGTGATAGGCCTGGTTCTGGGTGCCTGGGATATAGTAACCAACAAAACACATTTAAAATCTTGTTTAATCCTTGAGTCTTTCTACCTGGAAAATTTGTATGAAGTCATTTTATACAAAGATGTTTATGAAAAATTTGCACATCAATAGAGTGACCTTTTCATTAAAGAACATCATTGTAGTATTTTTTCTCTTCTTTTGCAGCTTCACACATTCTGGGTTGAAAGTGACAATTACTTTACTGTGACAAAGCCATGGTTTGCTTCACGAATTCCCTTTCCCTTGAGTTTGATCCTTCCTGGAAGAATGTCTAAGGGAGCACTGACTAGGATTCTCCTGACCAGAGGAGAGCCTCCCCTCTACCACCTCCGAGAAGTGGAAGCACAGGTACGGTCGAGGTTACTATCAGAGCGAGGGCCCTCCTGAGGAGGGACAAGAGAGATGCAGAGATGAGCTAATCCATAGATACCTACCTAAAAAGGAGTTCTGGAGTATCTGTCCTCCTCCTGAGATGTAATGTCATCCTTATTAGATATACAGAGATGCCAAGGAGTGCCTAAATCTTCTGTCAAACAGATTGGGAACATCTCAGTTTTTCTTTGGAGATACGTGAGTGCATTCCCTTAAAAATCATTCTGATGTTTTGTGTGCATATATTCAATGAGCAATTATTTAAAGCAAGTCCTCTTGTCTTCCCGCTCTCCCAAAAGTGAGTTTTTCACTTTAAAAACATTTAATGGATTTTTACTATGGGGAAACTTTCTGTTGGTGGTAATCTAACATTGACTTAATATACTGCATATGTGTATTGAAAACATCTAAGACTATTTCCATCCTGTCTCCAGTTACTATATAATACATGTGAGTAAAAATGCATTTTAATTTGCAACTGATTTTCTTCTAAATAAAATAAATGGTTACAGTATTAAAAAACAACTGAGTAAAATTCTACTTGCATCCTTATTATAAGTTATAATGGATAGTAAACTTTTAAAAACACTAAATTGTATACTTCAGAATTGATTACTATATTTGAGAAAAATTTTTTTATAATCCCAAGTTAATATTTTCTTAAGTGATTTTAAAAAATCCTGAATTTATTTTTAGGCCTTCTACCTTGGATGCCTATGTGTTTGGTTTTCTCGCACCTCTTTATAAAGTACGCTTCCCTAAAGTTCAGTTACAAGAACATTTGAAACAGCTCTCCAACCTGTGTCGCTTTTGTGATGACATCCTCAACACTTATTTTAGGCTTAGTCTTGGAGGTAAGGTGGCTTCTCTTCAGCTAATCTTTGTTTGTAAAGAGGATTTGCAAATTTTCCTAAGGACACATAAGCAAGATTCATTACTTACTAAAGAAGTTTGTGTATTGTCTTTAAAAGCTGGTTTATATATAACGCTTCAAAGAGTTGCATTTCTCCAACTTTATTTTTATTCCCATATGTTAGTTCTTATTTAAATAGGGAAATGAATATTTGCTTTTTTTTTTCTATTCTTTTGGATTTTATACATTTCTTGCTTTTTGTTCTTCTTTAAATATTGCCCCTTTGAAGTGGGTCATTTTCTTCAAAAAGTTTAAACTACAGATATTTATTGAGGTGTTTCTAGATAGCATTTTTCCTAATGCAAATGGGCAATTACTTCAAATGTTGCTTCTAGCATTTTCATGCATGAACAGAAATCAGTAGCAGATTGATTTTGGTGAGGTACACCCCTATAATTCTACTACTTGAAAACTGATTACATCAGACTGGAGGTACAGTAAACAGAGGGCACCTGTCATTTAGAAAATGATTTGTTAGGAGTGTAAGGCCTCATGCTTAAGTGATTGGAACACCAAATTTGTATTGGAAGACTTGGCAGAAATTGTCCTTTTTAAAAAAAAATGTATGTTTTTTTATTGATTTCAGAGAGGAAGGGAGAGGGAGAGAGAGAAAGAGAAACATCAATGATGAGAGAATCATTAATCAGCTGCCTCTTGCACGCCCCACACTGGGGATCAAGCCTGCAATCCGGGCATATGTCCTGACTGGGAATGAAATCGTGACCTCCTGGTTCATAGGTCAACGCTCAACCACTGAGCCACAGCTGGCCAGGCAACTTTGTTACTTTGAAGCAGTGGTTGGCAGACCTGTCTACAGGACAAATACAAAAGCTTGGGTCCTCTACCAGATTTGCCAAATTAGAGTTTTTTAAGGATAAATCCCAGGAATCCGTATTCTGTTTTAAGTCCCTCCAAATACTTTGGATGTCAGGTGGATGGATACCTGTTTGGAGTCACTGCCTTAGAAAGCTATCCAAATAGTTGTAACTAAAGACATATTTGGAATGGTTGGGGAAAAGGCACTACTTAAATTTGAGAAGGAAATGAGGAGTGCTGTGCTTTTTTACTAATCACTTTGGCTAGCTGCAACCCACTTGGCCAACTTTGTTACTTTGTCTACTCTGTGGACAAATTTAGTCCTTTTGTTTAGGGTTTGGTTTTGGAGTATTGCTTTCCCACTTAAGTTTGCTTTTGAATGCAGAATGGTTTTTCTCTTTGCCTTTTTTTGGAGGGTGGGCCACTTGGGAGGGTCAAAATTCTTTTAATGTAAACAGCTTTAAAGGCTTTCAAATTTTCCTGTCTTTCTGATTTCTGTCCCTGGCTTCTTAGGCATCTCTCCTGCTGGACAAGAAATGGTAGATGCAAATCTGCAGAAACTCACACAGCTTGTAAATAAGGAATCCAACTTGATTGAAAAGGTCAAGTTTACTTCAATCATTTTTTAAAGTAGTAATTTAGTATTTCCCTTTCTGTAGTTAATATTGTAATTTAGGATATGAATTAACTTTACCTTTAAAAAGAGCTAATTTTTTTTCAGAAAGCTGTTTAAATATACATTTACTAAAGTGTATAGTATAATATAGTATTTTGAAGTCAAAAGTGGCCTGATAACTTTGGGGAAAGATCTGATGATGGTTTTTGGTTTACGTTTACCACACAATTAGTATTTTTCAAATTAGGAGACCAAAAGCCTGGCTTAAAAAAAAGAAGACAAAAATACTTCTTGCTTGCTTGTCTCTAAAAGTTAACATTTCTTGAGATTGGAAGCATCTGTGCTTATCCTTTCTTGTTAATTGTATTATGATGTCTTGTTCTTTCTTCCACATGGACTGCTTTATATTTTCTCCTTCCTGTCCTTCTCTGTTCTAAAAGTGGTGCACAATTTTTTTTATCAGTGTGGATATTTTGCCATTTTGGGGTATTCATTTGGTGAGAGAGATATTGAGGAACTGGGTAGGCAAGAGAGCCAACAATGAAAATTTCAATGGTGATTCTAATTGGGAAATTACAAGAGAGTTATGCATTTCTCCTCCCCTCCCCCGCAAGTGTCTGGTAAGCTAGCTTTTATCCTTAATACTTAATTCTTTCAAAAACTAATGGAACAGTGTATCCTAATGACACTGGCTAGCAGTAAGAGGCACTATATTGTATTAGCTTTATAAGAGTTATCTCATTTAATCTATGCGTACAAGTCCTTTATCATCCCCATTTTACAGATGAAGATACTAAAGCTTCAAGAGTAGCTTATGTCACCTGCCAAGGTCATTCAGGTGACAAGAGTTAGAGAGGTTGTTTGAACCCTAGAAATTGGAATCCAGCATGGGCTTTGCAGTTAGTCAGCCATCTAACTCATGGATGAGATTATGTATCCATTACTAGTACTACTAGGTTTATAAGTGCCACTCTCTGGAATGACAGTTCTGTTTCTTTTTATTGTATTTTATGTGTTGTTAGAACTTGAGAAGTGAGTAAAACGGCAGTAAAATTCTAAGAGTTCATTACTAAAGTTTGGGTAAGCTAAGTAAAAGCCTAGTTTGTTTTAATTCTTTGTCCAAACCAGTAACTCTCATGAGAGGAAATATATTCTGTTAAGTATGGATAATGGAAAGATTTCTGAAACTATTATCTGCTAAGTGAAAGCTGTCCAGTATAGTTTCCATTGCCTATATGCGGCAAATTCATGTACACTTCATCTTGGGTCATCATCAATATATGGAAGTTTTTTGACCCTATTTCAGCACTGCCCCACCCCTTCATACCTGCTGTTCAGTTTGCTTCACTGTTTGCTACAAGTCATTAGCAGTGGTTCTCAACCTTCCTAATGCCGCGACCCTTTAATACAGTTCATGTTGTGGTGACCCCCAATTTCATTGTTACAAATTGAACATAATTAAAGCATAGTGATTAATCACAAAAACAATATGTAATTATATATGTGTTTTCCGATGGTCTTAGGCGACCCCTGTGAAAGAGTCGTTCGACCCCCAGGTTGAGAACCGCTGCATTAGAGCAACAAATCCTAATGGCTACTATTGCTCACTGTTTGGACAGAAAATCTAGAGTGTTTTTTTTTAAGAGTTATGTTTCAGGAACTTAGTTTTGGCAAGGAAAAGAAGACATCTTAACACAGTTGATTCAAAGAATTCACTGGAGATACTCTTTTCATTGGCAAATTAAAAGTTAATCTTTTATTCTCTTTCCTGTCCTGCAAGTCCTATGTACCTCTGCTGAAACATTTGCACTCTGCTTTATAAGAGCATCTTGAGAAGATAAGAGGGAGTTGTGTTCAGAACTCTAAAAAACATGCATATCAAGTGGGTAAAAAGATGCTATATTCTGTTGGCTTTGAATCTTTGATGGCAGCTGTCTTTTTGAAGTGAAACTGACAGTGAGCTCAGCACCAGCACTGGAGTCTTGAGCCCTGTTTGCAGGGTACTCTGGTTAAAGGTAGTTTTCTAAGATCTGACTCAGTTCTAAATAACGCCTCTCCTAGTGTTTCCAGGGATGCTAATGTACTCCTAAGGGTAAGTCTGAAACCCTTGGACATGTTTTCAATGTGCTCCATATTAATTTGTTTCTCTAGAAGACTTATGTTCAAATGTCAGCTCTGATATTAGCTTTGCAACTGAATGCAAATTCCTTAACCATTCTGAGCTTTATTTTGCTAATCTGTAAAATAGGGAGTGATTGTATCTGTTTTTTCCTTCACAATGATGTTGGGAAAAACAAATGAGGTATTGTATGTGTACAAACTGTGTAAACTGTGGAGCTTAATAACAGAAGTATTGCTTTTACTGTTAGAAGACCTCTTAAACCAAGTCATGCTATGGTTGAGTTCAACAGAACATTCATTTTGTGGATTTACTATAATATTGTGAAGGCACCAAGGATGAGCTATATTGCTTTTTACATATACTGATTCAGCTGGTATTTGAGGTATGACATTTAGAATTCTTGAGAGATTATTTGCAAGAAAAAGGTTTTCTGGCAGTTTTAGAGACATATGGTTCTGTACTTTTCTAGGCTATAGTTTGGATGGGGAGCCGCAGTCCACATAAGGGGTGCCACAGCCATTAGTCAGATGTACCTTTTGTGCTTTCCACAGATGGATGACAATCTTCGCCAAAGCCCTCAACTTCCTCCTCGGAAATTGCCAACACTTAAATTGACTCCAGCAGCAGAAGAAAGCGATTCCTTACAGCGGCTATCACCCTGACAGACAGCATGCTTTGTGTCAAAGTCATATGATCATTGCAGTAATCTCTTATACTAATTGTGTGAAAACAAAAAGAAAATGCTGCTAATAGGTATGAGGAAGACTCTAAAGCAAGAGAAACTTTCTGTGACATCTATTTTTTTAAATTAGGAAGCTTGTCTTTTAGCTGGCAATGCACTTTAAATACCACCAAAATAAATACTAAATGAACTTGGGGGGGGGGGGGGAGAAAACATAATGTACTGTATATATTTAAAAAACAACAACCAGTCTTAATCTTGGCAGATTTTTGCCTTTTGCAAAGAAAAATTACTTATAAGAGAATCTTATTTTAGTGGCTGAGGTGCTTCTGTTGTGCTAAAACATGGTTCACATGTTGCTGACCAAAAGCTACAATTCTGTTCTGAATGTGCACTCTTAATTTATTCAAGCTAATTTATTAATTTTAGTTTTCTTAAAGCAGTATAAATAACTAATATGTGGTCCTATGGCTGAGGCCTTTTACTTCTTTTTAGAAATTAGATGCCTAATTTTAGACATTAGGAAAAATATACTATCCTAATATTCTATTTACTTCCATAGAAAAGCCTGTATTTAATTGTAAAAAGCAATGAGGAATGTGCTTTTTAATTATGCTCTCATAAGACTAATCATTTGGGGGGGGTTAGTACCATATGTAAATATTAAAAGTGGTTATATAAATATAAATCTGACCATATGCACTTCAGTATTACTTTAGTATTTGTTGACATGTATATGCACTTTAGTATTTGTTGACATATTCAATCTAGGTTAGTAAGGGCTCTTTTAGTTTATTGGGTGAATGTGGCAACTTTAGACCTTTGTATTTCAGTATATCTTTAACTCTGGTCATCTCTTTCTGGAAGCGATTTCAGGAGAACTGAATGTGTTGCTCATCGTTATTATGCCAGGCTGTAAAGTTTTATTGAAACTTGTCCCTTTCTTAGACACTACTGAAAAGGAACCCCACTAGAGTAATAGAAGTACCTACTGTGTGCCAGTCCAAGTTCATCATGCTTGGCTCACACCAGTGCTCTTTCATAATAAGCATATCATGTAATTAAAAGTTTCATGACAACTAATTATTTTTTATGTAGTTTAACTATAGTTAAAGCATCCAGTGGAATAATTGGGAATAGCAGTACATTTTAAAGCATATTTTCTATTTATTGGATGCTGACCTGTTAAAGGATTTGCTGTGCAAGTAATTTTACTTATGATAGAATATTACTTTAGTGGCTAAGGTGCTTCTGTTGTCCTAAAACCACTTCTGGGATTTTTAAAATATAGGACCCTGTGTTTGATTAGTGTCTTAAAAGATCACTATGGTGCTCAGCAAACCTTATCACGTCCTGCAGAAACCCACAGGCTAAGAAAACAGCTTTGCAGTCAAGACTTGTCTCATGTGAGCTCAGCTGTGTTTGACCTGCATCCTCTCTCTCAATTTGTTCTGTATTTCAGTAACTATTTATGTAGGAGTCTTTAAGTCCTTGTAAATATTTCTTTTTAAAAGTGAGAAACAAGGTGGTCTTCAATATCTTGTTCATCTGTTTGGATGCATTTAGGGAAAGTAACTAATGAATTTCATGTAAGTTTTGCAACAGGTGGGAGAGAGTGAGTGTGTACACATTATGCATTAATCTTCTTTAGTTTCCAGCAATCCGAAATCCATATGAATATTTCTACATTAGAAATCATGACCAGAGGGCTTTGTGTTGTCTTCTAGGACTGATGTATGTTGGAGGAGGTGGGTTAGCACATTGACTAGACATCTGTTTATGCTTTAGTCAGGGTTCGTCATTTTCATTATGATTTGTATTAAAACTTCCAAAACGCATTTGAAGTGGCTTACAATTGTCAAACACATGTAAAACAGGCAATAAAAATAAAAATTTTAAAAAATAAAAAATTTGTGGGAGAAAGAGCTATCCCAACACTAACAGATTATAAAATTGAATGATAAATTTAATTCCAAATTTCTCTATAGGCAAAGTAAAGAGATAATACTGGGCTATGTAAGTTTTTATGTCAGTAAAACCACTAATGGCCATGAATAACAAAAATGTATTTAAGTTTTTATAAGAATGTGGGAGCTCATGTTCTTACAACATAGACTTCAGCCAATAAGCATACTGTAAGATTTCATGTGTTGAAAGTTTAATCAAAAGACATCATCTATATATATAAATGCCTAAGCGACCGTTAACAACTGGTCGACTGATCGCTATGACGCGCGCTCCCTCAGCCAACCTCCCGCGGGCCCTTCCCTGGCCAGCTGGCCGGCCAGCCCTGATCAGCCCCGATTGCCAGCCAGTGCCGAGGGACCCCACCCGTGCACGAATTCGTGCACTGGGCCTCTAGTTTTAGAATAACAAGTATTTGTCCTTTATTAGTAAAGATGACTAAATATGATTTATTTCCTTTTGGTCATTCCTGCTCTGAACTGCCTTTAGCCTTACACTACATAGGCCATGATGCTTCCAGACTACTTCTAAGATGCAAAATGTAGTTTAGATAGGTGAAAATTTATATGTTGGTTTACTTAGTTAAGCTCTTTTGGTATAAATCACTGAGATACTAGGAAGCTATCAGTGAGCACAAACCACCGCAGAGATGCTGCATACCTAGAAACAGCTTTCCAGACTGGACAGAGAGCTTGTGATCAGCCTGTCAGGATATGCTTTGTATAAAGTTCGAGTTTATTGAGCTAAATGGTCCACAGTCTTAAACAAATTGCTGTGACTTACTTTCTTTTGGAGGTGATGGTGGAGGAGAATATAAAAGAGACTATTTTCGTGTTTATATTTGTGGTATAGTATTAGAAAATTGTCAGGCAATTCCCACCTGAGAAAGATCCCACATCAACTGTCATTTATGATTTGTATTAAAAAGGCATAAAAAAGACAAATGTTTTTATCTTTTTCTTCCTTTGGTACCTAGGTTTACTCTTGAGGATAAAATATTTTGAAAATAGTTCTGTGTCTCCAGGTGGTAGTCCTTCGCTTTGCATGTGTTACCTCTCTAACCGCCCAGAGTTAGGAGATGAACGGGGGGTTCACACTCTAATGAAGAAGGTGCAGCATGCCTCTGTGCTTTTTGTTTAGGCCAGTTGTCGGCAAACTGAAGTTCACGAGCCACATGAGGCTCTTTGGCCCCTTGAGTGTGGCTCTTCCACAAAATACCGACTTCTGCGCATGGGCCATGAAGTTTCAATCGCATTGTACGTGTGCGCCCGCACGTGGTATTTTGTGGAAGAGCCACACTCAAGGGGCCAAAGAGCCGCATGTGGCTCGTGAGCCGCAGTTTACCGACCACTGGCTTAGGCTCACAGGGATTTAGTAATTGACTTTGTCTTGGTTTTCTTATTTATTAATTGAAATCCTGAGCACAGCCACAGAGTATAATTTGGGTTGTGAGGATGGACTTTTTGTATATGTTGTTGGTGTTAGGAATTATATCTTTTGCCTTTGTTTTTGTTCAGTTCTGTGGAATTTACATTTCAATGTTTTCATATTTTTATAAGGGTTTGCAAAATAATTTAGCCCAAACTCTTGTTGGGATGTAGTTGGGATGCAGATTACCTGCCCTAGACTTAAAACTATTGTGACTGAGGTGGAGAGGTAATCTCAGAATCAAAAATAGACAGCAGCTATTTGTTCCAGATGAAGGGGCCAATGATGAGAATTAACATTCTTGAACAATGATATAAGAAAGGGTAACTTTGACGTGGACATTTTTAAATAGAGAGGGGAAAGGGTTTTTTGTTTTGATAGAAAAGTATTCAGAGCAAAACAAAGTAGTTTCTTTATACAGAAAAATAAGTCGTTTTGTATCTTCATTATTGATTGGAAATTATACTGTAAGTTTTTTAAAGACATGTTTTAGTTTCTTGGAGAAGTAGTTCCTAAAGGTGTATTTTGGCAGCATATATCGTTATTATATGAATAAAGTCAAATAAATTTGGGAAGTGTCGGGTTAGACCAGCCGTGGGCAAACTACAGCCCGTGGGCCGGATCCGGCCCGTTTGAAATGAATAAAACTATTGAAAAAAAAAGATCGTACCCTTTTATGTAATGATGTTTACTTTGAATTTATATTAGTTCACACAAACACTCCATCCATGCTTTTGTTCCGGCCCTCCGGTCCAGTTTAAGAACCCATTGTGGCCCTCGAGTTAAAAAGTTTGCCCACCCCTGGGTTAGACAAAGTTAAGTTACTGCAGGCCTTTCAGAACCTTTGGTAGGCTATTGTGTGGTTTCAATCTCCAAGAAGTACCTGTATCTTATTTTTGTGTGGATTTCCTTAAATAGGTATTTTGTGAGATTTGTGTTCTGAGAAATACACTTAGGGAAATGCTGCCCTAGAGTGTTTTGGGTGTTTGTATTCACTGCGAAGGTTTCCCATTGGTGTCCCTCTGGTGAATGGTGGTACATGGGAAGAGACAGGTCAAGACCCCCTTGGACCGTAAATTGAGAGATGGGTGGCTGCAGGTGTGCTGGTTGGTTAGGTAGGCACATGGTAGACCCATGGCCAGTCGAGCGCCACCTTCCCTAGAATCCCAGTCGGCTTGTGAACTGGTGGTTTCAGAAAACTAACCAGTTCATAGGCATCTAGGAGACAGAGGGAATCAACTTGGAATTCCAGAACAATCGTCCAAACCGTTTTTATAGCACTGAAGTCACATACAAGCTGGTTATTTTATATATATATAATACGTATATTTATATACGTATATATATATATATAAATATGTACACACATAAGTATGTATACACATGCACATACTAGTATATAAGTATGTGTATACACACATGCACGCGGGCACGCGCGCGTACACACACACACACACACACACACACACACACACACACAGTGTCCTAGAAAGTTTAGTTGCTTTAAGAACAAAGCAAAGGAAGGTTAATGTTTTCAAGTTCTGATAGACATTCCTGAAGACAGTCTAAACATGAATTGTATATTTTTTGGCATGAGGGTTTATAGTTCTTATTAAATTCTCAGCAGTTTCTATATCCCCCAAATTTTAAACCTCACTAGCCTCCACATTGCAGAGGACTAAGTATGTTTAATTTCATTTCCAGTATAAAACCAGGTTACTCATCAGGTACAAGGATGCTTTTGTCTGTCTTCTGTAGTGTGTACAGTTGCAGATTCGGAACACCTGCAATGCTTTGGAGTGCATTTGATGGAAAGCTTGCCTTTGGGTTTTGAGTTGTGTAATGGGGAACATCTAGCCATGTGAAAAGCAGTTGAACCTTTGTTCTGATTCTTCAGTTTTCCTCATGCAAAGTCAGAGAAATGCCTTTTAATCATTGAGTTTATATATCCCAGATCCTTGGAGATCAAGGAAAATGACGTGCCAGAATTTGCATCAGTGCTTAGCGAGTCCTGAACTACAGAGAAGGTAGTGCTGGCCTTTCATTCTTTGCACTGTTGGCTCCTTTTGCATTGCTGGCGTCTTTATTTCTTGGCAAAGGAAAGGTGTACTCAAGCTTTTATGTTAATTACATAAAGATGAGTTTTATTTCTCTTTTGATTTTATATCTTATTTTGTAAAATAGGAAATAATGTCTTTCCATTTTTCTGTTTGTCTTGAAGTGGAAATTTGAGGTGTTTGGATGTAACTTTAGCTTTCTGGAAGAAGGACAGCAGAGAAGATGAGTAAGAAATATATGTGTGTACATAATTATTGGCTTTGATCCACCAAGCTTATCTTTGAATGGTAAACATTTTAAATATCAGTTCCAGTAAAAATACTATGGTTTTGTTACAAACAATCTTAAAATAAGCAATTTTGGTCATAATTTCAATATTCTAGCTTTGTCTAGTGTGAGTATGTTTTACTCAGAGACAATATATAAATGCCCAGAATTGGTGATGAAGATAATGTTGTAAAGAATTTATTCTGATAAATGAGAAACTGGATATAATGTCAAAATAGCTGTTTTCACAATAAAATCTCAAATTGCCTGGATGTTTATTAAATCCTGACTTGATGTTATTTATTCCTTGAGGTGAATTTTTGGGTGGTTGAAACAGTTACTCAGTGTTGGGACTGAGGTAGGTAGGGGATTGTTCTTTTTAAAATGTTTATTCTTCTACGGTGCATTGAGATCACTGTGCTCTTTCCACCCAGGCCAAGTGAGGTTAGAGGCCTGCTCCCTAGACCACTGCTATGTGCATGACCTCAGACAACTCACACAACTTCTCAGGGCTACAGTTCTCATCCCTTTGGCAGTCTAAGTTTTTGAAAAGTTTCCCTTTTGCCCACCTAGATAGTCCAGCAATGTCCCATGTAATTGAATGGAAGACATACACTGAGAAAAACAGTGCAATTTTAGTTAGGAGGGAAGATACGTTTTTTTCTGCTTTTAAAAAAAATATGTTTTTATAGATTTCAGAGAGAGGAAAGGAGAGGGAGAGACAGATAGAAACATCAGTGATGAGAGAGAATCATTGATTGGCTGCCTCCTGCATGCTCCCTACCAGGGACCAAGCCTGCAACCCCCATATGTGCCCTGACTGGGAATCAAACCATGACCTCCTGGTTCATAGGTTGATGCTCAACCATTGAGCAACATTGGCTGGAGTAGGATATATGGGTATAGAGAACCGTGGTAGAGCTGTTAGTCAAGTAAGGGCAGGTTCCCTGAGAGAATGAGTATCTTTGTTAGAATGTATTTTATTAAATTGAGGTATAATTTACATATAGTAAAATGCATCAGTCTTCCAAGTAGAGCTGTTCAGGTAAGTATATATTTTTCTCATATGAGATGCCCGCTATCCCTAAAGAACACAAATCTTAGTTGCTTATGAACTTTGGGTTCCAGATGAACAGTCCTTGGGTGGATTGAGGTGGATGACAATGATTACTTATCTTCAGCAAAAGAGCAGGAAAGAATAGTATTATGGAATAATGGAATTCTTTTGAGGGAAGACAGCATTTGGAGTCACAAACCAGAGAACCACACAACAAAGAACTTCAGAAACTTTGCTTCTTAGTTGCCCAGCTCAGAGGCTTGGCTTTGGTCTGGAGCCATTTGGGTGCTCAGAAACTCCTGGGTAACTACTTGTCCAGTGATGGTACGCTACAAGATAAACAGCGCTCTGTTTTTCCTTTGCCAATAATAGAAGCTATTGGTAGGAAAACTTAAGTTCTGTCATAATGGGATCTTGTCCTAAGTGAATCTCCATAGCAGGAAGATTGAGATCAAGGGAACCTGTGAGATCACTGAGTGCTGCCCATATGTTTGAGAGGACTGGTTATGAGAACAAGAAGGGGTGGTGGTGGGGAAATGTAAGGATCTGTCTGACTCAATATCATCATGTAAGAAAGTTTCCAGTTGTAGAGCAAAGGAGACACTGGTCCCTTCTAGATCTAACTGATAAGACTTCAGGAGAAAGAATGAGAAACTAGGGTCCCTTTCTCCAGGTACATTAGTCAGCCTCCTGGAATGCGTTAGACCTGTGTGATTAAGAAATGAAGACAGCTGTGCATCATCAAAGACATTTCTAATTTCCAACACAGCCAACTCAAGGCTCCAAAAGTACTCTTCCAAGTGGGAAAGAGATTATTACATTTATCCTACTTTTTGAGTAAGGGAGTGAAAAGAATAGGAAAATGTTAACATGTGCGAATACAATTAAGGATTGGTTGCTCAGATCCTAGTTTGGGAAAGGTGATCCTCTCAAGAATTCCCACTTTGAAAAAGTTAAGAAATCTTTTTGTGTAGAAAGATGACACTTACTAAATATCACAGTTAAGATCAAACAGATTTCAGTTTTATTTTAAATGCAAGAAGCAAACTAACTTATTTGAAGACTGTCAGATTGTGCCTATTCTGATGATATGGGTTGTCCCAGTTTTACCATGAGGGAGGAAATTTCCTTTTTCATCTATCTGATGAAGATGTTTTACATTTTATATTACATATAGCAGCTAATTCAGAGGGTGACTATTTTACTTCGAAAATGGTTTAGAAGAAGGTGAAAAGAGGTATAGTAGGAGTAGAAATTAAGAGGAAAACACACACACACAGAAGTTTAGATATGATATAATTGGAACTACGGAGATGAAGAATGGGATGTAGAAAGACAGTGGACTTTAGAGTTGAAAGCCAGGCTTAACACAAGATACCAAAATGGCGATTTGAGCAAATTACTTGATTCTTAATCTGCATTACTGTTTATTGCAATGCAGTGGAATAACTGAATCTGAATGAATGAATATTTTTATGTGTTTGTTTTTTAATGATTAAAATGTAGAAGATACTAATAGAAAGAGCCCCATTCCACCTCTTATGAAAACCCCGTTAACATGGGTATCTATGCTTCCAGTCTTTTTTTTTCTATATACTAGTACTCACACACATGAACAACCCTGTATATATTGTAATCCCATAGTATGTACTATTCTGTAATATGCTTTTTCACTTAGTATTCAGAAAATCTTGTAGGTCATTACATAATCTATATGATTATTAAAAGCTATGTGTAATTTCATTGTATAAATGTAGCATTGTTTATTTCATTCCCTTGTGAGGGACATTAAAGTAAGTTCCTCTGTAATGGTCCTTGCTACATATTAAATTGTTTTCAGGAAGATTGAACTTTATATTCTCTGCAGCCCTATGGAGGAGCCTGATTACTGCCACCCCACCAGCTTTACACATTCCTTCTCTCTTCACCAACTTCATGGGTAAAAAATAATATTTTTATTTATTTAATTTGCATTTATTTGATAATTAGTAAGGTTGAATATGTTTCCCCATATGGCTGTCGTCCATTTGTATTTCTGTGACTTGTCTATTCATATTCCACATAAAAGGCAAATCTCCGGACTTCTCTGCAACATGTTTTCTTACCTGTAAAATGGGGCTTTCGTGTGGTCTACTGGTAAATGGGACAACACACCGCAGATCCAGAATATGGCAGGTGTCAACAGTGTTACTTCCCTCAGGTTCTTTCCTGGATCAAGAACATCATAAAAGATGGAGCTCTATTATCCCCTCACCTAGCACAATGCTTGGAACATTGAAAAGGTTCAGAAAGTTTTTGAGGAAGGAAGGAAGACTTGAAAACATTTTTAGTATATCAGGAAAAAGAGTGAGAAAAGTTGAAGCCAAGATCCAGTGAATCAGCAGTGAGAAAAGTGGTGGGTTCCCCAGAAGCTCACTATTAAAATAGAAGAATTTAAGTTTTCTCAAAACTCTACAAAGAAACAATTTCTTACAAACTGAAGTGGCAAAAGGACATTAAATACCTATATCCAAGTCTATACCTAGCCTTGAAAAGTTGAGTGATTATTTTTTGTAAGGTAAAGAGTAAGAATACTCAGAAATATGACTAGTTAAAGGTATTACATTTTTTGTAAAGTGAATAACAATTTAAAAAATGATTAATCCTGATTTTCACATTAGATTTGCAGAGAATAGGAGCAAATGCATAATATAGTCATATTAAAAATGGTAATAAATTAAAGTACCTTAGGGTGCTAGTACCTCGAATGGAAGGAAGAGAATAGGTCTTGTTTTATTCAACATGTCCTGTGATTGTGGGGGAGAGGGATCAGTGTTTCGTTAATGAGATTTGCAGATGGCTTTAAATTGAGAGGTATTGTAAACAGCAGGGATGACTGAGAAATGATACAAGAGGAGCTGGAAAGGTTAGGAACATGGACAGGAAATCATATGATTCATCCTGGAGTAATGCAAGCCAATCTGACATCTGGGGCCAAATAAGAAATACAGATACACCATGAAAGAGACAAACATGGAACATAGTCATCTCAAAGGAGGTTTGGGGGGGCAGGCGGGGGGAGGAGATGGGTTGGGTACCAGAGGAGAATAAGAGAGATAGGAAGCAGGAGTTAATGGTTATCGAATGCTTACATATGCCCACTACTATGATTTGATACTTTCAGTGTTGATTTCTTTTTTTTGGACCAAGGTTAAATTCAGTGCTATGTAAGAAGCAGAGTTTTTGAGGACTTATTATGTGCAAAATCCCAGTACTTAATGAAGCAAGAACTCAGCTCCCCTCTGGTTGATCCATATGGTTATTAGAGTGTTATAGTATAGAGAGCACTGTGGAAGTGGCCTGGGATCTTCAGAAAAGCTTTAGCAGGAAAGATTATTTGCTATATTTCTACGGGCATTTCTCATTCAGTGGGTGTTTCCAAGAATTCTTGGAGCAGCTTCCTCTAGGGTATCCAGCAGCACTATGGTGGCCCCATAAAACGTTTGGTGAGTTAACACAGGAGTCCAGCTTAAGCCAAAATAAGATCTGTGTCTCACAATGGCTGCCCCATGAGGTGGTCCATTCCTTCCATCCATGCTCATCTCTCTTGCTTCCAGTGCTCTCATGTTAACCTCTAGTAACACTGAGCTCCTATCCCAGCCCTTTGCTGGTTTTACTACTATCCCTTATCCTTCTCTCTTGTTATAAAAGTCTAGTGGCCATTTGTATTTTCTCTAGATGTCAATAAGCTAAATCAGATTTGTTCAAGGCTATAGATTTGGCCTAATTTAGGAATCTCCTTTTTTTTTTTTTTTTTAATGGAGACACCACTTCTCATTTTTTCAATTATATGGACTTGCCGAACTGGGTCAGAGTGAGGACTCCAGAGAGATGAAGAGGAAAAGGACCAAATTATTCTAGGGAGGACAAACCTAAGCAAGTGATGTTGACTGTACCTATTCCCCATCCTGAGGAGAAGACCAGAACACTGGTGCAAAGAATATGTTGAAGGAATGAGCTGTAAAGGAGAGATGTCAAAGATATGTCACTTGTAGTTCCAGTTCTAGCTTATAAGATGTGTTAGTGGCTCAATTGGAAGCTTGCAGCTAAATGTGTCACCTGTCCCAATAATATTTGTCTGTAACAGGAACCCCTGTGGCTAAAACATTCATTCAACAAGTATTTACTGAGTGCCTCCTATTTCCAGGCATTGTTCTTGGTACTGAGGATATATCAATGAACAAAACACAGATCTCTGTCCTTGTGGTAGTTACATTATAGCAGAGGAGACAATAATGAACCTAATGAATAAGCAGATGATATAATATAGTATAAAGTGATAAATGTTATGGGAAAGAAAAAATAAAGCAGGATAAGAGGGCTGGCAGTGCTGGGTTGGTGCCAAGTGACAGTATTAAATATGGCAGGGTAGACTTCATTGTGAAGATGACATTTGAACAAAGACTTGAAAGAAGTGTTGGGTTGCAGATATCTGACACAGAACCTTCTAGGCATTGGGTATAGGTGGAATAATGGCTCCAATGTAGGGCTTGTCTGGCATGTCTGAGAAATAGGGAATGAGCAAAGGGGAAGGTAAAAAAGATGAGGTCAGTGAGCTAAGGGCTGAGAGCAGACCAGGTAAGAACTTGTAGGCACTTGTAAGCCTTTGTGTAATGAGGTGATATCACTATTACTTTTTAAAAGGATTACTTGAGCTTTTGCACTGGGGATAGGATATAAGCAGGAAGACAAGTTGTTGACTACGTTATAGTACCCCAGCTAAGAGATTGTGGTGGTTCAGGTGAATGAGCAGTGGTAAGAAGGATTGGATTCTGGATATATTCTGCAGGTACTATCAACAAGTTTTCTTGACTGATTAAATGTGAGTTGTGCGAGAAAGAGAAGTCAAGTGACTTTAAGACTTTTGACATGAGCACTGGATGGATCAAGTTGCCATCAACTGAGACAGGGAAGACAGAGTAGAATAGCTTTTGAGGGGGATTAGGAGTTCTGTGTTTGAAAGGTTCAGTTTGTGGGGCCTCAAACATCCAAGTGGAAATGTTGAGTAAACACTTGAGTAGATATGAGTCTGGAGTTCAGGAGACACAAATTTGGAGATACACATAGAAGAGTCATCAGGATAAAGATGTTATTTAAAACCATGAGACAGAATGAGATCATCAAGGGGGTTTAAGTCAGAAAAGAAGAAAACTTAGAAATGAGCCCAGGGACATTCTGCATACTAAAAGATCAGGGAGAGAAGCAGCAATGAGATCAGAGGAAAATCAAAAGAATGTAGTGTTCTTGAGGCCTCATGAAGAATGTGTGCCAAGAAAGAGGGAGTGATTGACGCCAATGAATACAGCTGATGGATCATATAAGACAGGGACCGAGACTTGGCCACTGGATTTAGCAAAATGGAGGTCATCTGTGACCTTGATGAGAAATTTCAGTGGAGTGTTAGATAGGAATAGATTCATGGGAGACCAGCAGGAGAGGATTGGGAAGTGTGAGAAGAAAAGAATGATGAATAGGATAATTGTAAACAGTATGACAGAGATGGGAAAGATATCTAGAAGTAAAAATGCCTTCACCTGGGCCCTTGAGCACCCAGCCATCTATTATGTATGTATATTTATGTATAGCTGCAAATCAAGTCAGCATACAGCCAGTAGTGTTGGGCTAGGACTAGGTCATTAGAAAATCTTCCCTATTAACAGAGATCTGAATGGATTAAACAGAATTGGTCAGGGGACTTTTTACTTATTACAAAAATATTGCTATTTGAAACATGGGCTTTTTCTCATAATGATGAGCTAAATTATTTTCTTTTGCAAATAAGGTCTAGCATATTAACACTTTTATATTTAGTTAAGCTAAATGATGCAGAGACCAAGTCAATCACTGGGGTATTTTCTTCTTTGTCTGGAGGATTTCAGCCTCTGTGGTTTAGGTAATAGAATTAGTTTCCTCTACCCAGGCCTGGGGCCCAGAGAACTGAGCCTAAATGAAGTCAATCTGCATGTTTATTTTCCATTTGAGCTACTTAATGACTGTGTGCATTCATCAGGGGACAGGATGTGAACATATTTGAAAATTAAAGGGTTATCGTTCCAGAAAGCATTGAGGATGCTGTGTAAAGCATAAGTACGTGTTTGAGAAAATGTTTAAAGGCGCAGACTAGTCTGATAAGTAACCAGAAGCCTGGGTGTCATCTCTCTAGCCCTCTCTATCTACTCAATCACCTAGCCCCATCTGTTCCTCACTGTGGTCATCATTCCAATCTGAAGGGCTCTTATTCCCCAACAGCCTTTTCTATCCTGGTCACCGCTGCAGGTACATCACTGGCCTCCCAGCTTCTGGTTTTGCTCCTTTCCAAACCATTCTCTACTCTGTTCAAGAGTGATCTTTCTAAAATGCAAAATGATCATGATTCACTCGTTTAATACCTTAAAAAAAATTATATATATATATAAATTATTTCAGAGAGCAAGGGAGAGGGGAGAAAGAGATAGAAACATCAATGATGAGAAAGAATCATTGATCAGCTGCCTCCCCCCCCCCTCCCAACTGGGGATCAAGCCTGCAACCTGGGCATGTGCCCTTGGCTGGAATTGAACCTGGGACCCTTCAGTCTATAGGCTGACACACTATCCACTGAGCCAAACCAGCTAGGGCTTGTTTAATACCTTTTAATGGCTCCTCGTTGTTATCAAATCTAAGCTCCTTAACAGCTTGTAAGACATTTCATCATCTGGTTCAAGTTTAACTACGTCCTCAAGTTTAACTTCTGTCCTCACCACCATTTAAAGATCCAGCCACCAAAAGCACCTAAATCTCCAAATGCCCCATATTTTATTTTAAATCTTGGGATTTCAAATGAGTAACAGAAGAGGCCACAAAATCAATTTAACAAGACTAAACAAGAATTAGATTTTTAGGCTCCATTAACTAGAGATGGAAGGGAGGTCCTTTTTTCAGTTCCTTATGTTTTTGTTCCACTGTCTAATGTGCTTGCATGATAGCACTGTGCCTAAATCATTTGTCGGCTTCTTCTCTGCTCAGCTGTGAGAAGTGTCATGACTCAGTCCTTGGCCCTGTTATTACACTTTACACACTTTCCTTTGTTTGTCTTTTTTATTCCTGGTCTCTAAATTTTTGAAGTCTCACAGACTGACATCTCCAGCCCTGGGATCTCTTCTAAGATCAGACTCCTATCCAAAGATGTCCAAAAAGTTTGCAGCAATCCCAAACTTGTATCTAAAGCTGAACTCTGATCTTCACTCTGACAAAATCTCTTCCGCCACTAGTCTTTCCCATCTCGATAAATCTCAGCTGCGTTATTCCAATGCTCAAGTCAGAGACCTGAAAATTTTCCTCTTTCTTAGTTTGTAAGAAAACCTACTAATAGACCAGACAATGTCTGAAATGTTTTACATATAATACCAGTCTAATCTTTCTAACAAATCTGTAAGGGAACTTCCATTATTATCATCGGCTTTGCAGATCAAGAAACCAAAACACAGAGAGGTTAAGTAATTTGCCCAAGGTTACAAAGTTTACTAATGGTGGAACTAGGATTTAAAAGCAGATGATCTGACATCAGAATCTACATGCTTAACCTCTACACCAACTGTTATTCTTGTCATCTCCTTCTGTTCCAACTTATCAGAAGTGCACAGTTCCATCTCCAAACATGTCCTGAATCCATCTACTTCTTTCCATCACAGTTACCACTATTCTAGCCTTTTGCTGAAACTGCCATTATAATACCTTGAGGTCTCCAATTCTACTCATGCCATCCCTACCTTCCTCTACTCAGTACCCTGAGTCATTCTTCCTAAAGAAGCGAGGTCTGACCTTAAATGTAATTTTTTTCTGAGAAGTCTTCCATGATCCCCATATCTGAATCATCCCCCAATTATTTTCTCTATCACCCTATTCTTTTCTTTCATAGTAAATTTAATCATTGATAATTATACATCAGTGTATTTTTTAAAGCAAGCACCATGAGAACAAGAATTTTGTTTTATTTCCCACTATCGATCCAATACCTAGCTTAGCCCATAGTTGGCACTTATTAATATTTGTGACTGGATGGATGAGTGACTATTGAGAAGTGATTATATAAATTTTATTTTATGTGTTATAATGAAAGTACAGTTTCACTTCTTTATAATGAACTAACGGGAGGAGGCTGTAGGGATTAGGGGAACATACACAATGTATGATTTTAAAATAAAATGTAAAGAACCAAGATGGCGGCATAGGTTAACGCCGGAGTTTGCTGCTTTGAACAACTACTTCAAAAGTGAAACTAAAAAACGGAAAGGACATCACCCAGAACCACAGGAACGCTGGCTGAGTGGAAGTCCTACAACTAGGAGGAAAGAGAAACGCATACGGACACTCAGAGGAGGCGCAGTGCTGAAGTCAAATTCTGAGGTGCGGCGTGCGCAGAGCGGGCTGGTGGCGGAGGGCGCGGTTGGCGTTTTCAATCGGGAGGGAGTCGCAGACTCTGAGCTCCAGATACAGGCGAGTCTTTAGGGACCCAGACTCAAACGGGAGAAGCGGGACTGTCTGGCTTCGGTCAGAGCGAGTGCAGCTTTCTCTCCGAGCTTTGCAGCGGATGCTGGGACTCAGAGAGGCAGAGCCCCTGGGGACAGGACTGAGAGCAGCCATAACTGCTCTCTCTGGCCCACCCTGTTGATCCTGTGCGACCCGCCCCTCCCAAGCCCTGCACAGAGGCATTTGCCAGATAGCCTCAGGCAAAGGCTAGATTAGCACCTCCCTAGAGGACAGAAGTTCTCTCACTGCAGACACAGCTGATTCTCATAGCCACTTGGCCTGGAGGTCAAACCCTCCCTGGTATTAGCTACAACAATCAAGGTTTAACTATAAGACTGCGCACAAAGACCACTAGGGGGTGCACCAAGGAAGCATAACAAAATGCGGAGACAAAGAAACAGGACAAAATTGTCAATGGAAGATATAGAGTTCAGAACCACACTTTTAAGGTCTCTCAAGAACTGTTTAGAAGCCGCCGATAAACTTAATGAGATCTACAAGAAAACTAATGAGACCCTCGATGTTATATTGGGGAACCAACTAGAAATTAAGCATACACGGACTGAAGTAACGAATATTATACATATTCCCGACAGCAGACCAGAGGAGCGCAAGAATCAAGTCAATGATTTGAAATGCGAGGAAGCAAAAAACACCCAACGGGAAAAGCAAAATGAAAAAAGAATCCAAAAATGCGAGGATAGTGTAAGGAGCCTCTGGGACAGCTTCAAGCGTACCAACATCAGAATTATAGGGGTGCCAGAAGATGAGAGAGAGCAAGATATTGAAAACCTATTTGAAGAAATAATGACAGAAAACTTCCCCCACCTGGTGAAAGAAATGGACTTACAGGTCCAAGAAGCGCGGAGAACCCCAAACAAAAGGAATCCAAAGAGGACCACACCAAGACACATCATAATTAAAATGCCAAGAGCAAAAGATAAAGAGAGAATCTTAAAAGCAGCAAGAGAAAGAAACTCAGTTACCTACAAGGGAATACCCATACGACTGTCAGCTGATTTCTCAACAGAAACTTTGCAGGCCAGAAGGGAGTGGCAAGAAATATTCAAAGTGATGAATACCAAGAACCTACAACCAAGATTACTTTATCCAGCAAAGCTATCATTCAGAACTGAAGGTCAGATAAAGAGCTTCACAGATAAGGAAAAGCTAAAGGAGTTCATCACCACCAAACCTGGATTATATGAAATGCTGAAAGGTATCCTTTAAGAAGAGGAAGAGGAAGAAAAAGGTAAAGATACAAATTATGAACAACAAATATGCATCTATCAACAAGTGAATCTAAGAATCAAGTGAATAAATAATCTGATGAACAGAATGAACTGGTGATTATAATAGATTCAGGGACATAGAAAGGGAATGGACTGACTATTCTTGGGGGGGAAAGGGGTGTGGGAGATGCGGGAAGAGACTGGACAAAAATCGTGCACCTATGGATGAGGACAGTGGGTGGGGAGTGAGGGCGGAGGGTGGGGCGGGAACTGGGAGGAGGGGAGTTATGGGGGGGGGGAAATAAAATAAAATAAAATAAAATGTAGCTTTATTATTTCAGTGAAGGACATTGTATAATTCTAGTCAGCATGCTTCCGTTGCTTCTACCCCACACTCTTTTCTAAAGGAGTACACCCTTCCCCTCACAAGCTCAACTCAGCTCATTTGACCAGGGGTAGAAACTGACCCAAGTTGGGCTGATGAGATCTCTGTTTATAATTTAGAATCAGGAAACTGAGAAAGAGATTTTTAAGATAATTGCATCCATTTACCCTTCAAATATTTACTGATCATCTAGAATGGGCTGACCATTGGGGATATAATGAACAAGACATGTCTCTCCTTGAAGGTATTTTTAGTTCATTGGAGAAAACGGATGAGTAAACCTGCTATTGCAATTCAGCACGTTAAATGCTGTGACATGGGAAGTACAAGGAGCACTTGTACCAGGTTGGGAAGGCAGAGAATGCCTCTCAATGGAGGTGATGTCTCTGTTTTTTTCTTCCTCACCCAAGGATATCTTTTTATTGATTAGAGAGAGAGAGAGAGAGAGAGAGAGAGAGAGAGAGAGAGAGAAGAAGAAGAAGAAGAAGGAGGAGGAGGAAGAGAAAGAGAGAGAGAAACATTTATGTGAGAAACATCGATTGGTTGCCTCCCATATGTGCCCCGAACAGGGATCGAACCCACAACCTTTTGATGTGGGGGATGATGCTCCAACCAACTGAGCCACCTGACCAGGGCAGGAGGTAATAGCTTAACCAAAAGCTTAATAGATCCAGGCGAGTGTAGGGGTGAGGAGGAAAGGTACTCTAAGCAGAGAGGACAGAAGATGTAAACAGAGCGCATTCAGTCAGGTGTGCAAAAATAGAGAAGATTATGGTGAGAGATGATGGTCTCCATCACAAAGGCCCTTGTCAGGCTGTACAAAGTTTGGACTTTATCCTGAGGGCAGTGAGAGTCCTGATTAAGTGATTTTAGCAGAGGAATGACATCTAAGACTATTACTCTAGAAAGATCCCTAAGGTGGTGAGGTGGCAGGGAATGTATTAGAAGCAGATTTACCAGTTAAGAGATTGTTATGGAAATCCAGGCAAGAAATGATGATGGCAGGAATAAGTTGGTGACAGTGGGAGAGAGAGAGTGGATGGTTAAGGTGATATTAGGATACTGATGGGGGAGGAATTAAGGACAGTGTCCAGGTTTCAGGTTTAGGTGAGCAGTAGATTGTGAGGCCACCCACTGAGACAGCAGCTTCATGAGGGAGCTCAAGGAAGACATCAGGCTAGAAACATAAATGTGAGCATCATCATAAGTAAAGCCCTTGTGGTTGATATAACCCAGCAAGTCTGTGGAGAGTGAGAAAAAAAAAGAAGCCCATGGATGCAACCCTGAGTAATTCCACCAGTTAGGTAGGTGGGTGAGGAAGAAGGCCTACAAAGGAACTTGAACAGATATGTCCTGGGAGCCAGTTGAAACCCACGGAGGAGTGATATCAGGGAAACCAACCCTGAGACCCTTTCTAGAAGGATCCAGTGAATGTCAGTGCTCTAACCGAAAGACCAAAACACAGACAACTTCAAAGCAGTTAATTGCTGGGGGATATCTAAAAACTATGCCAATTGCTCTCAAGTAAACATTATTAACAACTAGAGGCCCTGTGCACAAAATTCATGCACTCGGAAGGGTCCCTCAGCCTGGCCTGTGCCCTCTTGCAGTCCAGGAGCACTTAGGGTATGTCCTACCATGGAGCAGGCCTAAGCCAGCAGTCGGGCATCCTTAGCACTGCTGCGGAGGTGGCAGAGGCTCCCGACACTACCACTGCACTCGCCAGCCGTGAGCCCAGCTTCTGGCTGAGCAGCACTCTCCCTGTGGGAGCACACTGACCACCAGAGGGCAGCTCCTGCATTGAGCATCTGCCCCCTGGTGGTCAGTGCGTGTCACAGAGACTGTCATTCCACTGTTCGGTCGATTTGCATATTAGCCTTTTATTATATAGGACATTCCTATATAATAACGGTATCCATCCATCTGTTTGTAAGAATACTAAGATAAGCTTTCCTGTGGCCTACTAGCCTAACCCCTTGCAAATTCTCTAAGGGTCGGTCAAGTCTGGACCCATGAAGGTTTTCTGAATTTGGTTTCAAATGTTAGTCCATGTCAGTTTGTGAAGTGCACTTGAATGTCAGAGTTGAGAATGTGGAAAAAAGTAGACATAAGGAAGATTTATTTTAAAAATGTTTTTCAACTTTAAGAAAAGCATCTAACAAGCCACTAAGTTTAGCATTTCATGTGTTTACAACCTGTCGGAAACTGCCAGAACTCTCCTCATGAGCAAGAAGAAAAAGATGTTGCCTTTGTCATTGCTCAGAGCATCCAACTTCTGAAGGCCACTTTGCAACCAAAAAAGAACTTTCTTTCATCAGCAGGCATATGTCAAAGGAGAGAAACATTAGTAATAGGATCCAGGCCATGTAATGTTCATTAAACAAATAGATGCTGATGCCAGTCAGTAATCGCTTTTTTCCATTTTATTTCCAATGGTTTGAGTGTTCCTGAGAGGCTTGCATGGGCCTGGATCTGGAATTTTAATCAGAAGCTGAGTGTATTCTCAGTATTTGTAACATCTCCCTTTCTCGTACTTCCACTGAATAATAGACTCTCCTGGGTCTGATCTGTGTTCCTTCTTCTGAATGTTTAGTCAATTTAATATACACAGTGGGCATATTCTGGAAAAAAAAAATGCCAGGCTGCTCAGCAGAGTAACTTTAAAGATTAGGTGTTGTTTAAAAACAAAGCCATACCATTCATCACAATTACAAGGCAGGAAACACAGGGCTCTGCAATGTTTAATTAGGCCTTTTCTTTACGGGCTCTTGTTTTCTCAGCCTTACAAGCACTCAGCATCTCTGAAGATGCCTTTGTGACATCCCTCTGAAGTTCAAGGTCCTGGAAAAACTCAACAGTGTTTACTGAATGCTTTCCATTGAAAGCTATTTCCCTGAATCATTATCGAAGTGGAAAAGAAAGCACAATATGAAGGCATTTATGGTCAAGGCTACTTATTCTTGGGCTCAGGACACAAGGTCTGAGTCTCGCCAAGTGTTGGTGCCAGAGTGTGAGCACAGCCTTCCTCTCCTGGGTTAACGCAAGAGGTGCAAAGACGGGCGACAGCAGCCATGGCGCCCAGGCTGCAAACTGAGGTGTAAGAATAACTTGCTTAATTTTTTATAACAACCTTCATTCCCAATGCCAAGTTCATATTTCTCCTGGCTGACAGAAAAAAGCAAAAAAGAAACGAACAACGCATAACCTCAGTCTTTCCTGGGGTCCCCTCTTTTTGGTTATTGTGCCAGTGTCTCTGGAGTATGGGCAGTGCCAAGGCCTCTGGGGTGGAGGTGTGGGGGCTGGTCCCCCTTTTCTATCTACACAATTTATCTTGGAGGCAGCCCTGCCCTTGCCCGACCTTCTTGGCCACCTTGGTCCAGCCACTCTGTGCTGCTGGCCATGTGGGACTCCTTCCTGCCCCTGTGCTTTGCCGCCAGCATCTCTGCAGAAGTGCCTTCAAGCCATGCTGACATCACTCCCAGGCAGCAGGGCTTGCAACTCCTCTCTGTCAACTCCACCTTCGCCTCCTCCTAGCTGAACAGAAGATTGTTCTAATTTGGGGAAATTGCTTCTTTCCTTCCCTGTGTCTTCAGAACAATCTGTCTTTTTTTAAAAAATCTTCTTTTGCTAAGGACTATGGTCAAGACTACTTATTCTTGTTTCCAAAGCTTGGAGGAAAAGTCTTTGCCCTGTGCCCTGCCACAAACCTCCCATGGGGCAGGAGCACAGAGTTAGCTATTATCTGCTTGAATCGGGGAGGGGGGGAAGGAGGCAGTAAAAGAAGTAAACTGGGGGGGAAAAAAAAGAAGTAAACAGGGATTAAACCACAATAGATAGATAGCTCAATATTTTATTCAGCCCAGACACACGCCTCCCCTTTCTCTCCTGAGACTCGGACACCCAGTGTGTGTTTGGAAATACCACCTCACTCCCTCTGGCCATATTTCCTGATTTCCACAGGCCTAGGAGCCTATGGGTTCATATAGAGATAAATATGTACACAAATTACAGGGAAGGACCAGGACCCTGGGAGAAAAACTTCCTTTAACTGAGGAAGGAGCCCTGGCCCAGTCCACTGAGCACAGCACCCACTACATGAACAATTCTTATCCTGCCCTGGGGGGCTTATATGCCCTGGATTGAGGAAACAGAAAGAACTGTAGCCTCAGAGTCGGCCGGTAAAGGTGCTGCTGGTCTGCATCTTTTCACCCCTCCCACACACAGGCGAAATGAAGCACACAGAGAGCAGGACAGAGAAGGTAGAGAACTCTTCCTTCCAGCCAGAGAGGCCTGGCGTAAACAGAGATACCAAGGGGCCACATAAGCTGCTGGAGAAAGGATGCCCCCATGTCTGGTAGAGGCCACAGACAGGTGGTTTAGGACCATGCAGGAACTTTGGCAGGTCAGCGGAAGTTACAGAGCGCATCACATAGCCGATCAAGAGACAGCAGAGAGGAACCGAAGTGCAAGCTACATGAGTTATGTGTGCTGTGACTTCTGGTGCCGCCACTTAGATGTTTCCAGAGACACAGAGGAAAGACCAAGAAAAGAAGTTCGGTCTTTATGCAAGTGGGAACAGGCTGGGAAGGTGGCGACTGTTTTAGCAGAATTAAGGACAGGCTGTTAAAGAACCTTAGCAAGGATCTGTAAGAGAGGAGTCAGGGCAGTTACACATACCCACACCCATGTCTCTAGGTCAAAATTTTGATCCATGAACCACAGTGGAATAAAATGAGCCTTTTCTCCAGGTGGACCTGGGTGTAAATTCCAGGTCTGTTATTTCTTACCTATCAAGTTCTTTGGCAAATTATACAATCTCTTTTTCCTCATCTGTAAACAGGTGTAACAGTTTTATTAAGTATCTAGTATATTATGTACCACGTAATAAGGAGCAAATAAATGAAAGTTGCTACTATTGTTATTGTTATTATTACTTCGCTATTATCATCTGATCCCTTGATTTCCCAAGTGAAAGACCAGGGCAGGAACCTAGACAGTTTTAGACTATCCTTTCAGTTTTTGCATTTAAGAAGTACTCTCAGCTGCATTAGGCCAGCTAGGAGAAGAGAGTATAATCAAACTAGAGGCCCGTTGCACGAAGATTCATGCAATAGGCCTTCTTTCTCCTGGCTGCCAGCACCAGTTTTCCTCTGGCACCCGGGACCCAGACCTTCACTCTGGCCACTGCCTTCCATCTTCGCTCTGGACACAGTCTTCGCTGCGGCTGGAGTCTTCAGTCTTTGCTCCTCGCTCTGGCCGGAGTCTTCAGTCTCCGGCCAGAGCTGCTCCTGTAGCTCCTTCCGCCCCCTACCCTCCCCCTCATAGCTTGATCGCTGCTTCGCCTGCAGACCTTGCTGATGGGCTCCTGGGTCCCAGGGGGCTGCCTTGCCTGTGGCCCGGCTTTCCGACCATGATCACAATCTCAGGCCGCAGGCAAGGCAACTCCTGGTTCCCAGGGGGCCGCCTTGCCTGTGGCCTGGCTTTCCGTGGCTCCTGGGGTCGCACATGGGGGCCTGGATGGCAGCTTCTGGTGTCCTGCCCTGCCTTCAGTATGCAAAGTAGCCGCCATCTTTGTTGGAGGTTAATTTGCATATCGCACTGATCAGCCAATGGCAATGGTAGTGAAGGTACGGTTAATTACCATGTTTGTCTATTATTAGATAGGATGTCCAGTGGGTGATTTCTGTGAAACCCTGGACTAGTGGTCACTCTTCACTCACTCATCAGTCACCCACTTGGGTCATCATACTTTCTTTGGGGCTATTGGGACTGAGTCTACAAATGTGATGGTGTTTGCTGAACCTAAGCTGTGAACAGCTGTTCTGGGCTAGAAATATCCTTTCAATGATGATGCCCTTTGCCAAGTCAAAGGCAAAGCTCACAGGAGGCCTGGAACCACAGAAACATCTCATAGGAGAGGTCACCTTTTCAGGGTGACACCCAGCAATCTTTCACCTTCAAAACAGGGAGATGGTCAATTTCTAGAGCATATTCTTTGGCCTGTTTTGGAACAAAGACACCAGAAAAGATTTAGGAGAAAGAGAAACCTCAGTATTTTATTAAAGTGAAACAGATTCATCAAATCAAAATCCCAACAGGAACTGTAAGTTATAGACCTTTCAAAGCTCTTAGCTCCCATATCCTCTGTTGCTTGTTGTCAAGAGCATTTGTGGATGTAATAGCCAAGTGGATGTCCTCGAAACCCAGGCCAACTAAAGAAAGCAATGCATTTGGTGGAAAAGTCATAAAAATAAAGACATCCTAATAAAGTGGTTGGACTCTTCCCACTGCATTTTGACCAGAAAAGGAGCTATGGAAAGTTTCTCTCATCATCTGTGATCTAGTTGCCATAAAGTCATAAATCATCAGATGTTGGCAATGGAAGGACCTCAGAGGTGTAGCACAGCCACTCCCCCTTGCTCACAGCTCGTGTATGGCAGCTTCAGAACTAGAACCTGAGGCTCCTAACTCCCAGCTGGAGACCTTTCCACCATCCAGGCAGGTGTCCCAGACGGGCAAGAGCACACCTTTTCAGGAAGTACTCTCAGCTCATTACTGAAAAGGTGTCACTTAAACATCAATCAATAGTTGCATCTGGGATAAGAATAACACTGCATGTTGAATCCAAAGGGACCAGGAGACCAATAAAAATGCAGACTGCCTCCCACTCCTGATCAAACTGTGCTCCAAATTCATTTCCAAGTTATTTGTTTGGAAACATACATACTTCCAGACAGAAACAACGGTTTAAGTGCTGAAATTCCCAGGTCATACTAAAGAAGCTTATTTAATATATAACTTTATCTGAAGTACCTGACTATTCCTGATATTCCAACTTTAACAAGCCACTATTTCATACGTCTGTTTTATTCCCAGAAATACAAACTCCAGTTTCCGGCTCAGAAGATAGCAACACATCTTTTTATTCCCTTGGTAGTGGTTTCCCCTTTAGTTTCCTGGGATGGGTCTTGGGGTTAGGGGTCGAGGCAGGAATTTTCCCCTAGGTCCTGGCTACTTACTCTCTATACTGTTGGCTCTCAAATCCAGCCCTTGGAGGGTGCTGGTCTCAGGCAAAGGTCTCACTGGTCTAAGGTGAAATGCAACATGTAAGTCCAGTGCAGAAAGTTCATCACAAAGCAAGTGCATTCAGAAACTTTCAGCTGTTTCCTCAATGTCTTCTGATTGACATTCAATCTCTTAGGCCCCTCAAAGTTCTGCTTCAGCCTACATTTCCAACCTCCCCTCTTGCGTGCTACAATCTGTCACCAATGGACATTCCCCAACACACTATGGACATTCATGTGGACATTCTTTGTGCTGCTCTGTCTACCTGGACTGTCCTACTTCTCCTTCCCACTGTTTTTATGTGAATATCACCTCCTCAATTCATCCTACCCTGACTACTACTGCCCTTCTTCCTCAAAATATGAACTGATAGTTAGATACCATGTGTCTGGCTACCCAGCTGTAGCTCAAAGGTAAGCATCTTATTTTTATTCATCTTGACATCTCCAGGCTCTAATGTTCCCAGTGTGCAGTTGATTAGGAATAGCAAATTGGTCTTATTTCGTAGCTCAAATACTATTTATTGGTAATGATTGCCTGGAATGCAATTTTTTTTTTAATCCTCACCCAAGGATATTTTCCCATTGATTGTAGAGAAAGTGGAAGAGAGAGGGAAAGACAGAAAGAAACATCGATGTGAGAGAAACACATCGATTGGTTGCTTCCTGCATGTGCCCCAACCAGGGCCCAGGTGAGGAGGAGCCTGCAACCAAGGTATGCCCCCTTGACCAGAATTGAACCTGGGATCCTTCGATCTGCAAGCTGACGCTCTATCTACTGAGCCAAGCTAGCTAGAGCTGGAATGCAATTTTGAGACAGGTCCTCTCTGATCCAGATTCAGTGGGGAAACACCTGATTAACAATGTCTGCCATGTGCCAGGGTGTGGGAAGTGAAGGCATGCTTGCTCCATGTCTGTTTTCCTGGCAGGAAATGAATAATAAATGTTTGCTATGAATAAGTGAGTAAATATATTTCTTTAAAATTATGAAATATAGGCTTTTGAGTAATTCAGAAACCTTTGCTTCAGTCCAGTGAGCTGTTGCTGTGTTATTTTCTTAACTGATGTGGATCTTTAACCTTGAATTCAAACTGATGTTCTAGCACATCTGACTTTGCCTCTTGAGCTAGGAGGCAGCCCTGTGTGGTGTCACTTTGTCTGAGGTGGTTTGCAGGAGGGCTTCTGATGTTGGCCCCGATGTAGGTTGGAGAGCTGATGGGTGATGAAAGGAGGGAGAGGATGGAGAGGATGGTGATGTCTTGACCCTATGGTGTTAGTTATATCTGAGCCTTCACCAAGAAAAAGGCTCCAGGCAGAAGCTGAAAGAGTTGATTTTATTAAAGGCTCAGTGAGACAATGGGGTGAGGATGAGAGGGTCATCCTACAGTGGTAATTTCTGGCATGGAGTATGGGTTTCTTGGGGGAATGGGTTGATCTATGTTCCAATCTTCTGCACCTGAGCTGGACATGGCCTGCAGCATCTGCCATGTCACCCAGCTGACATTTGATATAAGGAAGGCCTGAAAGAATCCCAGATGTCAGAGCAGGACTAACATTGTCTTAACTGATGAGACAGGCCTGCATTTTAAAGCCCTATTCCTTGGGGTCCTTCTCTGCTTTTAGCACCAACATAATCAGGGTCCTCCCACCTGCCCAGGGGCAAGGCCTGGGCATCCTACATTAGTGTGTTGCAGGCAGAAGATCAGTTCCTCTCAAGTCTGCTTGTTAACCCTGATGGCGAATCATCTGTTCCCAGTTGCAGACTTAATCCAAGGAAGATGGAGTGTTTTGCAAACTCTGCAGCTATTAGTTTCCGCACTGATCACACTTCAGGGTAGTGGGATGTTTTTCTAATGGTAAACTCTCTTTAAGCTTGAGTCATTGAAAATGTATGGTGTCAGCAATGTTCAGAGGAAACACATTACAGCTGACCATGCAGGACGGCCTCTGGAAATCTCTTTGCTTCTGTTCTGTTACCCCATTGTCTGATTCTCCTTGCACAAAGAAAGACTTTAACCTTCAGGAAGAATGGTCTGGAAATTCTCTGTCTCTTAGCAGTGTTTTTACCGGATACTTTTTTTTTTTTACATGCATCTGAGGATGCCAAGGAGGGTCTTGGATAGTTTCAGTGTAAATGAAGAATGGAAAAAGTATAACTCCTCATTCTGGGTGTGAGAGCTGCCCAGGAGGCAGTAATCACTGGTTTCATTTGCATGTCTGCTTCCTACCATGGTAGAAGTACCTGAAGGCTTTCTGAGCCTGTGTCAAGGAGGGAATTTGATCACAAACTGGTGCCTTGGAAGACTGGGCTGTTTGTATATTGATTGACCATTGTGCATTGTCTTATATATAGTGCCTGCATAGAACTTGCCAATTTTTCTACTAATTTGTTTTTATCAGAGAGTGTCTCTTGAACAAGGGTCAGAAAACTGCAGCCTGCTAGCTGGCTGCCTATAATTGTAAATAATGTTTAATTGAACACACCCATTAGCTTATGAATGAATATCTGTGGCTGCTTTCTGTGCTACTAGGACAGGTTCAGATATTTTGACAGAGGGTGAATGGTCTAAAATATTTACTATCTGGTCTTTTACAGAAAAAGTTTGCTGACCTCCTGCCTCAGTGGTTTGACTTCTTCTTGTCAAAAAACAATACAAATTGTAATCACAAGGAGACACCACTTCACACACTGATCAGGTTGTCATAAAGCGTAAAGTGAGAAAAGCCACACATATTAACAGACTCATACAAGCATGTTCACTGCGGCATTGTCAGAATTTTAAAATGGGGTAATTTTTCACCAGGAAAAAAAGATACATCTTTTGCTATATGCCCATGGAATATGTTTTTTGAGATTTTTAAAATATTCTTTATTGTTGAAAATATTACATATGTCTCCTTTTCCCCCCATTGACCTCTCTCAGACTGCTTCCACCTCTGAGCACAGGCCCTCACCCTATTTAATATGGTTATAAACATTTAAAACATAAACTGAGGGGGGAAAACCCAGCTATATGCAGAATGATATATACAACGAGCACACATTTATATAAAATTTGAAAATATGCAAACTTAATCTGCTATTGTGGATGAAGGATTATAAGGAGCCAGACCAATCTACAGGTCTAGCTGGAGAGCTACGGGGAGATAACCACACATTAGTTTGCTGCCAGGGTTGTATGAAGAAATCCAGGCTGTGTGGAGGTGAGAGGGAGTCTCATCCCCGGACATGAAGGACAGGTGCCAGAAGCTCTGTGGTCTCCCCAGCAACTGAAAGGGTATATTAAAGGCAGTGGACCACAGTTAAGGGGGCTCTCGCCCAGGGGTTTCTTCACTCCGTGTGGGTTGCCTCCCATACATACTCCAAACAAAGATCAAATAACGCAGTCTTTTGGTGTATGGGACAATCAACTGAGCCACTCAGCCAGAGCGAATGTTTTATTTGTTTATAGCATAGGAAATAAGTGTAACAAAATGTTAAGATTTGATTAAGCCTGGAGAGGGCAATGTGTAAATCTACAGAGTGGAAAGCAGTGGGGGACAGAGGAGAAACATAGCCTCTTTGTAGAAAATGAGAAAAATGGTCAGAACTGGCACCCAATCTAGGCTGATATGCTTATTGTTCTATATTCAACAAATATTTGTTGAATGGAAGAATCCAACACATTCTCATTGAGCATTGAGTCCTAGGCACTGTGGGTGGGACCCAGAGATGATAAGATATGGTTCCTGTCTTGCAACCACTTATAATTCAGTGAGAGAAAGAGTTCATGCCCAGGACTGATGCTCCTGCAAGCAGAAAGGAAGCATTAGCCCAAGAAGGTCTTTAGCAATTGCTGTGGGAGCAGCCAGGAGAGACCACCAGGAGAGGAGGAAAGGGGCAGAGAATTCTTTAAGCAAGAAGTCTGAACTACTCCTGAGATGCAAAAGAATTTCTAAAGGAGAAACGAGAAAGGGAATCAACTGAGGAAATCCTTAGGAAGCTGACTAAACACAGCCTCAGTGGAAAGTGCACGATGTGCTGAGGGGAGGGGGGATGGAAAGCACAATGAGAGAGAGAGAGAGAGAGAGAGAGAGAGAGAGAGAGAGAGAGAAGAGAAGAGAAGAGAAGAGAAGAGAAGAGAAGAGAAGAGAAGAGAAGAGAAGAGAAGAGAAGAGAAGAAAGAGAAGAGAACAGTAGAGGGAGAGAGAGAACAGTAGAGAGAGAACATTAGAGAGAGAGGGAGAGAGAGATGGGGAAGAGAGGGGGAGAGACGGGGAGGGAAAGGGAAAGGGAGGGAGGGAGAGACAGAGAGAGAGAGAGAGAGAGAGAGAGAGAGAGAGAGAGAGGCATCATGGAATAGAAATTAAGGCCAGATGTAAGGGTTGTGAAGTCTCTGGCTGCCCTTTTAAGTTTGACTTCCTTCCATTGGCATGGGAAGCTACGGAAGGTTAGAAAAGTCAGTATGACATGACCTGCTCTCATAAGCATCTCTCAAAATGGGAGGGAGGAAGGATGTAAGAACTGAAGGTAGAGAAGCCTGATAGAAGACTATTGATATACATCTGGGTGAGAACTGACCCAAGCCTGTACCCAGAGAATAGCTTTGGAAAGAAGAGGCATGGGCACTGAGGAGGTGAGGAGAACGGGGATGTCCCAATCACCCTGAAGGTATCACTCCCTGGAGGTGCCAGCCATTGTGGCAGCTGGACTTCCACAATAGCACAACTTTGGGCAGAGGTTGAGGGCCGAGAGTTGGGCCCATGTCTCTGGTTGCCATAACCCTCTCAGTCTAGCACAGAGCTATTTTCCTAGTAGGTGCTCAGTAACTCAGGCCCAAAGAGCAGCAGGAAGACAATGGACTATAGCAGAGACATGAAGATCCTTTTAAGCTTTCAGCACACAAGATGAGGAGAAGACAAGTTTTGGAAGCTGTGGGGCAGAGCTCCTATGCCCTGCACCCAGTCACAGGCAGTCTGGTGAGAAGAACCTAAAGAGAGATGGAGGGAACCTGAGCTCTTGTCTATCTGTTCCCTCCTGCTGGGTAACTTCAGGCAAAACCCACTCTAGTTTCCTCATGAAGTGAAGGGATGAAATCAGATAAATTCTTTATCAAGATGCTTTGGTTCCAGGCAAGAAAAATTGAAACACTTTCTGGGGGATCCACCTCAAGAGTCCTCTGCAGACATGAGCTCCTTGGCCTCATTTCCCCATCAAGCCTCGCCTAGGCTGTCAGAGGCATGGACTTCTGTTTAGCAAACTGAAGAGAGGGAAAGAAAGAAGAAAAAGGAAGGAAGGAAGGAAGGAAGGAAGGAAGGAAGGAAGGAAGGAAGGAAGGAAGGAAGGGAGGAAGGAAGGGAGGGAGGGAGGGAGGGAGGGAGGGAAGGAGGGAGGAAGGAAGGGAAGAAGGAAGGAAGGGAGGAAGAAAGGGAGGAAGGGAAAGAAAGGGAGAGAGAGAGAGAGAGAAAGGAAGTCAGTCAGTCTATGATAAGGATATCTATCTAGTAGCTCACAGAATTGAAGGGAAGACAGAAGCAGTTTTGAAAGAGGACAGGATGGCTTCAGGGTCCAGTGGGCAGGATTCAATCAGTGGTCTTGTCCAGTGCTGCTGGTGGGGTGCCTCTTGATTGCATGAGTTTTGATAGTCTCCTCAATCCTCATTTCACTCCTTACCAGTCACAGCCTAATTGGCCTCACCTGGATCACATGCCCATCCCTTGGGGAAGGTGGATAAGGGCATACTGACTGACACTTCTTCCAACCCACATGCTACAGGGAAAGGTAATTCCCTAAAGAAAATGGAGGTGGTGTAACCCAAGAAGGTAAAATAAACGTTGACTGGCCAAAAGCACTTTTCAAGTTCAAGATTTCTATGAAGCTCAAAAAACTCAATATTCCGAGGCATAGGTTATGGATGGACCTTCAGACACATGGGGCCATAGACTCTCCCCTCTTTCCAGTGTGGTGGAGGGGTGGTGGGTAGGAACAGGTAGCTACAGGAGGAATGGTCGCAGCTTGAGGGGTTCTGAGGGCTCTTCCATGCCTTTTTCAAGGGCACCTTTCTTTAATCAATGCCTGCAGCCTCTCTGGCAGCACTGTGAAATTGCCTGCTGGATCCCTCCCTCTTCTTTTGAGATCAGAGGATTAGAGGTAATTCCAAAAAGTTTCCATGAAGTCCATGCCTCTGACAGCCTAGGCTAGGCTTGATGGGGAAAGGAGGCCAAGGAACTCATGTCTGCAGAGGACTCTTGGGGAGGATCCCCCAGAAAGTGTTTCAAATTCTGAAAAAAAAATAACTAAAATTGGAGCCTATGACATATTGAGAAATGGAATCTGAGTTCTTGTGAGGACAACCATGAAATCAGGAATTATTCATCATGAAGGGAAGAGCCTTTATAGGTTTCCAAAGGAGCTTCAGGCCCAGGACTGAAATGCAGGTTCTGGTGCCAGGCAAGGCTGGGGACATGGAGAGGGTCATTTTAATCACCACATGTCATCTAATCCAAGGCTACAGTTTCAAGTTCGAGTCAGGGCAGCATCATAACCTAGTCCCACCAAACTGTTTCGGAGGGGATGTAAACAACCCATCCTACTCAAACCTAAAAACAGACTCCAGCAAAGGCATGAATAGGGAAATATTGGAGGGGGAGGGCCTTCAGGGGGTGGTGACTCCCAGTGTAGCTGGGAAGGAAACAGGGCAAGGATTGGACTGAAGAGTTCTAGTGTGTCCGCCCTTGACCACCCCTACTCACCAGGAGCAAAATGTGAAGCAATCATGTGATGATACCATGGGGAAAAGGCTCCATGTGTAAGTTCTTTTCATCGTGTAGACCTTCTCTACCCTTAACTGATAATCCTTATACATCCCTTTGTCTAACATGTGATCCAACTTGGTCTATAGACACTCGATTTGACCTAACATCCACAGATGGTCCTTGGGTACCTAGGATCACTCAGGTCGTGATGAAGAGAGAGAATAAAATAGGTGAGGCTTCAAACTTGATTCAGAGGAGAGAAGTAGAAGGAAGCCAGAAGGTTAGGTAAATGTCATGGAAACTGAAGACACTCAGAATGTGTAATAGCTTGGCTGGCTGAGAGCAAGAGCTCCCTACTGCTAATAGTACCCCTAGATCAGGGATGGCAAACCTTTTGAGCTCGGCGTGTCAGCATTTTGAAAAACCCTAACTTAACTCTGGTGCCATGTCACATACAGAAATTTTTTGATATTTGCAACCATAGTAAAACAAAGACTTATATTTTTTATCTTTATTTTATATATGTAAATGCCATTTAACAAAGAAAAATCAACCAAAAAAATGAGTTCGCGTGTCATAGGTTCGCCATCACTGTCCTAGATTAACTCTGCTAAGTAAGTATATTCATGAGAAAATCATTTTCCAAAGTGGTAGACTCACTTTAAACCCCCTTTTACTTCTTTCTTTTTTCTCCTAGTAGTTGGTTATAATTTACTTATGCCCATCCATATTAGCATCAGTCTACTTCATATCTGTCTGGGCCACGAGACTTTAAGCTCCTTGGGGTCAACAATAGTGTCCCATTCATGCTGGCATCCCAGAATCTGACACAATTCTTCACGTATCATTAGACCTCTGTTATTGTGGTTGTGTTTAATGGAAATCAGCATGATCATGGAGGCCACTTACAGAAGACACTGTGTTGTCCACATGTGCTGATTTAAAACCTAAGAAAGCCATAATTACCACCTGAAGTTAACTACCACCAATCCTTCAATCATCCAGGCTCTATCTCAGTGGCTCTCAACCTTGGCTGCACATTAGAATCACCTGGGAATCTTTTTAAAATCCTGATTTCTGGGCCCCATCCTCCGGAAATTCTGTTTCTTTGTTACTAATGTTGTGGTCTCACCCCATAACAAAGAAACAGAATTTCCGGAGGATGGGGCCCAGAAATCAGGATTTTAAAAAGACTCCCAGGTGATTCTAATGTGCAGCCAAGGTTGAGAACCACTGCTCTATCTGAACACACTGTCTTGGTTCTTTGACCAGCCAAGAGGTCAGCTATCCTTCTGATGGGGAGGGAGAGGTGTCTGCCCTAAGCATATGCTAGACAGGCAGCTTCAATGCCTGCCTAGGTCCTGAACATCCCAATGACTGTCCATCCTCCCAAGCTATCACATACATTTATCTCTTGCTGACAAGCATCTGGCCAAGAAAGGCTTAGGACTTGTCAATGGGAATGAAGAAAAGCACTTTCCCATTGGGCAGAGCTTTGGGGTTAAGTCCAGGAGGTCCAGCCACACCCAGAGCTCTTCCCCTCCTGGGAAACATTGCTAACAGGGGACTTTCACAGACTGCCAATACAAGCTGAACATTTTAATGGGGATAAAATGGAGTTTTGAGGAACAGGTATTTCCTCCACTTTCATCCCCAGCTCTAAGAATTTTCAGGTAACTCCTTCTTCAGTGGGACCTAATTAGGGATGTGGATGAAGACACACTTTGCCTGAACCCCAACCTGGATGAGCCCTGGGGTGAGTTCCTAGGACTGTACATAGTGAGAGGCATCAGCTGGTGGGCAATGTCTGTGTTTGGCAGTGAGTGTACACCCAAGTCTTTACGGTGATTATCTCTAAAAGGTGAGGTGGTGGGTGACATTTATTTGTTCTTTATATTTTTCTGTATTAAATGAACTTGGGGGCAATAATAATGAATTATTGTATAATTAGAAAAATTATAGAGCCATTTTTGGAAAGGTCCAGCGAGGCAGGGCTCTTCTGTGTCCAACAAACACATTCTGCTTAAGGCAGCCCACTCCCCATCCTGTTCCTTCTTGCTCTCCTGGGAAAGTTTATTTATTCTCAGTGACTCCTCCCCCCACATCTCAAGTTTCACTCCTCTGCAGACCACTCCTGACAAACCTCCAATGATAGTCCTCCAGCTCATGAAGCTCACCAAGCCCTCAGACTGAAACTATCTCATAATCTTGTATTGGTCTCTTTGATATTTTTATAATTGATTTTAATATTTTTATATAATTGATTTTGAAGTACCAAGTAATATGAAACACTCAAGTAATTCTCCTTGTGAAAATAAAATCACCTCTAGTTTGATCTTCCTCCCTCCCCAGGGTTAAGTCACTATCATCAATTGGTGTGTTTTCTTCCAGATTTTTAATGTACTTACTTAAATGCACCCTTAGATACTCTATAACCATGTGTTTTTATTTGCTTTCTTTTCTATTTTCATAAATAGTATCACATTTTAAGGGTCCACAATTTTCTTTTTTGCTCCATATATCTCAGAGATCTATCAGTTCAACATTTTTTTCTTTTTCAATGCTGCATAGTAAAAATATATTTAGTAATTCCATAGTGTTGGATATTTACATAGTTATAAACCATGAACTTTTCATTATTATAAACCATAAACATCTTGGGCATGCCTCTTTGTGTGTAAGGATGACTGTTTCTTGAGGGTAGTTACTGAGGGTGAAATTGCTGGGTCAGATGGTATGTGAATTCTTCTTTTAGTAGATACTACCAAATTGCTTTCCGAAGTGGTTGTTTAATTTATATTTTCACTGGGGTTGTGTGAGCATACCTGCTCTCCCACACCCTTGCCCAATATGAATAGTATCAAATGTTAAGTATTGCCAACCTGATGTATATGGACATTACTGTTCAAAATTTCCCCTGGTTATCAGAGAGATTGAGCAAATCTTTTTAAGCTTATTTGTACTTTCTCTTATGTAAATTGCCTATTCATATTTTCTGGGGGGAGGAGAGAGAGTTTGTATGGGCTCTTTATATGTTCTAGATAATAATTCATTTATGTGCATTGCAAAAATCTTCCCTCAGCCTTTGTCTTGTTTTGTGTGTGTGTTTTTTAACTTTGTGAACAGTGTCCTTTGTATAGAAGTTTTTAAAATAGAGCTAATTTATCTATCATTTCCTTTAGATATCAGTTCCTATTGGCTCAGGAATGCTTATGGATTTGCAATATATACTTTGTCTTTGTTTTCTCAACTTTCTCATGCCTGCTCCACCTTACTAACCTTAGAGAGCACATGCAGCACAGGCCTGGGGAGACAGCCTGGCCCATTACTGTCCTAGCACATGTTCCTGAAATGTACGGAAACCAACGCCAGTGACCGGCACCAATTTCCTTGCTAAGGAATTATGAAAAACCCAACTCTTGTTGAAAAGAAGTAGGCCTTTGGCTGCGGTTTGGGATTATTTATGGTTGTAGACATTTGTCTTTGTAAGGTCTTAGTTATCTTTAGCTACCCACTCCAGAAAAATAAATCTTACTATTAGACAGCCAAGCACACACGAGGAGTCCAGGAAATAGAGAAAAAATAGAAGGGAAAAAAGCTCTTCACTTTCCACTCATGCATGTATTCATTCATTCCTTTTTTTAGCCAGTCAACACATATTTATTAAATGCCTCCTATGTGTCATGTACTTGGCTATAAGTTTGGGACACAGCAAAACAATGATCTCTGCCCTTGTGAAGCTGACATTCTAGCTACACATTCCTCTCATTTGTCTCAGTGTATGGTACCAAACCACATTTGGGGAGATCCATGGGGCCCCCATCTCTGGTCACTCCTACCTTACTTCCATTTAGGATCTATTGTCATTTTCTCTTTTGCCCAGGATCCCAGCTGGCAGGGATCAGGCCAATTATTTATTTGCGTTTTTTCTCCTCAATGGGACAGAATATTGAGAGCAGCTTTAGTTTCTTCAGGTGTCTCCAAACAAACCACCCAAAGGCAAACAAACATTTCACTACTACTGGTCTCTGCTGCCACCCTCTCTCCCTTCAGTCTACCCCTAACTTAGCAGGAAGAGAGCCTCTGAAAACCTAAGTCATATCCTGCCACTGCTCAAATCTGTACCCAGTACGACCAGGTTTCCTCTCTGACTTCACAGCCTGCTCCTCTTGCCCTGTTCACACTGTTCTAGCCACAATGGCCAGCTTGCTGCTCCTTGAACATTCCAGCCCTGGTCCCACCTCCAAATGGTTATATTTGCTTTGCCCTCTGCCTGGAATTCTTATCTCCCAGATACCCTGCTAAGGAAGTGTGGTTTGCTCCCACACTTCTCTTGACTTTGTTCAAGAGCCATTCTCTCAGGGAGACAGTCCTAATTACTATGATGGGTTGAATGTGTCCTCCCAAAAGCTATGTTCAAGTTCTAAAAATGTGACCTTATCTAAAAATAGGGTCTTCCCAGGTGTAATCAAATTAAGGGGAGGTCATCCTGGATTAGGGTGGGCCCTAAATTCAGTGACTGCTGCCCTTCTAAGAGGAGGGAAATTTGGACACACAGGGAAGAAGGGCACGTGGCAGGGCAGAGATTGAACAAGCCAAAGAAGGCCAAGGTCTGGTGGCAACCATTCTAACTGGAAGAGGCAGGGAAGGATTTCCCCCTTAAGTTTTCAGAGGGAGAGTGGCCCTTCTAACACCTTGATTGTGTACTTCTAGCATTCAGAACTGAGAGGATACATTTCTGCTGTTTTAAGCCATCCTATGTGCCATCCTTTGTTACACTTGCCCTAGGAAATGAATACACTATTGAAAATGGGAAAACCCCCAATCTTGGTATTCCCTTCCCTCTTTCCTAATACACTACCTTATTTATTTAGCTTTTGCCTGTATGCCCTCTATAGAATGTAACTTCCATGAGTTGGGCTACTGAATCCTGGGTGCCTAGAGCAGTGCTTGGCATATGGCAGACAGACAATAAGTATTGGTTGAATGAATGGACTGATGAGGATGTGCCTTCTCTTTTAGCTTACCTGTGGTGGGTAGAATATCAATGATTCACAGTCACTTTTCTCTGCCTTACCAAAGACCTCCTTTGTTGTCTTGGTTTGATAAGGACAAGGCACCAGAAGGGAAATGAGTTAAGTGCTCTGCATCCAGGGTGGGATGGCAGAAAGAGAGGAATCTACCCTGCCATAAATGTAAAATTGTGTTTTTTAAAAAATCCTCTATGATTCAGAGTATGAATTTGGGTTGGATCTGTGAATATCAGAATAAAGAGACCACATGTGTGGAAACCTCTATGCCAGTCATTTGAACTACCTTCAGATGTGTCTTGATACTATTCTGGGTTCTTTTATCTGAAGACAAAGCTGAAGCCACTTACATTTTCAGCATGAATTCCGGGGTTCTAATGGAGTCTCCAACACTGCAGTGGGCCAGGCATCCTGTCGTGGCTCAGCTACCTACCAGGGGAAGGCCTACATTTATTTCTGCCTTTGCCTCTACTGGGATTTCCTACCACTTTGCTCTTTTTAAAGCCTTTGGAATACTCTGAGAAAAAAGATTAAAAAGTTTGAAAAAACTCTGTTTTTTGACTTTAGTGTTCTCTAGCACTATCTAGATAGCCACGGCTCCCATCTAGCAGTCGGTACTTTGGGGTTCAGCCATGCAAAGAAATACGAGGCTGTGATTATAGATACTAGATGTATGCATACTAACCCGGGAAGAGGTCACAGAAAAGCACATTCCAAAGAATGTGTATTGTATGCCTTCTTTTTGTAGGACAGAGCAACACACCCTGAGTCAGTGTGTGTGCGTGTGTGTGTGAAAAAGCCAACTGCAGCAATGTTGTTGTGGGTTTTGCAGGGTGAGGAGAGGAATGGGCCATGGGGGATAGTTTACTTATTGTTGAATGCATTTTTATATTATTTGAATGCTTTATCATTAGAATATGCTATTCTAGGATTATAAATTTTAAAAAAATATTTTCTGCAGCTTTGGAATGGTCACTTTTTTGGCATGCCTAGGATCTAGAAACAGCACCTGGCCCCTTGGGGCACTCCTGCCTGACCTCAGACCTGTGCATTCTTTTTTTTTTTTAAATATATTTTATTGATTTTTTACAGAGAGGAAGGGAGAGAGATAGAGAGTTAGAAACATCGATGAGAGAGAAACATCGATCAGCTGCCTCCTGCACATCTCCTACTGGGGATATGCCCGCAACCCAGGTACATGTCCTTGACCGGAATCGAACCCGGGACCTTTCAGTCCACAGGCCGACGCTCTATCCACTGAGCCAAACCGGTTTCGGCCAGACCTGTGCATTCTTATGCTTTCCCTAATTTCACAGGAGCTGACTAAAAGGACATTATTATATTACTAGAGACTCGATGCATGAAATTTGTGCAAGGGGCTCAACCCTCGCAGCTGCAGCAGCTTGCCTCGGTCCTCATAGCCTGACTTCGTCCGGAAGGTTGTCTGAAGGTCATTCAGCTTTCCGGTCTAATTAGCATATTACACTTTTTTTTTATTATAGATTATGAGACATTCAATTAAAACTTTGTATTGTTCTGTAGTCCACAAAAAGGTGTTTCCTTTTTAGTAATGGATTGAAATTATTCAATTTTCACAATAGTCCAGAGAGGTCGAGTCTAACATCTCCATTTTACAGATCAGATGAGGAAACAGGCTCTGAGAAGCGAACTGACTTGCCCATTGTTATGGTACACTTGGGCTCTCTGCCCTGCTAACAATAGATCCACCTTCCCTAGAAACTCGCCTAGGCCCAGCCCTGTTTGTCCCATGTCTCTGCCTCCTAGAGCGGGAGTGGAAACCCAGCCCAGGCTAAGCCAACCAGGTGTTCTTTCCCAGGAAACTGAATTTGGGTCTCATAGTCACAATACACTTCAGGGGTTCAGAATAGGTCTCCTCAAAAAAGGTCACTTGGCATGTGGATTATTTTGAAACATTTACCTCTCCCTTAAAGAATTTAAATTTGGAGCCTTGCCCATAATAAGAGTTATCACCAGAAATAACTTTCCTGACCTATCTATGGAGCAGGGCAAACTTCTAATGACTGAACATCTGCTCCTCTTATCATCCTGCAATGACTGTCCTTCCCTCAGAAGCCCCAAGGTTTCAGGATGCCAGAGATACCTCACTTTCCCTTTTTGTCTCTGACTCTCTCATGTATGTGGGGTTCCATGTGGACATATGTATTACCTTTGATTATTTTCCCTTGTTAATATGTCTCCTATCAATTTACTTATTAGACCAGCGAAAGAGCCTCAAAGGGTAGAGGAAAGGTTCTTCTTCTGCCACACACGTGTGGGGTGTGGGGCAGCATCTCCTGCTTGCCTCATGGGCAGGAGCCGGTGAAGCAGGTCCAGAGAGAGGCAATGAGGAAAAGCAAAGGCGAGTCGCTCCTTCTTGTTTGTTCCTGACACGCGTCCTTCCTGAGGCAAAGCTGCAGTCCTACTCTGGGATCCCACGAGACACACGCATATCTTTACCTTGCTTGAACTTGGCTCCACTTCCTTGAAATCAAGGAGTTGCAAGACCCTGAGCCAGGAAGCGACAGAATGAGAGATCTAACCCAAGTCACCCATTACATAAGCCACCCACTCTCCATTAGGCCCTGTGTCCTTGCACTGTTCCCTCCACCGCTGGCTTAACATCTTCATTCACAAATGCTGTCATAAGCCTCAAGGCACTCAAGGCATTTACTGCGGGTGGTAGTGGGAGAGACCTATGCTGCTATAATAACACAGCTGTGGGAGACTGGCAACAGATGTGCTGCTTGATTCGGTGTGTTTGGCTATAAACATTTCACAAATTTCAATGTGTGGGTAGAGAAGCACACCTTCCTTTCATGTAAACAGAAACACTAGGCTGCATCACCTCTCCACATCTTGAGAGATTCCTGAGAGGTGTTTGTTGATATTTATTACTAATTATGCACAAACACACCCATTGCCTTATGCAACTTTTCACGGGTCTGCCTGTTGGGGGATCACAGGTGTGTAGTAGGAAAGTGAAAGGAAGAAAAAGTGTTGTTTTTAAGACATCTGCCTCTCCTCTTTTTTCTCCAAATTCAGATTCACTCTTGACAGAAACCTAAAAAGCATAGTGCGGTAGACTGGCTGCTTTCCTAGCCCCAATCGTTCACCCCTCCCTGGACCCACATCCCCTTGCCAGGTAACTTGCAGCACCCCTCCCTTTGATTCTGGGCCAGGTTATGTGGCTGACTTTAGCTAACGGAATGCTAGCTAATGCCAGGTCAGCTGAGGCTTGAAAAAGTGTTTGTACCTTTCCACTCAATCCCTTGCTCAGCTGCAGTCACTATAAGAACAGGCCTAAACTAACCTAGGATGACCGAGAAAGTAGAGGTGAGTGACCTCAGTCAAAGCCATCTTGGATCAGCTAACAGCCAGCTGAGCCCCGGATGGACCCTGTGAGTAAGCTCAGCTGAGACCAGAACTGCCAGCCTAAATCACCTACCTGCTGGCTCTGAGCTACATAAATGCCTATTGTATGCCTACTAAGGTTTGTGGTTGTTTTTTATGCAGTGTTATTGTGGCAACAGATAACTAGTTCATAGGACAAAATTTACATCTGGTTAACTTTTAAAACAGTTTAGGTGGCCTGCCAAAGAGATCTGATATAACAGCAATCCCCTTATACACCTTCCCTCACCATCATTGCTCAAGAAAGAGAAAATGCGAAACACCTATTCTTCTCTGATATTGTGCAGCAAACACGCTCAGCTTTGTGGGTGACGTCTGTCTAGCTCCCAAGAGCTCAGTCTTTTTGTAAACTCCAGTTTCAAAGAATGCCAAATGGCAGCCGCTCTTACATAAATGAAAGATAAAGATCACACGGTCTTCTGATGAGTGTTTACGGTTTGAGTTGATAAGGGGTCTCTTAAGGGCATGCTTATTGATTGAGAAATGTTCAGCCTCAGAGTGGCCATGGCATTCTCCCAGCTGCCCCACAGTGACGGGCTGGAGGCCATGCCAATCCCTCCCGGTCTAGCTGTGTGCAGAGTGGACAGGATAGCTGCCTGGGGAGGGTGCCTAGCAAGAGCAAGGAAGAGTGAGGGGTACAGAGGAAGGGGGCAGAATTTAAAATAAAAGCAATCACACTTTGCCAGGGATGACTAACACAGACTACAGATCATATCAGTCCTGAAGAGGAATGCCTGGAGCCTGGAATGTTCCCTTGCCCAAAAGGATCTCCTTGATGTTATCCTGCTGTCTCCAGCTTGGGAGGAAGACTTAGAGAGGACCCACAAGAAGAGGCTCATATGGAATGAGAGAAGCAAAGAGGGTTAAGGGCCACCAGACTCCTTCCCACACATATCTAGTCCTGGCCTTGAACTCCAATGGGCCGAGCTAGAAGGCAGTGGGGGTCATGCCCTCCAAGCAAGCTGAGAGGGCCTCTGGTGCTGGCATCCCCTGAGACATGGAGCTCTAGGCCAGTGGTTTCTCAGAACTGCCATTTCCCAAATTAGTAAACTTTTAAAAAGAAGTAAGGACAGGGGAAGACCTACATAGGGTAGTCAACTTCTAAATTTGCCAAATGACTTGCCTTGGCCGGGCAGCTCAGTTGATTTGAGTGTTGCCCTGATGTGTCAGGGTTGTGGGTTTGATCCCCGGTCAGAGCATATATGAGAATCAATCAATGAATGCATAAATAAGTGGAACAACAAATTGATCTCTCTCTCTCTCTCTCTCTCTCTCTCTCTCTCTCATCAATAAATACAAAAAATTTAAATTTGCCAAATGACAGATTAACCAAACACAAAACCTTTCATCTTCTGTCATATTTTTTCATAATCAGACTTTTTGACTCCCAAATAAGTGATAAAAGCATAATCTCAGTATAATGAATATTTCCCCTAAATGAGTTAGTAATCTTACACCATCATATATATATATATGATTATGATTATGTATTAATTATGTACATGATTATATATATATATAATTATCCTTATTTTTCTCATTTCACTTTAGACCTGTGAAAATTTCAGCACGATGAATCACTACCCCTGCCTTTCCTCTCTGCTAGGTGCATGTCCTGCAGGACTAGTGTTGAAAGGTATATTATTTCATGGGCTCCTGGAAGAGCCAGAAGATAGAGTAACTCTCCCCCATCCCCGCAAAAGGAAATCTGAACTCTCTGTGGTGGTGGGTGAGGAGGGGAATGGTGAAGGGAAAATGCTGAAAACTGCACTCACTGTGATGAGTAAGCAAGGTGGTTTGAGCTGCACCCCACCCAGGTGCTTCTCTGAAACCGTCTAAAACAGCCCACACATTCCCCTTTCTCTTCCACCTGCTTCTTCCTGCTCGATGATTCACAGGGCAGTACTTATACTAAATATGTTATTTTTTAAAAATCCTCTGCTAATTTTTATTTCTTTGTAACTGAGCAATGGCTTTCAGAGTGCCTGTGCTTTAACTTCAGCTTGCTGTTTCACCAAACACATTGCTTCACAAAGTCAATATAATTTAACTTTTCTTTTGGAAACAAGCATTTTTGTGGCCATATGAGAGCTCATAGTTCTACTGGGAAGGTCTGTGAGTGTCTATTCTAGTTCGTTTTTTTAAATATATATATATATTTTATTGATTTCAGAGAGAGGAAGGGAGGGGAGAAAAAGAGAGATAGAAACGTCAATGATGAGAGAGAATCACTGATTGGCTGCCTCCCGCATGCCCACTTCTGAGGATCAAATCTGCAACCTGAGCATATGCCCTTGCCTAGAATCAAACCTGGGACCCTTCAGTCAGCAGGCCGATGCTCTATCCACTGAGCCAAACCAGCTAGGGCTATTGTAGTTTTTAAGTCCAGTCTATGTGGCTGCAGCCAGTCTCTCTGAGAAACCCAGAAGGGTCTTTTAGGCTCGTGTGTGTGTTGTAATGATTCTGTAAATTTCCCAAATCAGCTTACCAAATCAGAATTTAAAATAAAAATATGTCAGTCCTGGAAAAAACAATCCTCCACCATCTTGGTGTCTGCTTTTAAAATTCAGATATTAAAAAGAATGTTAAAATTTGTTTGGAGAGGATAAGCCAAAATTATTTTCTGTGGTTGCAAACAATGCAACTTCTATTTATTATCTTTATGCTTCTGTTATGTAAATGGAGTATAGCCCTAATCCTGGAACAGTTACTGAAATAATTTAGTTTCTGAAGGGATTACCTTATTAGCAGATGAAGGAAGCTGACAATGCTAATGGTGAGATAACTGGAATAGATTGGGACTCTCTCGGCTATTTGCTGGTATTGAAATGCATTGGTGTGGCTGTGTGGCTTGGTTGGTTGGAGCGTTGTCCAATACACCAGGAGGTGATGGGTCTGATTTCTTGTCAGGACACATACCCAGGTTGTGGGTTCCATCTCTGGTCGGGGCATGCGTGGGAGGCAGCTGATGGGTGTTTCTCTTTTACATCGATGTTTCTCTCTCTTTTTCCCTTCCTCTCTCTAAAATATCAATAAAAAAGACTTTAAAATGTAATAATTTAAATGTAAAAAAGCTCCCACTAAATATTTTCACCCTAATTGCTGAGACTAAGTGGGTAAAGCTGGAGAAAGCTGCTCAAAGCCAAGCTGGAGGAAATCTGTGAATTTGTTGTGCTCGGGGAAAGTAAGGTGTGTGCCTGGGCTTGGCAACCAGAGAGCAGTTTGAGTCCAATTCAAATCAGAAAAAGTCCTCCCATCCCAGTACTGCCTCGATTTAACACAGCTCTGGGGGTTGAAACCACAGGAGGAAAGCATCTCTTTTCCTTCTTTATTTTACTCTTTTCTTTTTTAGGTCAGAATTAACATCAAATATTTAAAAATGAAATTGTTCAGGTCTTTTACTAGCAATGTTGAATTAAGAAATTGTAATTGGCAGTTACTACCGCTCAAGCCGAGATTGTCTTGTTTTAAAACCCTAATGTGCTTCTTTGGGGGCCAGGAGACATGAAATGAAGGTTACTTGTTGATGCTGTTTTCCCATCAGTATCCCAAGGTAGCACATGACATGAGGCAGACAAGTGCACATGTGGGCCTCAGGGCTGGGAATGGGTGAGGCAGTGAAACCTGAGGTGAGGCTGGTGCTGGTGGAGGGGGCTGTGCTGCTAGGCAGGTCAGCAGCAGCAGTGGATGCTGAGCTGTTGAAGATGAGATCTGGGTTAGGAGCATGGCAGCAATTTTAAGGAATGCTAAAACATTCCTGGAAATGGAACTAGATGGAAAAAATGTATTTACCAGAATCATTTCCAGGAAGAGAATTGGAAGGAATCATTTCATGAGATGACTAAGGATAAGTGTTGAGATTGCTATGGGGTTTGTTCAAGTAAAAGTCATACAGGGTGTTTTTTTGTTTTGTTTTGTCTGAGCAGGGGATGCAAGTTGGGGTCAGAGCTGAATTGCTCAGACCAATAGAAGAGAGGCAAAATGCTTCCACCAGGAAGCTTCCATATTAACTCTCCAGACATATGGAGCTCTAATTCAGCCTCTTCTCTAAATAGATGTTGAATAATATTTCACTGGTTTGAGGAGATTTCCAATAGCTCAGGATACCCACAGGCCTGAGATGGCCTAGCCTGAGACTCTGGGTGGTGGAGAGAAATCAGAACCTGCTCTATCCCCAGAATGGCTGCTAATCTATGGCCAGGGTATGTGGGGAGGGATTTGACTGTATCAGTTCAAAATGAGCTATTCCAGGGGACAGACTAGCAGAGCAGTCACATGACAGTGGCCAGACCACATGAGCCCGAGAACTGCCTCATTTCTTTGGGGAAAAGTCTTCCCAGTTCTTTAACTTATGTATGGGCACCTGGCAGCTTCTCTGAGATGGTGCTATTTGTGTTAGCTCAAGCAGATTATGATTGTGATCATCAGGGCTCTCCAGAGAAACAGAACCAATAGGAGACAGATGAAGTTCTAGCTATAGATATAGAGAAAGAGATAAAGAGATATAGATAGAGACTTATTATAGGAATTGGCTCATGCAATTATGGAGGTCTGAGAAGTCCCTTGATCTGCAGTTTGCAAGCCAGGAAAGCTTATAATTCAGTTTGAGTTCGAAAGCCTGAGAACCAGGAGCACTGATGACCTAGTACAGGAAGAGATGGAAGCCCCATCTCAAGCAGAGAAAATCACACTTACTCTAACTTTTCATTCTATTTAGGCCCTCAATGCATTGGATCAGCAATTCTCAACCAGTGTGTTATGGCACTGGGCACTGACCTCTTTTCCCTTAGATCATCAAATTAAAAAATGACAACAGCTAACACAACCAGAGCCAACTGGTGTGAATGAATCAAAATTGTACTTTTCTTTTTGTCAAATCAACAAAAAATATATTTTTTGTGTGCCACATCATTTTATTAATTAGTTTATGTGTGTCATGAGATGAAAAAGATTGAAAATTGCTGATTTGCCTGGCTGGTGTGGCTCAGTGGTTGAGTGTCCACCTATGAACCAGGAGGTCACGGTGAGATTCCCAGTTAGGGCACATGCCCAGGTTGGGGGCTCGATCCCCAGTGGGGGGCATGCAGGAGGCAGCTGATCAATGATTCTCTCTCATCATTGATGTTTCTACCTCTCCCTTCCTCTCTTAAATTTTTTTTTTTAAAAAAGGTTGAAATCACTGCACTGGATGATGCCCACTTGCATTGGTAAGAAGGTCTTCTTTACTCAGTCTACCCATTCAAATGCTAGTCTCCCCCAGAAGCACCCTCACCAACACCCAGAAATGTTTACCAGCTATCTGGGCCTCCCTTAGTCCAGTCAAACTTCCACATAAAATTAACCATCACAATAATGATATGAGCTTAAAACTCTGTTATTCCTCCAATGTGCTTGTCAAGACTCCCAGGAGTTGCTACCAGGTGAATGGCAAGGCCAGGTAAAAGCAGTCTACATTCCAAGGGGATGGCGGGAGGGACGCTTTCCTAAGCTGAAGAGACCTAAGAGATAAGGGCTGTGACCTAGTCTGCTTCTACAACACACATTCTATGTGCCTGGACTTGACTAGGAGCTGGGAATATAATGATGGAGGAGACAGGCTCGGTCCCTGACTGAATTCACATTGGGCAACAGAGCAGACAGAAAAAGAGTTAAGGACAACACAGTGCAGTGAGGGCAATGGTGGGAAATACTCTGCCAGCAGTGGGGGCTGTGCCATCCTTCCCTCACCCTCACCAGCACACAGGGGCATGATTTCAAAACTCATTAAACCGTTTGATGGAACAAATGTTTAAAAGAAGTAATTTGAATTTGGAAGCCATTCCTATGGCAGGGAGTGGCATGGCTTGGGAAAAGGGATCTTTTCAAGGAAGAAGCAAGAGGCAGCGGTTCTCAACCTGTGGGTCGCGACCCCTTTGGCGGTCGAACGACCCTTTCACAGGGGTCGCCTAAGACCATCCTGCATATCAGATATTTACATTACGATTCATAACAGTAGCAACATTACAGTTATGAAGTAGCAACGAAAATTATTTTATGGTTGGATCACAACATGAGGAACTGTATTTAAAGGGCCAGAAGGTTGAGAACCACTGAGCTGGAGTGTGTTGGGTCTTAAGTGCATGACTAGAAGATCAAGTCTTTGTCTAATACGTGAATCATTATTGGTTAGCCTTTGAGGACAAAGCTATGTATATTTTGTATCCCTTGGTAGGTACCCAGTAATAACATGGGTGTCCTCCAACATCCAGGCTCACCCATTCTACAGGTGTTAGGCACCTGTAGAGACTACATTTCCCAGCATGGTGTGGCCTGGTGGCTAATTTCTGGCCACTTGTAACAGAGAAGGATGCATACAACTTCCAGACCATATCGTTGAAAGAGAAGGTTGTCCATCTTCCTGTACCCAAAACACACATGGGGTGGGGCTGAGCCAGCATGTTCCTGTGCACCCCAGAACAGTATAGCAACAAGGAAAAGGGAATCTGGGTTTCTGAGTGGCCTCAAGGATCAGAGTTGCCTACCCTCGACCACCCTCAAAAGCACACTTTGTTTGGAGTCTCTCATGGCTGATAAGAACAGCACTATCACAGAGGGAGATGGTAGTGTCAGGCAGTGTTTTAAACAACCTCACTCGCTCAGAGCAGTGGACGTGAATAGAGATTTCCTATGTCCCCAATGGAGAGAAAGTACACAGTTGGGCTGAACTTAGAAGTAGCCACATCACAGCAGCTAAGAGAGAGGCCAGGACTCAGGAATGGAAGGTGTGACCCCTGCTGTCAGTGAAGGGATTTCTGTGGCGATCATGGAAAAGGGCATTAGGACTTGAGTTTCTCCTGACATGTCTGAAAAAAAAAAAAAAAAAAAATAGCCAATGGGCTCAGTGTTCTCCCTTCCCTGTGGGTGTGGGCTAGGGAACACACACGGCTCCTGGCCACCCTCCTCACCTATTCTAGACCCCCAGAAGGCCAGTGAGTCCCAAAGCACTTGTGGATTGGACACACTAGTAGTCACAGAAGAACTGTGCTTTTCTGAACATGAAGCCAGTCGTGAGCAGGACCAAAGGCACGAGGAGGCCCCTGATTGCCTGCAGATGTCTGAACGGCACCCAGCTGGCAGGCCCGCGTGTGCTCAGATCTGGTTTCTGTTCCAGGGGTGCTGGGATAAGGAACCCTTCTTCATGAGATCAAGGGCAGCACGCCGAAAACTCAGCTCACTGAGGGCTGTACTCCTAATTGGGGATCACCTCTCTTTCTGGTCATGAGCTGCAGACATTCACACTCATGTGCTTCGGTTTCCAAGAACATTGAGTGTTGATCTTCGCTGGAGATGAGTGCTGCTCTATGCTTTATTCTCTCTCTCCCTGGTTACTCACCCCCAGCACTGCAGGCCCCTTCAACCCCAGGCTCTCTAGGGACCCTCTGAACTTCAGGCAATCCAAACAGAGTCTGGGCAAGGACTGCTGTTGCCTGTCTTATGGCAGGCTCTTGAGTTTCCCAAACTTAGCATTTCCTAAAGGGAACTCTGGGTTCTCTCCTAAAATCCTGTCCTCTTCCCTCAGTCTTCCTCATTTCTATAATTGGCATCACTATTCATTCAGTGGATCAAGCCCAAACTTAGAGTTATTATTGATTCTCTTTTCCCTCACTTCCCACTTAGTAAGTCCTAGCATGGCTCCCTTCAAAGTATGTCTGGAAGAGATCTACTTTTCTCCACCTCCACTGTCACCATTTCTTGCAACAACCTCTGACTAGTTCCTCCTACCCACACACTTGCTTCCCTACAATCCACTCTCTTAGATGACACCATGATGCTCAGGTTGTGTGCTGCTCTGCATGAAATGCCCAAAGCTCTGTCTGAACTGCCTGCACCCCTCTCCCTCCCTCACTGGGCTCCCTTCACACCCTCCTCACAGAAATCTCTGATCACTCTGTCTAAATGAGGTCCCTCTGCCCTTCTCTCTTCCTGTTTATTTTAAAACAGTAGATTTCATAGTTGTTTAATTATTTTGTTTATTTATTGTTCATTGTCTATCTTATGGCCTTGACCTTCAGATCTTGTTCATTACTCTTTTTCTAATGCCTGGCACAGAGTGGTGCTTGATAAATAACTTTTGAATTACTGGGTAGGTGAATGGATTGGTAGATGTATAATCTTCTTGGGGATTCACAGGATAAGACTAAATTCCTTATAAAGGTCACTTGGGTATATAATTTCCAGTGAAAGCCAAACTAAGTCTGGCCTTAGTCCATAGATTCAGACAGGTATCACTTCAGTTCAATTTAATACATATTTATGGAGTGCCTAAAATGTGCTAGTCCCTAGAGATACCATCATGAACAAGACAGACATAGAACTTATAATTAAAAGGGGTGGGCTAAAATTAAATATACAATTATGGAACAGTGAAATTTATAATTATGATATGAAAAGTGGAAGGTGCTGTTAGAGCACATAAAAGAAACATTTGAATATAGTCCAGGATGTTCAGGGAAAGAACAAATAGCACTCCGGAGCATCATGATGGCACCTTTTCTAATCTTTCTGAGGGTTTGAGAAGGTAGAATAGTGAAAATCTGATTCCAATAAGAGTAACTGCCATGCTTTGTGTGCCTGCTATTCACCAGGCATTGTTCCAGGCACTTCACATGTAATGTCTCTTCTCCCTACAAAAGTCCTGCCTGGTAGATATAATTATCACCATATTACAAATGTGGTGACTTGGCAAAGCAAGTGCTATGCCAAAGGCCCTGTTTTAGGGCAGATCCTCCTGAAAATTGACTGAGGTGGAGATCTGCACACAGGTTAACTCTTAGAAACACCACCTGTGTGGGTGGAAAGGCCACAGGGGTGGGTGGAGGGAGAAGCTGAGCAGTGAAGCAAGTGTACCAGTGGGCTCAGGTGATGCCACGAGTGCTCTGCTGCTGGGAAGAGTGATTCTGAATTGAGGCAAAGGGGTGGGCTTTGAACCCCCAAACTGACCAGTTACCGAACCCAGGCTGTCCCTGGCATAACCTTGAGTGCAGTTGCCCCCTTCATCTGAGGGCAATTCTAGGGAAGGGGGGGTAGTTAACTGCCAGCAGTTGGGACAAAGAGTGACTAGGTCCTAAGCCAGATGCCCCTGCAGGCTTCATGGCAGCTTCCCCTTTAACGTTGACAGGCTCACTCCTGGAACCTCTTCTGTTCCCTGTCTACCATCACTCTTTGGTGATATCATTGATTCTCACAATTTTAAGTACCATTATGATCCCAAATTTATATCCTCAATTTAGGCCTCTCTCATGTACTTCAGACTCATATGCAACTCTTTATTACCTTCACCTAACATTTCCAAAAATAAACTGATTATGCCCCTCCCTGAAGCCAGCTCCTCCCAAAGCCATCCCATCTCAGGTAATGGTACCTCCATTCATCCAGTTGCTCAAGCCAAGAACCTTGGGATCACTCTCAACTATTCATTTTCTCTGAGTCCTCATTCAATGCATCAGGAGGTTCTTCAAAATGTACCCCACAGCAGCACCCCATTTCACTCAAGGTAAATGCTTACAATGGCCTGATTACCTCTTATTGCCTCTATCAGCTTATCTTCTATCACTTTTATCCCACCCTATACCATCCAGACAGGCTTTGTTACTCCTTTAACCCTCCATGAATGTTTCAACCTCAGGACCTTTGCACAGAACCCCAACCCCAAATATCTTTATAGTTCATTTCTTTACCCACTTCAAGTCTTTGCTCAAATGTTAACTGCTTAGTGAGGGTTCCCCAAACTTACTATTTAAATTATATTCTCCATTTTATGTCCCTACTGAATTTTATACCTAGCACCCATCACCTTCTAATAAACTCTATAATTTAATTCCTATTAAATTATACTATACTAGAGGCCCAGTGCACAAAAATTTGTGCACTCGGGGGGAAGGGGGGGTCCCTCAGCCCGGCCTGTGCCCTCTTGCAGTCTGGGAACCCTCGGGAGATAACGACCTGCTGGCTTAGGCCTGCTCCCGGGTGGCAGAGGGCAGGCCCAATCCCTAGGTGCAGCCCCGGGTTAAGCTCAGAGCAGGGCCGATTGGGGAGTTGGGGCGCTGCCCCCTTTCATGCACAGAGCAGAGCAGATTGGGAGGTTGTGATGCCACCCTCAGTCACGCTCAGGGTAGGGCCGACTGGGGGGTTGGGGCACCGCCCCCTGTCACACTCAAGGCAGGGTCGATGGGGAGGTTGTGGCGCCACCCCCTGTCACACACAGAGCAGGGCCAATCAGGGGGTTGGGGCGCTGCCCCCTGTCACTCACAGAGCAGGGCCCATCAGGGAGGTTGGGGCTTCTTACCCTGTCACGCACAGAGCAGGGCCGATCAGGGGGTTGGGGAGCTCCCCCCTGTCACTCACAGAGTAGGGCCCATAGGGGAGTTGGGGCACCGCCCCCTGTCACACACACAGCAGGGTGGATCAGGGGGTTGGGGTGCCACACCCTGTCACACTCAGGGCAGGGCCGATGGGGAGGTTATGGCTCTACCCCGTCATACACAGAGCAGGGCCTGTGGGGGGGGGGGGTGGTTGGAGCGCAGCACCCTGTCACACACAGAGCCGCAGGACGATCAGGGGTTCAGGGGGTTGGGGAGCTCCCCCCTATCAGGCACAGAGCAGGGCTGATCAGGGGTTTGGGGCGCCTTCCCCTGTCAGGAACAGAGCAGGGCCAATAGGGAGGTTGTGGCCCCACCCCCTGTCACACACAGAGCCGCAGGGCAATCAGGGGGTTTGGGCGCTGCCCCCTGTCACGCTGATCCCGGTGCTGGGAGGCATATTACCCTTTTACTATATAGGATAGAGGCCTGGTGCACGGGTGGGGGTCGGCTGGTTTGCCCTGAAGGGTGTCCTGGATCAGGGTGGGGGTCCCCACTGGGGTGCCTGGCCACCCTGGGTGAGGGGCTGAGGGCTGTTTTCAGGCTGGCGGGTGACGGAAGCTTCCAACCACTCCTTTTTTTCTTTTTTTTATTCTGGGCCAGCTTTAGCTCTGGTTCCAGCTCTGAGGCCTCCGCTGCTGAAAGCAGGTATCTGGTTTGTTTCGGTTCTATAATCAAAACAATGTATAACTCCAGCTCTGAGATCCCGGCTCGCTGAAAGCAGGTTTCTGGGGTTTTGTTTAGCTTCTATATTTGTTACAATGTTTCAAACTGCAGGCTCAGAGGCCGGCAAGGCAGGCGGGGAACGTTGGTTTCCTCCGTCACTGAAGCAAGCAAGCCTCATGTTAGTTTCAAGCTGCCTGGCTGCCAGCCGCCATCTTGGCTGGCAGTTAATTTGCATATTTCCCTGATTAGCCAATGGGAAGGGTAGCGGTCGTACGCTAATCATCATGTTTCTCTTTCATTAGATAGGATAATTCAAGTTGACCCTTGTATAGTATGGGGGTCAGGATCGCAGACCCCTACACTGGTGAAATCCATATATAACTTTTGACTCTTTCAAAACTCAACTACAGTTGTTCCTCATTATCCATGGGGGATTGCTTCCAGGACCTCTGCTGATTACAAAATCTATGGATTCCCAAGTCCCCTATACAAAATGGTGTAGAACAATACATATAGCTGGCCCTCTGCATTCATGGATTCCCAACCATAGACCAAAATACTATTTTCAATCCATGGTTTGTTGACTCCATGAATGTGAAACCCAGGAATACACAATTTATTGAGGAAAAAATCTGTTTATAAGTGGACCTGTGCAGTTCAAACCTGTGTTGTTCAAGGGTCAATTGTATTTATTTATTGCCAGTTCCCCCCACTAAAATGTAAACTTCATGAAGGCAGAAACTTTTCTGTTTTGTTCACCATTGTCTCCTTGGGGCCTAGAACAGTGCCTGCAGGGCACTCAGGAAGTGTGTGTTGACTGAATGAATGAAAGAGTAAAGAGGGTATTCAAGTGGGTCTGTCTAGTTCCAAAAGCATGTTTTTGTCACCACAACACACTGTACCTTTTTTCCTGCATAACTAAATTCCTTCAAGACAGACATACTACCACTGAGAGGTCAAAAGCAAATCTTGACCTTGCATGAGGTCACACATTGTAGCTGGCGAGGTCTGTGTCTCAGAAGGGATTCCAGCCAGGCTTCATTAGTTGGTGCTTGTAGGTGAAAATATGTCCCCCAGCCACCCTGTGACTAGCAAGTGATGGTGTCAGGGCTTCTGGAACCCTCAAGTGGGAGATTCTGACTGGCTCAGTGATTTGTAAGGCTTTCTGAGTGATTTGCAAGGTTCACTGCTAAGGAGAGAAAACCCAAGCTGCACACTCATCCAACTGTTAAAACAGGTCCAGGCCTGCCTGTCAGCTTCCACTTCTGACCAACTCATCCATATTGCTGTTCAGAATTTGTTGTTAAAGGAAACTGGGGCCAATAAGCTTGGCCACATTTAACCTAATCGTAGCAACATGTAAGTGGGTCCTTTTCCTTTCATTTTAATGGGGTGTTTTAAGTATCAGAGCCAGCATGGAAAAGCCTCCAATCTTAGAATTAGAAACCCAAGGCCAGGGCTAGTTTTGACTAAGTACTTGTGTGACCTTGAGCAAAATTACTTTCAGTCAAAATTTCATTTCCTGCTACACAATGAGGAACATTAGACTAATCAGCACTGGTAAGCTGGTGTGCTTTTGGTTGAATTCAGCCTGTATGTGGTTTGTGTTAGACATCAACAAGTTCTTTACAATGAAATTTAGACGGGACTTGACGGGACTTGAGGTCTTCATTTTACTACAGTCTGTACCACTCCCTCTGGTCTTACACCTCGCCAGAGTCACTCAACTGTGCTACCTGCCTGGCCTCAAAGGCAGCTGAGTTTCTCTTCTAGTGATAGAAATTCAATGACTCTAAGAAATATAATTCCTCTTGTAAATAATGGTACCCAGTGGGTGAGGAGGGCAATAGCTTTTGAATTTTAGGATGAAGAAACAGTTTATATGATCTGTATAAATTCAGTCTGTTTAATGTAAGCTATCTTAGTTTCTTGCAATTCATTCCTTAATGATCAGACATTACTCTTACAAGGTCTCTGAACTTAATAGAACATTTTTCCACGACATAAAGAAATAGAAGAAACTTCCCGCAATAAGGAGAACCTGAGCTGATGTGGGCATGCACACCTCCCCCCAACACATGCAGAGAAGCACTGAAGTATAAACATTAAGAAAATGAATTTGAAGGACAAAGCCATAATTCCCTCCTTGGGTGCCAGAAACAAAGAAATAAAACCTAGTGCCATACACATGAGTTGGTGTGGAGGTAGCCCAGAACAGTTTTGGACACAAAGATAGATTTAGAGATGGGAGACATGACCTGGGGTATATGCAAAGCAGGGGTACTAGATGGAACCTTCTACATAAGGCTCAGAGAGGAGCCCTTCTAATCAAATTATTAAGGAAATGAAAAGAGAAATAGAAACCTTTAGAGAGAGGAAAGAGAGAGAGAGAGAGAGAGAGAGAGAGAGAGAGAGAAACACACACAATTTGTTTGAAATGGGCATGTTTGAAAAAGAACAGAACTCTACTTGCCTTAAACAGCCTCCTCTACTACATGAATAATGAATCCCTCACCCTTCTCTGAGCCAGCACATGAAGGGATGACTCTGTTTTAATAACCAATAAAGTCAATGTTGATTATTCAGATCTTGAGATTTCATGCCCTAAGGAGTTTATGTCAACATTTAACATTTACTGTCCCACTTCATGGCAGGCACTGGTGGTCCCTGCCCGCTAGGCCGTTCATGACCACCCGGCCCCTGGAAGTGATGCCGTCAGGCTGGCCCCTCTGTGTGGTCCCTAATACCAGCCAGATGCCCAAACTAGTGCTTCCAGGACGGGGCCATGAGAATCTGCTCTATCATGAGAAAGACTGACCACACTTTCCACTTCTAGCCTAGTGTACCCATGACACACTCCGCATGGAAACATTATTGTCTTATTTAATGGGAGAATGAAAAAGCAAGATCCCTAGCATCAAAAGATATTTTATTGGTGGCAGGGGAAGGGATTTCAGGAAGGTATTCTTAGTATAACTGTTCTCAGTGAGTATACATTGAATTACATTATAACACAGTATTTGTGATGGCCTATCTCCACTGTGTTATACCAAGATATTCTAAGACATTTGGGATAAGAAGAGGTTTGGCAGGAACTAAAGCATTTATAATGGAAAAAACAGAACATTTTCTTTTCATGAAGGAGAAAGTTTTATCACATATTCTCCAAATCAAATTTTCTGAACATGTGCCCTTTAATTGTATTCCAGTTCTTTTTTAAGTGGGGATGATTCAGGATGAGGGTGAATATACCTCCTTGTTCTATACTTAGCAAAGATGATAGTGCCCTTGGAATCAACAACTTTTGTACTTCAAACCCAGACAAGACCATTATCCCATATAAGATCTAATACATTTACTAATATGATCATGGAAGTTCATCTCTCCAAGGGTTTCTCCTTTGGGAATGGAGACACAATGTTCCCAGCAGTGCCTGGATTCCTCCTTTTTCCTGGAGGAAAGGAAGGGAAAGGGTGGGGTTCTACCGCCTGGAAAGCCTGGAATCTTTTGGGAATGCATTGCACAGGTATCCAGGAATCCAGAATAAAGCTGTTTTATTCATTTCAACGGCCTCTGTGACCAATGCCAACTGTCCCAGCCTACAGATCCGTGTGGGGAAGGTTAGGGGACTGGAAGGGAAAGGTCGAAGGGTTGAAGTCTATTCCGTTGGCTGATCCAGGTTTTCCTTTACAAACTGGGGAAAGAGAGCTTATTTTTGGGAACCCTTAATGATGGGGTCATTTTTATTTTCTGATGCATACAAGTTACACATATTATTATGGATTAGTTTCTGAAACTAATGTTATTTTTTCTGACCCAGTTAAGATAAATGGACTTCAATCACTCACTCTAGTCTTGAACACATGGAAAACACATCATCACTATTTTATTTTTTTGAAACAGATGAATAGCTAACCTCTGTTTCCCAAACCCACAACTTTGCCCCACTCCATTCTCTTGCTCAGCTTCCCTTTGTCCTGTCACTGTTCGGAATGGTAGTTAGATTTTGTGAAATGTATTCCTCTCATCAACTACAAAGCATTAAAATAGAAGTTTCCTTTGCTCCTTGGGCCATTTTCAAAGGGAAAACTTTTTAAAATAGTCCCTCTTCAGAAGTCACCAAGAAGATAGAAAACAGGAAATTAAATTAATTACCAAGAAAGTCTGCATATGATTCTAATTTCATTCTTTTAACTAATGAAGATGATATGTCCTGAATATAATTCATTCTCCCACTAAATAAGACAACTAAACTAAACAACACTATTAAACAATAAAATAACAGGGCAATGGTCACATTTTTTGGCTGTAATTGATTATCAGGATTTATATTATAAATATTTTTTCTCTGAACATGGGGGAAATAAAATTTTAAGCCTTATTAAAAGAAACTAGAGATGATAAAAGATATTTGACTTTGGGTGGTGGGAACAAAATGCAATGTACAGATAATGTATCATAGAAATGTACACTTGAAACCTATATGATACTATTAACCAAGGTCACCACAATACATTTTTTTTAAAAAAGAAACCAGAATTTGTTTTTTGTTTCTATCACTGAAACAATATTTTAAAAAGTTTTTGTGTGACCTTGTTGAATATGTCTTTGATTTTTAGAATAAAATGTACAAAGTAGTAAGAACAAATATAAATTTGTTTTAACCAATTTATTTTGATCCAAGTGCTGCTGTTTGATCCAAACACACTGTGCCCCTCCCTCCCTCTCCTCTCTCTCTCTCTCTCTCTCTCTCTCTCTCTCTCTCTCTCTCACACACACACACACACACACACACACACACACACACACACACAAGAAAATACCAACATAGATCTCAATTGGAGAAACTTTGATTTGTGGTAAATGTAAGCTCCACAAAGAAATAGGACATGATTAAAACCAGCATCCCAGGAAAAGGTAATTGATCAGCTCTGGGACCTCTCACAAGTGCAATTTTTGGGACTGCGGAGGGCATTGCAGGTATCACCATGGGGTTGGGGTTCTTTACACACTGGTATCTCTGCCCATGTTAGGAGTGCTTCCTTCAATTACAGAAGCCCACAGCAGTTTCTCCAATGCCTTTCCAAGCAGGCCCATTTACTTTCTTTTTATAGGCTGAGGGGAGCCCACGAACAGCCTGCAGCCAGCAGGCACATCCCTGCCTCTTGCTCTTGGGCTGCATGAACAAAGAGCTAGGGGTGGGCAGACAGTTGGGTTTGCTATTATTAAAGACATGCGTTAGGGAGGCTCCCTGAACCTACTATCTTCCATTCCCAGAGCTTCCCTTATAAGGAGTCAAATCAGTGTGTCCAGCCGGAATGAAACATGACCAGCTCCCCCAAGGGGTTTCTGAAAGAGAAGATAACTTGGTTTTGTCAACTCTGGTCACTAGGTCCTTGACTACAATTGTTTCTTTTAACTCAGAACTTAATAACTTAAACTTAAAACAATTGAGATGACTGTGCCTACCAGATGGAAGGAGAAATGTGCAGAACTTTTCTAATTCTTTGACTACTCATGTGGTGGAATGCTATATAGCAATGAAAAAATCCTATTTTCCAAGAGTTGTTTATTGACCTATAAAGATGGTCATGCTATAGTAAGTACAGTGTGATCTACTTTTTATTAAAAGTAAATTACTTAATCCACCTTATCACCCCGAATAGCTGCAGCGATCCTGAGAAAGAAGAACAAAGTAGGTAGGATCTCAATACCAGATATCAAGCTGTATTACAAAGCCACTGTTCTCAAAACTGCCTGGAACTGTCACTGGCACAATAACAGACATATAGATCAATGGAATAGAATAGAGAGCCCAGAAATCAACCCGAACCAATATGCTCAATTAATATTTGACAAAGGAGGCAAGAACATACAATGGAGTCAAGACAGTCTCTTCAATAAATGGTGCTGGGAAAATTGGACAGATACATGCAAAAAAATGAAACTATACCACCAACTTACACCATACACAAAAATAAACTCAAAATGGATAAAGGACTTAAATGTAAGACGGGAAATCATAAAAATACTAGAGGAATCCAAAGGCAACAAAATCTCAGACATATGCTGAAGCAATTTCTTCACCAATACATATTCTAGGGCATTGGAAACTAAAGAGAAAATAAACAAATGGAACTACATCAAAATAAAAAGCTTCTGCACAGCAAAAGAAACCATCAACAAAACAACAAGAAAGCCCACTGCATGGGAGAACATATTTGCCAATGTTATCACCAATAAGGGTTTAATCTCCAACATTTATAGAGAACTCATACAACTTAACAAAAGGAAGATAAATAATTCAATAAAAAAATGGGCAAGGACCTAAATAGATACCTTTCAAAAGAGGACATTCAGAAAACCAAGAGACATATGAAAACATGCTCCAAGTCACTAATCATCCGAGAGATGCAAATCAAAACAACAATGAGGTACCATCTCACACCTGTCAGAATGGCTATCATCATAAACAAATCAAAAAACAACAAGTGCTGGAGAGGATGCAGAGAAAAAGGAACACTCGTGCACTGCTGGTGGGAATGCAGACTGGTGCAGCCACTATGGAAGACAGTATGGAGTTTCCTCAAAAAGTTAAAAATGGAACTCCCATTTGACCCAGTGATCCCACTGCTAAGAATATATCCCAAGAAACCAGAAACACCAATCAGAAAGTATATATGCATCCCTATGTTCATAGCAGCACAATTCACCATAGCTAAGATTTGGAAACAACCTAAGTGCTCATCAACGGATGAATGGATTAGAAAACTGTGGTACATCTACACAATGGAATACTATGCTTCTGTAAAAAAGAAGGAACTCTTACCATTTGCAACAGCATGGATGGAACTGGAGAGCATTATGCTAAGTGAAATAAGCCAGTCAGTGAAAGAAAAATACCACATGATCTCACTCATTTATGGATAATAAAGACCATTATAAACTGATGAACAAAAATAGGTACAGAGGCAGAGCTGCCTTGAACAGACTGTCAAACTACAGCAGGAAAGCCGGGGAGGGTTGAAGGCCGGGGAGGGTTGGGGGATAGGAGGTAGGGGGGTAAGAGATCAACCAAAGGACTTGTATGCATGCATATAAGCATAACCAATGGAAGAAAGACACTGGGGGATAGGGGAGGCTAGGGGACTGTCTAGAGCGGGGGAGAAAAAATGGACACATATGTAATACCCTTTGTATTACTTTAAGCAATAAAAAAAAAAAAGATGTAAAAAAAAAAAAGAACTTTTCAGCCATTCTTCATACATCCTTTTTTCCAAAAGTCTACTTAGCTACTTGGTTGGCAAGTCTTAAATAAAACATGCTTTCTGTGGTACCAGCAAAAAAAAAAATAAAAAAAAAAAATAGATACAGAGGTAGAGCAGCATTAAACAGACTGTCAAACTACAGCAGGAAGGCTAGGGAGGGTTTAGGGGGGGGGGGTAAGAGATCAACCAAAAGGCTTGTATGCATGCATATAAGCATAACCAATGGACACAAGACACTGGGGGGGTAGGGGAGGCTGGGGAAAAAAAAGAAATATAGTCAATAGTATTGTAATAACGATGGTGTCAGATGGGTACTAGACTTAATCAAGGGATCACTTCATATGTTATATAAGTTATATAAGTGTCTAACCACTATGCTGTACACCTAAAATTAATACAAATTAATACTCAATGTAAACTAACTGAAAAATAAAATTTTAAATAAATAATAAATAAATAAATTTTAAAAAGTAAATTACTTACATTCTGTAGCTCAGACCTCTTTTCGTTTCTAAGCTCTTTGACTTCCTTCTGACTTTTCTCTTCTCTCCCGGCCCAGGAAAGCTTCATCTAATCTGGGGAGGAAGGTGAGGAAAAACACGGTATCATTACTGAGCACTATTCTTCTAGTTCTTTCATTTATGGTGTAAAAGTAAAATTCTCAAATTGTTAAAAAACAAAATTCCCAGATTTGACTTGGGCTGGTGAACACAGAATACAATGTACAGTTGATGTATTGTGGAACTGTTTACCTGAAACCTGTATAATTTTGTTAACCAGTATGACCCCAATAAATTCGATAAAAGGAAAAAACATAATTCCCATTGATATGGATGGCAAACTCATGAAAGAGTTTTATTAACTCATTAATAAAGGAACTAGCATCAAGATAAGAGCTGTTTGAAGAAAATTTGAGAAACAGGGATTATAGAGTTAGTGGGAAAAGGAATACTGAAGTAAGATTGCTAAATAGATACTAAACAAGTTAATGTTCTATAGACATGTGTAGAGTTATCTTCTTCACCAAGCCTTCCCAGTATATCATCACACCTTATCATTTTTCTACAAGTTAATCTCTAACTCACCAGGGTTATGAAATGTCTGGGCCATAACCAAAGGGACAGTGCTTGAGTGACTCAGATGACCCTTCACAGACATTTTAGAAATGTCATATAGCCATCATTTTTTTGCCTTATTTCCAAGTTCTAGATTGTTTTTCTTATATAATGACAAATTTTACTTCCTGAGCCCATCAGGGTTTAGACCAGAAATGTCAACGCTAAAATTTGATCCTTATTCTTAGCTTTTCTGCCAACATTTTCTTCCTAAACCTAGGAAAGAATAATCTTAAGCCAGTGCTGGGTTAGCTAAGAACCAAAGCCAAAGTCTCAGGAACAGGCAGTGCCAGCTTCTCTGGAACCGGATGGACAGGGTTATTAATTATATTTTCTGAATGCTGAATGTAGAAACTTCTACCCTCCCCTCCAACCCAGAATGACGGCATATAGCCCTTTTCCCTCTTGGAAGAAACCCTCTGGTTTATTTGGCCAGTCCAAAGGAAAGACCTAATGGTGGGTCTTCCCCAACATGTGGTCTACCGAGATCACCCTCCAGTAGTTTAGGATTATCAAGCCCAACCTCCATATTCAGAGCTTTCAAACAGCCTTTTAGTTCCCAACTCTTAATCATGCGCAAAGAACACCAGACAACTGAGGAAAGTCTCTAATTTGGAAGATAAAGATACAAACAAACAAACAAACAAACAAATAAGCAACTTGAAGAAAACAGGCAGAAGAATGCTTTTTAGAAAAAAAATTATGAGTAATATAGCAGTGAGCTATGAGAAGAAACTATATCCATAAAATAAGAATAGGACATTATATATAGCCCCTATTCCCCATCCACACACAAGGACCATTCAGAGAAAAAAAAGCACTACCGGAATTAAAAATGTGATAGCAAAATGAAGGGATGGAAAACAAAGTTAAATTCTTGCCATTAGAAGGTAAAGCAACAAATACAAAGAAAATAAGAGAAAACTAAGAGGATTTGTCAAAGAGGTCCAAAAGCCAAATAACAGAAATTCCAGAAAGAGAAAACAGAAGATGGAGAGAAGAGATTGCCAATGAAATGATTCAAGAAATTTCCTGATTGAAATACATGATTTTCCAGGTCAGTGGGGCTTGCCATGTGCTAACACTAGAAGCAGAGGTAATAAACAACACCTTTAAATTCTATTTCTTTAATATTTTTTATTTAAGTTTTAGAGAGAGAGGAAGAGAGAGGCAAAGAGAGATAGAAACATCGATAAGAGAGAAATATCATCAATCAGCTGCCTCCAGCATGCCCCTACTGGGGATTGAGCCTGAAATCCAGACATGTGCCCTGACCAGGAATCTAACCCTGCCCTGACCTCTTAGTTCATAGGATGACACTCAACCACTGAGCCACACCGGCCGGGTACCTTTAAAATTCTAAACCTAAAAATTTCAATGTATCCACATAATCATTCAAATGTAAGCACAGAATAAAGACATTTTTAAACTATTCAAAGTTTTAAAAAATTTACCTTCCAAATGTCTCCCCCCCCCCCCCCCGCCCCACTTCTTCAGGAATCTACTGCAGGATGCGCTATACAAAAAAAAAGGGGGGGGCATTAAACTCAGAAAAGGAGACTTATAAAGGAAACTGGAGAGCCAACACAAGAGTAAAAGAAGAAAGGGAATCTCCAGGATGATGGCAAAGCGAGATCTGGATGACAACTGGGTACGAGGGGCAGAGGGGTCACCAGTCCAGAATGCAGCAGTGTGGTGTGTTGCTCAGGCTGTTGCCAGCTTCTGTCCATCATATCCTCCAAACAAGGGATTAAAGCGAGAAAGAGAGAGACATGAGATCAAGGAAGCAGGAACTATAACCATGAGAATGGCAAAGGGAATCCCAGGATAACAACAAAGGGAAGTTGAAGATGACAGCTGAGCCCTGGCAGGTTCGGCTCAGTGGATAGAGCGTTGGCCTGCGGACTGAGGGGTGCCAGGTTCGATTCTGGTCAGGGGCATGTACCTTGGTTGCGGACACATCCCCAGTGGGGGGTGTGCAGGAGGCAGCTGATCGATGTTTCTCTCTCATTGATGTTTCTAACTCTCTATCCCTCCCGCTTCCTCTCTGTAAAATATTCAATAAAATATATTAAAAAAAAAAAAAGATGACAGCTGAGCAGTGGCCTAAAAAGAAATATTTGACATTTGCAACTCTGTATACTTATTTTATACTTTCATGAAATAAAAAGGGTATTTTTTTTACAATTGGAAAGATGTAAAACAAAATATTAACAGAGCATATCTTTGAATGGTAGGATACTTGGTCATTAACTTCTTTGCTTATGTGTAATTTAGGGGATTTTAAAAATATAAAGTATGCAATAAAAGAGACAAAAAGTATTTTTTAAATCTACAAATCTTTTAATTTATTTTTAAGTGTAGAATTCAGCAGGCTTTCGTATATCACAATGTTGTATAACTATCATCACTATCTAATTGCAGAACATTTATTTTTCTAGTGAGGAACCCTTACCCATTAGTAGTCACCCCTCATTCCTTCCCTCAGTGCTTAGAAACCATTAATCTACTTCCTGTCTCTGTAGATTTCCCTATTCTGGATATTTCATATGAATGAAATCATGCAACATATGGCTTTTTGTGACTGACTTCTTTCACTTAGCAAAATACCTTCAAGATTTCATTCATATTTAGCAAATATTAGTACATTATATTTTTAATGAATAATATTCCATTATCAGTTGATGGATATTTGGGTTGATTCCACCTTGTGGTTATCCTATATAATGAAAGCCCAGCAACTGAAATGGTGGAATGACCAGAGCAACCAGAGACCAGAATGACCACGGCCCCGTGCCCTGGCTGGCCCTGCCCCCCAGGGAGTGGTTAGGGGTGATGAGGCAGGCAGTTGAGTAGTTAGGGGTGATCAGGCAGGCAGGTAGGTGAGTGGTTAGGGGCAATCAGGCAGCCAGGCAGAGGTGGTTAGGGGCGATCAGGCAGGCAGGCGAGTGGTTAGGAGCCATTGGTCCCGAATTGCGAGAGGGACACCTGACTGCCAATTTTTAGGCCTGATCTGCAGGGGCGGGATCTGGCCTAAACCGGCAGTTGGACATCCCCCAAAAGGTCCCAGATTGAGAGAGGATGCAGGCTGGGCTGAGGGACTCCTCCTCCCCCCTCCCATACATGAATTTCATGCACCGGGCCTCTAGTTATAAATAATGCTACAGTGAACATTGTGTATAAGTTTTTGTATGGACATATGTTTTTCAGTTCTCTTGGGTAAATACCTAAAAGTAGATTTGCTGGGCCATATGGTATCTTTATGTTAAACTTCTGAAGGAATTGCCAAACTGTTTTTCCAAAGCAGCAGCACCATTTCACATTGTTACTGGCAATGTTTGAGGGTTCCAATATCTCCATATTCTTGTCAACAGTTGTTATTGTCTGTCTTTTGTATTATAGACATCCTAGTAGATAGGAAGTGGTATTTCATTAGGTTTTGATTTGCAATTTGCTAACAACTAGTGATGTTGAACATCTTTTCATGACTATTTGCTATTAGTATATATTCTTAGAGAAATTTCTACTTAAATCATTTGCCCATTTTAAATTGTATAATTTGTGTTTTTATGATTGAGTTTTAAGAGTATAGTGTGATTTTGAGGTTAACCTCAATTACTTCTTTTTATGAAGATGTCGTAAAATCCTTAGTCATGTGCTTAAGAAAATATGAACTATTCATTCTCATTTCCGCTTTTGCCATTCTGTATCATTCACAGATCTTTTTTTTATTGTTTTTCTGCCTATGGATTTTTCTAAGATTTTTATGGTTTCCCATCTTACGTTTAAGTCCTTTATTCATTTTGAGTTTATTTTTGTGTAGGGTGTAAGCTGGTGGTCTAGTTTCATTTTTTTTGCGTGTATCTGTCTAATTTTCCCATCACCATTTACTGAAGAGACTGTCTTGACTCCATTGTATGCTCTTGCCTCCTTTGTCAAATATTAATTGAGCATAATGGCTTGCATCAATTTCTGGGTTCTCTGTTCTGTTCCATTGGTCTATATGTCTGTTATTGTGCCAGTACCAGGCAGTTTTGAGAATAGTGTGTTGTAATATAGCTTGATATCTGGTATTGTGACTCCTCCAACTTTGTTCTTTCTCAAGATTGCTGTAGCTACTTGGGGTCTCTTTGTTCCATATGAATTTTTGGAGAGTTTGTTCTAGGTCTGTGAAATATGACATTGGTATTTCAATGGGGATTGCATTAAATCTATAGATTGCTTTGGGTAGTATGGACATTTTAATGATGTTGATGCTACCAATCCATGAACATGGGATATTCTTCCATTTGTTGATGTCTTCCTCTATCTCTTTTTTAAAAATGTCCTATAGTTTTCTAAGTACAGGTCTTTTACCTCCATAGATAAGTTTATTCCTAGGTATCTTAATTTTCTTGGTGCAATGGTAAATGGGATTGTTTTTGTTGTTTCTCTTCCTGTGAGTTCATTATTGGTATATAAAAAAGCCATAGATTGTTGGGTGTTAATTTAGTATCCTGCTTCATTGCCAAATTCATTTATTAAATCTAGTAGTTTCTCGATGGAGTCTTTAGGGTTTTCTATGTACAATATCATGTCATCTGTGAATAATGACAGTTTTACTTCTTTTCCAATTTGGATGCCTTTTATTTCTTCTTCTTGTTTGATCGCTATGACTAGCACTTCCAGTACTATATCAAAAAAGAGTGGTGAGAGTGGGCATTCCTGTCTTGTTCCTGTTCTTAGGGGAAATGGTTTTAGTTTTTGCCCATTGAGTATGATGTTGGCTGTAGGTTTATTATATAAGGCTTTTATTTTTATTTTCCTACTAGATTTGCACAATTCTAGGACATTCAATGCAGGCTCTGTAAAATACCTGTTTTTTGTTACCCTGCACATTTTTTTTTTCTGTGTATTGTGTTCTATATATTTAAATTTGCTTACATCCAGAGATGCTCAGTGATGAGAAGGAATTTATAGACTTACACTTTTTGGTGAAACAAAAACAACTGACCCTCTAATTTTTATGGCATAGCCAGCCTTCTTGCTGAGTCATCTTTTTAGTGTGAGTTCAGTTATGGTCTGAGGGGCTCACCATGAATAATAAAGACACCTATAACCCTCAGGAAATTCCAAGGATTTAGAGGTTACTTCCGAGAAACTTGGGAAAGGCCAGCCACCTTTTTTTATTCTACAACACTGGTGATGATAACGATGACTTAATTTCTAGTGTACCTTACTCCTCCCACTTGAGAAACAAAATGCCCTAACCCAGCTAAACACTTAGCTTTTAAGAGAATGCTTCAGAAGTAAACATTCGTGGGAAAATCTGGGGTAAAAGTGCAGATTGGCACTCCAAATCCTGCATGGGTACAAAATAGATATACGGTCTCAGCTTTGGGTAAGAGGCCTCCCCTCCCGTTGGTTGATCCTCCCTAGCACACACTCTGAAATCTCATCAAACTGTTCATTTTTCTCCTGTGAATACTTCTCTTGCTAACCACTCCCTGGGCATTTTCCAATGGAAAATGGAGTTAGTTTTTGGCTTGCCCTGGCTCCCGTTTATAGTCCAGTGAATTGACAGATGAATCAAATAATTACCATATTCCATACTGATGGAATACAGGTGGAGGAGAGAAAGCAGAATGTCATGCAGTCCATCTGGACCATGGGATCAGTGGATGGAAAGAAAACTGAAAAGGAGAAAGAAGCAGAGACTGAAACCATGGAAGTCACAATATTTAAACAGTTTTCTTAATGAGGACGTGTCACCTCAGAGCCAATGAGATGTCAGCAGATGGGCTGCACCTGTCCTTGAAAAGCCCAATGGAAACAGGGAAACCAAATCAGACTCCACAGATATACCTCAGCAAATAAAGTCTCAGCTCCCAAAATAGCAGGCCTTGCTCAGACAGGAAACGCCTACCATTCCTGCTCCCACCCCCCTCGCCCCCATGTCTTCTGAGGGAGGAGCACTCCTCAGGGAATGTTAAAGTGGGCTTCTTTGGTTAATCTTTAAGGGATCAGTTTTCACAACGAACACTCACTCATCTTTAAATGAAGTCTGATTGCTTTGGCTGCGAAGAACAACTGAGTTAGATGGCCCAACTCTCTGGAGTCTGCTTAGTGATGAATTCACTAGATTTTGGAGGATGGGAAGAGAAAAGCTGGTAGAGTCTTTTCCCTAACTGTTGTTAAAGGCAGGACCCTGGAGCTACTGGAACAAAGCAGAGTCAGGAGATGGGTTGACTGGTGACCAGGTTAACCTAACTCAACCCCCAGGACATAGTGCAAATGCTTATTGAGCATCTGCTCTCTGAGTAGGGTGGCTGGTGAAGGAGAGGCCTCTCAGAACTCCCCCTTCCTCCCAAGTATGTTTCTGTTAATTATCTACTTCGATCAGGGAAGAGCATTGTGGAGGCCTAGTGGCCTTACTCTCCACCCCCTCTTATAGAATTGCTGCTCCTGGGCTGTGTACAGACATGAGAGGAAAGGTTATTCCAGAAATATTCCATGTCAATCTCTAAAGGCTGACGTTCCAGGGACAGGTTTATGCTTTCTGGGTTGCTGCTCATCAAGACAGGAGCCAATGGTGACTTAAGGGGAAAAGCAGCTAGATAATAATAAGCAATGGCTAAAAGCAGAGTGGAGGGCGGGTCTGTCTTCCAGCCCAGGTTTGTAACTTCTTTGACAACTGGGCTGAGGGCCTTTGTTAATATCTCTGTAATTGCAACAAAGTCTTTCCAGTCCCCACTACTGCCCCATCTCCACACAGCCCAACATGCAAAAGTGTGGCACCTCTTACAAACCCCAGGATCTCTGGGGACCTCTGTAGTCTTCTGAGACATTTCAAAATTACTGCTGGGGGAGGCACGCTGGTTTTTTAAGTTGCTGCTTAGTCACAAAAATTAATGCTGTGAAGAAAGTTTTTTAAAAAGTGGAGGTAGATACACAAAAATAAACTCAAAATGGATAAAGGCCTTAAATGTAAGATGGGAAACCATAAAAATCTTAGAGGAATCCACAGGCAGCAAAATCTCCGACATACGCTGAAGCAATATCTTCACTGATACAGCTCCTAGGGCAATGGAAACTGTTGTGCCCAGATTTCAAGATTCCCAAGGGCCCACCAGGGAGCCAGCCAGTCCTATGCAAAAGCAAAGAGTCCTTCATTTCGAACTAGTTCAGCTCCCCGACCACACTCACCGATGCAACGGTAAGCCCAGTGGCCGAGAGAGAGCGAAGCCTGATGGGACTGTGGGTTTTATAGGGGGGTGGAGTGAGGGCAGGAGAGGGGACTGTGGGCCCCGCCAATTGGCCAGGCGCGAGTCGGTGTCTCATTACACAGGATGTGGTCATAGTGATGGCGTGCACTTCCTTTGATTATCATTGGCTAGTCCAGAGAAATCCTGGGTGTGGCTAGCAGAGGCCTGGGCCTCCGGGAAGAAGCCCGGCCGAGCACATGGCTCTGCCCAAACATGGAGGACCCAGGGCAAGATGGAGGGCGCAGTCCTCGCCCCTCGATAGGCGTCCTTCCCCGAAGGCCGCAGGCCGCTCCCCAGCACCCAGGAGCCTGGGGCACCGTTCCCCTGCTGGAGGGGGCTCAGGCCGCCACTGCTCCCCCAGAGCCCCGGGCCCGCCCCCTCTCCGCAGCCCTTGGCCTTCCCGGGCAGGAAACTAGACCAGGGGCGGCCAACCCAGCGCCGGTGCTGGGAGGCAGGCAGGGACGGGCTGGCAGGAGCCCGCCACAGGGAACGCCGGGACCGACCGCAGGGAGCGCTGGGCATCAGGGCCTCTAGGTTGAGGTCTCGCCCTTTCAGAAACTAAGGAGAAAATAAACAAATGGGACTACATCAAAATAAAAAGCTTCTGCACAGCAAAAGAAACCATCAACAAAACAATAAGAAAGCCCACTGTATGGGAGAACATATTTGCCAATGTTATATCTGATAAGGGTTTAATCTCCAACGTTTACAGGGAACTCATACAACTTAACAAAAGGAAGATAAACAACCCAATCAAAAAATGGGCAAAGGACCTAAGTAGATGCTTTTCGAAAGATGACATAAGGAAGGGCCAAGCGACATATGAAAACATGCTCAAAGTCACTAATCATCCGAGAGATGCAAATCAAAACAACAATGAGGTACCATCTCACACCTGTCAGAATGGCTATCAATAAGTCAACAAATGACAAGTGCTGGTGAGGATGCGGAGAAAAAGAAACCCTCGTGCACTGCTGGTGGGAATGCAGACTGGTGCAGCCACTGTGGAGAACAGTATGGAGTTTCCTCAAAAAACTAAAAATGGAACTTCCATTTGACCCAGCAATCCCACTTCTAGGAATATATCCCAAGAAACTAGAAACACCAATCAGAAAGGATATATGCACCCCTATGTTCATAGCAGCACAATTTACAATAGCTAAGATTTGAAAACAGCCTAAGTACCCATCAGCAGATGAGTGGATTAAAAAGCTGTGGTACGTCTACACAATGGAATACTATGCTGCTGTAAAAAGGAAGGAACTCCTACCATTTGCAACAGTATGGATGGTCCTGAAGAGCATTATGCTAAGCGAAATACTAGGTGTATGACTTAATAATGCGGATTTTTTTCAATAGATGGAGTTACATATATGTTGATACATATGCGATTTGATATGTATGCTATTTTGTTGTATTGACAGCAAGCTTCAAAACTTCATATGTCAAATTTGCTGAAGGTGTTAACATCATAGATATTTTTACACTTAAAAATGTCAAATTTCATGCCAAAAAAAGAGCATTTGCGGGAAGTTTTAATTCATTTATTTTGAAGAAAAAGTTATCATATACTTCGGGAAGCTTATGGTGAACAAGTATCTCAAGATACTTGTGGATGCTGGTTTAAACACTTTAAAAGTGATGATTTCGATGTGAAAGACAAAGAACGTCCAGGTCAACTGAAAAAGTTTGAAGACCAACAATTACAAGCATTATTGGATGAAGATGCATGTCAAACTCAAAAACAACTTGCAGAAATATTAAACGTTGCTCAGCAAACAATTTCCGATTGTTTACAAGCAATGGGAAAGATTTTAAAGGAAGGAAAATGGGTGCCACATCAACTGAACGAAAGACAAATGGAAAACCGAAAAGTCAACAGTAAAATTTTGCTTCAACAGCACGAAAGAAAGTCTTTTTTGCATCGAATTGTGACTGGCGATGAAAAGTGGATTTAATCTGAGAATCCCAAACGCATAAAATCATGGGTTGATCCAGGTCAACCATCAACATCGACTGCAAGGCCAAATTGCTTTGGAAAGAAGACAATGCTCTGCGTTTGGTGGGATCAGGAAGGTGTGGTATATTATGAGCTTCTAAAACCAGACGAAACCATTAATACTAATTGCTACTGACAACAAATAACCAATTTGAACCATGCTTTGATCATAAAATGACCAGAATGGGCCAGAAGACACAGCAAAGTAATTTTGCTTCATGATAACGCACCATCACACACTTCAAAACCAGTTAAAGACACGTTAAAAGATCTTGCGTGGGAAGTATTAACCCACTCGTTGTATTCACCAGATCTTGCTCCTTCAGATTACTACTTGTTCTGATTGATGGCACATGCACTTTCTGAGCAGCACTTCAAAACATACAGAGAAGTGGAAAATTGGGTCTCTGAATGATTTGCCTCAAAACAAGAAAAGTTCTATTGGGACAGTATCCACAAATTACCTGAAAGATGGGGGAAATGTGTAGCTAGTGATGGACATTACTTTGAATAAAGCACTTTTAATGTTTCTCTTGAAATTATCGTGTCTTCTTTGATTACAAAATCTGCCATTATTAACCAGTACACCTAGTAAGTCAGTCAGAGAAAGATAAATATCACATGATCTCACTCATTTGTGGAATATAATGAGCAACATAAACTGATGAACAAAAACAGATCCAGGGACAAAGAAGCATCAATCAGACTGTCAAACCTCAGAGGGAAGGTAGGGGAGGGTGGGGGAAAGGGGGAGAGATCAACCAAAGGACTTGTATGCATGCATATAAGCCTAACCAATGGATACAGACACCAGGGCGGTGAGGGCATGAGTGGGGCTGGGAGGGGGGAGGGGGCAATGGGGAGATAAGGACACATGTATTACCTTAATCAATAAAGAAAGAAAAAAAGTGGAGGTGGTAGGTGGGCCTTCAGACTTGATATACCAGGCGCGGGGACTGGAGGAGGTTCCCTAGAAGCACATTTGAAAGCAAGCAATGTAAAAGATGGGGAGGACATTTTTTTGGTATCTTTAAGAGTGCCCTGGGTTGAGGACTTCAGGCCTCCAGGCCATCAGCCTCAGGAAAAGGTGTGAACGAAGCAGCCTGCCCTCTCTGGCTCCTTGTCTGTTTTCCATCCATTCCACTCCTCCACTCCCGCCCACTTGTTCCTCCTCCATTTTAGCAAAAATTATTTCACTGGGGAAATTGTGTGACTGATAGTTGCTGTATTACCCTCCTAGAAGTATGTCTAGCCTTTGCATTTTCAGTTTCATTAGGTGATGAGGACATGTTTTGGAGAAGGCTATGGGGAACAAGGATATTTAACCATTTTTTCCTTCAATAAATAATTATTGAATACCTAATATACTCTGGATCTGGTGGGAGCAAGAAGGAGGGTTCTTCATGCCCTTTTGGTCTTTCAAAATCAATGCTATGGCTGCTTTCCTCCTAAATTATCTAAGAACAATAGTCATCACAGTGAAATTTATTTTCTTTCAAAGTCAACATGTTCTATTCTCAATGAGGATATCATTAAGGAACTAAGAAACTTTTGGCCCTTCCTGGGTTAAATTATATTACAAGGGTACCAGACTTAGTTGAATATGGCTCTACCTCAGTCATGTGTAGTTGGCTCCAAATTTCAATTTCTAGATCTCTCTTTCGTGAGTTCCACACACAGACCTCCATTTGCCTGTTAATCAGCTCTATTTGAATGTTTGACCGGCACCTCAAATTCCACGTGTTTCAGAGACATATACACTATCTTCCTCCTCCTATGTGCCCGGATCACTGAACACCTTCTCCGCTTACCTAGTTATCCAGGCCAGCAGCCTGAGCATCATTCTTGAAGATTTTTCCTTGACCATATCTTTCAAACCAATCACCAAGTCCTGACTATTCCAGCACTAACAGAACAAAGCTTCGTCATGTGTTTATATCAGAATTGGCCAAAGGCATGTTTAATTTCAAGCACTTAGCAGGAAGAAAACTAGACTAAGCACTCAGGTGCTTTCTAATATACTCAGTGGTGGATTATTGAAAACAATTATGGTGTTCACTGCCAACTTCAGCAAGTAAATTCACTTTCCCATAACACATTTGTAACTTAAGCAAACAATTCCTTAAAAGAATGCATTTTCTATCCTCTGAGGCTGTCACAAGCCTTTAAAGGTTACATTTCTGAGAGTATAAATAAAAGCTTTGTAAACAGTTGCTTATCTTGGCAAACCCCTTTCTCTTTCTCGCTGAAAATCTTAACAATAGAGAGGAACTGGTATCATGATTCAAGATGTAGAATATGTACATTTTAATATTATTTGAGACCTTTGCCCCATGTGGATGCTAGAATATACTAAATTCTCTTTTTATTTATCTTTCTCACCATCTCCACTGCCATCACCTGAATTTAGGCCCCATCATTTGTCTTGAGACTGACCAACAATCCCTAAAGGGAACCCCCTTTTCCAGCCTTACTGCCTTCCTAACCATTCCCCAGCCTGAATGGTGTTTCCTAAGTGAGCTGACGTGCTCTTGTAATTCTTCTGTTTAAAATTATTTATGTCAGTGGTTCTCAACCTGTGGGTCGCAACCCCTTCGGGGGTCGAACAACCCTTTCACAGGGGTCGCCTAAGACCATTGGAAAACACATATATAATTACATATTGTTTTTGTGATTAATCACTATGCTTTAATTATGTTCAATTTGTAACAATGAAAATACATCCTGCATATCAGATATTTACATTACGGTTCATAACAGTAGCAAAATTACAGTTATGAAGTAGCAATGAAAATAATTTTATGGTTGGAGGTCACCACAACATGAGGAACTGTATTAAAGGGTCACGGCATTAGGAAGGTTGAGAACCACTGATTTATGTGCTTTCTTCTGCTTACAGATTATATAGGAACTCTTTAGAGTAGCATAGTAGGCCCTTTATGGAAAAGAGGTGAAGATGTGATATTGTGATTTATATTAAGAAATATATATTTGGTCTTTGTTCCCTAAAACCCTCGGAATTTCCTAAGTGATAAAGATGTCTTAATATTCATACATACCCCTTTCAACCACACCTGAGTTTATGTTAATGAGGTGACTTTTGGAAAGCATGAAAAGATGGAGGCTGGTTTCCAAGGGACCCAACCAGGAATAGTGGTTGGAGGTTTCAATCCCACCCCATACTTCCATCCCCCACCTTGATCTCCAGGGAGGGGAGAAGGGCTGGAAGTTGAATTAGTTTGCCCATGATTTCATCAATCATGCTATGTAATGAAGTCCCCATAAAAATCCAAAGGACAGGGTTCTGAGAGCCTCTGCTGGTGAACACGTGGGTGCTGGGAGAGTGGCACTGTTGGAGGGTGTGTGGCAGTTCCTCACCCCTTCCCATATACCTTGTCCTATGCATCTCTTCCTTCTGGCTGTTCCTGAATTATATATATCCTTTTATAATGAACTGGTAGATGTAAGTAAGCTGTTTTCTTGAGTTCTGTGAGCCAGTCCAGCAAATTAATTGAACCCAAGGGGATGTAGTGGGAACCTTTGATCTATCACCAGCCTGTCAGAAGCTCAGGTGACAACCTGCACTTGACATTGGCATCTGAAATGAATGAGGGGACAGACTAGTAGGACTGAGCTCTCAACCCATGGGATCTGATGCTACCTCTGAGTAGATAGTTAGATTGAATTAACTGCTTGGTTGCATGGAAAAAACAAACAAATGCACAAACTGGATCTCTACCTGAAATATTCTTTTCATATCATTCAGGACTCAAAAATGAAAAAGAGAAAACACTCTAGATATTTTAAGCAGAAGAAATTTAACATAGAAATTAGTTGTTTATTAATGTGTTGGAATGGTTTGAGATATAGCCAAATCTCCAAGAATGCCATCCCAACTGGCCTGCAAGGGAAGATGGTACCTTTGACTAAATTAGGGAATCAGAACATATTACTATGGCAATGACATAGGTATTAGGAAGCTGCAACCATCACAATAACTAAGAGCCATGAAACCAACAACTTACTAGACAGTAAAATGCTGCTACAGAAAAACTCTACATCTTCAAGAAAACAGTCATGAGCAACAGAATTACAGCCTCTGCCTCAGCTCCACTGTTTAAATTTTGAGAAGTACATGTAATTGGTGGAACCTGGTTTGCATCCAAACCTCTGGTTGCAAGAGAATCTCAGAAAAGTATTCTTTAGGTGTCCGGGAAGACAGAGCAGAAGACAGGACTGGATGCTAAGTACCATTGACCACACTCAACATACCTCTCTCTTGCCTTCTGTTATTGCACAATATTCTGGTTTTCCCCCTAACTTTATGAGGCCTCATCTTCTACTTGTTCCTTACATATTGTTATTACTCAGGACTCAGACCTACCCATTTCTCATTCTATATTCTCTTTCTGGGCAATTTTAGATACTCTGTATGTAAGAATTCCAAAATCATTCTCTCCAGCCAGGTCTCTTTCACACTGTCTATATTTCTAACTGTCTACTGGATTTCTGCCTAGATCTTCCCAAGCTGAACATATCCAAAACAAACTAACCATTTCTCCTCCTCAATCCTGCTCTGTCTCCTGATCTCAGTAAATGGTGACAAATCTTTCTCATTTCTCAAGCCATGTCTAATTAATCCCCAAGTCTTGAGAATTGTACATATTAAGTTAAATATTTCTCATATCCACCCATTTCCATAATCATCTCCAACCTGAACTCCAACTGATTTCCTGGTCTCCAGTCTTATCTTCAGTAGATCTGTCCCCCATATTGTATTCAGCAAGCTTTGTCAAAAACATACATCAGATCTCTTAAAGCCCTTGTGGCTCTGTATACCCATAGAAAGGAGTCCAGAGCCATTAATGTGGCTTCCAAAGTCCCAAGGCTAATATTCAACTTGTATTTATCTGTATAGCTATTTATACTGGCTGTTTAGATATTGAAGTTCTCCCATATTTTGGAACTACATCCCTTACATTCTCAATATCCATTAAAAGGTTAATGTTGAATCTGTTCTAATTGGTTGGTGCTATTCCAGTCAATTTTACCCAAAATACAGACTACTGGGCACTGCATTGACTTCCCATGAGGGTTGGCTCATGCCTGTGTCTTGGTGCTCTTCCTTCCTCAAACCCCAGATGAGTGTTGCTTAGAGATCATCTTGGTATTCCTTAGCACACTACCTGAATATGCATCCCAAGCTCCAGGCCATGTCCTGGTGAAGTCCCCTACCAGAGTCTTCCCAGGCTCTGTGGTAGGGTGTGATGTTGGCCCTGATGGACACGTTGGCAGCCCAGGACCCTCTGAGGCTGTGGCCAACACCACAGGCCAGTGCTCCCTCACACTGACCCTCACCTGGTCACATGTGAGAACTTCAGCCTTTGTTGGACTTGGTTCCCAGGGTATGTGACTAAAGTGGGAGAACAGATGGTAGATGGTAAAAGGTCTCTACCAGTCTTGGTCAAGTGCCAGGCTTCCTCAGGAATGTCGGACACTCCTCAGAAAGATGGGCACCCATAGGGTTGGTTTGGAGACCAGTACAAAATTCATTCCTGTGGAATTCCCCCTTTGTTTATTAGAAGAGCTTGGTTAAATAACACCCCATACCCACCTGTCTTAGGCATTAAAAATATTAATTTTATTACTAAAAGTGAGAGCTAATGGGTATAGATGGCTGGCTCTGTTATATTCTAAATCAAGGGTAGAGAGCTCTTTTTCTGCCCAGGGCCATTTGGATATTTATAACATCATTTGAGGGCCATACAAAATTATCAACTTAAATTTTAGTCTGCTATAATTGGTCAAACATTTAACTGACTCACCCTAATGCCTTAGCAGGGCCAGACTAAATGGCCCACAGGCAGGTCATTCCCCACCTCTGCTCTAAATGTACATTAATTGAGTTGAAAACTATAGATATCTTAATGTCATAATGAATGAATAAACTGAAGTACAGAGAGGTTATCTACAACCTAAATGGCTGAGCCAAGATTCTGTACTTGCAGCTCAGTACTTAACTGCCCCCTGGAGACTCTCATCTAGCCTGAAGGATTAGGTCAGGTTCAAGTATATTGTTCCAGTATATAACTTTCATGATTCAGTCAATATACAGATATTGAATAGATAAAAATCTAAGACAGCACTATACAGACTAAGAAATTTTGTTAACGTAATTGTTGTTAGTTCGGCAGATGATAGGAGAAAATTCAACATCTTGAAAAATACCATTGAAGGTAAGTGAATTCTCCTCTTGCTCAGTCAACATGTTATTTTATGTCCCGCATTTAGTGGGAAAATCTGGAAAAGTTTTATCATGACTCAGAGGCTAATGGTGCTAAAGGCAGGTATATCAAACAAAGAAATCACATATAAGAACAACTGGTGTTATTACTTAAATCTCTTTGTAAGCAAGAGATTGAATAATATCTATAAATTTAGCACATTTAGAGAATAAGTGGAATACATTTTTAAATTTGGCGGCTTATGTAATTATTCATTAATTTATATTATGTCTCAATACTGTTATTGCACTCCTGCAAGGCTTGCACAGTCTGCCCTTTTCCTCATGCCAGCCTTCCCTCACAACTCTTCCTGACGCTCAGTGCTCCAGCAATGGGGAAGCTTCAGCTCCTCGGAGTCCTCCCCTCTTCTTGGAACATTTTTCTTCCTACCACCTCCATTCTGAGCAACATAAGAATTACTTCCTCCAGGAGACCTTCCCTGCCCTCTGGAGTAAAGTCCCTGACTATACGTTAGCAGAACTCTCTGGACTTCCCCCAGCAAAACTCCATTAGCCATTATTGTGATCATGCACCCTAGCCTGCCTTGCTCACCAAGCTATATGTCCAGTGAAAGCTGGGCAACCTCAGCTCTGCTCCCTGCTGCATCTCCAGATCTAGCAGACGGCCCTGAACATAACAGCTGCCCAACAACTTCCTGAATAAATGAACATCTGTGTATGGTCCCTGAAAGCATTTTGCATTTACTTTTAAGTTAGGAGAGTATATAGATATTTATTTTTAAACCGACTATTGAAATTTTGCAGAAAGTCAAATTCAAATGATTTTCTAAGGGGGTTAAAATTGGGATTGGAATTCAAGGTTCTTGACTGCCAAAAGTCTTTCTCTATGGGTTGTTGTTTAATTCAGGAGAACTTCTCATTATTATTCTATTTTCCTTTGTTGTCCAGGGTTCCTGCTCTTCTCCCTCTTACCCACAACTCACCATCTTCAGAATCTTCACATTTGAGCCTAGGAAGGCTCCTTGTGTTGCTCTGACATGGGTAGCCTTTTGTTCACTAGACTTGCTTGCCATTTTTTTTTTTTAACATACAAATGTTGTATTTGGTTGATCTGTGGTTAAACACTCCTTGAAAGTTCATACCTCAGCCTCTTGGTGATCTCATAAATTTTTCACAGATTGTGTGTCATTCATAACCTAAGGATCTGGAAGGAAACCCAACTTTAAAATGCACTTCCCAGTAATTTCAGCCTGAAAGGTGATATGTCTGTTTTTCTAACATTTCAGTCACTGGAATGTGCATTGGCCAAATTTCCAGACGAGATTTCTGGGGAACTGGCTCACAGTTAAATTAAAGACACTAAAATCTAAGAGACACAGTTAAATTAAAGACACTAAAATCTCAAAAGCCTCTTGGCTCCTCTACTTCAAATACACAGATGACTGCTATGGAGACTAATATATATATTAGCTGAGATAAACAGGCATATGTCCTAGGACTGTGATGGCGAACCTTTTGAGCTCGGCGTGTCAGCATTTTGAAAAACCCTAACTTAACTCTGGTGCCTTGTCACATAGAAATTTTTTGATATTTGCAACCATAGTAAAACAAAGATTTATATTTTTGATATTTATTTTATATATTCAAATGCCATTTAACAAAGAAAAATCAACCAAAAAAATGAGTTCGCATGTCACCTCTGACACGCGTGTCATAGGTTCGCCATCACTGTCCTAGGAGAAGAGTATTGTCCAACTGCTATTAGAAGCAAAGCTTCTGAGGATGTCATTAAGACTATCATAAATGCTGAATGAGGTCAGACTACTGGTTGATCGAGCTCAACATTCATACATTCATTCAACACACATTTCCTGCATAGAGGTTATGGGCCAGACTCTGTGCTAAGCCCACATGAATCAGACACAGTCTCTATCCAGTTGGGTAAACAAACAATTACAGTGCACTGGTGGAGGTGTTTCACTGGTGGAAGGAGTGACCACATTTGCCCTGGAGGAATTGGGGTAGAGGGGGAGATATTTTCCTAGAATAGGCTCCATTTGAACTGGGTCTTGAGGAATAAATGGTAGCTCACTAGTCTTACAAGAGAGTGGCAAGAGAACCACAAGGCAACATTGTGACGAAAGCATAGCATTGAGAAAGAACACTCTGCGTTCCAGAAACATTTAAGAACTTGATGTGCTTAGAACACAGGTGCCGCTATAGGGGCAACAGGAGTACGTCTGTGGGAACCTGGTGACTTGGACTTCATAGGATGATCTTAACTATCATTACATTTAATATTCATGAATTTATCTGGTTTCTTTTTAGATCCTTTTTTTAAATTTTCATCTTGAATACCTTATGGGGGTAATGAGTTCAATTTACATGCTATAGGCTGTGTAAAGATGTACGTCCTTTTATGTGTCCTAAAATACTCCCTTAAATGATCACCAGCAGGGTCATTTTTTCCTCTTTTTAGAATTATAGCATTTTGGTACTCCTACTTGATCCCTAGGCATCACATAGCTAAAGAATGGATTTGAAAGGCAGCATTGAAATCCTGACTTGAGTAACTATGCCCACCTAAAAGCCAAAAGCCACCCCCTCCTTTACCATCTACCTCACACCCACAGGCTGCATGTTGCTTTTCTGTAACTCTTTCCCTATTTGATACCTCCCTTGATATTGATGTTATTCTTTTATTTGTTTTAAAAAATAAAACCAGGAAATCCATTTATTAATTTGCAATGAGAATAAGTTCTTCTAAGTGACTCATGGTGGCCAGAACTCCTGCGCAGCTGGGAAGAATGTGAGCCCAGGCTGCTGGTTAGAAGGATCTAGAATATGTTGAATGGCACCAGGTGCTGACAGCCTGCGGTGTCCATCTCCACAATAAGGACACACTTGGCACCTGGACTAGACTAACCGAGTCTGAGGCTTGCCTGGGCTTCTCCCCATTCAGGCCTGGGATGAGCCCTGCCAGGGTGAGGCTCTGGAAAGTCACCTGCTTCTGATACCATAAGGATAACAATGTTACGGGGAGGGGAAAGGCCTTATAGATGGAATAAAAGTCAGTTTTGCAAACAATTTCCCTTATGCCCCAGAATTCTTTGGGACTCTATCCTGAAACAGGATGCTATTAGCCAGAGCTGTTCTGGAATTTAAAGGAAGAACAGAATTCTAGCCTTGAACAATCCCTGGGGTGAACTGTTAACCCTCGTATTTGACTTTCCTCCTGCTGCTGAGAGAACAAAGCTTGCACGGCTCTGCCCTAGGCCCTTTCCTCTTGGTCTCTCCTTGCTTCTTGGCTCACCTCCTCTCAGCCCTCTCACTCTCCTGGGCAATTTCACCCACTCCCACAGCAGGCAGGAGAATGAGGGACTGCAAACAGCACAAATGCAAGTCTGAGCTCAAGTGAAGGAGAGAGGGGAGGAAGGGCAGGTGGAAGCAATCTAAAGAAGTGTGACAAGGCTGCAGGGGTGCCCTGGAGCCAAGCTGCCATCAGAGGAGGTCTGGCCTCCAAGGAACAGGCTGCCATGCTCAGTTACTGGCCAGGGGTGCCCGTGGAAAGCATGGCCTCTGCACGTGGTGATGGATTTTGGAGTGCAGCAGCTGAGCTGTGGGCAATTAAGTTGCCTGAACTTGGAGGTATGAGGCTCATGCTCACAGCTGCCACACCGGGAGCCTTCCCACTTCACACCCCTCTGGCCAGCTTATATTCATCCTTCAAGCCTTAGTTTAAACATCACTTCCTCAGGAAAGCTGTCCCAACCTTGGAATTGACTATGTTTCCCTGATTTCTGTTCCCATAACACTTAACTCTGAGGTCTGGTTCCATTATCTGACTCCCTGGATGCACTCTGAACTCCAGAAGGGCTAGAACTGTGTCTATGAATCCACAGTACCCGGGAGTACCCAGTCCCTGGAAGACACTCAATAAATATTTTCAGACGTAATGAATGACCAGTCACTGGTCAAGTGAGATAGGTCAAATTGTGTGACAATCTTGGTTTTAGGGAATATGCTTCTTCTGAAATTGTTCTAGATATAAGCTTTACCTTTATGGGATATTTTCGATGTTCAAGCTGATTTTTCAGAACAACTTAAGAAGCTCCTTGAGGAAAACATTTCAAGTTAGAGCCATGTTCCTGAGCCACAGTGGCTCATTTCCTAACTCTGCTTGGAATAGAGTCTGGAGCAAGGGAGATGGAGACAAAGGGATCCAGTGCTAACCTATGTCCTAGTCCTACTTTAATCACTAACAGGGTCTTAAGTTTCTTTTCTGAAAACACATGTTCAACTGCATTTCCTCCTGGGGTTAAGAGCTCTCAAAAACATACTAGGGAATGTGTTGGCTCATTCTGATGTCAGCCCAAACCTAGACTGTAGTGTTATTGCTATTGTTTACAGATTACAAGTTCCAGGATGAAGGGAACATGGGGGCAAGTAAGTGAGGGGAAGATGTGGATGGGGATGTCATGACTCCTCAAGATGTTTTTGTGTGAGGTTGTGCCTTGGAAAACAGCGCGGGGGTTCAGAGAAGATGGAGCTGCCTAAAAGGAGATGAGAACTGCCTGGTGAGGAAGGAGAGATGTATAAACCATGGAGACCCATTCACATGATTTTGCATCAGGTGTAAATATAGGCCTTTGAGGTTGCTAGACTCTGAAATGGTCACTTAGTTCCAGCTAATACTCTTCATTGGGAAAATTGTAGGAAGTTCTGTTGTTTGAAGTAGCACTTTCTGACAGAGAAGTCTGTCGATTCATTTAAGATGTTCAGAACCATGTCCCTCAAGATGTCCAAAATGCCTCAGCCAAGTTGGCCACAGCCCTAGGAAACATTACATGCTGCTGAGAACCATGTGTGTTGGCAGAGGAGTCTCTCCTGCTCTGTGCACAGACCAGTCCAACCTCAGCCCTCCAGGGACAGCCCACTGGAAGCACCTAGGGACAAGAGCACTGTCCTGGGTCCCCTGAAGTTGCATGGCATGCTTGGAATGAATACCAGCACTGAAGAACCCAGAGAGCCCTGGCCATAAGCCTTGACTTCACCACTGCAGCATTATGACCTCAGGCTGTTTCCTTAAACTGACTTTTTTCATCTGTAAAATGGAGTTACAGCAGCCTTCCTCACCGGTTTGGTATGAGGATTTCAGATCATGTATGTCAAGTATCTGGCACACAGTAAATGTTCAATAAATGAGAACTATTATTATTATTTAGCTCAGTGGGGAGTGGAAAACAGATCTGGGTTTGGACCCTGGTTTTACCACTTATTAGCTGTCTGATCTAGGGCAGGTTACTGAGCCTTTTTGAGCCTCATTACTTTCCTTATTTTTAAATTGGGAAACATACTATTTACCCTTCAGTGGTGTTGTAAGAATTAGAGTTAATTTAAGAAAGGTGCCCTAATTCAGTGCCTGGCACACAGTAGTATTCAATAAAAGTTTTGTTAGGATTATTTGTAGATCAAAGTTGGAATGAAAATTCTTGATGTTGGTTTGTACAGAGCAAGTATGTGTAATCATAACAAGGCAACTTGAATTGTTCTGTGGGAAATAAATTGTCTTTGTAAACAGGCCGCCTTATTTCCCCAGATTAGGCCAGTTCTGAACCTGTGAGCAGCAGAGCCTGGGGACTGGCCCAGGGCCAGGACGAGTCAGTCCCTCCCCCTCACTCCCCCTCCTACAAGGGGCTCCTTCATCTGCCCATTTTCCAGGAGACATTTTCTCCTCCAGCGTCAGGTCCCCTGAGGAGAGCTAGAGCAATAGGTCACTATCCTTTAAACTGCCACCGAATTTTCAGACCATGAGACTCCTGTCTCTCCCCAGTCTGGGCTGGCCCATCCCCAAGAAGAAAGGAAGCCAGGGGGTGGAGGAGGTTATAAAACCATTTTATGTCCGTCCTGTTTTAAATTGATTTCACAGCAGGGGAAGGAAAGGCAGAATCCTTCCTACATAACCTTTCAATGCAGGAGTTCTCCTCTGGTTAGGTAACCCATCTGGGAAGAGCTGGAATCAATATGTGGCTCTCAGCTTCCTTCCCACAGTCAATGAGCTCTGTCAGTGCCCGCCCACTGAGGGCTGCTTGTATGGGTCCCCTATGTACCCCCTTTACACACTGGTTTGGAAAGGGGCAGTTCTGCCTCTGCCCTGGGCTGCCCTGGCCTCCAGATGGTCCCAACTCTTTCCCACTTAGGTGTAGCCCATGTGTCAGCTAGGGCCTCCCAGTCCCTTAGATCTAGATACCCTTGGCTCTAACTCACAGCCCATGCCCTGTGGGAGCCCTAAGTCCTTCTGGGATTTTTATAGATTCCTGGGGGGGGGGGGGGGGGGGGGAGACTAGCATTCTATAATTACATTTTCTCTCTCAAATTTTCTGCATTTTGTAGCTGGAACATGGCCCCCCAAATAGGATGTGTAGTGTCCTTTATCTGGATTTGGTGGTTGTAAAGAATTTCCACACAACAGTACAGAGAGAACAATTTCAGTTCTTAGAAAACAGTTCAGCCATCCAGCCATGGATGTGGTGTGTGTGTGTTTGTTAAATATTTTTTAATATAAACTCGGCCTCTAGGGAGGGAACTGGGTAGCAGAAAAACAAAGTGATGGCAGGTTTGTAAATCTTTTTAACCTTTTGAATTTTGCGCATTTACATGCATCACTATTAAGTGCCTGTCCATGTGCAAATATGTGTACACCATATCCCATCTGTATGTAATATATTACCATATCTGTGACATTGTCTTCCTACTCCATCTAAAATGCCACAGCGCCTTCTTTCTGCAGAGCCAGTCCCTCAAGGACTGATTTCACCTCTTCTTTACCCAACTACTCAAGCTTCAGCGGTCCCTTCTACCCTCTCTAAACCCCGGCAATTTCCAGTCTTGCTAAGGTTGGGACCTACTCACTAACTGCCTCATAGTGTAACTCTGTTTCCTGAGAGCAGCACTTGTCTCTAGTCAGTTCCGGAAGGGTAGAGACAGCCATAGTTTGGTTTCTTTGGATCCCTCACAGCACATAGCTGAATGAATGAATGAGAAACAAAGGCACAACTAGACAATTCTGAAGGAAAAGCACATGGCTAAACAAAAAAACCCTTTGCAGCCTGTATCAAGTACCTTGTATAAGCTCCCGCTGCTCCCTGAACCAGTTGGACTGATGGAAGTGAGAAGCTGCTTGTCATTAGGCCACTAGCTGTCTCTCTTCTGTAGCAATGAGAACAGTTGGGTCTTTTCCAGAAAATGAGTTCAGAGGAACACCCTGATACAGGCACATGTAATTCTGTGGATAATTGTGGACTAGGTGTCAGAAACTAAGACTTTAAAAACTATTTTTTAAGATTTAAAATTAATGATGGAATTAAGCTTGCTAATCAGCTGACCTTGAGATGGGGAGATAACCCTGAGGTATCTGCAGTGCCAGCTTTGAATATGGAGGAGGGGGCCATGAGCCAAGGAATGTGGGTGGCCTTAAAAGTGGAGAAAAGAGCTTTACAGCCTCCAGAAAAGAACACAGTCCAACCAATGCCTTGAGTTTAGCCTTGGGAAAATCATGTCAAACTCCTGACCTAGAGATTATAAGATTATAAAGACCATAAGATTTTTTTGTTTAGCCATTATAAGACCATAAGATTATAAATTTGAGTTGATTTAAGCCACTAAGCTTGTGGTGGTTTGTTATGGCAGCAAATAGGAAACCAATTCATGGGGGATACCAATAATTCAATCTAAATCCTTACTTCAGAAAAATTCTTCTCTAGTTTCTTACCACTTAGCATCTCACTTTGCAACTGCCATGCTCAGATTTACGATGCCTTCGCTATTTGTTCCAAGAACAACTTGCTTTACTTTGGTGTAAATACAGAGTTTATCCTGGTGATTTCCTTGAAAACAAGAGAAGCTGCTCCAAAATTAGAGTGCCCATCTCCAGAAATGCAAATAGTGGTTCTCTTTCACAACAATCCCCAAATGGCAGTCCTCTTACTGAAATAATACTTGGAGTTCATATTCTCTAAGTATCCTGATACATAAATCACAGATATCTCTCCAAGTCATCTTCCCTCCATTCCCATTGCCACCTGTGAGGCTCTGTATTTTCAGGGGTCTACAAGACTTAATAAAACGAACAATGAGAGTCCCCCACCCTATATATTCTCTAACATGGCTTCTCAACTTCATGGAACTCATGAAAGGAGACAGATCAGTTAGTTTGCCCTTGATGGGTTGGTTTTGTTCTCTTCTTCCTTAGAGATAATGAGGCCTCAATAACAACTCAGTATTATTAAAACATCAAATACTGCAATGAGAACAAAGCATGAATTTAATCTCTCTCCTTCACCCCTGTCTTTTACTTCCACATAGTTCACCCTAATCCTTTTTTTCTCTTAATTAAAACCAAAATGGACTTGACTCCTCAGACCCAGTGAAGAATAGGTGAAGCTGGCTTGGCATGTCTGTGTTAAACTGCCCTGAGCAAAATGTATGTGTGAGAAAACCTCTGCCAGGGGAACAGTAAACACAACAGTTGCTGCCCCTTCCTAGCTAGGATGACTTTCTTGGGAGGGATCTAGGAGGCTTATTCTCAGGCAAGTTCCATCTCTCCCAGAAGGAAGAGAACAAATTGGGCAAAAAGGCCTGGCTCTGGGTGGATGAGAATGAAACAAGGGACCAGGAAATAGGCCAGGAACTCATGTCACACTTGCTCATCACAAGCCCTGAAGGTGATCTCTAGGCGGAAACAAGCCCATGATGAGGTGAAGACTGGATTGATGGAGGAAGAGGAGGAAAAAGGAGGAAAAGAAAACAGTAGAGAGAAGGACTAAAAGTCATAAGGGATAGACTGAAAAGAAAGTTATTTTATGGCTGATAGAGGGAAAGAGAGCCCTGGGCTGCCTGACCCAATATCTTATGGGCAGGCCCTGGAGACCATCTGCAGACTCTTCAGTCCAGTCTTTGTCAATCTGTCAACCACAGGTGGGCCTGCACCACAGGCAAGCTGACTTTCCATGCAGAAGGACCAGGCAGTGCCATGTAAGAGTTTCAGTAAAAGCCAACCCACCTCCCAAATGTCTTCCCCATAAGCCTGCTGTTTGCCTGAATTTTCTTTGCCACTTGTCCCTATGGATTCAATCTTTGTCTTAGGGCAAATAATTAAAGCTAAGGCTTCTTGAATGTTTACATGTTCTAAGTACAGTTCTAAATGTTGTCCATATATTAACTGAATTAATTCGCACAATAGCTTTGTGAGGTAGGTGCCTTTATCATCATGATCTCTACATTTCAGATGACGAAGCTGAGGCACAAATGGTAGAGTAACTCAACCAAGGTCATCAAGCTGGTAGGTGGTAGAGCCAGGATTTGAACCCAGTCTGACTGGCTCCAAAGCTACATTGTTCCCCCTGCACTACACTAACTCCCAAGATGAAAACCAGTACTTCAGAAAATTTACTACCATGAGAAACATTTGGAACCTTGGCCTCTGAGCATCTTTCCGCTGTCCTCCAACCGGATTCACTAACCATTACTGTTCACACTCTCATGTCTATCCACATAAACATACCCCTGACATGTGACTGGAAAGCAAGAAGGCAGACTCCACAGATCATAAAACTTAGTCTCATTCATTTGTAATAGAGTGTATAGGTCATCTGGCTGGCAAAACCGTTACACCAAGTATCATTACTTAATTTTTGGAAGCCAAATTACAGCACTAGATGATAGAAAAACAAGTGCTTGTCATTAGAGTTTACTAACACTTTTCTCTCGGAAAAAAATGGTAAGATTACATAATAGTATATTACCAAAAACAACAATAACAACTGTCACAAAAATAGTCCTCTCTTGGGCAACTATTACATGTTAGAATAGAATTATAGATACATTATGTCATTTCATAGCCAAACTCAAACCAACCAGGGAAAATTTCTAGGTCCCAGGAAAGAAGTAGGAACTCAAACCCAAAAAGTTGAGCAGGTGCTAAAAGCAAATGGTTCGGAGGGATATCAGAAACAGGTGCTGGCACAAAAGGTGAGTTTTAAGATCCACAGAAAAGAATTCATCCACAAGCTGCCAAGTAATAAGAAACAGAAACTGACCTCTTTGAACAAAGCTAAAAGCCAAAATGGGCTTTTCTTGTTAGGGAATAAGCACTAGAAAACTCTGCCCACTGGTCTTAGGAGCAGCAGGAAGCTGACCATCTGCCAGCATTGTGGGTGATGAAAGAATAGACCTCCAGAAACCAAATTTCCAAAATTGTGAGATTGTGTGGGTGTTAGTCAAAATTTCTCCAAACCATAACTGAAGGAAGTTATAGTAAAAAACACACAAAACCATAAAAAGTATCCAAGAATGGACCCCACAAGGGCAAATGTGAACCAAGTGACACAGATGCCTGCCTCAGTGCTGGCTCATCAGGCTCTACAGGAAACCATCTGCTGAAGATGAGCTCATGCTAAACATGTCTAATTGCATGAAGGAAGGAACTATCTTGAGATATGTCAGCAGATGAAATAGTTGGGAATGTTCATATCCCATAAACTATAGAATGGAATAATATGAAAACGTTTTTAAATGAATATGTTTAAAATATTCAAGAGGAGGAAAAATAGAAGACATAAAGCAATATCAGGATATAATGAAAAAGGAACATGCAAATTCAAGAAAGCCACATTTTCTGATATTATATACACCTAAAAAATATAAGCAAATGAATGGGAAACATTAATGGTACACAGTAAGGTGGTTAGGGCAAGCTTAATATAGAAAAATCAATGGTCTTCCTATATGTACAAAAGCAATAACCACTTACAATATATGACAACAGAAACCTAATTCATAAAAGCCACAACAAAAATATAAAATACCTAGAAATAAATATAACAAGAAATATTTAAGATCTATATGAAGAAAACTTTAAAAAGCTACTTAGAAATGCAAAAGAAGACTTGGAAAAATGTAAAGACAAACTCTACTCATGCATAGAAAAATGTGACACTAAAAAAAATTTTACTCCTAAGTTAATCTATTCTGTGCATTTATTTTTCAGAAATAGAAAAAATAGTGGCTAGAATTTTTCCACAATTGGATGAAAACTATATACCCACAAATTCAGGAAGTTCAGCAAAACAAAGACAAACCACACAAAAGCATAATCAAATTGCTGGACACAAGTATCAAAGATGAAATCTTAAAAGCATTCAGAACAAAACAAAACAAACACATTACTTATAGGGGAACAAAGATAGAAATTCTATTGATCTCTCATTAGAAACAATGGAAACCAAGGTACCGACTACCTGCTCCCGGGCTGTGCAGTTTTGCTTTTCTCTGCTTCGAGGCCCTCCACCACAACCATGCTCTGCCAGATCCTCAGTCAGGCCAAGAAGCATCCAAGCTCCATCCCTCTCTTTGTCTGTATTGGAATCACAGGTACTGGGGCAGACCTGTAAGTTTTGCGCCTGACATTGTTCAATCCACATGTCTGTTGGGACAGAAAGAATAACCCAGAACCCTAGAACAAACTGGGTTCCAATGAACAATACAAGTTCTACTTGGTGAATGTAGATTACAGTGAATGTAAGAAAGAAAGTCCACTTCTAAATGAAATGTTTCACTATAAAGCTGCTTAGAATAAAGGTCTTCTAGAAGCCATTTGCACAATTTTCCACTTAATCAGGAAACATTTCCCCTCCAAATGCATGAAATCATGTTGGTGTATAGTGTTTGGGTTTACACTGATTAATAAATATTTGAAACTTGAAAAAAACACACACAATGGAAACCAAAACACAAAAGAAGTGACATCTTTAAAGCGCTGAAAGAAAAAACTATTAATCTAGAATCTATATAGAAGACCTGAGTCATACTTGCTCTAATTAATGGTTATAGAACATCACACCCCAAAACAGCAGAATAACATCTTTGCAAATGCACATACATAATCCACACAGACAATGGCACTGGGCCATAAAACAAGTCTCAATGCCTTTTACAGGATTCAAGTTATACTCAATATGTCCTGTAACCACATCAGAATTAAATTAGAAATCAATAACCAAAAAAGATATGGAGAGATTCTAAATAATTGAACAATGTATTTCTAATTCGTCCATGGGTCAAGGAAGAAGTCATAGGGAAAATGAGAAAATACAAGGTGGGGAAAAACTAAGTTATAGTTGTTCATATGGAAAATAGTACAATAACTAAAAAAAAAAAATACAAGAATAAACTCTGGGCCCTGGCATGGAAGCTCATTTGATTAGAGCATCATCCCAATATTCCAAGGTTGTGGGTTTGATCCCTGGTCAGGGCACATAAAGAAACAACGAATGAATACATAAAAAATATGCAGAACAACAAATTGATGTTTCTCTCTTCCTCTTTCTCTGAAATCAATGTTTTTTAAAAAGAATAAATTCTGTGTTTTGCATACTCACAACTATAAACCTTTTTTTTGCCCCACCCTGTATTTTTAATTAAAAGGTTATGAAGACACAGCACATTAAGAATTGTGGGATGTATATGTCTCAGAGACCTCAGGCAAGGGAAACAAAAGAAAAAATAAACAAATGGGACTACATCAAACTAAAAAGTTTTTGCACAGCAAAGGAAATCATCCAACAAAATGAAAAGACAACCCACTGAATGGGAGAGCATATTCACCAATGATCTGATAAGGGATTAATATTCAAAATTTATAAAGAACTTATAAAACTCAACCCCCCAAAAACAAACAATCCAATTAAAAACTGGACAAAGGACCTGAGTAGAATTCTCCAAGGAGATCATACAGATAGCCAATAGACATATGAAAAAAAGTTCAACATCACTATCAACAAAGAAATGCAAATTAAAAACCACAATGAGATTTAACCTCACACCTGTCAGAATGGCTATCATCAATAAATCAACAAACAAATGTCGATGAGCATAATGGATAAAAGGGAACTCTTGTGCACTATTGGTGGGGATGCAGACTGATGCAGCCACTGTGGAAAGCAGTATGGAGTTTCCTTAAAAAATTAAAAATAGAACTGCCTTATGACCCAGTGATTTCATTTCTGGGAATATATCCAAAGAAACCCAAAACACTAATTTGAAAAAATATATGCACCCCTATGTTCATTTCAGCGTTATTTACAATAGCCAAGATTTGGAAGCAGCCCAAGTGCCCATCAATAGACAAGTGGATAAAAAAGCTATGGTACATTTACACAAGGGAATACTACTCAACTGTGAAAAGAAAAAAAAAAGGAAATCTTACCCTTTGTGACAACATGGATGGACCTGAAGAGCATTATGCCAAGTGAAATAAGCCAGTCAGACAAAGACAAGTACTATATGATTTCACTCACATGTGGAATCTAATGAACAAAATAGAAACAGACTGGCAGCTTTCAGAGAGAAGGAGGGTTGTGGGATTGGGTGAAAAAGGGAAGGGATTAAGTAAAGCAAACAAACAAACAAAAAACTCACAGACACAGACAATGTTACAGTGATTACCAGAGGGAAAAGAAGGTTGGGGGGAGGTAGAAGACGGTACAGGGGGGGATAATTGCTGATGGAAGGAGACTGACTTGGGGTGGTGAACACAAAACACAATATACAGATGATGTCTTATAGAATTATACACCTGAAAACTATATAACATTTTTAGCCAATGTCCCCCCCCCCCCATAAATTCAATAAAAAAAAAGACAGAAATCCACTTTAATGTAAACACAGAGATAGGTTACAAGTAAAATGATGGAGAAAAATATACCATACTCAAGTGGCTACATTATGATCAGATAAAGATTTTAGGGCAAGAAATATTTCCAAGATAAAGACAGACATTTCATAATAACAAAGGACTCAATTCACCAAGAAGATAAAATAATCTTAAATGTGTATGACCCAACAGAATTGCAAAACATGTAGCAAAATATGTAGGAAAAATAGATAAAGCCACAGTTTTGCTGGAGATTTCAACACTTTCTCTCAGTAACAAGTGTTAAGAGAACAAGAAGACAGAAAACCAGCCAGCGTGCAGAAGACCTGAGCAACACTATGAATAGACTTGACCTGAACTATATTCATATAGGACACTTTACCCAACAATAGCAGAATACACTTCTTTTCAAGTGCACATGGAACATTTACCAAGTTGGACCATAATCTGTGCCTTTAACAAACCTTACCAAATGTAATATAATTGGAATCAAACTCTATTCTTTGAACAAAATGAAATTAACCTAGAAATCAATAACAGAAAGACATTTGGAAATAGCTACTGTTTTAATTTAGTTGAGTATCTGTATGTTTGTATATTACTTTTCTGTTTTATATATTTTAACATTTCACATCTATTTTTAAAAATCTTTAAATGGTAAAACTAGCACAGCATGAAGGCTTGGTGAAATTTACTCAGAGCTAGCTCCTCCTTATTAGTAGATTGTTATCAGAGACTCTCAAAGGAGGCTGGGGGTTGGGGGGCGGGAGGGAAGTGAAGATTCAAACTCGCAGGAGGAAAAATCTACAACAATCAAGAACATGACAGACTTATCAAGGGTAAATAAAATCTTCAATGTAAATTGTTTTATTTGTTCTGTGACATTTGGTAAAGGTAGAAAATAAAGATAAAATTTTAGAACCTTTCTATCTCTCCAACAGCCTCTATTTGCCACTCCTCACTTGCTGCCTCCTTTCTCTCCCACTACCAGCCTTTTCTAATTTTAGAATTCCTGGCAGTAATTGGACAAAGAATCACCAGGGTCCCTCTTTAATGAATAATGTCCATACCATGAGTTGCATCACCTGTTTCTGCTCACATTTCTGCCCACTCCTCTCCTCTCACTATAAAATATCTTTTTTATATATATTAAACTAGAGGCCCGGATTCATGTACCGATGGGGTCCCTCGGCCTGGCCTGCACTCTCTCACAATCCAGGACCCTTCAGGGGATGTCAGTTTTGGCTAGATCCCCGCAGGCCAGGCCTAGGGACCCCACGCACCTGGCCTCTAATATGCATATAAGATCTTTGGTTAATTTCTTCCTGTCCTGCCCGGAGTCTCCCCCTTTCCTCTGAGATTCATCAGTTTGTTCCATGTTTCCATGCTTGTGCATTGAGTATCTGCCCCCTGTTGGTCATTGCATGTCATAGCTGACGATCTAATGATTGAACGGTCAGATGGTCGCTTAGGCTTTTATATATATAGATCTTTATTGTTGAAAGTATTACATATGTCTGCTTTTTACCCCCGTTGATCTCTTCTGGCCCCCCTGCCCCCACCTGAGGCCTTCACCAACCTATTGTCTGTGTCCATGGGTTATGCATAAATGCATACAAGTTCATTGATTGATTGGTCAAGCTCCTCCTAAGCTTAGCAGCTGCCACTATTTCTAGGATCTGGCAATCACAATACCTTGAGTCCCAACTGTGGGAATTTGGGCAAGTCACCTGATGCTTAACCTTGGTTTTCTTACCTGGGAAATAAAGGTAATTAACCCACCTCACAAGGAGTTATGGGGATTAAATGATATAATAGATCGGGAATGTGCTTTGTCAGCAAGAAAAGTGCCACACAAATGTTTTATTGTCAAAAACCCCAGCCTCTGAGGTTTGACAGTCTGACCAATGCCTAACCAGTGGACACAAACAACAGAGGGGTAAGGGCATGAGTGGAGGGAGTGGGGGGGAGGTAATGTGGGGATAAGGACACATATGTGATAACTTAATCAATAAAGAAATTTAAAAAAAATAAAAACCAATGGGAAAATATCCTCGGGCGAGCATTAACAAAAATAAATAAATAAATACATAAATACATTAAACAAACAAACAAACAAAAAAACCCAGCCTCAGGATCTTGAGGTGGTACTCAATGGGGGAAGTGATCAGCTGCCTTCATCCTCCTTGAAAAGGTGTGACCTGAGTCAGTGAACCATCCTTCATACTTACTAGAGGGAGGGAAGAGATGGCCAATTGACCACTGAAATCCTTGCTCCCCCTCCCATGGTGCAGACTGACCAGACAGAAACAATACTCCCTTCCCCCTTAGCCCTAACTGTGGCCAATGGTCTAGTTCAGTGATGGCAAACCTATGACACGTGTGTCAGAGGTGACACGCAAACTCATTTTTTTGGTTGATTTTTCTTTGTTAAATGGCATTTAAATATATAAAATAAATATAAAAAATATAAGTCTTTGTTTTACTATGGTTGCAAATATCAAAAAATTTCTATATGTGACACGGCATCAGAGTTAAGTTAGGGTTTTTCAAAATGCTGACACGCCGAGCTCAAAAGGTTCGCCATCACTGGTCTAGTTCTTGCCATTGGCACATGAGCCACAGCTTTTAAGAAGCAGGAGTGCTTTCTCCTTGCTCTTTTCTTCTGACAGGATAGATGTGTATGAAAAGGACCAGTGCCTGTTAATAGAGAGCCATAGGCCAGAAGGAGTCTGAGTGCCTGAATCAGCACAGGGAGAAAGAGAGGCACCCAGTCACAAGAAACACCTCCGTGGGACCATTACATGAGCATGAAATAAATACTTTTGGTCTATGTGATAAAGCAGTGGGCACAACCTTAACTAGGAGGATGCACAATGATTCTAAGATAAATTAGATAATAGTTATTGCCTTATTCCTGATAATACTTATTGCTTTATTGGGTTGTTGTGAGAGTTAATTGATATAATGCATACAAGGTGCCAATAATGACAAATGTTCAATAAAACGTTGGCCATTATTATTAACAGCATAGAATTACCAAATATTTTTTTTTGAAAGTTTATTCCTTTATCCCAGGAAAAAATTTCTACCTCTGCAGCTTATCTCCAGGTGACTGTGGCCATTAAATGCACATCAAAATATTTTCCAAGGAAACTTTTTTAGGGCTTCAGTGTTTTTCCTAAATAGTTCGTGTCTTAACCTGATCATCATTACCTAGCAAATATGCAAATCTAAAGTTTCAGGCTCAGCTTTTATCTGAAGAGCCATGGTGTGTATTTAATGATAGTCATTGACTTGACCTACAGTTACTCAGAAGCCCCATTCACTCACCTGTCCTCTCTCCAGGTTGCAGTCAAGAAGTCAAGGATGCTGTTGCCATAAAGCTGCAGGTCCCACTGTAACCAGCAGAGGACAGTGCTTCACACAACTGCTGCAACTTTTGGAGATATCACCCAGTGCCTTTCTATTATCCATAGTTTTTTAAATTCTTATTATTTGTTTTTCTCTCCATTTTCATTCCTTGCCTTTAGGAGAATTACCATAATGTGTCAGAAAAGTCTGGTTATCTTCCGTTGTGCTCAGCTTTTACAGATTTGGGTCTCTTGTGTGGCCACTGCACTCTTGTGTGGTTGGGGGAGGCATATCCCCTGGGTGTAAGAATAGGAGCCCCCGCGCTTTTCCGGAGCTGCTGGCACAGCCGCCTGCTCTCCGTGTCCTCCTTTCCTGAGTCATTTGACACCCACCTGGTTTCTGCAAACGATTCCACCCCATCTTCTCCCACATCATCGCAAATTCCAGGGCCCAGTCCTCTGTACTTCAGCTGTGTGTGTGCTGGGGAAGGGGAGGAGTTGAGAGGACAGGGGAGGAGGGCAGGTGGTTAGGATGCATTTCAGAACCTCCTATATGAAGGGTCCTGCGGGGTCTCACCGCAGGCCTCCCGAATTAGATGCCTGTGGGTGAAAGTCTGAGAAGCTCCTGGGGGATGGAGGTCTGACCGCACTCCACTTCCGGGGCCTGCACAGCCTGGCTGAGTTAATGAGGACCTAGATAAGGCAAATGGCACCAGGAGGGCCAGGTGAGGGTGCAGCTGGCATGACTCAGTGATTCATTGGTTCTGTTACTACCCCGTTTTCCCCACAGGGAACTCTGAGGCCCACTCACTCCCAACAGGTGATTTCACTGCAATCTTAACAGAAAATTAGAGCTCTCCAACTGTTCTCGCCCTCCTCAATAATGCTTTGGGTCCTTATCCTCATCCTCCATCTTCTCTTCCGCCCCCCTTCCCCTGCTACACACACACACACACACACACACACACACACACACACACACACAGTGCTCAGCCTGACTCAGCTGCCACCGGTGTCTGTAGCCCCTCTCCCTGCCTCTCCGGGGACCTCTCCTCCCATTATTATTTCCCCAACTGCATGTCCGTCTGGGTATCGCCCTCTCCAGGGCTCATTTCCTCCTTCCAGAGCCCCAGCTCCTGCCTTCAGAGCTTCCTCTTTCTCCCTATCCAGCAATCACCAGTTTTATGAGTTTTCCCTGCTACTGATGAACCTTCCACTCCAGGAATCCCCTCTTCTCGGTCCCTGTTTTTGTGCTGAACACTATCACTTCTTCCCATGAACTGGCCCATCTGTATCCACACAGGTCCCTCTTCAGACTGACTCCAGAGAGAGCCTTCGAACATGTTAATCTAGTATGTCTTGCTCTGGCTGAAAATCTTTCACTGCCTACTGCCCAATACCACAGGACAAAGCCCAACCCCTGGGGATATCACACAGGCCCTTCTCCACTTGTCCTTTCCGCACCCCTGCACTTTATACACCAGCAATATGCACTCATGAGCCTCCTATAGAATGTTTGCCTTTGCCTACCTCTCTTTCCCCCTTTTGCTTCATAAAGCAAACTCCTATTCATCCCACAAAACCCAGCTCAGGCACCACTTCCCATGTACCCTTGAGTAGATTTCATCACATTCTTTTTTAAAAAAATATATATTTTATTGATTTTTTACAGAGAGGAAGGGAGAGAGAGAGAGTTAGAAACATTGATGAGAGAGAAACATCAATCAGCTGCCTCCTGCACACCCCCTACTGGGGATGTGCCCGCAACCAAGGTACATGCCCTTGATGGGAACCGAACCTGGGACCCTTCAGTCCGCAGGCTGATGCTCTATCCACTGAGCCAAACCGGCTAGGGCTCATTACATTCTTGTAGGATAGCTCTGACCTAATATCAGGCTGTCACTGGTATATCTTCCCATCATGTAACCTTGAAATCATTAAGTATTCCTTCTCTGTAGAATAGTATTCATTGACAATTCTCTCTTCCCCTTCCAAACTTTAAGCTTCTTTGAGGTGAACTATTCATCTCAGTGCCCTCAGTACCTAGAATTCAGTAATTGTAGGATTTGGGTTAGAGTATTCTCTCTGCTTCCTTACACTGAGAGACTTCTTTAAAATATCAAATCCCTGCCTTTATGGTGTTTCTACCCCCACTCACCTCTTCACCCACTAAAATGTGTTTTCCTCCCATTTTTCTGATCTTTAAAGAAACAAATGACTAAGCCACAGGTGCCCATTCATGCCCATCTCATTCTCATCAACCTCTGGGTCATGTGACAGTGTTGACTATCACCCTACTTAACATTCTTCCCTGGGTTTCTATAGTGGATAGTTAATGTTCTTGCTGTATCCATTTCACCTTCTTCTGTGAACAGCACCTCATTTTCCCCTAAGAAACCACCTTTCTCTCATTATCATTCCATATGGTTTGGATGCCTCAATGCCTAACTCCAGAGATGGGTATTGACTTATCTAAACATCTGTTGCCTCCAGAGATCAGCTTTAAAATGAGCTAATAATGGTAGCTACAGCAAACAGAGTCTGTCAGATGAACTCAGATTCCTTCATTGGAAGTGTGGGGGGGAGAACTGCTCCTCCTTATGGAGAAGATAGAATAGAACTCAGGAAGAAGGTTCCTGAGCCAACCTAGGAAAGCCGAATAAGATAAAAGAATAAACAAATTGCAAAGCCTTTGAGACCCCAAATGCATCTGAACCTGGACTACCCTGTTATATGAGTCAAAATATTAATTTTTTAATTTAAAAAATAAATAAACCAATATAAACAGAGTTTTTTATCTCTTGAAAAAACACTGACTACTTATAATTTTTGTGATCCATTTCCCTCACACATTCTCTTTCTCCTTCACTGGTTTCTTTCTTTCTTTTTTTAAAATTACAATTTCCATTTATCCCCCCCCCCCCCCAAGAACTTTTCTTCACTCCTTAAGGACTTAGCTCCTTACATGGGTTTTGGTCATGGGGCAGTACCCACAGGTCTAAATCGGGGTGAGGGTGTTCAGTCCTTCCAGGCTTCACGAGAATTCTTCCTGACTACCTTGCTGTGAATGGCACAGCTCACACAGTAATGTAGCTTCACATACAGCTTGGGAAGTACATAGGCACCAAAGACACTTGCTTCGGAGATGTCCCTACTGGTTGCGGCCTCTACTATCTTTTGAGAGACAAACTTCTTAATGACCTTGTCCTTGGGCATGCACTGGGCACAGTTGGTGCAATGAATAGGCTGCACATGGCCTTGGCCTTTTTTGGCACTACCATTATTCCTTCTTTTCTTGGTCATCTTGGAAATGAGGACCCAAGAGAGCGTCACTGGTTTCTTGTTTTCTCCTATCTCATACATGACACCTGTGCTAATAATATAAATTTCACTTGCAGAATGTTTTATAGCTCACAACTCACCCCTCATTAGAGTCACACCAATACCTCTGACTTATCTAAGACCAAAGTCTGCCTTTCCAATTTCTCTGTTTTCCAAATCCAGTGCTCTTTCGGAATCTCTTAATTTGTGGTGTCTCCAGTCTGAAACCTTGGAGTTTTCCTTAATTATTTCTTCTCTCTTTGTTTGTGGATCAGCCCTGACTCAAGTTGGGCTAATGAGAGTTGTCCAAGACTAACAGGAGAGATTGTCTCTTCTTGGGTTGCTGAGCTGATAGGATCTTTGAACTGCAGGTGACTATCTTGCCTGCCTGAGGGAAGCAAAGATGAGAGAGGGCAGAATATTCCTGATGGTGTCATTTGAATCCCTCCACCCAGCCTTGCCAGAAGCCAGACCTATACCCTAGACATCTCAGCTTTATGAGCAACTAAATTACTGTTTTTGCTTTGGCCCAATTGTCCATTTTGTGCCTCTTTAGGGAGTCCGGTTGATACTGACTGACACAGACTTTGTTGCTTGTCTTAAGGGTGTCAGAGCTATTTGGCCATGGAATGATAGCAGATACTTAAGAAAGGTCACACAATCACTGATTGGCTAAGGATCCCATGAGCAGCTCTGGACGAGCTGACCTTACATGTCCTTCCAGACTCTAAGAACCAGTTCTGGGTGCATTGATGACCCTTCCCTTCCCCTCTGGGAGTGCAGCCTCTCCTCCAAGCTCCTTCCCTTTGGGCTCCTCACACCCACTCTTTGTCAGGGCTGCTGCTGCCATTTCTGCCTGCCCTATGAAGTCATGACCTCTTGGAGGGAGTGTGAAGACTGTGAGATTTTCTTTTTAGCTCAATTAGTGTTTATTAGAAGAAAGAGAAGGAGGGGAGGAGAGTGAGAAAGGAAAAAAGGAAAGAAAGGAAAGAAATCTACTTTTTACAATAATTGTAAGCACTTAATTATGAAGCTCTATCTAGTCTCCTAATTAAATTATTGATTCACTAGAGGCCCGGTGCACGAAATGCATGCACTTGCGGGGTGGAGGTGTTTCTCAGCCCGGCCTACATCCTTTTGCAGTCTGGGAGCCCTCAGATGTCCTAAGCTGGCAGTCGGACATTCTTAGCACTCCCGCTACTGCTGTGCTCGCCAGCTGTGAGCCTGGCTTCTGGCCGAGCAGAGCTCCCCCTGTGGGAGTGCACAGACCACCAGGGGGCAGCTCCTGCATTGAGTATCTGCCCCTTGGTGATCAGTGTGTGTTATAGTGACTGGTCGTTCCACTGTTTGGTCAATTTGCATATTAGCCTTTTATTATATAGGATAATCTTTCCATGTTGTGTTGGCTACTTTTTAAAATCCAAAGTGCTCCCCTAGGCTTCTTTTAGGTTGATTTTAAAGATTCAATCCATAGACAACAGTGCTATGTAGTAAAGAAGGCTTGTAGTGGAAGGTTCAATCTAAACTCTAGTTCCAACCTCTCTAGATATAGTCTTCTTGCTTACCTCTCTATTTTTTCATAATTTTCTTAGTTTCCTTCTCTATCAGAATGAAGTGCTCAGACCATCAAGTGCTTGAATCATAATGATGTATCAGAGGATAATTGCAGAGGATGCTTTTGGAAGTGTTTAGACAAGTGACTACTGTCTTGTCTGATTTCTCTAAGGAAAACTAGATAATGACATAATCATCCCCAGCAAATTACAGAAACAAATAATATGTCTAAGAATAAGACTATTTTGTTTTTGTTTTTTTATCAGAGACTTGACAAACAAACAAACGAAAAAGAAAAGAGAGAAAAACCACCTTAGACACCTTCTACCTTTAATTATCGGGGAGGTTTTACATCTAGACATTTTTTAAGTGGTTAGAATGGTACTGAGTGAATTGTGCAGTTCTAGCTGGCTCATCTGTCCCTAAAAGGGCCTCTGCAGGCAGCATGTTTAAACTGGTAATTGCTGTCTCAGGTGGATGAGATTTCTAAAGGGATTACACTGCTTGTCCATCATTCAAGAATTCATATTTACCCAACACCCATTTTTGATAAAAACTCTCAGCAAGGTGGGAATAGAAGGATCATACCTCAACATAATAAAAGCCATAGGTGACAAACCCACAGCCAACATTATACTCAATGGACAAAAACTAACACCATTTCCCTAAGAACAGGAACAAGACAGGGGTGCCCACTCTCACCACTCCTGTTCAATATAGTACTGGAAGTATTAGCCATTGCAATTAGACAAGAAGAAGAAATAAAAGGCATCCAAATTGGAAAAGAAGAAGTAAAACTGTCCTTATTTGCAGTTGACATGATATTATACATAAAAAACCCTAAAGACTCCATCAAAAAACTATTAGACTTAATAAGTGAATTCGGCAATGTAACAGGATACAAAATTAACGCCAAGAAATCTATGGCATTTCTATACACCAATAGTGAACTTATAGAAAGAGAGACTAAAAAAAAATCCCATTTACCATCACACCAAAAAAATTAAGATACCTAGGAATAAACTTAACTAAGGAGGTAAACGACCTCTACTCAGAAAACTACAGGACATTGAAAAAAGAGATAGAGGAAGACATAAACAGATGGAAGAACATACCATGTTCTTGGATTGGTAGAATCAACATCATTAAAATGTCCATACTACCCAAAGCAATCTATAAATTCAACGCACTTCCCATTAAAATACCAACAGCATATTTCACAGGCCTAGAACGAACTCTCCAAAAATTCATCTCGAATAAAAAAAGCCCCTGAATAGCTGCAGCGATCCTGAGAAAGAACAAAGTAGGTGGGATCTTAATACCAGATATCAAGCTGTATTACAAAGCCACTGTTCTCAAAACTGCCTGGTACTGGCACAAGAACAGGCATATAGATCAATGGAATAGAATAGAGAGCCCAGAAATCAGCCTGAACCAATATGCTCAATTAATATTTGACAAAGGAGGCAAGAACATACAATGGAGTCAAGATAGTCTCTTCAATAAATGGTGTTGGGAAAATTGGATGGATACATGCAAGAAAATGAAACCAGATCACCAACTTACACCATACACAAAAATAAACTCAAAATGGATAAAGGACTTAAATGTAAGACGGGAAACCATAAAAATACTAGAAGAACCCAAAGGCAACAAAATCTCAGACATATGCCGAAGCAATTTCTTCACCAATACAGCTCCTAGGGCATTGGAAACTAAAGAGAAAATAAACAAATGGAACTACATCAAAATAAAAAGCTTCTGCACAGCAAAAGAAACCATCAACAAAACAACAAGAAAGCCCACTGCGTGGGAAAACATATTTGCCAATGTCATATCTGATAAGGGCCTAATCTCCAAAATTTATAGGGAACTCATACAACTCAACAAAAGGAAGAAAAACAACCCAATCAGAAAATGGGCAAAGGACCTAAATAGACACCTTTCAAAAGAGGACATTCAGAAAGCCAAGAGACATATGAAAACATGCTCCAAGTCACTAAACGTCCGAGAGATGCAAATCAAAACAACAATGAGGTACCATCTCACACCTGTCAGACTACCTATCACCAACAAAGTGCTGGAGAGGATGTGGAGAAAAAGGAACACTTGTACACTGCTGGTGGGAATGCAGACTGGTGCAGCCACTATGGAAGACAGTATGGAGTTTCCTCAAAAAACTGAAAATGGAACTCCCATTTGACCCTGTGATCCCACTTCTAGGAATATATCCCAAGAAACCAGAAACACCAGTCAGAAAGGATATATGCACCCCTATGTTCATAGCAGCACAATTCACCATAGCTAAGATCAGGAAACAGCCTAAGTGCCCATCAGTAGATGAATGGATTAGAAATCTACACGATGGAATACTATGCTGCTGTAAAAAGGAAGGAACTCTTACCATTTGCAACGACATGGATGGAACTGGAGAGCATTATGCTAAGTGAAATAAGCCAGTCAATGAAGGAAAAACACCACATGATCTCACTCACTCATGGATAATAAAGACCATTATAAACTTATGAACAAAAATAGATACAGAGGCAGAGCTGCCTTGAACAGACTGTCAAACTACAGGGGGAAAGCCGGGGAGGGTTGAAGGGCGGGAAGGGGCGGGGATAAGAGATCAACCGAAGGACTTGTATGCATGCATATAAGCATAACCAATGGACATAAGACACTGGTGGGTAGAGGAGGCTGGGGGATTGTTAAGGGCGGGGGAAAAAAGGAGACATATGTAATACTCTTTGTAATACTTTAAGCAATAAAACAATAAAAAAAATAATAAAATAAAAGATATCAATTAAATTTAAAAAAAAAGAATTCATATTTAGCCCTAACCAGTTTGGCTCAGTGGATACAGTGGACTCAATGGTCCCGGGTTCGATTCCAGTCAAGGGCATGTACCTTGGTTTCGGAGACATCCCCAGTAGGGGGTGTGCAGGAGGCAGCTGGTCGATGTTTCTCTCTCATCGATGTTTCTAGCTCTCTATCACTCTCCCTTCCTCTCTGTAAAAAATCAATAAAATATATTTTTAAAAAAGAATTCATGTTTAAATACTTATGAGAACCCACTGTGTAGTGCACACATTCTATTAAACTCTGAGGGAAAAGATGCCAAAACATATGGCACTGTCCTTGCTCTCTAGGAGTTTATTATCTAACTAGAGAGATAAGAAACATATGCACACCTACACATTTCCTTTTAGCTGAAATTAGAGGTTCTTTGTCAACCCTGGCCACACAGTACTGTCACTTGAGGAGCTTTAGGTACTCATGCCTGAACCTCACCCTAGACCAGTGGTTCTCAATCTTGGCTGCACATTAGAATCACCTGGAAATCTTTTTAAAATCCTGATTTCTGGGCCTCATCCTCCAGAAATTCTGTTGCTTTGTTACTAATGTTGTGGCCCCACCCATAACAAAGAAACAGAATTTCTGGAGGATGAGGCCCAGAAATCAGGATTTTAAAATGATTCCCAGGTGATTCTAATGTGCAGCCAAGGTTGAGAACCACTGCCCTAGACAATTAAATGATAAATATCTGGGGAGAGCTCAGGCATTAATATTGCTAACCCCTGCCCTCACCTCCACCCCCAATTCAAATCTAAGTGCAATCAGATTTGAGGAACTTTTGTCTAAGTCCTACCTCTTCTTGATTATGGAGATCAGTTTGCCCTCCCAAATTTCCCCAATCAGAAGGAATAAATAGTATTGATTGTTTCTCAAAGGTCTCATCTGCAAGGTTTCTTTACTCAATATTGATGGAAGGTAAGGGCCAGCCAGCCACACCTAGGAGGTGATAGAGAATTAAGAAGTAGCGGTCAATCCAAACATAGTCCAATTCTTGGAGATATATATATATAATTTCTGGGTAGCCACTTGATATGCTTGAAAGTGTCTAGGTCAGCCATGGGCAAACTACGGCCCGCGGGCCGGATCCGGCCCGTTTGAAATGAATAAAACTATTGAAAAAAAAGACCGTACCCTTTTATGTAATGATGTTTACTTTGAATTTATATTAGTTCACACAAACACTCCATCCATGCTTTTGTTCCGGCCCTCCGGTCCAGTTTAAGAACCCAATGTGGCCCTCGAGTCAAAAAGTTTGCCCACCTAGGTTCTAGGTTCATAAACGGGGCTGCAGCAGTTACCTGGTCTAAACAAGAACTATATTTCATGTCACAAAACTGGAATCTTTGGGAAGCAACAGAGGCTGTCCTGGATTTTGTCTTCCTAGGCCTCCATTTTCTGACCATATTCCGGTCCAGGGCAGGTGCACAGACCTGTCCAGCAGAGCTGGGCCTAAGCTCCCAGAACAGACACTCTTAGGCAATGACGAGGGTTGCCTGGCTGGGAGATGCAGCTTAGTCATGATTAAAGTCGTTTTTTATTTCCTTTGGAGCAAATGAGCCTATTCAGCCAACCCTAACCCATTTTTCCAATTGATTCTAACCTAATCACCAGCACTAGCAGCCAAAGCTTCTAACGCCCTGACCTATCTCTGCAATGCCCTGACCCAATATATCTGCATCCTCTCATTGACAGTGCAGGCCAAGCCAGGCTCTAAGCTCCATCTCAGAATATGATTAATTTAGAACAACAGAGCATGGGAGACAGACTGGAAACTTTTTGTATGTTATGGGGAAAAAAAATGAAAGCTAGACTGAGCAATGAAGACGTATGCTTCCAAGTAATTGTTTCATAATTACAGGATGCTTTATTCAGAAAGTGGCAGGTTTTCCAAGTACCAGAGGGGCTCCAAACGCTTACTCAGGACCTTCTGCTTTGGAAAAATAAGAGCTTTCTCACCAATAGAAATACCCAGTCCTCGAGCCAGTTGGACATCCAGTTTCAGAAGGCCTCAGGCTTTCTAGAAAGGATTTCAGCATCATTAAAGCTCACTTGATCATAAGCTATGTTTTCTGGGAAGCAGTGACATCTGGTGCTATGGCCCCTCAACTGACCCCAAAGAGTTGGCCCTACCCTGAAGGATGAGATAAGACCCATTTGACCTCCTTCTACCCTCAGCCTTCCTGCTCCAGTGTCTTCAAATGTCATGATTTTAAATGTCACCTCCAGATGAGCTCTAGTCATGTCTCCTCCCCCTTGCCCTGATTCGGAAAGAGCATGGAAGGAGAGTGGAAGTGCCTCCCTGGGCCCTGTATTCACAGAGGGCTTTCCCATGTACCCTTCAACACACGGGAGACAGGAGATGGGACCTGGTTTTCTGAGGTGGTAGGGAATTTAACCCATAAAGTCCCCGACAACACCAGCAACATTCTAATTGCTCATTCCACCAACATTTGCTTAGTTTCTACTACATGCTGGGTAGGTGCTGAACTGTATATTGTATAGGAGGCAGAGCTGAGTATGAAGGAGCCCCTCTGAAGCTGATACTCTAACAGACTGGGCAGGGCAGGGATTCTGAGGGGTCCTGGGGTGGAGCAGCAATAGCAGGGGACATGGCCATGCAAAACCTTGTCCTGGAATTCTCACAGCTTCAAAGGGAGAAATTCCTCATCTGGACTCAGTTTGAGAAGGCCTTTGGGAGGTGATTTTTCCCTGGCTATTGCTGTGGCTTTCTGTATGGCTGTCCTTTCAAGTGTCCCTGTGCTTTTCTTCAGAAGAAGAGGGCAGACTGAGGGGTTCATAAGAGCAAGTGTGTTCCCTCAGGTGAACGCTCCTGTGTGAGGCAGTGAGACCAAAACCAAATGAATTGGGGGACTTAGTACCCTTTTCCCAGCCCTCAAAATATTTCATTAGGAATGAAGATTAATTAAGGCAAAAAGGCGGCCTGGGGCAGGTGTGTGTGTGTGTGTGTGTGTGTGTGTGTGTGTGTGTGTGTGTGTGTTCTTTCGGTGCATCTTCCTTTCCTAAGACAGCCTTTTTGGACCACTCTCTTAAACTAGGGTTCTTGACCATGGTTAGAAACACTAGAAACTCCTGGGAGCTTTAAGCATTGATGCTTGGGTCCCACCTCCAGTGGTTCTGATTCAGCTGGTTTGGGGTGAAGCCTGGTCTAAACAAGAACTATATTTCATGTCACAAAACTGGAATCTTTGGGAAGCAACAGAGGTTGTCCTAGATTTTGTCTTCCTAGGCCTCCATTTTCTGATCATATTCCGGTCCAGGGCAGGTGCACAGACCTGTCCAGCAGAGCTGGGCCTAAGCTCCCAGAACAGACACTCTTAGGCAATGACGAGGGTTGCCTGGCTGGGAGATGTTTAACTTCCAGAACTAGGGGCATTTATACCCCTAGTTTTCAGCCAGAGCTGGCCCAGATTTTATCCCCAAGGTTACCAGTTCCCAGGAGAAGTACCACCCATATTTCTGCTAATATCAGAAAACATCCCCACACCTTTATATTCTAAAAAGCCACACTCTCCAAAATAAATAAATAAATAAATAGCCACACTCTGGGCTGTTACTCCAATAATTTGTGGGCATAGGTGGCACTCTGAGTGTGTCTTTCCCATTTCTTTTTGTCTCCATTGCCCTCTGCTCCTTAGTTTTTCCACCTTAAAAAAAATCTTGGAATGTATGATAAAGTATAACTTAGGTGGCCTACCTCCAGTTCATAAGGGCAGGATGAGGTGGAGAGAGCACTTCCTAGGAATGGCCAGAAGACACAAGTCATCTCAGTCACCGGAGATGCAAGCCACTGACACCCCCTCCCTTCTCTCAACTAGAAAATGAAGGATCACACCCTCACAGCCCACATCCATACAGTCCATACCCATGGGTTACTGTGTGAATCCCGTGAGCCAGGATTTGTGAATATAGTTAGAGGGGAAATTTGTTCATGTTCATCAGGTATACCGTGACTTTAAATCTTTCCATAAAGTACATTTTTTGTGCTCCTTCCCTAAACTGCTATTTCGATTTCTTTGGAAACCTTGCTTGCGTTCAGGTGACCAGAGCTGCTGCTTCCTACAAGTTCCATTTCAGAGGGCAGCCCTGGCGAGCTTCCATCTCAACATCTGCAAATCACACCAGGGGAAAATGGGACTCACTCAAGTTACTGTGTTAAGTTTTCATGGATATTGTTCAGGAAGTAGGTGCTGTCTCTGGGCCAAATCACTTGAAATCATCATGACATCAGCCCTGTTACTGCAAATCTGTCTGTGCTCCCACAGGAAGCAGGGAGAAGGATGGGTGCTGGGATGCAAGGTTACTCTTAGAAAAGCCACTTTCCTTGCCCTTCTTAAGTATTAGAGAAAAGCAGCCTACAAGCCTAGCAGTATGCCTGATGTTTAGGAGAACAATAAAGGGTGACCAACCAGTTATGGAGCTCTCATAAATAACACAATACAAAATAAAGTAGCTCGGTGACTCAACTTCTGTGGAATGAGGAGAGACGCAAGCAAACCACAGTGGCAGCTGTGCAGATGGTGAGTATCTGAAATACTCGCTCCCACACCTTCTTGGTTACCTCTGACATCACTGATTGATCACTGCATTGTCTGTAGAATAGATCATCCCGGATACAATCCCAGAATCCATCTTGACTCAGTTTAAACAGCTGTTACCAATCAATCAAAGATGTCAATTGTTATGAAATTACTGTTCATTCCAGTACAAAACTTTGAGTAACCAAGTCAATTCACATATAGCATTTGGTCAGAACCCCAGATCACATCATTACAGTTAGCATCTTCTTCCTTTTTATCTTCATCATCAATATCATGCTTGAACTCATCATCATAAAGCTAATTTGAGCTATTTTCATCAGAAGGCACTTTAACCTTGATGTAGTGCTCCACCAGGGCTGTAGGGGGCTTCCATTCTATCCTTTTATGCTTTATTCTTAGCAGCTAAACCTATTTTCTAATGATTTCAACATACTCTTTTCCTTTATTGTCCCTCCACTTTCAAATATAACTGAAAATATTTCAGAAAGAGAAAGAAGCTACCTGTGTTGTCCCCTTTGGTATAGGATTTTCTCTCCCTTATAGTAGTGGGATGATACCACTAATCATCCTACTATTTTAATGGATGATCAGTATTAGTTATTGAATACATAATCATCAATAATTAATGAGCTTTTCCGGGTCGGCTACGGAGTCTGAAGTCGCCACAGGATCCGGAGCTGTCGTATCCCCTCCTTTTCCACTTCCCGTTGCAACCAATAAAGGCCAAGGCCGTTGGTATCGTTAAAAAAATAAAATAAAAAATAATAATAATAATAATAATAATTAATGAATTACTGAATCCATGAAAACAGACTCCTGACACTGAGGTGGACTCTAGGTGAAAACATGTGGTAGGAAGATGTTCTACAATAAATTGTAAAGGAACTGAGCTAGAGAGAAAAGTTAAAGGGAGGCTCCTGGAGGGAGAGCAACCTCCTCTACTAAAGGAGGAACATGTTCACTACAGAAAGGAGTTCACTGTCTTTTGCTTTTTCCTTGGCCCCTTTGCGCAGTACCATCAAAGACACTAGTGACCCCCAACTCCAGCTTCCTCAGGCTCTGTGTTCTAAATGTGGTGGCAATCAAGGTTTGAGGTATGATAAGAATGGAATTTAAATGACCACCTGACTTGTGACCTGGCCAAGATCCACACTTATATTTGCTTTGAATGTGGGAAAGAAGGATGTAGGGTACACAGGGAGGGCTGAAGCTGATGAGCACGGATGGAAGTACAATGAACATTTCCTCACTCCTGAGCAAAAGCAGTTTGGCTCTGTAGTAAGCTCTGTTACCCCAGGTAAAACCAGTCAACACATTCTGACATAGCCTGGTCTGTGCTTCCCAGTATAGCAGTGGTGCACATAGACGACATTGCCAGTCTCTGTCAATCTCTGCTCTATGGCAAGCACCTGGGTAGTGGGTACTGATGTAGAGTAATCTCCCATCCCTTCAGGAAATACTGTCTCAGTCTCCCTGACTAGCACTGGGTGCATTTGACTAATCAGACTTTCTTCTTCTTCTTTTCCTTTTTATCTAATTAATTGGGGTGACACTGGTTAACAAAATTATATGGGTTTCAGGTGCACATGTCCACAACACCTCATCTGTACACCATATTGTGTGTTTACCACCCCAAGTCAAGCCTCCTTCCATCACCTTTTATCCTTCCTATACCCTCCTCTCCCTCCCTCCACCCCTCCTAATCAGACTTTCTGACTCTGATGCTCTTTGATGTCACATCCTGCAGAAAGTCTAATCTCACCTCATCCTCCCTCTCACCCTCCAGCTGAGGTGCCTCTCCTTGGTACTTTATAATATCTTGTCTATTGGGTCTCCATACCATTAGACTGTAAGATTGCTGACAGTAGAAGCTTTATCTTGTTCCTGATGTCCCCAGGGTCCAGTCCAGGGTGGGCGCATATAACAGTTCACTAACTATTTATGGAAGGGAAAAGGATAATAGAATGACCAACTTGCCCAGGTTTTAGCATTTAAAGTCCTCTGGCCTAAGAAACCCCTCAGACTTGGGTGAACAGAGATGACTGGTCACCCAGCTGGAAGAGAGAGAGGGAAGGAAGGAAGAAGGAAGACAATAAAGAGGGAGGAAGTAGTGAATTAAATTAGGTCCAAGTGAGCCTGGGGCAGAACCCTGGGTGTCTGACTTGCTGGCATGAGGTGAGTAACAGCTGAACTACTGGGGACTACAGAGACATTCAATGAGCTCATTCCCTATAAAGGAGCAAAGAGACAATGGGCCAGAGTTGATCCAGTCATAATTGAATTCTGAAAATAGAATTACTATATTCATTCAAGGAGCATCTGTTGAGCACCTACCCTTTGGCAAGCTCTGGACTAGATACTGAGAATACAGAAGAAAAAAAGACAGGGCTTGCCCCCCCTGCCCCCTGCCCCCAGGAGTCCACAGGTAGCAGGACATGTTGAGGAAATGTCCTGTGTGCTTCCTATTTCATTATGGGGTAAAGCTCTGTACACATCACTAATACACATAAACATACTGGGAAGATTGTCTGCCAGGTTGGCATACACTGAATCCAGAAGGACATTGTTACAACCTCTAATTAAGTCTTCACCACGCATTCCCTTGTCAATAAAACGTGTGCGCGCGCGCACACACGCACACACACACACACAAAACCCTACAATGTAAGAGGGCTATTGGTTTGTTTGTTTTAAGCAAAATGTATGGCTTCTCAGAGGGCTGTTAAAAGGATCACCAGGCCCCTAGCTTAAATTACACTTGATGTCATGGCCAGGCAGGCTTGAGGCTGCAGGGCCTGCTGGGGGTCAGGCACCAGGAGAAGGGTCAGGGAAGGGAAAGATGAGAGGTTTCTGCTGAGCTCAGGGCAGATGGAGCTAATCCCCCAGATATCAGCCCTGCCTGCTCCTTCCGTGGACCTCCCATGCTAATGGGCCAAGGGCCAGAGGGCAGGCAGCTGTCTCTAAGCCCAGAGACGTGGCATAACCAGGACGGTATGATGGAAAACAAGGCCAGGGTCCTGCCCTCTTTTTGCTTTACTCCTGGTTTTCCATTCTCAGCAACAGGTCATGGCCCAACAAGGACTGTTTGGGTGACTTTTTATTATGGCCTACAGACTCAGCCAAGGTCAAGTGGAGTTGGCCATCTATCTCTTGGTTGGTCTCCAATCTATCTTCAGATTCAACTTCCATAGATCTGACACTGTGGACAAAAGGGGGCTTTAATGGAAAGTAACCTCATAGGGTGATCTGATTATAAATTCCTAACTGAGTAGGTCGTGGAGGGTAGTCATAGTTACCCCCAAACCCCAACATAACTTTTTAGTACAAGGTTTATCTTTGCCTTAAGCAAGCCCTATCCATTGTTTCTGTGTATCTAGGCTAACACACCCTAGAAATAAGCCTTAACCATCCTCTAGAGAACTCATAATCTTGTCCACCATCTTGTAATTCAATCCTCACATTGCCCCCCCCCCACCCCACCTCCATGTAACCTTTCTTAACTTTCTTAATTTCAGATGAAAAGCTGCAAAAATGGTTCTTCTCCAAAGCTTGTTCTCTAACACATGTCATCAGTTTGGCTCAAATGAACTCTTATAAAAATTTTCTTCGGGTTTAGACATTTCTTATGTTGATAACTTGTGTCTATTTGGCTCTTGATACCTGCTGACTGGTTTCTTCCCCTAAACTTCCACCCCACTCCACCCCCACCCCTACAGTTCATTTAGAGAGTGGATTAGTTTACAGAGAGAGAAATATCTTTCTGAGTTGTTACAGATCTCAGAAACAGAGTTGGAGGCACTTTGTTTTACAGATCAGAGGAAACAAGACAAGGAATGTCTTAGAATTAAGATGAACTCACCATCTCTGGGGACCCAGACTCATACGGGAGAAGCGGGACTGTCTGGCATCGGTCGGAACTCGAGGGAAGCTTTCTCTCGGAGGTGTTTGCAGCGATTGCTGGGACACTGACAAGCGGGGCCTCTGAGGGCAGCCATAACTGCTAGGCCGGCTCTGTTGATCCCGTGGGACCCGCCCTGCCCAAGCCCTGCACAGAGGCTTTTGCTGGATAGCCTCAGGCAGAGGCTAGATTAGCACCTCCCTAGAGATCCAGGAGCTCAGTGGTCAGAGTGGGGCCATCCAGATTGCAGCTCATCGGATCCATAAAGGACACACTCAGGGGACAGACTCAGTGAGCACCAAAGCCCCATTGAAGCAAGTCTTGCCCCAGAGGGGTGTCTCCAGCACAGAAGTTCTCCCACTGCAGACACAGCTGATTCTCACAGCCAATTGGCCTGGAGGTCAATCCCTCCCAGTGTTACCTACAACAATCAAGGCTTAACTACAACAAGACTGTGCACAAAGACCACAAGGGGGTGCACCAAGAGTGTCCTCCTCAGGTAATTGGGGAGGCTGAACCACTGGGCCCTAGAGGACACTTAGCACAGAAAACCACTTCATCAACACAAGGAGGCATAAAAAATGCGGAGACAAAGAAACAGGACACAAATGACAGAAATGGAAGAAAGCAAACTACTGGATATAGAGTTCAAAACCACACTTTTAAGGTTTTTCAAGAACTTTCTAGAAGCCGCCGATAAATTTAGTAAGACCCTCAAAAAGACTGGTGAGACTGCTGATAAATGTAGTGAGATCCTCAAGAAATCTAGTCAGACCCTCGAGGTTATGATAAAGGACCAACTGGAAATTAAGCATACACTGACTGAAATAACGAATATTATACAGACTCCCGACAGCAGACTAGAGGATCGCAAGAATCAAGTCAACTATTTGAAATACGAAGAAGCAAAAAACACCCAACCGGAAAAGCAAAAAGAAAAAATAATCCAAAAATACGAAGATAGTGTAAGGAGCCTCTGGGACAGCTTCAAGTGTACCAACATTCAAATTATAGGGGTGCCAGAAGAAGAGAGAGAGCAAGATATTGAAAACCTATTTGAAGAAATAATGACAGAAAACTTCCCCTACCTGGTGAAAGAAATAGACTTCCAAGTCCAGGAAGCACAGAGAACCCCAAACAAAAGGAATCCAAAGAGGACCACACCAAGACACATCATAATTAAAATGCCAAGAGCAAAAGACAAAGAGAGAATCTTAAAAGCAACAAGAGAAAGACAGTCAGTTACCTACAAGGGAGTACCCATACGACTGTCAGCTGATTTCTCAACAGAAACTTTGCAGGCCAGAAGGGAATGGCAAGAAATATTCAAAGTGATGAATGCCAAGAACCTACAACCAAGATTACTTTATCCAGCAAAGCTATTATTCAGAATTGAAGGTCAGATAAAGAGCTTCACAGATAAGAAAAAGCTAAAGGAGTTCATCACCACCAAACCAGTATTATATGAAATGCTGAAAGGTATCTTTTAAGAAGAGGAAGAAGAAGAAAAAGGTAAAGATACAAATTATGAGCAACAAATATACATCTATCAACAAGTGAATCTAAAAACCAAGTGAAAAAATAATCGGATGAACAGAATGAACTGGTGATTATAATAGAATCAGGGGCATAGAAAAGGAGTGGACTATTCTTGGGGGGGAAAGGGGTGTGGGGGGTGTGGGAAGAGACTGGACAAAAATCGTGCACCTATGGATGAGGACAGTGGGTGGGGAGTAAGGGCGGAGGGTGGGGTGGGAACTGGGTGGAGGGGAGTTATGGGGGGAAAAAAGAGGAACAAATGTAATAATCTGAACAATAAAGATTTAATTTAAAAAAATACATTTTAAAAAAAAGATGAACTCACCAAGTCTATAAATGCTTTCTCTATCTTCTTTCTTATCTGTTTATAGAATCTCTCCTCCTTTTTCTCTCCCCTCCTCTCCTCCCTCATTTCTGGCCATGAGCTAGGGTTTAATAGTAAAAAAGACCTTGTTTTTCTGCCTTCTGGGAGTTCACAAGTAATTGGACTTATTACTATCCCATGGCAAAGACTTGGAGTTTCGCTTCTCAACAAGTAGGATCAGTCACCTGGCCACTGTCTCCCATGTTAACAAATTATTTAACACAGTATGCTAAGCAAAGAGTGAAATAACAGCGAGGGCCTGAGGGGGAGAAAGGGAGGAGTAATCAGGCTTCCCAGAGGAGGTGATATTCAAGTTGAGTTCCCAAGAATAGATACAGATATACTACACAGTTAAATCTTAACAAAAATTCTCAGCAATCCATAATAAAGGTAAGTCAAAAACATGACAAAAAGCAAGTTTATATCAGAGATTTTGCTTTCAGGATAAGTAAGCAGAGAGGTTCCTCATATAATTCACTTAGGCTGGGACCCTTCCTTGTACACTCTCCAGTCTAGACATGGGTATTCGCGTCTAGACTGCTGCCCTTTAAGGTCCTGTAAGTTCCCATGTTCTCTATCTGTAATGGAGCTAAGAAATTGTACTAACATCATATGGAAAGCTTTTCCAAATCAAGGGTTAAGACAAAAAGATTTTGGTTCTGTGCACAGTGAACTAGAAATTTCTGCTAACAAAAATGCCCTATTCCCCAAGCCGGCTGGCTAACTGAGGTTTTATTGCATCTGTCTTTTGGTTTTGCTTTTTTTCCTTCTGCTTGCTCTGAGGCCCTTCCTTTCACTCTGGGCTCCTGGGCTCAGCAGCATTTTCTTCTCTTCCTCTCACCTCTCCGCCCTCTCAGTTGCCATGCTTGACTCAGCCGGAGCTGTGTGGGAATGGTTGGGAGTGAATCAGTGAGTTGGGACTCTGAAGAAGACCTGTCACCTATTTTCTCTTCACTTGATAGGGTACACCTAGTTCCTCCTCAGCTGACCACTTTCAATGAAGCTATTTTGGTGGGTGAGGCCATAATCCCTAACTCCAGACAGAGAGTATAAAAAGCAATGCACATGGGGTGGACAGAGAGATTTATGTTTCTGGAGGAGGAGATTGGAACTTTGACAAGACGCAGCTGGCTGAGGGGGTGAGCTGGAAGATTCAGCCCTGGGGTGAGGAAGAGGAGGAGGAGGCCTTTAAATAGCAGGTGGCTTCACTATTTCTATAAATGAAAATGATACGTTTTCACTGAACACTGATTACGAAAATGGTCTTTTATTAGACAGCTGCACCAACCCATAGGACAGCTCTGGAGGCTCTAGTTGGGGCATTTTCCCTGCAGTTCATATGCATGGCTGACTGCACCTTGCCACCTAGCACCACCAGTGTTTGTTATTTCTTTCTGCTCAAGGACTCTACATAGGCCAGGAATGAGAGACCCAGGCCCATGGGGGTAGAAAAACAGGAACAGGCCAGGAATTTATTTCAAGCACTGCCAGATTTAATTATTCTTGCCATTTGTGTATTTATCTGAGAGTCATTCATCCTCCTTTTGAAGAGATAGAAAAAGAGATACATGGGTTCTGCGTTGGGGGTGGTGGAGGAAAGGGAGGAGGGTGCTGGGATGAGATAGGGCTTGCAAAGACCTGGCAAGTCTTCTCTCTATAAGGCAGAACTGAATGTAATTGGTGTCTCCTCTCTTTAATCAACTGAAAAATCCTTCTGAAATGGCAGCATGAAGTGGGCAGGAGACTGAGTGCCTCACCTCTGTGCATCACCTGCCTTCCAGCCACCTTGCTTTTAGGAAGTTGAACCCAAGTCCTATGGCAGGTTAGGGTAGTCTACTCCACTTGCCGACTTTCCTGGAAAACATAGCAGCCCAAATGGTTGAGAAATCTCAGTCAAGGATGAGTGAAAATCACCTGGCTGGCGCGGCTCAGTGGTGGCATGTCCAACTATGAACCAGAATACCACGGTTTGATTCCTGGTCAGGGTACATGTCTGGGTTGTGGGCTGGATTCCCAGTGTGGGGTGTGCAGGAGGCAGTCAATCAATGATTCTCTCTTATCATTGATGTCTCTCTCTCTCTCTCTCTCTCTCATATATATATATAAATGAAAACTTCATTGGCCAGGCTCCATGCTAAGCCAGGGGATCCACTATCATGTCCCAAGAAAGGGTGAATAATAACAGCTAACATTTATTGAGCACATACTGTGTGCCAGGCATAGGGCATAATGTTTCATATCCATTCACTCATTTAATAACTCCATGAAGGAAGTTCTATTTTCAGATGAAGCCACCAAGAATAGAGTAAAGAATTTGCTCACAGAGACACAGCTGGGAAGTGGCAGAGCCAGGATTCAAACCCAGGTTAGTCAGAAGCCTAGTGCTCTTAGCTACCACCTTACGCAGGCTGCTTCCCTTTATACTGCATTGTGAGGGAGTTCAGTGTTGTGCCCAGATTTCAAGATTCCCAAGAGCCCACCAGGGAGCCAGCGGGTCCGATGCAAAAGTAAAGAGTCATTTATTTCAAACCTAGGTCTGGCTCCCCTGCCCTCCTTACTGGCACAGCAGCAGGTGGCAGAGAGGCCAAAGCCTGGTGGGACAGGAGTTTTATAGGAGGGTGGAGTAAGGGCAGGAGAGGGGACTGTGGGCCCTGCCGATTGGCCAGGCGCGAGTTGGTGTCTCATTACACAGGATGTAGTCATATTGATGGCGTGCACTTCCCTTGATTATCATTGGTTAGTCCAGAGAAATCCTGGGCGTGGCCAGCAGAGGCCTGGGCCTCCAGGAAGAAGCCCCTGCCAAGCACATGGCTCTGCCCAAAAATAGAGGACCCAGGGCAAGATGGAGGGCGCAGTCCTCGCCCTCCCAGGGCAAGCTGAGCCCGGGCTCCAGGGGCCAGTCCGGTTGCCGGGGGTCCAGCAGATCAACCAGTTCCAGCCCAGACAGGAAGTCCACGTCTCGTCCCCGGGGGCGCCGGCGATCGCCTCTCCTCCATCTCCTCCAGCGAGGGCACGCACCCTGCCCCGCTGCTGCTGCTGCCGCGTGGGTCCGGTCCGGGGGCGGCGGGCAGGTGGCGGCCTGCGCCGGGCTCCTGCCGTGGGCTGGGGAGTCAGTGCCCGAGGCCGCCAGCAGCGTGGTCAGGCTGTGCCTCATGGGGCCCGGCGGCCGGCCCACGTAGGCCCCGTGACGACTCACCCTTTCATGATGTCTCTCTCTCTCTCTCTCTCTCTCTCTCTCTCTCTCTCCCTCCCCCTTCCAGATAGATAGATAGATAGATAGATAGATAGATAGATAGATAGATAGATAGATAAATGAAAACTTCATTGGCCAGGCTCCATGCTAAGCCAGGGGATCCACTATCATGTCCCAAGAAAGGGTGAATAATAACAGCTAACATTTATTGAGCACATACTGTGTGCCAGGCATAGGGCATAATGTTTCATATCCATTCACTCATTTAATAACTCCATGAAGGAAGTTCTATTTTCAGATGAAGCCACCAAGAATAGAGTAAAGAATTTGCTCACAGAGACACAGCTGGGAAGTGGCAGAGCCAGGATTCAAACCCAGGTTAGTCAGAAGCCTAGTGCTCTTAGCTACCACCTGACGCAGGCTGCCTCCCTTTATACTGCATTGTGAGGGAGTTCAGAAGATGCCAGCCCAGAAGATGCTGCTCTGGCATAGTGACTATTCTGAGGCAAAGGCACTTGAAAAACAGCAGATGCAAGAAAAACACTCTGACCTTCCTTCTTTTTCATAAAAGCAGGAGATGAAATTCTCATATGAAAGATGACTTCCCTATACCAGAAAAGCAACATTCTTATCATCAAGGATAAGTTGAGATTGATAAAATTCTATACAAATGGACGTTAAAATAATTGTTCACTTCCTTTCGCCACCCCACACAGTTTAGTCACTTTCCCACAACTGCCTCTCTTTGTTTAAACTACTATAAAAGCAAGTAGATTTCCCCATTTCTTTGGGTCTTCATTTCCTTAGGTATTAAATATATTGTATGCTTTTCTCCTATTGATCTGTCTGTCTTATGTCAATTTAATTCTTAGGCCCAGACAGAAAAAAACCCTAAGAGCGTAAAGGTAAAAGTGTGCCTCCTTTCCAAATTCACTCTGCTCTCCTGCTCTCATCTTAGCTACTCATCCTTTTTCCCAGACTTTCCTTTGACACGTGGCATTACAATGCCGCCTCTTGCTGCAAACATCAGATTTCCTTGGTCAGATTTGCTTAGCGTGGGACTTTCTGCTAAGATATATCAGGGATATTACCACTTGGAAAAATGTAAGCAGAAGTTGTCTGCGATCCATCTGCCTGGTAATGAGGAGAGCTGCTTACAAGTCTATGACAGTATTACCTTCTTTAGAAATATGAATGGAGAAGGGGGCCATAAACGCAGCCAAGACTTTGTCTAATCTAAACCCCTTCGAGATGTGTCAAGGGGCACATCATTCAAGAAGTATCTCACAAACGAAGGCCTCTTAGCCATATGTTTTGTAAAGACATTTCCACCAAGTGAGGAAAATTGATTTCTCAACATGGAAAGCTGGTTTTGACAGCAGCCCTGGAAAAAACACTGGGTCTTGGATGATCAATCAAATAAATCAACTTGGAGGCTCAGCTGAATTCCTTAAACAAAGAGTATGCAGCTTCTAAAAGCCTTCTCCACCGCCCCCCACCCCCATCCGAGGGACAGTGGGCAGACACCCAGATGCTTCAGAAACAGGACTCACAGGCATCTTGTGGTGTGTCCATTCCCCAGTGGGAGCAGAAGGCAGCACATTCACTTACCAGATGCTAGGTTTTGGACGACAGGGGCTGGCTGCTTCCCAAGCCCTTTCTTGATGGTGCGGCTTTGGCTTAGGGATTAGGGTGGAGGCTACTGCTCTGAGAAATGCATTTGCCCTTCGATTGCAAAACATCTCCAAGTGATTGATGAACCAGCCCCTGGGAAGAAGAAATGTCACCAGTACCTGAAATATAGCCACCTCTAAAGAAAATATTTCACCCTTTCAGGAAGCCCCAAGCCACATGGACATTAATTAGAACAGGAATGAAAGAGGATCAGTTGCATTCCTAAGGACTGGAGGCAGACTAACAAAGGAGTCAAGGTCCCATGTAACGAGATGAGAAATTTACTCACACTACACCCTGACCCTTGTTTCCCCTTTGGCTAAACATCCTTTCTACCCAATCCAGCCCTCCACAGGGGCCATAACTCTTTCTCAGCAGATGGTGTCCGCCAGCCTTAGGAAATCAGGCGGCCTTCCCAGCTGCAGGTGGAAAGGTCACAGACCATGCTGGCCCAGGGCACACAGCTGGCTCGGGGAAGAGCCTAGTTCAGAGTGGGCCCCTTAGGGAAACCATCAACCTTGTTCAGGCCAGGTCCCAAACTTTGTGTCTCCATTTTGTGCTCTTGTGACTAGAAGGTCACCTCTCAGGCCTTTGATTCTTCTTATATAAAAGGTAGGGATCAGACTGCATATGTGTTTTCACATCCTTATTGGCAGTGGAGTCCATTTCATAGACTAAATACTACAAGATACCCCATAACACAGAAAACAAATACAAGGGAGCTGCTCCAAGGTTGGCATAACATGATGGTGAGGAGTTTTATCATTTGAATGCCAGCTCTGCCATTTACTGGTTCCGTGACCTTATCTGCCACACCTTAGTTTTCTCATTCATAAAACAGGATGACAACAATGCATACCCACTTCATAGAGTTATTGTCAGGATTAATGAGATTAATACATGTATGGCAAGTACTTAGTATAGAAAGGTTTGATAAGCATTTGCTATTATTCACCATTATCAGATTGAAGTGGGGTGGGGGAGCCTCAAGTTTTATACAGCCAAGCCTTCCCCATCATTCTTACCTCATCCCTCTGTGGCTCTAAAGAAGCTTTAAGACCTCGGAGCTCTGTGTGGCCCAGCCTGAAAACCACTGGATAGATGAGTGTTTCCCAGACTTTCTGAGATCAGGTCACCTGAGGTGCTTGTCAGATACCTCGGTGACCAAGCTTCAGGAGGGGGTGGCTCAGGTCCCAAGGCTCTATGCCTAATAAGCACACAAGGTGCTTCTTACTACCTTCAGGGTCTTTGGGGGACTCCAGAAGAGAGTCCTGAAAGTCCCCTAAGCTCTAGTATTCATGATTCCATTTCTCTGCCTCAATCAGGGTCAGAACCACACCTAGATAAGCCCTACTGGCTTGGGGCCACCCATTTCAGGTGCTGGGGAAAATGGCCTGTGCCCACCTTCTAGGTGCCTTCTGGAAGTTGGGGCTTGCCCTCTCACCGACCTCCTGGACTCTGGATCCTGGTCTTCCACTCCAAACCAGTGGACTTTGTCTGTCCACTCCACCTCAGCTGACTTTCCTGGCCCTCACATGTGCCTGTCCAGAACAAAGGTCCCTGCCTGACCTCCCCTTGGCCTGCCCTATTCTGTTATTGCCAGCATCCTGGTGGGACAATTTCATGGGTGAAATCAGAGTGCATTAGAGTAAGAAATCTAAAGAGATGCTATTTTCTACCTAATCTATTTTCTCCCCATGGGTCAATTTGGCTGCACTTTTATTTTGAAATAAAAGAACCTAGAAACAAATGAGCAAACACCTTATTATTGAGAACCATCTTCAGAAAATTCCAGGGAGCAGCTCCAAGGTCAAAGCTTATCTGTTCTGCCTGATACACAAAACAGCCAGCAGGCAGGCAGGATGGGGAGTCACAGAATCATAAGAAAAGCAAGCATCTTATTTTCAATTGAATGTAAAAGTAAGAGTTCTCTGTGCAAACCAAATCTTGAAACTCAGAACATTTGTGTATTTCACAGAAACAACAACAACCATGTTGAGTTGGCTGGGGTGGTCAGGAAAGCTCAACAGCAGTCCTGAGACTCATGCTTGGCTCTTTCCTTTTCTTTGATCCCAGATTTTCATTTTTTTTAAAGTGCCATCTGTTTATTCTCTAACTTTTATGTTGGAGAAAATCATTTCAAGTCTCGAAATGGTGTATTTCCCTCTTTCCCCCAGCCTGATTCCTTCTTTCTGCATAGGTGAAGGTAGGGGAGGGAGGCAGACGTGAGTTTCTATTAATACTGTGTGTGACTAACTCCCACCAGGGAAGGATGAGCCCTGTGATGCTGCACTAATCAGTGGTGCCATGAGTAAGATGCACCATGGGATTTGCTTTAGGTTGCTCATAGCCCTTCTGTTCTCTACCTGCACTGCACAATAGGGTATCCCCCTAGACACATGTGGCCAGTGAGCTCTTGAATCATTGTTAGTACTGAGGAACTGAATTTTTAAATTTACCTCATTTAAATCTAAAGTTAAATATTTAAGTATGTGACAGTGAAAGGGCGAGGACTATGCCCTCCATCTTACCCTGAGTCCTCCATGTTTGGGCAGAGCCATGTGCTCGGCAAGGCTTCTTCCCGGAAGCCCAAGCCTCTGCTAGCCACACCCAGGATTTCTCTGGACTAACCAATGATAATCAAGGGAAGTTCATGCCATCAATATGACCACATCCTGTGTAATGAGACACCGACTTGCGCCTGGCCAATCGGCGGGGCCCACAGTCCCCTCTCCTGCCCTTACTCCACCCCCCTATAAAACTCCTCTTCACATCGGGCTAGCTCTCTCTGCCACTGGGCTTACCGTTGCATCGGTGAGTGTGGTCGGGGAGCTGAACTAGTTTGAAATAAAGGACTCTTTGCTTTTGCATCAGACATGGCTGGCTCCCTGGTGGGCTCTTGGGAATCTTGAAATCTGGGCATAACATTTGGGGGCTCGCCCGGGATTCCCAAGACCATCGAGGGACCCCCGATCCGAAGTCTGACTGACCGCGGTAGGTGTCTGTGTCGTTGTGTGTTCTGTTCTGTGAGAGCTCGTTTCTGGAATCTGTAAGTGCCTAAGGGGTCTAGGTGGACGCACCATGAAAGACCACAGGCGGGGGAGAGTTGGAAGACGTTCCGCTCCCCATGAGGGATGGATATGCCCCTCGCGGATTTGAGACGAGGTGGGTCGCTCCCGCCGGTTTGGCGTAAGGCCATCGTCAAGTTGCTTCCATGGAGTTGGAAGGCTGTATTTTCGGGCCCTGTTTAGTTTTCTGTGTTTGTACTGGACGGATGTTATGGGATGGACTCAGACTGCACCTTTGGGTATTGTGATTGATCATTTCAAGAAGATTGGGGGAGGCTTTAGAGCTCCCTCAGAAGTTGGGAAGTTGTTAGGAATTGAATGGATTGTTTAAACTCTGAATGAATGTCTGGTGAGAGTGTGCGAGTGTGGAGGGAGGGGGACTGCCCTTCCCCCTCCTTTGTGTGGCGGTCGGGTGGCTGTCTGAGTGAGGGTCTGTGAAAACAGGTCACCCTCCCCAAGTAAATGCGTCTGGGATTTCTGTGCACATGTAAGGAGAAAAGCTGGCTTAAAACTAATGTGCGCACCATCCAATTTTGGATAGAGTTTTAAGCTGGAATCTCCTTTCAAATGTGCAGGATGAATCCCAAGACTAATCATTCACCCAGGAAAAAAAGATGCTAGCTACATTCTAGCAGCAGGATTGGCATTTCCATAATAAAGAACAGTTTTTCCAAAGAGGAAAAAAAAACTGGTCCTTTGTTAATTGAGAAAGCTTTTCTTAATGGAGAAAGGAGATAGTCGCCCCCTGCCTGTAGCAAAATCTTAAAGAATGTGGTCAATTTACATCTGAAAAGACCAGGTAGGCCAAAAACCTGTTTTGCAAGGCTCAAATGTGGTTTTCCAGAGCCGCTTGAAAGTCATGAAAAATCTAGAAGACAGAATTAAATCTGTTGGTTGAATATTGAAAAATGCTGAATATTTAACTTGCCAGCTAAAAGTTTAAGGTTCGGATTGAATTGGGAAAAATTATGTAATTGTGATAACTAAATGCCTTTGCTTATTGATCTGGATGAGACATAGGTCAAGAATCCTGGACTGGGATGTGAGAAAGGGAGGCCCCCACATCTGTTCCTGTCAGGTCCCCATCAGGGACTTGGGCGATGTTCCTGTTATCTGCTCAAGATCCCAAGACTGTAAAAGTACTTGTTCACTGAAAGGGTGTAAGTGTAAATATTTATTTCATGTTTGTATGTCTACTTGGGTATAATTATTTGTTCATGTAAGTGTGGAAGTCTTTGGGAAAAAAGGCACACGCTTGATTTCTTTAAGGCTGAGTGCTCTGACCGATAGCAAAGCGCCTTGAGTGGCCACTGGGATCTTTCCCCAAGAGCGCTTGCTCTCTGTCAGAGGTGGAATCGGCCCACCTAACTAGTAAACATCTCTGTCTGTTTGTTTGCTGGAAACTTTGATTTGCTATGTGATATTCTGTGCTGGGTTGGGATTTTGGAATTCTGGGATAGATTTAAAAGGTATTTGTGGCTTTTCTAGTCTGATTGGGACATTTAAGGGTGGGGCTTACAGTTCCTCAGGGCAGAGATTTCATGGGCCCTTCCCCCTGCCTGTGCTGAATTAAATAATACAGGCCAGTGTCATTGGCTTGCTGGTTAAAGGAAGACAATGGACCTTAGAATCTGTAAAGGTGGGTGGGAATGAAGCAGGTCAAATGTACTGAAAGGATTTGGTACCTGTTGCTGCTAGCAAAGGAGGGGCTGATACCCACTTCTAGCGTGCTCCCTTGAAAGAGGCCTGGTTGCTGCTCTGCCACAAAGGGAACTGGTAGAAAGGCAAGAAAGCAGAGCACTGTAACTAATAAACAGGGTTACCTAAAAGCCATCAGGACTTTAAAGTTCTCCAAGAGAGGAGGAATCTGACTCGGAGACTGGCAGGGCCTGGGTGGCTCTCCTATCATGTTTGGCAGGCCACCCCCTATAAAACCCTTTTCTTTAACTATCTCTTTCCTTGAGAGGGCTCCAGAGGGCGCACGAAGACATTTGGCCGCGCCTCCGCGCCATCTACGAGACCAGCCCAACCCCAACTCCTCATTAGCACAGACCAGGAGATTGGGTCTAAGTCAGAAGGCACCGCCGGGAGACCCTAGAGCCACGTTGGAAGAGTCCCTACACTATGGTGCTGACGACCCCCACCGCTCTCAAGGTAGACGGCGTCGCGGCCTGGGTCCATTACACTCATGTCCGGTCAGCGGTCCCATCCGTGCACCAAATGGAGTGTCGATCGAGATCAATGCAACCCACTCAAGCTCAAGCTACGGCGTGCTCGACCTGCCTGATGCTGGTAACATGGCTCGCGATCACTCCTGTCACCAGGAGCCCCCACAATACTGTGTAATACACTTAGATAATGCCTGCATCTTCATGGACATGGCTCCAAAAAGACAAGGACAATTTATAGAATCACATGTTTAGTAGATTGATATGTTATATTAACCTTTGATTCTTTTGCAGGTTTGAATGTATGTTGGCTGTCCTGGAAGGGAGCTGTGTGGGGTGACCCCCAAAAGTAAAGGGTGTCTAGCTGCCAAGAGGGCAGGTGCCCAACTGGGCAGGGAAGGGTGCCCATCAGGTTTTGGTCTCTGTTGAGAGACAGCTAACAGTTGGCAGCCTGTAATACTGTCTTGAAGGCCTGAGTCACCATGCCCATGTCAGGGGTAGTAAAGCTGGAAAAAGCCTGTTTAGAATAGAAGGTCTGAGGCATGGTTATGCATAGAAAGAAGGTTTTATAAGTGCCCATCAGTAGATGAATGGATTAGAAAACTGTGGTACATCTACACGATGGAATACTATGCTGCTCTAAAAAGGAAGGAACTCTTACCATTTGCAACGTCATGGATGGAACTGGAGAGCATTATGCTAAGTGAAATAAGCCAGTCAATGAAGGAAAAATACCACATGATCTCACTCATTCATGGATAATAGAGACCACTATAAACTTTTGAACAATAATAGATACAGAGGCAGAGCTGACTCAAACAGATTGTCAAACTGCAGCGGGAAGGCCGGGGAGGGTTGGGGGGCAGGAGGTAGGGGGGTAAGAGATCAACCGAAGGACTTGTATGCATGCATATAAGCATAACCAATGGACATAAGACACTGGGGGATAGGGGAGGCTAGGGGACTGTCTAGGGCGGGGGGATAAAATGGACACATATGTAATACCCTTTGTAATACTTTAAGCAATAAAAAAAAAAGAAGGTTTTATGCCAACAGTTACTGTTTTGTTTTAAATCCATGAAAAGGAATTAGCAAGAAAAGTCAGAAAATCTTAGAATAGATCAGTATGTTTTTCTCCTTATGCAATTCCTCCAAAATCTGGCAATGCTAAATAAGTCATAGCAATACATTTCTTTGCATATATCCAATAATACTGGTTCCTAATAGTGGTTTTATTAACGGAAAACTTTGACTGGAGTATCATGTTTTAAAGAGCCCTGTCTGAGCTCTAAAGACTTGAAGCCAGTAAGAATACCACGAAGAAAGCCTGGTATCCTGCTTGAGAGCCGTGAAGATGGCTGGCGCTGGAGCATCAGGCCCATGCCCTACCATCACTGGCGGTTGGTAAGAGTAGAAGGGGAGCAGTAAAGATGCCTCTGCATCCCTGTGGAACCCCCACACACTCTGGGCCACAACGAGTAGGAGGACTACTGAGATGGGCCTTAATGCCTGGAGCGTGGGCTCAGGTGAAGTTGCTACGGGTGAGGGATTCACCTAACTCAGCAGATACAGCAGGCAGGCCTGATGGCAGCTGGATGGCTTGGCTTCCTGGCCCTATGGGGCACATTAAGATTCAACCATGAAATTCCATCAAAGGTAGTCAGTTACCATTCTTGTTGTGTTTATACAAACATCAGGACAGTAGATAAATTAATCTTGATTTGGCTTCTTGATAGCCATGGAGGAATTTTAAGAAGAAAAATCCTATTTCAATAGAAGTTGTTAAATCTAAAATGGCTTCTTTCCCTTCCACCGGACCATTTGTTAAGCTTATAGGGATAGTTCAGTTAATAGTTCTATGTGCCCAGTATGGGCCTCTAGCAACGGTGGAATAGAAATGCAGTCCGTCTCATGATTGAGCCGGAAGTTGCAAGACAAGGGGGGAATGAAAGGGCGAGGACTACGACCTCCATCTTACCCTGGGTCCTCCATGTTTGGGCAGAGCCATGTGCTCGGCAAGGCTTCTTCCCGGAAGCCCAAGCCTCTGCTAGCCACACCCAGGATTTCTCTGGACTAACCAATGATAATCAAGGGAAGTGCACCCCATCAATATGACCACATCCTGTGTAATGAGACACCGACTTGCACCTGGCCAATCAGCGGGGCCCACAGTCCCCTCTCCTGCCCTTACTCCACCCCCCTATAAAACTCCTCTTCACATCGGGCTAGCTCTCTCTGCCACTGGGCTTACCGTTGCATCAGTGTGTGGTCGGGAAGCCGAACTAGTTTGAAATAAAGGACTCTTTGCTTTTGTATCAGACCCGGCTGGCTCCCTGGTGGGCTCTTGGGAATCTTGAAATCTGGGCATAACATTAGTTTAGGGGATTAGTGCTGTGTGTGTGTGTGTGTGTGTGTGTGTGTGTGTGTGTGTGTGCTGCCTGAGGTTTCAGGGGAGGTAAGCAGCAATAGGATCCTATAATAGCAAACTCTGATCCCCTCTTTCCCCTCTTGGTCTTCTCCTATGGTCTTCCCACCCACCACCAATAATTCTCTGAAAGTCTCATGAAGCAGTTTCCTCCAACATTTGGCACACAGATTTTTTTTTAATTGTAGCTTCCAGCTACTGTTGTTATCTCAACTATCCTGTTCTAACTATACTCTTCAAGATTTCTAGAATAAAATATTAGTTTCACCTAGTACGCTGACGCCAATCCAAACCATTAAGCATTTTCTCAAGAGGGAAAGTGAGGTCAAGTTTCAGCTCAGGTAGAAAGAAGTGTTACTATCCATTAGAAATGTCTGCTGTGGTGTTATTTACAATAGCCAAGATTTGGAAGTAGTCTAAGTGCCAATTAGTAGATGAGTGGATAAAAAATTTACACATGAAATATTACACATGAAATATTAGTCAGTCATAAAAAAAGAAGGGAATCTTACCCTTTGTGACAGCATGGATGGACCTGGAGAATATTATGCTAAGTAAAATAAGCCAGTCAGAAAAAGACAAGTACCATATGATTTTACTTATATGTGGAGTCGAATGAACAAATTAAACAAACTAAATAGAAAGAGACTCATAGAGAACAGACTGACAGCTGTGGGGGATGGGATTGTGTGAAATACTAGTAGGTGAAGGGATTAAGAAAAAAAAATCTCTCACAGACACAGACAATAGTATGGTGATTACCACAGAGGAAGGGGAGGGGGGCAAGTAGAGAGGGTTAAGGGGGATAAATGGTGACGAAAGCAGACTAGACTTGGGGTGGAGAATACACAATACAATTCACAGATGATGCATTATAGAATTGTACACTTGAAACCTATATAATTTTATTAACCAATGTAACCCCAAAATTTCAATAAAAATTTAAAAATTAAAATGTTTAAAAAGAAATGTCTGTCATGGCTGCAGGCATGGGGAAATGCTGGCACTGATTTTCCTATTTGCCAACCCTACAGTCCATTCTTGTAGCTTTGCTTCAGAAACTGCTGCACTAATTAACTTGCACTAATCTGTGTATTCTACACAGGTACTGTCAAGCCTATACAGTATGGTTTATTTTACAACAGACAGTCTCTTGCTTTCTTTCCCTCATTCAATCCACCATCATACCCACCCCCAATATCATTGACATTTTACTTAATTTAATTTTGTTTGCCTTTTTAGAAAAATTGTTATTTATTTTATTTTTATTGAATTTATTGGGTGACATTGGTTAGTAAAAATTACATAGATATCAGGGGCACAATTCTATAATACATCATCTGTATAATGTATTATGTTAACTTTTATTTTTTCTTGAGAAGAAATACATCCAGAAATGTAATGTTGGTTCATTGGTGATTTGGTAACAGGATATGAATATATTTCTAAAACTGTGTTCATATATCATTTAAAAATAAATCACATTTCACAGGAGTACATAGCAAATAAATGGGATTGTAAATGTGTTTTACATGAATCAGAATTGTGTGATGTTGGCTTGATAGGACATGGTACATTTGGGTAAGCTCAGCATCATCAATAGTGTGACATCAAGTAGAAATTAGAATTGGTCACTTGCCCAGTGTCTTTTTATACATCACATATCCTGAGGATAATTTTTTTTAGCCACATATGGATATAAAGTCTCTTGGCAAGATACTATTAAAATATATAAGTAATTCATATAAAGTTAATCTGTTGTTTAGAAAGACTAAACTGGGCTGGCCAGATTGAATTAAGGAAAGGAAACGTACTCTTCCCACAAGTCTGCCATGCAGGCCAAAAGAAAACAAAGCAACCAACTCCTGCTTTTCTTCCACTCTGTATCGTGAAGGGCTTTTTTGAAATGCTTAGTCATTGATGATGTCACTTGATGCTCAAAGCTGACATAGAAAGGGCAGGTTGCATTTTACAGATGAAGAAATGGAGGCCCAGGGTAGACAAATGCCTTGCTAATGGTCACAGGGTTAATTTTCTGCTTGGAGCAGGGATCTCAGATTGAGGCTAAGGTGGGACCCAGCATCCAAGATAAGTATGTCTGATCTAGGCATGGAAGGGCCTTCTAGGAGATGACTATATAAGGGTTGTTTTTGTTGAGAGGAATGGGGAGAGGGTACACATCCACTGGGAGGAGCACATGGAGCCTATGTCACATTTTAGCCCTGGAGCCAACCCCATGGTTCTGTGTTCAAGTCTTATGGAGAAAGGGGCTCTGGGAAGAAACTCGGGAAAGGGCTCAGTCGGCGTTTCTGAGAGCAGGTAGTAAAGAGTGGTCCAGAGTGCAGGAAGATGTAGCTTGTGAAGCACACCAGGGCTCTGGCATGTGAGGCCTCCTGGGAACAAAGTAGGGCTCTAGCTCTAGGCTTTGCTGCTAGTCACCAGCAGCCCATGCACTTGAGGTGAGATACACAGTTGGGATCTGTCATCAGGGTGTGAGCAGCAAAAAGATGCCACTCCTTTGCCCACCTTCTCCAAAAGTCTGTTGCAGGGCTCAGGAAAGGAATGCAGACTGCTCCCCGATTCCTACTAGCCACGGACATGGGACATGGTGACACACAAGCCCCAAGTGGAGTCACAGGCAATAGAAGGGCTGGAAGAGAACATAAGCACGGGCGGATGGTGTAGGGTGCTGCAGGCTCTCCTCAAAATATTGGGTTCGTATATTGGGTTATTATTGGGTAATTATGGTTCAGAGGACTTTTCTGTTACCAACAAGCTAGTGAGGCCTGGAGAAACCAGGTTACACAGTAATAAACAGAAACATGAAAGTCTGAAATTAATTTTTAAATGTGATCCAAGGTCTTTCCCAGAATCTGACCTGGTGTTGCTTAAGCTTTGTGGTCAGACCTGCCACATGGACTGAGGCAGAAGAGAGCAAACTACGGCAGTGGAAACAAAGCTCAACACCTTTGTGAGCTGCCCTCCTGCTTGCAGGAGTGAGATCTCAGTGGGCCAAGAGACCCTGGTGGAGCATGCCTGCCCCAAACACAAGTTCCAGCTATCAGGCTGGTGAAAAGTAGGTTGCAATGATGAAAACTTGCCCACACTGGGCCTTGTGCTCTTCTTGTACACAGCGAGGGCCGGAAAGTCTGTCCTTAATGCTTCCAGGGAGGCGGAAGGCCTCCAAACACAGGATACTCAACAAATACTTGTTAGCTAACTCCCTAATTTTAAACTCTCATGCATTTATAGTGTTCAAGGAAATCTGGCAAAGGAAACCAAGTAACTATTTTTGGTTTCTCCTTAGGTTACATTTTATTCTGCACAAGTTTGAGCCAATACATTTAGAATATATAATTACATGCCGGGTAGTTTTAGCAAAGCTACAGAACTTCCTGCCACTGGTATTTATGTTCTGATGCAGAAGACATCAAGAGGAGGAGTTAATGAATGGCTCACAGTCCCAGACATGTTACCCTCAATCCATAGGTGGTTTTCTCTTCACCCATTTTCATGTCTCCTCCATTTCCTCTGGGAGTAGGGGAGCGAGAGGCAGCATAGCAGGGTTGAGGCCCTTTCTCCTGAGCAGTGCCTCTGCACAATGCCTTTCCTCCAGAACCTCTCCTTTAGGTCTGGTGAATTAAGGAGCAAGGAGAAACACTGTCAGGGTCAGACCAAGCCGAGAGCCTCTGGAGGCAGCAGGTCCCTGGTGGTGCCCCTTGAGAGGGCTACTTTGGGTCTGTTACCAGGAAGCTCTACCTGGTGCAGGTTACCTGATTGAGAAATCCTATGAACCCCCTTAATTCTAGAAACTGTTTAAAAAGAAATGTTGTAGCTCTGAGGGCCTTGGGCCACCAGATCTGGTGAGACACCTTACTGGGAGAAGCCCAACCAAATTCCACTCTAAAGCCCTCAGTTATTTCCGAGTGTCAAATAAGAGAATCTGTATCCCAGTGGAGAAGCAGGCAAAGAATACAGTAGGAGTTGGGCATATTTAGGCCCTGGAATATTTAACCTGAGTAGGAATCATCCCACTGAGGAATGTCCATAGGACCCATTTTGTTTTGATACATTGTTCTCTGGGGGTCCAAGAGCTGAAAAAGATTTTTTGTTTTTCTGGCAAGGATGCCAGGTTTGCATTCGCCATAGTCCAATCTGCTTGTGCCTGTGGTTCTGGGGAGCAGACACACGCTTCTCCTCCCAGAAAAGTCGCCTGTCCCTACCCAAGCAGCGAGCAGATGGATCGGAGTATGAGGAGGATCCATGAAACTGGTGCCATAAAAGGAAATAAAACCTTGCCTGCAGCACTGAAGCCTGACCTACACATAGCAGATACTCATGAAAATATCTCACATAACACAAAACCCAGGCTGAGCCATCCCTTGCTGCCTCTGAGACGGTGAGATGCAGACTAAGACTCAGTATGGTGTCCATGTTAGTGACACATCTTGGCCTCCAGAGGAAGCTCAAGGTTCCTCCAGCACTGAGCACTGGGCCAGAGAGAGGAGAGAAGGGGGTGCAGGGAGGAACCTTGCATAAACACAAATGCTGTGTTTGGCCAGCTTCCTGGGAAGTGCTTTACACAATGCCCCTTGCCCCTGAGGAGCCATGAGTGAGACAGAGGGAAGCAAAGAGTGAAGGCTCCTTTGCCTGCTTTGGCTCCAGGCCATTCAGGGTGCCTGTCTCCTCCATCAATGAGTCTCACCATTAGGGTACTATGCTGGGTTTGGCAATAAAGGTTTGTAGCAACAGTGAGTCTGAACATGCTTGGCCTCATCCTTTCTGCTTGTTCTCGTTCTTTCAGGAGACTCTGGACTCAACTGGAAGGGAGGGAGAGAGGGTTGATAAAGAGTGGCAGGATAGGTATTGAGGATTGACAATCTCCAAATTCAGAGAAAGTCTATCCACCTTTTATGTATATAATGGTGACCCATAATATGCAATGCTATGGACTATACTTCGATAGGAGCACTCAGATAATACTAATGGAAAGTTAAGTTGGGTAACCTTTTGAGGGACAATATGATTATATATGATCACCAACCTTTTAAAAAGTTAATATGCTGAATTTGAGGACTAATCCTTAAAGGGGAAAAATAATATTTGGAGCAAAGATTTAGGTACAAGGAAGGTTATAGCAACATTATCTATAATACTAAAAACCAAAAGACCAGAAGTTAAATATCAAGGGGTAAAATTATCTAGTGCATTCAGATGATGAAATATTTTACAGTCATTATGTATCAGGTTTTCACTACTACTGGCATAGGAAAATGCTCTATTGTAATCCCTGTCTTTGAAAAACAACTGAAATGTACTATATGTCCTCATTTCTAAGATACTAATAACTGAAAGAGGCAGAGAGGCTTAACAAAAGTCTTTTTTTAAAAAAATATATTTTATTGATAGATCAATCTCGAGGAGAACCAAGATGGCGGCATAGGTTAACGCCGGAGTTTGCTGCTTTGAACAACTACTTCAAAAGTGAAACCAAAAAACGGAAGGGACATCACCCAGAACCACAGGAACGCTGGCTGAGTGGAAGTCCTACAACTAGGAGGAAAGAGAAACGCATACGGACACTCAGAGGAGGCGCAGTGCTGAAGTCAAATTCTGAGGTGCGGAGTGCGCGGAGCGGGCTGGCGGCGGAGGGCGCGGTTGGCGTTTTCAATCGGGAGGGAGTCCCAGACTCTGAGCTCCAGATCCGGGCGAGTCTTTGGGGACCCAGACTCAAACGGGAGAAGCGGGACTGTCTGGCTTCGGTCAGAGCGAGTGCAGCTTTCTCTCTGAGCTTTGCAGGGGGTGCTGGGACTCAGAGAGGCAGAGCCCCTGGGGACAGGACTGAGAGCCGCCATAACTGCTCTCTCCGGCCCACCCTGTTGATCCTGTGCGACCCGCCCCGCCCAAGCCCTGCACACAGGCATTTGCCGGATAGCCTCAGGCAAACGCCAGATTAGCACCTCCCTAGAGGACAGAAGTTCTCTCACTGCTGACACAGCTGATTCTCATAGCCACTTGGCCTGGAGGTCAAACCCTCCCTGGAATTAGCTACAACAATCAAGATTTAACTATAAGACTGCGAACAAAGACCACTAGGGGGTGCACCAAGGAAGCATAACAAAATGCGGAGACAAAGAAACAGGACAAAATTGTCAATGGAAGATATAGAGTTCAGAACCACACTTTTAAGGTCTCTCAAGAACTGTTTAGAAGCCGCCGATAAACTTAATGAGATCTACAAGAAAACTAATAAGACCCTCGATGTTATATTGGGGAACCAACTAGAAATTAAGCATACACGGACTGAAATAACGAATATTATACAGACTCCCGACAGCAGACCAGAGGAGCGCAAGAATCAAGTCAATGATTTGAAATGCGAGGAAGCAAAAAACACCCAACGGGAAAAGCAAAATGAAAAAAGAATCCAAAAATGCGAGGATAGTGTAAGGAGCCTCTGGGACAGCTTCAAGCGTACCAACATCAGAATTATAGGGGTGCCAGAAGATGAGAGAGAGCAAGATATTGAAAACCTATTTGAAGAAATAATGACAGAAAACTTCCCCCACCTGGTGAAAGAAATGGACTTACAGGTCCAAGAAGCGCGGAGAACCCCAAACAAAAGGAATCCGAAGAGGACCACACCAAGACACATCATAATTAAAATGCCAAGAGCAAAAGATAAAGAGAGAATCTTAAAAACAGCAAGAGAAAGAAACTCAGTTACCTACAAGGGAATACCCATACGACTATCAGCTGATTTCTCAACAGAAACTTTGCAGGCCAGAAGGGAGTGGCAAGAAATATTCAAAGTGGTGAATACCAAGAACCTACAACCAAGATTACTTTATCCAGCAAAGCTATCATTCAGAATTGAAGGTCAGATAAAGAGCTTCACAGATAAGGAAAAGCTAAAGGAGTTCATCACCACCAAACCAGGATTATATGAAATGCTGAAAGGTATCCTTTAAGAAGAAGAAGAGGAAGATAAAGGTAAAGATACAAATTATGAACAACAAATATGCATCTATCAACAAGTGAATCTAAGAATCAAGTGAATAAATAATCTGATGAACAGAATGAACTGTCGATTATAACAGAATCAGGGACATAGAAAGGGAATGGACTGACTATTCCTGGGGGGGAAAGGGGTGTGGGAGATGCGGGAAGAGACTGGACAAAAATCGTGCACCTCTGGATGAGGACAGTGGGTGGGGAGTGAGGGCGGAGGGTGGGGCGGGAACTGGGAGGAGGGGAGTTATGGGGGGAAAAAAAAGAGGAACAAATGTAATAATCTGAACAATAAAGATTTAATTTAAAAAAAAAACAAGCATAAAAAAAAATAAAAAAATAAAAAATAAATAAAAAAATATATTTTATTGATTTTTTACAGAGAGGAAGGGAGAGAGATAGAGAGTTAGAAACATCGATGAGAGAGAAACATCGATCAGCTGCCTCCTGCACATCTCCTACTGGGGATGTGCCCGCAACCCAGGTACATGCCCTTGACCGGAATCGAACCTGGGACCTTTCAGTCCGCAGGCCGACACTCTATCCACTGAGCCAAACCGGTTTCGGCAACAAAAGTCTTTTAAGAAGAAATAATAATAGTACATTAAGCATATATCAATTATAAAATATATGCCAAATTAAGAAACATTAGGAGAGCCCTAGCTGGTTTGGCTCACTGAATAGAGCGTCGGCCTGGGGACTGACGGGTCCCAGGTTCAATTCTGGTCAAGGGCATGTACCTTGGTTGCAGGCACATCCACAGTGGGGGGTGTGCAGGAGGCAGCTGATCGATGCTTCTCTCTCATCGATGTTTCTAACTCTCTATCCCTCTCCCTTCTTCTCTGTAAAAAATCAATAAAATATATTTTAAAAAGAAGAAACATTAGGAGAGAAATAAAAGCCTTAGAATAGAACAAATATAGTATATCTCTAGGATTACTATTGATTTTTATTTTATTCCCCAAACCTTTGAAGGTAAACATAATTGGGTTGGTGGAATACCTGGACCTGTGTCTAATGTTTTCTGCCATGTGAAGGCAAATACCACTGTGGTTTCTCCCTGCCCCCCGACTTCCTCCACCTGGGGAGGCTGGAGGAGTCACTAGATGGTGGTTTAGAAAAGATACTGGACTTGTCCAGCCCCTTCTTCCAGGGAGCCCACCTACCAGTCTAGATTGTGGGAGAAGGACTGCCCAAGCTCCTGGGAAGAAGATTCGAGGGGTTGTCTGTGAGGTTTGCATCAGTTCTGGGATTCATTAGGAAGCTCACCTGACAGCAGATGTAAGCCGCATTCCCCAACATCAACTTTATCATGAACTGTTCATATCTGGTTTGCCAAGTGTCTACTTTTTCTCTCAGTTCAAAACCCCAGCATGGAAGAGGGGTGCCATATTGGATCCTCTCAAAACCTCCAATACATAGGGTGAAATTTATAGTCAGAAAAAAAGTAGTTGTGCAAAGAATCAATCTAGTCAAGCAGAGCCAAGCCCCCTGGGGAATGATGCTATGGGGAGGGGAGGGAGTACCTGGATGGTCAGGACGAGCCTCTCTGGAGACCAGAGAACAAGCAGGACCTAGGTCAGAGATGCCCTCTCTCTCCTCTCTGTGTTCGGCATCTCAGTTACAAGATGCCACTGAGAGAAAAATCTGCTTTTCATCTCCTTGCAGCCTCTCCTGGTTGCTAAGCAGATCCCTTGGGTAACTATGTGGGCATAAAACCTTTGCAGAACTGCCAGGAATCTGCTTCACCCAATTGTCAAAATGAAAAATGAAATCATTCCTCTCACCTGTCACTACTTTGCACAAAACTTCCATTATTGAATAGTATGGCCCAGAATGTTATCCTCACCTACCTGTGAGCATAAAAATGAGTTTTGCATATTTCACCCCGAAGAGAGTGGGAGGGGAGGAAGCGGACTTTGGGAATCTCTCAAGCTGATAACTGTTGTGAGTCTATGATTGGGGAGAAGCAGATGGAACAAACCAACAGCATCCTCTGCCCTTGGGGAAATGGTGCTCCAGGCAGGTAGGCTGTCCTTTGACTCAGAAATGACCCCCTCTGATGCTAGATCTAGAATGAGAAGCAGAATCTCTGGGGGTGAGACCAAGAAATTTCTGCATTTTAAAGCAATTTCCTGGGTGATCCTTATGTTCACTATATACTTTAAAGTTCAAAAACCACTGATTTTGCTAACATAGATATGTATGCAAATAAGTGCAATAAGATATTATAGGTGCTATGATACGTATGTCCAAGGAATGAGACACTGTTGGAGGGATGGTCAGTTTTAACTGGAAGTGCAAGGAAAGAGTTGCTTTGAGCCTTGATCAATGACAAGATGTTCTCTCAGGAGAGAAGGAAGGGGAGAAGGACATCCTAGGCAGGAGAGAACTGCTAGCAAGTATACAGCTATGTGAAGTTGGCCTGATGAGCTAAAAAAGGGAAAGATCACTAAACCTTGAGTGTATGGTGTTGGGAAGGGAACCACAAATGAGGGGATGAGAGAAGGACTTGGAAGTTAAAGAGTTTCAAATCTAGGCTGTGGTCAGTGAGTTACTACCAAGAGAGTGATGCTCAGATTTGCATTTAAAAAAGGACACTTTGAAAGCTGGTGCAGAAGTGGATTGGGGTGCTGGCCAGGTAGGTTAGTTGGTTAGAGCGTCATCCTGATAAACATAAGTTGCAGGTTTGATCTCTGCTCAGGGCACATACAAGGATCAACCAATGAATACATAAATAAGTGAAACAACAACTCAATGTTTCTCTCTCTCTCAAATAAACTTTTTTTTTTTAATCCTCACCTGAGGATGTTTTCCATTTGGTTTTTTTAGAGAGAGTAGGAGGGGGAGAGACAGAGAGAGAAACATCAATTTAAGAGAGACTCATCAATTGGTTGCCTCCTGCACACACCCTGATCAGGGCCTGGGCCAGGGAGGAGCCTGCAACCAAGGTTCATGGCCTTGATCAGAATCAAACCTGGGACCCTTCTGTCTGCAGGCCAATTCTCTATCCACGAGCCAAACCAGCTAGGGCTCAAATAAACTTTTTAAAAAGAGATGGATTGGAATGGGACAAGACAGGAGGCAGAAAAACCAAATGAGGCTGTTCTAGTAGCCCAAGCTAGGCTCAGGCTGGGTACAAGGGTGGTGGGATTGAAGAACCTTGTCTTCTTTGGCCCTGATCTGTTCAGCTACAGGTGAATTTGTGATACCAGCACTGAACTTGATAATACAATACTACCCAAATATCATACCTATTTATTAAAAAAATCAAAACGTTTGGAACTATAGCTTAGGCTCCAAATATGATGATGATACTCCTTTCTAAATACTTAAAAACAAAAAAAAATTTTAATCTCATGAAATAAGCTATGGCTCTTCAGCAAATCAATTAATCTGGTACTTCTCAAACAAGGATACAACCGTATTGTTACAAAAAGCCACTAAAAATGTGTCTTCTAGGAATATACCATTTCTTTGACAATTGGGGCTATTATTTTTTACTAGTTCAAATGCAAACATATACTGTGGCGAATCAATTTGGACTCTGATGGCTCATTCTTCTCAGCTGTTGGCCTATCTGTAAAATGTGGGAGTTGGTTTCCATTACCTCTAAGATTTTTTTCAATACTCCAATATGCAATGACTTTTTTTCTCCTAACTAGTTAAGATCCCCATATTTTCCCTTTAGATTTTAGAGAGGTCATTTTTTCTATTTCTGTAAGGTCAATCTCCTTAATTCACATCCCTGCTGTTGGCAGCTTTTCACCCTGTGCTGTGGTCCTTTTAAGCAAAAGGTAGGGCCTCTAACCCTCAGTTCTTGCTCAACCAGCAGTTTCCTTTGTCTCCCTTCATCTATCTTGTCTAGACTTTGTCACCTTCTTCATCCCTAAGTTTAAAAAGGAAGAGTGGAGGAGGCAATAAAGATAGAGCAGCCCTTTCTTCTGAGGAGGAAAACGCCAATCCTCCATTTGACTTTTCCCTATTCTGCTGGTTTGACATCCCCCACCCCTTCTGAGAAGTCCCTCCTAAACTCTCTCATTTGGAGTATGAATTACTTTGCATTCAGTGACTTTTCAGCTTTTGATTTAACATTAACAACTTTGTCTGTCAGCCTCCCTTCCTTTCCAAATTTGTATAAGAGAGCTAAGAGTGTCCCCCACTTGAAGTCATAACATCACTTAGAGTGGAATTTTGCTGAAACTTAAACAAAAATTGCACTGGTTTCATCAAGCAAGAGAGACAGAGATATAAGCCTGATGTTGCTAAGTGAGTTTATATTCTTCATTTTCCCAAATCAATCAATCTCTCTCTCTCTCTCTCTCTCTCTCTCTCAACACACACACACACACACACACCACTCTTTCAAATTGTATTTTTATGGATTGGTTTTGGAATTGGAAAGTTCTGTCATGAATACAACACTGGTTTAAGACAGAAAACAAAAGATAGGGACAAGTAAATTCATATCTCAATGGAAAAGAAACCATAGTGGGGTTTCTAGGGATCACTGCATGACAACTATTAACTAAATTTTAAAAATTAAATGTAGAGTAAGAAATACTCACAAAACCTCCAATTTTCAGAAGTCTTATCCAGTTACTATGCCATAATCTGATCAGAGCAAACCCACCACGGTTTCTCAAAGATAGGTGAAAGGGCAAGCTCTGTGAAAAAGGATCAGGGTGAAAAAGTTTTAGGTTATATAGTTAGGGAGGAGGAATTTAAATTATACTTATAAAAGAATAACATTTGAGTTTTGTATTATGTTCCAGGAACATCATTATGATCAGCATCATTAATCATAGGGAAATGCAAATTAAAATCACAATGAGATACCTCAGTACATCCTCTAGAATAGTTAGTATGGAGCCTTGGCATCATTATTTATGGAATCTAGGAGTCACATATTTCTTTAATAAACCTAGGTTCAATTACTGGGGACAAAACTAGAGTAAGTGGTTTTGTATATTTAGGAAGGATGTGGGAAACCAAAGTGTGTGTGCAGTAATGATAATGATACTAGTAGTGATAATGATAATAGCAATAGGGGAAGAAAGGTCACTATTTATTGTGCCTACTCATGTGCCAAGCATATATATTTCTCAGGCAAAGAAAGCACATTAGAATGGAAGCAATGGGGGAAAAAAACCACTAAAATAATTATTATCAAGTTTCAGGATAGGAAGAAAACAAGAAAATATCCAGACTTCTCCATTTAGAGAGACAAAAGCTATATGAGGTTTTGATTAATTTTGTAAAACTCTAAAAATTTTTGCTAGGCTTCATATTAAAATATGATTAGAGGAGTTTACTTTAAAACATAAAATAATTAAGTAACATAAAAATGCATATAAAGTAAAAAAATGTAATTATAATAGTGTGGTATTGGCATTAAGACAGACATATAGATCAATGGAACATAATAGAGAATTCACACATAATTGGCCCATAGATTTTCAACAAAGGTGCCGGGGAATTTTAATGAGGAAAGGATAATATTTTCAACAAATGGTGCTAAAACACCTGGTTGGTTCTACATGAAAAAATGAATCTCAACCCTTACCTCACACCATATACAAAAATTAACTTGGAATGGATTATAGACTTAAATATAAGAACTCAAACTACAAAAGTTCTAGAAGAATACACAGGAGATGATCTGAAATAAATTTTATTTTTAAAATATTAAATATTTCATGCAAACAAAGATTTGCAATTTATGTATAAGGTATAAAGAATAAAACAACAATTGGAGCCCCTATAAACTCCTTCCCAATCACATTCTCCTCCCTCTTCTCTAGATTTTATTGTTATCCTGAATTTGTGTTTATCGTTATCTTAAATTTGTATTTATCATTCCTTTGCTTTTCTTCATGGCATTACCAGATATGGCTATATCTCTAAAAATATGCTATTTCATTTTTTGGGTTTTTTAATATTATGTAAATGACATCATTTCTTCAATATTCCTACCAAAAAAAAAAAAAAGAAGAGCCTGAATCTAATCATAAAGAGACATAAAGGAAACTCAAATTCTGAGGTATAGTCTATAAAATAATCTGCCTATAATTTTCTAGAGGGTCAAGGTTATGAAAGTAAACTGAGTAATTTTTCAAGATTGATGAAGACTAGAGACATAACTAAATGCAATGTGTAATTCAGAACTGTATACTTTTTCTATAAGGACATTATTGGGACAATTAATGAAACTTGAATGGAGGCCTGAGAATTAGCTAATAGTAATTTATCAACATTAATTTCCTGATGTGGTGATTGTACTGTAGCTATACAGCAGAAGGATTTTGGATCACTTCCAAGCAAAAGTTTTAAGGACGGACAGGTGGTTTCCTGAGCTCCTCCTCTGCAGGAGATAGCAATGTTCCCGTTAGAGCCTGTTGCAGCAGCTGGTCCCAGAGCAAAAACAAGACGAGACAGAGCCACAATGGACATATAGCAAGAGCAAGAAATAAACATTTGTTTGTAAGTTACGGAGCTGATGGGGTTTAGTTATTGAAGCACTAACCTGACTAAAGAAATAGGGAAAATTTTTCAGCCAACTTTAAATGAAATCAACTAGCTCTAGCCTGCATTTCTGACACCAATAGCAGTAGAACTGGATCAAGAGGGTGGGTGCCTTCTGTGTAATGAGAAGATGCTTTGACCTGACTAAATCTTGGTCCCTCCCTGGGAAAGTGACTTTAGGCCCTCAGTCCAGCCAGGCCACAATCTAGAAGGGTAATTGCTATGACACCACCAGCACCACACCCAGGAGATGAGCACCACCTATGAAAATGTCCTGCTGGAGGAAAGGGTAGAAGAGGGGAGCACTTAAGCATTTGTGGCAGAAGAGACATTGCAGTGCTTTGTGAAACAAGTGATCTTCCATAAATGGGGCTAGAACAACTTTTTTTCTGTCAGGGAAAAAATGCATTTGAATTCTACCTCATACCATACACACAAAATCAATTATGTTACTTCATGTATATAAATTATATGTGTGTATCTATACACCACATACATAAAACCTAAATGTTAAAGCTAATGTAAAATAATAAAACTTTTAAAAAGAAACATACGAAAATATCTCTATAACTGTAGGGTAGGCAAAGCTTCGAGTACAAAAACAACCATAAAAAAATAAATTCAATTTTACTAAATAAAAAACTTCCGTTTATCAAAAATAACATTAAGAGAGTGAAAAATTAAGGTACAGATTAAGCAGTGATGTTTGCAAAATGTATATCCAACAAATGACTAATATTCAGAATATATTTTTTAAAACGCTACCAAAAGGAAAAGTAGAGAGAAAGGGAGTGAGAGAGAACAAACACAATAGAAAAATGGGCAAAATATTTAAACAGAAACTTAAAAAACATATATCCAAATGTCCTATAAATATATACAAAGGTGTTCAACTTCTATAACATCAGGGAAATGAAAATTTAAACCACAATGTGGTACCACTATATATCTATCAGAATGGTTGGAGTGAAATAGACAAAGAATATCAAGTGGTACCAAGTATATAAAGCAACTGAAACTCAGATAGTGCTGGCTGGAGTAGAAACTGGAACTTACTTTGGCAGTATGTACTGAAGCTGAATATACACATGCCATGATCCAACATATTCACTAAAAGATATGTACAAGAACATTCATAGCAGTACTTTTTGTAATAGCCCCCAAACTAGAAACAACTCAAATGTCCATCAGTAGCAGAATGAATAAATTGCAGTATCTTCATAAATCATACAACTGTAAAGAGAATGAACAAATAATGCTACATACAATATAGCATAGATAAATCTCACAAATATGTCGGGTAGAAGAAGCCAGAAACAAAGGGAAAAAAGTCACTGAGTGATTCATTCATATAAAGTTCAAAAAACAGGCAAAACTAATCAATACTTTCAGATACTGGTTAGTCACTTAAGGATGTGGGAGTGGCTGGGAGTTATGATGTTCTTTTTCTGGATATACACATGTTACATGACTACACATATATCAGCTTTTGAAAAATTCACAATGTTACAAACTTGTTATGTACTTTTCTGAATATATTTCATACTTCAAAAGAAAGCTATCTTGATGGCTTAAAAGGATAGAGGCCTATGTAACAAAGCAACAAAAAGTTCAGAGTAGGCAAGAGAGAATCAGAATGGTGTCTCAACAATGTCATTGAGATTCCAAGCTCCTATCTTCATGGTCTTTCATGCTCAGCATGTGAATTTCATTCTCCAGGTTGCAAGATGCCTATGTCACCTCTAGGCATTGCATTGGCTTTAGGGGAGGGCAGAAGGCCAAAGACCCAAAGCCAAAGCACATACCAACTGAGTCTAAGTCTGCAGAACTGTGGATACTTTCTATTTTAGTCATCACAATTTTCTGTAGTTTCTAAAATTTCCACAATGATACGTATTAATGTGATTTTTAAAAGAAACTACTTATTGGGTGAGGGTGTGGGAGAAAAATCATGTTTAGATGTTCAACTGCAAGTTCTATGGGGGTAATTCACAGGGTTTCCTGTTGGAAATGAATAATTGCAGAATCCCTTCTATGCCTATAGGGCAGCGGTTCTCAACCTGTGGGTCGCAACCCCTTTGGGGGTCAAACGACCCTTTCACAGGGGTCACCTAAGACCATCAGAAAACACATATATAATTACATATTGTTTTTTTGATTAATCACTATGCTTTAATTATGTTCAATTTGTAACAATGAAATTGGGGGTCACCACAACATGAGGAACTGTATTAAAGGGTCGCGGCATTAGGAAGGTTGAGAACCACTGCTATAGGGGCAGAAAAATAGCCCTACACTTATTCTTGGGAGAGTGCAGAACAATGTACTGCTCCCTGATTCTCATACAAAACCCTATGTGGGGGCCCTAGGTGTTATTCTCTGGGAGCAGAGGTGTTCCTGACCTGAAATGACTTGGGGAAATGGCAGTGTCCCACACAGCCAGGGTTTGGTGTGTAGGTGTCTGCCGCTGCTGTTCAACACTCAAATACATATTTTATCTATTTTCTGGAGCTCTGCAGGGTAGAACTTAGCTCAGAATAATTAAGGAGAAATGCAAATCAAGGAATAAGCCTGGTTATAGTTTAATTCACTGAAAGAAGACAAAAGTAAACAGCAGTATAAATTATATTTCAACAGAGTTGATTTCCTGAAAGATATGATTAACATTTTTCTTTTTAAAAAATGACATTTGAAATGGCCTGTGTTTCGGACAAGTGTATTCGCTCTTTCTGAATGATAATTTTGACCCTGAGGCTTCAATCCTTCACTTACCTTTAGTCATTCCTCCCAGAGAAAACTCGGTGACCAGCAAACAAACTCGGTGGGAGCTTCTGCTTGAAGGACCTGAACATTTTTCTCCCTCTGACTTACAATCCAGGAGCCCTTTGGAGATGACCCTCAAATTTTCCAGTGAAGAGAAACAGGGAGTTGATGCATAGTCATCCTGAATTGTGAGAAGGTAAACTGTGTTAAAGAAGAGCCAAATCCTATATGATTTTCAGACTTCACTTTCAACAGTATTTACTGCCTACTTTGTATAAGGGCCTAAGCTAAAACCTGGGGTATTCAGAGAAAATCTCTCCCACCACAGGAGCCTTGCTCAGTCACACCCTAGAGTCACCCCCTTAGCCACTGTCCCCCCTGCCCCAGCTATACTGAACTTTGAGACCTCCTAGGCATCAGGCTATTTCTCACCTACTCACCTTTACTCCTTATTTATTTATTTATTTTATAAATCTTGCCCAGAGGACACTGTTATGCCCCAACTCCTTGGCTGAGAATCACTAGTTCCTGATATTTTACTAAGCTTCACTTATTGTAGTTTATATTTCAAAAAGAACACTCAGCTGGCGCCATTTTGGGGCTCAGCCCACCTGGTTTTCCAGATGACTTAATAAATTCATAATTCTTTACCAAAAAAAGAGAAAAGAACACTCTCCCTCTTGTTTTTCAAATATGAAACATAATAATATTACATGTTCTTTTTCAAAGTACATATGCCCCACCCCCAAATCAAGGCTCACTGAGCACAGCGGGCCTGAATTAGGGTGGGCTCAAATCTTTACTATTGAGCCGTGTGGTCACTGCAAAGCCATGATTAAGGGCCCGCCCCCGACATCTAAGGCTAGAGAGAATCGAAGAGACCAAGGTGAACTAGCTATGGTTTGATCCCAATTTATACAAGGATTTCACACAAGAGTGTGCGTGCAGGAATTGGTATTACTATATCAAAGCTCCTCTGGCTTTGTTTAGACTCTAGACTTTGGTCTGTGCCCTTGTGGTAGCTCTCTTGCAAAGGTTTTCCTATCTCACAGCTTTACATTCAGCTCCAGTGCATAACTATTTGAGCACTGACAATCTCACAGCCATGCACTCCCAATGTGCAGTGACTCAGGGTTAAGAGAGCCTCACTACTACTGCTCTAGCCAAGTGAGGACTGACCAAGGGCTGAGCACAAATTAGAAACGGAAAAAAGCCTCAGGCAGTTCTAAAGAAGGGGTTTCCAACCACAGGCCTCCTCGTCCTCAGTAGTCCCACCAACTCTAAACTCCCAAAATTCCCCACAGCCTCAAGCAACCACGTTTCCAGGACTTGGCTTGCACCGCCTGCAATAAGCACTCAAGATAAACAGGATGGGCCACACTCAGAGGAGCTCTATTTCTGGGGAGGACTGGCTGCACTGTTAGGGATAGGGCCAGCTGGTAAAGGGATAACCAGCTGACAGGTACACTATCCCAAGGATAAACTTAACTCTACTAGCATGTTTTAACCATTGAGCCCATTAGAACTATGGACAATAAAAGTGTGACAAACCTCAAGAGAGCAAATGATTTTGCTCATTGCTGTCATGTCCACAGAGTAACTTCTCCAAGGTCATATCCTATATAATAAAAGCCTAATATGCTGTGTCCGGTCGTCCATTCAACCAATCAAAGCATAATATGCTAATGATATGCTAATGCCACTCAACTCCTTTGCTTTGACCACCAGGGGGCAGATAGTCCACCAGTTGGCCAGTTGCTATAATGTGCACTGACCACCAGGGGACAGACACTTTGACCAGTAGGTTAGCTTGCTGCTGGGGTCCGGCCCATCCGGACTGAGTGAGACGGGCCAGACACACCCTGGAGTCCTCCTGTGGTTCCTCCCTAGCTGGCCAACCTCCTGTGTCCCTCCCCGGCCCCATGGGGTCCCTCGGCCTGGCCTGCGCCCTCTCACAATCTGGGCTGAGGGACCCACCCCAAGTACACGAATTTCGTGCACAGGGCCTCTAGTGTTAGATAAGTAGGGGCACAAGAACACTCATTCTTTATGCTCCATGACCTTGGTTTTCCCGACTCCCTCATGCCAACAGCTAAAGGGGAGAGGGGTTGGCGGCTGACCATCGCAAGGTTTCTATGTATCACATGTTTAGCCCGTATCACGTCTCACCTGTGGCTTGGGGAACTCACAGAAAGACAAGGTTGCACACCTCTTTTGGCTGCTAACAACTGGTCACATTGCACATTTCAAGGTTACAGAACTCCATGGCACAGACGTGGGGCAGGGGCAGACAATTCTCTGCTCAGAGCTGGACAATAAGGCCAGAGCCAAGTGTTCCCAAAGAGGACAACCTCAGCAAGGCAACCCCTGGAAGCAGGCACCCAGGGACTCCAGGCAACTTCACTCTCAGGCCTCCAGGGCTGTCCATTAGGGGTCTCCTTCTGGGGCACCGAGAAGCCTCCCTTTTCTGGACGCAGGGAGAGGGGGTCAAAGGCTAAGCTGGACGAGCGGGGAGGCGAAGGGGAGGGCGGTTCCTTTGGGCCCCAGCAGAGGTAGACTGGAAAGCGAAGGGTTCAAGACGGGAAAGGCCGTTTTCTGGGGTGTGGCTGGGGGGCTGCTCCCCTTCCCTTTTCTCGCCATTGAGAATGACGGCCTCTGCCGCTGAAGGTGGCGAGGAGAGGGAGGACTGAAGTTGGGCCCCGGACGGGACGGGTCGGGTCTCGTCCCAGCGGAAGCCCCTCCTAGCCCACCCCCTGCTGCTGGCGCAGGCCGCTCGCGGGCCCTCGGCGGGCGGCGTTCACGCTCCGGCTGTTCTCCATGCGCCTGGCAGAGGCGTCAAAGCTGAACACGGTGTGGGGGACGCCCTGGGCCTGACCGGAGGGGCGGGGGACCGGGTGCGGCCGAGCCTGAGTCCGCCGCGGGCGTCGTGGAGGGAGTGGAGGGACGGACGCCAGGTCCGCGCAGGTCCCGTCGCTGAGCAGGCCGCGCTCATGCCCGCGGCGCAGGTGGCAGGGCCCGCACCACGCGCGCCTGGGAGAGACGGCGGAGCGCTGGGCAGCCTTGGCGCTCCGCGAGTTGCGGTCCGGGGTGCGTGTGGGGGGAGGGGGACGGGGGGCAGGGCGGCGGGGGGTAGAGGAAGCTCTGCCCCTAGTCCGGGCCTCGGGGTGCGCCTGCGCGGTGGCCTTGGAGGGGACGCCCAGCCGCTCCTATGGCGGCGCAGAGCGCGCTTCTGGGCCTTGGCCCCGGAGTGAGTCTTCGCTTCCAAGCCTACGAAGGACGCCCCGACCCTGCCCCGACCCCCCCAGTAACAGCCGGCTCCCCCTTCTCTCCCTCGTCCCTCCCAGGCCCCTCCATGCGGCCAATTTCTGTGCTGCCGTCAGGGCTCAGTGCAGGCGGTTCTTCTGAGAAGACCACCTCGGTCCTCCCAAGGTCCCCCGCCCGCACGTTCATTTAGAACTGCCTTCCCCCGACTTACCCTAAGGGTTCAAGGAGACAGAAATAAAAGGGCACTTACGACTCTATCTCAGGAGTCTTACTTATTCGACATGCTAGTGACATGAAACTAACATTTATCATCATTTGGTCGCCCCAAAGAGATATGTTCTCCCTCTTTGGAACCCCATGATTCTTCTGTCCAATATGCCGCATTGCGTCCCCTGTGGGCCTGTCCTGGCCTTTTTGGAGGCAGGGAGTATGTCTTGTCTTGTTTCTTAGCAAGAATTGGTGTCCTGACATGGTAAACATTACATTAAAATACATTTAAATTAAATATAGTTAAATATAATGACATTGCCTTGACTCTAAATAAAACTGGGCACCAAGTTTGGCCCATGAAGAAGTTTCTATTCAGCCTTCCCAGCTGGGTTTATAAAAACTGATTTGAGTTCATAGTTAATATAGAAACAATACACACTTTCCCATGACAAACCCAAGAATAACTCTAGGCCAAATAGTAAAATTGGTACCTTTAAAACCAAAGCATTTTTATAGAAATGAAAACTTGGAAGGCAATTGAATATCAATAATGGACTGGCTTAGGAGTTTAAGATCACCTTTTCAGTGAACAACAATTGGGCATTAAAATAGTGATATGAATCTATAGTTGATGTGAGAAGACATTCAAGACACAGATTTAAGTGATGAAAGCAGAGTTTATTTGCATTTTTTAAGTGTGTGTGTGTGTGTGTGTGTGTGTGTGTCCAAAGAAATAAATGGGTGGATACACACCAATGTTAATTAACATTGCTTGTCTCTGAGTGGTGAAATTAAGGATCATTTTTCTTTTCTTCTAACTACTTTTCTTGAATGTTTGTAATGAGTAAAAACAGGAAAATATTAAACTTTCATTGGAATTACAGTGGTCATGGATAACTAAATGCTTGTGTGAGAACACTGTGGTATTCTGAGGGCTACACTAAGCTCTTTCATTGTAACCAGTCCCTGCATTATAGCTGAATTAATAACAGCTAATATGTTTGCTATCATTATATGTCACTCTGTTAAGAACTTTACATTTTTTAAAAATATATTTTATTGATTTTTTTACAGAGAGGGATAGAGTTAGAAACATCGATGAGAGAGAAACATCGATCAGCTGCCTCCTGCACACTCCCGACTGGGGATGTGTCCACAACCAAGGTACATGCCCTTGACTGGAATTGAACCTGGGACCCTTGAGTCCGAAGGCTGACACTCTATCCACTGAGCCAAACCGGTTAGGGCAAGAACTTTACATTTTTTAATTCTTTCATTTATGTGTTAGAACAACCCCTTTCTGCTTTATTTTCCTTTACAGTACATATCACTTTCTGGTACTAAACTATTTACATATTTATCTCCTTTACTGCATGTCGTTCCTCTCACTAGAATGTGAACTTCCTGAGGCAATGATGTTTGTTTCAATCACTGCCAGACTCCTAGTACCTACAGCAGTGCTTGGCAACTTATTAGGACTCGAATGAATGAGTGAATGAATGAACGAACAAATGAACAACCTTACAACATAAAGACTAGCATTATTCCTACCTTACAATAAGGATTCTAAAAGAGGCTAAGCAATTTGCCCAGTCACACAGCTATGAAGGAGCAGAGCCATATTTCAACCCAGATCCACATGATTACAGGATCTGTGTTCTGAATCACTCTCATCAATCACAACAAATCCTTGAATGAGTGTCCTCCTCCTCCCACATGCAGTCAATCCATAGAGGAGATAGTGAGATGTCACATAAGGAATGGCTTGCTTTTATTAAATTAGTAAGATGATCACATAATAGATTATGTTCTATCATCTGCAATAGTCATCATAGCAGGTATGATATTTTCAGATAAAAAGTAGGAGGAACAGCTGTAGCCAGTTTGGCTCAGTGCATAGAGCTTCAGCCCACGGATTGAAGGGTCCTGGGTTTGATTCTAGTCAAGGGCACGTACCTCTGGTTGCAGGCTCAATCCCTGGTCCTGGTCAGGGCATGTGTGGGAGGCAACCAACCAATATTTCTCTGTCTTTCCCCCTCCCTTCTACTCTCTCTAAAACTCAATGGAAAAGTATCCTCGGATGAGGATTAACAACTACAAAAACAAGTAGGAGGCACAGGGCCTAGACATCTAATCAAGTATTCACTCAATGAAGAAGAAAACTATAGCCTAAGAAGTAGTCTTAAAGCATTTTTAAAAATGTGAATACAAGAAGCTGGGCTGCACAGATAAGAATCCACAAAGGACAAGGATTTCTCTGGGAAGCCCAGCTCTGATTAAGGAGAAAGTACTTAGAGCAGCAAACCCAAATATTTGGGCCCATGGCTGACCAGAGCAGCTTAATAATGCTGGTCAGTGAGAGCATCCACATAACTTGCCTTGATCACCAATCTTTTGACTATCATGAGACTTCCTGTGTGACAATATGTCAATTCACCTGAGCATGTGGGATTTAAGAGGTAAAAAGTCACAGGTCATGTGTGCAGCCCAAGGTGGACCATAGTGGGTACCTGCAGGTGTTGGAGCTCAGGAGCCTAGAGAGAGTATCCTCTGACTACAGATATGTGTTCTCCAGCCCCTTTGGCAATTTCGTTTTTCACTATAAATTAAGCAATCGTCATACTAAACTATTACCGAGATTTTTGTGGGCTTGATTAATGTGGCTGAGTCCCTGTGGACCTGACAACATTTGGGAGCTCTGATGTTCCAGTTTCTAGATCTTCAATGGGAAAACTAGCTCTGAACTGTAATGATAATTCTACTTCCTCCAACCCCCCAAGACACACACATTCACAAACACATATATTCACATATATGAAATATACACAACATACAGATGCACACACACACACACACAATATATACACATCTACGAGGCCCTGTTTGGCCAGCCAGCCTCCCTGGATGACATCAATATCTCATCTTCCCTGCAACTGCAAAATCATGCCATTGAAAATGTATGATATTTCACCATCTTTGGTGAAATAGTTCAGCACAGAGTCGGTCCAGCTATAAGAGCAGTTTCCTCCCACATTCCGCATGAGGTTGGCCATTATGGGGAGTCAGCAGGGGCAGTTCCCTTGGAGCAGGAATTGAGCAGAGTTACAGAGCCGAGAAGGAAACAAAGAATGACTTTTCTTCTCTCCCACCTACATTAGGTCCTTTCTCTGCAGAAGCTAAGAGCTGGTACAGCCCAACCCAGGGGGGCTTTATGGAACATCCTGTTTAATGTTGAACAACATAATACCAAACACATGAAGAGCCAATTCTTTGAGACTGCCTTTGAATCTACTCTTTATTCCTGTTACTTCTTGTTAACTCACCCAGAATATATCCTCAAGTCCTTACTTAGCCTTTAAGGCCATGTGAACTGATCCCCAGCGACTCTCTATTTTCATAGCATTCTCTCCCTCCTGTTTATTTCACTCCAGCCTTGCTACCTCCTCACTGGTCCTTTAACCCACCCCCATGCTGCTGCCTCGGGATCTCTACACTTGCTGTCCCTTCTGCATGGAATACTCTTTCCCCACAGATATCCACATGGCCTGCTCCCTCATCTCATTTAGGTCTTTATTCAAATACCACCTTATCAGAGGTACTTTCCATCAGACCTAAAATATACAGCAGCCCCTACCTCCTATTATTCCTTATTGTCTTACCCTCATTTATTTTCCTTCCTAGTTCTTACTCCCCGCTTACATATTATATATGTGTTTATTGTATGTCTTCTTCCACCAGAATATAAGCTCTTTGAAAGCAGGGGTTTTGTCTGATTTGATGACTGCCATTTCCCCAGGGCCTAGAATAGTGCCCAGCCCACAGTAAGTACTCAATAAATATGTATTGAATAAATGAATTGTGTTTCTTCTTCCCCATTTTTCTTTTTCCTACTTATTTTACCCCCTCTTTCAGAAGTTATAAAATCCTCAAACAACATGCTGACTCTAGTAGAAGTGCCTGGCACACAGTAAAGTCCAACAGGAAGTCTGGGCAGCCCAGCACAAAGTCCGGGGGCTCTAGGTTGGTTGAGAAATGAGCTGGTTCTACAGAAACCCACCAAAGGGGAGACACTAATGGGATTCTAAGGCAATTCTAAAGGGAGAGGAATTGATTTAGTAGGCCTTTTAATTCTACAAAGAGAAGCCTAAGCCTGGGCAGGCTGGAAGAAGCAGAGGTAGAATGCTCTCCTGCTATTATGAAAGAAGTCTGTATTGGTAAGAGAGATTTTTATATGTTGATGTTTTCTAGTTCCCCTGCTTGGTTTTGAAAAAAGGAAGAGATGCCAGAAACTTACAGAATAAAGGAGAACAGAGAGGTTAGTCTATTCAATGTGGCAGGAAGACCAGGCTGAAGAAAAGATCAGAAGGGACTCCCGGCAATGGTGGATATTTCACATTCAGCTTTATTTTGTTTCAGGTTGTATGAAGAAATTTCCCTCATTAACCTCAGATTTTCAACAAAAGCTGTGTTAACCACTTCCAAGGACAGCCTTGTGTTAGCACTGCCTTAAGAAATCAAAGGAGCATTGTTTGTGTTTTGGGATGATAGCGACCAAATGGGCCTAGGGAAGCATGAAGAGGTAAGTAGTGGTGAGGTAGCCAGAGGTGATGGAGGAGAACTCAGAAGCAGGAAGTCAGAGATGTTAACCAGGAGAATGTAACCATCTACAGAAATTCTTGGAAATTTGGGCTAAAAAAAAACCACACTAAAACACACACATTTTTTTTTTTTTTGCAATTAGTATTTGGATATTAAAGGAAAAGGGACTCTGAAATAACGAAGGATTTATGGACTTTGGGGTTACCCTGCATCACAGAATCCAGATTTGAACCTCAGTGGTTATCTAGTTTTCTAACTTTATTTAACCATAGAAACATTTTCAGCAAATTAATTATTATGGCCCTAACCAGTTTGGCTCAGTGGACGGAGCGTCAGCCTGTGGACTCAAGGGTCCTGCCGGGAGCCAGTCCATCCTTGCTGTTTCAAAGGACCTGGCATATATGGCATACTGTTCTTAAAGTGTTTGCTCACCTTCTTGGCACTATGTGTTTTAACCAAGGTCTCCTCTCTGAGAAAGGTTGTTTCCCCAGGTAGGGATTTTTTCCCTGAAGTCAGGGAGGGGATAAAACTCCTTAACTAAGTGCCAGGTGGGTAGTTAATCACTTTAACTACAAACAATCATGCTTAAGCTACATAATCTTTACTCCCTGGAATGGAGATAAGAAACGCCCTAACCTTTGTAATAGAGATTGATAGGATTGAATCAACTGGTATAAATACAGATGTAACAAGACAGCAAGAGACAGAACTTAGAATACAGAACTTAGAACACAGAACTGAGAGACGGAACCTAGGCACAGAACCTACACAGAACGTTCTCTAGAGACAGAAGAACTTCGCTGGAGAGAACATGGCAAAAGTTCCTGGACAGAAACTGGCCTCAGAACCTAGAGACAGAACCTAGCGAGAGAACATGGCAAAAGATCCTGGACTGAACCTGACTACAGAAATTGGCAAGAGAACCTGACTAGAACCTGGTGACTGAACCTGGCTGGAGAACCTGGACTAAACCTGGCTGGAGAACCTAGCAAGAGAACATGGACACAGAACCTGGCTGGAGATCTGAAGCAGAACTTCTCTGGAGATCCAGACCAGAACTTGGCTGGAGATCCTGACTGGAAATCCTGGCTGGAGATCCTGGCTAGGCTGCTGATCAACTGAACTCCGTCTCCGTGTCCTTCCTTCTTCGCCGACTCCATCCACACCTTTGGGGACCCCTGGACCTGCTGGGGTTGGACCCCGGCAGGGTCCCAGGTTCAATTCCGGTCAAGGGCATGTACCTTGGTTGCGGGCACATCCCCAGTAGGGAGTGTGCAGGAGGCAGCTGATCAATGTTTCTAACTCTCTATCCCTCTCCCTTCCTCTCTGTAAAAAAATCAATAAAATATATATTTTAAAAAATAATTATTATGAAGAACCCAATGTGTAAAATGGATCTGAATTTAGGCCCACCTAGCTTTCCCATTAGATCCCACATGGGCCCTTAGGCACCTCTGTGGAATCCCAATACCCCAGTAGCACAACTCTGCACACATTTTAGGAAGATTTTGAGAGATTTCAATATAATATCTAAAAATGACCTAGCACTTTTTTCTAGTAAAAGGAGATTCCTGGCTTCAGGTAGTTGACTGTAACACTGAGCTGAACGTGTTTAGGTTTTAAAACATACCACATGTGTAAAATTCTCACGTGAAAATTAGTAGTAGTATGTCCTATTAAAGCAGTGGTTCTCAACCTTCCTAATGCCGCGACCCTTTAATACAGTTCCCCATGTTGTGGTGACCCCCAATTTCATTGTTACAAATTGAACATAATTAAAGCATAGTGATTAGTCACAAAAACAATATGTAATTATATATGTGTTTTCCGATGGTTTTAGGCGACCCCTGTGAAAGGGTCGTTCAACCCCCAAAGGGGTCGCGACCCACAGGTTGAGAACCATTAGCACTAAAGTGTGATGGCTATTTACCCTGCAGTTTGTCCCGGTCCAGAGAGGCCAGCTGCTAAGTTACTGACAATAAACTCACATAACCTGTTTTGTTTTATAGACTCTAACCATTTATTTAACAAAATGGAAATTTCTAATATTCAGCATTTTTCTACATTTAAAATTTCAGGGAAAAGAGACCCATGTTCTACAGCATATATTATTACAAAAGAGTTCATCATCAACTTGGAAGGGTTAAAACCCTTTCTCTCGTGAGTAGGACTCATCATCCTTTAGTGAAGTGAGGCGACATTTCTCTTGTGAAAAAAGTCCGTGTTTCTTGTCGGAGGAGAGGGATTACCAGCACAGTCTTCCGAGGATTTCTTTTATCAGTAAGACAGGTGGAAGTCCACTTCTCTACTTTGGTTCCCAGGTCAGGTACAAATTCTTTCAAAGCAGGGAAGAACTCGGGTTTTCTTGGTGGTTTTGCTCACGTGATGATCCCTGTGCATGTAGCTATCATTAGTGCAAATGTGTGGGAGACACTTTGAATAATGGATAGCACCCACGGGAAAGCAATGGGCCCCCAACAGAGTTTGAATTCTTGTTCTTTCAAACTCTGAAAGCCAGTGATCACTTGTGCCTCGCAGAATCCGGCGGCTCTATCCCCAGGTGCAAAGTACATTTTCCAGGTTTCTCCAGGGCAAAGGCAGGGTGCACACCCTCATTAAACCTGTGCCTAATGATGAAGAGCAACTGTCCACTTTCGGCGTTTATGAATAGAAGCCGCTGGTGGTTGTAGTCCAGCAGAATGCCCACCCTGGCAGGACGCTCAGTCACATGGACGTCGCTCACAATGCCACTATAGAAAAATGTGTATCTGAAATGAAACGGGATGGAAAATTAAAAACTTCAGAAATCCTGATGGCCATGATAAAGAAAATCACTTGGAGGTCACCAATGTTTCAGTTATTAACCTCAATTCACAACAATGAGTTGAAGTAACATTGTCCCAGGTACTTTAAACACATCCCTCCTAGATGCTAAAATGCATAGCTCATCCCAACAGATGAGCATTTTTAATAATTTTGTTCCTTCTACATTAGGAAGCAGTCCCAGAATAACCAACATGTGCCTCCCTTGTGATTTTTCTCAACATTCTAATTCTCTCCCAGCTGCCCACATGTTTTAACTACCACATTCACGGTGTGTCATTCTTTTGAATAAAACTCCTTTGAGGCTGACATGTATTTTTAAAAGTACTTCCGGCTTGCCTTCCATAAAATGTATTAATTTTACAGTTTAAGGATTTATAATAACTTACATAAGGGCCTTTATGAAGTTTAAGAAATATTTTATTATTTTTGCCCAGCTTTAGCCTTTGCATAAGCTCCCGTCATTCCAAACCAACTTTCTTTTTTGACTTAGCAATGATTTTGTGGTCTTGCAGCTAAAGGGAATGCCTTTGGTTTATCTTTTCAATTGAAATAAATTTAATTCAATAAGTATTCACTTGGGCATATCTGTGTGCCCAGCACTGGGCACACTGTCCTTGACCACCAGGATCCCATACTCTACTGAACAGGAAGGAAAAACTGATGATGACTTAAACACTGGCTAGAGCTGAGACTCCAGCTGAGAGGACAGACTGTAAAGTGTTTACTAAACACATCTAATGGACCTTTTTTTTTTTTGCTGTGAGAGGAAAGGTTCAAGGCCAGGTTGGGAAGGAGAAATTGCTGAACAGAAAAAGCTAAATTCCTCTGCGCAAAAAAAGGTAACACAAATTTGAAGGTTTTGCCTGCTGGTCTTAGAAATGGAAGGTGGAGACCTGAAAGTAGGGGAAAGAAAGAAGTAAGAGATGGAAAGGAAGAAGAGAGAAGAGGAATAGTTCTGTGGATATGGTAGGTCTGAGGGGTGGGAGCAACACCAGGGCAGACTCAGCCCCCAGAATCCGGGTAAGTGACTCTGATATGGTTATGGCAGAAAAGGCTAAGGACCTTTAAAACCTTGTGATATCTCTTAAAGGCCCAGGAGCTTGAGTGCAGGTATACTTAGGGAATGGCAAGTTGGCAACTTCATTGCAGAATAAAGCTCATATGAAAGGGCAAAGGTTCATGGGAATGGGAAGATAAGCAAGACTTTATGATGATAAAGAAACATAGAGCAGAAAAGGGTTGCAGGCACCAATGATGGGGACCAGCAGTGTAGGCTGGGCCTCTTACAGAAGGCTTGGGGAGCATAAGGACTCATACTCATTCAAAAAAAAAAAAATGGTCAGGCTGGATAGATGGAAAAGAGGGAGAAGACCCAAGCAGTGGGGGCAGCAGAAGCAATGATGAGGTGGCAGAATATGCCTGTATGTCATGGAAAACATTACTATTGGCCTGACAGGTTTAGAGGGGACATGTGAATGACTTTGAGGATATTTCATGGATCAGTAAGCCAGGAGCCAGGAACTAGACCTGCCCTGTTCAATACAGTTACCACTAGCCACATGTGGCCACTTAAAATTAATTAAAATTAAATAAAACTCAAAGTCCTACTAACCATATTTCAAGGGTTCAGTAGCCACATGTGACACTATTTTTCTATTTTTGCAGAATGTTCTATTGCACAGCACTGGTCTAAAGGGTTCTGAATGCCCAAATAAGCCATATCCCTACCCTTGAATGGAAGGTCCCTGGTGTCCAGCCCAAGTCAGTCCCTCCCCACCAAGGAGGCCAAGGATGTAAAGACATTCCTTGAAGACTTGGCTCCACCAGTTCTACAGGGCCTGGAATATGCCCTGCCCCACTTCTGTCTCCATTTCTTCCTAAGCACATCAGCTTCTTCTTCAACTTGGACTCTGGCCTAAAACCAAGCCTATCTGCCGGGGGCATGACTCCTTGTCCAGTTACTGCCTGTTCCTCCTTGGAACATAATACAATAATACAATTCTGTTTTCTAGAGTCTAGAAATTTGTTATTAGAGGCTAGTCAAAGGGCCTTTTCGTAAAATCAGTATCTAGTTTCAGCTCTAAATCTGATTATAAACTCCAGGTTTGAGTGATGTTTAACTCTGGGAAGGGGCTAGGTCCTTAAGCATTGCACAATGCTGAATATCAATTAATCATAATTGCCCTGACTTGATGAACTGTGACTTTAAATAGCTCTTGGAGATGGTGTCCTTATGAACCATGTCAGAGAATCAAACTATCAAGTGGGACGCAGGGAGAAATGTGCAAAATCCCAATCTGTGGGCCTTTCTCTGGAAACTTGCAAGCACTGAAGGCTTCTTTTTAAAGCACTACATTTGAATAATATCCCACATGGTATGATAATGTGCAATTTCAAAGATCTTCCCTGTACCTGATTTCATGTGATCCTCACAACCCCAAAAAGTAGCAGACCAGGCATTGTTGTCCCCTGGCAATACACATGAGGCATATGCTCAGAGGGTTAAGCAACTTCTGGTAAGTAGCCAATAGGAGGACAGAACCAGGACTAAAATCAGCCTCTGGTTCCCAGTCCATTGCTCCTTTATTAGACCATCCTGTGAGCATATTCGGATCATAACATGGCTGCCCTTAACTCTCTGAGGTGAACACTGGTTAATGGCTTTTTCACTTTAACCATCTAAACAATACTAATAATCTAGACCAGGGGTCAGCAAACTTTTTCTGTAGTGGGCCAGAAAGTAAATATCTTCGGGGGCTATTCAGTCTCTGTTGCGACTAACTCTGCCATTGTAGCACAAAAGCAGCCACAGACAATATGTAAACAATGAGCATGACTGTGTGCCGATAAAAGTTTATTCACATAAACAGTGGGTCATATTTGGGCTGCGGGCTATAGTTTGCCAATGCTTGATATAGACCATGTGGGAAGGGTATTGGGGATCCACTTCTTTCTCACTCCTGTTGACTCCTCTCTGTGGAGGGAGCCTTTTAGCTTTGCCCTGTGGATTCTCCCTACCCTGGGGTGAGTTTAGGAAGAAAAACTGTCTATGCATGGCCGGCCCAATAGTCCCTTCCTATTCCCTGTCTCTTAATTGGTAGCTTTCCTGGGAGACACACATCCTTCTCTGCTTCTCCAGGGACCAACTCTTCCTTGCAGGGCGAGGAAGCTGGCCTGGCCAAGGCTATGAGTGGATGTGTCTGTCTCTCAGGTATGAACTACATTCTCTAAAATTGGCTTCCTCAGTAATAAGAATTATAGTTTAATCTCCATATACTTGACTCTCTTGTTTTCTTTCTTAGTTGGTTCAGAACTTGGGACGGGGACTGGGATGGCATTATTAGGCCCTCAGAGTTCTCTAACTAGAAAGCAATTCATGACATTTTGATGAAGAGGGGAGGGGCTGGGCTGCAGCTTACCTCTGTGGCTCAGAGCAGTGCATGTACCATGAGGTCTCCCCTTGTCCCAGTGCACCAGCCTGCACAGCCGAGCTGGAGCAGATGCCAAGTCGATAAGCTGGGCAGTCTGTGACTGTGGTTTCCCAGTAATGCTGGCCACAGGCAGGCAGCTCCTCACCCAGCACTGATGGGATTCTGTAGGCAAAGTTGATTAGGATTTGCCAGCCTTCATCTCATAGACATCAACATTCACACATTCACACCCAGTTTAAGCAGGACTCTATCCTTGGAACTGCTGGAATTTGACTAGACCTCCATTGTTCATTGTGCCCCCAACCTTGACCTAATTGCCACAGAATTCCCTACCCATGGTCGGCAAACCATGGCTCGCGAGCCACATGCGGCTCTTTGGCCCCTTGAGTGTGGCTCTTCCACAAAATACCACAAAATACCACGTGCGGGCGCGCACGTACAGTGCGATTGAAACTTTGTGGCCCATGCGCAGAAGTCGGTATTTTGTGGAAGAGCCACACTGAAGGGGCCAAAGAGCCGCATGTGGCTCACAAGCCGCAGTTTGCCGAGCCGCAGTTTGCCAACCACTGTGGCCTAAACTCTCAATATGCATTTGACGTATTCCACTGCCACATACAACTTGCATGTACTATACATTTTACCTCTGGAAGAAGCTGGGAACCAAACAACAACTAGAATAATGCAGGACAAAAATAAATGGCACAATCTGCTTTTAAAGAAATTGAGACTATACAAGGGAGGCAGGTAGGGTGTTCCAAGAGAGCATTACTTGCAAATTTTTCTTACAAAACTTGCAAAAAAAAGTTTCCAAAACCTTTTTTTAACAATGAGTTCCAGGGTCTACTGACTTAACTGGGCACAGAGACCAATGAGGTGCTGATCTTGAACAGCAAGACGGCTGGTGAGGCCAGAGCAGAGCGGAGTATGGAAATTGAGACTCTGGCCTCTTTGGATTTGTAGTAGGTGTGCCTGAGAGGTTGTTGAAAGGTCTCTTCTTGTTTCACCTTAGCTATTTTTATAAGAGGCACAGGGAAATGAACCAAAGCACTTTTGGTAACCTTGTTTGCATGAATTGCTCAATTTTGCTTTAAAATGGCTGAGACAGCAAAGAAGCATTTTTAATTTAAGCAGCGTTAAGTCAGCACCTCTCCCTCTCCTCTTTAATAGATTAGAACATGATTAATACAAGGGAATGTGTTTCACTTTCTCATGTCTTTACCCAACTTCATTTCAGAGAGGTGCTCTCTGGAGCAAGCCTGCCTGCCTGATAACTATGAGATCATTTTTAGATTAATAATAAATAAGTAAAATTCTATAAAATGTATTAGTTATCAGCAGTTATTATGTATGAACTCTAACCAACCAGCTTATTTCTTTTATTTTTTATTTATTGAGAAACTATAAAAAAAATACAGAAAAGCCCAATCTATTCTTAAAATATTTTATTTTTTGAGTTCACTCATTTGTATATATTTTGCATCTATTGTGTTTCTGGGCGCCATGCTAGATTCTGGGGATTCAAAGATGCAGAATATAAGGCAACTGCTTGAGGATTATTCAAGATGAAGTAGCTGACAAGCGACTCCACACATGTTCAGACCCTTTCACGGGTCAAATCAAAGGGTGCCAGGGCCAAGAGAAAGCTTGGGCATTTCCAGGAGCAGGTAACGCCTGAGCTGGGCCAGAGACAGGTGAATAGCAACCTGATAGGAAAGCAGTGCAAGTCCCTGTTGGTCAACTCAGTGCTTTCTTGTGAGCACTTGTTGACAGCCCACACCAGCGCTGACAGCAGTCTGTGTTTCACAAGGGTTACAGTTTTCAAAAGCCTTTCATGTATATTCTTCCATTTGACCATTTTGACCTTAAAATGACCAGGAGAGATTGCCGGCAAATTGCAGAGCCGTCTCCCGATTGAGCCCTTGGCTTTTGGCGCTTCGTTACTTTGATGTTTCCTTTTGTGGGTGATATGGGTGTTGGGGGGTGGGCAAGAAAGTCTGAAAAGTCCTGCATGTGACCAGAGCTAGAAACTCAACAAAATGTCATTCTCCTCTATTCCTTTCCAAGTGGATGGATGTAAAATCTGGTTTGCTATTGAAAATAATAGAAGAATTAACCTGGATTCTTTTTCACTAAACCAGAGGTAATTCCATAAAACAGCCTATGTTTTAAATAAACCATCTGTGCTTATATTTCCAACAAAAATATTGACACTTGCTCTAAGTTATGAACTCTCTCTGTCACTTTCCCTCTAGTAATGAACCATAACCACACTGTATGGGTGTGCACACATTTCTATTCGATACCACACACATCCAGGCATATTCATGAAACCAAAAATATGCACAACAAAGTGACACGCCCTCAGAACACTCTAATGCAGAGGCATCTTGTACTTCTACTTACTCTGTCAGCCGTCTTCTCTCAGCAAAGCTGATCACTGTCCCATTTGAGGAAATTTGCAGAGTAGGATGAGCTGTTTCTCTCAACAAGCGAAATCGGGTTCCTATTTCAGTTAAGAAAATATGATTACTAGTATAACATTGCCACAATGTCAAGTGCAGTCTCTAGGCCAAGTCCCTTATTTCAGACCTTAGTCTCCCTTTCTCCAGATATCAAAATACCCCAGTGTCTTTGGGCCCACAGTGAAATTTCATAAGGCATTAGTGGATGCCAGTGGCTGGCTACTTCTACTAGTGTGCTTCCTGTGCTAAAACTTGCTGTGCTATGCAAAGAGTGCTCCTTGCATATTCATCCCCTGGAAATGAGTTAGAAATGCAGAATCCTAGGCCTCACCCCAGACCTACTGAATCAGGATCTGCATTGTAACAAGATCCTCATGAGAGCTGTGTTCACATTAAAGTTTGAAAGTGCACTGGTGTAACCCAAAGGAGTGGTTCTAAGAGTGAAAGGTATAAGCACCATATTGGGACGGTAGGGAATTTAATTTCTGGGCAGCAGCTCTCATGTCTTCTCTTTATAAATATTAGGCAGATATTTATAAATATATTTACATCACAAATGAGGCACATATGCAAGTTTTTGCTGACTAAGCATATCACTTAATGTGCCATACTCAATCTTGTGCCATCTTTGGGTCTAGGATAAATAATAAAATGATTGCCTTTCCATTCCTCAGTTCTTTTCACAATGATTGAGAACAAACATTTCTGTTGACATCATTTGGGTATTTTCTACAAAATGTCATTGAACAGTTTTATTACCTCCTTGAGTTATTCACTCAACAAACATTAATTGGCACAAACAACGTGGTAGGCACAAACAAACAAACAGAGGAATACAGCTGGAAGCTTGTTCATAGAGTTCACAATGCAATAAAATAAGACTATCCCTGCCCTGACCAGTTTGGCTCAGGGGGTAGAGCATCGGCCTTTGGACTGAAGAGTCCCAGGTTCGATTCCGGTCAAGGATATGTACCTTGGTTGCGGGCACATCCCCAGTGGGGGGTGTGCAGGAGGCAGCTGATCGATGTTTCTCTCATGGATGTTTCTCTCTATCCCTCTCCCTTCCTCTCTGTAGAAAATCAATAAAATATATTTTTTAAAAAATAAGACTATCCCCATCCCACACACTCAAAACATACGCACAAATTGTAACACGCTGTGAGGCAAACAAGAATCATCTGGGGAGATTAAACCCACACGTTAAAGCCTGTCTTCAAATAACCAGATCAGGACCTCCAGGAGTGGGGCTTAGGCATCAGTATTTTTTAAGCATCCCGAGAGACTGCTAATTGGTAGCCAAGGTTGAGACCCTCTAAACCAGAAAAATAAAAGAAACATTTCGGCCCTTGACCAATCTTGAGTTCTCATGCCAAAAACCTTGCCCTGCCAGCAGGTTGAGGTCTTTAAGAAGTTGCCTTCAAGGATGTCTCCTCTGGGTGGTGGAAGGGAAAGTATGAGAATGCTTGGAAATATGCCGCTGTGTGCAAAGGAGAAAGTACCTCTGGTGGAAATGAGGGCAGCTTCACTCTGTTCACTTGTTCCAAACGTATTGATGGCTCTCACGTAGAAAAAGTAATTATCATTAGGCTGGAGGTTAACCTTCAACTGGAGTCCTTTAATTCCAGAGTAAGATCTAAGTACAAAGGGATAATAATAATTTTAAATATAATTCCATTGCTAAACAACTCATTATATTTCAACCCTATAGTGAATGAACATCTTTTATTAACAACAAATAACTTATTTTTTCTCTTTTAATGACCACTGGTATTAGCAAGCAAGATTATATAAGATGGTTATTATTCACTAAGATTACTTTATCAAATCATTTGTACCTTTGTCAACTTTTGTCCAACAGATGGCTTTCAAAATGCTCTTTGGAATAAAACTAGACAAACTTTTAAAAAAAATTTTCAGAAAAGTGACTATCTGTTAATGAATCTCCAAGAATATATTATTTCTTTATCAATTTTTGGTTCAGAGGGCATTTTTGGATGAAAATTATGTTAAAACCATCTACAATACAAAGGACCCTAATTATCTCATTCAGATCTGGAATTGTAAAAAATTTAAGGTGAGTGATGATTTTGTACATGGCCATCATGCTAAAGTTATAGAAACTGAGATCTCTAAAGAAGACAATATATATATTTTTAAATTTTATCTTTATTGTTGAAAGTATTACGAATATCCCCTTTGTGTGTTTTATTTTTCCATGGACCCCGCCGCCACCCCTCCCAGGCCTTCACCACACTATGAAGACAATATCTTTGAAGGCAAGCTTAATCCTGGCAAGAAGAGAATTCTAATTGTCACATAAAATCCCCCAACTGTAATTCCTAATCTCTCATCTACATGAAAAGAAAGTGATGGTAGTGGTATCTGATTGGCAGCAGGCTTGGCAAGTAAACTGTAACAGCCCAACCATTTAAACAATAATGGACTTGCTGGATTTGAAGATGGAGCTCTCTGAAGTTGCCAAGTTAGCTAAAATAGTTTTGTGCCTTTTTTCCGTTCTCTTTAATCTGCTCCATATCATGGCCTAGAGCATTTGTAAATAAAGCACACAAGTGCTCTTGCTTCTGGAGTGGTGAAGGTGGGGGTTGGGGGTTGGGACAGGCTGGGAGAGGACAATGGGGGGAAAAGGGGACATACGTAATACTTTCAACAATAAAGAATTTTTTTAAAAAAGAAAACTACAATATAATAGTTTTCATGTTCATTTTCAAAAGGATAGGTTTGTTTTTAATCTGCTTGCTTGCTTTGTTTGTTTTTATATTATTTTCTGTTTGTTTTGTTATTATTGAGCATACCACAAAAGGTTTAGAATCAAAGAGTGGCCACTCTTCATCCACAGAGAGATATTTTTTTCAGGTTATTTCTACCTCTGTTGATTTATTTCACTTCTCACTACCTACCTTAGAGAATAATATGAAAAATCAGGAAAAATAAAAAGTATTATCGACTCAGAAAACAAATGAATTTAGAAATTTTTAAAAGCATAAAATCTCTATAGAATAACAACCCCCCAACCACCACCATTTCTAAAAGCACAAAAACTCCATTATGTTCCTCAGAAGGAAGAGGCGGGGGAGGGGAGTAGCCTGCGTCTATTTGTATACCTTCTATTTAGTGCCTGTGGCTGGAAAAGGTCAGTATAAACCCCTCAATGTTATTGGTTGTTATTTCAGAATCTACCACCTGACCAGAACCTTTGGGAGAGTACTATCTTTAGATGTGCTGAGAATGGATCCATGCAATTGAGCCACATGTCAACTAATTATGCTTCAGTTAGTTAATGAAAAATGTCCTATGATTGAGAATTTAATTCCCAACTAATATCCAGAATATTATTCTGGGATAGATGTATTGCTTATTTTATTTGAATTGATGACAGAAGAGATGTTTTAAACATACATTAATCATAGTAAGCAATAAAATTTTTGTCTCAATAAGCACAGTGGGGTCTGAACTGAATTTCAGACTTCGTCCACTCATTAAGTAAATATTTATTGATTACTTATTATATGCATAGGCCCTGTCTCTACCAGAGGCAGAAGTGGCAAGGATAAATGAGGAAATTTCATGTCCAGAAACTAGATAGAATATGCTGACTTCATTTTGTAACAATGTGGCTGTTAAATGCCAAGGATGCTGTTTTGGGGGGTAAGTGTTTGCTCTTAAGTTTTATAAAGTCTGTCAAGGAGAAAATGGAATTTCTATTTATCTATTTATGTAGATATAGTCAACTGCATGCTATGTCTTATCACTTATTTAAAGAATAAAGGTTTACAAGGTACTTAAGTCAACTATAGGATCTTATCCTGTTTTCAGTGCCTGAAAGCAGGTCATGCAGACTTAACATATATGCACAATGCCCTCACTGAATATGTGAAATAGAAGCACCGGGCATGAAAATGAAAGCAATACAAAATGTGGTAGTGTTTTATTGTTTATAAGTTGCCATCTTATGCTCAAGAACCAAGAACAAAGCAAAAAAGCTTAAATACAAATGGGTGGTTTCCATGTCTATTTATTTTGTCTGATCTCACTTAAATATCACAAAAGTCTTCATGTCAACTGCCCCTGCTTTTTAGCCAAATAAACACTTCAAACATTTTTTTGAATTTGAAAACTGAAGAGTGGCACCCTCCTGTAGAGTATAATCTTTTAAAATTTCAAAAACAAACACTTGTTATAATTACAACCAAATCCACATGACTTATAATGAGCTTGCAGTTTACAGAATTAAAATTCACAGCATATCCTGATTAAGGTAAGTGATCAGACAGCTGATGAAACCACAACAAGCTGTTGGTGCTTAGGTAAGAAGGGATTTTAGCCTTATCAGTAATATGACTGATCTGACTGTTAGAAGTCTAGAGCTAATAAAATCCAAAAGACAACAAGAAATATAACTCAATTGGTCTCACTTTGGGTCATAAGCGTGGAATTCTCCCTACAAGTGCCATAGTATGGTGCAAAAGGATGTCTTTATATGTGTAGTTTCCAGGAATACCAGGACCAGGAAGCATCTAGAAACCCTAAGTCATCAGCAAATTAGCTGATTGCTGGTGGAGAATAAGCACATTGTGGAGTCCAACCACAGAGCTCTGTGTCCAGCAAGTCTTCAAAGGACTCTCAACCCTCTCCATTGGGAGGACAAAGGACATTTGTTAAACTCCAAAACTGTGAAGCAGAGAGAAACAATTTAAATAAGAGACCAACCTACTATCTCCTCAGAAGTCTGAATGGCTATCATGTGAATAAGTCTGATCTCCTCTTCTTTTGTTTGTTTGTTTGTTTGTTTCCAGAAGGCAAATGAGTGGAAGCTATGAGGAAGCTGATATCTGCCCAATATAATGAACACCTTTCTAGCTTGAGCCCTTTCATTCTTTAGTTTTTGCAAGGAATGATCAAAAAGTTTGCCAACTAACTATGGACAATGGAGCAAGAATCATTTTACTTGGGAATTAAAAAGGATCTTTATGAAGTAAATAATTAGAGAACTAATGCTTAATGGGAAAATACTGAAAGCATTCCCATTGAGTCAGAGGGACGGACATGAGGTTAAAACAAATTTGGAGACAGGAGCTAAAAAAAACAGTTACCATTTGCAGATTATATGATATTTTTTAAATATAGAAAACTCAAGAAAATCACCTGAAAAATGCTTACATAATAAGAAAATTCAGTAAGATGGCTAGGTGTGAAACTAATATAAGAAATCATAAGGCTGACACCTGATTTCTCATCAGAAACTCTACACGCCAGAAGGGAATGGCATGAAGTACTCAAGGTAATGGAAAGCAGGGATCTGAGACCAAGATTACTATATCCAGCAAGGCTATCATTCAAAATAGATGGTCAAATAAAGAGCTTCCCAGACAAAAAAAAAAAAAGGCTAAAGGAGTTCATCACCACCAAGCCAGCATTACAAGAAATTCTAAAGGGATTATTGTAAGGCAGTGGTTCTCAACCTTCCTAATGCCGCGACCCTTTCATACAGTTCCTCATGTTGTAGTGACCCCCAATTTCATTGTTACAAATTGAACATAATTAAAGCATAGTGATTAGTCACAAAAACAATATGTAATTATATATGTGTTTTCCGATGGTTTTAGGCGACCCCTGTGAAAGGGTCGTTCAACCCCCAAAGGGGTCGCGACCCATAGGTTGAGAGCCACTGCTGTAAGGGATTGCTGAGAAGAAACAGAGAGAGAAACCTAGCAAGACAGAATTAAAATGGCTATAAATAAGTACCTCTCAATAATAACCCTAAATGTAAATGGATTAAATGCTCCAATCAAAAGGCGTAGGATAGCTGAATGAATACAAAAACATGACCCAACTATATGCTGTCTACAAGAGACCCACCTCAAAACAAAAGACATACACAGGATGAAAGTGAAGGGATGGAGAAAAATTTTCCATCAAATGGAAAAGAAAAAAAAAGCTGGAGTAGCAATACTCATATCTGACAAAATAGACTTTAAAAGCATCATGCTAAGCGAAATAACCCAATTGGAGAAAGATAAATATCATATGATCTTATTTGTGGAATATAATGAACAACATAAGCTGATGAACAAAAATAGAGCCAGAGGGAGGGAAATATACTAGAATATAATAGAAGAAATCCTGTTATTTGCAGATTTTTAATATTTCCTACAACTTTTATGATATCATACTATGTGAGTACAGCTTTGGTAATATTATATTTAAAATCTTTTTATTCTTGAAATATTAATGTTTATTGCATGTAATATTATTATATGTAAGATCATTTTTCTTGAATAATTGGTGTTTATTGCATGTAACATTATCATACTTAAAATTGTTTTTTTGAGATATTAATGTTTATTGCATGTAACATATTTAAGATCATTTTTCTTGAAATATTAAGTTTTATTGCATGTAACATTAAAAAATAAATTTAAAAAAAGAAAGAAATCAAAAGCCTTCATATACAAATCTATATGTATATAAAAGCCTAATATGCAATTTGTTCCCTTGGGAGTTTGATCTGGAGAACAGGAGTTCGATTGCTTGCTATAATGTGCGCTGACCACCAGAGGGCGGCACGGAATGAAGGAAGGCCTTGGCTCACAGCCGGCAGCCAGGGAAGGAAGGCCCCAGTCGGCAGCCAGAAGGCCCCGATCAGCCCTGATCACCGGCCAGGCCTAGGGACCCTACCCATGCACAAATTTCATGCACCGGGCCTCTAGTATCTAAATAAAGATGAAACAAGAGAAACACATATTTAAATAGTGGCACCACAAAGATCCCAAATAGCCAAAGCAAGCTTGAGAAAAAAGAACAAAGTTGAGTATCACACTCATGGGTTTAAAACTATACTAAAAAGCTATAGTAATCAAACAAAATATGGAAGGAGAGCAATGGGTGCCCACCTCAGCACTCCTCAGCTGGGAGCTTGATTCTATTTCTCTAGGGTTGTGCTGGGCCTGGTGGCCTGGGCAGCAGAGCAGTAGCATCATGGGTCTCAGCACCTAGTGGGGGAACCCCGGGCCTCCTAGTGCTAAGTCCCCCCCCCCCCCGACCCCCTATTCTCCTGTGCCCTTTCACTCCGTTTTTTTTTTTTTTTTTTTTTTTTCTTGTCCTCAAAGTTATAGCTGCCACTTCAGCTCTCTGGCAATGGAGACTCCATCCCCACTTTTTAAAAAAATATATTTTTTTTATTGATTTCAGAGAGGAAGATGGGGGTTGGGGGGGGGGGTGGGAGAGAGAGAGAGAAAGAGAGTGAGAGAAAGAGAAACATCAATGATGAGAGAGAATCATTGATTGGCTGCCCCCTGCATGCCCCACACTGGGGATCAAGCCTGCAACCCAGGCATGTGCCCTGACTGGGAATCGAACTGTGACCTCCAGTTTCATAGGTCAATGCTCAACCACTGAGCCACACCAGCTGGGCTTCATCCCATCCACTTTGCCAGAGGCACCCAGCGCTCCAGAAATGTGGGCCCCACCCGGGTTGCAGACCCTACCCGGCAAGCGAGGCCGTCTCTGAGAGCACCCTGAAACCAGCAGCGGCAGGCTCAACTTCCTCTACGGCTGAGTGCCCCTCTCACATCAGGTGGCTGGGCACATGTATAGGAAGGACAAAGTGGGTATCTTGCAACATCCAGATGGCATAGTTTTGAAATAGCTACAGCCACCTCCAAGGGATCCAATAAGGGAGCTAGAATTCTATAATATGATTTAGAGCTTTAAAAATTTCTGCCAAAATATTATGGCATCTGGTGATCTCCCACTGTGCCAAATGATGTACACCTAAACCTTGAAGATGTGACCCATAGATTTAATAAGCCCTGTCTAATGGATGTAAAGATAGGGCAAAAGAGCTATGATTCTTTTGCGTTATCTGAGAAGATTCAGCAACAGGTAGGCAAGTAATCAGAGATTGGGTTCTTGGTGTGTGGCATGAGAGTTTATCATGTTCATTCTCATAGCTAGGAGACACAAAACCAGCACTATGGAAGAAGCCTAACAAAAGAAACTAATGGATGGAGTTTCCAGATTTTTTTTGGTAATGGATTCTGCTTAGAAAAGTATGCTGTTGCTGCCAGTATTCAGAAGATTGAGAGTACTCTGCAGTGGTTTGAAAGCCAGGAGCAGCTTAACTTTTATGTGAGTTCATTACTGTTTGTTTATGAAGGTTCATCTGAGCCAACTACTACAAAATCAAATGACAGAACTTTGGCAGAAATGTTTTTGTCCAAAGGACAACTCTCAAACACAGACATACTGAAGTACAATAATAACTTTCAAGTGTTAAGTTCCACAATGAATGGAAAAATAGTAGACAAAACCTTATCCAAGATATATGGTCATCACAGAAAAATGTATTTGAAAAAACATCACAGTCACAATTCATCGAAAGTTGAAAACATATAGCAAGACAATAGGTGGAGAAGTTTGTCACAGGAACATTTAAACAGAAATATACTTTCCCAACTGGAAAAGACTTTCTACCATCTTCCCACTGGTTGCCAAAAGATTGCAGAAATAGAAGTGGGAATGACTGATTTTTCTCATGTTTTCCCTAGCAACACAAAAGATGAGGGATATATCTATGGACTGAAGCAAATAATTACTGTACTACAGAGTATTTTAGACAATGGAATCCTTGGCTGCAATCTTTTTAAGGGGTGGGGCAATCACTGTGAAGAGCAGCCATCAATATCTCTGCACTTGTAATGCTATGTAAACAATTTGTATGTGAGCCCTAGCCCGTTTGCTCAGTGGATAGAGTGTTGGCCTGTGGACTGAAGGGTCCCGGGTTTGAGTCCAGTCAAGGGCCCATACCTTGGTTGTAGGCTCCTCCCTGGCCTGGACCCTGGTCGGGGCGTGTGCAGGAGGCAACCAATTGATGTGTCTCTCTCATATTTATATTTCTCTTTCTGTGTCTCTCCCCCTCCCACTCTCTCTAAAAATCAATGGAAAAATATCCTCGCTGGGGATTAAAAATAATAATAATAAATTTGTATTGTGAGTCTACATATTTACATTTCTGGTAGAGGGTTAACTTTTTAATAATCTTACTCAGGAAAAACAATTATTTGTTAATAAGAAAACTATGAAAAATAAAGAAAAAACTTTGGAATGTTATGCAAAGAATGTGGTGGCAAAAAAAAAAAAAAAAAGAACAAAAACAGTACAGTATAGGCACAAAAACAGCCACTCGATTAATGGAACAGAATAGAGAGTCCAGAAATAAACCCACACCTGTATGGTAAGTTAATCTTCAAAAAAGGAGGCAAGAATATATAATGGGGAAGACAGTCTCTTCAGCAAATGGTGTTGTGAAAACTGGACAAACACATGCCAAAAATGAAAACAGGACCACTTTCTTACATCATATACAAGTATAAACTCAAAATGGATTAAAGATTTAAATGTAAGACCTGAAACCATAGAGCTCCTAGAAAAAAACATAGGCAGCAAATTCTGACATCATTTTTAGCAATATTTTTGTGTGTATATCTTCTCAGGCAAGAGCAACAAAAGCAAAAATAAAAGAATGGGGCAACATTAAATTAAGCTTTTGCACAGTGAAGGAAAACAACAGAATGAAAAGACAACCTACTGAATGGAAGAAAACATGTGCAAATGATATATCTGATCCTATATAATAAAAGGCTAATATGCAAATAGACCAAAAGGTAGAACAACTGGGACAACCGAAACAATTGAACAACCGGTTGCTATGACGTGCGCTGACCACCAGGGGGCATGTGCAGAACATGGTGAGCGTTGGCCGTGGTGGGATAGTGGAGCAGGTAAACGGCACCAGACCAAGGCGGGATGCTGGCCTGTCATCGGGGGGAGCCTCTGGTGATTATTGAAAATTTTTTGCTCCCACGCACAACAGTCCTGCCCGGTGCTCACACCTGTTGCCGGTGCCGGCCCCACTCACACCTGTAGCCAATGCCAGAGCTGCTGCTTGCACCCACTGCCGGTGCCCAGCACTGGTCCCGATCACTCAGCGCCATCAGCAGGTGTGAGCAACAGCTGCCAACCCTGATCACTCCTGAGGGCTTCTCCACCTCCCCCTGCTCTTGAGGGGCAATCGGGGCAGCAGCTGACATTTGTACCTGCTGCTGGCGCCAGCCCCAATCACTCTGAGCCATCAGCAGATATGAGCGGCAGTGGCAAGAGTGGGGCTGCTGGCAGACAGGGGACCAGGGGCCGCAGTGGGAGGGGCTGGGCAGGGGCACAGAGGATGGGCCAAGACCCGCCCCTGTGCCTACCGTAGTCTTGTGGCCCACAGTTCGTTTCAAGGTGCACAAATTTATGCACTGGGCCCCTAGTACATATATATATATATACATAAAGAACTCAGACAACTCAACATCAAGAAAAGGAAACTATCTGCTTAGAAAATGGACAGATCCCTAAATAAACATTACCCCAAAGAAGACATACACATGAAAAGATGCTCAATGTCACTAATCATCAGGGAGATGCAAATCAAACCCACAATGAGCTATCATCTTACACCTGTTAGAATCCTATATAATAAAAGGCCAGTGGCCATAACAGTGTAATGACCGTTAATGACCAATCAACCAGTTGCTATAAGGTGCATTGATCACCTCTTGGTCCCTCCCCCGAGCCCGTAGGCTCCGATCACTGGATGGCCAATGGGGAACCACGGGGAAACCAGGGTGGCGGCGGGGCGGGACTGGGGACTGGCAAGCGGGCGGAAGGCATACAGACTTCTTGGTCCCTCCCCTCAGACCACAGGCTTTGATCATGGCGAACAGGGAACCATGGGGAACTGGGGTGAGCAGTGGCCGGGCAGGACTGGGGACTGGCGAGCGGGCGGAAGATAGCCCTGATCGCAGGCTAGGCCTAGGGACCCTACCTGCACAGAATTTTGTGTGCTGGGCCTCTAGTAGTTATTATAAAAAAATCAACAAATAACAAGTGTTGGCAAGGATATGGAGAAAAGAAACTCTTGTGCATTGTTGGTGGAATTATAAACTGGTGCAGCCACTATGGAAAACAATAGGGAGGTTCCTCAAAAAATTAAAAACAAAACTACCATAGACCCTTCTGCAATTCCATTTCTGGGTATTTATAAAAAATAATAATAAAACAGTAATGTGAAAAGATATGTGCATCCCTATGTTCATTGCAGTATCATTTATAATAGCCAAGATATGGAAGCCACCTAGATGTTCATTGATAGTTGAATAGATAAAGAAGATGTGATATATCTATATCTATATCTCTATTTCTTTTTTTATCAATAAACCTCATATTTTATTACATAAACATGTATTATAGATTTGCCTTACACTTTGAATTAATCTCCTATTTATACATAATTTTGTAACATTAAACATTGATCATTTCAAATGATGCAGTGGACACATTTTATTAAACAATATCAAAAAGTAGCATTCTTTAACATCACCATCAATATAATCGAAGTCTTTAAATATTGGGAAGCCATCAAGTTCACAGTGGTGAACACAAGCTTTACAGAATCTAATTTTTATTTAAAGCATGAATTTTATCATTGGTAACATATAATGGTTTTCTTTGATATGAGGCTCACTTTGTTCATTTAGAGAAAACATCTGCAAGTCAACAATAGCTTGTCAATCACTCTTAAGTAAAAATGGTGTTTCAGTAAAAAAAAAAAAAAAAAAAGCAGTCCCACTTGTAACTCAATCAATGAATTAATTGCAGTAGTGCTTTTCCTTTTTTGTGTGTGATTAGTCACTATGCTTTCATTAGGTTCAATTTATAACAATGAAATTGGGGTCACCACAACATGAGGAACTGTAGTAAAGGGTCGCAACATTAGGAAGGTTGAGACCACTGGTCTAAGGTTTAATTCTACCTCAGTTTCTGGCTCCTACCCAGCTTGGCCCTGGTCCAGGCTTGGGCATGAGGCAACCAACTGATGTGTTTCTCTCACATCGATATTTCTGTCTTTCCCTCTCTCTCCCATTCTTTCTAAACATCAATGGGAAAATATCCTCGGGTGAGGATTAAAAAAAAACAAACAAAGGTGGGTAATCTGGTCAGAAGCTCAAATCTACAAGCTGCTCCTCCAGGGGGTCTGGAATGAATGTTCTAGAGCATCTCCAGGAAGGCCTGCGGGGATGGTGCCTCCACATTCTGGAAGGTGTTCTGGACTCTGCCGTACAAGATGAAGTATTTCACCTTCAGCCAGATGAACCCAAAGTGGTTCTCATCGAACAGGATGAAGACTCCAGGAAACCGCTCCCAGTAGGCTAAGCCAGGTAAGGTAACAGTGTCCACGCCATAGAAACACATCCTGCAGGTTCGGGGGTAGTTCTGGTCTCTTGTGCGCATGCCCACAGGCAGAACAAACGGGACAGGCTGCTCCTCCAAAGCTGCAGCCCCGGACTCCCCGACGCTGGGCTGGGCAGGGCTCTGCCAGCCATGGCCCTGGCTTTCCTCAGTCCCGTTTTCTTGCTGCTGCTGCTGCTGCTCCCGGATCACCTGCTCATCAATCTCCTGGACCACGCGGGAGAGCTCGTTGAAGTTGCGGAAGAACTCGCCATCTGGCAGCTGGATGCGGCGCATGAGGTGGATCTCTAACATCCTGATGGTGTCTCCCGTGATCTTCGTGACCCTGGCATACTTCCCATGGAAGCTGAGCATGACAATCTTTAGGCCGAAGGCATCGTAGTTGCCTTGGAAGAGGCCTGGCCTGATGAGGTCCTCCGGGTGGCTCGGCGGGAGGTAGAGGCGGCGGTAGGCCAGGCAGTCATACTGATATCTGTCCTCCAGCCCCAGCGTCAGCGACAGCACCAGCGCCCGTTCTTGCCTAAGTCTCGCTGTTAAATCCTTCCGGTGGCCTGTCTTGTCGCACTGGAGGGTGAGCCTGTCCTTCTGAATCTGCACGTGGCGGCTGTGGGGCCTGCTGTGGCGGCCTTCCATGCATTCCACCACGGCTGATTTCCTCTCCGTCAGGCGAATTCTGAACGAGGGCTGGAATTGCAGTGGGCCATCCACGTGGGTGTTAAGGGAAGGCCCGTAAGTCCAACCAGTAATGCATAAGCCGTCCACCGCGACATTCAGCAGTGTTCTATAGTCCTCAGTATCTAGCTGCCACAATCCCAAAATGTGTCTGTATGGGTGGAGCAGCTTCGCATAGACTTCTCGATAAGACATACCTATCATCTCCAGGTTCTGCGAGTTTTCAGAAAAGCCATATTCCTCCCGGCAGCGCCGTCTCCAGATGCGGTCGATGTGCAGGATGTGGTGGAATTTGGTGCAGGCCAGGGCCAGGCTGGGCAGGTCGGTGCCGGGGAGCCAGGCGAAGATCTCCACCAGCATCTCCACAGGCAGGTCCCGCAGCGAGCAGTGCGGGGGCGGCATGGGGCTCGCAATTTCTCCACTCTCCGCACAGCACCGCGCTGCCTCGACCGCCTCCACGTGCTTTTCTGCCGCGGCCGGGGCCGGCTTGCCGTAGGCCACTGCCGCCTCAGCTGGGCCCTGGCACTGCTGACGACACCGACACCGACATCCCCGCGAAGAGCCCGCACCGCAGAGACTAGCGCACGCCTCCATTCCTCGAGGCATAACAGCCAAAAAGCATCCGGCTTCTGTGCCTCAGCCAGGCTTTAAACTGGCTAGTCCCGCCCCAGAATCCAGCCACGCCCCCTAGGGCCTAGCCACGCCCCCTCAGAGAGGAGCCAATTGTAGGACTTTAGCAACACTTCCAAGGAAACCCATACCCATTAAAAGCTGCCTCCCGTTTTTTAGTGCCCCCTCCCTGTCCTCCCGCCCTAGCCCCAGGCAGTCACTAATCTGCATTCTTTTTTTTTTTTTTAACATTTTATTTTTTTATTATTTTTTTAATTTTGTTTTATTGCTTAAAGTATTACATGCTTCCAGGGATATGCCTATGGGGGCGGGGGACATTTCACATAAATGCAGTCATAATAGTTGGTCTTTTGTGACTGGCTTCTTTCACTTAGCATAACATTTTAAAGTTTTATGTATGCTATATTCTAGTGTATGGGTATACCACATTTTGTTTACCCATTCATTAGTTGATGAATACTTGGGTTGTTTCCAGTTTGAGGCTCTTATGGATAACGCTGCTATGAACATTGTGTACAAGTTTTTTGTGTGAACATGTTTCCATTTCTTTTGGGTATGTACCAAGAAGTGGAACTTCTGGGTCATCTGGTAACTCTATGCTTAGTATGTTGAGGAACTGCCAAAAACGTGTTATCCAACGTGGCCCCACCATTTTACATTTCCACCAATGTACGAGGGGTCCAATTTTTAAACATTCTCATGAATGCTTTTTAAAAAAATATAGCCATCCTAGTGAGTGTTGAGTGGTATTTTATTATAGTTGAGAGCAGAGTTATTGACTGTAGGTTGACTTGACCTTGAACTCCATAAGGGAAATCTCTTCTATGCTCAGCCTTCACCCAGCCTCTGCCAAATCTCTCAGGCTCCTGGTAGGAATGGGCTCCTACATGTGAGCAAGGATGGACTTGAGTTCTTCATTTTCAGTGGACCTTGAGTTCTTCACTTTCAAGTGACTAACCTTGCTAGTTCCTTGGGTGAATGGATGCCCTCAGAAAAAAGTTCACAGGATCTGCCCACTATGAACATAATTTTCCTATGGGCTGAGACTGGCCCCGCCCATTCAGACAGGCTTCCATTCTCATGTTGAGAGCAGCTAGATTCCTTCTCTCCACTTTTCTGGATTCCTACCAGAGAAACACTTCCTCTTAGTGCCCTGGGAGGAATTTGATTTTCCTTTTGTCAGGAATAGACATTTGGGGTGGTTTATTTGATAGAGGGGTGTAAATTCCATCTGCCACAGACACTGACTTCGATCATTTAAACACTAAAATATTCTCAATCCCTCCTTTGAAGAATAGCCCTATATTATTATTGGTATGTAATGGGGTAATGGGTATAAAGACTCTTTTTTTTTTTTAAGACTCTTCTTTTAGGATCCTGTATTGATGGGATTTTGAGGGACGGTCTCCAAGGGTACATGTGTGTCTGGTGGGTCAAGGAGAACCTAGGAATGTGAGTGCAGCTGGTGTATGGCACTAGGAGGGCTTGAACGGCTAGTGAAGAGGTTCAATCATCTTTTCTCTCCCAGGATTGAGAGAGCCAGACACACCACTGCCCTAGGAAGAAATCTGTGTAGGAAGGTCAAAGACAGGTCCATTCAAAGGAGAGACAGAGGCTGCTGCTATGGTGAGAGTGAAAAAAAATAGAATGTTGGGGGATTAGTTATGATTATGGGAAATATTAATTGTGCTCTGTTAACCATGATTGCCTTGTGTTGGTTCAAGAAAGGACATTCTGACCTGGCTAGGAGTTGTATGCCCCTGGGACAGCCGTGGGCAAACTACGGCCCGAGGGCCGGATCCAGCCCGTTTTGAAATGAATAAAACTAAAAAAAAAAAAAAAGACTGTACCCTTTTCTGTAATGATGTTTACTTTGAATTTATATTAGTTCACACAAACACTCCATTCATGCTTTTGTTCCGGCCCTCCCGTCCAGTTTAAGAATCCACTGTGGCCCTGGAGTCAAAAAGTTTGCCCACCCCTGCCCTGGGACCTGGAAGTCAATCTTAAACCAGGGAGTCAGCCTTGGAATGTGGCCCATTCTCATTCAAGAACAGCCTATTGTCATGGAAAGATTAACAACCTTGTTGCCCAAACAATGGAGTCCCACCCCAGCCTCCTACTTCTCCATGCCTGTAATCCCTACTTCCCCATGTAATCTTTGTTTTACCACAGACAAGCAGCTGGCTTATAGGGGGCTGCAAAGCAGATTTTTGTGGATGACCTGTTGCTCTCCCATACTGCTGGCATTATAGGAATAAACGCTCATATATGATTCAACCCTGTCTCTGCTGAATTGGCTCAAGTAGTGACAGGCAGCCCAGACCCTTTGATTGTCCTGTTACACTATCTCTGAGCCTTTTCCCGTGCTGTTGTATCTGTTTACACAGCTCTCCCACTCCACTCACCACCAAAACCTCTACCATTGTCCTGGGCCTCACCTACTAATGGCACATGATCTTGGTCAGGAAACATCCTGTGAAGCCCCAGGACTTGCCAAGTGCCTCTCCCTGGTATTTACAAAGCACCTTGGGCTTAAGTGCCCATCAGTACATGAGTGGCTAAAAAAGCTGTGCTACATTTATACCATGGAATACTGTGCAGCAGTAAAAAAGAACAATCTCTTACCCTTTGAGGTAGCATGGAGGGACTTGGAGAGTATCAGGCCAGGCCTGACGTTCCAGCTGAGCGTACAAACTGGAGTCCTTGAGTTTTTGGACTATCTGAGCAATACTGAGAGACAGATCCGACTACTCCTGCCACATTTCCCCTGCCCTAGCCCGCCAGGCGGTGAGGACAGGCCGCCGGCGCGGAGACAATGGGCTATGGGGTCCCGCTCAAGGCTAGTGACACTTCTCCTGGACCTTTTTACCCTGGGACTCCTCAGCGGGCGTCACCAAGCAACCGCTCGGCGTGCGTCCGTTCCTCTCTGGTGCCCCTCCGCCCCTCCCTGTATCTATTTCTTATCTATATCTTATCTATATCTATCTATATGTATATCTATCTATCTATCTATCTATCTATATCTATATCTATATCTATATATGGAATATTAGCCATAAAAAAGAATAAAATCTTGTCATTTGTAACAACATGGATGTACCTGGAGGGTTTTATGCTAAGTGAAAGAAGTCAGGCAGAGGAAAATAAATACCATATGATTTCACTTACTTGTGGAATCTAAAAAAAACAAAACAAAACAAACAAAGCAAAACAGAAACAGACTCATAGATCCAGAGAACAAAGTAATGGCTGCCAGAGGGGTTAGGGGTGAGGCTGGATGAAAAGGTGAGAAATAAGAAGTACAAATTTCCAATTATAAAAGAAACAAGTCACCAGGATGTAATGAACAACATAGGAGTGGGAATATAGTCAATAATATCATAATACCTTTGGACAGTGACAGATGATTATTAGACTTATCATGATTATAACTTTAGCAAGGTATGTAAATATTGAATTATGTCGTGAAACTAAAAATATATATTTGTAGTACTATATTATACAAAATATAATATTTTATTTCAACTATAATAATAAAAAGGAGTAGTCGCAAATATAATAAAAATGCATACAATTTATATCAAAGATTACTTTAAAGATGATACTGAGGGAAAACACACAAATGACTTGAATAAAGGGAAGGCGTATCAGTTCCTGGATAGACAGGAAAATGTAACATCACCAAAATTTCAACCCTCCCTAAGTTAATCTATCAATTTAACATGATCTTTTAATATATTAAATTTTCAAGGGCAGGGAGTTGCCAGATTCAGAATCACAATATAATTCTATAGTAACTAACAAAGGGGGGGAAGGGGGAGAAGGAGTCATGAAGAAGCAACCTAACCTACTAGGAATTCTAAATTATAAAGTTATAATGATGAAAATTGTATAGAACACAAATACATAGATCAATGGAACAGATTTTATATAAATATATATTAATTGATTTAAGAGAGGAAGGAGGAGGGAAAGAGAGATAGAAACATCAATGATGAGAGACAATCATTGATTGGCTGCCTCCTGCATGCCCCCCACAAGGGATCAAACCTGCAACTCAGGCATGTGCCCTGACGGAATCAATCAGTGAGCCATGCCAGCTGGGTTCCAATTATATTCTTAAAACAGAATAGAATGGAATTGTTTTTTAAAATGAGGCAGTTTTACTAGTATAGGGACCGATATGGGACACTAACCAAGAAAATATATATATATATATATATATATATATATATATATATATTTTTTTTTTTTTTTTTTTTTAAACTGAGCGTACAAACTGGAGTCCTTGAGTTTTTGGACTATCTGAGCAATACTGAGAGACAGATCCGACTCCTCCTGCCACATTTCCCCTGCCCTAGCCCGCCAGGCGGCGGGGACAGGCCACCATCGCGGAGACAATGGGCTATGGGGTCCCGCTCAAGGCTAGTGACACTTCTTTGTTGTTTAATTTTTTTGGTATGTTTTTATTGATTTTTAAAGAAAGAGGAAGGGAGAGGGAGAGAAAGAAACATGGATCAATCACCTCCCATATGCATCCCAACCAGGGATTGAGCCTGCAACCCAGCTATGTGCCCTGACCAGGAATCAAACCCGTGACCTTTCAGTATATGAGACGAGGCTCCAACCAACTGAGCCACACCATCTGGGGCCCCAAAAATATTTTAAACAAGAAAATCAAGGTGGTAGAAATATATATGTTGAAAAAATCATTTGTTGAAAAAATATAGATGCTTGTATGTGCACAGGTCATCTGAAGGAATAAGTATGAGTTTGGTAGTAATTGCCTCTGGAGAGGAGCATTGAGTAGGTGACGTATAGGTAGACGTATAGACTCATTTTCACTTATTCCCTTTTGTATCTTTTAAATTTGTACCATATGTTATACATTATCTATCCAAAATTAATTAAATAATTTCTTTTCAGAGCTGTGTTACAAGCTCAGGGGTTCAGGACTTGGTTGACTATGCTTGCAGAATGCACATTAATTTGAACTTTGTAAAGTAGCTTCTCAAAAAGCTACTTGTGGAATGGAGGGAAGGAATGTGCATGCGCTTAAGGTAACCTGAGGTGCTATGGCAACCATGAGGAGTGCCTGTCCTCTGTACTGCCATGCCAAACACCTGGATCTAAGCATGCTTTCTCCTGGAGGAGGGCAGCGGCATGTGTACTAACAATATGGAGCAATCCCATGCTCTGACTCCCAGAAGCAGCCTAGGAGGGTGCTGCTGCCGCGGTACACAACAGATGGCTAAGTATAAACTGTGTTTTAAAAACACAGTGGGCTCCTATTGGCATTCCTGTTGGCAGCACCAATCTTCAGCTAGTCAATACCACTTAATGTGAATTGTGAGCAGAGCACACTGCTAGGCCTTATGGGGACAGCTAGTAAAGGAGTGTTTCCCAAACCTGCCTAGGCACATTAAACCTGCTGAATCAAAATCTCTCAAGAGAGGCCTGTGAATCTAAGCTTGATCAAGCATCCTCATTGATTTTCATGATCAGTTAGGTTTGGGAAACAGTCATAAGAAGTGTGGGGTAAGAAGGGATAGGAGGGAGAAACAGGAAAAAGGAGAAAAATCTATGAAAACATAAAGCAACATTAAATACAAAAGCTAACTAAATAGTTCTAGCTGTTGGAAGCCATTTGTAAAACCTTAAAACAAAGAGTAAATATGGAACTTTTTGTTTAAGATGAAAAATGTTGGTTAAACTGGGATTTGGAAGAAAATTCTTTTTTTTTTTTAATATATTTTATTGATTTTTTTTACAGAGAGGAAGGGAGAGGGATAGAGAGTTAGAAACATCAATGAGAGAGAAACATCAATCAGCTGCCTCCTGCACACTCTCCACTGGGGATGTGCCTGCAACCAAGGTACATGCCCTTGACCGGAATCGAACCTGGGACCCTTCAGTCTGCAGGCGAACGCTCTATCCACTGAGCCAAACCAGCCAGGGCGAAAATTCTTTATATATTGATTCTTTATTTTAAAAAAAGTTAGCAAAAATATTTAAACAGGACTATTTTTCTTCTTGTAAATGAGGATATGAGACTCAGTGTTACCTAAACATCACTATCTATATATAAAATCCTAATATGCAAATAGACCAAATGGCAACACAACCGAACCAGTCGCTATGACGTGCGTTGACCACCAGGGGCTGCACGCAGAACATAGCGGGCATTGGCTGCGGCAGGATGGTGGAGCAGGTGAGTGGGGGCACCAGATCAAGGTAGGGCGCCGGTCACAGTCATCAGGGTGAACCTTTGATGGTTACTAAAAATTCTTTGCTCCCACGCACCACGGTCCCGCCCAGTGCTTGTACCTGCTGCCGGCGCTGGCCCCGCTTGCACCCGCTGCCGGTGCTGGAGCCACCACTCACACCCGCTGCTGGTGTCCAGCACCGACCCTGATTGCTCCACACTGTCCGTTGGTGTGAGCAGCAGCTGCCGGCCCCGATCATCCCTCAGGGCTTCTCCACCTCCCCCTGCTCCTGAGGGGTGATCAGGGCATCAGCTGCTGCTCACACCTGCTGACGGTGACGGCCCAGCTTGCACCTGCTGCTGGTGCTGGCCCCAGTCGCTCCGTGCCGTCAGCACATGGGAGTGGGGGCGGGAGCGGGGCTGCCAACAGACGGGACCGGGGGGGGGGGGGCACAGCAGGAGGGGCCGGGCGGGGGCACGGAGGATGGGCCGAGACCCACCCCTGTGCCCCCTGCAGCCTTGAAGCCTACAGTGGGCCCCCAGTCTATGTAATAAAAGCCTAAGTGAATTTATACACTAGGACCCTAGTCTATATAATAAAAGCCTAAGTGACCATTACGGTGGAATGACCAGAACGATCGGTCGCTATGATGTGCACTGACTACTAGGGAACAGACACTCAATGCAGGAGCTGCCCCCTGGTGGTCATTGTGCTCCCACAGGGGGAGCATCACTTAGCCAGAAGCCAGGCTCATGGCTGACGAGCGCAGCGGCCGCCACGGCAGCACTAAGGAGCAGCGAGCCGAGTGGTAAGGAGCAGCAAACAGGCGAGCGGTAAGGAGTGAGAGGCCCCAGACTGCGAGAGGGCACAGGCCTGGCTGAGGAACCCCTCCCCAACTGTGCACAAATTTCGCATACTGGGCCTCTAGTTAGTTCATAATAATGTAGACATATACCATGAGGGCTAAATGTTCAAGCTCCCCTGTAACTAGAATTCTCACAAAATCAAAGTGAGCCAAGGACTCCAGCAGAAGGATCCTGGATTCCTGTTTTCTCTAGGTTACCCTCCAAAGCCTCAGTGAATAGAGAATCCCAGGAGCCTAGTCACATTTGTTCTTCCAGAACCTCTAATCCAGTGGTTCTCAACCTTCTGGCCCTTTAAATACAGTTATGTTGTGACCCAACCATAAAATTATTTTCGTTGCTACTTCATAACTGTAGTGTTGCTACTGTTATGAATCATAATGTAAATATCTGATATGCAGGATGGTCTTAGGCGACCCCTGTGAAAGGGTTGTTTGACCGCCAAAGGGGTCGCGACCCACAGGTTGAGAACCGCTGCTAATCTCTCCTTTACTGCTCTGAGGCTGCACATGTGGACAATTACTTGAGGTCCCTTAGAATTGCCTATACGTAATGATTTAACATTATGTTTTCAGATCCCATTTTTAAAAATGGTTAGAGAATGTTTTTTCATCTTTTGTAAAACTGCTCTAAACTATAATCACTATTATCTTGTTCAATAGCCCTTATATAAAGTTCTACATGAAAAATTCATCTTCAAGCTGAATGTCAAGAAATATAATTGTCTCTCTTAGTGAAATGTTGTGCTTCCTTTTTAAAAAGAGATGAGTTATATAACCTCTTTCTCCCTCTTACTCTCTCCCCCTCTCTCCTGTTTTCATCGTAGCTGCCAGGAAGTACAGATTTAAATTTTATGTTCCACTGAGGTACTGTTCTTAACCTGTGCTTTTCGATACAATCTCCTCACCCCTGGTTTATCTGGCTCCTGTTCTTACAGGATTGTTTTTAAAGGTTCTATTATGTCTGGGTCTTTTACTTGAATACTTTTGGAAATTGACAGAACATAAGACAGAAGTGAAGGAACAAGTTGGGTTCCCATTGATTGGGGTTTTACTATATTACCAGGAAGTATATAGGATTTAAATAATGAAAGTTAAATCAGATTCATTTGGGAAGAAAGATCTAGGAAAAGCCGAATGCCAAGGATGCTGGGGGTGGAAAAGAAATCATCTTCATGTTACTCACTTTCCCAAGGGTTCCTTGCAGAGGGATATTACCACCCGGGGCAGGAAATCAATACTATATAAAGAGGAGCTTCTAGCTCATAATTCCTTAATCAATTCTGGCCCAATCATGTCAGTGACCCTCCTGTCATCCTTCGAAGCAAGGATGGGGTAGGATGGCTGCCTCCTTTACCCACAGGTTGCAGAGAAGGTCAAATCACTTGAAGTTGATCATTTGTCACTCATGGCCTATTCAGCTTAGCAAAAAGTTTTTAAAAAGAAAGAAATGCTGGGATTTTTCACCTTGTTCAGGCACTAGGCGCATTAGGAAAATTACCCTTATTTGTCCTTATTACACAGATGAAGCGGCAGGTGTCCCCAGCGGGAGCATCCGACTGTGACAGACAATTCTGTTCCTGCCCCACCACATGTGGCCCCCACCCTGGAAGCAGGAGGAGTGTGAGCTCACAGGCCCAGCATCCAGAGCCCAACACCCCGTATCCCCAAGGGTCTCCCTGCCCACAGTCTCTGTCACCGACTTGTGTGGCATATTGAGTCTCACAGATTTGTCATTCCATGCAAAGCTTCTCTCTGTACAGCCCACACAGCTAATGCCTGTACTATATTTCTCTCAGTTTTCCCTCCTCCACCCACAGCCCTGCTGACTTCTCTCCACACAGGAGAGACAGAACAGCTGAGGAAACAGCCAAGCAGTGGAAAATTTTTAAAAGTGTTTTGAGCCCACCCAACCTGAGGAGAGCATTCAAAGAAAAACAGGAAAGGGTGAGTAGGAGCTCCCTCAGCCCCCGCACACAAGCCAGGGATTGTCACTCCCGCCCACCCCCAATCCCAACAGGGACTGACTGCTGGGATGAGCCACTGGTGCCCCCACACAAAAATATGCAAATGTGTTTTCTGTGAGGATTATGGAATGGAGGCAATTGCTGGGCTATTTCAGACACTGCGTCATGGAACTTGGGAGCGCAATAGGCTCATTGCATTCAAACACCCACCATAGGAGCTGAACCAGCACCTTTGGTTTTAAATTGGAATATCCTAGAGGCCATCATACTGAGAGAACACATGCAGGTTTGAAGATGAATGTTTCCATGTGTGTGTGTGTTTTCATATTATTCATCCTTTCCATTTTCTTCCAACTTCTCTTCCTACTCCAGACCAGAACTTTTAAGGCTGTCTGTCTTTTCAGGGACTGAGTGGGAGAAAGAGATGTGAAGTGATTTAGTTCTTAGTTCTTTCTCTTCTTTGCTAGAGATTCCAGCCAGTTAGACTTGGATTTGGCAAGCACAAAAGATTGGCTAATCCCATCATTCATCCACTCATTCATTCATTAAACAGACATTCATTAAATATCTACACAGACAATATCCCAGTCCTCTCCCAGTCAAACTGAGTCACATAAAAAAGAAGTAACTGCCCTAACCGGTTTGACTCAGTGGATAGAGCATCGGCCTGCGGACTGAAGGGTCCCAGGTTCGATTCTGGTCAAGGATATGTATCTTGGTTGTGGGTGCATCCTCAGTAGGGGGTGTGCATGAGGCAGCTGATCGATGTTTCTCTCTCATCAATGTTTCTAACTCTCTATCCCTCTCCTTTCCTCTCTGTAAAAAAATCAATAATCAATAATCTCTCTCTCTCTCTCTCTCTCTCTCTCTCTCTCTCTCTCTCTCTCTCTCTATATATATATATATATATATATATATATATATATATATATTTAAAAAAGGAAGTAATTGTTGATCCCCTTACTTCCCTGCACTGAATGGCCTCTGGATTAATTTTTGGATCTGGTTTAGCAAAGGGCTTTTGCATAGATCCTAGAACCAAAATAAGGGCTATATAACCAATGGATAAGCAAGATTATAAGTGCCCTTCACTATCTGTGACCCATGAAAAGGTTTCCAGCCTATAGAACTAGACCTGTCTCCTAGCTAAGTATCCAAACACTAAAATTAAGTCATTTACCATTCTTCTTTATTTTGTTGGCACAGTTTTATTTTTTCCCCATTTTGAATAAGAGATTATCTTCAAAGTTTGTCAAACTTTCCTTATTAGAGTCAGTATTATGTGTGCAATCCTAATTGATATTTGCCCATTCAGGTAATACATATTTATTGAGTAGCTACAATATGCCAAACACTGTCCCAGGCACCGAGGCTGCAACCTTACATAATGATCCCTCCATGTAGTCAAGTGAGTAGGATCAGACAACCCTTGGCTTGCTGTTCTTTCCAAGACACCCAACAAATTATGTGCTGCTGGGCAGAAAGCCAAAGTGAAGAATGTGGTTCTAATAGAGGGGAAAGTAGGAATTATTTGCTTTTATTGACTGTGGTGATCAAGTTTTGAGGTTCTTTGTTTATCAATTCTATTTCTGACTAGCTGTCTACAGTGGAAATCTTAGAGATTGAGCAATATAGATTATCGTTAATGTTTTACAGTTTTAAACCATCAGACACTGTAAGGAATGTTTTAAAGTGGTTGTAAGAACCAGATGGTCAAAAGACCTAAGACGCATGGCCGCTGACTTTTCTTTCCCTCCGGAACTCTTAAATTGGAGTACCAAAAGAAATACAAAAAAGTTTTTCAGCCCTGGGCCTCTGAGCTTAAGGATGAATTACTTCACAGTCTGTTGATGCCCACCTAGGGTATAAGTCATTGAGATATGGTGCATCCACAATAGACTTAGCAAATGAGTAGGGTTGTGATTTGTGGCCAACAAAATTTTGCTTGCTTCAAAAAATTATCTATTGTCAGACCAGCAGTGATTCAGAGACTGGAGAATCATCCATGGGCTGTGGATTGGACATACCATTCCACCTCCTGGCACTGGCTAGTCTTTTAGCACCTAATTGGAAAACAGCTCCATCGCCAACACAGCTCCAAACCATCAACAAGGCTCTGCATGTGGAATTTCCCTTCATTTCTAAACTTGCTGGACTATATCCATTCAATAATAAAGGATACTTGTATTGTTTCATAACAACTATAAACTTCTGCTTATCCAGCCTCTCAGATGCTCTCCTTTGATGAGGAAGATAAAAATGAACCCACTGGCAAAGTCTCAGCTAGAATAAACTAATGACAAGCCTTATGTTTTGCTAAGTTCAACTTTTGTCTTTATGAAATTGGTGGATGGCCACTGTTCCCCTACAAGTGGAACTGTCATTGTTACTTTGGCTTTGATAGAAGGGTTTGTTTGGAATACATTGTTCACTGTTGATATCAAATAAACATTTGTTTTTACTTTGAGGGCCCCAGATTGATCAGAGAAAGGAAAAACATTAATCAAAGGGGCTGTGAATGGTACTGCATTCTCTCTTTACATCCATTTTTTTTTTTCTTCATGCGACAAAGGAATCTAAGGATACACAATAGCTCCCAGTAGTCAGGTTGTTGAGGTATGCTAACTTCGTCGGCATAAGGACTCCACCATTTACTACCTTGGCTAAATTATTTAACCATCCTGAGCCTCAATTAATGGAGGTCATTTCCTTCCTCCTAGGACTGTTGAGAGGGCTAAATGAAACTTAGCACAGTTCTTGGCACGTTGAAGGCCCTCAGTGGATGCCACCTCCCCTCCTGCTTCCCTTCCTCTTCTCCTTGTAGCCACATTTATTAGATGACATCACAGTTCCCTCAGTGGCATGGCTACTAGGTCTCAGAGTTTCCAGGTTTCTGCTGATTAAGAATCCAACTGTGCTGATGTTATTTATGCAAATGCCAACTGGGGACTAATGCCATAGCAAGGATGATTCATTCCAGAACACTCCTCAGAGAACTGGATTTTCCTCCCTTAGGGAGGAGAAGGGTGGGAGAGACTGCCCTGGGACTCAGCACTCCTCACATAACGTTCTCATAGCATCAGAAGTTTTTGTAGAAAAGGTACAGGGCTCCTCTTAGCCACATTAAATAGGGGTTAGCAGCTCGGCTGTGAAATCAAACAAAGCAGGGCTCGAATCCCGAGTGCCACTCACTAGCTGAGTAGCCTCTCAAAGTACCTGTTTTCTGTCAGAGTTCTTCTGAAGGTTAAATAAGGCAACACATAGAAAGCATCTAGGACATTGACTTGGCACGTAGTAAATGCTCAATAAAAGTTATACTCTCCCTCTGAGTGTCTCTGTCCCTGTCTCCCCTACTCTGTCTCTTCCTTTCCTTTTGCCCTTTCTCTCCCCCCTCCACCCCTCTGGCCTGGCCTGCTTTCACCTCTCAGCTACTTGCTGAGTGTTGAAGCCTGCCTTTCAGCAACTGGCGTGTTAGCAGAGATGCATATTTGCTCTGATCTCACTTCTGCTGAAATGCCTACATCCTACCTGACCAACATTAATTCATCTTTTGATCATTATTTTGTGAAAATTGTCTTCACACACTTGAAAGAAACTATAATTATTGTTCAGTTGTATGAAATCTCACATCATAACTAAATAAACAGTTGTTGACTGATCATGTAAATAAGAGCTTAATAATACACTTTGTTGAAAAGCTGTCTAATTTCACACCATTATTTCTAAGTCCCATAACCTATCACAATAGTTTACCTCAGTAAATTTGTTTTTTTAACAAAAATGTCTCTATCAAAATATAAATATTAATAATAGCGGTCTTAATATCCATAATGGAACATGAAGTTGTCCTATTGCCATGAAGCAGAAGAAAACACAGCTTAGTAAATGAATTAACATTTACCTTATGCCCATTGGATGCACAGGCCTTTACTGATAAATTCTAGCTTCATAATTTTAGTGAGAAAGCTTTACATTTCTTTTTTTCCTGCAAAAATCTCTAGATTCTTCATGCTCTTGGAGAAGCAGGTATGTCTCTGGGATTATATGTGTAATTAGCTCCTTTAATATTAGCAATATATTACAGACATTAAAATTTACATTTATACATTACAAAAACATATTTACAATGTATTACAAACTCACCATTTGTTTTCTGAATTAGGTGGTACCTATTCTGACATAACTAAAATGAGCATAAAATATGCATAAATCCTGTCTAATGATTCAGGTTAAACATACCTCAAAAAATGTTACATTTTTCTTACAAGGGAGTTATTATTCTGCATGGTAGCATATGTTTTATTACAAACCTAGAGTTCATTGATGAATAGTGATGGAGCTGCAAATCAAGTCAACTTAATTAGCTCAGCAGGATTTCAGAAGTTTTCTCCCTCTATGAGCATAAGCTCAGAGGTTGACTTTAGGCTCTGAGCTAGGCTTCTGGTACCCCAGGTTCTCTCTGTGGAGAGGTGGGGTCTCCCTGTGGAAAAGGATTCTTACCTGAGGCCCTCACCCTCCGGAGAGTGCTGTCTGCAATACTCCAGAGTATAGGTCTCAGTGGCCTCTGGATTCGCAGGCTGCCATCGGATGGTGGCCGTGTTCCAGCACACGGTACAGTCCTCCGCACGGATCACAGGGGTGGAGGGTGCTGTAGAGAGAGAACCAAGTCAATTGTGGGGCAATGAATTAAAGTTCTGCTTCCCTGGAGCCTGGGAAGAATTCTCAGGTATGATTTTATTTTAATTTTTTATTAAAAATACATTCTGGGTTGAAAACTCCAAAGGTATAAAATTTTATGTAGTGAAAGATCTCCCTCCCACCCTTGCCTTCCAAAACTTGCCCAGTTTTCACCCATTCCCAGCTAGCTTCCGATATTAGCTTCCTGTAAATCTTATCCAAGTTTCTTTATTATACAAGCAAATAAAAATGAAGATTCTTGTCCCCTTCTCTGTACAAAAATTTAGCCATAATCTTGCCTTCAGTACATGCTCAATAAATATTTGCTTTAAAAGGCAAGAAGAAAAGATAAAACGGTAGGAATAAGTCATTGATTCCCCTGACGTAGTTAAAATTATCTTCAAAGCAATTCAAACTTGGTTTATGCTACTAGTATACCTGCTTCAGCCTCTTGTGAAAAGACTCCATCATGGGAATGCACTGTCAGCTAAAACCATCACTGCAACACCTTTTTGGGACTCCTAGCACCTATATGATTAAAGCCCAAGCTTCTTAGCTTAGCAAATATTAACTCTGTACACACTAACTAGTTCAGTGATGGCGAACCTATGACACGCGTGTCAGAGGTGACACGCAAACTCATTTTTTTGGTTGAGCTGGCCGGTTAGCTCAGTTGGTTAGAGCGTGGTGCTAATTTTTTGGGTTGATTTCTCTTTGTTAAATGGCATTTTAATATATAAAATAAATATCAAAAATATAAGTCTTTGTTTTACTATGGTTGCAAATATCAAAAAATTTCTATATGTGACACGGCACCAGAGTTAAGTTAGGGTTTTTCAAAATGCTGACACGCCGAGCTCAAAAGGTTCGCCATCATTGAACTAGTCTATCTCACCTTATGGCTTTCCTCTACTTGTTTTGAAGTCAAAGAAATAATACCAAACTTATTTTTGTGTCCTGGACACTCCACACTGTTTCTTACCTTGATGTCTCTGCTCATAGGATTTCTTCAAATGAATACCGCCTTTTAACACTTTACTTCCTACTGATCCTTTAAAGGAGCTCATTCGGGCATCAGTTCTAGGAAGGTATTTCTGATTCTGCCCCCGCTCAAGGCGAACTCTGGTACCCCTCTGGAGTGTTCTTATAATAACCTGTGTATAACTGGATCAGGGCTCTAGCACCAAAATTTGTCCATAGTTGTATATCCCACATTACACAACACCCAGCATGCAATAGGCTTACTAAATGCTTATTGGTTGACCCCAATAGTCTGTGAAAAATTGAGTAATGCCTCCTAACACCCTCTTAACGTCTCCTTACCTGTTCTAAAAATTGCCCTTTCGCTGGGCAGGCTACATCCAGTGAAGTTCACAGCCATTACCCACACTTGATAGTATCGATCAGGTTCCAAATCTTCAAAAATGCAGTAGCTTTCTTTCACTGTAACTCTGTATTCTTCTACCAAGTCTAGCATAAAACACAATCATAAATTCTAGGGTGTCTTCCAAAGTTAATTGAAAGTTACAGTTATTGGAAAAATTGGTCTATGACTTTTTTCAGTGGAAACCCCAAAGTGATGAGCTTACAGATATCATTATGTGGTAGATCACTTTAGAATACATAAGAAAGCAATAGCATTCTGAAAAGAGATATTTAGAATGACATAGTATTATTTATGAACACGTATAAAAAATAATAGCATATTAGTAAGATTCTGAGCTTCATATTCTACAATTAAATTAACATTTCAATAGCAAATACTAAAATTGCAGAGTTTGTTAGCTTAAATTTCAATAATACATTCTCAAGATAATCCCTGAGAAGCAATGCCAATATTTTAGGAGAGTATATAATAAAATAGGACAACCACATGGTACAAAGCATCTTTATAGATTAGTAAACCATTTTAGTATTCAGTATGATTTTCATAGTTTCAAATCTTGATTCCTTCTCATGAATTCAAAAATTCTTTCAACTAGGGATTTCCATAATATTTAGAAATACTTAAATAACTTTGATAAGCCATAAACTATTCTAAGAAGTAACTTCATTCAACCATTTCCTAAAATTTATGCTATTTTGCTTTCAATATTTTAGTAGTAAATATTACTCAATACCATTCTTAACACTGGTCTCCTTGGGCGTTATAATAACACCCAATATGATTATTTTTACTGAAAGTTTCTCTCCTTAAAAAGAACGATTTAAAAAATAGTCTAAGGTAATTTTAGTTATCCTCCCTTATTATTCTTGAATGTCACATCTTCAAAACCCCTCAAGTAAGAAACCCATATTGTTTCTTTTTAAAGGAAATTTAGGAGCTTTTAAACTCAGCAGGTTTCTTTAATTGCATCTCTATTTCCCAATGAGTAATACTTTCTGGACAGAATATTTAATTTAAATAATGTTATGAGGACTTATACACTGAAAAAACATTTCCCCCATAGCCTACAAATTATGACTGTAGTTTTCAATGGAATCATCCTTTCAGGCTACGTTGTGTTACCCCAGTACTTTTAACAATGTACATAGCATGTTACTGGACCCCTATTTCACACAGCATGGTATCATGGTATATATCATCAGATTAATTAACTGGCATTAGCAGAATTCAAGGCATTAAATAAATGAGACAGGCTATATAAGTGTTTGGGGAATGGTGGGGGCAGGTGAAGCACATTTAAAAAGTACTCTAGGCAACAAATAGTTGCTAAGAGAATCTGGAGAGCCAGATTTCATTATATAACTGGATAAACAGGGAGCTGAAGTACAGTATCCACTACTTATCCAAAGGAAATATGCCCCAAACCCTCAAGGGATGCCTGAGGGGTAGAAAGACAGAAACCCTAATACACTGTTTTGTCTTATACATACATACCTATAATAAAGTTTAATTTATAAATTAGGCACAGTAAGAGATTAATAACTAATAAAATATAACAATTATAACTATACACTATAATAAAAGTTAAGTGAATGTAAATGTAGTCTCTTCCTGTCAAAATAACTTATTGCACTATACTCACCTTTTCACCTAACACAGTGGTCGGCAAACTGCGGCTCGCGAGCCACATGCGGCTCTTTGGCCCCTTGAGTGTGGCCACGAAGTTTCAATCGCACTGTACGTGTGCGCCCGCACGTGGTATTTTGTGGAAGAGCCACACTCAAGGGGCTGCAGTTTGCCGACCACTGACATAAAGAAATCACTTTACAGCTTCTCTTTGGCATATCTGAATTGCCTGCATCACTACATTTGTGCTTTTGTTCAGTAAAATAAGAGTTACTTGGACACAAGTACTTTAACACTAGGGTAGTCAATCCGATAACCAAGATGGCAGCTACGTGACTGAGGGGCAGGCAGCACACACAGCATAGATGATTCATGTCCCAGGCAGGATGGAGCAAAACATTCAGGATTTTATCACACTACTCAGAAATGCATGCAATTTAAAACTTATGAATTGTTTATTTCTGGAATTTCCCATTTAATATTTCTAGACTGAGGTTGTCTGTAGGTAACTGAAACCTCGGATGGAGAGTGAAACCTCAGATAAGGGGGGACTACCGTATAACAAAACAAACACAGATTCAAGCAAACAAAAATATAAGCTTTGCAGTCTAAAGGAACTGTGTTTGAATCCTGCTGCTGTCATGTATAAGCTGTGTGGTCTTGGGTGAATTTTTTAACCTCATATTGGTTTTCTCATTTGCAAATGGGATAATAGCACTTACCTTGCTGTTTTGTCACAGCTATACGGTAATAGTTTCCCAATAAAATATGAATTCTTTTTATAAAATTTTAATATGTCTTTATTGATTTTAGAGAGAGGAAGGGAGAAGGATAGAGAGATAGAAACATCAACGAAAGAGAAACATGGATCGCTGCCTCCTGCACACCCCTTACCAGGGATCAAGCCAGCAACCCGGGCATGTGCCCTGACTGGGAATAAAACTGGTGACCTCTTGCTTCATGGGTCTATGCTCAACTACTGAACCACACCAGCTGGGCTAAACTAGAAATTTTTATGGACAAAGCCAACTTTACACTATGTCAGGGATTGCTTTTCTTACTTTTTTCTAATTTAAATAAGAACCACATGACATCTCAGAAGACTTAAATATTGGCATCAGTGAAATTTATTATAATCAATCCTGCCACATGATTATCTGGTTTCTAAGATACAGGGTGAGGCAAAAGTAGGTTTACAGTTGTGTGTATGGAAAATAATAGAGCAATTAATAAATAATAATACAAGAATAAACTCACGTACTCACAACTGTAAACCTACTCTTGCACCACCCTGTATATGGGTCTGTCTTCAACAGGTAACACAGTATGCCAGCACTCCCAGCTCTGATTCATCACTAAGTACAACCTTAAACTGCTTGGCTTCTAGGTCTTGTTAGAAGTCCTACTAAGCAGAGATATTTGCAGGAGTTCCACTAGAAGACATGCCATCCACTCCCCCTGCCAAGCTCTTTCACCTCGATCTGCACATTAATTTGGGACACTAGAAGATTATACCACATCTAGGCCCATGCCTTCGTAAGTGTGCACTCTGAATTACCTTTGTAGTGTGTTTATAGATTTTATCCAAAGTAGAGCTGAAAAAATGCCAACCATGGCAGCCAATGGTGCATTTGCTTTAAAATTATTGTGGAAGTCACTGTCCTATACGGCTCCTTTCTCCTCCACAAAGTGGCACACATTACACTTGTCTTTTGACCTCATACTGATTGAAACTTTGTTCTCTTTGAAACTCTTGCATGTCACCTCCCTTCTGAAAATGAGGGTCACTTAACTGCTCCTGCTATCCTGAGGCTCAAAGTCAAATGTGAATCTCAGTGACAATATTCATGTTGGCCACTAGGATATTTATGCATTTTTGTTTTCCCTTACCCTGATTTCCAAATTTGCTTATATTTCATTTCATTATGCTGCTGTTGGTTTGTTGTTATTTTTATAAGTAGCTATGAATGCTTTATGGAAAGAGCCATAATATGTATATGTTTAAATACATCAATTAAGATGCAGAAATGTACACATGCACCTGTATCTGTATTAGCAATCCTACCATTTACTTCTTGGTCATCCTGTGGCTCCTCCATGCAGTACACCTGGAATGAGTCGATGACATCTTCCTTGTTTATGCTCCAATAAACCGCAATTGTTGTGCTTGTGGCGGAATTTGGTTCCTGAGGTTCTAACCTAGGAGGCTGTGGAACTGGATGGAATATAAGCAACATTTATTGTAATTAATGCTGATTTTATGGATTGATTTTTCTTTCTTTTTTCAAATGTCACTTACAAAAAATTCTAACAATACAGAAATACATGAAGTAACACTGGGAGCTCTCCCTTTTTCCCCAACACACCACTAATCCCAAACCCTAACATTCCACTGCTGCAGTTCAGTGGGTATCCCTCCAAAACGTTTTCTTTGAATTTGTATATGTGTATATATAAGACACATAGAAATAAATAAAAATGGATCCTCAAATGGATCACTTGAGAATATTCTTCTATAGTTTTATATTTAGAGAAATTAACTTATTCAGGTTAGACTCGAGGATATAGCAAATGACTTGTTTTTTCTTTGAAGCAAAAACCTGAGTATGCTTTGCTAGATAACCAATGCCGTATCCTGCTACATCAATATAGAGTCTATATTCACAATAGACAAATGAAACCACTTTTAACTATAGGTGCTGTATCATCAAAGCTGAAAAAGACTTGCATGAATAAAATAACAAAATACATTTTCTGAAATTACTATCCTATTTTCTCTTTCCAGCATGACTATAGCTACAAGTTAAAAAGAAATTTAAACAAAATGTTAAAATTACATAGGGGGAAAAGTACCCTATTAACTGATAAAAGTATAAGGTTTAACTATCTATTAATACTCTATTGTTTTAAATTGTAAAGTCAACAATATTCTCAAGTATTTTACTATAGATTTGAAAGTTTATAATTTTGTATATTGAACATCAACAGTATATACAACACCATAAATCAAGCACCTATGCAATTCTCCTCCAACATTTTTGAGAGACAAAAGCATGGAACATATTTTACAAATTAAAAGAAAAGGTTATTCCCATCAATTGAGAAGATGTCATGCTTTTAAATTTATTTTGTGGTTATTTTTTCCAGTCAACAATTTCCTAAGAGATAAGCTTACTAAAATAGTGTGAGTCAAATTTTATGAGATTATTTTATTAAGCGTAATGAAATGAAAAGGTTAGTTCAACAAGGAGTTAAAAATGAGGAAAAACAAATGGGTCTACAGAATGAAACAAAAAGAAAATGAAACTAAATGAAAAGAAAACAAGGTTAGTTCAACAGAGTTAAAAATGAAGACAAACAAATGGACCTACAGAATGGCACAAAAAGAGACGACTGAAAAGATTCAATAAAGAGATACATTGCTGAAGAAATACACAGGTATGAGAAATAAGAAGCGGGGTAAGAGAGTGGCCACGTTCATGGGCTTTGGAGCAGAGAGTCTGGCCTAAGGTAAATGCCAGACCCCCATCTTATTAGGGGTGTTATTTTAGCCTCAGTCTTCTCATATTTAAATAGGAAAACAACAATAATGATAATAATGCCATTTCTTCTCAGGGTTGTTGTACGAAGCAACATAATATATATTAAGTGCTTAGCAAAGTGCCTGACACATAAACAGTGCTAACATTCAGAAGGCAAATGGCTTTGGCAGGAGCACAGAGACTGGAGTGAGAAGGCAAGAAGCCCCTTATGATGGGGGTGCACTAGGTCTCCACCACCCGTAAATCCGAGAGGGACTCAGAAGTCAGGGATGCTGGGCAGGCTTTGCCTGTCAGGGCACCTCCCCGAGGACTGACAATGGTTCAGAGATCCTTATGCTATCTTTGACTTCACTGCTTGTCTTCCCAGCAGGAAATCAGTGTCACATTCTAAAGGAGTCCATCGGGGAAATGTAATGCAGTAAATTTTCATGCTGCCCAGGTTTACTGAAGAGCCAAGCAGAATGCTTCAACTATTGTCAATCATCTCTGAAACAGTGTTGAACTCCTTGAGGCGTGAACAATGAAAATGCTCCTGTGTTTTTATTGCTGTTTTTAATGAATTATATATTGAGCAGCAATATCTGCTTTTTTAAAATGGTAACACACACACACACACCACCACCAAATTTTAAGAAAGACGCAGTTGTAGGGAATTAAGCAAAACATGTAGGTTAGAAATAATTTTGTACTTAATGTTCTCCTTCTCCCAAAATCATTAAAGTAGAATTTTTTTTCAAAAACAGGAAATACTCTTACTTTTCAAAATACTCTAAAATTAAAAAGGAAATAGGAATATTTCATAGATGTAATTAAATAATAATTATTGGATTTAAAATTCCTGTGATAGACAAGCATCAGAGACCTGGATTTTTATATGTCAGCTACTCTGTTTACACTGCTGTAGCAACGAACTTGAATAGGATTAAAGAGAAAATGAGATTTTAAGGCTTCTTTGCCAGAGGAATCACCCCCATGGATTCCCTCAGCCTGAGGAAGTGTCCTGTAAAGAGCTATAACACTAAGGGAGCTAAGCAGTAGATCAACTTGGGACTTCAGAATCTGTGCCCAGATCCAGATTCCCACTCAAGCCAGCTTTCACAATAGTCCCCAGGAGTGCAGCATTATTCAGAGTAGCGAAAAGGAACCCAAGTGTACATCCATGAGTGAATGGGTAAGCAAAATGCAGTATAAACCTAGAATGGAATATTATTCAGCCCTTAAAAGGAAGGAAATTCTGACACATGCTACAATGTGTATAAACCTTGAAGATATGCTAAGTGAGATAAGCTAGTCACAAAAAAAAGTACTATATGATTCTGCTTATATGAGGTACCTAGAGTAGTTAAATTCATAAAAACAGGAAGTAGAATGGTGGTTGCTGGGCTGGGGGTGGGGAGTTATTTAACAGGTAGAGAATGTCAGTTCTGCAAGATGAAAGAATTCCAGAGATGGATAGTGGTGATGGTTGTACAACAATGTGAGTGTACTTAATACCACTGAACTATATACTTCAAAAGGGTTGAAATGCTAAGTTTTACATTATGCGTATTTTACCACAATTAAATTAAAAAAGGCCCCAGGAGCCACAGTCAAGGAAGCCTTGGTTGTCACTAACCTATGGTTACCTCTCCTTTCAGAGCAATGCACTCTGCCTCTTAGGTGTAGAGCAGTGGTTCAAGAGCAACTCAGAACTGAACTCCTCCACTACACGTCCCCAAGTAGCTGTGTGTCTAGGGCAATATGAGAGACACTTTTCTGCTCCCTGTATTTCCTCACCTGTCAAATGGGAATAACAATAAAACCCACCTCCTAGGGTTGTGAGATAAAGCCCACCTCCTAGGGTTGTGAGATTAGATGATCAGAATGCTTAACAGCCTCCCCAGCGCCAGGCATCATGTAAGAGTGGAATAAACGTTAGTGAAAAATCCACATCCTTTCCTCATTATATCTGTTTAGGGAGTGATCTGATTAACTTTTCAGGTACCAGCTGAGGACTCTAGATCCGAGAGGTGTCATTGGTCACAAAATGAACAAAAACTATTTAGCAACAAGTCAACACCTTGGGCTCCCATTCTGTGAAGTACAACCCGCAGCACCTATCTCTCAGAGATCGATTTCCCCAAAACAGCTTGGAATTACTGGGACTGCCACAGGCACTATTTCAGAATGATAATTTAACCCTGTGGCTTCTAAAATATATGGAATGTCCTCTCATTCCCCATCGGGTACTCAAAAAAGAATCTCTTAAAAGCAAAAGATCTACTCTGTTAATCAGAATTTCTTAATTTGCAATCACTGCTTTATTTAAATGCCTCTTAAAGACATTCTAAGAAAACATCCTTTTGTTTTGAGACTTTTCTGGAGAAAATTCATAAATGCCTGCACTTTTCATTTTACATAGGGTTGGTAGGATTTTTGGTCTTTTTAAAGACACAGTAGCCTTTTACCAGTTACTAAACAAACACTCTTCCTACAGGAATGAAAGTTACTTGCCAATTGAAAAACAGCAGCTGTCTTTAAGGTGGTTTTGAAAGAGGATAGCATCTCTAAAGGAGGACATCTGAGTACATTGTACAGTAAGTGAAACTTGGTAACTTGACTGAAACACGGCAGCTTTGAGAAATTTAAATTGTCTTGTTTGTTAAAATAGCACATTAAAAAATATTTTGAAGAGCCGGCAAGATGCTTCTGACAGCTGAGTGGGAGGCTCCTGGCTCAGAGCATGATGCTGAGCTGTTAGTTCTTCTAAGCTAATCTGTTTAGTTTTTAAAAAAGGAAAAAGAACTCAATTGAAGAGGGGAAAACCACTCATAAGGAAAAATCTGTTCAATACACATGAAAATACTTGGTTTATTTTTCCTTCTCTAGCTAGCTGCTGATGTGAAGCAAATAATCTCTAGAAGAGAAGGAGAGAAATCCTACTGGACAAAAGAAAATAACAGGAGACCTTCGATTTCATTGCTACCTCCTCCCACCTCCTCGATAGCCCAGAGCAGTCATTAGGCTTCAAATGGAAATGCAGTTTATCACCGGAATGGTGTGCTGGTCTCAGGCTTTATTTCAGAATCTGGCTTTAAAAGTTTACAAAGAAGATTTTCCTGTTGCCAGTTATATTTCCTTATATTCAAAAGCAAACAAGGAAATACCGCCAAATCTCATCAAGCTCTTGAAGATATTAAAATGCCTACCAGCCACTTGTTTTAACATCTGGTCACTTCTCGCGGAGCTGTCATCATAATGCTCAAAAAGTGAAAACGCAGCAGGCATTTTCTCTAATGAAGCAGTACTCTCCATGGCAGAAAGCAACCTATTTGGGGGAAATATAAGTCAAAAAATTATTAGCATACAGAACGAAAGGTAAAGCAATTGTTCAAAATGAACTTGGGTAGTGGTAGTGGTAGTTTTCGTGAGGCACTGTATCCAAAAAGGATTTAAACTGTTTCAAACTCTAGAAATACATTTATTCTTAAGATTTTTGGTGTAACTGCTAATATTAGAAATTCCATTCCTATATCCTCAAATCTGAATAGATTCCATTAAATTATACAATTTTTCATTTTGCATCTATAAAATTAGTTCTAAAAATCACTATATTTTAATGATAATTTTTATTTATTTCCTAATAATATAAAGGTTCAGAGCCCATCTGGAAATTCACACACTGTATGATGTCTTTGCTGTTCTCAAACCTCATTATTATTTAGTCTTTCAAAAAATATGTTCACCTACTATGTGCCAGGTACTATTCTGGGTAGTGGGGATACAGCACTGAAAGAGGATAAAGTCTATCCAGACTAAACAAAGCACAGAATATAAATGAATAGCTTTTATAAATTCAAGACCCTCTAAGGCAGTGGTTCTCAACCTTCTGGCCCTTTAAATACAGTTCCTCATGTTGTGACCCAACCATAAAATTATTTTCGTTGCTACTTCATAACTGTAATGTTGCTACTGTTATGAATCGCAATGTAAATATCTGATATGCAGGATGGTCTTAGGCGGCCCCTGTGAAAGGGTCATTCGACCGCCAAAGGGGTCGCGACCCACAGTTGAGAACTGCTACAGGAGAGATGCCAACAAATACTAACTTTTAGCATTTGTATCTAGGTGAAATCTGGGCTTTAAAAAAAATCTTGATTCTGCAGAGGGGAAAAGAGATTGCAAAACATTTATCTTTAGCTTGAGGAGCCTCAACTTTGGTTAGGAGCTGTCCTCTGTGTGCCCCCCCTCAGAAGACTGGAATAATCTTCCAGCAATTAAACAGCTTTGAGGAACTCCACTGGCTTCCACATCATGGACTTTTTCACTTGGGTAGCACAGAGCCTCGGCCCTTGCACTTGCTGTAGGAACTTTCTTCTCCCACATGCTTGTATGGTTCCTTTCTCACTTAATTTAGATCTCTGTTCCAATGTTAGCTCCTCAGAGAGGCCAGCCCTGAGTACACTAAACACCGTGGTGCCTATGCCCTCGACCCCTTACTCTGCTGTGTTTTACTTCCTCAAACTTGTCATGACCTATTAGTTTCTGTCTACTTCACCAGAATATATAACCTACATGCACAAAAGGACTTTGTCTTGTTCCCTACTGCAGTGTTATGGGTAACCTGACATACAATAGGCATTTAATAATATACTTTGAATATATAAGAGGGTAAGAGGGTTTTATTTGGGTGAGAATATCAGGATCTCAGGTCTTAGAAATTTTTTATCAATGTGAGAGGAAAAGATTATAAAATATAACTGAAATATTTAAAGAGTGACTACTGTGTTTACAAGTGTTAGGAATAATAAAATTCACTATCATTTGATTTAGGGGAGATGGTTCCCATAGGGGCTTCAAAGAGGAGGTGATATTTGGACCAAGGGTAAGGAGGTTGCAGACAGAATAGCTTGGATCAAAAAGGCATGAAGTTGGGAGAGTATGGCACATTCGAGTCAAAGGTGATCCTGGGCTATTCTGAGAATTAGAAAATGGAGACAGAGTTGAATAGAAAAGCGATTTGTAGTTTGACTGTGAAGAGCCTTTCGGATCCACCAAGAGTTTCCATTGTCTCTTTGAAGGCAGGGAGAGCCGCAGAAGTGTTCGCAAAAGGGAAGTTTAGAAGCATGGCCTGGCAGAGACTGAGGAAGAACCAGAGCAAGCAGACTAGGGAGGTAGTGCGGTCGGTTGAGAGGACTCCATGGTGCTCCAGGCCAGGGAAACATCACAAGCTTAATTTAAGGCCTTGGGGATGCACAGGGAGAAATTATTGAATTAACAGACAATGGTGACTAGTACATATACTAAGGCCACTCAACACATGCCACTGACTAAATGGAGAACTTTTTGTAGCACAAAAACCCTGGTTGTAGACACCTGTCCAGTTTAACATCACTCTATGAAAGGACAAGTGAACATCTTCTCATGAGCAGTGACTCTCTTTCACATTATTATAACACAAAAGAGCAGAACAGAGAAAATGAATGCATCCTCTCAATAGGACAGCATTTTCTAAGCAAAATGTGTTTTTCATAATATGCAAATTTTGAATCTAAATTTTGAATCTAAATAAGCATTCCTTAATTTAAGTACTTTCAGTGTTGAGAAAAGTTATTTAGTCTATGCGCACTGCCTTTAGAGATATAACATGAAGGGAGAAAAAGCAGCAAGGTAAAAAACACCAACTAGGTAATTAGCACCTCATGGAAAGCAATATTGGAAACACTGCGACCTTGAAGTAGAGGCTGTCTTGAGGACATGAAGGCTTCTTAGGGACACAATCAGGCTGATCACGTGTGCCCCCACACACGTGCATGTTTAACAGGGTTTTCTTTGGTTATATTTCTTTACCAAATCCCAATTTTTGCTTTTTCCTTTACAGAAAAATAATGGTTATCCCAAGTGGAACCTCCTTTAGGTGGCATGCAGCTTTTGCAAAGGTTAATTCACTACCCATTGGACAATGAAATCAAGATTAATTAAAATAACACACAGATGAGCAAGTTCAAGCACAAGACCAAAGAAATAGAATTTAGAATTAAATGGATGTCAATCCAGATTAGCAAGTTAATATCCTAATGTTTATAAAATTAAAAATGTACTATAGTATTTTTTAAAGTAAAAGCATTTGCAAATTTTCATTCACCAAACTTTCCTTCCCATCAATGCCTGCCATGAGTGGATGAAATATAAATAAGCAAATATGTATTGACACTGTCCAGTGTACAAGGAATGGCACCGTAAATCCATATACTTTTTGGATAAAAATAAGTATCAATAGTATGTAGGAGAAATGTGTACACTTTTTAAAAACAAAGGAAACTGGTAAAAAGCCTGGGTATCATTTTCTAGACCTGCCTGGGGCAGAAATGGTAAACAGGCAGACGCCTGGGCCTATCCTGGACGCTCATGCAGCGGATCTGGGGTGGGGCTCTGGGAGCTCTGGTTTAGCAAACTGCACAGCTGGTTCAGGTACAGCCAGTTGGGGGAAAATCACTGAGCCAGAGGACAGACTGTTATAACCCAGAGGTTCTCAACCCCACTGAGCATTACATCACCCAGGAAGCTTTAAAAATGCCTAGGCTATACCTCAGACCAATTAAACCAGAACCTCAGGAGGTAAGATTCGGGCATCGGCATTTTTATTTTAATATATTTTTATTGTTTTCAGAGAGGAAGGGAGAGGGAGAGAGAGGTAGAAACATCAATGATGAGAGAGAATCGTTGATTGGCTGCCTCCTGCATGCCCCCTACTGGGGATCGAGCCCCTGAGCATGTGCCCTTGACCGGAATCAAACCCAGGACCCTTCAGTCCACAGGCTGATGCTCTATTTACTGAGCCAAACCGGACAGGGACAGGCATCAGCATTTTAAAGCTCTCTGGGTTATTCTATTGGTAACAGAGCCACAGAAATAAAACCCTTACTGATTAATACTAATATTATTATACAAATTATTTTTTAAAATGTATTGACAATATTCTGTTCAAAGGTAAACAAGTTCACCTGTACTATTTGTATTATCTAAAAAAAATCAAGTTTCTAATCCAAACCCATTTTTCCATATTTTAATATATCACAAATATAAATTTCTGATTTTACTTTATGATAGTTCACAACCTGGTATTGAAGTAAACTGAAGATAATATTTACAAGATTAGAAATTTACACTAAAGGGGTAAAAAAGATAAAAGCATTAGGCTCAAGCAGGAGACACCTCAGGTCTTGCTGTGGAACAAAGGGAAAATGTGTCAGATCAGTATCAGCATGTCACTATTAGAAGCTCCAGAAGATAAACACAGATCTGATGTTTTTAGAGACAGCATTTCCTAATTTCATGTTAATGCTTTGACTTTTAAAAGAATAAAGAATTTCCCTTAGACTGAGTGCTAAAAACAACAGCAAAAACAAAAATCAAAAGAGGAAGATTCATTTAGGTTAGCTGAGCATGAAGAGAAGATAAATGCATGCCTATCTTTTGAAGACAACATGAGAGAAGTTCCATTAAAATTACATTAAGTCGTAAAATTATTCAAGGCAGATATGAATGATTCTTTCAAGCACTCATATTTAACTAATAAGTCTAAGGATCTACAAAATGTTCTGTGTGCAATGACAGGAAAGATGGTCGAGATTAGGTTAGAAAGGCAAACTACATCTCAAGTTAAAAACCCATACGATGATAATTGTTATTTAACTAAAGCACATGCAATTTTCTTTCTACTCTGTCATTTAGCTTTTAAAAGCACTGCATCTAAAAGTGAAAATGCAATAGCTTACTAAAAGTACGTATTTTTTAATTGGCAGCTTGTTTTCTATAAAGCATCAAAACGTTAAAAATAAAGCATAGTCATGCTTTCCTTGGGTGCCACTACATTGTGCCATGTTTTATATACCTTTCATTGATTTCCTCAAATGACTTGGGAGGGAATGAGAGGAAGGGAGAGGGAGGGAGGGAGGGAGGGAGAGAGGGAGGAAGGGATGGAGGGAGAGAGGGAGGGAGGGAGGGAGGGAGGAAGGAGGAAGAGAGAGAGAGAGAGAGAGAGAGAGAGAGAGAGAGAGAGAGAGAGAGATTAACAACAACAACAAAAACCAACCTAGAGAATTAAGGCTATGCATGTTCTAAAATCATCACTCCTCACCTTCCCCTTGGGTGGCTTCAGCTGGGGCAGCAAGGAAATTAGTGCTGAGAAGGGATGGGGAGGGTGGAGAGCAGGGCAGGGATGGAGGGGGCTTCAGTTCTCAGTTCTGATCTAACTCTCCATGATCAGCAAGACCAGCAATTAGTTGCTTAGGCTTTGCTTCTCTCTTCATTAACAAATGGCTTTCAGAATAGAATTCCCTGAAGTAATAAAAATAACTTAAATTTGTTCAATGTGGGATATATACAAAAAATGTAATCAGTAGTTATCTCTAGGTGATACCGTCTCTGTGCTTTTCTATCTTTTCCAAATTTCCTAAAATAGATATATGTCTCTTTAATAAGCAGAAAAAAAACAATGCTTTCTTATTTACAATTTGTTCTTCTAGACAGAAAAGAAAATATTCTTATTAAACAAAAGTACAGTTCTTAGGGAACACAAAGTACTTTATTAATATTGTACTTCGCAAGAGGTGCCTAATTTTAAAATATTAAAGCTTTGCCTTAATTAAACAGAAAGCACCTGAATGGTTTTCATTGCGTTTGAGGATGCCATGTCCACCTCACTTAAATTTGCCCTGGCTGGAGGTATCCCAGCAGCAAATGAAAAGTCTAACATTGACCCACTTTGCCTTGCTCTATCTCCAAACCTTACTGGAGCGGGCCCGGTGGACCAGAGAGCTTTGAAAGGTAGGCTCCCCACTCACCATTTGATGGTGCTTTCCTTTGGTTGATAATTAGGTTGGGGACTTCCCTCAAGGAAAATATCTCCATTACTCCTAGTTAATCCTGGCTCCATGAAGAGCCGGTATTCTACTGGATGTTCTAGGGCAGTGGTCGGCAAACTGCGGCTCGCGAGCCACATGCGGTTCTTTGGCCCCTTGAGTGTGGCTCTTCCACAAAATACCGACTTCTGCGCATGGGCCACGAAGTTTCAATTGCACTGTACGTGCACGCCCACATGTGGTATTTTGTGGAAGAGCCACACTCAAGGGGCCAAAGAGCCGCATGTGGCTCGAGAGCCGCAGTTTGCCGACCGCTGTTCTAGGGGAATTAGGAGAGCAAAGAGTTGCCTCTGTGGTGCAATTTGGGAATCGTGGTCCGCAAGGTACTTGTTTAAATTAAGGAATCTGGTCCATAGGAGTACCCTTATAACAACATCCCTGTGTTACCTGAGAGAGGTATCACACTGTATCATCCCTTTGCATTCTAAAAGTGAACCAAATGCTACTCTCAGCCACTTGGCGAGGTTCAGAGGGAATGGTCCCTATGAGAGGTCACTTCAGATGATGGAGTGGGAGTGGAGAGGACAGGCCCAGGGGCCAGCATGACGATGCCAGGCCCCCAAAGGGAGCATGGCATGAATAAGATTCACAGGCTGCTTTTCTTCCTCCCTCTTAGAAGGTGATCAACCCATTGTGACGGAACAGATGAGGCTGTGCCCTGCCTTCCATGTATCCAGCAGCTGGATAGGGGTGCTAAGGATTTGCTGGGCCTTTTCCATAGGCATCCGGCATGCCCCAATAATTTTTATAATGTCGAAACTATATAAAAAAAAAACCACACAGGTATATAAATGATCTTAGGGAATATTGAAAATTACAATTTTAAAAGTAGACTTGGGCCAGAGTGGGTGTGAGGTGTTTGGGCCTGTTTTGATCAGTGCTTACAGTCAGGAAAACAGTCTCGTCGAGCTCCTCTGCTTCTCTCACAATGGTCTCCAGGGTGTCCTTGGCAGCATCCATGCTCTGCAGAAAGTGGACCATCTGGTCATGCAGGAACTCCATCTTCTTTTTCTTCACTTCCTCAAAGCTCTGGGCCTTCTCATCATACTGTGCTAAAACCTTCTTCATCATCTCCTCATTCTGTTCTTCTAACTTTTTCTCATTTTTACTACAATTTTCCTAAAACAAACAAAACAAAATTCTGAATGAAATGAGAAGTGCACATCTTTTTTTTTTTTTTTTTTTTTTAGCAAAACACCAACCTTTTAAAGAGTTGACCTCAGGCATTCTGGTCAGGGAATCACAGATTATGTGCACAGTCTAAATTTCCAACCCATCAACCCCCCTTTGACAGAGTTAGCTCTGCAACAGAATTCACTGTAAGAGCATCCTCAAGAAGGATTTAGTTAATGAAAACACACAGAAAGATATGTGCATGGAAGTCTTCCCCATCGGCATTCCCACATGGTAAAACTTGAAAAGGGCATCACAATGAATGAAGATTCATGGCCTTCAGGGAGTGGTGAGGGTTTTGTGCCACTTTCACCACTAAAATCACAGTGTGGGGAAGGGGCAGCCAGGACGTTGGCTATGATGCTACCTTCACATATGCTCTCCAGGAAGCGGGTGCTTCCTCCACAGTGGGAGAAACTTGGTTGCCTATCTGAGCAAACCCAGATGCCAGGCTGCCCTCATGAGATGGCTGGTGATAAGGTGATCATATAATTTACTGTTTACACGGGACACTTTGGTAGGGGTGGGGACAAAAAATAATGAGCTGTTATTAATTGAGCTATCACTGGAGTGAAGCAGACTTTTCACAAGCAAACTAGGACACAGAGTTGCTCTAGTAATAGGAAAACTGTGCACCAGCCTTCTGCAGGGGCCCCTTGCCACTCCTGATTGACGAATATACTTGGGCCACCTTTGTATATGGATGGAGCGTTGCTACGCCTGCCCTTCACTTCAGAGGGAGCTGGGGCCAGCAGCTGGGAGGGCGTAAACTCATCAAAGACAATGGTACCATGAGAAATACTCATTTATGAGGGCATGGGACATTGGGCAATGACTTAGAGCATTTGTGCAGAGCTAGCCTAAGGAAAGGCAGGATGGTGGAGCAAATAAGAACTTGCACCTAAATTCAAACCTTGTCTCTTAACATATGACCTTGGGTAATATACTTAACACTAAGTTTCAGTTTTTTATCCATAATAGGGGAACAATAATAACATCTATTTCACATGGTTATTATGAGGATTAAATTGGCTAAGCATGTAAAGCATTTGCCTTATTGCAGTAAGTGCCCAATAAATGTGTATGTGTTTTTGAGGGCTAATCATTTACCTTAGACAGAAAGTAGTAGTCTCACTGATTACACACAGATGGAAAACTTAATGGAAAAAAATCAACAACGGCAAACAACACATGCACACAAACCCAACTCAGATTCTTTTAGAACAGAATAATGAACTTGTGATGCCATGAACAAACCAGGTAAAAGTTAAAGGGATATAGGAACTTACCTCAATGGTGTTAAAAAAGGATTCTATCTCACTAACAAAGGCTTCAATCCTTAAGGACTTTTCTTGTAAATTTTCTAGAAATTCTGCTAATTGAACCTGAAGAAAAGAATTAAGATATCCTTAGTATATGACATTTGATTTATTTTTGTTTGTTTTTTCTTTTTTGTCTCTTTTATTTTTATTTTTTTTTGTTTACTTTGGGTGTATGTGGTGTTTGCCCTTCAGGGCAAACCAGCCGGCCCCCACCCATGTACCAGGCCTCTATCCTATATAGTAAAAGGGTAATATGCAAACTAACCCTAACAGCAGAAAGACTGGGAATGACTGGTCACTATGACACACACTGACCACCAGGGGCAGACGCTCAATGCAGGAACTGCCCCTGGTGGTCAGTGTGCTCCCACAGGGGGAGCTCTGCTAGCCACAAGCCAGGCTGATGGCTGCCAGTACAGTGGTTGTTGGTGGGAGCCTCTCCTGCCTCCTCAGCAGCACTAAGGATGTCTGACTGCAGCTTAGGCCTGCTCCCTGCTGGCAAGTGGACATCCCTCGAGGGCTCCTGGGCTGCCAGAGGGATGTCTGACTTCCAGCTTGGGCCCGATCCCCCAGGGAGTGGGCCTAAGCCAGCAGGTGGACATCCTCTGAGGGGTCCCAGACTGCAAGAGGGCATAGGCCGGGCTGAGGGACCCCCCCCCCCCCCAGTGCACAAATTTTTGTGCACAGGGCCTCTAGTTAATAAATAATAACACAAGAATAAACTTTCACACACAACTGTAAAACTACTTTCCCCACTCCTGTAAGTATTATTATGTTCTTAATGCTTTAAAATCTATTTACCTTTACAGCACTTATAGCTGTATCAAGCGTTGAAACCTCATGGTCTTTGTGGGTACCAAATATCTTGTCAACAGCAGAAATTGGGCTTTTGCAAGTATAGCAATACGTGTCAATCTGGGACTTTTTCACTTCTTTTTGCTCCTTCTCAGTTACTAACTCTGATGATAATTGGTCTTCTGTCCTCTCTCTGCCCAACTCATTCTGTTCAGAAGACATACTTTGTTCCACCTCACTCACAAATTCATTCTCACTGATGTGTTCAAAGGATTCCTTTCCCTGAGATAACACATCTTCAGGCGTGGATTCTGAATAGAGTTCTTCTGACAAAGTGTCTTGAGTAACTACTTCATAACTCAGAGATTCAGCAAACTCATATTCATCCTGGACAGGGCTACTGCGGAGCCTATCTTCACTTGGCTCAGGTAGGACCATTATTTGAGGTTCTACTTGCAGCGTTTCTTGAACACAAGTTGCACCAGATGTAAATTCTTCCTCTGGGAAGGACACTTGTACTGGGACATTCAGATTGACCTCTGGATTTGCATTTGCTGCTTCATTACCCTGAGTGCTTGTTTCATCTCTGCTCTCCAGAACATGAGGGGTATCTTCAAATGGAATTGCATAGCTTATCTTCTGGGTAACCACTTTGACTTCCTCAGTGATGGGAGCTTTCCTCTGTGTATCTACATTGTCAAGGGTCTCCACATGGCCTACTGGTTCTCCCTCCCTGTAAGAAGCTTTCTGTTCCTCTTCTAGACTCCTTTCCCCCCAAATAGTTCTAAACCTCGCCCCAATTTCCCTTTCTGCTGCTATTAGTTGGTATGAATCATCCTTACCAACTGATTTTCCTTCCAGACCTTGGTCTTGGTCCTTTTCCATTACAGATGTGTCATGAAGAATGTCATCTTTGAGTATATACTTCTCAAAATATATTCCTGTTCCATCATCAGTGTCAGAATTTTTGCTTGGAAATGATGCCTCAGAATTCACACTGCCACCTTCAGAAGCTGTCTCTCCTTCCTTCTTTTTCTCTCCAACTGCTTCTTCATACAGATCCTTGTATAAAAATGCAAGTGCAGGTGGTTCCTCCAGAAGTTCAGGATTAATGGCTTTAGCCGTGGTAGGAAATATTGGGGTTCGTGACAAAACTCCTTCCTCTGTATCAAATAAGGGCATCCCAGGTGACTTGGAGTCCACATCTCTATTTGTGCTCTTTGAAGCATCTTTGTCAGCTGATTTTTGGATAACCACAGACTTTTGGGTCTCTGAGTGAGATAATTTGCTGTAGTCCTTTTCCAGTCCATAAAAACTTTTATCTAACTTCACCAAGTCATACTCATGTTCTAGGGCACTTTCCTCTGAACTTTCTGGGAAAGAGACAGCTTCTTCTGTAACTTCCTTTGAGAGTTTCACCTCAACATTTAATTTCTCTGGAGCTTTCTGTATTTCTGTGTCTGGGGAGATGTTATAATCAATCAACGTATATTTTTCAAAATAATCCTCTTCACCGGGAGCTGTGGGCTGATTAAAGGCTAAATCACCAGTTTCTGAATCTGTGGCTATTTCCTCTTTTGTTTCATGAGTTTCCTTTTGTTTATTTTCTTTCAAAGATGTAACTTTTTTATCAGAATCTAACTTACTCTTTAATGTTTTATGGCAAGCAACTGCCTCACTATCACCAGGAAAGGGCAGAGTTTTAAGTGAGGCCTTCTCTTCCAAATATTCTAACTTATCTTGCAATTGTTCATTTTCTTCCTGATCAACCGAAGATATAAATGCAGGAGCATGGATATTCAATATCTCACAGCCTTCAGAAATGATACTGAAGGCACTCTTTTGATCTTCTGAAAGTCCAGCTGGCTTACTAGTCGTTGTATATTCTTCTTCAGGCTCCCTGGATATTTTATTGGCATTGGTTGTTGATGCATTTCTTATAAATTCAGCATAGTTGCTGCTTGCTGGAGAGTGTGGTTCATTTACATGGGCAGCTCCTACAGCCTCCAAGTGGTGCTTTGAAACAAGTACAGATTGTTTAGACATTTCAGATGTTTGTACTATAGATGTTTGAATAGTATGGACTGTATGCCTATCTGGAGTCAATTCTTGTTTCTTCTCTGTACTAATTTCTTGATTCTTTATGGTACTAATTTCTGGAGAAGCCTCTGAAACAAGTGTTTGTGGTTTCAGAGATGACAACAAATACGGCGGTGTTTCTAAGCTCTTTGATTCTTTAGAGGGAGATCCTTGTTTTATATGATCTTTTGTACTATCTACTGAACCACCTTTTGACAGCTCTGACACTGTGACCTGTCCCTTTTTTTCATTTTGACTTGCTACATCCCTGCTTGATTTCTCCAATACCAGATTTTCTTCCTTAGGAAAGGAGTGGCCATCTAGTTCATCACGATAAGGAAGATCCACTGGAGGGAAAGTCTTGGTTTTCTCCACCAACACTTTACTTTCTTCTAATAGAGATGGCTGGGTTCCTACTACTTTTGTTTCCCTAATTTCTGGGTGAGTCTCTGAGATCATGGTTTCTGATTTTTCAATAGTTAATGTAGTTTTAACTAATGAAAATGGTTGAGTTTCACCCAAAGAACGACTTAAAGAGTCATCTGATTTTTCAGGCATAGTCCTGGCTATATTCACAGAATAAGGCTGAATATCCTGCTGTTTCTTTCCTTCTGAAAATGCTTGTAGCTGCTTTTCTTTTCCTTTTCCTTTCTCCTCCTCAATAATTTTGTGTCTTTCTTTGTAGTCTTCATTTTGACAGACTTGCTGCAGTGCAGCAGCAGCTTTTGATTCTTCCAATTTAATATGGGGAGATCCATGTGTAATTGGTGTCTCTTCTATTTCATTATTACATCTTAACTCTAATAGGGTCACAGTTTCTTGTTTTTCTGCCAACACCTTCTTTTCTGCCAAGGAATATGATCTGATTTCCAAGTTATCTTTCTCCTCAGTTGGGCTAACAGACCTGAGTTTTACTTCCTCTTCAGAAATTTTCAGGGAAGTAGGTTTTGGCATTTCTTTCGTTAGTCTGTCCCCACCAAGATTAATTAAACTGCCTTTAGAGTTTTCTGGCAAAATTATTAACTCTGGCTTCTCTGATTCCCTCACGATATTTTCACTTGTGAAGTTAGATGAAACTGATTTTGGCTGTTGTGTCACCTTATCTACTGCATCAGATGAAAAGAGTGAATTTTCTTTTTGATCACTTCTTGGCTCTTCCTTAAGAATAGAAATATTCCATTTAGATGGAGAAGAGATTTCTGGCTTCTGGGATCTTTTATTATCAGAGACATTTTTGGCTTCTTCCATAATAGATTTCTCACCCACTGGAGAATAAGATTGAATTCCAAAATGTTCCTCACTATCAACAGAAGTAACTACTGAGTTTAGGTCCATTTCTTTCTTAGGTCCACGATCTTCACTGGACACCTCAAAGTTGGATTTTGGCTGCTGTAAAACTTCTACATTTGATGAAAGAGTAGGCTTTTCTTTAAAGTCTTGACCTTCCTCAGATTTAACTAAAGTACCTCTGGACTCTTCAGCAGTTATGAGTTCTGCCTCTGGTAGCAGCTGATCAGCTGGTTTCTCAGTTGCATTCAAGTCAGTGGGAGCTGTTCCTTTAGGCTCTATCACAGTCGCTGCTTTTTCTATAGATGGACTTGGTTGAGTTTCTAAATCTTCTTTTTCAGCAACTTTATTATCTGGAGTGCTTGATCTAAAAAACAAATTGGACATCCATGACGTGAAAGATGAAATTCCTTTCTTTTTCTTTTCTTCAGAATGGCCTGGTTTAACTGCCTTTGGCTGCTCAGGCAGCTTTTGTGTCACCTCAGGTGATTCTGGGGGCTGAGGTTCTTTATTTTCTAGGATTGAGGTTTTTATTTGTGTGGATATTTTCATTCCAGGTGTTGGTATCCCTCTCTCATTAGCATCATCTACAACTTTTGACTGATCCATTTTTGATTCTTCCAATTGCTTCTCTCCAGGTAAAGGAGATACACTCCTGAGTGCTTCTTTTTTATTGCTCACCACAGGTTCTGCATCTTCTGCCAGGAAAGGAGCTGCTTTGGCACGAGAGGGAATTGTTTCTGACTTGACCTGTTCCATGGATGGACCAGACACTGGTTTCTGGAGGATTCTTTCAGAAGGCAGTTTGACTTCTTCCTGGCTGTCTTCGCAAGGTCTGGAAAACTCTGTGTTTGCTTTTTCCAACACTGAACTTTCACTCCTCATGAAAGAAAAGACCTGCTTCCCCTCTGTTTCGTTTCTCTCCACATTTCCAGCTGGAAAGAAAGATTTTGTTTTGGGGACCAGCTTTATTTCTTCAGAAGATGTTTTAGTTGATAAGATCTCTACGTTACCACTGGGGATATCATGAGTAGTTACTGGTTCTTGTAATGATAAGTGAGGTTCTTCAGCAGAATGTGGCAGAATCTGCTTTCCAGTTTCATATGCACGGTCTTTACTCGACAAAGCAGCGTTGGGCTGCCCCGTCTCCAGATCAGTGCTGCCAGAGGAACCCAGTTGCACAGATCCCAGTACTCTTTCTTCACGATGACTTGCCAGATCTCTTTCTGGCTTTTCCAGAATCAAGTTTTCGTCCTCTGGAGAAATAAGGGCCTCTCTCATTTGTGTTTCTTTAACATCTGCACACTCGGTTGTCAAAAATGATTTTGATTCTTCCAAAGGCAAATTCTCTTTCATAACTGCAAGCTGTTTAATACCCAAATCTTGTTTAGCCACAAAAGATGTGCTTACATCAGGTACTTTAACAGCTTGATCTGACTGAAGTGTGTTTTCAGGCTTCTCTTGTTCCATAAGGCGGTCAGAAGAAACCATCTTTGATGGTTTCATTATACTCTGGGGTACAGGGAATGAATGTGTTTGGTCTGTTTCTTCTTTTAGTGTAGTTACAGCATCTCCTGTCACTTGTGCCTTCAGATTTCCTGTTGGCAGTAATGAGCTTATTTCTTGTTTTTCCCCCTTTTTAAAGTCAGCTGAATGGCTCAACTCTTTTGATAACCCTTCTAAAGTGAAAGTGTATGGCTGAAGTTCTTCAGGGTTGTCTCCTTCAACCAAAGAGGTAAATGCTTCTTTTGACCCTAAGCTGACTACGTTAGGAGAGACAGACTTAATTTCTTGGTTTGGAGGTTCCTCCTTAAGGTATGATGAAACCTCTGAAATTTCAGGCACTGTGGTTGACACATGAAGTTCCCTGTCTTCTTCTTCTCCTCTGCTCCTAAGCTCAGCAAGGCCCTTTCCTAAGACAGAACCCCCTGTTCCAGTCATGGGCGATTTTATTTGTTTTGAGTCCATAGATCCACTTTGCCTACCTAAACCACCAGCATTTGGTAATTCTGATATTTGGCGTGGCTTGTCTTTCTTCACAGGTTCCAAAGAGAGCTCTGCCAGAGCGAGACCCTGTTTTTCTGACAGAAAATCTCCCTGAGCTGTAGAAGATGTGTCCATTGCCTGTTTGCTCTTATCATCACTGACGGTTGGTAATGTTGGAGCTAAATCTTCTGACACTGAAGTTTCCAACTTGGGAGAAGAACTTGCCATTTTCTCAGTTTTGCCTTTTGGAACTTCATGTTTGGGTGCAGGTGACACATTTTGTGAGAAAGGAAGTTCAGCTTCTTTTTTCTTTATCTCACTACCTAGGTTGACTGAAAGCCCTGACACCTCTGAGGCACACACAGAATTCTTTTTCTGTGGTAAGGCCAAATGTTCAGAGTCAAGGACTGTAGAAAATGAAAGACCTTGTTTGTTTTCCACTCTTGCATCCTTAGATACATCTGCATGCTGAGAAGACAGTGTTTTGGTTATTGGCAACCCAGGTTTAATTTCTTCAGTTTCTACCTTTGACAAAATAGAATGCTCTGATATAGAGGATATGCTTGGAGGTGAATCCAGTTTAATTTCCTTCTCTGCTTCTGACCAAGTTGGATGTTTGGATGCAACAGTTTCAATATGAGGAGAGCTAGCTTTAATTGCTATCTTTCCTTCATCTTTAAGGAGTAATTGCTCATCCATAGATGTTACCAATGGTGGCAAACCACTTTCTAATTCACGCTTTCCTACAGTTAAGACTGAATGTTCTATAGGGGTAGAAAGAGGTAACTCTGTTGGGATTTCTTCTTTTGCTAATTTGGTTAAGTTTGAATCATGCTTAGCTAGAGAGGTTGTGGTTATTGAAGAACTGGGTTCAATTTCTTTCTTTCTTTCTTCTGAAAATTCTGGTGCAGATGGTCCATGTTCAACTTCCTTTTCCACTCCTGGTGAAGCTGAACGCAGCACTCTAGGTACACCAATTATTTTGGAATCGTGTTTCACTTCCGTTTTCACTGCTGATAACCTCTCAGGCCCAGATAAAGGTGGTTCTTTTAGAGGTGAATATGGTTTTATTACTTCAGGCTCATTCTCTGACAATATTCTCTGTTCTAGTTCAGATGTCACAGTTGGAGCTAAATTGAATTTGACATCCTTCTTTGGCTCATCTACCAAGTCAGACAGAGTGGAAAATTTCATTCCAGACCCTGGAACATTTGGAGGCTGAGGTTCCATTTCTTGATCCTGTGATACATGTGCTGCAGCTTCTTGAGAATCAGGCAAAATTTCTTCCTTACTTTTAACTTTAAACAAAGCCATCTGTTCATTTGCAGCTTTTGGAGTGAGCAATGCTTTGGTTTCTTGTTCTTTCTTAAGTGCATGGATTGAATCAGGTGAAACTGAATACTGAGATGAAGGTGAAACCGGTTTGGTTTCTTCCTTTACTATGGGTGATTCTGCAGGTACAGAAACAGGTGTTGCAGCTACTGATGAACTAGTCTTAATTTCTTCCTTCTCTAATTCACTGGTTAAACGTGGTGGAATCAAATCTTCAGACTCAGGTTCTGAAAATGCTTGAGTTACCTTTTTCTGTAATGAAATAAGATATTCAGACACAGATACTGACAATGTTTGAGCATCTGCTTTCTCTGCTTTATTTGGCAGACTCAACTCTCCAGATGCAGACATCGGAGGGGAAGGTTCAGCTTGTTGCTTCTGTGATGAACTGAGATGCTCAGGTACTGGTGTAGCAGCTGTTGATTCAATTTCTTCCTCGTCTGCTTCTGAAAAGCAGGAATATCCTGAAGCAGATACCGCAGTTAACAGTGAATCAGGCTCAATTTCATTTTTCTTTGTTTCTGGGATTCTATATGGTGGGACTGAAACTTGTGATGCTGAGTCTGGAGAAAAAAGTTCAGCTTCTTCAGTGTCTTCATCGGACAAAATGGTGTGTTCTGATGGTGATGTTAAACATATTGGAGATTCACACTCCAATTCTCTTCTCTCTGTTTCCTGAGTTGCATAGGGTGGGAATGAGAACTCTGACACAAATGCAGAGTCTGGAGAAAACAGTTCAACATCTTCTTGCTCTTCTTCTGAATAATTCACGGGTGAAGAGACACCTTTTAGATTTAAAGGGGATCTGTGGACAATTTCTTCCTCCTGTGACTCAGGTGTTGCATGTGGTGGTACTGAAATTTCAGAAGCAGCAGTGGAAGAGGGTGTGTACCGATCCATTCCTACTGTCTCCTCCTCTGATGGAATCACGTGTTCAGATGGGGTGGCTGAAAGTGGTGGGGCTTGGTATTCAAAAGGCATTTCAGTTGTGGATGGGGGGAGAGAGTGTTCAGCCACAGAGGCCACATCTGGGGAATACAGCCCAGTGTCTTCCTTCTCTTCTTCTGACAAAGTTATGTGCTCAGAAACACCTTTTGATTTTAAGAGAGATGCATCATCAATTATTTTCTTTGGAATTTCCTGTGTTACATTTGGTGGAACTATATATTGGGAATTCAATGTTGAATCTGGTGTGAAACATTCACTTCCTAGTTCCTCTTCCGATAGGACCACTTGTTCAGAAGGAGTGGCTGAAAGTGGTGGGGCTTGGTACTCAGAAGTCACCTCAGCTGTGGATGGGGGGAGAGAGTGTCCAGCCACAGAGGCCACATCTGGGGAATACAAGCCAGTGTCTTCCTTCTCTTCTTCTGACAAAATCATGTGCTCAGAAGCACCTTTTGACTTTAATGGGGACTTATGGTCAATGTTCTTCAGTGACTCTTTTGTTGCCTGTGATGGAATTGAATATTCAGAAGCAGATGTGGAAGCTGGTGTGTAATGCCCACTTTCCGCGGCCTCTTCCTCAGACACTGTTGAAAACAGTGGAGATTGGCATTCATAAGTCTTCTCAGTTATAGATGGTGAGAGAGAGTGTTCAGATGCAGAGGCTGAATAAGGCTCAAATTCCTCATTCTCCTCCTCTGACAAAACTGCATGTTCAGATGTAGCTTCTACAGTGGATTGAGAAACTGGCTCAACTTCTTGCTTCTCTAGTTCATGGTTCATATCCTGTGGGACTGAGTGCTCTGATACGAAAGCAGAATCAGTGGAAACAGACTCATTTTCTTCTATTTCTTCCTCAGACAAAGCAACATGTTCAGGTGTTGATGTGGTCAGTGATGGTAGAATGGGCTCCTCTTCTTTCTGCTCCACTTCAGGGGCCAAATGGGGTGGGAAGGGCTTCTCAGAAACAGATGGACTTTCTGGGTAATCAAGTTCTATGATCTCTTCCTCCACTAAATGAGAATCTTCAGGTTCAGGGGTAGCAGCTATTGGTACAGAAGTCTCTATTTCTTCTTTCTCTGACACTAAGTGTTCAGAAAGAGAAATGGGTGGCTCAGGCACATTTTCTTCCTTCTCTCCTTTGACATCGAGCTGAGGAGAGGTCAGTTGTTCAGAGACTGGTTCTGCCCTTTCTAGTGAAGTCAGATCTAATTCTTCTCTCTCTGAGCCAATGTCTTCCTGGATAGATGCTGCCAGACCTGGTGAACCTGTTTCCAGAGAATCCTTCTCTGCCTCCGGTGAAACGGAATGGTCAGTAGAATATACGTCTTCCTTCTTTACCTCATCCATGAAAGGTGGTGAGACTAAAGATTCAGGCTCTGAAGGTACAATTTCTTGTGAATCAGGCTCGAATTCTTCCTTTGCTGTTTCCAGGAATGCAGTTGCAGATGTATCAGGCATAAGAGAGGAAGGCTCCATTTCATGGGGTTTTGCTTCAACACCTGGCTGTTGTGGCACTGACTGGGGAGGGCTGCGCTGTGTTTCCTTTGCTGTGTCATTACTTCTGTAAGAGGAAACTGTGTGCTTGGCGGCAGAAGCAGCCTTCAGGGAAGAATCCGGGTAAATTTTCTTTTGGTCTTCTCGACTGAATAAGGAGGTATGGGACTTTGATCCTTTGGAGAGAGCACCTCTCCACGGTGAAGTAAGCTCTTTTCCTTTATCATCTTCTACGCTTTGGCCTACTAATTTGCCTGTTTTAGAAACTATATTAGAATCACGATTGCCCATATCTGGCTCTAGACTAAGGGATGCATCTTTCCCCTTCCTATAATGTATTTCTTTAATTACATAACCCTTTGGCAATGTCCCATAAAATTGTAGAGGAATTAATTCTTCTTTAACTGAATTAAACATTTTAATTTTATATTGTACTGTTCCTATATAGACTGGCCGTAACACTAAGGGCTTGTGTTCTTTGTATATTGCCCCAGTAATAGGAGGTGTATTTGAGGTGGTCTTCTTTTTTCTCATTTTATCATAACTGCCACTAGATAACTTCTCATTCTGGGTATTTAGTACCTGGCTTTCTGAAATTAAAGGACTATCTTTTTTGTTTGCTGGAACATCTTGGGTTTCAAAAGAATTTCTTTTTTTGTTGCCTTTCCGACGCAACGATGGTGAGCCATGCTTTGATTTAGATGTTCTTTTCCGGGCCTTTTTAACTTCATCCACAATAAAGGAAACATTCCCTGCAGTAGAATTTATAGTTGACCCTTCCAGACTACATACACCAGACGTCTGACTTTCTTCCGAAGCCCAAGGAGTGGAAGACCTACTTGAATTTGTTTCCCAGGTTATTCCACTATCTTCCCGTTGAACTGTCACCATGGAAAAGGAGGGGTCAGATATAATACACTTCTCCTTGGTCTTGCCCTCTTCATCCTGGTCTGATAATCTACAGTAAAAAATAATAATATTAATAATCACATATATTATAATAAAAACATTATATTAATTACTTATAATAAGTAAATATCATACATTTACCAGCTAAAGTATTAATGTGAAATTAAAATATAGAGATAAACTTACCACCCATATCAAAAATAGAGAAGTATATAAAATAAAGTTTAAAAATTGTCAAATAGGCGAGTGCGCTTGCATGGAGCTGTGGCCCCGCCACTCCCACCGGGGGCTCCTAGCTGAGCCGGGCCATGGGGGAGGCCGAGGTGGGCGGCGGGGGCGCGGCGGGGACAAGGGGCCGGGGGAGGCGGCCACCAGCCCCACCGAGGAGACGGTGGTGTGGAGCCCCGAGGTGGAGGCGTGCCTCTTCCACGCCATGCTGGGCCACAAGCCCGTCGGTGTGAACCGGCACTTCCACATGATCTGTATCAGGGACAAGTTCAGCCAGAACATCGGCAGGCAGGTGCCGTCCAAGTCATCTGGAACCACCTGAGCACCATGTATGACATGCAGGCGCTGCACGAGTCTCAGATTCTTCCATTCCCAAATCCAGAAAGGAACTTGGTCCTCCCGAAAGAAATCATTCAAGAAATCCGCGAAGGAAAAGTGACCATTGAAGAGGAAATGAAGGAAGACATGGGCCCCCACAATGGAGTCGATGATGGAAGCTTGGGGAAAGCAACCGAAAAGTGCAGCAAAGGCAGAGACAAGAACTCCTCAGACTTGGGGGCCACGGAAGGGGTGGACAAGCGCAAGCACAGCTGAGTCACCGACAAGGTCCTGACCGCCAACAGCAACCCCTCCAGCCCCAGTGCTGCCAAGCGGCGCCGGACTTAGATGCTCCTCAGAGAAGGGCTGGCAGGGGTCAGGTGCTCGGCCCCTGCTGCCTGCCCTGGGATCTGGGGATCTGTGGCACCCACACCCCTAGAAAAAGGATCACTGGCTTAGGTTGAGTGCGCTCTGTGTCAGTTCTGCTGCTCTCTGCACCAGCGGCCTGAGCTACAGCCTACATGACAGAGAGCCTGGAGGAATGAGCATAACGCCATTGTCCCTGCCCGCCCAGGAGCACCAGTCTTCCCACTGGGCCACCTGTCCACCTGTCCGCTGCTCTTGCTCAAGTGACTGCGACCTCAGGAGAAAGGCCACACAAGTCGCATGCAGCGGCCCCTCCCTCAGCCCTGAGACACAGCTGGGTACTTGGCCTCATTCCCTTGTACTGTAACGATGTGTATAATGTGGTTGATATTTCACTATTTAATTTCTAAGAAGCCTATTTTACTAGTGTTTTATATGACAAAATACTGCAGAAGTTAAAAACCTATGTTGTATTTTTTCCAAGATGTTTGGTTTTAAGGTAATGAGCGACGGGATAATTTTTGCTCCGTTTTATATGCCAGACACAGAATTTGTGGTTATTTTTGTATTATTGAGTAGCTTGCAAACAGACCAAATGAGTGAGTGGAGGGAGGCCCGACAGGAGCTGGTGGCCGGGCCGGGGACCTGTGGAACATTAAAGCACAGAAAGAAAAAAAAATTGTCAAATATAACACATCCTAGACTGAAATGAATCAATATCCTCAAACTAAAAAAAACACAAAACAAGCTAGCCTGACTGGTATGGCTCAGTGGTTGAGCATCAACCTATGAACCAGGAGGTCACAGTTCGATTCCAGGTCAGGGCACATGCCCGGATTGTGGGCTCAATCCCCAGTAGGTGTGTGCAGCAGGCAGCCAATCAACGATCCTCTCATCACTGATGTTTCTATCTCTCTCTCCCTCTTCCTTCCTCTTTGAAATCAATAAAAATATATATATTTTAAAAAAACTAAAGTTAAATTCATCACCTCCCTTATCAGAATTACCCTCCCCACCTCACCCTTTCATGCTCACCTAGTCACTCAGGCTTCCTCTCTAGTCACCTGGACCTTCATCATGGCTCTTGCATCTGTGCCCTCTCTGTTACTAAGCCACCCTGACGTAGTGTTGTTATTTTTTTAACCACATCACCTCTAGATGTTTATATTACATTCCTAACTGTTCAGCTAGTATTATATGTACCGCTTATCTGCCCCCACCCTCAACTCATCTTGCCCATCTTCCACCAGCTTTACTAAAAATTTTTATCATGTCATTCCCTGCTCAAAAATCTCAGCAAATTCCTTCTACCTGTGGGAGAAAACAAAGTTCAAAATCCTTAGTTCTCTGATTCCTAGCTCATTTTATTTCCAAGTACCCACCTCCACCCTACCCCTACGTAATACATTTCTGTTTTAACTCTAAAATTTGCTGTTCAGTAACTATATCATGGGAATGCTGAGTCAGGGCCATAAGTGAAAACCCATCACAGGAAAAGAGAATATGTGTCTCCAAATTGAAATTTTTAAAGAGAAAATGACTAGCCATCAGAGAGGAGCTACCAAAATAATAGTTTCCCTTATTTCACCAACAGCTTTGTTTTGAATTGGTACTCTCATTTTTTTACTTAAAAAAGAAACAAACAAAAACACTACACTTCTAAAGAAGTAAAAGGTCCTTAAATTAGTTTGTTCTGAAAGATAAAATTTTAAACTATTACCTTTTGTTTCTGTTAGGCTCAAGATACGTATTCTAGGAACTGGTTATACCTACCTATGGCTAACAGCTAAAGTGACATTAAAGTTCCTTATAGGAATATAATTAGGAACAATAGCTTAGATTTGCATGTTGCTTTATGCTACTCTCCAACAATATCAGTACACTAACCAGAAGTGTAACAAACAAAACAAGGTCATGGGTAGAATTTTTCCCAACTAAATCTGTTAAAGTGCTTTATATATCAACTAGAGGCCCGGTGCACGAAATTTGTGAACAGAGAAGGGGGGGTTCCCTCAGCCCAGCCTGCACCCTCTCCAATTGGGGACCCCTTGGGGGATGTCCAACTGCCGGTTTAGGCCCGTTCCTGTGGGATCAGGCCTAAACCGGCAGTCGGACATCTCTCTCGCAATCTGGGACCGCTGGCTCCCAACTGCTCACCTGCCAGCCTGCCTGATTGCCCCTAACTGCCTCTGTCTGCCTGCCTGATTGCCCCTTACTGCCCTCCCCTGCCAGCCTGATCTCGCCACCAATGGCCCTCCCCTGCCGGCCTGATCTCGCCCCCAACTGCCTCCTCTGCTGACCAATTTGGTTCTGATTGGTCAGTTTCTACTCCAGTCAGCATCAAAAGCTCCACCTCCTAGACAGCCATTGGTCCTCACAGCACCCAGATTTGATTCTGATTGGCCGGTTTCAATGCCAGTCAGCGTCAAAAGCTCCACCTGCTAGGCAGCCAGTGGCTCCCCATAGCACCCAGATTTGGTTCTGATTGGTTGGTTCCTATGCCAGTCAGCATCTCAGGCCTATCTCCAGGCCTGATTAGAGAGGTGGGGCTGAACTGCAGTCCCCTTTGAGGCCAAGAGAGAAAGAAATGCCTGGCTGCTGGCAAAGCCCGGGAAGAAAGAGAGAGAGAAAGAGAGAGGCAAGTACTGATCAACAGCTGCCCCTGAGGCTGCGGATCAGACCCTGCCTCTCTATCTGGGTCTCAGCGCCCTGGGCAGACAGTGCTGGATCGCCAGGCTGCAGTGGGGCAGTCAGTGCTGGGTCACCACAGCAACCCAGCGCTGACTGAAGGACTTCCAGGTTGGTCAGCCTTTGGTCGTGATCTGTCCTTATGACCCTGAGCTTTTATATATTAGGACTAGAGGCCCAATTCATGAAATTCATGCAAGGGCCTTGGCCCCGGTCCCTGCTCACTGTCGGGGGGCCTCTGCTGCCTCTGCCGCCCACTGTGGCTTTGTACGGAAGGAAGGACATCTGGAAGGATGTCCAATCTAATTAGTATATTACGCTTTTATTATTATAGATTGTTAAAACACAGCAATAAAGTCACTTATGATCCTGCTTATATTGCAAACTTTGAAAACATGTTTTTAATATATAAAACACCAAGCAAACTTGTGATCTTATAATACAAATTGTTACTATTTTATGAGGGCCTTAAAAAAAGAAGCAAGAATTCTTAAAAGCATAATCATTAATTAATATTTCACCAAGAATTAATTGAATCCTTATGTCTTTAGCAGAAAATTAATTATATGCATTGCTGAGCAAAGTAGCTTAGATTAAACAGTGCTTATAAACCATTAGGGAATTAAGAAAAAATATCCATGTAACTATGAATGAAAAAATGACACAGCATTATGCTCTAATATAAAGTGCTTGTTTTGTAGATATACTAAAGACCACAGAAATTCATTGTGGATCAGAAGAATAAGTATCTCGCCCTGGCCAGCTTGGCTCAGTGGCTAGAGCGTCAGCCTGCAGACTGAGGGATCCCAGGTTCGATTCCGGCCAAGGGCACATGCCCGGGTTGTGGGCTCAACCCCCAGTGCAGGACGTGCAGGAGGCAGCCAATCAATGATTCTCTCTCATCACTGATGTTTCTATCTCTCTCTCCCTCTCCCTTCCTCTCTGAAATCAATAAAAAAGAAAAAAGAAAAAAAAGAATAAGTATCTTATTTTCACAATGACCAGACATTTTACAAGCTTGGAAGTTAGGGCTCTCTACTATTTGGAACTTAGTTATCTTTCTAGTTTTACTTCCCATTCTTCCCCTTCATAACCAGACCAATTTTTAAAGTGCAATACCAATGGTCATAAACCATGTGCTCCAGCCAAACATTGGCCTTCTCCCTTGTGTCTTTTCTTACATCCTTCTCTTCACTTGGAATGAATCACCTCTATATATCCTAACTTTACACTCTTCAGAGACTAGCTCACAAATCAGCTTCTCCATGTAGCCATCACTGATGCTGTAAGCCAAAAGTAATTGTCTTCGCCTAAATTTCTGGAATCTCAATGTGAAGTCTTCCTAAGGCATTTACACCCTACATGAGAGTTAATTTTACATATATCATAGCTACACTACAAGGCCATAAACTACCTGTGAGCAGGGATCATATGGTTTAGCGGTTCTTTTAAGGGCTCTCCTCTTATGAAGTCTTTCAAATACATTCACCTTCGTTTTCAGAGGAACAGCTCTTTTACTTTTGTACACATATTTCATCAGCTTCAGTAATATTTAAATAAATCATGTAATAATAACTAGCACAACTAGTATAAAATGGTATGAAAATAATCACAACTGGCCCTTAGTAAACATGTAACTCAAAATAATGGGTATTATTAGACAGCAGCCTTCTATCAGGAGTGGTTAGTTTGCTTTGGGTATCAGTCTATTTTACAGAGAAAATGGGGAGTTTGGGCTATTCCTGTCAATTAGGCTTAGTAGAAAGTAGTTAAGAGCTTATGTTACTCTTTCTGTACATTTCTGGTTTCCATTTATTAGTGCTCACAGGCATGGAATTTTTGTTTCAGAAGAAGTTCAAAACTGCAAGACTTTTCCAATCATCATTGGCTTTCAACTGATTTCAAATTGAAGCTAAAGTCAAGATTCATTCACTGAACAAGTATTTATTGAACTCTATGTACAGTATGCTGGGCAGGATTTTTTTTTTAGCAAGGTAACCATGTGGTTTAAATTTTCTAAAAGATCTTACAATTAATTTCAAATTAACCATTTTGATCTGAGCTACAGAATTGTGATAGAACTACAAATTACTTTTTTCTTATTTTATTCACTGGAAATCTAGGATGTGTTTGCATGTTGCCACTAGCAGGGGTGGGCAAACTTTTTGACTCGAGGGCCACAATGGGTTCTTAAACTGGACGGGGGGGGGGGGGGGGGGGGGATTTGTATTATAAGATCACAAGTTTGCTTGGTGTTTTATATATTAAAAACATGTTTTCAAAGTTTGCAATATAAGCAGGATCATAAGTGACTTTATTGCTGTGTTTTAACAATCTATAATAATAAAAGCGTAATATACTAATTAGATTGGACATCCTTCCAGATGTCCTTCCTTCCGTACAAAGCCGTACAAAGCATGGATGGAGTGTTTGTGTGAACTAATATAAATTCAAAGTTGCCGGGGTCCAACCCCAGCAGGTCCAGGGGTCCCCAAAGGTGTGGATGGAGTCGGCGAAGAAGGAATGACACAGAGACAGCGTTCAGTTGATCAGCAGCCTAGCCAGGATCTCTAGCCAGGATCTCCAGCCAAGTTCTGGTCTGGATCTCCAGCGAAGTTCTGGTTCAGGATCTCCAGCCAGATTCTGTGTCCATGTTCTCTTGCTAGGTTCTCCAGGTTCTCCAGCCAGGTTCTGTAGCCATGTTCCCTCACTAGGTTTTCCAGCCAGGTTCTGTCCAGGTTCTCCAGCCAGGTTCAGTCACCAGGTTCTAGTCAGGTTCTCTTGCCAATTTCTGTAGTCAGGTTCAGTCCAGGATCTTTTGCCATGTTCTCTCGCTAGTTTCTGTCTCTAGGTTCTGAGGCCAGTTTCTGTCCAGGATCTTTTGCCATGTTCTCTCCAGCGAAGTTCTTCTGTCTCTAGAGAACGTTCTGTGTAGGTTCTGTGCCTCCTGGTTCTGTCTTCTTAGTTCTGTCTTCTTACATCTGTATTTATACCAGTTGATTCCAATCCTATCAATCTCTATTCCAAAGGTTAGGGCGTTTCTTATCTCCATTCCAGGGAGTAAAGATTATGTAGCTTAAGCATGATTGTTCGTAGTTAAAGTGATTAATTACCCGCCTGGCACTTAGTTAAGAGGTTTTATTTCCTCCCTAACTTCAGGGGAAAATCCCTACCTGGGGAAACAACCTTTCTCAGAGACCTTGGTTAAAACACATAGTGCCAAGAAGGTGAGCAAACATATTAAAAACAGTATGCCATATATGCCAGGTCCCTTGAAACAGCAAGCATGGACCGGCTCCCGGCACAAAGTAAACATCATTACATAAAAGGGTACGGTCTTTTTTTTTAATAGTTTTATTCATTTCAAATGGGCTGGAAACGGCCCGCTGGCCGTAGTTTGCCCACGGCTGCACTAGAGGCAGCTCCACAGTAATCAGGTCCTTGTCTAAGCCCTCACCTGTACAAGAGCATCACTAGACACAACCAAAGTTCTCCCAGACTAGCTTGAGAACACTCAGTTGTATGTGAACATTTTCCTGCTTCTTTTATACAAGGGTGCAGTATAAAGATTCATATCTTTTTAAATTTTAAAAGTTATTTTTATCTAGAAAATCTTAAAATACATGATAGCAATTTATTTAAAATTATTACTTGAGACACTAATTTCTCATTCCGTTGTTTCTTTCCATGTGGAAGAACATCTGTTATAACACTCCTTCCTGGCTTAGCTTCCCTCTATCACTCTTCCCCATTTTACTCTGTTCCTGGTGCTATAAAGTATACAAGGCAGGTCCTCATGTGAAGAGGTCTTCAGAGCCTGTGACTTGGGATATAAATTTGGCTATTTCTGCTCTGGCCAGTGTGGCTCAGTAGGTTGGAGCATCGTTCCGTACATCAAAAGGTGGCAGGTTCCATTCCCTGTTAGGGCACATACTGGACAGGAGGCAACTGAACCGGTTTCTCTCTCATCTCTCTCTCTCTCTCTTCCTCTCTTTAAAATCAATTAGAAACATATCCTCTGGTGAGGATTAAAAAAAAAAAATCTGACTATTTCTGAAATTTGGTATTAGAAAGCACTTTGTTGTTTTTGTACCTAAGCCATATTCTCTGATATCATTAGCTTTATCAGTACTAAAGTTGACATTTTGATCTGTATCTGCCATTCCTTTGATTTATCTATCAATTGCTTCTGAACTTAGGGAGGAAAAGAATTGTATAGCAATTCTACTTGTCATTTTACAAAATAAATAAATGATCACATATACTGCAACTGGTAGAGCCTAAAGGACATCACCTGACAGCAAGAACAGATATGATAGCTGACTTACATGCTTGCTAGTATCCACCATAAAGTGATATGTGGACCAATCAGACCAAGAGGAATTCGCCTGTCAGAACTCAGCAATGCCCTGATCCCATGAGTCTCCTTCACAAGCACACAGGCAAGTGCACACCTTTGTTTGCACGAGCTTTCAGAACTCCAAAACCATAGTGATTGACACGATGCTTTATAAGCAACACAGACCAATTTTAAAGCAAACCCATGGTCACTGATGATATTATATCCATAACAAAAATGTCTATAAGCTGCAAAGAATAAGGGTTGACTATTTGAGTCAGATTGCAAAAAAGAAAAAAGTTGATATTCTTAAATGCCTCAGGTTACTTTAGCCTAGGGCAGTGGTCGGCAAACTGCAGCTCGTGAGCCACATGCGGCTCTTTGGCCCCTTGAGTGTGGCTCTTCCACAAAATACCAGCTCTTCCACAAAATACCGACTTCTGTGCATGGGCCACGAAGTTTCAATCGCACTGTACATGCGCGCCCGCACATGGTATTTTGTGGAAGAGCCACACTCAAGGGGCCAAAGAGCCACATGTGGCTCGCGAGCTGTGGTTTGCCGACCACGGGCCTAGGGCAATGCTAGGTCTAAGGTTGCTTCTGCTGCCATCTTCTAACAGGAGGAAGGAGACCTAGATTCTAGTGCTTGCTCTGTCATTCACCCAGGATCTGGTTTTCAGCATGGAAATAAAACAGTCTCCCATGTTGTTTAAATTCTAGTAGAGGGAAGACAGAAAAAAAAAAAAAAAGCAAATGAACAAATGTTAGGTGGCGGTAAGTACTATGAAGAAAATAGAGTAAGTGGGATAGAGGGCGATGGTTATGAGTTGGGGTGCTATATTATGTAGGGTGGTCAAGGAAGATCTCTCAATTAAAGAGATTGTGAGCAGAGATCTGAAAGGAGTGAGGGAGTGAGCATGCAAATATTAAGAGAAAGAGCAGAGCAAACAACAGTATTAAAATCGCTGAGGTGAGACTGCTTGGCAAACACAAACAGCAAAGATGAGACAGTGCTAGAGTAGAGGGAGGGAAAGAGAAAGATGAGAAGGGTAGCTGGGAGCCAGTTCACCTGGACTGATGGGCCATCGGGAGGGTTTGGATTTTACTCTGAATGAGATAAAGAGCCATTGGACGGTCAGCCCTGCCATCTTCAGGAACAGTGATGGCGAACCTATGACATGCGTGTCAGAGGTGACACGCGAACTCATTTTTTTGGTTGATTTTTCTTTGTTAAATGGCATTTAAATATATAAAATAAATATCAAAAATATAAGTCTTTGTTTTACTATGGTTGCAAATATCAAAAAATTTCTGTATGTGACACGGCACCAGAGTTAAGTTGGGGTTTTTCAAAATGCTGACACGCCGAGCTCAAAAGGTTCGCCATCACTGCTCTAGAAGCTCAGAAATGGGCAGCTACTCAGACTCAGCTGATTGGGACCCACCTACCCCACTGCCCAACCCCAGTCAGGAATTTGAATCTTAAGCAGAAATGACTGGAAGGCTGAAAATCCACGGCACTCAGGCCGGACCAGTCCTTCTTGTTCCCTGGGCCCCCAGCACTCCCCTGGTTCCTGTTCAGCTCCTAGTCTGCCATTCTTTCTGTGAGCTCTTTAAAATCCTTCTAATAGATTCCATTTTCTGTCTGCTATACAGAGAGTTGTTTCTTTGCTCTCTGTTAGAGACGGCTAGCTATCACCAAGCTTATTTCTCTCCTTTTTGGGCTTATAATACCCAGCCTCATATGCAGATTTACAGAGAAGGAAATTTTTAAACTTTGAATGGATTGGGGCAGGCTGTGGGAACACGTGAGAGGAGGGGTCTGGAATATAATCACAGAGTATAAAAGCTGATATAAGGTTTTGCAAGATAAAAATGAGTTTTCCAGGAAGACCAGGTGTTTTGGGGGCAATTCAGTCAAAAGGAACAGTATGTGCAAAGGGAGGGAAGTGTGAAATCATATGGTATATCTCGGTGTGCTTTGGAGCAACTTCACAAAGGCTGTAATCCTTAAAACAAAAGACCCAGTGGCATATATGTTAGTATAATACAGATGGTTCCAAAATACTACTCTAACCTCCAGGCAGATTGGAAATTACCCATCAGCCTATCTTTCTCAGGGCTTTAGATAGTCCTGATAATGAGTTAATGATGGTTTACATGTATACTTGTGTGTGTGTGTGTATGTGTATGTATATATATATATATATATATATATATATATATATATATATATATCTTGATTTCAGAGAGGAAAGGAGAGAAACAGAAACATCAATGATGAGAGAGAATCACTGATCAGCTGCCTCCTGCATGCCCCCCACTGGGGATTGAGCCCACAACCCAGGAATGTGCCCTGACTGGGAATCCAACCGTGACCTCCTGGTCCATAGGTCAATGCATAACCACTGAGCAACACTGGCTGGGCTATATATTTGTTATTAACAGCTGAGGTAACATGAGTTATTGAGTGCCTAAGATATGTGCTTGACCTTACAACCAGGACTAGATAAAAAAAAAAAAAAAAAAAAAAGTGTTCCATTTGAAAGTATAAGGTTTCAAGGCCATGGTCAGGTAGTTCAGTTGGTTAGAGCATCATCCTGATCTGCTAAGGTTGTGGGTTCAATCCCCGGTCAGGGCACATATAAGAAGCGACCAATGAATGTATAAATAAGTGGAACAGCAATCAATGTCTCTCTCTCTCTCTCTCTCTCTCTCTCTCTCTCTCTCTCTCTCTCTCCCTCCCTCAAATCAATCAATTAAAAAGTTATAATGGAGGTACAAGGTTTCAAAATAGTGAGTATCTTCCTTCTTTCCTATCCATCCCTCCCCATCCAAAATATTACATGTGGGCCACCTGCACAAACTTGTCCATTTACTTCAAAGTAGGAAATGTCTACCTAGTTGTGGGTAACGGTGTTACAGAACCCATTAGAACTTTGAAATTACTAAATTCTCCACTATTATAGAAAACTGAGGGCAAAAAGGTGCCAGATCCAGAGAACCAAAATAAATCAACTATGGTATGACAGGGCTGGTTCATAGCTTAGTGACTATTTCCAACCAAAACATGGGCAAGTCAATTATGTGTGGTCTTGGGAGTTCCTCAACAGTGGCACTATTGACATTTTTGGCTACATAAAATTCTTTGTTATGGGGGGCTATCCTGTGGGCTAAAGATATTCAGTAAGATCTCTGGCTTTTATCCACTAGATGCTAATAGTACCCTGCCCCCAGTTTTGACAACCAAAAATGTCTTCAGAATTAAACTAGTTGTGGGCCACTAATACAGTTAGACCCAAGAGTGAAGGGAAAAATAAACCATCAGCCATGGGCAATATTAACCCTGGTTGAAGATGTAAGTGAAAAACCATGGAAGATAAGAACATTTGTGTTCTGGGATTCCCAGCTGAAGAGTTAAACACAAGCTTAGCTCTTGAGCACTGGAATTCTTCAACAGCTATTGAGTATTTGCACAGAACAGAAACTGTACCCCACCAGACACTGCTGTCAAGTTCCTGTGAAGGTTGAGTTGTGGTTACTAGGAAACAGAGCACTTCATCTGAATAGAATGTGTCAGGCTGGGATCTTTTAAAAATATATCAGTGAGTCAGGAGAGATTTCTCCCCTGCTGTTCCACTTTTTTTTTTTTCTGACAACAATGATGCAAACTTCATAAAAGCACTAAGGACAAGGGTTAATTGGTCCAAAAAATAGAAGAAATCTGATCCGGTTTCCTCATTTCCTTCAGCAATTTTTCTTAAGTTTGCAACAGAGAAAGAGTCCTTAAATTGTGGCCTGGAAAATAACAATAATACATTTAAAAATAATACCCAGCTCCTCTACTAGATGGAATGAAGGTTTTTCCATATACCTAGTATGGTATATGCCATTTTTCTTTATCATTTTTTAAAAGAAACAATTATAGTAAAACATACCCAGACCTCACTCCAGCACATGCTGCAGAGATAACCAGGGATGAGTGAAAAACCTGCCAGCCCTGGGACTTCCGGAGAGAGGACCCTCTGCCTGCACCAGCAGAGAGGCTTGGGGGTCAGTGGGGGGGTCAGTGGGTTGGCTCTCCTGGGCCTATATGAATCACCTTCACAGAGATACCACTAGGAGCACAATAAAGGGTGCCCTCCAACTATGGAGAGAATGTCCTTGAGAATCTTCTTTGCTGCATATAGAGGAGTACAAGATGGGAGGGGGAGAGGAGTTAGACCAGAAAATTTTGACTGAGCAACCACCACATATCTTCTCTTTAATTTTCAAGTGCTTGAGCACTGCACTGACTTTTTAAAAAATACACTTTTATTGATTTCAGAAAGGAAGAGAAAGGGAGAGAGAGATAGAAACATCAATGATGAGAGAGAATCATTGATCAGCTGCCTCCTCCATGCCAACCTGGTCATGTGCCCTGACCGGAATCGAACCAGAACCTCCTGGTTCATAGGTTGATGTTCATGAACCACTGAGCCATGCCAGCTGGGCTCCATTGACTTTTGATCTAGTCCTCAAACTAGTGCTGCCAATAATCCATCAAGGAAAATTAATCATGCTGTCACTGTTACTGACAAATCCTTAGACATTTTGTGCTAGATCAGCTCTGGAAGATAATTCATTACCACCACGAACTTTGTGGTTTCTGCACTATTAGAAAGTATGTTCTTTTGTGCATACGTAAAGTGTGTAGAAAGTTTCCCAATCTCCATTTTTTTTTTTATTCTCAAACCAATGATCTATAAAGGTTGCGGTGGGAACCTTTTTTTTAAAATTAATGCAGTTATTCCCCTCTCCATTGTGAGCTTAAAAGAACTGCAATCTGAAAGATTAATCTCTCAAGAACACAATTTACAAAATCTGGGAATAAAACCAATATCGATAGCTAAACTTTGCCTCTCTCCCCTTCAACTTTCTAAGCAATTGTCTAGGTATTTTACATTCTTATACTCGTTCTATCACCCTGAGTGCTTATTACACTTCAATCCAATTTTGTCATGTTGGGCGGGTGGCACAAATGCCTGGTTTCTACAGAGTTGAAGGCACAGCAGCAGCAGCAGCCGGGCTAGACCCGGCGTTATCATGAGAAACATCCAGAAGACCTCGCGGACAGTCTAACACCACGGCTATAAAAGAACAAGAAACTTTTTACCTACGACAGAATGCAGAGAGTAAATCAACATCCTAAAAGGAAGTCTCTCAAATTCCACAGGAAATCATAAATAAGAGATCAAGTAAAATTCCTGTTGATACACTGGGAAATAACTTGCCAGTAACTTGCTCTAGCCTTTTTGTTGTTGGCTGAAAAATCTCAAAATAGGAAGCCAGCAAAAGATTTAATCATTTTTATGGAAGACTGTGTTGGAATAAATAGGATTCACGTAAAATTCTGATTCCCCCAAATCATTTTTTACACATTTTAAAGCACTTAGATCTCTTACAGCAGTTCTCAAAATTAAGATAAATATCTCATAATATTCTTTTATTCTTCACCCACACAAAAATCCAGCAAAAAATTATATGTGTGATCTAGTAAAATGTTTTTTTAAACATAATATAGGCTAATACTTTTCTCCCCGTTCTTCAGTCAAATTCAGGTGAAAATTCAAGATTTCCCTAATTGCCAAATACAAATTCCATTGTAGAATATATAGGAAAACAGAAAAGCATGAAAAAAAGAAAATTAAACCAACCAGCAATTCCAACACTCAAAGATGACTACTTTTTAAATACTGGGTATTTTCTTCATTGCCATTCTATCCTGAAATGTGCTCCTTTCTTTTCTTTTTTTTTTACACAAATGATATGCTTTGTAATGTGCTTTATCAATTATTATTCTCAAATTTTGGGGTCTCAGAACCACTTTGTGCTCTTTAAAATTATTCAGGACCTCAAAAAAGCCTTTTTAAATGTGGGTTATATGTATTACTATTTATAATATTAGCAATTAAAACAAATATTTAAAAATTCTAATAATCCATTTAAAAATAAAGTAACTTATTACATGTCAACATTAATAACACATTTTATAAAAATTAATTCTATTTTCCAAAATAAACAACAAAAAACATTTAGTGAGAAAAGTGACATTTTTTTCAATTTTTGCAAATACTTTTAATGTCTGGCTTAACAAAAGACAGATGAATTCTCATATCCGTTTTCTACATTCAAAATGTTGATATGTCCTGTTAGTAGAAGTATGTGAAGAAAATCTAGCCTCACACAGATATGTAGTTGGGAAAGGAAGAGCAATTTTCAGATTATTGTGGATATTTTTCTTTATACTACACCAGAACTTGACAAGTGGTAGTGTTTTAAAGATTAGTTGCAATGTGGATTTTAAAATAAAATTTAAAAATCAATGAAATTTTAATACTCTGTGCTCTCATGAGAGAATAAAAATGGAAAATGCAAATGTCTTAGTATTACAATGAAAATAGTTTTGACCTTCAGGACACCCTGAAAGGGACCACACAATGCTAAGTCTAATAGTTAACATAGCATTCTATCATAGGACATAGCGCTTCACCCACTAACCTGTTGTCAAATATTTAGATTGTTTCCGGGTTTTTGCTATTATAAAAAATGCTATGACAAACATCTTTATAGATACATCTTTCTATACATTTGCTTTTTTCAAATAACACCTTAGGAAGTAGAATTTGAGGGTCAAAAACAAAGTTATTTTTCAGGATTTTATACATATTGCCAACTTTCCCTCCAGAAAGGTTTATTAATTCACATTCCTGTCAGTAGCCTGTACAAGAGCCTTCCGTTCTCACCACACTCTTATCAACACTGGGTACCATGTGAGCCTTGTTTTAAGAGTTGCTTTTAAAGTGTGACTGAGCTGGCTATTAGAGAGCTCACTCTTACATGGCATGCAATACTTGAGATTTACTGGAATTTTCTGCTCACAGAGTACTTCTCCGATAATTCTACCACAGTGTTTATTTACTGCTAGTTAGCATTATTACAATTAGTATTTACCCTGTGTCTTCTACTTGACAGTAAGGTCTTTGTGTTGATAAATTATTTTATTTTTCAATTACAGTTGACATTCAATATTATATTAATCTCAAGTGTACAGCATAGTGGTTAGATATTTATATAACTTATGAAATGGTGGCCCCCAGCTCCCTACCCTCCGATAAGTATAGCACCAGACATAGTTATTACAATATTATAGACTACTAGAGGTCCAATGCAAGGAATCTATACAAGGGGCTCAGCCCCTGCCACCGCCACCGCCACTACCACTGCCGTGGTCGCCTCTGCCCCGGCCCCCACCATGGCAGCTTCGTCCGGAAGGTCGTCTGGTCTAATTAGCATATTACACTTTTATTATTATTGATATTTCTATGCTGTACTTTATATCCCTGGCAATAGGTTTTCTGAGACAGTAACCATGTCTCATTATCTTAGTGTTGAGTCCATAGGGTGGAGACTCATGGGATAATGGTGGAAATAGTATTTTCTACCTTATAGAGACCTGGGTTTAAATGTCTTCACTGCTTACTAGCTGTGCAAGCTTTTGTAAATTACTTCCCCTTCCTTTCCTGAGCTTGGTCATCATCAGTTAACAGGTAGACTAACATCTACAGTACTTCAGAAGGCAGCTGTTTTGAAATTATATGTGTAAAATACCTTGTCCAATACTTGGCAAATATTCCATATGTTTGTTCTTTTCCTTTTCCTTTCCAATGTTGAATTAAGCTTGTGAAATCCAAAGTTGAAGGATCTTAAATAAATGTTGATTTACTAATAGGCTACACTTAATTAAGAAAAACCAAAAGGCAGAGGACACCTCTTTAAAAATGATTACCTCTGAAAAGTGTAACTAAGCAAAATTGATGAGTTTTCTAATTACTCTTTCCTGCATCACTCAGATGTTACTCATTCTCTCAGTCAGTCAATATCTATGAGTGTGTCATATGTGTTCCAAAGACAAAATATACACAGTCCCTAAACAAAACAGAAATGTAAAATGAAACTTTTTAGTGTCAGAATGCCACTTCTTTGGTCATAGTGAAACCTGTAGTCAGAGAAAAGCTACTCATAAAGGTATGTTGAGAGAGCTGCTCTAACTGTAGATCTCAGTAGCAGCTGGTACATCATCCCTGGTGCCGGGAGCTGGTCCATCCTTGCTGTTTCAAGGGACCTGGCATATATGGCATACTGTTCTTAATATGTTTGCTCACCTTCTTGGCACTATGTGTTTTAACCAAGGTCACCTCTCTGAGAAACGTTGTTTCCCCAGGTAGGGATTTTCCCCTGAAGATAGGGAGGGAATAAAACCCCTTAACTAAGTGCCAGGCGGGTAATTAATCACTTTAACTATGAACAATCATGCTTAAGCTACATAATCTTTACTCCCTGGAATGGAGATAAGAAACGCCCTAACCTTTGGAATAGAGATTGATAGGATTGGAATCAACTGGTATAAATACAGATGTAACAAGACAACAGGACACAGAACCTAGACACAGAACCTAGAGACAGAACCTAGCAAGAGAACATGGCAAAAGATCCTGGACAGAACCTGGCTACAGAACTTGGCTGGAGAAACTAGACAGAACCTGGCTGAAGAACCTAGAGAAAGAACCTGGCTACAGAACCTGGATAGAACATGGCAAGAGAACCTGACTAGAACCTGGTGACTGAACCTGGCTGGAGAACCTGGAGAACCTGGCTGGAGAACCTAGCAAGAGAACATGGACACAGAACCTGGCTGGAGATCCTAACCAGAACTTCGCTGGAGATCCTGACCAGAACTTGGCTAGAGATGCTGGCTAGGCTGCTGATCAACTGAACGCTGTCTCTGTGTCATTCCTTCTTCGCCGATTCCGTCCATACCTTTGGGGACCCCTGGACCTGCTGGGGTTGGACCCCAGCATCTGGCGCCCAAATCCTCTCTTGTATCCATTTTAAGAGTAGGATTGGCGCTTTCCGCTATTACCTGAGTCCTGATCTATCACCCCAGGGAGAGCTTGCCAATCCTGCACTTTCCTGGGGTGGAAAGGCTGCAGTGGGGTTAAGGATAAGACTCCTTGGGCCTACCTCCTCCCATGCCTTTACATTTACCTTTCCTTCCTCAAAAAAGCATGGACATACTTCTTGTATAAAACATTCTGTCTGACTGGGAGTAACCTTAATTCCTCTGCTAGCAAACATATGTGTTAAAAGATCAATACAGAGTCATTTCTTTAGACTCAGTATGGCACATCTTCTTAATCTAAAGATCAATACAGAGTCTTCTTTCTTTGGACTCAGTATGGCACATCTTCTCAATCTAAGAATCAATACAGAGTCTTCTTTCTTTGGACTCAGTATGGCACATCTTCTCAATCTAAGTTCTGTACTATCCACCTTCTTACCCTACTTATCCTCTATAGGGGGGTCTGCACTACCCTGGTGGAGTCCTATCCGTCCCGAGTGTGGGGTTCTCAATGGGGGGGGGGGGGGGGCTTACCTAGGGGAATCCTGTTCCAGAGGTTCCCAAAGGTGTGGACGGAGTCGGCGAAGACTATCCACCCTCTTCCTACGGTGGAGTCCTATCCATCCCGAGAGTGGGGCTTACCTAGGGGTCCCTGTTCGGGCGCCAGATGCTGGGGTCCAACCCCAGCAGGTCCAGGGGTCCCCAAAGGTATGGACGGAGTCGGCGAAGAAGGAATGACACAGAGACAGCGTTCAGTTGATCAGCAGCCTAGCCAGCATCTCTAGCCAAGTTCTGGTCAGGATCTCCAGCGAAGTTCTGGTTAGGATCTCCAGCCAGGTTCTGTGTCCATGTTCTCTTGCTAGGTTCTCCAGCCAGGTTCTCCAGGTTCTCCAGCCAGGTTCAGTCACCAGGTTCTAGTCAGGTTCTCTTGCCATGTTCTATCCAGGTTCTGTAGCCAGGTTCTGTCTCTAGGTTCTTCAGCCAGGTTCTGTCTAGTTTCTCCAGCCAAGTTCTGTAGCCAGGTTCTGTCCAGGATCTTTTGCCATGTTCTCTTGCTAGGTTCTGTCTCTAGGTTCTGTGTCTAGGTTCTGTGTCCTGTTGTCTTGTTACATCTGTATTTATACCAGTTGATTCCAATCCTATCAATCTCTATTCCAAAGGTTAGGGCGTTTCTTATCTCCATTCCAGGGAGTAAAGATTATGTAGCTTAAGCATGATTGTTCATAGTTAAAGTGATTAATTACCCACCTGGCACTTAGTTAAGGGGTTTTATTCCCTCCCTATCTTCAGGGGAAAATCCCTACCTGGGGAAACAACGTTTCTCAGAGAGGTGACCTTGGTTAAAACACATAGTGCCAAGAAGGTGAGCAAACATATTAAGAACAGTATGCCATATATGCCAGATCCCTTGAAACAGCAAGGATGGACCGGGTCCCGGCACCCTGGTCCTATTCTGGTTAAAAGCTGACAATTTTTGCAGTGGGGCTAAAACTAGTGTGTGTGTGTGTGTGTGTGTGTGTGTGTGTGTGTGTGTGTGTGTGTGTATATGCATTATTTTATTATCTGTCCACAGCGTTATAAAATTTTAAGGATAAACAAAATGAAATGAAAATCTTCAACAACTTGAACACCTTTGGTGGCCTCCTAATTAGAAGTACTCATAGATTATATAGAAAATAACTACAATGATAACACTATTATAGCAACACTTATAAGGTATACCTAAAACTATACCCAGAGGCAAATTAATAGCCTTACTTGTTAGCTTATTAAACAGTAAAGAGGCCAAATAACCTAACTAAAGTATTCCATCAAACTGTTTTAATATATGCATTTAATGTAAATGGTATACTATTTTAAAGCCCCTTATAATCAACCTCTATTCTCACAAGGAAATGCTCACAGATGTTGACTCCTATTTACTGTTTGTGTTTTGGGAAAGGAAGACTTGGCCTATCACTGTTGCACCAACCTGGATATCTAGAGACAACTCTAACAAGAAAAATTAAACAGAAGAAATATACAACTGCAACCAACAAAAGCTGGTACTAGCTAAAAATACTAAGCAACACAGATTAGAGGTTCCCAAACGCTGTTCTATACAAACTAGAAGTGTCAAAGTATTTGAAATTTATTTTTTACACTAGAAATCCCGGGTGTTGCCCCAGAACTTCCAAATCAAAATCCCCAGTGGTAAGACATAGTAGTCTGTGTTTCGGTTAAAGCCTTCTGGTGAGTTTAAGGTGTAGCAACTTTGAGGAACCACTAGATGCATATCTTAATTTTTAATTTTCAAACAATAAGAAAAAGTTACTAAGTACATTGAGGTTATCAGCAAATTGAAAGAGGTGAAACAACTGAGAAGTCAGAGGGAATAGATATAATGTCAATGCAGGAAACAGTAGAAAATGTTTCAGTGGGATTAAAGAAGCTGAAGCTGGGATTTCACTGAAACAAGATAGAATAGAAAAAAGGAAGGAGGAGGATGGCTTAGGGGTGGGGAAGAAATTACCTGAGAACAAAAATGAATTCTTCAAAATTTAGAGAAAGGAATGAAGAGAGGGAGAGGATAGAAGGGAGGGAGGGAGGGGAGAAAAAGGATGGAGTGTTTAGTAAAGTCAGTGAAGAACAGAATAGAAACCAAGACTAGTATATTTTATTTTATTTTTTTATTTTTTTTTTTTTAAGACTAGTATATTTTAATGTGACTCTGAAATGTCTTCAAATACTAACAAGAAAGCTTTGATATTTTCTGACAACCCAACCAAAGAAATTAGAGAAAAGACACTACTGAGCTAAATGCAGTTCAGGTTGAAGATCACTCCTGGTTTTAACTCAAAATTAAAACGTAAGTCAAGTAGAATTATTTGTGCACCTTGGATATACCCCCAACTAAGAGTGTAGAGTGAGTAGTGATCACTAAGGAATAGCATTGCTAGGAATAGCAGTATGAACCCATGAAATTGCTCAAGTCTTCAGTCCTGACAGATTATAATAGAGGGAGGAACAGGGAACTGCTTACTCTGTTCCAGGAACACGTGATGTCCTTGACCATTCGTATCATTCCTCACCCTGCCCCCTCCCCGCCAACCCCCCCCCCCCCCACACACACACACACATCTATATTTTTCAGAGGCTGAGGCTCAAAGAGGTCAACTGGTTCTCACCAGTATATTCTGGAGAACTGTGAGTGCTAAAGCTTTAACTCCATGAGAGATTCAAAGAAAGTCGGGGACTCTGATCCTTGAGATAAAACTGAGATTAATCAAGAACTTTTTGCTATTAGTATTGGATGGTATATGCTAAAGTTGTTGTTAAGTCATTACAAACCTCTCTCCAGGTCTATAACTCTATGTTCAATACGGTATAAAATATTTGCAATGGGGAAGGAAGAATGTGGGTGGGAAGGTTTAGTTCCTTCAGCTCTAAAGCAGGTTTGAAAACTTTTGCTAGTAGTGTGTTGTAGTGATGAAGGACTAATGCAGCTTAAGGGTTTCAATATCGTTACTATTTTTTTTTTTAGGAAAAAAATAATTTTTTTTTTATTGATTTCAGAGAGGAGAGAGCGATAGAAACATCAATGATGAAAGAGAATCATTGATCGGCTGCCTCCACACCCCACAGCGGGGATCGAGCAACTGGGCATATGCCCTGACCAGGAATCATTGACCTCCTGGTTCATGAGTCAATGCTCTATCACTGAGCCATGCTGGCCAGGCAATATCATTGACTATTAATGGTTGCTGCCAAATAGCATGTTCAGAGTCTGCAGAATTGTCTTGCAGGTCTTAGTTTTTCTTTGTAAGAGACAATCATTTCCCAAGGAGATGAAAAGATAAGCCAAAACCAAAAGCAGAACCTTCTGACTTTCAGAAAAGGTGTTATATTGTTTCTCCCTCTTCCAATCTCTATATTCCAGGAAACAAAGAGAAACCAATGGGAAAGCTATACAACCTCACCTCTTGCTGTTGGCATGGCCGCTCTGATGAAGGATGGAGCCCTTCCTGGGTGACAGGATCAAACAACTTTCACTCTCTTACACGTGGGTAGACAATAAGGTGTGAGCCAGAGGTATCCCTCATAGGTGCTCTTGGGTGACCTGTTTTAAGGTTTTAGAAACTCACTTGGGTGATTCTGCATTCAGAATCCTACCCTTTCTCTCAGAATCAAGTATCCTCCCACTCATCTTCTATCCTCTGGCCTCCCTACCTTGACAGATAGCTTTTATTACTTTTTTTTCCCCTGGATACCATTTCAGAGACCAAATTATGCCCAGCAATTTTAGCTAATGTTCTTGTTGGACAGTTTACAGATATAAATTTAAACATTTTTTGACTAATAGAAAAATTAATTATTTAATAATTTTCATAAAAAGATAAAAACCAATATTCCTTCCAAGATATTACAAAGATCAAAATGAAGTTGGATAGATTCCAAAACATTCAGGCCTGCCCCCAAACCCTTCTTTTCTAAAATTAGCTAAATGGAATTGGTGTCTCCATTTCCAAGTTACCAGAAGAGGGAATCTGACACTGTTGGAGTCCATTTCTCCCTTGACCAGGGTCACAGTCGCCCACCTTGTGAGTTGCAGCAAATTCTCAAACAAGGACTGACCTGGGTATACAGACTACAAGGATTAGAAGGCACTTATCTTTCTGATAACAGCGAACAGATAATTAAGAGATTTCAATAGAGCCTTGAAACCCTACAGCAAAGATGCCAAAGTGTGTGACAAGCCATGCATATTGAGGCCTAAATTAAAAACTTGTTCCTTTTTATCATACGATAAGTCAAGCTAGAATAAACAGTGATAGTGACATTCAGCTGGTATTTAATGCGAAAAGCTACTTCAACCTCATATGACTGTGTTTGGTCATTGCTCTGTGTTATATTTTCAATTAAATTCCTAACGGGATATTAACTAGTTGATTTGTTCCATTGTTTAAATAAGCAAAATCTTCTGCATCATGTGTTAAATATTCTGAGGAGCAGGTAATGAAACCTGAGGCAAGTACAGTGCTCCATGCTGTTCTAGTAGACATTTGACATCCTTTTTGACAGTCCAGCATCTGCCTATTTGGTGAATTCCCCAGCTGGTGGGTCCTGCAGGAGGCAGAGCTGACAATGCCAGATACTATTCCAGTGATGACCTTCACACCCATTCTAGACTGACCTGAGGGCTACGAATGAAAAACATAGATGGTGGAGCTCCTCATTCTCTCCGGCCGTAGCAGATGTTGCAATAGTGAGCTGCTGGTATGGAAGTGGTAACAGTACTAATTGTGACATCTAGTGCTCAACAATAATGGTAACCATTTCCTCACCAGAGGATTATTTTTTCAAAAACAGCTTTATTGAAATACTAGAGGCCCGATGCACAAAAATTTGTGCACTCGGGGGGAGGGGGGTCCCTCAGCCCGGCCTGTGCCCTCTCGCAGTCTGGGACCCCTCGGGAGATAACGACCTGCTGGCTTAGGCCCACTCCTGGGTGGCAGAGGGCAGGCCCAATCCCTAGGTGCAGCCCCTGGTCGGGCTCAGAGCAGGGCCGATTGGGGAGTTGGGGTGCCGCCCCCTGTCACGCACAGAGCAGGGTCGATCAGGGGGTTGGGGAGCTCCCCTCTGTCACGCACAGAGCAGGGCTGATCAGGGGGTTGAGGAGCTCCCCCCTGTCACTCACAGAGTAGGGTGGATCAGGGGGTTGGGGCGCTGCCACTGTCACACTCAGGGCAGGGCCAATGGGGAGGTTATGGCTCTACCCCGTCACACACAGAGCAGGGCCCGTGGGGGGTGGGGGAGATTGGGGCGCCGCACCTTGTCACACACAGAGCAGGGCTGATCAGGGGGGTTTGGTCGCTGCCCCCTGTCACGCTGATCCCGGTGCCGGGAGGCCTCGCGGCTCTGCTGATCCCGGTGCTGGGAGGCATATTACCCTTTTACTATATAGGATAGAAGCCTGGTGCACGGGTGGGGGCCGGCTGGTTTTCCCTGAAGGGTGTCCTGGATCAGGGTGGGGGTCCCCACTGGGGTGCCTGGCCAGCCTGGGTGAGGGGATGATGGCTGTTTGCAGCTGGTCACACACCCTTCAGGGTGGGGGTCCCCACTGGGGTGCCTGGCCAGCCTGGGTGAGGGGCTGAGGGCCGTTTTCAGGCTGACGGGTGACTGAAGCTCCCAACCTGTCCTTTTTTCCTTTTTTTTTCATTCTGGGCCAGCTTTAGCTCTGAGGCTTGGCTCCAGCTATGAGACTTCCACTGCTGAAAGCAGGTTTCTGGCCTTTGTTTACCCTTCTGTATTTGAAACAATGTTGCGGTCCTGCTGGCTGAAGCCCGGGATTTTGTTTAGCTTCTATTTTTGTAACATAGTTGCTTAGAGTGCAGCTGAGAGGCGGGCAAGGCAGGCGGGGAAGCTTTGGCTTCCTCCATCACTAAAGCAAGCAAGCCTCATGTTAGTTTCCAGCTGCCTGGCTGCCGGCCGCCATCTTGGCTGTCAGTTAATTTGCATATCTCACTGATTAGCCAATGGGAAGGGTAGCGGTCGTACGCCAATTACCATGTTTCTGTTTTATTAGATAGGATAATTCACATGCCATACAATTCACCCACATACAATTTATTGGCTTTTAGTCTATTCACAGAGTTGTCCAACTATCCCCACAATAGGTTTTAGAACATTTTCATCATCCCCAAAATAAACCCCACACCCTTTAAGCATCATCCCCCAATCCTCCCCCATCTCCTTCTCAGCTCTAGGCAACGATTAATCTACTTTCTGTCTCTACAGGTTAGCCTATTCTGGACATTTCATACAAATGGCAATATATAAGATGTGCTCCTTTGTGTCTGTCTTCTTTCACTTAGCATACTGTTTTCAAGGTTCATCCAAGTTGTAGCATGAAGCATACTTCATTCCCTTTTATGGCCGAATAATATTCCATTGCATGAATAGACCATGTTTTCTTTACCCATTCATTAGTTGGTGGACATTTCTATTGTTTACACTTTTTGGCTATTATGCATAATGCTCCTATGAACACTTGTGTACAAAGTCTTATGTGGACATATGTGTTCATTTTCATGGGTATATACTTAGGAGTGGAATTGCTGTATCACATGGTAACTCTGTTTAACTGTTTGAGGTACTGTCAGATTGTTTCCAAAGCAGTTGCACAATTTTACATTCTTACCAGCAGTGTATTCTTATTTTTCCACATCCTCACCAGCACATATTATTAATTGCCTTTTTTTAATTATAGTCACCTTAGTAGGTGTGAAGTGGTATCTTGTGGTTTTGATTTGCATTTTCCTGATGGCTAACAATGTTGAGTATCTTTTCATGTGCTCATTGGACATTTGTATATCTTCGCTGGAGAACTATCTATTCAGACCATTCACCCATTTTAAATTGGGTTATTTGTTTTTCTATAATTGGGTCACATAGTTCACCAGACCATTTTTGAGGCATGGTTTTAAGGATTGTTCCTGGCTACCAGAGCCTACTTTTCCACACTTCAATGATTTTATGAGCTACCAATATCCTTTGAATAAAGTCATTTTCTGCTTAAATCAGTCATAGTTAGCTTCTACTGCAATGCAAACCCCGACTGACAGAGTCTGGAATGCAAGGCAGCACCAGCACCCCTCACCTAGAGAAAATCACTTATATAAAAGGCTTTACTGGCAAATGGAAGACTGTTAAGTGGCAGGGTTGGGTTTCTGAATTCATGATTCTAAACTCTGAAACTATGCAAACTCAATCCAAGGGAATTTACGGGATTTACAAGTGAAAACTTTGGCAGGTTGAGTAGCAAGTAGGAACTGGAGCACAGAAAAACAGAAAGAAAACTAAGAAATGGTTGTCAGTTCTTGTTATTTCCCCCTAAGATAAAGTAGGCCATTGATTCCTGTAAGTTGTTCAGATGATAAGGCCCTAATTTTCTGGTGCCGGCAGTCCTCTCTCTGAGTTGGTCCTGCAGCCACAGAGGTTGCATAACCCTGCATCTTTCTGCCAACCGAGGTTGGTATCCAGGGCCTCCACCAGGATGTTCTTCCAAAGGGTCAAGTATGTAAATGATGTAGGAGTTCTAGTTTTATCAGCTGATTTAACTACACATTCGGTTATCACACAAGTTTAGTTCATATATCAACATTGCTAACTTTAAGTTAGCTAAATAAGAATATCACTCCCTCCTAGAGTTATTAGTGATCTGAGGCTGAAGGTTTGGAGAAAGTTGTTCTCTGCAGTTTTCTCCTGGATAACAACACCCTTGGCTCACCCCTCTGAGTAGGACAGACTGAGCACAACAGTAGTGCCAGTCTGCCTTTGGTTTCCCCTCACAACCCTTCTAAGCACCTACTCTACCCTTTCTGATGCCTTTTTCTTCCAGGGGAGTATCTTAGATCCTGTACTTAAAGGGATTTGTTTGAAAGGGAATCCAATGTAAAACAGATGCTAATAGGTTAAATTGTAGTAGGCAGTTAGGCAGAGTAGAAAGGACAGGCCAGATGCAGAATGTCCCCAGGGCAGAAAGCCATGGGCAATTGTAAAGTGTTACCTTGCCCCCAGGGTGACCTTTCCTCCCCTAGCATATCACTGGTCATGGTTTAGACCCCCTAACCTTTCATATGGCTAGTATGCAGTTCAGACCCTCCCTGACCTTTCCTCCTTGGCATGCCACTAGTCATGAGATAGACCCCTTAGAAGAGGAACAAGAGGACCGGAGAATAACCTTATATGACTTCCATAAACCCTTGCATGACCGCTCCCTTAAGCAGTAAGCCCTCAAGACAATGAGGTTCTGACCAGCATCAAATAATCTTAGGAACAAAGCCTCAAGCCTGTTGCCCGCAGAGACAAGAGATAACATCTAGGCCTCAGTTGTCTTTCAGCTCCAGGCCCAGAAAAACAGCAAGGCCAGACAAGTGATTCCATGGCTGACCTCAAGGCTAATGACCACCTGCTTTGACACATGACCAATCAGTACAGACCATGACCCTGAAAGGACACACCTGGAAAGCTGATGAATATTCCACTGAGATAGTCCCCTGGGACAGCAGTAAGCAACCAATGGTCCTTGGACCACTGGTGGTCCATGAGGTCCGAAAGGTTGGCGACCGCTGCCCTGGGACATCCCCTAAGATCTCTGCCTTCACAGAGGGGATAAAAACCCTCAGGACAGAGGACCCAGCATTCATTCATTTTCTCTCTCTCTCTCTCTCTCTCTCTCTCTCTCTCTGCCTTCTTTCTTTAGACATATCTCTTTGCTTTCTTTCTCCTAAGCTCCAAGGGCCATTCTTTTGACTCTATAGCTTGTTTCCTGAGTCCATGCATAGCCCAGCTGGCTCACTTCTTCTACCTCTGTGACTTTCTAAATAAACTGTTGCTTGTGTCTAGGTATTGGCTCTGAATTCTTTCTTCCTTTTTTTTTTTTCAATCTTCACCTGAGGATATTTTTCCATTGATTTTTAGAGAGAGTGTAAGGGAGAGGGAAAGACAGAGAGAGAGAAACATCGATGTGAGACAGGCACATCGATTGGTTGTCTCCTGCATACGCCCCGACCAGAGCCAGGAGCTATAACCAAGGTACGTGCCCTTGGCCAGAATCAAACCCAGGACCCTTCAGTCTGTAGGCTGACACTCTAGCCACTGAGCCAAACCTCTTAGGGCTTCTTTCTTAGCCAGAAATCAAGTGCCAAGGTTGCTGAACCAAGGTCCCATCGCCAGTAACACCTAGTACCAGTTCACCGCTAAGAAACTACTAATACTCTAAAAGGTGTTTGCATTTCTATATCATTGATCTCTCTATACTGACTTGCTTTTTGCCTACTTCAAAGACCACTTCTCAGTTGTCATTCTCCTTGCCTTTATTTTGGCATCTAAGAACAAGATGATTTGTTATGAGTGAGAGGATATGAGTGGTACAGATCTGAGAGGAGGAAACCTGAGATCCTGGGATGAAATGTTTTGTGGTGAGACTCAACCAGTAATTTATTCAACAACCATCTCTTAAGCACCTACTATGTGCCAGACACTGTGTTCTAGCTGCTGGAGATGCAGCAGATAAGCAAGGCCCCTGCTCTCATGGAGCTTCCTCTCTAAAGGTGACAATAAACAATAAATAAACAAAAAGACACTGATACTGCCCTAGCCGGTTTGGCTCAGTGCCGGGAGCCGGTCCATGCTTGCTGTTTCAAGGGACCTGGCATATATGGCATACTGTTCTTAATATGTTTGCTCACCTTCTTGGCACTATGTGTTTTAACCAAGGTCTCTGAGAAAGGTTGTTTCCCCAGGTAGGGATTTTCCCCTGAAGTTAGGGAGGGAATAAAACCTCTTAACTAAGTGCCAGGCGGGTAATTAATCACTTTAACTATGAACAATCATGCTTAAGCTACATAATCTTTACTCCCTGGAATGGAGATAAGAAACGCCCTAACCTTTGGAATAGAGATTGATAGGATTGAATCAACTGGTATAAATACAGATGTAAGAAGACGGAACGAGGAGAGACAGAACCTAGGCACAGAACCTACACAGAACGTTCTCTAGAGACAGAAGAACTTCGCTGGAGAGAACATGGCAAAAGATCCTGGACAGAAACTGGCCTCAGAACCTAGAGACAGAACCTAGCGAGAGAACATGGCAAAAGATCCTGGACTGAACCTGACTACAGAAACTGGCAAGAGAACCTGACTAGAACCTAGTGACTGAACCTAGCTGGAGAACCTGGACAGAACCTGGCTGGAGAACCTAGCGAGGGAACATGGCTACAGAACCTGGCTGGGGAACCTAGCAAGAGAACATGGACACAGAACCTGGCTGGAGATCCTAACCAGAACCTCACTGGAGATCCTGACCAGAACGTGGCTAGAGAACCTTGCTATGATGATCATCTGAACGCCCTCTCCGTGTCATTCCTCCTTCACTAACTCCGTCCACACCTTTGGGGACCCCTGGACCTGCTGGGGTTGGACCCCGGCAGCTCAGTGGATAAAGCATTGGCCTGCGGACTGAAGGGTCCCAGGTTTGATTCCGGCCAAGGGCACATGCCAATCCCCAGTAGGGGGCATGCAGGAGGCAGCCGATCAATGATTCTATCTCATCATTGATGTTTCTATCTCTCCCTCTCCCTTCCTCTCTAAAATCAATAAAAATATATATTTTTTAAAAAGACAGATACTGATAGATGCTATGAAGAGCAATGTGAAATAGGGGAAAATGTAATAGTGATAGATGTGAAAAGAGCTCCTTAGGCCGGGTGGTTGAGGAAAGCCTCTTTTAGAAATCTGACATGTAACAGAGTGGCATGCTCAGTCTGACTCCTTGTTCCAGCCTACCTTGTTACTATGGCCTTCAGGATGACAGCTCCTGCTTTAGACATGATAATTATTAGAGGAATGCTGCTTGGAACATGAGTTTTTACAAAAATAGCCCTTCCCATTTTCCCATCCTGAACTCTGTACTTTCTTTCTTTTTTTTTTTTAATTAAATCTATTGTTCAGATTATTACATTTGTTCCTCTTTTTTCTCACCATAACTCCTCTCCTCCCAGTTCCCACCCCACCCTCCACCCTCACTCCCCACCCACTGTCCTCATCCATAGGTGCACGATTTTTGTCCAGTCTCTTTCCGCATCTCCCACGCCCCTTTCCCCCCCAAGAATAATCAGTCCATTCCCTTTCTATGTCCCTGATTCTATTATAATCACCAGTTCATTCTGTTCATCAGATTATTTATTCACTTGATTCTTAGATTCACTTGTTGATAGATGCGTATTTGTTGTTTATAATTTGTATCTTTACCTTTTTTTCTTCTTCCTCTTCTTAAAGGATACCTTTCAGCATTTCATATAATACTGGTTTGGTGGTGATGAACTCCTTTAGCTTTTCCTTATCTGTGAAGCTCTTTATATGACCTTCAAATCTGAATGATAGCTTTGCTGGATAAAGTAATCTTGGTTGTAGGTTCTTGGTATTCATCACTTTGAATATTTCTTGCCATTCCCTTCTGGCCTGCAAAGTTTCTGTTGAGAAATCAGCTGACAGTCGTATGGGTATTCCCTTGTAGGTAACTGAGTTTCTTTCTCTTGCTGCTTTTAGGATTCTCTCTTTGTCTTTTGCTCTTGGCATTTTAATTATGATGTGTCTTGGTGTGGTCCTCTTTGGATTCCTTTTGTTTGGGGTTCTCTGCGCTTCCCGGACCTGTAAGTCTATTTCTTTCACCAGGTAGGGGAAGTTTTCTGTCATTATTTCTTCAAATAGGTTTTCAATATCTTGCTCTCTCTCATCTTCTGGCACCCCTATAATTCTGATGTTGGTACGCTTGAAGCTGTCCCAGAGGCTCCTTACACTATCTTTGTATTTTCGGATTCTTCTTTCATTTTGCTTTTCTGGTTGGGTGTTTTTTGCTTCTTTGCATTTCAAATCTTTGCCTGGAATCTTGCGCTCCTCTGGTCTGCTGTTGGGAGTCTGTATAGTATTCGTTATTTCAGTCTGTGTATGCTTAATTTCTAGTTGGTTCTTTATCATAACATTGAGGGTCTCATTAGATTTCTTGAGGATCTCACTACATTTATCAACGGCTTCTAGACAGTTCTTAAGAGACCTTAAAACTGTGGTTCTAAATTCAATATCCTCCATTGACAGTTTTGTCCTGTTTCTTTGTCCCTGCATTTTTTATGCTTTCTTGGTGCACCCCCTAGTGGTCTTTGTGCCCAGTCTTGTTGTAGTTAAGCCTTGATTGTTGTCGGCAATACTGGGAGTGATTTGACCTCCAGGCTACCTGGCTATGAGAGTCCGCTGTGTCTGCAGTGGGAGGGCTTCTGTGCTGGATCTCTAGGGCGGTGCTAATCTAGCGTTTGCCTGAGGCTATCTGGCAAATGGCTCTGCGCAGGGCTTGGGCGCGGCGGGTCCCTGGGGATCTACAGGGCGGGCCGGAGCAAGCAGTTATGGCTGCTCTCAGTTCTGTCCCTAGGGGCTCTGCCTCACAGAGTCCCAGCAACTGCTGCAAACCTCGGAGAGAAAGCTGCCTTCGAGTTCCGACCGAAGCCAGACAGTCCTGCTTCTCCTGTTTGAGTCTGGGTCCCTAGAGACTCGCCCGGATCTGGAGCTCAGAGCCTGAAACTCCCTCCCGATTGAAAACAACAACCGTGCCCTCCGCCACCAGCCCGCTCTGCGTGCACACCGCACCTCAGTATTTCACTTCAGCACTGCGCCTCCTCTGAGTCTGGGTATGATATTCTCTTTCCTCCTAGTTGTAGAATTTCCACTCAGCCAGCCTTCCTGTGGTTCTGGATGATGTCCGTTCCGTCGTTTAGTTGTTTTTTTTGTTTTGTTTTGTTTTTTTCTCTGTACTTTCTTAAGATGGATTTGAGGAACTACTAGGTCTCCCATCTTCTACGTTGGTGCCTTCTCAATCAATGAACCTTTCCTTACTCCAAACTCTGACATTTTTATTTGACCTTTTGAAGAGTCAGGATCATAGACTTTGGACTGGTAACATTTACTCTGAAACCTGAAGAGTGGATTTGGCTGAAGAGTTCCAGGGAGAGAAAACAGCAAGTGCAAAGACCTAGATGCAGGAGCAGGCTCAGCATGTTGGAGATTCCAAAGAATGAAGAATGACTAGAATATAGTGAAAATAGCAAAATAGCATGAGAGGAAAGCAGGTCGGTTAGGGCTTTGAAAGGTATTGTAGAGTCACCGAGAGGTTATCTTGCCCAAGACACACAGTAAGTGGCAGAGCTGAGATGATAATCTAGGCCTTTTCAATCCTATCCGGTGTTTTTGCATTGGAGCCTAGTTTATGCCCAAAATGGTACTAGATGAAGAGGTGATTTATTGAAGCCCTTCTGGGAGATCCCAAAACTCTAAGAAGAGACAAAGACCATTGTCTCTCTTTCCTCATTCTATGAAAAGGATTGTCCAGTCACTCCACATTTACATTGCTGCACAAAAAAGTAAATTAATACACCAGGTCAAATCCAATACAAAGTCTATCTATTAAATGCAGATCTGAATTTTATAGATATTACTAGAGGCTCAGTGCACAAAAATTTGTGCACTTGGCAGGGGCAGGGGGGCTTTCAGCCCAGCCTATGCCCTCTCACAGTCTGGGACCCTTCAGGGGATGACCACCTGCTGGCTTAGGCCCACTCCCCAGGGGATCGGGCCTAAGCTGGCAGTCAGACATCCCTCTGGCAGCCTGGGAGCCCTCAGGGGATGTCCACTTGCCAGCGGGGAGCAGGCCTAAGCTGCAGTCGGACATCCTTAGTGCTGCTGAGGAGGCAAGAGAGGCTCCCGCCATCACTGCTGTGCTGGCAGCCTTCAACCTGGCTTGTAGCTGAGCAGAGCTCCCCCTGTGGGAGCGCACTGACCACCAGGGGACAGCTCCTGCATTGAGCATCTGCCCCCTGGTGGTCAGTGTGTGTCATAGTGACCAGTCATTCCCAGTCCTTCTGCTGTTAGGGTCAATTTGCATATTACCCTTTTTTTTTTAAATTAAATCTTTATTGTTCAGATTATTACATTTGTTCCCAGAGGCTCCTTAAACTATCTTCGTATTTTTGGATTCTTTTTTCATTTTGCTTTTCCAGTTGGGTGTTTTTTGCTTCTTCGCATTTCAAATCTTTGACTTTATTCTTGCGCTCCTCGGGTCTGCTGTTGGGAGTCTGTATAATATTCTTTATTTCAGTCAGTGTATGCTTAATTTCTAGTTGGTCCTTTATCACAACATCGAGGGTCTCATTAGCTTTCTTGAGGATCTCACTATATTTATCGGCGGTCTCACCAGTCTTTTCGAGGGCCTTAATAAATTTATCGGCGGCTTCTAGACAGTTCTTGAGAGACCTTAAAAGTGTGGTTTTGAACTCTATATCCAGCATTTTGCTTTCCTCCATTTCTGTCATTTGTGTCCTGTTCTTTGTCTCCGCATTTTTATGCTTTCTTGGTGCACCACCTAGTGGTCTTTGTGCGCAGTCTTGTTGTAGTTAAGCCTTGATTGTTGTAGGTAGCACTGGGGGGGATTTGACCTCCGGCTAACTGGCTGTGAGAATCAGCTGTGTCTGCAGTGGGAGAACTTCTGTCCTCTAGGGAGGTGCTAATCTAGCCTTTGCCTGAGGCTATCCAGCAAATGCCTCTGTGCAGGGCTTGGGCAGGGTCGCACTGGATCAAACAGGGCGGGCGGAGCGAGCAGTTATGGCTGCTCTCAGTCCCGTCCCCAGAGGCTCCGCCTCTCAGTGTCCCAGCAACCGCTGTAAGTACCTCGAAGAGAAAGCTGCCCTCAAGTTCCAACTGATGCCAGACAGTCCCGCTTCTCCCGTTTGAGTCTGGGTCTCCAGAGACTCACCCGGAACTGGAGCCGAGAGCCTGAGACTCCCTCCCGATTGAAACAGACAACCGCGCCCTCACCCGCCAGCCCGCTCCGCACGCACCTCCGCACCTTTGTATTTTACTTCAGCAACGCACCTCCTCTGAGTCTTGGTATGCTTTTCTTTCCTTTTAGTTGTAGAATTTCCCCTCAGCCAGCCTTCCTGTGGTTCTGGGTGATGTTCGTTCCGTCTTTTAGTTGTATTTTGAAGTGGTTGTGCAAGGCAGCAATCTCCGGTGTTTACCTATGCCGCCATTTTGGTTTCTCTCTATTTATTCTTTTATTTTATTAATTGATTAATTTATTTATTTATAATGTTCAATAAATTTCTAAGAGTAGTGACTAGCCCAAGCAGGATGGAAGACCAAAACCTCTGGAACTTTCTTTTTCACATTATATCATAATTTTGTAGAAGTCTTTTTGGGAGCCAGATTTTCTTGGACGTACACATGAAATCACTGATTTTATTCCAAAAATGTTAATCAATATTCCTATGCAATTTACTGTTTATAGTCTACATGAAATGGAAAGTTTCACTTGGATTTTTACTAAGTTTAGTTTTTTAGAAGCACCATAAAATAAATCTTTTATTGCTAATAAAATACAACCATTTTGCCCATAATGTACTAACATGATTATCTTTTCATCAATTGCTCCATTAGTGCATTCATTAGATACAATGAAGGCCATCATTAGACCAGGGATGAATTTTTATCATCACAATTAAATAAATTTGGTTTTTGACCTGAGTAAGGAAAAAGAAAGTATATTATGATTTTTAACTCTCAGAAAGAAAACAATGCATAAATAATAATAACTGATATATTTTCAGCTTGATACAATTTTACTATATAGGATAGAGGCCTGGTGCACAGGTGGGGGCTGGCTGGTTTGCCCTGAAGGGTGTCCCGGATCAGGGTAGAGGTCCCGCTTGGGTGCCTGGCCAGCCTGGGTGAGGGAATGATGGCTGTTTGCAGCTGGTCACACCCCCTTCAGGGTGGGGGTCCCGCTTGGGTGCCTGGCCAGCCTGGATGAGGAGATGATGGCTGTTTGCAGCTGGTCACACCCCCTTCAGGGTGGGGGTCCCCACTGGGGTGCCTGGCCAGTCTGGGTGAGGGGCTGAGGGCCAATTTCAGGCTGGCGGGTGACTGAAGCTCCCAAACTCTCCTTTTTTTCTTTTTTTTTTATTCTGGGATTTATTTACCTTCTATGGCTGTCACTGGTGCTGAGAGCCAGCTTTAGCTCTGAGGCTCAACTCCAGCTCTGAGACCTCAGCTGCTGAAAGCAGGTTTCTGGGTTTGTTTGGGTTCTATAATTGAAACACTGTTGCGGTCCTTCTCGCTCCAGCTCTGACAGCTGAAAGCAGGTTTCTGGGGTTTGTTTAGCTTCTATATTTGCAACATAGTTGCTTAGACTGCAAGCTCAGAGGCCAGCAGTGGCAGGCGGGGAACCTTGGCTTCTCCATCAGTGGAGCAAGCAAGCCTCCTGCTCCCTTCAGCTGCCTGGCTGCCGGCCGCCATCTTGGTTGGCAGTTAATTTGCATATCGCCCTGATTAGCCAATGGGAAGGGTAGCAAAGTTACGGTTACTTACCATGTTTCTCTATTATTAGATAGGATGGTAAATACCTATTAAACATTTATCACATGATCTCATAGAGCATGTAGAGAAATTATTTTGGTGTTGCTATGTTTGACCTTATGAACATTAATCACACTGGATTGCCTAATGTCTATTTTTAAACATAAGATCTACTCTTCCTATTACACATTAGGAAACTTAATACAACTAAGGTACTTGTGAGGATTAGCTACTACATAGACTTTCTGGGTCTTTTATGCTTTGCTTTTAAAATTAGAAATAGAAAAAATATTTTTAAGTAAATTTATACTCAAATAAAAAAAAGAAATTGGCTAATAAAGACCAGATGTGTGCACACTGTGTATATACATATATATACCATTAGACTAGCATACTTACTAGCTGTCTGACATTAGGTAAATTGCTCAATATTACTAAGCCTCCATTTTCTGTTCCATAAAACAGAGATGAAAACAATGCCTATACATACAGCTATTGTGAAAACTACTCAAAATAACAAGTGACAGTACTTGAATTCCTTGAGTAAGTGTTGGTTTCCCTCTCCTTCTCTGTGTTTCTGTTCACTCATCAGAAACATAAGCGGGTCAGGGACATGATGCTAACATTCCTTCTAGGACAAGTGTCATCAGCAGCTAGGCTTTCCTGCCAGATTTGAGCCACAGGAAAGTGAAAACTTTTGCTGTAGGCAAATAGAAAAGTGCTAACAAGACAAACCTGGAGACTGACAGGAAAATCCCAGGGGGGGGTGAGCAATGAGGTTTCAAGAACTGGAACTTAAAGGGCCAGGGTTCTAGTAGCTCCCCAGGCCCAATTCATTTCACTGGTGCATTTGTTTCAACTACTAATTACTAGTGGTATTATTTAATGTCTGCCCTCACCAGAGACCAAACCCTATAAAGGTGAGGAACTATGGCCCTGGCTAGTGTGGCTCTGTTGGTTGGAGCATCGTCCCTTACACCAAAAGGTGGCGGGTTCAATTCCCAGTCAGGGCACATACCCAAGTTGTGGGTTCCATCCCCAGATGGGCACATGTAAAAGGCAACCAGTTCATGTTTCTTTCTCTCTCTCTCTCTCTCTCTCTCTCTCTCTCTCTCTCTCTCTCTCTCTCTAAAATAAAAAGAGACTAGAAACTGTTTTGTTCATTCACTCCACATTTACATTGCTGCACACATAGTAAGCCCTGCACACATAAGTATTTGTTGAATAAATGAAGCTGTTTTCTTACAGTAGATGCATTTTTGAAATTGGAGGTGTCACAAGTTTAGCTAGGCTACTTACTCCATGTATTGCTGCCTCTGCCTCCATTTTGTTTGGCTGCAGAGTCCTAAGCTGACGCTAGCCCCCTCATTCAGGTCCATGCCCTAAATAACAGGCAGAGTCACAGGCAAACCTAAGTTCCTGATATGACTTCTCTAATAGTTTTTGGGACCAACAGTCTCCCCCACACGACCTTCCAACACCTTCCACTTGTGTGCCCTTTAGGTAACACTCCTGTGGAGCTTACCAAAACCTCACTCATCTTGGTTTGAATCGACCTATCCAGCCTTAGCCTGGGAACCCCAAAGCACTCCATCCCTCAACCCTAATAGAGGTGTGTCCCCCAGGTCCTGTCAATCTCTCTGCCCGCACTCTGCCTTGGCCTCCCTGGGGGCTCCCTGAGATATGCCATATTCTTCCTCCAGGATTTCTGAGTAATGAACTTCTCTACTTCTGTTTCTCTTGTGGTCTTTTGTCAAACTCAGGGTCATCATTAGGCACCCTATGCTCCACTCAACACATGTTAATTTAACAAAGTCATCCATGGACACAGACAATAGGGTGGTGAAGGCCTGGGGTGGGGGGCTGGGAGAGGTCAATGGGGGCAGGGGAGGGGGGACATATGTAATACTTTCAACAATAAAGAATTATTTTTTAAAAAGATATTTTTAAAAGTCAGGAGGAAATTAATTTTATTTACAAATCAACAATTTCAAAACCCTTGGTGAAATCAACCTTTAAAAGGAAATTTGTGGTTTGTGTAAATTCCTTTTTTAAAGTATTTTTTTATTGATTTCAGAGTGGAATGGGGAGGGAGAGAGAGATAGAAACATTAATGATGAGAGAGTGTCATTGATTAGTTGCCTCCTACATGCCCCACACTGGGGATTGAACCCGCAACCCAGGCGTGTGCCCTGACCAGGAATGAAATCGTGACCTCCTGGTTCACAGGTCAATGCTTAACCACTGAGCCATGCTGGCTGAGCTAAATTTTCTTTTAAAAAGAAGCATACCCAAACTAAGAAAACATAATGGCTCCATGGGAGGGCTTTAAGCATTCAGAGTTTGGTAGACTGAATAGCAGCATCAATTAATCTTCCCACATATTTTGGACTTCATCAGATTAGCATGTGGAATTTTGAAACTGAACACATCCAAGTTGCCTAATAGAGGACTCTCTGAGCAACAAGCAAAGTCTATTCTTATCCTTCTACCTATGATCTGGCTCAAGGGTCCATCTAGGAGAGGCTTTCTGACAAGTCACAGAGGTGGGAATGATGACTACACTATAGACACCCTAACTGAATAATCCCTCAGTATTTATCATTGTCTCCTCTAAGCTACAGTGTTTCCAGAGTCACTGGACATTGTCAATCCCTGGTAAACAAATGGTCAACAACCTCACTCATTTTGGTTTGACTTGACCTATCCAGCATTAATTCTATCTAATCTAACAGGTTCAACATCCCAACTAAATTTGCTTCTTGCAAAAGTATGGATGATTTGACATTCACTTGCTTATTTATTTGTTCATTTATTCATCCATTCACTTATTCATTCTACAAATGTTCTCAGTCCTGGAAATCCTGAGTGATTCTGGATGAGAAAAAGAAAGCTTAGACAGAGCAGCAGTAAGTAGCACAAGAACTGGAACCAGGAATTAAAACAATATCTAACCACACTAGAGGCCCAGTGCACAAAATTCGTGCACGGGGGGAGGGGGAGGCCTCAGCCCAGCCTGCACCCTCTCACAATCTGAAACCCCTTAGGAGATGTCTGATTGCTGGTTTATTGTGCCTAAACCAGCAGTCGGACATCCCTCTCGCAATCTGGGACAGCTGGCTCCTAATCGCTCACCTGCCTGCCTGCCTGATTGCTCCTAACCACTCTGCCTGCCTGCCGCTAACCACTCATCTGCCTGCCTGATCATCCCTAACCACTCTGCCTGCCTGCCTAATCACCCCTAACCACTCGCCTGCCTGCCTGATCGCCCCTAACCACCTCTGCTTCAGCCTCCGCTGCTGTGGCTTCATCCAGAAGGATGTCCGGAAGGACGTCTCAAAGGTCATTCAGCTGTCTGGTCTAATTAGCATATTATGCTTTTATTATTATAGATGTTGTGTCCAGCTATAAACTAAATCTCATTTTAAGCTACAAACTAAATCTCATTTTAAGAAGAATACATGTCTTTTCTCTATTCCTTTGTTAATGTCCTTAGTATAGCATTTATGACATTATGTTGGGGTTAACTGCTTCCCCTCACCCGACTGTGCACAACTGTTCCTTGAGAGAAGCAATTGTGCCATCCAATCACCTTTATGTCCCTGGTGCCTAGCATGGGGCCTAGCACATATAACTCATTGTCAATGGAGCAGTTCTATGGATTCTAGGAAAGCTAATGAATTTCTAGATATTATCAGGCCTACATTGTCCAATATGGTAACCCCTAGCCACATGTGGCTATTGAGTACTTGAAATGTACCTCCATGGGAGGAATTCATATGTGCTGCAAATATAAAATACACGTCAAATTTCAAAGACTTGACACAAAAATATAAAATACCCCATGAATAGTTTTTATATCGATTACATATTGAAATACTTTGGATAGTGGGTTAAATAAAATATTAAAATTAATTTCACCTTTTTACCTTTTTTAAAAATGTAACTATTAGAAAATCTAAAATTATAAATGTGGTTCATATTTTATTTTGATTGGATAATGGTGGACTAAACAAAAGATTTACTATACAGGTACAAACCACATCCAGTCTCTTGTACCTGATTCTCTAAGTTTTGGTAGAAAGAGGAATTTGGTTATCTTGCCTGAATTGAGTCAAGGCATTTACTAAGAGTAGGTTCAAAATATCCAAGGAATATAAGACTTTTGGGGGGGCAACATTTTATTAGTCAATACGTTCTAGACTTTACTAGGTATGCTGTTTTAAAGAAAAAAATAATTCCAAATCTTACTGTATTCACCTACATTGAGTTAAAGTCTCAAGGGCATGTAATACCCATGCAGCCAACACTTAAATAGCTCTTCAACTTCTGGCTACAAGTGCCTGTTTTATCCTCTCCTCCCCCGGTCTCTGGCATCCTGAGCAGTCACCCATCCCATCTCAGCTCTTTCTACTGACCTTACAAGAGGGCTCAAATAACACACTTGTCCAAACACCTAGATAAGCATAGCCGGGGGAGACATATAAATAGGTCTATGGAAACAGAGTGCTCTGTACTGATAACAAAAACGATTTACAAACTCCCTTTACCTTCCAAAAGGTTTTCTACAATGATTATTTAAATGTAAATGTCACTAATAATTTTAGTTCTATCAGCTTAGACAGACCTATTTTTTACAAGCACTGACAAAGCTGCAATTGAAAGTGATGTTAAGTCTTGGTTCTGTTGTGGCAAAATCCTCTGTGCTTAAATAGAGAAATGAAAATTGACCAACAGAAAATGATCCAAAACAAAAATACTGAAAAATTTCTAAGTGATCTATGGGAAAGATTAAAAGAGTCAGGCTTCATTGGTCTACAATCAGAAAAAAAATCCCCAAACCAGTGAGTGTCTATTTACATATCTCCCCCCATAAAGAAGGTCATGAGTTTGAAACATTCAGCACAATGTTTGGCAGATAGTAGGTATTCAATAAATGTTAGTTGAATGAATATATGACTGTATATACTCACTATTTAAGGGAACACTGGAGTCACCATGCTTTTTGTTTTTTAAAACCCTGAGTGGTATGGTAGATAGAACACAGCTTCCTATTTCACTCAGAGCAAAGCTTGAAGTCCCTACCTTGGCCTACAAAGCCCTACATGATCTGCAACCCAACTATTCCTTCATCTCACCTCTCACCACTCTCCCCCTTATTTACTTTGCTCCAGCAACCTGACTTCCTTGTGTTCCTCAGACAAACCACACACATTCCTGCCCAGTCCCCTTGCACCAGCTCTTCCCTTTGCCTAATACACCCATTCCTTAAGTCTCTACTCAAATGTCACTTCATCAGGGCGGCTTTCCTCACTACCTTATCCAAAACAGCACAGCCCTTATCCTGCTGTCTGTCCTCATATCACTTACTGCCACCTAACATGTTACATATGTGTTTTGTTGTCTCCCCAGACTGGAAAGTCACTCCCAGGAAGCAGGGACTTCGTTCATTTTGTTCACTGCTGTTTTCTTTGTGCCTAGAAAGTACCTGGCACATCATAGGAGATCAATAAATAGCTGTTGAGTGAATAAACTAACAAACGTTAGACTGGAATCCAGGAAGGATGATCCCAGCACTTTCTCCTTACTTTGAAGTACTTCATACATACCTTTTCTTCCTCAAATATCATAACAGTTAATGACATTTTATGTTTTTATGTTTCTCCACCTAGAATGTGAACACTCAGAGGATATTAATGGATTCTTAGCTATTATTTTATTCCCAGCACCTTGCATGGTCTATGGCAATTAGTAGGCATTCTATAAATGTTTAGTGAGTGAATGAATACAGAAAAGCCAAAGTAGAATAGAATCATTAAACTTATTGAAAACTGAGACCACCCCTCTTCCTTTACTGATGAATGGTCGGCAGAAGGTAAAGCTTCGCTGCCAATGAGTTATCTGAAGGGATATAAGAAACTAAAATTTAATGGGAACCTACTAAAGGCCAAGCATGCTTACACACGTTCACAGAGTTTATTTAATCTTAAGACAACCTTATGAATGAGAAGTATTACTATCATTTTACAGATAAGAAACTTGGGGTTCAGAGAGGATAGGGAGTTTGCCCATGACAGAATGAATGGCTAATAGGATTCACACTCAGGGCTCTTCATGCCATGTATCACACTCATATCGCTGAATAATGCATCAGAAAGGCATTTCTCTGATCCAATGTAAGTATTGGCATATGTAACAGTGAGCTTTCCTGAACTAGAAAAGAATTTTTACAATTAAAGATTTTTTCCCCCTTGATTCAGAAAGGTAGCTCTGGATAAATTTAATATATATTATTCGTGAAAAAATAAAAAGACTTACAAGCAGATTTTACTTTGTACATTTTGAATTTTTAAACATAAAATTTATATTTTCTGATAATAAAATGGATTATCTGTTCATTATAGAAAACCTGAAAAATACAGATAGATATAGAGTAAAAGCTTTAGTCAACTATTATCCCATGACTCAGAGACAACCATTATTAACCTTTTAACAATAAGGTTAATAAAGTTTAGCATAACCTTCATTATGTTAACCTTTATCAACCTTTAACACCTTTTTCCAATATATATTTTATTTTTTAAAGTGAGATGACTTTAATTTATACAGTATTTTTTCAAATGCTATATATGTATTTTCCATACTGTTAGAAATCTTCATAAATAGCATTTTAATAATGGCTTAATATCACATTAAATAGATGCAATAATTAATCTATTATTACTTAGGCTATACTATTTACTTTTATGTTTCTCTCAATGTAATCAGTTTGTAATTCAACTTCTGAGAATGATTCTGACCTTTGAGAATATGCAGAGACAACTTCTTCATTCAAGAAGGGGAAAAAACTCCCACTAGTATTCAAAGAGATGAAGCCTTTCCTTTTCCTCTAATAACCTTTCAATGTAGAGATTAGCTGGAGTCATTCAAGTTTCACCTTCAGTAAGGAAGGGAAGCAGTGAAAGTCTACAAGTAGCTTGGAGTAAACAGACCCAGGCTCACATCTTGGTTCTTATATTTACTTGCCTTGTACCCTCAGTAAATCGTATACTAGTAAAACCTCGGTTTCCTCATCTGTAACTGGGCAATCACCTCATGGAGTTGCCGAGGTGTTTAAAATGAGGAAGCATATGTAACCACAGCACTGAAACTGGCACAGAGTAAATGGGCCTCTTTGTAATTGTAAAACGTTGGTGGGGGAGCCATCATGACATTATTCTTGCCTCCAGTAGATTAGAGAATATGCCAAATTCTCACCTCTAGTCTCAGAAGTAAGCACTTCAGGCTACCTTTGTAAACTCACATGCAACAAATCAGTTTGATTTCTGACAACACTTGGAAGTAGGAGAAATTCGGGGTCTCCCAGTTCTCCCAGGAGTTCCTCCCTACTGACATCTCCCTACCTCTAGCTATAGCTACCAACCCGTTCCCCTTGCCCCCACAATGGTTCAATTCCTTGGCATCTCCTTTCTCTCTCTCTCTTATTGATTCTCTGATCTGAGCCCTTAGCAAACCCAGCTTTCCAACCTGCCTATTAGTCTAAGTTTCCAATAACACTAGTCTAATCTTCTAAATCCTGTTCAGTTCATTGATTTCTTGTTACCAATGTCACTGAACCCAAATTTTTTAAAAAATGTGATGGTTTTCAAGGCCTCCACCACCACCTACCTATTCCCTCGGGTTTCCCTCCGCTCTATTCATTCTGGTTCTTGTGCTAGTGTCCACCTTTCCATCTGTAGTCAGAGCAGGCTAAGTTTACTGCAGGTAAAGCATGTCTTTATCTGAAGAGTTCAACCTTTGTCAAAGGGCAATGCAACCCCAAAGGTGCTTTGAATCACTATCAGCTGCTCACATTGTAGGGAAAATGAGGTTTCAGATTCTCAGCGGTGGGGGAAGTAAATTATGGGTGGACAAGGACATAAGGATCACAGACACCATTAAGGGAAAAAGGTTATAAAGTCTGGGATTGACAGATCTCCCTCTCAATATTCCTTATTCCTTGTTCCATTTCCTACAGGTGCTTTCTCTTCTGCTTTTCCATTCTGCACTTCCTGCCATTCTGTAAGGCGCCCAGGACAGGTCCACTTGTCGGGGCAGTCACAGGTCTATACACTCTCTCCTGACCTTCCCCAGGCCCTGGTCTGTCCTCCCCGCCCTCTCACTTATTTAGTACATAGTGTCACACTTTCCCTATTGCTCTCTAACTTTTCCCATAAAGTCCTGGAGGACAGGGGCTGTGCCTGCTTCCCACTTGGCAGCTGACTAGTAAATATGTGACCCATATTCCAAACTTATCTGACAGACCATTCACCCGAATCAATGCCAGTTTAGGGCTACTTCAACTCCAGCTCTATTGGCTTCGGTTGGGCAGTACTTTTAACTTTGGATAAGATGGGCATTCTGAAATGCTGCACATTATCTGTCACCTACAAAGTAGGCCTCTCTATTGATATTAATAGAAATAGGAAGAGACATAACTGACAAAAACAACACAAAACAAACAAACCCCATACCCAAAGAGAACAAGTAAAAGTAGAAATAAATCTAAATAGAGAGATGATTTCTACTTATCTCATTTTAGGGTCCCCATGAAGGGAGGGAAGAGGAAGATCTAAGTCAGCGGTTCTCAACCTGTGGGTCGAGACCCCTTTGGGGATCGGACGACCCTTTCACAGGGGTCGCCTAAGACCATCGAAAAACACATATATAATTACATATTGTTTTTGTGATTAATCACTGTTTTAATTATGTTCACTTTGTAACAATGAAATTGGGGGTCACAACATGAGGAACTGTATTAAAGGGTCGCGGCATTAGGAAGGTTGAGAGCCGCTGATCTAAGTGTAGGGAAAACCATAGTTTTATACAGTATTATCTAATTGCATTCACATTCATTGAAACGTTGGTATTTGGGACCACGAAAACAAAAAAAAAGCAGGATTTTAGAACGAGGGTTGCTGAAACTCATGCTTCTTTTCTCCAAAGAATTTATGGGCCTTTGTACCAAAATAAAGTTCCCTCGTGGCAACCTGGCCCAGTATTAGCCATCCAAGAGACCGCCACCCTCACCCCCGCCCAAAGGTTGTTCCTGTGCCTTAGGACACAAGTTTCAGCGTTCCAGCACATTCTGCAGTTAGGGAGGACCCGAAGTAAATTCCCAGGAATAAACAAGAGCTGCAAGTGACGAGGAGCTGGTAGGGAGGAGAGGGGGTAGTGAGGGGGGCGCCGGGGAGGAGGGCGCCGAAGGGATGAACTTGGCAGCTGCAGGCGGGCCTGTCACTCCAGCTGGCAGGAGGCACCTTCACCTTTAAGTTCTTACCAAGGCGGCGCCCCCAGAGAGAAAGTACTTCTTTCTTAGCTCGAGGGGAATGAACTCAAGCAATTAAGAGGAGGAAAGGGCCGGGGCTGAGCCGCGAAGCACCTGCCCTCGGCGGCCGCATTTCCAGGCCGGGCCGCGCGCTGGCTGCGGCGCTGGGAGAGGCGCACACGCTACCTGGCGTCCGGCTCCTCCTCCGACTCCGTGGCCGTCTCGTCCTCCTCGCCCTCTGACTCCTCCTCGGTCTCCAGCTCGCGAGTCGCCTCCTCGTCCCCGTCGGAGCCGAGGAAGCTCTCGGTGGCGTGGTTGCTGTCGCTGCTCGCCATCGCGTCTTTCCGGCCGGAGCTGGAGCCCGAGCCGCCCGCGCCGCGCCTGGTGTTCTCCCTCTGACTGCGCCTCTGGCCCGCAGGGCGGCTCGGGTTCCCGGCACGGGGGGCGGGCGCGTCCCGCGACTTTAAATAGAAGGCGTCAGAAAGTTTCGCTGCCGAGCTACCAGGATCCGGACTCAGCTTCTCCTCTTCCCGGTGTCTGCCAACTTCCCCCGAGCCCGCCCCGCGCCGTTCGGCGGATCCCTGGCGGGCCCTTGGGGCAACTGAGGATCGCCCATCACTCCAAGGAGCGCAGGCTCCCAGGCAGCACCAGGTGGAGAGGAGGAAAGGCGCCCCAGGGCTGGGAACCTCTTTCCTCTAGAGCGGGTTTGGTAGGCTTCGTTTCCAGCCAAGCTACCCAACCTAGTAAGTACTCCTTACTGAACAAGGGACTTACTAGTTCAGGCACTCAGCTAAGGGTCTCACTTCCATGATCCCCTCACAAGTCCGCTGTGCAAGGTTTAACTGCAATGCTGGTCTTCTAGGAAGAAAAAAAAAAAGTAGCTAGCCTGTTCAGGTCTCGGGGCTAGTCCAGTGATCCATGGGGAACTTAGGCTTAAGTTTATTGATTTTGAATTGAGTGAAAGTTTATTCACTTTGATCTATTTTTCAGCAAAACAGGTGAAAAGCAGCAACAGTAAAATGAGCTGTGTGCAGGGCAGTGTGTGTTTTTCCTCATCTTTCAAAGTTTCTCACCTTTGAAAGATGAGAAAACTGCCAGTGAAGGAGTCCATACCATAATAAATTCGGGGTGAGAGGAACTTTATTTGGAAATGTCATAATATTATAAAGGAAGATGCCCTAAATACGTAACCATCCTTGAGTGCTGCACAGAATTACTATAGAGTACTATTAACTACTGTTTATAACAATGATGGTGAACCTTTTGAACTTGGCGTGTCAGCATTTTGAAAAACCCTAACTTAACTCTGGTGCCGTGTCACATATAGAAATTTTTTGATATTTGCAACCATAGTAAAACAAAGACTTACATTTTTGATATATTTTATATATTTAAATGCCATTTAACAAAGAAAAATCAACCAAAAAAATGAGTTCACATGTCACCTCTGACACGCGTGTCATAGGTTCACCATCACTGGTTTATAATGATTACTCAAGTCACTATAATATTAATTATGCTCAACACATTCTGATAAAGAAGAGTTGCACAGTGTATATTTTAGGAAAATTTTCAAGAAAGGGAATATATAAAACATAATTGCTTTAAAAGTGTTAAATATCAATAATCTAAAAAATTCATCTGTGTAGAAAGCTCCATTCCTAGTAATACCAGAGAAATAGGGTGTTGATGTAGTTAGTTGGCTTAACAATGAAAGAATGTGATTCCAAGACCCTCTGTATAATCTAAATCAGTGGTTCTCAACCTTCCTAATCATGACACTTTAATACAGTTCCTCATGTTGTGGTGACCCCCAACCATAAAGTTATTTTCGTTGCTACTTCATAACTGTAATTTTGCTACTGTTATGAATCGTAATGTAAATATTTGCTATGCAGGATGTATTTAGGCGACCCCTGTGAAAGGGTCATTCGACCCCCAAAGGGGTCTCGACCCACAGGTTGAGAACCTCTGATCTAAATAATCAAGCACAATAATTGGATTCAGTTCAGTTCCAGATGATAGCTAAGGCCTCAATCTCATCTCCAAAGACTCACAAACACACACAAAAACACATCAACAATTTCCATATATAAACTTTATTGCATTTGACATAATACAAAACTTTAAACATAAAGAAGAAAATGAAAATATGCACCTTTTACAAGTCAAAGAAAAGCAAGTCTTAGCATTTGGATTGGTTTGAAAAAAACAAAACGAAAAACAAAACCCCCAAATATATTAGAGGTACAAACTGTGCTACAGCAGGTCTAAAAGAAGTTGTACAGAGTCCTTTTGAAAAAGTTAAAACTATTTCCAAGATTACTTTTCATATTTAAATGTACAGGCATTAACCACTTTACAAATATTTACACAACCCCAAACAACCTTAATAAACACTGTAGCTTTTTAAGCAGCCACCAATACTTCTTCATGTGGAAAAGAAACACTAAAAAAGTATCTTTACAAACATTAAGCTTTTATTTATAATGATTTTATGTCTTACCCTAAAACATTTTATTAGGGACTTACTGCCTAAAAATTCCAGTTGATTACAATCCTATAATTGCACACGGAAAAAAATCTGATATGATCAATAGGTTGTAATCTCAACTTTGACCTTTCAGTTTCTGTTGTTTCATGTCACATGGAAAATAAAAGCACAAAATGGGAAGTAAAGCTAAAATGCATATTGCACTAAGCTACTATAAAGCATAAGGGACTTGATCTTTTCAGAATGTCTACAACGAATTGATTTTTTAAAAACAATTCACTAACTGCTGTTCAATACAGAGTTAGCGCTCATATTACTACAGTGCAAAATGTACTGTTGTCACAAAAAATTGAAAGCAATCTTGAGTACATCAAAAGCATCTGAGGTACTAATGAAATGCTAATACAGACACACGTACAGCCTCTATCCTGATAGCAAGTGAAGACTTAAGGCAACTGTCCAGTATTTCATGCCTTTGCAGTGATTTCATTGAAATAAAAGATTTCATTTTGCTTCAAGTAACTGAATAACTGACTTGACTCTTCACTTTACTAGACCAGACAGGCAATAAACTATCTACTGAAGATTATACTTTCCAAAATTCCATAAATCTTTTCAGTATTAGCATGTGGTACAATTAACTGAAGTTATATCAAAAACCTTTTATTTGTTCAGATAGTCTCCCCAAAAATATTTTATCTGATCACCTGAAAATTCATGCCATAATATCACTAATCATCAATGTAAACATTTTCAAAAATACATCTCTAAATCAAAAGGTTTTATTAGGAAATGTTATAATAAAATATGCAATCTTTATATAAGTATGTCCTCTTAAAAATAAAACATGAAAACAAGAACAATGAAAAGAAACTATGATGGAGGTAAACAAAATGCATTATGGTATTACTATTGTTCTTTATCAGAAGAATTTATTAAGTAATAGAGGCCAGTCATCTTTTCAGGACAGCAGCTCTTAAAGGTAGTATACTGTTCAAATCTTTTTTGTTTCTCAATCTGTGCCATGACTGTGAGAAGAAAAAAAAATCATTCTTAAAACCTAAAGTATGTGCAGAATAAATACTGAACAGAAAGTTACTAGAATGTTAATAGTTCTCTCGAAGTAGTAAAATTTGGGGTGGTTTTTTTTTCTTCTTTGTGTTTTTATCTCCCAAGTTTTTAACACAATACAAGAATTGTTTCTGTCATCAGAAAAGAAAATGTTATCTATAAACTCAATACCTATGTGGCTTCGATTAATCGTATAGGTGGTACAAAAAGACACAAAATTGACAATATTCACATTTATTCACAGATTTAAATAATTTCATCTAAAGCAGCAAGGTACAAGGTAATTAAAACAAAATCTTTGAGTCTGAAAGAATAAGGGAAGACTACTTAAATTATCTGATTGACTATTTGGCATCTAGCAAGCTTTTTCAATTAAAAATATTATTTATGAAGGTGATAGTAAATCTATTAAAAAACACTTTATTTATGACTCTAGAAAAGACAAACAAGTTGAATTGGTAAGAAAGAAAAAAAAAAAGGAACTGAAGCACCCTAGCTGGTTTGGGTGAGTGGATAGAGCGTTGGTTTGGGTGAGTGGATAGAGCGTCGGCCTGCGGACCAAAGAGTCCCGGGTTCAATCCTGGTCAAGGGCACATACCTTGGTTGCAATCTCCTTGGGCCCTGGCCCTGTTCAGAGGCAACCAATCAATGTGTTTCTCTCACATCAATGTTTCTCTCTGTCTTTCCCTCTCTCTTCCACTCTCCCTGAAAATCAATGAAAAAATATCCTCGGGTGAGGATTAACAAAACAAAAAAAAAGGGAACTGAAGAAAGCTCATCCATCAATAAGAATAGCTATGCAAGCAATACTGTTTTTGAGTTATCAATTTAACCTGACAAAAATATTCCCTCTGGAATATCTGTTTTGTCCTGCAGAATTCCATGCATTTAAATTTTCTATTCTGGTTGATAATTGAGAGGGCCTAATTTGAAGAATAGTTTGTAATATGATACACTTGCATTTTTAATTATCATCAAAATAAAGTCCACTTGTATGTCTTGATAATAAAAAGGTATGTCTCCAAAATGATCGTCACAGTCGCTGATCTTTTTCTTCTATGAATCATTTCTCCTGTATGTCTCATAGTACATATTTTTATCAGTGTGTTACTACATTGTACTGCGAAATTCCTTGAGGACTAAAACCCCACCTAGCAAAATTACTGATGAATAAATTCATAATGTGGACTAAAGAGCTAAGGAATAAACTACAGTGTGTGTGTGTGTGTGTGTGTGTGTGTGTGTGTGTACATATATATGACTGAAGTTTATATATAGCGTGTATATACACAAACATATGTTTTTAACTTCTCAAAATATAAACAAAGATAAAATGAGACTCAAGTTCCTGTTAGGACATGCAAAAGAAAAATCATGGGGGGGGAGGGGAATGGGAGATATCTGTAATACTTTCAACAATAACAGTAAATGAATAAACAAATAAATAAGCTTTCTTTTAAGGTATAATAAGTTCCCCAATATTTTAGGAGGCAAAGAAGTCTATTAGGCTTTAGTTTCATTTTGAGAGTTTAATAAGTCACTATGGAAATAGTTATTTCCACAAAAGTGAAAGCCATGTGAATGGAAACAGAAGGGAAAGTATATCTAAATTCAAGTAATAAATTCACTATTGTGCCACATTAATGGCTTCACAACACAGAAACCAGGGCTATTCTGTCCAATTACTAGTACATATGTATTTCATTTTCAAAGCACACTAGTCTACTAATGCGTTTGAGTTAATCTAATATACTGTTTACCTTTAAAAATTGATCCTTTATCATGTCAAACTTCTGCTTTTCATGTACAGCTCTGGCAGTATTTGTTCCATCAAAAGGTTCTGCAAGTTATAAACAAAAAATTATTAAAATGAAAGCTTCAGTTTTTTTATTTGATTGAACTACATGAAACTGTCAATATTTGACAGTTTTTGACCTATAAAATAGCAATTACATATAATTCAACCTAGTATCTTATTAGACTTATGCATATTAAAAACAGTTTTATATAGCTATGCACTGTCTAATAAGGTAGAAAGAATTCAAGTGAGGATAACTAAAAATGAAGTCATTAGCCTAAGTATGTTAAATCTAAATCATAAACGTGGATAAGATTTCTGAAGAATTACAGTGTCAAAAACCTATCTACCTTTAAGAAAATAAAAATAAGTTAAAGAATTAAAGTTATCAAAAAGAATAAAGCACTGTATCTGAGAGAGGTGGTTAATGTTAAATATCACAGAAAGATAATTTTAAATTTAATTTGAATTTAAAAGACCACTGATTTGTCAAGCAACAGAAAGGTCAATCAATCCCTTTGAAAGTCTAAACATCGTGAGGATAGAAGACAGTGCAGAGAGTATGGTGTGAGTTGATGGTTTAGAAAGATAAGTGAGAACAGTGTAACTGGTATAAGAAATTTGGCAGTGAAAAAGAGAGAAAAGATAGCAAGTAGAGAAGACAGGAAGAAAATGAAGAGTTTTAGAGAACAGAACATTATCTTCCACATCATCCACAAGAGGGAAGAGTCCATATATACAAACAACAAATCCTATATAATAAAAGCCCAGCGACCATAACAGCAGAACGACCAGAATGACCGTTTGACCAGTCACTATGAGGTGCACTGACCACCTCTTGGTTTTTTCAGCGCCAGCCGGCAGGCTCTGATTGCCGGATGGCGAACGGGGAACCGGGGTGGGTGGCAGGGGAGGCGGCAGCGCCAGGACTCTTGGTCCCTCCCCCTGGCCCTTAGACTCCGATCTCCCGATGGCAAACTGGGAACCTGGGTGGCTGGTGGCGGGGGGTGAGGCCAGCTGCTGGCAGCCAGAGAAGATGGCCCTGATCGCAGGCTAAACCTAGGGACTGCACCCATGCATGATTTTGTGTGCTGGGCCTCTAATGTATTATAATATTGAGAAGACAAAGAAACTGAAGATAATAGTGAGAAAAGGAGGCTAACAGATGGGATAGCTGAAATAATGCCAGCAGTAGGTAAAAGTTACTCGAGTTTAAGAATTTTGGCAATAAAAAAGAGGGGGGTGAAGTACTTAGAAGAGGCAGTAGGATGAAGCCAAGAGTATTGATAAGAACTATGTGTGCCTTTTAAAGCTGAGACCTGGAAAAAGGGTGAAATCCAATGGAGAGGTTAACTTTACATTTGTAATACAATCTAAGCAGGCAGGCCCATCATTTTAAAAACTCCTTTTGTTTTTTTGTTTTATTGCTTAGAAAGGCTATTTTAAAAAGGAGTTTACTGTCACAGTACTGTTTTTTTCAGTAGAATAATGCCATATGCCAAACTATCAAGTCACATCACACATAGCACTTTACAACAGTCAGTGTTTCTCTGAGTCAGTGATAGTCAACTATATGTAAATTAATTTTAGATAACAGAATATCTCAGCATTTAACTTTTAAAGTAAAATCAATTTCTATTCATAAAAATCTAGCTTGCATTAATAATCAGTATAAAAGAACTGATTTTATTTTAATAAGAATAACGTTTCCATCTATTACAAGCAGAAGGGATACATAAAGACTGCTGAAATATTACCAACTAGAAACACTAAACACCTAAATTCGTGTTTGTTATTTTCTACAAATAAAAGTTTTTAAATTATTTTTAAATATTAAATTAAAATCTTATAACTAAAAGACTTGTAAACCACTTCAGAATATAAATTTATTATTTTATAATAATATAAGCTGAACTTATTCAAGTAATTCTCTCAGTACCATAATGATAACTGAATGACAGAGAGTAGTGGAAAAGCTACCTTCGACACAGATGTATTTATTTCTCCATTCAATACCATCAGGCCTGGGAATGGCTTTGGCTTCACGAACTGAAATCATTTGACTGTTCCAGCTATAAGAAAACATTAATCATGTTAATGATTAATTTCCCATTTTTATTATATTAGTAGTAAGGCCTCCTCTGATTTTCGCAAAGAATACTGAAACTTGCCTCAACCCTCAACAACACAATCCCCATTTCCGTTTCTCTTTTTTCTCCATAGCACTATTAGTCTAACAATTTGCTTATTGTTGTTTATAGTGTGTCTCCAAGATATTAAATTATTTCTGTATTTTTTCATGTTCAACTAGTTGTTTAGCACAAATTAGGTACTTAATACTTATTTATTGAATAAATTAAGCAATATAAAAAAAATAAGAAACCCTGGCCCCGTGGCTCAGTTGGTTGAAGTATTGCCCTATACACCAAATGACTGCAAATTCGATTCCCAGTCAGAGCACATACCTAGGTTGTGGGTTTGATCCCAAGTTGGGGTGCATATAGGAGGCAACTGATAAATGTTTCTCTCTCACATCAATGTCTCTCTCTCTCTCTCTCTCTCTCTCTCTCTCTCTCTCTCTCTCTCTTTCCCCCCACCCCAGTCCTCACTCCCTAAAATTAATAAAAAACATATCCTCAGGTGAGAATTTTTAAAAAGAATATATAGCCCTAGCTGGTTTGGCTCAGTGGATAGGTCGTTGGCCTGCAGACTGAAGGGTCCCAGGTTCGATTCCGGCCAAGGGCACATGCCTGGGTTGCGGGCTCGATCCCCAGTAGGGGGCATGCAGGAGGCAGCCAATCAATGCTTCTCTCTCATCATTGATGTTTCTCTCTCTCTATCCCTCTCCCTTCCTTTCTAAAATCAATAAAAATATATATTTTAAAAAAAATTAAAAATAAATAAAAGAAAAGTGTAAGTAAGCAAAAAATATAAAAATTATATTCATTATTAATACCCCACTAAGAATTTTTAATTTAAGAAGAATTAATCTTCTTGTGTTATTTTCTGATTTAGTCAGTAATTTATGTTCAGGTCCATATCTATTTGTATGATTTGGAAAAAAATTCTGAAACTTTCCAAAAGAAGCAAGTAGGTGCTGGTTCAGAAAACAAAATTAATACTCTATGAAAACATTAATACACTGTGAAAACATGTATTACTACATATGGATGTAGCAGCTAATAATGAAGTTTTACTCAAGTAAAATAATTTTATCTGCATATCTGAAGGTAAATTGTCCAGTCTTTAGTAATGTATTAGCATTACATTGTTGTTTCTTTTAATTTCTTTACAATTATAATAGTTTGTACAAGTACTATTTTCTTTTTTTCAAGAATTATTTTAACACTTATGACTACTCAGCCTGTATACAATAGAAAATGAGTTTGGGGAGTAGCTGGTATCTAGCTTTCTCCATCATTTCAGTAAGAAGAGAAAAGACCATAGTTTGGGACCTTCCAAGTCCAACACTTTCTATATTTACTAGATAGAGAAACCATCTATACTAATAAAATGGTAATATGCTAATTAGACCGGACATCCTTCCAGACAAAGTCACAGTGGCGGGGGCTGAGGCAGAGGCAGTCAGGGGCAATGAGGCCGGCAGGGGAAGGCAGTTAGGGGGCGATCAGGCTACAGAGGAGGGCAGTTAGGGAAGATCAGGCCAGCAGGGGAGCAGTTAGGGGACGATCAGGCTGGCAGGGGAGCAGTTAGAGGCATTAGGCCAGCAGGCAGAGGTGGTTAGGGGTGATCAGACAGGCGAGCGGTTAGGAGCCAGTGGTCCCGGATTGCGAGTGGGATGTCTGACTGCCTGCAGGATCAGGCCTAAACTGGCAGTGGGACATCCCCTGAGGGGTCCCGGATTGGAAAGGATGCAGGCCGAGCTGAGGGGGAACCCCCCCAACCCCTGTGCACGAATTTCATGCACCGGGCCTCTAGTAAGAAAAGAATATAATAGTGGGTTCAGTATGGCATTTATTTCTGCAAAACTGACTAATTTCCATGTTAAATATTCGAGAAAATATTGCATCTCATGAAGTTTGATCATTGAAAAGAATCCTTAAAGTATAGTTTTCTACATTTTCTTATCAAGAGTACAGTTCAGAAACAAAATTAACACGTTAAGCACCCAGCCTGTTTGCCTTCCAGACGGAAAGTATAGTGTCAGTCACTGGTGACTGACATGAGCTTAACGTGTTGAAAAACAAACAAACGAAAAGAGTACAGTTTAGAAATACAGGGTGAGGCAACAGAGCCCAGCTGGTATGGCTCATTGGTTGAGCATCGAATCATGAACCAGGAAGTTAACAGTTCAATTCCCAGTCATGTCACATACTTGCCTGGGTTGCAGGCTTGGGGTGTGCAGAAGGCAGCTGATCAATGATTCTTTCTCATCATTAATGTTTCTATCTCTCTCCCTCTCCCTGAAATCAATAAAAACATTTTTTTTAAAAATACAAAAATAAAGTTCATAGACTCTCCAATATCTGAGTCTATAATATTTAGAACTTTTGTCTTGCTAAAATACAAAATTATTACATCTATATTTTTCTTTTTTTAAAATTCTTTACATTGAAAAGTATTAAATATGTCTCCTTCTCCCCCATTGACCTCTCCCAGCATGCTCCTGCCCCCCAGCACAGGCCCTCACCCCCTATTATCTGTGTCCATTGGTTATGCTTATAAGGAAGCATATAAGTCTTTTGGTTGATCTCTTACCCCCAACCTCCCACTATTTTTTTCAAGATTCCCTGAGTCACATAATTCTTTTTTCCCCCTATTTTGTCAGTTCCCTTTCCCCGGGTACAGTTTTAGAAGTCTGGTTTCATTATGAGAATTTTCAGCAGCAAAATTTAGGAGAAAGTTATGGGTGAAATAGGTAAGAACATCTTAGTAATTTTTAAATGGCCATATAAATTTCTGTAACATTTGTACCATATACTCAAGCATCTCTCAAAAGGCACTTAATTATGTCTTCAAGTATAGAAAATTTTTTAATTGAACATTTCAAAGTTCAGAAGAAATCCTTACAAACATTTCTAACTTATCAGAATTTTTAACAGCACCTAGTTCATCACCATGACTACATTCTTGGCTGTGCTCTCTACAGTCCAATTTCTGAAAATATCTGGTATGAAACAATAATGCACTTGACAAATGCTCTATATGATGAGAGAGTAGAGGAAAATGGCTCGTAAATCATATATCATGATGATAACAAATGCATACCAAAGTTCAAAACCTTTTTCAAGCATCAGCATCCTAGCCAGTATCATTTGGCACAGCAAGCTAGTTTCTGTCATTGCTAAACTAACACACAAATGGGACAACTACCATCTTGTTTCAGTCCAACAAAGCAGCGATTTTCAAGGTGTTTGTACGTAGGTGCTCTAATCCTAAACCATACACATGGCAGAAATGTAACTTTCTACTATGTGTATCCTTTTCCTCTACAAACTTCTCCCAAGCCTTAATTTATATGACATAACAGACCATGCCAATATGGTCTAACAAATTAGAGTGTGTTTTGTAGTCAGGCCCCAGTTTTCTCACTATCTGCTGTATTGACATGAGAAGGTTCACAAATTCCCCCTAAGCTTGACAGGGGGTTATTTTAAGGATTAAGTGAGGTAATACATGGGAATCACTTAGCATACTCTAAAGCAGTGGTTCTCAACCTGTGGGTCGTGACCATCGGAAAACACATATAGCATATCAGATATTTACATTACGATTCATAACAGTAGCAAAATTACAGTTATGAAGTAGCAACAAAAATAATTTTATGGTTGGGGGTCACCACAACATGAGGAACTGTATTAAAGGGTCACAGCATTAGGAAGGTTGAGAACCACTGCTCTAAAAGGACACGAAATAAAGAAATATTCACTAAATATCAGCTATTTTGTTATTCCAATATCTGAACTCTAGAGTAACCTTTACAGTGTCCTATGTTTCATATAGTCTTAAATCTTTCTTCATCTTTATATTAATGAAGCCTCCTTCCTTTTTATCCTTGTTGCCTGGACTTATATGTAGGCCATTTTTAACCTGGACTATCATAACTTCATTCTTACTGAACTCCTTTCTTCCAGCACTTTTCCTACTCCTTTTCTTAACCTTATTCAGCAATTTTAGTAATCTTAAGGATCTTTGAGTCAGGTCTACAATCTTACTTTATGCTTCAAATTATTTATTTATTTATAAATATTTGTCAAGTACCCACTATCTGGCACTGAACTAGGTACTAGAGAAACAACTTTAACTAAACAGGTTCAACAGTCTGGTATAAGCTTTACTTTGAGAAATTTAAAAAACATTTCATCTTTCACGCCCTATGTTTCAAATCATCACATAGAAGTCAATTTTCTTTAAAGCTAATACATCATAGTACATAAGACAATATCAACATGTGGTAAAGTATCATAGTTAAGAGTGTGAATTTTGCAATCAAAACTATTTGAAATACTCCCCTTACAAGCTGTGTGATCTTAGTGCAAGTTTCTTAACCTCTTTATATGCCTCACTGGTAAAATGGACGTAATATAATACCATCTTATATGGTGATAATGTAAACTGAATGAGATAATACATATAACCTGTTTAGAATGTTTACCCCACTTAGTAATAGCAACTTATTACTCTTACTATTATTATACCCTCTCCAAACCTCTTCAGTGTGGGATTCTGTGGTCACTGTATTTCTCTAATTTTGTATAACTCCTAAGTCCTTTCTCCTTCTCCTTCAAGCTTTCTAAATTAATCAGAAGAGTTGCAAACATCCCCTAATCCTATTCTATGAACTAAGAACTCCCATAAGAACTTTCAGTTATGTCCAGTCTGATTATATACTTTAATCTTTCATATTTACACATTACTGTCAACAAAAAACATGGAAAAGGATTATTCCTTGCTCTGTATATCATATACCACAACTATTAAATTCAGATATCAGGTATTAAGTAAATATTTTTCCAATTTGTCACAGCTGTGTTTTTTACTACAAATTTTCAATATTTAAAAAATAGATGTTCCAAATGATATAGTACCTACATATGACCAACATAAACATTTATTCAGGCCCTACTATGAAAAGAGGCAGCTAAACATAAAATGGGATCACTAGTGAAAGCAACTAAAACTGGGCTTAGTGAGCTATAATTTTTTTAGCTAGGAATATGAAATCTACTTAGTATCTAATAATTAATCTTTAGATATTAACTTTTATAAATTATACATTTCTGGACAAGTTTACAGCATTGAAATTGACAAAAATAACCTTTTAACCAAATTTGTAGCATTCACTTATATAAAAATCAATAAATACAATTTGAGGTTTCACTTACTCAAATTCCGTAGCATAATACTTAAGAAAGCCCAGTAAGAGGTCGCCAAGATTTGATTCATTCTTTGAGAGGTAAGGAGGAACATTACATGGAACTTGATGTACAAGGTGCAGTTGTATAGCAGGACTAAAAGATTCCTGTCAGGAAAAAAAGGGGATGAAATGTAAAGCCATTTAAAACATACACTAAAAACTTTATAAATCCTGATCTAAATAAAGTGCTCTGAAAAAGAGAGAAGAAATTTTTTTTTATGTTGGTATTTTGGAAATTTGAAGATTTTCTTACATGTACGTTTACCAGTGTTTGGAGTAGGCCAGAAAGTACCTGAAAATCTAAGATATTCTAATCCTTGGCTGAGATATAACAAACAATGGATCACTAGCAAAGATTTTCTAACTCATAAATAAAATGTTACTGTACATGCCGAAACTCCATGCAATAACAGAGAGATTCCTTTACAAATGTATCTCCTTTTTAATTATTTCTATAAGAAGCAGTTGCACTTTATAGAGGTTATATCAAGCACCAGGTAAAAGAGCTCTTTCTAACTGCCAGTTAAAATTTCTCTCAAAGGCCATAAAAATAACTTTAATAAATAAATAGTACCTATACCAATTAAAAAATTTTTATTTTGTATCTTAGAGGGAAAAGAAGAGAGACATCCAACATGAACTGAACTTGAAAAGACAAAGAGGACAGGGAACAGAAGAAAGGAAAATACCAGCAAGCAATATTCAGCAAACTTTTACCGTAATATTCATAAATATTCATTTTCATTTGCTTGTAATCCAGGACTAAACAGCACCCTTCTTAGAAAGAATACTAATGGGTACTTATTCTTTTTGCCTATGGTATGCCATTCATTCTCATATTTAATCTTTTCTCTAATAGCAGCAAGTTCTGGCTCTGAAACACACTAAATGAACTATACAGCTTCAAGAAGTATATATTTGTATGCCTGAAAATAAAAGAATTTAGTAAATAATCTTGTTTTTCACTGCTAAAAAATAAACTCCAATTTTGCAACTGGCTGCTTGCCCTAATCCAGGATCTGAAAAAGTAGGGAAAGGACAGCTGGTTGTTAAAACTACTTACAAATAAAAAAGAAAATGTTTCCTAAGGTAGTTTGCAGTGCCCTCAAGAAGGGTTTTCTATACTACCCGTTGTCATCAAAATAGAAATACTTTTTTTTTTTTTTTTTTCAAAAAAGCTATTGGCTAAGGCAGCAGAATGACAACTACACTTAACATTCCCAACTCTAACAAATCAACCTTGGGTTTATTGATATCGATTAAATTAGTAATGTCTAAATAACTCAAGATAACTGCGTTGTAATACAGAGAATTAGGGTACTGCATCTATTTAATGGTAGTCATCAAAAATCATCACTAAAAAATTAAGGAGCAAGAAAATTTTAAGCTTCCCTCCTCTACCCCATTATCTATAACTAGAGGCCTAATGCACGAAATTTGTGCAAGAGCAGGCCTTCCTTCCCCCGGCTGCCAACACCGGCTTCCCTCTGCCACCTGGGACCAGGCTTCCCTCTGGCTGCCAGCATGCACCCAGGACCTGCGCTTCCCTCACAGCCCTGGCTTTTGTCCAAAAGGTCGTCCAGAAGGACGTCCAGTCTAATTAGCATATTACCCTTTATTATTATAGATTCTATCAATAATTTTTAACCACCAGAAAATGATTCCCTCAGAAGAAAACTCTATTCCAAAACCACAATTCATAATGTTGGGACTCCTAAATTGACCCTTCCCTTTCCACTTCTAACATATTTAGTATTACAAGTAGATATACTAATAAGAAAGAAGCCTCAATTTATAATAAAGAGTAAAAGCAGAAGGAAGAGCAGGTATACTGCCTCTACCACCTTTTGTCTCTTAATTGTTATGTGTAAAAAATTGGACTTAGGACATTACTTAAAATTGTAAAATTTCAATATTACTTTCTGGGAAATTGAAGACAAAAGTGTAACAAGTTCAAGTGGCAAGGAAAATAAAAGTGGGTCACTGTTTAATACCTTCAGCTCTGAAAACTACTTACTAATTTTGATTTCTAGCACCTAGCACAGTAAGCATATAATTTATGAACTGATGCTAAAACAGAAGTTATTTTCTTACCTGAAATTTAACACAGTTTGAACTTCCTTTAAATTTTTTATTTTGCTCAGTAATTTAAAGAGAAGTATCAGCAATTGTGAGATTAAAACTGAAATAGTGAGACCTAGTCTATACAAATGATTGAATGACCTTGGACCAATTTGGCCAGTCTCCTCTTAGCTCCACTGTTCTTTTTCACAGTCATATACAAAAGGGCCATATACATACTGAGGGAGATAGATAGATAGATAGATAGATAGATAGATAGATAGATAGATAGATAGGTAGGTAGATTAGATAGATTAGATAGATAGATAGATAGATAAATATCAAAATCCAAAAGAAGCTACAAGTACTAGTCAATAGGAATTCCATTTAACCTTAAGAAATACCCATTTTTGGTTCACATTACAGAAAAATTCTCTGCTTTAAGAAAAATTTCATCTAAGATTTTTTTCAAAATGGATCTCCCCCACTGCAGTTATGCTATTTTGGACATGATGGGGGTAGGTAGAATTTACACTAATGTATTAGAAAGCACATAAAGAGCCGAAAGGGAAAAAAAGGTATCCTTAAAATTACAACTTAAATTCATGAAAAAGCAACTTAACTGATACAATATATAGTAATATCTATTTATTTTATTTTATTTATTGATTTTTAGAGAGATAGGGGGAGAGAGAGAGACATCAATTTGTTCCACTCATTCATGTATTCACTGGTTGATTCTTGTATGTGCCCTGACCAAGGACTGAACCTGCAACCTTGGCATATCAGGATGACGCTCTAATCAACTGAGCTACCCAGACAGGGTTATAACATTTACTAGAGGCCCAATACACAAAATTCATGCACTTGGGGGGGGGGGGTCCCCCTCAGCCCAGCCTGCACCCTCTTGCAGTCTGGGAGCCCTCAGCGGGGATGTCCAACTGATACGCAGAGGCAGGAAAGGCTCCTGCCTCTGCTACTGCACTCGCCAGGCATTGGCCCAGCTTGGGGCTTCTGGCTGAGCAGCACTCCCCCTGTGGGAGCGCACTGACCACCAGGGAACAGCTCCTGCATTGAGCGTCTTCCCCCTGGTGGCCAGTGCACATCATAGCAAACAGTCATTCGGCTACTCAGTCGATTTGCGTATTAGCCTTTTATTATATATGATGATGATTTTTGGATTACTACTGTTTCATTTTTTAATGTAGAGAAGACTTTTTGTTTGTTTTTTATGTGGGGAGTTTTATTTTGTTCTTTTTTATTGGAAAGGCATTTGTATTACTTTTTTTTAAATGTATTTTTATTTATTTCAGAGAGGAAGGGAGAGGGAGAGAGAGAGAGAGAGAGAGAGAAAAACATCAACGATGAGAATCATTAATCAGCAGCCTCCTGCAAGCCCCGTAGTGGGGATCGAGCCCGCAACCAAGGGCATGTGCCCTTGACTGGAATCGAATCTGGGACCCTTCAGTCCGCAGGCCAACACTCGATCCACTGAGCCAAACTAGCTAGGGCTGTATTACATTTTAAGGTTATATCTTATTTTGGGCTTCTCATAACCAAATGTGTAATGAATCAATTCTAAATGATATTTAAATGCTGCTATTTTTAACGATACATATTTTCCATTTCTCTCCAATCAATGCCAAGGTAAGGAAAACTTTGAAAGGCAATCACTTGAAAAACATCTGAAAAGTTTCACTGTTTTGTCAATACAATTGTCTGCCAATATGGCAAAAACATCTTCTGCCATATTCTATTATGGGAAGCTGTGCCCATAATTTCTTACTTTATCTTCAAAGTTTGAAATCTGGACAATTAAAGATCTTCTGGAATAAATTAGATTGGCTAAACTTTTTCTTGGTAACTTTTCCTTAAAAAAATGTGTAGATGTAAAGAGTAAGTAGATACAGAGTAAGTAGAGTTTTGCCTGAATAAAGAACTGAATAATATATTGAAGTTCTACCACGCTTTCTTTATTGTATACAGGTCACCACCAATATGGTGATGTATGTTGGAAAACTGATCACTAAATTTCCGTTACATTATATCACATTTTAGTGAGATTTTTAAAGTTTTGAAATCAATATAAATAAGTATTTAACATAAAGTATGAGTACTATAATAAGGTGATTAAGGCATAAACTTTGGAGTCAGACCACCTAGGTTTGAAACGTTGTTCTTCTATTAATTAAATGAAGTTACCCAGCTTGGCAAAGATTCTTCATCTATAATATAAAGAAAATAGTACTCATAGGGTTGTTATAACGATTAAATAACATAATGTATGTAAACCTTAGCAGCAATAGTATTACCTAAATATTCATAATTTAATATATGCCAGGCATCATCATTATTTTAACTGTACATTTATATAGTAATGCAGTACAGTTAGGTCCTAAAACTTATAATGTATTATTTCAAAATTAACTTCCTTATGCTTTTAAAAATTTAAGTAATGTCAACTTTAAAATAATAATTTTAGTATCATTTTATTTTTTAATATATTTCAGAGAGGAAGGGAGAAAGAGAGAGAAACATCAATGATGAGAAAGAATCATTTGTGCCCCGACTGGGAATCGAACCATGACCCGCTGGTTCATAGATCAATGCTTAACAACTGAGCCATGTCAACCACGGTTCATTGTCATTTAAAAAAAATAAATCTTCACCAAAGTATTTTGTCTTTTCAAAGGTATTCAGTGAAAGCTTGTTTCATTTTTCATGTTTAAAAGCATACCCTAGTACTATTGGGAACTCATTATAATAGTTCTTCATATAGCAGAATTTAGTTTTTAAAAGGAGGAAAATAAGATATACAAATGCCAAAAGGTTGTTGTCATAAATGTGTCCTCTAGAAGATGGCCCACCACAAACTAGGAAGTCCCACTACGGCAAAGCTCTCTTGCAGTAAACCTTTCATTACCCAGCACCTTGCATGTATGTATTGCAATTATTGCAATAAATGAGGTTCAGAAACAAGATCAGTTCTTTTCAATTATCAAGGATTAAATTGTATTTAATTTAGGTTCTATGTCAAGTGTATTTATTATATTTTGTGATACATACAAAATAAGTAAGTTCTTTGAATGCTGACCACTAAAGCTAGATACTATGTTTTTCTTTATAATATGACCACTTAGTAAGTTTAAAAAACTAACAGGTAAAAATTATGTGGTTTCAGTAGGTTGGTCAAACATTCTAAACAAGTAGCTTAAATAATATTTTCAAATAAAACCAGGAACAAGGCTGTCTATGGAAGAAAACAAAAATAGTAGGACTATAAAACAAGGCAACAGAGAATTCTGGAAAGAACACAAAAAACGGAACAAAAGTATTCACATACATTGCAAATATGTACATTACCAAGGTTTCTCTAAACTCAAACGGAGAACATACTAAACTTTTTCTAGTAGGTACAGTTCATTGCTTCAGTAGGATTCTTATTATGCACACAAAAATAGAGTACTATTGTTACCTCTTTTGCTTTATTACTTAATAAAATCAAATGAAAGATACAATGATTATCCGATTGTTCAATTTCTTAATTTCTCCCCCCTGCTTTCAAAATATACATACATTGGACAAAAAACTTCTGAGTTAACTAACTAAAGAAATGCTGTAAAACTGTATTTTAAGAAAACCAGAATGAGTCCAAATGGGGCTAATTTAACTCCCATTAGGGATAATCATGAGCTTCATGCACAAAATTCCACCATTAAAAAAATGACCAGATTATCTGCCAATAATAAAATAAATTATCAGTCTTCTGAAAAAGTATATGAAACATTTTTAATGTTCTAATGGCCAATGCCTCAGTCTATAGAGAAAATGTTATCAATACTTAGAAGGTTATGTAACTATTACTACTTTTATATTTACATTAACACTACATAAATAGTCCCACATATACTGGTCACATTATGTATTATAATAATTTATAAGAAACACTTACTGGGTATATTTTTTGGATGGATGGAAGGATGGGTTCAGGTAGGGCTATAAAAAAAGAAAGTTTAAAGCTTCCATGATTCATGTAATTCATTTTACAAAACAATAATTTGTCAGCTAAGGCCCTCAGATATGAAACTATAAGGGTTTCTGCTAAAAGTCAACAGTTTCCATATATTTTGTGAAGTTAATTCTGATTCCTAAAAATTTTAATTCACAATATATCTAAGTTGGCAATTTAAGGTTTGTTAATAAACTGTGCATATTTTAATGTAAACCAATGTTCCTTATGTGGTTTTAGAATAAGCCATCAATAAATAGACACACATCATTAGATCCAACATCAGACACACAAACACACAAAATAAGCAAGACAAGAATTGTTCTACAGATATTAAATGGACATTGTTAAGATGAATGTAGCTATCAAAAAAATTTAAGTATAGTCCAATGATACAGTCCAACACGGTTCTATCACAATTATGCCTTTATTATTTAATTTCTTCTAACAAACAATAATACTACAATTAAGATAGTTTCTGGAAACTGATTTACTGAAGAAAAGAAACTGGAAAAAAAATCTTCAACTGCATTACTTAATTTTTAAAAGAAAGCCTCAGCAATTTTAGAAATCTAAATCAGATTTGAACCAACATTCTATAAATAAAATTTCATACAAAGCAATCATTATCTTCATATGCTACTATATTTTTAATTGTCATTCTTCACCCTTCAATAGTTTTACCCAAATCCAACCTCACTAAATTCATTAACAGTCATTTCACATCATTATACAGTAAATGACATTAAAGGCAAGGTTCCCAATATTCACAACATAATAAAAAACTTATAATGGTTTATGTCACAATACAAATATATTTATAGACTTCTTTAAGATTAAAGACCAATATAGTATCATATGATAAACTATGATAATTTAAGGATTAGAAATACAATGCATATAATTAAATAAACTTAGTAATAATCTTTAATTCATTTTCAACTGGCTATTTAGCAAAAACATTTTTAAATGACTTCTGGAATACATTAATATATATATAATCAACCATTATGGTCAACTTAGGTCTCCAGCTATGCTTATAAATGCATAAATTTCTACCACATAGTATTTAAATTTCCCTCCTGTATCATGCTTCATTCCCAAGTTGAAAACTGGAATAGAATACTCTGAAATGTTCACAGTGTATGACTGGAATATCAGAAAAAACTTACACATTACTTACCAAAATCACTTAGAAAACAAGGTTACATCTTCCCCAGAGGCATTCAAATGCACAAAATAGAAGACCCTACAAATAAACTCAAGCCCTAGTCACTTTAATTCTAAAAGTCTCTATATTTGTATAACGTTTTCATGGCTTTCTAATAATTGTTGTTATAATATAGAAGTTAAATTGGAAAATTTTATTAGAAGTTAGTTTTCTTAATTAAAAACCTAAATTCCTTTCCTACTGAATTCTCATAATAAATTAAAATTGTAATTTAAAGAGGATGAAGAAAAGGTTACAGAGAATATTTTTTAAGTTTATCTCATTCTAGAATCATAATTAGAATGCTAGGAGAGTAATACAAATACTAACCACTGGTTTAAGTAAGGTCTTTTAATAGACAAAGAGTAATCTGGAAGCTTTTGGGGGCAGAAATATCATTCAGTAAACCTCTGACAAACATAGATTTAAGAACACTAGTTATAACAAGCAATTAGTGTACTGTAGCAGTTATTTACTCATATATGTAGTCTATTACTGACTACTGAAACTCATTCTAGGAAGTGTTTTTAATCTTTTCAACCTTTCTACATACTGAGGACCTGTTTCCTTTATCTGTTCCTGGCAGAAAAAATATTAAAGCACTTAAGAAGTTAAAGGTAACTTAAAAGTCATCTAATCCAACTATTCATGTATCAATGAGAATATTAAGGCCAGAGAGGTAGAATAACTTAGCTAAAATCATAAACACTAGTTCATTATGGTAGACCTTGAACTGCTCAATACACCTTGCAGACTCTTGTATGAAACAAAAGCAACTACTTATTTCAATGCCTCTAATTTCTTCTAGCAAGGAATGGTTTAAATTTGCCAAAGGACAGAGTTGCTGATGTCCTTTAACGAAGACCTAGAACCTAGAAATGGTTGATGATAGTACATTAATTACAAATCAACTCAGTAAATGGAACCACTCTGTCAAGAATAAAGTATGTTTGACAATATCTAAACCAAATTTTAACATAATTTCATCACACTAGTAAAATACTATGTTTAAATTTTTAACTTCCTTACAAAATCACCTTGGGCTATCTGTGATTAAAGTACATTATTCTAAAGAAGATCATCAAATTAAAAGTATAATGTAACACACTGAGCATGAAGAAATAGGGCACATATGGATGTTCATGAATGTTAAATGCTTTAGTCAATTCAAATTTTTAAATCACCACTATAACTAAAAAATTATGAATAGACAGTAGGTGGTGATACGAGGTTTGTCATATTATTCTTTAAATTTTATTAAGAAATATTTCTAATCTCTTCAAGTTTTAATAACTGTGAATTGTACAGAGTTCACTAAAAAAGCATCAAAAGTACCCTGGCCAGTGTGGCTCTGTGGTAGAGCGTCAGCCTGGGACCAAAGTGTCAAGGGTTCAATTCCCAGTCAAGGGCATGTACCTGGTTGAGGTACATGTGGGAGCCAACCAATCAATGTGTCTCTCTCACATCAATGTTTCTCTCTCCCATCCCCCCTTCCTCTTTTCTACTGTCTCTAAAAATCAATGGAAAAAATATCCTCAGGTGAGGATTAACAACAAAAAAGCCTCAAAAGTAATTTGTGTTTTAGATTGAACTGTAAAATTGGACACAAAATGATTAGTGATATGTAAAGTAGTATTAAAACAGCTAGCTAACATCATATGTTTCAAATCCTACTAGAGGAGCAAATCAGTCATCAAATTAATGTATATCTCAAATTAGTAATAAAAATACATATATTATAATTAGCTTTTTCTGATAAGTGATTCATAAAACTTTGATCCATTTAACTATTTTGTCTCACCAAGTAAAAAAAAATCACCTGATTTCATCATTCAAATAAAAACACTCTTATTTAATATATATTCTAAAACATCTACAATTACAGTCACATATAAAGGAAACAAATCTTGCTATCCATAAGTAACCTGATAAATTTTGGCACATACCTTTTCAATATTTGTTATACATATGAATATATATACGAACTCAAATATAATTATTTTTTTTAAAATCCTCACCCTAGGATATTTTTTCCATTGATTTTTAGAGAGAATGGAAGGAAGGGGGGAATGGGAGGGGGGGGGAGGGGGAGAGAGAGAGAGAGAGAGACAGAGAGAGACAGAGAGAGACAGAGACAGAGACAGAGACATCAATTGGTTGCCTCCAGCACCAGCTCTGACCAGAGCCTGGGATCGAACCTCCAATCCAGGTATGTGGCCTTGATCAGGAACCAAACCCACAACCCTTTGGTGCACGAACCAATGCTCTAAACGCAGAGCTACACCAGCCAGGGCTAGTTACAATTTTTAAAATAAATTTGGTGTCATGTTGTATATGACTTAGTGAATCCTGAATCTTTTCTTGTATCATTAAACATCTAAAAAACATGATTTTTAGTGGCTGTGTACATTTCACATTGGGATATACTATAATTAATTTAATCATCCACATTCCTAAAAACTTAGTATATTTCTAATCTTTTACTATTTCAACAAACACTATGAAAAACAGCCTTATAAATAAATCCATGTACGCACCCCTGATTATTACTTTACGATAAATTCCTAGAAATAGAACTACTGAGTCAAAGGATAGGAACATAAATACTACAACATCACTTTCTAAACTGTGGCAATAACATTAACTCAGAACAGATCAGATCCTAGACATCCTGTTAAATGGTCTTCTATTACAATAACATAAGTTTTCACCCTATCTCCATACCAGCTCACAGGGAATAAAAGCTTCTTTGACCAACAGGAAAATAATTTCATTCCTATCTCAAGTGAAAAATAAAAAACAGGATGACTGGTATGTGAGTTTATTTTTATAGGCCTTCTAAACATTCATTCATCTGCCTCAAGAAAATGGTTCCACAATACAGGGGTGAAAAGTTCTTTGAATACAAAAGTGAATACAGAAAACTGTCAGAAAAATAAAAGCACCGTGAAACTGCTTTTTAATGCTTTCCAGGGAGTAACATTTCTAGAGCAAGTATTCAAAGCAACAAAACAGAAAATATGGTCTAATGGACCTTAGATGTAAATGTTTAAAACAATACTATTTGAAGTAGGGTCAATAGGGAAGACACTATAATAAAGTTTAGCTGCATTTCCGTTTTAAAATTTGGGGAAAATCCATAATACTTACTTTGTAAGTAGTGCAAAACCATCAATACAAGACTATAGCTGCTTAAAGTACCACGACTGGCATCATTTATATCATGGTGACTTGCCCACTTCTTAATCACCAGTACTAATGGACGAACTCGATTTTCAACTGAAAGTAAAATTAAAACTTAAAAATTGTAAGAAGACATTACAGTTTCTTTTGAAAGTTTCCATAATTTCCCAGCTCCATGCTAATAAAAAGAGTACCGCCTCCCTGTGCATTAAACAGTATTCACCATAAATGTATCTTACTTCTAAAGCAGTTACCTTTTTAAAAACTGCTAATTATTAAAATTCATCTTGTTGACCTTTAACTTTGGTAGTATATAATTTTAGTGAAGCAATATATTTTACATATAATATAATAAGACATTATACATAAAAACAAAGAGATGTCAGTATTTACTGCAAGCATCTTTAAAAAGGAAAAAAGAATGACAAATAAATGAAAAGCTGATAATTATTTGGAACTAAACAAAAACTTACGATATGCATAAGTTCGGAGAAGGAATGTGTTTCTTATTCCAACAATATTGTTTACATTCAAGTCAAATTCCACACAACTATTAAAAAAAGAAATAGAAAAACGTTAGCTCAGTACAAATTAAATTACCTCACTAGTAAATAAATGTATATCCACAAGTCCAACGATGTAAAAATAGCATGGGCCCAAAGGCCCAAGACCATAAAGTGAAGCACTAAAGAAATAAGAATGAATATGTACTCAGTATATCATTTGAATATGATTTAGTGTTTTAAAAATATAAAATGAGATTACTGTTGAAAAGATTCATAATACATTGGTAAGACTCCAATTATCCTTTAACAGAAGAAATTTAAAGTTTTGCAATCCAATCTTTTTCAGACAAAAAGAAAATGTGACCAAAAACATTTCTAGACAAGTTATCCCACTAAGTTATACACTCTCAACTAATTTGAAATTACAGCATCATTTGAGGCCTGCTCCCCGCTGGCAAGTGGACATCCCCCGAGGGCTCCTGGGCTGCCAGAGGGATGTCTGACTGCCAGCTTAGCCCCAATCCACCGGGGAGCAGTTCTAAGCCAGCAGGTGGTCATCCCCTGAGGAGTCCCAGACTGCGAGAGGGCACAGGCCAGGCTGAGGGACACCCCTCCCCCCCCAGTGCACAAATTTTTGTGCACTGGGCCTCTAGTTAACAATAGAGCAGATGAAGCAGAGGATTAAATCAAAGATTGGGAAGATAAGCAAACAAACAACACCCAATCAGAATAGGAAAAAGAAAAAAGAACCCAAAGTGAGGATAGCAGGAGCCTCTAGGTCAGCTGTGGGCAAACTACGGCCCGTGGGCCGGATCCGGCCCGTTTGAAATGAATAAAACTAAAAAAAAAAAAAAAAAAAAGACCGTACCCTTTTATGTAATGATGTTTACTTTGAATTTATATTAGTTCACACAAACACTCCATCCATGCTTTTGTTCCAGCCCTCCGGTCCAGTTTAAGAACCCACTGTGGCCCTCGAGTCAAAAAGTTTGCCCACCCCTGCGAGTCTAGGACAACTTCAAGTGTACCAACATTCGTATCATGTGGATACCAGAAGAAGAGAGCAAGAAATTGAAAACCTATTTGAAAAAATAATGACAGAAAAATTCCCTAACATGAAGGAAAATAGACACAAGTTCAGGAAGCACAGAGTCCCAAACAAGAAGAACCCAAAGAGGCCCACACCAAAGCACATCATAATTAAAGGGCAAAAGGTTAAAAAACAGAGAATCTTAAAAGCAGCAAGAGAAAAGCAGTTATTTACATACGAGGGCGCTCCCATAAGACTGTCAGTTGATTTCTCAACAGTAACTATGCAGGCCAGAAGGGACTGGCAAGAAATATTCTAAGTGATGAAAAGCAAGGACCTACAACCAACATTACTCTACCCAGAAAAGCTATAATTTAGAATTGAAGGACAGATAAGATAAAGAGCTTCTCAGACAAGAAAAAGCTAAAGGAGTTCACTACCAAACCAGTATGACATGAAATGTTAAAGGGTCTTCTCTAAGGAGAAGAAAACAAAAGATAAAAAATATGAACAAAATGGCAATAAGTACATCTCTATCAATAAATGAATCTAAAAAAACAAAATAAACAAGAACAGAAACAGACTCACATATAAAAAGAACATTTTGACAACTGCCAGATGGGAGGGGGCTTTGGGGAATGGGTGAAAAGGGTGGAGGGATTAGGAAGTACAAATTTGTTGTTACAGAATAGTCATGGGGGATGTCAATAGTCATGGGGAATATAGTCAATAAAATTCTAATAACTATGTGTGGTGTCAGATGGGTGTGAGTTGTACTGGGGTGATCACTTAGTAAGTTATATAATGTCTAGTCATTGGAGTATACACCTGAAACTAATATAACAACATATGTCAACAGTTATTGAAAAAACATTTTTAAAACATTTTTTTAATTTTTTAAAGTTTTAACCCTCTAAAAAAAAAAAAAGTTTTTCCATGAAAACACTGCCTAAAATAAAAACTTAACAACTTTACTTCCTATAGCTTTTAATCATAAAACTTAAAATCTACCCTTTCAGATTTTCTTGTTTTAGGGAAAGAAATCTTATAATTTTTCAATTATCCATGCATACTAATACAAACAGATAGTATTATTAACAGTTTAGATATCACATACATATTTGGCTTTGGGAAACATGGTAACAATGGATTTATATTCTTCAATTGTGTTTGTGCAAATCTAACAATGAAACCTGTTTTCACTTCTTCTCTATAACTAGGGTAAAACACATAGATGGACACTAGTCTAAAATTAAAAACTTTTCAAAAATATGAATGCTTTACAAATATTCATAGCAACTGCTTCAACTTCTACTTCTGGAAATACTAAAGTTAATCCTTCTTATGGAAAATAATTTATGCACAAAATGCTTATTCTAACAAGTTAATGACAATACATTCACTCAATGAAATACAGAAACTCACTAAAAATGAAGCCAGAAAATATTCAATGATATAAACAGTGTTCATGATATTTGGTTAAGTAAAAACCTATGGGCTCAACTTTAGCTTTAAAAGCTCATGCATTCATTTGCATAGTAAGGGACTGAAAGGTTTACATCAAAACGTTAACATCAGTTATCTCTGGTTGTCAGAAGTGGAGGGTTATTTTTACTAGTTTGTATAGAGAAAAATTATAAAATGGAGTTATTAAAAATAAAAAGTTTGTATAATAATCTTAAATAGAAAAAGTATAGAATTGTTTATATAACCACGTATTTTTTTAAATGTATTTAGCTAATGTTCATTTATGTTTAGTTTGTTTTATCTCCCTATATCTTTGTGCTTTATACTTTATTTCCTTGATAAAAATCAATACAGAGTTATAGAGTGGATGTTTTGATGAATGAAGGGGAAGGTTTGAGACAGGCATACAAGTAAAATTTTGTTTAAAATATATATATATATTTAAAATATATATATTTTAAAAATATATTTTTTATTTAAATATATATTTATTTAAAATACGTATTTTTTTATTTATATAAAAAATATATAAAATGTGTGTGTGTGTGTGTGTGTGTGTACTAGAGGCCCGGTGCACAAAAATTTGTGCACTCGGGGGGGAGGGGGGTCCCTCAGCCTGGCCTGTGCCCTCTCGCAGTCTGGGACCCCTCGGGAGATAACGACCTGCTGGCTCAGGCCTGCTCCCGGGTGGCAGAGGGCAGGCCCAATCCCTAGGTGCAGCCCCTGGTCGGGCTCAGAGCAGGGCCGATTGGGGAATTGGGGCGCCGCCCCCTGTCATGCACAGAGCAGGGCGGATCTGGAGGTTGCGATGCCACCCTCAGTCACGTTCAGGGTAGGGCCAATTGGGGGGTTGGGGCACTGCCCCCTGTCACACTCAAGGCAGGGTCGATGGGGAGGTTGCGGTGCCACCTCGTCACGCACAGAGCAGGGCCAATCAGGGGGTTGGGGCACTGCCCCCCGTCACGCACAGAGCAGGGCCCATCAGGGGGTTGGGGAGCTCCCCCCTGTCACACACAGAGCAGGGCCCATCAGGGGGTTGGGGAGCTCCCCCCTGTCATGCACAGAGCAGGGCCCATCAGGGGGTTGGGGAGCTCCCCGTCACGCACAGAGCAGGGCGGATCAGGGGGTTTGGGCGCTGCCCCGTCACGCTGATCTCGGTGCCTGGAGGCCTCTCAGCTCCGCTGATCCCGGTCCTGGGAGGCATATTACCCTTTTACTATATAGAATAGAGGCCTGGTACATGGGTGGGGGCCAGCTGGTTTGCCCTGAAGGGTGTCCTGGATCAGGGTGGGGGTCCCCACTGGGGTGCCTGGCCAATCTGGGTGAGGGACTGAGGGCTGTTTTCAGGCTGGGACTGAAGCTCCCAACTGCTCCTTTTTTTCCTTTTTTTTAATTCTGAGCCAGCTTTAGCTCTGAGGCTCCAGCTCTTAGGTCTCTGCTCCTGAAAGCAGGTATCTGGTTTGTTTAGGTTCTACAATCGAAACTGTATCAACTCCAGGTCTGAGATCCCGGCTAGCTGAAAGCTGGTTTCTGGGGTTTTGTTTAGCTTCTATTTTTGTAGCTATGTTTCAAACTGCCAGCTCAGAGGCCTGCAGCAGCAGATGGGGAAATTTGGAGTCCTCCATCACTGAAGCAAGCAAGCCTCATGTTAGTTTCAAGCTGCCTGGCTGCCGGCCGCCATCTTGGCTGGCAGTTAATTTGCATATCGCCCTGATTAGCCAATGGGAAGGGTAGTGGTCGTACACCAATTACCATGTTTCTCTTTTATTAGATAGGATTCAGTCCATTCAGATTTTACTCACAGTAGTTATGTTCTATAAAGTCATTGCAAACAGCAAATTAGTGACTACTAAACCATTACTCCTAGGGAAATAAAGTCATGTTTCCACAAGCCTTCAGTCACATTTTCATCAACTGATCAATATGTAACTAATTTCTATGTGCATTTCTGTTTAAAGACACCTTATTTAATAAGTTGTTGATTCACTCACAGTGAACTCACAGACAAGAGCATTATAACTCATGCCTGAACAAAGCATATCTAACACATGCATTTTGCCCATGAGGACAATCACAGCTTTGTACATAGAAACACTATACATGGGGCCATTTTAAGCAGCAAATCCACTTACAAAAAGCACAAAAAAGTAAAAAACATGGCACTAACTAGACTGTAAAAAGGACAGTTATGAAAGCTGAAACAAGAAGGCAAAGTATCGTATTGTTTAACCTCAGCTAGGAATGTGCGCACTGGGTGACTCAAAATTTTCCAAACTTGCACATGTCTATGAATGACCATGAAAGTGGTAAAAGAATTAATTTAGGGGAATGAGGGATTACAAAATAAATTTCATCAAGAATATTTCGCAAATATGGAATCCATGACTAATGAAGATCAGCTGTGTATATACTTACACTTAAATTTCAATGTTATTTTTATAAAACTGAGCTAGAAAAACCTGACATCAGAATCCTATCTATTTTTCAGAAAACAACAAATCATTTTTTAATCAAGGAAAGAGTCAACATCTAATATTTACATTTCAGTCAGATATTATCTAAAAGAGTCTAATTCCAATACCCATAAGAAATTCAGAACCCAGGCAAGTAGAATATACAGATTTACAACAACCCCTTTGACACATAAAATTTCATCAACTAAGATATTTTCTTAATACATTAATTACATTTCCAAAAGGCAAGTGATCATTTAAAAAAATCTGAAATATAAATATGCATGCATTCTTTAAATTCGGTAGTCTCAAATACTCAAAATTTGAAGAAGAATAACTACATAGTTAACAATGAAAAATTGGTGAGACCGTTTTCAAAAATTATTTCAAAGTAAGTGAATTTCAAAAACTAATGAAGAAAAAAAAAAACTAACGAAGACAAGCTATTACATTATAGTACACATTTCTTAATTATCTACATCAAAAGGATATCTAAAAATTATTTAAAGCAACTGAAAAAAAGGGAATTAGGTAATTACTACCTGACTTTATCCCTGAACTTCACAATTGGCACTTTTGCTCGAATCAGCTGAGGTCTCTCAATGTAGCCAGCTAAAGGATAAAAGATGTCAATATCTGCAAATACTTATCAAATTCATAGTGTACCAATGTATAATTTTTTAAAAATAGTATTTTACTAAGCTAAGATCATTTAAGAAAACATAGTCTTTGAGAAAGAAAGCAAAGAAAGGACATTAAAGAATTCTTCTAAGAATGGAATTTCTAATACCATTTTAAGGGCTTTATATTCAAGTTATTTTCAGAAATATGATCCAATGTTCAACAACATTGATAACGAAGTTCATCAGAGCATTTTAAACATGAAAAATATCTAAGTTAGCAGCAGTGGGATGGCTAAATTCTGGTCCAGCACATGGCAAGATGTTATGGCAGTCATAACATATGTACAGAATCTTAAATGTGGAAATGCTTGCAACGTGACACATGGAATGGTGACACATTCAAATAAGTATGATCTCTAAGGGGAGAAACACATTATCTACATATTTTTTACTCCATCAAAGTTTAAAAGAATTTTTTTCCTGAGTTCAAAGTAATATGTTATTCATTATAGAAATTTGGGGAAATACAGAAATGCATAAATAAGAAACTCTGCAAACTTTCCCAAATGAGCAATTTCCTAATGTTTTAACTAAAGAAAATGTAACACCCGATTTTTTAAAAACAAAAAATTTCTGTGCCCAGGCTGGTGTGGCTCAGCCGGTTGGCATTGTCCTGTGCACCAAAAAGTTGCCTGTTTGATTCCAATCAGGGCACGTGCAGGCTCGATCCCAGGTAGGAGGCGTGCAGGAGGCCGCTGATAGATGTTTTGCTCTCTAGTCGATCTTTCTCTCTCCCTCTCTTTCCTTTCTCTCTAAGAAGCAATAAAAATATTTTTATAAAAAATGTTATAATGCTTTATCACCAAAATCATAAAATATATTAAGCTTCAAATAGAATTTATATGTAAGAATTCAGTGACATTTAGTGAAAAATAAGGACTTAAAAGTTTCAAGGTCCAAGTAAAAGTTCTAATACCAACAAAAACCAACTATACTCCTGCAAGTTACTGATCCCATGATCACCAGTCTTCTTAATTATTAAAAGCCATAAAAAGGAAAAGAAAAAGAAAACTTTCATTTGAGTTAGATGATCTCTAAGTTCCCTTCCATATTTAATATTTATCATTCTAATCCTATTAAAAATAACATTGACCATCAGCAATTCTGCTTTCTGTTGGAGTAATTTATTTGGGCTTCATGTTCAATGATCATATTTTTAAAATCTGATGTCATAAATTCCATGTCATTGCAAAACAGATGAAATTCTCTCCCTCACCTAAATAAGACTTTATCTGCATCACTCTTACGTCTTTATAGATATTTTGCATTACTGCTATTTATAGTCCATGCCTCAGCTTCCCTAACAATCTATAACCTTTTGAGAAAAAGAACTGAAGCTTGTATATCTGAGTTTTCCACTGCATCAGTGATATTTGTAAGTGAATTCAATGAAGAATTGTTGAATAAATGGTTACTCTTCTTAATAAAAACTAAAAGGGAATTCATTTGGAAAGAAGGATCCACATAATACCTATCCTGACCAGAAAATAAACAATTCTTACCAGAAAATAAAGTGAGAGACATTTTAAGTAAATAGTTAATGTCAGATGACATATGAACTTGAGGCATATTCGACTTACAAAGTCTAGTACAGAAGTGTTTATGGACTAAGGTGAGTATATGCCGTGCTTCAGTCTTCTGATTTACCTGAAAAAAACACTGAAAAGTTAAAAATAAAGTGTTTTTTCATTATCTTTCTTAATTTAGTCTTTTATTTTCTTAATGTATTTCAACAAAGAGAAAGCATATAAAGTATACTTTTCTTTGGAGTTACTTTTCTTTTTTTTTTCTTTTTCTTTTTTTTGGAGTTACTTTTCAATATAGACTAAATTGCATCATAGGAAAAGTCAAAGTTTATGTTGTCTTTCACATCACAATTTCTAAGTCAATTCCTGATTTTAAACTTAATGGAAAATTTTAAAAGAAATATTGAAAGAGACATATATGCCATGTTTTCCTTTAGTATAAATGTACAAAAAGTAATGTTCTTCAAGAAAAATAAACCTAATTTTAACTTTTTATAATATGTTTTTATTTCCCCATAATAGATTAAGGGTAAGGTTCAAATCTATGGTGTCTCAGTACAAGCTGTGTCATGATTTAGACATGTGACTAAGACTGAAAGGTTAGTGGGATGTATCTGAGTATAGTATAATTACATGAGAGAAAGTGTTAAAACTCTAGTGTAGTCCACTACATTTATTATTTGAGTTTTTTTTAAGTTTCCTTTGTATGATTTCAAAGCCTAAAATAAAGTTTCTTTCCTGAAATAAATCTTTTTCTGATTTGCAGTAACTAGAAGCCAATTTTATTAGTGGAATAATAGGAATATAGTTAAAATATATATTACCATTCAATAGATTTTTCTTGTCTTTTTAAAGAGGTAGACTATAATGAGGCCTTTTAAATTATACTGAAATTAATTTAATCCTCGATAATTCCGAAAGGATCTCAGCATATTAAAGAGGCTGCTTCAGGTTAGCAATTACTGTTGTATTAAGGATACACAAGAGTATTAGTTAAAAGGAAATTCAAATAAACCTAATACTAAATAACAAAATTTAATAAAAATAAAGGAAACAAAGCCAAAATATCAGAAGAAATATATCAAAATAGCTTTATTTTAAATTTCAGTGAAACCACTTTTTTTGTATTCCCCAATGAGAACTCCAAACCCCATTGCATTTTCAAGGTAGTAAAAAAAAGATTAAAAATAGAACCACTGAAAACTCATATGGAAAGAAAATATATCAAGAAGATAATACTGCTCTAGCTGGTTTGGTCAGTGGATAGAGCATCAGACTGTGGACTGAAGGGTCCCAGGTTCCATTCTGGTCAAGGGCTCATGCCTGGGTTGTGAGCTCGATCCCCAGTAGGGGGTGTGCAGGAGGCAGCCAATCAATGATTCCCTCTCATTATTGATGTTTCTATCTCTCTCTCCCTCTACCTTCCTCTCTATGAAATCAATAAAAATATATTTTAAAAAAAGAGAAAATACTGACATATGCTCTTCTTTGCTGCATCCCAGGAACATATCTAACCCAATAATTATTCAAAAGAGGCAGAGCTCTTTTGAAAGAGTGAAGCCATCTCACTTTAACAACTTAAAAATAAATTAATGCTAAAATTCCTGTTATGCTTATTGTACAAACACCTTAAGAGAAAAAGTAGTATTTCTTGGGTTTCCTTTAATTACTATAAACAAAGAATCCAAAGAAGTAATTAAAATAAAACAAATTATTTTCCTCAACGACTTTTGTATAAAATTTCTTAAATGACTTAATATGAGAATAAATGTTTCTTTACTTACTGGTTCGTCTTTAACAACTAGACATAAATCACCATCACTGCTCCGGGTACCAAATCCATTTAAAGAGGACCCAACCAAAAAAAGTCTGCTTTCTAGAGAAACAGAAGAGAATTATAAGGTATTATTTCTAATTTAAAACAGAAATTCATATACATAATGGGCATGAAAAACAGGGAAACATACGTGGAAATAATAGCTGAATTTCTCTCTGCAGTTGTGCTCTACAAAGTTCTTTCTTCTTTAAATCACTTACTTGCTGCTGACATGCTTCAAATAACTCCAGGATCTGCTGACTCAACTTTAATCCACCACAAAAAAAGTAAAAACATTTGTTCAGAAATGTATAACTACCACAGTGAGAAGTGTAAAACAATACTACCAACAGTATTTTAAAAATGAATACATATTCTCTCCTTAACACTTTACAATAAAAACTACTGTTACCTAAATAACAATGGTTACTTAGTAACTGAAATAATTACTAACTGTTAAAAGGTAAAGTATCACAAGTCACAGAAAAGCATAGTCACAGATAATTCATAATAAGTATAATCCATGGGTCTGCTGACTCCAAACTTTGGTTGCTGTTTTTGGATGGCACATGAGCTAAGAATAGTATTTTTTTGTTTTATTTTGGGGGAGATATATATATTATTGATTTCAGATAGAAAGGGAGAGGGAGAAAGAGATAGAAACCTCAATGATGAGAGAGAATCATTGATTGGCTGCCTCCTGCACGCCTCACACTGGGATCAAGCCCACAACCCGTGCATGTTCCTTGACCAAGAACAGGACATACAGAAAAACTAGGTTGGGGAAAACACTCTGAATCTATAAGGTCTCATAAAAAATTTACTGAAATATAATAATAAAAGTACATTAAAAAAAGAAAGTAAAAAGACAAACCACAGAATGAGAGACTATATCTGCAAATCAAATATCTGATAAGGGTCTAGTATTCATAATATATAAAGAAATCTTAAAACTCAAAAAGAGCCCAACCAGTGTGGCTCAGTGGTTGAGCATCGACCCATGAACCAAGAGGTCACTGGTTCGATTCCTAATCAGGGCACATGCAGGGGTAGTGAGCTCAGTAAGGGGCATGAAGGAAGCAGCTGATCAATATTTCTCTTTCATCTATATTTCTATCTCCTTATCCCTCTCTCTATAAAACATATTTATAAAAAAACAAAAAGAGAATAAACCCCATTAAAAAATAGGCAAAGGATCTGAATAGGCAGTTCTCCAAAGAAGATAAACATATGGCCAACATGCAAATGAAAAGATGATAAGCCCAACCAATGTGATTCAGTGGTTGAGTGTCAACCCATGCACCAAGAGGTCCACCAGTTTGATTCCCAGTCAGGGCACATGCCCAGGTTTTGGACTCCACCCCCAATAAGGGGCATGCAGGAGGCAGCCAACCGATGTTTCTCTCTCATCGATGTTTCTATCTATCTCTCCCTCTCTCTTCCTCTAATATCAATAAAAACATATTTTAATCAAAAACAAAAAATTATCAACATCATTAATCATTAGGAAATCAAATAAAAATTCCAATGAGATATCATTTCACAACCACTTGAATGGCTATATTAAAAAAGATAGACAACAGCAACTGTTGACAAGAAAGTGGAGAAATTGGAAAGCTCATCCACTGCTAGTGGGAATGTAAAATGGTGCAACCACTTCAGAAAACACTTTGTCAGTTCCTCAGAAAGTTATACATAATTTCCATATAACACAGCATTTTCACTTCTAGGTATTTACTCAAGAGAAATGAAAATATGTCCACACAAAAACCTGTACACAGATTTTCATAGCAGCATTATTCAGAATAGCTTAAAAATGGAAACAGGTCAAAAGTCTATCAACTGAGGATTGCATAAATAAAATATGATATATCTATACAATGGATTATTATTCAGCTACAAAAAAGAATAAAGAACTGATACATGCTGTGTGACCTGGATGAACCTTGAAAACATGCTAAGTTAAAGAAGTAGAACCACATATAGTATGATTCCATTTATATGGAATTTCCAGAACAGGCAAATCCACAAAGATTAAAAAAAAACACACACACAAAAAAAATTGACTAATGGTTGCCAGGGGCTAAAGAGAGGGGACTGCTACTGGAATACATGATTTCTTTTGGGAGTGATGAAAACGTACTATCTAGTGGTGATGGTTTCATAACTCCGTGAATATACTAAAAACCAATGAATCATACACTTGTTTAAAGAGTGAATTTTATGTACAACTTTATCTCAATTGTACATAAAAGAATTAATACAAAGTAGCACAACTAAGGAATGAAGCAAGTGTTCCTTTTTTGACTCAACATTTTCTGTACACTTACTATGTTCCAGGCTATGCTGGTTGCTAGAAACCCAAGATGAGTAATACAAAGTCACTATACTCTCTTCAGGCTCATTCTCCTTAGTATACAAATGTCATATTTTTCAAGAGTGAAGCAGCTTTTAAAATGCAAAAACAGCAAATATAAGCCATAGGCAATCCAAGAGGATGCAGATAGTGTCATTTTCTAAGAATTAGTATTTAAATAGCTTAATTCTATTTATGTGAAATGTGTTTTTTACAAATAATGTTTCTAAAAAATCTTTCTTGATTTGAATGTATTATTTCCTATTACTCCTGGATTCTCTATATTTGACGTTCAAAAACCTCACGACAAACACAAATATCCCAAAAGAGCATGCTTTTTAATACTTTATTAAAATATCCATATGAAAACTTGTTTTTCTGTCAATAAGTAACAAGAGTTCTCTAAACTAAGAACTCAAATGATTTGGCTCTAATCACAGATTCTTATGAAATAGAGAATCTCTCATTTCCTAATATGAAATTTGCATTTCCAAGGAAAAAAAAAGCAAAGTGTCAAATTTCAACAGAAAACTCTGTGGAACAGTACTTTAAACAGTGCAAAAAAGGCATGTTCTACTCAATCCAAGACAATAGATATTTTTTATACTTTTAATACATTATTTATATTCACTTCCCAAAATGTAAAACTAAAATCTACATAATTACCTTATCTTTGGCCTCAGGCAGTGTGATTTCTCTAGGTTCTAAAATTGGTATTTCTCGAAAAGGTGGAACACATCTGACTATATCTGGTACATAGTTTGTATGAAACAACGGAGGCATTGAGTATCTTCTATCACCTGATAAAGGCACTAGGTGGTTAAGTATAGTTGGCTCTTGGTGGGGTGAATGGAAACGTTGTCGTTTACCGTCAAGAGGAAGGTTTTTTTCATCGCTTAATCTCCTGAAAACAAGCAATATACCTTAGTAATTACAGGTATAACTTTCTGATAACAAATAGAAAACAATTAAGAATATAAAAATAGCCGAAACCGGTTTGGCTCAGTGGATAGAGCGTCGGCCTGCGGACTGAAGGGTCCCGGGTTCGATTCCGGTCAAGGGCATGTACCTGGGTTGCGGGCACATCCCCAGTGGGAGATGTGCAGGAGGCAGCTGATCGATGTTTCTCTCTCATCGATGTTTCTAACTCTCTATCTCTCTCCCTTCCTCTCTGTAAAAAATCAATAAAATATATTTTAAAAAAAAAAGAATATAAAAATAACATGACAATATTGACATTTTCAGCAAGTCCACAATATTAGCTCTATGTGAATCTTAAAATATCCATCTTCAGCACCAAAGATGCAATAGATAAACAGCTTGTGGGAAAAATACGTATAAAAAAACAAACTACATATATAGGGTGTCCCCAAAAAATGTATACACACACTTTGAATAATTATAAAGGCAATGTTTATTAAAATACATTTCATTTTCAAAATTGAGCTATCAGCTGTTAAAGCATGTATACATTTTTGAGGGGACAGCCTGTATACAAAGGTTAGTCTCCTACTTTTGAACTGCCCCAATATTTCATCTCAGGAGTGAAAACTTTGTAGGAAAGTTTCTACTAGTATTTATAGAACCACTAACAACAAAAGATCCAAACTCTAACATGAAGAGAATAAATTAAGTGAACTGAATGTTATAAATTTTAAAAAGGCTCTTTGAGTCCACCTATGTTCTTACTCATCAGTAGGAAAAACTAAATTAAAAGATACTTTTTTAAAAAAGCCGTAAGACATCGAAAAAGGAAATTTGAAAATGACTGACATTTTAGATAACATTGCTAGTATATTACTGTTAAATTTCTTGGATGTGAACAATGTATTTTTGGTTATTTAGGAGAATATCCTTGTTTTTAGGAGGAATGAACTGATATGTATTGGGGTAAAGTGAAATGATGTCAACAACTTATTTACATATGGTTCAGGAAAAAAATGTGGGTATAGGGAAAGAAAGAGGCAGAAAAAATAAACAATATAGCAAAACTTTAATTGGTGAATTTAGGTTAATAGAATACAGGTGTCATTTGTTACTCTTTTTTAAAAAATGTTTTTTTATTGATTTCAGAGAGGAAGGGAAAGGAAGAAAGAGATAGGAATATCAATGATGAAAGAGAATCATCAATCGCCTGCCTTCTGCACACCCCCTACTTGGGATCAAGCCCATAACCCAGGCATATCCCTTGACCAGGAATCAAACCGGTTACTTCGTTTCCTGGGTCGACGCTCAACTACTGAGACACACGTGGCTGGGCCATTTATTCTTTAAATTTTCCTGGAGGCTTAAAAATTTTCAAAATAAAAGGCAAGGAAAAAAATCATTAGAAAGTAATTATTTATTGTAAAATAAAGGAATTTACTTCATTGATATATTAAGTTGTTCATGTAGATAATACTTTATGCCATAGGAAATGGTCCAATTCCTTTTAAGCTGTAAAATTCTACCAGTCATAGAAATCTGAAGGTTTTTATTGTAATACTCCTTTGGGATTATCCCAATTCTCCTTGACAGACTTGGAACTCCTATACCTGTTCACTAAAAGTGAACAGTGCTAAAAACGTAAGAAATATATTTAATATTTTTTAAACATTAAAAGTAATTTAGAGCAGCGGTTGCCAACCTTTTGGACCTCAAGGACCACCAGTGGTCCGTGGACCACCGGTTGGCAACCGCTGATTTAGAGCTTTATATTTTAAATATCTTCTACTGAGAATGCCAATTTAGTTTTTAAAATATGTGTAACTATGAATTAATGGAATTTATTTTCATTCATAATTCACAAATTGGCTATCAAGGCAAATTTCCAAAAATTAAAAATCTGAATAAAGTCAGTACTTTTAGCCTCATTATATAGCTTTCCACATGACAACTGTGAAGAACAACTCAGTGCAGCTAAGCAAAGGATCTAGAGCCAGACCTCCTGGGTTCATACCAGTTATGCCAATCTTATTTGAATAACTAATTGCTTAACTTCTGTGTGCTTCAGCTTTCTCCTCAACAGAAGAGGTATAATAGTACCTATTTCATAAAGTGCTGTGAAATTTAATCAAATTATTATTTGTAAAGTCCTTAGAACAATGCCTACTACATAATGTGATCAGTAATTCTTAGGTAGTGTTGTTTTTACCTGGACACAAAAATTATAACATCTTTTATATGTTTTAAATAGCAATATCTTTTAAATATTGCCAAATCATATTTTTATAATCTATCTCTAAAGCTCTATTATAATTACATTGATACATTAATCTCATTTAATCAAACTGGTTAAAATTAATTGGCTTGAACTTCTCTATAGAAAGCTTTATGTCATGTAGAAATTTTCATTATAACAACATTTATCATAGAACCTTACCTGTATAAGATTTAGATAAGCCAAAAAGCAGTAAACTTTAGAAATAAGGTGATATGGGCTGAATTGTGTCTCCCTCAAAACTCAGATGTTTAAGCCCTAACCCCCAATATCTCAAAATGTGACTGTATTTAGACATAGAGCCTTTAAAAAAGTTAAAATGAGTCATTAGGGTAGGTCCTAATCCAATAAGACTAATGTCCTTAGAAGAAGAGATTAGAACACAGAAAACCCGGACACAGGGATGACCATGGGAGGACACAGAGAGAAGGGAGCCATCCTCACGCCAAGAAGGAAAGCCTCAGACTAAGCCAAACCTGCCAACACCTTGATCTTGGAATTCTAGCCTCCAGAATTATGAGAAAATAAACTTCTGTTGATTAAGCCACCCAGTCTTATACTTTGTTATGGCAGCCCTAGCATATAATACAGAAAGCCATCTGATTTAGTTAAAAATCAATTAAAAGTAGTTTTCTGAAGAAATATAGCTTCATGCCATGTAAAACTTATGACAGAAATAATTCAACAAAGGATCCCTAAAATTCTTTAAATACTACACAGAAGTTTTAAAATTCTGTGACAGGACTGATCACACAGATCCCAGGGGGGAAAAAAATTTAGGGCATATTGTCCATACAATTTTAATAAAATGTACATTATTACACAGTTCTAAGAAATGCAAAATTTTCTTTTAAAATAAAGATATACTTACTTCCTTCCTCGAAACAATGGGGAAATTGGACTGACATTTCCATATGTCAAGTGCTGTAATGACACAGCTCTAGATAAGCTACCAAAAACAAAAAACAGTAGTAATAAACATTTTATTCCTTAAAAAACAATTTCAGAAAAAATTATTTCATTGATCAAAAGAAAACAAGTCATAATGACATTTTGTCTAATTTCAAATGTTTCATATAAAAAGGGTTTGCATCAAGTAGAAAACATAATTTACAAATGATATGGGCCAAAGTATTACCATACTTACTCTGCATTCTGAAAGTTGAACTGTGCATCTATAAGCTGCTGGTGTGAATAAAGAGTTGGTGATAGGGCAAAGAAGTTATGTTGTTGATGGTTTGGAGTGAAAGGTGGGCGACCCAAAATTGAGTTTGGGAACATGCTCTTGTTCACTAAAAGTGAACATGTATTCTTCCACCTAGAATAGTTTTAAAAGGCAAATTATTATAGCTTAAAGTTACTGAACTCTTTCATAACTAGTATCCGCTATTTAAAACAATTAGTACCAAGTTTTAAATTTCATTTGCAAACTTATTTTTAAAAGTTTAACAGATCTTTTAAGTTATATTATACGTAACAAAACTTACTAATTAATTTTAAATCTACATTATCCATGGAATTATTCAAATGATAGTACAATATATGTTTCAAATTTTCTGATATACCCTAATAAATTTACCCTAATATCAATAAATATTTTAGAAATCAAGTTATTACCACATACTCTAATAAAAAGAAACTACCTAAGAAAAACATTTAGTGAAACTCTAGATTCTTATAATTATTCCCATTATATCTTATGTAAAGGTATAAGCCATCATGCAACAATCTGACTCCTATGACTGAGATATTATGGATCTGATTAAACAAGGGAAGGAGCCGAAACCGGTTTGGCTCAGTGGATAGAGCGTCGGCCTGCGGACTGAAAGGTCTCAGGTTCGATTCCGGTCAAGGGCATGTACCTGGGTTGCGGGCATATTCCCAGTAGGAGATGTGCAGGAGGCAGCTGATCGATGTTTCTCTCTCATCGATGTTTCTAACTATCTCTCTCCCTTCCTCTCTGTAAAAAAATCAATAAAATATATTTTAAAAAATAAAATAAAATAAAAAAATAAACAAGGGAAGGAATTTGCATTGCCTAATAACTATTTATAAAATTGTGAGGTTTTCTTTAAAGTCTAAATAGCGTATATAAAGGACTTCCAATATAAGAGGGCTTGTTCCACAAGAATAAGGAAAACGTGTATACAAAGAAATCAGAACCTTTCACTGACCCAGGCAGGACTAGATATTTATTTTTTTGCAATGAATGATCCTGAGGCTGCAAACTTACAAAGATTAGGGTATGGTAACAAACTCAAAATAAGTATTAAGTGAAGTCTACAAAGTGAAAAGAATCCTCAGCCCACCTTCGTAAAGCAGGAAATTAGAAAACTCATCTATAGAATAACTGAGAAAGAAAAGAGACACATATAAAATAATAACCAGAAAACCTATATAACATAGTAACAGTTTTCCACCAAAGAGAAATTAAGCCAGCTAACAAATACAATGAAGCCTACTATTGAATTGCCCACCATCCCCACAGAGCTTCTAATTAGATTTCTAATAGCTCTCACTTAAAGTAGACATCATGGACTGTCAGAAAGAAAAAAAAAATCTGAGAATAAACAGAAATAATACCAAGAACAAATGAAAACTCAATTAAAAAAAAAACAAAACACAAGTAATGAAAAAAACATTGCATATACAAAACAAGAGTATACTGCTTAAAAACAGAAAGGGCTCTTGAAAATTACAAAACTGAAAGCCAAAATTCCAACAGAGAATTAAAATATTGGGGAAATCTCTTAGAAGGAACAAAAAGGAAAAACTGATGCGGGCAGAAGGGAAGCAGGAAATAGTAGAGAAAATAGAAAAGAATCAAACTATGTGGTCCAACATCCAACATAACAGAAGCTCCAGGAAAAACAGAGAAATTACCAAGTAAGTAAAAAAGAAAATTTCCAATTCTGAAGAACACCAATCCTTACATTAAAGGACCCAATGAGTACAAAGCACAGTTTAAAAAAAGAAATGAATATCAAGGCATACTATGGTGAAATTTCAGAATATCAGGAAAAAGAAGCTCATAAAATGTTACAGCGAAAAATGTTATAAACAAAGGGCTGGTAATCAAAATGGCTTTAAAGCAACAGTAGAAACCACAAGACAATGAAGTCAATGCCTTCAAATTTCTGAAGAAAATGCTCTCAAGCTATAATTTTATACCCAGCTACACCACCAATGCAAGGGAAAATAAAAACATGTTTAGACATGGAAGGTATTAAAAAAGAAAACCTGGGAATTAAGAAAAAGAAGGTCCAACACAGCGCAGAGACAAAGTAAATTACCCAGGATGATGGTAAAGGGAAGCTAACAGCTTAAATTAGAGCAGGACAGAGGGCTTTAAGATATCCAAGGAGAAAAAAAAAGTTAACTTATAGGTTACCTAATGTATCTGACCATAGAGAGCAATTCTTCTGGAAGAGCAGAAATAATTACAAGAAAAGAAAAGCAGCAAGTTCAAAATAAATTACTAAACTACAGAAAAAACACACTCAATGGGTTATATAAAAAAGTAAATATAATTAGTTAACCTACTTGGTTCTTACAATAAGGCAAACATTGAAAACACAGAGATAGTAATATACTTACATCACTTACTACATATTATATTTAAAGATCACATATATTCATATATTATTATACAATATACATCACAATTTATGATGAGAGTACAGAAAGGTACTAAATCTTCATTTTCAGCAGATGTCAATCCAAAGAATGACCTATAAAAGTTTTTTAGAGCATAAGAAAAGAACACTTAAGCAGCTACAAAAAAATGGTAGTTGCTTCTGGGGTTTGATACCAGATGGTTGGAAAAACTGGTGCAGGAGACAACAGAAGAGAAAAAGAGAATGATCTGCAAAAAAATAAATCGCTCATACAAACTTTGTCCCCTTTTTTTTTTTAATTCTGAAAGATTAAAATTCCCCAAACTGGCCACATATAGTGAAATTTACCAGTTCAGATTCAAAAAGATTTTGTTTTTTGCTTTTATATCTTCACCCAAGGATATATTTTTTCAATTGACTTCAGAGAGAGCGAGAAACCTTAATTCGAGAGAGAATCGTGGATGTGTCATCTCTGGCATGCATCCCAACTGGGGATCAACCCGAAAGCTAGGTTTATGTGCCCCGGTGGGGAATAGAACCTGCAGCCTTTGGTATATGGGATGACACTCCAACCAACTGAGCCACCTGGCAAGGGCAGGTTCAAACAGTTTTTGAGTAAGAGTCTCTGACAACCATCAGATATCATCCCAAGTGGCTGACTCTCATCTGAACCAAAGGCAAATGTTACCTCCAGAAAATAAGTCTGTCAACTTCGTTCGGCAGGCCTTTATCTGTTATAGGTTTTTTTAAAAAGCAATCCTATAAAATCTACCACCCTGTACTGATTTTAACTCAAAGGAAATGGAAAATATCTTGAACCAAATAGGATTCCAGAGAATCCTTTATTAAAAGTACACTCAATAATCATAGAATGTCAGATTCCAGACTGGCAGCTAATGTCTTGTTCTAGACCAGCAGTTCTCAGCCTGTGGGTCATGACCCCTTTGGGGGCCTTTCACAGGGGTCGCCCAAGACCATCGGAAAACACATATATAATTACATATTGTTTTTGTGATTAATCACTATGCTTTAATTATGTTCAATTTGTAACAATGAAATTGGGGGTCACCACAACATGAGGAACTGTAGTAAGGGGTCGCGGCATTAGGAAGGTTGAGAATCACTGTTCTAGACCCTTTGCCTGGGTTCATACTTTCTTGGCCTTCTTTATTCTGCTTCCCTGACCCAAATCCCCATAAGTCATAATTCCTATTTCATATGATTCCTGAGAAAATGACATTAAATACAAGTCATTACAGTAATGAATTTTGCTTAATATTTCATTTTGTTAGAAAACAGATACTATAGATATGATCAACAAGGGATGGAATCTGTATTCAGAAAAACTAGAATTAAAAAGTTTTATTTTCAAATTTATTTAAATCAGTTCAGCTCAGCCAGTGTGGCTCAGAGGTTGAATGTGGAACTATGAACCAGGAGGTCACTATTCAATTCCCGGTCAGGGGACATGCCCAGGTTTTGGGCTTAATTCCCAGTGGGGAGCATGCCGGAAGCAGCCAATCAATGATTCTCTCTCATCATTGATGTTTCTCTCTCTCTTTCCTCTCTTCCTCCCTGAAATCAATAAAAAACTATGTTTAAAAAAATCAGTTCATAATTAAAATTCAAAAACACTTTGTTTATACCTATAAATAATATAAGGCTGGGCAAAAGTAGGTTTACAGTTGTGATTACGTAAACGTTTATTCTTGTACTGGAGGCCTGGTGCACGAAATTCGTGCGGGGGGGGGGGGGGGGGGGTCCCATCAACCTGGCCTGCAATAACACCAGCGTCCCTCACACTGGCCTCTGGCCCGAGGTCCCTCCCCTCCCTCCATGCGGCCGGGGCTAGAACTCTGGGCTCATGTGTGGGGGGGAGGGGGAAGCAAGGCGAGCCCAGTGTCACACCAAGGCCTAGGGCCAGAAGCCCCTCCCCTCCCACCATGGGGCAGGGACGCTGGGCTTGCGTTGCTGGGGCAACACCACCAGCATCCCGCCCTGGCCACTATGAGCACCACCATCTTTGTGGTGAGTGATGGTTAATTTGCATATTACTCTTTAATTAGATTATTTAATTATTGTACTATTTTCCATATGAACTATAAATCTACTTTTGCCCGCCCTGTCTGTTTTTCTTCCAGACCCAAATAAAGTCCTATACCTATGCATACAGATTTGAAGATCAGAAGTGACTTAATATCCCAGACCTCACCTATTCCTATCCCATTATAAGGTCAGACCCAAACTAAGAATAAGTCAAAAGATGTCTTATGGCCCAGAAGTATTCTACAAAACTAATGACCAAATTATCCAAGGCTTAAAAGCTTACAATGATTCCATAGCCAAAAGTTAACTTTGGGGTAAATACTGAGTTCGACCTGTCCCAAATTCCCAGAAAACCACTGAAGTTTTTGGAGTCCCTCCATAACAAAATACTTGTCAGGTTCCCCGCAGTATGAATCTTGGCCTTCAGGTCTGGCTCTTACCAAGTCAGCCCACAAAGTAAAGAAGAACATTCCTAGGGAATGTAACCAGTGGCATTCAACACTCCCCAACATGAGTATCCTGCATGACCACCTAGAAATCAGGAAGTAAACCAAAAGCCCATGAATTTCAATTCCTCTTTCTAACATTTTTTCTAATACATTTCAACTCTGAATTTTATGAAGATAAAAATGTCACCAAAATAATAATAATCTATCCTAAACAATATAAGGGATAATTTTTTAAACAGAATAGTTTCAGCAAAACTATTATGACACCAGAATTAAGGAAATCACCACAGAATTTGAAATCTTTTTCTTTATATTCTGAATAAAGGCTTCACTAAGTAGATAATGATCTATATAAAACAGTACTTCACATTAACTGTAGTAGCAGGTGTAAGAAATTTTTTTAATAAATACAATCCAGAGATTGGTGGTATCCCATTTTTCTTAGCTTGAAAGTTAAAATTTCTCCATCAGTACTTGACTATAAAACAGAATAACCTCAGTAAATTTTGAACTGTTTTAAAACCACTGCATTGGTTCTGGCCTTAAGAAATCTTAAGGATTGCTTCTTGAATAAGGTTGAACCAATGGGAAACTATACAGGTTTATTTGTAAATAATCATACCTGGGACAAGCTGTATCAGATTACAAAGTAATTCCTAGTGCTATATAGTATTTGATCCTGTACCCTACAACCTGGAATTTGTCCTAAACTTGACCTCTCCTCCAAAGAATTAGAGAACGCCTAAGGTTACATAATTCCTTCATCAGGATTCCTCCGAAAGCAGAATTTACCTGGTATAATAACCAGAACTGTAGTGGCTAAATCAAACTATCTGTCCACTTTGCCTAAATGCCTTTGATCCATCCCCTAAACTCATTTCTTTTCTCCACAATGCAAAAGTCCAGTCCCTAAATCCTGTTCACGCACTGTCAAAACCGCCTGCAGGTTTCGAAAACGACACTCATTTTTTTTTAAATATATTTTATTGATTTTTTACAGAGAGAAAGGGAGAGGGATAGAGAGTTAGAAACATCGATGAGAGAGAAACGTCGATCAGCTGCCTCCTGCACACCCCCTATTGGGAATGTGCCCGCAACCAAGGCACATGCCCCTGACGGGAATCGAACCCGAGACCCTTCAGTCCGCAGGCCGAGGACACTCTATCCACTGAGCCAAACTAGCTAGGGCACGACACTCATTTTTATTAAGAATTTGATTCCATCTAAGTGTTGCAAAATAATCTAGTCACATGGTTTGAAATGGACATTTCTTAAATGACCTGTTTCACATGGAGCTTATCTGTTAGACTGAATTGGAGTTCGCACATCAACAAAGTAATGTTACTATTATTACCTGTCAGTCCATAAGAAGAGCCTTCAGGCCGTTCATCAGTGCATGGTAATGCTTTAAGGTGATAAATCATACAACAATGGGGGGAAAGGGAGACATATGTAACACTATATGTAATACGTTAAACAATAAAGAATTAAAAACAATAACAGCCCTAACCGGTTTGGCTCAGTGGATAGAGCGTTGGCCTGAGGACTGAAGGGTCCCAGGTTCGATTCCGGTCAAGGGCATGTACCCTGGTCGCGGGCACATCCCCAGTAGGGGGTGTGCAGGAGGCAGCTGGTCGATGGTTCTCTCTCATCGGTGTTTCTAACTCTCTATCCCTCTCCCTTCCCCTCTGTAAAAAATCAATAAAATATATTTAAAAAAATAAAAATAATAACAAATCATACAATATGATGGCATTTACAAAAAAAAATAGTATGTTATCTATAATACAAACACACAAACTTAAGTGTTCAGTTAGGCGCTCTTTCCTCACAAAATCATATAGACTGCACATCTGCCAACGAGTTGCCAAGGAAGCTTGAGTTTTTACAGTTTGTTTCTCTGTTGTTCACCCTATTGGAATACGATAACTAAAACAACTATTTGAAACAAAAGGCTGAGAGAGCTGAAACCAGACAGGTTACTCCGTAATCCGGAAGTTGTGAGAAACATAAACCCCTCGTATTCTGGCCTCGGAAGAGAGACTGAAGAGCCGGTCTACAAAGGCTGGCCAGGAAAAGAACAACGACCTGACAGTCCTACTCTGTGCACGGTCCCGTACAGGGAAGCACTAGGGCAACGCCATGCCCATTTAAACCAGCCTCTGACACGCCACGCAGGGACCCCAAAACACTCCTCTTTGGGTCCTAGGCTGAGTGAGGACAGGCACGAGGAAGAGAAACGAGTAGGGGGGAAAAAGTAAACGGTCCAAAGATTCTTCAAAAGGCACAGTTCCATGGGGCCGCCTATAAGCCTGGGAAAAGACACCGCCGGAATCTCCCACACAAAACACACCCATAGTTTCCAAAAAGTTCCCCGCGCCCCGCCCTCTGCGCCTAGGCCTGCGGGGCGCGTCCCGCTCCGAAACCCTCCAACTCACAGGTGTCCTTGGGGCAGGGCCTATCGGCACTGCCCGCCCAGGAGCTCCACGGCCGGAGCGGCGGCGGCCCACGCGCCCGGGGGTAGCTTTCGCCGGAGCCGAGAGGCAGCGGCCCGCGGAGTGGCGAGGCCTGGCTCCGAACGCGGATTGCGTTCTACACCCGAACTCGGCGGCCGGGGCGGTGAGACGCGAGGAAAGGCAGGGCCGGCAAGGGTGTGGGAGGTTGAGGGCGGTGGCTAGAGGCGGAAGACCGAAAAGTCGCCCCAAAAGCGGCGTAGAATGCCCATTCGGAAACACCCGGAAGACCGCCGTGACCCCGGATGGGAAGAGCGGGGAAGTCACACTTCCGGCAACACCCCCACCCCTCCTGCGAGCGCTGTGCTAGAAAGCGCATGCGCACGACTGCTGGGTCCCGGGTTGGCGGGAGATGCGGCTCAGCGCCAGGGTTGGAGGGGAAGCGCTAGGACTACCCTGAGGCTGGAGACCTAAGGCATCAGCCCAGAGCCGCCTGTCCAGGCCCACGCACTGCAGTTCTCGCTCTGGTAAACATTTTTTACTGGTCCTTCGTGTCTCAGCGGGGTGACTCCTCCCCAGAGAAGCTTTTCCTGACCCAGTTTTCCCTCTTCTGCACCCATCTGTTTTAAGCTTTTTTGTCTTTTTATTTTTTGATGTATTTTTATTGATTTCAGAGAGGAAGGGAGAGGGTGAGAGAGATAGAAACATCAATGATGAGAGAGCATCATCGATCAGCTGCCTTCCTCAAGCCCCACATTGGGGATGGAGCCTGCAACCTGGGCATGTGCCCTGACCTGGAATCAAACTGACCTGGTTCATAGGTCCACGATCAACCTTAGCCACAGGGCTGGGTTTGTATGTCTTATGCTATCTTAGCATTCACTTCCTAGAGGCCTGAACTAACACAGCAGCCTTCGCCCAGAAAGTGCCATTTAAGATGAAAATTTGAGCCCTAGCTGGTTTGGCTCAGTGGATAGAGTATGGGCTTGCAGACTGGTCCCAGGTTCCATTCTGGTCAAGGACACATGCCTGTGTTACCGCCTTGATCCCCAGTAGGAGGCGTGCAGGAGGCAGCCAATCAATAATTCTCTCTCATCATTGATGTTTCTCCCTCTCCCTCTCTGAAATCAATAAAAATATATTTTCTTAAAAAAAAAGATGAAAATTTGAGAGGAGAATAGGAACAGTCCTGAGTTAGACAGGAGCTTGGCACAGTGCCTGACACGTGGTTAGTGCTCAATAAATATTGCTGGAGTCAATGGAATGCAAAGCACTTTGTGTACGGCATATACTGTTAATTATTCCTCAAAAACAATTTTGAAAAAAAAGTTATATTATTATCCCTAATTTAAAAATGACAAAACTGAGGATCAGAGCTGTAATGTGTCTCGTCCAAGGTCAGGCAGTAGTTGAAAAGTACAGCTAGGATACAAACTTAGATTTGTTTTTAACTGCTTAACCAAGTTATACTGGCTCTCTTCATAGGAACTAAAAATGGGCTTTGAAAAGAAGATGCTTGCAATAGAATTTTTTTAAATTTGTAATTCATCCAAAAGTCCCTGGCTCTTATAAAAACAGCAGAATCACCCTAGTGATGCATATGAAAGACATGAGATAACTGGAAAGGATTTCATTAATGGAGACTATGTTGTAAGAAAAGTTCTATAGTTAGAAAAGCAGAAGTTTGAAAAAAATTCTAGGAAGTTCCTCTTCAAATCATACCATATGGAGATACACAGATGTCTAATTAGGAAGAAGTGACTGAAACCAGAGGTTCGGGATAGACTTAGATGATTACTATGGCATTAAAACTCTTTAACCTTACTGATTTTGCACTTTCCAGTGTGATCCCTCACACATCATGGGTACACTTCCAAAGTTCATTCTTCTGTATGCAATTTGAGAACATCCTGGCTAGCGAGTTGAACAGTGCTCCTTAGAATTCAAAATACCCTACTCTATAATTCTATCTCTAATGAGTTTATTATAGAACAATCCCAGCAAATGGTTTTAGAATATTAGAACCAAAGCGAAGTTTAGCAATTATCTGTGCTCCTTATTTTACATGTAAGAAAACAATGGATGTATTAAAGATAGGAAAATAAATTAATTAATATATACTAGGTCATTTGAAGTAGATCAGCATGTAATTTCAACTTAGATATGATGTGAGAATAGACAGTACAATCAATTAAGGCAAATGCAAGTTCTACACAAATACACTATGAATATAGTTCTCTATTCACATTGACAGAACCCTTGGAAGTTTCAAGTTGAAATTACTGCCATAGGTTCTCAAGCCTCTAAAAATTGCTATAATAAATATAAGTTTTAGTAGGAATTTGCTCAGAGTTATAAATTAGTGAGTTGGTGGGGTGGAGGGTTCATAGAATGTATTGCTTTTTATAGAATTTGTTTCACATTTACACTCCTTGAATTTTTTTTTTCTTCCTGGGAAGGTTATTGAAAGGGCGAGGGCTACGCCCTCCATCTTACCCTGGATCCTCCATTTTTGGGCAGTAGCCTTAGCCATGTGCTCGGCAAGGAGCTTCTTCCCGGAAGCCCAAGCCTCTGCTATCCACACCTAGGATTTCTTTAAACTAACCAATGACAATCAAGGGAAGTGCACACCATAGACACAACCACATCCTGTGTAACAAGACCCCAACTTGCACCTGGCCAATCGGCAGGGCCCACAGTCCTCTCTCCTCCCCTTACTCCACCCCCCTATAAAACCCCTCTTCCCACAGGGCTAGCTCTCTCTCTGCTGCTTGCCGCTGCATCGGCGATTGTGGTCAGGAAGCCGAGCTAGCTCGAATAAAGACTCTATCTGCTTTTGCATCGGACTCGGCTGGCTCCCTGGTGGTCTTTTGGGGATCCTGAAATCTGGGCTTAACAGTTATCTCTCACTAATTCATTTGTTCATTCATTTAATCAGCCATTCAATCAATCAACAAATCTTTATTGAGCATCCATTATTTGCCAGATTCTTTTCTAGGCAAATAGTTACAACTTAAACGTCATCATTGGGAGGTGGAGGGTGATAGTAATGAATACCTGGATACAAGAGACAGCTATTTAGAAAAGGAGCCAGAAGTTCAAAACCAAGCAAAGCAATATGTAAACAATATTAAATCTCAGCACGGCTGGAAAAGTGTTTTCAAGAAATACAATTTCATTTAAAAGAATATTTCCTCGCCCTGCCGGTGTGGCTCAGTGGTTGAGCATCAACCTGCAGGAAGTGGGCCTCTGTGATCCATCTCCAGCATAGTCAGCTTTTGATGGAAACTGTTCCTGAATTTTTCCAGGGCAAACAGAATATAGGGAGAAGGGAAGAGGATGTAAGACAGTGGTTCTCAACCTTGGTTGCACATTTAGAATCACCTGGGAATCATTTTCAAATCCTGATTTCTGGGCCCCATCCTCCGGAAATTCTGTTTCTTTGTTATGGGTTGGGGCCACAACATTAGTAACAAAGAAACAAAATTTCCAGAGGATGAGGCCCAGAAATCGGGATTTTAAAAAGATTCCCAGGTGATTCTAAATGTGCAGCCAAGGTTGAGAACCACTGATGCAAGAGCAAGGAACTCTGGACGTGGGCCAGCATCATGGTGAAAACCCCCAAAGCGCCTGCCCCAACTAGATGGGGAAGGTGGAGACAACTAGAATAGGCCTCAGACCAATTTTTTTTTAATGGCCCAATGGGAGACAATAAGACCTACCTGACATATGAGGAAACAGGTGATCCCATAATATTCAGCCAATGGGGAACCAGAGGAGGGATTGAATAAATGGGTTGTGATCACTGCCCAGCTGTGCCTGTGCAATCTGGACTGACACCGGCTCTCAAGAACATCTTGTTTTCACCATACTTCTGTCTCCGAGTTCATTATTTGAATTCAGACTGATGAGCATTTCTCACAGACCTATGAACCAGGAGGTGACTGTTCGATTCCCGGTCAGGGCATGTACCTGGGTTGTGGGCTCAATCCCCAGTGTGGGGTTTGTAGGAGGCAGCCAATCAATGATTTTTCTCTCTTCATTGATGTTTCTATCTTTCTCTCCCTCTCCCTTCCTCTCTGAAATCAGTAAATATATATATATATATTTTAATATATTTTAATGATTTTTTACAGAGAGGAAGGGAGAGAGATAGAGAGTTAGAAACATCGATGAGAGAGAAACATCAATCAGCTGCCTCCTGCACATCCTCTACTGGAGATGTGCCCACAACCAAGGTACATGCCCTTGACCGGAATCGAACCTGGGACCTTTCATTCCACAGGCCGATGCTCTATCCACTGAGCCAAACCGGTTTCGGCCAGTAAAAATATATTAAAATAATTTCCTCAAAAGGAAAAGTGAAGAAAGGGGCTGGCTTCTGAATAAAAAAAAAAAAAAAAGAAAGAAAGAAAGGGGCTGGGGAAAAAGTGAACTCATTGTACAAAAAGGTAATTCTCATAAGTAGCAGAAGGTAGTGCTTTAGTTTCTAAATTTTTCTATTGGTATTCTGCCTAGCTTTCTTTATACTACACTTTCTGCTGTTAACAATTTCTTCTTAGGAAGTTCCCACTCAGAGAAATGTTCAGGGTAATGTTAACCAGATAGCTTTTTCTAATCTTCCCCAGGAAAAAAAATGCAAAGTAGGGTTTGAAAGTAACACTGCCATCTACAAGCAAGTACTTTGAAAAACAACAACAACACTGAAATTCCATCATCTGGGTAGATGTCCACGCTGCCAGAAATCTAAGAATAAGACTTTGCAGTGGAGCTTCTGGTTTACAGAAAATAGAAATGTGATTAAAATAAAATAAGAAAAATAACTTCAAAGTCTTGGCATCCTTCAATTACAAAAAGTCCATTTGCCTGTATATTTTTCTCTATATTAGCTGCATCTTTCCAGTAAAATGAGATAATTAGCCATGTTCCTTCAACATCTCCGCATCTGAGTTTCCTTATCTGCATGGGGATATTATAATAGCATCTACCTCTTTGTTGTGAAAATTTAATTCTTAGTATTTATTAAGAAGGTTTAAACATCAATCCAGATACCTGTCCATTTAGTCATTTCCTAAGTATCATTATGTTTAGCCTTAACCACTACTAATAGCCAGGACTCCTTCCCTCCCACCACCATCTCCCCCCAAAGTTACCAAAGCCTTTGTTTTTAGACGAGTCTGAGGATATGCATAGGATCATTGAGTAAGACTATTTTCTGATTCATCCTGCAATGTGTAACTGACCACCTGGTCATAGAAGGACAGAACTTCAGCATTAATAATAATAAAGTAGGCTGTAAAAAATATTTAGTGAATTGACTTTTTATTTTTAGGAGTTACAGAATTCAGCAGGGAGCTCCAAGTTCTAATCTCATAACAGAGATATACATCTTGATGTTAAAATTACTTTATTTTTTAAAATATATTTTTATTGATTTCAGAAAGAAAGGGAGAGGGAGAGAGAGAGAGAAAACATCAATGAGAGAGAATCATTGATCAGCTGCCTCCTGCACGTCCCCTACTGGGGATTAAGCCTGCAACCCAAGCATGTGTCCTTGACTGGAATCTTAACTAGGACCCTTCAGTCCACAGGCCAACGCTCTAAACACTAAGCCAAACTGGCTAAGGCCGTGGTTGGCAAACCGTGGCTCGCGAGCCACATGCAGCTCTTTGGCCCCTTGAGTGTGGCTCTTCCACAAAATACCATGTGCGGGCGCGCTAGTACAGTGGGATTGACCGACTTCGTGGCCCATGCACAGAAGTCGGTATTTTGTGGAAGAGCCACACAGGCGTGCATCTCCTAAACTCTAAGGAACCTCATGAGGCTTGCAACCAGGGCAGCAATGGGCAGTGGCAGCTCCTCCTGGGTAACCCCTGACCCTGTTCCCAAGGCCCTCTTTTCTCTTTGACTTCTTAGTGAGCCAAAGGGTCCCAGCCTAGGCTCATTTCCCCACGTTGTCCTTCTGTTATCCTAAGCCCTTCCTTATTTCACTGTCCACAGCTTTAATAAGTGTCCTCTAAAATTCACCTGGACTCAGGTTGTGAAATTTTTCCTGCATGAAGTCAAGATCCCACACACTACCAGCCAGACCTACTCAGGGTCAGGTTCCCTGCCTGGTAACAGCTTCATTCAATTTCTGTCCAGTAGCCCAATTTATATTTCTACCAAGTGACACCAAACAAGCCAATCAAATTCTCTCTTTGAGAACCATAAATTATAGATGAATAAAGGACAGATTACTCCAGTTTAATTAGTCCAAGTGATACTGAGCAATTGATGATTTTTAGTAATGCTCAGTGTTGCACTAAGTCCCAATGTAGGGAAATTTGGGACCCAAAGCAACGTCCCTTGTGCAAAACTTCCAACAGAGAAGGAAATCTGTGTGACTGACTTGGTACACTAATTGGTCATTTCTCCCATAGATAAGTATAAACTGTCTTGTAGCATTTTCTAAGTTCTATTTTTCTCTCTCAGCAGATGCCAACTTCTTCAAGAGAACTTGCTTGTGAGTTCTGTAACCCCTTGCAGAGTGCTGAGCACACACATACAAGAATTCAATAAATATTTGAGAGGCTAAATAACTTTTTTTAAAAGTGTTTATAATTCAACCTAAGACATCCTATATAATAAAAGCCTAGTATGCAAATCAACTGAATGGAGGAACAACCAGTTGCTATGATGCACACTGACCACCAGGGGACAGATGCTCAATGCAAGAGCGCCACTCAGCCAGAAGCCAGGATCAAGGGTGGCAAGTGCAGCAGCGGTGGCGGGAGTCTCTCCCACCTCTGTGGCAGCACTAAGGAGCAGCAAGCCAAGTGGTAAGGAGCAGCGAGCAGGCAGGTGGTAAGGAACGAGGGGTCCCGGACTGTAAGAGGGCGCAGGCTGGGCTGAGGGGACCGCCTCCTCCAGTGCACGAATTTCCTGCCCTGGGCCTCTAGTTTAATTATAAAGTAATGTGTAACCATTATAAAAATATAAACAATATAAATTGAAGTTCATATGTTTTTTTCTCCCCTAATCTCAACCCAAGGATTGTCTTTAAGTTTGTTATGTTTCTCAGACCTTTTAATATACAGACATATTAATCTATAAAGTTTTTTCCTTATAAAAAATGGAATCAAATGTTTTGCAACTTACTTTTTAAAATTAAACATTTTGTCTGTTCTTCATGTCATGTGTATGTGCGTGTGTGTGTGTGTGTGTGTGTACCTCATTGTTTTATATGTCTGCGTAGTGTCCTTCTGGTAGTATGGATGTAATAATTTTTTAAAATAACCTATGGTTGAATATTTATGTTATATAGTCTCCAATTTACCACTATTATGACTAACTAGAGGCCCGGTGCATGAAATTCCTGCACAGGTAGGGTCCCTAGCCCTGGCCAGAGATCAGAGCCAATCTGTGGGGTGACTGGCAGGTCAATCGGGGTGGGGGGGGGGCCCTGCTGGCACCCACCTTGGCTGGCCTGGGGCCTGCAGGCTGGGGGCAAGTCCTGCGTTGAGCATCTGCCCCCTGGTGGTCAGTGCACGTCATAGCAACTGGTCATTCCACTGGTCGTTCTGCAGTTAGGTCGATTTGCATATTAGGTTTTTATTATGTAGGATGCTACAATGAATGATGCTACAATGAACACCCTTGCACACTTGGGAGTATTTTTGTGGGCTACACACCCCAATGTAGAATTACTGGGGAAAGTTACAGTAATGTTTTGCAAAGCAAATTCAGTTAAGAAGGCTTGAATTCTAGGCTTCATATCTGCTCTAGAATTCTATAAGGTCATTGGCAAAGAAGTCTACAAGATATTTATAATAAAAACAGTCACATAAGTATAATATACCTTTAACTGGTTAAGAAAGTGCTTGTGCTACTAATTTGTTATAAAAAGACCCGAGTTTGAATTTTTACTTTACTACCTACCGGTATGTGAGCAAGTGACAAGCTCTCAGAGGTTTGTATTTTGTGTTTGTTTTTGCAAAATGGAGATAACAAAAATTCCTAGAGTATTTTAAAGATTATATAAAGAAGCCCAGCAGAGATCCTTGCAAATTGAGACATGCAGTAGATGTAATTGATGTAAAGGGAAGAAAAAAGAAAATTCTCATGGAAATATTTCAAGGAAAAAATAGCTCTGAGCCCTTGAACCAAGAACCACTATTTCCTTCACCTACAAAATAAAGGGATTGAAATAAATTATCTTTAAGTTCCTTTTCCTTCAAACACTAATAAAAATTGTAACAGTGACGTATAAAGTGCTTACTTTTCTAATTGCCTTGTACTTATTGATTCATTTAATCTTCAGAGCAAACCCATGAGGCAGGTACTACTATTACCATTCCCATTTTACAGATGAGGAAACCAAGGGATGGAGAGATTAGGAAACTCACCCAAGATCATAAAGCTAGTGAGGGCTTTGGGCCTCGGTTGTCTGGCACCAGAGTTCATGCTCTTAATCTTCATTCAGTGACTTATATCCTCAAATACTTGAGTTCTTTGATTTATGTGGATATTTGTAGGAAATTTATTTTCTAATAGTTTCTGCTTTGTTTTATTTATTTAGAGGTGCTTTTTCCTTTTTAGAGAAAAATTTAAATACAGAGAAGAACTTAGTTACTGCTGAGTAACAAATTACCCCAAAACTTAGCAGCTTTAAATAGTAAACATGTATTATATCTCAAATTTCTGTGGGTCAGAAATCAAATCTAAGAGAGACTTAGCTGTGTTCTGGGTCAGGGACACTCCTGGATTGGTAGTCGGGTTCTTGGCCAGAGCTACATCATCTGAAGAGGCTGAGACTCTAAACTACTTCTGAGTTCAGTTATATGGTTGTTGGTAGGAGATTTCAGCTCCTCGCTACATGGGCCTCTTCAGAAGGCTGCTCCTATAACTTGGCTGCTGGTCCCCCAGAGTGAGAAATGAGAGAGAGAAAGAGAAAAGGAGGAAGGGAAGGAAGAAAGAGAGAGGGAGGGGGAGAGGGAGAGGGAGAGAGGGAGAGAGAGAGAGAGAGAGAGAGAGAGAGAGAGAGAGAGAGAGAGAACCCAAGAGAGAAGCTGAGGCTTCTTCCTGGCTATTCTCCTCATCTCAGAGGTGACATTATATCACTTTGCTTCTGTTTGCTAGAAGCAAGTCACCAGAAGTCACCAAGTCTAGCTCAGGCTCAAGAGGAGGGAAATTAATTCCATCTCTTAAGGGGAAGAATATAAAAATACATATATAAGAACATATCTTTAAAACCACAGGAAGTACAAAGAAAATATATAACAAAGAATAGTATACTCATTGTCCCAAATTGGTCATTATTACCTTATCATATTTTTTACAAGAACATTTTTAATTAAAAAAATATTAGAAATAAAGTCTTTGTTCCCATCCCTTTCCTACTCCCCAGAGGCAACAACTATCAGATTGTAGAGCATATCTTCCTGTGCTAGGGTAGGGGACAGAGCCATGGAAGGGTTACAGAATGTTACAGAATGTGCTGAGGGGAGGAAATAAGACATGAGAAATTGAATGTGCTCAAAGGGAGGGGGATGTACGAGGGAGGATTGTGTTCAAGGATTGTGTCAGGGTAACAGTGGAAGAAAAATTGTTAGATTGTCTTAGAAAAACAATGAATTATGATATGCTCCAGCCAGGTGTGACTCTGTTTACCCCCTTTGTGCTTGTGAACTCTTTATGAACTTTTAATGGAATGCTTTGTAATTGATTTTTAACATTGCTTTGCTATATGAAGATCATACTGCACCCTTGGTCTCCGCCACATGCTCCGAATCTCCCAGAGGGGGAGATAGGCGCTGTGGTCAGCTGGCCAGCTTAATAAAAGGCTCTTAAATTTCAATTCTGAGTCAGTGGTCTATCTCGTTGAGCCAACCCATAACATTTGGAGGCCAGCAGCGAGATACCCAGCAGGGAGGAGAGGGACCCCTTGTTTAGGGCAGGAGGCTCTCCCCCGGCAGGGGTGAGAGGGACCCCCTATTCAAGGCAGGAGGCTCTCCCCCACTTGTCGCCGGGCACTCAGCGAGATACCCCACACCCGTGGAGAACGACTACCAAGGAGGCCTCCACTCCACCCAAAACTTTCAATTCGGAAACCGAGCCACCTGGACTCTCGAGAGAGGTAAGGACCGGTCGTTAAACTGGAATTGGGACGTCCCACGGAAGGACCTATAGGGAGGGCTGGACGCAGCGGTACTCCTGGTCCTGACCCGTGGCCACGACGGTGGCCGGGGTCCCTGGTTCGTGCGGCTGTAGGCTGCACTGGGTTTGTCTGTCTGGTATTTGTTTGTCCTGGTGTTTATTGTCAAAAAGTTGTCTGCTTCTGTGTACACCCTGCTGCAATGTTTTTTGAAAATTTTCAGGACTTCAAGGAGCAAGCTGCAGGTTCCGGGCAACCTTAGGTTGCATTTGGCTGGTTTGTTTTGTCTTTGTTCTTTGTTGTCTTAGTCTTTGTCAAATGGAATAGGGTCAGTCATCTTCATCGACCCCCTATCAATCAGGCCCACTCCGAGTGAGTGGAAGGGGAGCTTGATCACCTCCCGGGAAGCTATAGAGCTCCCTCAGGAATTGGGAAATTGTTAGGAATTGGGTGGATTGTTTAAACTCTGAGTGAATGTCTGGTGAAAGTGTGTGAGTGTGGAGGGAGGGGGTCTGCCCTCTCCTCTCCTTTGTGTGGCTCCACGACTTCGGTTACGGAGTCCGAGTGGGCCCCAACCTGCGGTTCCGCGATTCGTCATATGGCATAACGGTGACTCACCCCCATGTGGAGGTGACCAGGCCCGGGGTTTATACGGGTGCACCTTAGCTATGACGAATCTAAGCTCCCAAGGGACGCGGCCAGGCAGGCATCTGCGTGAGGATCTGTGAAAACAGGTCACCCCCTCCCTTGTCTGTCTCTCACCACCGATCATCATGGGGTCGGGAGAAAGTTTGTTTGTGTGGGACTAGCCAAATTACTACAGAGAAGAAGGACTAGATACAGCTCCACCCTGGACTGGTCTACTAAGAAAGTGTAAATCATTACTGGTCTGTGTAAAGTAAAAGCTACTTTGATTTATTCTGCTTTCTGTTGATGCGCTTGGCTGAACGTTTGGTCTGGCCCCTTTAATAGTCTTCAAAGCCTCTTGCAGCTGCGAGAATTATTTTTTTTCTCAGAGTCTTTTGCTCACTGTTAAAGGGGAATCAGCCTACTTAGTTAATAAAGATTTCTGTCTATCAGTTGCTCTTACCTGGGTTGTAATTTACTATATTAAACTGAAGTTCTGGGGTAGATTTAAAAGTTATAATGTTAATGCTTTTGATTTACAGCGATTCTGTGAATGGGAGTGGCCCACTTTCCAGGAGGGGTGGCCGGATGCAGGGTGTTTTGATCTGACCACTGCCCACCGGGTCCATTATGTCATATACGGCCACCCAGGGCATCCTAACCAAATTCCTTATATTCAGGTTTGGGTTGACATATTGTCCAAGAAACCCTGGTAGATAAGGGCATGCCTCCAGAGGGAAAATTGGGACAGAGACAGACAATTCTTTTGGCCGGGTCCCAGAAGGGAAAGGCTCCCCCGGTCCTTCAGGGAGAGAGGGGGAGAACCTGCAGGACCTTGCGACATCCGCCAGTCCTGCTATTCCTATGTTGCCACTAGGGCAGGCCGGCCCTCTATAGATCTGGGGCCAGACAAACAGCCCTCTGGTGATGCAAGGCAGATAAAGGCGCTATTCCCCAGCTCCAGACCAGATTGGGGAATGAATGATCAAAGAAGGGGGGCTGGATGCCTGAGCTGCCTGCAGCGGCCCTAAAAAAGAGAAGCAGCAGCAGCAGCGAGAAAGTACTTGGGCCTTTGGCTTGCAGGCTACAGCAGTTAAGCCATAAGCCAGTGACTGGTACTAGCCTTCCTACAGCCCCAGAAATAGAGTAGCAAGCCTGAGATCTATGAAAACTGCAGATAGAGCTAGTAAAAGCTCCCTGCTTGCAAATGTACTGAAAGGGTTTAGTACCTGTTGCTGCTGGAAGAGGAGGGGCTGATATCCCCTTCCAGTACACTCCCTTCAAAGAGGCCTGGTCGCTGCTCTGCCATAAAGGGGACTGGTGGGAAGACAAGGAAAGCAGGGCCCTGTAACTAATAAACAGAGTTAAGAAAAAGGCACTCTCCCTAGACCTGGGAGCCATCAGGACTTTGAAATTCTCCAAGAGAGGAGAAGGCTGACTCAGAGACTAGCTGAAACCTCGTTGGGTTAGGAGGACCGGAGGCTGCATATTGAACTTATAGACTGCAATTTGCTAGGCAGAGGTCCGAGCCCAGTTGTATAGGGGTTAAGCTACCTATGCACAGCAAAACAACTTTCTCCTGTGCCAGAATACATTTTAAGGAAATTGGACAGACTGTATTTGTGGCTAGACAGAAGAACTGGCCTATGTATAAACTGTCCTGGAAGAAGGCTATGTAGGGTGAACCCAAAAAGTAAAAGGTGTCTAGCCGCCGAGAGGGCAGTTGCCCAGGTGGGCAAAGAAGAATACCCATTAAATTTTGGTTTCTATTGAGAAAGAGTTGACAGTTAGCAACCTGTATGCTGTCTTACAGGCCTGTGCGACCATGCCGATGTCAGGGGTGGCACAAAACCTCAACTGTAGGAAACTGGGAAAGGCCTGTCTAGACAAAGGGGGTTAATAAAGTGATGAATACTAGCCCTCTGTTACAGGAATTACAGACCCTGTGAGGTCCTGTGACATGTAAGACCCTGTAAGGAAATAAAGCTCCTTTAGTACAGATTAAAGGCTGTGTTTCCCTCCAGGCAACCCAACTGGAACCCCTATAGTAACAGGGGAAAGGAGGCTCTCGATCGGTATCGCCAGACTCTATTAGAGGGCATCCGAGCTGCTGCTTGGAGACCCACAAACCTCTCTAAGGTGACAGAGACAGTCCAGGGGCCTAATCCTGATGCCCCGGAAAGTCAGAGGGCTGTCAATGTTGCATTTGTTCCCCAGTCGGCCCCAAATATTAGAAAAAATGACAGAAGTTAGAAGGCTTTGAGGGGAAATCAATCTCTAAGTTGGTTGAGGTGGCCCAGAAGGTTTTTGACAATCGGAAGGACCCGATGGCAGGTTTAAACACCCGGATGGCCAAAGTCCTCCTGGCCCTGAGCGAGGAGGGAGGCCCAAGGGGCCGGAGAGACAACAAGGGCAAAGAAAAGCCTCGCGGAAGAAAAGGAGTCCAACCCAAGCTTGGGAAAAATCAATGTGCATTTTGCAGAAAGGAAGGACATTGGAAAAGGGAGTGCCCTGAACGTACGGGGAAACCGACTCCCTCCCATGCTGGTGGAGGAGGTGGATTGGGGTTGTCGGGGCTCAGCTGGCCCCCAGGAGCCCAGAATGACCCTGACAGTGGGGGGCCAAAAGGTGGACTTCCATGTGGAACTCATAGCACTCACTCAGGCCCTCTGGTGGGAAAGGGAAAAACAGCAAACATTTCAGCTTCCTGAAAACAGCTGCCTTGAACCCTGCTACACTCCTCCCTGACGAGAAGGCAGAGGCCCCTTTGCATGACTTCGAGGAGACACTGACTACCCTCACTTCCCTCCGCGAGAACCTTGTGGACCAGCCCCTGCAGAATCCGGAGGGAGCAGCTTCGTAGAGGAAGGTACCCGGTATGCGGTATGCGGGACGGCAGTAGTGACATGAGGAGGAGCCAGGGGAGATCTAAGAAGCCCTGGTGAGTGCCCTGGCACTCGTCCTGCCAGACCTACCCAGGGACTGCAAGGATATATCTCCTCACACTGCCCTTACAGGAGGCCAAGGAAGTGGCTAAAAGACCAGTAGGGCCCCTAGAAGTTCTCGTAGCCCTGCCAGCACCAAGGCTCCCAGAGAAGCCTACTTATGTGATGGGGGAGCAGAGGCTAGCTGAGAAACTAAGGGCCCGGGAACGAGAGGCTGCATGGCTAATTCTGCCAGACGGGAGGCCTATAGTGACAGAAGCCCTGGGGTGGACCATCGTTTCCCAGACCCACCAAAGCACCCACCTGGGGGGAACGAAGCTATCAGAACTACTAGGAAGAGGATTTTACATCCCAGGGCTCCAGAAAATATCCCAAGACTTGGCTAGAGGGTGCCAAGTGTGTGCCCGGGTGAATCAAGGGCCCCCTGTTGTCGCCGCGCCGGGACAGCGATTCCGAGGTCAGAACCCTAGAGAACACTGGGAAGTGGACTTCACCGAGATACCAGGAGGACAAGGAGGGTCTAAGTACCTGCTGGTTTTCATTGATACCTTCTCTGGCTGGCCTGAGGCATACCCAACCAAGGCAGAGACAGCACAGGTAGTAGTTAGAAAACTCCTCACTAAAATTGTCCCCCGGTTTAGCTTACCACTATATATGGGGTCCGATGATGGCCCGGCGTTTATCGCCAAAGTTACAATCCATAGTTAAGGCCCTGAAAGTTACTTGGAAATTGCATTGTGTTTATAGACCACAGAGTTCTGGACAGGTAGAGAGGATAAATCGGATCTTAAAGAAAACATTAACTAAGTTAAAATTAGAGACTGGCGAAAACTGGGTAAGTCTCCTTCCTTTTGCCCTCCTCAGAGCTAGGTGTTCTCCGTATATAAAAGGACTCACCCCTTTTGAAATTATGTTTGGCAGGCCGCCACCTCTTCTTCCCTGCCTAAGGGAGGAAAAAATTGCCCGGCTGTCTACCCAAAATTTGCTTAAGTCCTTACAGGCTTTGCAGAGCAGCGCCATGTCAGCACAACGGGTGATGAAAACCATACGGGAGGAGGACGTGCTGAGATCCAGTCCAACACAGCCTGCCTTCTCTCTGGGTGATATCGTCTGGGTGCAGCACCACGACCCTAGCAGCCTGGAACCTAGATGGGATGGACCCTACCAGATGGTGGTGCTGAGCACTCCAACCGCCATCAAAGTCGCAGGAAAGAGGCACTGGAACCCCATCATCCTCATGCCTCTCACCTGATGAACTCACCAATGGGAAGGAGAAAGACATGGAAACCAAGACTCTATGTCAGCGGCCGAGACCCTGGCCAATTATATCGTAGAGGAGAGTACTGAATCAAAGATTTGATTCGGGCATAAGACCAGTAGGGAATGTGCTAGGGTAGGGGACAGAGCCATGGAAGGGTTACAGAATGTTACAGAATGTGCTGAGGGGAGGAAATAAGACATGAGAAATTGAATGTGCTCAAAGGGAGGGGGATGTACGAGGGAGGATTGTGTTCAAGGATTGTGTCAGGGTAACAGTGGAAGAAAAATTGTTAGATTGTCTTAGAAAAACAATGAATTATGATATGTTCCAGCCAGGTGTGACTCTGTTTACCCCCTTTGTGCTTGTGAACTCTTTATGAACTTTTAATGGAATGCTTTGTAATTGATTTTTAACATTGCTTTGCTATATGAAGATCATACTGCACCCTTGGTCTCCGCCACATGCTCCGAATCTCCCAGAGGGGGAGATAGGCGCTGTGGTCAGCTGGCCAGCTTAATAAAAGGCTCTTAAATTTCAATTCTGAGTCAGTGGTCTATCTCGTTGAGCCAACCCATAACATTCCAAGTCTTTATATGCTTTTATGTACATTTAAATATAGTGAAAAACAATGTCTACCATTGTTTTGTGAGTTTTTAAATTTTTCATCGATGGCATCATACCTGCATATCCTTCAACTTTCCGTTTTCACTCCAGGTTGTTTCTGAGATTTATGTTTGCTGATATATTTAGACCTAGTTTAATATTCCATTGTATACCAGACCATTTTCAATTCATCTATTGATGGAGATTTCCTAAATTATAAACCATTAGTATAGTCAATGCTGCAAGAAATAGCTTTTCCATGCTTCCTTGTGCACATGTGCAAGAGTCTCTCCAGAGTAGTGTTTCCACAGATTTTGACGCCATGCGACAATGTGAAATTTCTTATTGTAACCAGGCTGTGCCTCATTGTGACCAGTTAGTTATATATGTGTAACTAAAACCAAAGTTTCGCGAGAAAGAGTCCTATCCTTTCTATGAATAATGACCTGATATTACCTATGTTAAATCTATGGTCTTTTACATTGCTAGCTGAGCACCACTAAATTCATTTCTGGACCCGCTAGTGGGTCTCCAGCCACGGTTTGAAAAACAATCTTCTAGGTATATATCCAACTGCTATGGTATGCCGGAAGCCGGTCCATCCTTGCTGCTTGACACAGTCGCTGCAGGATAGAAACATCTGCACAGCAAATGTTTCAAGGGACCTGGTGTATATAGCATACTGTTCTTAATATGTTTGCTCCCCTTAGCGCTGTGTGTTTTAACCAAGGTCACCTCTCCGAGAAAGGTTGTTTCCCCAGGTAGGAATTTTTCCCTGAAGTTAGGGAGGGGATGCCTCTCCTAGAAAGGTTGTTTCCCCAGGTAGGAATTTTTCCCTGAAGTCAGGGAGGGGATGAAACTCCTTAACTAAGTGCCAGGTGGGTAGTTAATCACTACAAACAATCATGCTTAAGCTACATAATCTTTACTCCCTGGAATGGAGATAAGAAACGCCCTAACCTTTGTAATAGAAATTGACAGGATTAAAATCAACTGGGATAAATACGGATGTAACAAAACAATAAACAGCAGAACTTCGCTGGAGATCCAGACCAGAACTTGGCTGGAGATCCTGGCTGGAGATCCTGGCTAGGCTGCTGATCAACTGAACACTGTCTCCGTGTCCTTCCTTCTTCGCCGACTCCGTCTACGCCTTTGGGGACCCCTGGACCTGCTGGGGTTGGACCCCGGCAATGGTATATTCCGTTTATGGCAGTTTAAACTTTACAAGACATTGCAAATTGGCTCTTAATCATAGTTGCAACAAAATGTACTCCCCCAGCAGCATCTGAGAGTTTCTTTGTGCCCACACTGACACCCACACTCGGTAGTGTCCGATTTTTCATTTCTGCCAGTCTCATTATTGGATCTCACTTAAGGCTTGGGTGAAAGCAGGCCTGCATGAATGCATTTTTCCTTTGTTTGGAAGGCACAGCTGTAATGGAAGAATTCTCCTATGCTTGTCCTCGTGGCTGTTTGTGTGTCATTACTGAGTCCCTTGGAAAATGTAACAACTAAAGGGAGAAGGAAAATCATGGGAGAAAGGGAGCACTCTGGGGCATCCCTCAGAGAAATCCCAGGAGCCTCTGGAACAGAGCTAGATGCATCTGCCATGGCTCCTTCTGGTTTTCCAAGGAAGCCACTCCCACCCATTTACCACTCCCCACCCCCTCTACTCCACAAGTCTTCCCAGATATTCAGCAACCACTTCTACTGCACAGACAATGACATCAAGGAGAACCTCTGTCCAAGCCTACCCTGTATCTATAAACTTGCCAAGCTCTGCTTTCATTTCCTCTCTTTCGTCCTATCCCAGAGCAAGTGGTAACCTTCTTCCACCCCAGGGCCGAGGCCCACCCCTCCCACCCTCTGAGGGCTCTTGCCTCATACATAAACCCCGGCTGTCCTCTCTAACTCCTCCCCTGCCCCTCAGCCTTCCCTTTGGCACAGAGCATGCTCAAGTCTCCCCTTCCTGAATACCATCTTCTCTTCAGTCCGTTTCCTCTCTGACTTTTCTTTATCCTCCACATCACTTCCTCAGAGAAGCATTTCCTTTAGGGCCTAGTGCCCATCTTTTTCCTTCATAGCATTTATCAAAATATGTATTTATATACTTATTTGTGGGTCTGCTCCCCTTCTATGAGGTCATCTCCAAAAGGTCAGGGACCTTGTCTCTCCACCACCTAACAGAGGGGAGGCACTTTGTACATCTTGGTTGAGTATATAAATGACTTCCAGCCTACAGCCCCACTCTTCTACTCTCCACTCCTACACCAGATGATCTTCTGAAATGCAAATCCTGTCACACTCCTCCCCAGTTTGAAAAATGCTGTTGATTCCTCAGCCTGGGGAGTGAGTCCACTCTCCTTAGCAGAGCATAAAACAGTTCTGTGAAAACAACCTTCACCTCTCCTCCCTCCCCCCCCCCCCCCAAGCAAGACAAATATCACATCTTCTTACAGAGGAAGCAGAAAAGAAAAACATCAGCTAATATTATTAAGAGCCGATAGCCCTCGTAAAATAACTTGTGGAGGAAGAGTTTAGAATCAACCCACAGACAAAAGGGGTTATATAATTATTTCTAGATTTCAAGTGGTTTCTTTTTCATTTTGTTTTTTTCCCATGCTCATTTTCTTTCATGAGAAAACCTTTATCTATTATTTCGAAGAGAAGGAAATCTAACATTTCATGGAGCACTTAGGTGATGCCAGGCATTAGGCTAATGCTTTATTTACTTTATCCCAGTTAATGCAATTCTGTCCAAAACACAGAGTATGTGTCACTTCCCCTCTCAAAAATAAAATGATCCAGGCCCAAAATATCAAATATACCAAGGAAAATGAAATATTCTGATGGTTTCCACATTACAAGAAAGTACAAATGGCCCTGGCTGGGTAGCTCAGTTGGTTAGAGTGTCGTCCCAGTACACCAAGGTTTTGGTTTAATCCCGGTCAGGGCACATACAAGAATCAAATATACAGAAAACTTCCCTGAGGTGGGGAAGAAAAAAGTCACACAAGCCCAGAGAGTCCCAAACAAGGTGAACCCGAAAAGACCCACACCAAGACACATCATAATTACCATGGCAAATCTTCATGACAAAGAGAGAATCTTACAGGCTGCAAGAGAGAGACGGAAAGTTACATACAAGGGATCTCCCATTAGATTGTCAAATGATTTCTCAACAGAAACACATCAGGCCAGAAAAGAATGGACGGAAATTTACAAAGTGATGCAAAGCAAAGGACTGAATCCAAGAATACTCTATCCAGCAAGGCTATCATTCAAACTTGAAGGGGAAATAAGAAGCTTCACAGACAAAAAAAGGCTAAGGGAGTTTATCACCACCAAGCCAGCAATGCAAGGAATGCTAAAGGGACTGGTATAAAAATAAGAAATAAAAAGCTCAGAAAGAAAACAGCCACACAAAAACAGAAATGGCTACAAACAAGTACCTTTCAATAATAACTTTAAACGTAAACGGACTAAATGCTCCAAACAAAAGACATCGAGTGGCTGAATGGATAAAAAAACATGACCCATACATCTGCTGTCTACAAGAAACCCACCTCATTAGAAGGGACTCACACAGACTGAAAGTGAAAGGATGGAAAAATATCTTTCAGGCAAATGGAAAGGAAAAGAAAGCTGGGGTAGCAATACTTATATCGGACAAAATAGACCTCAAAGTGAAGGCCATAACAAGAGATAAGGAAGGCCACTTCATAATACTAAAGGGATCAATACAACAAGAAGATATAACCCTGGTAAACATATATGCACCCAATGCAGGAGCACCCAAATTCATAAAAAAACTCCTGGAAGATATCAAAGGAGAGATCGACAACAATACAATCATAGTAGGGGACTTTAATACACCACTAACAACACTGGATAAGTCCTATAGACAAACAATCAGCAAAGATATAGCTATCCTAAATGACTCACTAGATCAGATGGACTTAATAGACATCTTCAGAACACTTCACCCCAAAGCCAGGGAATATACGTTCTTCTCAAGTGCTCATGGGACATATTCAAAAATAGACCATATATTGGGTCACAAGCAAAGTATCCCCAAATTCAAGAAAATTGAAATCATAAAAAGCGTCTTCGCAGACCACGATGGCATAATATTAGAAATAAACTACAATAAAAACAACCCAAAATACTCAAACACCTGGAAGCTGAATAGCATGCTATTAAATATTGATTGGGTTACCAATGAAATCAAAGAAGAAATTCGAAACATCCTGGAAACTAATGACAATGAAAACACAACAATCCAAAACCTATGGGACACAATGAAAGCAGTCCTGAGAGGGAAGTTTATAGCTCTACAGGCCTATCTCAAAAAACAAGAAAAAATGGTAGTAAATCATCTAACTCTACAACTCAAAGAATTAGAAAGAGAGCAACAAGAAAACCCCAGAGTGAGCAGAAGGAAGGAGATAATAAAGATTAGAGCAGAAATAAATGACATAGAGACCAAAAAAACAATACAGAAAATCAATGAAACCAAGAGCTGGTTCTTTGAAAGGATAAACAAGATTGACAAACCTCTAGCCAGACTCACCAAGAAGCAAAGAGAGAGGACCCAAATAAACAAAATCAGAAACGATAGAGGCGAAATAACAACAGACCCCACAGAAATACAAATGATTGTTAAAAAATACTATGGACAGCTCTACTCCAACAAACTAGACAACCTGGAGGAAATGGACAAATTCCTAGAAAAATACAACATTCCAAAACTCAATCAGGAAGAATCTAAAAATCTCAACAAGCCAATAACTATGGAAGAAATTGAAGCAGTCATCAAAAAGCTTCCAGCAAACAAAAGCCCAGGACCAGACGGCTTCACAGGGGAGTTTTACCAAACATTCAAGGAAGAACTAAAACCTATCCTCCTCAGACTACTACAAAAAATTCAAGAGGAAGGAACACTTCCAAGCTCATTCTATGAAGCCAGCATCACCCTAATACCAAAACCAGGTAAAGACAACACAATGAAAGAGAATTACAGGCCAATATCCCTCAAGAACATAGATGCCAAAATCCTCAACAAAATCTTAGCAAATCGGATCCAGCAGTACATCAGAAAGATCATACACCATGACCAAGTAGGATTTATCCCAGGGATGCAAGGATGGTACAATATCCGCAAATCAATAAACGTGATACATCACATAAACAAAATGAAAGAAAAAAACCACATGGTCATATCAATTGATGCAGAAAAAGCATTTGACAAAATTCAACACCCATTTTTGATAAAAGCTCTCAGCAAGGTGGGAGTAGAAGGATCATACCTCAACATAATAAAAGCCATATATGACAGGCCCACAGCCAACATCATACTCAATGGACAAAAACTAACACCATTTCCCTTAAGAACAGGAACAAGACAGGGATGCCCCCTCTCACCACTCCTGTTCAACATAGTACTGGAAGTGTTAGCCATTGCAATTCGGCAAGAAGAAGAAATAAAAGGCATCCAAATTGGAAAAGAGGAAGTAAAACTGTCCTTATTTGCAGACGACATGATATTATACATACAAAACCCTAGAGACTCCATCAAAAAGCTACTGGACTTAATACATGAATTTGGCAATGTAGCAGGATACAAAATTAACCCCAAGAAATCCGAGGCATTTCTATACACCAATAGTGAACTTTCAGAAAGAGAGATTATAAAAACAATCCCGTTTACCATCGCACCAAAAAAATTAAGCTACCTAGGAATAAACTTAACTAAAGAGGTAAAAGACCTCTACTCAGAAAACTACAGGACGTTGAAAAAAGATATAGAGGAAGACATAAACAGATGGAAGAACATACCGTGTTCATGGATTGGTAGAATCAACATCATTAAAATGTCCATACTACCCAAAGCAATCTATAAATTCAACGCACTTCCCATTAAAATACCAACGGCATACTTCAGAGATCTAGAACGAACTCTCCAAAAATTCATCTGGAATAAAAAAAGACCCCGAATAGCTGCAGCAATCCTGAAAAAGACCAAAGTAGGTGGGATCTCAATACCAGATATCAAGTTGTATTACAAAGCCACTGTTCTCAAAACTGCCTGGTACTGGCACAAGAATAGGCATATAGATCAATGGAATAGAATAGAGAGCCCAGAAATCGGCCCGAACCAATATGCTCAATTAATATTTGACAAAGGAGGCAAGAACATACAATGGAGCCAAGATAGTCTCTTCAATAAATGGTGTTGGGAAAATTGGACAGATATATGCAATAAAATGAAACTAGACCACCAGCTTACACCATACACAAAAATAAACTCAAAATGGATAAAGGACTTAAACGTACGACAGGAAACCATAAAAATTTTAGAAGAATCCAAAGGCAACAAAATCTCAGACATATGCCGAAGCAATTTCTTCACTGATACAGCTCCTAGGGCACTTGAAACTAAAGAGAAAATGAACAAATGGGACTACATCAAAATAAAAAGCTTCTGCACAGCAAAAGAAACCATCAACAAAACAACGAGAAAACCCACTGTGTGGGAAAACATATTTGCCAATGTCATATCTGATAAGGGCCTAATCTCCAAAATTTATAGGGAACTCATACAACTTAACAAAAGGAAGATAAACAATCCAATCAAAAAATGGGCAAAGGACCTAAATAGACACCTTTCAAAAGAGGACATTCAGAAAGCCAAGAGACATATGAAAACATGCTCAAAGTCACTAATCATCCGAGAGATGCAAATCAAAACAACAATGAGGTACCATCTCACACCTGTCAGACTGGCTATCATCAACAAATCAACAAACGATAAGTGCTGGAGAGGATGTGGAGAAAAAGGAACACTTGTGCACTGCTGGTGGGAATGCAGACTGGTGCAGCCACTATGGAAGACAGTATGGAGTGTCCTTAAAAAACTGAAAATGGAACTCCCATTTGACCCTGTGATCCCACTTCTAGGAATATATCCCAAGAAACCAGAAACACCAATCAGAAAGGATATATGCACCCCCATGTTCATAGCAGCACAATTCACCATAGCTAAGATCTGGAAACAGCCTAAGTGCCCATCAGTAGATGAATGGATTAGAAAACTGTGGTACATCTACACGATGGAATACTATGCTGCTCTAAAAAGGAAGGAACTCTTACCATTTGCAACGTCATGGATGGAACTGGAGAACATTATGCTAAGTGAAATAAGCCAGTCAATGAAGGAAAAATACCACATGATCTCACTCATTCATGGATAATAGAGACCATTATAAACTTTTGAACAATAATAGATACAGAGGCAGAGCTGCCTCAAACAGATTGTCAAACTGCAGCAGGAAGCCCGGGGAGGGTTGGGGGGCAGGAGGTAGGGGGGTAAGAGATCAACTAAAGGACTTGTATGCATGCATATAAGCATAACCAGTGGACATAAGACATTGGGGGATAGGGGAGGCTAGGGGACTGTCTAGGGCGGGGGGATAAAATGGACACATATGTAATACCCTTTGTAATACTTTAAGCAATAAAAAAAAAAAAAAAATAAAAAAATAAAAAAAATAAAAAAAAATAATAAAAAAAAAAGAATCAAATATAGCTCAGCTAGTGTGGCTCGGTGGTTGAGTATCGACCCATGAGGTCACAGTTTAATTCCGGGTCAGGGCACGTGCCCGGGGTGCAGGCTTGGTCCCCAGTAGGGGGTGTGCAGGAGGCAGCTGATCAATGATTCCCTGTCATCATTGATGTTTCTCTCTCTCTCTCTCTCTCTCTCTCTCTCTTTCTCTCTCCCTCCTTCTTCCTCTTTGAAATCAATAAACACATATTTTAAAAAAGGAATCAACCAATAAATGCACAAATAAGTGGAACAACAAATTGATGTTTCTCTCTTTTACTTAATACGTGTTAGGTCATGGGTGATACTCCTAATATGCCAGTCTTCCACATGCTAGTAAACTCCTCTCCCACATCTATTTCTCTCTTCCTCTTCTTTCTTATTCTCTTACTCTAGGCTTACTCCTTTCCCCCTTGCCCTCAATTCCATTGCTTTCCTTTTTTCCCCCCTTTTTTCCTCCGTCTACCTCTTAAACCATCAACAGCTTCATTGTTGCCTCAGACCAACAAGGTTACTGACTACTTGTCTAAGCTGACGTGAAAGCAAACAGAAAGAAAGGCTTCTTTTAATTCCTGGGCTAGAATTGCAACATGTGTAGTGATGTTGCAGTACAATATGTGACCCACAGAGATAGTCATATGCCCTAGCCAGCCTTTTAGCTTCTGACATGCAGGGGAAAGTTGCCCACTGAGTTCTTTGTGAGGTTCTCAATCATGACTAATAATACTGAGGTTCTCATGTTTCCATTTTGAAAGAGAAAAGAAAGAACCTGTAACCAGAAGATGTTCGTGTTTTATCAGCACATCAGAAGCTATAGAAGGAAATTTCCCTGAGACCTGGAAAGTAAGAATGGAAGCAGAAGAAAGAAGCCTTTAAAGGACAGTGATTTAGGATGTGAAAATCTAAAAGTAGCCTGTCACGTGGGAAATTCAAGATGACACTGGCAGTCCTAAAATTCTGCCCATTCGTTAGGCCCTGAGAATGCCAGGGCTGCTTTGGAAAACCAAAAGTTGGTTATTAATCCAGGAGATTTGATACTCTGAATGTTTAAATTAAGGCTGGCACAGCAGGTGCCTTCCGTTTTGATGCTTTCTGATTCTCCCCTTTCAAGCAAACAAGAAGAAACCAAGTTCAATTTCAAGAAAAGGGTACTCATTTATTTGCAAAACTTTTCAAGTGCTGTCTGAATACGAGGCTCCATGTTTAAACTAACCAAGTCTTGGAGATCAAGCAGATGCTATAAATCATCAAAATAGCTCCCTGTTCACCTATCTCCCGGACAAACAAACAGGCATTAAAAGAAAATTAGTGCTGAAGAACAGAGCTAGTGAGTAGGTGGTTTATAGATTGTGGGCTGATGATCTGACAACATTTTAGCAGAGAACTTTGCTGACTGGCAAAAAGTAATAAGTTGCTAAACAATGAAATATTGTTATGAATACTTAAGGGCAAAGGTATTGTTCTTAGAAATAGGGGCAGTGTTTGAAAGCTAGAGCCCCACAACTTTCATGATCGGCAGCTCTTTTTTACCTTTCCTTGACACACACACACACACACACACACAAAAGCATTGTGGTTCCTGCCAGGAAGCACCCCCTCCTCTTCTACAGACTCCTACCACCCTGAATTAATCACAGCCTTTGTTGGCTCATTAAGTCTTGGTGTCATTTCAATGCATATATTATTACAATGATACATACAACGCTACAATATTCAATCTCTGCTTAAAAGAGTATAAGGCTATACTTGGGAGACGGAAAACTTTGAATCATGCAATTGATTCAGGAAATGAGTTCACTGACCTTTTGCAGAGTCATTGGAGGAAAGAAAGAGAGGTAGTGAATCTCCTGGGGCTTAAATTTCAAGGGAACTCTCAACTCTCCACTATACTTTTAGGAATAAAGTTGTAATGGTAGTCATAAGGAAATTTTACAAATTGGCTCACCAAACATTTCTTTTTTCTTTTTTGGCTAACTGCATATAACTAGTTCATTGAATAAGCTGTACTCATCGGGGACAAAGAAACCTTCACTCTTTTTCTCCACTGCTGTTTTATACCTCTTTGGTCAAATTATTCCTCTCCATCATTGAATGAAACATTAGGCAGAGACCCTAGCTTTTCTGGTCATTTGTGTTAACATAAAAACATTGAAACCTGTAAAGAATTTTTGTGAGTTTATTTTGAAAGAATAAAAGAATGTTACAAAATGCACAGGCCCAGCTGCCAGGCCTAATTGCCTGTTTTAGCTCAACTCCCCAGGCTTCCCCCCCCCCCCCCCCACTAGAGATAGGAGCAGAGGGAAAGACGCCCTCCCTGAGGAGGTTCCAGGAGATAGCCCCAACAAAGGGCAGGCTTCAATCAACCATTGAGATAAACAGGTTGTAAAAACACCAAGCGGGAGTGCCTTATCCCTATCAAGACACAAACCAGACCCTTTTGGAATTCCTTTGTTCTCCTCTTACCCTCCTGCATGCCACCCCTCCCTGATGTGTGATTTTTGCATATAAAAAGATGAAAAACCCCTGACTGGGGGCCCATCTCCTCTGCTCCTGCGTGAGTATGAGCTGAGCCCCAGCGCGCGCTGGAATAAAACCTCTTGCAGTTTGCATCAAGGGACGTCTCCTGCGGTTGATTGGGGTCGCCGTCGGTCGGTGGGACGGAGTGGGGTCCCTCTGCGGGGATCTCACAATTTGAGCCAAAGTGAGGACAATTGCCGGGAAGCAGAACCTCAATGGATTGAGATAATGCTCCGGAGAATGGCAGGTTACATCTATATTTATACATTGCAATCAAAGGAAGGGACGTAGGTGGGTTACATGAAATCCATTGGTGATAGACTAGAGAGGCGGGAGAAAGCAATGTGTTCAATGCTTGGCAAATACAGATTTTTAAAAAATCATGCTATCTGCTTTCAAAGAGTCACATCTGGTGGGTTGTATAAATGATCATACTATAAGTATTCACTGGGGCTCGAACATCAGTTCAAAATGGTCAGGATTACTCTGCCAAAACCCTTGAACATGTAACAACTGGGTCAGTTAGGATGGGCCTAACCAACAGACTGCTTATTCCCCTGAGGCTGGAGCAGCCAGGGACTGATCAGGTCTTGCTGTGGGAGGCAATTAGACAGACATGAGCAGAGCAAGAAGGATGAGCCAGGTACAGAAGGTCATCAGGATGTAAAGCCCCAGGTGCCTAGCAACAAACAACTGTAGAGTAGGACCTTGCCCCAGGGTGACTTTTCCTCCCCTAGCATATTGCTGATCAAGCAGTTTGGTCCTCTGACCTTTCCTCACTAGGGATAACATTTAGGCCTCAATTGTATTTCAGCTCCCGGTCCAGAAAAGCAGCAAAACCAGACCAGTGAGTGACCCCATGGCTGACTTCAGGACCAGCTGTATTACTGAATAATGACCTCCAGCCCTGGCACCTACCAATCCATCCGTGGAGATCTAGACCCTGGAAGTATACATCTGGAAAGCTGGGGAATATTTTATTAAGATCTTCCCCTGGGACCTCCCCTAAAATCTCCATCCTTAAAACCCTTAAACCCTAGCCAGTTTGGCTCAGTGGATAGAGCATTGGCCTGCGGACTGAAAGGTCCGGGTTCGATTCCAATTGAAACAGGAATTTTTGAGGATAAAAAAGACAGGTTTTAGGAAATTTTAGAAATTTTGGAAATTAAGGGGACCATGGAGGAAGCACGGGGCTGCAGAGCAGCAGAAGGTATATTTCCATAGAACTGGGGAGCTGGAAAGCTGCAACAGGTACATTTCCATAGAATGAGGGAGCTGGGAACAGCAAAAGGTCTATATTTACAAAATAAAGAGAAGAAAGCCCTTCATCCAGAAGGAGAAGAAGAAAGCCCAAAGGGAATAGGAAAACAATAGGGAAGGAGGTGGGGAGAACTTTACATGTCCCATGTGAGGTTCTTGAGCCCAGGAGTTACTATAGTAACCAGTCTAAGGGAATAGTGGCCAATCAGAGGGGATATCAAGGCACCAGGATCTGCAGCCTTTAGAAGCCATAGGGAAAGGGAACTCAGTGGGACCCTTTCCCCCTCCCCACATGGGAGTCCACTCTTTTCCTCTCCCCACGTGGGAGTCTGTACTTATTCTTCAATAAATCTCCACCTTTGCTATACCACTTTCTGTCCCTGGATTCATTCTTTGATTCTGGTGGACAAAGAATCCGGGTTCCAGTCCAAAAATTCTGTTTCACAGTCAAGGGCACATGCTGGGTTGCAGGCTTGGTCCCCAGTAGGGGCTGTGCAGGAGGCAGCTGATCAATGATTCTCTCTCATCACTGATGTCGCTCTCATCACTGATGTCTCTACCTCTCTTTCCCTCTCCTTTTCTCTCTGAAATCAATAAAAATATGTTTAAAAACAAAACCTTAAGCTGGAGGACCCAAGAGCACACCCCTTAGCGCAGTGGTTCTCAACCTGTGGGTCGCGACCCCTTTGGGGAGTGGAACAACCCTTTCACAGGGGTCGCCTAAATACATCCTGCATATCAGATTTTACATTACGATTCATAACAGTAGCAAAATTACAGTTATGAAATAGCAACAAAAATAATTCTATGGTTGGGGGTCACCACAACATGAGGAACTGTCTTAAAGGGTCATGGCATTAGGAAGGTTGAGAACCACTGCCTTAGCGCCTTTCCCTGTACCTCCCCCTACCCCTCCAGGCACGTTACCATTACCTTCCTCACTCCCACGTTCCTAGGGCCCTTCCCTTGCCTCCATAACTTGTTTCCTCAGTCCATCTCTACTACGAATTACTTATTCTACCTCTGTAATTTTTTAAAATAAATATATTTTTATTGATTTCAGAGAGGAAGGGAGAGAGAGAGAGAGAGAGAGAGAGAGAAAGAAACATCTATGATAAGAGAGAATTATTGATCAGCTGCCTTCTGCATGCCCCACACTGGGGATGGAGCCTGCAGCCCGGGCCTGTGCCCTGACCAGAATCAAACCGTGACCTCCTGGTTCATAGGTCGATGCTCAACCAGAGCCACGCCAGTCCGGCTACCTCTGTAATTTTATAAATAAATGTTCTCTTATAATTGGAGTCTTGGCTCTGAATTCTTTCCTAGCCAGAACTCAAGTACCGAGGTTGCTGGACCCAGGTCCAATATGACTCCATGGGGCTAACCTCCGCCTATATTGGGAAGCTGTAAACGTGCACTATTGAGGAACCTGCCGTATTTTAAGAAAATAAATACAAAAAAATAAGCCTTTACATTTCACAATATCATGACACCATATGAGCACATTGCTTGGGGCCTTGGAAGGGACTTGTGCAAGTGAGAGGCCCCGAAGCTGACGTTTTATTGGTTTCATATAAATCTATCTCAAGACTCAGTCCATGAAAGGGTTAGATCTGCTCTGGATTGCATAATGGTGAATTTGGGCTCTACAACCAGACAGATAGACCTACATTCCAGTTAGCCTCTACCAGATACTTCCTGTATGTTTTGGGAAAAGTTCCTTAAATGCTCTCAGCCTCAATTCCCTATGTTAGTAGACCCACTTTATATGATAGTTGCAAAGATTAAAATATATAAGCATGTAAAACATTTTAGCACGGCTCATAATTAGTGCATAATATGTGTTAGCTATTATTATCTATTGTAAAAATCTGAACTCTGCCTCTGTATTTTCAAAATTCACAGATGCTGACCTTTCCCTAGGAATTGACATAGAGAATTGCTCTGCTCTTCAGCCAAAAGGTCTTGACTTTTTTTTTTTTGCAGAGTTTAACAATACAACTAGATATTCATAAATACAATAATCTACAACAATAAATATACACATGGTAATAAGGAATAATCTCCTTATAAAGTTTCTAAAAACGCACACATATAGTTGTTGTTAATTTCAGTAAAAGCAAATTTCAGTTATCCACATAGCTGAGGATGTCTTAAATTGGATAAGAGAATATATCTGCAGTTCTTTTCGATAACCTCAGCTTTTATAATATCACGCCTAAAACAAAAGAAAAACATTATCAAGTTGATTTCAGTTTTCAAAGTAAGGCTCACCAGCTATAATGTCATATTTCTAAAAGCATCAATGGAAAGAGGATGTTTGGTTTTTCAAATGTGTTGGCCCAATATAAATATAGGTATACCCAACAACATCAGGCTTAGCCATATTTAGCCAACCATCTTTATTATAAAGTGTATTTCTTAAAACATGGTCCTTATCACATGTTCTGAGATATAAGTTAAAACCAAGTTTTAATTCTAAATGAAAAAACAAAAAAACAATTTTTAAAATGTACCTTTGTAATTGAAATATAGACTTTTCAAGTTAATTCAGAAAATATTTGCTTTTTATTGTTTAAACTTTCTTATTGTGAAATATAGCACGCCTCCCCAAGAGCGTATATATGTGTATGTGTTGTTTAAAAAATAATAATAATAGAATAGCTATGTAACTACCATCCATCTTCAGAAATAGATCATTCTCAGGACCTTAGAAGTTTCCTTTGTACCCTCTCCCTGATGATGTCCCCCAGTCTGACCACCCCATGGGTATCCATACATTGAAACTTTGCAAGAAATTATTTATTGCTTCTATTAAATACTTTATCATTTATGTGTTTCCTTAAGCAATATATTGTTTAATTTTGCTTGCCTTTGTAATTTATATAAATGGAATCATACATAACAGGCTTGTATGATTTGCTTTTTTGTTCAACATGTTTTGGGGATTTATCATCCATTGATACACAAACTGTAATTCTTTCAGTTTTGCTACTCTGTAGTATTCCATTTATAAGTAGACCACAACTTGGTTATCCATTCTACTACTGATGGATATTTGGACTTGTTGCCCATTTTTTGTCTCTTTATGAACAATGCTGCTATGAACATTTTTATTCACATCTCCTGGTGTGCATGTGCACAAGTTTCTCTAGAATATAAACCTCAAAGTGGAGAGTTTTACTATTCAGCAAAATAGTCCAATTAAGTAATAAAAGCAATGCCAAACCACAGAACATATATTTGATGATGATGATGATGATGATGATGATGATGATGATGATTTTCTTGCTGAATAATGAAACAATAGGGAGAGTTCATGCTTTGCTCAATAGTTCTGGCTTAAAAACATGTACCACTAATCTTACAGGAAGAAATTCCAAGAAAGCTCATACAAGTCTCCAGGGTTTTCCAGATAAGATACAAGAGCTAAGAGAATGGAAGATTCAATGAAGTGTTTTTACCAAGTGATGGTGAATATTTGCCCAGTGATCTAGAAAGAAAAAATGTAGTCTGACTACCATCAGAAAGAACATGGACTGCACAGGAACCCAAAAGCTTGACTTCTTCTAAGCTGCCTCTATTTATGGAAGGCTGTGTGGTCTTTGACAAATCAGGTCATCTCATTGGGCCTCAGATTTCATATTCATAAAATATGAAGTTTTGATTCAATGACCTTGGGGTCACTTCCCATTCTTAAAATTTTAAGTCAGCGATTTCAAAATACTTTTGGAAATGACAGCTTTGCTTGCCCCCTAGTGGGTTCCTTTGGCCTTGCATTGAGAGAAACCAGCTTTAAATGGTGGTTATTGCCTCTCAAAAACTTCCCTGCACAATATATTTTAGGTGTTATAATTAAAACCTGAAAATTAAAGGAGATTTTTTGTAAAGTTACTGAAATTTTTAAAAACACAATTAAATAAAAAGTTATTTTCTTACTCGGCTGGCATGGCTCAGTGGTTGAGTGTTGACCTATGAACCAGGAGATCATGATTCGATTCTGGTTAGGGCACATGACTGGGTTTCAAGCTAGATCCCCAGTAGGGGGCGTGCAGGAGGCAGCCAATCAATGATTCTCTGATCATTGATGTTTTTATCTCTCTCCCCTCTCCCTTCCTCTCTGAAATCAATAAAAACATACTAAACATATTTTTTAAAGTTACTTTTTCATTGACAAAAATTAATATTTGGTTTAATGATCATGTTTTTGAACAATTTCTAATTGTTGTATTTTTAATTTTTAAAAAATATTTTTTATTGATTTCAGAGAGGAAGGGAGAGGGAGAGAGAGCTAGAAACATCAATGATGAGAGAGAATTATTGGTCAGCTACCTCCTGCATGCGCCCCCAGTGGGGATCGAGCCCACAACTGGGGCATGTGCCCCTAACCAGAATCAAACCGTGGACCCCTCAGTCCGCAGGCCGACACTCTATCCACTAAGCCAAACTAGCCAGGGAAATTGTTGTAATTTTTTATTTTTTTGTAAATGCAACTCATTTTAAATACAAAGTGAAAAATAAAAGGTTCTGTTTCCTTCTCCCAAGATAGAGAAAAATTTAATTAATGCACCTCTCTTCTATTACATTAATGCCATTAATCGTTATCTAAGTAGATAAAAGACTGGAAAATTTCTGAGGATTAAACAAAACGACTTACATAGTATTCAGCCCATAGTAGGCATTCAATATAGGTTAAATGAATATAAAACTGAATCTGGAAAAAACACATGCCAACAACACAATTTTTTTTCAGCTAGAGCCTGACTTGTCCAGTGGACTAAAAGTAGAAGCGAATGGCATTGATCTCTTAGAAACAGACATAACCACTTTAAGACTGAGTTTCTCTATTTGCAAAAAGGGAATAAAATCCCCGATGCCTGTTGAAACGGCAGGGACATCTTAGTGATTAGTGGGTTGGGTGTTGGTAAAGAATATCATGTCCCTTAGAAGAGCAGTGTTCTGTAAAAACTCAGTTCAGTGTCATCAGAAACTGGCTACAAGTGCACTATGACATGCATGACATGCCATTTTTGAAACAGAGCATAAAACCACAACAAGAAAAATAACCCTGCTCACCAAACTATAAAATGCTATTTTTCTTCAAAGAAAAGAAAATAAGAAAAACAAAGACTCCTGCCTTTGAGTTTAAACACAAAATCAATATATAAAAGAAAAGAATCAAGTTCGGAGTCCTTAACATTTTAGTTCTTTGAGGATTTATGGAATACATCAAAAATAAGTTTAATTACATAAAAATACTTTGACAAAGGCTTAACATTTTTATCCTTTTGTTGGTGTTGTCTTTGGAACAGTAGAGCTACCTTGAGAAAACCTTTTGTGTGCTCCCTTATCTGTTCACCTGCTTTTCTCAGAGCAGAGAGGCCCTGCCTCAGGCTCTGAAAGGATAAGTGGCCTTGGGCAAGCCACTCGGCTCTCCGAGACTTACTCTCTTCTCCCCCAGCATTGTGTTGTTCTGATGAGAAAGTGGAGTATTTAAATTCTCCTTAGAAACTGCACCATTATCTCCCAATGCTAACGATTATCTTTCATATATATATATATTTTTTGGTCTATACAAACCTATCAATCTTTTCTTTACTAATAATCAATTCTTGATGATTTTACCACAAAACTCTCCTATCCAGCTCTTCATCTGTATTCCCACCTTTTCTGCCCTGGATTCTACCAGGACCATTTTCACTCACCACCTGATCCCACACCTAAACCCCATCCCTGACTATCACTACCCTCTGGCTCCAATCAAACCACTCCACCACTGGGGTGAAATTTCTCATATGCAAATGTAATCTAGTCTTTCTAGTACTCAGAGTTCTTTATGGCTCCAATTCACCTACAGAATAAAATCTCAGTTCCTTCACTATCCAGCCCTGCCTATCTGTTCAGCTTCATCTTCTGCTGGTCTTTTCTTGCACTTCACAGACGCATAATTCCATCATTGTGTTTTTACCTGCTTCCATGCATTTGCACATTTATTCCTCCTGCCTAAAATATCCTCCTCTTCCCACTCAGCAACTCTAGCACATTTTTTTCTTCTGCAGAATCTTCTCATTTATTGCTGACAAAATTCTACTTACCCTTTATGTCTTTTTTAAAAATTCTTTATTGTTTAAAGTATTATATATGTTTCCTTTTTCGCCCATTGCATATTTTAAAAATATATTTTTTTTATTGATTTCAGAGAGATAGGGAAAGGGAGAGATAGAAACATCAGTGATGAGAGAGAATCATTGATTGGCTGCCTCCTGCACACCCCACATTGGGATTGAGCCTGCAACCCAGGCATGTGCCCTGGGCTGAAATGGAACCTAGGACCCTTCAGTCTGCAGGCTGATGCTCGATCCACTGAGCCAAACTGGCTAGGGCTCTACTTATCCTTTATGTTTTAATTCAAAATGTCTCCCTTCCACATGCTCCCTTTCCACTTAGAATCTCTTTACTGTTTGCTTTATACTTGCTGTGCCTCTTTCAGGCTGTCCACTCCTAAAGAGGATTGATCTTGTCTTTCCATATTGCTATCAGCTGTGGCTAGCACAATGCCTGCACCTAGTGAACACTTAAAATTTTTGTTGCATAAATAAATATTTTCACTTTATAAATATTATTTATCTATTTTATAAGTTTTAATAATTTATGAATGCCAGTTTAGCATCCTTCTTTTAGTATGGTATAAGTAGTTATAACAGAGAGGAAACCAAGATGGCAGCATAGGTAAACACCAGAGATTGCTGCCTCGCACAACCACTTCAAAAATACATCTAAAAGATGGAACGGACATCATCCAGAACCACAGGAAGGCTGGCTGAGTGGAAATTCTACAATTAGAAGGAAAGAGAAAAGCATACCGAGACTCAGAGGAGGTGCGGTGCAGAAGTAAAATAGAGGTACAGAGGCACATGCGGAAAGGGTTGGCAGCTGAGGACATGGTTGTCTTTTTCAATCGGGAGGGAGTCTCAAGCTCTGAGCTCCAGTTCCAGGTGAGTCTCTGGGGACCCAGACTCATACGGGAGAAGCGGAACTGTCTGGCATTGGTCGGAACTCGAGGGCAGCTTTCTCTCAGGGGTGATTGCAGCGATTACCGGGACACTGAGAAGCAGGGCCTCTGAGGGCGGGACTGAGAGCAGCCATAACTGCTCGCTCCACCCTGTTGATCCCCTGGGACTCCACCCCGCTCAAGCCACGGAGGCTTTTGCATATGAAAGGCCTGGCCCTTTGCAATCTGGTAATTACCTAAGGAACTGCAGCTGGCCCAAGGCCCCAGGGCAACTTGCATTATGTCACAGCTGGCTCCTGCTGGATAGCCTCAGGCAGAGGCTAGATTAGCACCTCCTTAGAGATCTAGGAGCCAGTGTTCCCGGTGGTCAGAGTGGGACCATCCAGATTGCAGCTCCTCGGATCCATAAAGGACACACTCAGGGGGCAGACTCAGTGAGCACCAAAGCCCCATTGAAGCAAGTCTTGCCCTGGAGGGGTGTCTCCAGCACAGAAGTTCTCCCACTGCAGACACAGCTGATTCTCACAGCCAATTGGCCTGGAGGTCAATCCCTCCCAGTGTTACCTACAACAATCAAGGCTTAACTACAACAAGACTGTGCACAAAGCCCACAAGGGGGTGCACCAAGAGTGTCTACCTCAGGTAATTGGGGAGGCTGAGCCACTGGGCCCTATAGGACACCTAGTACAGAAAGCCACTCTATCGACACAGAGAAGCATAAAAAAATGCGGAGACAAAGAAACAGGACACAAATGACAAAAATGGAGGAAAGCGAACTATTGGATATAGAGTTCAAAACCACACTTTTAAGGTTTTTCAAGAATTTTCTAGAAACCGCTGATAAACTTAATGAGACCCTCAAGAAATCTAATGAGACCCTTGAGGTTGTGATAAAGGACCAACTAGAAATTAAGCATACACTGACTGAAATAAAGAATATTATACAGACTCCCACAGCAGACTAGAAGATCGCAAGAATCAAGTCAAAGATTTGAAATATGAAGAAGCAAAAAACACCCAACTGGAAAAGCAAAAAGAAAAAAGAATCCAAAAATATGAAGATAGTGTAAGGAGCCTCTGGGACAGCTTCAAGCATACCAACATCCGAATTATAGGGGTGCCAGAAGAAGAGAGAGAGCAAGATATTGAAAACTTAATTTGAAGAAATAATGACAGAAAACTTCCCCTACCTGGTGAAAGAAATAGACTTACAAGTCCAGGAAGCGCAGAGAACCCCAAACAAAAGGAATCCAAAGAGGACCACACCAAGACACATCATAATTAAAATGCCAAGAGCAAAAGACAAAGAGAGAATCTTAAAAGCAGCAAGAGAAAAAAAGTCAGTCACCTACAAGGGAGTACCCATACAAATGTCAGCTAATTTCTCAACAGAAACTTTGCAGGCCAGAAGGGAGTGGCAAGAAATATTCAAAGTGATGAATACCAAGAACCTACAACCAAGATTACTTTATCCAGCAAAGCTATCATTCAGAATTGAAGGTCAGATAAAGAGCGTCACAGATAAGAAAAAACTAAAGGAGTTCTTCACCACTAAACCAGTATTATATGAAATGCTGAAAGGTATCCTTTAAGAAGAGGAAGAAGAAGAAAATGGTAAAGATACAAATTATGAACAACAAATACACATCTATCAACAAGTGAATCTAAGAATCAAGTGAATAAATAATCGGATGAACAGAATGAACTGGTGATTATAATAGAATCAGGGGCATAGAAAGGGAGTGGACTGACTATTCTTGCAGGGGAAAGGGGTGTGGGGGATGCGGGAAGAGACTGGACAAAAATCGTGCATCTATGGATGAGGACAGTGGGGGGAGGGCGGTGAGGGGGGAGGGTGGGGTGGGAAACAGGTGGAGGGGAGCTATGGGGGGGAAAAGAGGAACAACTGTAATAATCTGAACAATAAAGATTTAATTAAAAAAATAAGTAGTTATAACAATGTTATCTTGAGACATCATTACTGTATTAAATACAACATTATTGCTTAAATTAGGGCTCTTAAAATTAGAAGGAACAGAATTGCTCAAGCTAACTCAAGGGAAGGGGTAGATGCAAGGGTTGTTTTTAAAACACTGAGGTGAGCCTTGGCTAAATCGCTCAGTTGGTCAGAGTCTCGTCCCCATACACCAAAGTGTGGGTTTGATCCCTGGTCAGGGCATGTATAAGAATTAACCAATGAATGCATAAGTAAGTGGAACAAGAAATTGATGTCTCTGTCTGTTTCTCTCTCTCTTTCTTTCTCTCTCTCTCTCTTTCCTTCCCTCTCTCTCACCAATAAAATTTAAAAATATTAAAACACTGAGGTGATATCAGGGAAATCTAAGCACAGGTAGCCTCATGGGAAATGAGGCTGGTACAGAGCAGCTTCTTGGTGTCTGTGCCACGCCAGCACGACCAAGGGTGATCCCGAGTGGGGGGTGAAAGGATTAAGGAAAGACAGACAAGAGAATAATAGCTGGGTCTTGGTGCGACGCTGCCTCCCTGATGAGGAGACAACAACAGCGCCCACAAGCTGTGTCTTTATTTTATAGCAGATGCCACGAGGCAAAGTAGGGGTGTGATCACGTTGTTCACAGCATTCTCGTGAGTTTCAGCCTCACTTAACTATATGCACCCAAACTCTATCACAAGGCACGTGGGGCTACGTGTTTGGACCATAGGTTCAAGCTCACAACCACAGCCGTTGGCTATAGTTGTGCTGGGAGGGCCCTGCCCTCCAGCTGGGACTTGCACGTGGCAATGAGAGGACCCTGTCCTTTCATTAGTACGAGGCTTTAACCTGGCCAAAACACCGTAACTGCACCCCACAGTATCTTGTCATGTCTCCACATCTTTCTGTACCTGTGCTTTATTGCTTCTCTTCTGTTTTCAATTTCCTGATAACTTGCCCATGAACTTTGGCTACAATTCAAGTCCCCTACATCCTTTTTTGCTCCACTACTTCCTCTCTTTTCTCAAATTTCAGATCCACAGGAGAGGATTCTAATAGGAACAGTTCATCTACTTGGCCAAGCCACATTCATTCATTCATTTCTGAAATATTTATCAAACACCATAAATATATGCCAGATACTCTTCTTGGTGCTGGGGTAAAAGCAGTGGAAGAGACCAATAAAAGTGTCTGTTGTCATAGAATTTACATTCTATTAGCCACAAACAAGTCACTGAACTAGTGATTCCTAGACCAGATATTACCTTTCAGCAGCAGCATCTATGGTTGGGGGGTGGGGGAAGGGTAGGCAGGGCCATGTGGTATAATACGTGACCACCTGGTCAGCAAAAGTGAGCAAGGCAGATTGATTCCCCAAAAAGAAGTGCGGGCAGACATAGAGGGACTTTAGTGCAATTTTAGTTTGAGTTTTCTTTTTATTACTCACATTCCCTTTCTTTGTATATACAGGGCTGGGTAAAAGTAGGTTTACAGCTGTGAGTACATGAAACACAGTTTATTCTTGTATTATATATTTTTCTATACAACAAATGTAAACCTCCTTTTGCCCACCCCTGTATCTTATATATGGTTTTTAAAACATTCTTTTAATCCTTTTCCCCCAAGAATTTCTGGTAAGCACTAGTTAGAAATGTTTGGCCAAAGAGAATGATTCTCAACTGGGAGTGATTTGTTCCCTACAGAACATTTGGCAATGTTTGGAGACTGATTTTTGTTGTTGAGGCGTGGAGTGTAGGTCACTCCTAGCAGCAAATGAACAGCATCGGAGATGGGGGTAAACACCCTCAGTCATCATGAACCAGGACCCTGCACTGAGGGGAATCTCAGAGGATTGAGGTACCTAGTGCCAGTGTTTGACTACAGTGTGTAGCTTAAAATTTCCTCCAAAAGGGTAGGGACCACTTATTCTTATAAGCCAACATTCCTTTAATCTAATATTCTTCAGTCCATTCAAGGCCACCATGATATTTGAATGTATTCTCATATCTTCTAAGTATGTGTAATCTTGAAAGTAATTTGGAAAGATTTTACCTTAAAGAAAATTTAGAGTTCATAAGGCTTTTTAATGACTAAAGAGTATATCCAAGGCAGGATGAATAATCTTTCACTCTTAATTTAAGTGTATCAGCTCATTTTGCTAAGTACTATGTAATGATTCCTAGATATATATATATCTATCTATAGTTGGGGAGAAAGGAATACTTTAGAAGCCTTTAGTTAAAAACCCTAAACTCCATTAAAGTCCATCTTCCTTTGTGATTCTACCTATCTTTTGGGACTACTGTGTGCATTTGCACAGGTGTGGATGCATGTGCACAAAAGTCTATGTAGCATATTACTCTTGCTGTCCCTTGATAACTCCATCTCTATTTCTTTGCTGCTAATCTTTCTCTCCCTCTTACCTCTCCATCTTGTTCTCCCGCCTCTTCCCACAGACCCTGGAGTTTGTTTGTCGCCCTTAACTAACTCGGACATACAACTGACATCAGTGTTTTACTATAGGTGCCACCTCTCTGTTGGACTGAATTACCATTTGGTAGCAGGCCTAAACTGTAGTTAGCTGTCAACAGTTGAGAAGTTATGACTCAACCCTGGGCTTCTTACAAAAGTGAAAAACTGCCACTAAGTGATGGCTTTTCCCCTAAAACTTAGTTACTGAAATGTATAATGCATTATGCAAAATTCATAATAATGATGAATGTGTATTTTCTATTAGAAAGTGATGACTATGTATAAGAATGCAAGAAAATCTAATATCCTTCTACAGTTAAGAACTTTGCCCATTAGTCTTTAACATACAGTTATATACCCTACTTAGTAATCCTCTGCTTAAACTAACCCAGGTTTACTTTGTCCCAGGCAGATTAAATTTGCCATAAATCTCAGAATCAGAAGTCTATAGGAATGCCCTGGCTCCAGAACTATGGGATGTTAGAGCCACTTTCCATAAAGAAATTCTTATAGGCAGTTTCCACTCTGCTTATAAACCCTAAGAGGTTCTAGAACTGTTTGCTTACAACTTATAGAAAAAAGCTTTCAGTCACTTTCTCTAATTCTCCCTGTTTCTGACCTCATCTCTTTGGCCTCGTGGCAAAAGAATAAAAGAATACACTATTTCAGAATAACCTAGAACTGAATGAAAATCCTAAAATGACCCCCTTTCAGTCAACAGGCAATTCTACAACAAATGACTAACTTCATTCAATTTCTCCCATTCTCAACTGATTTTATACCTACACTTGTCATCTATGTAATAAATCATTTGAAACAGCTTTAGTAGAATTCCATCTTTTTTTTTTAACTTGCTACTTAAAGAAATTCACGTTTTTTTCTTTTTTTATCACCATTTATCCCCTCTTCTGTCTCAACCTACCCTCCTCCCTCCATCACCACACTGTTATTCATGTCCATGCTCTCTTCTTTCCCCCTTTTCTGCTCAATCCTTCCACCACCACCGCCAACACCTACACACACACACACACACACACACACACACACACACGCTGTCTGCCTGCTCTCTATGAGTCTGTCTCTATTTTGCTTGGTAGTTCAGTTTAAAAGAAACTCACTCTTAAAGTATTACCAGAATTCCCTCTCTTGTTTTCAAACATTTTTACAACATGTTAAAATAACAAGAGTTTTTAATCAATGTATTCAAATTTTCAAAAACGTATTTTGAGTCCCTACATGGGCTAGGTACAGCTGAATAAGACAGACAACTACCCGTGTCCTCATGGTGTTTACATCCTAGTGCAGTGATGGCGAACCTTTTGAGCTCGGCGTGTCAGCATTTTGAAAAACCCTAACTTAACTCTGGTGTCATGTCACATATAGAAATTTTTTGATATTTGCAACCATAGTAAAACAAAGACTTATATTTTTGATATTTATTTTATATACTTAAATGCCATTTAACAAAGAAAAATCAACAAAAAAAATGAGTTCACGTGTCACCTCTGACACGCGTGTCATAGGTTCGCCATCACCTAGTGGGTGTGAGAGAGACAATGAACAAAGTTACTAACAAATATGTAGTATGGAAAAAAATGAAATGATGTGGGGAAAAATAAAGAAAGGCAGGCAGATAGAAAGTGGGGCTTACAATACTAAATAAGGTGGTCAGATGGGCTGAGTCTTGAAGTTGTTTCATATTTTCTATTCTTGACGTAAAAAGCAGAGAGATGTCAGTTTATAATCCTCCCACTATAAAAAGGTGAAATACTATTTTTAATTGCTTTTGAACTTATATGCCTTTGATTAAGTATTTTGGTGTGGCTCTATCTTCTTCCAGAAAAAAATTCCTAAACTTTTTAATTTTTTTATTAAAAAGCTTATGGTTTGTGGATTGCCTGCTGCTGCTGCTGCTGTGATTGACTACTTTATAGCAACAATCTACTTGCTGAAGTGACTGCCAATCTTGAGCATCAGGAGGCATATCCCTAGGAGTTGATGACCTTATAAAAAGAGAGTGCTCTAGAACATCTGGGACCAGAAACCTTTGGTGAAAAAGCCATCTGATTGAGTTATTTCAGACTAATGCAGAAAAGTCTTGCATTTCATAGGCATCGAATAACAGTACTAACCAACTACAAATATTGGTGAAGTAGTATAGCAAGCAGTTTTCATTGTTTTCCCACATGTGAAAACAGGTTTCGTGTCTCTGTTTTGCTTTGCCTGGCTTCTCTTGAGCTTCTTCTTACCAACCAAATAGTCACAGAGCATCACTTCACCTTCCAGCCAGCCAAACCAGTGGTTCTTAACCCCGGCTGTACACTGGAATCATCTTCTAAAATTACTGACATGAGCACACAATGCAATGTACAAATGATGTATTATAGAATTGTACACCTGGAGCTTATATAATGTTATTAACCAATGTTACCCCCAATAAATTTAATTTTTTAAAAATTACTAATGCATGGGCTCACGATTCTAGTTAAATCAAACTCTCTGGGCGGTGGGGCCCAAACGTTAGTTTTGTTTTGTTTTGTTTGTTTGTTTGTTTCAATTACACAAGAGGATCTATTGCATAGCCTAGGCCAAGAACCTCTGAACTTAGCCTCTCAGCCCTTAGTAGCCTTCTACTCAGCACCCCTGAGGGTCTCCCAAGATAATTAGTGATTTATTTCCTCTATAGAGACCTCCGCTTTCACCTCACTCCCTTTTTCTTTCAATTACTTTCCTCCTTTTCCTTTACTTCTTGTCTCCTTCTTGCCTCCTTTTGCCCAATGCCTGCCAACAGTACCTGCTAAGGTTGTTTGGCCTATTGGTGGCCAGCGCTGGGCTAGGTTTTCAGCCCTTTGATGCAAAACACACAGATCCAGTTACCTGGAGATTGCCCACTCATCACTTCTGCAGCTGCTTCTTGGTGCCCTGGGGCCTCTCCATGCCCTGCCAGCCTGGCTGCCCTCCAGAGCTGGTGCTACACTCAGGGCCTGCCCCCAAGGTAGCATACTTTGGCCCCCAGAATTCCAGTTGAATATATATTGTCATAGCATCTGAGAATGCTCTCACTATGGCATATAAGGCATTTTATCATCTGGCCCCTTACCTCTTTCCCACTATCACCACCACAGAATAAACAACATGAGAGTTTGAGTTCACATCCTATGGTGGAAAACTTGCCCTCCATTACCAAGTGACTTGATAAAACAATCCTGCAGTATTTCTTCAGCTAGCAGAGAAAAGGTGGGTTCCTTCCCAGCTGACTCATTCACCACATACTCTGTGGACTGGATTCAACTCAGCATATTTGTGATCACTGGCGAGAGAGCAAGGTGACAGCTCTGGAGTTTCCTTCCTGGGACATTTCTCAAGGAAAACTCAGTCTCTTAGATAGAAGAGCAGGTTGGATTTTGAACCAATCATCAGCTACAGTTGAATTTGGAAACTATTTACTGGGTAATTTAGAGTATATAAAAGAAATGCACTGTAATAAGAACATCTGACATTTACATAGCACTTTCTGGGTGGAAAAATTCTGAAAGTTTTACTTTTTTATTAACTCATTTAATCTTAATAACAACCCAACAGAAGCAAGTACGGCTATTATTGTCATTCCTATTTTACAGATAAGGAAACTGAAGGATAGTGAGGTTGAGTAACTTCCCCAAGATCACACAACAAGCAGGAAGCAGAGCCTGAGATCAAACGTAGGCAGTCTGGCAATAGGCTCTGCCTTCTTTTTTCCCCGTGTCTATAAGGTAAGAGGTGCCTTTTAAATTTTTGACCAATTTTTTTTTTTTTTGGAACAAGCAAATATGTAGATTCAAAAGTCTATTTTGTTTACTCAAAATGATTTACAACAATTGATTTTGATAGTAAGGTAATTTCCACTCTTTTCAGAACTTTCAAATTACTATGAGTTCCTTGCAAAAATGTATATAGAACTATAACACGTTTATTTTGTGGGGGGGAAATGAAAAAAAAATTATAGAAGGTAATATTTTTAGTCAAAGTTTCTGAGTGATATAAAATCATTGTGATTTCATTGTTTTCCTTCCTATTTCACTATTGTATCTTAAGTATTATAATTAGAAAATGTATCCTTGATTTTCATTTTTTTCTACATACTGTCATTTTTCATTATGATTCTTTGAAGAGAATGTCATTGTTCATTGTATAAAAATGTTTGCAAGTAAACAAACATCAGGTTTTAGCTGAAGAAATAAAAAAGCACAGTGCTGTAGCTCAACTATACATATAGAAGCAAATATATTTGTGCAACAGCTTAAATTTTTAACTTTTTTACAATAAGAGCAAAGTAATTATATTGCATAATCTTTGTTTAAAATTAGTTGAAAATCAATATAGCTCTAATATATTGTGTTGAGTCAATACAGTATTATCAATTTTTAAAACTCTCAACTTTGTATAATTCCTTTTATTAAACATATTATTTATTTAGCTCGGACAAAAGCAAAACTTGAGATCATGCTACACTCTGACTGGTTTCTTAAGTTTATTATAAGAGATCTTTTCACTTAAACTATTTTTTAATCATGGTTTGAAGTTTATAGCATTCAAATATTATTAAATATGATTTCATATGTTTAAGTTATAAACATATTATAAGCATTATGGATCCTGGACCTCAGATTCCCTAAGGGGCTTTTAGGAACTTATAAATATTTAATAGAGGATATGAGCTTTCTTTATTAATTTTAATCCTTATTTTTCCAGAAGGGGATATTATTTAACTCATAAACAGTAAATATAGGTAATATTTACTCTATATTCTCATAAGATAATGCCACAGAGGACATAGTAAAACTATGGGACCTAACTTCCAAATTCCAAAAGGCTTTTTATATTGTGAATGTTTGCCTATAATGGGAGTCTGTTGAACAAGCTGAAACAATTGGTCGCAGGATACCAAGAGAACAACTTCCTTTCTTGTGCTAGATTTACTACTAGTTTTGAAGATTTCTAAGAGTCAATCTAGAACCAAACTATTTTTGCAAATATAGTATTGAATGATTTCTTCCTTCATGTGCAGCCTGTGAGATGTTAAAGGAAGTTATAATTTTTGTAAAATAATGTTGTTTTTAAAAAATATGTTTTGTTTTTAAATGTGTGGCTTGCCCAATTTTACAACAATAATGGTAAGTTTTAAAAATAATCTACAACCTCACCATCCTCACAAATTGAGACTTTATTATTTTATGTGTCTGCATACAATTTGATTTGCATATCACTCAGACGGTAGCATTATAATTTTAACATCATAGTTTTCTCTATATTCAGCCATCAACTAAGCATTTTAACCAGTAGGTGATGGACTAATGAAAGAAAATGAGTAAAGGAAAAGTAATCATTAATCTCTGAAATGACCGAACCTTTTAAATATCTCCCTTCACAGCCCACACTCTTCGTGCTTCACTCGTGATGGAAAATAACAAAGCTAACTCTGTCATTATCCATACCTTGTTTTGTGCAAGTCCAGGTTGACCTGGTTCAACCTACGTTCAACCATTCTAGCTGATTTCTCTCTGGGGTTTAGAGTGCATTTAACATGTGGATCTTTGATTTATTGGCCACAGACAAAAGCTAAATATCTTACAAAAGGATAAAACTCATCTTTGTTTCAGCTTATGTTAGCAGGAAGCGTTGTTTTAGCCCCATGGAGACTCTGAAACATATTTTGAACTTATTGTCTGGTGCCTTAGAGCATTGGGATCAATATTTTGAGGCTTTTTTTTTTCAAGCCCCATAATTCCAAATCAGCCTCAGCAAGTTGAACTAAACTCTATTTGCCTTTAGCACTTCAAACCTGCAATATTTTTTTCAATATATGATTGAAAGTCAATCCTATCTGCACATTAATGTGTTTAGATTTTGTTTGAAGCACAGGTGTTTTCCTTACTTATAAAAGCCTTCAATTTTTATGCATATAAAAGGAGTATAATCCCATTATAAAAATCCAAAAATTATAAAATTACTATAAAAAGTTATCACTCTTGTGATATAGAGAGATATTATTAATAGAGGAATAGCAGATATTTCCCAAAAATGTTTTCTGGTTTACTGATACATATTACTATATATAGAGAGACTTCTAAAAATAATTCCTTGACAATTACATATCTCTTAGAAACATACCAGTTATACAATACATAGTTTTCCATATCTTTTATCATTTAATATCTTTTGGATATTTTTCCATGTTGGTGTTTATAGTGTCTATTTCATTCTTTTCCCCATGATATAATTGTATCATAATTTACTTAAATACATCCAGCCCTCTGTATCTGGGTTTTGCATCTCTGTATTCAACCAATCTTGGATAGAAAATATTCTAAATAAAATGTACATTGTTACTGATGTGTACTATATAGTTAGGCATACTGAACAAGTATAGATGTTTTTCTAAACAATGCAGAATAACTATTTGTAAAGCATTTACATTGTATTAGGTATCATAAGTAATGTAGAGAGCTGCTTCCAGTTGGCTCTTTTTGTGTGTGTGTAACACCAATGTTGCAGTAAACATATCTTTATACACTTGGAATACAGTAAAGTATTAAAAAGAAGTAATAGAATAACAGTTTTAATGTATTTCATTCTTGTTCTCACTTCAGATCATTGTTACCAGCATACCAAACTCACAATCTATATATATAAAACCCTATTATGCAAATAGACTGAACGGCAGAACAGCCAACCAAACAACCAGTTGCTATGACATGTGCTGACCACTAGGGGAAGTGCGCAGAACATGGCGGGCCTCGGCAGCAGGAGGCAGAGCATGGAACATGGCGTGCGTCAGCCGCGGCGGGATGGTGGAACAGGTGAGCGGGGGCACCAGACCAAGGCAGGGCACCAGTCGCTGTCATCGAGAGGAGCCTCTGGTGGTTACTGAAAATTTTTTGCTTCCATGCACCATGGTCCTACCTGGCGCTCGCACCTGCTGCCGATGCCGGCCCCACTTGCACCCACAGCCAGCAGCAGAGCTGCCACTTTCACACGCTGCTGGCGCCCGGCGCAGGCCCCGATTGTTTGGTGCTGTCAGCAGGTGTGAGCAGCAGCTGCCAGCCCGATCGTTCCTGAGGGCTTCTCCACGGCCCCCTGCTCCTGAGGGGTGATAGGGGCAGCAGCTGCCGCTTGCACCACTGCTGGTGCCAGCCCCAATCGCTCTGCACTATCAGTAGGTGCAAGTGGGCCGGTGCCATCAGTGTGTGAGGGCTGCAGAGGCAGGAGCGGGGCTGCCAGCAGACAGGGGGCTGGGGGCCACAGTGGGAGGGGCCAGGTGGGGGCATGGAGGATGGGCAGAGATCCACCCCTGTGCCCACCACAGCCTTGCGGCCCACAGTTCCTTTCAAGGTGCACGAATTCGTGCACTGGGCCCCTAGTAAATAATATTTCAACATTTTAATTCAATACTTTTAGTTCTTAAGAATAAGTGCATTTTTCCAGAATTTGAAAATATTGACTTAACAAGTGATCTTGTAACATGTTCTTTTATGATTCATTGAATGATAGTAATAATGATTCCTTGAACATTATATAACTCTTCGGTTTACAAAGAGCCTTCACATAATTATCTCACATCACTTCACATCAATGTGATGTATACAGAACAGGTGTATAGGGAAAATAGTGCTGACTTGGAAAGTTTTACTGCCTGAAATATATAGAGAATGTGTAAGTCCTTTGTTTTGCTAACTTGAGTCAAGGCCATTGTTCTGATAGGAGTGTTATATCATACTGGTATCTTAATGTGAAAAAACAACCCTTATGTGTCACTTTAATAACTGGTGTTGCTAATTTACTACCCAGTTTTCAGGCATTTTAATTTAATTCTCTGATATCCAGAGATTAGACTCACCAGGCATTTATTAGCTAAGTGCTCCAATAATTGCTACTCCAGAACCAAGTGTTTAAAAGACATTTATGCAGCAGTTGTTAATGGTGGGTGACTTTCAGTGCCACTTTTCCACATTTGGAATTGGGAGAACAAAGGGTAAGGGCAGAAAAACAAAGTCCATAGACCATAGCACTGACAAGAGCATGCTTGCTAAGACCTTGGAAAGTCCTTAGCCACTCATTATTACTTCTGTATTCCTATGACCCTTCCTTTACCCGACACCTTTCATGTGGGCCTGGCAATAAATGATGAAGCTTCTCTCATTTCCCACACTCCCGGTAGGAAGCAGGCTCCTGTGAGGGAGAGGAAATCATTGTTAAGGTGCTTCCTGCTTTGGGAAAGGAAACAATCTTGAATGGCGTTATTGTTGCCATAGCTGCAAACCTATGTTGCTGCATTAGTAAACCTATCCCAACCCTAAATGTGGCTGAGAATGCACTTCTGAACCTCCTCTCTTCCTGCATTTACTGTACCAGGCACGGGACCTAAAAATCAGTTTCCAGATCTCAAGTCTTGTAAGATCCCGTCCAATTCAAGCCCTGCTTGTTGAATATGATAGCATTTTTTTAACCAACCATAATTCTACAGAGTGGCTGCATCAATACTTTTAAGCACATTACATTACTTAGAGAGAAATCACATAGCTGATAACACTCTGAAATTCTGGTGCTGTGTTCTTTCATCAGTACAATGACATGCTGTTGACCTGCCCCATCCTATCTGTTCAATATTACTTTGTACTGTTCTAATTTTACTTGGAGGTCAGGTCAAGCTGGTTTCTTCATTGTCCTGTGGGTAATACACAGTTCATTTCTACCTCTTTGCCAACCCTTATATTTTTTCTCTCTCCTCTAAGTCCTTCTCCTTTCTTGCCTGTCTGAATCCTAATCAAATTAGAAAGCAAGCCCCAAGTCCTTACCTGCATAAAGCCTTCTCTGCTCCACTAATGTCTGTACACAGGCAGAGAAATTCAACACCTTTCTGCACATTCTATCTTTTCCTTCCCAGCCCGTGGTAAAATATCAAATTTATAGTCTTGATATCCAAGCTCTTAAAACAGTAACCTGTTTATTGGATTGCAAGAATCATATTAGGCACCAGAGTGTAGTGCATGCCTTCCCCATTCTCCCATATCTGGGGCTTTCTCTCTGAACCAAGTAGGGAGATAGACTAATGAGCAAAGTTGGATTTTAGTGCATATCCTTGGGCCTAACAGGAGAGTCCCATAGAAGCTAAGAATCAGGCACAGTTGATAAATTTCCTATTCACAGAGTGTATGGGAATGGTGGCTAGTTCCAGACTGATCATTGGCAAATGCCTTACCATTCTTCTTGTTTAACCAACAAATAAATTCCTCTTACATACACAAGATGACCTCTTGGACCTCATAATGTTTACACAGCAGGTACCTTTGGATACATTTCACTTACTCAGAATATTTCAAGCATGAGTATTCCACAGGTAGTTAATATTTCACTAATATTTTCTAGTTCTGAATACTATATTTTGTAAGTCTAATAAATAAAAATGTTTCTAATTCAGGAAATAAAAATATGTAAGAAGTGTGGCAAGTCTGGAGGGTGAGCATTTGCTATAATTTTATCTCCTGTTGCTTGACTAGTCCTATGAACTACCTAATTTAAGATTTAAAGTCCTGTGTTACATGTGAATTATTTAATATGTTAATCTCAGGCTTTCTTAATAGATAATAAACTTCTCAAAAGCAGAATCATGCCACAAATGATTCTTGTACCTCTCATAGCACTTAATATAATTCTGAGCTTATCAAGATGTTGAATATATATTCATTGAAGTCAATGTCATCTCTAGAATGAGGCGCTTAAATTCCAAATTAATGGGTTTTTGGTAAGAGATGGTGAATCATTTGGGGTCCTGGGGAAGAAACAAAATTCACCTTAGATATTTTTACATGAAGAGGCTTTAATAAGCAGAATGAGCCTTAGCTGATTTGACTTAGTGGTTAGAGCATTGGCCCTCAGACTGAAGGGTTGCAGTTCAATTCTGGTCAAGGGCATGTACCTCGGTTGCAGGCTTGATCCCTTCCCTTATTGGGGCCTGTGGGAGGCAACTAATGGTTGTATCTCTCACATTGATGTTTCTCTCTCTGTATCTCTCCTCCTCCCTTCCACTCTCTCTAGAAATCCTTGGATAAGAATTAAAATTAATTAATTAAGTTTTAAAAAAAGAAGACTGACTACTCAAAGGTATAGAGGAAGGTTAAGAAAAAACTATGGCGAGGCACCAGTTACAGAGGGAGAGCTGTTTTCCTCCTGGGGCTGAGGAAACAAAGAAAGGAAATAGAGTTAGCAGAAGCCAGTGGGAGCGGGAGCTGGAGCTGGGGAAGAAGACTGACCTGGCAGAGGAAATGTGGTTCAGGAGTGATGAATAAGAACTGGGGTGACAAGGCAGGGTGGGGTGTGGGGAGGAAAAATACTCCACTTTCCACTTGCCGATCTCCTATGTGTTCCAGTGCACAAGGAGTCATGGAGATGTCAGCAAATTTCAGTCTTCTGAGGCATAAAGTAGGACAGAGGAGATTGGAGAAAAATGGGGGTGGAGAGGTTTGGGTAAGATTGGACCAGGAGGTAGGTGGGAGGAGGGCATGCAAAATAACCAGTATAGAAGGTTTCCATTATAAATGGAAACATGAAAAAGTCTGAATTATTATGTATAGAAATCCAAAAATTATGTGGGAAAAGCTAAGTCGGACATAGCCAAATTTAGGCCCTGACAATTTTCTCCCCTAAGCCACTCTGAATATAATCTGAATAAAGAGAATAAACACTCTGTTACATCCAAACTTTCAATTATTGCAGTTTCAAATCAAGAAATAAACACATAAACCTATCACTCATGGCAATGAATACAATTTATTTACAGACATAACTGCCATTACACTCTACAGTGGGGGCTGTACTGTTTAATGAGCACCTCTGCTCTTTTGGCTATAAAGTAAATAATAGACCAAACATATTCCTCCTGTGTGGAGGAATAATATCCATTAAGAGTAGTTAAGACTAACATCATACTGTTCTCTTTAAATTTAAAGGGAAGACATATTTTAATATTTTTTACTTTAGTTTGGTACCTATTCATGATTACATAGGGGTTAGTAGTTCTGTGATTCTTACATTAAAAGAAGACATTAAAGGTTTTGTAATCTATCATTGCATTTAACAGATAAAGAAATAGGCGCCCATGAACTAAGTCACCTGCCCTCAATCAAATAGTTGGTTGTGGCAGAACCAGCCCAGAATGCAGATAGTCTACACCCTAACCTAGTCATCTGTAGTTCTAGAAATACTTGCTTTAGCTCCAAGTAAATGGCAAGAGAGTATAGGGATTAAGGGCAACAGTTTGGACTTAGAAAGATCTAGCTGTACTTCTGGCAAAGGACGAATTCCTGCTGAGCTTGCATGTCCTCCTTTACATAGCTGGGGTGAATACAGAATACCCATTCCATTAGAGTTGCTACAGATTGACTGAAAAAATATGCATAAAATGTTTAGCATAATGCTCAGCATATAGTAGACACCCAATAAATAAAAGCTATTATATAGTTACTAGTGGCCCGGTGCATGAAATTTGTGCACAGGGTGGGGGTGTCCCTCAGCCCAGCCTGCACCTTCTCCAATCTGGGACCCCTACTGCCCTCAACTGCCCCCACCCGGCTGGCCTGATCGCCCCCAGCTGCCCTCCCCTCCTGGCCTCATCGCCCCTAATCACCTCTGCCTTGGCCCCGCCACCATGGCTTTGTCCAGAAGAACATCTGGAAGGTCTCCTGGTTAATTAGCATGTTACCCTTTTATTAGTATAGATAGATAAAACTTTTCTTTTTTTTGAAAATCAACTGATAATTTAGTCATAGATGACAGTCAATAAGAATTTAAGAAGAATTATGCAGGGATCTCTAAATGAAGAAAAGAACATTTATATCAGTCAGAAGAGGTAGAGAATAAAGGAAACCACTTAATTGGGGTGGAATGGAATGCAACAGTCCTGATAGCTAGATTGGTTTGTATGTTTTTCCCCTCCATCTTTACTAAGGAAACATTACCAAGCGTCCCACTTTTAAATTATGGATGTGTTTTTTTTAATTAGTAGATTTTTAAAAGTAGTTTTAAAGAAAACTACTTTTCTGTAGGTTTACAGAAAAATAAATTATTTTTTTATTCCTAGAGATTAATATTATTAGATCCATTGAAAAGTTAAAAATACTTGATAAATATAAACCGTTATGCAGATAGAAGGTGGTATTACTCTTGAGAATAATGTGAAGTGCCCAGGACCTAGTTAACACACCAGAAAGAGATAAATAGAACTTGATCAACCTAGGCTTTTAAAGAACGTCAAGGGCAAAAGTATGCAACTGCTAGCAAAGTTGTGTACCCTGTTATGGCAAACTTTCCAGGCACTGATGGATTGCCTATCTGAATTCTATCTAAAAGAAAAATTGCAGGCATAGCTGTGGAAACTTACAGATAGTATCACACTATACTAAACAAACTAGTTGAATGTGTAATTCAAGGGTAGGACTACTGAAAAAAAATGTATAAACAACCTACTGGCAATAAGGTACATAGCTTGTAAGGGAAATTAATATAGAAATATTACAAGGTCTTTAAAGAAATAATGACTATTGTACCAAAGGCAAAACTAGTGGATAAAATTTATAAATATAAGACTTCCCCAAAATAATTATAGGCAAAGACATTTCCTACTAGTTAATAAAAATTTTTGATTGGCTCATCATTGGACTGGCACTGCCTTAAAAAAACACAACACAAGGATAGGGATCTGGCTTGAAATGAAATGGTATGTTTAATAAATGTGTCTTTATTTAGAGAAGCATAAACAGCAAAGTTTCAGCGATCCTTCTGTGCTAGAACAAATATATTTTAAATCTGTGCAAGTGCTCTGGAAGACAGATATTAGGTTCATAGATGATACTGAGTTCTTCCAAGTAGAAAATGCCAATAAAGGCAATGGGGGAAATGAGAGGAAAACCTGAGAGTTTGAGTAATCAGGCAGAAATGTAGCAGTCTCATTCTTTGACTTTTAAAGCCCAGGCATGTTTAACCCCTTTTTGGATGATGGGGTCACAGTGATGTGCTGTTAGTTAAGGGAGTGCCATGGGTGAGAGGAAGGCTCCATGCAGCTGAATCCTTGGTGCTCACTATAAATTAGGTTTTGGGTGAAGGACAGAGGCGGCCCACTCTCTCTCTGGGTCCAAACTGTGGGATGTTTTGTCATTTCTGAGAAGTCTTCCTGTAGGAGTGGCATGCACAGAAGAACTATGAAGAGAGGCTTTTCCCTTAAAGAAAAGTGTTTTGTAGAGGTTTAGATAAAAATTGTAATTAGGTACACCCTAATGTACTTTTAAGGGCACAGATAACTCATAGGCAGGCACGGAGGCCAACTCTGACTGAAATCTTCAAAGGCCTTTGAAGGGTGACATGAGTCTTTTGGGCATTCCTAAAAGGCCAGGAGTTTAGCACCTATGTGATAAATCCAGAGACAATGATAATCCACACTCCATTTCATGGGTGGAAGAGGCTAAAGCAGTGGTTCTCAACCTTCCTGATGCCGCGACCCCTTAATACAGTTCCTCATGTTGTGGTGACCCCCAATTTCATTGTTACAAATTGAACATAATTAAAGCATAGTGATTAATCACAAAAACAATATGTAATTATATATGTGTTTTCCGATGGTCTTAGGCAACCCCTGTGAAAGGGTCGTTTGACCTCCAAAGGGGTCGCGACCCACAGGTTGAGAACCGCTGCTAAAGCATAGTAGTTCACAAAGATTCAGCGATCAATGGGCATGAATTGGGGGGCGGGGAGAGAGAATGTTGTATTTGCATAGTAACGTCTCTGTTTTGCTTTCTTTTATACTTGGTAAGATCAGAGTTGGTATGGTATGCCTCTGCGTAAAACTCCAAAGATTCAGATGTTTTAAAGGAAAAGAATACATCTTGAAAACAACTTTGAAGTCAGTTTCCCCAATTCTTACATAGTCTAATGTTTCTTTTCCATTTATAACGGTTAATTATGAAAGGAATCTAGAATGCAATTAATTCTCACATCTGTAAAAGAAACAAAAACAGACCATTGCCTTTCATATATAAAGAGCACATTGACTAAGCATTTGCAATGTACCAGTATTCTGGACTTCATTTAATTACTAGAGGCCCGATGCAAGAAATTCGTGCAAGAGTAGGCCTTCACAGCCCTGTCTGCCTTGGCCCTCTCGGCCCCCACCCACTGGCTGTTCCAGAAGGTCGTTCCACCATCCAGTCTAATTAGCATATTAGCTATTTATTATATAGGATTATAGCCCTTCAGGTACTATTATTATTGACATTTTAGAGACTGGGAAACTGAGGCTCAGAGATATTAAATAACTTATCCAGTGCTACCTGGTTGGGTCAAGAGGACTCAAATTCTAAGCCTGTCTAATTCCAAAGTCCATGTTGTGTGTATATATATATATATATATATATATATATATATTTGCTGATATTCTTACAGTTCATGTTTGTATTTGATAGTGAGCTATATTAGCATAACAAAAAGAAGTTTCGTAAAAATACTTTCTCATCTTTAATCTTTAATCATCTTTAACTCTACTTTTAAAATCTTTTCACTTTATTCTACATGAAGCTTACTCTGTTCATAGAACATCTACCATTATAGATTATAAAAACCATTTTTCAACAGGGACATGTTGTTGAATGTCATGACTATTCATGTACTGGTTCTAGAGCTTCCAAACAAATTTGTTTTCTGGTGCCCACTCTATTGCTTTTCTGAGTAGGCTGTAAATCTTGTTAAAACCAATAAAAATATAATTTCAGAATGTTTCAGAAGCAATCTCTCATGTCACTGGAGTCTCCAAGGTTTTCTGTTTCTACTTTCTTCTTTGTAAAGTACATAAAGGATTCAGATAAAAATAATTTTATCTGTACTAATAAATATAACATTTTTTTAATTACAAAAAGTAGTACATGATGACTTGAAAGAACTTAGAATATGTCCTAAGTACAAAGAAAATAAAAAGATCCAAAATTTCATTATCCACAGATAAAACATGAACATTCTAATGTATTTCCTTCCTTTAAATATGTATGAGATCAAAATATTAACTATGGCTTATTTTGGAGGGAGGCTGAGGAATTTAAAGTAATATAAAGTATATATATATATATACACATTTTAATACATATCTATTTTGTATATATGTATTTTATTTATTTATATAGTCATCTAAGATATTCATTGAAATTTTCAAATATTTTCTCAGAAATTATTTCATTTCTCTATAGGGTGACTGAGATGTTGTGATTATAAGGAAAAAAATTGGCCAATTTGTCTAAGAGTCTTGTTTATATTAACTCACTTAATGCTCATAAGAACTCTATGAAGTAGGGACTATTATCTATTATTTTCGTTATACAAATGAGAAAGTTTAGGCATAAAGAGGCGAAATAATTTGCTTGAAGTCTTGGCTTACCAAGAAAACAGTCATGCCAAACTAGCATGGTTTTTATTTTGTTCTTTGACTTGTTTATTTTAATGAGAAAACAAAGATGATGAATTAGGGCCTTGCCATGGACATATTATATCATTTTAGGAAAGGAAATGACAGCGCCACATGACATTCTTGTAAATGAAGAAGGTAAAGGGGGAGAACACACACCTCAGAGGACCTAGAGCTGACTGAACCCATGAACTAGGAGGACAAGTTAATGGATCAGTATCAAGAACATGTAGCTACTAAATGACAGACTTGAGATCCAAACCCAGGCAGGATTTCCCTGGAGCCCACACTTCACTACTCCCTAAATTGAATCTATAAAGTATAAAGAAGAAAGGCATCGAGACGAAGGCCCAAAGTCCTCTGATTACGTGACTCAGGAATAACTACTGCCAGCATTTTGGTAAACATATTTTCAGACCCTTTTTGATGCAAAGCTTAAGTGCAGCTGATCTAAGTTTAGCAAATGTCTTGTGATCCTCTTGGAACATGAAACCAGGGGCAGCTTTAAGAAAGTACTTCAAGGCCATTTCTCACTGTCTCCATATCTTTCCAGGAGGGTATCATGAGACAATTCCTCATCCTCTCCTAGGTTCTGAGGTTTTCTGCCTTCCCTTCTCTAATGCAATTTTGATGTTAACTACCTGAAGTTAGATCAGGTTTCACAGGTTAAGGGCACACTTCCCTACAAGACTGCCCTAACTTCAGACACCAGCCACTAGCTCAGGGTTTCCAGGACAACCATATTTCTGACCAACTAGCTACAAATTCAGGAGTTCCCACTATCCTTTCAAGTTTGATAATTCGCTAGAACAGCTCACAGAACTCAGGAAAGCACCATCCTTATGATTATAGTTTGTTTTTGTTTTTTTAATAAAGAATACAAATCAGGACTAGCCAACTGAAGAGGCATATAGGGCAAGTTCTTAGACAATCTCATGTCCTTCGGGGTCAGGAGGACCCATGTCCTTCCCATGTGAAGCTTCCAAGTCCTCAGGACATGTAACCCTCAATTCATCAATGTATGATTACCGACCAGGAAGCCCATCTGGGCCTCTGTGTCCAGAGTGTTCACTGGGATTTCTTCATGGAGGCATGAATGATTGAATCATTGGTGAGATGATTGAATTCAATCTCTAGTCCCTCTCCCCTCCCCAGAGGTTGGGCTGATATCACTTGGATCAAGGCCTCAATCCTCTAATTACATAGTTCATCTTTTTGACATGGCCCCCATTCTGAGTTTTCTTAATAGCATGAACTCAGGTGCCCACCATGAATAACAAAGATACTTCTATCTCTTGGGAAATTTCAAGGATTTAGAGGCTAATTCCCAGGAACCAGAAACAAAGGCCAGCCATGTTCTTTACTTACAACTGCAGGCTGTAAAACTACTGGCTGTAACATGGAATCTGCCTGCAGCAACAGGATATTCCACTACTCATGTTGCACTTGTCATCCAGCCTCTTTTGTTTTTGTGTTGTCCTGTGGGACAAGGCACAGGGGCAGCTGGCACCTTTGCTGTTTTTGCTTTTGCTATCTATGTAATAAGCTGTCTGAATTTTTTAAAAGATTAGGCTGTTTTGTTTGTCTGTTTTTTTAAAATATATTTTTATTGACTTCAGAGAGGAAGGAAGAGGGGGAGAGAGATAAAAATATCAATGATGAGAAACATTGATTGTCTACCTCCTGCACGCTCCCTGATGGGATGGAGCCCACACCCCAGGCATGTGCCCTGATGGGGAACCGAACCATGGGTCGACACTCAACCACTGAGCCAAACCAGCTGGGCAACAAGCATCTTTTCTACATCACCCCCAATAACTGCTCATACAGCTAGTTTCTGCTTCAGTAGATATAGTGAGGAAGAGCTAAGCCAGTGATTGTCAATGTAGCCAATTCTATTGATATAGGTCTGAGAGTGAGTGGCTATGAATATCTTCCAGATATTTTATAATCATCTAAGAGATGCACATCAAAACAACAATGAGGTATCACCTCACACCTGTCAGAATGGCTACCATCAGCAAATTAATAAACTACAAGTGTTGGGGAGGATGTGGAGAAAAGGGAACCCTAGTACACTGCTGGTAGGAATGAAGACTGGTGCAGCCATTATGGAAAACAATACGGAGTTTTCTTAAAAAATTAAAAATGGAACTCCCATTTGACCCAGTGATCCCACTTCTATGACTATATCCCAAGAAATCAGAAACACCAGACAGAAAGAATATATGCACCTCTATGTTCATAACAGCGTGCTTTTACAATAGCTAAGATTTGGAAATAGCCCAAGTGCTTATCAGCAAATGAGTGGATAGAAAAGCTGTGGTACATTTATACAATGGAATACTGGATGTAAGAGAGAAAGAACTCTTACCATTTGCAACAGCATGGATGGACATGGAGAGTATTATGCTAAGCAGGGAAATAAGCCAGTCAGAGAAAGACAAGTATCACATGATCTCACTCATATGTGGAATCTAATGAACAAAACAAACTGATGAACAAAATAGATCCAGAGACATAGAAGCATGGAATAAACTGTTGAACTTCAGAGGGAAGGCAGGGAGGGTGGGTGAGTGGAAAGAGATCAACTAAAGAACTTGAATGCATATATGCATAACCTGTGGACTTAGACAACAGGGTGGTGAAGGCCTGAGGCAGGAGGCAGGGGCAGGCTAGAAGAGGTCAAGGGCGGGGGGGAAGGGGAGAAGGGGACATATGTAATACTTTCAACAATAAAGATTTAAAAAATAAAGCAAAAATGTTCAAGAAGTCTCTCCCAAGAGATGCAATCTGAGCATACAACTGAATAATGAGGAGTGTGAAGATCTTGGGCACATGTGTTACAGGTGGCAAAGGCCCAGTATTTGAAACAGTCTTATCCTGTTTGAAAAGCAATAGAAATACCAGCGTGGCTTTGGTTCCTGTGGCAAATAAGTGGTTTGCTTATCCAATAGCCATTGCCTTCTTTTCCTGACTGTGAGAGCTCTAATTTCGTTCAGACACAATATGTGGACTCAAGGGATGAACCATCATTTGTCCAAGTGAATTATAAAAACACTAGGGGCTCAGTGCAAGAATTCATGCACCTTGAAAGAAACTGTGGGCCGTGAGGCTGTGGTAGGCAAAGGGGCAGGTCTCCGCCCATCCTCTGCACCCCTACCCTGCCCTTCCCGCTGAAGGCATGGGACAATTGGGGCCGGCGCCAGCAGTGGGTGTGAGCGGTGGCTCTGGCACCGGCAGCGGGTGTGAGCGGGTCCGTCCTGGCAGTGGGTACAAGAGGCGGCTGCCGGCCCTGATCTCCCCTCAGGAGCAGAGGGAGGTGAAGAAGCCCTGAGGGGTGATTGGGGCTGGCAGCTGCCTTTTGCACCTGCTGACAGCACCAAGCAATCGGGGCCGGTGCTGAGTGCTGGCAGTGGGTACTAGCGATTGCTCCAGAGCCAGTAGCGGGTGCAAACCGGGCCAGCACCAGCAGCAGGTGCAAGCGCCGGGCGGGACTGTGGCGTGCGGGAGCAAAGAATTTTCAGTAACCACCAGAGGCTCTCCCCAATGACAGCAACCGGTGCCCCACCTTGGTCTGGCGCCCCCACTCACCTGCTCCACCATCCTGCCACAGCCAATGCCCGCCATATTCCGCGCACGCCCCCTGGTGGTCAGTGCACGTCATAGTGACCGGTTGTTCAGTTGTTTTGCCATTTGGTCTATTTGCATATTAGCCTTTTATTATATAGGATTGTTTAAAAAGACAACACTTGAAGATGGTTAAGTAAAAGGCTGGAAAGAGCTTGGACCCTAGTGACACCTTGGACCATCCAAACCAACTATAGGACCAACTTCCTTCAGACCTGTGAGACAGACATATCAATCAGTTGCCTCTCACTCGAGCCCCGACAGGGTTGGGGATCGAACCTGTGACCCTTCAGTGCATGGGCCAACGCTCCAACCACTGAACCACACCAACCAGGGCTGCAATTCATTATTAAAATAATGAAATGGATATTGACTAAAGATTTATTTACCATTGCCATTTTTATTTTTAGAGAAATTATTATTTAGAACCAGATTAAAAGAAATAAAAGCCTCATAAATAACTTATGAACTATCTTGGCTGAAACTCCCAAATGTTAGCAATCTTTATTTATTCTGACCTCTTATGTTGGGGAGAACATTTAGCATGGTTTCCAGGTATTGTGTCTGCCCACTCTAACCATGTGAACAGTTTCTACCAATTATGTTGCCATCTTAAACCCCTCTCTCTCTCTTTGAAATAGCCCCACGTTTTTGCCCCAGCCTTTTCTCTTTGATAAGAAGGAAACTTCCTTTCATAAGCATGGCTGTCCTTAATACCTAGGGTGGTGACCTAACTGGCACCAAAAGAATCACAAAACAGCGTAGCTCATTTAAAACAGTTTCCTCATGGTTGCCCTGTTCCCCCATTCAGGAAAAAGATTATTGGTTACCATGGCAATCAGCTTCCACAGCATTCCATTCTAAGTAACTACACAGGTGTAGAACAAGCTATGCTCCACGTTCTCTACTGTAGCTCTTTGCAGATCTGCATATTTCTTCAGCCTGTTCTCTGTAACTGTTGTTTAGAACAACCAACCAACCAAACACACAACCTGCAGTCAAACCAGACACTTTTCTCAAAGGCACCATATCCCCATCTTTTCTAAACATTTAAAATTTTACATATATAGTATAATGATCTTCTCACAGCACCAATTTAAACTTTCCGATATGCTTGTTCATAAGCCTAGGATTATATCTGTATCTATTTAACCATTTTTAGAAAACAAATAATGAATTTACAGCAAAAATCAGAGCAAAAGATAGTTCTATAAGGTTATTTCCCATCACTCTATATCATTTTTCTTTAGAATAATTTTCTAACTTCCCTCCCTCCACCATAATCCAACCCACTGGTAAAATAGTGGAGACACACTGAAGAGTAACAACTGTCCTCAAGTCATTACCTTAGAGATGGCAAACACACTCCACCCTTGAGACTATTAACTACTCTATTTCTGTTTAGAACATTATTGTAATAGTAAAGGATGGTTTTGAACAGGCCAAACATGTCTTACTGGCACCCAATATCTGCTATATTGTAGAGGAGGTGGGCTGACTTTGGAGAATCAACTGGATAAATTCTGTTTCCCTACAACTCTTTCATTCTTTTCTTTTTACTTTTAGGTTTTGCTGTTACACTTAGTTCCTTCACAACTATGTGGCATAAACTAGGAATCTTGAGATTGCTATTGTATGCAGAGATAACTTTTATTTCTACCTAAGGCTTTATTTGAAAAAGGTTGTATTTTGGTCATTAAAAAGAGGGAATTTGAAAGGGAGTTGCTATTATCTAATACAAGCAATTAAAATTAAATCTGGCTTTAACTCTCTTTCCAACAAATTTTTTCTGTCTCCTAGATCTTTTCATTGAGAAAGATGTATCTCATGACCAGTCTATGAACACCCATTGACTATTACCATCTCCTATTAAGGGCATGAAAGTAAACTCTGTAACTAAAACAGATGCCTCCACCCACAGATTCTAAAATCAGAGGGTATTCAGAAGCCTCTCCATAAATTTTCAGAATGTAGTGGGAAACAGGAACTGTTAAAAATTTGCAAGTCTACCAAAGTACCTTCTGCCTCTTCCAGTAAAAAAAAAAATTATATGTATACTAGAGGCCCATTGCACAAAGAGATTCATGCAATAGGTCTTCCTTCCCCTGGCTGCTGGCACTGGTTTTCCTCCGGCACCCAGGACCCAGGCCTTCACTCTGGCCGCAGCAGAGAAGCCAAGCCTCTTCAGTCTTCAGTCATCTTCAGTCTTCAGTCGTCTTCAGTCTTCAGTCGTCTTCAGTCTTCAGTCTTCCCTCAGGCCAGAGCCTTCAGTTTTGGCTCCGAGCCTGCATATGCAAATTAACCACCATCTTTGTTGGGTTAATTTGCATATCCATCCTGATTGGCTGGTGGGTGTAGCGGAGTGACACCAATTTGCATGTTTCTTTTTTATTAGTGAGATATGAAGCTCATTATTTTAAAAAACATACAAAGTAATCAGGGTTAGAAATTCATGGCTAGCACTTGGGTTACATCAGGAGAAAAGATATTTACTTTTTGTTGGAAAACCATAGAATGGTTCTCTGACTTCTCTTAAAATTGTATTAGAATTCTTTCAAGAGGGGTGGGAAGGAAAGGGCATTTACTTTATTATTTTATGTCTGAGCAGATATTCCATGAAATATCAAATGTCTTACTTATTCCTTTGGGTACATGAATGTATAGATTCCCTGACATACTACACAAGCTAGGGAAAAAAAGAACAATTACTAGCAGAATTTTCTAAAGTAAAAGCAGAAGCTGAAGTTAAGCAATCACATAAACTTTGAGTAATTATATCACAATGCGCCATTAGATTTACATAGGAAAAATGTTGCTCTGCTTTCAGCTGACAAAAGAGCAGTTGAGAAGCGATCATGTAGCTCTGAAAAGTAGAAACTCTAGGGAAGGGTCAGCATTCTAAAGGCAGGGAGGCAGATGACTCGCTGTTTTCACATTTGGGTAAAGATGAGGGGGACTAAGATTATAACCCAAAGAAGTCATGACAAAAGAGTAGAATGAAGTGTTAATAATGACACAGTAAGCTTGGACAGAAAGAGCAGGAAAGAGAGAAAAGTAATTTCATTCAGATAGGAAATAATTTGTAGAGAAATTTTAGTAAATAACAATTTGTATTTCAATTTGCAATAGCCAACAGATGACAATATTTGAAGACTGACAGTCCTATTGCTTTATAAATATATATACATTGAGTGGCCAGATTATTATGACCACCCCATCAGTACTTCATTGGGCCACCTTTTGCCTTCAATACTGCGGCGATTTCTTCTTGGCATTGACTCCACAAGATTTTGAAAGGTGATGCGAGGAATCTGACACCATGCCTGATAAATAGCACTGTCCAGTTCTGTGAGAACTGATGGCTGATGGCTCTTTTAATTTCGTCCCACAAATGCTCAATTGGATTGAGATCTGGTGATTGTGGGGGCCACCTAAGCAAGGTAAAGTCTCCCTCATGTTCTTGAAACCACTCCTGCACAATACGAGCACTGTGGCATGGAGCATTGTCTTCTTGGAAGAAGCCATCTCCATTGGGATAGGGTTCCTCTAGGGCTATAAATATATTTTTAATGATTTCAGAGAGAAGGGAGAGGGAGAGAGATAGAAACATCAATGATGAGAGAGAATCATTGATCAGCTGCCTCCTGCACGCCCCTTAATAAGGATCAAGCCCACAATCCGGGCATGTGCCACGGCTGAGAATCCTGGTTCAACAGGTCAACCCCCAACCACTGAGCAACGCTGGCCAGGCAGTTTTAATATTTTATACATATGTAAGAAACTCAATTTATTTGAAAGATAAATTAGTACAAGTTTCTATTAATATGATAGTTGTCAGTCAGGGGTTTGTTTTTTATTAACCTGTTATAATTCTAAAAATACTTTTAATATTTCAAATTGTAAGCAATTAAAATATTAAATTGCTTGATTTTATATGTGAGGATAACCAGGAAGCCTGATTTAGTTACAAATTGGTCCTATTTTGGCTGGTGTCCTTTAATGACAGGCTCCTAAATTGACCAAGAAAATGTAAATATAGAAAGCTGTAGAACCAACATTCCTTAATTAGGAATTATGCTAGTAGTTTAACATTAAAAACATTTTTTTAAAAAGCTACACATAGTATAAATTTTGCAGAGTTTTAACTTCTTTTATTTAAACTGCATTGATCCATTTATAGCTCTCCTAACAACCACTTTATAGGTTGGTAATCCTATGTCCTGGATTTTCCAGGTCACTTCAGATTTCAAATATTTTGTCTATTGTCAAATGATGTGCCTGGGGTTTGGTTTGGAAAATGTGGTCACTGAATGTATAGACTAACTCTGAAATAGCAATGGCCTTTGGTATTATCTAGTAATTCTGTTTCTGGGTCATGACTATCACATTAAATCAAATCAAAGTTCATTATTTAAGTCTATCTAATAAACTATCAAAATAATAAGGACATTTTATAACTTGCAGTAATTTGCTATTTGAAAAGCATTCATAATATGATTTATTATGCACATACACAGCTAGTAAACCTAAAAATGGCTATTCCCCTTGCCATATAGGAAATGAAAAATCACATATTTAAGAGGTTTTGTTATCACATGGCCCAAACGAAGAAAGACAAACATAATTGAAACGTGCATGTGCTAATTTTTTTAAAGGGGGGTTTGGTGGTCTTTCTTATTTTTAATTTCCATAGACTGGAACTCATATTCTTGATAAAGCAGAGTTGAGAGGGTGTACTGGCATTTGCTATGTCTATGACGGTAATTATCTAAGATTGACTCATTATCCTGTGCCAAAACTTTGCTCTTCTGCAAATAAAAACATTTAGATTATTTGATGGCCTTCTTCCCTATTAATTACTATCCTTTATTGCATTATAACATTTGTTTATGGCTCTGCTCTTTATTCATTCGTGATTCAGATAACCACTAAGCGGGAAAAAATTGCTTTTAACTCTCCTCTGTCCAGAATAGCATTAACTCTTGAAAATTAAGGTGATTTTTTTCTAAGTATTGTTAGAAATAATCTATCACTAGCGATCAGGTTTTCCTCCCACATATCCGTGCTAGTTGGGACTAGAGAAGCCCAGGGATGCAGCGGCAATGGAGGTGCGAGTGGGAGACAAGATAGCACCCGCTTGACACTTCGGCACTGTTGCCATGAATGAGTCACTCGCTTTTGGCACCTGTGTGCCAAAGGAAATCTCTGCCTCTTCCCCCTCCAAGCTCCTCTCGGGCTGTCTCCTGTGCTTTGGCCTTTAAGGAAAAGCGAGAACAGGTGGGCACAGAGGAGCTGGTGGAATCCTCCTCCCCTGCTTCTTCCCTAATTTAGCAGTACTTCCGGCCGCGTGACATCATCCCCCGCACACCGGTGACGTAAGCGGCGGGTGACGTGTGTGCGGAGAAGAGCGCGCTGACGTTGCTATTTAAAGGTCCTCCTGCGGGGAGGATGGAGACAGGGCGCGAGCACCCGGTGTGGGGTGCAGAGAAAGGGGCTGTGGAAGCAGGGAGCGGGGCCAGGAGCCAGCGCTGGAGCAGGGCGCACGGCCCGCCAGCCGCCGGCCGCTAGGGGAGGGGGGAAGGAAGGACGGACGGACGGACTGACGGACTCGCTGACCGGACTAGCTCCCCACGCGGGCCGGCTCGGTGCCGCCAGCCTCCCCGCCGCCCTCGCGGCTGCAGCCTCCTCCCGCGGCACGCCGGGCCCCGCCGGGCCCTCGGGACGTGTCAGCGCCCCAACCCCGGCGTCCGCCGCGGCAGCCGCCGGCCTCCCCCCGCGAGCAGGGGGAGGGACCGCTCTGGCCCCCGTTCTCCCCGCCCAGCTGCCCGCTCCCCCCGCCGCAGCCAGCTCTGCCACCGCGCTGGGCTCACGCGGCGGCGCTGACCTGGGAAGGGGCGCCCTCCGCTCGGCGAGCGTCCGGTGAAGGCGGAGGCGGCGGCGGCTCCAGGGCCGCCTGGGTCGGCGCTGCCTGCTGAGCGGGCGCTGGAGGCCGGCGGTGCTGGGAGTGTGCGGAGGCGGCGGGGCCGCGGACGGAGCGACGCGTGGCGGCGGAGCGGAGCGTGAGAGGCTGGGAGCAGGGGTGGGGGCGCTGGAGCCGCGGCTCTCCGGCGGCTTCGAGTCCCGCTCCCCGCCCCCCGACGCGGAATTAGCCGCCCGCCTGGACTCGGGCGGGCGCCCGTGGACCCTTCAGCTCAGTCCACCACCGCTCGGCCCGCCCTGGCGCTGGGGGCCGGGTACCTGGGCGGCGTGGGGCTAGGGCTAGGCTCTCTGATTCATTCATTCTCCGCCGACGGGAGCCTCGGACCTGCTGTGCTCGGGAGAGGAGGGCAGAGTGGGCAGCCGCGAATGAAGGGCCGGGCGGAAGCCGGGCTCCATTGTGCTCGGCGGCGGGGGGCGGGAAGGGGCTGAGGGAGGTGGGATCGGCCCCCTCCCCCTGCTCTCCGGCACCCGCTGCGCCCCCAGCCTGCTGCCCGCCTGGAAATGGCTCCGTTTATTCTCGGGAGAATGAATCGATCCTGCCCAGCCTTCTCTGCCTCCTCCCCGCCTCTTCTCGGCTCCGAGTCTTAGGAGGGAGAAAAAAATATATAAAAGACAGATTCCAATGAGGAGTGTTGTGCACGTCGCGAGCTGCCGGGTTTGCACCTCGAGGAGATTTTTCTATATATATAGCCTTTTTCTAATGTGAGTGCAGGGAAGCAGTGGCATTGCTGCTTTTAGGATTTTTATTTTCTCGTAGGGCTCTCTATAAAGTGCACGTCGCATTGGGTTGCACGCTCCACCCCCCGGGACCTGGGGTGGTGGAGAAATTTGAACCCGCAGCCTTAGTAGCACCGAAAAGACCGAGTTACCTGCCTCTCCGAGAGTGGCGGAGGACCCGAGCGAAATGACCACCCAAGTCATTTTTCCTAGGACTCTGTGAAGCTGGATTCTGCGTTTTCCAACACGTAGACTCATTTTGTGGAATAGAGTTGACCGCTGTCTCCTCCGCGCAGCATTTTAACTCTAATAAGCAAATGCCACCTCTGTGTGCACGTTTTGGTATTTCTGAGAGAGAAATCATTTTATACAAGGGAACTAACTGAATTGTCAGCATTACTGAAATACCTCCAGAAAAGGACCTCGGGGGGTGGAAAAGCAACTGCGAAATAGCAGACGGAGAAATTCCTCTGGAAGTTATTCCGTAGCCTAAGAGCAGAAACTTCAGAGCAAGTTTTCATTGGGCAAAATGGGGTAAGGATTTTTGTGTTTAACACAGCTTTGAACGTGTGTGTGTGTGTGTGTGTGTGTGTGTGAGAGAGAGAGAGAGAGAGAGAGAGAGATTGAGCTGTGGTGGCGATTGTCTGTGTTTCATGTTTTCAAACAAATTTGCCACCTTGCTAAACTGGCCATACTTTAAAAATATAGGTGTGTGAACCTTTTAACAAGATTTTTTTGTTTCTTTGTACAGTGACACCTGAGGTCATAATTAAGAAACATACGTTAATAATATTTAAGAAGACAACACACACTGCACTTTACTGGTCAAACTGCCACATCAGTTTGTAATCAAAATCATGTCTTGGGTTTTGTTGCCGTTATCTTTCAGGGAAGTACGGTACTGCATTCTCCCAGTACTTTGAGAATAATCAGTTGCACAAAGAAACAATTGTAATGAGTGGTTAGACTACAGTCCTTGAAAATGATCCAATGTAAATTGTTACCCACACTGTGCCCTCTGCTTTGCCCTTGAGTACCCAAAGTTAAAAGGTACAGAATTGATTTATTGGAGCATTGAAATGAAAATCCGAAAGCCTTACTGATGGGGTCTCCACGGTGCCAATGCACTTGGTAAGAGATCAGAGCTTGAATAGAAAAGAGCTTTTTAGTGAAGGAACTTGTTCATTTCTTCTGTTGTTTGCTTTTAAGCTCAAGTCTTCAGTTTGTGTTGACAATGTCAGATCACCTTCTTTCAGATCCAAAGTCAACTAAGAGTGCATTTTCCAACCTTTTATTAACTCTTCATGCAGTAAATTGATAAAATGCTAGTGATTTCCTAATTTAAGCCAGAAACCCATTAAGTATTAATGGAATAATGATCTAAGCATTTCATTCACAGATTGTTGATGCTGTTTGTCAAAGAGAAACTTCTAGAATTTTCTCCCTCTCTCTCTCTTTTTTTTTTGTGGTGGTTGAACAAACATCTAAAATGTACTCAGGGGACAGCAATCAAAAGGATATACTTTGAAATTCATTGTGACATTTTAGGGATGTGCACACCTAAACTTACTTTCTTGAAACTTTTGGAGGAAAGTTCTTAGATACTACCTTTTTTGTTGGAGTTAGAATTTGAAGTGTATTAACTTGAACAAGTTTGAAAATGTAGAACATATATTGTAGGAGTCCTTCTTCAGGAATTAATGAGAAAGAGTGATCATTTTAAAATTTAAATGACAGTGGATGAGAACATATTTAACTTGCATGATTTAGAGCAATTAAAATACCTGATTCTATTTCTAGTGCTTTGTGATCTGAGGCAAATTACTTAACCTGTATGAACTGTTTTCTAATCTGTAAAATGAAGATCTTCGATGAGTTTTTAAAAAATGTGTAGTCTATGAAAGTGAATTTTTTTTCCTTTCTGTTTTGATGATTACTAGTTGGTTTCTTAAAGTAAATCTTTCAGATGGAGAGATTGTTTTCTCTAAGCAATTTTTAAGTATGTAAATAATGACATTTGAAAAATGTTTTGGATGAATTGCACCAATTTTAATAAGAGAAAATACTGAAAAATACTACTTAAAACCTTGGAAATATGGCTTCTCTTGATATTCTACACTTTTCTGTTTAAAACATGTGAGAGGAAAAAATAATCAAGGGGCATTTTTTCATGTTGAAGACTGCATTCTCTCTAGAATAGATGGTGGAGTAGTAGCATCATGGGAGAAAGTCATTTAATCTGCATCAGTGCTCTTCATTTTACCAAGGGAAGGTTGGTATGAACTTAATACTAAGGGGACTAGTGTTTAATATGTGAAAATAAGCCCCCACACATAGCATACACTTTAGATACTTCAATGTAATTAAATTTGTTTATGAACTTACTTATTTGTCCTTTTCTTAATAAAATCTTAAAGGTGGACTGGAGAGGAAAAGGAATATTTATGTCATTATTTTTCTGAAAGTCTATATTTGGGTCTATTACTCTTTCTTACTAATACACTTACTTAAGCAGAGTTGTCAAGAGAAGATGGATAAGTGAAAGTAGAAGAACATACAGAGAAGGCATTTGTAGAAGTTCCTATACTTGGTAGGTGTTCATACCTAATAAGTGTAGAATAAGCACAGTCTTCAGCACCTATTTAAAGCAAAAGGAAACAGAACTTTACATGGTTCTTTAAGTTTTACCCAGGCAATCCTGAATTACCTTTCTCTAACAGATATCTAAAATTTAATATAATGGGTGAAGTTTCACATTTTATGAATATATTTTTGTTAGGTTATAATAATAATTTATCTTTGCCTTAATTATGGATAAAATTGCAAGTCTGGGGCAAACTTTAAGCAAAAGGAATTATTTTTAAAGAAAATGATTAGTTAGGGCAGAAACAAACATGGCTCATGTAATAGTAGTTTATGAACTATGGTGGAAACAGAAAAGAACAGCTGAAACTGACAGTTGGCAGAGTCTGTCAAAGTATCTTGGATGCTGCCTGCACTGTTTTCAATTACACTGAAGGCACTTGAAGTAGTGGCTTGTGAAATAGGTGTACCAGACCTCCCAGAATCACAGCATTCATGTATGGAAGATAAAGCCTACAAAAAGCTTCGAAGCCTGGGTGAGGAGCCCCTGTTAGGTATGACCCCGGTCTTCCAAGTAGTCTCATAATGAGAGCGGTGAGTCAGTAGCTATTTCAGAACTATTACAGTAGGTAACAGAAACCAAGTAACTTCAATGAGTTACTTCATGCTACCTTTTGTTTTGCTTAGCTCATATTGGCGATTTAGTGCCATCAATGTGGGAATAGAGAATTCTCCCTCTCCCACCCTCCACTAAGAGTTATTTATAAAACCTGATTCTCCCTGCTAAGGAGGTCTGATAATGCTGTTTCTGATTTGTCTCACCTGCCTGTGAGAACCTCTGGAAACCCTCTTGCCCGCCTTTCCCTAGATAACCTCCTGAAGCATGGAAGTGGGTGCTGCTGCATTGCAACCTGAACTGAGTTCCTTTGCTGAGCGAGGAAGCTGACACCTCCTCTTTCTGCCTGAGGCTACTGGGTGCTGCTCTTTGGGAGCTATTGTAGCAAAAATGAGGAAACCTTGATCCAGCGCTGCAATATGAACATGCGTTGTTGCAAAGGCAATCATTTCTAACATTGGAGAAGTTAGATGCAAGTCCCTAATTTTTTATTTGTTCATTTTGCCAATTTTGAACCCCTATCCTATGGCATGTACAGTGGCTCAGTGCTGCTGATACAGAGACTAGTAAAATGTATTCCTTCCCTCAGAGAGTCTATAGTTTAGAAGTTGGGAAGGCAGTCAAGCCTAAAATTAAAAAGGACAGTGAAATGTCTAAGAGGCTATAATATAGGTTATAATTCCTCATAGAGGTACAAAGTGTATGTGTCATTAGCTGCCAAGGGAAAGATAACGTGTTTGTGGAAGAGGTAACATGTAGTAAATAATGAAAGATGTGTACAGGGGGCCTTATAGACAAATGAGAGGGCATTCAAGGCAGAGGGAATAGTGTGATTGACTGCACTAAGACACGGTGCTACAAAAGTTTGGCATGGTGAACTTGGCTTTTTAGGGTGTAGCAAGAGCTAGACTTAGAGCCTTATGCAGGGGCCAGGTTAGAGGGCCTTCTAGACCAAACAAAAGCAGGTATTTTTCAAGCTTTTTGGGGCAATGGTCCAATATAGTAAGATACACAGTTTTATCTCAAAATCTAGTGCACACATATAGAAATGATAAAATGTTGTGAAATAATACACTTTGTGTGATGCATTCTGGTATTTTTTCTATTTTTAAGAAAAAAATGACATTTGGGACTCAATAAATTGATGGTAGCAACTGGTAATTTGAAAACACTGCTCTTGGCTTTGGGAACTCCACTAAAGAGTTTTAGAGTAGTTCCATGAAGGGTCAGGGAAATAAGGTGAGAAAAGTTTTAAAAACCATTTAGAATTTGGTTTTATATGTTGTGTCCTGTGGAAAGACCAAGCCAGAGCAATGGACCCTGGCTAGAAAGGGGAAGTGGATAGCTGGGCAGGCCCTGGAAAATTCCATGGTAGAGGGAAGGAAGGATGGTGATGAATTGTGTGTGGTTGTCTGAACAGTACGTTTTTAGGATTAGGGCATTTATTGCTCAGAGGTAAAAATGTAGGACATGGCATGGTATGTTCCTACCAGAGCTGCTTACTCAGATGGGCAATGAGACAGTGAATTTGGGACTTTAAAGGACTTTCAAGTCCTTTAAAAGGGATTTTCTAGCTCGCATACAAACACATGGAAAGTAAGAGTGAGGATATTTAAAAAATTCTACCAAGCAAGTAATTAAAGGGTACTTGGAGATGCCAGTAATATTTGCCTTGTAAGCTGAAATGTTATTTGTCCTGTGACTAACATCCTATATAATAAAACCCTAATATGCAAATCAACTGAACTGTGGAACGAAGAGTTGCTATGATGAGCACTGACCCCCAGGGGCAGACGCTCAACCCAGGAGCTGCCCCCTGGTGGTCAGTGCACTCCCACAGCGGAGCACCGTCAGCCAGAAGCTGGGCTCACTGCTGGTGAGCACAGTGGCAGTGGCGGGAGCCTCTCCTGCCTCCACCGCAGCGCTAAGGACACCTCGAGGGGATGTCTGCCTGCCGGCTTAGGCCTGCTCCCCATGTTCTGGGGAGAAGGCACAGGCTGGGCTGAGGGACCCTGCCCTCCAGTGCATGAATGTAGTGCACTGGGCCTCTAGTAGAATTATAATTTTATATCTATCAGCATATATCAGGAAGATATCAACCATAAGAAGAGTAGAAGAGTTTGCATATTTTGAGAATAGGCCCCCCATTTTATTGAAATATGATTGATATAGCATTATATTACCTTAAGGTACACAACAGTAATGATTTGACATATGTATATATTGTGAAGTAATTACCATAGTAAGTCTAATTAACATTCATCACCTTACACAGTGACAGTTTTTTGTGTGATGAGAACTTTCATGAGAATAGGTTTATTTTTGAATATGTTAATGAATAATTGAGTCCACCCCACTCAATGAAATTTTGAAATAACTCTTTTTTTGTTTTTAAGTTTTTTTTTTGAGGTAACATATGTGGACAAGGTGACCTTTGCTCTTTGCAAATGTCCTTTTCCCCAAATCTGCAACCTATTTGTGTCTATGACCTATTGTTTTATATAGTGAGGACTTTTAAACTGCTTCTTCTTGCTTTTATTTCCTTTTGCCCTTGTTAGTTCACCCTCTTTTTTCTTGTCCTGGTGTTATAGGCAAGGATAATAGCAAAGGGCTCTCAGGGCTTTTTTGCTGGCTACAATGCACTTACCCACTTAAAGGTAGTGGGAAAAATGTAAGCCCGCTCCCACCCTCAAACTTCTGCCTACCTGCCTTTGCCCCTGTAATTTTCTCCTTACTTCCCAGCTTCTGTTTGCTTCAGTGTTGGGATTAGCAGTATTCGTCTGAGCCCTCCTTCCCACCATCCCCTCCAAAAAAAAATTGAAGGAGCGGGAGAAATTTTCTTTTCCAAATCTGGTGGTGAAGGGATGGGTAGGCCATCCACTCTCCACTGGCAGGTCACATGGTCTCTATATGCGGTAGCAGGTTGTGTTATCGTGCCAAGTTGCAGGAATTATTATTATTTAAATTTATAAAGATATTTTATAGTGTCTTTTTTAAAAACTGGATTTGATTCTAGAGTTTTTAAAATGAAAATGAAAACTTTTTGGCTAGTTTTTCATATTCAGCAGGACACAAATTGAATGAGAGGAGGAGTATCAAGATTATGGTACTTGAGTATTTGTGTAAAGCTATTAGTAAGACTGTATAAACTAATCAATGTTGATTACATTAAGAATCTGTGTAAATTAACTTTTGGGAGGAGCAAATACTATTAGAGCTGGGATCATTTGGGAGACAATAGATACAGTACATGATGTTTTTGGCTCTGGCCTGAGTTTTTTATAAGAATGAAATAGTGATTATGAGAAGCACATTAAGATGTGATTGTGTAATTCTTGAAAGCAAGGTATATTATGTCATTTTGATTAGTCATATTGTGTAGACATTAATCTCTTTTAAAAACATCCTATTGATCCTATTTTTTTTCCTTTCACTTGTAATTTTTTTCTTTATTTTGATTTCCTGCTTCTTGAATAGAAATTAAACTTTCACAGCAAACTTGCAGACCTATCATGAGCAAACAAGTGTATATACAAAAATATCCTTTCAAAATATATAAAGGGTGTGTTTAGGGGAATCTCAATTTTGGTTCAGTACTATAATTTATTCAATAATTTTGAAATGAAGTCATAATATAAATCTGATTAGTGTGACTTATTTTGGGGGATTAGAGAATCATAGAAGTTGATTTAGGCTAATTACTACCTGAAATGTTGTTATTCATGGCAGTTAAGGGATTGACAAAGGAAACTATCTTTATACATAGTTTGTAAACTTAGATTAGTTTTCAGTGAATGTCTCAGATGAAAAAAGGTGCTTAGATCTTAAAAGGTCCAACCTTCCTACTGCCACAAGAAATTTTCCCCCCCAGACCTTTGATGTTTAGCTGAAATACTTATTTTTGTTATTTAGAATTATTCCAAGTCACTGTACAGAAGAGTAGGGAAAATGAATTACAACTGCTTAATGTTTCCTGATATAATTTTTAGATGACTGATATAAGACATTTTAAATAGCTTTATTTCTCAGCTAGTTAGGATATGTTTATTTGAATGAAATGAGCAATTTCTTGTTTGTTTTGTAATGCCTTATAATCTGTGGCTTACCCAGTAAAGTGACCCTATAGTTTATAAGGTTGATTGTGTTCATGGAATAAGCAAGACAGAGATTTAGTCCTAGAAATCAAAAAAGACTTTTCCCTTTTAAGGTAGACTACTGGAGGAAGGCAAAGAAGTTAGTGTTTTCTTTCTTGTAGAAAAGAAAAGGAAAGAATTTAGCAATCTAATCAGTATTTTCTCTTCGTAGTACAATTTACCTTTGCACTTTTTCTTTTTAAAAAAATCACCTTAAAAAAATCACCTTAACACCTAACATTAGCTTTAAAAAATAGCTTTGCTTATGAACATTTTCTTTTAACGTTCTTTCATAAAACATGAAACAGTTCCGTGTTATCTTTGAGAGGAGTTGACAACCAGTTCTTGAAGGCAGAGCGGTTTTTGTAAAATCACCAAACAAGAGTTAGAAATTAAACTCAAACAAACAAAACACTGTGCTGAGGAACCACAGATATCAAAGCAGCTTTCATTACTTTATAAGGTCATTTTAAGTCATGTTTGTTACGTCGTGTCTATTGGCACATCTGGATCCATGGGTTCACATGCCTCAGAATCTAGAGAGCTGTATAACAGTGTCCTTAATTCCCCCTCTCACCCCACACCTCCACCCCAGCTCACCTCATAGAAGGGCTTGCTCCTCATTTGTTCCTGTTTTTAGTAGAAGAGCCTTAATAGAAATGGACTGAGAGAGACAGCTCTGGTACAGGTTTATATGGATACTATATGTTACATTTCCTAAATACTTAGTTCATAGTATAGCACACACATGCAGTGTAGGTTGAAGGGATCTGGAAAATTAGACCCCATTTTTAGTATCTAGATAATCCTGATTCCTAGCAACTGGATATACCGTAGGTTGTACCAATTATTTTTCTGATAATTTTTCTAGGTAAATTGTTGGATCCTTCCACCTTTGCATTTATGTACACCTCAATCTTAAACTTAGTAATTATTGTCTCCCTTCTGTTACATTTAAGTAAGTTTAAGAGGGTTATTCTTAATAAGGCTTTTTTTGTGAGTTAGAATTTTCTGCCCTAGTTACTTTCAGTTTCCCCCATTAGGCTTTTAATAACAGTCTCTAGGAAATTATCTTAAGTGGATTTGACTATCAAAGAGCTCAAAGTACTCATTAGAAAATTTCTGTCAGTCATTCTTTCTTTATGGAAAGTAAGTCTGTACATTTCTAAATTTATATAGGACAGTTATTTTGAACCTACTATAACATTTTAGTGTGCTTAGCCTATTCCTTTGCCTTTCTGAGCTTTCTTTTTGCTTATTCTTTTGTAAAACTGCCATTTTCTGTCCTACTCTGTTGTTTTGAATTTCTGTCACATGACTTTTAACATTAAAATTCATGTGCTTTGCTCAATCAACCTGCCAGCTCCCAAGATGCTTACAGAATGAGGATTCTACCTGCTCTTATTTACTCAGCATTGCCATGGATCTTTATACATTCGGCTGAATGAGAAGACTCCCAAGTCACCCTTAAACTCATCTGTCTTAAGGCTCTGCTGAGTTTAAAAAAAAAAATAGTTCTAGATCTTGCAGACTGCCTTTTTTTCCTTATTCCACTGATAATATATAGAATTATAGTTGTCTGTTTTTATTGCTTCATGTATTTTATTAATACTAAGTTGATATTTATTGCTCTACCTATGTTTCTAAGAGGGAAATAATACATTAATGACAACATTGCTATTTAGTTTTGTTTGGTGGTATATTAGTATATTCTGAGTAATTACTATATGATCTATGGGTAGCTAAACTATAGGCTATTCATATGGTAGAAAGCTAGCCTGAAGAATGTTTTCAAAGATGGTGCAATGGTCAGTTAGAAACCAGAATGCAAAATTGTATATTCTCTACTACCTCAACTATGTAAAATGCATTCTGTCTATGCATAAAAAGATTTGAAGGAAATTTCTTAAAGTGCTACCATATTTATTTCTGGGAGGTAAGAGTGTGAAATTTTATTTTTTGAGTCTGTAATTTTTTGTTTTTCTATGATGACTATATTAAGTATTAGAACTTTTCTTGGATTTTAAGGGTGAGGGGTATTTTAAAAATGCTAATATCTACAGTGCAAAGTTATCAGGATCAGTCACTGTTCCTGTATATAGATACTTATGTGTTTGTATCAGTTTTAGCTTGCTTATCTCAAATTTTATTTCATTTTTCTTTTAAAACTGGCTAAAGAAATAGCTACTCTAATGATAGCAAAATTGGTTTCTTATTTAAGTGTAAGGAGTAGTTCTGCTGTCAGTTATCAGAGTGTTAGTACTAATCTCCGCTTTTCATGGAAAGGAGACAGGGGACTGATTTATGGGAGGTTCTGCAACTGTGAAATGGCAGAGCATATGCTTGCTTGCTCCTCAGGGCTCTTACCGTTAGATCAGGGGATTCGAAATGGATGCTCATATATATAGATTCATATAGAGAAGGCCTTCTAACCCCTCATAGTTAAAAACATTCTAATTTAGTGCAATCTTAGTATCTTAGTGGTGAATTAATTACATATATCTTGTTTTCCTTTTAGATGGTTCTGAAAGAAACTGCATTCTGATTTCAGTGTAATTAAATCTGCTCAATGCATTACGTTTTGAGTACATTGAAGTCTTTCTCATAAATGATTTGAAGTTACTACATGTGTTTGGTATAGAGTTTCCAAAGTTGATACTAAATTGTAATTTCCATTAGTCAGAGCTCTGTTAACTTCCCTTATAGTTATTAGGCACATGAGCCAATGGAATATTTAAGTAGGCAGGGCCTACATCTCTGAAGACTGTAGACCAGAAAAAGGAAGCTGGAGATGTTTTCTTGTAACGCTTTTCCTAGGGCTTAACATTGGATCAGGAGACCCACAAGTGGAAGGACCAGTTGTAGCATACTGTACAGTTTCTGTATCATCATGAGATAGCTGTAAGTTACTTGAGTCCCTAGAATTCATGAGAAAAGTTTAGACCATATTGTATACAGATTTAAAATTATTCTTTTTTCTGAATCCTATTCCCCAGAGGCCCTAAACTCTGACACTGTCATTGGCTGAGCAGAAAAGTGTGTGAACATATCAGTAGAAGGCAATAGGGATTGGTGCAGACTGTGGGAAAGTGAAGAGAATGTGACCTGCCTAAAGGCATTTATGTCCAAGGTGTTCTAAAAACCTGGTGAAAGAAACACATCTGAAGCCTAATGTCTTAATTATTTAGCGAACTTTTTTTGAGCTCCTACTATGTGCTAGTGACTGTGATATTCTAATCTAGACCAGATACAGTAAGTTTGGAAATTCTTAAACTCTTAACTAAGGCAGGGAGACCAGAGCATAGCAGCATAGTGGCAGAACTTAACATTAGATTATGAACCTGAACAATTTTGAACCTGAATCAGAATCACCTAGAGGGCTTGTTAAAAGCACAGTTTACTGGGCTTTACCCTGAGCTTTTCATTCAGTGGAAGGGGTCTCATGAATTTGTTGTTTTAACAAAGTTCCAGTAATGCTGATGCTGCTGGTCCAAGGACCAAGAGTCATTGCATTTGATAAATGAAGCTTTCACAAGTGAGAAACTTTGTTGAAAACCTTCAATATTCCTGAAGCTTTCCCCCTGTTTGCAATGTGCAAAAATTAGAATTTTGAGCCAAGGAGAAAAACCCTGATTTGAGCCTCGTATCTATTTTTTATAAGGTAAAAGATCCAGGACAACTTGAAACTGATCTCTATCTCTTTAAACCTGATTACTTTCAGCAGTACTTACCAGTTATACTCATTTCTTATTCAGAGTGACTTCTGCTTTCTGGAATTTCTAAATGTATTATTTTAAAAAATGGTCTGATACTGCTTTGACTCCTGAAGTTTTATGCTTTTGGAGGATATAGGGTTTCCTTCTAAGTTATTCATTCTGCTTAGTTGGTTCACATGCTATATATAGTATTGGTTCTCTATTGTTGGATGACAAATGAATACAATTTTAGTGGCTTAAAACAATACCCATTTCTGTGAGTTAGGAGTCTGGGTACCTTAACTGGATCTTTTGCTTAGGGTTTCACAAGTCTGCAGTCAAGGTAGGAGAGCTAGGACTAGTCTCTTCTAGTGGATCGGTGTCTTCGAAGCTCATGTGATTGTTGGCTGAATTTAGTTCCTTGCAGCTTTAAACCCAGAGGCTGTGTCTTTAAGGCCAAAAGGAGGAGCCCCTCTCGGTGCTCCGTCTTCTAAAAGAAGGAGCTGATCCTCAACAAGAGTGAGATACTGAAGTCTGGGTCATTCAGTAACCTCCCTTTTGATTAACTGAAGGTTAATATGTTTGTGACCTAATCACCTGTGTTATTCCGTCTTTTTCAAACCTTATAACAGCATTCGACACTCTAGGGGAGAGTTCTGTGTAGAAAGTGTCCAACAGGTGGCGGTAATTGGGGGCCATTTTATAATTCTAGCTTCTGCATCATATCAAATAACTATGGATATTTTCCAAATGTGCAAATACCAATATTTCCATTTCATTTTGTTTGTTTATTTAACTTTTAAAAATCTATAGCTCTCTATACTCCTGCTCCAATATGGATTGATTACTCTTTAGGCATTCTGTGTAGTCCTCATACTAGACCTTCCCTTAATTTTTTTTTTTTTTTGGGGGGGGGGCATGGGCGGGAAGGGACATTGTCTCTCCTGTTTCCTGAACACTGTGTTTTCTTTTTTGGTTTGTCTGAAGCTTATTTTCCTGTAGTGCCCTGAAAATGACTAGGTAGGAGATAACATTTTTGAAGCATAGTATATGTGAAAGTGTGTTCCCTCCCTCCACCCTTCCTTAATTGAATCTAGATCTCTAGACAGGAAATAATTTTCTCTATTTTGAAGATACTGATCTATTGTATTTTAGTTTCCAGAGTTCCTGTGGAAGGCTGCTTGTTTCTGATTCCAGTTCCTTCATGTATGATTCCCCCCACTTTGGAAGGTTTTAGAATTTTCTTTTTTTTCTCTGCTGTTCAAAAATTTTATGATGATATGGTGTCAGGTTTATTTGGTTTTATGTTTTGCTTTTTTAAAAATCATTTTGTTCTTTTGGTCACTGCTGGGTCCTTTCAATTTGTCAACTCCTTAAAGTTTGGGAGCTTTTCTTCTATTTTTAACAAATACTATATATTTTCTCTCTTCACTTTATCAACTGTTAGTTGGATGGTGGACCTTTTTGTCTCATCTACCATTTTTTTCTTTTATTCTGCCTTCAAAGGAAATTTCCTTGACTTCATTTTCTAATATTTCTATTGCGTTCTAAATTCTCACGTAGCTTTTAATTTCCAAGTCCTCTCTCTCAATATCTCATTTATTGGAGGACATTTATAGTGTTTTTGAGGTTTGGTTTTCTATTCCCTGCATTGTCTTTCTTTTGTGTTCCTTTTTTGTTTGTTTAATTTCTTCTTTCATGTTGGAAACATTCCTGGAATGTCTCGTGATCCTCAGCTATGTACCAGAGTGAGATACTGAAAAGCTGTGACTTTTTGTGACTCATTGAGGCTTATCACTAGTAGGCATCATTTAGGTGGTGAACTGACTTTTTTTCTTGGGTGGTCCCCAGGTGTCAGTAAGTAGAGATCTTTTCTCTGAGTTTTCTGTCTTTTTTCTGAGACTGTTCAATTTCTCTAGAGAACTCTTTCAATATATACACACCTCTTGGCATTCTGAGAGCAAGGTAAGTATGTTCCTTCATTATATACCTGGGGATGTATTACCTGCCGTAATGTGAAAACAATGAAGGGGAGGGTTTTTGAAGGGCATGGTTTGTTTTGCACCCTTTCTCTCAGTGCTCCTATTTTAGGCCTCACTCTTGTTGTCTTCTGCTGATGGAAAAGGTAGCTGCTTCACTATGAAGGGTGAGGCGGAGGAAGAGGATTCTCACTGCTCTGTTATTTAAACTTTCAGTCAACTCTCCAATTTCAGCCCCAAACCTCATACCATCTCCTGCCTACCCTTTGCCTCTAAATGCTGGCCAGCAAATTGTTCACTTATAATTCCCTCTTTGCAGGTACTTGACACTTTCCTTGGTTTTGCCAAGGCAAATACTACCCACCCACCCCTTTTTTTTCTAGGTACTATTCCTTCTTTCAAAACTGCATTAAAATTATAAGTGACACTAGTGCATTAGTATTTTTGGTGTTATCAGTTTATATCTTCTTTTCCTCTTCACTTTCATTTTGGTGGAATTTCAGAAAAGGAAGATAAATGTGTGTAATTAATTTTCCATGTTTGACCAAAATCACTGAGGCTTAGCATTTGAATTTATATAGGGTATCTTTCAGAATGTGTTGGCACTGTTGACAGTTAACTGATTAGAATTTAATGAATGATAAAGTGTTGGCTTTCTAAAAAATCTCTCCCTCTTACTAACACCTGAAAACTCAATGCACGATATAAGCACATCTAAAAATTAAAAAGTTAAAATTGATCATCATTCCAACCCTCAGCAAAACAGAGCATTTAACTCTCTCAACTGTGTTGGTAACTAAGGTGTTGCTATAGCTTATCCCCTAACACTGTGCCTCTTGAGCACTTGCAACAAACATTAAGCACTTAATTTGTGTCATGAGTCATGCTAGGCACTGCCAATACAAAGATGAGTAGACAGCCATGTAAACAAGAAATTACATTACTGTGATTTAAGCGCTGTAATAGAGATGCACATTGTGTTTGGAAGCACAGAGAAGGAAGTGCCCACCTCCATCTGGGAAAATCAGAGAAAGATTCATGTAGCCAGTGTTTGTTCTAAGCCTTAAAGAACAAATAAGAGTTGATGGGGTGCCAGGGGCAGTGGAGAGAGGGAAAATGTGTGAAGGGCTTGTTAGGGCATTTCAGGCAGAGGGGTGTCATAGGTAAAGCTTCAGAGGTGACGTTCGCTAGTTAGAAAGTTAAGGTAGTTGGACTTAACTTGTTTAGAGTATACAGGTAGATTTGACAAGAAAGTCAGTCCCAGACCAGAGAGGATGATTGTGTGTCTAGTAAAGGATTGTACTTTCCCTCTAGGTTAGTGGGCTCCCCATATTTTTCATGTGGTACCCACATCAATGAAAGATTTTGAGCAAACTCCTTCATATATGTATATTTATAAGTTACATGTCCTACCATATATGTATATGTAATAAAACACACATAAAAATAGATATGAAAGAGGAAAAACCTATCTTCTTCCTGTACCCCACTTTAGGACCATTGCTTGTGTTTTAATTAACTACTGAGGCTGCAAAATGGAGGAAATTTTGGACTTGTGGGAGGGGGGTGTGTGTGTGTAAAATTGGTGGGGGTCTTGGAGACCCTCAGATTTAATTGTGTAATTGGTTAATTGCAGCAATTTAGTCAAGAATAATGGCTTGAATTAAGATAGAGTAGAAAAGGGGCTGAATTTAAAAGAGCCTTAAATATTATCTACAGGAGTCGATAGTGAACTATATAGCTGTAGAGGGGTAAGTAGATTGGCTTGGTTAGCCATTAGTTGAGGTAGGGAATCAGGAGAAGAGAAGCAAGTTTGCAGTGGAATGACATGACAAATTGAGTAAAAGTTGAAGTATGGCTATTCACGTGAGAATGTCTGTTATTCAGGGTAGGAGAACTGGGCTGAGGCTAGAGTTTTGGGAATCATTAGAATATATAAGTATTGGCTGAAACTATGAATGTGGATGAGCTCATTTGGGGTATTTATAGAAAAGAACAGCAGATCTCTCTGGGGGAATAGTCATTTAAGGGGTAGGGAAGGAGCTGAGAGAGCTGTCAGGCTGAAACAGTGAGAGAACAGTCAAGAAAGGGAGTTTCAAAATTGAGTTGCCAGGATCAAACGTAGCAAAAAATACCTATTCATTTGGGTAAATAGTGGTCCTTTAACCTTACCTTGAGAAGTTTGATCGGCCAGGATGGAAGCCCAATGGCCATGGGGTGATGGTGCTGATGAAGGAGAAGGAAGCAGAGACCTGAAGCGTAGACTTCTCCTTTAAGACTTTGAAATAGAGTGTAGCTTCAACAAACTTTAGAGTTTGGGGAGTTCTTTTGGGTTTGTTTTCAAAATGGGATTGAACATTCTTTTTCAGTCCTGAGAAAAGACTCCATAGCTTAGGGGTATTTAAAATTACAGTGAAGAAGAAGAATTACTTAGGAAAGAGATGGGAGAAAATGCAATAGGGATAATTACTGAGGAAAGAGATGGGAGGGAATGCAATCTGGAGCACAGGGGGAGTAGTTAACCTTAAGTAGGAGGCATGTCTTAAGTTTATGGTTAAAGAGCAGAAGCCTGGGAGAGTTCATTTCCTCAATTCATTCCTTGATTTATTTAACAAGTATTTATTAAGTACCTACTGTGTGTCAAGCTCTGTTCTAAGTGTGAGAGACACATCTGTGAACCAAGAAGCATATATATTCTAGAAAATGATAAAAGACAAGGCCATCTGCTGAGAGTATAGAGAATGAAGGTTGGGTGGGAGAGATTGCTGACAATGCACAACCAGGAGCTTGAGGGGCCCAACTGAGGTGAAAGCCCCGAGTTTAGTGCTCCTGTTGTTGAAGCAATCTAAATCTAGGTTACCACTATGCCTGAGAAGCAGAGAACTGTGTGTTAGAAGGGTTTTCACGGTCTCCATTCTGCTAAAATAAAGCGTGAAAGAGGTAATGTTCTATTCAGTTATTTTAAATACCACTCCCCACTCAATTGCACTTTTCCTTCTGTAGGGAACATTGTTATCTTGGGAAACCAACCTTGTATTATGTTTGCCAGAATATCATCAACTTTTTGAAACAATTGATATCTCTTCTGTGGAAAACATCCTAAAGCCTAGTCCTGTGGAAAGTCTTAGAGTTCTCCTGAGGTCTGGGACAACATTTAATATTTATCTTCTCATCCCTGCTTATGTCCTGTGCTCATACCACACAAACACACATGCTCTCATGGGGAACCAGAGTATAGCAGGGTTTTTTTGTTTTGTTTTGTTTTTTAGTTTTTTAAAAAATATATTTTTATTGATTTCAGAGAAGAAGGGAGGGGGAGAGAGAGATCGAAACATCAATGATGAAAGAGAATCATTAATCGGCTGCTTCCTGCATGCCCCACGCTGGGGGTTGAGCCTGCAACCTGGGCATGTGCCCTGACTGGGAATCGAACCGCGACCTCCTGGTTCATAGGTCAATGCTCAACCGCTGAGCCACGCCAGCCGGGCTAGTGGGGTTCTTTAATATGTTTTTCTTCGCTTGTACCTGGGAATGTCACAGAAGTGAATTGATTGGTGTAAGCACTTGGACATTACTCTGATTCCTACTGAGAAGTCATATTGTTACTATTTTGGACAAAGTTTTGCAATTTTAGTTTATCCTATCTTTCTTACTCTTGATAAATGGTAAACTGGTAGTTAGATCTAGGCTTGATTGCACTCTGGTTTGAATCTCTCCCTCCCTCCCCCAAGAATGGTGGATGGTATATTTCCTGTCTAGAAGGCACATAAAAATGTCCTTGCATTTCTCTTTTTGTATGTTAAACTTGATCATGGGGCTTGATCATGGGGCTCAGTGTTATCAGCTTGATCCATCCATTATATTCCTTCAATGAAACCGTTATATTTTAGTTATTCCTAATTTAATTCTTGAGGAATACCTAGCTGTCAAATGTTATTGGCTTCCTTCTAATTTTTATTTACAAGCAGCCAGAATGATCTTCTAAATATAAATTGAGTCACAAACTAGCCTGCTTAAAAGGCTTCAGTAGTGTCCCATTGTTCATAAACTATACCTAAACTTCCACCCATGGTCTATAAAAATCTGCATAACCTGGGCTTGATCTACCTTTCTAAACCTCGTTATGTGCCACTCCGTTCTTTGCGAGGAAGTACGGCCTTATTCGTAGCATGGGCTCTTGCACTAGACTGCCTGAGTGTCGTTTCACTGTTCTGTGCCTCAGTCTTCCCATATTTAAAATCAGTGCCTTAAGGGTATCTACCAACAGGATTGTTATGATCAAATAATACATACAAATCCCTTAGAACAATTCCTGTATAACATAATAAATACCAAATGCTGGCTGTCGGTGCTGGTGTTGGTGATGTCTGTTTTTTATCTCTGTATTCCAGCCGTCCTGTACCTTTCGGTTTCTGGAACTGCCAAGTTCTTGCCAGCCTCAAGATCGTTGCCCATTGTTCTGATTATCTCTTGCTACATAACAAACCACCCAAACTTTAGTGGTTTAAAGCAACAGTAATCATTTATCGCACGAGTTTGCAACTTGGGCAGGGCTTGATGGGGGCGGTTCATTTCTACTCTACATGGCATTGGCCAGGGTGGCTTCACTGGGGGCTGCAGGATCTACTTTTAAATGGGTCATTCATGTGGTTGGCAAGATAGTGTTGGCTCAAGAGAGGTCAGCCTGGGCTGGGGTCTTGGTGCTTCTCCGTAGGCTGCTTGGCTTTCCTCACAGCATGGTGGTTGGGTTCTAAGAGTGAGTGAGCAAGTGAGCCCAGCTGAAGATGAAAGGCTGTTACAACCTCGTCTCAGAAATCGCACAGCATCACTTTTGCCTTATTATTTTGGTCCAGGCAATCATGAAGGTCCTTTCAAGTTTAAGAGGACTGGACATCGACTTTGTCTCCTGACAGGACAATGGCAAGGTTCTAGAAGAGGGACAGCAGGTATTGCTGCAGCCACCTTTGGTGGAAAATGTATTTTGCCGCACACATGCTGGTTGTTGTCTGAGCCTGAAACACTATTATCTCTCTGGTTCCCACTCTTCAGCTAACCATCCAATCTAAATTAGGCTCCTCTTCCTCCATTCCCATTGTGCACTCTCTTTCTCTAGCACTTTATTTTCCTTGGCAACACTGTTCACAATTTGTAATTATCTCTTTAAGTCCCTGAAGGCTAGTACCTTGCATAGAAGCTGTGGAAGTGTTAAAATGTGTTAATGGTAACTTACAAGTATAAACAGCATGTATCACATTTTCACTAGGAAAGCATATTCCAAACTTTGTAGGGAGAAAGGAACAGAAATACCAGGAGTCAGTCCTTTAACTCCTCATATTTCATGTCCCACTGATTAGTGAGGATGGGGTAGAGAGGAGAAACATATGGCTAAATTTTGTGAATGAGAGAAGGTGGGGGGAATAAGCAGTTCAAATGGCTGAATTCTTACTTATTCTTGCTTTACTTTTTAAAAAAATTATATTTTTATTGATTTCAGAGAGGAGGAGGGAGAGAGAGAGAGAGAGAGAGAGAGAGAGAGAGAGAGAGAGAGAGAGATAGAAAGAAAGAAACATCAATGATGAGAGAGAACCACCAATTGGCTGCCTCCTGCACACCCCCTAATGGGGATCAAGCCTGCAACCCGGGCATGTGCCCCCGACTAGAATCGAACCTGGGACCCTTCAGTCCCCAGGCTGACGCTCTATCCACTGAGCCAAACCAGCCAGGGCTCTTGCTTTACTTTTAAAGCCCCAAACCACAAATCCATTTTCTGTTTCCATATTTTTCTAGTATCCAGTTCATGGCAAGAGTGTTCTAGCTGATCTGACAAAGAAGCATGGTAGCCTGAGAAATATTCCGTACTCTCAGGGAGCAGCCAAATAGATGTACTTTACTCAAGGAATGCTAACCAGGCCCTCACTTAGAAAGGGGTTCTTGTTCTTCTGGCACAGATCTAACAAGATTGGTCATCAGGTTTCTCAACCCCTGGAAACTGGTAGGAAAAAAAGAATAGGCTTTTGGAAGTAGGGTACAGTTAACAGCAACAAGAACAGCTGTTGATGTGTTACGTATTGTAGCCCGGGACTAGTAATGTGCGGTAGAAGTTTCCACAAATTCTGAAGGCATTCGTTACTTAATAAATACTGCCTGCCTCCTTGTTGGGTTTTGGAGACACAAGGTGAACAAAATGCACATAGCTCCTAACCTCATGGAGCTTGCAATCTGGGGTTGGGAATAGACCTTATGCTTGGTGTTTGCAAGGTATATCTTTTCCAGCTTCTTACTCTTAACCCATGTGTGTCTTTATATTTTAAATGACTTTCTTACAAGCATCATATAGTTGGATGTTGCTGTACAGGCCAATCTGACAGTCTCTGCCTTTTGACTGGGGTGTTTGGATTTTCTCTTCATTATTGATTTAAAGCAATTGAATTATGATGTCCATTGCTATAGCTTTGGATTTGTTGAGCTTCTTGGGAATTATTTCTTTGGGTTTTATTTATATGGGAATTATTTCAACCATAATTTCTTCAACTATTTTTCATCCCTCCCGTCTTTGAGGACTTCAGTTGCATGTATACTAGTAATAGGTTACTTGAAGTTGTTCCTTAATAAACATATTGATACTCTTTATTATTTAAGTTTCTTTCTCTGCTTTATTTTGAGTAGTTTATATGTACTCAAGTTAACTAGTTTTCTATTCTTCTGCATTGTCTGATTTGCTGTTAATTTCATCTAGTTTATTTTTCATTTCTAGAACATTGATTTGGGCCATTTATATATCTTAAAGTCTCCCCTTAATATGCTTATCTAACATTCAGAGAAGTAAAATACAACCCATAATGAGCAGAAAAATTCATCAATAGAAACAGACCCAGAAGTGGCACAGATGATAGGACTAGTAGACAAGGACATTAAGATAGTTAATTAAGTGTAGCCTGTGTATGAATATGAGATATGAGATACTTTGGAATTGATAACTCCTAGTCTCCAAGACCTGTGCTTTCACACAGGCTAACACTTTATTATTGTTGTTATTATCTTATTCTGTATAGTGGTGGAGTCATTCTATCAAAATACAGATCAAAGTTATCTTCCCTTACAGAAGGAAAGCTCAATAACCAAAATTGACATAACTAAAAATAAGTTTTTGGATTCTCCTAAACCACAATATCACTTCAATGAAGTGTTATAGAATAAATTGTTTTCAAAATACAGGTAAAAGAATAAGTGGTACCAGTGTACATACATACATTTTATGAAAATACTTAGGTACTCTTAACAGTGCTTAACATGCATAGTAATCATAGTTGTGTGGCTGTATTATCCCATGTCTGTCCACAAAATTCCAGACAAGGGCCAGGTGAGAGTTTGGTTACAGAAGTGAACCAGGTTTATATGACAAAATAATTATTTTCTCATCCAAGGATTCAGAATAGGATAAAGGTATGGGCTCTGACAGTGTTCGGATGCTGGCTCAACCATGTGTCACCTTAAGCAAATTATATACCTTCTGTCTCAGGGTTCTCATCTCCAAAAGAGGGATAATGGTAACTCCCTCACAAAGGTTGAGAGGATTAATTAATATAATATAGCATAATGCTTATAACAGTGCCTGGCCATTTAGTAAGCTCTCAAAAAATATTAGTTATAACCAAAGAACTGACCACATACTGTTTTGTAAGTGTAGGCTTCTGTTCTCAGGCTTAAGAGTGGCACATTTGAATTTCTCCGTTTGAATTATCCAATCTGGGGCTTCCCTCCTTTGACATAAATTATGCAAGTTGTTAATTTGTGTACTTGTTAATTTTTAAAAGAGAAACAGTTGAGATAACCAGATCATCCCAACTGCAAAAGGTTAAAAATGATCAACTTTCTCCTATTACTATTTTTAAATTCAGTAAATAGTGTTTAAGCTATTTAGTTTTTATTATATTAGGAACTGTAATCTTTCAGTTTCTACAGAGAATTTCCAGTAATTTGTTAAATCAGGAACAAGGTAAAGCGGGACATTTAAAAGTACAGTGTTGTAAAGAAACAGATGAATAGATGTAGCAGGCACCTGAGGTGAGATCATTACTGGAGTGGAAAACAACATGGGTAGGCAAGTGAGGGAGAAGTGTGATGAGTTGTCTTGTTTGGATATAGTACTTGCAAGCGGACAATTTTTTTCTTAACAGTGTCATATGAGATACTGAATAATATGGGGAGTTTCTTTTATCAATATGTTAAAAGATTCACGGGAGAACTTCAAGTCTTAATTCATTGAAGGCTTTCTTCTCGGGAATTGAAATAACATGAGAGGAAGCTTTAGTATTAGAGAATTTAGAATAGTTAACAGCTTCCTTAAACAAATACTTTTGCTACTTTTGCTAGAGTACCTCAGTAGTAGAAAAGAGTGAATGCATTTAGAATAGGAAGGTCTCAATTTAAAAAAAATAAACTTATTGGAGTGACATTGCATTGCTGGGAACACAGAAATGATTATAAAAAGACAAGATCCTTGCCCTTGAGGAGATAGTACGTTAGGTGAGGGAGAGGGAAAATAAATAAAATACGTGGTGTGTCAGCTAATGATAAGTGGCATGGGGAAGAGTGAAAGAAGGGAAATAATAGAATCCTGAGAGAAGAGAGGGAGGGGCTGCAAATTTTAGAGCAGCCAGGAATGGTGTCACTGAGAAGGTAACATTTGAACAAACACCTGGAGGAGGCAAAGGAAGGTACTAGGCAATCTGAGGGGAAAGATTACTTCAGGCAAAAAGCCCTGAGGTGGGCGGAGCTTGGCATGTTTGAAAAACACCAGGAGTGGTAGTGTGGCTGCAGCTAAAGACAGTGCGGGGCAGGAGAGGTTGGAAAGGGAACAGGAGCATATCCTGTAGTGATTTTCTCCTGGCTCCACGTGAGAATCACCTTGGGAGCTTGGCTGCCCACCAGACCACTGATGGGAGGGAAAGAGGCTGGTTGTTTCTGATGCAGCCAGGGTGGAGGAACACTGGTAGAAGACTTTGGACTTAATTTTAAGGACTGTGGCTTTTACTATGAGACGGGAAGCCATTGGAGGGTTTTGAGGAATGACCCACCTGATTTAGGTTTTATTACTTTTAAACCCTATAATATGAAATTTTCCAGACATATAGAAAAGTAGAAAGTACAGTTCTCCTGTATCACTATCATCTCACCCACTTCAGTAGCCATCTACATTTGCTGTATCCTGACCATCCACCTTTTTATTCCTGAATATTTGAATGCTAACTTGGGTTTTTAGAAGGATCACTCTGGTTTCTGTGTTGAGAGAAGGGGAGGCAGGACAAGGGCTGAATATAAATGTACCCTCCAAGTATATTTTTGTATGCATATAAATACATTAAAAACAAATTATATTGCATTCACTGTTTTATAAATGATTTTCATTTATTATATTGGACATCTTATGATACTGAATATTCTGCAACTCTGTTTTTTAATGACTATGTAGGATTCCATTATATGATATGCCATAATTTATTTGATCTTACATTATTGGACATTTTAATTCACAGTCTTCGGTTGCTAAATCTCTGCATATACCCATGATTATATCCGTAAGGTAAGCTCCTAGAATGGAATTACTATGTCAAAGAATATGCACAAAAATTTAAAGGCTTTTGATTAATATTCATTATCAAAGTGTTTTCCAGAAAGACTACTAATTTATATTTCCAACTGCTTTTGGAAGTGTCAGGTTTCCTTAAACTCTCACGAACATTGGATTTTTTTTCATTAAAAAAAGGTCTCTTATTTTGACAGATGAAAAAATGATAGCTCAGTTTTAATTTGCAGTGTTTTTATTTCTAGTGAGGTTGAATGCCATTTCCATTTGAAATATGCTTATTTGTATCATTTGCTAGCTGCGTGGCTTAGGATATGTCACTCAGGACCTATATTTTTGTTTGATGAAATGGGTACCTGCTTCACAGGGTTTTTATGTGCATTGAATAAAAGCATTTTGTATGTCCAGATTTTTAAATGTTTTGACCACGACCCACAGTAAAACATGCATCTTCCATTGTGGCAAGCATATATGAATATGCAGTCAAAAGTTTCATGAAACATCTAGGCTGGAGTATACTTTTCATCTAGTACCAGTTAAAGCATCACTTACCTTGATCCTGAATATTCATGAGCTTATGAACAATGAACTTTGAGTAACTTTTTATATGTGTATACCCAAAGTTTAATAATTATAAAAGCACCTGATTAGATCAGGAAAAAAGGGAATAAAATATAGTTTCTTATTCAACACACAAGATCTGAATTTTGTCCAGGTGCTAGACCTTAATAATAAAACATTTTAAGTTTAAAAAAAGTTTCATGGGATAATACATATAACCTTACCAAGTGTGATGTACTGTGATTATTTTACATTCTTGTTCACTTTCTAAATGTCCATTGTTAGCTATTAAATTGACCATAATCCTCTGAGTTGTGATCCACTGTTTGAAAAACACTGCTGTAATTCATCTTATTAGGTGTTCTTTTATCGATAGTGATTACCTCTTTCCGGTACCTCAGAAGTCAAATTGCCCCTAACTCCACTATAATTCATTTTCAGAAAAGCTAAATAGGGAAAGGTCCCAAACCTAGCTTATTGTATTCCTGTATCAAATTTTTGGTCAGTTAAAAAAATTAAATACCTTCACAGTCAGAAAACACATTTATTTGGGCTTGTACGATACCATGACTGAATTATCAACACCACTATTATGAAGTAGATCTAATGCATTTGAGCAAAAACTCTATATCGTTACAGAAATTATATTTGCAAAACCCTGAGTTGGGACACAGCATCCTACAAAGAATTGTGTCTATAATTTATGTTACCTGAAAAGCTAACAAGAAGGGAAAACAGAAATCACATTCAGTTATATTTAATATAGTCCTTTTTCAATAGAACAAATAACATGAAAGCTAGATAAATCCAGATGCTGTTCATTGCTAGACTTATAGCTAAACTACTTGAGGACCACTCAGAAAGGTTAAACAGATAAAATCATTACCTGTGACCAGAGAAAACCAAATCTGAGGGATGTTGGAATGAAAATTGCATAGAGAAATAGAGTGGGAATGGAGTGGTGGTGTTTACTGTATGAAAAACACCCAGGAGTTTAAGCTACCTGACACAACTGTTTTGTTACTTTTGACCTCTAGTTTAACATTAAGTATGTTTTGTTTAAATTATTTTTGATGCTAAACCAGGAAAACTTTAAATGAGTAAGTTAAAAGTTTGGTAAGTATTTACCACTCCTCCACTCACCCCTCCACAATGGAAAAATTTTGAGGAATGTCAGAAACAATTTGTTAAATAAAAATAAAAACTACCAAAGAACCATAATTTATCTTTGAAAAAGAGCAGAATATATGTGCTGTATCTGTACTATATTGATTTTTAAACATTAAATGTTATTGGATTGAGGAAAATAACTGCTTTTCTTTACTTTAGTGGTTATTTGCCTTAATTAAGTTTGTACCTGTATTTAGAATGTGTATATGAGATGTTCCCATGCATATGGATTGAGTGCTGGATTTTGGATTCTGGGGTTTTCACTCTTTGGAGCTAAAATAAGGTTTTAAACAAGCTCAGGAATAAGTGTAGAAATCTATTGGGCTCAAATGGCCCAGAAATGCATGAAGAGCTCCTCAGCTCACTAGTAATCAAGAGATATGCAATTAAAGCAACAATGAAATAACATTTCATGCCCATCAACCTGGCACAAATTAAAGATGTTACTTGGACATTACCAAGTGTTGGAAGGAAATAATACAAGACTATTAAGAGTATAAATTGGTGCATGTGCTGTGAAGAGTAATTTGGAAATATTCTGTGGTGCATACCCTGTGACCAAGAATTCAGCTTCTAGCCTATCTCTTGCATGTGTCCCCAAGTAAACATATAGGGGCATTTATTTGTAATATTGCAAATATTGAACAACATGTATGTCTATCAGTAAGGAAATGGCTACCTAAAATAGTCTAGTATTTTCCACTTGAAATACAATGTGAATAATACAATATTAACTTTGTTTTTAGTTTTAAAAGGTGAAATCAATATATTTTGATAGTTTATCCAATATATTTTTAACATTTGATTAATATAAAAGTCATTGAGATATTTTATATTTTTTATATTAAGCCTTTGAAATCCATTTTTTATTGTGCTTAGAGCACATATCAGTTTGGATGCTAAAATTTTTGTTGGAAATACTTGGTCTGGATTTGAATTTCATAAAATTTACACTTGAAACAGTAGATTCATATACCCAAGTTTTCCCATACATGCTTAAAACTATTTCAATAACTGACTGGGGTATCAAATAAAATTTAAGCTAATTCACTTTCTTACATAGCCATATTGCAAATGTCCAGTGGTCATGTGGCTAGTAGATACCATATTGGATAGTGCAGTTCTAATCATTGTATGGACTTTGGCACAGCAGTTAAAATAAATAATCTACATACACATAGAATAAAATGTGGCTGATTGTTCAAATTTCACACTGTCAACAAGAATTTTAGAGAAATGGTGTGATGTTTTGTTGTTTTGAGCATTTAAAAGTATTCAGGATAACACAGGGAATAATATAATATCCATGCAACCACCATGGAAATGTAGCAAATGTTAACATTTTGCCCAAGTACCTTCAGGTCTTTCTCATTTGTTTATTTGTTTAAGACTATATACGTGTTCAGATACTATATGGATTGAGTTTCTACTAGGTTAGCTTGTAGTAGGTATAAAGGAAAAAAGGATACCTAAGAATATTATTGTTCCTTGAAGTATTATTGGTATTAGAACTTAAATAATCTTGTAACATTTAATTCATTTAAAATTTTTTAGAAATTGGATGTCTACTAGAAAATTACTTATTTTAGATTTTTAGAAAAGTGTTACATATATTAATAATAATTCTCATTAACAAAAGACTATTTTCCTTAGATTTCCCAAGTGTATATTGTCAGTTTTTGGAATTTAACTTTATTTAGTGGAAATCGTTTGGGAAGAGAATATTTAAAGGCTAATAGAATTGAAAATACAATACTAATTTTATTCCCCCCATTGATTTGAGAGAGAAAGTGAGAGAGAGAGAGAGAGAGAGAGAGAGAGAGAGAGAGAGAGAGAAATACCGATCAATTGGTTGCTTCCCGTATGCACACCGGCTGGGGATCAAACCCAAAACTTAGATATGTGCCTTGACTGGGAATCGAACCAGAAGTCTTTGCTGAATGAGACTATGCTTCAATCAACTGAGCCACCCGGCCAGGGCTACAATACTAATTTTAAATGTAACTGAGTTACCAGACATGGGTGTTGATATATTTTAAAACACCCAGTATTTTATCTGGAATGAATAGGGTTTTAAATGGGGAGGAGGGACAGAGGTAATGTCACTTGGCAGTTATTTAATAAATAGCAAGCCAGTTCTTCAGCATTGAAGATGTTGCTTAAATGTATATATTGAGTGAATTTGCTTGCTCTTTACAATGAATATCTGCATATCCCTGATCTTTTAAATGCAGCTACTTATTAAAGTGCCCAAGGTAAATAAGTATTGGAATTTCTTTGACCTAATGAAAGGACTGAGATGAGTAAAAATTATTTTTAAAATAAGGGATAGCATATAAGGAATATAAACAGTATTCTTATGTTTAAGTATAGTTTTATAATTTAACTAGAGGCCCGGTGCACGAAATTCATGCAAGGGGCTCAGCCCTCACAGCTGCAGCAGCTTGCCTCAGCCCTCGCAGCCCCGGCTTCACCTGGAATGTTGTCTGGAAGGTCATTTGGGTGTCTGGTCTAATTAGCATATTATGCTTTTATTATTATAGATAATCTTAAATTCCAAATGGAAAATTTTAATTTATTTGATATTTTCTTCAGATATGCCAATTAACAACTTGATGTCATGAAAGTATTTCTTTATTTAAATTTTTAAATTACAGTTGACATTCAATATTACATTAGTTCAGGCGTGCAGCATAGTGCTCAGATATTTATGAAGCGGTCCCCTGTATAAGGCTTGTACCCACCTAACACCATACAGTTATTACAATATTATTGATTATATTCCTTATGCTGTACTTTACATCCCTGTGACTATTTTATAACAGACAATTTTTACTTAATCCCTTTACTTTTGTCACTGAAAATATTTTTTATGCTCAGTTGTGATGCAGACAATTATTTTCTAAATCTTTCATTTGAATGTGCATTTAACCAAATAAAAGATGAAGGAATTCGGATCATACAATTTTAAAAAATACTTCCAGAAAAGACATTTTGCAGTTGGTAGTGTCACATTTTATGTCTATGTACCTCTGTTATAGCAACATCACAATTTTGTATTTCTATATACGGAAGTTTTAAAAAACATATGCCTGTTATGTTTTTGGTTCATCACTAGATGGAGTTCTTGCAGTACAACTATGTGTTGGGTAGCCATTAGACTAATCTTTGCTTTCTTAAAGTAAGCATGTGTTTAAAAAAAACTAAATGTATCAGCAAACAGCTGTTAACCATATAACATGGTAGTAGGAATACATAGTAACATGCAGTCACAGCCTTTGCATTGGAGGGCTGGGCAGGGGGCAGTTAAACTGGTTCCCCGATAATCAGTGGAACTACAATTTATATTATTAATTTGCACAGCACAATTCTTTTGAAGAAACTTTAGTGCTTGAGCTTCAGCTTGTCTGAAGACTTGCTGTGCCCTCACATTGGCACTGAAAGTAAATTCTTCAGGCATTCCGTCTGAAGTTACATGGTCATTAGTGTCTGTCCACTCCTTGTCTTATCCTTGCTCGTGTCCTTTTGGCCTCAACAGGTATTGTCCACCTTCTCTTGCCACTTCAAAGTCTAAAAACCAAGCTGAAGATAGAATGTTTTTTCTCTTACTTACGGCTCAGGGAGGGGGGAGTGTTTTCACCAGGAGGTGAATGTATCTCCCGCACTTCCAGGCCTGCAGTTAGGCATGTTTGGATTTGTGCTTCTCTCCTACTCTCCCTTTATTCCTCGGTGTGAGTAATAGAACACTTTTATACCGTGCGCTCTAACCAACTGAGCCAGCTGGCCAAGGCCACGATAAGATCTCTTGATGATTCCTCACACTTTTCACTCCAGCTTGGTTTTCTCTGCCGAGCCCCAGCCTAATATTTTTAAGTTCCTGCGCTGACAGTTTTACATGCAAGGGCCCTGAACTTAGTCAAAGCTGAGCTCATCCTCTCCCTGCTGTCCTGCCAGTCCCAGGCTTTACTTTCTGTTTCCCACCCTGGCCAGTGGCATTGTCGTCTTTTCAGTCACCTAAGCCAGAAACCCAGGAGAGAGAGACTCAGATCCTTCCTTATCTCCTGCGTTAGGATTTCTCAGCCGTGACGCTATTGGCATTTTTGGCTGGATACTTTTTTGTTGTGTGCGGCTGTCTTGTGCATTGTAGATGTTTAGCAACCAACCCTGGCTTCTCCTCCTTAGGCGCTAATAGTAATCTCCCTCAGTTGGGCCAACCAAAAATGTCTCCAGATGTTTTGAAATGTCCCTTGAGGAACACATCACCCCTCCTTGAGAACCATTGCCCATGTCTAATCTGTTACTTAACCTTATTGATTCTACTTTCTAAGTTTACCTTGAATCCTTCCTCATATCTTCATCCCACTCCTACCTCCTATTTTTTGTATGGTTTTGACTAGCCTGCTTTTCTCTGATGTTCTTTCTTCCCAATCCACCCTCTTCAGTGATGCCAAATTTATCTTTCTAAAAGGCAAAGCTGTTCTGTATTTACATCTTTCAGTAGCCTCCAGCCAGGACCCTTGTGAGCTGGCTTCTCTTTATATTTAGCCTTATTTTTCAAAGTCACTCACAATCACTGCAGTTCTTGCTACACAGGCCAGTGTGCTGAGCCTTCTTCCCACTGTGCCATGCTTGGTTTCAGACACTGCTTAGGCATCAATTTCTCCATGGCAGCCCGGAGTCACTTTAAGAGAATATCATGGGAAAGAACATTTTATTTCTAAACATATCTATCTTCCCTCGCCAAATTGAATTTTTTAAGGGTGGGGACCATCTCTCAGTTTTTTGCTTGTAGTAGATAGTCAATGAAAGTTTGCATCATTTATTAGTATGCCCTAAGTGATATAGTAACATCCTCATTACTTATAGGAATTCTGTTCCCTGTCAAATTATTATTATATTTTTAGTTTTTATCATTTAAATTGGTAGGCTTTTGGCTACAGAAATCTTGTACTATAACATTCTTTAAGAAATCAGCCATTCAGAGAGAATTGAAGAAAGCAATATATTTCATTGATTTCAAATGTCATTTGCTTGTAAAATAGTAGTTTACTCTAAAGATTTTTATTTAGAAGAGAATTAAACTGTGTGGATTAATTGTGCAGATTAATTAAATTGAGTGAATTAATGTGATGTGGGAATTTTTTTTACTGGACTCAAAACATTGCATTTGCATTGAATAAGAATTTGTTGAGTGCAAAAGCAATATCATTGTGTTAACAACTACTTTAGTTTTTTAGAAAATACACTTTTTAGAACACATTTCTATAATTACCAGCTTGCACTATTTAGAAATTTACCCCGGTTAAATAAAAAAAAAATTTTTTTAATCAAGTTGGTAAAAACTAGAGTGTTCCATTCTCTTCCTTACATGCCTTAATACAGACAGTTTTGTGTGAGTAGATTTTGTGAATTGGAATTAGTCACACTCAGTCCGGCCAAGTACATTTATACTGGGGACTTTAATTAAAAGGCAAAAAATGAAAACTAGAGGCTGCAGTGCTTTGGGAAGATAACTCAAGTGTAGCACAGCCTTACTGAAAGTTAAGGATGGGGAAAGGGAATGAATAAGACCTCCCAATTCAGAAGAATTCTTTATTCTGTCACAGTGCAAGATTGTTAAAGTTTATTTGTTGAAGAAATCCATATATGATGGCAGTTAAGCCAGAAATGATGACTTTCTGTCACTTTTTAGGGAGTGGCATAAAATATATCACTTCCTTTCAAAAGAGATATTCTAAATAAGAAAAGTTGTTATAGAGGTTTCCAGAAACAAAACTGGGAAGAGCCAGGTGACCTACAGGGAAGTCCCTCCTTTCACACCTGCTCTCCAAGGACAGAAGGAGATCGTAGGGGACACGTGACACACTGCCCTTTATTTATCTGAAGATCCGTTTTGTCAAGGACCCAGATTTGTCCTGCTTGTCTTCTAATTTCTTTTTTCCACACTCTCCTTTCCTTAAAACTTTTAACTTTAACTTTAACTATTAAAAAATACCAGTTAAACTTCTCTTTAGGACCTTAATCTGCTTTAGGAAAGAAAGGTGTTGTGTTATTGGGGGGGGGGGGGGGGGGGGAGAAATGTCTCATAGCTGCTGTTTTCAAAAGAAATTTTACTCCAAACTTGAAAATTTTTGCATTATAATGCTTCTATTATATACAGACAATCTCAGATTGTAAAAAAATCTGTAATCGTCAGATTTTGAATATATTTTTAAATATTTTAATAGTTTTGGTTCTTGAAGTTATAATTTTTAAAATCTCTTGTACATCTTTAAGGCACTACTTGATCTAATTAAAAGATACTGTTGTGGTGAGCCACTTAGTTTTTTATATACTTTTCAATATAGAGATTATACTGATGTAAACTTTCTCAGTAAGTTATTTACCTATTACCAGAATAATGTAGTTTTAAATGGGTAACAACCTTTAACCTAGTGAGGGTCAAGTAGAAGATGTATATTTTAACAAGGCATAGTCAGTTCTCATTATTCACAATAGTTATGTTCTTACAAAGGCTCCACAAACACTGAAGTTGTGAATTTTGACCCATTGCTCCTAGGGGGATTATAGGGTCCCTGTGAGCCTCTGTCGTAACATTTTCATCAACTCATCAATACCTAAGTTTGTTTTATGTGTTTCTGTTTAACGATACTTTATTTAATATATAGTTTTGATTCATTACCATTGAACTCAAGGCCATTAGCACTGTAACTCATGCCTGAGCAAAGCTTATCTAACATATGTTTACTCCATAAGGCACATCACAGCCTCTTGCCCCAGGAACAGATAGCACTTCAGCACTATGCTTGGGGGGCCATTTTAAACAGGGAATGCACCAACAGGAAGCACAGAAATGCAAAATACCCGGTGCTAAATAGATCACACAAAAAGGACACTTGATTACGGTATGAGAGCTGAAACAGCAGGGCTGAGTGTTGCCTTGATCAGCGTCAGATGGAAACATGCTTTTCCAAGGACGCACATTTTTCCACTGCAGAAGACCAAGAAAGGACCTTAGGCATTGCTTTTGGGGTTACAAATACATTTTGTTGAGTAGGCAAATTCGCAAATACAGAATCTTCAATAATGAGGATTGACTGTCATTGTTTTAAAGAAGCTTCTGATTGAATACTTAGAATATTCAAATTTGAAAGTTTCTCTTGTTTTCAGGATGTGGGGAGTTTTTGGTTAAGTGGGGTCATCCTCATAGTTTTCATGTTTTATTGTCCAGTGGAATAAAAACGGCTAGTTTCAGAGTGTCATTTTATTTTCTCCCCCACAGGGAACAACCCATCTTCAGCACTCGTGCTCATGTCTTCCAGATTGACCCAAACACAAAGAAGAACTGGGTACCCACCAGCAAGCACGCAGTTACTGTGTCTTATTTCTATGACAGCACAAGAAATGTCTATAGGATAATCAGTTTAGATGGCTCAAAGGTGAGTTACATTTATTTTAAATAATCTTGCTATTTTGCTTTATACAGTATAGCATCTCAGTTTTAGAGGAATTTTATCTTTATTAAAATATTGAGAGATTTTAAAACTTTAAAAAACAAAATTGATCATTTTTAAAAAATACTTTTTTTTTTTATTGATTTCAGAGAGGAAGGGAGAGGGAGAGAGAGATAGAAACATCAGTGATGAGAGAGAATCATTGATCGGCTGTCTCCTGCATGCCCCACACTGGGGATTGAATCTGAAACCTGTGCATGTGCCCTGACCAGGAATCAAACCTTGACCTCCTGATTCATAGGTTGATGCTCAACCACTGAGACACGTTGGCTGGGCCAACATTGGTCATTTTTAAGGTAGCGACATTTTTGTCCACTAAATTATTTGGATTAATCACCTTATATACTAAATTACATGTCAAAATATTCTACAAATCTGAGGTCAGTTTTATTTGGGAAATATTCATTGATTATCTGTTATATGTCAGGCATTTTGCTAGGGGCTACAAATATAGTGTTGAATAGGGTGGATGCAATTTCTACTCTTATAGATTAGTATGCTGTTCAAAATCCCTAAATCATATGAAGTCTGCCAGTATCAATATTAAAGTTTATTCTGAGCATCCCTCATTCAGAAAGAAGCATGTGGACAGTTCCTACATTTTTATTTTTAGGAGAGGCAGATAGTCTAATATTTAAGAGCATAGACTACCTGATTTCACGTCTCAACTGTACCATCTACTAAGATTTTGACTTTGGGCAAATTACCTCTCTGAGCTTCATTGTTCTCACCTCAGTGCTTGAAACTGTAAGGATTAAATGAGTTAATATCTGCAAAAACACTTAGATCAGTGCCTGATGGATACCACTTTTTCATCAGTGAATCTTGAACAACACATGAAGATAAAGAAATGCCAAGCATCCTATTCTGGATGTAAAGTGTGTAGAATGAGGGCTCCGTTCTTTTTCTTCAGCGTTCATGAAGCCACGAGGCCTTTCTATTCTCAGAAATTTTAGCAATTTAGTTTAGGGGTTAAGGACACAGACTATATAGCCAAGACTGTCTGGTTTGAATTTTTGCTCTACTACTTATAAGCCATTTGGCCTAGAGCAAGATATTTAATGTCTTAGTGCCTCAGTTTTCTCATCTGTGAAAAAGAATTAGTAAGTTGTCTACGTCATCATACCGTGGGATTGTGAAGATGAAATACATTTAGGCAAAAGCCCTTCACGGGTGTATAGTGATCCCTATACAAACACAACTCTTACTGTTATCATTATTAATATTATTAGGCTATTAATTATGTAGTACTTAGTGGTTTGGGGGAATAAAAGGAAAATCTAATTTAATGCTCAAACTTCAGTCTTTTCTGTGTGCTCATTTCTTGTCTCATTAACTAGATTATAGTACCCAGGGGCTATTTGTACTTCGGTTCACAAGTGACTAACTTGTATTTATTTGAATAATTGATCCTATTTTCATTTTCATTTGGAGGATTTAAAGGACTTGGGAAATTGAAATAGTTAATTTCTGTGAAGGTTTTTTTAAATTTAATTTTATTGTTTAAGGTATTACAAATAGTAGTACATATGTTTCCTTTTTTTTTCCCCACTGACCTCCCCCCGGCCTCCCCTATCCCCCAGCATTTGCCCTTGTCCCCCTCTCCCCTGCGCCCCCAGTGTCTTGCGTCTGTTGGTTGTTCTTAGATGCATGCATACAAGTCTGAAAGTGTTTTTTTTTTGTAAATGAAGAACAATTTTGTCATATTTTATAAGTATTTAGTGAAATTAACAGATATTAATTATTATTAATTTAGACTCTAGAATGTTAATTTATTTCTTTTCCCTGATTCGAATCTTTAGTTCTCTATAATGTGTGTTTCTCTCTTGGCCCAAACCACAGATAAAATGTCATTTTATTAGACAGGAGAGTTAAATGGTATAAAAAATGAAGTTAAAATGAGGTAGTCTCATGTACTATGTGATTAAGTAATCCTCGTGTGTCTTCCTTCTGCAGCAATATGAACTATTGCTTCTGGCATTTTTATTTTTGAGTATACTTTGCAGCTTGTAATTTTTAGGCTCTTAAATAACTCTTATGAAGAAGTGTTTGTTTCGTTTCTTTTAAGAAAATCTACCCTCTGTAGCAATTACATTTTTCTATCACATTTTCTACTTTCTAGTTACCTTTCTAAGCTGATGCTGTTAACCACTGCAGTTCCCTGCAGGAGTTGTCGGGGGGTTTTTGTTTGTTTTTTATAAGCACTACTGGTTTATTTGATGCAGCTAAATGAGTGTTTTTCTTACCACCCTCACTTCTGTTTCTGCACAGCGTGATCAGTTGAGAAGGCCTTAGGTGCCCTGACTAGAAAATGTGCTTGTACTGTGCATATACAGTTTGCAGAGGCATCAGCGTGGCCAGGGGCCAGGATCAGGGACTACATGATCTGTAAGAACACAGCATTTCTAATTCTTCTCCTTGAAAGGACAAGAACTTTGGGATTGAGAGACATGTTTATTTTATAGAGCTAATTTTTTTTCTTTTAAATGGATTCATTGTAGCATTCTATTCAAGGAAGTCTAATACAATATATTTGTAAGGAAATGTTCAGAATGAGGATTAAAACGAAACTCTTAAACTGAAAAGTAGAAAAAAGTTCATTTGAAATAGTTAAAACTGAAGGTCAGTACCAACAGCACATGGGTGGGTTTCCTCAGCTGCCTGTAACCCCTATCGCCATCTCACTTTCTGAGTTAATTAGGGTAACATGTTAAATGCCCTTCTCTTCTTGAAAACGCAAATGTGCCTTCCTCAGGGAATACTCCAGGACCAGGGGATCTAAAGTAGTGCCTGACAGTCCTGGCTGTCTAGCCTTTCAGTCTCTATCATATCCTGGTCTTATGGTCTTCATAAGCACTCACCATTCACGGAAAATTGGTCAGCTATTTATTTACGTGGTCATTGACTGATGCTTTTTGCTCTAAAATGTGATCCACAATCATATTGCCTCTTGTTGTATCTCAAGTTTATAGAATTGTGCTTGACATTAATAGGTACTCAATAAAATAGTTGAATAACCAAATGATTCCTTAGCAAATTAATTCAGTAGTTCCCCCTTATCCACAGAAAATACTTCCAAGACTGTGAGTGGATGCCTGAAAGTGCAGATAGAACTGAATTTTTTCCTGTACAAACATACTTTTTCTTTGGTATATTCAAATTGCCAGTGTCACTACTCTTGTGCTTTGGGGCCATTATTAAGTGAAATAAAGGTCACTTGAACACAGTGTGACATTCAACAGTCAGCCTGATAACCTAGACAGGTACTAAGTGACTATGGGCAGGTAGCGTATGTAGTGTGGCTAATGCTGGACAAAGGCATGACTCAGGAGGCATGATTCAAAGGCAAGACAAGACAGTGAGAGATTTCATCATACTACTCAGAGCAGCATGCAACTTAAACTTATGAATTGTTTATTTCTGGGAATTTTCCATATAATATTTCAGACTTCTGTTGTTCACAGGTAACTGAAACTGGATATAGGGGGACTACTGTATATTCTTTTCCATTCAGTCTTTCCATTTGATGACAATCTCGCAAATGAGTGCAGTTATTAGCCACATTTTACAGGATCTAAAATGACATGCTAGGAAAAGCAGCTTTTGAATTGAAGAGTAAGGAGGTATATGAGCATATAAATTTTGTAAGAGGTAAACAAAAAGCTTAATCAAGGACAGGGGCTCCATATAACAACAGGTAACACATTTACTGTCTGTAAGAGAAAGCAAGGGACCACTCTCTCTTCTACTGTCTTCTTTAGCAGGCAGGTGTCATACATTCATTATTGTAACTTCACTAGTACCTGCTTAGCTCAAATATTTGCATTATACAGTTGTTCACATGGTAAACATTTAGCTTTGTTCTAAAAATGCTTGATTTTTATTCCATATTTAATAATTTTCCAGAAAACCACTTATGAATGTGATCACATGTGCATTTTTATTATTATTGAATCACTTTGTAATCTCAATTTTTGGAGGGCATTAAACTTAAAATGGGTTCTATACTTTTACAGTACTGACAGAGGAAATGAATTTAAGTTAATATGTTATAATTTTAGTGATCACCAAAGTTAATATTAAAAACATACTAAAATACTAGTTTTCTAAGAAACTATGTGTTAAACAGAAATGATAGTGATTCTCAAGATCATGAATTTATACCACTTTATCAGAAAAGAAATAAAGTATGTATTTAGGGGTTTGTTTTTCCCTTGAGTAAAGGAAAAATACTAAATGATTGAAAGTCTTTTCTTTATCATGATATATTTCAGGTAAGTCAGGTTTTGGAAAAGTGTTGATTATGCATTTTAGAAAATTCGTGTACAAATAGAAAATTTGTCCTATTGATGTATTCATTTTTGAAAGATTTTTTGGAGAGTGGGAGCTAACTATTTTAAAGAAATAACTATTAAAACTTACTTGTTTTTAGTGACTATCACCAAAATTAATAGATGTTAAATAAAATTAATAGATATTGACCCTAAATGTTCAAAGGGAAGAAATTAATTACATTAAAAGCTCTTTAAAATTTTTTGCATCATAAGAAAACTTATTTTGACTATAAGGTATTGAAATTTTTGATAGATTGCCATTATATTTATAGTTCTAGTAGTTACCTTATTTCCACTCTGTCACTTGCAATAATATAAACTATTTTTATAACTATACTGTATATTTAATGTTCTGGCTAATTAAGAATCCTAAGTTTTTATGTAATGAAATAACCCTGTGTTTAAATGTCTGTTTGCTAATTTTGGGCAGGTTACTCATATTTGTTTTATTTTTCAGGCAATAATTAATAGCACCATCACCCCAAACATGACATTTACGAAAACATCTCAGAAGTTTGGCCAGTGGGCCGATAGCCGGGCAAACACTGTTTATGGACTGGGATTCTCTTCTGAGCATCATCTTTCAAAAGTAAGTTAATTCATCAGATCTCAGTGGAAATCTTCGTCTTCAGGTCAGATATCTTAAATATATAGTAGCAAATGGAGAGTGTATAATATATAGGAGAAATTTGTTTAATATTCTCAGAATGTTGTAATTTTAAAGCAGGAAGAGATCATTGGATTCTGTTGTCAATTGGAAAATTCATTGCACACATTAAAAATAGTCACCGCTGATTGAGAAGGCTTTGCATAGTTAACTGTGTGTATGATAGGAAATAAAACATGTGAATTACCACTTCAGAATGGATTTTGCTCATGACTTTACATCCTTAGTTGGAGATGGTCTGCAAGATAGGTAGACACCAAGCTCTTATGAATTGTGAAAACTCAAGTTGATAATGGTATATATTTCAACTTTCTGACGTGACAGCAGACACAGATAAATCACTATGTTTAGGGAAAGCTGTGCATTGTCTGGGTCAGAATTACTCTGAGCTCTCTGATGCAATACAGAGACCCCATAGATACTATGAGGAGTTCTTGGGAAATACTAACCAAGTCAGGTACTGTGGCCAGAAAAGCCAATATAATACAGACCATCACCAGGAAGCAAAACAGTTGTCCTGCCTATAAGCCAAGTCAAGCAGTGTTCACACCTTGAGTCTGTGGCTGTCGCATGGAAAGAGTGTGTAAGGAAAAGAGGAAACAATCTCCCTAAGATGATGAAGAAAATGAGTATTACTCACTTTTGCTCTTCAAATTTTACGCTCACCAGACCCAAAGATTTATGCTGAAAACTTCTCTGAAGCATTCAGTTGGAAGGACAACCCTACATTTGAAACATTTTACATGTGTTTTAGTATACACAGGATCTCATGGCTTGAGACTTCAAATAGTTGGGGTCATTCAGATTCTTTTTAAAAGTCCTACACTTTTTGTGAATATTTATTGACTTGAGGTTACTATTAGATAGTTCAGTGGATGTCACATGGAAAGAGTATGTAAGGAATAAGTATGAAATAAGCTACTTTGTTTCCTTTTGTTTTAGTTGTAAACATTCCTTAACACTTGTTTTCAAATGTTATCTTTTTCATAAATTGCAGTTTGAAGCTCAATTTTTAGACTATTTTAACTTTTGCCTTGGTGATTATAAGTCATTCTTTATAGGATAATTAAAACAACCAAGCTACCTGCTTTGATTTCTCTTACACCCATCTAATTCTCTAAATACATTACTTGAACTGTAGTAGAGGTATGAGTTTTAGATTCAAAGTATTTCAACATAACAGGGACATAGGTATCTGGTTGAGCATTGTCCCTCCATAAATAATTCCCTTAGGAAATTATACGTTTATTCTAATACTTTTGCCATTACTCAGAACCTTAGAACTTTTCTTTTGGAACCATCCATTACAGACTAGAGCAAGAATAAAATAAAACTATAATTATATTCCACTTGCTGAATTTTTGGTTAGCACAGGAACTAAAATGTGGCTTAGTATCTTCACTAAACTTGCATGAAATGATTTTTGAGCTTAAGTAATTTTGATCATATATTAAGTTTTTCATTGTGTCTTTCAGGTTAGTGGAAAAGTACCTAATGTAATAAAGGAATAGTTTATTAAATTCTGTTCAATTATACTGTCTCCTCTCATTTGATCTTCTTTTCTGGGAATGGCTTTTATATTTCAAGAATTTTATTTTCCTTTCTTAAAATTAGCATATATTTTTGACCAACCTTACCAGTAGTGAATTCTAGTATTTTGCATGTGGGTTGACTATCAGGAAACAACCTATTAGCTCTCAGAGCCAAGTCCAGGTTTTTATTCACTAGATTTGGCTCCAAGAGTTTACAGTTAATCTGGAACAAAGCATTCTGAAGAGACTAACCTTGAAGTCTAATGTGGATGCTTTATAGACTGTAAAGGACCCAACGGAGTGTATAATATTTTATATAAATGAAGCAAACATGTAAATATTCTGACTTGTTTTATCATTAAAATATATAAATGAGTGCAAGGGGTTGGAGAAGCCCCTAAAGGCAATTGTAGACAGAGGCCTCTCAAAGTAAGGGCGAGTGGCAGTATTAGAACAGGGTGGTTCGTTAAGGTTGATGTATGAGAAAAGTTACAGCTATGCTTGTAGTGCGTCCTGCATTGTATTTTGTTATCATGGAAACTTAAATCTTTAAAAATTAGCAATAGCATAGATCTTTGTGAAGTTGAGAAGGGTTTTAAATATTAACTACTGTGGAATGCTAAATGAGTGTAAGAAAAGCTTTCTGTACTACAGATTACATAAAGAGAAATTAATTATGGTTAATTAATTCCACCAACATGAATAAGACCTTTCAAGCTTTGTATTCAGTTTTTTTTTCTTTTCTGTAAGGAGATGTTCTGTTTAATTAGCACAGAAACTAAAGTATAGTATAGAGATTCACTTCCCAGATCTACAAGTTGTAGGAGGAGGTGAAAGATTTAAAGCAAGAAGGAAAAGTTGCAATGACAACTCTAATTTTGATCCTCCTCTATTTCCCAAAGGCACATCAGAGTATCATGAGCCTTTCCTACCAAAGCTTTCCTTCCCAAGACAGAAATGAAATCAGGGTTGGCTTATGGGGTTTGAGGAGAGAACGATCATTTCATATTTTTATAACTAACTTTAACCAGGTGGTTTCAGTTGCATAGAGATTTTTAGGGTTTATTTTGTTTGTTTGTTTTTTTAGTCCTCACAGGATATGCTTTTTATTTATGAGAGAGAGAGAGAGAGAGAGAGAGAGAGAGAGAGAGAGAGAGAGAGAGAGAGAGAGAGATTGGTTGTCTCCTATACGCACCTGACAGGGAATTGAACCAGCAACCTAGGTATGTGCTCTGATTGGGAATCGAACCTGAAACCTTTTGTTGTACGGGACGATGCTCCAACCAGGCCACCCGGCCAGGAAAAAGAGATTTTAGATTTTTAAATTTGGTTATTTTGTAATCATAACTTACTCTCCCTGAGAATAGTGGTAAACTAGTATCTGCTTCCAATACATAGATAAGGTAGTATTTGTGGCTGTGACGTTTATAGATTTCTGTGAGTTCCTAAGAATTAGCATTTTATGTACAGTAATTTTTTAAATTGTTACCAATCTGAAAGACCTTTGTGGAGACATATTATTCCTTCTGCTGCTGTACATTGGCTGTTTAGGAGTCTTTAGAAATGAAGTTTTATTAATGCCAGTTAGTGGTAATAGTAAATGTTGCTGTTTGTATTGTTGAAAATAAAATACCTTCATAATATAAGAGTTTATATTATAGTAAAAGTTAAGAGCATGCTCCAGATACTGAGATGTTTAGGAGTTGATACTTAAGAGATTCCCTTTTTTCCATGATAAACAAACATGGTATGCCCATCTTTACTGATTCCTCTCCCAATGTGTAACCACCGCCCGCCCCCCCATCTTAGTAAAGTATATATGAAAAACCAAGGAAGGACATAGGTAAGCTAGCTGACACCAGATTCTAACTTAGTTATGTTATGATGTTTTTGAATGAGGTTTGTCAATGTACTTTGCAGTATACATATGTTTGGTATTTGGTTTCTTTTTTTGTCATTTTCATATTATACTTATAATTGATTTGAGGGGTAGGTTGCATGCATAAGAGTCAGTTATAGAAAAGATAAAAGAAAATTAAGGTAAAAGTGAGCATTGCAACTTATTTTTATTTGGTTAATGTATATAGTCTTTATACATTCAGTTTGCAGAAAAGTTTCAGGAATTTAAAGAAGCTGCTCGACTAGCAAAGGAGAAATCACAAGAAAAGATGGAACTTACCAGTACACCTTCACAGGTGGGTATTTAATTTCCATTCTTATTTATGAGCCTTGTTCATTTTAGATGATATCCTTTATGCCAGAGTCAAACTTAAGAACATAATGGCAAAATTAAGATAATTTTCAAAGTGAACACAGAAATGTACCCTTTAGTTCATCTGTACTAGTCAAGAAAGAAAGGTGTTTATCCTATATGCCAGTGTCTACAAGAATCTGGGGGTGGGGAGGGATTAGCTTAGCAATTGTAACGCAGATTTTTAAAAATGTGGCTACAACTTAAAAAATCATCGTACATATAGAGCATAGACCGACCTATTGTTTGTGTTCTGTGCTAGTCACTGAGGTGCGGCTACTAGAGGAGACACAGACAGGGGAGGCTCAGGAAAACAGGAGTAGAGTTCAGTTTTGTGCTTTTTCTCTTTAGCAATTATTTTTGAAGTTTCCTTGGGAGTTTTATGAAGATCAGATGTACAGATGTTTCTCTGGAATGATGTCATTAGTAGCAGACTTACATAAAACTTCCTTGAGGAAGTAGATAGAAATTGCCTTGGAATTTAGTGACTAGCCAAACGATTGGGACATTTTAGAAAACTTTCACTATTCACTTCCTTCCCCAACCCGGCACCAAACTTGATTTGGCAAACCCTACTGGTGTAAAGAGTTTTGGGTGTGTATTTTTTTTTTTTAAAGGAAAGGAAAGCTCTCTTAAGTATGCTTAAAGTACATGTTTCCTCACAGACTAAAGGTTTACTCTGGATTGAAGCTTCATTATACCATCTCTGTACTAACAGTGGCCAGGAATAACATGAATGATAATTTTGAAATTTCCTTTGAATCTATCTTCCCTGAGTGCTCTGATGGTATAGTGATACTTTTAAGCTTAAAAGCCTATTTAAAATTTAGTACCAGGACGTGCTGGGAGCGTCAGTTACTCGTGTGAATGATTGTAGTGTAAGAGCATACTCAGATGATTCCAGTGAAACTATAATGATTACATTTTGCCTTTGTACCTAGTTTCTGTTTCTCCAATCATAACTTGCTTTTGTTTAATTGGCCATGAACTACTACAGGTTGCTAAGATACCTGCTCCTCTTTGGTGGAAGGAGTGTCTTTAAGCCTTTACATTCACTGAAGGGATATATCCAAGACATACCATAAGCTCATCAGTATTTGAGAGCCAAAATATATTGACACCAATTAATCTTTTCAAAATATTTGAAGTTTGATTGTTAATTGAAGCCAGAGAAATAGTGGGGGGGAAAAAAGAAAAGAAAAAGTATTTCTTTTCACTTCTCTTTTCTCCCCTTTTTGTGACAGTCCATTACAGGTGTCATTAATATTTGTTTTAGTTTGCAGTGTTTGAACGCTGGCTACTCCGATCCTGTTCAGCTAGAGAACAGAGCTTGGTTCTCAGTGGTTTAACCCAACCTGCTAAATTAACGCTCTGCCTGGAGAATAGAATATGGCTCATGAATTTAGCGAAAGGATCAGAAGGTTATATGGGATAATTAATAATAATAAACACTTAGGCATAGCTTTTGTTTTTGTTTGAGGAGGGATAAACAAGTGGTTAAGAGTATGGGTGTTCAAGTCTGATGGGCTTAGTCATAAATCCTTTTTCTGTCACTCTGTGATATTGCTAAAATTGCTTATGTATCTGTAACACGAGTATTTCATTACTTGCTTTATAGGATGATCGGAAGGAACAAGTATGATAATGGCAACGTTAATATAACAGACTAGAGGCCCAGTGCATGAATTCATGTATGGGTGGGGTCTGGCTGGCCCCCCCTGATTGGGGCCAGGCCGGCTAGGGGGAGGGCCCACGGGTGGTTGGCCAGCCGGCCCTGCCCCCTGGTCAAACTCTGGGTTGAACTCCCAGTCGAACTCCTGGTTGAGGGGACAATTTGCATATTAGCCTTTTATTATATAGGATGACATTAAGACAGTGTCATACGATCATGGCAATCGAGACTGTTTTTGAATCTGGTTTTCTGATTTAAGCAAGTTACTATTTTAAAAAAATCTATAAAATGGGAATAAGAACAGTTATCTTCTTATAGGGTTTTGTGAGAATTGAATGAGGATTACAAAATGCTTGGCATATAGTAAATGCTTAATGTTAACAGCTGTTGTTGGTGATGTGGTTGCTATGGTGAAGATAATGATGTAAAGCCTCGACATAGGATCTGGCACATAACAGTTATTTAGAAAAACACAAATTCCTTAATTGAATAAAGCCTGCATCAGAATCCCCTGGAAGAGTTGTTAAAACACAAGTTGCTGGTTCCCACCCGAAGAAGTCTGATTTGGTGAGGCTGAGATGGGGCGCAGGAATGTGCATTTCTAACAAGTTTCCAGAGATGCTGATGCTGTCAGTCTGGGGACCACACTATGAGAAGCAGTGCCATGGACAAACCATCCCACCTCTCTGAAAGCAGTCTGGCATTTAGAGCAAAGTTATCCACTTCCCCATTCTTAGACTCCCGAGTGCGATCATGTCAGATAATCTTTTTTTTAAATGATTCCTTATTGTTGAAAGTATTACCAATAATCTTAATGTTTTCTTGATCAAGGTTGCATCTTTAGGAATAGGTTGAATTACATGTTGTTAGTTTCTTTCATATCACTCTTTAAATAATAGACATTAATTTAGAACATTTTCCTCTATGGAAGATCTTATGTTCTTATGTTTCCATGGAAATCTTATAAACAGTTAATTTTATATCAAATCAAGAGTTATGATTGGTTCTACTCCTGAAATTTTTTATATGGTTCACAGTAAAAATACTGTATTCCAGTTAACTTGTTAGGTATTTTTCTCAGAATATGCATTAAAGATAAAAGGTTTATATACTCAGATATCAAAATTTTTCTTCAGTGGAGTCTAGAAAAACAATTTAGCTGTCATTTGTCTAAGACTTTTAAATTGAGTCAGGAAGGAGAAAGAGAAGAATAGAAGGAAGGGATCATAGATGGAGCATTATGCAGAAGGTACTGTTGTGAGGGGAGAGGATGGAAACAAATTAGCCACTCTGAGACAGGAAGGAAGAATAAAAATGGATTCAGATACAGATAAGAGGGAGATTGAGGAAGCCTATGCCAATTTATTTCTAGTTTCTCTGTGAAAGAAGAATTCAGTCATTCACTGAGAGGAAGGACAACTAAAAAGAGAGAAGGCTTGAGCAGAGGTTTGGAACAGCTGTTAGGTAAAGAAAAAAAGAAGAGTCAAAGGGAGTAGGTAAAGATTACTCGGCACTTCAAGAGCATAATTAAAGTCAGAGTTCAAAATTATCTTCACGGCACCAATCAGCATATTTAACAGTATATTTTCTCTTATAGCTCTCGGTAGCTTGGGCACATGAGAATAGGGAATGATGGTTCATTTTATATGAAATTTAAATTGACAACATAGATGTTATAAAAGGTAAAGGAAACCCGAAAATTGGGATGATGCTAGTGAGAGTGTAATTAACATGATTGGCTTTCTGATGTATGGAGAGAAATAAAACCAAAGATTGTTAGTCTTGAGGTTGAAGAGCAGGTGGAAAGTGGGTTCGGTTGAGAGGACAGGAGGGGATACAGCACAAGCTCTCTCTGGTTGGAATCAAAACTAGTAATTGATGAGTTAATCTAAAAAGTCAGTGAATGTGAAGAATTTTTAAAAGATTCTTTAAAATTTATAAATTAAAATTCAATATTATTATGTTTATTTACTCACCCATATTTTGATTAGAGTTGAAGCCTTTTCTTTGAATATGAATTGATTGGAATTCCAAGTTGTCTTTCTTACATAAATTATACCAATAATTAATTGCCTGCAATTTTCTGGATATTTTTTTTCTCAAAATAGAGCTAACCCTTGGCACTTGCAAAGAAATCTGAATGTGCTATTAATAGATTTTTCTGTCATTTTTATGATATTGCCCATAATTGACCTGGAAGGAGCCACTTTGGATAGTGTTCCCATTATTCCCTTAGCATGATTTGACTTTGTTGTAAACAATTTTATGTTGCACATTATCTTATAAACTTTATCCATGCATTGACTGTTAGTGGAAACAAAGAGGATTCAGGAGAAAGATTTAATGAGTGAAATTAAAGGTTGAAATAGAGGTTCCATTAATATTTAAAAAATAATTAAGTGATAATGTGGAATCAAGAGAGTCATCTTTTGATCTTTGATAGCTTATATAATTTATAGCATTGTGGTACTATTAGCTAAATTATATTTAAGTGTGAAATAAAATGCATTCGGTGGTGTAAAACCATAAGCCCCCTCAAAAAAAAAGTCTCACCACATCAATATTTTCCATATTTCTTCCCAGCACTTCATGTGCAAGATTTTTCATGTAAAGTATATAATTATCATAATGTAGGCTATCTCCTTATATTCTTCTATGTTTTTTCCTAATTAGAAGCATTTCCCTGTATTACACATATTCTCCTTGATTTTATTTTAGGAAATCTTGTATTCTAAGTTGACAAATTGTGACCATACCTAACCAGTTCCCTAGTGATATTTTCATTTTCTTCCCTAACAATAGCCTAATATTTCAGGTGTGAAGTTCTATTTCCCAGCAGTCACAAGGGGTCCACCAAGCTGCTCTTTCGGTATCTCATGCTAGAACCTCACCTGGTTAACAGTTTATCAAATGACCCCCTCATTCTGATTTCTGATATCAAATTTGGGTAATTTGATCATGGCAGATGCAAGAATAAGTGTCAGCTTGAGCTTCATCTTAAATTCCATTTATTTTCCTAAGGGATGCGTTAAATTTACCTTGATAGACAGATCAATTAAAAGTAGATATAAGAGGAAATTTTGTGAAGAAAAATAATTCCATTTTGAGTAGGAGTCAAGAAAGGCTGAAATATACTGACATCATTATGTATGTTATAGAGGTATTTCTGACTGTTTTTCTAAATAATTCCAAGAATTGAAAAGTAGGGTCGATAAAAAAAGTTAAAACTTCTTGAAGATTTCTCTCTCCACTTTTCTGTCATACCCTCCCAAATAAAACCTCACATCTTCTTGCATTTTTGTGCCCTCTTCTCTTTCTTCTCAAGCAATTCGTTGAATATCTTTTATTCTAACTAGTTGCTTATGTAAGCCCCAAAGTGTTTCAGTTCTTTGCAGCTATATTCTAAATTGTGTTAGGGTTTCAGATAGTTTTATTGTGAGCTGCTTGCTTTAAAAAATTATTTCCCCTTCAAATTTCATTTTTAAGTCTGATTTAAATTTTAATTGAAATATAGTTCATAAGAAAGCATACATCAGAGTCAGTTTTAACTTTAAGATGATCTTGTGTCTTTTAGTAGAAGTATAACACTTTTTTTTATCCCTTTGTTTTTAAGGAATCGGCAGGCGGGGATCTTCAGTCTCCTTTAACACCAGAAAGTATCAATGGGACAGACGACGAAAGAACACCTGATGTCACCCAGAACTCAGAGTCAAGGGCTGAACCAACTCAGAATGCATTGCCATTTTCACATAGGTACAAATTCAATTCAACCATCATGATTCAGTAAAATATGTAAACATGGAAAGTTATTTGGGTTTTGGATGAATCTTGCAAAGTTATAACCCTGAGTGAAAATTCCAGGTCAGATGTTTTTAACTGTTTCTGTTAACCTCAGAAAGATTTTAATAATTTATAGTTGCCTGGATGGGCAGGAATGAATATTTCCTTTATCTGTATATAAAAAAGGGCTACTGCACTAATAACAGTACAAATCATTTTTCAGTGAGACAGCATATGTATTACTGTAAGTCTCTTCTTATTTTCTAACACAGTTGCTGAAAGGCTCCCTGTGTTAATCTGGTTTCCATTTTCATGTATGTTCTTGAGGGATATAATTTTTAAAAAATAATTTCCTACTCTGAACTTAAGCTTACCATAGTCTTAGAGGTGATCTCACGGTATGATTTCACAGAAGGAAGCAAGTTACTGGGATAACGTCTAGAATAAACCTGTTAATGTGAGAATTATTTTTGCACACCAACTAACAGAAAATAAATCTTCACATGCTTCTGAATTTTAAAAAAGAATTTGATATACTTTAAGCAGGTACAGTTTATCCTACATGTGTTCCAAATCAGTCACATTAATTATGGGCCGCATTGTGGGATTTTGGGAATGTAAGGAGGTCTATGAAACTGCATTATTGCAAATGTAAACAAATACCTATCAGTCGATGTCTTAAAGTTCATTTTTACGCTTCTTTGGCAATTTTTGACTGGGTAGTTTTCATTGAAATTAAGAAAACAATTTTTCTTTGTTGTGCATCTCTTTTTGGACCAATTTTAAAAAAATCAAATTCTTTAGCATATTCAGAAGAATTGTGAAGTGAGATATTCCTAACTCTTTTTTATGAGAGCCTTTAATTTTGACTGAACTTGTTGGATGTTAGGGGCATAGGATTGAACATATTGCAGTGGTTCTCAGCCTTCTGGACCTTGAAATACAGTTCCTCATGTTGTGACCCAATCATAAAATTATTTTCGTTGCTACTTCATAACTGTAATGTTGCTATTGTTATGAATCGTAATATAAATATCTGATATGCAGGATGGTCTTAGGCGACCCCTGTGAAAGGGTCGTTCGACCGCCAAAGGGGTCGCAACCCACAGGTTGAGAACCGCTGTATTAGAGACTAGCATTGAGGGACTTCATGGTCAGGCTCAGGAAGAAGAAATTAGGTAAGGTTTTTTTTTAAAATGAATGAATGGATAGAAACTATTTGACAGTGAGACTATTCTAATTTATTTCCAAAAAATGCTAATTTGCACAAACAGACATATCTTGGAATTATCATGGAGATCATGCTTTACTATTCAGATTAAGCATGTTCTCTTTTCTATAGCTGTAAAAACGACTGAACACATGAAAAATTTTAGTTCTGATCTGAAGACTGTGATTTGTAAAACATTCAGGTTTTTAAAATATGCAATTACAATTAAAGATCAATGTGATTAGTATGCAATTTTAAAAAATATGTTGAGGGAGGAAAATGTCCTTTCCTATTAAATTATATTTAATATATCCATTTAATAAATAGACTTCACTACACTGAGTATAATTATAAACTTCATTTCTTTGCAACAATCAAGTCATGTGCATTGAGTAGTGTAGCATTTAGAAATAGAATTTCTTTATTTAATATCTGTAAATGCTATTTCTAGTTTACTTTATGCACCCAAAGTTTTCTGAATGTTTATTGTTTTGCTAATCCTTGGTATTTGGAGTTTCTAACTGGGATTGGTAATCAGGTGATTAGCCCTGGAGATATTTGAGTTCTGAAAGTGAAACTTAACAGGTCAATTTAAGCTTTTAATTGTGTTAAAAGCATTACATAATCTTATAGTTTTCTTATTATTGTAAAAACATTTTAGCTATAGGATTTTAGACTTATTCTCTGACCTTGTTTTGACTTTTACCATCGACAAAAGATGATGTATATTGTAGTTAATGTTAGAATCCCAAAATATCAGTTAGGAGAGACCTCAGAGATTATATAATCTAGGATTTTTCAAACTGTGGTAATTTAAAATTAATTTAGGTTATTCATGGCATTCTGAAAAATGAAATATAATAAAGCCAAATAGGAAACATCAGAGTAAAGCTCACATTAAGAGTAGAAACTTTAGCCCAGCTGGAGTGGCTTTGTTGGTTGAGCGATATCCAGTGCGCCAAAGGGCTGCCAGTTCGATTCCGGTTGGAACATGCGCATGGGTTGCAGTTCAATTCCCTATTGGTGCTCATGCAGAGGACGATCAATCGATGTCTCTCTCTGTCTCTCTCTTTCCCCCCTCCCTTCTCTCCCCTCTCCTCTTCCTCTCTCTAAGCCTGTCCTCGGGTGAGGATTTAAAAAAAAAAGAGTAGAAATTTTGTTTCAGTAATGTACATATTTATATGTGTGCTGATTAACTGTTCCTATTTTCCTGTGTAGAGAAAAGATCACTGGAAGATAATTAAAATCTGTTTTAAGGCTTATTTAGACCATTTTGTCTTTCTTCCTTAGTACATTAAAAGTTTTCCTTTTATTTTTTAATTATAGTTGACATTCAATATTATATTAGTTTCAGGTGTACAACATAATGATTAGACATTTATATAACTAAGTGATTTCCCCATAACTCCAGTACCCATCTGACACCATATATAGTTATTAAAATATTATTGACTATATTCCCTACTCAGTACGTACTTATTTTAACAGGAAACATGAATAGCAAAAAAATATTTTGCCAACATTTTTCTGTTCTGGTTGATACTATTTTACTAATAAATAGGGAGCATAATGCTAAAATCTCTATTGTTTGTTTTTGTTTTTAAAGGAAGGATATAGGGAACAGGGATCTAGTCAGTCAAGTTAAGAGTTGATTATAGTAATAGCTACTTAGCTAGCCAATTTCTGCTCTTGTTAGAATTCAGAATTGATGCCTTAATCTCATTAATTCATGAGTTAACATATCAAAAGAAGACCCTGATTTTCATTTGGTCCTGAACATTTTAGTAATGTAATTATAGTTTGTTCTTTACAAACTCTGTTAGCTTTGTGTATTTTCAAAAAAATACCACTTAGCTTAAAGATATAAGCAAAAATTTTTGTTACTCTTTAAATCTATACAAAGTTTCAAAATTATATGAAAGAGAGAATACTGTTATGAACTCCCATGAACACATACATCACCTAGTCTTAACAGTTATGAAAAAATGGTCATTCTTGTTTCATTTCTATCCCTACAGACTCTTCCACTTCTGAGATTATTTTTAAGGCAAATCTCAGACATATAATTTCATCCACAAATACTTCTTTAAAATTACTTGTGAACTTATATAAAAGTTATTTCTGAAGCTAATACAACTTTTTGTTTTCTGTCTAACTCAGTGGCATTATAGGGTTACTTGAATTATTCATTTCTTAGATTTTTATTATACATCATAACTAAATTTTAAAATGAATGGGCTGCTCAATACTCCTCAGTCAAGTGCTATAGGACTGTTTTATGTCCTTGCCATAAACTATGCAAAAACATTCTCGTTGAATAAGTTTCAATAAATTAATATCTATTTAAGTGCTTTTAAAGTTTAAGGATGTGAAAAAGAGGCAGATCATGAGGATGAAAACACTTACTAATTTCTTATGGGAAATGATATTAAATTATATCTAAATGGCATTTTTTTCTTAAAAATTACTTTTTAAACTAAATGATAATATCCTTTTGAGACTGTGCAGGTATACACTGTGGCTCACTTGAATGTTCAGGATATCATTTGAGACAGTAGTCTTAGGTTAGCTATTTACTAAATAAAGTAGCTATAGACTAATAGACTAGCATATACATATGGGGAAGGTTTTGTTCTTTTATTCCAGGGAGTATTATTTGCTTCATAGCATCAACTCTGTGGAATTCTGAAATTTATTTGTTATTTCTTAATAATAATAAATTCCAGGATTTTTTGTGTTTAAGATTTAAAGCTATTTAAAATTCTCTTGGAAATAGTTAATTTTATAGCATCCTCATGTTGTTAGAATATAATACTGAAATATAGTATTGAAAACTAAAACTATTAATTTTGTGTATTTTAAATTTATGGCCCTCAGAGATACAGTTATATATGATAAATGTGACAAATAACTGCTGCTATATATTTGAGCATTATAAACAGATATATAGACATTAGTAGCTTGTGAAACTATTTTTGTACTGATAAATGTTAATAACAGTTTGATTATGTGAATGAAAAATGGGCTGTTTTAAGCACTGATTATATTTTAATTCTTTAATGTTTAGATGATAGAGTCTCTTGGTGCTGCTAGAGTTTATGCATTTTGGGGGTACTGCATGTATCGTCTATTGTGTTTAAGAGATTTTTCTGCCACTGTGTGTTTCCAGAAAGTATCTATTAAAGGATGTATTCAGAAACATTACTTTTTAATATATTGATTTTTCTTTAAATCAGCATAACTACAATTTTACTAAAATTTATGAAATCTGGCTGTGTTCATTCCATTTGTATTTTTAGATTTCTTCATTATCAGAATTTTGGAAAGCTACTATTTAAAAACTGATTTAGGGATCCTTTTACAGTTTCAAAAACTAAATTTCATTGGAAATTTTACATGTCATTTAGTTACATGTTAAAATTTTAAAAAGGGCTTTATCTTGAATCAAATGCAGTTTGTACTTCAAAGATGATACAAAGAGGAAAAAAGTGAATGACTGTGAAGAGCTCTGGGGAACTATACTCTCAACAGCTTTGCCGTTTGTCTCTCTTTTTTATGAATAGTGAAGAAAACTTGTACGATTATAGATATGAAATACAATAGGAATGATTTTGGCAGATAACTTTTGTGTGTAAAGCTGGGACTGATATCACAAGAAGCACTTTGTCATTGATACAGTTGCAGATGAAAGCTGTAAGTTGTAGGATTCCTCTTATTGTTGCAGTTCCAATTGACTTAAGTACCGTCCACCCCTAACCCTCAGGAATTAGATTAGGTTTTTAAGAGTTAATATGAAGGCCAAGATAGTTTGTGAGGGATTGTAACACAACCATTTGGAGATGTCAGAGTTTCCTGTATCATCATTGTGAACAGATATCACTTTATAAGAAAGTGCTCTAGTAATTTGGTAACATATACACTTATACATTCTCTAGGAAGTGAAAAGCAATTTGTACATTTTTAAACAAGATGCAATAAAAAATATAGTTTAGTGACCAAGAATGTTTATTAGTTTTCTAAAAATGTATAAATTTCCTATCTTGAATTTTTAAAGAACTAACCTTTATTCTCATCTGATGTCTGAAAAGATTTTGAAGAAAGCATAAAAATTTGCTGAAGCTTTTTTTCATGCATTATAACACGAAATTAGTACAAGAGTAGGTCTTTGCAGCCCTGGCTGCCTCGGCCCTCGCAGCCCTGGCTTTGTCCAGAAGGTCGTTCCGCTGTTTGGCCATTCGGTTGATTTGCATATTATGCTTTTATTATTATAGATATGGGTTATTTGCAAGAAGAAAAATACTATTCATTTGATATAAAGACATTACTAACCACCTTCAATAGAGATTAGTCCTTTCTCCTTCTTCTTGGCATTAACATTGTTGGCAAAGAATTAATGACAAAGAATGTTCACCAGTCCATCCCCTTGTGATTGTCAACTTCTGTTTTCAAGATGACCAGCTGGAGTTAATGGTGTGATCATTCACAAGAGGTTATTTGTGACTTCTTCCCTATGGAGGGCATTTAAAAATTCATTTTTTTTCCCTTCAATTTTGCTCTTAGAAGACCATCGTGGGGATTCCAGTGGAAGGGAGGTTTGGAACATGGACAGCTCTGTTCTCAGACTTAGGGAAAATGTTCTTCCTTTGAATTTGGCTTTCATCTTTCCTCTTACTAGAATAGTAAGGGACAAGTAAACATAGAGGACAAGCAGGCCACTTAAACGTGTGAAATTTGTGGTGAATATGACAGTAAGGAATTGTGAGGTCTGTGGTAAAGTAGAATGGGTGAGGTTCACTTAACGATATTAAAGGTCTTAGGCTAAGCACAATAAGCCAGTTAAAGACAAATATCACATGATCTCACTTATATGTGGAATCGAATGAATAAAATAAACTGATGAACAAAATAGGTCAGTGCATAGAACAGAGAGACAGATCTCAGAGGGAAGGGGGGTTGAGGGAACGGAAGGAGATTAACCAAAGAACATATATATGCATACATACATAACCCATGGACACAGATAACAGTGTGGGGTGGGGGCGGGGTGAAGGGGAGCACAAGGGAAGGTGAAATGGGAAACATTTGTAATAATGTCAACAATAATTTTTTTTAAAAAAAATCAATGTTAAAATACAGAGAGATTGGGACTAGATAACCCATCTGGTTTCCAGTTTAGCCTTTCAAATGGAATCTGTGATTTATATATGGTTTAGCTCAGGGTAAGGATTTCTAGCTGATAATATCCTTATAAATTCCTGGTAAAGGTATTTGGGAAGATATGACTTGCAGATTTGGAATACTGGATATTTTCTCTTTGCTGACATATTGCTCTGACAGGTGTTATTCTCTCAAACACATATAAGTGACACATGTCATTTTCCTTCTTAAAATATTTTAGTGGCATGGTGTATGTGGACCAGTCCATGGTCATCAGAGGAGGCCTCCCCAGCCTCATCATCTGTGCTTCTGTAGCAATTACTCTGAATTGCTTGTACTCCTCCTCATACAACCAAGCAACCATGCTGTTGCTTGCATGCAAGTCTCTGCTTCCTTGTTTTTGGAATGTTCTCCCTTTCCTTTGCAATGGCTGCATATACACATGAGACGCACACACTCCATACATCCGCCCACCTGACCTCTGCCTCTAACTTGACCACCAACTGGTCAACCCCTATGTATGTATTCTGTAAGTTCCAGCATCGTCTTCTCTGGCAAGCCTCCTTTCATGCTGTCAGACTGAATTATGTTCCCTCTTCTGTTAAATCCCTGTTACCTTCAAACTGACATATGGAGGTTAACATTAACTTCTCAGGTTCTTCTGGAGCAAGGATTGTGTTTTATTCATTTGTATCCCTGGTGTATCCATGGTAGACATTCAATAAACATATGAATGAAACAATTTACTTCACAGAAATTGAGTATATGTTCTGAATGTCCTTGGTACTGTCAGCTAAAGTTACACCTATGGATTCATAAGACCTTGAAGCTAAGATATAAAACTAGCTATATTCCTTGAAAATCAGTCATTGTTATCAAACTTAAGAATTTAATTGACTACGTAATTTTCTAGTTTGTACAAAGAAATTTTAAAGATAATGTGTTAATAAACAATGCTAAGTACTTAAATAATGTGAAAGATGCTAAAATGTGCATTTTTCTTAATAGAATAATTTTTATTTTTTTCTTGAGAATAATTTTTCTCACTTAAAAACAGTGCAAAGTCATTTAATGGTATATTTTCTGTGAAATTAGACAATATTTATATTCTTTGTTTTTAAACTAATTATTGCTAAAATGTGTTTTTAAAAATTTCACCTCTTATAAAGGTCAACACAGGTATTATAAACAAGTGAAATTAAGGACAATGAATTTTTTAAAATTGAGAATTGTATTATTTTTTAAAATTAATTTTATTGTGTGAGGCGAACGTGATAACCACTACACTACGGAAACGACTTAAAATTAATTTTATTGTGGTGACATCAGTCGACATGATCATATAGGTTTCAGGTGTGAGCTTCCATGTTACAAGATCTATATATTGCACTGTGTGCCCACCACCCAAAGTCAAATCTGCTCTTGTCACCATATATTAGGACCCTTCTCTCCCCCCCATATTCACATGAAAATAACTGACAGTTAACTCACTGAAATGTATTAAAAATTGTCATGCTCCTGGGACCACTTTCCTTGTAGGGTGTGGAAAACGTAGATATGACTAAACAGTTAAAGTAAATGTATAACTTACTCTTATTATCTATCAGTTTGCCATTTTCCATTGACAGTTTAGCTTGGCCGTATACACACTATAGACAAAATAGTTAATTTTCTTACTCTGGCCAAAAATGAAGTCTAAGCATTCATATTAGAACTATGAAGATAGAAGGAACTTTTGCTATGACATAGTCCGGCCACTTTATTTTACAGAAGTGGAAGCAAGTCCATGGAAGAGGCATTTAGTATCACTCTTTGCTAATAGCTAGATTAGACGAGAGACGTAGGTCTCCAGAGTCATCGATCATCAGGGTCCATGCTGGTTGAGGCAGCTGTTTTTCTACTAAACTCCAGAAATGTTTTCTGTATCACATTTCAGATACTTCTCATCTTGATTTTTATCACTGTTCAACACACATTTACTATAACTTGCTAAACTCCCACATTAGATTCTTAGTTTCTGGACTAAGCCTGGTTGAGTTACATTTCTTGGTATCCCATATAGTTTAATGAATAAATTTGTTGAGTGAATAAATATATGTATTTTTACTGTGAGATAATAGGAAGGGTTAAATAAGTTAGTGCAACTTGATCATTAGCACAAAAATTATATCATATACCAAGCAGGACTAACAAAGATACCAATATTAAGAGTATTTAGTTTACTTTTTAAATTTTAACAGGAATCACTTAGCTGTTAATAGTCACATTAATATTTTAATAACATTTTTATTGAAATGTAATTCACATCTAAACAATTCATCTATTTAAAGTGTACAATTAAGTGGTTTTCAGTATATTCACAGAATTGTGCAACCATCACCACAATCCATTTTAAAACATTTTTATCACCTCCCCCAAAACCCTGTACCCATTAGCAATCACTTTCCTTTTCTCCTTCACACACTCCAGGAATCTACTTTCTGTCTCTGTAGAGTTGCCAATTCTGGACATTCTTATCAATGAAATCATACAATATGTGAACTTTTATGACTGGATTCTTTCACTTAGCATGTTTTTCAAGGTTTACTCATGTTGTAGAATTTATAAATATTTCATTTCCCTTTATTGCCGAATAGCAGTCCATTGTGTGGATATACCACCTTGTACTAACCCACTCATCAGTTGATAGACATTTAGTCTGTGTCCACTTTTTAAGTTCCACCATTGTTATGAATAATGCTGCTATGAACATTGTGTACAAGTTTTTATGTGGACATATGTTTTCAATTCTCTGGATATATACCTACAAGTGGAATTGCTGGCACGTGTGGTAGTTCTACATTTGCACAGCAGCTGCACTATTTTATATTCCCACCAGCTGTATAAGGTTCCAGTTTCTCCACATTATCAGCCCTTGGTATTGTCTTTTTTATTATAGCCATCCTAGTAGGTGGGAAGTGATATCTCTGTGGTTTTGATTTGTACTTCCCTGATGGCTAATGTTGTTGAGCATTTTTTCATGTGTTTATTGGCCACTTGTAAATCTTTGGAGAAAGCTCATTTTTAATTGGGCTGTTTGTTTCTTTGTTGTTGAGTTGTAATTCCTTTCTTAAAAAAATATATTTTATTGATTTTTACAGAGAGGAAGGGAGAAGGATAGAGAGTTAGAAACATCAATGAGAGAGAAACATCGGATCAGCTGCCTCCTGCACACTCCCTACTGGGTATGTGCCTGCAACCAAGGTACATGCCCTTGACCAGAATCGAACTTGGGACCCTTGAGTCCGTAGGCCGACGCTCTATCCACTGAGCCAAACTGGTTAGGGCTATAATTCTTTATATGTTCTGGATATTAACTCCTTACGAGATAAATGATTGGCAGATATTTTCTCCAGTTCTGTGGATTGTCTTTTTACCTTCTTGATGATGCTCTTGCAATACAAATGTTTTTAATTTTATTTGTCCCATTTTTCTATTTTTTTTCTTTGTTGTTTGTGCTTTTGGTGTCATATCTAAGAAACCATTGCCTAATCCAAAGTCATTAAGGCTTATACTTACGTTTTTCTGTAAGAGTTTTATAGTTTTAACTCTTACAATTAGATTTGGTTCATTTTGAATGAACTTTTCTATATAATGTGAGGCCCAACTTCCTTCTTTTGCATGTGGATATCCAGTTGTCCCAGCACCATTTGTTGAAAAGACTATTCTTTTCCTATTGAGTTGTCTTGGCATCCTTGAAAAATATTATCAGACCATAAATGTGAGGGTTTATTTCTGAATTGTCAGTTCTATCCCATTCATCTATCTATCCTTATGCCAGTACCATACTGTCTCTATTATTGTAGCTTTGCAGTAAGTTTTAAAATTGGGAATGTGAGTCTTCCAACTTTATTCTTCCTTTTCAAGATTGTTTTGACTATTCTGAGTCCCTAGAATTTCCTTGTGAATTTTAGGACCAGCTTGTGATTATCTGCAAAGAAGCCAGGTAGGATTCTGATAGGAATTGTGTTGAATCTATAGAACAATTTGGATGGCTAGCCATCTTAACAATGTTAAGTCGATCAATCTATAAACATGGATGATTTCTTATTTATTTAGTTCTTCTTTAATTTCTTTCAAAAATTTTTTTTAGCTTTCAGAGTATAAGTTTTGTACTTCTTTTGTTAAATTTATTCCTATGTATTTTATTCTTTTTGCTGCTATTATTAGTGGAATTATTTTCTTAACAATCTAATTTATTAGTTTTAATAGTTTTTAGTAGCTTCCTTAGGATTTTCTCTATACAAAACCATGTCATCTGCAAATAGAGATAATTTTACTTCTTCCTTTCCACTCTTGATGTATTTATTTCATTTTCTTGACTGGTTGCCCTACCTAGAACTTCCAGTACACTGCAGAATAGAAATGACAAGATTGAACATCCATGTCTTGTTCCTTATTTTAGGGGAACACTTTCAGTCTTCTACCATTAGGTATGATATTAGCTATGGGGTGTTTTTTTGTTTGTTTGTTTTTTAGATGCTCTTTATCAGGTTGAAGAAGTTCCACTACGTTCCTAGTTTTTGTGTGTTTTTCCCATTAGTATTTTTGTTTTTAATGGAAAAGCTGGATTCCTTATTTCCTTACGTTCTGATACCTACTGGATAGTTTTTTTGTTTTTGTTTTTTGAAAGTCAGAAAAGATTGTTTCTCTAATTGGACTTTTTTCCTACAACGGAGACAACCAATTTTCCTTGGTAGATGACTTCTGTGATCACCTTTAGTTTTGGAACTTATTGGAGTCACCATTTCCCATGGAAGAAGAGGATCTGAAGTTTATTCTAATTGAAACCATGCAAGTAGTCCCTGACCAAGATAGAGAGAGAAACTAACATGGAAGAAACAAGACAATTTTAAAAGACACAATCATCACAGTTTTAACTTTGAAGAGTCAAAAGAAGTAATACTTTTAAAGAAGACACTTAACCCTGTGAATTCCTGTGTATGCCTACATGGCATTTAAGATATTTCCCTTTAAGATATCTTGGAAGAAAAAAAATGACTTGGCATGGCATCACGTGTTTTTTGGCAAAATACTATTATTATATTTGCTCCACTTAATTTTCAGAAGACTCAAAAGCCCTTGATGAAGAACATTTTTTGTTTTTTGAAAATCAAAATAACTATTATTCCTGATAAAGATAGTGAAAAAACTAAGCAACCTAATTTTCCTGAACTTCAAAGTAGAACTGGTTCATAGATGCCATTTCTTTTAAAACTTAATGTAGCCATTTTCCTACATGTAATCTGATCCTCGTTTCTTTGGTTGTCATATGAGAACACTTCACTCCCCACCTCACAGGGTTGTTGTGAGGCAAATTTTAAATGTTTCTTAGAGTGTAGTGTTGATAACTCTTGACTGTCTCCTTGTTGATAGTATCTATAATCATAAAATTTTGTTTCTTTTAAAATTTGCAAGTGCTTTCCTATGGCTATGAATGGATATTAGGTATATTGAAATGGAAATAAGATAATGGAGTTATATTTGACTTATTAATGAACATCCTTGTAAATAATTTTACTGCATGAAATGTTGCACTGATTTTTTTCAACTAAGCTTTTATACAGTTATAATTAAACAAGCGCTAAAGTAAAAGTGTCTGGTTTCCCCTTTTATTTAGTTGAGATTTGATTATTCATTTCTCTTAGCTAAAAGGTAACTCAACTCATCAATTTCAAATGAATAAAAAATGAAAAACACAATGAAATAGATATAATTTAAGGAAATAAAATGAAAATCTTGAAATGAGGTTCAAGCTTGTGTAGAGATGACCAGATTCAGACAATTAAAAACAGTAAAACTCTGTTATTAGGTAGAAGTGAAATCTTAGTAATATTTTAATTAAAAACAGGGCTACTGTAGGAAAGAGATTTGATGAGTCAGAAAGAAAATCTGCATATACTAAGTAAATGAAAAAATTTTAAAATATGAGTTAAAATTCATGCATAGAAAATTCTTGATAGCCTGCAGAATTTGCTTTTATTTGTACAATTTTATTTTTACAACTTAGGATGGGAAGTAATTGTATAGCATTTTGTATTTCACATAAATCAATCAATTTGGTTTTTGCAAGTCAAAGCTTAGATATAGTATGTGAACAGATAATGGCTTCCACAGTGAGACTTTAAAATTGCAGTCAGATGTCTGTTTTCTACTGCTTTGTTCTTACTGTGTAACAGTATCAAAAGGCAAATCATTTCAGTGTGAATTTAGGGGTTTGGGCTTATAATCTGGTATTTGCGAACAAATAATTTAGAAAATGTATTCTAATTTACCATATCATTTAAATGTTTGTTTTATAACTTATTCTATACACTATAAAAATGAGAATGGGCATAGTGCTAGGTTAAGTGTGTTGGGATCAAGAAAGTACTTGAAATCAGAATTTTTTTATATCCTTCATTTAAAAAAATTAATAGCTTTAGATGAACCTTGTATACCTCACTGCACTAGAGATCCTACTGCTCCATACTGTCATATACATGTCACAAAATCCACTCACTTATTTAACTTGTGTAGCGGTGGGAACTACAGAAGGAGCCTTTCTTTGGCAAACTCAGTTTGTCCTTGTATTTGCTCTTTTTCAATAGTTTCATAATTTTCCCATATTGCAGCATTTTATGTATACATTCATATCTACTACTGATATGAATGATGTAAATTGGTCCATAGTATATTATTCTTTATCCAGTTTAATGCTCATATCTTTGAATACACAGCAAGAATAATATTTTGAAAATTCTAACCTCATAATAATGAGAAAAACACTATGTAGTTTGAGCTAGTTTGAGAAAAATTAAGAAATTATTGATCAATTTTATGTATAACCATTAATAAAATGAAGCTTCTTTGAAAATTATTTCTGAACCTGGTTTCTATTGCCCCTACTGTTTTTTAAACACCAAAGTGGAATCTAATACTGAGAAGTTATTACTAATACTAGAGTAAGAGTGCATTTTCTCTGAAATATGATTATATCTAGTTTAATATATGTGCTCTTCTAATCAATCTGTCATAGAAACCAAATGTTAAAGTTGATGAACATATGCCTCAGAAATAATGAAGAAATATAACAGTATTAGTCATTACCTTAACAGTATTACTTTTCTGATCTTTAAAACTTACAAGGGCTATCTTGTATCAGCGCTCACTTTATTGTGGGAGTATCAGTTCATAGAATGCATCCTGAGTCTGATTTAATTCTAGAGAGGATAATTTCCTGGGAGGAAATGTGTATAATATACTGGTTTTGTGATCACTTTGTTAATATTTAAAAATGAAACACATTCTTACCATTATATTCCTCTCAAAAATAAAGCGGGTGAACTTGGGTTCTTTTGATTGTGCCACCTACAGCGTTCATTTAGGCAAATCACTTCATCTCTCTGAACTGGTTTCCTCATCTATTACTTAAAAGAGGGGAGTGAATAATGATTTCTAAGGCCCTTTCTCTTGATTATCTTAACAAGTTCATCTCTGTAGTCCAGGGATGAATGAGATGTCCTCGTGTGGTCTTCTGTGGCTGGGCGTGAGGTTTAGTGCTGAGTTTATAATCCTTAAAAACATCAATATGTTACTGTGCTACATAAAAGAATCTATTACCTAAGTCAAATTAGCTCCTCTTTACATAGCACATTAGGAGAAGAAGTATTGTGTCCTGTGCTTTCGCATTGTGTGCACACATAATTTAAATTCCTTCCAGATGGCACTGTGGATTCAAAATACTAGTATGTGATCCACCAGTTCTTACTTTTCAACGATGAATGCATTTGAAATGAGGGCACTAACATAGGAGGTAGCATAACATCATAATGTCCTTGAATGGATTATTGTAATGGATAAATTTCTGAACTATACTGCTCTCTAATAACTAAACTTACAGATGGAAACCCATAATGAATGTTAAATTTTCTAAACTTCGTAAACCTTTTATACTTGGGAATGGAGTTTAACGGTATAAAATAAAACAGCAAACTGAAAGAAACTTGCTCTGTCCAGTAGCTGTTATTGAAACAATGGAAAATGGTGAAGTCTGACATACTGTTTTGGGGGGAAGTAAGATATAAGAACTTAATAAGTAATATATGGCTATGTCTGGGAAATAATAGTGTAGGCAGTTAGCACTTGGAATGGTGGTGTTGATGTCTCACCTGTGAGTGACACCGCACCGTCTAACACCAATTATGGACTAACTATAGGAAGGAAGCATTATGCCCTGTAAGCCCAGGGAAGGATACTCCTTGCCTTTAACTCACTAAAGTTCAGTGATACTGACTGAGAGAAATAGCATTTTTGTTCTTTTTCATTTCTTTCCCTTCTAGAGATCATCTTATAACTGTCCATTCATTTCAGTTTAGAACTCTGAATGCTTGGCTAGGTGCACTGCCCTTAGTACTTCTAAAGATTAAGTGGCATGGTGTACATGGAAGTCTATCCATTAAATATTAGGTATAGATGGGTTTATACCTAAACCTATGTTTTTATAATTTTTTATAGTTTTTCTCTCTACTCATTTTGTTTTATAATTGTCTTATGAGAAGCAGAACAGATATAATTTCCCTATTTCTCAGGTCGAAAATCTGAGTTGTAAGGAGATTAGGGAATCTTTCAAAAATCTGTAGATACCAGAATTAGAATTTGACTCTAACCCTTTGATTCTCTGCTCCTATCTTCCCCTAATTTATCATAAAGAAATTTTTAAGTCTCTATATGGAGACCAAACTTGAAAGAAATGATAGCTAACAAAATTCACTTATTATTTGGCACAAAAATAGGATATGCGTCTTTAAATGTGCAGTTGAAGTTCATAAATAAGTATTAGGTCTGTAGGCATTTAATTCATTTAAGAATGTATTATGTATTTAGGTTAAGTCAACATGGTCATGTTGATTTTATAGTTATTTACATTGGCAAATATCTTTTTTGGCAAATATCCTAACAGAGTTCAGTGTGTACACTTGTGTATGTGTAGTGTTAGTATTTTTTATTATATAGCTGCAAGCAAAGGAAAACTATTAGGGGATCTTAGGTTTGGGTAATTTGTGTGAGTAAACTTATACTCTGCTTTCTTGGCTTAAGAATACAATCTGGGTATTTTCTAAGTAGCTGGCTAATGGTTTTATTTCTGCTTAGAGCTAACTTTAATGTTTCCAGACCATCATGGCATGAGCAAACATTTAGAACACTTGTCCTAAGAGTTCTCAGATGTGCATGTAAGCTAAGGCAGCTTAGTGGCCTCTAGAGGGGGCCTCATAGCAAAAGTCATTCCTTGGGACCAGCAAGTTGAAACTTTTAAATAGCTTCACAAGTATTTTGCAAAAAGATGGTTAATAGGCCTTGAATGGTTCAAAAAGTAGGTGCTAAATTTTATTTGAAGGTAAAGAGTTTAAAACTGTAAACCAATGATTTCAACCAGATGTTAAAAATGAAAACCATGTCCAGAGAACGGGAGGCACAATTATCCTTCTGGAGTGTTTTTACATGTATGCATATGTCTATATATAATCATATGGCTTGGAAGTCATTTAACTAACAAGTTGTATATGTAACATCTCCATGAGCCACACACAAAAGCAATCAGTGGTCTAACTCGGCATGACCAGCTGTTTCTGGCAATTATCCACATTTTGAATAAATTAATACTCATTTATTCAAAATCATTTATCTGGCATGTCTGTTTGGAAAAAAATGAGTAAGATTACCCTCGAGGAGCTTTGTGATAAGCAGTATGACAGTGATCTGTGATGATGAGAGGTAGTGATTCCTGGGGTGCTTCAGAAGCCCCAAAGAGCCCCATACTTCCTTTTACATTCTTTTGACATATTTAAGTGTCAGGCATTATGGGTACTTCAGCAAACAAGAAAAACATCTCTGTTCTCATGGCGTTTAAACTTAAGTGGGGAACAAAAAAACTAAACAAATACCTGTATAATTACTGTTATGAATAGTGTTGTGAACTATTCATAGAGGAGAGGACAGGTAGCGGGGCAGTGGTATGGCTGGATAGAAGAGTAGGCCTTGAGGAGTCACACATCACTCATCCTTGGTGGTCCAGACAGAGGGAGGAGCATCTGCTTTGGCCTTGAGACAATTAGGTGTTTAGTGTCTTCATCTGAGGTCATGGTAGTGAGAGTGAAAAAAACTACAGAGAAAAATAAGGATGGAAGAAATGAGAGAATTGTTCATTGTGTAGCTTTGAGAGCAAGGGAATAAGAAAGGTTAAAGATATTTCTATCCTCTACTTTGTATGGCTTTTGAGCAATAGCCATATTTATTTCATCCTTGAATTCACATTGTCAAGTAGAGTACTTGATACATAGTAGGTGATAATAAATATTTGTGAATCATATGACTGGTCCACTGTTTCTTATATGTCAGATTTTTTTCTACAGTTAAGGTAGAAATTCCTTTGAGGATGAGAAAAATGTCATATACATATGCCCCCAAATACTACACACATAAAAGTCAATAAATACTATTAATTTATCATTCATTGCTGAATTAAGTTCAGAAATTACATAAATTTCTAATAACCGTCAAAATACTAGTGTCACATTACTTAATGAATTAGAAATGCAAATCTTTTAAAAAATTATTTACTGATGAGAGGGGGGGGCATTGATTTCTTATTATTATTATTTATGCATCCATTAATTGATTCTTATATGTGCCCTCACTGGGGATTGAACCCACAACTTTGGTATATCATAATGATGTTCTAATCAACTAATCAACTGAGCTACTGGGCAGAGCCTAACAATGCACATCTTAATGCATTGATAACAAAATGAACTTAAACTTCCTTAATTTTGTTAGTCTTCTCCAAATAGAACCCAAGAGCCAAAATGTATAAATGCCCAAATTTTATAGAATTTGTCATATGGTTCTCAATTGCTAAAAATATTAAAGAAGAGATACTTATGACTGTGTTATAAATCTAGAATATCACTGGCACTATCTGTTTGATCACTTATGAATATAGTGTTAAGTGGTATCAGTAAATGGAATCTAAAATATTTTTCTTTTTTCTTAAATTTCTCTATTCCCTTTTACAACAAATGCATATGAAAAATTAACTACTCTTAAGAGATTAACATTTTTAAATTGCTTATGAAAGTGGGTGCCATAGATCATGTCATTTTAATATAATTCTTGAAGAAACTGAGCATGGAAACTAGCTTTAGCTTTCCAGATCTATATTTACATTCTAGAGGCCTAGTGCACAAAATCGTGCACAGGTAGGGTCCCTAGGCCTGGCCGCCAATCAGGGCTTATCAAGTTCCCAGCCTCTCCACCTCCCTGCCTCCTCCTTCCCTCGCTCCCTCAGTGCCCCACCGCAGCTGGTCACCCGCCTTCCATGTTCCACGCTGCCCCCTGGTGGTCAGTGCACATCATAGTGAGCAATCGAACTCCCGGTCTCCCGGTCGAACTCCCAAGGGGATACTTTGCATATTAGCCCTTTATATATATGGATATACAGTTTTACCCGTCCTTTTCCCCAGCTTTACTGAGATATAATTGGTATAGAATATTCTGTAAGTTTAAGGTGTAAAATTTGTTGATTTGATACACTTATATATTATAAAATGATTATCACCATAGCCTTAATTACCATTTCTTCTGTGTGGTCAGAACATTTAAGATCTACTCTCCTAGCAACTTTCAAGTATTGTTAACTATAATCACTGTGCTGTACATTAGATCCCCAGACCTTATTCACCTAATAGCTATAAGTGTGCACTCTTTGACCAACATCTCAATTCCTTTTCCCCAACCCCCTTACCCCTAGTAACTACCCTTGTAGTCTCAGTTTCTCTGCACGTAGCTTTTTTAGACTCCACATATAAGTGATTGCATACAGTATTTGTCTTTCTCTGTCTGACTTATTTCACTTAGCATAATGCCCTCAGTGCCCATCCGTGTTGTCACCAGTGGCAGGATGTTCTTTCTCGTGGCTGAATCATATTCCATTGTGTAGGAATCATATTCCATCTTTACCCATTCATCCGTTGACTGACACTAGCTTGTTTCTATATATTGGCTATAGTGAATAATGCTGCAGTGAACATGATCTATTAGTTTTCTATAAATCAGTCTAATCATGGAGATTATTAACTAGTTGTAAGGTGAGGGAAAAAGTCGTCAGTCATTGCAAGCCCATATGAAAAAAGACATTATAGTTTAGTTGGAAAAAACCTTAAGGCAGGCGTCTTGGTTCAAGTTCCTAGCTTTGTTGCTATTGTATGGAAGACAGAAAGTCCCCTCCAGTGCAGCATTTGGGTTTACTAGTCTGGGTCAGTTAATTCAGTTGCTTAAGCTTGGTATAAATGAAGCCCACGTTACTGGTCTTGATATCGTATGTGGTAGCTTCACACAGAGAAAAAAGCTTTCAAAGTCACAGATTACAAAAGAGAAAGGAAGTTTATGGAATGGGCATGCTCAAATCTGCCAGCATTACTAGAAAAAAACACAAAGCGAATAGTCTGCTGATAGATTTCAGTTGTGTCATATTCTGTAGCTACTAGTAAAGTGGTGACTCTTGCTGAACTAGCCTGGAGTTGGAGTATAGCCAGTCTTCATCACCTTGGTTGGTCCTTAGAGTTGTAACAAAGTTTGGCTTCCATCAGTAGTGGACTAAGCTATTATTAATGCTAAGCTGTATTCACTTTGCACCTCCCCCTCCTTAGAGTTCACTTTGATCAGGCCCTTACTTTTGCATATTAGTTACGAAGATCATGTATGCATTAAATAAAATGAAGTGGGTGATGATGATCGCCACAACTAACGGACAGTAATTGTTGCAAGTAGAATATTGTTCATACTAAACACTTAAATAATTTGAAGGTATGTCTTTTGACTCTGGCCTTCTCTTTAAAAACAAATTTAAACAAAATTCTGAGTATCAAACAATGATTAATCAAATTATTGATTACAACTGGTTTCTAAAAGAATGAAAAATTGTCATGACAGGAAATTGGAAAACAGATTTTACTGTAAAATTATTCATATATTTTCATCCACTTTTAGCTTTATCAAAATCTCTGTTGATATTATTTTATATTCTCTCAGTATTGAGAGTGAATTCTATTATTTTATTTATAATGTTTTCCCCAACAATACTAAATATTGTGCTAACTAATGTTTTGGATGGATTTTCCTTAAATGACCTACTTGGCAAGGAAACAGAGGCACCTTAGCTTCCAAAATTAAATAAAATTATGGATGGACAGATAAAGATATTCATTTCTGTCTTGAATAAACTATAATGTTTATAATGCTATTATCCTATAAATACAGGACAATCTTAAAATTAATTGATCTCACTCTTTGCACAGGATAGATGTATACACTGAGTGGCCAGATTATGATGACCGGCCAGATTATTATGACCACCCCATCAGTACAATGAAGTGAATTAGTTATGCAAATAATAATAATAATAATAAAACCTTGAGAGTATTTGCTTTGGAAGTGAATATCCAGTATTTTTGGAAGTGTCAATGAAGTACTGATGGGGTCGTCATAATAATCTGCCCGGTCATAATAATCTGGCCACTCAGTGTACTTATAAGAGATTAGAGAAACATAATTCTTCACTTATGTAGGCTATTTCCCCGAAGACTTCTCTCCAATAGGATAATCTAACATCATGCTCTGAATATATGGCCAAAGAAAGTTTTTAGTTACTGACTAGTTTTTTATAAAAGCGAAAACAACACAAATATTGACTTGTATGAAGGTAGTAGATGCATAACACACAATATTACCTTGAATAAATTTTTTATCACTTATGAACTAGCACTGAATAGCTTTTTACTCCCTTTCCTTAGATTCTATATCCAACCCTGATGCAGGGAAAATATGGTTAACATTAAAATATTTAAAATGCCTGTAAAGTAGTTTGAGCCTTTCACAAGTAAATATCTTTGAGCAACAAGTTGGTACCCACACCTCCTACCTTAGAATAGGCTACTTTAAATTTTAAAAGGAAATCTCTTTATACATTTTAGATCATCGTGGGTAGGGGAGACCTGCAGTGAGAGTAAAAAGTAGAAGTGAAATTGGAACCTCCTGTGGTTTCTTCATCTTTTATCGCCTTTCCTGGGAGACTGACTGCTACTTTAGGTATATGGCAAAGACCACAGAAGGCACTGTGCCAGGCAGGCAGTCGGTGGATGTTAGGGGATGTTGCAGTACCCAGCCGTCTCCCGTGAGAGCTACTCTAGCATGTAGAAATGCTTCTGTTACTGCTGGGAGCAGTGATGGCAGCCGGGGAATTTCTAAGGGCCTCTTTTTAGTGAGTTTGTGGGTACCTCCATTTTAGTGAATAAAAAGTGGGGGTAAAACTAGACTTTTTGTGCCCTCTAAAATCAAATGGGAAACTGCCTGAAGTGCAGAATGTTTTTATGTGGTAAACTTAATGTCGTTTAGATCCAGATTTCACCTTCCCTTCTCTTCGCTCACAATCAGAAATCAACCTCACCACTTTATGAGAATCATTTCTGTTCACTTATTTTCTCACTCCATTAACTGGCTAAATTTATTCTGAGGCCTACACCAAAGTTGTAAACTTATTATAAACTAGGGCCCAGTGCACGAATTCGTGCACCTTGAAAGGACCTTTGGGCCGCAAGGCTGTGGTGGGCACAGGGGCGGGTCTTGTCTCATCCTCTGCACCTCTGCCCAGCCCCTCCCCCCACAGCCCCCGGCCCCCTGTCTGCCAGCAGCCCCACTCCCACCACCGCTGACGGCATGGAGCAATTGGGGCCAGCACCAGCAGCGAGTGCGAGCGGGGCCGGCGCCAGCAGTGGGTATGAGCAGGGCTGGCACCGCAGCAGGTGCAAGTGCCAGGCAGGATGGTGGTGCTTGGGAGCAAAGAATTTTCAGTTACCACCAGAGGCTCGCCCCAATGACAGCGACTGGCAGCCTGCCTTGGTCTGGCGCCTCCACTCACCTGCGCCACCATCCTACTGTGGCCAATGCCCGCCATGGTCTGCACGCACCCCCTGCTGGTCAGCACACGTCATGGCGAACAATTGTTCGGTTGTTCTGCTGTTTGGTCTATTTGCATATTAGGGTTTTATATACACTGAGTGGCCAGATTATTATGACTGGCCAGATTATTATGACCACCCCATCAGTACTTCATTGACACTTCCAAAAATACTGAATATTGAAAACTTCCTAAGCAAATACTCTCAAGGTTTTATTATTATTATTATTATTTGCATAATTCGCTTCATTGTACTGATGGGGTGGTCATAATAATCTGGCCGGTCATAATAATCTGGCCACTCAGTGTATATAGATAATACATCTGTAGTACCTAAGGAAAACGACAGAATTCATTAAGTGCACACCTGGTGTGGATATGATTTAAATTACATTTGATTTAAGCTGTGTACATCACTAATCAAAAATATCTCCCTTAAAATATTTAATATTAAATCTTTTTAGCTTTTTCATAGCTCACTAAAGATTCTTCCAAGATTCTTTATTGCTTGTGCATTTGGAAGATACTAACAATTGAGTGTGTATTATGTGCTTTCTTTAAGGGTTCTTTTATATGGGCTGTTTATTCCTCAGAGTCACCCAGTGAGGATAGTTAACATTAATCCTAATTTTACAGATGGGGAAATAGACCTAATGAGGTTAGATGACATGCCTAGGGCCCCATAACTAGCAAATGGCGGGAGCCACAGTTTGAACCAAGTCAACAGACTCCTGAGTCTATGCTTTTATTAAAAGTTGGCATATAATGGACATATAACATTGTACCAGTTGTAGTTGTACCTGAATGAACCTATACTTTTAACCACTGTTTCACAATGGTTCTTGTTTAATGTATACATTTAACAATATTCTTCACAACTTAGAAATTTCTACTTATAGACTGATAAACACATGCATTATTACATTTTGAAGTAATTTGTTTCAGATTAATTTTATAACTTCCTCCAAAAAGTCAGTGGTGTTTCATTTTCTTTACCAGAAATAAGTAAAATTCTGCATTTTATCTAAGTTCAGATGCTTTGGTGGTAAGACACCATTATTTGACATGCTACCAAGAAAATATTGTCAATTAAACTGACTTTAACAGCTCTTTATTTGGCTTTTGGTGGCAATGTGTCCTGTAACTACTTTTGTACATGGGTAATATATGTAAGATAAGTGGTTTAAGATGGTCCTATAATTTCATAATATTCAGAGTCCAACTCTTCTGGTTCATTATTTATTATAGTTTATGTCCATGTTTTTCAACCCAGTATCATGGATATCAATAACATTGGTGATACAGTGTTTCTTTAAAAACTACCTCCCTCTTGTCTGAGATTTTCTTCCAAGCCACTGTTTATTAAAAGCTTTAATACTTAATTCTAAAATTCTGAACACCATGTTTTCCAGAATATGACCAAGTTATTTCCTGTCTTTAAAAGTATCAGCAAATATATCTTTATCTGTTTACCTGTAGCCATTAGTTTCTAGATGGCAGGCTATGTGCAAAGATGATGGATTGTGAGTAGGGAAGGAATTTGAGCTGGAATGTCAGACTCGGGGGATTACCCAGGCATATATTGAAAGCATGGGTCAGAAAAAGCAGGTACCAACAGGACGATAAGGAACAGAACACTGGGAACACCTGATTAAAGGACCTCAAGGATAAGGAAGTAACCAAAGGAGTTGCCAAAATTACAGGAAACTTTGAGAGACACCTTATTAAGCATTTAGGCAAATTAGAGCTTTCAGCTACATCTAGTAGAAAAAGCCTTTCATATACAAGGCTATCTGCATGGCAGGACCTTAAATCCCTACTCACTGAAGTCCTTTTGATGAAAACAACAACAACACCTGATTATAAACAGTGCAAACTTACTTTGTTTTCATTTAAAAGGATAACTTAAATTGTATTAAGAAACAAATTTGGACCCTAAACTATTGAAGGAAGCATTAGTTTCTAAATGGAACTAGGTTGGGGCCAACACGCCGACATGAGAGCACGTGGCCCAGAAAGTGGCACACAGGTGCACTGACATCCATGTTGGCTGCTTCTGCCTTCACAGGTATGGACGGGCAGTGAAGAGAGACCACTAGGCCAGTGGTCGGCAAACTGCGGCTCGCAAGCCACATGCGGCTCTTTGGCCCCTTGAGTGTGGCTCTTCCTAAGCCTTAGGAGTACCCTAATTAAGTTAATAACAATGTACCTACCTATATAGTTTAAGTTTAAAAAATTTGGCTCAAGCTCTGACCGGTTTGGCTCAGTGGAGAGAGCGTTGGCCTGCGGACTGAAGGGTCCCAGGTTCGATTCCAGTCAAGGGCATGTACCTTGGTTGCGGGCACATCCCCAGTAGGGGGTGTGCAGGAGGCAGCTGGGTGTGCAGGAGGCAGATGATCGATGTTTCTCTCTCATCAATGTTTCTAACTCTCTATCTCTCTCCCTTCCTCTCTGTAAAAAAATCAATAAAATACATTAAAAATAATTTGGCTCTTAAAAGAAATTTCAATCGTACTGTTGATATTTGGCTCTGTTGACTAATAAGTTTGCCGACCACTGCACTAGGCCAATCCTGAGACAGGTCAGGATTGTGAAGGGCTTGAGTCAGTCTTATTTGCATAGTTAGGGAGTGACCTCACCATTCACACTGAGAATAATGTCGAAAAGTGAGCCTGTTGCAGTCTATTTTTAAATCCTCTTTTAAAATCTTATCTGGGTATTTTTCACAATTCTACATAATTAACATGCTTAAGAAGCACATGCAAGGCGCTGCCCTTTTAGAGACTGATGGTGGATCCTGGCCCCTGGAGGCATGGAGGAGAGGCAGTTTTCTTAAATCCTATTACTGACCATGGACTCACAGGGTTTACTCCACAGGTTAAATAAGTGTGTTGCTCATGCACTAGACTCTTATTTTGTTAGCTAGATTACCTATTTGTTAGATGATACTATTGAAGTATAACTAATTTAATTGAGTTGACTGCTTTCTTGTAGAACTTTGACTTTAGATAAAGGAAAATGGTAAAATTCCAGCTTCAGGAACCTTTCAAATGATGTTTTTGGAATGTTCTGAACTCCTTCCCTGACTTCTAGATCGGAAGTGCCAGCAGGAAACTAGCCGGTCATGTTTGAAGGGAAACTTTACCAGCCATGGGAGTAAAGAATTATTTTGTTCTTATTCCAGCACTCAGACATGAGGTCATAGTGGTATTTCGAAATCTCTTCTGACTCACTGGTGTCTCCAGCTGAACAATTTAGGTGTTTCTTTGTGAGCAGTTTATTCAGTGTGAAACTGTCAAAAGTGTACCTGTAAAAAAAAGACCAAGTTAGCAGTCAGAGAATCTCAATTTTTTTTAACAATATTCCTGAAATGTAAGATGCTAACTTAAAGTTTTGGTATCAGAATTAATCCCAAGGTATTAATTACTGCTAAATATGAGTCTAAAGGGGGAGGAATTGTAGATAGAAGAAAGGAACATTGTTTCTCAAAATTGCAAAAGTGTGCCAAGTATTTAAAATTATATATTAGAGCTGAACACATCTGAGATAACAAATAGCTCACATGCAGAACTTCCTGCAGGATACTCTTTGGAATTCATTGTAAGTTGATATTATATAGGGTATTCTAATAAATACTGGGTGGTGAAAAGAATATACAAGGAAGCTCTCCAGAGAAAACAGGGCAAATTAAAATAATAAAAAGTGTTTTATTTTCTAAATTGTATTTCACATTGTGCTCTAGAAAGATGGATTATTAATGAAGCCACTCCTAAAGTAGAAGAAGCAAGAATGTCCTGAAAGATTCAAATTTACCAACAAAGATGCAGTTTTTGGTTGATAGTACAAAATGGCCATAAGAACATATCTTTATTTACGTTGGAACCAATGCAGAAAATGCAGAAACACACAAACTTAGCATTGAACGGGTCTCCTGTACTACTCATTTCAGGACTATTAGGTCTTAGATTGTTATTGTAGTCTTGTGCAATATGCATGCAAGTATTTGATAAAATAATTTGCTTCAATATTTATTTTCTTAAGTGCAATCAGCAGTATTTTGGAACTCTGCAGAGTAAAGGAAGAAAAGAGTTAGTGGGAATTCATTGAACTTACTATCTGTGGCCAAATCTCACTACTTAATACATTAGAGACTCAAGACATGTTCATGGCTATGAAGTAAATAAATTATGGTATATCAAGACTTTATATGTTCATCTTTTTCTATCCTGTTCCAGAGGCATCATTTCAATTTTTTCCTTACCCAAGCCAATTTTTAAGTGTGTGTGTGTGTGTGTGTGTGTGTGTGTGTGTGTGTGTGTTTCAGAGAGGAAGGGAGAGGGAGATAGAAACAAGTGATGAGAGAGAATCATTGATGGGCTGCCTCCTGCATGCCCCCTGTTGGAAATTGAGCTCACAACCCAGGCATGTGCCCTGACCAGGAATGGAACCATGATCTCCTGGTTCAGAGGTCAACACTCAACCCTTGAGCCACACTGGCCAGACCCCCAAACTAATTTTATTTACAACTGTCTATTCCTTTCCCTTGCGTATCCCTGCCTCTATAATCCTACTTCTCCAATCTTGTTTTTATCAACATCTCCAGATGCCCTCACCTCCTTCCTTTTTATTTTGGACTCTCATTATATCACAGCTGTTCTATTTCCTGCCCACTCAGTCTCTTCCCATGCCAATAAATACAGACATGAATGGAGCAGCTTAGAGACCATTCTACCCATCTAAGAAGACTTTCCAGCTCTTATTATTTGTAATGCTACAGTCACAGGAAGAATATCTAGGAGTGCTTAGAAAGCTTTTATTTTTTCTTTTGGCAGTGTGATAATAAAGTTTTAATTGAAGTATAATTTATAAATAGTAAAATTTACCCTTCTGTACAATTTTGTGAGTTTTGAAAAACCCATTTAAATAAAACTCATCTCTGTAGTGGAACAATTGGTAGGTGGTTTTAAAAAAAAAATCTATAATTCAGTTAGAGCAGGTGAATCAGTGTTCACTTTGCTCAGAAAATCTGAATCTGGAAAATCATTCCACAAAAGAAGAATCAGAAAGAACTTTCTTTTTAAGGAGAAAAATGGGTTGTTAAATTAATAGCTTAACTAATTGTTTGATTCTCTTCTTTCATGTTTTGATGAAAAATTTTCAGGACCCTTTAGAAACATTTTTAGTTTTCTATTTTAAATTAATTTTAGACATATGAAAGTTGCAAAACTGTATAGAGATTTCCCGTATGCCTCTCACTCAGATTTCGTTAATGTTAACATCTTTCATAATCATAATTATCAAAATGAGGAAATTGACATTGATACAATACTTCTAACTAAACTGCAGATATCAGTTTTCACCAATGTCCCTTTTTATGTTCTAGGACCTAACCAGGATCTCACATTGCATTTACTTATTTCTTTTTAGTCTTCTCCATTTTCCCCAGTCTTATCTCTTCTTGACACTTTTGAAGAGCACCAATCAGTTAACTTGTAGAATGTCTCCCACTTTGGGTTTATAGGATGTTTTCTCATAATTGGGATGAGAGTTATGAGTTTTTGGCAAGAATTTCACAAAAATGATCTCATAATGCTGATATGTCTAATTATTCATGATGAGCTTTCGGAATCTTGATGGTAGAAATTATGCTATCTTTTATATAATATATATTAATGTTATTATAAAATATCAGTCTATCAAAATATTTGTTTTGTGATGCAAATAACATCAAACATCAAATGTGGATTAAGGAAAGCTATTATCATTACCAGTTAGTTAATGGAATGAGGTTAGTAGAACTTCACTAATAGGAACAAACTGTTCAATAATGAGAAAGGAGGCAATTCTTTCTTCATTATAAAGTGTAAGAAAGGAATTATTAAAAAAGGGATCTTCCTAACTAGTAGAATTGTAATTGTAATAGAAAATTGTCTTGATTAAAATACTATGGGTAACTTATCAAGTAGAACATTAAATGGGGGCAAAGGTGATTGCTTTAAGTTCTGTTCTATCAGTGACAGGGGAATTCTATCAGAAATTAAATCATTAGTTTCTAGGTCTAGTCTGTCATATGACCTGAAATATTTTTATTTCAGCATTTTAAAAAAATATTTAGGACATTTAAAAATTCTGAACAAGATGAAATAAGTCACCAATAATTTTAAATACTCTATTACATGTCCCAAACCTTATTAAAACATTGAAGCATCCTCATCTGTTTTTTTTGGGGGGGGGGTTGTTGTTGTTGTTTTTAATATATTTTTATTGACTTTAGAGAGGAAGGGAGAGAGAGAGATATATCAATGATGAGAGAGAATCATCAATCGGCTGCCTCCTTCATGCCTCCCACTGGGGATTGAGCCCGCAACTGGGGCATGTCCCCTTGACCAGAGTCGAACCTGGGACCCTTCAGTCCACAGGCTGACGCTCTATCCACTGAGCCAAATTGGCTAGGGCATCCTCATATGTTTTATATGAAGGAATAAAATTGTACTTCAGGCTATGATGCTCTTAAAAATATAGTACATTATTAGGTTTTCTTCATAGATATTTTTCAGGATATAATGTTTATTCTTCAAAAGAGAATGGGTAGAGCCCAGCTGGTGTGTCAGTATTCAGGGCACATGCCCAGGTTGTGGGCTGGTCCCCAGTAGGGGGCATGCAGGAGGCAGCCAATCGATGATTCTCTCTCATCATTGATATTTCTCTTTCTCTCCCTCTCCTTTCCTCTCTGAAATCAATAAAAATTTTTTTTAAGAAAAGAAAGAACAGGTGGAGACTCTTCTATAGATATCTGTATCTGTCATACAATTATCTTCCACAATAAGCCTACTACTTTGGCACTTTTTATATTTCCTCATTTGCTAGGTTTTCTTTACTAGGAGCATTTCAGTGAAATACTTGGTGTTTTCATTCTTCTTGGATTGTCTTTGAAACGTTCATGAACTATTAACTAAACGATTGACCTGAGTACTTCTGTCCTTTCCATGTAGTAATATTCGGTATAATGGATCGAGTTGTTTTGTGTGTTTTTTATTTCAGTTCAGCAATCAGCAAACACTGGGAGGCCGAACTGGCTACCCTCAAAGGAAATAATGCCAAACTCACTGCAGCCCTGCTGGAGTCTACTGCCAATGTGAAACAATGGAAACAGCAGCTTGCTGCATATCAAGAGGAAGCAGAGCGTCTGCACAAGCGGGCGAGTACCGGCTGCTGTCCGTGGAGTTTATGGCCAGCAGATTTCCTCGACCAGAGGAGATTTACGTGTAGATTTGGCGCAGGCACATCGCTTGGAGATTTTCATTGGTTCTCAGAGCATAGATGGGTTGTATTGTATCTGTTCTCTCAAAAAATAGCAAGTGTTCATTAAAAGTTAGGTTGTGTTTGGGCTCTCGGTCAATCTGTTGACTGAAGAACTATCTTTTGCCATAAGAGAAACTATTAATATGTAGATATTCTAGTATCAAATATTTAAGTTGTACTTTAAGCATATTTTTTCTTCCAGATTCTCTTACATTTTGGGAACGTATTAGAAAAATTTCTCACCTCTGCAAGGCCAATTTTCAATTAAATTTGAAAGCTACAGGGAGGGCAGATGACTATATCTGATTTTGAATGTTATGAGAAGTTTTTAAAGGAATTTTCTACTATCATTAATCACTTAAGTTTTCCTGTCCTTTTCCTGACCAACCCATGTAAATAGTTATTTCCTTTGCTCTTTTTTGTCCTAAATCCACATCTTTAAAGAATATTTTCTATTTATTCTTCCATCTTAATATTTCTCAAAATTAATTTTCATATATTGATTCAAAATTCATTATTCACCTATCAAGGGTCTGTTATCTCTTCAATAATAAATTCTTTGAAATTTTCACATAATTTAACCTGAGTTCTCATTTAATTTTAGGTGACTGAGCTTGAATGTGTTAGTAGTCAAGCAAATGCAGTGCATACCCATAAGACAGAATTAAATCAGACAATACAAGAACTGGAAGAAACACTGAAAGAAAAGGAAGAGGTACTTTCTACTTTTTGCTCATCTGTAATCTAGCTAAAATAGTAGAATCTATGTACTTGATGGAATAAGTTAAGGCTGTGTGGGGTTTTTTAGCGTGAAATTTTTCTTGAGTGATATTAACCTTGTTTATATTTTCTCCATCCTTGTTTCTGTTGTTATGAACTATGGTGAGGCAATCAGACTGAGATACTGCTTGTTGCCTACCAACTATGCAACTCTCTGTCTGAGAGTTGTATCCATATGACCAACAGGAAACTATTAGAAGTTATATGAATTTTACAAGCTGTTGCTTTCTCTGGTTTTCAGTTCGATTTAACATCCCAGGGAAGAATTCAAAACTTGAAACAACCTTAAAATGTTCAGACTGTTTCTGAGCAGTGGTATACACCAAAGCCATCAAGTTAGACTTGTTGCTTGCTTCTTAAGATTATTCTGCACAAGACAACATGCCTATAAAGATGAATTCAGCCTGGTCGGCATGACTCAGTGGTTGAGCATTGACCTATGAACCAGGAGGTCACAGTTCGATTCCCAGTCGGGGCATGTGGCCAGGTTGCAGGCTCAATCCCCAGTGTAAGGCATGCAGGAGGCAGCCGATCAATGATTCTCTCTCATCATTGATGTTTCTATCTCTCTGTCCCTTCCCCTTCCTCTCTGAAATAAATAAAAATATATATTTAAAGTTGAATTCACCTCTCTAAAAAGTCAGTATAAAGGAATGCTCTTTATTTTTTTTATTGAATTTACTGGGGTGCCATTAGTTAATACAATTATATAGGTTTCAGGAACACAATTCTATTACATATCATCTGTATATGGTTAACCATCCCAAGTCAACTCTCTTTCCATACATTTGTCCCTCCTTTACTCTCTTCTACCTACCCCCATCTCTGTTTCCCCCTGGTAATCACCATACTGTTGTCTGCCTATGAGTTAATTTCTTTTTTTTTAAATCCTTTCACCTTTTTTAAGGAATTTAAATCAATGTTCTTTAAATCATTGTCTTAAAGAACTAGGACAGTAATTTCAGGGGGAAATGGTGCCTTCTCTTTTCCTTGATATCACTTAAATGTTGTTAAAGACATTGCTCTACTTTTTCTAGGAAATAGAAAGATTAAAACAAGAAATAGATAATGCCAGAGAACTCCAAGAACAGAGGGACTCTCTGACTCAGAAACTGCAGGTAAGCTCTAATAAAATGTTTATTCATGTCCGCATAGGGAGGCATCAGTCATTCTGTCACATAGTAATGACTTTTTTCTGAAACTCCATTTTGTAGATTCTTGGTCATTTTTCTTTTCCAGGACTCCTGATTCATGCCTAAGCTTATATTTTTTCAAAAAGTAGTTGATAATTTCATTTAGGTAGCTTATAGTCATCATAGGTAGTCATTTATAAATTATCTTTAGTAAATTATTTTAGAAGTTTCGACTTTTAACCTAAAAATACTTTGAGTTTAAAGAAAACTTCTCAAATGGTTTTCATTCACTTTAGAAATTCTGCTCATTTTTTACATTGAATTCATGTATGAATTAAAGCAGTAGTTGTGCCCTAATGGAAATCAAGTCAGTGCTCTTCTTATTTTTTCAGTCTAATTAATTTTACTCACTTTTTTCTGCATGAATAGTATGCTTCCAATTTATATACACCTATTAGGTGTCAGTGGCAGCGAACCATCGTTAGAAGGATTTTTTAAAACTCATTACCACAGTCTCCTCCTGAAAACTCAGAAACTTTGATTAAACCCCCATGGCTACCTCAAGAGGGGTAAGGACCACTTTATGGTTTGCAGTAGAAATAAATGCATGTATAGAGTGAGGAATTTTGGATAAGAGGTGATAAGTGGGACCTGAAAGCCCAGGATTGGAAAGAGTACCTAGATTATCATCAGAATGACCAGCAGTTATTGAATATTTCCTATGTTACTGGACACACTGCACTAAGCACTTCACTTATGTTATGCGTTTATTCTCTGTGAGTCAATGAAGAAACAGAGGCTTACATAGGCTAACTTGTTCAACCTGTATGTAAATGGAGACGGTCACATTCTCTGACAGTAGAGAGCCTTCATAAAGAAAACAGGTTCTTTACATGAAATGAAATATTTCCCTTTCCCCCTCCTATCACTGATTTTCAGTGGCCTGGGAAAAAATGAGGTCACTTGTTTTGATTTGCTCTACAAAATGTTTCTACATTTTAATCATCTGTGTAAATCAGTGGTTTTCAACTGGGTACAGTTTTGTTCCCCAGGGGACATTTAACAATGTGTGGAGACATTTTTTATGTTCACAAGTAGGGCGGTGCTACTGCTAGCTTGTGGGTCAAAGCCAAGGATGCTGCAGAACATGGAGTCATCTCGTCCAAAATGTCAGTATGCCACGGTTGAGACATCTTGGTGTAGAACTAAAATATGAAGCCTGCAATCGGGGCTGGGAAAATATGGGGGAAATGCAGCCTAGTTTTGTTGCCTGTTTCAACTTTGGCTACCATTTTTTCAATATTGGCTATAATTCAGGCGTATGCTAAGCACTTACACACATTGGCTCTGATTCTCACAGTAAGAGGTGTTGTATCCCACTTCCAACGAGAAGGCAGCAGTTCAGAGGTGTTAGCAAGTACAGTCAAGCACCTAGCTAGAAAGGAGTGAGGCCTAGATTTGTTTTGATTTCAAAATTTCTCTTCTTTCTTCATGACCACACTGCTTCAGGCAGCAAGTGTCCAATCATTCTAACAATTCTTTAAAAAAATTTTTTAGTTATATGTACATTTACATTATCCCAGAGAAACTAAGAGGTAATTTATTCATATTAAATTGCTAAATGTATTTCATCATTGATTGGTCAGTAATTGAATAATTACAGTTGGCACCTGGGATTGTGAATATCAATTTTTACCTATTATTTCACTGAATATCAAAAGTACTTATCAAACTAACAAATACAGAGCTTGACCTTCTGTCAACTAGGATCGATACTTTCAGTTATTGACTGTAAAGCACTGGAAAGGGAGTTAGCAAAAATTCTAGCCTGCAGTGTTTTCTTTTTTTTTTTTATAATATATTTTATTGATTTTTTTACACAGAGGAAAGGAGAGGGATAGTTAGAAACATCGATGAGAGAGAAATATCCATCAGCTGCCTCCTGCACACCCCCTACTGGGGATGTGCCCGCAACCCAGGTACATGCCCTTGACCGGAATCAAACCTGGGACCTTTCCGCCCGCAGGCCGACGCTCTATCCACTGTGCCAAACCGATTACGGCTGCAGTGCTTTCTTTATAAGGGCGGAACCAGGCCTCTGGGTGTCCGGTAACATGCTTACATATCATTAAAGGAGAGGGGAAAATAGTAGGACAAGAATGATAATAAACAGAAGAATGAGTTCGGAGAGATAATACAGGAAGAAAAAAGAGGATTGGAAAATATGTACAGAAGGTGGAAGAATGGGAAGTGCCACCATCTAGGGCTCTGATGGCCTCCTGTTGGCCCCGTGCACCGGTTGTCTGTTCTTGCCCTAGGATCACATTCTCTGCCTCAGAATAGACCAGCACCGTCAGCATTGTATTGGATCCCTTTTGTTACCTCCCTAGTAAAATTCCTCCAATCAGAAAAACGGCTTGGAGTGTGAGACTCCTTTGAGAGAGAACAGTACCGTTTTAATAGTTGAGAGAATTTTGTGTTTTGCTTGCTTCCATTGAAAATGTTTGGATGTTTCCTTGATTGGCAAAGAGAACAAGGAAGCCTTTCGTTTTAAAGGAAGGCTTTAGAGGGCAAACTGGGCGGCGCCTGGTGAAGTGGGTGTTTTCTAGTGAATGACATTTCGTCTATTTTTATAGTTGGAAACATTCTACTCTTAAGCTTATTGTTTAAGCAGGCAAGAGAGCATGAGTGGCGTTTTTAGATTTGATCCCAGGGTCTATTTTCTCCCTCATCGTTTAGAGCCTCCAGGGATTCTGAATTTATAAACATTTTATTGATTTCAGATTCTGCGCTCAGTTTACTTATCTTCATCTTGTGGATTATTCAAAGGAAAGAGATTAGAAACGTACCTGGTAAACATCTCACAGTAAATACCTTAAGATTAGGTTGGGATTCCTTAAATTCTTCATTTATAAGTGATTATAGCTGCATAATTCCTTTTTTATATTTTCCCAGGCTGTTGCAACGCATCCTTAGCATCCTGGCTTAAGCCTTGATCTTAGTTATTTCTGTCAAAGCCCATGAACATTTCTACATGTTCGGAATCCTAAATCAACTGTTACTCTCTTATGTATTCAAGCCATTTCCCAGTTATTTTTCTCCAAAGTTTAGCAGGTATCATAAGACAAATTTCGGAAAAAAGTACCCATAATCCCAAAGCCCTGAAGTAGTTCCTGTTTCCTATTAGTACATTAATTCCCAGTGTTTGTCCTCATGCATACAGATCTGCTTCACCTACTGTTCTTTTTATTTACCAAATTGTCTTGCAGTAATTTAAAAAATTTTCCCCCTATCCTTTAGACTTGACAGAATTTTTTAGAGATTTATACTTAAATGATGTACTAATGTTTTTGAAATATAGTTTCTGAGGCTGATTCATATTGTGTTACTAACACCAAAATGTTTTTATTACTCCATTGAATTTGCATACGTGAATGTAAATTGTGTCAGTCACCTCAGTCCTCTCAGTTGTAAAAGTGAGCTTTCTAGAAAGGCTATATACAGTAGCCCCCTCTTTACCTAGGGTTTTTTGTATTTTATCAAGATTGCACAAAAAACAGTTACTTGCGGTCAACTGCAGTCTGAAAATATTAAATGGGAAATTCCAAAAATAAACAATTTATAAGTTTTAAATTGCACACCATTTTGAGCATCATGAAAAATCTCCAGCCGTCCTGCTCTGTTCCACCCCAGGACATAACGTCTCTTCGTCCAGCGTGTCCACGTTGAGAAGGCTACCCACCTATTGGTCACGTAGTAGCTGTCTCAGTTACCAGATATTTTGAGAGAGAGACCACATTCACATAACTTTTACTACAGTATTTGTTATAATTATTCCATTTTATTGTTAATATTTTACTGTACCTAATTTATAAGTTCAATGTTATCATAGGTATGTATGTGTAGGGAAAAATACAGTATATATAGGGTTTGGTACTCTCTGCAGTTTCAGGCATCCACTGGGGATCTCAGAATGTGTCCCCTCTCAGATAAGCGGACTGCTGTAACTTTCAATTCATTGCTTATCTGCAATTCATATGCTTATTTAAAGTATAATAGTTGATTTTCTGCTTTTTTTTCTCAATTTTATCTTTTACTGAAATTAAATCAAACCTCCTGTTATGTTATTTTATTTTATAGAATTGCTTACTATTTTTGTCACATTTAGAAACATTTTTAGAGCAGTAAAAACTTCTAAGTATGCCAGAATTTAATGTGTTAAAAAATTATTTTTGTTGCCATGAACTTCCTTTTTTGTGATTCTTTTTCTTTCCTTGTTCTCCAGTATGTTGGAATTTTAGCTTTATAATTCTTATATGTAGTTATTATATATCTTCACTATCACTTTTAGCAATTGAACTATATTTTCTACCACATGCATTCATTCGCTCTTATGGCAAAACAGAGAATAATTAACATATTCAGAGGATCCTAAAACTTAATTTTAGGGAATCATTTTCTTCTCTCAGTCTTTCTCCAGAATTGCCAGTAAGGAGAAAACATTAACTTCCCTCTTTTTCTCTGCCTGCTTTCACCAGAGATTGCTAACAATTGTGCATTAGGAACAACATGGTAGCAGAAATAGAAATGAGATGCAGGTAAACATCTAAGTGGGTCTTCAGTACTGTCTCGGTATTTGAAGTGCCCAGGTGCTTGCCTGGCACAAAGTAAGCAGTCAGGACATTTTTGTTAGATGGGTCGGTGGATTCATGCACAAACCCGTCAGTAAAACCGCATGGATTTCTCAAATGGTGAAGTCTGAAATCTCTCCTAAAATTGTGTTAACTTGAGATTCATAACGACCACAATATTGGTAATAACAAAAGTCGTATCGTTTTCTAAATCATGAACTGACGTGTATATATGTCACATTTTTGTTTCTAAAGGAAGTAGAAATTCGGAACAAAGACCTGGAGGGACAACTGTCTGACTTAGAGCAACGTCTGGAGAAAAGTCAGAGCGAACAAGAAGCTTTTCGTAATAACCTGAAGACGCTCTTAGACATTCTCGATGGGAAAATATTTGAACTAACAGAGTTACGAGATAACCTGGCCAAGCTTCTAGAATGCAGCTAAGGAAAGTGAAATTTCAGTGCCAATTGATTAAAAAATACACTGTCTCCCTTCATAGGACTGTTTGGGCTCTGCATCAAGATTGCACAAAAAATTTAAATATCACTCCTCCGGGAGGAGGATTTTTTTGAAAATTGGAATTGTATATTTCAGTGTAAATTTTAGAATCCAGCTTTTAGCTAGTTGGGGAAAAAAGAGATGAAACACTTGAACTACAAATTACCTCCATGTATATTATTGGCCATAGTTAACTAGAAAATTATAAATAGACACTTAATGCAATCCTTTTCTTCTTTTTCCTGATATTAGCCAATGGGAGAATTAATAATGTCTGGGTCACATCCCCCTTTTGTGTTCAACACAGTGAAGGCTATCTGCTTTTTAACTTAATTTATTTATGATATCTAAAGCTGTGTTTTGTGCAAAAAAACTTAGTGACGAAAGCCCTGTCTTTTGTTATAATCTGAATAATTTCTCAGGATATTTTTGCACTGTTGAGAAGCAGTGTCATTACCAGTTAATTCTTGCCAGGAGTGAGAGAGAGCTGCATCTTTAATTGAAACATGCTTGCTGTGACGGGGTGTATAGAGCTCTTCCCCTTTTTTACGCGGGAAGATATTTCACTCTGGTGACCACTCTGCTACACTCTGGTGTTCTCTAACCTTGTCACTGTATAGTTTACTTTTCCATATTGATTCCATGTATTTATGAGAAGATACTGTCTCCCATTTTATTACACATTTTAAAGCCAACTAACGAAGGCAGCTGAGTCCCTCAGAAATTTTTCTTTTTAAATTTCTAATAAATTTGACACAGTACTGAAATGCAGCAGCCCGTCACTGACGGTCTGGTCTAGCAATGTTAAGTATATTTACAGAATATGCAGTTACCTTTATTTATATATTTTGCAAGAAATCTTTTCTGAATGATCAACGCATTTCAATTTACAAATAATTATGGTTATTGGGGAACTGTTTATTACAGATCATTTTCAGGTGTATAGCTATTTTAAAAGGGATCCATTTCCATCAAACAGCTGATCAGAGGACTATTGGGATTGAGCCGTGTACTCTGTCTGGATCTTCACGCCAACCATCTCTCTAGTCAAACCTCACAAGGCAATATTCTGAACTGTTAACTAGGCATTTCAACACAGGAATTCAATTCAATAGGCTCTTCTCAGTGAACAGGTTTTAATGTTGTTTTGATGTAATTTTAAAAGACTTTTAGCAAAGATGCATTTCTTTATATATTTCTTTTAAGAAGCTATTTTAAAAGTAAGGCACGTGCTGTTTAGTCTGCATAAGGAGTAGGAGTTGCATCAGAGTCCATGTATTCTCGCTGTACAATGCCTGCGATGTGGAGGAGGGTTCTTTTTTAAAGTGTATGCTGGGAATCTGACTCTGAGGAGTCTACAAAGTGCACTGACTTTTGGTTTGTACCCCCAAAGGATTGAATTGTCAAGAACAAAATTAAGCTAATTAATCAATTTGTAACCATTTTTTCACTCACAAATAGCTACTCAGCATAAGCAATTTTGTTTTATATATGTATGTGTATGTATGAAAATACATACATATTAATTTATATTAGAGTGAAAAATAAATGGTTTGTTTCTAAAGTTAGTTTCTAAAGTGAGTTTTCAGATGTCTCTGAAAAGTTTTTATCAGACACTTAATCATCATGTATTATATGTGCTATGACATCATGTGAGTTACCTCCATCTATTTTAAGGTATTTTCCTCACCTATGTATTACAGGGAAGGTAATGTAGGTACACAAGCTCAGAGCTGAGATATTTCTCTGACAAATCAGGTAATAAAATTTTATTTAATTGATAGAATTTTGAAGTAGATGTGATTTTATCTATCAGTTTCTGAGTAACAAAGAGCACCAGATTTTGACTTAAATAGGGGATCAGGGAATGTAGATATGAAGAGTTAAAAATAAATAAACAGTGTAAGCTGTTGAAATGGTAAGTGAATTATTTTAATGATGTAATAAGATATTTTTAAATTTTGACATAGTTATTATATAGTGGGAAAATAATTCATCAAAATGTCTCCACTTGAGTTGTATTGATATGTGAGATGTGTGTAACTCAATATATACATATACCCATATGTATATACAGAAAATTATTTTTAATATTTTCCTACTATATGAAATTTAAAATTGGAAATTTTCTGAGTTTTTTCCTTGTCCAATAGAGCCTAATTTTTTTTAAAGTGATCTAACAATTTCTTGAGGGCTGCACCTTTAAATTCCCAGATTGTCATTAGATGTGTACAGTATATGGGATAAGGTGGACACAAGTGCACATATAAATAAAAATCTTAAGACTATTTTAAACATTGATTTATGGTAGGAGAGTATCTAGAGTCATCATTTTCAACTCATAATTAGGTTGTGTGCCTACTGTAGTTTTCTCCATTTCTGTATTATAGAAATAAAAGTTTGCATATTAAAATTTGATTTTCCCAGAGACAAATATTATATAATGTATCTATATTTAGATCAAACTGTGGTAATATATTTGTCAGAAAGTAATGTTGGGGACTGTAGCCTGAACATGTGGACTCGAAGTGACACAGAAAGGAGAGCCGAGGTTGATCCCGTTGTGTATAAGTTATTACATGAAAACTGAATTCTTATACAAAAAAACCACTGAAGAAAAAGAAAGACAAAAATACAGTTTTTATTTTGACATACATTTGTTGTTCTCTGGAGAATGTACTTTATCTTTCCCCCTCAGTCTTTTACAGATACTTTTCAAAAAGCGTCCAAGCGATGGCAGCATTTACTTAAATCTTACAGGTGCTATTGGATTTTACATTAGTGTGATTTCGTTGTGAAACCCTAACTTTGACATAAAAGGTTTTGTAAGTATTTTCCTGCCTGGGAAATTAGTTTTGGGGCCTCTCTCTCTCTCTCTCTCTCTCTCTCTCTCTCTCTCTCTCTCTCTCTCTCTCTCCCCCTCCCTCCCCCTCCTCTCCCTCCGCCCTTCCTCCCTTCCCCTCTCTCTTTTTTCTCTCCCTTATTGCAGATTTTACAAAGTTCATGAAGGTGCATCCCTGCCCTCACAGAAGAACTCCAGCACCATCATAGATTTAATGTTTTGCTGTCATTGACCTGTTGGGAGGCAATTACAGTGGAGAAAAAACTTACACTTTTTTTTCCTCCAAGTGGAACTTGAAAAAGGGACACTCAAAATTAAACCAGTACCACCTTTTTAAAGTCATTTGTTTGTTAAAGAATTAAATTCCTTGTTCAAATTAAATTCATTCTTTAACAAGTGTGCTACAGTCTTCCATGTTTTCATTTAACTCTGGAGTACGCAGCTCGCCTGCTGTCTACTGCGCACCTGATTTCTGTCCGTTCTGGAGTGGGAGGCAGGCAGGGGGAACATTTGTTAGGTGGCAGCGTTTGTTTGTGTGTTTGTTTTTCAATAAATTATTTTGTTTATTTGACATCAAATGATTCTAACCTCCTGAAATTCTGTGCTTGAAGTTATAAAATAGTCTTCAATGAATTTTTGTCTTCTGGATATTTAGCATTGTTCTTTTATCATTCATGAAGTAAATTATATAAAACTTGAAGAAGAAAACTTCCAGATAAGTAGTAGTTGAGAATGACATTTTTAAAATTTTCTCAAGTAGCCTATTATACCATAATTTGTTAAGATGATTTTTATGTAAGAATATTTTGAAAATTATTAGAAAAGGATCTTTTTAGAATGGCAACAGATGCATCATTTACCTTACTCTAATTGTGCAGATGTTCCTCATATTCACATTAAATTGGACCTTACATTTTTATGAAAGTTTTTCTCTATGGGAATCTGATATGTAGATGTCACACAAATAGAAACATAGTTAATTGAATTAAAGACATGATGTATTTATTTATTCATTTATTTAACCCTCACCCGAGGACATATTTTTCACTGGTTTCTAAAGAGAGTGTAAGGGAGGAAAGAGGAGGAAGAGAGAAATATTGACACGAGAGACACATCGATTGGCTGCCTCCTACACTCGCCCCTACCAAGGCTGGGAACCTGCAACCAAAGTATTTGCCCTTGACCAGGAATCAAACCAGGGGGCTGTTTGGTCTGCAGGCCGGTGCTCTAACTACTGAGCTAATTGGCCAGGGCAAATGTTTTTCATTTTTTTGTTTATATATTGCCTCATAAAATAGCTAACAGTTTCATCCAAGAAAAAAAACACCACCTCAAAAACTCAGTCAGCACTCACTGCCTAGTGATTTCTGCTTTGTACGCTAGATGGAAAAGAAACGTCAGTCATTTTTACCAAAAACAGGTAACACTGAGAGAAATTACATCTGGACTAGATAGAATAGGGGAAAGGCCACAGCTCCCACTAGACTTCTAATGGAATCGCTGGTCTCTTTGAGGACACTTGTTTCCTCTCGAGGACCCATTCCAGAGGATACCGGGGGCACATCAGGGTGGGAAGAGGGTTTGTTTTGAGGGGGAGGTCGGAGCCAGCAGGAAGAGGAGGAGCATGATCACCAGTTTTTCTCTAAGGGACGGCAGCATAGCCAGAGACACACAAAAGCGCTATTTCCTACCTGCTGCTGCTTTTAAATAAATGAGTTGGGATTGCCCTCATGAATTTCAAAGGCTTTCAGAAACCTTGAAATTTGTCTTGTCAGGATTTATAACTTAATGTGACAACATTCAAACTCACCATTCTGTGGGATTCTGACCTACTTTTGTCAGTTATTTTCACATCCGATCTACCCAGGGACAGACATATTACTCTGCTTTCTTTTAATAACACCAAATTAAGGTGATAATGGGTGCCTAATAAATGCAAAATTAAGCCCATTTTTGTAGCATCGAAAAATGTCTTTTGTCGGTAGTTTTTCTAGCAACATTCATGATTTTGTCTGTGTTATATGTGCATATATGTAGTCAGTCATATATCTATGACCTCTGTCTATGACCTATTTAATAGTTATGGCTTAAGCAGAATGACTATTTCAGAAAACATGGCTAGAGAGCACCTGTACTTGAAGCGAATGCTTTCCTGACAACTTCAGTATGAAATGGAACATAAAGGAGTGTTTGCTGACGATCTGCTGTATGACAGGCACTGTACTAACTGTTTGACATTTCATTTCTACATAGAGGGGCCCATCCAGGGGTGTTCCTTTGGAAGGGGGTGGAGGAAGGCAGGGAAGAGGCTCAAATGATTGCACCTGAAGTCATCGGGCTGGCCATCCAGTGTCCCCTCCATCATCGGGCTGACCGTCCAGTGTCCCCTCCATCATCGGGCTGGCCGTCCAGTGTCCCCTCCATCATCGGGCTGGCCGTCCAGTGTCCCCTCCATCATCGGGCTGGCCGTCCAGTGTCCCCTCCATCATCGGGCTGGCCGTCCAGTGTCCCCTCCATCATCGGGCTGGCCATCCAGTGTCCCCTCCATCATCGGGCTGGCCGTCCAGTACATCAGTTAAAGAAGGTGGAAATCTTGGCTCATTTTCTGGTACAATCTTTCCCTCTAGCTTGCCTTCCTTGCCTCTCTAGAATATCTCTGTTAGGGCACTTAATTATATATTTTATATCCATACTCCTTGAACTTCTTCCTTTAGCTTCCTTTGATTTTGACAATGCTTTTTGTCATTCAGTTGTAAGTCATATTTTATTTGCAGCTGTCACGTTTTAGTCCCAATTTTTTAAATTTAAGCACTTCAGATAATATAAGGAAAGTAGTTCCATATGCAGAATTCAGTCTATAAAACTTAGGTATCAAACTATTTCTAAAGGCCTTGGAAAGGCAGTTCATCTCTCAAGTTCCCTCGTGAAACAAGTTGTAAACCTGCACAACTCACCCCCCTCCACTGAGTAGCAGGTCAGCAGTCAGTACTGAGTTAGTTTGTGGTCGGTTCTGGTTCCACAGCAGTTGAGGCCTCTCCAGGTTGATCAAGCCATTGGCTCAGCCACAGAAGTAACTCATTGGATGGTAATATGCCTCACATAAGTAGAATCATACAATATTTGTCTTTTTGTGTCTGGTTTTTTCATTTAGTAAAATGCTTTCAAGGCTCATCCATATTGTGGCATATATCAGAATTTTATTCTTTTGAATGCTGAATAATATTCCATTGTACAGATATACCACATTTGCTTTATCCATTCATCTGTCAATTGACATGTGGGTCATTTTTACCTTTTGGCTATTGTGAGTAATTCTGCAATGAACATTCATGTACAAGTGTTTGTTTGAGTCCCTGTTTTCATTTCCACCTAGGAGTGGGATTGCAGGATAATGTGTTAATTCTATCTTTAACTTTGGTTGAGGAACCAAAAGGATTGGGTTTGAATTGGGTTAATTGAAAAGATTCATAGAGCAAGGTGTCGTCTCACTGGGAAGTCCCAGTTGTGAGGTTAGTGCTTTGTTAATAGACCTGTAAGTGATCCATCGGCCTCTAAGTCATGCTTCTTGCTCTTGCAACTAAAATATTTATTGAGCACCTGTTATGTCCCACCTGTTATTCTATTTTGGAATCGAAACAAGAGAGACGCTCACAATTTCGTGCAGGACACATGTACTTTACAGTGTAAAGTGCTGGGAAAAGGAGAGCACTCACATGAGGGGCCCCAGAGGCAAGAGGAGTGGAGAAGTCTTTTCCAGAAGAGATGGTACCTGTCTGAGCCTTGATGTAGGAGTAGGAGCTAACTAGCAGAAAAAGAAGTGAAAGAGAATTGCAGAGTATAATGGAGAAGTAGGCAAAGGGAAGAACAGGAAGGACTTTAAGTTGTATGAAATTGTGGGTTTTATTCTGAAGGAAATGCAAAGGTATTTAAGGATTTCCTGTAAAGAAGTGATGTAACAAAAACATGTTTTATAAGTCTAGGTATTGTGTGAAGTACAATAAATCCCCCATCATGGCAGTGGCAGTGGGAATGGAGAAGGTGGAATGGATTCAGAGAGTATTTAGAAGGTGGAATTAGTAGGGCTGATTGGCTAATGTAGATGACAAGGAAAAAGAAGGATGCGGGATGATTCCTAGATCTCTTGAGTTGAACAACCAGATGAACAATCCCATTTATTGAGAGAGCAAATTCAAGAGAGGAGGTGAGACAAAGGATGATGAATGATGAGTTCTGTTTTGAGTTTAAGATGTCTATAGAACATCCAACTGAGATCTAAGTCTAAATGGAGCTTAGAAGAGAAATAGGAGCTATTTGGGAGACAGGTATTTGGGAGTTGCCGGCATAGGTAATGGTAATTGAGGGCATAAGAAATGGGGAGAATAAGATGACCATGTCACTGTGGGCCAGGTGCAGGACAGGACAAGAGCTTGTCAAAGGAACAGAAGGAACGGCCGAGAGGGAAGAGTGGACAACCAAAGTGTGGGGATTCATGGAAGCCTAGAGTGGAGTGTCAGAAAACCAGGCAGATTTCACACGATAATAATACTAGTAAATAAACTCATGTCTGAGGCAATGATACTCGAACTGTTTTCTATTGAGATCCTTCAATAAAGTTTGATTTTAAAATATATATTAACTTAAAAAATCAAAACCAACAAACTCCAGTACACCATTTATAACATTTTAAAACATTGAAATCCAGCAAACATCAGTACCAGGTTAACTATTTTTGTGCAGATGCAGACTAAGGCCATCTCTGATAAATTGAAGAGCATCTTGGCATTTCGAGGTGAGCTATTAAAGAAGTGCTACTATTTCTTAGTGTGAATCCGGGCTTTCTCAATACTTTGCAACTGAAACAAAATACATAGGTGGGTCTACATGTGGTAACTGCTGTCTTCTATAAGCCCAGTTTCAAATGTTTATGAAAATGACTTCATTTTTCTTATTGACTTGTTGATTAAATGTTACCTTTTTTTTCTGTTAATAGCTTCCATGTTGCTGTCATTTCTAAAAGGTTGTGGGGGTGGGGGGACAACAGACAAGAAGAATTAACACTTTCCTAGTAGAACTTATTATCTTTCTGTGGCTCACCTGCCTCTCCTCAAAGTCAAGTTCTAGAGGCTTAAGTGTATTGCATGTGCTTTTTCCAATGTGTTACTTGGATACTGAATTCACCCCGAGGACCAGGTGATTTTGTGTTCTCATTGCCATAGAAAGTTTAGGGTTAACGTTTCTGTTGTCTTACTCGTCTTTTTATATTGATTCATAAACAGGTAACTGTATACAAATTATCTCTGTTAGAAATAAGCTCAAACAACAGCAACAAAATACTCCTTGTATTTGTTATTTGATTTTTATGTCTAGTTTAAGTTAAAATTAAAATGAGCTTGAATTCCTTGAGTAGACATGACTTGCACTCCTTAGGTGAATTAGAGCATGCCAGACATTCCAGGAAGAAATGGAGCTACTAGTTTTCAAATTTGGCTCCAAATAATCCATAAAACGTACAAATCACTTGTGAATTGTCAAATAAACTGACTTTTAAACCACCTTTGTACATATTTTTCTACTTAGTGATTAATCTTGGTCTCCTTTAGCAGAGCCTTTATCTAGAGTACATTCTGTGCTTTACAATCCCGTTATATATAATAGTGTAAACATAGACCGTCACAGTCCACGGTGCATGGCCATCTCACAAGTTCACAGCAACGTCGTGACTTAACCGTATTTGTCATCCCATTTTATAGATTTCATAGACTCAGCAAGATTAAGTGATTGGCCCAGTAAGAGGCAGAACAAGGAATAGAACACAGGTCCTCTGCCTGCTAATCCACTCCATCGTGGCCCAACTTATAAAAAGGCAGGTACAGGTACAAAAGTTTAAACTCACGATATTTAACAATCTATCACTTAATGAGAAAAAAACGTTCTCCATTTTACAATAGTATTGTCTTTAAATATTTAACTCACTACTTCTCTGCTTTTTTAGCGAAAAAACTTAATTATGCAAGTGGTTCTTACATGATTTCTTTTTTGCAAATGTTTTTTTAACAGTACAGATAAAGCAAAAGTCCCTCTTAACATCTCAGTTTCATTCCTAGAAATTGCTACTATAACCTAGTTAATATGTGTCCTTTCAGCATTTTATATGCGTTTATATACAAAATGTATTTGTTGATAGATATTTTTAGTTGTTTGAGGGAGCAGGGAGTGTATAAATTTTATATGGCGTGTCTTGTTCTACAATTGCTACTTTTTACTTAATTTCTTTGGAAGGTATGGCCAAGTTGGTATGAATAGACCTACCTCGTCCTTTTTAACTCCTTCAGAGTTACGCTTTATGGATATGTCACAGTTTAAGCATTTGCATATTTTTCTTTTTTCTTTTATACCACCACCTTCTTCCTGAACTTGAAGCTACTTATTAAATATTAGGGGTGTTTAGGATTGATTAATACCCAGTTACCAAATACCCCACACTGCCTCTTATAATCCAAATCAGGATAAACTCTGGATGTTTAAGTTTTCCTGAAAATTTCAAAAAATGTTTTAACTGATCCTGAGGGAAATATTTATAAATGAAACTACAAGCAACACCTAGCACATGCTTTGGACAAAAAATGTTGAATAAGTATGTTGAACAACAGAATATGCTTACTGTCTAGAAAAGAGGGGCTGCCCTAAGTAAATTTTAACCTTGCTTAGTGACTTGGTCCACCAGCTGTTGAACAGTACCATCGGGATGACCAGGGAACCAACAGGGGTATGTGAGACAAACCCAAAGTGTAGTCTTCCCCTGCCAGTTGAAACATTTTGTGAGCACCCACAATATCACTAGACACTGGGAATGCAAAGATCTAAGACATAGTCCCTTCTCGCAAGGAACACAGTCTAGTGAAGAAAGCATATGCATTCAATATGTGCAGTAAGACAGTGTTATGCTAAAAGGAGTCATAGCTTCCAGTGACTATACAGAAGTAGGGGCTAGTAGTCGATCAGTGGCCGTTGAGGAGGTGACATCTGAGCTGAGATGTAAAGATAAGTAGATGTCTACTTAGAAGATTCTGCTGATGGCCAGAGAGCCAGCCAAGGGGAAAGGGTGCATCACGAGAGCACAGAGCCATACACTCAAATTCAGTCTAACTCCTGATGGACCCGTCAGTGGCTTAGCTTGGGGCACCAGAGCAGATGAGGTGGACAGATTCCAGACTGAGACCTTGTTTCATGTCCTTGGCAGTTCTGACGTCCTAAAGGCAGTGGAAAGTCTCCGGAACCTTGGAGGAGGGAAGTTAACATGATTGGATTTACATTTTAGAAAAAGCAAATCACTGGCCACAGCATCAAGAATGAATTTGACTCTTTGAGTCAATGGAGGTGGTAACTATTGTGGTAATAATTATATATATGGCACACTGTATACCTTAAACTTTTACATATTATATACCAATTATATCTCAGAAAATTTGGGGGCAGGGGTTTCTTGCAGAACTAAGGAAGGTTCTGCAAGAAAAGATTCAGGATTCTAGATAACTTATTTTTTCATTCTAGCAGTCCAAGTAAGAGACAAAACAAAACAAAACGGAAAATGATGCGAAAACAGCTGAACTAATAATGAGAGATATTCAGGAGGTATGTGATGGGATGATATTTTAAAATTTTTAATCTGTTTCTTTCCTGGCATTTATTAATCCTTTCCCTTCCCCTTACCCCCAATTCAGACAACAGCCAAAGCATTCTATTCCCTGGCCCTCAGGACTGGGTTGTTAGTGCAGTAATGAGAAAGTCAATTCTCTACTTTTGAATTTCTCCTCTCAAATCAGATTAAAACAACAACTCTTGTGTGATAAGCAAGAGGAAATGAAGGAAACAAGATAATGAGAGGGTAGTATTACTAAGAAGGAACCCTGAGCACTGCCCCCTCCCTCTGACACACCAGCCTTAAGTCAGGGACAAAGGTGAACCCCAAAGGATTGAGAATTGAATAGCACAAGACACCCATGCCTCAGTTTCCAGATATCCCCTGGCCAGGGTGATGCAGCAGATGCTGAGGAGAAATGGAGACATGGTGTGTCTAAGCTAAGAGAGTCCCCAGCAAGTTTCTTGGGATCCCAGAGTGGCACAGGGAGGATCTGCAATGTTTCCCTGCCTGACCCTCTCTAGCAGGCGCAGAAGTAATTGACGAAGGAGCCAATAAATTAGGACAAAGTCACTTGGGACCAAAGACCAAATCAGATGGGCAGCTCAGTGGATGTTGGTGCAGAAAGGTGCCAGTGGCCAGGGCAACCTAGTTGTGGAAGCAAATGCCAGCACTGATAGAGGTGGACAAGGAACCAGAGCCCACCACTCTCCCAGCTCTCCAAGTTCCCTGATGCTCCATGAAACCTAGCTGTAACCCGAGAGGAGGTAGGAAACCCTAAATGTCTGAGTTTATCTTGAACTGACAAAATCAATGTTTCTGATGCAGAATATGTTTTAGAACAAAATTGAGAAGAATGAAATTATATCCTTTGCACACCCAAACTGTGGCCTGCAAAAATGTACCCACCACCAATAGACTTCGTAGGCCTTGGTAGCTGGAGGACTTCTAGGTTTCCAGATTTGGTCTGAAGAAAGGTAAGTTTTGTTTGTTGAGTTGGAGGTTCTTCTCCAGAAGTCTTATGAGTCTGAAGATTGGGAAGGAAGTGTTGGCTAGAGAAATGGATTGGGAAGTTACCAGAAAATAGGCTGTTGGTGAAGCCATGAGATGAAATCAGAGAGGGTGAAGACAACAGGACCAAAACCCTAGGGAGCCCTGACATTGAAAGGGGTTTGCAGGGAGAAATGGAGGTCGAAAGGTCCAAAATGAACTAGAGAAGAGCTAGCAGGTGACACCAGATAATCAAATTGATAACTCATTTAATTTTATACTAAATCAGTAGGATCCATACCAAGGATAGCTCAGGCTTACAAACTAAAATTCTTTGTTATATCTTCTATTAACCAGGAAATGATCTGCTTCACATCCAAATGTGAGGCGACATTCCGATTGCCTGGGGCTGCTAGGCTGCTGGGATTCGGACTCCCAGGACCTAATTGATGTTAACATGGGGTAGCCTTACTTATCTCCATAATGTTCCTGCAAGGCCTACTTCATACCTAGTGGGGGAACGATGCGAGAAGTTCTGAGCTGTGCTCTTAATACAATCACATACACTGGGCGTTCTCTTCTGCATGTTACGGTAATGTACTACAGGAATTTTCTTTTTATTGTACTACCCAATTCCCCTTTTAAGAAAAGGTCTCTCAAAAATTGTTTTCGAAAACTAAGACTAAACAAATTTTTTCTTTTGGGCCAATGCTTCTTATCTCTGGGCAATACCAACTACATAAATCCATCATTCCCTCATCACCCTGGCTGCTAGGAAGCTAAGACCAGGCTTGGGGCTTAAAGCCTATAGTGTTCCTCAGAGAGTTCTTACAGTTTCTTTTTTTCTTCCTCTTGGTCCTTATTTGTTCCTTGCTCCTATTTTTTTCTTATCAGTAGTTTGGTCTTATTATATTGGTCTGATGGTTCTTACATTTTTATAATAAACTATCTCAAATATATTTTGTGTTTGGCAAAAAAGTAGAATAGCTGCTTAAAAACTAAAGGACATGTCCTCATAATTTTTCAGTGTTTTAAAATCATATTTCTGAGTAGCTACAAAGTTCATTCTCATGACTATTTCAGAGAAGTTTTTTCCTAGTAGCTAATCTACACATCAACAACAATAACAAAAATTAAACACCTGAGTGTTAATGGTATAAGGCCATTTAAGGAAAGCGTTCCTCTTTAGCCTGTTAGCTTTATCAATTATGGCCATGTTGGTCAGAAGTATGGTTACTAATCTTGTAAGTGTTAGCATAAATTTTTTTCTTTTCCAAGTCCCATGTTAGAACTGATAACAAGCTTCTTGCTTGGACTGTTGAATTATCATGAGCAAGAACTCGACAGAACTAGCACACATTCCCCGCGTTGGGCTTGGTTCAGAGCTTTGAGCATGCTTTCATTCGTCACATCTTTTGGACTAGCAGATTTTGTTAGGTGCCATGATGTACTTTTACCATCACCAGTCGGGAAGATACACGGCTTCCCTCCAGAGTAAAGACTGAGCTATTGATAGACACTCTGTCAAGAGCAAGCCCTGCCAAAGATTGCTGCCCAGGCCGGACGCAGCCTCCTTCAGAGAGTGCAAAACACCCCGGGAGAACTTCCTTCTCCTCCGTTGGCTGACATATTAGTCATTAAGCCACATGTGCCAGGTTAGAGTGAAGTTAGCAATTCCCATTGCTTTAATTCCCAAGTTGGCCCTGAGCAACCTGAACTGAAAGTTGGATGACACTCTCCTGGGAATAATGTTTATCATGGCTGAATGTAGCCTAGGTCCGCAGCCACTGCCCGCTAAATATTAGCTTGGGTCTCAACAAAGAGAAAAGGTCCAAACCCTCCTTTTGGCTGATGATTTGTTCCTCAAACCAAGACGTCTTGAAACTCTAATTCTAGTTTTAATCATTTCATTCTATTTGAAAGAGCAGTAGCTGAAAGAGGGAGAAGGCAAATATTATTCACTTTGTATCATGTGCTGGGCACTCTCCATGTTACGTCATTTGGTCCTGACCACAGCCCAGCGAGGTGATGGGTGGCTCCACTGCACAGATGAGCCCAGAGACCGGACACCAGTGGTCACCCAATGCCATGTAACCAGCAATGGATGGAATCCAGTTTGAACTCAGAAAGCTCCTATTTTTCTCTAAGAGGCATAGTTTTCTTTCCCACCCTCAGCAATGACATAGAAAGATTTTGAAAAAAGTGGAGTTGACTGCTTACTCAAGAGGCTGTAGCAAGATTGGAGCTGGGTGGCTGCTGGGTGGAGCCTCTAGGGCAGGGCCCTGGGGAAGTTTCCTGAATTGCTGATGATCATTCATTCAGTCCTTCCTGTTGCCTGGATTATTATCTGACCCGAAGACTGTGCTATAACTTTTGGGGTGAAAAAACAGGATTGTATGCAGTACTCCCACCTCCACCTAATGCCCTGATTCCTGAGAGGCCTACATCATACTTAATGGGGGTATGATGCGAGGAGTTCTGAACTGTGCTCTTAATACAGTCCTTCTTGTGCCAGGTTAGGCTAGCTCATGTGGACCCAGGAACCTCAGCGACAACTTTGGAAGCTAAACAATAACACTGATAGCAGTTAGTGGGCTTACTCGGGGAAGATTCTGGGGTTCTTGGAGTCAGGACCAAACAAAGGGGTGTCAGTACTTAGCCTTCACCATACACACTCTCCAGTTAAGAACTCCCTTCCACTTGCTGTTCTAACTATAAAAATAAAAAACAAAATGAAGATTTTGGTCCCACCTTGTCTGAGTACCAAGATAGTTGTTGCTGCCCACTGGAGCGGGCAGTGTCTCTAGAGCCAGAGTACTTACGGATTCCTTAAAAACCTGCAGCATGTTTGAAGCATGAAAACCACAGAAACGCTTTTGAGATGCAACTTAATCTTCAGGCTATAAAACCAACTTCAATGATGACGGGGGCTTTTGTTTTCTCTGCAGAGCCTGGGCTGCCTTTGAAAAAAAGTGTCACGTTTGTAAATGCGATAAATGTAATGCTTTTCAGTAAGCTGCCAGTTCTTCCTCTTTGTTATTTGGTTCAAAGAATTTTTGAATTTCATTCCAATTTTTTTCCTCTGGGTGTGTCAAGAAAAAGTCATACAGAGAAGGGCTTAATAATATATTCTTTTCATATCACAAACTCCCAAAGTTGCTTTTTTCTGAGAGAAATGAAACTAATTTTATTTGCTGTTGGGTTATGGTTATGTGCCTTCAAGTAACACATTTTTTCCCTTTAAATATGCATTTTCTTTTTTTAATTGGTCTTTTTTTTTTTTGATTAAGGTATTACCTATGTGTCCTTATTCCCCCATCCCCCCTTCCTGCTCATGCCCTCACCCCCCTGGTGCCTCTGTCCATTGGTTAGGCTTATATGCATGCATACAAGTCCTTTGGTTGATCTCTCCCCCTTTATCCCCACTCCTGCTTGATTGCAACACTTAAAATGCCATCCCATCTAAAATAAGGTTTGCTGTTATTGCTAAAGATGGTTTTACAAATATCCCTCCAAGAATCCCGCATACTATTGACAATAGAAAGCAAACGGAATTTATTGTTTTTAATCAGAATTTTGTTAGGCTTATGTTTTGGATTAAGGAAGCAATGTGGTCATTTAATGATTTTATTCCATTTTTATTGCAAACAAGAATGAAAACATGAACAAATATTTCCACACTGGATTCCTCTTAAATGAATTCAAGCCAAGCTCATTACTAGTGGCTGTACATTTATCAAAGGTGTAAAGTGTGCCCACAGAGGTGTGGCCCAGCTCTGAGTGGGCAACCCTGGCCTCGGAGAAGTGGCTGTCTTCACCCATGCCTGGTAAGTTCCAGGGGCTTCTAGGGCTTTGTCAGAAGTCAGGCTAAAACTATTTTCCCCATTGGATTCTAAGCAGAGAAGGTATGCCACCAGATGTAAGTGAGGATTAGATTATTCCTGACCAGGACAGTCCATAGGTGAGCTGGGCCCCTGAGCTGGGCAGCTCCTCTTGTCCTTCCATGAAGCACTCGACATAATCGTTTCCATGCAGCGCTCTTCACACACGGGACCTGCCAACACCTTTAACATGCCTGCAGCTCTTTTGTGGAGGTATTTTCATCTCCCCAGGCCACAATTTCCTCCTCTGCAAGTGGGAGAAATGGTCTGTAACTTATTCAGTGCCTCTAAAGAAACAAAGGCTTCTCTCATCTGAGGGCAAAGGTGTGCCTGGCGGTCATTCACTGTTTGGACATTTTGTGAACTTTATTTAAACACACCTACCATATGATCCAGACATTCTACTCCTTTACTCAAAAGAAATAAAAACATGTCCTCACAATAGCCCCAAACTGGAAATAACTCAAATGCCCATTAACAGATGAATGAATAAACAAAATGTAACACCATCCATATAATGGACTACTACTTAGCAACCAGAAGGAACAAACTACTGATACATGCAGTAGGAATGAATTTCATGATATTGAATGGAAGAAGCCAGACACAAGAGTACATGCTGTATGATGCCACTTATGTAAAATTCTAGAGAAGGTAATCTATTGTAGTGACAAAAAGCAGGTCAGTGGTTGTCTATGGACCACAAAAAGGTACAAGGGAGTTAGCTCTTGGTGGTGAAATGTTCTGTGACTTGAGTGATGGCAGTTTCACACATGTGCAAAACTGTCAATATTTATCAAATTGTACACTTTATATGGGTACAACGTATATGCAAATAATTCCTCAAAGCTACTAAGGAAAATGTTTGTAAGCTCTTGACTGTAAAATTTGAAGCTTGAAGAAAATACACAATGGGCAGCAGACAAGTTTTGTGAGGCTATGATACCAAAAAAAGGTTGGTGAACCAGAGAACAATTTTTTTTAAGTTGATTTGAACGAGAGAGAGGAAGGGAGGGAGGGCGGGTGGAAGGGGGGGGGGGAGAGAAACATAATTTGTTGTTCCACTTATTTATGCATTCATTGGTTGATGCTAGTATGTGCCCTGACTGGGATCAAACCCACAACATTGGTGTATTGGGATGATGCTCTAACCAACTTAGCTACCCAGCCAGGGCCCAAGTATTCTAGAAAGCGCTTTAGTTTCTGGGTTTGTGTGAATTTGTAGGAAAATTATTTATCTTCTGGTTTTTGGTAAACCTCAGAACAAAGAACTGCTTTGGGGCCTAAGTAGGGAACCAGGCTGGCTGGGCTTTCCTATGTGGATTCCTGAGAGCCAGCTGGTTCAGCAACAAAGGCAAGTGCGTGGTGGCAGGCAGCTCTTTTTGGCATGTCAGGCTCCTTGAGATTTCTTCCTTCCCTCTGCCTGAGGTGGCATGTGTCTGCTCAGGGGGTAGATTCCATTCTACCTTTTGAATGTTCTATTCAGAAACTAGAAAGCTGTAGGGCACTTTCTTCTTTCATAGGCCACCTAGAGTGACCTGTTTTGGTTGACATCATTTATAGAACCACAGGATGTGAGAATTGGGACCTCAGAGATTCTCCTGTCCAACTTCTCAAAGGAGGAAACTGAGGCCCAGAGAAGGTAAGTGAGTAGCCTAAGCTCACACAGCCAGAGCACCCTCCAGGTGTCTCTCCGTTTCATGGCACTCACTCATAATTCTCTAGAAAAAATGCAGCCTAAGACCGCTAGATGCCTAAAGCCAGATCCTAAACCCAAGTTCTTAGCCTGCTGCACTTAAAAAAAAATTAAAGCTGTAAAATGGTTGGAATCTAGCTGAGAGAAAGGCAGCAGTTCTCAGCTCTGACCTGCTGTGAGGAGATGTAAGGACCAGCCCTCAGCACGGGAATGAATGAGAGGCATTTAGAATTATTGTAGAACTTGGCAGCACTGACAAAATCTATTACATGGTGAAAATGACCATGTAAAATTTCCATTCTTATTTGCATTTGCAAAAATAGAATAAAATTATTTCTTCTTGCATAGGAACATTCTCTGTGACTCAGAAATGCTTCCTGGTCATTACTGTTCCTTTCATTCTTCGTCTACATTCCTTGATGGCTATTGAAATAACAGATATTTTATACAGAGAGAACATTCATAACAGCAAATTCTTGACAGAAGTAGAACCAGACTCTTCCAGCAAAGCAGCCATTGCCAGGGAGTAAATTAGGTCTTGCCAGGAGCTCCGCCCACTCTCAGCCAACACGGCTGTTGCACTTTCACACCACACTTTGTCATCTCACATCTACCTGAGCAGGAGCGGCTCCCTGGCTTGCGATGTTCTCTCCCACGGGTGGCTGGACAGCACTGTGAAGTTGGCACCAGTGGTTTTGGGGAGACGACAATGACAGCTGTGTAATTTAGCGGTGGTGCTGGCCCTTTGGATTGCCCGGCAGAGTAACTGGGGCAATAACTTAAGGAAGGTGACTTCAGGTTGTTAGAACCACCCGAAGCTGAAGCTGCTTTTTTACTTCCACGAGGGGTCCCCTGGACTACCAAACCATGGCATGTCCTGGAGGGTGGACAGGGGTGAGGCCCTACCCTTCCCAACGGGATTGTTTCTGTGCCACTTGGTCTTGTCCTGATGGCCATGGTGGGTTTCAGACATTGGGAGGCTGGCAGGTGGGTCTAACACTTGTGTCTGCTACTGAGCACTGTGAGTGCAGAGACTTGCTTTTCTTTGCAACCTATGTCCATGCCCTAGAATTACAGATACCCGTGTATCCACAAGGGCACGTTGTCTGTATGTAGTAGACCCTGTGGAATGTTAAATTACTTGTTGAACAAGTGGGTAATAAAAGTACCACCTTAAATGTGGACTAATCAAATCAGTGTACTAGTGACACAAGTCGTCAGTGAAAATACTGTGGGAGACTTTTTCTAGAAAATCCATTAACGGCTATTTTCATGTACATTATATAACCATGGAGAATTGAGGTGGGTACTTGGGAAAAACCATATACCTCCTCTAATCCTTTGAATTTAAATCATTCCCATCATTGAGGTCAAAGATGTTTGGGATGCCTGAATTGGGTAAACTTCTTCCCCATTTTCTCTTTATTAATTATAAATGTGGTCTTATTTACCTAAGAAACAATAATACAATTGTTATTTCAAGTCACTTTTACTTTTTATCTATTTTGTATCAGTACCTCAGCACACAAGCATGCCTTAGTGTTTCCTACCTATAAAAAATTCCCACCCTTAATCCTTAGAGCTATTGGTTGATTTTTCATTGGAAAATTTTTTGAAAGTATTGTATACTCACGAATTATCTCTTCCCAATTTTCCATTTGCTCTGCAGGCCTCTCCACTCTGGCTCTGCCCCCACTGCTCTGCCGAAAACTCTGTCTCCAAGGTGCCCAGTACCTCAGGTCGCCCGTTCCAGGGAGTGTTTTTGAGTTCCTATCTGACTAGGACGTTCCTCAGAGGCCCCTCTGAGACTCCTATTGCACATGAAAGGAAATGCAACTCCATTTGTGGCGAAGAGAACAGTAAGTTTCTTGTACTGTTTAATAATGCTCTCCCCTCCACTTCTCTCTTCTTCCTGGCATCAAGCAGATGTGGGATGAGTCAAATCAACCCTCTTTTCTACGGTTCATCTCCTTAGTGGTTTATTCAGCTCTGAGAGTTGAATTTTTCAAAATGTATTTTATTTTTCCCATCACCATTTATTCCTTCTATGCCCTCTTCAGCTGCCAGTTATCATTTCTAAGTGTCACTCCTTGTTTTCAGACTATTCCTTTTTGTTGCAGCCCATTCTTGTATCATGAGTGCAGTATTTCACCTTATTTTTCTGACAAAAGTAATTTTAATGTTTTTCTCCTAGTCTCTGAATTGTCATTTTCTGAGTTACTTTCTTTAGTTTGTTTTAGTCTGTCCATTGGGCGGGGACTTTCTGAAACTGATTCTAAGTAGTCTGTTCATATTCTACCATGAGACCCTGAGAGCAGGAAGGGGGGGCTGGTTGACTAGTATCTTTGGAGATAGGATGATTGGGTGGGAGACCAACTTTACCATTTGGTAAATCTCCATCTCTCCTCACACATTCATGATGGCCTTTTCTCTGGGGGTTTTAATTTCTACAGAAGCATCTTCCAGACTCATCTGGGGGCTGGAAATGCCTAGCTGAGGTTCCGTGATTCTGAAGGATTTTAACTTAATCCTCAGGTGTTCAGCAGTATCTGTCCTCCTCTGTACCTGGCTATGAGAGTCCAGATCTCTGGCTCGTTTTACCCAGAGAATGAACCTCTAGCATCTTGCAGTGGGAAAGGAGGGCCTGGAGATGGGGTGAGGTCAGTTGCTTCTGTTTGAGACTTTCCACCTCTCCTTTCACACTCACACCTCATCCCCACCCTTCAAAGAACAGTGTGCCTCCAAATGCGAGGCCCCTTGGGGCTTGGCTTGCTTCTTGCTGCAGACTCAGGTCAGCTCCCTCCGCTAACGGCCCAGACATTTTCCAAACTCTGACCGACAGTTCTTGTCCACAGTTTTCTCCTCTTCTGTTTTAATTCCTTTCCTGCCATGTTAGGACTTTGGAAAGAAGTATCAATGTTTGCAGCCACCATATTTAACTGAAAATTCATTGACATTTATATTTTTGGGTTACTTTTTAGATTCTTTAAGATCCCATCCCCACATAAAGTGAGTCAGAAAATAGAAATCCTGCATTTTTCCGTTGCACCCAAGTCTTCCTACAAAGAGGTTTTCTGTTAATTTAAAATGTTGCTTATTGCAGAATATTCATTTTGTGACATGTGAATGAAATTGTTCTATTACAACAGGAAATGTATATATTATTGCTGCCTTTTCAGACCTTCCAGGAGCGGCTACTCTAGATTCAGATGTTCCTGCTTCCAAATTACTGAAATCTTTGTGGGTTTGTGTATGTGTGTCAAGAACTTTGGTATTCTATCCTCAGAATAATAGCTAACATTTATGTATTCATTTAGCCCATACCACAACCTTATGAAGTATAAACCATACATATTGCAGATGAACAAACGGAAACACACAGAATTTGTCCACATTCACAGCTAGTAGGCGTCTCAAGAGTCCCTGCTTTTAACCACTAGGACTGCTATGTTGTAACATCTTTTTAAAAAAAATCTTTATTGTTGAAAGTATTACCTATGTCCCTCTTCTTCCCCCATTGACCTGCTCCAGCCCGCCTCCGCCCCAGGCCTTCAGCACCTTATTGTCTGTAGCATATTTTTATTTGATGAAATTTTTAAAGATTTTCCTACCTACTTCCTCACAAGAAACCTAAATAGAACAAACACCTAGAGGAGTTTAATGCACATGCACACACATACACACACACAGCCGATGAAAAGGAGCATAGAACTCTATGGAGAAGTCTGAGATGAGCTGGTTTTCTCATTGTCCTCATTGTTTTGTAGGGCAAGCGTGCAAAGTATTTTGTGTATAAAACGTATTTGGCAACTTGAATTCTAGAAACAATTTATAGAATTATAATAGAACAACACTATATTAGGGTTTTAAAACCTTTTTTATTAGGAAATGTACTGCTTATTCAGAAAAATACAGAAACAAATGTAAAGCTTACTGAGTTATTGTAAAGTGGACCCCCATCTAATCACTGCCCTGGTCAACCAATAGCTTGACAGCCCCACAGAATTTTAGTCACAAAGTTCTCCTTTCCCTCAAATGAGTCCATATGATTTTTATGGTAACCACACCTTTGCTTTTAAAGAAGTTTTACTGCTTAAATAATAGCCTAAACACTAGTTTGGTTTTGTCTTTTTTTTTTTTTTTTAACTTTATATGACTGGAATCATATAGTATTCTTTTTGGCTTCTTTTGCTCAACTTTATGAGACTCAGCTGAACTGTGCAGCTATATTAATTTTTAGTGTTCTACAGCACTCCATTGTATGACACACCACATTTTAGGAATATACCACAGTTGTCTGTCCATCAGTGCATGGACATTTATGTATTTTGGTTGTTGGCTATTATGAAGAATGCTGCTATAAGCATTCTTGCAGATGTCTCCTGGTTCAAGTATATACATATTTCAACTAGGTTGCAGGGTGAGCATACATCCAACTTTTGTAGCTAATGCCTAGCAGTTTTCCAAAATACCATTTATACTACCACTAGTAGTGTATGAAAGTTCCTGTTTTCTTCAAAATCCTTGATAATACTCAAAACTGTCCATCGTTTCAATTTTAACCATCCTTCAAAGTGTAATGGTATCTCATTTTGGTTAAATTATGTTCTCCTTATTACAAATGAGGTAGACTGTTGTTTTTCGGTATGCACATTGGTCATTTGAATTTCTTTTATGAATTGCCTATTCAGATTTGGAATTTTTATTCTAAGTCAATGGAAAGCAACTGGGCTTTACGCAAAGGAAAGAGACATGATCCCACTACTTTGACTGTGGGTGCAGAGTAAGTTGGAAGGAGACAAGAGTGGCAGTAAAAAGGTCAGTTAAGCGACCAGTGTCATAGTCTAGCTGTGATGAAGGTGCTCTGAGTCAGAGGGCAGTAAGAGACAGAGAAAGCAGTGGATATGTCAGAGGTAAACTGGAATTCAGCTTGATAGGACTAGATGAAGATTGGATGTGGAGGGTGAGGGTGAGCAAGGCAGCAAGGTAACTTCCAGGATCTAAGCTGCAGAACTGGATGAACTGTGAAAGATGTGTAAAGCTGGGAAGGATTGGATCAAGGGAACCGTTTTGTATATGTTCTATCTGAGATAGGTATGAGGCATCCGAATGATGAGATCACCAGGCAGCGGAACACAAAAGAGATCTAGTGTTCTGAGAAGAGGTATAAGCTGGAAAAAAAAAATTTAAAAATCAAATTGGGCATTGTTATGACACAGAGGTCATTTAAAGACATGGGAGAGAGTGAGACTGATTAGGAAGCACTCACTGAGCACTAGTTCAGCAGTTCTCAACCTGTGGGTCGCGACCCCTTTGGCGGTCGAACGACCCTTTCACAGGGGTCGCCTAAGACCATCCTGCATATCAGATATTTACATTACGATTCATTAACAGTAGCAAAATTACAGTTATGAAGTAGCAACAAAAATAATTTTATGGTTGGGGGTCACAACGTGAGGAACTGTTTTAAAGGGTCAGAAGGTTGAGAACCACTGCACCAGTTGGACCTCATAGAGCTATTAGTGAAGGTGAAGATGCTATGGGGAGTAATGGAGGGATTTTAAAGCAAAGCTCTCTGCCACTTAGAGTTGTCAACGTGGACATTTTAATATCTAACCCCCTTCCCTTTTCTTTTTTAAAAAATATATTTGTATTGATTTCAGAGAGGAAAGGATGAGGGAGAGAGATAGAAACATCAATGATGAGAATCATTGATTGGCTGCCTCCTGCACACCCCACATGGGGGATTGAGCAAACAACCTGGGCATGTGCCCTGACCAGGAATCAAACCAGTGACCTGGTTCACAGGTTGACGTGCAACCACTGAGCCATGTCAGCCAGGCCTAACCCCTTTCCTTGTACCTCAAATGGTTAATCTTTGTATAATTGTGACGATTAAATCAGATTCTATAACTTTTTCCTTTCACATCTTAACTTTCTTATTCCCTTTCAATGTTCTGATTAAAAATTTTGACACACAGGGAGGGCCAGATACATTGCCCATCTGCTTTCCAAATTAACACTCAATGGATAGACTTTTGATGGTGTTGAGATAAGGAGAAGCATTTTAGACACACGTGTGCCAGGGGAAAGACATATGAGATGAGCATGTGGAATTGAGGTCCTGGGGGCAAGGCTTGGAAGAGACCTGTCTCCCACAGAAAGCCTCGTAGCATGTTTTCCTTGGGCAGCATGGAGGCAGGAAGTCCTGGACTCTACTGAATGTACAGCAGGGCCTGGCCTATGGAATTAATGACAGGGAAGAACCTGAGATCAGAAAGCAGCCCGGTGGCCTGAGTGTATGGAGTCAGTCACAGCAATCGCCAAGAGCAAATGGAGGAGGCAGGTGAGAGGAGGAGGCTGCTGCGATTGGAGGATGGATCTGTAGGAACTCAGTAGGAGAATAATAGGTCATCAGCCTATTAGAAGTTAAGCAGTTGACAAATAGGTTTAGAGAAAGATGAGCAAGAACACTTGTGAATGACTGCGATTATTAGTGGAGAGATCTGGAGAAAAGGCTAATAACAGTGAAGGAGAACAAAGTTTCTGGTGTGCAATAAAGTTGTGGGGTCTTTGTGGAAAGGGTATATCCCTGGGCAGAGGGACAGAGTGCTGGGGAAATATGGTTAAATGTCATTACCCATCAGTAGCCTGTCCGAATGTGATGGAATGTAGGGATTTTTGCACCAAAGATTTTTAAAAAATGTATTTTTATTGATTTCATTGATACTGAAGGGAGAAGGGAGAGAGAAATATCGATGAGAGAGAATCATTGACCGGCTGCCTCCTACATGCCCCCTACTGGGGATTGAGTCCACAACCTGGGCATGTGCCCTTGACTGTAATGGAACCTGGGACCATTCAGTCTGCAGGCTGACACTCTATCCATTGAGCCAAACCAGCTAGGGCTGCACCAAAGATTTTGTAAGCTTCTCCCAAAGGGCTTCCTGTAGCAAATTCATCACGTTTCAACCAACTTATAAAAACTCAGCAAGGTCAGGATAAGCAACAAGGCCACGCAGGAGTAAGGAATTCCAGTCAGGCCTAGATTTTCAGGTGGTTTTCACCTGTCATAGGAAAGATGACTAACCCCATAGAGAAGTCCACCCAATAAACCCGTCCCAAGCCAATAGCACCATGATTTTCACAAGAGTGAACTAGGTACTAGGAGTCTTCTGAAGTACTGTTGAGAGTGTATTAATGTATCTAAGTTTAATTCGAGGCAGAAGGTGATATTCTGTTTGGCTAACGTTCCTCTCATGTCCATTTTATGGAAAAACTAGTAATCAAAACCCTTTGGTTAGCTGCTGATATATTTGTAGAGAGAATACATGGAAGTAAGGCCCTTCCTGGGAGAAATTTCTCACTTCTTAATACAGAACCCTGAAGCTGGACAGTCCCAAAGTTTATCCTGTTCAGCCCATCATTTTATAAATGACTTGGGGGAAAAGTAGGGCTTAGCAGCATCTGTGACCTCAGTCTATTGAAGGACGCCTCCTTAGAACTGTGTGTGCTTCATCAAGCCAGTGTTGGGTAAGAGTATGTGCTGGGACCCAGTTAAGCTCGTCCTATGTTTAAGCATAAAGCCAATAATCTCCCCGTATTAGATGAACACAAATTGACTCCTAACATGAAAGGCATTTAAAGATCTTCCAATTTTGGAAGTCGTTTCCAAACTATGTGGATAGTTACAGAGATGACATGAACAAGGCTGTTACTAGTACAGATAAAGCTGCCATGAAAATATTTCATAATAAACAGTAGTTGGGAAGAGCCAGAAGTATAGGGGTAAACAGTCACTGAATCCTGATCAACATAACAGGTGTATGACTTGCTGTGCTCCTATTTGAAAAGAAGTGACAGTATCTCCCACCAATGTTAAACAAAGTGAGGTTAATGCAATAAATATATTTTATTAAAGAAAAAATGGAATATTGTTAAGCACCAAAACTGTATGTTGTTACACTGCATGTACAAGAAGAGAAAGGTGATTGCAATACTTGGTGTACAAGTACTTAACTCTGAAGTCATGAGTGTAAAAAACATGAAATACAAAGCAATACAATAATTACAATGCAGAAAAGTTGCACTAAAGAGCCAAAGGCAACAGTCAAAACAATTATTGGAGATTTCAGAATATTGCTATAAATGCTTGCTTAGTTTTTTCTTTGTACTTTTAATACTTTAGGATGTTAATTTAGCATACTTAAGTATTGTAAATTTGCAAGAGTTGGCATTTACAATACACTGTGCACACCGCCCATGTGATGTGATGGTGTTAAAGCCATCCTTAAAAGCCAAGCACAATGTGCTAGTGTTTTGCTTCTACCATTATAATATTGCACAAAGCTAGTAAATGGTGAATCAGTTTGCTATTAAAATTCTCATTTGACTGGGAAGGCTAAAAAACATGTCAGTTTCATTAGCCCTAATGGGCTTTACTCATGCAAAATGACCTGTGGCCTTCAATTTTTCATAAACTACATATTATGGTTTCAACCTTGGCAATACATACAGTACAATGAGAAATTCAGTGACACAGTGGGGATTCTGTCCACGCTGAAGAAGTCAGAAGTCACTACATGGGTTATATTGGCTATTCCTTTTGGTTAACAGTTGAAGGGAAAATGCCATCTTGTGATTATGGAGACTTCTTAAAACCAATTTAATTAGTATTGGGAAAAGCTAGAATAACTTGTTATATACTCTTTGATAGTTAACCATAGAACATGCAAGTTTAAAAAAAACACCAAAACACCAAAACTTCACTTGTTAAAACTGAACTCTATAACCAATACCTATACCTTTTGTACATGTCTAAATATCATTTTCCATGGTCCTTCCTTAACTCCCCAAAATGAACCAATCTTAATTATAACCTGACTTTAAAAAACACACAAAAACTTTCCCCTAACCCTCAAAACAAATGTTTGAGATTCAGTGTGAAATAACATTGATAAAATATTTAATATGTCAATCTCAGAGGTATTTTCTGTACATGCACCTTACAGTGTGATAATAAATGCATGGAGAAGGGGAGAAACGTTTATAAATTTGGAATTCAATTAAATTCCTCAAATGCCAAGCTATACATTTACTATGGGCAAAAGAGAACATTTCCAAATGAATACATCTTCGAAATAATTCAGTGGACAAACATTTAACACACACAATCCAGACTCCCTCTTACCTTTAAAAAGCCTCTGTTTACATACATGATAGTTTAGGCAGCAATATAAACTCATTTTTTGTAGGAAAACTTTTAAATTAGCCTATATTTATAGGATAAAAAATACCATTGCTTCATTTTACAAAGCAACTGAGCAGAGATTTTTTAAATGTGCTTTAACTACAGAGCACTCTGCAGTGAAGATCAGACACACCACTGAACTGTCAGTAGCTTCATAAATGCAGCGCGCTCCCACAGTAAGGTGCTCTACTTCCTGCCCTCTCCGCCACTGGAAGTAAGTCCTGCTGGTCAGTCCTCTGCCTGAAGCATAGTTCTTCTATGCTAAGCAGTAAACGGGGAATAAAATCTGTTTAAAATGCACATTTAACTTTATATTATTTAAATTCAGTGCAAGAATTAGGCAAAACTTAAGGTTTCTGCTTTCACTATATAATGGTTGCACGTTAACAATGAGTCTGCCACAGTTTTTAAATGTTTTACATCTGTTCAAAATTTTTTTTTACAAATAACCTGGTAAAGTATATGAAATTTCAACTCCCTGATAAGGCCTTTAAGGACCCATTAGTACTTTCCAGGTTGGCATCTGATGTTAAGTGCATAATAAATTATAAAGATTAAAAAAACCCTTGTATTTAGTGAAAGAAAAAACTTTTCTTAGGCTAAAAGCATTACATTCTCAGTGAATGTAATTAAAAATGGAGTCTCAGGGAATGTATAAAGTTAAATTGTGTTAATTGTATACTGGTCCCATCCCAAGCAGAGAGAATGCTCCCCCCATTTATTTTTGTTCCACTAATAAAAGAATTTCCATTCTTAGTGTCTGCTATGGCCAAAGTATGCTTTACAAAAGTGGTCACGCCATGTTACCAAATATTGCTACATAGTTCAGCTTTGTAGAAACCAAGGCCCCCTCCCCATCCTATATAATAAAAGGGTTATATGCAAATTGACTGAATGGCAGAACGTCCGGTTGCTATGACGCACACTGACCACCAGGGGGCAGACGCTCAATGCAGGAGCTGCTCCCTGGTGGTCAGTGCACTCCCACAGGGGGAACGCCACTCAGCCAGAAGCCCAGAAGCTGGGCTCACGGTTGGCGAGCACAGTGGCGGTGGCGGGAGCCTCTCCTGCCTCCGCAGCAGCACTAAGGATGTCCGACTGCCTGCTTAGGCCCGCTCCGCACGAAGTGGACCTAAGCTGTCAGTTGGTCATCCCCCAAGGGCTCCTGGACTGCGAGAGGGCGCAGGCCAGGCTGAAGGACGCCCCCAAGTGCATGAATCTCATGCACCAGGCCTCTAGTTACATAAAAGTGCTGAAATTTTTCTACGGTTTTATAGAAAAGCCCCACAGTCCCACTATGGAGATACTACACCTGATCAAGTGTCATAGTCATGTCTAAAAGTCTATTTGAAAATGCATTTTATAGAAATGTTTAAGTTTCACAATGAAGAATTAAGGAATGATTGCTTTTATGCTGCTCACAAACTCAATAAGCCTATAAAATATACATCAAGTAAACAAGACAGTTGCTCATCTTTTAAAAATCTTTTTTAGCCAGGCATTTCTTCATATTGCTACAATATAGTACCATTGGGATTTTAAATCATTAGGAATACCTTTTCTATACATTCCACATTGGTTATATACACATAATTTTAGTTGCATTAGAAGAAATTGTTAGCATTGACATTTAAGTGAGCAGTAAGTAATACTGTCCTCAAAACATCCCCCGGATCACCACCTACTTGTTTCCCTATTTTAAATATATAGTAGTTGAGGCCAGATTAGTAAATTAACTTCTAAACTGATTCAGCATAAGCAAGCAGTTGTTTGCAGATTCTTATATATGGCAATGATACTTTAACAGAAATATAGCTGTCAAATATTTTAAACCATATAAACAGTATAGGCAAGTTTGGAAGTGGAAATGTGATCTATAAGTACCACCATAACTAAAATATATACAAATGAAATACTAAGGCCCAAGGTGCTCATCTTACTGGGGCAAGAAAAAAAAGAATTTAACCATGTCAACATAATTCCTGTTGGGGTCTAAAACTGCTTTAAAATTAAAATGAGGACTCAACTGGTCAACTCATCTTAATAGACAAGTCAATGGTAGTTATTTTAAATTTTAATATTATTTGTGAGAACTCTTAAAGGTTGATGACCTACAGTAACATGCAATTCTGTGGAAGTAGGAATCTGAATCTCTAAGGGAAGTGAGTGTGTTAAAGAAAGTTATTTACCAGAGAATGAGCATAGCTGGCTGCTCTAACCTACTCATCTTCAAGTGTGAGATAACCTTCATGGAGATCACAGGACCCTTGGAATCGCAGCTGTAACACCAAATGGGTAGCAGCTCTCTCTAGACATATGAGAGTTCTAGTGCTTTTGCTGTTAATTTAACATTGCATTCTCCTGTATTTTCTAAATGTCAATGAATGAAAAACAAAACAGGCATCCAAAGGCATAACATTGAAATGTGATTTTTTTTTTATGATTTGTAAATTTACTAAAACTTCTTAAAAAATACATTATCAAACCAATCATTCTTTGGGTTAGGAAGCATGCTTCAATGCCTTACGGATGTAGATAGGAAAAAATCTCCCCCACTCACCATCATGGGATGAAGATTAGTTTCTATATTAGATCTATATTTCCAATATTCCCAGACAAGATGTGAAAATAGTGCCAGAATAAACCAATGTATTGTGAAACATATTACCAACATTTAAGCAGAAAGATTTTGTTTTACATGACCTGATGTCAGAATATTTTCTCCATAATTGCTCTCAAGGAATACCACTTTAATGTGACAAAGGTGCGAGCATTTCTTTTTCCTCCGGAATATCGATTCATTGGAGGGCTTTTACACTGGGACTGCTTTCTGAGTCTAGGTCAGATAATTGCCTCATAAGAAATAAAAGTCTTTTTTGGTACTTCGGTCCTCCCTGCATATAAAGGCCAAGATCTGTCTTATGCAGAATACTCTACAGAGTACTGTACTGAGCCCAACATATCTACCTTCATTTAAGCCCACAGCAGTCCAGCTGAGAACACATAATGGCTCCATTCATATAAACGCATCCTTCAGGACTCCATTACAGCAAAACAGGCACCTAGAGCTACATACATCTTTAATTTAGTGACAATAACAAAGACTCTATCCAAAAACTCCACTCAAAGCATGTGAAATGCCAGCTAAAGAGGCTTTTCTGCTTGTCTAATTTTTTCTGCATATCTGTAGAGCACTTTTTTTTCACTGTGGAGCATAAAAATAAAAACTTAAATGGTACATGATAAAAAGACTTAAGATCTGCATTCCTATTATAGAATCCTGATTTGTGATTCTCAATAGGAAAGTCATGTTGAATTACAGTAATCAAGCAATAGTTCAAACAAAAAGACCAAAAATAATTTGAAATATTATCAAATTACAAAGTATTGCTTCTCATAAACAAAGCTGCACATAATATTCAAACTATTATAAATTCACAATTATGAAGAGCTATTTAAAAGCATGGAAATTTTACTTCAAAAATTTACAAAGTGTAAGAGTGTGTGGTCCTCTAAAAATATGCCATGTTAAATGTATCATATTGTGGTAAACACATTAATAGATGTATCTCCATAGTTTTGTATCTTTCCAGATATTGTTCAACATCTTTATGAAAATTCCTTTGGAGATAATGTGGAAATTTTCATCATCTGATTTTCTTTCAATTCCTGTCCCAATGGCTATCATGATAAACTTCTTTTTCAGAGTGTCACACTATTTATATAAGCTGATATGGAAGAAGCTCTGTAATTTTCAAGCAGATGACTATTCAGTGCACTGAACAATAGATTTCAAAGCAGTCCCAATACAGCTCACAGGAGACCTCTGTCCACCCAGTGCTTTTCCAACTCATAGCAACCCCTAGCTTTACTGGCCACTATAAGTATGTAAGTGGGTGGACAGAGGGGAAGATGGTAAAAAAAAATGGGAATCTCTTTGAAGGCCTCTTCTTCACTGTAGTCAGAAACATTGCACATCTAAAACTCATGTTAACCACCATCTATTGGAATGACTGAAAAAGTGAAAACTTGCCAATTGTGCTTCCTTATTTCACACCACTGAGCCAATACACTTTGGATCTAATGGAATCCAATTCTGGAACCAAGTGTTTAAAATTTGTTTTTCAAAAGAATATGAATCGGTCTTCAACTGCAGGTATTTTTTTCTTTTTCGTGAGTCACCTGTTTACAAATGAAATAACAATGTATTAAAAAAAGAATGACCTAGTAAATGTAGAATGTACATATGCTCCCTCATAACTTTAGCAATATCCAGAATGAACACTGATGATTTTTCCTTATAAATGGCCATTTATATAGATAGTTAAAAAAAAAAAAAAAAGGATATGCTTGTATTTAAAAGCAATAAAAATGAAAAAATTTACATATGGGTTTTGATCACTGTTAAAAGGTTGTAAAGATTCTTTCACTTTTATTCTTACTTCTTTTAAAATAACATTTTATGTCAATACAAAAAGGAAAAATATAATCTCAAAATTTTTGCCTAATAAACTGTCAGTATAAGAACTATTACATGACATTTTTAAAATTCACTAGGGAGCAATTTTTGTTAGACTGACATTTAGAGCACGGGATTAATACTGGTCTTTAAATGCGTGCTTTACCAAGACTTTTTAAAATTCAAAATAGTTGTGTTTGAGATCTATGAGCTTACCTATGGAACAGGAAAATTTATATAAAAGTTCTGGTACTTATCAGATAAAAGCTGACATGAACAGAATACTAACTTATTTTATTATAGTTCTGTGTTATCTAACACTGTAGCTACATGTGGCTATTGAGCACTTAAAATGAGGCGAGTGTGACTGAGAAAATGAATTTTTAATTTGATTTAACTTAAAATATAAAGTGGTAGAAAATATTTTTTCTACTAAATACAATTTTATTGTTTTGATAGGACATTTCACTTTAACCATTGAATATTTAGCATCCAGACTGAGATGTACTATGCTGTAATTTATACTAGTAAGTATAAAATATACAGTGGATTTTGAAGATTCAGTACAAAAAAATGTGAATTATGTTGTATATTTTTTTAATATTGAAAACATGTTGAAAGATACTATTTTGGATATAGCATGTAAAATAAAGTATTAGTTAAATCAGTTTCACCCATTCTTTTCTACCTTCTTTAAGTATACTAGAACTTTTAAAATCCTATGTGAGGCTCACATTGTATTTCTATTGGACAGAGTAATTATAGTTACTTCGTAAGTTTAAGAAGGAACCCTCAGGGCTCTAGCTGGTTTGGATCAGTTGGATAGAGCGTGGGCCTGTGGACTGAAAGGTCCTGGGTTCGATTCCAGTCAAGGGCACATGCCTAGGTTGTGGGCTCGATCCCCAGTGGGGGGCATGCATAAGGCAGCCAGTCAGTGATTCTCTCTCAACACTGATGTTCCTATCTCTCTCTCCTACTCCCTTCCTCTCTGAAATCAATAAAAAAAAGTTTTAAAAAAGGACCCCACAGGAAACAAATCAGAAACTGAATAAAGTCTATATAACTACATGTACTTCCTTATGTTTAAAAATACCCTTCAAGGACACTGTTACCTATAATGATCTCTGGGAAGAGTTTTTAGAGGAGGGCGAGGCAGAACAGGGACCTTCACTTTTTACTTCATGAAGTTTTGAGAAGTTAGCTCTTCCAAAGAAGTATGTAATCACATCAATGATTTAAAAGCTCTAAGAATGAAGCCAATTAATAACAGGAAATACAAATTACAGCTTTTTTAGCTATCTGTGGAGAAGTATCTAAAACATTTAAAATGATTTCCCAAGCCCACACGCAGGTGAAATGGAGCTTGTTCATCAATGCCAGCTCAATCGGTGGAGCATACAGCTCATCTATAGATTGCTTCTGGTGTAGGATATACTGTCTTTTAAAACTAGCTTTGCAGCTATCTGAGCTCAGACATTTTGTGGAACTATTTCATTGTTTCTCTCAACATTATACTATATATACCAGTCATAAAAAAAAATCATTCTAAGAGAGAAAAGTTTTAGGCAATTTTCAAAGTGGTATTTATCCTGGACATCAGAAATAAGGCCAAATTAGCAGCCCAAAGCTATAAAAAATGGACACTTGAATGTAGGAAATACTATTGCAGTATCTGTGCTGGGCAGGATCTGGTAGGATGGAAGATGACAAACAGTGATGGGCTGGCGTGAGCAGCTGCTGGGAGGCCATGCACCCTGCCTGGGCCACTGCAGTCAACTGTAATAAAAGGACTAAACATACTCATTCGGTGAAGGTTCACCTGAGGGATTAACCAATCAGCACTAAGATGGTAGTTTCAGGCATAGGTTTAGCAGCTCACCGAGAAGCTGTAAGCAGGAGACAGGCAATAAAAACAGGTTGCAATGACTGTAATGTGAAAGACAGTAAGTATCCAGTCAAAAAGATTCCCTGTCAAGACAGATCTGAGTCTCTAAACACATTCATACACCAAGTAGACATACTGATATATTTATACCCCTCTGCAAAGCATAGTATACATATATGTACAAGCACAAATGGTTTGAAATTATTTTGGGATCCATAAACATGCCACACAGAGTGACTATTAATTAGGACCTCTATAAATAACGCTCTTGGAAGAAAGGATACCAAAAGCCCAAAAACCACAGCAGGACCATGGTATTCTGGAATGTTGGCTCAAGCACATTAAAGGTAACACACGCTGAAACCGGTTTGGCTCAGTGGATAGAGCGTCGGCCTGCGGACTGAAAGGTCCCAGGTTCGATTCCGGTCAAGGGCATGTACCTGGGTTGCAGGCACATCCCCAGTAGGAGATGTGCAGGAGGCAGCTGATCGATGTTTCTCTCTCATCGATGTTTCTAACTATCTCTCTCCCTTCTTCTCTGTAAAAAATCAATAAAATAAAAAAATTAAAAAAAATTAAAAAAAGGTAACACACAACCACTTAAGAGAAATGTGATTTTTTCCCCACCCATTTTGTTAAGTTACTGATCTGTGCAGATGCTGCTGGAGAGATGTGGAACAGATAAAATTGCTTTTAGTAATATTTGATATTCAAAATAGTATCTTTGAACATGTAATCAATCTAAAAATTAATGACAGTTTGTTTTGTATTAAATCTTCAAAATCCAGATGTATTCCTGCATATGCATCAGTATCCTGGGGAGTGAAGGTCAGGAATCTGCACTTTTAATAAGCTTTCCAGGTAATTCTTATAATCAAGCATGTTTAAGAATAGTTGTGCTGATGTGCCCTAGCCAGTTTGGCTCAGTGGATAGAGCGTTGGCCTGCAGACTAAAGGGTCCCAGGTTTGATTCCAGTCAAGGGCATGTAACTTGGTTGCAGGCTTCTCCTGGAGGCAACCAATCAATGTGTTTCTCTCACATAGATATTTCTCTCTGTCTTTCCCTCTCTCTTCCACTCTCCCTAAAAATCAATGGAAAAATATCCTAAGGTGAGGAGTAACAACAACAAAAAGAATAACTGTGCTGATGAATATGTTTATTCTTTACTCCCTCCAGGACTATGAGTCCCCCCTTTTTGGTGAATGTTGTGAAGCTGTATACTATTTAACTTATAATATATGTTATCGTTACTGATTCTATATATTTAACATAATTTATAATTACCACGTTACTTTAAAATTACCTTATTAAAATATACATTAAATAACATATTAAAATAATACGTTAAAATGTACTGGAATATAACTCTCTATTACCCTGGTAGAATGCCAAATGTGTAACCAATACTCATAGGGGTACTCAATAAGATATGTATATGTATAATTTTTATATTATATTAACTGCAATTTTAAACAATGCAGTTATTATAATAAGCCTAAAAATGATTAACCTCAGTTTTAAAGGCTTAGAAAGCTAAATAATCAGATAACACAATTACTTTTCTAGACTGATCTTCGAAAATTCCTTCACAGGCAGCTAATAAAACATCAAAATTTAATATGCATATGTTTGTAATAAAATGCTTCAGTTAGAAAAGGCCTTTTCTGTTTTGAAAGACTTTCCTGGTATTAGATAAGAATATCCTCTATACTTGGGATATGACTGTACTGCCATATAAAAAACAGCATTTACATAGCAGTATCTTTGAAAAGTGCTTTCCTATTAAGTTTCTAGAAACTACAGAAGTAAAATCTTAAGTTTACAAATTTATGACCCAACTATAATTGGCCTGTATAATAAAGAGTAAACCTCAGGCTCAATATAAGAGACCTCATCATATCCAATATGAAAGCTGTGTTACCAATGCTACTGAAGAAAGTAAGACATTTACCTGTTAGTTTTCCCATTCTGTGCAAGGCAAGGCCTCCTCTTCATCCTCAGACTCAGGGGATGCTTCTTTGATTCTCCGAAGAGCTTCATGGATGCTCCGTGTGAGAGGGTCTGTGTCAGGCAGAAGCGTGAAGGATTCTCTCAAAACTTCCTTCTGTACTTTCTTCAATTTTACCCCCTTCCTTATTTGTGCCAAGATATTATTACTATCATCTTCATCAGGAAAAGGAGGCAGAGTTCGTTGTTCAACCTTTTTCAGATGAAAACTACCACGTTTCAAGGAAGCTAACACCTCATCCATGGGTGAGCTCACTTTAGAAAATGAAAGAAAGCAATTGGAGTTAGATTAACACATGAAAAGTCAAACTACTACAACCTCTAGACCAGGGGTCCTCAAACTTTTTAAACAGGGGGCCAGTTCACTGTCCCTTAGACCATTGGAGAGCCGGACTATAGTTTAAAAAAAAACTATGAACAAATTCCTATGCACACTGCACATATCTTATTTTGGAGTAAAAAAACAAAACGGGAACAAATACAATGTTTGTATTTGCATGTGGCCCGCGGGCCGTAGTTTGAGGACCCCTGCTCTAGACTGTAGGACTTGATAGCCCATGACACTGGAAACACCATCTACAAAATGGCCCATGCAGTGTGAACAGAAGGTTCCAAAGCACAGGGCATCCTAATTACACTTACTAAAAAGAAATCCCAAGACTCAATTCCATGTCAGGTATTATTGGTATTCCTATCATTTCCCATGTGAGAACAGGGAACAGATTGGGAGCTAGGAGTTAGACTTTAGTAGTATCAAGGGTGAGGCTTCTGAAGGATTTCCATAATGCAACCAGCCCAACCTGAATTCCAAAGTGACTGGGTTATACATTTAATTTTTAAAAATTAATTTTGGCTCATTATAGTGATATTTTGCATTTAGTTGTTTTATACATGCAATTCTACTTGGATTAAGGTAAAAATATTTTAGAGGATAGTCTTTCAGATTAAAATATAATATGCAAAATGTTCTATATAATATTCTATGCAAGCTAAAGCTCCTTGAGGGCCAAGATTTTGTTCTTTTCAAAAAACAGCTTTAACACATAATATGACATGCAAGAAATTATACATATTACTCCTTATTCTTCTTTGATTCTTTATATGAAGAGTATACCAAGGTCCTCAATAAACACGTGACCAAATGTTACATTGTCCTGCCAATGCCATCCTAGTATGATAGTTCTGACAAAATGACTTAAGCTTTCCGAAGTGAATACCTTTCTTGTATTTCCCAGGTTTAAAATCACTTTTTTTTTACACAAAAGGAGTTTCCTACTATGTATTACCAAATAGATCAAGTATCACTTCAGAAGATTTATTTTTAAAAATATGTCCAACAGCTAAAGGTACACACTGCTATGTCTGTAGAAATTTGTTGATATGGGTTGGTGAGAATTCTGCCCCGCTGTGACCTTGAAAACCTATTCGCTATCAAATAATGTCCAGAAATAATGTACTAGTATTAAGCTTCGTAAGATCCTGTGAAATAAAAAGTGCTTTGATTATGCCTCACTTTTTCAACAGATAAACATGAAAAGATCTCTTTAACTTACCTCTCCTTCTCTGCAAACCTTCAGCAGTCTTTTTGAGCTTCTTCCTGGCACTGACCAGCTGGCTGCTATCAAAGAGATGTGCTGAAGGGGCACTTGCAGATTTAGGGATCCTCTTCTCGTTCCCCTCCACTCTAGGCAGACCTTTCTCCAGTGTCTCTGGGATGTTGTCCTTAGCAACAGGCAGAGGTGGTGGCGGTGGGGGTGGGGGAGGAGGGGGTGGTGGGGGAGGTGGTGTTGGAGGAAGAGGTGGTGGGAGTGGATCTGTGGTAACAGAACCTGGTTCAAGGTCAATATTATTCAAAAGTGAAAGAGAAACAGTGGGGCACAGTTCCGAGGTAACACCACTGAGAGGTAATGAAGTGGCTTCAAGTTGTACTAATGAAGTATCTTCAAGTTGTATGAAGCTTTGGGCTTCTGCTGTCTGTGATGGCCCAAGCTTGCCTCTTCCTTTCTGCACCTCTTCACTTTTCTCTTCTATCTGGAGTGCTCCTGGCAGAGAGTTGCATTGGTCCTCGCAGGGCACAGGACTAGCGGCACTTTTTCTTGCATGAGCCAGTCGCAATCTGCTTGACTTAAATATAACTTGGCCAGGGTACCTCTAAAAAAACAGAAGTTATCATACTGGTTAAATATAACTTGGCCAGGGTACCTCTAAAAAAACAGAAGTTATCATACTGGTTAAATTATGTTAAAATGATTTATGAACAATTGGCTATCTATTTTCTCTCTCAAGTGAAAGATGTTCTTTTGGAGCTTTTGTAATTTTTAGGGAAACTTTTGTAATACAAAATTGTAATACAGTTATACAGAAAACCAGAATACCAAAGTGTAGTAACTTTCAAACAGTTATCACCAAACTCTTTAATGTGTGCTCATCATCAAATCCTTTATCAAGATCTTGTAATCCTCTTATCAACTTAAGCAACTATTCAAAATTACCACTATTAAAAAAAGGTCTTTACTGAATAAAATTATGAATTTAAACGGAAAAATAATAGGAATGTAAATTACACAACATAAATGATGTAAAACATACATGTGCAGAAAGCTAAGGGACTATTAGTTTCTTACATGTATTTTCAAATGCTTACAGATAAAATTTTTGGGAGTACTGACTGACATAACAACTCTCATTCTATATTTTTACTGTAGTGAAACCTAGCATTAATGCATTTGCTTACCTCAAGGCTTAACACCCTTTTCACTATAATACTAATAGGACTTTATCAAAAGCTTCCGACAGTGGAAGCTTTATCAACTAAAACCATTCAGCTTAAGCACAGTTTGAAGGAAATATTTAGCTGCTGTGATGTCAGTGTCCAGAGTCATGGTTTCACCTGGTAAGAAAACTGCTGAAGCATTTCTCATGTATGCTGATCCACTCTCTAATTCTGTCACTGATCATTTCCATAGATTACTACCATAGGTTGATGTATGTGGAATCAATAACAAGTTGATGCTTGAAATGGAGAGTTGGCTGTAAACTAATTACTTTATAATTAGTTTATAATTCAAGGGGTACCCATGCTTCCCAGGGGCCTTTTCCTCTTATACTCGACTGAAGTGGTAGCCAAGGGTCACAGGATATTAATTCTGGAAACCACCAGAGGAAAGGTAGCCATGCAATCAAAACTAACTTACTTTCTAAACAACAAAGGGAAAACCCAAGTTTTTCTCAGACAAAGAAATCTTATAATAGTAGTGTGTATGTAGCAATGAAAAACCATACAGTTACTGTACTTTTGTTACCTGTTTAAAAGTTCGAAGTCTATCCAGTGTTCTCTGTCTTTCTTGGCTAACCCAAGCACTTTTTCTTTCTTCTTCATCATGTAATTTCTCTCTCTTCTGGTAAAAAATGAGTAGTAATTCAATTATGATGTTTCCCATTTCTTTTTATCATTAATAGGAAAAAAAGAACAGAGTTCTCCCAGTATGTCAGGTGGGTAACCCCAAAGAATGATGCATTAAACAAAATGTTTTATGGCATGAAGCACTATCCATTTTTAACAAATTATCATTTTAAAATTCACAATGGTAAAAATAATACTATTTTATTTTTTTCATTTACTCCCAATTAAAGAATTTTATTCTGTAAAATAGAATAAAATCTCTGAACTAAAAAATGTTTCATTTTTGTGGCCCTGGCTTAAACAATTTTAGTATGAAATACTTATAGCTGTTAATTCTGCTAACTCAAACAGTGGACCTTAAAATAAATCCATAAACACTTGGTCAGTAATTTAGATATTACACAGGTCAACCAATATAACCAACAGTTAGAAAAAAATAAAAGCAGTTCCAGCATCATACATAAATTATTTGCTTTACTATCATAACTTATAGCTGGCAGTTATCTGTTCAAAAATTAAAAATTTTTCTCATATTGTTGAATCAACTAAAAGTCATCTAATTAAGTCTTATTAGGCAGAACAAATATTAAATAAATGAAAAGGCTTTCTAGATAAGCAAATGGGTTATGAAACTTTATTTTTCTGCTTTGTTTTAAAAAATTGGGTTACTTCCCCCAAGACCAGATAATTTCACATGGAGTATGGTGGTGGTTCCAGTATGTCATTAATCTGTCTTTTTTTCCATTTGTCTGCTGTCCTTTACAAATTCCATCATCCATTATTCTCTTATTCTATTGCTTCTCTCTTCTTTCCCACCAGATTTGTCCTGGACAATATAATTTCTAATGAGACTTACTGCTCACATTTGCCTTAGATGATTATATCAAAATCTAAGGGATGACTGGAATCGTCAAACTAAAAGTGTACATGAAGTTTCAGGAAACCCTCATGCACAATGCTCAACTGGTAATGTTACTAGACACTACAGTAAAAATAGAAGTTTTGTTCTAAGTCTCCAAGAATACAAACTTACTAGTTGTACTGTGTGATGGGTTCTGTAGTTCTCTTCACTCTGAAGGTGCTGATGGAATTTTTCATTGTGTTTTGCAATACAAATTTCCTATAAACACATAAAATATGTTTTAATATAAGTGGAACTTAAAGATTTAAACAACATACCAGGGTTTATGTGATAAGTCACATTTTAACATATAACTGCATAGCAAAGTATCAAATAAACCACCTCCGGTTTCTCATTTATAAGACTGAAGCAGCATAAGCCAAATAATCAGGATCTTAAAAAGAGTCTTCTATCAAATTATTAAAACTTCTCTTCCATTCCTGATTTCCCTTTTTTGGAGGGGGAGGGACGGGGCAAAGCAGAGTGGAAGAGGGTGTCCTTATATAATCTCAAAGGTCTCTTTCAGCTCTGAAGTCTGTGGCCAGAATATTCTGTCTTACTGTACTCAAACTGTCTGGGCAAAAAGGATATACAACTCCTGGCTTAAAGTCTGTATTCTTAAACTCTCTCTGATGAATTAAAGAACATGATTTTGTCCAAACTGCTTTGAAGCATATTATGAAATCTTAAACTTCTGGCCACAGACTTTAGAACAAAAAGAGACCTTAAAGACTAGAAAGTCAGAATTATGTTCTTTCTAATCACGTGAAAACAAAAACGTAATAATAAAATGGGATATATGTGCTTCTTCACAAAATAATGCACTGCCATTTGGCAATTTTAGTGGCACCACGCTGAATCTTCATTTTCCCTGCATCCTTTTGGAAAGCCCTCCAGATGAAAGGGTTTCCATTAGTTCCCAACACTCTCAGAGCTATACCAAAGATTACTCTTCTAATCAGAGAAAGGCACCTAAGGAATGACATTTTAAGCCAGTAAACTATTTTTCTAAAGCACCTGTTGATATTATATTCTCCCCCCACACTGGGTTAAATCTCTTGCCTAACAAGTATTGATCATGAAATGAACTTATCCAGGGCAGTCTCCCTGGGGGAAAAAAGGCAGTCCTATACAGTGACATGATACAGTGGTATACTGACTTATGCTTCTGGGTCACACAGACCTCAGATAGAATCCTACCTTACCCCATACTAGGCACTTTTTCTTGGGTCATATATTTAACCTTGGTTCCCTTGGTTATAAAATGAGAATACAGGTCCACAATCCCTTATCCAGAACAAAGGTCAGATGTGTTTTGAAATTGAATTTTTTTTCAGATTTTAAAAAGGTGATAGGTTACATATATCATATTACCAAGGAACTCCAGCAGGATTCTGAAGCAGCACCCCATAATAACTAACTTCATTTTAAAAGATGAACAAGTATTAGTGACAGACTAGATTAAAATTATTAGCTATGGATCAAGGATTAGGTAATGAATAAAAGCAAAATTTAAAATTAAGGCTGAATTTCATAAATACATAACCTATTATACCTTTTTTTTTATACCTTTTTATTTCTGAGGTAGGCTTTCTTGGCTGAAACCCGTCCACGTCTTGCTTCCAGCTGGCGTGCTTTCTGCTGAAGTTTATGCAGCTCTTCTCTTTGTAAATGCACCGATGCTGCCATCTCTTCCTTCTCCAGCATGGCCTCCATGCTTTCATAAGTGTCATAGTACACCACTTCATCTCTCTTTTCTGGTACAGAATAGCAACAAAGGGTAATGGTTAAGAGCGTGGACTGCAGAGACAGAACAGGGTTTTCATCCAATTACTGGCTCTGTAACCTCAGGCAAAGCCATTATCTATATATATAAAAGCCTAAGCAACCGTTACGACCCGACGGTAGCTATGACGCACACTGACCACCAGGGAGCAGATGCTCAATGCAGGAGCTGCCTCCTGGTGGTCAGTGCGCTCCCACAGCCAACCTCCTGCAGCTGGCCAACCTCCTACAGTCCCTCCCCCCTGCTGGCCGGCCAGGTTGAGGGACCCTACCCATGCATGAATTTGTGCACCGGGCCTCAAGTCTCTTTTAAAGCATTCAATCTTTTGTGGACTTATGTGGTTAAATGTACACCATACCAGATATAAGTCTTTTGATGCTTTCTAGTTGTGCTGTCAACAATAACTCTTCACACTTCAAGATTTCAAACTGTACTTCATACAACTGAAGTTGCAGATCATAATAATCAGCTTCTAACTGATCCAATCGGGCTATGGCTTCTGTACCACCCTGCAAACTCTGCATCTGTATTGAAAATAAAAATATTTCTAGTTGGTGGGGACAAGAAAAAAAGTCATGTTATAATTTCTAATTAGAAATGAAAACTAATCAGACAGGATAAACCCATAAAGCAATTGTTCTAAGAAACTTGTGGGCAAGAATGAAGACTTTTAAAAGACATAAAAACAGTAATAATTAAAACATATGGTTTCAGAAATAACTAGGCAAACACTGTAAAAATAAGGTTTTTAAAGTTTATGTTACAGCTCATCTATATTTAGGTTAATAATATATTATTCTAATTATCTTGACATAAATATTAATGGCATCCCTTTTCACTGACAAAAAGAGGTTGATAGTTTTGCAGTTATCCTTTTCATATAAGATACATGAATACCATTAGGCCATACTTGGATAGACACAACAGAGGGGGGAAAGTCTGCTGAACACCATACATTAAGAGCTTTATTTTGCTCCAAGGTCACAGCCTGGCTGGCTTCTAGGATCTGTTGACTGGAGAAGGTGAGTGGATGTGAGCTAGAGCGGCATGACAACTGCTTTCCATGGAAATCCTTGCAACCTACTGATAATGATCATTATTAGTATCTAAATAAACACACTCAGGGTCCTACAGTGAACCTAAGGGATTCAGACATTTCTATGTATGTCTCATGAAGTAGTTGGGTGATCTTGAATGAGATTTTTTGTTGGTCAGTTTTTAGTCCTGAAGTGAGAGGGAAGATATTTTGCTGGGCACCAGAAGAAAATCACCATGAGAAAAAGTATAAGTTAGATAATGGTTCCATATATTTCTATTTGGCTCTTTGGAAAAAGACAGGTGCAAGAAACTTTTCATGAGTCTGTAATATGGCAATAGTTTTCTGATATGAGAGAGTAGGTATTCTTCCAAAAACGTTTCTTCTAAGAACATGGCACCACTCTTTGGCAGTTTAAAAGTTCAAGCTCAGAAGTTCCAAGAGACTCCTGGCACAAGTATCAATTTGCTGGGAACTAGCAGCACCGTGAGGAGGCCCTCGGCTCAAGTGGCATGCTAAGGAGTGACTAACAAAGGAAGTGGGGGGAGAACAAAGAGGGAAATGAGAGAAATGTTTATGAGCTCTAGTGAGACATCACCGGGGCTTCCAGAATCCCAGGAACACACTTAACTGATAGTCCTGGGCAGCCATGGCAGCAGACAGTGAATTCGCATTGCTACAAAATAACCCCTTCTGGCTAGTGAGGTTGGTAAAACATGTTAGCACATAAAAAGAGTATTTTTAAACAAGATTCCAGCCTTCCTTTACATTTTAGATATCCATACAGTTCAATTCTTTTAATAAAAATTTTGAACTGTAAAACAACAGTTAAGCTGGGGTCTAAATGTGCAACAGTATACATTTAAAAATAACCAGATGAATTAAATACAGTACTATTTTATTTTATAAACATTTTATAAATAGATAGTTAATAAGTTATCTAACTTGTATAAGTCAGTGATCCTGCTACACTAGGGAATGACTAACAAACAAGAAATATAGAACAAACTCAAAATGGGATTAATTATAGTTTCACATGAAGGAGAATGCTGACACAATGAAATGCTGCTGCTTTTGTCCTCAGTCATAAAAGAAGAATCCAGGAGTGATTTCTTTGCTAAGACTCCCAGTCTTGCTATAAATTACAAACCCTTTACAGACTATCTTGGGGGTCTTGTCCAGTCCTGGAGATCACAGTCCCATGATATGCAGAGATAGAATGTGTAATATTAGAAGGCTTTAATTCTCTTAAGTGGGGATTTATAATCAGTAAAACCTTAGTGTGAATCACTAAAGATATCACTAAAAACCTTCATCTATGATCAGTTCTCCAGTGATGCTGTCCAGAGCGGGCTGTCCCATCTTTACTACCTCTAGTTCTCGCCAGCCAGAAGTGACCATTTATCTGCCACTATTATGACATGTGCTAACTACCAGACTCCTGTCCCATACTTTGGCTAAGGAAGAAAGTTCAAAGTCCCCTGCTAACATACCTGTACATTGTCAGCTGTCTCAACTACAAGTAGAACAATACTCCAATTCCTGCCCAGGGCCCAAGTACCTTAAAAGCATTTGAGATGAATAATGATACCAGAGTACAGCAAATAGCAAAGAAAGGAAGGGGTATTCTTTCACAATAAGTGATCTCATCCCCCATTTTCTGGCTTAGTGAGTTCTCTTCAGAGCAAGGGAGTCCAGAAGTGTATTTGGCATGGCTGGGTTCAAAAGAAGGACGAAACCTCATGAGAGACAGAAGCACAGACAAGAAATCTGTTAAGTACCAAACTCTGAGAGAACAAACAATAGGGCAGTGATGGGTCTCAGGAAAGTTAAAGAGATGTAGAGAGGACTTTCATGGGATAAGCTAAGGAGAAGGGGGTTAAAGACAAGCCAGGGAAATCTTAAGAGGGCAAAGTGGTGCTGAGAGGTTTATCTAAACTTCAACATGGTGGGGAAATTCTCACTGAAAGGCATGGAGAGGTATGCGAAGGCCACATTGCTCCAAATCTCTTCCCTGTAACATCTGAAATTTCCAGACTGACTTTTTTCCTGGTGCCTAGCTCAGATGACAGCCACAGAACTAAGGGAATGGGAATCCAGAGTGGATGGAGCACTAATTGTGAGCAATGGAGCCATGCAGAGAAGGAAGGTGCCACAGATGGAACCTGGGGGGCAGTGCTTCCCCCGACAAGAAGGAAGTCTAAAGAGCAGGTTAAGTGTTCACGAAAAAGACAATCAATGCCAATGAAAAAACTCTGTTCGTTTCACCCTTCTAAATAAACTTTTGAAATCAAGACCCCAAACCAAACTGTGACTTCCTAAGGTAACCTAAGTAGTACTAGCAACGTTAGAACGAGCTCAATTCTACCAATTACTACAAGGATGGTCTTTCCCCTTAGACCAGTGGTTCTCAACCTTCTGGCCCTTTAAAAGAGTGCCTCATATTGTGATCCCCAACCATTAAATTATTTTCGTTGCTACTTCATAACTGTAATTTTGCTAAGTGAGAGGGAATCGTAACGTAAATATCTGATATGCAGGATGGTCTTAGGTGACCCCTGTGAAAGGGTCATTTGACCGCCAAAGGGGTCGCGACCCACAGTTTGAGAACCACTGACTTAGACAAAAGTAGGGAGCACTATTCCAATAAATATGGAAAAGGAAACAAAGAAAAATGTTTCTGCAGTAAATCTAGCAAGGAAATGAAGTACAGGAAGTATTAGTCGACATCCATATATCCACATAAGTACATCATACACTGTTGACCCCACAGATAATCATTCCCCCCTGCACAATAATGATATAGTTTTCATGTGTACCTATTTTTTTTAAATATGTTTTATTGATTTTTTTACAGAGAGGAAGGGAGAGAGATAGAGAGTTAGAAACATCGATGAGAAAGTAACATCGATCAGCTGCCTCCTGCACATCTCCCACTGGGGATGTGCCCGCAACCCAGGTACATGCCCTTGACTGGAATCGAACCTGGGACCTTTCAGTCCACAGGCCGACGCTCTATCCACCGAGCCAAACCGGTTTCGGCCATGTGTACCTATTTTACTGACTGTACTGTATCATAAAAACACATATAAAGTCATTTACATAAAGACCGATGGCCCTGTCCTGCCTTTTACTCTACTATGCTAGAAAACCCCACAACATGTGAGGGGCTGTGAAAAACAGAATATCTATGGGTTGAGCCAATATAGTAGCCAACAAATACTCACTGAGCACTCACCACTATGTGAGTTACAGAGAAGATGGCAGTAAACAAGAAATGAAGCACGGGTTCAAAGAGTAGTCATAAAAATAATGCACAGTGTAAGAGAAATAACATTAAAGGCAAGCTTGGCAAGCATTCAATCAAGACTAGCCCTTTTATGTGGAAAAGATGAAAAGAACATGAGACTTATAACCAGACAAACCTGGGGTTCCAGCATAACAGCTGCACGAATAGGGAACTACATAGAAGCTGACAGAATTATCTAAAATTCCACATTTCAGAAATATTTTAAAATTGGAAATATACATAATTTCTTTGATGTTGAAACCTAATCTCACCATCCATTTGTAGGAAAATATGATCTGACTTGATGTGAGTCCCTATTTATTCCATTTAATATAAATATCTATATGTTTCATTACTGAAATGCTAACACTTGTCCAGTAGTTACATGCCCTCAACGGGCTTTCTAAAATCTAAAAAACTAAGAATTCTGAAACATATCTGGTCTTGGGGGTTTCAGATAATGACTTATGGGCTTATAGCACAAAGGTTATGTTTGGGAATTGAGATAATAAGCACTAAGGACAGGGCCTGAAACATTTAAAACTTTTTTTTATAACCACTATCAAAATATAACTTAGATAGTAAAAATGGAATTTCACAATTAACATTAGAGCTTTTGGAGTGGAACCTAGCTTTCTGTACTAAGAGACTGAAATACCTACTGTACAGATATGATGAAACAGACTCTATCTGCTTACTGATAAAAAAAATTAAAAACACAAAACCAGCCTCTCTGCCTCAACAAGCACTCTGGCTTCCCCACCTATGTTCCTTGAGGTTGAAACTTTTTGGAAAGGCCCATACGAAAAACAAACATCTTAAAACATGGGAATTATATTTTTCCCACCTCTGTATTCCCTTCCATGATACATGCACAGTTAACTAACACAGATCACAATAATATCAAATGTTTATTTTGTGGTTCTTACTCTATGCCAGGCATTTTGCTAAATGACTTATATACATGAACTCATAACTCTCCTAGAGGTATATATTATTTCTAATTTATAGAGAAGTTAAATAATTCACACAAGATGGGATCTGTAACTCTGTCCAATTTAGCAGCCACAAGCCATATGTGGCTATTTAAATAATTTAAAATAAAAAATTCTGCTCCTCTGTCATATATGCCACATTTCAGGGGCTCAATACAAATATTGCTAGTAGCTTAGCTTATGGGAAAGTGCAGATGTAGGACATTTTCATCACTGAAGGAAGTTCTGTTGAAGATCTCTGTCTATATCATAAGCTCATGCTCATTATACTGTAAGTGCTCAATAATCTCTCTATATAAAAAGCCAGCAACCGGAACACCGAAATGACCGGTCGCTATGATGCCCACTGCGGCCAGCCAACCAGCCTGATTGGGGGCAGGACCGGCCAGCCAACCACCCGTGGCCCCTCCCCGCCACCGGCCCGGGCCCCCGATCAACTCCCATTGGGGCGGGGCAGCTGGACCGCACCTGTGCACGAATTCGTGCACTGGGCCTCTAGTCAATAACTAATGACTTAAATAAACTGTCATAGAGGGCTATAACCTTAATTAATCATAATTTAGCCATATGCTTTTAGGAGAAAGACAAAATAATGAAATAAAAGGAACTAGCCTCAGGATTGGTAAATACAATCAGCTCAATATTCTATAAGTTTATGTATATTCATAGTGATGACCTCAAAGAATCAGTTTTAAAAATATGAATGGGAATGGTTAAAATCCTCTGCCAAGACAAGAAAGCACATTGGTATATTTTTACAACTTTCAACCACAAGGACTGGAATCCAAAGGGTTTTCTGGTTAATTCCCTATTAACCAGAGAACATGGTCAACAGAAGGTAACAGTCCACAAATTAATTGAGATATGTGATTTGTTTCATGATGGCATCTTAATTTTAGTATCTATTTCAATTAATAACTATAAAAAGAATCCCTTATTTCATTAATAAACATTATTTTAATGATACTTGTAAAATATATCCTACTCCTAACCCTGTGTAATTATATGTAGCTTAACCTTGTTCAGTGGTTTAAAATCTGATGTGATCTGTACGTAATAATATCTGAAATTAAAGATGTATCTGGATAGACTGTGCTGTTGTTTTAAAATCTGGATTGATGGGGAATATACTATTGAAAGTGTGGAATAAAATAGTCACAACTAATTGAACTCACCCTTTCAAAAGTATCGGGCCAAAGGGCAATGATATTTTCAAGAGTTTTTGATGGAAAAATTTGAACACCAGCAGATAGAGGCTCAGATACAGATGATCTGGGAACCTACTAAATTTGTGTGCAAAGCTGTGCATATGTGTATTTCTCTGAGTACAGGGTTCCTCGCTTTCAAATCATTAAAGGGACAAATTGTCTGTGACCTAAAAAGGGTAAGAATGGCTATGATCAAGACTCAGAAACAGTTAAAAAGGAGATAGAGTAAAAGGCATCATACTTATTCTGAATACTAGATAGTGTTAAGAAAATATAAAATTTAAATAGAATTTTGCTTGCCCAGTGACATTTAATATTTCAGTGTTAATTTAGAAATTTTGTTTCAAGTTCAGCATTATACTCATGTCAAATATTACTAAATATTTTCAATTTAATTGCTATTTTTAAAGTGTTTTGTCACATCAGGAAGAAGTCTTTTGTCTTCAAAATAACCTAAGGAAACACAACATAGTGACATTTTTTAAAAGAACAAAAGTCTCCCCATCACTTAAATCACAGGGTAGTACTGTATCACAAGGTCTTCACTGGCAAGCGTTTGTTTGGGATGGGCTTAATAACTGACATTTGTTCTGTTTCTCATGAGTAATGTGGTCACCTTAAATTAACGATAATAAAACTGTATAGTAAATCATCACAGACGCATATAAAAAGCACAATGCATATATTATATACACACAACAATCATAAACCTAGCAAGAATGACTAACTGGCAGTTTTACCAAAACCTTTGAAGATTCAAACACAATCCAGAACGTTAAAAAACAGACTGTTAAGGTAACAGGATGGCTCCAAGGAAAATGACCCCACAGATAATCATCATCCCAGATTCTCAGGGCCCATTTTAGCTTCCTCTACCACCCTAGACCAATTCCAGTAAGAATAATGTTCCTGCAATAGCAAGTACTGCAATCAGAAACCTTACACTCAGCAGCTCCTTTAGGCACCCTAAAACAAACATAACAAAAAAGTACTGATGAATGCTACAAGATGGATGAACCTTGAAAACATGCTAAATAAAACCACGTATTTTATGATTCCCTATGTTGTCAGAACAACTCAATGTCAGTCTGCTTAGAATAAAGCTAGTCAATGTGATGAAGACAAAGAGTGATACTCTACTTCACAGGCAAAGAAGTGCTAGGATTTTAAGTTTCAAAAGTTCTGGAACTTAGAAGAAAATTCCAGATGGCTAGTAACAAAAAGATCCAATTTTATCTTTAACAATAGCAGCAAATAAGAAAATGTAAGGGAAAAATAAAACTACAATTTTAACTTCATTCACAAAAAAATTTCTTTCTAGATCACGACCACGATACCTCATACACTTAAAAAAAAATAAATCCTCACCCGAGGATATGTTTTTTCATTGGTTCTAGAGAGAGGAAGAGGGAAAGAGAGAAACATTCATCAGTTGTCTCCCATACATGCCCTGCAACCTGGGTATGTGCCCTGACTAGGAATTGAACCCGTGACCCTTTGGTGCACAGGATGACACCTTAACCACTGAGTTACACCAGCCAGGGCTCATATAGTATTTTTTAAACAAGAGGCAAGCATATGCACTTTTAAAATGTCAATGAGAACTGTCTTGGTATGCCTCCTAAGCCCAAAATGTTTCATAAAGCTATATTAATACTAGAGGCCCGGTGCATAAAATTGGTGCACTAGGGGATGGTGGTGGTGGTGGGTTCCCTTAGGCCGGCCTGCACCCTCTCACAGTCGGACATCCCTCTCACAATCCGGTTAGGCCTGATCCCAGCCTGGCCTGCAGGGATTGGGCATAAACCGCAGTCGGACATCCCCCGAGGGACACAGCAGTGCGGTAGGTGGCCAGGGAGGAGCCCGAACTGGGGCTGGGCGCCATGCTGCCGCCGCAGCTGCCCTCGCCAGCTGTGAGCATGGCTTCTGGCTGAGCGGAGCTTCCCTCTGTGGGAGCGCACTGACCATCAGGGGGCAACTCCTGCATTGAGCACCTGCCCCCTGGTGGTCAGTGTGCATAATAGCGACTGGTTGTTCCGTTGTAATGGTTGCTTAGGCGTTTATATGTATAGTTAAGCAGAGACATTTTGCTCTTCTTTACAGACAAAAATGTACTACTTTCACAAATATACTCAATGCTTTAAAAAACAATATAGTCAATCCACAGAATGGGAGCAAAAATTTACAAATTATATAAGTATTTGATAAAAGACTTGTATAGAACTTTCAAATTAGTAATAAAAAAAATTTAAAAATGGCCAAAAGATCTGAATGTTTATTTAAAGAAGATATGTTAAGTGGGCAATAAGCACACGAAAAGATACTCAACATCAATGCCATTAGGGAATGTAAGTCAAAACCATGAGATACCACTTCACACCCACCAGAATGGCTATGATACAAAGACAAACTGTAAGAAGCATTGGTGGTGGTAATGTAAATATGTGGAGAAATTTTAACCTTCCTATACTGCTAGTGGGAATGCACATGGTACAGCTGCTTTGGAAAGCAGTCTGGTAGTTCCTCAATTGGTTAAATAGCATTTGCACACTAAATATATATCAAGACAAAAAAACTGGTACATGAATGTTCACAGCAGCACTATTTATAATAGCTCCAAAAGTAGAATGAATCCAAATGTTTATCAATTGATGAATGTACAAAATATGGTATAACCATGCAATAAAGTGTAATTCGGCACCAAAAAAAAAACCCCAAATAAAACAAAACATAACAAAAGGCATAATAAAAATGCTTTACTTTCAAGTGATGCATGCTACAACATGGATGAACCTTGAAAACGTGCTAAGTAAAAAAACCACATATTTTTAATTCCATTTACAGTAAAATGTCCAGAATAGAAAATTTATATAGAGAAAGTAGATTAGTTATTGCCTAGGTCTGGGGGAGGGTTGGAGGAGAGATGAAGAAAGACTACTAATGGACACAGGTTTATTTTGGGGGTTATGAAAATATTCTGCAGTTGACTGTATTGCTTAGTTATGCTTTAAATGGGAAAACTGTATGGTATATGAAGTATGTCTCAAAATATGATTTAAAAATCATTTTGAGCTACAAAGTACTACAAATCTAATGATGAAGCAAATAATTTTATTCTTATCTAATCCTTCTGAAGTATAATTCCTCTCTTAAAATAGCTAGTATAAATTCAGTTGCCTTGCCGAAACCGGTTTGGCTCAGTGGATAGAGCGTCGGCTTGCGGACTGAAAGACCCAGGTTCGATTCCGGTCAAGGGCATGTACCTGGGTTGCGGGCACATCCCCAGTAGGAGATGTGCAGAAGGCAGCTGATCGATGTTTCTCTCTCATCGATGTTTCTAACTCTCTATCTCTCTCCCTTCCTCTCTGTAAAAAATCAATAAAATATATTAAAAAATAAAAAATAAAAAAAAATAAATTCAGTTGCCTAATCCAGCTCATTCTCCTCTGTCCAAACAAAAATCCATACTTCTTGCCTCTTCTACAAGTCTATTCAAGATGACTGCAGTGCTATCTGAACAAAGGCACAAGCTCATGTCCATTCAGGAGGAGGCCAGACCTGTGCAATCTGGACCTCAAGCTCTCTGCTGCCTAGAAATACCCTGAGTAGCTTTAAAAGCAACAATTTCAGGTTATCAAAACATAATGTAAGTTTAATCTTTCTCAATTTCCTATTGCCTTTAACTCAAATCTCTTTCATTACAGAATTAAAGATCCAAATTATGAGAAACGCTTTGCTTTCAACGATCATTAGTAAAACATAATTTGAAAAGTTTCCTGTGTAAAGTAAATGGGTTAAGGATTTAAGAATGGCTTTCAAATCAATTTTCTAGAAACTGCCCAGAATAATAATATTTCATAAAAACAAATCTGATCATGTTACTCCTTGATTAAAATCTTACAATGGCTCTATACTGTTTTTAGGGTAAAATTCAAATTTCTTGGCAGGGCATAGAAGGCCAACCCTAAACTTTGCTTACTTTCCAACTTCCTTTCTCACTCTCCTCCAGATAACTAGGCTGACTTTTCCTACCTCTAGTAGGACTCCTGCAACATGCAGTTCTTTTCACCTTATGACCTTTGGGTCAAAGTGGAATATTCCTCCAAGGGTCCACTTTGCATACAATGATACCTGTCTATTTCACAGCTCATTTGCACACTGCCCATGTCTTACCCCACCATACTCTAAGAACTCAAAACACCAGGACTGCACCTTTTTATGCTTAAAGAAAAGGGGGGGAGGGAGTACTAATCATGTCTTTATCCCCATCACCTATTATAATTCCTAGCAAAAACATGAAAAACATTAAACAAATAGTTATTAAATGAATAAACTGAGCAGGGACATTTTAGTTGGGTAGAATTCTAACAAGCAGAAAAAGGAGGCAAAGGAAAGGGAAGAGTTAAAGATGACCCTAAGGTTTTGGGCCTGGAGTATCTTGAAGAACCATGTGCCCTTAGCAGAAAGGAGAGATTTGAGGAAGACCTGCTATACGGGGAAATGAAGGAGTTTGGTTTTAGAAATATTTCATGTGTGACATATTGGCCCCCAAAAAGTGATTTCATTTCCCCCCCCAAAACGACTTAATAATGTATGATACAATAAATTGTTAACTATCTATCTCAATAAGGTAGAAAATGGGTAAAGAAAAGGAAAAGCAATCCAAAATTTATTTAATAATTTGACTGCTTTTCATCTTTGATATGCTAGTATTTTGAGTTTTAACTCTGGGTACAGCGCACAAACTCAATAGTTGTGCCTAAACCATCAAATGTTACTACCTACTATCTAGAACACCTGCTTAGATCCAACCCTAACACTAGTTTTAATCTTCATTCACTATTAAAACTATATACTTTCCTGATTTTCAAAAATACTATATTCCTAGACCATAACATTTGCTTCTTCAAACCCATTGTAGATAGTTAAGTACTCTTTTATAAAAAGCTATTTGTTCTGGCTGAGTTTAATAATAAAACATAAAATATATAATAGTATTTCAAAACTAATGGTTTAGGACAGCCGTGGGCAAACTACGGCCCGCGGGCCGGATCCGGCCCATTTGAAATGAATAAAACTAAAAAAAAAAAGACCGTACCCTTTTATGTAATGATGTTTACTTTGAATTTATATTAGTTCACACAAACACTCCATCCATGCTTTTGTTCCGGCCCTCCGGTCCAGTTTAAGAGCCCATTGTGGCCCTCGAGTCAAAAAGTTTGCCCACCCCTGGTTTAGAAGGTACACATTTAGTATACATTTAATGGTTGCAATATTTTCAAGCAAGATTTGGGCATTAATGGTATATCCAGTGCTGTTTTGGACCCTACAAGGAATACTAAAACCACTGATAAACAGGATGAGAATGAAAAAAAATTAATTTTTAGAAGTTCATTTTAGGTAGGTTTTAAGAAACCCTTTTCAAGGATTTCTATAGCTTTTTCTTTCTTTTTTGTATCCATGAAGAGAAAATTGAAGCCCAGTCAAGAAAATTGGACCTCTATTAACCTTGTTTTGTTCCAGAAGAAATAAAGTGAAAGTTCCAAAGGTAATGGTCTGAGCATAATATAATGAAGTCTAACAAAATGTTACTGCCCTAGGATTTTTGCTAAATTTCCCTAGGCAGTGAAACTTTAATAATTGTCGGAAAGCTTTGAACATTACAGTATAAAAATTTTAAAAGAAAGCAAAGGAATTCTAACGTAGACCTCCTTTTTGTCTTAATAGTGCATTGATGCCTATATTCCCACTGTGATGCTGTGAAAATACCGTATATATATCTAACTTTTCTATTAATGGCACCTCAAATCATAGGCCCCATCATAAGTATTACTGTCTAATGGACTCAATGCAAAATAAATAGTTGATTGTAGAATCAGAAAAATGTCAGTCTTGTACAAAGATAAAATTAAATCTTAAGTTTTAAAAATTTTTTATCTTTCTGCATTTTTGTTACCTCTTCTTTTAGTGCATGTTTCCTCTGTTCCAAACAGATCTCTTTAGCTCGCATCATCTGCAGTGTCTCCTTAGAAACTGCATACTGGAGTTTCTCCATACGTTCAGCGGCTGCTGCCCAAGATGCTTTACCAAATTTCTTCTGATCTGCTCGCATTCGATCGTACACAGCTATTAATAACAATTTTTTAAGACATTAAGATATAAAACAACTTGATACTAAAGAATTTGAAAGACTTAGCTTTCACTAACCACATACTCAAAGATACTCAAAGACTTAGCTTTCACTAACCACATACTCAAAAATCCTACCCCCATGATAATTTACTTATAATGGCTCTAAAATATTATCCAACAATATCTTAGATTCTAATGTCTTCAATAAAAATTTTAAATAATCTTCCTCAGAAATAACTTTATGAAAATGAAACCAAGTTGTCAGATTAACTTTAAAAATGCTTTCACATGTCCAGTGTCATTACTTTCAAAGTTTCTATATAAACTTTATTCTGTGATGGTTTATACATTTTTCCTGGTAATCTTAGTTGAAATATTCAAGATTATTTAAAATTAAATAAGTCCCACTAAAATTCACTTCTGTGGATGACCTTATTTCCTGTGACCTTGAGAAAGTAACTTGTTAGTTCCAAGAGTTTAGAAAATAGATTCCATATAATTCTCTACATAAACAATGTTATCATCTGTGAATAGGAAGGACTATTATATTTCTTCCTTTCCAAACTATATACATTTTATTTCTTTTTTTCACCTTATTACAACCAGCTAAGATTTACTATATTACATTCAATAGCAATGGCAAGCATGAACATTTCTTGACTTTTTACCTAGTTTATGGGGTATTTAGTCTTTTACCATTAATTGAGAGGATGTCTTTAGGGTTTTTGTAGATGCACTGTATTAATTTAAGGAAATTCCTTTCTGTTCCTAGTTTGCTGAGCTTTTTTAGCACATGTGATGTTATATTTTGCCGAATGCTTTTTCAACATCTACTGATCATGCTTTTTTTTTAATTAAGACTAGAATTTCTCAACACCAGCACTTTTGACATTATACGCCAGAAAATTCTTAGCCATTATGGTGGGCTGTCCTGTGCAACATAGAATGTCAAACACAATCTCTGGCCTCTGCTGGCTAGATGCTAGTAATACGCTATGCTGTTGTGAAAACCAAATATGTCTCCAGACACTGCTCCGTGTCCTTTTGTGTGACACATCACAACCAGTTAAAAACCACTGCTTTAGACCTTCAATACAGAATGCATTGATTGATGTTTACATACCGAACGAGGAAAGATAAACCCCATTTGGTCATGATTATTAATTTTTAAATATTTTAAAATTTGCCAATATTTTGTTGAGGATTTTTGCATCTATCTATGTAGAATGTAGGTCTATCATTTTCTTCTTCTTTTGTACTGTTTTTGTGTAGTTTTGGATTTAGGGAATTGCTGGTCTCATTTAATATAAATTGGAAGTGTTCCTTTACTTTTCTATTTTCTGGAAGAGATTGTGTAGAAAGAGCTGCATTACTATTCAGATATTTGGTAACATTTGCCAGTGAAACCATTTGGGCCTAGAAAATTCTTTTTTGAAAGATTTTAAACTACAAATCCAATATCTTTAATAGTTATAAAAATATTCGTTATTATCAACTTGTATGAATTGTGGTAATTTTGTTTTTAAGGGAATTGTTCCATTTCACCTTTGTTAAATTTGCATGTGAAGTGTTGTCTGTAGCATTTTCTTTATTATCCTTTTGATGCCTGCAAGTTCTCTAGCAATATCTCATCTTAATATAATGTATTTTTAAATGTAAAGTATTTTTATGTGTAGTTGAAATGGACATGAAGTAGGAGATGATGACTGGTGGCAGAATAATAAAGTGTATGTGATTTTCAAAATTCCTTAATCATATTATACTATTTTTTCCCAAAAGACTGAAGATGGGGAGAGACAACTAATATGGCTTACTCAAACTTTTGCCACCTGCTTAGGCAAATATCTATATTTCAGGACCAGGAGAGATGGGACACGATAACCTTGGTGACTAAAACTATGAGTTTAAAAAGTAGCAATAGCATAAACGTCAGACACTTTTGCCAGCATCTATGCACAAAAACACTCACATCAACATTAAAACAAAAAGTATTACTAACTAAAACATACCTTAAAAGAATGAAGGAAAGCACTTCGTAGTCAAACACTACATGTTAATTATAATTCCATCTATTTAAAGCATTTGATTAAATCTAAGAAACAAACCATATTTACTTTATTCTTTAACAAATAAAAATCACATATAATTATTGACAGCTTTTATCACAGCTATCAAGTTTCACTTTGTATAGAAGTGAAACATCTGCATAAGAACCTGAACACATTCTATACCATATTAATCACCAAAACAGAATTAAAGATTTGAAGATTAAAGAATAAAGCTCAAAACCTATTAAAAGGAATAATGTCCTTTCATAATAACAAAGGTAAAACATAAAAAGCCCAGAAGTGAACTGAACAAGAAATGTGTAGGACCCAGATAAAAAACCAAAACTAAAACAAAACAAAAAGCCTCATCAACTTGAATAAATGGCATGATATATCAACCACACTCTCCCCCTACAAATTATCCTATAACATGTTTATTTAACAAATAAAGCATTTACTCTTCCTCATGAATATTAAAATCCTCTTTCAAATCCTAAAACATTGTAGTTTTGATCAGAATTATATTAGTTTGGGAAGAAATAATTCTAATTTTAAAAAAAAGAGTATATGTGATTTTTCAAAAGGGTTATAATACTATTTTAGTGAAGAATAATTGAGTATGGCCAAGATATTTTAAAAAATAATAAGGGGTTAATTGATAAACTAGGTAATAAATTTTGTTATAAAGTTACAATTACAGTATAAGAACAGAAAAGACAGTCTAGAAAGAAATCTAAATATATAAAAGGATTTTTAGTACGTTTTAACTATTTGGAGGAACACAGAAACTTACTTTAGAAACTACAGGTTAACATAATTTAAAGATTAAAAAGGAAATCATTCTTAAAAGCTGATAATTTTTACAAATAAAATTTGTATAACAAAAAATGTTAAAAGGAAATTTAGGAATAGATATTTGCAACAGATGTCAAAACTATACAACTACAATAGAAATATAATAAAAATATCAATGAACATATTAGGAGCTCTTACAGATCAATACAAAAAATACCATAGAAAAATAGGCAAAATGTTAACTGAAAAAAGAATATGCAAATACCAATTATTACATCAAAACAAAAAAGATCAACATTCAATAACCAAAGAAATGTAAAATTTAAAAACATGATACTATTTTCACTTATCAAATTGTTGGTTTTGTGTGTTTTTATGACAATGCCAAAGGATGTGGAGAAATCAAGGAAAAGTATTCTCATTCTGCATTGGCATTCTGAAGGGATAAATTGCTTTATTTATTTATTTATTTATTTTATTTTATTTTATTGCTTAAAGTAATACAAAGGGTATTACATATGTGTCCATTCCCCCCCCCCCCCCAGACAGTCCCCTAGCCTCCCCAGTGTCTTATGTCCATTGGTTATGCTTATATGCATGCATACAAGTCCTTTGGTTGATCTCTTACCCCCCTACCTCCTGCCCCCCAACCCTCCCCGGCCTTCCCGCTGCAGTTTGACAATCTGTTTGAGGCAGCTCTGCCTCTGTATCTATTATTGTTCAAAAGTTTATAATGGTCTCTATTATCCATGAATGAGTGAGATCATGTGGTATTTTTCCTTCATTGACTGGCTTATTTCACTTAGCATAATGCTCTCCAGTTCCATCCATGCCGTTGCAAATGGTAAGAGTTCCTTCCCTTTTTAGAGCAGCATAGTATACCATCGTGTAGATGTACCACAGTTTTCTAATCCATTCATCTACTGATGGGCACTTAGGCTGTTTCCAGATCTTAGCTATGGTGAATTGTGCTGCTATGAACATAGGGGTGCATATATCCTTTCTGATTGGTGTTTCTGGTTTCTTGGGATATATTCCTAGAAGTGGGATCACAGGGTCAAATGGGAGTTCCATTTTCAGTTTTTTGAGGAAACTCCATACTGTCTTCCATAGTGGCTGCACCAGTCTGCATTCCCACCAGCAGTGCACAAGTGTTCCTTTTTCTCCACATCCTCTCCAACACTTGTTTGTTGATTTGTTGATGATAGCCAGTCTGACAGGTGTGAGAGGGTACCTCATTGTTGTTTTGATTTGCATCTCTCAGATGATTAGTGACTTTGAGCATGTTTTCATATGTCTCTTGGCTTTCTGAATGTCCTCTTTTGAAAGGTGTCTATTTAGGTCCTTTGCCCATTTTTTGATTGGATTGTTTATCTTCCTTTTGTTAAGTTGTATGAGTTGCCTATAAATTTTGGAGATTAGGCCCTTATCGGATATGACATTGGCAAATATGTTTTCCCACACAGTGGGTTTTCTCGTTTTGTTGATGGTTTCTTTTGCTGTGCAGAAGCTTTTTATTTTGATGTAGTCCCATTTGTTCATTTTCTCTTTAGTTTCAAGTGCCCTAGGAGCTGTATCAGTGAAGAAATTGCTTCGGCATATGTCTGAGATTTTGTTGCCTTTGGATTCTTCTAGAATTTTTATGGTTTCCTGTCGTACATTTAAGTCCTTTATCCATTTTGAGTTTATTTTTGTGTATGGTGTAAGTTGGTGGTCTAGTTTCATTTTCTTGCATATATCTGTCCAATTTTCCCAACACCATTTATTGAAGAGACTATCTTGGCTCCATTGTATGTTCTTGCCTCCTTTGTCAAATATTAATTGAGCATATTGGTTCGGGCCGATTTCTGGGCTCTCTATTCTATTCCATTGATCTATATGCCTATTCTTGTGCCAGTACCAGGCAGTTTTGAGAACAGTGGCTTTGTAATACATCTTGATATCTGGTATTGAGATCCCACCTACTTTGTTCTTTTTCAGGATTGCTGCAGCTATTCGGGGTCTTTTTTTATTCCAGATGAATTTTTGGAGAGTTCGTTCTAGATCTACGAAGTATGCCGTTCATATTTTAATGGGAAGTGCGTTGAATTTATAGATTGCTTTGGGTAGTATGGACATTTTAATGATGTTGATTCTACCAATCCATGAACACGGTATGTTCTTCCATCTGTTTATGTCTTCCTCTATGTCTTTTTTCAACGTCCTGTAGTTTTCTGAGTAGAGGTCTTTTACCTCTTTAGTTAAGTTTATTCCTAGGTAGCTTAATTTTTTTGGTGCGATGGTAAACGGGATTGTTTTTATAATCTCTCTTTCTGAAAGTTCACTATTGGTGTATAGAAATGCCTCAGATTTCTTGGGGTTAATTTTGTATCCTGCTACATTGCCAAATTCATGTATTAAGTCTAGTAGCTTTTTGATGGAGTCTCTAGGGTTTTGTATGTATAATATCATGTCGTCTGCAAATAAGGACAGTTTTACTTCCTCTTTTCCAATTTGGATGCCTTTTATCTCTTCTTCTTGCCTAATTGCAATGGCTAACACTTCCAGTACTATGTTGAACAGGAGTGGTGAGAGGGGGCATCCCTGTCTTGTTCCTGTTCTTAGGGGAAATGGTGTTAGTTTTTGTCCATTGAGTATGATGTTGGCTCTAGGCATGAAGGGATAAATTGCTTTAAATTAAACTTAAGAAAATGTGGATTTGATGAAAGAATCACCTCAATGTTAATCTGTATTATTTACTGCAGGTAAAGAGAGTAACAGATAATTAATATAATGAACAGCCCTGAGTTTGAATTCATATTAAGAAGCCACTGAAGAACTTCTATGGCCACCTATGGAAGGAAGTTGAAAGAAATGAACCTTCACAGAGTTTGCCCTATGTCTCATTTGGCTTGTCCTGATTTGTATCATTTATAAGTTCTAAGAATGTGCTTTCCTGAGTTCTTTGAGTCCTTGTAGTGAATTACTGAACCCAAAAAAAGCTATGGGAACCCCCAAATTGGTAGCAAGTTGGTTAGAAGAGCAGATGGCCTGAGGACCCCCCTAAATGAGGGAGTAGTGCCCGAGATGAGGACAGTCTTGTTCGAGACTCACCGCTGTGCCTTTAAATTGTGGGGTCTGTAATTGTGAATAATTAGTGTCAGAACTGAATTATACTATATCAATATCCCATTACTAATATATCTAGAAAAGACTCAAAGGATATAACTTTGTTAATAGTGATCTTCCTTTCTAATTGTTAGGACTATTAGTGATTTTCATATACTTTTCAACACAGTTAATGTGAACATAAAATATTTAAACCACTTGTTTTCAAAATTAAACAAGGATAACTTCACTGAGAAAATCACCTTTTTGAGCTTTAGCTGTTATTTCAAAATATTTGACAGTAAGATCTTGAATAGAGAGCACAGCCATGTGAGCTTTCCGCTGCCAATCAGCATCTTCTTTTTGTAAACTTTCAATTCTTCGGGGACCCAGATAATCATTCTCCATGGAAATCTTTAGAGAGAGAGAAAAAAAAATTAAGTTCTGCCCAGCTAGTGTGCTCAGTGGTTAGATGTCGCTCCATTAACCAAGAGGTCACTGGTTCGATTCTAGGTCAAGATACATGCCCCGGTTGTGGGCTCAATCCCCAGTAAGAGGCATGCAGGAGGCAGCCAACAGATGATTCTCTCTCATCACTGAAGTCTCTATCTCTCTAACCCTCTCCCTTCTGCTCTCTAAAATCAATAAAATAAAACATTTTTTAAAAGTTCTTTTCTTTCTTTTATTCATTTCTTAAGCATTTACTGAATGCTTACATCAGGCACTGTGCTTGATTCTAAAACAAAGAATACTTGTTTTTCCCTGCTTTAGAGTGCTAGCTATTAATTCATAACACAAGAAAATTAACACTTGAAGATCCTGACATAAAACTTGTCCTCCCTTCATCCTTCTCTATCTTCTTTTTCATCCTTTCTTCCTCCATATATAAACAAAAGGCATTTAGCACACTGTTGTAACTGGTTATTTTGGGGTGCTGAGATCATGAGAAATTTATTTCCTCCTTTGTGATAATTATATTTTCAGTGAGGTTAAGAGTTATTTGTGCCAATAAAATACTTATTTAATAAATGATAAGTAAAATAAAAACTCAATATTTTAAGACTGATAATACATAAAAACCTACCCATCTACCTAATGAAGGGCTCTGGAAAAAAATAAAAATTTAGCTTTGTATTATTTACGAGAGTCATGACTGAAACAAAAACACTAAGGAAAGTGAAACCCAAATGATGGATACGGATATACCAGGTGAATGCTAAAATAAAATTAACTGAAGTGACAATATTAATATTAAGGTACATAAAATCATCACATAGGTAAGTTTAACATGGAAGAAGGGTGCAATCCAACAAGAATATCAATGAACTCTTTATACACATTCCATCCTACTTTATCATATCTTGAGAAAAGACTGTTAAAAATGAAATGAGAAGTTAAAACCATGAGGAACGTGAAAATAAAATATACAGAAAAATGTTGATACACTCCTGGGATACTTTTTAAAAAGTTATCAAGTGTTACAAGCCTTGATATAAAAGTTGATAATAAGTTTCAAAAGTAGAAACTGTACAGGCCATATTCTCTAAATTGTGCAATAAATAGAAATTGAAAGTCTAAAACCAAAATAAAATTTTAATCACCTGGAAATTTAACACCCAATGGAAGGTAACATTTACTGTTAGCTATAATACACTTGTTCCTTAAGCAAATGAGGAGTCTTCCAGATAGAGGAATAGTGTGCCCAGCACACAGTGAACAATTTATTAGCAATGTTAAGAAGGACAATGCCAGAGAAGAGGGAGGGGTCAAGAATAATCCAAGATTACTGGGGGGAAATATGTATGTGCAATTGGCATTTCCTTAAAAAGTAAACAGTGAAGGGAGGAATAGCTTATTTCAAAAGGAAGAAGAGAGAGGATTTCGTTTTGCGTATTTTAGATTTGAGTTTGCAAAGGTCATGGCTAGAAATATAAATCTGGGTCACCTTGACACACAGAAGACATTTAAAGCCATGAGAATAAATGAGGCTACCTAAGGAAGTCACAAGGGAAAGGCTCATGACTGAGCCCTAAGTTCATTCCGGCACTCAGGTTGGGTGAAAAAGTGCATACAGAAACCAAGCCAGAGGTAGGGGGTATACCCGTAAAAGTGTGGAATTACATAAGGAGCAAGATTCAAAGGAGGAGAAATTGATGCTGTCACACACTATTTAGGGATCAAGTAGGATGATAACTAGTATCCAGACTTAACAGCATCAAGATCACTGACCTTAGCCAACAACAGGTCTGGGAAATAAGCAAACTCCCTTTGCCCATTACCTCACATCACATCATCAGCCGAAGTACTGGTTCACTTCCAAACATGTTTTTAATACGGAGAGTAATGTGGACATGTAACAATAAATATTCTTTTGAAAGATATGTGAATTGAGGAAAATATGGTAGGGCTAAAAAACAATAAGGCTTAAGGTAAGGCCCTTTGCTTTTTGTTTTATTTTAATGAAGATCATGGAGCGGTTTGAGCAGTGAAAAGATGAATCAAGCAGAACCTACAGATGCAGGAAAGAGATGGGGCTAACAAGAGCGGGAAGGACCTTGAAAGATAAGAAGGGACAGGATCAGAGTACTGGGGTAGGGATTTGCTTTTGGCAAAAAGAGAAAGAATTCCTTCATGGCACAAAGAAAGGTAGGTTTGGGGTTTGGTAAAGAAAGGATGAAGGGAACTCCTGTTCCACGATCTCTGTTTTCCCTTGGGAAGAAAGAGCCCAGATAAGAATAAGTTGATGCAGGGAAGGGGAGAAGATAAGACACAAATAGCTGCTTTTAGATGGCAGGATGATAACCACTTAGAAAGATTCATTAAGTAAATATTAAAAATGAGACTAAACAGGCCCTAGCTGGTTTGGTTCAATGGCTAGAGCATCAGCCTATGGACTGAAGGGTCCTGGGTTTGATTCCAGTCAAGGGCACATGCCTGGGTTGCACGCTTGATCCCTAGAAGGCGGCCAATCAATGATTCTCATCGTTGATGTTTCTATCTCTCTCTCCCCCTCTCCCTTCCTCTCTGAAATCAATAAAAATAGATTTTTTAAAAAATGATGAGACTAAACAGATGGTAATGGTGAAAAAGACACACACTTATATACTGCTAGTGGAACTATACAATGATTAAAACATTTTTTGGAAAGTATTTTATGATACCATACTTTTTGAAGGTATTTAAGACAATATCTTCCAAGAATAATAACCAGAGTGTTCACTGCAATATTGTGCAGGGATGTAATTTCAATTACATAAAAGGATACCCAGGAAAAAAAAGACAAAATATGTAAAATATATTATTATTGATGTCATCTTTTGGTAGTAAATTATTGGTAATATTTTTCTTCCTGTTTAAAATCTGAACTTTCCAAATCTTCTTTTTTTTTAAAATATATTTTATTGATTTTTTTACAGAGAGGAAGGGAGAGAGATAGAGAGTTAGAAACATCGATGAGAGAGAAACATCGATCAGCTGCCTCCTGCACATCTCCTACTGAAGATGTGCCCGCAACCCAGATACATGCCCTTGACTGGAATCGAACCTGGGACCTTTCAGTCCGCAGGTCGACGCTCTATGCACTGAGCCAAACCAGTTTCGGCCCAAATCTTCTTTATTATACATATATTTTTAAGCATGAACACGAAAAAATGCTTTTATCTTTTCTTGGGGTCACAAATCATACCAAAAAGACAGGCTGAAGACACACTATCCCAGAGGTTTCCTGTTTCTAGTCAAACAAACAATGAGCTCATGTTTTCATATATAAGGCCCAAAAATTATGAGACTTACCTCTTTTTTCCAGTGTGTGGGGGAGAGGAAGTGGAGATATGGATCAGAACATAAATGTCTTCCTTATTAATTTGGAAAGAGAATTATGTAAACTCCATTTCTGAGACTATAAAAATAGTACCAAGCAAAGACAATTAAGCCAGTAGCAGCAGCTTGGATTCTTGATATCCAATTCCATACTCATCTAGACTAGATTTTTTAAAAAATTCTCAAATGATTACTGTATCTCCAGTTTCAAACTGCAGGAGTCAAACTTAAATGATGCTACTACTGGATATGATTGATTTTTTTTTCCTTTTAGATTTTCCCATGGCTAATATTTGGAAATCATCTCAGTTACATAATTTGAATGCAGAGACTACTGTATCAGTAGGTGCTTTAGAGGAAATATATGAGTAACACGTATATTCTCCTCCCAAGAAACTTACAATCTAATTGAGGGTAGGAAGAGAGATATCTGTGATGAAGAAATCTGGTTTGAAATGAGACTAGCTCTGCTGTGAGACCTTTGACAAAGGTCTCAATTATTCAATTATTCACTCAAAACAATCATGTATAATATTTGCTCAGTGCCAGTATTGTAGGTACCAGAGATCACAAGCTATTCAGCCTAGTGGAGGACATAAATGCCCAAATAAAGAATTACAATCTTATCTAATAAAAGAGAAACATGGTAATTAGCCATACCTGTGCTACCCTTCCCATTGGCTAATCAGGGCGATATGCAAATTAACTGCCAGCCAAGATGGTGGCCGGCAGCCAGGCAGCTTGAACCGAAGATGAGGCTTGCTTGCTTCAGTGACGGAGGACTCCAATGTTCCCCGCCTGCCGCTGCCGGCCTCTGAGCTTGCAGTCTGAAACATTGTTACAAATATAGAAGCTAAACAAAACCCCAGAAACCTGCTTTCAGCGAGCCGGGATCTCAGAGCTGGAGTTGAAACAGTTTCGATTATAGAACCCAAACAAACCAGATACCTGCTTTCAGCAGCCGAGGCCTAAGAGCTGGAGCCAAGCCTCAGAGCTAAAGCTAGCCCAGAATAAAAAAGAAAAAAGAAAAAAAGGAGCGGTTGGGAGCTTCAGTTACCTGCCAGCCTGAAAACAGCCCTCAGCCCCTCACCCAGACTGGCCAGGCACCCCAGTGGGGACACCCACCCTGAAGGGTGTGTGACTAGCTGCAAACAGCCATCATCCCCTCATCCAGGCTGGCCAGGCACCCAAGCGGGACCCCCACCCCGATCCAGGACACACTTTAGGGCAAACCAGCCATCCCCACCCATGCACCAGGCCTCTATCCTATAAAGTAAAAGGGTAATATGCCTCCCAGCACCGGGATCAGCGTGACAGGGGGCAGCGCCCCAACCCCCTGATCGGCCCTACTCTGTGTGTGACAGGGTGCGGCGCCCCAACCCCCTGATCCGCCCTGCTCTGTGTGTGACAGGGGGCGGTGCCCCAACTCCCCTATCGGCCCTACTCTGTGAGTGACAGGGGGGAGCTCCTCAACCCCCTGATCGGCCCTGCTCTGTGCGTGACAGGGGGGAGCTCCCCAACCCCGTGATAGGCCCTGCTCTGTGCGTGACAGGGTACGGAGCCCCAACCCCCCGATGGGCCCTGCTCTGTGAGTGACAGGGGGCAGCGCCCCAAACCCCTGATCGGCCGGCTCTGTATGTGACAGGGGGCAGCGCCCCAACCCCCTGATGTGACCTGCTCTGTACGTGACGGGGTGGCGCCGCAACCTCCCCATCCACCCTGCCTTTAGTGTGACAGGAGTCGGTGCCCCAACCCCCCAATCGGCCCTACCCTGAGCGTGACTGAGGGTGGCATCGCAACCTCCCAATCTGCCCTGCTGTGTGCATGACAGGGGGTGGCGCCCCAACTCCCCAATCAGCCCTGCTCTGAGACCGACCAGGGGCTGCACCTAGGGATTGGGCCTACCCTCTGCCACCCAGGAGCAGGCCTAAGCCAGCAGGTTGTTATCTCCCGAGGGATCCCAGACTACGAGAGGGCACAGGCCGGGCTGAGGGACTCCCCCTCACCCCGAGTGCACAAATTTTTGTGCACCGGGCCTCTAGTCTAATTTAATAAAAGACAAACATGCAAACTGACCATACCTTTGCTATGCCTTAAGCCACGCCCACCGCCAATCAGAGCAACTCTATGCAAATTAACCCAACCAAGATAGCAGCCGGCAGCCACGGAGCTGAAGCGAGCAGGAGCTTGGCTGCTCCAGTGATGGAGGAAGCCAAGCTTCCCGGCCGGCTCTGAGCTCCACTGAAAGCAACAAAGTTTCAATTATAGAAGGTAAATAAATCCCAGAATAATAAAAAGAAAAGAAAAAAATGAGTGGCTGGGAGCTTCCGTCACCAGGGGGCTTAGCCAGCCTGAAAACGGCCCTTAGCCCCTCACCCAGGCTGGCCAAACCTCCATGGGGTGAGGGTCCCCACTGGGGGGCGGGGGGGCTTGACCAGCCTGCAAACAGCCATCAGTCACTCACCCAGGCTGGCTACACCCTCATGGGGTGAGGGTCCCCACTGGGGGGCGGGGGGGGCTTGACCAGCCTGCAAACAGCCATCAGTCACTCACCCAGGCTGGCCACACCCTCATGGGGTGAGGGTCCCCACTGGGGGGGCTTGGCCACCCTGCAAACAGCCTTCAGCCACTCACCCAGGCTGGCCAGACACCCCAGGGGGACCCCCACCCTGATCCGGGACACCCTTCAGGGCAAACCAGCTGGCCCCCACCCGTGCACCAGGTCTCTATCCTATATAATAAAAGGGTAATATGCAAACTGACCCTAACAGCAGAAAGACTGGGAATGACTGGCCACTATGACACACACTTACCACCAGGGGGCAGACGCTCAATGCAGGAGCTGCCCCCTGGTGGTCAGTGCGCTCCCACAGGGGAGCTCTGCTCAGCCACAAGCCAGGCTGATGGCTGCCAGTACAGCGGTGGTGACGGGAGCCTCTCCTGCCTCCTCAGCAGCACTAAAGATGTCCGACTGCAGCTTAGGCCTGCTCCCTGCTGGCAAGTGGACATCCCCTGAGGGCTCCTGGGCTGCCAGAGTGATGTCTGACTGCCAGCTTAGGCCCAATTCCCCAGGGAGCAGGCCTAAACCAGCAGGTGGTCATCCCCTAAGGGGTCCCAGACTGCGAGAGGGCACAGGCTAGGCTGAGGGACCCCCCCCCCCTTGAGTGCACAAATTTTTGTGCACCGGGCCTCTATTCCTATATAATAAAAGGCTAATATGCATATCAACCAAACGGCAGAACAACTAGTCGCTATAACGCACACTGACCACCAGGGGGCTGACACTCAATGCAGGAGCTGCCCCCTGGTGGTCAGTGAGCTCCCACAAGGGGAGCGCCGCCCAGCCAGAAGCCAGGCTCACAGCTGGCAAGGGCAGCTGCAGTGGCGGGAGCCTCTCCTGGCTCCGCGGCAGCGCTAAGGATGTTCAACTGACAGCTTACGCCTAAGCTGTCAGTTGGATATCCCCTGAAGGCTCCTGGACTGCAAGAGGGTGCAGGCCGAGTTGAGTGACCTCCCCCGCGCCCCCCCGACCCCGAGTTCACAAATTTTGTGCACCAGGCCTCTAGTAGAGTATGAAAAATGCCATGATAGAGTATGCTTAAGATACCATGGGGAGCACCAGCTGTAGAGTTTGGGGTGCAAAGTCTGGGCAAACTTTCTAAAGGGAATAATGAGTAAGTAGCATTTTGACCAGATATTATAAATGGCAAACAGTGTCTCTGTGTAAAAAGGAATAAAGGTGTTTTAAGATCTTTAAGAAAAATGAAAGGTTTGGTGAGAGGAACTTAGCTATTTATAGGGAGCAGGGTGAGGTAAAGGAGGGTATAGGGGGGATAAATGATAATGGGGGAAAAATAAAGAGAAAAAAATCACTACAAAAAAATAGAACTTATTGAGGTTCATAACTGCAGAAGCTTTGGACGTTGAGGCATAGAATTTTGACAGGCACAGATGGAGAAAGAGAACCTCCTTCAAAAGGCATGCTGGAAGCAAGAATTAACCTGAGCAAAAGCCTAGAGGCAGGAAAGATAAGTGTATGATAAGAGATAGATAGCAGTCCAGCCTGGCAGGGGTTTAGGTAAAATAGATAAAGGTAATGGGAGATAGGACCAGAAAAGGAGGTTGTGATCACCATGAGGCCTTTAAATGTCAGGCTGAGGAATTTGTATTTAATTTGACAGGAAACAGGAAACCTCTGTGGGATTCTTAGCAGTAAGTGGCATATTTAGACTACAGCTTAGATTTAAGGGTTCTAGAAGACTTGTTTGCTATTACAAAACCATCAAGGTTTCTGCTTTTTATTGTGATTACTTCTGATTTTAAAGCACTCAAGTTAAAAAATATAATATTAGAATTCGCAAGTATGGAATAGTAATTTAATAAACTGAACACTGCAGCCAAAATTTTAAACTCTTACTCGGCACATTTTGAATAGAAATCCTTTTCAAAGACCTGACTGATTAAACTTCGTACCCTTTAAAGAACTTGGAAGTTTATTTTACCTAAGATCATAAGCTAGGTTACTAGATGTTTTCCCTAACTTTGAAAATCTGAAATGTATGCAAATGGCTTGTCTGTTAGCTCCAAGTTCCACCTTCTGCCCTGTGATGCTAGGGTTCAAGCTCTGCAAACCACATTTAGGCTTTGTCAATAGGAAGGGTGGGAGGAGATTTCAGGGTTGGAGGAGGTAAAAGAGATTTGCTTCTTCCCATCTGCATCATTTGACTTTACTGTTTGCTGTTCCTGTGAGCATCATCCCAGCCTCGGTTCTTCAACCCAGCATCTGCAGTATTTTCCTGAAGCAGTTAACAGAATCCAGTTCCCAGCTTTCCCACCTTTGCAAAACAACCTTCATTGTGTGCCCCCAGCCCCCAGCCCCTCCTCCGAAAGACAAACCAGCACCAGCCCACCAGTGCACTATCCCTAGAGAGCAGGATCTCTCCACTAGTGCAGCTCAAACACCAGCACTAGGTGAGCGATGTCCTCTTCCTCAGAGACTAGTTTCGCCGGGACCCGGCCCATCCTCTTCGCTGATTATTAATAAAGTACGTCTTTCCTTTATACCCCCCAAACCTAAGAGTGGTGGCTGTTTTGGTAATTGTTAACTCTGTATCTTACAGAGCTACATTCTTGCCTTCTTAATGATCTGATTAACAACTTTATACCTAATTAACAACTCTTTATATTCAAGTCCCTCTGCTGAAGTATCTGGTTTGATTTTCCAACAGACACAACTATGGAACAGAAATTTAATAAACAGAACAAGCAGTGTTCCAAATTCAAAAATCTTAACTCAGATTATTAGCAGAAATTATTTTTACTTGCACAATTAAACACTGTACACGGAATTGAGAAAATTTGCATTATGGCTTTTTGAAGAGAAAAAGTTAAAAAATAAATGCAGTCACAATTATTTGAAGATAATTTACACATTGTTGTTGGATTATCTTTACCTTCACTGTTCATGTATATATTATGCTTTTCAATGTTGTTTTTTACTGACTTTGAAATTTAGTAGCTAATGTTTCAGCCAACTGTTAAAAAATGTGACTACAACTGCACCTAAGACAGTAAGCGAAGATAGGATACTAAGTTCATTTCCTAACTTGGCAAATTTGAAGATGCACAGCATTGGTCATCTGGATCATGTGCTAAAAACAGTGACACCTCTGTTTTCAATTTCAGAACTAGAAAGAAAACAGTGCCTGTTTTTAGCATGGAAAAAAAGAATGTGTCAGTTTAGGTAGCTAGGACAGTGAGATTCGTTTATAAATACAAATTTCTTGGCACAGAATTACTTATGATAAACACATCACTTGCTTAGATACCGGGTTTTAGGTGAGAAATTAGTGTTATTCCTGTCTATTGTTAGGAGAGTGGGAAAGAAAAAAACAACTCCAATTCTTAGGTGAAACAAATTTCAGGATAAATTTGTGAATATACTGATGTAGCAGTACCAGGAATTGAACCCACAACCATCATACATGATGATGCAAACTTTCCAGGCCCAGGAGTCATCTGAAGTGACTGTTAACAGAATGAAAGGATTAGCTTTGGCAGCATCTATTCATAAATGTTTATACTCAAAGCTAATATTAGACATAATCTCAGTAAAGAGTGTAAAATAATACATTTTTTAGAAGGTGAAATTTAAAGGCAAGGAAACAAAACAACAACAAAAAAAGCTCAGGTAAGAGATGAGGATCTTAATGTATAGTGGCACTATGTAGTTCACAGTGTGCTAGCCTATGCTTAGCCAAGCCATGTGTACTGTTGCATCTGCCTAAAGGGGGGCTCCATTCTAATCTGTCAGCTGGGGTGGGGGGTGAGTGGGTATCTTTTTTATTTCACAAAGCACTTATTGATTTACTTGGTCCTGGAGAAGGAAAGGGGTGAAGAACACATTCAAAATTCACTAGGAGAAAGGTCACAAAATTTGGTGGCTATATAAAGGGATTCAACAGTAGAGGATTTCGAGAATTAAATCAATGATTTGGAACATGAGGAAGCAAAAAACACCCAATTAGAAAAGCAAAAAGCAAAAAGAATCCAAAAAGATGAAGATAGTGTAAGGAGCCTCTGGGACAACTTCAAGCGTACCAACAATCACATTATGGGGGTGCCAGAAGGAGAAGAGAGAGAGCAAAATACTAAAAACCTATTTGAAGAAATAATGACAGAAAACTTCCCTTACCTGGTGAAAGAAATAGACTTACAAGTTCACGAAGTGCAGAGAGTCCCAAAAAATAGGAACCCAAAGAGGCCCACATCAAGATACATCATAATTAAACTGCCAAGAATTAGAGACAGAGAATCTTAAAAGCAACAAGGGATCACCTCAAGGGATCACCCATAAGACTATCTGTTGATTTCTCAACAGAAACTTTGCAGGCCAGAAGGAAGTGGCAAGAAATACTCAAAGTGATGAATAGCAAGGACTTACAACCAAGATTACTCTACCCAGCAAAGCTATCATTTAGAATTTAAGGTCAGATACAGAGCTTTACAGACAAGAAAAAACGAAAGAAATTCATCACCACCAAAACAGTATTATATAAAATGTTGAAGGGTATTCTTTAAGGAGAGGAAGAAGTGTAAGAGTGCAAATGTGCATTACCTATGGTCACAGACAATAGGATGGTGAAGGCCTGCGGTTAGGCAGGAACCAGGTGGAGGGGGGCAATAGGGGGAAAAAGGGGGACATCTGTAATACTCTCAACAATAAATATTAAAAAAAAATGTGGCATAGCCGTGGCCAGGTGGCTCATTTGGTTGGAGTATCATCATGTATGATGGTTGTGGGGTCAATGCCCGGTGGTCAAGGAACATACCTAAATTTCCTTTTTTTAAAAAAATATATTTTATTGATTTTTTACAGAGAGGAAGGGAGAGGGATAGAGAGTTAGAAACATCGATGAGAGAGAAACATCGATCAGCTGCCTCCTGCACACTCCCCACTGGGGATGTGCCCACAACCAAGGTACATGCCCTTGACTGGAATTGAACCTGGGACCCTTGAGTCCGCAGGCCGACGTTCTATCCACTGAGCCAAACCGGTTAGGGCTAAGTTTCCTCTTTAATCCACGGCTGGGCATCATATTGAAGGCAACTAATCGAAGTTTACCTCTCTCCCTTTCCCCTTCCCTCCCCCCTTCCTCCTCCTCCTCCTCCTCTTCCTTTTTCTTCTTCTCCTCTATCTCTCTCGCAAATCAATTTAAAACAATAACAACATATCCTTGCATGAGGATTTAAAAAATAAATAAATAAATAAAAATAAAAATAAAAAGATATGGTCTTCCACAATAGAATACTACGTGGATGTAAAAAAAGAAGGAACTCTTAACCTTTGCAACAGCACGGACTGAGATTACTATGCTAAAAGACAAATATGATCTCACTTATACGTAGAATTTAATGAACAAAATAAACTGACGAACAAACTAGAAACAAAGGTATGGATACATGGAACAGACTGACAGTTGTTAGAGAGGAGAGGGGAGGGGGCGGACTGAATGAAAGAAGGTGAAGGGATTAGCCCAGTGGTTCTCAACCTCTGGCCCTTTAAAACAGTTCCTCATGTTGTGACCCCCAACCATAAAATTATTTTCGTTGCTACTTCATAACTGTAATGTTGCTACTGTTATGAATCGTAATGTAAATATCTGATATGCAGGATGGTCTTAGGCGACCCCTGTGAAAGGGTCGTTCGACCGCCAAAGGGGTCGTGACCCACAGGTTGAGAACCGCTGGATTAGCCAAAGAACATCCTATCCTATATAATAAAACTGTAATATGCAAATCGACTGAATGGCGGAATGACCAGCAGAACAACCAATCGCTATGACGCACACTGACCACCAGGTGAGCAGTAAGGAGCGAGAGGTCCCGGACTCCCCCCCGCCTCCCCCCCCCCCCAGTGCATGAATTCCGTGCACCGGGCCTCTAGTATATGCATAACTCATAAATACAGACAACAGTGTAGTGACTGATGGCCAGAGGGAAGAGGGGGTGGGAGCTAGGTAAGAAGGGCAAAGGAGGGGAGGAGGGAAATGGGAGTATCTGTAATAATGTCAACAATAAAGTTTAAAAAAAATGGCCAAACTGCATTCTAGCTCCTGAACCCCTTTCCTTTCATTTCCTACAAAACACCTAAGACCTGAGGCATTCCAAACAATTCACACCCTGTGGTGTAACTAAAGCAGATTTTCAGTCAAACAGACAATGTGTTTCAATCCCAGCCATGCCACTTACTGTTGCTAAATTGGTGTGATGATTCATTAATTTGTTTCAATAATTTATTGTGACTAAAGCACAGGTACTATGTCTGTTTACTATATACCATTCTTGTTTTCATATATCTCTATCTGGAATATTCTCAATTCCAATTTCCTATACAGACATAGGTAACCACTTCCTACAGACTTGCTCTCAATAATCTCTCTTCTCCCATGTATCTTTAGGCAGTGTTGATCACCCCATTTTGCGTTCTTCTACATCAAGGATGGGAAACCTATATTCTGCCAACAGCCATTTGGACATTTACTTACAACATCATTCATCATTCAAGGATCATACAAAATTATCAACCTAAAAATTCGCTTGCTATATTTGGTCAACTTAATTTACTCACCTCTAATGACTTGGCAGGGCCAGACCAAATGATTCTATAGGCCTTATATGGCCTGCCATCAGGATGTTCCCCACTCCTGCCAGGGGTGGGCAAACTTTTTGACTCGAGGGCCACAATGGGTTCTTAAACTGGACCGGAGGGCCGGAACAAAAGCATGGATGGAGTGTTTGTGTGAACTAATATAAATTCAAAGTAAACATCATTACATAAAAGGGTACGGTTTTTTTTTTTTTTTTTTTTAGTTTTATTCATTTCAAATGGGCCGGATCCGGCCCACAGGCCGTAGTTTGCCCACAGCTGAACAGGCACATACTGCTCATTTATTTTCCTTTTTAAAAAAATCACCTCTATCAACAAAATGTACCCATTTTAAGTGTAAATTTTGATAAATTTATACACCCACATAGCAGCCACTATAATCAAGATTTAGAGAATATCAATCACCCCAGAAGATTCTGTTATACCTGCTACCTCTCAATCTCTCCTGCCCCACTCCACTCCAGGCAACAACTGTTTACCTTTCTGTCAATATAGGAAAAAAAAAATCACTTCTAGAATTTATGAAAATGGAATCAGTTTATACTCTGTGTTTGGTGTTTTTTGCTCAGCATAATTTTTAGTAATCTATTTTATTGAGGTTAATTTTACATGCCATCAAGTGAATCCATTGAAAGTGCTCATTTGACAAGTTTTGATAGCTGTGCACATACAAGAAACAACCACTACAATTGAAATACAGAAGATTTCTATCACCTCCAAAAGATTCCTCATGCCCCTTTGCCATCCATCCCTTTACACTGTATATATAGTCTTTTTTGTCTTCTATGCTTTGGGATTTATCCATGTGTGTCTATCAATAGTTAATTCCTTTGATTGCTGAGTATTCTCCCCTATTATATGGAAACTAGGGGCCCGGTGCACGAAATTCGTACACTTATTGGGGAGGGGGTGGGGGTGTTGTCCCTCAGCCCGGCCTGTGCCTTCTCACAGTCTGGGATCCCTTGGGGAGCGGGCCTAAGCCATCAGTTGGACATCCTTAGCGCTGCCAGGGAGGCGAGAGAAGCTCCCACCACCGCTGCTGTGCTTGCCAGCCATGAGCCTGGCTGTGTTAACACATTGTCTGCGGGTAGTTTTTATCGCGCGCTAACAGGTAGCGCGGGCCATATTTGCTAATTTTTTGCGCAAATGGGAACATTCAGTAAAATTACGATAACTTTAGTTTTACATATTTTTTTTCAATGAAACTTTTTGTGATTTACTATAAAATGTATACTGAATTATTTTTCTTAGAATCGCACTGAATGCGTGGCAAGGCAGAGAATTGTGTGAAGGGATGACTCTATGCAGTTGAATAGATTACCGTTATACCTGGAAGTACATACATAATTCACCATTGTTTGTGTTAGAGACCCAAATTTTGTCCTTTGGAATTCGTATATCTGCATGTTAGCATCCCTTTAGAGCAATAAAAAAGTATAAAAATAAACGTATTTATACGTTACCCGCATTCTACCGCCAGTCTATAAAAAACGTATTAATACGTGTCCTGCGCTCTACTACCAGTCAACGTAAAACGTATAAATACGTTTCCCGCGTACAATGTGTTAAGCGTTTGCCCCCTGGTGGTCAGTGCATGTCATAGCAACCAGTCATTCTGCCATTCGGTTGATTTGCATATTAGCCTTTTATTATTTAGGACTAAAGGCCCAGTGCACAAAATTCGTGCACGGGAAGGGGGTGGTCCCCTCAGCTTGGCCTGCACCCTCTCCTAACCGCTCACCTGCCTGCCTGCCTGATCACCCCTAACCGCCTCTGCCTTGGCCCCCGCCACGGTGGCTTTGTCCGGAAGAAGGACTGGACGACTGGAAGATGTCCTGTCAACCCGGTCTAATTAACATATTACCCTTTTATTAGCATAGATAGCACATTTTGTTTATCCATTCACCTGTTGATGGTCATATGGGCTGTTCCAATTTGGGGTTACTATGAATAAAGTTGGCATGAAAATTAGTGAGTAAATCTTTTTGTGAACAGATGTTTTCATTTCTCATATAAATAACTAGTCAAACAGCTGATTTGTCAAGGTATGTATATGTTTTTTTGAAAAAACTGCCTGTTTTCCAAGGTGGTTGTATGACTTTAAAGTCCTGCTAGGACTGTATAAGAATTCCAGTTACTCTATATCCTCACCAGCCTGTGGGAGGGCCAGGATTTTTTATTATAATCATTCTAATGAGTGTGTAATAGTATCTCATACGGCTTTAATTTGAATTTCCCTGGGGACCATGTTAAGTATCTTTGTATGTGCTTACTAGCCATTTCTTTAAATGCTTTTTAAAATATTTAGTCCATTTTCAAAATTTTTGGTTTTTATCTTATTAAGCTGTACACTTCCTTTCTCAGGTATATTAGAAGTCTTTTCTCTCAATCTATGGCTTATCTTCCCATTTTCTTAGCAATCTTTCAAAGAGCAAAACTGTTTAATTTTGATGAAATCTAATTTTTTTTAAATTTTACCTTTATTATTTAAAGTATTACAGATGTCTACTTTTTACCCATTGATACCCCATCCCCACTTCAGTCCTCTCTCCAGGCCTTCACCCTGCTATTGTCTGTGTCCATGGTTATGCATACAAATTCTTTGGTTGATCTCTTCCCCCCCCACCACCCCTTCCTTCTGAGGCTCTTGAGTCTGTTCCATGTATTGATGCCTCTGGACCTATTTTGTTTGTCAGTTTATTTTGTTCATTAGATTCCACATATAAGTGAGATCATGTGATACTTTGTCTTTCTCTGACTTATTTCACTTAGCATAATTAATACTCTCTAGGTCCCTCCATGCTGTCTCAAAGGGTAAGAGATCCCTGTTTTTACAGCTGCATAGTATTCCCCTGATGAAGTCTAATCTATCTTATGTTCTGCATTCTATCTAAAAAACTTTTGGCTTTCCTTCCCAATGATGCTATAAATTTTCTATGTTTTCTTATATATGTGTTATAATTTGAGCTTTTATGTTTTAGGTCTAAGATAGATTTCAAATTAATTTTTGTGTAAAATATAAGGACTGAGGTTCATCTTTTTTACGTGGGTATCCAGTTGTTCTAGCACCATTTGTTGAAAGGATTCTTTTCCCAAATGAATTGCCTTGTTACCTTTTGTGGAAAACTGGTATGTAACAATGGGTCTATTTCTGAATTCAGTTGTGTTTCATTAGCTTACATGTCTATTCAATGTCAATATCCCAATGTCTGGATTCCCTATCTTTTTGTAAGCTTTGAAGTCAGGTAGTAAGTCCTCTAACTTTTATCTTTTTCAAAAATGTCAAGGCTGTTCCAGGTTCTTTGCCTTTCTATATACATTTTGTAATCAACTTGTCAGTTTTTGTATATTAAAAAATACCATACTGGAATTTTAATTTGAATCCACAGATCAAGTGAGAGCTGATAAACATTATTGAGTCTTCCAATCCATTATGACTGTCTATCTCTCCATTTATTTAGGTATGTTTTAATTTCTCTCAACAAGGTTTTATAATTTTCAGTATACATGACTTGAGAAGAGAGAACATGCAATTGAATTTTTAATACTGACCTCCTGGTTAAAATTATATATTATTCCAGTAGCTTTTAGATTTCTTATAATTTTTTATATTCATGGTCATGTGATCTACAAATCAAGAGAGCTTTACTTTGGCTTTTCCAATTTATGCCTTTTTCCTTTTGCCTTACTGAACTGGTGAGAACAATCTTGCCTTGCTCCCAATATTAAGGGAAAGAAGTCAGGTATGATGTTAGACTTTTCATATATGCCCTTAATCAGGCTGAAGAAGTTCCCCTCTCCTCCTAGTCTGTTGACTTTTTATGATGAAATTTTTAAAATGATTTTCTGCAGCTGCAGAAATAACATTGTTTTTTTTCCTTTATTGTGATTATATGGTGAGTTACATTTATTTATCTTTGAATGTTAACCCAATCTTATACTATTTCTGAGATAAACTGAAACATGTCATATCATCCTTTTTATAAATTACTAGATCCTATTTTTAATATTATGTTAATGAATACTGCATCTACATTCATGATGGATGTTAATCTGTAGGTTTGTTGTTTTTTTTTCCTGTAAATGTCATTGGGCTTTGGTATCAGAATAATTAATACTGGCCAAAAAAATAAGTTGGAAAGTGTTCCTTACTTTGTTTTCTGAAAGAGTTGGTGTAAAACTGGTATTACTTCTTCCTTAAATCTTTGATAAATCCTCTAATGGTGTCATTTGGAATTGGAAGTTTTCTTTGAGGGAAGGTTTTAAGTTATGAATTCAACTTTGTTAATATAGGGCTATCAAAACTTATATATTTCTCTTTGAATCCATTTTGATAGTTTGTATTTTTCAAAGAAGGTTTCCATTTCATCTAAGTTGTAGACTTTATTGACAGAAATTTGTTCATATTCTCGTTAGCCATTTAAAATCTGTAGAAATTTTAGTGATAGCTATACTTTCAGTAAAGTGATATGTGGTTCTCTTTTTTAAAAATCAATTTAGTTAGGCTTATAAAATATAACAGCACCATTAAACAAACTTATCTGACAAACTGCATGAGCTCACAAACTAAATCTAATACTTCTATTTAAACCTTCACAAAGGTAAAAAGAATGAAGAGTCATAGTTGATTGGGCATTTGGGAGCAATATCACAAAAACAGCAATAAAGTAAAATACCATATTTACCTTTAAAAAAGTTACAAATTTAAAAACTTTTTTGTCTATTCCTCCTTATCTATATTCTGCTTTCCAGGAAAAATGAAACAAAATGTAATGCTAGTGGATAACACAGTATGACAAGTAGGTTCAATCAATTTGCTAATGTCAATACTCAATACAAATCTTGATATAATTAATATGAAAGCAAAATGCACACAGATTCTGATATGGGGCCTCCATGTCATTCAGTTCATTCCTGCCTTCCAGGCAATTTCTCAAATGACAAAAATCTCTATTTCATTAAAAAATGTGGAGGATGTTCTGGTGCCTACAAATTATTACATTATTTACAAGTTACTATTTTAACCAAAATACCAAGTTTATGATAAACTGACTGACAACCCCAATATTTTTCAAAAGTATTAATAAAGGAGTATGAGATTCATTTCTGTGCTGCTCTATATTCTGATTCATTAGTAAAGGGGAAAAAAATACACAGACATACCTCATTCACCTTTTCATAATTTTTCAAATATACTACTCATCCTTGCTCCCAATCATAAAGTTCCCAGAGTAACTGCTAATTTCTTTTCTAAAAAAATTGATTGATTGATTTTAGAGAGAAAGAGAGACAGAGACACAATGATTTGTTGTTCCACTTATTTATGCATTTATTGATTGCTTCCTGCATGTGCCCTGACCAGGGATTGAACCAGCAATCTTGGTTTATTGGGACGAGGTGACGACGTTCTAACCAACTAAGCTACCTGGTCAGGGCCTAAGTAAAGATGCACACCTGAGAGGGAAGAAAGGTGTGGATGTGCTTCAGAGAGAGCCCACTGCTAATTTCTCAAATACACATTTTTTATATAATTTTTTCCAATTTAAACCATTATGCAAAAACACAATTTTCATGTCCTAGATCAGCAACATTTCCATGTGAATTAACAGAGTACAGAGTACAGTTATTTGAGGTCAGCTATAAAACCCAATCCTTAAAATTTGCCTCAAAAAATGTTACACTTTACACATGAAAATTAGGTATCATGAATTTTAAAGCTCTACCATTAAATCCTTGTAACTTTCAAAACAAGGTCTTCCCAAAACAAATGTTCCCAACTTCTGGTAAAGAAGTCTAGGACTACCTGGTACCCAAAACATTAAAAGGGAGACAGGAGTAGAAAGAGATGTACAGGAAAGCGGCAGGGGGAATCTCTCACTGTATTTACTTTCTAGGCTGCTCTCCTGGCTACTCAGCAGAATTGTCTTTTGAGATGCTTTAAAATGATGTGTTTAGGTTCTACATAGCCCAAACCTATCAAACTAGAATCTTTGTGAACAAAGAACCAGATATGTACATTTTTATGAAGTTCCACTAGTAATTAAAATGCATGGCCAGCCAGGTTGAGAACTATGAAACAGGCAGGCTACTATTTAGGTTTTAAAAAAATACCTTGATCTGCTGTCTTCGTAGCATGGCAAGTTCTCTCATGTCTCGGAATGGCTGTAGTAAATACTGATAGAGTTCAGTTGTGGCTTCTGCAAGACTGCTGTAGGCTTCATCCTCCATCTGATACAAGTTCAGAAGCTCCACCATGCTCTCTGTATTCTTGTGCTTATCCAAGAGCTGTGGAACAAAAAAGTTTTACTACAAAGAAATCCGACTATATATATATAAAAGAAAGAAATCTGATTATAACAGCCTATAAATATTGGCTTTTTGCACCCTATCATGAGGACATGGGAACCCTGAAACACAGAAGCAAGAGGGAACAAAAAGCTCCAATTGCCTTTTATCCCTCATATCCATGCCTTAGGTGTATTATTCAAGACTGCTGCCTGAATTATCCTTTTCAAACTGTTTTCACCATATTATTCCTGTGCTCTGTATTTTCTAGGACTCCATACTATTTATTTGTCTAGTTAATGCTTTAAAAAAGTTTTCCATGGTCTAGTACCTTTCTCCATATTTATTTTTTAAAAATTTTATTGCTAATCTACAAGATAGCTATCAACTCTTGCCAATGTTATTTTACTAATTTCCCCAAATCTTCTTGCCACTCCTGTCTTCCTCCCAATTTGGAACTCAATTTAACTTTCTTCATTGCTCATGTATGTATCTATGTATCATTCATTCATTCATTCATTCATTCATTCATTCCTCAATAAATATGGGCTGAGATCTAACATATTAGACAGTGGGCTAGGAGTTGGGGATACAAAAGCATAGTCCCTTTCCTCATGGAGTTCACAGTATTGCTCCATTTAAAAACATTACACAAGAAAGAAAAAAAAAGAGAAAGAAAAAATAAAAACATTACAGCCCAGCCTGCATGGCTCAGTGGTTGAGTGTTGACCTATGACCCAGGAGGTCATGGTTTGATTCCCGGTCAGGGCATACGCCCGGGGTTGCGGGCTCGATCCCATGTGGGGCATGTAGGAGGCAGCCGATTGATAATTCTCTCTCATCATTGATGTTTCTATCTCTCGCTCCCTCTCTCCCCCTCTCTGAAATCAATAAAAATATATAAAATAAAAACATTATAAACAATAATACGTTATGAAGAATATTATGTTTTAAGAGTATAAAAGTAACACAATAAAATGATGGGTCCCATAAAAAAAAAAGGGCAGGAGTTGGTGTTATATAAACTGCGACCTACTTTACAGAGTAGAGAGAAAAGGCTGTCCAAGGAAGTATAAGCTGAAATTTACAGGACCTCTAAAAGAACCATGTGGCAAAAATAAAAAAATATTTTACTTATTTATTCTCAGAGTCCATTTACTGGGTGACAGTGTCATCTGCCTACAGGCACAAAATTCTGCTTTTCTTTCTGATGCCTAGTTTCCACTACTACCTTCCTTCTTCAACTTCTTGCGTTAGCTATCACATTTTGTTATACACACTATTATGCTAAATTTGTACTTCAGGATTCACTTCCTTCCCAGGTTCTTGACCACAGTGCAGCAGTACTAGGGCATTTAGTATTCTGCCTACTATATCAGTAATAATCATGGCAAATCAGATAATCTACATTATAGTGCTTTTATAAAAAAAGTACCTTATAAATATTAGTTATTCTACTGTTTCAAGGCTATTATAATTCCAACTTTCATGGCTAACATGGAGAACTTCCACTTCTACTATCTCCTGAGTAGTTCCTATTAGTCCTATTAAACCAACTCTCCCTCTGACAATAACTATAAACTTGGGCAAAATATTATAAAACAACTACCTAAAGGCACTATAGAGTGGCCAAAAGTAAATGAGGACAGAATTTGGTAAAAGAGTGGATTTAGGATACAGGGAATTAAGGATTACTATTAGGTTTCTGGCATTCATTGAGACAAAAGAACACAAGAATAGACACAAGTTTTTAGAGGTAAAGATTATAGATTCAGAGACACTCTCCAAATTGCTCTTTAGATATCCAAGAGGAGAGGTCATATAGGGAATGCAAAATGTCTAAGATCAACTTTATCTTTAAGAGGTCTACAATCTAACTAGAGAAACAAAGAACAGATTTATAAAAGTAAAATAATGATTGTAAGTAACAGTAAAAGTTTAGAGAAAAAAATGGATCAGAGTAAGCTAAAGCAGTTGAAAAAGGTGTTCTAAAGCTAGTATTTGAGTTGGGTCTTAAAGGATAGGAAACATTAGGGAACCCTAGTACACTGCTGGTGGGAATGCAGACTGGTGCGACCATGATGAAAAACAGTATGGAGTTTCCTCAAAAAATTAAAAATGGATCTGCCATTTGACCCAGTGATCCTACTTCTAGGAATATATCCCTTCGAAACCCAAAGCACAAATCAGAAAGAATGTATGCACCCCTATATTTACAGCAGCACAATTTGCAACAGCTAAGATCTGGAAACAGCCCAAGTGCCCATCGGTAGATAAGTAGATAAAAAAGCTGTGGTACATTTATACCATGGAATACTATGCAGCAGTAAAAAAGAAGACTCTATTACCCTTTGAGACAGCATGGAGGGACCTAGAGAGTATCATGCTAAGTGAAATAAGCCAATCAAAGACAAGTATCACATGATTGCACTCATATGTGGAATCTAAGTAACAAAATAACGTTGCTGATGAATGGAGTGGATCCAGAGACATGGAAGCATGGAACAGAGTGCGGAATCTCAGAGAGAAGGTGGGGTGGGTGGGTGGGTAGGAGGTAATCAACCAAAGACCTTGGATGCATATATGCATAACCCATGGACATAGACAATAGGGTGCTGAAGGCCTGGTGGGGGGTGGGGGTGTAGGAGGACTAGGGGTGGGCTGAAGGGGGTCAATGGGGGGGAAAAGGGGGACATGTGTAATACTTTCAACAATAAAGAATTATTCAAAAATAAATAAATAAACGAGAGCAATAAAACACTTAAAATAGAAAAACAAAGAATAGGAAGTACTAAATATGTGAAGAAGAGCAGCCCAAATTCAAAAAAGCACATGAATAAAGCATGAGAAATCTTGGTGGGAGGAAGGGGAGTGGCAGAAGTAGAGGGTACACACTAGGGAGGCAGGGGATCACACTGAGTCTATAAATGCAGCACAATCTAATAAGCAGTGAAACCATCTATGGAGTAGAAAACAATAGATTATGCACGTGGTCAATCCACCCCATTTTACCATCAACACCAGCATCATCCGGGAACTTGTTAGAAATATCGAACCTCAGGGCCAACTCCACACCCACAGAATCAGAATCTGAATTTTAACAAGATCGTTCATAAAGTAGGCTGGTCAAAGTTTGAGGAGCATTCTTTCAGTGCTGCTTTTTGGGTAAATATATTAATATATCCATTTAACTATAATGTGAGGATGTCTCCATAAAGTTATATAAATTATGTGTTCCATATTCAAATACGTGCAGTTATGGTATGTAAATTTTTCTTGAACCTAAAATAATTTTTCCACTTACTTTCTCTCACTATATTTACTGTTATTTTACATTAGATCAATTAGCACTGTTTAACTAAAATTAAGCCAACATTCCCATTTCTCATGGTTTAGTTCTCTATTGAAGCACTTTTACCTATTCTAAGGAAAAAAAGAAAAAGAAAAAAAACCTTTGCTACTAAAGCCAATCACAGAATGACCTTCATCTTTAGACGAGAGGTACAAGGCTATTCCCTCTCTTCTTGTCTAATGTCCAGTATCTTATCTCCAGTACATGGGTCATTCAATGAAGTTGGATGTTTAAAGCCAACAGCCGTTACAATCACCAAATTAATTCTCTTCATTCTGACGACATACTTCTTATTGTGTTGGGGTTTTTTTAAATTTTAATTTGGTCTTATACTCCTACAAAGAAACAATAAAATGATCATGAAGATATTCTAGTTCTTTTGAGAAAAATCTGCTTTAAAAAAATCTAATTTAGAATAAACTAAAAAATTACAATAGAAATAGATTTCAATAAGCTGTTATCATTTCTATGCAAAAAGCAACAGCCCTTGTACAGTAAATATAAGCAACAACCAGCAAGGATTCCATTTACAACAACAAAAAAGAAAAATACTTAGGACTAAACTTAAATCTATTAAGAGCCATGTAAATAAAATGTTAAAGGAGGCCAAAAGACAATGTAAATAAATGAAAGACTAATAAAAATACCAATCCTTTCTTATTAAATTAATTTATAAATTTCACACAGTAATAACATAGCCTCTTGACATTTTTATGTCATAAGAGAAGTCCAACATTCACATGGAAAAATAAGAGGACAAAATAAAAATAAGGAAAATTCTTTAATAAACTGTATTTGTGAAGAAGGGCAATGGCCTTACCAGGTAATATAAATATTTGCTATAAGCATCAAGCACAATAAAGTAGTAAAGAGTTCAGATATATGAAAATTTACTGCATGATAAGTCTGAATCATTCAAAAAACCATTTTTGTGATAGCTGTCATTTCATCAGGAAAAATAAGCTGGGTCCCTACCTTATTCCTTACACCAAAATAAATTCCACTGGCTCACAATTTAAAAGCAAATAACAAAATCATAAAACTAGGAGAAAAAACAAGGGGTGTTTTTGTTGCTTTAAATAATCTCATTATGGGGGACTTCAAAGCATGACCCAAAATCTAGAAACTATTAAAAGAGTAATACACCTTGCTATAAAATCTTTAAACTGTATAAACAGGCATAAAAAAATAAAATTAAGAGACAAATGACAAAGGGAAAAATATTTGCAAAACATAGACAATTTCTGTAGTCACACAACACATTAAAAACCAGTAAAGAATGGAATGGGTTCACAGAAATGACTTGAACAAATGAAGACTCACTCATGAGAATTGCAAAATAAATTACAAACTAAAACTTTCCATGGATAAGGTAAAAAAGGTTTTGAAAATAGAGTTTTGTGTTGAAAAGGAGATAAAAACAGAAAGCAATTTAAACAAAATGCACATTCTCTTTGACCCAGCAATTCCTCTTATAAAATTTATCCTATAAATATACTTTCACATCTGAGAAAAGATACGCTATTTTAATAGCAAGAGCAAAAGATCAGTAAAAAATAAAATAAAAATCCTGTGTATCAAAACAAATCCATTCAATGGAGTATTATTTAGCCCTTAAAAGAAACATAACCTAGCTCTAGCCGGTTTAGCTCAGTGGATAGAGCATCTGCCTGCAGACCGAACAGTCCTGGGTTCAATTCCGGTCAAGGGCATGTACCTGGGTTGCAGGCTCCTCCCTGGCCTGGGTCCTGGTCAGCGCTCATGCAGGAGGCAACCAATCGATGTGTTTCTCTCTCTGTCTCCCTCTCTTCCACTCTCTCTAAAAATCAATGGAAAAATATCCTCGGGTGAGGACTAAAAAGAGAAAAAGAAAAACAGCCTAAGAGAAAAACCCCCAATGTGTATACTAGAGTATATAGTATATATGGGTTGTTTAAAACATAGGGAGTATCAATGTCCTATATATATTTGTATATGTGACTGAATCTGAAAATAAGAAACTCTTATGGGTGATTACCTCTGAGAAGGGGGACCACAGACAAGAAATGAGGGTAGGAGGAGAGAAGATTTACATTTCAATTATACTTTTTTCAATCATGATCTATCAAGTGAATACATACTTTTTTTAAGAGAAAGGTTGTTGTTTTTTAATTGAATAACCTTATGTAAGTTTCAGGTGTACAGTATTCCCTTTACCTATTTTGCCCCCCACCCTCTGGCAACGACCAATCTGTTGTCTGTTATCTATGAGTTTGTTTTTGTTCTTTCATTTCTTTATGTTTTATGTTCCACAAATGAAATCATACGTTTTTGTTCTTTTATATCTGATTTATTTCACTTGGCATTAATACCCTCAAGATACATCCATACTGTCAAAAACGGCAATATTTCATCTTTGTATGGCTGAGTAGTATTCCATTGTATATATAGCTGACCTCATGCAGCTGAAAATACGTGTATAACTAAAGTAGACCCTCTGTATATGCAGATTCCCAAATTTAGATGGAAAATACTGTTTTCTATCTGTGGCTGGGTGAATCCACAAATTTGAAACCCAGGGATGTGGAGGGCCAACAGTATATTTACTGGAAAAAATCCTTCTATAAGTGGACCTGTGCAGCTCAAACCCAGTTGTATATAACTGTATATACCACATCTTTAACTATTTTGTCTATTCTTTATCCATTCTATTGATGGACACTTAGGTTGTTTCCATATCTTCGCTATCCTCCTATGTAATAAAAGCATAATATGCAAATTGACCAAACAACAGAATGACCAGTCAGCGGAGGGTGGGGTTGGCAAGCAGGCAGCGCCCGGCCAGCCAAGGTGTGTGCCAGCAGGCAGAGGGAGGGAACGGCGATTGGGGGTGGGGGAACGTGGCAGTGACCAGCGGCAGCAGAAGGGCGATTGGGGGCCCACCCAGTTGCTTCCCGTAGAGGGAGACCAGACTGCGGCTTATGCGTGCTTCCCGTGGGGAGCAGGCCTAAGCCATTAGTAGAACATCCCCTGAGGACTCCCGGACTGTGAGAGGGTACAGGTTGGCCTGAGGGACCCCCCCTACTCCAGTGCACAGATTTTCGTGCACTGGGTCTCTAGTTATAAATAAGGCTGCAATGAACAAAGGGGTACATATATCTTTTCAAATTAGTGCTTTCATATTCTTCAGTTAAATACCCAGAAGAGGAATTGCTAAATAATACTGTAGTTGCATGCTTAATATTTTGAGGAACCTCCATACTGTTTTTCACAGTGGCTGCACCAATTTACAATCCCACCAATGGAGTTAGAGGGTTCCCTTTTCTCCTCATCCTTTCCACTTGTTATTTCTAATAATTTTTATAATAGCTATTCTAACAGGTATGGGGTAATAACTAGTGGTTTTGATTTGTATTTCCCTAATAATTAGTGATGTAGAATATCTTTTCATGTGCCTGTTGGCCAACTGTACATCTGAGGGAAGGCTTTATATTCTATCCCGTCTCCACTTACCCACACACAAAGGTATTTTGGCTTACAAATACAACTTTTCCAAAAGATAAGGCATAAGGAATAAGAAAATACTACATACTTCTCTTTCTGTGCCCATCTATCTATTATTTATAAGTAGATAAATCTTGTGTTGAATCAGCTGTTAAGCTACAATTGAAAAGAAGTATTATCAAAAGAACAGCAGCTGTATGAATGATCAATTTATAATTACAGCACTTAAGTCCCAGAAATTAATTCTAACTGGTGGCGCAGGTACTCACTTCCAACACAGCTTTACCACCTCAAGACTACAGCTATCAGAAACATAATAACCAGATTAAGGAAGGATAGAACAAGAAAACTGTATTTAAAAAAACCCCACAATTATAGTGCTTACAATGAATTATAAACTATCTTTTTATAGTTTTAAAGGCAATAATTCTCTCCTTACAAGAAAATGTACATTCACAGAAGCCCTTTAACTTTTATTCCACTTGAAAATGGAAAACATTCAAGATTATTTTCTATGAAGTTTTAGTAATAGCAGAAATTAAAAGAATGAGGGGGGGAAAAACCAAAATAGTAGCAACATTTCTCAATTGTAAAGTTCCCCAGAGTCATTTACAAGTGATCAAATGCCATGATTCAACGGTAAGACAATCCTCAGACACAAGGTTTCTTTGAGCTCTTCTTACAGAGACACTAAAGTAAATGTTAACACAACAAACAGTTTAGATACTATTTTCTGCCAAAACAAAATCAAGTCATTGTATGTTTATTAAGTCATAATTCCACTCTACACAACTATGTGCAATGAAAAAAGAAAATCAATTATTCTATTTAAATATTAACACATTTATATATATTATTTCCCACATGCCTTTTATTCTCAAACAGAACAGTACAGTACTTTACAAAGCTATTATACAGTAACTAAACTTAATACTCTCGCAGAGAAGCCCAAGGCATCTCACCTAACACTGCTAATTTATTAATTTGTCTTCTTTGCTATAAAGTTTCATGTTTTTCCAACATTACCTTACCTTAAAACCAATTATAGCTTCGTTGGCAATCTATTTTAATCTAAGTATCTGCAAATAATGTTTAAGGAAATGAATTTTAAAACTTCAAAAGATAGAATTTACTAATAAGCACCAGGCTTTTTTAGACTCTAAACGATTTCCTATAATCCGTGATAAAAAAAATTCAACTGTTAAAAGAACATAACCACTAATCCAGCGGTTCTCAATTTGTGGGTCGCGACCCCTTTGGCAGTCGGACGACCCTTTCACAGGGGTTGCCTAAGACCATCCTGCATATCAGATATTTACATTATGATTCATAACAGCAGCAAAATTACAGTTATGAAGTAGCAACGAAAATAATTTTATGGTTGGGGATCACAACATGAGGAACTGTATTTAAAGGGCCAGAAGGTTGAGAACCACTACACTAATCTGTTATAATAACAATTTAATTTTCTATTTTGCTAACCCAAACTGACGAAATCCAGGAAATAAACTTTAGCTGCTGACATTTCAGGTCATATAAACTACAAAATGTGCAAGGTGCTATAAGATATTGCACATTAAAGAAAAAAGTAGAAAGAAGCCCTAGCCAGTTTTTCTCAGTGGTTAGAGCAGCCCATGGACTGAAGTGTCTAGGGTTCAATTCTGGTCAAAGCACAGACTGTGGTTGCAAACCCGATCCCCAGCCCTGGTAGGGGCGCGTGTGGGAGGCAACCGGTCAATGTGTCTGTCTTTTATTCCACTTGAAAATGGAAAACATTCAAGATGATTTTCTATGAAGTTTTAGGAATAGCAGAACTATTAATGTTTAAAGCACATCAATGTTTTTCTCTGTCTCTACCCTCCTTTCCACTCTCTCTAAAAATCAATGGGAAAAATATCCTCAGGTGAGGGTTAACAAACAAACAAACAGAGTAGAAAGAGAGTTGGATTATGTGGGATTAAGGATGTTTGGAGTGTATAGGAAAAGCCTAAATTTAAATATAGAAAATGCAGATTGGCTAAATTTGAGAAGACACACTGATGAACATTAACTGAGTCAGAATGTAGATGGATTTGAATGGGAATACAACATGCCTGCAAAGGATGATTTCATAAGGGCTCAAGTACAACCAACATAATATAAAGATGAACAATAGAAATAGAGAGGAAAGAAGGAACAGGGGCCTAAGAATGTAAAGGTGGAATTATTCCTGCTCAGAAGCTGACACATCTCTCATGCAATTTTTCCCCACCTCCCTGATTTAATCCTGATAAGTCTAGGCTCTTAACCTACCTACAAGGTCTTAATTATTGATTCTTGAAACAGAAACAAAGCTCTGCTTGTTGCCAAATTTCTCTAGGGCAAGGACCCACAACTTTTAACAGGTTCTTAAAGGAGTCAGTGACAACAGTTAAAAACATTTTTTTTTTCATGAACCTATTATAATCACTGCAACAGAAAAAAATCGCAAAACCACCCTGTGCCACTTACTACTTTCCCCAGTGCCATTCAACTTGGTTTCTAACTGAGTAATCTATTACAAATACAGGACAGGAAGACACCTACTGTGTTTAATCATGGAGTCCCCATCCAGTACCTTGCCAACCAGAGTTAGTTCAAGGGTAATTCCTCTGACATCATGATTATAGGATTGCTACTATCCTTGAAAATCTTGGAGTAATTTTGAAGTCCTAGATAGAAAATTTAGAAGCTAAACTCGTTTGGGCAGTTTCATAGATTTCTTCCCATCTCTAATGTGTTAAACCCAAGACTGAATGCCTCATTTTTTTCTTAATCAGGAAGATGTTAAAGAAACAGCATAATCCAAAAATAGTATCTTCACCATTACATTATTATCAAGATATGCAAATCATAATGAAAACGGGTAACTCAGGATTAGCAAAGGAAAAGCAATGAAACTGGATCTGTGGGCATGGGATCTACATTAGGTCTACCTTATGAGCCGAATGTAACATAACACCTCTCTGATCTCTGAATTTCTGATAGAAATTCCTCTGGTTTCTGACAGTGGTCAGAAACGGCTTTCTACAGGACAACAATCTGACCTGGCCCAGGTAAGAAAGGTAGAACGTAGACAAGCAAAAAAAGCAAGACATGGGGGAAGGAGGGTCCTGTACAATGGAGCATGATATATGATGAATTCAGTGAACAATGGTGAAAAGAGCTTGGTTAGAATAATGAAAGGTTCATGTAGAGAAGAGAAAGAGTAATACTGGCAGGCTAACTCAAATGATCCTGAATATTAGGAATCTGGACTCTGTCTTCAGGAATGAAAGAGTTCATTGGGGTGTGTGTGTGTGTGTGTGTGTGTGTGTGTGTGTGTATTTGGGAGCAAAGTATAGAAAGTTTATATTGCAAGAAAGATGCTGGAAGAAAGCTAAAACTAGTCTAGGGATGAAATAGTGAGAGATTAAGCTAAAATAGCTTCAGGAGTGACATGGAAAAGCAGTAATTAATGCTGAGTGCGATTCCACAGTTCTTAAGTTCTAAAATTTATATTTAACATTTCTGAATTGGTATGCATTTACAAATCAACGTGTACATAAAACACAGTGTTGCTTTGCCTACATTGAAAAAACTGTCCCAAATTGATCATGTGTCATAATCAATCAGAACCAACAAACACTGGATTTGGAAGAACTGAACAATTCTGAGAATTAATGGGAGCGAAGCACTTCCAGAGAAATAGCAAAGACTTAGATTAAAAGCGGCTGCACCAGATAGAGCCACAGACCAAGTCAGGGATGTCAGATGGAGAATATGCTCTGGCCCAGCCACTGTGGCTCAGTGGTTGAGTGTCAACCTATGAACTAGGAGGTGATGGTCTGATTCCCTCAATTCCTGATCAGGGAATAAAAATCAACAACTTACAAAAATTCAAAAACTGTATCTTCAAAAGTAAAAACCATGACCTGTGGCACAACAATAATGTGCTATAATCCTCCTTCTACCAATTATTTCATTGTATTTTCCAAGATTGCTACTTGACCCTAAAGGTACTTGACCTAGGCATGTGCCCTGACCAGGAATCGAGGGAATCGAACGGTCACCTTTATGGTGAATATATCCAGCTCTGCTATACTTTTCAAGTCATTAAGCTAGAAAAAGGGTTTAGGATTATTTCCAGAAAAAAAATTTGTAATTACAGTGCTGTCCTTGTAAAGACTGGAGTAAACTTGGCACATATTTCATACCAATGGCTTCACATTTCAGAAAGTGAATATTATGAGATTGGTTCAGTTAGCCCGATTACCTATATTATATATACAATTCAAAGGTGAGATAAAGCAAAATCTACATTAACCAATTAGACCTCGTACCCCAAAATGCTGTAATAAGAACACTTACAAAATCTAATACTTTATCTATTGAATAAAATTACATTATTTATAATAAAGAAAACACCAAAAGTATACCCAATTGTCCAAAACCAGATTAATTTTCCACTCCTTCCCAACCAAACATGAACAGCAATTTTCAAATAAAAAAAAATCAGCATATGAAAATACCTACATTTTCTAAATAAGAAATAAAATTCTGAATTCCTTGAAAAACATACTAAATAAAGATGGAGGAAAAAGTTGACTATTAAACAAGTACCATAAAGACACATTTGTGGTTCCCCGCCCCCTCCCATAAAGGCAATGGTGGCTGGACTTTAAGTGGTGGCTGGACTTCTTAACCACACAACCCACAAAAATGACTACCCAAAAATAGAGGTAAATTTGTACAAGTACAATGAAAAATATTAGAATACAACATTTTGCAAGAGCAAGTATTAAAATACTGGTCAGAAAAATAAAATAAAATACGGGTCAGAAATGTCAGCACTTTAAAGAAAGGCAAGTTCAATTAAAAAGAGTAAGTGAAATAGTCTTATTTCAAGTTTTAGGTTTCCTAGGCTCAATGTATAGAGTAAAACCTGTTCAAGAACCAACTCCCAAGGCCCTCCAGGGAGCCAGAGACTTTATAACACACTATTTACAAACATATCAACAGGCTTCACTGTGAGTTTGCATATAATTTCCTTTTACTAAAATAATGAATGTTACTCATTGCCACAAATTTTTTAAGTTTAAATATTATTATGATAATAATCCTAGCCCCCTTTCTCTCTTAATCCTTCATTTCTTTAACTCTACTTGTGATAACCTTTTCATTTTCATTTAGCAAACCCAATACCAAAATTCACATGACCTAATATAAAAGAAAAAAGAGGCAGGATTTTCAAATAAAAACAAGAAAAGTTAACATCCTTAACTGCCTTCCTCTCCCACCTAGCCAAAAAAATTAAGCCGATTATTTAGTAACTAGAGTCCTGGTGCACGAAATTCATGCATGGGAATAGCCCCTAGACCTGGCCAGTGATCAGGGCTGATCAGGGGCTTCCAGCTGCCGGTCGGGGCCTTCCTTCCCGGCTGCTGACTGCCAGCCAGGGCCTTCCTTCATTCCACACCACCCCCTGTGAGCAATAGATAGAACTCCCAGTCTCCCGGTTGAACTCCTGAGGGGACAATTTGCATATTAGGCTTCTATAGGGATAGATGTTATCAGGGGGGAGGGGGGGATAATATTAACTATTTGATGTTATGAACTAATTACTTAAAATGGGAATAAACAGTGAGAGGGAGGAGGTATTTTTGAGACTGTAGCTTAGAATATACCAAATGCCCTAGGTCAAAGATGGTGAACCTTTTGAGCTCAGTGTGTCAGCATTTTGAAAAACCCTAACTTAACTCTGGTGCCATGTCACATATAGAAATTTTTTGATATTTGCAACCATAGTAAAACAAAGACATATTTTTTTATATTCATTTTATATATTTAAATGCCATTTAACAAAGAAAAACCAACCCAAAAAATGAGTTCGCGTGTCACCTCTGACACGTGTGTCATAGGTTCGCCATCACTGCCCTAGGTTCTACTGTGTGTACGTGTGTGTGGGAGTAATCTTTGGGATTACAGGTTTCTCTACTCACAGACAACATTGTTGATTATAATATATGTACATAATCAAAGTTTATGAAAAACAATCATCAGCCAGTCACTATTAATGTTTTTGTCCAGTGATGAGACATTAACCATGTACTTTAATTTGACAATGGTTAAGTAGTTTATCAGCCTCACTCCCTTTCTACAGGGATGAAGATAGCCCAGTGGTTAAGAAAGCAGGTGGGAATCTAATCTGTCAGGCTTAGATTTGAATCAGATTCTGTATATTAGATATGTTATCTTGGGCAAATTTTTCTATTTCTTTGAACCTATTTCCTCTACTGCAAAATCCCTACCTCTTAGGTTGATATGAAGATTAATATAAATAAGAGTTAGCATTTACCATGTCCATACTACCCAAAGCAATCTATAGATTCAATGCAACCCACACTAAAATACCAATGGCATACTTCAAAGATCTAGAACAAACTCTCCAAAAATTCATCTGGAAAAAAAAAAGACCCTGAATAGCTGCAGAAATCTTGAGAAAAAGGAACAAAGTTGGAGAAATCACAATACCAGATATTAAGCTATATTACAAAGCCACTGTTCTCAAAACTGTCTGGTACTAGCACAAGATGGAACAGAACAGAGAACCCAGAAATCGACCCAAGCCATTATGCTCAATTAATATTTGACAAAGGAGGCAAGAACATACAATGGAGTCAAGATAGTCTCTTCAATAAATGGTGTTGGGAAAACTGGATGGATACATGCAAAAAAAAATGAAACTGGACCAACTTACACCATACACAAAAATAAACTCAAAATGGATAAAGGACTTAAATGTAAGGCAGGAAACCATAAAAATCTTAGAAGAAATTATGGTCAGCAAAATAGCAGACATTTGTCGTAGCAATATCTTTACTGATACAGCTCCTAGGGCATTGGAAACTAAGGAGAAAATAAACAAATGGGACTACATCAAAATAAAAAGCTTCTGCACAACAAAAGAAACCCTCAACGGAACAACAAGAAAGCCCACTGCATGGGAGAACATATTTACCAATGTTATCTCTGATAAGGGTTTACTCTCCAAAATTTTTTTTTTAATATATTTTTTATTGATTAAGATATTACATATGTGTCCTTGTCCCCACGTTACCCTCTACCCCCCCACCCCCCGCTCATGCCCTCACCCCCCCGTTGTCCATGTCCATTGGTGAGGCCTATATGCTTGCATATAAGTCCTTTGGTTGATCTTTCCCCCTTACCCCCACCCTCCCCTACCTTCCCTCCAAGTCCCGACAGTCCAATCAATGCCTCTCCGTCTCTGGATCAGTCCTTGTTCATCAGCTTATGTTGTTCATTATATTCCACAAATGAGTGAGATCCTGTGGTATTTATCCGCTCTCCAGTTCCATCCATGCTGTGGCAAATGGTAAGAGTTCCTTTTTCTTCTTCCTCTTCTTAAAGAATACCTTTCAGCATTTCATATAATGCTGGTTTGGTGGTGATGAACTCCTTTAGCTTTTTCTTATCCGTGAAGCTCTTTATCTGACCTTCTATTCTGAATGATAGCTTTGCTGGATAAAGTAATCTTGGTTGCAGGTTCTTGCTATTCATCACTTTGAATATTTCTTGCCAGTCTCTTCTGGCCTGCATGGTTTCTGTTGAGAAATCAGCTGACAGTCGTATGGGTACTCCCTTGTAGGTAACTGACTGTCTTTCTCTTGCTGCTTTTAAGATTCTCTCTTTATCTTTTGCTCTTGGCATTTTAATTATGATGTGTCTTGGTGTGGTCCTCCTTGGATTCCTTTTGTTTGGGGTTCTCTGCGCTTCCTGGACTTGTAAGTCCATTTCTTTCACCAGGTAGGGGAAGTTTTCTGTCATTATTTCTTCAAAAAGGTTTTCAATATCTTGCCCTCTCTCTCCTTCTGGTACCCCTATAATTCTGATGTTGGTACGCTTGAAGTTGTCCCAGAGGTTCCTTACACTATCTTCATATTTTTGGAATCTCTTTTCTTTTTTCTTTTTCGGTTGGGTATTTTTTGTTTCTTTGTATTTCAAATCTTTGACTTGATTCTTGGGATCCTCTTTTCTGCTGCTGGATCTCTGTAAATTATTCTTTATTTCAGTCAGTGTATGCTTAATTTCTAGTTGGTCCTTTTTCATGTCCTCCATGGTCTCCCTATACTTATTGAGGGATTCATTAAATTTATCGGCGGTTTCCATAAAATTCTTGAAAAACCTTATAACCGTGGCCTTAAACTCTATATCCAATCGTTTGCTTTCCTCCATTTCTGCCATTTGTGACCTGTTTCTTTGTCTCCGCATTTTGGCAGCTTCCCTGTGTTGATAGAGTGGCCCTGTGCGCCAGGTGTCCTGTAGGGCCCAGTAGCTCAGCCTCCCCAGTTACCTGGGGTGGACTCTCTTGGTGCACTCTTGGTGCCTTGGTTGTTGTAGAATCACTGGGAGGAATTGACCTCCAGGCCAATTGGCTGTGAGAATCAGCTGTGTCTAAAGTGGGAGAACTTCTGTGCTGAAGACACCCTTCTGGGGCAAGACTTGCTTCAGTGGGGCTTTGGTGCTCACTGAGTCTGCTCCCTGAGTGCGTCCCTTATGGATCTGAGGAGTTGCAGTCTGGATGGACCCCCTCTGACCACTGGGTACAGTGGCTCCTGGATCTAAGGAGGTGCTAATTCAGCCTCTGCCTGAGGCCACACAGCAGGAGCCACGAAGAGGCTCAGCTGTGAAGCAATGCAAGCCGCTGCGGGGCCTTGGGCCTTCTCTTGGAAGTTCCAGGTCTGCCTGGTTCGGCTGCAATTAGGTACATTCACATGCAAAAGCCTCTGCCGAAGCCTGGGTGGGGCGGGGTCTCAGGGAGTCAGAGGGCGGAGAAAGCGGCCATGGCCGATTCTCCGCCCGGAGTCGCGCGTCTCAGTGTTCCGGTAACGGCTGCAAGCACCTCTGAGGGAAAGCCGCCCTCAAGTTCGCTCGCTGCCGGACAGACCAGCTTCTCCCCGTGTGAGACCTGGGTCCCCAGAGACTTCCCGGAACCGGAGTTCAGAGCCGTCGGGAGTTTGTGATTCAAAAAGACAGCCGCGTCCTCAGGCGCCACCCCCTTTCCTCGCGCACGCGCGCCGCCGTACCTCTGCACTTCACCTCCGCAGCGCCTCTGGCTCTCAGCGTGCTTTTCTTTCCTTCTAGTTGTGGAATTTACACTCAGCCAGCCTTCCTGTTGTTCTGGATGATGTTTGCTCAGTCCTTTGCGGTAATTTTCAATTGTTGTGTGAGGCAATAATTTCCCGGTGTTTACCTATGCCGCCATCTTAGTTGCTCCCCTACTCTCCAAAATTTATAGGGAACTCATACAACTTAACAAAAGGAAGATAAACAATTCAATCAAAAAATGGGCAAAGGACCTAAATAGACACCTTTCGAAAGAGGACATACAGAAGGCCAAGAGACATGTGAAAACATGCTCAAAGTCACTAATCATCCGAGAGACGCAAATCAAAACAATGAGGTACCCTCTCACACCTGTTAGAATGGCTATCATCAACAAATCGACAAATGACAAGTGCTGGAGAGGATGTGGAGAAAAAGGAATCCTCGTGCACTGCTGGTTGGAGCGCGGACAGGTGAAGCCACTGTACAAGACAGTATGGAGATTCCTCAAAAAATTAAAAATGGACTCAAACACCTGGAAGCTGAATAGCATGCTATTAAATATTGATTGGGTTACCAATGAAATCAAAGAAGAAATTCGAAACATCCTGGAAACTAATGACAATGAAAACACAACAATCCAAAACCTATGGGACACAATGAAAGCAGTCCTGAGAGGGAAGTTTATAGCTCTACAGGCCTATCTCAAAAAACAAGAAAAAATGGTAGTAAATCATCTAACTCTACAACTCAAAGAATTAGAAAGAGAGCAACAAGTAAACCCCAGAGTGAGCAGAAGGAAGGAGATAATAAAGATTAGAGCAGAAATAAATGACATAGAGACCAAAAAAACAATACAGAAAATCAATGAAACCAAGAGCTGGTTCTTTGAAAGGATAAACAAGATTGACAAACCTCTAGCCAGACTCACCAAGAAGCAAAGAGAGAGGACCCAAATAAACAAAATCAGAAACGATAGAGGCGAAATAACAACAGACCCCACAGAAATACAAATGATTGTTAAAAAATACTATGGACAGCTCTACTCCAACAAACTAGACAACCTGGAGGAAATGGACAAATTCCTAGAAAAATACAACATTCCAAAACTCAATCAGGAAGAATCTAAAAATCTCAACAGGCCAATAACTATGGAAGAAATTGAAGCAGTCATCAAAAAGCTTCCAGCAAACAAAAGCCCAGGACCAGATGGCTTCACAGGGGAGTTTTACCAAACATTCAAGGAAGAACTAAAACCTATCCTCCTCAGACTACTACAAAAAATTCAAGAGGAAGGAACACTTCCAAGCTCATTCTATGAAGCCAGCATCACCCTAATACCAAAACCAGGTAAAGACAACACAATGAAAGAGAATTACAGGCCAATATTCCTCATGAACATAGATGCCAAAATCCTCAACAAAATCTTAGCAAATCGGATCCAGCAGTACATCAGAAAGATCATACACCATGACCAAGTAGGATTTATCCCAGGGATGCAAGGATGGTACAATATCCGCAAATCAATAAACGTGATACATCACATAAACAAATTGAAAGAAAAAAACCACATGGTCATATCAATTGATGCAGAAAAAGCATTTGACAAAATTCAACACCCATTTTTGATAAAAGCTCTCAGCAAGGTGGGAGTAGAAGGATCATACCTCAACATAATAAAAGCCATATATGACAGGCCCACAGCCAACATCATACTCAATGGACAAAAACTAACACCATTTCCCCTAAGAACAGGAACAAGACAGGGATGCCCCCTCTCACCACTCCTGTTCAACATAGTACTGGAAGTGTTAGCCATTGCAATTAGGCAAGAAGAAGAAATAAAAGGCATCCAAATTGGAAAAGAGGAAGTAAAACTGTCCTTATTTGCAGACGACATGATATTATACATACAAAACCCTAGAGACTCCATCAAAAAGCTACTAGACTTAATACATGAATTTGGCAATGTAGCAGGATACAAAATTAACCCCAAGAAATCTGAGGCATTTCTATACACCAATAGTGAACTTTCAGAAAGAGAGATTATAAAAACAATCCCGTTTACCATCGCACCAAAAAAATTAAGCTACCTAGGAATAAACTTAACTAAAGAGGTAAAAGACCTCTACTCAGAAAACTACAGGATGTTGAAAAAAGATATAGAGGAAGACATAAACAGATGGAAGAACATACCGTGTTCATGGATTGGTAGAATCAACATCATTAAAATGTCCATACTACCCAAAGCAATCTATAAATTCAACGCACTTCCCATTAAAATACCAACGGCATACTTCAGAGATCTAGAACGAACTCTCCAAAAATTCATCTGGAATAAAAAAAGACCCCGAATAGCTGCAGCAATCCTGAAAAAGAACAAAGTAGGTGGGATCTCAATACCAGATATCAAGTTGTACTACAAAGCCACTGTTCTCAAAACTGCCTGGTACTGGCACAAGAATAGGCATATAGATCAATGGAATAGAATAGAGAGCCCAGAAATCGGCCCGAACCAATATGCTCAATTAATATTTGACAAAGGAGGCAAGTACATACAATGGAGCCAAGATAGTCTCTTCAATAAATGGTGTTGGGAAAATTGGACAGATATACGCAAGAAAATGAAACTAGACCACCAACTTACACCATACACAAAAATAAACTCAAAATGGATAAAGGACTTAAATGTACGACAGGAAACCATAAAAATTCTAGAAGAATCCAAAGGCAACAAAATCTCAGACATATGCCGAAGCAATTTCTTCACTGATACAGCTCCTAGGGCACTTGAAACTAAAGAGAAAATGAACAAATGGGACTACATCAAAATAAAAAGCTTCTGCACAGCAAAAGAAACCATCAACAAAACAACGAGAAAACCCACTGTGTGGGAAAACATATTTGCCAATGTCATATCCGATAAGGGCCTAATCTCCAAAATTTATAGGCAACTCATACAACTTAACAAAAGGAAGATAAACAATCCAATCAAAAAATGGGCAAAGGACCTAAATAGACACCTTTCAAAAGAGGACATTCAGAAAGCCAAGAGACATATGAAAACATGCTCAAAGTCACTAATCATCTGAGAGATGCAAATCAAAACAACAATGAGGTACCATCTCACACCTGTCAGACTGGCTATCATCAACAAATCAACAAACAAGTGTTGGAGAGGATGTGGAGAAAAAGGAACACTTGTGCACTGCTGGTGGGAATGCAGACTGGTGCAGCCACTATGGAAGACAGTATGGAGTTTCCTTAAAAAACTGAAAATGGAACTCCCATTTGACCCTGTGATCCCACTTCTAGGAATATATCCCAAGAAACCAGAAACACCAATCAGAAAGGATATATGCACCCCTATGTTCATAGCAGCACAATTCACCATAGCTAAGATCTGGAAACAGCCTAAGTGCCCATCAGTAGATGAATGGATTAGAAAACTGTGGTACATCTACACGATGGAATACTATGCTGCTCTAAAAAGGAAGGAACTCTTACCATTTGCAACGTCGTGGATGGAACTGGAGAGCATTATGCTAAGTGAAATAAGCCAGTCAATGAAGGAAAAATACCACATGATCTCACTCATTCATGGATAATAGAGACCATTATAAACTTTTGAACAATAATAGATACAGAGGCAGAGCTGCCTCAAACAGATTGTCAAACTGCAGCGGGAAGGCCGGGGAGGGTTGGGGGGCAGGAGGTAGGGGGGTAAGAGATCAACTAAAGGACTTGTATGCATGCATATAAGCATAACCAGTAGACATAAGACATTGGGGGATATGGGAGGCTAGGGGACTGTCTAGGGCAGGGGGATAAAATGGACACATATGTAATACCCTTTGTAATACTTTAAGCAATAAATTTAAAAAAAAAAGAAAAAAGAAAAGAAAAAAAAAATTAAAAATGGAACTCCCATTTGACCCAGTGATCCCACTTCTAGGAATATATCCCAAGAAAACAGAAACACCAATCAGAAAGGATATATGCACCCCTATGTTCATAGCAGCACAATTCACCATAGCTAAGATTTGGAAATAGCCTAAGTGCCCATCAGCAGATGAGTGGATTAGAAATCTGTGGTACATCTACACTATGCTGCTGTAAAAAAGGAATTCTTACCATTTGCAATAGCATGGATGGAACTAGAGAGCATAAGCTAAGCGAATTAAGCCAAACAGAGAAAGGTAAATATCACATGATCTCACTCATTTGTGGAATTTAATGAACAATAAAAAATGATGAACAAAAGTAGAACCAGAGTCATAGAAGCATCTAATAGACTGTCCAACCTAAGAGGGAAGGCAGGAGGCCAGGGGGTAAGAGATCAACCAAAGGACTTGTATGCATGCATATGAGCATAACCAATGCACACAGACAGTGGAGGGGGGGAGTGTGAGGGCATGTGCTGGTGGTTGGGGGCAGCCGGGGAGAGGTCAATGGGGGGAAAAGGAGACTTATGTAATACATTAAACAGTAAGTAATTTAATTTTTTTTAAAAAGTTAACATTTACCAAGTATTTACTAGTCTAAGTATTTTACATAAAACCTGTATTTTACATAAAACCTATTTAAAATCACTCTATGAGGCAGCAGTATTATTCTCCTCAGTTTACAGATGAGGAAGCTAAGGTACTGAAGAGAATTAGGTAGGCCCAAATTCAAAAACTATTAAGTAGAGGACCAGGAAACAAACTCTTGAAACCTACCTATTAGCTTCTATCTACAGACTAACAGAGATAATATATTTAAAGACATCCCCACAATACTTGACCCACAGGAAGCATTCAATAAAGGTTATTGAATTACTGAAAACTAGAACCTCATATACTTCTCTACACATAGGTCACTCCAGTTAGGCCTTGTTATTGTCCATAGAAGACAAAGATTCACCTAGATAAGGAAGGCGAAGAGGAAGAAAGGCTTAGAGAAATAATTTTAGGAATTAAACATTCATTTTGTTAGTACAACTTCAACAAGCTATCAAAAACTAATGGGAAAAGCAGTTTGAATACTGAAACTACTAGTATAGGGAAAAGTACAAAACAACAACACACCTTCAAGCTCAGCTAAGGAACAAAGTGAGGACAAGAAAACAAACACAAAAACAGGAAGAAACACTACTCCTGGCCTCTTCTAATGCCCTCTGCATCCAAAAATTAATTAGGGCTTTTTTAAAGCCTAAAACCCTAGCAACATTGGATAATCACATTATTGCAGGGAGACCTAAACCTGGACACTAGCACATAAAACAAGTGGCCTAAGTCCCAACCCTTGCAACACTGTGCTTATAAACTACCCTACATTCCTTTAAAAGGACACTGTAACTTCACTTTACAAACAGGAAACTAAAGTTAGAGGATGGAAAGTAACAACCTACGACCAAGCAATAAGTATCAGAATTAGGACAAAAACACAGATTTTTCTGAGCCATGTCTAATAAATTTTCTTTCCACTAAGCACAAATTAATGACAGTGTAGTAAAATGCTTCTCAACTAATTCCTACCATCAGGATGACCTGGTAACCAATTTTATTTTCACAAAGAAAATGACCATTCTTGTTTATTGCTGTCTTCTCCCAGTGACTACTTACTTGAAGGCACTATTTGTTGAATAAACTAAGCTCCCCCAAGTCATCACCCTCAAACCTTAAAGTTACAAATAAAATCCCAAGTTATTAAAGGAACTTCATACATTTATTCTTAAGACAATTCTCCTCTATACAAAATGTCTACATCAGGCTTCTTTTTATTTCATAGCCTATTCTACAAAACCCTGAACAATGTGAAAATAGTATATTATATGCAATATGACCATATAAAATCTTAAATCCAAAGACAAAAGCATAAAAAGGAAATTCCCTACATTTAAGAAAACTCACAAAATTTTCTAGCTTTTCGCTGAATGAATCCTTCTCTGGTTTTAATAACTTACATATTGTGTTAAGGCTACTTGGTATTTACAGTCCCCTACAAGAAGCTCGAAAAGCCAAATGAACTTCACCTCTACCACACACACTCCTCCAAAAAGCACCAAGAATTATTATTTAGTCTTTACTGCCTATGCCTCTTACCCTTCCAACTTAGTTTTTTGCCTATCCACAACTGAGGGAATAGGTCAGATTCAGAGGGAGAAGATTCTGGCCTTTTAAAAAAAGAGTAAAAGAAGCCATAGGAAACTTCCCATTAAAAACAAAACAAAGCAGACATACATTTAACCAAATAGGGAAGGCCACCTTGTGCTTTGAAGTCCCACTTCCAATAATATTCTACAGTCAATGAAAGATCAAATAAAGCAGCAATGGAGAACAGTGAGAGACTGATTAAAGTTACATGAACATTTGGGGAGTGAAGATTGCTAATTCAAACATTCTGCCTTTATGTTTGACAAACTAAGCCTCTTGTTCACCTTCTCCCTTCAACACACACACACAGGCGCGCGCGAACACACACACACACACACACTCCCCCCCCCCCCCCGGCCCCGCCCCTTATACTCAAATTACTAAAGTGTCTGTCCAACTTGACCTTGTTTTAGCAAGGAGGAAACATGCCCGATTTCATGTTTGTGAAATATTTGGTGGGCTGGGCATCATGTGATGTTAAATGGCAAGCAGAGAAACGACCACATAAATTAGTTATCAGGAAAACTGCCATCCTGTCACCAGTCTCCATGTTTCTGCTTTACAAAAGTGCTAAACTAGAGGCATATATTCATATTTTTTTTCTATACTTATCTCTTTTTTCAGTGATATGAAAAATGACCAAAAATTTATTTGAGCACAGGATTGAAGAAAATGATTAGTATCTAAGTAATTATTTTAACAGCTTCCAGCTTTCAAGTCTTTCATCATAACTCTCAAGAATCCCACAAAATTTACTTAGCTTCATTATTCCTTAACTGTGTTTAACAGTAGGATTGCAGTTTGCACTATTTTCATGGAAATATACAGGCAGAACAGCTCTCTTCATTGCAATACACTGTCTTTCCCCAGCGTGCTTCTACTATTTATACCTACCTAATCATGGATCATAGCTCACTGACCCAATAAAGTCCAACATCCTAGGGCTCCTGTCACTTCTATAATGTATATAGTTGGGGTTTTAGCAAGTCTCCAAAGTTTTATAGCTAACCTTAGTTTTCCAGAAAACTTAGGAAAGTCATAATTGAGAGGAGAGGTAATAAGCAAACAGTCTTGTTAGAGCTCCTTGCTCCTTCTGTTAAATAACCTCAGAAGTTAGGATTTGTTTTTGGCTGAGTCACTTTTTGTTGTTGTTGTTAATCCTCACCCAGAGAAATTTTTCCATTGATTTCTTAAAGCAGAGAGGAAGAAGGGAGAGAGACACAAGAGAAACATCATGTGAGAGAGACACATCTATTGGTTGGGTCGGGGGAGCGACCTGCAATTCAGGTATGTGCCCTTGACCTCAATCAAACCCTCAACCCTTCAGTCCTCCGACAAACGCTCTATCCACTAAGCGAAACAGGCTAGGTCATTTTAACATACAAATGTCTTTAGGAAAAGTAGGAATGGCAGGAAGGGCACACAGTTGGACTAAAATAAATCTATGTTTGAATCTGAATTTGGTCACTCCTTAGTTGTTTAACCTTGACCAAATCTGTGTAACATCTTTAAGTTTCAACTTCTGCTTCAGCAAAATATGTAAAAACAAAACACCACTTAGCTCAAAAGATAGTGGGGAGGATGTAAGGAGAATGTGAAGTGCCCAATACCTAAGTAGCCAATAAATCAGTTACATTGCCTGAGAGAAATATTGAGTTGAAAACTCTAGAGAATCCTTATTACATGAAAGAGACCATTAACACTTCTTGGAAGTCTCCTTTATAAATACCAGACACTTTGTTGGGCACTTTTTCATACTGTCTTAATTAAATCTTAAAATATCCTTTAAGTATTTTCTCCATTTCCCTGTTTTAAGAGTTTAAATAACTAAGCAGGTTACAGAGGTGGTAAGTCTGTATTCGAATCCAGGTTGTTCTGACTCCAAACCCTGGGTAGGCTCTGGTTACTGTGTGCTTTATGTGGATGGCTACTTATGAAAACATATGCTGCTTTCAAACAGTGGTTTCAACTAGAAAGAAGTTAGAATTGAGGACAGTTTTACAAACATAATAAATTCCTAAGTGAACACTGATTTATAGATCTTAATCAAGCCTACCATCATAGTTATTAAGGTTTGTTATCTAAAAGACCACAAATAATAATTTCAAGAATAATTGTCCTTATACAGAAACCATTATTACAAAACCTAAGTCATCAAAGGTAAGCCACAGTATGGGCCACCCATTGCACACACACTATAATACAATCTTCAGCTCTGACCAATGACCTAGGCTATTGCTGAAACCATTCCAAGAGACCTTGGTGGCACTTAATTCACTCAGGGATTGAGTGCCTGTTGTATAAATAGCATTATTTACAGTAAATTCTTGTAAAAGTCCAAGACAAACCTACCCTATAATAAATTTGACACTTCATTTATATTCAAGATTGAGGTCCTAAGTGGTATACAATTCATATGTAATCTAAAAATAAGTTCTAAGTACTGTATAAATTATAGCTCTTCCCAAACTTATTTCCAGTCAGATGACCAAATTTGTGAATCATTAACAAAAACTTTTAGCAGAAAACTTAAGTTTTAATTCTTCAATATTTCAAAAGCCAAGGATAAAGGAATACTTCTTATAACTCAATCTTAAGTGTATTCCAAAAATTAAACTCCAATATTGTTTACAAAGCATACCAGCCATGGGTGCTAATTTACAAAGCACATAATTTACATTTGTGGTTTTAAAGCTCTTTTTGAAAAACACATTTAGGAGTTTGATAAAAGCCTTTCTCCAAAAATGCAAACATGCCTATGCATATAAAATGTTACATGCCCATTGAAGTCCAAATATAGTTCCCCTCAATTTATAGGGAACTCACCAACCTCAGATAAAGATCCCTTATTTAGGAAATCATTTACATTTTTAAGAGATCTTTCTCCTAGCTTTTCAATAGCATGGTCCCTTGAGTAATTTACATTTGTCATTTTATAAAAACTTATTTACCCACAACTTGACATTAACAGGACACTTCTTCCAAACCCTTTAAATTCTTGCAATACTAAAAACAAACTCTGGTGTCCTTTGTCCACTAATATTAAGAATGCTCACAAGATGTGTGGCCCTGAACTAAGGGGTGGCAAAGAAGAGAATTCCAAGATATTGTCAAGGCCAGTAACCTTGAAAAGTTTATAATCTATTTGCACAGTCTGTTCTATTAAAAAAAACACACACACACAACTCCTTTCAACAATTTACTGACTATTTTGAACAAAAACAGGTGTAGTTTTTAAGATGAAACCATTAGCCCTAACAGATCTGGCACAGTTCATAGAGCATCGGCCTGTGGACCAGAGGGTCCTGGGTTCGGTTCTAGTCTCAGTTGCAGACTCCTTCCTACCTGGCCCGGGGCTGTGCAGAAGGCAACCAATTGATGTGTTACTCTCACATTGATGCTTCTCTCTCTCTTTCCCTCTCTCTAAAAATCAATGGACAAATATCCTCAGGTAAGGATTAAAAAAAAAAGGTGAAACCTTTACATGGATAGGAAAAGCAATTCTGTAGAAAAAGAAACCAGAAAATAGAGTCACAGAAATTAAAGAAATAACACGACCAAACAACTACATTTTTAAAGTAACTTATACCTAAGAATGTGTCTGATTTAGCAAATACACCTAGCTTAAAAAACTAGCCAACTCACAAGTCACCTTGAAAACTGGAAATACAAAAACATTGAATTAACTGTAATTACTAAACTCAATAGAATTAATAACTCAAAAATGACACATTCCATAAAGATTTTACCTACCAAAAAAAATTACTGCAAAATATTAAGACAGCAAAGATTTAAGCAGCTGGGGAACAAAAAACATGGCTGGTATATGTTATACACCCCCATTATCATGCCCATGGCAAACATCACTAATTAATCACACCACACTTTCCCCCCATTGAGTCTCATAATCTCAACAGAGCCTTCCAGTAGAAATCAGGAGGGCATTAAAACTGAACCTGTTTATTTCCTTGACAGCTGTTTTTAAAATACTATTCAAGTCAACTAAATGAAGCACCAAAAGTTTATGTATTTAACGTTCAATGAATTTATACTAAATTTTATTTATTTTGAGGTGTTTCCCAACACAAAAAATCTTCTTTAAAAGTTTAAAAACTTCTTTATTAAACAGAATATGATGGTCAACATAACTTTACTTAATTAGTAAAAAATACGTTTTTAAAAATGTAAACACCCTCCCCCATGAAAGGGTTCTAGAAAACTGCAACTAACTATACTTTTGGCAGCATTCACTTTTTACCCAATTTGAATTAAAAAAAGACAAAATAACTTTTTCTGAAGTATTAATAAAATAAAATCAGACATGCCTATAAGACTTAGGGATTGCCAAAGCCGGTTTGGCTCAGCGGATGGAGCACCGGCCTGCGGACTGAAGGGTCCCAGGTTCGATTCCGGTCGAGGGCATGTACCTGGGTTGCAGGCACTTCCCCAGTGGGGGATGTGCAGGAGGCAGCTGATCGATGTTTCTCTCTCATCGATGTTTCTAACTCTCTATCTCTCTCCCTTCCTCTCTGTAAAAAATCAATAAAATATATTAAAAAAAAAAAAAAAGACTTAGGGATTAAAAAATACAAAGTATAATACATATGTATAAATCACGTGAGAGAAAGAAGCACTAACTGTTCTTAAAATTTCAATGAAATACAGGTCAATATTAGAAATACTCTAAAGAGAATGTATGTGGCCATTTAAGATTTCTGTCCCTTACAAAAAACAATCCTAGGTAGAACAGACTCCAGAAAGGAGATGATACCAAAGGAAATAAAAACCCTGGAACGCTAGGATCATATTACAGGTGGGTGATGTTTAGCATAAAATACACTAAGTGGAAGGAGTGAAAACCTGGATTCAGGAAGTTGTATGAGAACACTGTGGGGTGAGGAAGAGTTATTTCCTAAATCCTCAAATCTAGCAAAGAAAGACCATATTCTAAAAACCAGAAGGCTCCAACTTCCTGGCCTCAATAGCAGTACTCAAGTATTATATAAATATAGATAACGTTAACAGATGACAACACAATGTGAGGAATATAAACACTATTTACCTACCCAAGTCCAACCTCAATTGGTACTGATACTAAAAAGAATAAATTGCTCTGAGAAAGTATCTTTTAGTGTCCATTAGAGGAAACTGAATATATGTGAAAATACTTTTTCAGTGAAGTTCTTTCAGAAGCTGTAAGCATAACCTCAAATTATATATATTTACAGATTGTAGAACTCCCTATGTATATCCACTCCGATCTTTTCCCCACATTGCACTATACTGCACTACTTTTTGATCCCTAAGTACAGAAGTATACTAAACATTCCTGCCCAGGGCATTTTTTCTCCCTAAAACAGGAGTGAAACACGATCTGTAAAGACTTGAAATATTCCTGAAGTGTGTCTAAAACCTTTAAGAAAACATTTGCAACCAAATGTCACTTAGTGCTTTTTCCTTTGCACAGGCCACTTACTTGGAGGACAATGAATTTACAATTTGCCTAAGTTGCCAAACTACATATGGAGGTAAAAGCAAACCAACTTTACTCCATAAAACAATTTTAAGTAAATGAGCATGACACCAAGAAATGACACCAGGGTTAATGCCTGGGTAGTTATTGCTAGAAAGAGATTTAGAGAGCAAAGAGAAATAAATTCTCACTTCGCTTACATTTACGGGGCGCCTTTTTTTCCCAAAGTGGCTTTAATCTTAGTGGCAGTACATAAACAGAGCACTTACAATACAGAACCTATCTGATAAATGGGAGAGGATATCTGACGACTTACCAAAGCTTCTGCCGAGGGCCAGTTAAGGAAAGCCAGTTTTCCTACCACTGAAAGGAACGAAGGGGGGGGGGGGGCAAGTCACAATAACCCGTCGTCTTCCTTTAACCTTGTCTAGAAAAACAAGTGTCCCAAATGTGCACCGTCTAGAGCACTCTAGACTCTAGTAGACCGAGACTCCAGCCTTTGGTAACGAGTAACGAAAAGCTGCGACTGAAGCCCCAACTTACCTCCTGGATGCGCTTCCTGGCGCGCTGGAGCACTTCTTCGTAGCCCTTCTGCCGCAGCTCGCTGAGGCTTTCGTAATACTCCTCGGGGTCGTCGGTCTCAGTGAACAGTACCTGGGAGAGGATCTTCCAACCGCAGGTGTCCAGGCCGTGGCCCAGGTAGACCTGGAGCTGGTAACACAGAGTGTCGATCTCCTGCTCCGTCATCTCTGGGGCGCCCCCAAACAGCACGGTCCACATACCCGAGGGCTCCTCGGGGAAGACCGGCAGGCACGGCTCCAGCTGCGAGTTCACCGAGCACAGCTGCTGGTGCACCGCGCGCAGGTCCTGGAAGGAGAAGAGCCCGGCCCAGCTGCACTCCTCGGCCGCGGACTCTAGTTCGGTGGCCGGTTGCTCCGTGTCGGAGAGCGCCAGGGACGCCGGGGCCGCTTCGTCCTCCCTCACCATTTCCAGCACCTCGATCTCCTCGGAGACGGCCCCGCAGGCGCTCACTACCCGCACCGAGGACACGGGGACCTCCTTGGGCGCCGGTGGGACTGCCGCAGCGGCGGCCCCCGTCACATCTCTGCCTTCCGATCCCTTCCGGACCGGGGTGGGCTTGGCCCGCACGGGGCTCCGGAGAGGGCTCTCCGCCCCTTTGGCGGCTGAACTCCGTAGCAGCGAATCCCCCCGAAGATTGCGCGTACTCCGTGGAGAGCCGCTCTCCGCCCAGGCCGGGCTCCTCCGGGGCCCCGGGCTCCTCCCCGGAGTCGCAGAGGCAGTGGCCTCCGGCCGCCCCTTGCCCGCGGGGCTGCCCGGCCCGCGAGTCCCGTCGGACGCGGCAGCACCGGACTCGGCGCCCCCTCGCGTCCCCGCCGGCTCCCGGGAGCCGCTCCTCTGCCTCTGGGCCGTCCGGTTGTGGCAGGTTATGGCAAACTTGCCCTCGATCTCGTTCCAGGCCACAATAAAGACGAACTTGTGCTTCTCGCGCTCGTCGAACACATGGGGCCGCACAGCCACCCAGTCCGATTCGAGCGTCTCCTCCAGCGCGAACGACATGGTGGCTCCGGCGCCAGGCCGCGGGGGAGGCGACGCTGGTCCTGCCCGCCCGAGGACTCACCGGCTGGCTGCGCCGCGCCCCCCGCTCACCCTCGCCGGGCGCCTTCAGCCATCTTAGCGTCCCAGCCGGCTCTCCTCGCTTGGCCGCCCGTCCTCCCCGCACTCGGACCCGCCGCGCTCCTTTGTGAACCGGCTCGCGGGAGAGACGGACAATGCGCGTCCCTGGAGCAGGTAGTTCACATGGTCACGTGCAGCCGGATCTGTTTACAAGCCCCGCGCTGTGGCAGCGCCCCGCGCCCGCCCGCCCACCGCGCGAGGCCTCGGTGCTGCGTCTGCGGCGCCCAGGAGGTAAGACGCGGGTCCCGCGGGGCCGGAAAGGCCGGCGGGCGGTGGGGGCCGGCGGTGTGCGCGTCTCCTCCGCTCGCCCGGGCCGATCTCCCCGCCTCCTCCTCTTCCCGACCGCGCGGAGCTGTCTGACGGATGGACGCGTCTCCTCAACTCTGAGCTTCGGTATCGCCACAATGTTAGCATTCGGCTGCTGACGTCGGCGGCTCCACGAGGGACGTAAACACCGGCACGTGCCGCACGCTGGTGACGCGGCGGCGGCGGCGGCGCGCACACCCCGCCCGCGCGCGCCGGCGCCGCCCCTCGGCGTCTCCCCGCCCCTCCCGCGAGCACCGCGCTCCGACCCTTTCCTCCCTGAGCTCCGCCGCCGCCTCCCGCAGGCTGCGGGGTCTGAGGGGGTTAGGGTGACAGGTGGCCTCCGAACCCCGGGAGAAAAGGAGCAAAGGCTGAGGAACGGAGACTTTTCGAACTCCAGCCGTTCCAAGGGGGCCCTCAAATGTAAGTCCGCCTCCATCCCCCTGGGGGGAGTCGGGATGGAGAAGTCCTCTATTCTGTACTCCGTAACATTACGCGAACCTTGTGATGAACTTTTGGGGTTCCCCCAAACTGTTGGATGTACCCTCACACCCTCGAGACACAATTTCATCGGTGTTTTATTGCTTCACGTTTCATCATGGTGCAGTTCTTTGAGCCTCATTTTGAGATCATTGGTTTGAGCACTTTTGAAGTTGTGTTCAATTAGGGATTTCCAGAATGCACATGCAAAAAATAAAAATAAAAATCATGTAAATCTGGAGAATGCTGCTGTCCATACTGAACTATGATAAAACATTCTTAAAACATCCTAGTGGATCTTATGATCCAGTGTACGTTATTGGCATTTTTTTCTTATTCGTGTCCAATTCATGTTGCAGGTATTCTGCATCCGCAGTAAAGTACAATGAGCATTCGTTCTTTTACTTTTATACATATTTCAAAAACATATGCAAAATCGCTTGAATTAACCGTGCATTGTCAGCTACACTTACTTTTGCTTCAGTGTTGTCCTGACATCTGACTAAACAGCAGAAGTTTTAGCCCCGTCGCTCAGGACATTTTAGACCTATGGATCTGCTTTGACAGTGAAAGGGAGAGGGGCACTTTGGGCAGGGTGAGCCAAGAGGGAACAGAACTGGCTTTTAAACCTTTTTGCAGTTCTTCATGTGGAACCACACATTTTCAAAGCTTGTAAATGAACTTGTGTCAACTCTCAGATGCAAATCAGAGAAGGTAGGAATAAAGAAAACCCATCACAAATAGTTATCACCATCTAAGCAAACAATAGCACATTATAGAAAAAAATTTTCATCTTTTCTACTGAAAAGTTACTCCTGAAAGTTTTTCCTGATAAAAAGTGGGCATAATCACTAGGTCTCTTCATGTAATACATTATGGATAAGTCTGAATAAGAATAAGCAAACAAAGAGTGTGTTTCTAGGAAACATTTTTATATACATGTATTGCAGTATTTATCCACAGATATAAAATTATGCCTTATCACTGTAGTGTTAAAGAAACTTGACTGGTGGTCACACGGGTATTAAATATTTTCCCCTAGTCCTCTGGCCACTGTGTTTTGTCAAAAGGGTTGTTTCAATGGTTCTTGTTTCCTCTATCTAAGTAATTGTTACACTAGAAATGAAAAGAAACAAACAAAAATTCCCATGGAAGGCTACTGTAGTACTCTACAATTCTTTGTTTAGGTCTGTATCTGATTGTCAAGCGAGATCTCTGAGTGTATAAATTACTTCCTGGGAATACGTAAAGCTACAGAAAAGGCACGTACACCATACTAGCTTTGAAAGGGGTTGAAAATGTTTATCTCTTGCAATTTTTTTAAACTGCTGTGAATTGTTAGGTAATCTGGGAAATGCTTTAACTCTTTAGGTCTTTTAATAAAAACCATACTAGTTTACATAGTGATTTTCAAATTTCATAGCATTTTCCTGTACATATTTATTTTATCTTTATAATAATCATATAATATAGGTATGAAAGGAATAAATCTTTACATTTTATACATAAAAATAGTTTGGATTAGCTAGGTTAAACATCCCAGGATTGAGAGCAGGGGACAACTTGGGTTAAGGGCCTAATGGACATCTGTTCTAGTTAGATTCTCTCAGAAGCAGACACTAAAAAGTCAGGAATGTCCAAATGTATTGGAGGGCAGTGGATGGTGTAACACCTGTGAAAGAAAAAGGACTGATGTAGAATTGGAGCTCCAGACCAAAGATTAGGTGTGTGTTTTTCAAATTTTATTTTTCAATTACACTTTACATTCAATATTATTTTGTATTAGTTTCATGTGTGCTGCATAGTGTTAGACAATCATAAACTTTACAAAATATTCCTCCCAATATTTACAGTACCCACCTGGCACTCTGCATAGTTATTACAATATTATTGACTATATTTCTTATACTGTACTTTTTAATCCCTTCACCATTTTCACCCAGTCCCCCAACCTACTTCCCCTCTGGCAACCATCAGTCTGTTCTCTGTATCTATGAGCCTGCTTCTATTTTGTTTGTTCATTTATTTTGTTCTTTAGATGCCACTTATAATGAAATCATATGGTATTTATCTTTCTCTGACTGACATTTCACTTAACACCCTCTAGGTCCATCCATGCTGTCACAAATGGTAAGATTTCATTCTTTCTTATGGCTGAGTAATATTCCATTGTACATATGTAGCACTACTTTTTTTATCTGCTCCTCTATTGATGGGCACCAGGGTTACTTTCATATTTAGGCTATTGTAAATAATGCTGAAATGAACATAGGATTGTGTCTGTTCTTTCAAATTAGTGCTTTGGATATATACCCAGAAGTGGAATCGCTAAGTGATAAGGAAGTTCCATTTTTAATTTTTTTTTTTTTGAGGAACCTCCATACTGTTTTCTTTTTTATTGTTGAATTTATTGGTGTTACATTGGTTAATAAAATGATATAGGTTTCAGGTATACAATTCTATAATACATCATCTGTATATTATATTGTGTTGTTCACCACCCCAATCCATACTGTGTTCTATAGTTGCTGCAGCAATCTGCATTTTCACCAATAGTATACAAAGGTTCCTTTTTCTCCACATCCTCACCAACACTTGTTTTTTGATGATTTATTGATGATAGCCATTCTGACAGGTGTGAAGTGATATCTTATTGTGGTTTTAATTTGCATTTCTCTGATGCAAAGATTGTTTCTTTTTTCTTTTTCTTTTTTTATTGATTTCAGAAAGGAAGGGAGAGGGAGGGAGAAATAGAAACGTCAATGATGAGAGAGAATTATTGATAAGGCTAGAGAATTCTCTTGCTCTTTCATTTGGGGGTTGTTTCTTTGTCTCCTCATTTTGGCTGTCTGTTTGGGTTTTGACTATGTATTCGGTAGATCCTCTACACCTCTGAATTTCTAGTGCAGGACTGTGTCAAATGCTGTTTCTGATTAAGTAGATCAGGCAAAGCCTCAAAACCTCCAGAGACTGCTGCTGCCTACAGATTGATAGGATTCTGACTTGACTTGCCCCAGGGTGGGGCAGTTGCTTCTGCCTGGAGTCTAATTGTTATTTTTAGTCTGTTAAGTGGTCTCAGAGCAAGGTGTTTTCCAATAGGGTGGGTCAACTGTCTTCTCCCCAGGCAAGTCAAATGTCTGTTTGAGAAAGATGTCCTCTGCTGCATGAGGGAATGACTCAGCACAGGAAACTAGGGTCATCTGCCTTCTGAGCTCTGACCCCTGAGTCCCCAGTCCTGGCTTCTGCTCACACAGCTCTAGTCTACTCTGCCCTCCCTCTGTCAGAGCACATGGTGGGTGGCTCCACAGGGAATTTAGTGCATTGGTCCTTTAAGAGGGTGCCTGAATTTTCAGCAATCACTCTCTGGCAGACAGCAACCCCGCTGCTTTTCACAGCCAGACATTACGTGGGTACCCTTCTCAGTTGTGTTCTTTGCTGGGGGACATAGCTTGGGGATTAGATCCCAGAGTTCTCAGTGGCAATCCCCATAGCTGAGATATCTCTCCGGGACTTCAGTTGCTGTCTGTGGGTGCCCGGCCAGTCCTTTAGCACCTCCGCCCCTCCTACCAGTCTCTATGCAGTCTCCACTTTTGGTGTCAGGGTTCTCTCCTGCAAGTTTTACATTGATTATTCAGGACGTTTTTCTATATTTTATTTTTTTATTGATTTCAGAGAGGAAGGGAAAGGGATAGAGAGAGAGAAATATCAATGATGAGAAAGAATCATTGATTAGCTGCCACCTGCACGCCCCACACTGGGGATCGAGCCCACAGTCTGGACATGTGCCTTTGGCCGGAATCGAACCTGGGACCCTTTAGTCCGCAGGCTGGCCTCTATCCACTGAGCCAGACCTTTCTGTATTTTAGTTGTAATTCCAGTTTGTTCCTGGGAGCATGTCTGTGCAGCATCCACTCACTCTGCCGCCATTTTTAATCTCTCCCTGATCGGTCTTTTTAAGAAATAGTGCCACACTGGGGGTTCAGTGTTGCTGCTCTGTTGCTGGCAGGTTGAACATTCAAAGCGGACAATTACTAGATTGGCCTTCATAAGTGGGAGTCTATGTTGTTTGACCCATGCAAAGCCTCCATCTCTGCCACTGTGGCCATGTCATGTTTGCCTTGTCATGCCAGTGAATGTCAACTGGCATTCCATATTCCAATATTTTCCAATATTTTAAAATATTCCAATATTTTATCCACTTGGTTATTTGGTGTCCAGACCATGTAGGTGCTTTCATTGGGCATTAAAATACAATAAAATAAATTGTCACACCTTGTGTCCACTGTCATATGTCCATCTACATATCTCTTTCCCAGACTGTCTTGTCTCTGATATTTTAATTTTTCTCTTTCCGGGTCCCTGATCATTAACCACGAATCCATGTACATTTTTACTTTGGGCCATTCTCCTTTTGTACAAGTGGGTGACCAGGTGCACCTTCTGAAGCTCTGCCCACTGGGAAGATTTGTCTTTCACACAGTGTCTCATTACTGTCTTTCACAGCCACCCTTGAATAAGGCTATAATGCAGACAGCATCCACTTTTAGTTTTGTATACTGAATCAGCCTAGCCATAAACCAAGCTAGGAGTTTTTCATCCTCCTTCAGCTGGTTAAATGGGAGGGCCATATGGTCATCTGTGGTGTGCTTTTTGTTTTGTTTTAAAGAATATTAATATTTTATTTTATTTAGAAAGAGAGTGGAAGCAAGAGGGAGGGAGAGAGAGAAAGAGAGAGGGAGAGAAACATCCATGTGAGAGTGCAACATCAATTAGCTGCCTCCTTCCCCCTGTTGGGGGATGAGTCCACAATCCAGGCATGTGCCCTTGATCAGGAATTGAAACAGCAACTTCCTGGTGCATGGGATGGTGCCCAACCAACTGAGCCACACCGGCCAGGGCAGGCCCATATGGCCAGGACCTGATGCAGAGCCATTCTCTACTCTGAGCCCTGCTCAAAGCTGGCATCTTCTATATATGGGTTGGGCAGTTTTCCTAAGTGTGAAATGTGTTGCCTCCAAAGCCAAAGAGGCTTAACAGTCATTGTGCTTCCTTCATTGTTGTAGTGGATGTGTGATGCAGCAATCTGTCCTTTACTTTGAAGGGAATGTCCTGGCTTGCACCTGACCATGGCCTGTGCAGAAACTTTACTGAATTGGCAAGTACTTCAATTTTTATAGTTTATCTCCCTCCTTCTGGAGTACATGTATCTTACCAAAGTCTCCAGCATGCTAACACCCTCTTACTCATGCTGCCAGATCAGCATGATGTCACCAATGTAATGAATCAATATGATGTTTTGCAGTGTGTCCAGATGGTCCGGATGTCTTCAGGCTAAATTATGACAGATGGTAGCAAGTTAACATGGCCCTGGAGCAAACTGTTTCTGATCTTTCCTGATTGGGATAGAAAAGTACACATTCACCAAATCAATGCTGTATACTATGTACCAGAGACCATATTATTTGTCCTAACAAAAAAACTACTGGCTGGGCAGCTGTGATTAAGAATACTTCTTTGTTGAGCTAGCAATAGTGTCCAGGATCCATCTGGTCCTTTAAGAGTCAGACCAGCAAATTAAACCGATATTCCAGGGACTTCCATGCCTGCATCTTTAAGAGTGGCATTAATCCCTGCTATTTCTCACTAGGATTATACTGTTTTTGACTCACTATATAGGTGGGAGGGGTCCACTTGACCTTCCCCTCTATGATAGCTCTCACTAACAGGCCCAAGGTGTGGGTTACTGCCATGTATGTCCATCTCAATTATATATTTAGGGATCAGAGAAATGAGTATCTAAGTGAGTTCACAGATCCAGTGGACTCTTACTTTGGCCAAGACTCCATTTATTACCTGGCTCCTATATGCCCTCACTCTAGCACAGAACCCATGATGAAATCTCTGGTTGTTAGGTATCAGTGTCAACTTGGACCCTGTCTTCAACAGTCTTTGAAATGTGTGAGTATTCCCCTTCCCCCAGTGAATAGTCACAAGTACATGACCCAGATTCCTTTGGGGAAGCACTGGGGAAATCATTATGTATTGTAGGGTTCTTCATACTGGGACCCAGTCATTTCTTTAGTCAGTGGGCACCAGGTCTGAAAACTGGTTCAGGTCCAGAATCTGGGAAAGAGATTTGGGGCGGGGGGGGTGGGGGGTGGGGGAAGAGTAGTGCAGGGCAACTTCTCCTCAATTTCCTGCTCATCCACTTTACTCTATTTTGATTATCTAAAGCAGTGGTCGGCAAACTGCGGCTAGGCAAACTGCGGCTCACGAGCCACATGCAGCGCTTTGGCCCCTTGATGGGCCACGAAGTTTCAATCGCACTGTATGTGCGCGCCCGCACGTGGTATTTTGTGGAAGAGCCACACTCAAGGGGACAAAGAGCCACATGTGGCTCGTGAGCTGCAGTTTGCCGACCACTGATCTAAAGAATTAAGCAGTGCCTTTTGGCTGCTCAGTTATTTTGCCTTTGGGGATGCTGTGTTCTATTAATCATCCCCTAACTAGGGACACAGTGACCCTCTGGCTTCTGATGGTGAAATGCTACCATTGGTCTTTCTTGCTCCAGGGCCTTCTCTCCCCATTGAGCCAAATTCTGTTACTGCTTTTCCTGTCATTAACCCTGGCCTGCAGAGACCCCCCTCACATTTCTAATGCCCTTGGTGAATGGTGTATTCTTTAGGCCTCCCTGGGAAACACAGTCCTTCTGGCTTCATATAACACATCCATTCCAGCATTCCCACTTCCCTGAGTCTTTACTCCCTCCCTCTTCTGTATACCATGTGAATTCAAGCATTTCAATTCAGGATCTGTGAAGGCTATTCTGTTTCCCAGGTTTCCAGGAGTTACTCTAGCTGCAAATTACAACATCCTCTAGGGCAGCCGTGGGCAAACTACGGCCCACAGGCCGGATCGGCCCGTTTGAAATGAATAAAACTATTGAAAAAAAAAGACCGTACCCTTTTATGTAATGATGTTTACTTTGAATTTATATTAGTTCACACAAACACTCCATCCATGCTTTTGTTCCGGCCCTCCGGTCCAGTTTAAGAACCCATTGTGGCCCTCGAGTCAAAAAGTTTGCCCACCCCTGCTCTAGGGTCATAGCTTAAATATTAAATTATCTTGTCCTGAGAGTGTCAATAAACAAAGTTAGTTACAGCTTTTCGTTATGTCTATAGGGTGAAACTTCATAACAGCCCTGGCTGGGCAGGTCAGTTGGTTCGAGCATCATCCCGATAGCCAAGGTTGCAGGTTCATCCCTGGTCAGGGCACACAGAATAACCAATCAATGAATGCATAAATAAGGAAAAAAACAGATGAATCTCTCTCTCTCTCTCTCTCTCTCTCTCTCTCTCTCTCTCTCTCTCTCTCACACACACACACACACACACACACACACACACTCTCAAATCAACAAATAAAATTTTTACAAAAGAAAATTCCCATAACAACCCTCAAATTCCATTATTCTTATATTTATTTTTCCCCTTACATTTCAAATGGCTAAATCATTGCACCAGCCAGTTCATTCCTTTCCACTGGCACATTGTCCTAACTCACCCTCAGAGAAAACTTTAGAAACAGGACTCACCTTTTGGTAGGGGCTCTCTGTGCTATACCCATCACTCAGAATGGGATGCTTATTGCTAGTCAGGTGGGGAGTGATCTAGTCTCCAAATCCCATCTTCTTGTTTTCTTGGACTACTTCTAGTACCATCTGTGCTGGCTGGGCTCTCTGGGAAGCAGACACTGAGGGAGTGAGCAGTGTAAAAAGTGTATGGAGAGGAACACCTATGAAAGAAAAGGGGAGGAGGCTACATGAGTAGAGGGGCATCAGCCTGGAATCTCTGCCAGACCAATGGAGAAACTTGAGCAGTGCTTGTTAGATGAGGTGTAAGCTGCACAGGAATGGCTAGACAGCCTTGCGCAGTCATCCAGTCACCAGGTAAGTCAGCCAAGAAGAATGTTATCTTGGCTACCATTGTCACAGCTCATCATACATAGCCTGGGGGCCACCTTGAGAAGTACCTGAGCTGGGCTCTAAGTCTAAGGTGAATACAAAAGGTGCTAATCAGCTGAGAGCTGTCAGCTAAATCCACTTTTTGCAGCTGAATAGAAAGACTTTCTTGAAAGGGAATCTGAGTAGTACATGTTCATGGCTACTCATTTTAGCATTTTAAGTTACGTCTATTATGGCCAAGTATTCCTATTTTACAGCTCCCAAGCAGTGAGAGTGAGAAAAAGGGAAAAAATGAGGCATGAAAAGTGTGAAGCTCTGTACAGTGATACCTGACTGCTCTGCCACCAGTTTGTAAGACACAGTAGGTCACTCTGCACCCATTCTCCCTCAGCAAGCGGGGCTTCCCCAGAGGGAATGCAAGAAAACACCATGTTGTGGTTGAGCATCGACCTATGAACCAGGAGGTCAGGGTTCCATTCCCAGTCAGAGCACATGCCTAGGTTACAGGCGCAATCCCCAATAGGGGCCGTGCAAGAAGCTGCCTATCGATGATTCTTATCATTGATGTTTCTATTTCTCTATTCCTTACCTTTCCTCTCTGAAATCAATAAAAATATATTTAAAAATAAAGCACCATTTTTTCAGGAATGGAGAAAACAGGGGGAATGTGTCTTCCTGGCTCCTTCTCATCTATCATTTCCAAAAAACGAGTTTCACCTGGTATGGAGTTCACACTTGAAGTTGCATCTTCCATCCCTTCAGGGAAACTAAAGTTTCGGCTCTGCACGGTGGTGTTTCAACCCAGCCTAGAAATAGAGGGTGGCTCAGCACCAGTAGGTTCAACAGCTACTCACAAATAGGAGCCAGCCACACAACTCCCAAAGGCAGCAGTGGTGGGTGGTCTGAGATACAGGCAGTGCTTTCTGAAAGAAAGGTAATTGAATAGAGCTGAGAAGGTCAACTAAGTTTACATCTGATAAAAAAAAAAAATTGTGTTGAGTAAGACTCCCTCCACGTTCTGCGTGGAGTAGGGTTCGGTATCTGAAAGAGGAGCTGCACAACAAATGAGAGAAAAAGACATGAGATCATTTTGCAATATTGGGGGACCAGGCGGGCAAGTCCCGAAGGACTTCCACCACTGCTCAGGCTGCTCCAATCTTTTATTGATCTGGAGTAGCCCTTAGGGTAAGGAGGTTTCAATGACACACAGATCAGCAAACAATTTCCAGGAATAGACAAAGTATCTGATTAGCTCATCAATAGATTTCCGGGAGTAGGCAGAGTATCTGATTAACAATAATCAACAAGGATCTACATAAGTATCTAAGGAATTAAGGGAACTGAGGTGGGGAAGCTTCAACTATTATTACCTAAATTAACTGGGTGGTGCACAGTTCTGACCTTTGCTAGAACTTCAAAGGTTACTAGCTTTTGGGGGATCTCTATCTAAACTCAGCTAGTGAAGATAATGAATGGACTCCGGCAAATTGAATTTTCATTTTTGGGCTGTATCAAAGAGGAATAGCATGCTTAATTTAGGACTTCAATATTTCTTTAAAGCTTAAAATAAGTATTCCGTATTATTATTAATGCAACATGTGTTCATATGTTAACACAGGTATATTTGAAACTGCAAGTAATCTGAAACAAGAAACTTTAAATACTACTGAGATACCACTTTTAAAACCGTGTATCTCTTTTCATACATTTTCTAGGCTTATTTACAAAAAGGAGATCCTACTATAAGTACTGTTTTGTAAACTATCTCTTTCACTTAATAATGTGTCTTAGAGATATTAATAAACATGTATCTTTAATATCATTTAAAAACTATCTTTGGCCTGGCCGGAGTGGCTCAGTTGGTTGGAACGTCCTGTGCACCGAAAGGTTGCAGGTTCGATTCCCATCAGGGAACATACCTGGGTTGGGAGTTCAACCCTGGTTGGGGCACGTACTGATAGCAACTGATCAATGTTTCTCTTTCACATTGATGTGTTTGGTTTTTTTCTCTCTCTAAAATCAATAAAAAACATATCTCAGATGGGGATTAAAAAAAAATCCACCAATGAATGCATAAATAAGTAGAACAACAACTCAATGTTTCTCTCTCTCTCTCTCTCTCTTTCTCTCTCCCCCCTTCCTTTCTCTATCTAAAAAATCAATTGCAAAAATAATCTTTATATCCTAAATTTTATTTCTCTTTTCATTCTTAATGTCCTATCTAGGGAATCCTTTGAAACTCATACACTTAATCACTGTGTTACTTAACCCCCATCCTCCCCTACCTTCCCTCTGAGGTTTGACGGTCTGATTGATGCTTCTCTGTCTCTGGATTTGTTTTTGTTCATCAGTTTATGTTGTTCATATATTCCACAAATGAGTGAGATCATGTGATATTTATCTTTCTCTGACTGGCTTATTTCATTTAGCATAATGCTCTCCAGTTCCATCCATGCAGTTGCAAATGGTAAGAATTCCTTCTTTTTTATTGCAGTGTAGTATTCCATTGTGTAGATGTACCATGGTTTTTTAATCCACTCATCTACAGATGGGCACTTAGGCTGTTTCCAAATCTTAGCTATGGTAAATTGTGCTGCTATGAACATAGGGATGCATATATCCTTTCTGATTGGTGTTTCTAGTTTTTGATAAGGCTAGAATCCTTTAGCCAGAGCTACCCACCCGTCAGAGGAGTTTGGTGTCTCACAGCGATAGGCCTGCTCGAGTCTCCCTGCCACAATTCAGTTACTGGTTAGGAGCAGCCTGTGGGAAATGTGGTGGATTCATAATGCAGTGCTAGGGTCCAACCCCAGCAGGTCCAGGGGTCCCCAAAGGTGTGGACGGAGTCGGCGAAGAAGGAATGACATGGAGGCAGCGTTCAGTTGATCAGCAGCCTAGCCAGGATCTCCAGCCAGGATCTCCAGCCAAGTTCTGGTCTGGATCTCCAGAGAGGTTCTGCCTCAGATCTCCAGCCAGGTTCTGTGTCCACGTTCTCTTGCTAGGTTCTCCAGCCAGGTTCTGTAGCCATGTTCCCTTGCTAGGTTCTCCAGCCAGGTTCTGTCCAGGTTCTCCAGCCAGGTTCAGTCACCAGGTTCTAGTCAGGTTCTCTTGCCAATTTCTGTAGTCAGGTTCAGTCCAGGATCTTTTGCCATGTTCTCTCGCTAGGTTCTGTCTCTAGGTTCTGAGGCCAGTTTCTGTCCAGGATCTTTTGCCATGTTCTCTCCAGCGAAGTTCTTCTGTCTCTTAGAGAACGTTCTGTGTAGGTTCTGTGCCTAGGTTCCGTCTCTCTTGGTTCTGTGTTCTAAGTTCTGTGTCTTGCTGTCTTATTACATCTGTATTTATACCAGTTGATTCAATCCTATCAATCTCTATTACAAAGGTTAGGGCGTTTCTTATCTCCATTCCAGGGAGTAAGGATTATGTAGCTTAAGCATGATTGTTCATAGTTGAAGTGATTAATTACCCACCTGGCACTAGTTAAGAGGTTTTATTCCCTCCCTAACTTCAGGGGAAAATCCCTACCTGGGGAAACAACCTTTCTCAGAGACCTTGGTTAAAACACATAGTGCCAAGAAGGTGAGCAAATATATTAAGAACAGTATGCCATATATGCCAGGTCCTTTGAAACAGCAAGGATGGACCGGCTCCCGGCAAATTCCCCCTTTTTTATTTTTTAAAAGCGGGCATTAAAAAGAAAAAACCCCAGATGCTCTCTTGTATCCATTTTAAGAGTAGGATTGGCGCTTTCCGCTATTACCTGAGTCCTAATCTATCACCCCAGGGAGAGCTTGCCAATCCTGCACTTTCCCGGGGTGGAAAGGCTGCAGTGGGGTTAAGGATAAGGCTCCTTGGGCCAACCTCCTCCCATGCCTTTACATTTACCTTTCCTTCCTCAGAAAAGCATGGACATACTTCTTGTATAAAAAGTTCTGTCTGACTGGGAGTAACCTTAATTCCTCTGCTAGCAAGCATATGTGTTAAAAGATCAATACAGAGTCTTATTTCTTTAGACTCAGTGTGGCACATCTTCTTAATCTAAAGATCAATACAGAGTCTTCTTTCTTTGGACTCAGTATGGCACATCTTCTCAATCTAAGTTCTGTACTATCCACCTTCTTACCCTATTTATCCTCTATAGGGGGGTCTGTAGCACCCTGGTGGAGTCCTATCCGTCCCGAATGTGGGGGTTTTCAAGGGGGGGGGCTTACCTAGGGAAATCCTGTTCCAGGGGTTCCCAAAGGTGTGGACGGAGTCGGCGAAGACTATCCACCCTCTTCCTACGGTGGAGTCCTATCCGTCCCGAGTGCAGGGCGCTTACCTAGGGGTCCCTGTTCGGGCGCCATTTGCTGGGGTCCTGCCCCAGCAATGCAGCAGCCGGGGCATCAGTATTATGCTCAGAGATCTGAGAGGCAATTTCATGGCTGCCACAAACACCATCTGTGCTTAAAAACACACACTTGATACTATTCATTCATTGACTCATGACACATTGAGGGCAAAATATGAATACGATGTGGTGCTCACATTCTAGTAATTGGCTTCAGTTTTAGTGAATTATCATGAATAGTGTTTCAGAAATTAGAAACAGAAATAGACAGATTTCCAAAATCCCCTGAGGCAGATCTTCAGGGTATGGCTTTATTATTTTGTTTGAAATGATTTTTCAGATTCCAGGGTAAATTCTAAGAATGGAGTTTGGGTTCTTCCTCTTTCCGTAGCATGCTTTCCTGTATTTATCTTACCTAATGCAGATCATCTGGGTGAGTTTAACATAATAAATTAAAATCTAGAATGTGGAACAATAACTGCATTTCTAAAAAATGTTTTTGAGAGTAAGAACAATGTACACAAACCCAAACACACAATTTTCCTTACTTTCCTATCATGTATCCTTTATTTTATATTTATGATCGTGTATTGATTTCCTGTGGCTGGTGTAACAAATTACCACAAACTTCGTGACTTAAAACAACACAAATTTATTATCTTAAAATTCTGAAGATGAGAAGTCTGAAATGAGTCTGGGCTAAAGTCAAGGTGTCTGCAGGGCTGCATTCCTTCTGGAGTGCTAGGGTAAAATCCATTTCCTTTCCAACTTCTAGAAGTTGCCCATAGGCATGTAGCTCTTTTTATCTTGAGTCAGTAATGGTAGGAAGAATTCTTCTCATAGCATGCCACCTTTCTTCTGAGATAGATCCAACTTCTGTTGCCATATCTTTCTCTGACTTTTGACTTCTGCCTTCTCCCACTTTTAAGGACCCTTGGGACTCTATTGAACCCACTAGGATAATCCAGGACAATTTATTATTTTCAAGTTGGTTTATTAGCAAGCTTTATGCCATCTGCAATCTTAATTCCCTTTTGCCATTTAATCCTACATATTTTCAGGTTTCACAGATTAGCACACGAACATCTTTGGGTGGGGTAGGGGAGGAGAAGCATTATTCCACCTCCCACAGGCCTTATAGCCAAGGTCTCCAAAACACTTCACCTGCGAAGTGATGAGGGTGGCCAGTCTGTGTGAGTGGTAGGTTTAAAGAGAAGGGGGTGGTTTTGCTTGCTCCATTTGTCCTTTGGCTGCTCAAGCTGAACAGTAGATGACCACTGTTTTCAAGGAACCAACCCAACGTGTCTGGTTTGGTTCAGAGCTTGTTTCATCCTTAGCAGTGAGTGCCTCTTGGTCTGGAAAGTTAGCTTGTCTCATAACACCCACAGCTAGGACATTCTCTATGTAATTATGAATTGCATTTGTTTTACATTAAAAGAGAATGATCACTAGAGTTTGTCGGTGTTGGATTTTTCCCACTGTGAGGTTCTTAACCTTTTTTTTGCTTCATAATTAATATTAAAGCAATTCATGTTAGAGATCCTTTCAATATGGAAGGTTTGTAATGGAGACCTAACATTTTATTGTTTATAATAAAAATCATCTATACAGGAAAAAAAAAATACCCAGCCCCAGTCAGGCACATGCAGGAAACAACCAATCAATGTGTCTCTCTTACATTGATGTTTTTCTTTCTCTCTCTTCCCCCTCCCCCATCCCTTCCATTCTCTCTAAAAATCAATGGGAAAAATATCCTTGGGTCAGGATTAAACAAACAGAAAAAAAATACCATGTCATTAAAACAAAATTAATTGTAGCTAACATTAACATGGCTATATTTCAAAAGGAATGTTAAATAGAAAGAAGAAGTTGATGCCATTTTAATTTTTAAGTAAGCAAAATGACATTCTCTATTATTTATAGAGTTACACTTATGTGGTAAAGATATTTTAAAATAAAAGGACAGAACCCACACCAAGATCCAAATAATATTACCTTTGAGGAGAGAGGGAAATGAGTAGGATTGGGAGGTATACTAAAAGGACTTCCAGGTATTCACATTGGCTAAATCTAGGTGTTGAGTTTATGGGTGTTTATTATATTACTTTCTCTGCTTCTTGGTATGTTTGAGATCGTATTTTTAAAGCATTTAAACATTCCATCCCCTTTGTTTATAAAGTAATCACCTAAGTATATGCCATCACTTGGCATGAATAGGAAAGGAAAAGAATGTCTTCTATTAATCTGCAATTGCCATATTTTCTGGTATATCCCTTGCTGCACCACTTTTTATAAAACACTGACTTGTGGCACTGATTAAAGTCTACTCCCCCAAGGTTTATATGCCCAGTTATTTTTGTGGGAGTTAAACCACATTGCTGCAGAGGGAGAACACTGGTGTTCTCAGGAACAGGAAATTAAAAGAAGCACAGTAGGTAGTTAAGTCTGCTAAGGTAAGTCCTATACTCTACCCCCTCCCCCAATTTAAAAAAATCCAGACTTTAACCAGTTTAATGGAGAAAGGATATTAAGTTGTAATTGCTTACACCCTTCCTCCTCCTCCTCCTCCTCCTCCTCCTCCTCCTCCTCCTCCTCCTCCTCCTCCTCCTCCTCCCTCTTCTTCTTCTTCTTAAATATGGAACACTTCACGAATTTGCATGTCATCCTTGCACAGGAGCCATGCTAATTTACTCTGTATCATTCCAATTTTAGTACAGTATATGTGCTGCCGAAGCTAGCACTACACCCTTCCTTCTTATTCTCTGATCTGAGTTATTTCACATATCTCTGTTTTGTATAGCTGCCATCCTCATGGATTTTGTTTTTGTCTTTTTATTGAACTTAGTTAACATTTCCATGTATCCACCTAGTCCCCACACTAGTCAGTGTTCCATAGTTTTCCATCTTGATAATACACTGCAGTTTGCTTAGCCTTACTGCATTGTTGAACTTTTGAGATTTTTCCAACTTTCCAGTATTATGAATAGCATTTCTATGACCATCTTTGTACAAACTATTTTCTTTCTGGTCATTTCCTTGAGGTATAATCCTAAAGTGGAATTAAGCCAAAGGGTATGAATAGTTTTATGACTTTAAATTCATATTCCAATACTATATCAATTTATCTTAGACTCAGCAATATTGGGTTTATACATTTAATATATTTTCTAAATTTACTAGGAATATAATGATTATTAAAAGCCATTTCTTTGTTTCAATTCTGCAATGTGGGCAAGGCTGGGTGGGGACTGCTGGTCTCTGCTCCATGTAATTTTTGCTGGGACAGCTTGGCTGGGGCTGGAGGATCCAAGATACTTGACTTACATGTCTGGCGCCTCAGTTGCCCCTTTTGCTCCAACAGGGAGGTTGTACTCAGGAACCTTAAGAAAGCAAAAGCCAAAGCTGCCCAGGCCTGCGCCTGGCAGGATGCCACTATTGCTGCATTCAATTGGACAGAGCCAGCCAGATTCAAGGAGAGAGGAAATAGACTCCACTATGGATGAAAAAGGAATGATACGTGTGAACAGGGATGGGAGGTTTCAAGCAGGGAAAATATGCTGGTCACGTGGTAGACAAATAATAGCAGTTGGAATCATTGAGTGAAGGAACAAATGAATGAACAAATGAATAGATTAATAAAAAACATAGGACAGAAAATATTTTTAAATATACAAGACAGTATATAGACAATAAAATGTTTAAATCTTTCCTTTTAAAGGGAATGTATTTAACAGTAGAAACTGACAATATTCAATTTTGTACCAAAAGAGAGGCTGAAGGAAGCAATGGATATTCTACATCAAGACAGATGGTGTTGGGCCAGACTAGAGTGTGTGAGGTGGGGTCATTTCAGCGAGACTAGGGGGAAGTATCCACAGCAGTGTCTAAGGCAGATAGGACAGAGGTCAAGTCTGGAGAGGTCAGCTCTGGGAATGTGGAGCAAGAGCAGGAGCAAGAAGTGATGGAGGTTCTGCAGGACCAGGCAGTAAATTCAGATCAGCAAGACCAGTTCAGCAAGGACAGGAACATGAGAAACTAAAAGGGCTGCTCAGGTCAACAGGAGACAAGATACTGGCCATCAGCAAAAAGTGTAGTGCTTGACCTGGGCATTCTGCTTGGCTAGTCTGATGCTGGGTAGGGCCTGGACCTGGGTTAGGGCTGTGCAGTACCTGTGACCTAGAGAAATTCCCAGGGAGGGATGGCTGTGTGAGCCTTTAGCACCTGCAAAGTGGGTAAAGGGATCCAGGTGGAGCATTGCAGTATGCACCCCATGTGGCATTGATGGTTGGATGACTAAGGACAAGTAAAGTGCTGAATCCAGAAATGATTGGATTTACTGCTGAGTTGGTGAGAAGGGATGAAAAATGTGAAATTAGATGGTGAAAAGCATTTGAAAAAATTCAAGCTCCATTCTTAGTAAACTATATAAATGAAAATAAACCTCTTAATAACAGAAGTAGATGGATGCCTTCTTAACATGGCAAAATATCCATATTTCAGCCAAAGAGTTAAAATTATGTTTAGCGGGAAGCATCAAGCCCCTTCCCATGAAAGTCAAGGACAAGACAGGGATATTCATATTCACCATGATTATTAACATGGTTCTGGAGGTAGTAGCTAATGCAACACAAGTAAAGAAATAAAAGATATAAAAATGGGAAATGGCCGAAACCAGTTTGGCTCACTGGATAGAGCGTCGGCCTGTGCACTGAAAGGTCCCAGGTTCAATTCCGGTCAAGGGCATGTACCTGTGTTGCGGGCACATCCCCAGTAGGAGATGTGCAGGAGGCGGCTGATCGATGTTTCTCTCTCATCGATGTTTCTGACTCTCTATCTCTCTCCCTTCCTTTCTGTAAAAAATCAATAAAATATATTTTATAAAAATAAAAATGGGAAATGAAGAGTAAAATTTTCATTAGAAGCATAAAGATAAATTGTACCTATCAAATTAGCAAAGATAAAATCATTTGATATGCACCTGGTTGGTCATAATGTGGAGAAACAGGCTCTCCGATACATTGATAGTGGGACAGTAAATGACTACAGCGTTCTCTGGGAGACAGTCTGGCAATAGTTATTAAAATTAAACACATGTATTTAAAGTTAAACACAATTTGGCCCTGCCCCGGTAGTTCAGTTGGTTAGAGCATCATCCCCATACACCAGGGTTGCAAGTTTGATCCTCATTCAGGTCAGGGCACATATAAGAATCAACCAATGAAGGCATATATAAGTGGAACAACAAACCTCTCTCTCTCTCTCTCTCTCTCTCTCTCTCTCTCTCTCTCTCAAATAAATAAATAAATAAATAATACAAATATATAAGTATATTAAATTCAACTTGGTATATTACTGCAAAGGAAACAACCTAAATGTCCACCAATAGGCACAGCTTAAGTTATAGTCCAACCATGAGATAGGTGCTGTGTAACTTTTAAAATGAATGAAGCAGATTTGTTTGTACTAATATGAAGTGAATAGAGGCCCAGTGCATGACATTCATGCACTGGGGGTAGGGGGGCCCTCAGCCTGGCCTGTGCCCTTTAACAGTCTGGGAACCCTCGGGGGATGTCCGACTGATGGCCACCGCTGCTGCGCTCCCCAGTTGTTAGCCATAGCGACCGATTATTCTGCCATTCGGTTGATTTGCATATTATCCTTTTATTATATAGGACTAGAGGCCCGGTGCACAAAAATTTGTGCACTCGGGGGGGCGGGGGGGTCCCTCAGCCCGGCCTGTGCCCTCTCATAGTCTGGGACCCCTCGGGAGATAACAACCTGCTGGCTTAGGCCTGCTCCTGGGTGGCAGAGGGCAGGCCCAATCCCTAGGTGCAGCCCCTGGTCGGGCTCAGAGCAGGGCCAATTGGGGAGTTGGGGTGCCGCCCCCTGTCATGCACAGAGCAGGGCGGATTGGGAGGTTGTGATGCCACCCTCAGTCATGCTCAGGGTAGGGCCGATTGAGGGGTTGGGGCACCGCCCCCTGTCACACTCAAGGCAGTGTCGATGGGGAGGTTGCAGCGCCACCCCCTGTCATGCACAGAGCAGGGCCCATCACGGGGGTTGGGGCTCCGTACCCTGTCACGCACAGAGCAGGGCCCATCAGGAGATTTAGGAGCTCCCCCCTGTCACTCACAGAGTAGGGCCGATGGAGTTGGGGCACCGCCCCCTGTCACACACAGAGCAGGGCGGATCAGGGGGTTGGGGCACCGCCTTCTATCACCCACAGAGCAGGGCCGATCAGGGGGTTGGGGCGCCGCCACTGTCACACTCAGGACAGGGCTGATGGGGAGGTTATGGCTCTACCCCATCACACACAGAGCAGGGCCCGTGGGGTGGGGGTTGGGGTGCCTCCTGGATCAGGGTGGGGGTCCCCACTGGGGTGCCTGGCCAGCCTGGGTGAGGGGATAATGGCTGTTTGCAGCTGGTCACACACCCTTCAGGGTGGGGGTCCCCACTGGGATGCCTGGCCAGTCTGGGTGAGGGGCTGAGGGCTGTTTTCAGGCTGGCGGGTGACTGAAGCTCCCAACTGCTCCTTTTTTTCTTTTTTCTTTTTTTATTCTGGGCCAGCTTTAGCTTTGAGGCTTGGCTCCAGCTCTTAGGCCTCCGCTGCTGAAAGCAGTTTTCTGGCCTTTGTTTACCTTCTGTATTTGAAACAATGTTGCGATCCTGCTGGCTGAAGCCTGGGCGACTAAAGCAGGTTTCTGGGATTTTGTTTAGCTTCTATATTTGTAACATAGTTGCTTAGAGTTGCAACTCAGAGGCCTGCAGTGGCAAGCGGGGAACGTTGGAGTCCTCTGTCACTGAAGCAAGCAAGCCTCATGTTAACTTCAAACTGCCTGGCTGCCGGCCACCATCTTGGCTGGCAGTTAATTTGCATATTGCCCTGATTAGCCAATGGGAAGGGTAGCGGAGGTACGGCTCATTACCATGTTTCTCTTTTATTAGATAGGATTGTTAAAATAAATTGTTGAATGAAAAGAATCAAGATGTATGCTCTGCTATTTTTGGTGTTTTTAAAAAACAACAACATATATGCATATAAAATCTATAAGGAAACTGATAACAATAGATGCTTCCAGAAATTTGAACTGGGTATTTGGGAGAATAAGATAAAAAGGAAACTTTTAAGATTACATTGTTTTGTCCCTTTTAAATATTATGCCTAGTTAAAAATTAATGTAAATAAATAAGTGGACAAAAGAGATGGACCCAAATCAAGCAAGTATTTAAAACAACACAACTGACAACAAACTTTTATAAATAGCGACTGTAGGAAAAAGTCATCTCCTTTTCCCAAAAAAGGCGAAATAAGGAAAACTGGATTAATAATCTGTAGGAAAGTGTGTCAGAGATGAATTATAGAAATTTAACCCCCTTCAGCCTGTAGCTGTGGGGGAAAGGGGAGATTCCTTTGGTGTTTTGTCCAAGAAAACAATTGTTACAACATTCTCTGAGTTCTAACCAATTTTTTATTTTATGGCCTGCAAGGGCTTGTCTCCTCACAGGCTTGGGGTAAACACCAGGGTGCATCACTCCTGAGCAGGCTAGCAGGCATACCAGGCTCCTAGGCGCTCAGTGTCTGCAGAGAGACTTGTTTGGGCTGAGGTGTGGCTGAAGCCACTTGGGGACTATACGCCAGCAGAAAGGACAATGATATCCCTTGTGCTCTTGGTTAATGTAGCAAGCATGAGGGTGTCTTGTGTGGCTCGGGGATAAGTGTGCCTTGGCACAAAGCAGTCTGAGCATAGATGAAAGCTGCCTAGAACCTGGAGACCTTGATAGGGTGGGTGGTCATCACTCTCCTAGGAAATTGAGTTTGAGGGTAACACATCCGAATAAAAAAAAAAGCCGGGGGAGGGGGAGGGGGGGGAATTAAGCCAGTTCAAATCTGTTTACTCATTGGAAAATTCTTACTGTTGGCCTTCATAGGGTTTCATATAGATCCCTAACTACTAAAGACTTTACCCTTATTTCACTGCCCTTTCAATAATTATTCTAATAGAAACAAGAATCTCGTGGAGGCCACTTTTTCATTACTGGAATGCAAGCCCCTTTGCCATAGCAAATCATACAGACATGCCTCTGTATGCTCATGATGTAGTTTTAATAACATGTATTATGGGTGGCCTCTATAAGCAACTGTTCCCACTGTCTTAACTTCTGCAGAAAGAGTAGCTCAGATTTCAGCTTCTGCCTTCTGTGGTCATTCACCAGAATTCAAATTAGCTCCATGTCATAGCTCAAGTTGTGTAGGTTACTGGTTGTACAGTTTGCAGCTAATTCACTCTGGCAGGCACATCAGGAAATTATGCTCTTCAGCATCGAATGTTCCACAGGAACATTACTAGACTTTTTCTATGGCTGAGAGGCAAAATTAATGACACCTGCTCTAAAAGTTTTCCACATCAAGCTTATTTATGTATACCAGGCTCTGCCTGCCCAAGCACCACTGATAAGACGATGAGTCCCATGCAATTCAGATTTGTATGTTTCTAGTACCTCAGCCAGATACGAGAATGGAGGCAAAGGCGATTCTTGAGGGAAAATTCTGGCTTTGGCTGAGGTATTCTGCAGTTCACCTTCCCTAAGAGCAGAGTTTGGGGCAAGGTTTTCAACTTGCTTAATAGATGTTAGCCTTGCCCCTTGCTTGCCTGATGTACAAGATGTAGTATCTTCTATCAGTCAACAACATAAAATCCCAACACTACATTCTAGTTGGAGAATAACCCTGGATTGTCATTATTTTACTTTCTTAAAAAGATAAGCAGAGAAAAATGACATTTAGTCAAGATTGTTTCAGGAACATGTTATCCATCTACTTTTTGGTGACTTTTAAGAGCTGTACTTGTATCTCCTTAGATTATTGTAAAGCTATATATTTATGCAACATTAACTAAGTCCTCTCCAGAGTCCCCATTATTGCATTTATCTTTTAGAGAGTGCAAGGACCAAATTTGCTGTAAAACTATTGTCACCTACATAAGGCATTACATAATGTGTTTACTGTATTTTAGGGTTTAGTAGTAAGGGGAAAAGCTTTTCTGAAAAACTAGTTTCTTTATTTCCCATTCTAAGAGCAATATTATATTAGTCTTCTCTTTCTGGTGGCAGAAACAGAATTAGTAATCTTGCATAGTTGCCATGTTAGCCTTTGGGGCTAGAGTATATGCTTCCTCCTCTCCTCCTTTTTATAACTTTGGTATTATATTTCTGTCCCAATAAATGTGTTCATATGTGTCTCTTATTGGAAGCTATGTATGGTCTACATTTAGTTTTAGAAAAAGGTAGGGCTATGAATTTATATTACCATAAAATAATTTCAGAAAACAATATTATGTTTATTTTAAAAGATAACAACTATAAAAACAATAACAAAAAATGAACAATAACAGCAGATTGTATCCACGCAAGGAAGAAGATTTTTAAAATAACAAATGCCTGATAAAGAAAAAGTACTCAAGATTCATTTTGTTTCATTCATTCTAGAATTCATTCATAACAGTAAAATATTAGATAAACTCATTGATTTTCTAAATGCATTAGTATGCTCCATGTTGAACGTTGGCATCTATACTCTTCTGGGAGATTCCAGGAAAGGATAGGAATTGGGAAAAGGACAGGAATGGGGAGGGCAGTGGGTGCTCTACATCCATTAAAATGTATGCACACCAGTTTAACCTGCCTTGATGGGTCAGGTCTGACTCTTCCTGGCCTGGTTCAGCAATGATGTATTGTAGACACTTTGAGGGTAAGGAATTTTACCAGGCATGAATGAGCTAAGATTTTCTATTAAATATTTGCTGGTGGTGATCCAAGTGTCCCAGGGCCTGAGCTCCCGCCCTTGTCCCCATGCTTCCCTTGCCAGCAGATGATAGCCCCATCTCTTGTGACCTAGGAAGCTGTTTGCCCGAGAGCCTTTAGCTTGTGTGGGTATAGGTCTTGGAAAAGAAATTTACACCCTTTCTCCATCCAAACTCCATGTCTGTAAATATAAAGTTAGCTGTGTTTTAAAATATTATGCTCTTTAGAATACCCATAAGTCTTCAACATTCCTTTCCCTTAATTTTTCATAGCTGTATATGAGACAATGTAATATGAAAATGTTCTTGGGTACTTTGAAAGTTTGTGATAAAGTCAACATATCACTGCCCTGGCCGGTTTGGCTCAGTGGATGGAGCACCGGCCTGCGGACTGAAGGGTCCCAGGTTTGATTCCGGTCAAGGGCATGTACCTTGGTTGCGGGCACATCCCCAGTAGGGGGTGTGCAGGAGGCAGCTGATAGATGTTTCTCTCTTATCGATGTTTCTAACTCTCTATCCCTCTCCCTTCCTTTCTGTAAAAAATCAATAAAATATATATATATAAAAATTAACACATCACACATCATAATCATAACATTGGGGGATCACTCTAGTTCACTGGTTCTCAAACTTTAGTGTGTATCAGATCACCGGGAGGCCTTGCTGAAATTCAGGTTGCCGGGCCTACTTTCTAATTCACAAAGTCTGAAGTAGGGCTTGAGAATTTGCATTTCTAACAAATTCCCAAGTGATTCTGATGCTGCTAGTGCAGGATCACACTTTGAGGACCAGGACTCTAATCCAGCTGCCTTTACCCAGTTGTTTGCCTATTGTGATCTTTGGTGCCTGCTGTTCTAAATGCTGTTTGCAAATGTGCAGAGCATCCTCGGGAGTGGGAGACTGACTAATCTGGTGACGATGTGACATGCATTATCTGCAGCTGGTGGCTGACTGCAAAATGAAGCAATTAAAGATTAAGACATAACTCACAGGAAATTAATGTGAAGCACCACTGAGTATAAAACCCATAAAACTGCTAGCATTCCCCTGTGTTGGTCACACACGTGCATCCTGCTTTGCTCTGCTGTTCTCCCAAACATGGATGAGACCACACCCAGAACAAATAAAGCATGGTCTGTCTCTGCCATGAGGTCACATAAGGTCATAGGCAGACAAGAGAATGGTAGTAAATTCAATAAAGTAAGATTCTGGTGCTTATGATAAAGAAAAATGCTATTATATTAAATTTAACTTTCTAAATATCCATACGCAGTCTAACTGTAGCAGAGTGGAAATCTGACTTTTTCTTGCCTCAAAAGAGTGGCTTCTTATGCCAAAATATTTTCTCTCTGAATGTTTTCTATGAGTCAGAACTTCACATGACTATTTCCTATGGATTCATTATTGATTTTGATGGTAATTATGAGAATACAAATCTGAAGCATAGTATAAGATAAATATGAATTTGTAATATAGACTGATGAGGTAGAAACAAGCTGAAATTTCATAATGCTGATTAATAATTCATTTAACTTCTTAATATTTTATATATTTGAATTTCTTTTTATATACCCTCATTTAAAAAGTTTAAGTTAATTAGCACCAGGTAAAATGAATTGATATACAGTCTAGAAAGTCAGGTTGGATTTATTTGCCAAAAATTAGTTTGAAGGCTTTCTTTCTATTATGTCCCTTTTATGAGGTCACAAAGTCACTTTTCATATCACAGACTTCCCCAAAAAGTTACTTATTCCTGATGTTTTCTTTGAGTAACCAGAACAAAATGACAGTTTCTTTTTTATTCATCCATCTAATCTTTGAGTGTTATTTGTCTGACTCTGTTCCATCTGCTATTCATAATGATTGCACTTATGCATATGATTTAGGATAGAATTGATTTGGATAAAACTTATTTACATTTAAATTACTACTCAGGAAGATGGAATGTAAGAAGTTTGATTGTAGCTTCCTAGCTCTTACTTGACTTAATCACAATATGGTTCTCAACTTGCAAATAGATATAGTTTCATTTCTAGGACAATGCTATACATTTTGAGTGATAATTGATTTTGATAATTTCTCAAATTATTTTTGTTGTCTAATCAGGCAGATTAAGCATTTGAAACAAATAGGTGTGAATTTATTGAGAGGGCAAAACATCTCTAAGTCAATAAGTTTATCAAGATTTTGGTTGGCATATTATATGATATGTTAATATTATCCACCAAAGCACACACACAAAAATGTACATATACATAAATGTTATATTTGATTAAAACAAATATGCTGAAATTTTTCTAAAGATGCACAAAAATGTTGAAATTAACATAATTTAGAGAATAAATCTTACACCCTCATCCCCTGACTCCTTGGGGACTGGGTACAGTACAAGAAGTTATGCAAACTCCTGTTTGCCATTGTTACTTTGCAGAAATTAACATAGGGGATGAGATTCTGGGCCTGGTATGTATACAGAACAATGAGCTAGGTGTGTTAACCTTGGAAATAGCTCAACAGGCAGATGCTAGAAGCACAACTAAACAGTAATGTGCCCTGCCCTCTCCACTGTGGATCTGGGTCTCTGTGCTGATCCTTTTATATAGAGAAAGATATTTTGTTCTTTAATATACCTTACCATAAATATACTGCCTTTGAGAATTATTGTTTTTCCTTAGAAGGTATCGAGTGTGTGTGTGTGTGTGTGTGTGTGTGTGTTTCACTTAATACTCACCTCCAGAGTGCTCCAGAAGAATGAAGGACACATCTTCTGGTTACACAGAGAGAAAAACTGGAGCGGCCCAGATCTTGGAATACTGAAGTTCATGCTGGGCTGTCCTGGACTATCTCAGACATATAATTGCCACATATTGATTGGACTTGAGAGAGATTTTTGTTTTGTCAGCAAGATATTTATAAATCATCTCTCAGAGTGGGTTAACATTGCAGAACTAATGTTACCTACAATAATAGCTAACATTAAGAGCTTAATAGGTATTAACTAACAAGAGGCCTTTACAATGAGCCTGTGAGGCTTATTATCTTAATTATTCAGAGGAAGAAGCTGCAGCACAGAAATGCTGAGTAACTTTATTTATCCCCCTCAGTGGTAAGTGGTAGAGCTGGGACTAGGCCCTTCCCAGTCTGGTTCAAGAGCCTGCACTCTGTGGTGCATGTATGAGAGAGATGGAGAGGGAGAAGGAAAAGGAGAGGGAGGCTTTGAAAATAGAAAAGCTCATCAGAGTTGGGGCAAGTTCTGCTTAGGGTGGCAGTTGTTTTTTTGTTTGTTTGTTTTTTGTTCTTTAAGAAAGTGGGCAAACTGTCTTAGGATGAGTAATGGGCTCCTGCCTGGGCCCTGCTGATGGAGATATTCAGCCAGAATGTGTTCTGGGTGTCACATCTCAGGAAAGCCAAGTAAAACTTCCTAGAGAAGAACAATAGAACTAACTGATAAGGACATGGAGCAGGTTCTACAGGAAACAAGAATAGGTACTCAAGACATTTCCCTCTCATGGCCCCAACTCCCAACCCCATTAGAGTCAGCAAAAGATAAGAAAATCACTGTTCTAGAAGTTGGGAGTTAGGATTTTCTTGGCTACTAGTATTTCTTTAACCAGCTATGTGGACGTGAGCAAGCCTCTGAACATTGCTGGGCTTGGTTTCCTTATTCTACAAGATGGATTCTGGGTTTCCAGGGAACAATTTATACACCAAGGCAGCATAGGGTGGCAGTTAGGAGCACTGACTCCGGAGCCAAACCACCTGAGTTTGTAACCCAGTTCCTATTTAACTTCTCGGTGCCTACATTCTCTGTAATATAGGATAATTGTTCCTATTTCATGGGGGTGTTGGGGGGAAACAAAGGGTTAGTACTTATACATTCTTTTTCTTCTTCCCCCCGCCCCCCAAACCACCAAAAGAAGTTCTACAACTTGGTGGGTATTTGGTGGACTGATGCATTGATGGATTGATTAATATTTTTAGTTTTCTTTTTAAATGTTTATTTGTATTGACTTTAGAGAGAGAAGGAAGGAGGGAGGGAGAGAGCAGGGAGGGAGGGAGAGACAGAACCATCAATTAGTTGATCCACTTATTTATGCATTTATTGGTTGATCTTGTATGTGCCCTGACCTGGGATTGAACCCGCAACCTTGGCATCTCGGGACAACGCTCTAACCAACTGAGCTACCCGGTCAGGGCACATACATGCTTTAGAACAGTGCTTGGCACATAGTAAGCTCTCAATAAATGCTAGCTATTACCACTATGGGTATCTAGTACAGTTTCACAATTCTCTTTGTAACTGCATTCTGACGCCAAGCAGGGATTCCCTAACTCTGAGATACTGTCTAGGCAGGATTCAAGCAGGTGTATTCAGGAGTTGGATCAAGGGAAAAAGAAAGAGGGGCGTTAAGGCTAGAAGAAGGGCTAAATAAGTTAGTACACATTGTGTAGAAATCAGCAACATTTGCATACTGTGTGTGAAACTTGTTTCCCTATGCAAAGTCAACAACTGATAATGAGCTTGGGCAGCTGGAGGTGTCACCATTCAGGCGGGTCCCACCCTCTCCTTTGCCACCACCTGTCTCCCTCCCACCTTCCCACATTCCGCTACTCTCCTTTTCCTGTCAACATTGGCCATCACCACTACCTGCTGTCATAGTATCAAGGTAGGTATCCAGATGCCACTCAGAAAGTGTTTATCTCTGCTAAATCTCAAGAGAGGAGCTTCATGAGTGCAAGGCATTGCTAGAGCTGGATTCATCTTCCTGAAAAGGGTGAATGAAATGAGATAATTTTTAGTTGAGATTATATCAGAATTCAAAGTTTTAAAGCCCTCTATGAAACAAACAAAAGTCTTATGAGGTTTTCCTTGAGGTATACTCAAGTTGAAACATGTCATTATAGATCAAGACTTATAATTTAAATTATGATATACTCCTTAATTTAAAATATATTCTCCTTAACTTAGAATATATTTTTCTTAAAGCTTTAAATTTTAGGAATGAAACTTTTGAGACCATTAAGTTCCATGTCAGCATTTTTTTTAGAGGAGGAACCCCGAGGTGGTGAGGTGAGATACTTGTCCTTCACATAGCTAATTAGTAGTGTCAGGACAAGAACAGAATTTTCAGTAAAAAATTTTTTTCCTTTTATCACAGCGGGCTCCCCCTTCAAGGTAATTATTGTTATTACATTTTAAAGGGTTCCAGAATGTGAGGACAAGTGAAATTAGTGGCATCAATAGCTCATGTGGAATGGTGGATAAAGGTATAGGGTCTGTGGCCAAACTGGCAGGATGGGAATCCTGTAGTCCGCTGTTACCAGCAGTGTTATCTTCAGCAGGTTATTCCACCTCTCTGTAAAGCCACAATTAACCTGATTGAAAATGTCTTAATCTGTAGAGTGTTCTGCTCTATATTAGAGACAGAGTAAGTATTAGAATCATGTAAGTCAGGAACTATTTATGTGTTTACATGCTCAATAATTGTTATAATTTCTGAAAGACTCACGAAGAAGTATCTACTTCAATTATAGTTCTACTTTTGCTAAATTAAGAATACTTAGGAATGTCTACATCCTGGTTCCTTTTTATAGGTCTTTCCCTATTTAAGAATCTTGAGAAATTAGAATTCTCTTCCTGATTCCATCCTGTCTCCACCTCAGTTCAAGCAGATATTTCCCCAACTCTGTAATCCAGACAGAGGATAAAAACCTGGGCAGAGCTTGATCTTAGGCATATACCCAGTGTTCAGACCAGTGCCTGAAAAATAAATGTTTGAGGGGGGTTGGAGGGCTGGGTGAAAAAGGTAAAGGGATTAAGCAACCCCCCCCTCCCACACACACAAAACAACAACCCCAAAACAAGCAAACGAACAAACAAACAAAAAGCAGACACAGACAACAGTATGATTATTACCAGAGAGAAAGAGGTGGAAGAGGGCAGAGGGGGATAAAAGGTGGTGGAAAGAGACTTGACTTTGGATGGTGAGTGCATGATGCAGTATGCAGATGATGTGTTACAGAATTGCACACTTGAAACCTATATGGTTTTATTACCAATGTCACCCCAATTAGTTCAATAAAAAATTGAAAACAACAAGTGTGTGATGACCCACGTCCCGCGTGGTTCAGAGTTCGGGTTCTGGAGAAGGGCCGCTCGCAAATGACAGATGAGACAAGAAATAATAATTTGGAAATTGGGGGGGGCGGGCAGGTGGGAGCCCAACACAAGAGGAAGGACTCCGCTTGTGCTCAGGCCTTGCCATCCTTTTATTCAGTTTGGGATACACCTATAGCCCTTAGGCAGGCAATGTCCAGTAACAGACAAACTACCTTATCAGTGAGGATTTACATGACTATCTGGTCGGGAAGTTGCTTCAGCTACTTTTCGCTGGAGCATTGTCTCAACTAAACAGTGGGTGCATAGCTCTGACCTTTGCCAGAGCTCAAGGATCACCAGCATTCCGGGCTCCTTGTCCACACCTCTCTGTAGTGAGACAATAGGCAGCTTCCTACACAAATGAACAAACAAGACAGAGAAACACAAACTCACAGACACATACAACAGTATGGTAGTTACCAGATAGAAGGGGGTGGGGGAGTAACAAAGGGTAAAGAGGGTCAAATATATGGTGAGGAGGAAGGCTTGACTTTGGGTGGTAAACACACAATGCAATATGCAGATGATATATACAGATTTGTACATTTGAAACCTATATACTTTTATTAACCAGTATCACCCCAATAAATTTATTTTTTAAAAAGAAAAATAATTTAGAAAAAAGAAATAATTGTGAAAGATGATTGCAGTGGTATCACCAGAATTTTGATATAGGAATGGTTTAGTGGTGAACATCTGGTTGGGACTGGAGATTAGGAAACTTGAATTGAAATTAAAATTGTATTTTCTGTAGAAAATGATGGTAATTAAATTGTTTGCGGGTAGTTTTTACCGCATGCTAGCAGGTGGTGCGGGCCATTTTTGCTAATTTTTTGCGCAAATGGCAACGTTCAGTAAAATTAGTTTACGTATTTATACGTTACCCGCATTCTACCGCTAGTCTATAAAAAACGTATTAATACGTGTCCCGTGCTCTACTACACTGGTAGAACGTATAAATATGTAAACGTATAAATATGTTTCCCACATACAATGTGTTAAAGGGGTGTGGATAATATCCCCTCATGATAGCCCTTTAAATCACCAGTAAATGAATATGTGAATGAATGAGTAAAGGAATGAATGAATGAATATAGTAGAGCTAGAGCTGTTTCAGTAGACACCACCACTGAGATACAACCTCCAAGCAATACCAGCGGTGGGAGGGTAGGTCTCAAAATGGGAACTGAGATGGACTAATTTGATATAAATTGGGTATTAATGTATCATCTTTACCTGTCGACAACCCTAGACTGGAGAAGTCTGCATTTTAAGAATTATACAGGACTAGGAAACCAAGATGGCGGCATAGGTTAACGCCGGAGATTGCTGCCTTGAACAACCACTTCAGAGATATAACTAAAGGACAGAACGGACATCATCCAGAACCACAGGAAGGCTGGCTGAGTGGAAATTCTACAACTAGGAGGAAAGAGAATATCATACCCAGACTCAGAGGAGGCACAGTGCTGAAGTGAAATACTCAGGTGCGGAGTGCGCGCGCGGAGCGGGCTGGCGGCGGAGGGCACGGTTGTTGTTTTCAATCGGGAGGGAGTTTCAGACTCTGAGCTCCAGATCTGGGCGAGTCTCTGGGGACCCAGACTCAAACGGGAGAAGCGGGACTGTCTGGCTTCGGTTGGAACTCGAAGGCAGCTTTCTCTCTGAGGTTTGCAGCGGTTGCTGGGACTCTGAGAAGCAGAGCCCCTAGGGACGGAACTGAGAGCTGCCATAACTGCTTGCCCTGTAGATCCCCGGGGACCCGCCCCGCCCAAGCCCTGCGCAGAGCCATTTGTCGGATAGCCTCAGGCAAAGGCTAGATTAGCACCGCCCTAGAGATCCAGCACAGAAGCTCTCCCACTGCAGACACAGCTGACTCTCATAGCCAGTTAGCCTGGAGGACAAATCACCCCTGGTATTACCGACAACAATCAAGGCTTAACTACAAGACTGCACACAAAGATCACTAGGGGGTGCACCAAGAAAAGATATAAAAATGAGGAGACAAAGAAACAGGACGCAAATGTCAGAAATGGAAGATATAGAGCTCAAAACCACACTTTTAAGGTCTCTCAAGAACTGTCTAGAAGCTGCCGATAAACTTAGTAAGGCCTTCGAAAAGACTGGTGAGACCGCCGATAAATGTAGTGAGATCCTCAAGAAATCTAATGAGATCCTCGATGTTGTGATAAAGAACCAACTAGAAATTAAGCATACACTGACTGAAATAAAGAATATTATACAGACACCCAACAGCAGACCAGAGGAGTGCAAGAATCAAGTCAAAGATTTGAAACACGAAGAAGCAAAAAACACCCAACTGGAAAAGCAAAATGAAAAAAGAATCCGAAAATACGAAGATAGTGTAAGGAGCCTCTGGGACAGCTTCAAGCATACCAACATCAGAATTATAGGGGTGCCAGAAGAAGAGAAAGAGCAAGATATTGAAAACCTATTTGAAGAAATAATGACAGAAAACTTCCCCCACCTGGTGAAAGAAATAGACTTACAGGTCCAGGAAGCGCGGAGAACCCCCAAAAAAAGGAATCCAAAGAGGACCACACCAAGACACATCATAATTAAAATGCCAAGAGCAAAAGACAAAGAGAGAATCTTAAAAGCAGCAAGAGAAAGAAACCCAGTTACCTACAAGGGAATACCCATACAACTGTCAGCTGATTTCTCAACAGAAACTTTGCAGGCCAGAAGGGAATGGCAAGAAATATTCAAAGTGATGAATACCAAGAACCTACAACCAAGATTACTTTACCCAGCAAAGCTATCATTCAGAACTGAAGGTCAGATAAAGAGTTTCACAGATAAGAAAAAGCTAAAGGAGTTCATCACCACCAAACCAGTATTATATGAAATGCTGAAAGGTATCCATTAAGAAGAGGAAGAAGAAGAAAAAGGTAAAGATACAAATTATGAACAACAAATATGCATCTATCAACAAGTGAATCTAAAAATCAAGTGAATAAATAATCTGGTGATCATAATAGAATCAGGGACATAGAAAGGGAATGGACTGACTATTCTTGGGGGGAAAGGGGTGTGGGAGATGCGGAAAGAGACTGGACAAAAATTGTGCACCTATGGAAGAGGACAGTGGGTGGGGAGTGAGGGCGGAGGGTGGGGCGGGAACTGGGAGGAGGGGAGTTATGGGGGGGGGGGAGAGGAACAAATGTAATAATCTGAACAATAAAGATTTAATTAAAAAAAAAAAGAATTATACAAAAGATGTATTCAATGCCATTGCAGAAAGACAACTTACACATGGCCTTTCACCTAAGACTTGTGCCCTAAGATTTGAAAACAGTGTGCTAGAGTGTGTATATTTACTGTCAATATTCTCAACTCTTTTTAATTTTTCTTCACCGTGGCATGAGACTAATAAGGTAACCATTTTATATCTTGATGTGAAAGAAACTCAAGTATAAACTATTATTGTCATGTTTATAATCCAGAATGATCTGGATGAAGTAGTGTATTTAGATACCTAAATGGAGAGTTTGTGCTGAGTTTTTAATTTATTAGATTGATTTGTTGAATTTTAAATTAATTAGATTGTGAATTTTTAATTCACATGGGACCAAGAATTACATGTCTTCTCTTTGTTGACAAGCTTTATCTTCTCCATGCAAGCCCAGTCTCTCCTTTCTGTTTTTATTTTTCTATCTGGAACTTGTCTGACTGGTCTTTGCTTCTGAAGACATCAGGCCATATGAAAATCTTGGCATTCCTTGCTTGATGACTGCATAAATGACTAATTACATGTGAGGCATATTATATTCTTGTTAGGTAACTTCACGTATTCCAGAGAATCACTAGGACATTATAGCATTTTGTAATTTTGTAATCAGCATTTTCTTTAAAAAGGACTACAGTGCCCTAACTGGTTTGGCTCAGTGGATAGAGCACTGGCCCGCGGGCTGAAGGGTCCCAGGTTCGATTCCGGTGAAGGGCATGTACCTTGGTTGTGGGCACATCCCCAGTAGGGGGTGTGCAGGAGGCAGCTGATCGATGTTTCTCTCTCATCGATGTTTCTAACTATTTCCTCTCCCTTCCTCTCTGTAAAAAATCAATAAAATATATAAATAAGTAAATAAGGACTACAATATTTGTTAAAGTAGAAAATTGTTTTATTCTCTTTTCTTTCTAGAGGTTTTAGATTTTAGTTGGGGCCTTTTTGGCAAACACTGCCTTTTCACTGGAGCTGAAACATGGTTTGATTTATTTTTATTGTTTCTGAGTTTGTTTACCAATGTAATTAATATTGTCAAAACTGTTCTTGGAATAGAGCTTAATCCCTCAGCTTTCGTTTCTGATGTTAGGATGATTAGCTTTGGAGAAATAATTTTTTTTTAAAATTGTGTGCCAGGCACATTAGCAGTGGTTGTTAGCATTCCTTCGCTTCCTGCTTCTGCCCACGTTTGTTTACATGCTCACTCATCCATAACATCTCAAAATTAATCACTGTTCCTTCAGTCTGGGGAAAATTAAGAGGCCTCTTTTCTAATGAACTTCTTCCTACAAATGGACCACAAGAGCCACTTGCTGACACAAATTCCCTTTTCTAAGAAAAGGAAGTCACTGTTTTTAACATGGTACTCCTTTGCTTGTCTTAGCCAGGATATTTTATTCAAATATCCCCATTTAAAAATATTAGGATAGTTAATAAAAATTAATTTTAGTAGTGCTGCTTTCATTCTATATGTCTCTTCTTTCCTTTTACTTAACCTTTTGTGACCCATTGGAATTTTCAAGTACCTTAGTAAAAATATTCCCACAGTTTCATATGATGGGGCCTTGGACTAACAGGACTGTAAGTGTCAATTGTCCTGTTAGAACTTAGGTTCCATTGATGACAGATTGTGTAATAAATAGTGCAGAAATGAGTTACTGTTTTGTTACTGTTTTCACCAAAAGGTGGCATTTCTTTTCTCTTTAAGGGCATCTAATTTTAAGTTGCTAAAGACCAAAATTTCAATTCATAAAAGTTATTCTATTTATTTGGCTTTCCCCCTACTCTTTCTATATTTTATTTATTTATTTGTTGTTGGTTTTTTTTTTTTTTAACACAAAAGTTATGACTTCATCTCCGTCTACTCTCCTCTTCTTCACATTCCCCACTCTGTAGAAGATCAGGACAGAAATTCATGGGGAGTCTGACAGAAAGGAATGGAGAAGAGGGAGAGGCTTAGGAGGGTGAACAGCTGGTGACTAGGTGGAGTAGTCCTGTCGTCAAGACTTGTGAGCTCCGCTTCCTCATCTACCTAACCTGAGGAAGCTAGATGAGTTTGTCATTGGCCACTGCAGCTTCCTTTGGCTTCTTCTCATGACTTCGAGACCATCCTCAATTGCCTCAGAAGGCAATTGTTTATCTTCCTTGTTGGCCCACAGGGTGATTCTGCCACTGTAGCTGCTGGCCTGGCATCATGGAAATCTAACAAGCCTGCCTTGCAGAGACCTAACAGATCGGCTTCTTTATCTTCTCTCCTTTATTACAGTCAGAGAGAGGCCCAGAGGAGGAAGCTGCAGGCGTAGAAGTCATTCTCTACAAGGGAGCTCTTGTGAAACTCACTCTACAGGGAAAACAATACTATGGGGGTGTCATTTTCAGTTGTGCTGTTGCTGGCATGACAATTTAAACAGTTCTGTTTCCCTGATCTGTTTGGGCTTGGTTTCCACTCTTGCATAATGCACATGCTGGGTTCTTTGTATTTGGACAGCAAAGAGTCCACGGATACCTGGGCTCAGAGAGCTGCACTGTTCTCTAGTTTTCTGAGTTAAGCAGAATCGAAGATATGTATGTATGTATGTGTGTATGTATGTATAAATATAGCCTCATATTTTTATGGCTAAAACAACATAGCAATATTAAAGGTCAGTTGTAATCATTATTAATATATAGTTTAGCTATACCAAAAATACATTGTTCTTGACTCTGGGTGCTCATTAGAATTAACTGAGAACTTTTCAAATTATTGATGCCCAGATTTTACTTTAAACCAATTGAATCTAATCTAGAGTGGTGGCATCCAGACATTTGTATTTTTAATAAACTGCTCAGATGGGTGGAGAACCACTGGAAGAAGATAATACTGTTAAATAACCAGGTTATTCTCTAACCAGGTTAAGAAATACATTTTCCTGGTGAATCTTTCCCTGGACAAATTTCCCTCCCTAGCCCTAGAGGTAATCATTAGCCTAAATTTTGGTATTTATCATTTTTATCCAGATATTTAAACTTTTACCACATGTGTATGTGTGTTTGTAACAATATATGGTATGGCATTTATAAGTTTTAACAACTTTATATAAATGAAATGAAGTCATATCTACCTTACTGAAGATTTTTGTGCTCAAGATTTATTCATACCCCTTTTAAAAGCACTCCGTGGGCCTTTTGCTAATGACCCACTGAGCTGTCAAGAAAGGTCAAAGTAAAAACACCACTTTTGGCCCTAACCGGTTTGGCTCAGTGGATAAAGCATTGGCCTGTGGACGGAGAGGTCCCGGGTTCGATTCTGGACAAGGGCATGTACCCTGGTTGCGGGCACATCCCCAGTAGGAGGTGTGCAGGAGGCAGCTGATCTATGTTTCTCTCTCATTAATGTTTCTAACACTCTATCCCTCTCCCTTCCTCTCTCAAAAAAATCAATAAAATATATTTAAAAAACCAAAATCACCACTTTTGGGTGAAGCAGCAGCAGCATATTGTGTTGTTTTGCTTCAATGGTGGTGTGACAAGGTGGAAAGGAAGAAAGAAAGAAAGAAAAAAAGAAAGAAAGAAAGAGCAAGAGAAAGAGAAAGAAAAGAAAGAAAAGAAATGGAAGAAAGCTTAAAAAAGACTTATTCATATTAATATATGTAGTTTTAGCTCATTGTCACTAAATATAGTATCCTATTATATAAAAAAACATTTTTTTTGAAGTGAGCCAGTGCTTGTATCATTTTAACAGAACTATTTTCATTTTGGGATATTTTCTCCCAGTTTTGTCTTCAAGTATACATATATTAATAGTGAACAAACAACAAATACTGGCAAGGATGTGGAGAAAAAGGAACCCTACCTAGTACATAGCTGGTGGGAATGCAGACTGGTACAAACCACTATGAAAAAACAATTTTTACCTCAAAAAATTAAAAATGGAACTGCCATTTGACTCAGATATCCCACTTCTAGACATATATCCTAAGAATCCTAAAACACAAATCAGAAAGAAGATATGCAACCGCCCTAACTGGTTTGGCTTAGTGGATAGAGCAGTGATGGCGAACCTTTTGAGCTCGGCGTGTTAGCATTTTGAAAAACCCTAACTTAACTCTGGTGTCGTGTCACATATAGAAATTTTTTGATATTTGCAACCATAGTAAAACAAAGACTTATATTTTTGATATTTATTTTATATATTTAAATGCCATTTAACAAAGAAAAATCAACCAAAAAAATGAGTTCGCGTGTCACCTCTGACACGCGTGTCATAGGTTCGCCATCACTGGAATAGAGCATCGGCCTGTGGACTGAAGGGTCCCGGGTTTGATTCCGGTCAAGGGCATGTACCTTGATTGTGGGCACATCCCCAGTAAGCGGTGTGCAGGAGGCAGCTGATTGATGTTTCTCTCATCGATGTTTCTAACTCTCTATCCCTCTCCCCTTCTCTCTGTAAAGAAATCAATAAAATATATTAAAAACAAAAAAAATATATGCACCCTTATGTTCATAGCAGCATTATTCACAATAGCTAAGATTTGGAAACAGCCCAAGTGCCCATCAATAGATAAATGGTTAAAAAAACTGTGGTACATTTACACAATGGGATATTATGCAGCTGTAAAAAAGGAAGGCTCTCTTACCCTTTGAGGCAGCATGGATGGACCTGGAGAGTATTATGCTAAGTGAAATAAGCCAGTCAGAGAAAGATAAATATCACATGATCTCACTCATATGTGGAATCTATTGAACAAATTAAACTGACAAACAAAATAGACCCAGAGACATGGAAGCATGCAACAGACTGATGAATTTCAGAGTGGGGGGCACACGGGAAGAGATTAACCAAAGAACTTACATGTATATATCCATAATTCATGGACAGGCAATAGTGCAGTGAAGGCCTGAGGAAGGGGCAGAAGTGGGGGAAGAGGGTCAATGAGGGGGGAAAAAGGCGGACATCTGTAATACTTTCAACAATAAAGATAAATTTTAAAATATAGTGATAATTCCATTATAACTCAACTTTGGGTGCTTTTTAAAATTTATTATAAACTTCTTTCCATGTTTCTTAATGATTATTTAATTACTACATAATTTCCCTTCATGTTTATTTACCATGATTTACCTAACTATACCCCTAATATAGTTTGGGGAATGGAGCTGATAATGCTGTAAGGAAGATTTGGAGGTATGTAGCTCACTTGTTCAATTATTTCCCTAGAATAACTTTCCATGAGTAGGATCATTGAATCAAAGCCTTTAAATTATTTTATGATTCTTGATACATTTTATAATACAGTTTTTTAAACACACATTTACCATCTCTGGTTTAACACTAGATGATTTTGTTTCACTGCAGGGGTCCTCAAACTACGGCCTGCGGGCCACATGCAAATACAAATATTGTATTTGTTCCCGTTTTGTTTTTTTACGTCAAAATAAGATATGTGCAGTGTGCATAGGAATTTGTTCATAGTTTTTTTTAAAACTATAGTCCGGCCCTCCAACGGTCTGAAGGACAGTGAACTGGCCCCCTGTTTAAAAAGTTTGAGGACCCCTGCACTAGAGAATATAATATTAGGAATGCTTCTTTTGGAGAAGACATACTCTTGGTTCCAAACTCTTAGAACAAATCAAACACTGAAGAAAGTTCCCAACATGGAATCAATTTAAATAGACTATTATACAAAGCTAAATGGAATAGCAAATACATGAGAAATAGCAAATAAATTACATAATATATCTTTTCCAGATGTGAATGAACAATGATAATTGAAAATCCCAGACTTATGTTGCTTAAACTCTTTACTAAACCTCAGCCTTCTCACCTGTAGAATGGGATTATGAGAAATAATAATAACAATGAGTAGCATAACAACATTTTTACAGTCGTTATCATGTGCTGAGCACTATTCTAAACACTTTACATATGCTCGCATTGAATTTTTCTATCAACTGTATCATGTAGACATTATTATTATTCCTATGTTATAGTTGAGGAACTGAAGTACAGAGAGGCTAAATGACGTTTCTAATGTCATATAGCTAGTAAATGCAGAGCCAGAATTCTAACTCAGACATCCTGGCTCCAGAGTTTACACTTATAATCATTAAATAAATAAGATGATTCATATAAATACCTAGTCAAATGCCTGGCACAAAGTAAGTACTCAATAAGTGCTTGCTATTTTATTATTATGTATTTTTAAAAAACCAACTGAGTTAGTAGAGAGAATTAATTTAAAAGTTCTAGAAAACAGAGTCATGAGTGGAAGTTTCAGCAAGGCAAATTTGGAGTCAGTAACAATAGTGCACTCTTAGGCACTGGACAGGGATAAAGGGAGGCTGAATGGCCACTTGTCAAGAACATTGTAGAATAAACATCTGCATCAGGTGGATTGCTGAATCAGATGATCTCTAAGACTCTTTCCAACTATAGGATTTTATTATTCTTAGGTCAGAATCTTATGGTTGTTGTTTTTTTCTACACAGTAGAGCTTCATTTGTTTTCTTTAATATTAGTTTCAGTTTATGATCCTTGTTGATGATATTTTCATTGTAATTATCTGAATCATTCACCAAGGAGAGTGTGGCTTTGTTGTGTAAGCCTTTGGCAGTCTATTGTGTCATAATGTTTGATATGTTACAGCACTTGAACATTATAATGATGGGTGCTGGAGAAACCAACATATAAACCTATAAGTTACTATGTTGTGCTGGTCAGCCCTCCTAGCAGGCATCTACAGGGTTACTGTCACTTGGCTAAATCGCCTTTGGAATCTGTCATCTTAGCTATCAAGAGAACATTCAGGCCTATGAAATCATCATATGTGGCTTTAAATGTTTCCATTGAAATTGCTTATGATAGAAGTGAGTTGATGTCACATAACAATTTGCAAGTGACTCAGGGATGTTCCAATGAGTTTCCTCCTTGGGGGAAGGACTGTAATAGTTTTGCGCCAGTCTTGGGGAAGCCACATCTGCCTTTATGATTTGCCTTGCCTTTGGATTTCAGCCTGGGCAATTGTTTTGTCTTTACTATTGTATCTTAAGCAATCCTGTAGAATAACGCACAATTTTATATGTCAACTTGATGTCATTTCTCCCAAAAGGGTAATTATTTAAAAGGCATAGTCAATTCCATTACAAAGTTGTTGATGGAATTTATAGCAGATATACTGGACTGGCTCAGAGTACTTAGAAAACAATTTCTTCTTAGTTATATGTTGTTGTCTTTAATTTAATGTTTTACATTGTGCTGAATGCAGTTACTATGGAGATAGATGAAAATAGGCATAGAGTTTTGGGTGTCAAATTGTTAACAAATTTACTGTGTTAAAATAGAATGTGGAGTCAGAAGGAAGGAAGATAACAACTTTCAAAACAATATTATGAGATTTAATCTATAATGTAGAGGGGAATGAGAAAACCAGAGAGCAGATAGAACTTTATTCTTTATCTTAAGATTTTCCAAAATCTGAAGATAAGGAATTTGAAGTGTTCCTTTTTGAATATTCACTGAAACACACAATTTGCCTTATAAAATCTCCTTATTTAGTGGGATTTGACTACTTCCAACATTGAATTTAAACAATAACTCTCCTAAAACAAAACTTGTTATAGGTTGACTTCTATTTATAATGGTACTTTCATGCAAATAGCTCAGGTATTTATATTATGCATATCCATATTTATACTCAGTGTTTAACTTAGAAACACTGTAAATCAAATTTAAAAAATGAAAAAGTGCCATTTTATTTTGAGTAAGCTATAGTTTGCTTTGTAATCTGACTGACTAATAAACAATTATGAGTACACATTTGGGGCATCTTGCTTTTGGGAACTTCTAAGAAGGTGGCAAGCTATCTGACAGTAATTACAGGTGTCATTATCTTTGTGTTATTCATAATGAATCCAATAGGATGAGGGTGGTGTCTTTCCAGTCACCCACGAATTTGGATTAGAACCCTTAAGACTGGAATGACAGCAGTGGGCAATCAGAGTGATTGCTTTTTTGGAATATAGGTAGCATTTCTAAAAGAACTTGTATTATTTACATACATAAAGTAAATATTGAAAGATTGGCTAAAGCTAAAAATACCCAAGGTAATGTTGCAGGACTGGATAATAAAAGAATGGGCTCATATTGTGGACTTTTTCAGACATTTTCTTATTTATCATGCTTACTTAAGATGAAAGTCAATTTTTTATTCAAATAAAATAGAAGAGCTCCTTGATCCAGCCCCAGAGGGGATTGAGCTGAAGGAGCTGAGTATAGGGTCTACGGGACTGGTGGAGAGCCAGTCTAAAGTGAGTGAGTCTGACCCGGCTGGTGTTGAGCTGAGGGGACAGTCCTAGCTCTTGGGGAGAGAATCTTTGCTTGTGAGACCGGCCTTCCTGCACCTGGGCCCCTCCCTTTCCCTCAGCGAAGGCAACTTCCTGGACTCCAGTGCACCATGGCTGAAGAACAACTTCTGGTCGAATGTTTGTAAAGGCTACCAGGGGTGGGGCACGACTGAGGGCCCCTTCTCCCAGAGACTCTTCATGGTGCTCTGGCTCAAGGGAGTCACCTTCAGCATCACCACCACACCGGGAGGTTAACCAAGATGGTTCAGAAGCTGTGCTCAGGAGGGCAGCTCCCATTTCTGTTGTACGGCAATGAAGTGTGCACAAGTCACCAGCAAGATTAAGCAATTTTTGGAGGCAGTGCTGTGTCCTCCAGGTACCCCAAATTGGCAACTGTGAACCCTGAATACAACACAGCTGGCCTGGTCATACTTGCCAGATTTTCTCCCTACATCAAGAATTCAAACCCAAGCCTCAGTGATAATCTGGAGAAGGGGCTCCTGAAAGCCCTGAAAGTTTAGACCATTACTTGACAACCCCCCTGCCCCGCCCCCAGAAGAAGTGGATGAGACCAGTGCTGGGCATCTCTCAGAGGAAGTTTCTGGATGGTGATGAGCTCATTCTGGCTGAGTGCAGCCCATTGCCAAAGCTCCACATAATACAGGTGGTGTATAAGAAGTACCACAGATTCTCCATCCCAGGTGTCCCAAGGCGTGCATCGGTACTTGCCCAATGCTTATGCACGGACAGTTCATCTCCACCTGTCCAGATGTTGAGGACATCGAGCTTGTCTATGAGCAAGTGGCCAAGGCCCTCAAATAAGCTCCTCCTGAGCTACCTCACCCCCCTCCATTTTTCTCCACAAAGGCTCCTGGTAGTTTCCACTTGGCTACCCCTTGGACACACTCCAAAATGTCCAGTGGGAAGTGAATTCTCGAGCACTTGTGCAGGACTGCCTTGGGGATGAAGGGAAGGAATGGGAGATCTGGGAGATTTTTATTGTGGGGTGGGGTGGGATGGGTAGGACAATGTATTTCAGTAATAAAATGCAGAATAAAAAAAATAAAACAGAAGAAAATTAAGAAACATAATTCAGAAGGGAGTTGACAAAAATTTTCCCCCAAGAAATGACAAATGTATATTATAGCCAAGTAAAAATCTCAATTAACATTACTCTTAAGCAGATTATACTTTGATAACATCTTGCTACATGTTAGAGATTGTATAGTTATAAGTATGAAATTTGAAACTTTCTTTGATATATTCCATTTCATGTAACATTTGGAAAAAAGTATGCTGAGCATAGCAGTATATCATTTATAAAACAAGGCAAGAAAATTTAATTTAGAATCTTCTCCTGGTAGATTAGTTGAACAAACAATACTCTCCTATAGACTGAGATGTTGACACTGGCCTTTTGCCCATGGTAAAGCCCTGAGTAGGGACAAGGCACCCGATTTTGAGATGTTAAAAAAAAAAGGAGTGTTTCTCTTCTCTGCTGGGGAAGGAAGCACAAAGTAAGTGATTGAGGCATCTTGAGTTTATGCCTCCTATTTGAAAAGTCCTTCTTACGCAGGTATTTCTCTTTGCTTTTAACACCTTCTGTTGTGGAATAACCCAGCCAGATGGTTACTTGACAAAATACATTTTTTTAAAAAATGAAGGGATAGCTTATAAACAATGATGTGCCAACAAATTAGACAATCTGGAAGAAATAGTTAAATTCCTAGAAACATACAGTCTTCCAAATCTGAATCAAGAAGAAAATCTGAACAGACTAATTACAATTAATGAAATTGAAGCAGTAATCAAAAAACTTTCAAGAAACAAAAACCCTGGGCTAGATGACTTCACAGGTGAATTTTATCTAACATTCAAAGAAGAACTAAAACCCATCCTTCTCAAACTATTTCAAATAATTCAAGAGGAGGGAAGATTCCCAAAACTGTTTTAGCAGGCCAGGATTATACTATTTCCAAAACCAGATAAAGACACTACAGAGAAAAAAATTATAGGTCAGTATCTCTGATGAACATATATGCAGAAATCATCAACAAAATATTAGCAAACTGAATTCAGCAATACATTGACCAAGTGGGTTTTATTCCTGGGATGCAAGGTTGGTACAATATCTGCAAATCAATTAACATGATACATAAAGTAAAGAATACAAATAATATGATCTTATCAATAGATGCAGAAAAACATTTGACAAAATCCAGTACCCATTTATGATAAAAGCTCTCAGCAAAGTGGGAATAAAGGGAACGTACCTCAACATAATAAAGGCCATATATGACAAACCTACAGCTAACATAATACTCAACAGGGGAACAACTAAAAGCATTTTCCTTAAAATCAGAAACCCAGCGATTTCACTTCTGGGTATATATCTGAAGAAACCCAAAGCACTAATTCAAAAGCATATATCCACCCCTATATTCATTGCAGCATTATTTGCAATAGCCAAGACATGGAAGCAACCCAAGTGCTCATCAATAGACAGGCGGATAAAAAAGTAGTGCTACATATATATGATGGAACACCACTGGGCCATAAAAAAGAATGAAATCTTAGCATTTGCAACAGCATGGAGGGACCTGAGCATATTATGCTAAGTGAAATAAATTAGAGAAAGACAAATACCATTTTGTTCTTTAAATCCTAAAGAACAAAATAAACAAAATAGTCTCAGACCAGAGGGGAGGGAGGTTGGGAGGCTGGGTGAAAATACTGAAGGGATTAAGGTGTACAAAGTGGTAGTTACAAAATCGTCCTAGGGATGTCAAGTACAGTGTAGGGAATATAGGCGGTACAACTGTAATAACCATGTATGGTGCCAGGGAAGGACACTTTGTAAAGTATGTGATTGTCCAACCAAGTGTATGTTGTACACCTGAAACTAATACAAAATACTAGTAATACTGCTTGTAAACCGTCATTGAAAAATAAAATAAAATAAACGAACAATTTAAAAACTGCAGGGAGGGCTGCTCCATGACAAGGTTGGTATGGAAGAGTTCATGTTATTGGGTTGAGTCCTGTGAATCACTTTCGCAGAAGGTGAGGTCAGTGGCCTGCCTGCTGAGATCCCAGCAGTAGTGAAGGGAAGTCTGGCCAGTGCCATTTGGGGGGGCAAAACTGCCTCATCATCATGGTGGCCTTGCCCTCCCTACTCCTTTTTCCCACCCCACCCCTCCAGTCAGCCCAGCCTGGCGGCTGCTTATACCCCTCTGCTGAAGAAAAGAAAGGTTTCTCCTCTGCTCACTTTTCGATGGTGCTATAAATTCCTCTTAGGAACCAACCTTTACAAAGAGCAGGAACCCCTGCACCCAATGCACTCGGGACTCCACAGACCAAGTCAGCGACTTGATCCAGCCTCCTGGCAGTGATTTAGGCATGAATCAAAGGATTTAGAACTGCAAGGGGCTTTAAAAACTTAACCAATCCAACTTTTCATTTTACACGTGAAGATCTGAGACTGTGTGAGAGCCACAGAGCTAATTAGTGCCAGAGAAATGGGACAAGAACCCAAGTGTCCCTAGCAGAGTTCTTGTAAATGAAAGAGCATGTCGTCATCTCAGATCTGTGGGTGTAGCCTCCAGGCCAGTGCTCATTCCAATGTGTAGTTACTAAGTGATGTTGGCAGGAAACATAATTTTAGATGGGGTGATTTCGGGCTTCATATTTAAAGAAATGAATCGTGAGTCTGTCATGTGCAAATGAGAGCCAAACAGTTCTCTTCGCACTGTTTTATAAAACAATTATAAGCCCCACAGCTTTCCTTACTGGAATGTGTCCTTAACTGAACTCAAGATAAACACTTCACCTTTGACCCCTTTGAATGTCTTTCACACGGAGGAAGCTAAACTTGAAATCCTGAATTCTCTGCTCCATATTTAGAGATGATTTTCTTTGTAGTAGATACTTTTTATCCGAGGCTTAAGACTAGACAGCTGTGTATCCATTTAATAGGAAGACCTAAATTTTGTCCCATCTAGGCACCCTGCCCAACTTGCAAAGTAGAAATCCTTGCAACTCTTTTTTTTTCATTTGGCCTGTTATATTTTGTGTAAATTTATATAAAGCAAAGAAAGTTCAAGGAGCAGAAACAGACAGACAAAAACATTTCATTATTAGCATCCTGGAAGCAGAATGCATTGCTTTGTTCCTGCTCTCCATAAATACACAGAGAAACAGAATGCAGATATTGGTCCTATGAAAGTTTTAAAACGGGTGACTTTTTACAACATTATTTACCTTTTGTGTGCTAGACATTTTTTTTATGTGTTCTTTTATTCAAGGAAATGCTTTATTCTCCTCCTGGTTTGTAATTGTCTTAAAAACTTACTCTTAGGAAAGGATTTTATGTTGATTATTTATATTTTAGTTTATGTATTTACCCCATAAATACCTCTTGAGCAATGATTATGTGTCAGACAGTATGCTAGGTGCGTGGATACAGTAGGGAGAAAGCAATTAGAAAAATTCATGCCTTTATGGCTTGATTAGTGAAATAAAAACTTAAGGAACTCTGTGAAGGAGATGTACAAAGTGCTAGGAGACGGGGGGGGGGGGGGGGGGGGTTGATCTGCTCATAAAAGCCAAAGAAAACTTCCCTGTAAAGCGATGTTTGAGTTGAAATGTGAAGGAATTGAAGTTATTAAGGAGGGAAGAGTGATTCAAGTCAAGAAAACAGTACATGCAAAAGCCCTGTGATAGTGGAGGGTGAAGGACTATAATATGTATTAAAATTTTTGTTTTTTCTGTAATATGGTGAGTAGGTTTCACTGGGTTTTAAAGGATACAAGTAGACTGAGTAGGAGTTACTAAAATAGACAAAGCTTGGCTAAAATGGTGGAGAAGATAGAGGGAAACAAACAATTTTGACAGAGCTGGGGAATGGTTTGGCCATGAAGGTGAGGGAGAGGGGGTGTCATGGATGACTTCTGGTTTTCAGGCTTGTTCAATGGGATACTAGTTCACTGAGGTGAGCCACTATGGAAGGAAACCAGGTTAGGAGTATCAGTGAGTATGGGTAGTGGTAAAAGCATGAGTTCATTAAGGTTGGGCACTTTTGAGAATCTCAAGAGGATAAGGTAAGTTGCCAGTTGTATAGTTAAGTTTGAAGTCTGAGAAGACAGACACTTGGACTGGAGATAGAAATTTGTGAGTCATTTCTGTATGCGTAGTAATGAAGAAATTGAATAGAGATGAGAGCACCTGGGGAGAGAATATTTTAGAGTGAATTTGAATAAATGCCTTGCTTTCCTCTGGGATGTGCCTTTTAAGCCTTGGCTAGGTACAGAATAAATAGCTTTGATTCCTGCTCCAGGTCTTTTAGCAGTTGGAAACACATATGAATTGGGCAGGAATGTCCTTAACATTATGCCAAATAGATGGAATCTGCTAGAATTGTTGATAAGTCAATCCAAAAGACATGAGCAATATTTTTAAAATCTTTTTTAAAAATCAGGTTTTAGCTATCTGCTTGGAAGGCAGATAGTGCATATGGAAAGAACAGGTAAAATGCAGAGGTGTACACAGTAAATCAAATACTGTTTTGGCAAAATAAAACCACCTGATTAAAATGATCAAAGATGTCCTTTTTAATGTAAAGTAGATTGAAGATATGTTTTGTGTGAAGATTGAATTAACCTGAAACATCTTTTCTTTTTAATTTTTAAAAATAAATTTTATAGTTGATTTTAGAGAGGAAGAGAAACATTGATCCCCGTTCTGGGTATGTGCCCTGGCCTGTGTGTTCACTTCCTTCATGATGTGACCTGTAATAGCCATCACAGGTAGGAGAGCTGTGGCTCTTCCTTAGTGTTCTTGCTCTTGCCCTCTCTGCCACGGAGTGGTTGAATATTCCTTCCCTGTCTTGTTAATTTGGAGTTGAGAAATTATCCTTCCAGAAAAAACAGATATTTATTGATTATCTACTATGTGGTGGGCATTGTGCTGGATGTTTTCATCTTTATTATCTTATTTAAGAACAAATAAGTATTTGTTAGGTGTCCACTATATTACGAGGCACTGTGAAGAGTCCAAGTAGGTAGAATCAAGAGTTTATCCTCAGGGTGCTTATAGTCTGGTTGGAATGAAGAGACAAGAAACCAGAAAATAATTAGTATTTAATGATTAACGTAAGTGCTATTCAGGTTAGAATAATCCTAAGAGGCTCCCTGGAGGAGGTAGGAGTTGATTTGGGCTTTGAAGGAGGGAGGAGGTTTGGAGAAGCAGAACTGGTGTGGGAAGGGACATCCGAGAGGAAGAACAGTCTGAGAGGATACCAGGCTTGGTAAAGCACAAGAAAGAGTCGAGCCTGACTGCCAGCTGGAGCTACCCCAACAGAGCACCTTCCTTAATGATCTTGATGCTACAGCTGATGCTTAATGCCTGGAACTTTTAAATCAACCAGGTAGAGAGAACTCATTAAAGTTTTTCTTTTAATATAAAAGTAATATAACATTTTATATAACATTTGGGAAATACACCTGGTTATAAGAAAAGACAATTTAAATTACCCCTAATCCCACTACTATTATTGATATTTTGGTATATAGGCTACTGGAAAACCTTGTATTCATACAGATGGACAAACTGGCACACAAAATCAACCAACAGGTCCCTGAAAACAGGATTTTCTATGATAGTGTATTGTTACAGTCATCCAATGAAATACTGTAAATAAAAATATTGATGCATTTATGAACTATGAAATGCTTCCACACAATGAAACACTAAGAAACTGTTTTAAAAAGATGTATTGTTTTTAAAAGATGAAAGATAGATGTAGATTTATACATCTGTCTTTCATCTTTTTAAAACAGTTTCTTTTTTTTTAATATATTTTTTATTGATTAAGATATTACATATGTGTCCTTGTCCCCACGTTACCCTCTACCCCCCCACCCCCCCCCCCCCGCTCATGCCCTCACCCCCCCGTTGTCCATGTCCATTGATTAGGCCTATATGCTTGCATATAAGTCCTTTGGTTGATCTTTCCCCCTTACCCCCACCCTCCCCTACCTTCCCTCCAAGTCCCGACAGTCCAATCAATGCCTCTCCGTCTCTGGATCAGTCCTTGTTCATCAGCTTATGTTGTTCATTATATTCCACAAATGAGTGAGATCATGTGGTATTTATCCGCTCTCCAGTTCCATCCATGCTGTGGCAAATGGTAAGAGTTCCTTTTTCTTCTTCCTCTTCTTAAAGAATACCTTTCAGCATTTCATATAATGCTGGTTTGGTGGTGATGAACTCCTTTAGCTTTTTCTTATCCATGAAGCTCTTTCTCTGACCTTCTATTCTGAATGATAGCTTTGCTGGATAAAGTAATCTTGGTTGCAGGTTCTTGCTATTCATCACTTTGAATATTTCTTGCCAGTCTCTTCTGGCCTGCATGGTTTCTGTTGAGAAATCAGCTGACAGTCGTAGGGGTACTCCCTTGTAGGTAACTGACTGTCTTTCTCTTGCTGCTTTTAAGATTCTCTCTTTATCTTTTGCTCTTGGCATTTTAATTATGATGTGTCTTGGTGTGGTCCTTTGGATTCCTTTTGTTTGGGGGTTCTCTGCACTTCCTGGACTTGTAAGTCCATTTCTTTCACCAGGTGGGGGAAGTTTTCTGTCATTATTTCTTCAAAAAGGTTTTCTTGCCCTCTCTCTCCATCTGGTACCCCTATAATTCTGATGTTGGTACGCTTGAAGTTGTCCCAGAGGTTCCTTACACTATCTTCATATTTTTGGAATCTCTTTTCTTTTTTCTTTTTCGGTTGGGTATTTTTTGTTTCTTTGTATTTCAAATCTTTGACTTGATTCTTGGGATCCTCTTGTCTGCTGCTGGATCTCTGTAAATTATTCTTTATTTCAGTCAGTGTATGCTTAATTTCTAGTTGGTCCTTTTTCATGTCCTCCATGGTCTCACTATACTTATTGAGGGAATCATTAAATTTATCGGCAGTTTCCATAAAATTCTTGAAAAACCTTATAAACGTGGCCTTGAACTCTATATCCAATCGTTTGCTTTCCTCCATTTCTGCCATTTGTGACCTGTTTCTTTGTCTCCGCATTTTGGCAGCTTCCCTGTGTTGATAGAGTGGCCCTGCACGCCAGGTGTCCTGTAGGGCCCAGTAGCTCAGCCTCCCCAGTTACCTGGGGTGGACACTCTTGGTGCACTCTTGGTGCCTTGGTTGTTGTAGGATCACTGGGAGGAATTGACCTCCAGGCCAATTCGCTGTGAGAATCAGCTGTGTCTAAAGTGGGAGAACTTCTGTGCTGAAGACACCCTTCTGGGGCAAGACTTGCTTCAGTGGGGCTTTGGTGCTTACTGAGTCTGCTCCCTGAGTGTGTCCCTTATGGATCTGAGGAGTTGCAATCTGGATGGTCCCCCTCTGACCACTGGGTACAGTGGCTCCTGGATCTAAGGAGGTGCTAATTTAGTCTCTGCCTGAGGCCACACAGCAGGAGCCACGAAGAGGCTCAGCTGTGAAGCAATGCAAGCCGCTGCGGGGCCTTGGGCCTTCTCTTGGAAGTTCCAGGTCTGCCTGGCTCGGCTGCAGTTAGGTACATTCACATGCAAAAGCCTCTGCCGCAGCCTGGGTGGGGCGGGGTCTCAGGGAATCAAAGGGCGGATCAAGGAGCTATGGCTGATTCTCCGCCCGGAGTCGCGCGTCTCAGTGACCGGCTAATCGCTGCAAGCACCTCTGAGGGAAAGCCGCCTTCAAGTTCACCCGCTGCCGGACCGACCAGCTTCTCCCCGTATGAGTCCTGGGTCCCCAGAGACTTCCCGGAACCGGAGTTCAGAGCAGTCGGGAGCTTGTGATTCAAAAAGACAGCCGCGTCCTCAGGTGCCACCCCCTTTCCGCGCGTGCACAAGCCGCCGTACCTCTGCACTTGTACCTCTGCACTTCACCTCTGCAGCTCCTCTGGCTCTCAGCGTGCTTTTCTTTCCTTCTAGTTGTAGAATTTACACTCAGCCAGCCTTCCTGTTGTTCTGGATGATGTTTGCTCTGTCCTTTGAGGTAATTTTCAATTGTTGTGTGAGGCGGCAATTTCCCGGTGTTTACCTATGCCGCCATCTTAGTTTCTCCAACAGTTTCTTTTTTTTATCTCAAATGCTCCCTATTAATTTTTTTAATTAAATCTTTATTGTTCAGATTATTACACTTGTTTCTCTTTTTCCCCCCCATAGCTCCCCTCCACCCGGTTCCCACCCCACCCTCTTCCCTTACCCCTCCCCCACAATGTCCTCATCCATAGGTATATGATTTTTGTTCAGTCTCTTCCTGCACCCCCCAAACCCCTCCCCCCCCCGAGAATAGTCAGTCCACTCCCTTTCTATGCCCCTGATTCTATTATATTCACCAGTTTATTCTGTTCATCAGATTATTTATTCACTTGATTTTTAGATTCACTTGTTGATAGATGTGTATTTGTTGTTCATAATTTGTATCTTTACCTTTTTCTTCTTCTTCCTCTTCTTAATGGATACCTTTCAGCATTTCATATAATACTGGTTTGGTGGTGATGAACTCCTTTAGCTTTTTCTTATCTGTGAAACTCTTTATCTGACCTTCAGTTCTGAATGATAGCTTTGCTGGGTAAAGTAATCTTGGTTGTAGGTTCTTGGTATTCATCACTTTGAATATTTCTTGCCACTCCCTTCTGGCCTGTATAGTTTCTGTTGAGAAATCAGCTGACATTTGTATGGTAACTGACTTTTTTTCTCTTGCTACTTTTAAGATTCTCTCTTTGTCTTTTGCTCTTGGCATTTTAATTATGATGTGTCTTGGTGTGGTCCTCTTTAGATTCCTTTTGTTTGGGGTTCTCTGCACTTCCTGGACTTGTAAGTCTATTTCTTTCACCAGGTAGGGGAAGTTTTCTGTCATTATTTCTTCAAATAGGTTTTCAATATCTTGCTCTCTCTCTTCTTCTTCTGGCACCCCTATAATTCGGATGTTGGTACGTTTGAGGTTGTCCAGAGGCTCCTTACACTATCTTCATATTTTTGGATTCTTTTTTCTTTTTGTTTTTCCGGGTGGGTGTTTTTTGCTTCTTCGTATTTCAAATCTTTGACTTGATTCTTACGATCCTCTAGTCCGCTGTTGGAACTCTGTATAATATTCTTTATTTCAGTCAGTGTATGCTTAATTTCTAGTTGGTCCTTTTTCATATCCTCGAGGGTCTCACTAGATTTCATGAGTGTCTTACTAAATTTATAGGCGGTCTCACTAGACTTATTGAGGGTCTTACTAAATTTATTGGCGGTTTCTAGAAAATTCTTGTAAAACCTTATAAGTGTGGTTTTGAACTCTATATCCAGCAGTTTGCTTTCCTCCATTTCTGTCATTTGTGACCTGTTTCTTTGTCTCAGCATTTTGGCTGCTTCCCTGTGTTGATAGAGTGGCTTTCTGTGCTAGGTGTCCTATAGGGCCCAGTGGCTCAGCCTCCCCAATTACCTGAGGTGGACACTCTTGGTGCACCCCTTTGTGGGCTTTGTGCACAGTCTTGTTGTAGTTAAGCCTTGATTGTTCTAGGTATCACTGGGAGGAATTGACGTCCAGGCCAATTCGCTGTGAGAATCAGCTGTGTCTACAGCAGGAGAACTTCTGTGCTGGAGACACCCTTCTGGGGCAAGACTTACTTCAGCGGGGCTTTGGTGCTCACTGAGTCTGCCCCCTGAGTGTGTCCCTTATGGATCTGAGGAGTTGTAATCTGGATGGTCCCACTCTGACCACTGGGTACACTGGCTCTTGGATCTCTAAGGAGGTGCTAATTTAGCCTCTGCCTGAGGCTACCCAGCAGGATCTATGGAGAGATCTGCAGATTCCTCTTCTTTGTTTGGGGTTTGGAGGTGCCCAGATGAGGCCCAGCTGTGAAGCAGTGCAAGCTGCTGTGGGGCCTTGGACCTTCTTTTGGAAGCTCTGGGTCTCTCTGACCCAGCTGCAGTTGTTAGGTAATTTTCAGATTACAAAGGGCCAGGCCTTTCATATGCAAAAGCCTCTGTGCACAGGTTGGGTGGGGCGGGGTGTCAGGGGATCAACAGGGTGGAGCAAACAGCTATGGCTGCTCCCCAGTCCTACCCTAAAAGGCCCCGAGTCTCAGTGTCCCAGTAATCGCTGCAAGCACCTCTGAGAGAAAGCCGCCCTCGAGTTCCGACCAATGCCAGACTGTCCAGTTTCTCCCCGTTTGAGTCTGGGTCCCCAGAGACTCGCACAGAACTGGAGTTCAGAGCAGCCAGGAGCTTCAGACTCCCTCCCAATTGAAAAAGTCAACTCTGTCCTCAGCTCCCAGCCCTTTCCACGTGCACCTCCATACCTCTGCACTTTACTTCCTCACTGCACCTCCTCTGAGTCTCAGTGTACTTTTCTCTTTCCTTCTGGTTGTAGAATTTCCATTCAGCCAGCCTTCCTGTGGTTCTGGATGATGTCCGTTTTGTCTTTTAGTTGTATTTTTGAAGTAGTTGTGTGAGGCAGCAATTCCCGGTGTTTACCTATGCCGCCATCTTGGTCTCTCTCTAAAACAGTTTCTTAGTATTTTATTGTGTGGAAGCACTTCATACTTCATAAATATATATTCATATATACTTTTATACAAGAAATTTCATAATATATTACTAGGTGAAAAAAGCATGTTACAGAACAGTATTAATGTATAATTCACTTATTGGCATTATTTTAATTTTTAAATGACATAACTGAAATATCAATAAGGGTATTCCCATTTAAAAACTATGTGACTAATAATTATGTGACTAATAATTTCCATTATTAAGTACTAGAGGCCCAGTGCACAGATTTGTGCACGGGTGGGGTCCAGCCAGCTGCCCTGATGGGAACCAATCGGGCCAGGCAGGTGGGGGGTAGGGGAATTGGGAGGTTGGCCAGCCTGCTCTGCCCCCAATTGGGGTGGGACATCCGATCAGGGGTGGGGCCAGCCGGGGAAGGGGCTGCAGGCAGTTGGGGCAGCAGTGTGTGTCATAGCAACCGGTTGTTTTGGTTGTTGAGGTCATTCCATCGTTCTGGTCGCTTGGCTTTTATATATATACTAGAGGCCCAGTTCACAAAAATTTGTGCACTCACGGGGGCGGGGGGTTCCCCTCAGCCCGGCCTGTGCCCTCTCGCAGTCTTGGACCCCTCAGGGAATGACCACCTGCTGGCTTAGGCCCACTCCCCGGGGGATTGGGCCTAAGATGGCAATCAGATATCCCTCTGGCAGCTTGGGAGCCTTTGGGGGATGCCCACTTGCCAGCAGGGAGCAGACCTAAGCTGCAGTTGGACATCCTTAGCGCTGCTGAGGAGGCAGGAGAGGCTCCCACCACCACCGCTATACTGGCAACCATCAGCCTAGCTTGTGGCTGAACAGAGATCCTCCCATGTGAGAGCACCCTGACCATCAGGGGGCAGCTCCTACATTGAGCATCTGCCCACTGGTGGTCAGTGTGTGTCATAGTGACCAGTCATTCCCAGTCCTTCTGCTGTTAGGGTCAGTTTGCATATTACCCTTTTACTATATAGGATAGAGGCCTGGTGCATGGGTGGGGGCCGGCTGGTTTGCCCTGAAGGGTGTCCCGGATCAGGGTGGGGGTCCCGCTTGGGTGCCTGGCCAGCCTGCATGAGGGGATGATGGCTGTTTGCAGCTGGTCACACCCCCTTCAGCGTGGGCGTCCCCACTGGGGTGCCTGGCCAGTCTGGGTGAGGGGCTGAGTGCCGTTTTCAGGCTGGCGGGTGACTGAAACTCCCAATCTCTCCTTTTTTTCTTTTTTTTTCTTTTTTATTCTGGGATTTATTTACCTTCTATGGCTGTCACTAGAACTGAGAGCTGGCTTTAGCTCTGAGGCTCGGCTCCAGCTCTGAGACCTCGGCTGCTGGAAGCAGGTATCTGGGTTTGTTTGGGTTCTATAATTGTAACACTGTTGCGGTCCTGCTAGCTCCAGCTCTGACGGCTGAAAGCAGGTTTCTGGGGTTTATTTACCTTCTATAATTGCAACATTGTTTCTTAGACTGCAGCTCAGAGGCCGGCAGCGGCAGGCGGGGAACCTTGGCTTCCTCCGTCACTGGAGCAAGCAAGCCTCCTGTTCGCTTCAGCTGTCTGGCTGCCAGCCATCATCTTGGTTGGCAGTTAATTTGCATATCTCCCTGATTAGCCAATGGGAAGGGTAGCGAAGTTATGGTTAATTACCATGTTTTCTATTGTTAGATAGGATATATATATATATATATATATATATATATATATATAGATTCTTTAAGCATAACTTCTATTGGTTATGTAATATGTTATCATATGAGCATGCAACAATTTATTTAATCATTTCTTTGTTGTTCCAAGTTTTACATTATTATAAAATCTTTCTCACACACACACTTTTATTTATTTATTTTTTAAAAAATATATTTTATTGATTTTTTACAGAGAGGAAGGGAGAAGGATAGAGAGTTAGAAACATTGATGAGAGAGAAACATCGATCAGCTGCCTCCTGCACACTCCCTACTGGGGATGTGCCCGCAACCAAGGTACATGCCCTTGACCAGAATCTAACCTGTGACCTTTGAGTCCACAGGCTGACGCTCTATCCACTGAGCCAAACCGGTTAGGGCCGCACACACACTTTTAAAATATAGATTCCTAGAACTGTTGAGACAAGGGAAATAAATGTATTTGAGATTCTTGCCAAATTGCTTTCCAGGAAGACTGTCATGGTTTTTCCTTTCTATCAACTGTGTACAAAAGTACAGGTCTCAGTGTAGTTAAAATTTCTTTTAAAGTTAATAGGAGAAATAGTACTTCATTGTCATTTGTATTTGTATAACTAATGACATTCAAGATTTTTTGTTTATCAGCCGCACATATTTTTATTTGAATAATTTAATTCTTAACATTTATTTTTATACTACTTAAAAATTAATAGACTTAATTTTTAGAACAGTTTTACATTTACAGAAAAATTGAACAAAAAGTACAGAGATTCCCCACATCTCTTTTATCCATTCTCCTCTCAATTTCCCCTATTATTAACATCTTGCATTAATAAGGTACATTTGTTTTAATTGTTGAACCAGTATTGCTACATTATTATTAACTAAAATCTACAGTGGGTTCACTCTTTATGTTCTACAGACTGTGGGTTTTGACAAATGTAGGACATATATGCACCATTACAGTATCATACAGAATAGTTTCACTGCCCTAAAAAATTCTCTGGGTTTATCTATTTATTCCTCCTTCCGCCATAACCTCTGATAACTGCTGATTTCTTTATTGTCTCCAGAGTTTTCTCTTTTCAGACTGGCTTCTTTGACTGAACAGTATGCATTTAAGGTTACTCCATATTTTTTCGTGGCTTGAGAACTTATTTTTATCGTTGAATAATATTCAATTGTATGGATATACCATGGTTTATTTATTTATCTATTGAAGAATATCTTGTTTGTTTTCAAGTTTGGAAATATAAATAAACCCGCTGTAAGCATTTGTATGTAAGTTTTTGTATGGACATAAGTTTCAACTAATTTGGCTAAATACCAAGGAGTATGATTGCTGAATCATATGGTTAAGAGAATGCTTAGATTTATAAGAAACTGCTGAACTGTCTTCCAAAGTGGCTGTATCATTTTGCATTCCCACAAGCCATGAATGATGATTGTTGCTTATAGCACATTTAAACAACATATTAACAGCAATAACAAGAAAAAAAATCTTTGCAGAAGCTATTTATCTGTGAAGAAGAACCATTTATGCACAGAGCTTTCTTCCCCGCAGCTTACTGATCGTATTTTAATACTTTTTTCAGTGGATAGTGTTTTACTTCACTGTGAAGGATTTGGCTGTAGATTAATTCCTCCAGAATTCTATGTGTTTTTTTATGTTGGATGTTTTGAATTCTTGATTGTAATAATAATTAATAATTCTTTCCTAAGCCTTAATAAATCCATATGTTGCACTCAATAACATCACACAGAACATAAGTCAACACTTTGCTTTATTTGTTACACCACAGTAAAATCTTTCACCAATCAACTGTGCATGTAGGCAACATTAACTTCAGTGTGTAACTCCAGTTTTACACATTGAAGTTAATGTTGCCTACATGCACAATTTTTTTTTCTTTGAATTGAATTATTTTTAGGTTCATGCAATGAAGGATTCACTTGTCCTTGCACCTGTACCAGAGAGCTCCCAGGACTGTATCACAGAAACAGATTCATTTAATCATAGGTTCATGAGCTAGAGGGACTCTCAAGGTGCTTTTTAGTTCAGTCATAAGCCTGACCCAATTTAAGTCACATCCAACATAGGATGCTTGCCCTAATCTAAAATTCCAGGTATTCTATTCTACTGGAGCAGAAAGGTTCACAAGTTTTTTATTTTTCAATACATTCTTCCTCAGGCTAACCCAAATGTCTTCACCTGCAGTTGGAAAATCATTTGTTTCTGTTTTTTTTTGTTTGTTTTCAAAAGCAACCATGAACATTTCTCTTGAAAGTTGCTAAGAGAGTAGATCTTAAATGTTCTCACCATTACATAAACAACAAAATAAGTAATTATGTGAGGTGAAGGATATGTTAACTAACCTTATTGTGGTAAACATTTTGAAAAATATACAGGGTGGGGCAAAAGGAGGTTTACAGTTGCTCATATGGAAAATAATACTATATCTATCTATCTATCTATCTATCTATCTATCTATCTATCTATCTATCTATCTATATATATATAAAAGCCTAGTATGCAAATTGTCCCTGCAGGAGTTCGACCAGAAGACTGATAGCTCGCTATGACATGCGCTAACCACCAGGGGCAGCGTGGAATGAAGGAAGGCCCTGGCTGGCAGTTGGCAGCTGGGGAAGGGAGGCCCCAGCCGGCAGCTGGAAGGAAGGCCCTGATTGGCCCTGATCACCAGCCAGGCCAGGGATCCTACCCATGCATGAATTTCATGTGCTGGGCCTCTAGTAATTAATTAGTAATATAAGAATAAACTGTTTTGTGTACTCACATCTGTAGACCTACTTTTGTCCCACCCAGTCTGTGTATCAAATCACATTGTACACCTTAAATTTACACAATGTTATGTGTTAATTGTATGTCAATAAAGCTGGAAAAAATGTAAATCTTTTACATACATAAAGACATATTCCCTTTCCCCCTGACTTTTGTGTCATTCTTAAATATGACTTTCTTTTATTTCTGGATTTTTCTATTTTTTTTGCATGAGATTTTTAAAATTGAATTTTGGTTAATAAAATTATATAGGTTTCAGGAGTATAGTTCTATAATACATAATCTGTATATTGTATTGTGTATTCACCTACCCAAGCCAAGTCTCCTTCCATTATCAGTTATCCCCCATACCCTCTTCTACCTCCCACCACCTCCTTTTCCCTCTGGTAATTACCATACTATTGTCTGTGTTCATGAGTTTTTTTCTTAAGCCTTCATCTTTTTCACTCAACCCCCAACCCCCTTCCCCTCTGACAGCTCTCTATCTCTTCTTGTTTTGTGTATCTATGAGTGTGTTTCTATTTTGTTTATTTGTTTATTTTATTCATTAGATTCCACATGTAAGTGAAATCATATTCTGTGACTGGCATATTTCACTTAGCATAATATTCTCCACATTCATCCATACAGTCACACAAGGTAAAATTTGCTTCTTTTTTACGGTTGAATAGTATTCTATTGTGTAAATGTACCACAGCTTTTATATCCACTGATCTACTGATGGGCACTTGGGCTGCTTCCAAATCTTGGCTATTGTAAATAACACTGCAATGAACATAGGAGTGCATATATTCTTTCAAATTAGTGTTTTGGGTTTCTTCCATATATTCCCAGAAATAGAATTGCTGGGCCATAAGGCAGTTCCATTTTTTTTTTTAAGGAAACTCCATAGTGCTTTCCACAGTAGCTGCACCAAGTTGCATTCCCACCAACAGTGCACAAGGGTTCCCTTTTCCCCACATCCTTGCCAACATTTGTTGTTTGTTGATTTATTGATGTTAGCCACGTTGATGGATATGAGGTGATATCTCATTGTGGCTTTAATTTGCATTTCTCTGATGATTAGTGATGTTGAACTTATTTTCATATGTCTATTGGCCATCTGTATGTTCCCCTTGGAGAACTGTCTATTCAGGTCCTTTGCCCATTTTTTAATTGGATTTTTTTTTTGGTGTTGAGCTTTATAAGTTCTTTATAAGTTTTGGATATTAGCTCCTTATCAGATGTACTAGTATCTTTGGCGAATATGTTCTTTCATTCATGGGTTGTCTTTTCATTTTGTTGATGGTTTCCTTTGCTGTACAAAAACTTTTTAGTTTGATATTGTCCCGTTTGTTTATTTTTCCTTTTGCTTTGCTTGCCTGAGGAGATATATCAGAAAAAATATTGCTCTGAGAGATGTCAGAGATTTTACTTCTAGGAGTTTTATGGTTTTGAGCCTAACATTTAAGTCTTTAATCCATTTGGAGTTTATTTTTGTGTATGGTGTAAAAAGGTGATCTGGTTTCATTTTTTTTGCATGTATCTGTCCAGTTTTTCCAACACCATTTTTAAAAAATATATTTTTATTGATTTCAGAAAGGAAGGGAGAGAGATAGAAACATCAATGATGAGAGAGAATCATCGATTGCCCCCTGCATGCCCCCTATTGGGGATTGAGCCCACAACCCAGGCTTGTGCTCTTGATTGAAATCAAACCTGGGACTCGTCAGTCCCCAGGCTGATGCTCAAATCACTCAGCCAAACCAGCTTGGGCTCCAACACCAGTTTTTGAATAGACTATCTTTAAACCATTTTACATTCTTGACTCCTTAGTCAAATATTAATTGACCATAAAGGCATGGGTTTATTTCTGGGCTCCCAATTCTGTTTCATTGATCTATATGTTGTTTCTATGTCTGTACCAGACTGTTTTGATGACTATGACCTTACAATAAGTTTGATATCAGACAGTGTGGTTCCTCCCACTTTGTTCTTTCTCGAGATTTCTGTGGTTATTCAGGGTCTTTTGTTTTTCTATTATTTTTGAACTTGCATATTTGTATCTTTCTGAACAATTCAGTTAACATTTACAGAGCAGCTCCTATGTACCAAATATTAGACTAAGTTCTGGGAATTTTTTTAAGGAACTATCAAGGATGGAAAGGACCAGAGAGCAAATGTCTTGGGTTATGGGGACTATACAATCTCTGTCCCACTACTCAACTCTGCCTTTGAAGTGCAAAGACAGCCATAGACAATAAGTAAACAAATGGACATGGCTGTGTGCCAACAAAACTTTTTCACAAACACAGGTGGTAGACCCCTGTCAAGGAGATCACTTGTACTCTAAAACAAATTAGAATATAATGTTGCCCAACCCATATGGCTTAGTGGTTGAGCCACGGCCTTTGAACCAGGAGGTCATGGTTTGATCTCCAGTTAGGGCACATGCCTGAGTTTTGGGCTGAATCACTAGTGGGGGCATGCAGAAGCAGCCAATCAATGGTTCTCTCTCATCATTGATGTTTCTATCTCTCATCCCCTCTCCCTTCCTCTTTGAAATCATATAGATAGATAGATAGATAGATATAGATATATGTAGATATATATATATAGATATATATAGATAGATATATATAGATAGATATAGATAGATTTTTTTTTTTTCAAAAAAGACATAATGTAAAGCAGTGATGGCGAACCTTTTGAGCTCGGCGTGTCAGCATTTTGAAAAACCCTAACTTAATTCTGGTGCCGTGTCACATATAGAAATTTTTTGATATTTGCAACCATAGTAAAACAAAGATTTATATATATATTTTTTTAAAGTATATTTTATTGATTTTTTACAGAGAGGGAGGGAGAGGGATAGAGAGTTAGAAACATTGATGAGAGAGAAACATCGATCAGCTGCCTCCTGCACACCTCCTACTGGGGATGTGCCCACAACCAAGGTACATGCCCTTGACCGGGATCAAACCTGGGGCCCTTCAGTCCACAGGCCGACGCTCTATCCACTGAGCCAAAGCGGCTAGGGCAAGATTTATATTTTTGATATTTATTTTATATATTTAAATGCCATTTAACAAAGAAAAATCAACCAAAAAAATGAGTTCACGTGTCACCTCTGACACATGTGTCATAGGTTCACCATCACTGATGTAAAGAGTACATTAGCAGTATAAATGTGGTAAGTAAACTCTATTTGCAGTATGAACAACTTGCTGTTGGAATACAGCATAGGGAATAATACATTTTACTGGGGGCTGCTGAACAAGGATTTAAAGGATTTCAGGAGGAAGAAAGTATTTCAAAAAGAGAATTTCAACTAGTGTGAGCAAAAGCTGTGAGCATGAAAGAACATGTCAGGTTTGGAAAATCTTGAATTCTTTTGTGGCTAAAACACAGTGTGTTTAAAGGAAGATGTGGGGGAAAGCTATGCTGGAGCCAGATGTGAACGGTCCTGTGGCTAACCACTGGGAACTGGATTTTAGCTGTAGGCAAAGATTGGGACACAATCTCCTCTATTTAAGAATAAATTCTGGAGGTCTACACCATGCGGAGGGCATTTTAGAGTGGGAGAGAGTGGAGGCAAGGAGACAAGTTATAAAACCATTTCTGCTGCCCAAGTGAAGCTTGAACTGAGGAAGTGGCTTTGGGATAGAAAAGAGACTTTCGGAGGATGAATTAACTGGCCATAATAACAGAATGATTGTTTCTGGAATTCTGGGATGATTAACTGGTTGGTTGTGTGCCAGTTATTTGGTACTTAGATTTTAGATTTGCTCCCCGACCCTTTCCTTGCCCTTTCTTGCTTTGTATCTCAGGGAGCTGACCACCCCACCCCCTTCCCACAAACTACAGTTCCCAGCTCCCTTGCCTTCTGGCTTCTGGGTAAGCACAGTCAAATGGGAGTTGGCAGAAGAGAACCCAAGTGATTTCTCCCTCTCTCCCCGATCCTCTGGCATTAGCAGCAGTGGCTGAGTCGCCTTTGTATATCTAGCTCCTGCTGTGGTCCAAGGTTCCAACTTCTACTTGGTGACTTTGGCTCTTTGGCATCATCACACCACCTCTTCTGTGTTGTTTCAGCCCCAGCGATAATAGTGGCTTTCTGCCATTCCTAATCTCTGGGTTGCCTCACCTTCCTCTGTTTTCTCTTTTAGCTTTTCTGACATGTTTGTAACCCATTCCCCAGGTTAAATTCCTTCAATTGAACTACCTAGCATAGGTTCCATTTTTTCAGACCAGATCCTGACTGATTAAAAATAATCAGCCTTAACTCCTGCTCTCTCTAGTACAGCAGTTCTCAACCTGTGGGTTGCGACCCCTTTGGCGGTCAAACGACCTTTTCACAGGGGTTGCCTAAGACCATCCTGCATATCAGATATTTACATTACGATTCATAACAATAGCAACATTACAGTTATGAAGTAGCAATGAAAATAATTTTATGGTTGGGTCACAACATGAGGAACTGTACTTAAAGGGCTAGAAGGTTGAGAACCACTGCTCTAGTATATCCTTCACAAAGCTAGACAGACGAATTTTTTTCAAATTAAAAAGTTAAAATTAATTTCACCAAATTAATTTCTGCCTCAGGGCCTTTGCACTTGACACTCCTGCTGGGAATGCTCTTTTCTCAGCTCTCTGAACGTGTTGTCTTCACACAGGTCTCTGTTTTCATGCCACATCTTCAGAGAAACCACCACCACTTACCTCCTTATTCTGGTTTGTGTTCTTCATCACATGTATCACCCTGTGAAATTATATCCTTTATATCTTACTTCTTTAAAGCTTGAGGGCAGAAAAATTTGCCTTGTTCACTTTTCCATTCTCTGCACCTCGTATGGGCTCTGGCATATATTAAGGATGACGTAAGTATTTGTCGATTAATAAATGAATACTTGTTTTACCTTTATGAGGTATTGTATATCAGAGGTGCTTTGTATATTTTATTTTTATTACTTTATTATTTATTTTTATTATTTGACTTTTGTGCTTTCTCTTCCCGAAATGTCCTCTCCCATCCCATTGTCACTATTCATCTTTCAAAACAGGTGGAATCCTTTCCTGTAGGAAGCTTTCTCCTCCCTATTCCACATATGTAACTCACTTCTCCTCCTTTTGGGTTCCATCAGCAAGACTACATTTTATTGCATTTATTTAATATTTGTCTCCTTTTCCTTGGTAGTAACCTCTTAAGGAGAGGTAAGACTCACGAGTTTTCACTTCGAAAACTTCAGCATCTAGAACAGTACCTAACACACAGTTGCGTTTAGTAAATACTTGTTGAACAAATGAATGAAGTGGCAGGTACAGGAGATTTTCCAACTTCACACTTCTATTTGTTTCCATAAACTATGAATCACTGGGAAAGAGAAATGGTTATATATCTGTAAAATGGGGAGGATGGTACCAACCTCACACCATTTGTGGGAAAGATTGAGGTAATGAAATGAAAACTTTTAGGAAAATATAAGTATAATACAAATAAAACCCATCATTCTTATATTATGGGGAAAGGGTTTCTTCCATTGACAAGATACATTCTGATGTGAATGTCAGTTTTACTCAATACTGTCTACAAGAAACCTTAAAATTTCTAGAATTTTCAGAATGATTTGGGAAGAAGGTGTCTTTGTAGAAGTAAGGTTAAGATACACTTCGAAGAAAACATCATTAGGGGCACATGCTTGCCCTTTTAAAGGTTTGGTTAATCCTAGGATGAAGGCCTTCTTTAAATTTTCTAGGGATAAATCTACAAAGACCATAGGTAAGAGAAGTACACACTTAGGGAGGCCCTCACCCTACAGCTAGACTTAGGTGCTGGTCCAAGGTGGGCAGAGTCATGTACAACGTGAACTCAAGTCCCTAATCCAACACCGTGAAGGACTGATTGTTATCCGAGCACTGGAGTATTGGGTCCTGACAGGTGCCCTCTTGCTTTTGTGCCTTTAACTCAGCGATTTTCAAATGGTGTGCCACAAGAATTTTTAAAACATGCAATACCAGCCCTAGCTGGTTTGGCTCAGTGGATAGAGCATCGGCCTGCGGACCGAAGGCTCCCAGGTTTGATTCCGGTCAAGGGCACATACTTTTGTTGCAGGCTTCTCCCTGGCTCCGGCCTTGGTTGGGGCACGTGTAGGAGGCAACCAATCCATGTATTTCTCTCAAATAGATCTTTCTCTCTGTCTTTCCCTCTCTTCCACTCTCTCTAAAAAACAATGGAAAAATAGCCTCGAGTGAGGATTAAAAACAAAAAAAAAAACATGCAATACTTGACTATTTAGTCAGGGTCACTGACTTTTTTTCCAGTGGTTCTCAACCTTCTGGCCCTTTAGATACAGTTCCTCATGTTGTGACCCCCAACCATAAAATTATTTTCGTTGCTACTTCATAACTGTAATGTTGCTACTGTTATGAATCGTAATGTAAATATCTGATATGCAGGATGGTCTTAGGCGACCCCTGTGAAAGGGTCGTTCGACCGCCAAAGGGGTCGCGACCCACAGGTTGAGAACCGCTGCTTTAGATTGTCAAAGAAAAAAATGACAACAGCCAACACAATAGCTGTCCTGTGTGAATGAATCAAAATTACACCTACTTTTTTTTGTTAGATTGGCAAAAAATGTATTTTTTGGTGTCACAGAATTTTAGTAATTAGTTCATGTGTGCCATGAGATGAAAAAGGTTGAAAAAATCACTCCTTTAACTCTTCAGCTCCTGCTGCTGTCACTTAGAGAAGAAAAGGGCAAGGTGAAAATGTATGATCCACTCTTTCTACCAACATCTTTATCCTTTGCTCTTCTCAGGTCCTTTGTATACTGAGAGGCTATTTTTTCTCCAGCCATATTTTACATTGAGTAGCACTAAGTACATAATTTATATTAAGCGAAAACCAGAAAGGAGAGACAGACCTTTTTAACTTTTAATACATTTAAAACAGACTTAGAAACTAAAAACATTTTAAAGTATTTAAGCACCCAAGTGCTTTTTATAAGGATAAAACTAATGACAGAATGTTGGTTTTCATCCAAGACTTTCTTAAAGACAAAAGCAGTCAATTAAAACACATCTTGATTGATCCTGGGGGCTGTGGGTGAGGACATTGGGTTGAACTGGGAGCCTCTATGTAAAATTGATTGTGGTCTCAGAATTTAAAATGAATTCATAGTGTGCTGAGGAGCTTTCTCCCTTTGTGTCACCCACACTGCCCTTCTATGAAGGTGGTCTTAATCATAATTTCAGACATAATTTAGTTGAAACACTTCTTAAAAATCCCAGTTCTATTAAAACAATTATGAATATTTTTGCTACTGCACAGAGCCAAGTTTTAAAAGAAACTAAAGTAGACCTTAAAAAAGTTAAAAAGAATGAATTATCTGCTTCCCCCAACTCCCTGCCTTTTAAAAATTATGTATTCTAAGAAAATATTATATGTGAGTGGCTGGCATTTAAGCATTAGTTGCTCTTCTCTATGCTGCCATACTTCTATGTTAGTCTCTCTCTCTCTCTTTTAAAAATACAATATTGCACTTAATTGCATGTTTCTACATCCATCTCCCTCATTAGACCTGAGCTCATCTGGACCAGGACCAAGTATTATCCCTCTTACGTTCCTCAGTGCCTGTGTTATGAGAGTGCCTAGTGTAGAGTTGTTTTTCAATAACTACTTCTTGAATGAATGAAACATTTTAAGTTCTAGGCCTTTGTTTGACTGTCAACCTAATTATATAATTATATAATTTTTAATTCATAATTAGCACTAGCTCTTAATCGAATCAAAAGATGCCCAAGCCCACTTCTAGTAAAAGCAATACAAATGAAAACTACTACCTTTGCATTAGTCATATTCTTGCATATATTGTACACACAGTATCGATACTTTGTTAGTTTGTACACTAATATTACTTCTAGAAAGGCATTTTGGTAATATCTATCAAAATTCCAAACGAATATGCCCTTTGACCCAGTAATTCCACTTCTAGGAATTTGGCTGACAGATATTCTCTCACAGATGATATATGTAAGAAATTCACTGTGGCATTGTTTATAGTAGCGAAAGCCTGGAAATGACCTAAATTACACCAAGAGGGGACTAGTTAAATAAATAATGGTACATGCATGCAATAGACAACCTAATCCAGAGGAAAAGAATAATGAGGCAGCTTTGCATATATTGCTATGGGGTGATTACTAAGATATATCACTAAGTTAAAAAAAGAGATTTAAGACAGTATGTAATATGCTCCCATGTATTATTTAAGTAATGAGAAGATAAATAGACACATTTGCATGTATATCATAGCTATCGAAGAATGGATTCAGAAAACTCTAGTAATATTGGCTGCTTCTAGTTCTGGGAACTGGGTGGAAGGGTAACAGGGAGCTATGATCTGTCACTCACAACACGAATGTTCTATTTAACCTACATGTTTAACCCTTTACCATTTTCCCATTGCTCTTAGGATTAAGTACAAAATTCTTATAACCCACAAAATGTTTCATGGCAGGACTCTGCTCTATCTCCCCTGCCTCATCGCAGCCCTCTCCCTCTTTGTTTGGTCTGCTTTCAGTTCTCTTTTCCCTCTCATGGCCTTTGCAGATGCTGTTCCTCTGCCTGGAACACTCATCCCCTCCATCCTCGCCTGTCTAATTTTCCTAGTGGTCTTTGAGACATCAATGTTGAGGCTATTTCAGCAAGGTAACCTTTGTTACCTCCCAGACTAATGTAGGCCCCTCATAGGTGCTCCTATAACACTCCAAACATCTCTTTTAGTAGCTAACACTACAACTGCAATTAATAAATTATTTGCTTGATGTCTGTTTTCCTTACTAAGTTGTAAGCTGATGTCTGTCTTGGCTACCTAGCACAAAGCAGGCACTCCTAACCACTTGTGGAAGGAAGACTAGAAGGATTGTAGTAATGAAGATGGGAGGAAGGGAGAAAAAGAGAAGGTAGCCAGTAAGGGAGAAGGGAGGGAGGGAAGGAAGGGAGGGGAGGAGGGAGGGAGGGAGGAAAGGAAAGGGAAGGGAGGAAGGAGGGAGGGAGGAAGGAAGGAAGGAAGGAAGGAGGAGGGAGGGAGGGAGGGGGAGGGAGGAAGGGTGGGAGGGAGGAAAGGGAGGGTGGGAGGGAGGAAGGGAGGAAAGGGAGGGTGGGAGGGAGGAAGGAAGGAAGGAAAAACAATAGCACTAAAACCATTGTAAAGAGCTATCCCTAAGTGTGTTCTTCATTAGTAATTAGTTTGTGGGCTTACTAGTCTCAGATTTATTTGAAAATCATATCATTAACTGCGTGGCCTTAGAATTTCTACTTCATAAAAATTGAGTATATTGGTTTATTTGGGTATTTTGTTTAGTAAAAAAGGGTTTATCATCACTGATGGATTTTTTGTTCTACTTTAGCCTAAAAATCATGTGGTTCTGAATATCTCTTCTCTTACCACTGAGAGGTAGTAACTTTTTACACAGAAAGCAATGATTTCTATCTTTTATGAGTGGAGAAGGTGTTTCAATATATATGTGTTATGAGTTTAGGCTATTTTAAATATTCCATATATTTTTTACATTGATGCTGCTATTTTTAAATATCAACCGGATGTCAAAGACCTAAATATAAACCCTGAAACAATAAAATACATAGAAGAAAACACAGGTAGTAACCTAGGGACCTTGGTGTTAGAGAAGATTTTATTTGACCTTAAGAGCATGGGAAGTAAAAGCAAAAATAAATGAATGGAACTATATCGAACTAAAAAGCTCTGCACAGTAAAAGAAACCGCCAACAAAAAAGGCAACCAACTGAATGGGAAAAGATTTTTGCAAACAACACTTCTAATAAGAGGTTAATATCCAAAATTAATAAAGAACTCACACAACTCAACAACAAAAAAAACCCCCCAAAATCCTATTTAAAAATGGGCAGAGAACCTAAACAGGCACTTCTCTCAAGAAGACATACAAGTGGCCAACAGTTATATGAAAAGATGCTCAACTTCACTAGCTATTGGGGAAATGCAAGTCAAAACCACAATGGGATACCACCTCACACCTGTTAGAATGGCTGTTATAAAAAAGACAAGTAATAACAAGTGTCGGAGAAAAAGGAACCCTCATACACTCCTGGCGGGAATGTAAATTGGTACAGCTACTATGGAAAGTAGTATGGAGGTTCCTAAAAGTATTAAGAATAGAGTTCCTATATGACCCATCAATCCCGCTTCTGGGTCTTTGCCTGAACAATTTCAAAATATTTATTTGTAAAGATATCTGTACCCCTATGCTCCTCACAGCATTATGCATGGCGGCCACGACATGGAAACAACTAAAGTGACCTTCAGTAGAAGATTGGATAAAGAACACATGGTACATATATACAATGGAACACTACTCAGTCATACAAAAAGATGAAATATTGTCATTTGTGACAACATGAATAGATCTTTAGAATATCATGCTGAGCAAAGTAAGTCAGATAGAAAAAGTAAAAAACCATATGATTTTACTCATATGTGGGATATAAAACTGAAAGCAACAAATGAACAAAAAAGCCAAGCAAACAAAAACTCATGGACAGCAACAGAATGGTGGTTACCAGAGGGAAAGGGGGTTGGGGAGAATAGAAAAGAGTAAAAGGGGCTCAAATATATGGTGATGGAAGATTTGACTTTGGGTGGTGAATACACAATGCAATCTATAGATGATGTATTATAGAATCGTATACCCGAAACCTATATAATTTGATTAACCAATGTCATCCCAATAAATTTAATAAAATAAAAATATATGATTAAAAGAGAAACTAAATATGAATTTGATGCTTATTTGTTTGTACTTAGATTGAGATCAAGGTTCTTCCCCAGCCTCTAAGGCCCTGAATGAGCTGGCTGCTGCCATCTTTCTGCTCCAGCCTTGGCCTTCTCAAGCCAACATCATTTCCCTTCAAAGCCTTGCCGCCTGTTATTTCTTCCTGGAATGCTGTCTTCACTCAGGTCTCTGCTCCAATGTCAGCAACTCAGAAAGGACTCAGAAGGGGCCTGCAGATGAAGAGCTCTGAAACTTAAGCTTCATTACCTTCAGACTCAGTGTCCCTCTATCTTCACTCCCTGCGGTGTAAGCCAGCAGGGCACACAGGTTGTGTCCCCAGAGGCTCTCCCAGGCTTGGCTGGCAGAGGGGCTCAATAATTTGTTGAACAAATGACTTAATAAATGTTAAATTGGATTTAGTATCAATCTCTAGAATTTGTTCTTGGAGTGTATGAATGTTGATTTTTCATAAGAGCCGTTTTAATTAAACTTGATTGCATTTAAAGTGTTCTGAGCATTAATTGTGCTAATAGGATAATTTTCTGAAATGGCAGTGTTTACCTGATATCACAATGTGTTCATTTCTTTGACTAGAAGTTTTGAAACAGTAAAGCCACAGATTCTGGAGAGTTTGCATGGACCTCAGATCTTTGATACAGCAGCTTTCAAATTTTCTTGCTGAATTGGCTTCCAAGATAATACTACTACTACTACTACTACTACTACTACTAATAAAACAATTGATACCGTCACACATTTTCAAGTTATTAATTTTTTTAAAATCGTAAGTGTAAATATTTGCAAAGGATGTAATTTCTAATTCAATGTAAGTTGACACTTTAAAAAGCTAACTGTATTAATTGGAAGCAAATACCAAGTTAATTTGATTTCTGCCTGTTTTTATCCCTTTTAAAAAATAGATTAATGAGCTCTTCTTTAACAGTAGAAAATATTATAGTATTAATTTTTCTCTCTTAAATTAGTATTCTCATTCCATTCCTTCTCTCCCTCTCAATGTCATATATGTATATGCCTGAAAGTCTTCTATGGATAGACCCACCAAATTTTTCCACAACAAAAATATGTGTATATATTCAAATTTAAAATTTTAAAGCTTTTTGTGATAGTCTCAAAATATTAAAGGTTTCTTCTGCATTGAGTTATAATTATTATTAACAGAGAATATATAAATATATGACAAATTTTGATATGTAAGTATGAATAGTAAAATTTTATTAGAAGTAAATTTCTTCATTAGATGAGTGGAACTATTTTTTTCAATTAGTTTATGTATCCATGTTTGAATATTGTTTATTGCTAGAATGAAAGTTTATCATCAATGCCATGCCCCTTGTTTTATAGATATGTTCTGAGAAACCTTATTCACATGAATAAGCAGATGGAAAAGAAGAATATTCTGTTATAGCACTATCACTCAATTCTATGAACTCCTTCCAAGTTTTACATCAGTAATTATATAATAATATATCATCAGGAATCATTATTAATGCACTGTCAGCTAACATGTCCTGCTTCAATTGTATTGATAGAAAAGAATTAGGAACTATCTGGCTTGCAAAAAGATTAATCAATCATTGAAGTGATTCACTTTCTCAGCATTGGCATGTAGGAGTCTCCCTGTGTTTGGTGCCTCAGAGGTTTTTACATTTCAGGTTTTGCTATGCAGTGTAATAATATTTGGGATAAATGAAAGGTGTGCATTTAAAATTTCTTTTATGGTGGTGGAGAAAAGGAAAGATAGGAAAGAGAATCCATAAACATCTGGACCATAGGTGTATTGTTAGGCAGATCAACTGCAGGAAACAGTCCTTTCAAATGCAAGTTTTTTAAAACATTTCTTTATTGATTAAGGTATTACATATGTGTCCTTATCCCCCCATTATTCCCCCAACCCCCCCCCGCCCCCCACTCATGCACTCACCCCCCTGGTGTCTGTGTCCATTGGTTAGGCTTATATGCATGCATACAAGTCCTTTGATGGATTCCCCCTTACCTCTCCCCTCCCCTACCTTCCCTCTGAGGTTTGATGGTCTGATTGATGCTTCTCTGTCTCTGGATTTGTTTTTGTTCATCAGTTTATGTTGTTCATTATATTCCATAAATGAGTGAGATCATGTGATATTTATCTTTCTCTGACTGGCTTATTTCACTTAGCATAATGCTCTTCAGTTCCATCCATGCTGTTGCAAATGGTAAGAATTACTTCTTTTTTACTGCAGTGTAGTATTCTATAGTGTAGATGTACCACAGTTTTTTAATCCACTCATCTGCTGATGGATACTTAGGCTGTTTCCAAATCTTAGCTATGGTGAATTGTGCTGCTTTGAACATAGGGGTGCATATATCCTTTCTGATTGGTGCTTCTAGTTTCTTGGGATATATTCCTAGAAGTGGGATCACTGGGTCAAATGGGAGTTCCGTTTTTAGTTTTTTGAGGAACCTCTGTACTGTTCTCCACAGTGGCTGCATTTCCACCAGCAGTGCACGAGGGTTCCTTTTTCTCCACATCCTATCCAACACTTGTCATTTGTTGATTTGTTGATGATAGCCATTCTGACAGGTGTGAGATAGTACAGCATTGTCGTTTTGATTTGCATCTCTCAGATAATTAGTTCAAATGCAAGTTGAGGATATCAAACTGATTACTGTTAAATAACTTCTGTCTGAGTACCAAAGAGGAAAGTCTTGGAGTCACATCGCAGTTGGAAGACCATTCATCAGAATCAAGTTGAGGTGTACTTTTCTTTTCTTTTTTTATTCTTTAAAAAAAATTTTATATAAAGCTGGGGACAGTGAGACAAGGAAGGGGTTAGGGTAGAAGAACAATGGGAGAGAGTCTAGGTGGGGCTGCTGTCAGCTCACTGGAGTCAGAGAAAAGTGGAGAGGAATTGGGGACAGGCTCAGGGCGTTAACCTTGGATGAGCTGCTGCTGCCCTGTAGAGGAAAAGAAGTGTTAGTTTCTGGAATTACACCACATACACTTATAAAGTCTGCAATTTATTCTTGAGATCTACTTATTTAGAAGCTTCATACTTAACAACTATAGTAAGAGTATCAGGGGTGACCAATACAATAGTCAAAGCAATTGGTAAGATTATGATTATTTATAATCACATCCACCCAACATAACACACTCTTTTCTAAAAACAAGCAGAAATTAACATACTAATTTGGTGATTCAGTTTCAGTTCATTTAGCAAATATTTATTAAGCGTCTACTATGTGCCAAAAAGCTACTGACTGCTAGAGATTTTGAAATTAGGTCTAAGCTAATTAGCGTACTGCAGGAAGGCGTGCACATGGTGAGTAAGAGCAGCAGACGCTGGGGCCACCTCTGGCTTAACTCTTGCTCCATCCTTTTAGTTTAGGTGGGTTTAGGTAAGCCTCAATTTCCTCTCCTGGAAAATGTAACTAATAATACCTAGCTCCTAGTGTTACTGTGAGGCTCAAAGAGATAGTTACATAACAAACAGGAAATGGTAGTTGTTATTATCACTATTTTTATTCCTCATTCCACCCCAACATCTTGTGTGGTGTTTGCACATAGAGGTAGACTCTCAATAAATGCTACCGAGTCACCAGATAACAAATATTTTAATACACCATTCCATCTGTAAACAAAAATATGGTTTTATTTACAATATTTAGTCCATTCTAATGTTAAATACCTTTAAAATGTTTTTTTTTCTGCCTCATACTATTCAATGAAGACATAGATCTCACTTTCAAAAAGGTTTCTGTGTATTCAAACATTTCCCACCAAAACAAGTCCTAGAAATACATGAATCTAATGGGAAAACATTTCACAGCCTTGAAAATTCCCAGGTGGAAATGGAAAACCAATGCATAGTGCTTGCTGAGATGAGAGTTTACAGGCCCCTAGAGGATATATTATAGTCATGTACCAATAATGACATTTCTTTCAGTCAATGATGGACTGCATATATGTTGGTGGTCCCATAAGGATCTGAAAAATTCCTATCCCCTAGTGATGTCATAGCTGCAAATATTACTCATGTGTTTGTGGTGATGCTGGTGTAAACAAACGTACTGTGCTGCCAGTCCTATAAAAATACAGCACATACAATTATGTACAGAACGTACTACTTAATAATGATAACAAACTGCTATGTTACTGGTTGATGTGTTTGCTATACTATACTTTGTATCATTATTTTAGAGTGTACATTTTCTCCTTTTAAAAAAAACTTGCTGTAAAAAATGTGTTGTGTTATGCTGGCGACAGCCTCAAACATCTGTGTCCTGTCTCCTGGTTGCATCATTTTCTCTCGTGCTTGATTTAATCTTACATTGTTTTGTACAGTAACACGCTGTACAAGCTCGTAGCCCAGGAGCGGTAGGTTAGATCAGATAGCTGGGAATGAAGCAGGCTATGCCGTCCAGGTTTGTGTAAGTGCCCTCTATGATGTTCGCACAAAGATGAAATCACCTAATGACGCATTTCTCAGAATATAGCCGAGTCATTAAGTGGAGCATAATTGTATTGTCAGCACATTTTCTGGTGGCAATTTGGGGGCTGGTATGGTGGTATTAAAGGGCAACTCCTCCCCTTTTTTAGGTGACTCGTCCAAGTTCCAGGCCTTTAGGGCTGTCCCTAGGGCCCCTGTCTGTTTGCTCCCTCTGCTTGCCTCTGCTTTCACTGCTCTGAGTGCTCCCTCCAGACACAAGGCTGACAGTGTGTTGGCCAGAGTGTTGGGAGTAAGAGCCCCACATTCTGTGTACATGTAGTACTTTAGCTTTTTTTAATTTTTTTATTTTTAAATATGTTTTATTGATTTTTTTACAGAGAGGAAGGGAGAGGGATAGAGACTTAGAAACATCGATGGATCAGCCGCCTCCTGCACACCCCCCACTGGGGATGTGCCCGCAACCAAGGCACATGCCCCTGACTAGAATCGAACCCGGGACCCTTCAGTCCGCAGGCCGACACTCCATCCACTGAGCCAAACCGGTCAGGGCTACTTTAGCTTTTAACACACTCTTTACATTGACCTGGACCCTACTCCTTGCTTTTAATCATTAAATAGTGTATTGGGTTATTAAAACTTGGAAACGTAAATAAAGCCTAGAAACTGGAGACAGGCTTCTTAATTACGCTGCCTGGTTCCATTAATCCAGTCTTGAGTGTGCTTGAGGAAATAAAATTTAAAGTTTCCTTAATAAAATAAAATAAATGTCATTATTTCTAATATACTTCCTTTCATATGCAAAAATTTTTTGTTAGTACTTTGGGTGATGTTGGTATTTCCCATCTCCTGTCCTATTTGAAAACTTCAGCCCAGCTGCTGACTGGTACAAGCAGTTGAAGAGAATAATTAGGAATTTGTTTTGTTCTCTTTCCTAGCTCTGCTTTTCATTCTCTGCATGCCTACTCTTGCCCACAAACCCAAGGCTACAGTCTTCCTCGCTAACACATATTTCTGCCTACAATGCACCCACTGGTTAATGTACACAGCTCTGATTCATCTCGACAGTCATATGTTTCCGACAGGTGAATACCTCCAGGCAGTCACCCAGAGGCACTTTTCTATAATAATACCCATGTTTTATGATGGTGCTATGTATCACCCTCATTTTCCAGACATAAGATATGACAGATAAAATTCTGGTTTCTTGTCCTATCTCCTTAAGATATTTGTACTTTCCCCTCATTTCTTTTTTTGTGTTACAGCAGTCATATTTAGTGTTTCTCACCTTCCCAATGTTCCTGAAGGTATTTTATTTTCCCTATGGTTTTTTCCTCTTCTAGTTTGTAATACAATAATATGTTGTCCTTGTAATATATTAGTCAAAGACGATTTCTGTGGGGCCATATAAATAACGTAAATAAAGAACCATGAAACCTGCAGTGAAAAATGTGACAGTTACAGGAACGGAATTTTAACCAAAAAGGAATAGTTGGCTATAGGGCTGGCTGTATTAAAATAGGTAGAATGTGTTTTTTGGCTTCTTGTTCTCTGCTGCTTCTTCATTCTTTCCTCGCTGCCTGCAGCATCCCCTGCCTGCTTGGAAGCTTGATACTTTTGTGTCTCCCAATTTCTAGTCAGAGAGAAAAGCAACCCACGGAGGACAACCGTTAGGGTTTCTGACACATTTGCTGTATCTATGCCTGTTTTTTAAATCTGACTCCCTCACTCGCAGGGTGGTTACCTGATAGCCATTATGATATTAGATGATTCACCCCCGGCCAGGGTTGATTGGCCCAAGAGAAAACATCTAATCCAAACTGCTAATTGAATTCTTTCTCCACACATCCTGATTCATTTTAAAACTTCAAGTTTGATCCAAGGCTCCCTGACTCCTGTCAGCATAGGAAGCTCATGGCCCAGTGACTTTTTTGTTGTTATTTTGTTTTGTGTATGTGAGTGATGAAGAGGATGCACTTCTCTCTCATAAACGCCTACCTTCTTCCACAGTGTATCCCTCTAGCATGGGTGGTGGGAGGAAGGTGAGGGGAAGGATGTCTTCTGGGGTGAAGTTGTAGTCTGCACTTCTCATGGAGCTCGTTGTGTCTGAAAGACATGGGTGGAGGCTCTTAAAGGACTGCCGCCCAAACAATACCAAGGGGAGGCCTCTGCGGGATCTGGTGACTCCGAGCCTGAAGCCTCCCATCACATTCCTCTTACTTCAGGCCCCTATGGTCCTTGACAAGCCTGCAGCCTCCAAATGGGTACACATTCCGTGGCCCCAACCCTGGCTTCTAAGAGGAAGTAAACAGGCTCATGCTCTTTACCTCTGAGGAACTGGGAATGTGAGGGTGTGTTCATTGGCCCCTCTGTTCTGATCACACCATCACACATTTGGCCTCAATGCTTATTCCCTCGCTGGTAACTTGAGGTACATTGACAAGACCAGTGCTTGCCAGTCATGCAACCAGGGGCTAAGATAATAAGGCTTCTTTCTCCCAGAAACCCACCAACTTGCAGTGGTTCCATTGAGTTGTTCGTCAGCTTTGGAGAGGAGGCCAATCCAGAGACCAGATTGTCTTTCTCCCCCACTAAGCCTTCTTCTTAGACATTTTTATCGTAGAACTTGGTGAAGCAGGCTCATCTCTCTAGCCCCTGGGAATACAGGTGTCTCCAGTTAGCAACTGGTCCCTCTTCATTTCAGCTCAGAGACTTTAATAACTTTTCTCAATACAGCACTAACCCTGCAGTGATCTCTGCATTATTCTGCTATGAGGAGCAGGACTAGTTCTCAATCAGAGCTCACACCATCAGGCTGCTATCCATCTTGTTCAAGGAGGTCTCTATGTCTTGCAACCAGAGTCCTAGCTATTATGCCATTAAATCAATTAATAGTTATTCATGTATTTATAATTTTCCCAGTGATATGCATTTGGTAAGGCTGTAGGTTCCCATGACCCCTCCTCTGGTTCAATTAATTTGCTAAAGGGGCTTACAGAAATGAGGGAAACATCTACTTACATTTGCCACTTTACTTAAGGATATGATAAAGGATACAGACAGTCAGTCAGATGAAGAGATACATAGGTCACAGTCTGGGAGGGTCCCCAGCACAGGTGCTTCTGTGCCCATGGAGTTGGGATGCATCACCCTCCCAGTGTGGATGTGTTCCCTAACCTGGAAGTTCTCTGAACCCCATACTAATGGGATTTTACGGAGGCTTCCTTACGTAGGCACAAATAGTTATTAACTTCATTTTTAGCCCCTCTCCCCTCTCTGGAGGATGACAAATGGGAATAAAAATTCTAAGCTTCTAATCATGCTTAGTTTTTCTGGTGACGAGCCCAGATTTGATAGCCGTACAGGAGCCCACCTAGAATAGCCTCAACAGAACAAAAGATGCTCCTGGTGCTCTTATCGCTTAGGAATTCACAAGGGTTTCAGGAGCTCTGTGCTGGGAACTGTTACCTCGCAGTAGGGAAATGAGCCATCTGTGTGAGACGGAGCTGGAGCAGAGTTAGGTCCCAGAGAAGAGCTTGATTCTTCAATATTATTGAGGCTTGGTCTCCAGATGGTTGAGTAAAATTTTTCAGAATTGAGTGAATAGTTTGTTTAGGATCCATGGCTTAGCCTATGCTGAGCAGGGTCACAAATTAGCTAAACTCAGGCTGATTTTGTTTATATGACACCAGAGTTTGGGGGGAAGAGTTGAATTTGAATGTTTTTGTGCAGAGCATGCTGTCTCCAGTTTACCCTAGGTCCCACCTTTGGACTTAAAACAGAGATGCTTTATACATTTTTAAAGTATTTATTTATTTTTAAAATGTTCAATTAAAGTTGACATTCAACAAATTCGTGCACCATTGGGGTCCCTTGGCCTGGCCTGCACCCTCTCGCAATCTGGGACCCTTTGGGGGATGTCAGACTGCCGGTTTTGGCCCAATCCCCGCAGGCCAGGCCGAGGGACCCCAGTGCACGAATCCATGCACCAGGCCTCTAGTATGCATATAAGATTTTTGGTTAATCTCTTCCTGCCTTCCCCCTTCCCCTCTTCCCTCTGAGATTCATCAGTCCATTCCATGTCTGTTTCAGTGCTTTTGCATTGAGCGTCTGTCCCCTGGTGGTCAGTGTGCATCGTAAGTACCAGTTGAACAGTCCAATGGTCCAATGGTCAGCTGGTTGCTTAGACTAGTGGCCCGGTGCATGAAATTCGTGCATGGGAGGGAGGGTGTCCCTCAGCCTGACCTGCACCCTCTCTAATCTGGGACCCCTCGGGGGATGTCCGACTGCTGGTTTAGGCCAGATCCCTATGGCATCGGGCCTAAACCGTCAGTCGGACATCCCTCTTGCAATCTGGGACTGCTGGCTCCTAACCGCTCACCTGCCTGCCTGCCTGATCGCCCCTAACCATTCTGCCTGCTGGCCCGATCGCCCCCAACTACACCCCGCCCACCGGCCTGATTGCTCCCAACAGCCTCTCCCTGCCGGCCTGATAGCCCCCAACTTCCCCCCCTGCCGGCCTGCTTGCCCCCAACTGCCCCCCCTGCCGGCCTGATCTCCCCCAACTGCCCCCCCATGCTGGCCTGCTCACCCCCAACTACCCCCCCAGCCGGCCTGCTTGCCCCCAATGCCGCCCCCCCCCCCTCGCCGGCCAGCTTGCCCCCTACTGCCCCAACCTGCCGGCCTGATCGCCCCTAACTGCCCCTCCTACCGGCCTTCTTGTCCCCAACTGCCCCCTTCCCCTGCCAGCCTGCTCTCCCCCAACTTCCCCCCCAGCCAGCCTGCTTGCCCCCAAGTGCCCCCCCCCCCCCCCCCGCTGGCCGGATTGCCCCACCTGATCCCCCCTGCCAGCCTACTCACCCCCAACTGCCCTCCCCCCCATGCTGGCCTGCTTATCCCCAACTGCCCCCCACCCCGGCATGGTTGCCCCAGAAGGTCTCCCAGTCTAATGATCATATTACCCTTTTATTAATATAGATCAGTGATGGCAAACCTAGGACACCTTTGAACCTATGAACTCATTTTTTTGGGTGACTTTTCTTTGTTAAATGGCATTTAAATATATAAAATAAATATCAAAAATATAAATCTTTGTTTTACTATGGTTGCAAATATCAAAAAATTTCTATATGTGACACAGCACCAGAGTTAAGTTAGAGTTTTTCAAAATGCTGACACGCCGAGCTCAAAAGGTTCGCCATCACTGGTATAGATTATTAGTATAGATTAGTTTCAGGTGTATATCATAGTGGTTAGAAATTTATATAATTTATGAAGTGATGCCCCTTCATAAGTCTAGGACCCATATGACACCATATGTAGTTATTACAATATTTTTTACTATATTCCCTATGCTGTACTTTATATCTCCATGGCTATTTTGTAACTACTAATTTGTATTTTTTAATTCCTTCACCCTTTCACCCAGTTCTCACCTCCCCCTCTCCTCTGGCAACCATCAGTTTGTTCTTTATATCTATGAGTCTGTTTCTGTTTTGTTTGTTCATTTATTTTGTTCTTTAGATGCACATATAAGTGAAATCATATGGCATTTGTCTTTTTCTGTCTGACTTATTTCAATTAGCATAATACCCTCTAGGTCCATCCATGATGCTTCATACATTTATATTACCTGCTTGGTCTCAAGACTTGTTTCCTTAATTTTTTTACTATGAAAAATTCCAGAATACAAAAGTAAGGAGAATGGTATAAAGAATGTCTATATCCCCATATAACATCACCCAGATCTGAAGATTTCTGATCTTGGTATCCTTGGGGAGATAAAAAAGACAGCACAATCCATTCCTTTCCAAAAGTGTTTTCCCTAGAGTGGCACACTCCACTCTCACCCCGACCCTGACTTACTAGTTGTTCTTTGTGTCTCTATAGAAGCATTATCTTTTTATACACTTTTCCTCATAATCATTCAATGCGTGTTTGTTAAGCCCTTTAAGTGTGCCAGGCCCCCTTGTAGGCACGGGAGCTAGAGCAGAGATCAAAACAAACAAGGCCCCTGTCCTCAGAGGACTTACAGCACAGGATGGAGGAGTCATACAGGATACAATACATAGATAAATAAACAGGTCACGTGGAGTGCTATGAAACACAAAAGCAAAGCTGTTTGGCAGTGTCTGGTCGAAGTGTAGGGGATGGGAAGATTGGGTGGGTGGGGCACTTTAGGAATTCAGAAGGGCCTCCCTGAAAGGGTGGCATTTGATCTGAGACACGAATGACAAGAAGGTACCACATGAGAAAATCTAGAGGGTACCATACTCCAGGCAGAGGGAATAGCCGGGGCAAAGACCCTGAGGTAGGAATGAGCTTAGGGGCTATGTGAAGAGCAGAAAGAGGTAAGCAGGATGGAGATATTTCTCAGGGAATCATTAGGGCACCTTTGCCCTCCCTAACAAGGCTTTTCTCTGTGTCTTCACAGCACTATCTGTAACATCTGTTGTAGCACTTAACTCCTTTAGTGAGGACTTGTTTGTCTCCGTCATGGTCCAGGGGCTGACCAAAGGCTGGGGGTTGTCATTGTTATCTTCATACCTCCCAGCCCTTGGCCCATAGAAGATGCTCAATAAATATTTGAGGCATAAATGTGTACATATAGAAAAAAAGAAGAAGATGGAAATCCGGGAACATGGGTATTAGACTCAAATATGAAAGTAACAAGCAAGTCACAAAAATTTTCAGCTCCTAAAATTTTCTTTACATGTCTGAGAGAAGAAGACAATGATGTATTTTTGTAGCACTTTATGACAAATTTCTGATAAAGTTACTGTTGGGAGTTTTACAGTGTAAATGTGGAGGAGCACATCTTCTAACCATGTTGGTAGGCCATAAACAGTGCTTTCCTAAGTGTGGTCTCTTTCAGTGTTGATTGTGCTCCTGCCTTCCACGTACCTCCCTCAGGAGGCAGTGCTGGGCAGGAGATTCCATTCACTCTAGGAATGTCCATCCCTTGTCTGGCACGACTTGATAACAACCTGGGAGACCAGATAGCACCAGGTCCATAAAAGGCCAGAGGACATTGACAGGAATAGCGCGCTGATATTGTGGGGCAAAACCCTCAGAGGATCAGGCACGGCCACCCCTGGAGGAGGCCTGATTGTGTGGCAGAGCCTGTGGAGGGGTGCGGTGACCATCAGGAGGTGGTGGTGGTGGGGAGGTAGGGAGTGGTGGTGCCTGGACAGGGACCCACAGGGTAAAGAACATTGCCTGCTGTCCTCAAGTGCTGTGGACCATGGGCAGCACTGAGGTGAGAGCCCCCACAAGTGAGAGCCAGTGCAGGGCCCCTATTGGACACTCAAGGGAAGGGCTGGCAGTGGGCCTTCAGTGGCCCAGAGACCTGAACGTGTCTTGTGTCAGGCATGAGCCATACAAAAGCAGAGTGTCAGCTCCATCCTGGCAGCCAGTCTCACCCGATTCTGGGACAGAAACAATGCACCTGCCAGTGGGAGCCATCCTGTCACCAGGTGGCCCTTCTGGAATTGGGGCTGACAAGAATCCCAAGGCTTTGGGGGGCATTTGGTCAACACCAGGAGCGAGGTGGAAGTGGGGACATGGTAAGGGGATCTAGAGGGTCATTGAGCACCCAGAAGGGAAGAAACCAGGACCAAGTCTCATACTGACCTGTCCAGGCTAGAAACACCTCTCCCAGATGGTACAGCTGGCCCTGGTGGGTCCTAGCCATTAGAGAGGGACTTAGAAAATGTTGAGGCAGGCTACTTTGTTGAGGCAGAAAATGTTGCGTGGGTTCTGGTGATCAGAGCCCATGCAGGACCAAGACCAGAATAGGGGCACTCTGCCTGGAGAACCACAGGAAGGGGCTCAGGGCCCTGGGCAGGGACGGCCTTGGGTCTAAAGGTCAGGTGCTATCAAGGGCACATTTTTGGGCATGGTCTAGGCTGGAGATGTAAATCTGGGAGTCATCAAGCTTCTGAGAATGGCTTTACAGAGGGAAAAAATCCTGAGATTTCTAGCTTCCAAAACTCCACCACCTTATTATCAAATGGGAGAAGACAGTTCTCTCCCTTCCTCGCTGAAGAACTCTAAATAAGAATTACTCATGTGATGTTTCTAGAACTTCCATAGCTTGTGCAAACCTACAAAGAACTCTGAGTCCTGAAAATAGAAACAGTTCATAATATGAAAAACCACAGATCCAAACGTCCTTAGAAAGCAGCCCCCGTGGGGAGAATGACATTTTCATTCCTGATGCCAGGCCGAGTGGAGGCTAATAACGTTTCCCTTGCCCTCTGCACAGTGCTATTTGTTTTAGTGTGCCATCTATTTAACCGAGGGAACAATTAATTAACAATTAAGTCTGCTGGAAACATATCACCACGTGGCACTCAGTAAATATTTGTTGACAATGATGAGGCTATTGCTTATTATACCATTAAATTAGAAACTTAAACTGGAGGTTTCTGCAAGGTGTTAGAGGTCGCAGTGTGAGAGAGGGGCAAAGCTAGAATTTACACCCTGAATTCCTGATCCTAAAGGTGTTCATTGCAAAAAATAATAAATTTATTCATTACCTTTTCTACTACATTGCACTAGTGTTTTGGGGAAATGGCTGAATTCCACTAAGCCAAATCATATGGTGAGACATTAACCTTTCCAAAGAACAGTAAGATCTCATTAAGTCAAAATAATTGGAAGAATGGCCAGACTGAACTGGGAGGGTGGGGTTTGGGTAGTTTGAAATATTTTCTAAGACATTCAACTTTTTCCTTTCAAGGCTATGTAGTACATTGGAACAAATAACCACAACATGGGGCCAAGCAGAAGTCTCGCCGAACCTGCTTGAAGGAACAAACAGGAGTAATTTATAAATCGTACATTAATGATTTGCATATTAAGTGATGACCGCAAAAATATTTTAGGTGTTTGGGGAAATACACTTTTTATTCATGCCAAAACATTTTATTAAGCTAAATGTACCCCTTGAAAACTGACTTTATGTAGGAGCTTACATAGGGAACTGTCACAAACATGTCAGTCAAACCGTGTGTTAAAATTACTGTGCACTTGGCTTAGTGGCATATAAATGAACCGGTTTTGCTGTACTCACATTGTTTGGCATTATTTCTACGCTCACAGCAGCACAAATGCTGACGTCCATCTCTCTCCCTTTGCATCCCTTCAGTCTTCATCTATCCCAGGCTAACAGAATGCCTCCAGCTGCTTGAGAACTAGAAGCATTTTCTAGCTCTCCCTTTTCCCTCACCACACTCCCACCAATTTTCGCTAAATGACCCTGTCCTTCCTACCACCCTCTGTGAGAAGTCTTTGCAGCATTTGGCTGCCTTTCATTCGTTTTCTGTTCAAATACTAAACATTCATTTGTTCCTGGAGATGTTTAGAAATACTGGGCCTTGTTATCTCTTACCCATGTTCTTTAACACACTCACTTTCAGACATTCTACTCCTGAAGCAGTTTATGGGGCTCCTCTGTTTTTCTCTCTTTAAATTAACTTCTCCACCCTTTATTGTGTAAGAATCAGAGTTGTCTACCTGTTAGGTAACACATGGAAGGTTCCAGACTGGCCTAAGTTATGTTATTGACTAACAGAGAAGCAATTTGGGAAAATAGTCTGTTTAATGCTCACAGCTAACCAATGTGGTCAAAGCTGGGAAGAACGAAGCAAGCTGGGGAAAATGGGAATCTGGTTGGAGACATAGAAGGTTTTTCTTGAGGGGTGAATTGCCATGGATATGATTCAAAGGTCCGCATGTCGTAGGAAAAAGACTGACCAGAACAAAAAGAGAGGACTACAGATATTTTTGCCATTTTATGTTACAGTTCATTCTGATGAAATAGCTTAGGTTCAAAGCAAAATAAATCTCCACAGGAATTCCCTGCTGGTGACTTGCTGCCCCCCTCTGGAGAAGTTGGGAACTGAAGCTTTTAATCCCTTCCTGTGTGGCTCTGTCTCACTGTAGGTCTGCATTGGCATTATTCTCTTACCAGAAGGTGCTTTGCTACAATGTAATGAAGTGTCAGGTCATAAATTGCAAACAGTTTATTCAGTGAGCTTGCACTGACTCTGAGTAATGCAAGGATCTTTATTTCCTGGCTGGAGGATGAACTCAGTGTTTTGATCCATCTGTCCTTGGTTCCACTCCTCTTCTACCGAGAATCCAAGCTAAAGCAGCCTTGGACTAGGAGTTCTTCCTGATTTGGTACCCTGCCTCACTTAGTAATCTTATCCTTAAAAGAGAGAGTTTAGACTCATGATCTCTAAGGTACCTTTGGCTCTGATTCCATACAAATATATTTACCAGTGAGAAATGTTTATTTAACATAAGTAAACTATGAGTTATTAAATGAACCTTCCCTTTTAATGAACAATATTTTTGGAAATAAAATTAATGCAGTTGGTGGATAGGCTGAATTTCAAAAAAATTTCAAAATATGAAATAGGCCACTAGGAGGCAGTGTTGACATATAGTTTATTCAAGCCCCTCTTGAATAGAATTAATTCCTTTTGAGGGAATGTTTTTCAAATCAAAGGATATAAGAATGATTAGAGCCCTAACTGGTTTGGCTCAGTGGATGGAGCGTCAGTCTGCGGACTGAAGGGTCCCGGGTTCGATTCCGGTCAAGGGCATGTACCTTGGTTGCAGGCACATCCCCATTGGGGAGTGTGCAGGAGGCAGCTGATTGATGTTTCTCTCTCATCGATGTTTCTAACTGTCTATCCCTCTCCCTTCCTCTCTTTTAAAAAATCAATAAAGAGGAAGATGGCGGCGGTATAGGCAGACGCGTCCCAGGTCGTGTCCCTGAGCAAATGGAGTGAGCAGCTGAAACTAGTAACATCCACCCCGAATTGGCGAAATTCCTCAGCTGGCGAGACGGTTTACAGCCGGGAAGAGCAGAACTCCCCTGGAAAGGTAAAAAAACCAGGGATTTGGGCAGGAAAGTTTGCCAGACCTCTGAGCCCAGAGAGTCGGAGGGAGACCACGTGGCAGACAGCCGCGTCCCTTGGGACAGGCACAGCCCCTAACAGGGGAAAGGAGAACCGAGGGATTCCTGGCGCCGCCGGGGGAATTGAGAGCTGGGTCTGTGATCACAGAGGACTGAGCCTAAAGGGGGCAGCCTGAAGAGCTGACCAGACCATGCAGTCCCGGTAAGAGAAGAAGCTTACAGAAACCAAGCCTTCCCCCGTTTCCGCGGCCGGCGTTTGTTTGTTTGTTTTCACTGAACCCTGTTCATGGGACATTTCGGATACAGACACTCACCTGTGCTGAAGAGAGGGAGAGTGTTCGGAGGAGTGGAATCTGGGGAGAGACTGAGGAGAGAAGGGGGGCCGGGAGAGGTGGCAGCGAATTGAGTGCTGAGACACCCCTGAGCCCAGGTCTGAGGCAGCCATTCTCTCCGGAGAGTGAGACTCCTCCCCCCAGCCCCCAGGCAAGGAGCACAGCCACACCCAGATTCCACCCTGTAGGAGATCAAGGATTAAAATAACCTGATCAGTCCCTGGGAGTTAACAGAGTCTGGCCTATAGAGGGATTTTCAATCCCAGCAACAACACAGCACTGGTAACTCTTACGCAGCCAGCTCTGGGCAGTGAACTTCCACTGGACAGAGAGGCCCTGTAGCCTCAGAGGCCAACCCCAGAACACTGCCACCCAGAGGCTGACCCACAAACTGACTCTTTGCTAAACACAAAATAAGGCAGTCTGGGAAACAAATGCGGCTTGCTTTAAAATAAGGACTGTGGTTTACAACACAGAGGAACAGTGTATCGCAGGGAAACTCAACACTCTCCTGAATACCTGGCAGGTCTAAGGCGAGCCACACTGAAGAATAGAAGAACCGAAGGACCTTCACTACTGCAATATTATTTTTTTTTTCTTTTTTCACCTTTTAACTAAGAAACCAATTTTTTTTCTTTTTTTTTCTTTTTCTTTTTTCTTTTCCTCTTCTCCTTTTTTTTTTCTTCTTTTTTCCATCACCTGATTTTACCCTTTTAATTACTACCTTCTTATTTTTAACCAGTATTATTACTGCTACCATTTTACCATTTTTTTTAAAAGTGCCATTTTATTTTCTCTTTATTTTATTTTGGGATTAGTGTTCTCCATTCTATTTTCATCGTTATATTATTGGTTGTTTCTAGTTTGCATTCATCTCCAGGGAGCTGTTGCTGGAATTTGTTGGGATTAATGGCTGTTTTATAGGAGTATTCTCCTCATATAAAAAGTCTCTTCCCCTCTTCCACTTCATTCTCTCTTTTCGCTCTTGTTTTTCTTTTCCTTTCTTTTCTCGCTTTTACTTTCCCCCCTCCTTTTTCCCAATTTCATTTTTGCACTCCTTTTTTTGGTCCCTAATTTTCTTTTCTTTTTTCTCTTTTCTCTTTTTCTCTTCCTTCTTCCTTATCCCCTAATTCTCTTAATTCAGGTGGTCACCTTTATTTGGGGTTATTAATATCGTGAATATATTTGTGTATAGTGCCTGGTATGTGGTGCCTTGTTGTGTTGTATTTTGTGCCTTTAAATCAACACAGCAGATCCAAGCAACAGCAACCTCCTGAGCACCACACCCTCTGCTGAGGAACAGCAGCTGTACATGAAACCTCGCCCCACCAGCCAGAAGAGCCACCACAGCTGTGAACAGCACCCACCAGAGGAGTTGCTGCCAACTGAAGAGCAGCTGCTACCGCAACCGCCCGAAGAGGAACCGCAGACCAAGGAGTCACTGCCACCAAGGGAGCAGCCACTGAACGACTCAACGTCTAGATATGTCAGTGAGATCAAACATGGGTAGACAAAGAAACCCCCAAAGGAAAGAGAAGGAGGACTCGCCAGAAAAGCAGCTAAGTAATACAGAGGCATGCAACATGACAGAAAAAGAATTCAGAATAAGGGTCCTAGAGTGCATAAACCGGATGGAGGAAAAAATCGACAACCTCAGCAAGAAGCAAGAAGAAACAGATGAAAAAATCGATAACATATGGAAGAAGCTAGAAGAAACAGATGAAAAAATCGATAACATATGGAAGAAGCTAGAAGAAACAGATGAAAAAATCAACAACTTAAGTAAGACCCAAGAAGATATGAAGAGTGATATAGCTGCAATGAAAAACTCCATTGAAAGTATCAACAGTAGACTAGGAGAAGCGGAGGACCGAATTAGTGATTTAGAAGACAAGGAAGCAAAACACACCCAAAATGTACTGCAATTGGAGAAAAAAATGAAAAGACAGGAGGAGAGCCTAAGGGAGCTTTGGGACAACATGAAACGAAACAACATACGAATAATAGGGGTACCAGAACAACAGAAGGATGAACAAGGATTAGAAAACCTATTAGAAGAAATAATATCAGAAAACTTCCCTGAGGTGGGGAAGAAAAAAGTCACACAAGCCCAGAGAGTCCCAAACAAGGTGAACCCAAAAAGACCCACACCAAGACACATCATAATTACCATGGCAAATGTTCAGGACAAAGAGAGAATCTTACAGGCTGCAAGAGAGAGACGGAAAGTTACATACAAGGGATCTCCCATTAGATTGTCAAATGATTTCTCAACAGAAACACATCAGGCCAGAAAAGAATGGACGGAAATTTACAAAGTGATGCAAAGCAAAGGACTGAATCCAAGAATACTCTATCCAGCAAGGCTATCATTCAAACTTGAAGGGGAAATAAGAAGCTTCACAGACAAAAAAAGGCTAAGGGAGTTTATCACCACCAAGCCAGCAATGCAAGGAATGCTAAAGGGACTGGTATAAAAATAAGACATAAAAAGCTCAGAAAGAAAACAGCCACACAAAAACAGAAATGCCTACAAACAAGTACCTTTCAATAATAACTTTAAACGTAAACGGACTAAATGCTCCAAACAAAAGACATCGAGTGGCTGAATGGATAAAAAAACATGACCCATACATCTGCTGTCTACAAGAAACCCACCTCATTAGAAGGGACTCACACAGACTGAAAGTGAAAGGATGGAAAAATATCTTTCAGGCAAATGGAAAGGAAAAGAAAGCTGGGGTAGCAATACTTATATCGGACAAAATAGACCTCAAAGTGAAGGCCATAACAAGAGATAAGGAAGGCCACTTCATAATACTAAAGGGATCAATACAACAAGAAGATATAACCCTGGTAAACATATATGCACCCAATGCAGGAGCACCCAAATTCATAAAAAAACTCCTGGAAGATATCAAAGGAGACATCGACAACAATACAATCATTGTAGGGGACTTTAATACACCACTGACAGCACTGGATAAGTCTTCTAGACAAATAATCAGCAAAGATACAGCAATCCTAAATGACTCACTAGATCAGATGGACTTAATAGACATCTTCAGAACACTTCACCCGAAAGCCAGGGAATATACATTCTACTCAAATGCTCATAGGACATATTCAAAAATAGACCATATATTGGGTCACAAGCAAAGTATCCCCAAATTCAAGAAAATTGAAATCATAAAAAGCGTCTTCGCAGACCACGATGGCATAATATTAGAAATAAACTACAATAAAAACAACCCAAAATACTCAAACACCTGGAAGCTGAATAGCATGCTATTAAATATTGATTGGGTTACCAATGAAATCAAAGAAGAAATTTGAAACATCCTGGAAGCTAATGACAATGAAAACACAACAATCCAAAACCTATGGGACACAATGAAAGCAGTCCTGAGAGGGAAGTTTATAGCTCTACAGGCCTATCTCAAAAAACAAGAAAAAATGGTAGTAAATCATCTAACTCTACAACTCAAAGAATTAGAAAGAGAGCAACAAGAAAACCCCAGAGTGAGCAGAAGGAAGGAGATAATAAAGATTAGAGCAGAAATAAATGACATAGAGACCAAAAAAACAATACAGAAAATCAATGAAACCAAGAGCTGGTTCTTTGAAAGGATAAACAAGATTGACAAACCTCTAGCCAGACTCACCAAGAAGCAAAGAGAGAGGACCCAAATAAACAAAATCAGAAACGATAGAGGCGAAATAACAACAGACCCCACAGAAATACAAATGATTGTTAAAAAATACTATGGACAGCTCTACTCCAACAAACTAGACAACCTGGAGGAAATGGACAAATTCCTAGAAAAATACAACATTCCAAAACTCAATCAGGAAGCATCTAAAAATCTCAACAGGCCAATAACTATGGAAGAAATTGAAGCAGTCATCAAAAAGCTTCCAGCAAACAAAAGCCCAGGACCAGACGGCTTCACAGGGGAGTTTTACCAAACATTCAAGGAAGAACTAAAACCTATCCTCCTCAGACTACTACAAAAAATTCAAGAGGAAGGAACACTTCCAAGCTCATTCTATGAAGCCAGCATCACCCTAATACCAAAACCAGGGAAAGACAACACAATGAAAGAGAATTACAGGCCAATATCCCTCATGAACATAGATGCCAAAATCCTCAACAAAATCTTAGCAAATCGGATCCAGCAGTACATCAGAAAGATCATACACCATGACCAAGTAGGATTTATCCCAGGGATGCAAGGATGGTACAATATCCGCAAATCAATAAACGTGATACATCACATAAACAAATTGAAAGAAAAAAACCACATGGTCATATCAATTGATGCAGAAAAAGCATTTGACAAAATTCAACACCCATTTTTGATAAAAGCTCTCAGCAAGGTGGGAGTAGAAGGATCATACCTCAACATAATAAAAGCCATATATGACAGGCCCACAGCCAACATCATACTCAATGGACAAAAACTAACACCATTTCCCCTAAGAACAGGAACAAGACAGGGATGCCCCCTCTCACCACTCCTGTTCAACATAGTACTGGAAGTGTTAGCCATTGCAATTCGGCAAGAAGAAGAAATAAAAGGCATCCAAATTGGAAAAGAGGAAGTAAAACTGTCCTTATTTGCAGACGACATGATATTATACATACAAAACCCTAGAGACTCCATCAAAAAGCTACTGGACTTAATACATGAATTTGGCAATGTAGCAGGATACAAAATTAACCCCAAGAAATCCGAGGCATTTCTATACACCAATAGTGAACTTTCAGAAAGAGAGATTATAAAAACAATCCCGTTTACCATCGCACCAAAAAAATTAAGCTACCTAGGAATAAACTTAACTAACGAGGTAAAAGACCTCTACTCAGAAAACTACAGGACGTTGAAAAAAGATATAGAGGAAGACATAAACAGATGGAAGAACATACCGTGTTCATGGATTGGTAGAATCAACATCATTAAAATGTCCATACTACCCAAAGCAATCTATAAATTCAACGCACTACCCATTAAAATACCAATGGCATACTTCAGAGATCTAGAACGAACTCTCCAAAAATTCATCTGGAATAAAAAAAGACCTCGAATAGCTGCAGCAATCCTGAAAAAGACCAAAGTAGGGGGGATCTCAATACCAGATATCAAGATGTATTACAAAGCCACTGTTCTCAAAACTGCCTGGTACTGGCACAAGAATAGGCATATAGATCAATGGAATAGAATAGAGAGCCCAGAAATCGGCCCAAACCAATATGCTCAATTAATATTTGACAATGGAGGCAAGAACATACAATGGAGCCAAGATAGTCTCTTCAATAAATGGTGCTGGGAAAATTGGACAGATATATGCAAGAAAATGAAACTAGACCACCAACTTACACCATACACAAAAATAAACTCAAAATGGATAAAGGACTTAAATGTACGACAGGAAACTATAAAAATTCTAGAAGAATCCAAAGGCAACAAAATCTCAGACATATGCCGAAGCAATTTCTTCACTGATACAGCTCCTAGGGCACTTGAAACTAAAGAGAAAATGAACAAATGGGACTACATCAAAATAAAAAGCTTCTGCACAGCAAAAGAAACCATCAACAAAACAACGAGAAAACCCACTGTGTGGGAAAACATATTTGCCAATGTCATATCCGATAAGGGCCTAATCTCCAAAATTTATAGGGAACTCATACAACTTAACAAAAGGAAGATAAACAATCCAATCAAAAAATGGGCAAAGGACCTAAATAGACACCTTTCAAAAGAGGACATTCAGAAAGCCAAGAGACATATGAAAACATGCTCAAAGTCACTAATCATCCGAGAGATGCAAATCAAAACAACAATGAGGTACCATCTCACACCTGTCAGACTGGCTATCATCAACAAATCAACAAACGACAAGTGCTGGAGAGGATGTGGAGAAAAAGGAACACTTGTGCACTGCTGGTGGGAATGCAGACTGGTGCAGCCACTATGGAAGACAGTATGGAGTTTCCTCAAAAAACTACAAATGGAACTCCCATTTGACCCTGTGATCCCACTTCTAGGAATATATCCCAAGAAACCAGAAACACCAATCAGAAAGGATATATGCACCCCTATGTTCATAGCAGCACAATTCACCATAGCTAAGATCTGGAAACAGCCTAAGTGCCCATCAGTAGATGAATGGATTAGAAAACTGTGGTACATCTACACGATGGAATACTATGCTGCTCTAAAAAGGAAGGAACTCTTACCATTTGCAACGTCATGGATGGAACTGGAGAGCATTATGCTAAGTGAAATAAGCCAGTCAATGAAGGAAAAATACCACATGATCTCACTCATTCATGGATAATAGAGACCATTATAAACTTTTGAACAATAATAGATACAGAGGCAGAGCTGCCTCAAACAGATTGTCAAACTGCAGCAGGAAGGCTGGGGAGGGTTGCGGGGCAGGAGGTAGGGGGGTAAGAGATCAACTAAAGGACTTGTATGCATGCATAGAAGCATAACCAGTAGACATAAGACATTGGGGGATAGGGGAGGCTAGGGGACTGTCTAGGGCAGGGGGATAAAATGGACACATATGTAATACCCTTTGTAATACTTTAAGCAATAAAAAAAAAAATAAACAAACAAACAAAAAAATCAATAAAATATATATTTTTTTAAAAAGAATGATTAGAAGTTACAATGTTTTGTGTGGCAATAAAGTTTTGAAAAGCATATCAAAGGGGCAAGCATCTTACACAGTACTAGTACAATAAATCAAAGTTTCTATCATCTATGAATTAAAGCATTACATATTGAACCTGATTTGAGAGTAAGAAATGGTAGATAGCAACTTTGTAAAAAAAAAAAAAAAAAGTGACATTTTGCCCTAGTTGGTTTAGCTCAGTGGGCAGAGCATCAGCCCGTGGACTGAAGAGTCCTGGGTTCGATTCTGGTCAAGGGCATGTACCTCGATTGCAGGCTCAGTCCCTGGCTCTAGTCAGGGCTGTGCAGGAGGTAACCAATTGATGTGTCTCTCTCACATCTATGTTTCTCTCTCTGTGTCTCTTCCCTACCCTTCCATTGTCTCTAAAATCCAATGGAAAGCCTGGCTGGTGTGGCTCAGTGGTTGAACATCGACCTCTGAACCAGGAGGTCATGATTTGATTCCCGGTCAAGGCACATGACTGGGTTGTGGGCTCAGTCCCAAGTAGAGGGTGTATGGGAGGCAGCCGATCAGTGATTCTCACTCATCATTGGTGTTTCTACCTCTCTCCCTCTCCTTCTCTGAAATCAATCATAATATATATTTTAAAAATCAATGAAAAAAATATCCTCTGGTGAGTATTAACAAAAAAAAGTGGCATTTTATTCTCTAATTTTACCTCAGTCATATGCAGCCTCTGAGAGTTATACTGCTTTGGTTCCATTTCTGTGCATTTGGGGGCGAGGGATGAATTGCTAATTATCTTTGTAAGAACATTCTAGAAACTTCTTTTTCTTTTTAATACTGCTGCCTTCTCTTTTAAAACTCCAGCACACTTGTGAAGAAGGGAAGTATTATTTCTTTTTAAACTGATGGATAAATTGAGGTATAGAGATTTCACATAGGACTTAGCAAATTATAAAATGAAAATAAGAACCTAATGTCACCAAGATAGTCTCATTGCTCTTATATTTTTAATAGTTGAAGAAATTACAATTTTTAAACAGCTATCCAATCCAAGGATGTTTATAAAGCAGCATGGACTCTTTCCTAATACATGAAGGGTAGCCCTGGTTATTCTAATGGTCTTGCATCTTCCGGCTTGGGCTCTCATAAGAGCATAGATATTATCAGGTAAACACATATTTATCCATCTAGGAAACCTGGATAGAGTTTGGAGAATTTCTTTTTTGTTTTTCTCTAAATTATCCTTTTTTTAAACTACCAAAGTAACACATGCTTGTTGCTCTTCAGGCTTGACTATTGGAGGCATCTAGGTGGATTCAGTTTAGGGTAGAATGGAGAGGGCCTAGACACCAATCCCTTCTCACCCCCTCCCTATTGGCTGGCACGTTTCTTAGCGGTACAGATGGATCAGCAAAAAGAAAACAACTCTGGAACTCTGAGAGCAGGACTCTGGGCTTTGGATACTTATTGACCAGTGATCTAAGAATAAACTTAAATAGCAAAGTCCCCATAGCTGAAGCGTCCCATAGCAGTGGTTTTCAAACTATGGGCCAAAACCTGTAAATGGATCATGAAATCAATTTGAAGGATCTTGACCAGCATGTTTTATTAATAAAATAAGATGGAAAGAAATAGGACACAAAATACCAGAATAGACCACACATTTTATTTCAGTGGTTGTATGGTATGTGCCTTACTGGGTCATTATATGAAATTGTATTTCTTGCTAAGGGTCATGTTCGCAGGAGCTTGGAAGTCACTTCCCTATATCACTTTATCTGTCCCAATCTGGTCACGGAGCCATTTATGACAGTTCATGTCTAATCCTGCTCACTAGCCTGCAAGCTTCTTGAAGTGGGGATTAATGTCAGAATTACTCTTCCTTGGCCACAGCGATTTCCTTAATGCCTTCTACACAGTGGGTTCTTAGTAAACTTGCTTAAGATTTGCTTCGTTCGTACTTATTTTGCTTCTAAGGAAACTTCTAAAACATACTTTTAAAATTGTCAAGTGCTGTCTGTAATTCTATTTTGTTCAGCTCATACCAATTTTATGTATAGGCTGGCGTTAATAGGAGCATTGTACTTTAACCATCTTTTCCTTATTTCTAAGAACTGTGGCCCAAACATAGAAGAATTCACAAAATTGGGTTCCACTGAGGCGACTACGCAGATTTGTATTTCTGTTTTTCAAAGAGCTCTCTCAGCTGCTGCTCAGTCGTGGCTTCTTTCTGCTGCATCAGCATGGAGGTTCCTTTGGTTACTCCCCAGGCATCCGGCTTTGACATGGAAGGGTTGTACGGCCTGCCTGAGGCTATCCGAAGGTTCTCCCAGTATTCCTTCCTGGCCCTGGGTGAACAAAACACATATTAGAGTCCTCCCTGAAGTAGAATACCTCCACGGCACCCTCTTTGCACTCTTGAGACTCTATATCCATTAAAACACACGCATTAATTTGCACTCAGACTTTTCTCCCCTCAGAATCTATATGTCTAAAATTATTTTGAATTTCCTCTTTTAACATATGCACAGGGATCAAAAGCTAAGAATCAAAATAGGGACATTTTCTCTCCGACCTACCCTACCTCCCCAATCATTTCCTCATGACCAGCTGAGCCCCCATTTGCTGCTCTTCTCACACCGGCATCGCTTCTACACTCTCACTCCGTGGACCTGCCTCCTTCTTCTTTCTCCATTGTCTCCTCTAGCTCAGGCCTCATCACGTCTGGTATTCTAGCAAAGGCTTCCTCACAGGTTTCCGTTTTAAGGCTATTAAAACTTGCTAACTTGCAAATCTTGTCCTGGACCACTTGCCACCCTCCAGGCTCCTCACTGCCATTGGGATGAGGTCATACTTAGCTTATGAGCATGAGTAAAAGGCTGCCCCCTCTTCCTGCCTTGTATCTCCTACCAAATTCTGTCTCTGATACTCTCAAACTTATAGTTTTTCAATATGCCATTCTTTTTCCACCTGAGTGCATTTCTGTAGGCTGTTTCCCTAACCCAGTGGTCGGCAAACTGCGGCTCGTGAGCCACATGCGGTTCTTTGGCCCCTTGAGTGTGGCTCTTCCTAAGCCTTAGGAGTACCCTAATTAAGTTAATAACAGTGTACCTACCTATATAGTTTAAGTTTAAAAAATTTGGCTCTCAAAAGAAATTTCAATCGTTGTACTGTTGATATTTGGCTCTGTTGACTAATGAGTTTGCCGACCACTGCCCTAACCCTTCAAAATTTAGCTTGGGCAGCAGCTCTCTTAAATATCCTTCATTAGCCCTTCTCTGCCTTTTGCCCCCAAGGGCCATTAGTGCATAGCTGTGCTCAATTAATGTCAGCTGAACAGAGCAGACCTGCTCCCTCTGCTTGGGGTGCTCACCCTCCACCCCCTTCTCTAGCTCATCCCTTCTGCTAAAATATCTTTCTTTTAAGGCAAACATAGTACTTCTCTTCATTGTTATTTTTTTCCATGCTTCTATTATTAAAGCGGTTACCACAGTATAATACATTGGTTTTCTTATCCATTCCACAGTCTTTCATTCTCCCTTCCCTTCCCTTCCGTTCCCTTCCGTTCCCTTCCGTTCCCTTCCGTTCCCTTCCCTTCCCTTCCCTTCCCTTCCCTTCCCTTCCCTTCCCTTCCCTTCCCTTTTCTTTCTACCACAGCTGTTCATTTCTCTACTCCTAGTGCTCTGCACACTGCCTGACATAAAATCTGTTTATTATTCATCTTCTCATCTTATTATTCATCTTCTGGACTGTAAGCTTTGAGGGCAAATACTTTTTCTACCTTATTCATCACTCTACTCCAAGCTCTGAGAATTGTGCTTGGCATAGAGCAGGCACTTAATAAGTATTTGTTATACTTAAGTCTTAAAGAATCCATGTTAGGGCCCACCACATGGATGGTGCTTTCCTAGAGCATGAAATCATACTTCACTGCAACTGACATTACTCACATTCTATATTCCTAAAGCCTTCTCTAGAAATTGCTCCATCAAGATGTTTTATAGACATCTCTGTGAGATAATTTACGGAGAATAACTGACTCTTTATCATCACACATCAAATTAGTTATACTCTTTATGATGACCTCACTTGGACATATTCATAATTAATCTACATGAGTTTGGTTTGGCAGATATAGTTTAAAGGTTCTTACCTGGCTCTAATCCAGGGTTTGGTGTGCATGTCCAAACCACTTCCCCAGCTGCCATGTTTTTCTGAAGCTGGTGGCAAAAAGCCCCTTTCTGGGGCCAGCTCCTCTGCAATCGCCCTGATGTGGTAGGGCTCGAATCCACAGCACCCGCCGATGAACCTGACCCCCAGGTTGTAGGCCTCTCTGGCGTATTTTTGAATGTCCCACCTGGTTGCGACTCTGGGCTCCAGTCCTGCAATAAATGACATTATGACCAAATTCTTTCTTAAAAAATAGTTTAAATGAACAACGATAATAAGTATGTAATCTTCAATAAATGAGTTAAACAAGTGGTTAATATTTAATTCTTAACTTTTCAAAACTGTTAGCTACTTTGTGTCTCTCTCTATATATATCCAGTTTTAAATGTTGTGGTAGTCAGCTTTCAAGATGAACCCTGTCCTTTGATATTCTCATCCTTGCATAGTCTCTGCCTTGTGCTCTTGGAACCCTTACCCTAGGGAAAGCCAGATGCCATGTTGTGAGAACACACAAACATCGCCGTGGAAAGACCCAGGCGCTGAGGAACTCAGGCCTCCGGTAAAGACAGCAAGAAACTGACACAGGCTCCTAAGAGTCAACTAGAGTGCTTAGAAGTAGATCCCCCAGGTCCCATCAGGCCTTTAGATGACTATAGCTCTGGCCAATGTCTGGACCCCAACCTCTTAAAAGACTCTGAGCAAAAACCACCCAACTAAGCTGTTCCTGAATTCATAATGCACAGGAACTATGAGATTGTAGATACAAAGTTTTACAGTAATTGGTTATACAGCAATAAGTAACACAAATGTCTTGCCATTCTTCTTCCATGGTTGTCCTAGAGTGATTATTTTATAATATCTTACTTCTCTGAGGGTCCCTATAGGATACAGAATATGGTATAAAGACCTTAGAATGGAACAGGAGGTTGGCCATGCTCAGGCCATGCTGATATCTCTGGGGTTGATTTTCAAGGTAGACTCACCCCCACTCCCAAAACACACTAATTTATCCTTCTGCCTAGACTACAAGAGTGCCCTCAATTCACTGCTTGGTCTCTTCATTCAAATTTTTCATAGAGTAACCCAGTGATATCTTTCCTGCATCCCCAAACCCTGGAGTAGGAGTATCTGAGCAACATTCAAAATAGGAGGAAAGGATCTTGGAGGTTACCTGGTTCTAACTGTCTTATTTTTCTGATGAGAAAATTAAGATCTAGAGCAGTGGTTCTCAACCTTCCAGTTCCTCATGTTGTGGTGACCCCCCATTTCATTGTTACAAATTGAACATAATTAAAGCATAGTGATTAATCACAAAACAATATGTAATTATATATGTGTTTTCCGATGGTCTTAGGCGACCCCTGTGAAAGTGTCGTTCGACCCCCAAAGGGGTCGCAACCCGCAGGTTGAGAACCACTGATCTAGAGGCACTAAGGAATTTTGCTAAGGTTACACAACTTAGCAACAGAGCTGGAACCAGAATGAAAATCTTTGCTGATCCCACCTATCATCTTTGTTTGCTGATACCTTCTTTTCCTTTTATGACTATCTAATATCAAGGGATTTGTGGCTGCAGGAAGAAAAGCTGGGAGCTAGAGTTGAGGAGATAGGCATACATTTCTTTACTATGATACAGCTCTATGAGCTATAGATTTATTTGGAATGTGTTAAACATAAAGACATCAGAGACAGTGTATAGAATGTCTGTCTTACCAAAGGGGAATTCTGGAAGATCAATAAATCCCTGTTTGCCACAGTCAGGAGTGTGGTAGGCCAAGGGCTGACTCATCAGGTGGGCTTTCAACCCGGCAGCCTGCAGGCCTTCTTTCATGAGCTTCACTGTTTGCAAACTAATTGTGGGGTCAAAATGGCAGTTCACACCAACGATGGAAGCTCCTGCAAGTGGGAAGAACATTTTAGCTTTAGGGATTCACCAGAATACCAGGAGGCCCAACTCTCCTCTCTTAATCAGGTGAATTTGGAAGTATAGCATTTGATCCCTGCTCTCTGCAAATCTATCTTACCTTTGTGCAAGAATGATTGCTAACAGGCAGCAAGCACTTTCTGTGAAAAGTGCTTTGAAGAGTCTGGTATAATTGAAGTGTCATTTATGCACACTTGGCTGTCCATCTTTTTTTTTTTTTTTAATCATTATTAGAGTTTTTCTTAACTTCAAATTTTAGTAGTCAAATTTTCAATTTTTGACATTAATATTGCAAGCACAATAATTTTTTTTAGCACTCCCAGCTGCTAGATTGCACCCGTGGTTACCATACCACTATCTGAGGAATAAATCAATGTTCCCTTTCATCAGGCCAATGTAGTGATATCACTAATCCAGAGTCCAGGAGCAGCAGAGCTGATGCCACAAGCTGTGGTATCCAGTGTTCAGTGGCAGGTACCTCAGGGGTCCTCACTGGCCTGGGTCTGCAGTTTGCTCTTTATTCTTATTCTATCGGCCGCCCTCATGGCCATTCCTTTGAATCAGCTTTTGAAGGGGCACCTGTGACCTCAATCTTACCAAATCCAGTAATCACTTCTCTGTTCTCATTTACTCTACCTCTCAGCGGCATTCGGTCTATTGGATCCCCGCCTCTTTCATCAACACTCCCCTTCTCTTAACATAATGTTCAATAATAGTTCTCCCCTTCTGAGAACTTCCCACACTCCCTAAGTGTTGCTCCTATTGCCCTGGCTGCTTTTTGGGGGTGTTACGTGCCCACTCCTCTCCAAGGCTGGACTGTTCAACCCTGAGTGACCCAGGATCCCATCTTCTGCTCTTCACCTACACCTTCTTTTCAGCACCAGAGCCTTCAATACCATCTATATCTAGAACTCCCCTAAATTTCTCTCTCTAACCTGACCTTTCCATCAGGTTCTAGATTTGTATATTCAAAAGCTTACTTAATATCTTCACTTGGATCTTGACTACCTCTCTTCCTCTTTTTTTTTTTTTTTCCTTTTGGATGATGTGCTGCCAGAATTTTTCTTTCCTTGCCTGACTTTATTATGCTAATTAATTAATCATATGTTGGCTATTTATTGGATGTCTATTAGGTAAAAGGGTCCTTGTAAGGGATTCTAGAGAAATATAAACATAGGACATAGTCCCTGACACCAAGAATTTTATAACTTAGCACAGGGCTTTCAGGCTTGCTCCATGAAAATAAGTTCTGTGATCCATTAAGTTAGATAGTAGCTGTTCACTATATCCCCTTCTTGGACATTGCCAATATGCCTGAACATACAAAAGGCTCTGAGAAGTTCTGTAGTAAAGAGACCTGCTTAACTTGGTTTAACACAGCATTTTCTAAATGTATTTGACTACATGACCCTATAACACCCCATAGATTAGAAAATGTTGACTAAGGATATTCCAAATGAGGGGTATAAATAGAAATGTTATAGTTCCCAAGAAGATGGAGTGATACATGGGGTAGGGATGATTATTTTAGGGTACATGGAGGTAGAATTTGAACTAACATTGGAAGATAGACTTATTAGGTGGATATCAGATAGATTTATTAGACAGATATTTATTCAGGACCTATTGTGTAATAGGCACTATGATAGGCAGAGAGACAATGCTGAGACAAGAGAGTGTCTGCCCTCTTAAATTTTGCAGTCTAGTGAGAGAGTCAGACATTAAAGCGATAAACAAATGAGATAAGTGGGAAGTGCTACAAAGGATATAAATAAGGTACAGTGATTTCAAACACTGTGACCACCTACTCTGAACAGAATGATGAGACTCAAGCCAGGAATCCTTGCTAGTTAACAAGGGTGATGATTAAGGCCTCCTCTGATCTTTCTGAAATAAGTTAATCCCCCCCCCCATTTTTATACCTATCAAAAATTAGTATTATAAAACTTTATTCCTAAATAATTGTTATTGTCAATGACAAGTATGAAGTGACTTCCATGAAATATCAGGAGCTGGATAAAAATCAGAAATTAAAGAAATAGCCAAAGTCTTTTTGCAGAGTGAGTTGGCTCTTCCACTGACACTGAGCTATTCCTTGGGTTTAAAATGAGGCAGATTTTAAAACAATCGGCATTTTCCCGAATTGAAATGAAATCTGATATTAGGAATGAAAATTATGTAAGATAAATGAGGTGGTCAATATTTCATATCAAAGGATTTTTAAAATTTATTATGTCAGTTACAAAAAAAAAAGCAAAGCATAATTTACAAGAGTGGAAAAACTGGCAAAGAGGGCAGCTGCTCTAACAGTTATTAATGTTTAAAGACCTCAACTGGAGATAAGTTTAAAATAAACAAATTTTCTGAATGCTCCTTTTGAGTTGCCTAAATTCTTTCCCGTTCCTAGTTGTTAAACCTTCAGCATAGGCCTACTTGCTCCTTCTTTCAAAAGACTGGTGTGTGTGTGTGTGTGTGTGTGTGTGTGTGTGTGTATCTTTTTTTATTTTTTATTTTTTTACATTTTTCTCTTTAAGACTCAACAGTATATCAATAGTCCTAAAAAAAGTAAATTAATGGTTTTTCCTGTTAATACATTAGTATATAGTGATCCATAGATGGCCCTGCATTTGTATGTTATTTTAAAAGTCTCACTAATTGCAAACTGATCACAATCCATCCCCACCTGCTTTGACCAGGCGCACTGCACACTCGCCGGGGGTCACGCCGTGCAGGTCTCCCTCGGGGCCGATGCACATGGTCGCTGCCACTGGCTTTCCAGAGGCTTTCAAGGCTTCAACCGCCCACACGGCCTCTTCAACGTGTTCAAAATACTGAAACACAACAAGTACTTTTCATCTTGTTTCTCCAGAACAATTTGAAAATGCATTCTATTGCTCAATAATTAAATTAGATGAGTGATTTTCAAACTCTGAGTTTGAAATGTTTTGAATATTGAGAATTTGAAATTGAGAACTATTAGCATTTTTAAAAACAGAATAGAATGGTGATTTCTCACTGTGAATTGCAGGGAAAAGGTTTGAAAAACACTACATTAGATTAACTGAATAAAATTTAGTAAAAGCCCTAAATTGGAAAAAGATTTCAAAACTAAATATTACTATTACTAGTCATGACTAGCACCTAATCTCACATGGTCCTCATGAAAGCAGAAGGCAGAGAAAATAGACTAAGTGCCCTTGTCTCATCTTTGATCATGTCTTTGTTTACCTCTGCAATCAAGAAGTCCACATTCTTCTTCATGAAGACCTCTAACTGCTGCTGAAATACTTTTTTAACTTCGGTTTCACTCTTGCAGCTGAGGTACGAAGGTGTCTGACTCACGCCTCCTGCCACCAAAGCGTCTCCCTCATCAGCCACTTGCCGGGCGATGTCACAAGCTGCTTCATTGACTTTCTGCCCCTAAAATGGTGAGTATATGATACATCTACATTTTTATGTGAAACTGAAACAAAATTATTATTCAGATGTCCCCATCTCAGTTGTATGCTATAATAGTGATTTGATTCCAGAGAATGACAGTGATGGAATGGTTCAATGCATTACCAAGCTGAGCAATTTGCAATGACAGTAACATCAAAAATAGTGTTGAAAACAAAATAAATCTAATGGTGGTATCTAGGACATCACATTATACCAAAAATCTATGAGGGTAAAAGTCTTTACATAAAAAGATCTGGTATCTTCCAGTGCCAAAGTTGCACTTAGAAGAATAGTGGTGATAATGATGATCATTTGTCTTTAAGACAAATAAAAATAAAATTCAATTAAAGTGACTACAGAATTCATGTCTTTTTTTTATGTTTTCAATTAACAGATAAATGTAACACAAGTAAGGTCTTTTCTAATTACTTAGACATTAAAAATGAACACATCCTCAAGAAACCCCAGTGCTGTAGGTCACAGAGACCCATGGAATTTTGAAAATGTCTTTTCATTGTAGAGATGAAGAAATTGCCCCCTTGATAGGGTAGGTAGAGGCCTTACCCAGCATCACACAGTTCACTGTAGCTGAGTCAGGAAGATTCCAGGTTCACTGACCTCTTGTACCTATGACTTTTCCCCTACTATACCACATTAAAAAAAACCGACAATGGAAGAATTTATAAGGATACCCACGTAGGAGCCTGAAAGAATCATTAATCATTAAATATCTTTCTGCCACTTTGGGAGACTCCAGATCAAACCCAAGTATTATTCACACATATCTCATTATTGTATTATTTAAAATAAGACAAAACTCTGCAGAGGCTCAACGTTTTTCTCTGTCAGAACTTTGCTGATGACGTGTGTCTTCTGCACTCTTTTGAGAATGCCGTGTATGGTTTACTCACGGATATTTTCTCTGCCACATAGTTCCCCCTGTTCTCCAGCTTGTCTTCACTCGCATAAAAGGTGAAGGTCTGCATGACATTGGATCCAGCTCTGAGGAATTCTCGGTGAAGCTGGCGAACTGGGAGATTCAATAAGAAAGGCACTAATTGCTATCAGTTTATTAACCCAAGTTCTAGGATAAATATGAAAACATCCCCTAAAATTCCTGGTTGCTTGGCATTCATGCCTCCCGTGGGATAATTGAGAGGTGGATCTGGGGTCTCTTGCCAGGAAGAAGAGATTTCTACCATGGAGTGGGGAGAAGAAAAGAGGGAGGTCCCAGAGAGGGGGAATCATTTCAGCATTTTTGCCAGGTGAGGAGGTACGGAAGGGCATTCTCTACAGAAGGTACAGCCTGAGCAAAGACAAGGATATGGAAACAAGCATGGCCTTTGGGGGAACAGCAGGTATTCTGAGCCGCTGGAGTTGAGGATGTGTTGGAGAAGTGGCGGTAGATGCAGTTGGAAAGGTAGACTGGCAGACGGTATGAATGGCATAGCACATCATCCCAAGGAGTCTAGGCTCCAGACCACAAGTGTTGCCCACAGTTTGTAAGCAATGGAGTGATGTGGTTAGCTCAGCGTTTCTGAAAAATGAGTGGGATAAGAACTGGAGCAAGGTTCAAACATGTCCATAATGAATGCCAAAAAGCAAAGCTTTCCCAGGTTAGAGGAAACATGATAGAAATTGTTTCCATGTAACAAAGTGTATTCAAGTTAAGGAATTATATATCCTTTGCTCTAAAATAGTGATCCTAACCCCTGGTAGCCCACTAGATACCCTGTAAACTTTTAAAAAGTTATGAATATGAGGGTAATCCCACAGATACTCTGATTTAATTGGTTTGGGACCAGGCACAGATTTTTTTTTTTTTTAAATGTTTCCCAACTAATTCTTATTTTTAGCCTTGTTGAGAACCACCATTCCTAGAGAGTGGGGAAGATGCTCATTTTATAAAATGGTAGACTTAGCTGGTATTTGCATTGTCAGGGGACTTAACTGGGCAAAGTAAGAAATCAGCAATCCAGTACCAGCCCCTGACATTTATTTTGAAATTCCAGAGGCCTATAAAATCCGAAGGTCTGGAAGCGACTATCCTGGGAGCCAGGAAGTTAGTAGGACACTGGAGTTCTTAGCCCTCAGGGACTAAGACCGGAGATGAGTCTGGCATCTTTGCATTCCAGGTGCCTACTAGACCAGAGAACATAGGAAGCTCAGTGGTTTTTTTTTTTTTTTAAAAAAAATGAACAAATAAGTGAGGCAAAAAAAGCTTTTGAATTTCAGAAAATGGGTTTCTAAGCTTGAAGCCAAATCTTTGTTTTTAAATCATGGAAACTTTAGTTCTCAGTGGGAATTTAAAAGGATGCCTAAATTAAGGGGTTTGTACTTATTTTAATTAGCAACAGAACCAAGTCCCCATGTATGAATCAGATGAGCTGTTGCGGCTGGAGCAGGGGTGCAGAGCCTGTAGACCAGGTGCCTATACACTAGAGCCACACGGCTTATAAACAGGAAGCCCACCCAGGTTGTCCTTGGGTGTATTCCAGAGGCTCTGCAAAAAAATCCTGGAATGGTATGCAAATTGTTTGTGTAGCTGTGCATTCACAGTGCAGAGGGCCCACACACTTTTATCAGATTTTTCCAGAGGGCAGTGACCCAGCTCCTTATTCTTAGTTGATTTGATTGTCCCACCATGCTTCTTAAAATTGAAGTGCTTTTCAAAACGTACCCACACAGAGACTCACTGGGGGTCAATTTTTATGAATCAAGATGCCCCAAGCCCCTCCAGACCCAGCAAACCCCAATTCCTTGCTGAATTCAATGCTGATTCCACTGGGTACAAGAACTACAACTTCTGACATGAACTTCAATAGGAGAATTAGTCTGGTAATTTTGGGGTATCCTTTCAATTTCTGTTTTCTATTTTCTGTTTTCTATCATCATAAGACTCCTGCGTCTTCCTTCTCTAACAAATAATAGGGTGTGACTGGTCTCTAGGACAAGGACACAACCTGTACTAATTAATTATATTCATGCTATGGTTTTAAACTCTTTGTTACATTAGTTTTACCTTAGCATCATAGAAGCTAAATGTTACCCAGTCTCTTGACTAAGTTGCTGAGTGGGTATCCTTACAAATTCTTACATCCTCACCATTTTTTAATGTGGCACTGTGTGTAGGGGGAAAGAGCATAGGCACAAGAGGTCAGTGAACTGGAATCTTCCTGACACAGCTACAGTGAACTGTGTGATGTTGGGCAAGCTCTTTACCTACCCCATCAAGGCAGTAATTTCTTCATCTCTACAAGGCAAAGGGAGTTTCAAAACTCCATGAGTCTGTGTGCCCTACAGGACTGGGGTTTCTTGAGGACAAATGTCCATTTTTAATGTCTAAATAATTAGAAAAGACCTTTCTTGTGATACATTTATCTGTTAATTGAGAAAATACAGAAAGACATGAATTCTGTAGTCACTTTAGTTAAATTGTATTCTTTTTAACCATAAAGGCAAATCATCATCACTATTTGCTAGGTAGTCTTCTATGCGCCTCACAGGACATCAGATGTATTTAGCGTTTTGGGGAAATTAAAGGTGTTTAAAGAATTCATGCTCTGAAAGAGAGCGGTGGTCAGTTTTCATGCTATTTTATGTAAATGAATGTGTGTACTTGCAGGTGCTTTTCTAAATTAAGCTGGGTGAAAGCTAGAATTGAGGTAGACCCTGAAAAACTTCCCAGAAAATTGGACTACACCGGAAATATTTTTGTAGGACTGGTACCTGGGCTTCACTTTTTAGTGCTGGAAACGGCAAGGAAGGGAAAGTTATGCTATAGGTCTATAATCCCTTATCCAAGGCATTCTGGGACTAAATACACCTTGGAATTCAGAATTTTGGGGAATTTTGGAAAGCGATTACAGTATATATGCTATATATTATCTAACACTCTCATTAGCTCCCCCCCCCCATCAAACACATTAATACTTATTTTACACCAAAATATATGAGTAACCACACTAAAGGGAATACTGTTATAAATATCCTCACATTAGTTTAGGTCACATTTTGCCCCCAAATGATCTTGCTGCAAATTTATTATCCCACTGAAGAAATACTGCAAAATTTTATTTGACCTTTTAGAGTTTGCTGTGGAATCCCAAAGACTTGCATTCCTCAAGTAAATTTACAAGGGTAATATCTAACTATGCTCTATGCATATATAACTGGGAGATATTACCTATGTACATATAAACTCCCTCAGGTTCCATCCCACCTCCCTCCTAGCCATAAAAGAATTGTGGTCAAAAAAGTAAGTGAGAATAGGTGTATGGGTACAGGTGCAGGATAGAGAGATAGTCAAATTTAAATAGGGTGGGCTAGTATAAAATGCAGTTAACTAGCTGGCATCTATACAGTGGAGGAGGGCCTATCTGCAAGGCCATGACTGATATTGTACCATGTACCATTTAACTTAAAGTGGTTAAGGAGAGAAGGTGGACACATGCAGGAGAATGGGTAAGAAGCACTAAAGTGGGAGGGAAGAAGGACTGAGGGTTTTGAGGAGATTGGGGAGTGGCAGTGTTAGAGTGAGCAGAAAAGATAGGAGGTGGTGGTCAAAGAGTGAGTGCTAGTAATTGAGATTTCAGAGATGGACAGACAGCTATTGATGATGGCAAGGTCTAGGAGTGGACTGCTGAGGGGGTGGGTGGAGGAAGAGTTCAGTTGGAGATGAGGAGGAGACCAAGGCACTAGCGGAAAGAGTGCTGCACTGAAGTCACCTAGAGAGGTGAGGGAGAGAGGGGCAGAGGAAGGCAGAGAGCCAGGTACTAGACTTACCTACAGTGAGGGTCAGGACCAAGTGGTAAACACAGGTGACAATAACAAAGAGGTCTGTTTTGCTTATCCAACACGTGGATCCATACTTACATATGTAGCACAGTGCCCAGCAGGCATTAATAAATATTTGGAAAATGTGGCATGAATGTATCTGTTTGATGGTATGCACCTAGACTTGAGTCAATATAGTGCTCTTTTATGAAAAGTTCGAATAGAGCAAGGGTGGGAACCTTTTTTCTGACAAGGGCCATTTGGATATTTACAGCATACAAAATTATCAACTTAAAAGTTAGCCTGCTATATTTGGTCAAACACTTAATTAACTCACCCCTAATGCCTTGGAAGGGCCAGACCAAATGATTTTGCAGGCCTTATATGGCCCGTGGGCTGGACGTTCCCACCCCTGAAATAGAGCAAGGCACCAACCTGCTTCTGGGTGCTCCACAGCAGCTTCCGGGGTCCAGGGGCCTGCCTTCACATAGCCCCTCTTCTCCAGTGAAAAGACAAACCCTCCATCTCCAATCACAACCTCTCCAGAGTTTAAACGTTCGAGGATGCCCTGAAATTACAGATGAGGGGGGAGAAAGGAGCTACTTGAGTTTTTTAGACAATTTTCTATCTTTAACTTATAGACAATTTATCTTTAACTTTTGCTATCATATTCTTGAGAAATGTTATTTCTATAGAATTCTAAGAAAGTACAATGTATAGTTTATAAATTCATGGTACTATCTATAAGGCAAACAGCCAACATGCTCATATAATGAAAATTTGTGTATGTATGTGTCGGGGAGGGGGTGGTCTTTCAGGACACATTAAAGAGTTTTGAAGAATGTGGGAAGATGTTATGTTTGAAGAAATACCTGAAGAAGGAGTAAATGAACAGGTTTTGTTCTAAATCCTCAAATGAAAACTTAAGCACACATTCTTAAAATGATGAAGGCTAGTCTTTCTTCTTCTATAGATAAACTAAGGAGATGATTAAAACTGACAAAGTTGAAGTGGCATATAATACTAGTAAGGCATTTTGAAGACTGAAAAGTCAGAAGACGCTTGATAAAGACAGAAGGAAAGGATACAACCTCAAAGGTGGTCAAATCCCTTAAAGTCTTCTATCTTTGGTGTTAATACTCAGTTTCTGCAACAGCAGCTATGTTGTGCTGTCCAAGAGGTTATGAGTGTGCGTGTTGAACTCTACAAGTGTGACATGATAAGGACAGGAGAAAGACAAGTAAAAGTATTTGTAAACTGATTTCCAGCCCAATCTCCATACTATTCCAATCATTTACAGTACTGTGCAATAATTACCCAGACATTATTGTTTAATAGATATATTTTGAACTGAATATTTTTCTTTATTTTTTTAAATATATTTTTATTGATTTCAGAAAAGGGAGAAGGAGAAAGTGATAGAAACATCAATGATGAGATAGAATCATCTATCGGCTGCCTCCTGAACACCTTCTATTGAGGATTGAGCCCACAACCTGGGCATGTGCTCTGACCGAAATTGAACTGTGCCCTCTTGGTTCATAGGTCAACACTCAACCACTGAGCTACACCAGCTGGGCTGACCTGAATATTTTTAAAGGGCTTTGTAAATTAGAAAGTAATTTTCTAGTGTAACCATTTCTTTTTAATTTAAAGGAATCATAGACTTTAACAATAAAAAATACCTGCAGTCAATTTGGTCATTTTCCCAGACTTTATAAATGAAGCATTAAGGCCCAGAATCTAAAAATTTACACAAAGTCTGCCAGGTGGGGAGTATAGGGCCTCCTGATTCTTATTCATAGGTGGTATCTAGATTCTATTTTAAATAGGAGAGACAGCCTGAAAAGACTATGAAAGGAATAACTTGGAATGTACCTACCTATTGTGTTCCATTTATTACCAATAACAGTGGGTAAAACAAATGCTGATGTAATAACAAGGGTTACATAAATTTGGTGTAGCCATTCATAAGATTTTGCATCCACCTTCTTGGAGCCTCCCTCATTTTAATCCTCTTTCCCTCCACTGCCCTTTCCAGTGCCATCTGGTCAGCTAGTGCTCAGAGAGAAGACACAGCTAACATTTTCACTTTAAAGCAATAAAATAGAAGGGTCATGCTATATGTTCCCTAATATCCCTTCCAGCTAGAAAAATTTTCAAGCATAAAAATCCATGAGATAACAAAACCACTACAACAATACAGAATTGATCACATGTAATTTTGAAATCCAAATAAGTCATGAGTACCTAAATGCCACATCTTAGCACAACTTTATGAAATACACACACACACACATTGTTAGTCAGTGCAATTATATAAAAACACAAACAAAAATCAAATAAATGAGATATGACTTGCTACTAACTTTCATTTGATTGAAATAATTCATGATATTTCTGTTCAGTCACTTAGCAACTTTCATTGAACATGTGTGTGTTTTCAAACTCTAGTACCACAAACATTTAAATACAAAGCATAGCTAAGAATTTAATATTTGCTGGTGGAGTGGTTAGTGGTGTTTCCATTACCATATTGTTCATAAATTGGTTGAACAATTACATCTGGAAAAACAATGTCTTAGATTCTAATGCATTTGTTAATTACCTGAACTTCAGACATTTTTGTTCCAAAGCTAAACAGCTTTTTTTTAAAAAGTGGAATGTGCTATGAAAAAAATTCTCAAGATATGGACATTTTAATGACATTGATTCTACCAATCCATGAACATGGTACATTCTTCTATATGGTTTATATCTTCTTTTATCTCTTTTTTCAACATTCTGGAGTTTTTCAAGTACAGGTCTTTTACCTCCTTGGTTAAGTTTATTCCTAGGTATCTTAAATTTTTTGTTGCAATGGTAAATGGGATTTTTTTTTCATTTCTCTTCTGAGAGTTCATTATTGGTGTATAAAAATGCCATCAATTTCTGGGTGTTAATTTTGTACACTGCTACATTGCCGAATTCATTTATTAAACCGAGTAGTTTTTTTGGTGGAGTGTTTAGGGTTTTCTATGTACAATATTATGTCATTTGTGAAATATGACAGTTTTATTTCCTCCTTTCCAATTTGGATACCTTTTATTTCTTCTTCTTGTCTGACCGCTGTGGCTAGGACTTCCAGTACTATGTTGAATAAGAGTGGTGAAAGCAGATATCTCTGTCTTGTTCTTATTCTTAGGGGAAATGTTTTTAGTTTTTGCCCATTGAGTATGATGTTGGCTGTAGGTTTGTCATATATGACTTTTACCATTTGCAACAGCATGGATGGACCTAGAGCAGGGGTGGGCAAACTTTTTGACTCGAGGGCCACAATGGGTTCTTAAACTGGACCGGAGGGCCGGAACAAAAGCATGGATGGAGTGTTTGTGTGAACTAATATAAATTCAAAGTAAACATCATTACATAAAAGGATATGGTCTTTTTTTTTTTTTTTTTTTAGTTTTATTCATTTCACACGGGCCGGATCCAGCCCGCGGGCCGTAGTTTGCCCACGGCTGACCTAGAGAGTATTATGCTAAGCAAAATAAGCCCATCAGAGAAGATAAGTGTTACATGATCTCACTCGAATGTGGAATCTAATGAACAAAATAAAGTGAAGAACAAAATAGATCCAGAGACATAGAAGCATAGAACAGACTGAGGAACTTCAGAGGGAAGGTAGGGGTGGGGGAGGAGAGATTAACCAGGGAAATTATATGCATAGTCATGGATATAGACAAAAGAGTGGTGAAGGCCTGGGAGGGGTGGGTGCAGGGAGGAGGGGGTCAATGGGAAATAAAACAAAGGGAACATTTGTAATACTTTCAACAATAAAGATACATTTTAAAAATTTATAAAATTCTCACGATATTGTTTTGTGAAAAAGTCTTACAAAACAGTATCTGTAATATCAGACCATTTTTGTATATAAGTACATATTTGCCTAGACAACAAGCTAGCAGAATATACACTAAAATGTAGCAGATGGTGTTCATAAGTCTTTTCCAAGCTGTTTACAATGAACATATGTTAGCTTTGTAACTTACATTATAATTTTAAACTCAAAAGTATAGGCATATTATTGTCTATGTTTTAACACTGGCATATGCATGGAAATAAGGTCACCAAAGAAACTTTTTTTCCGTTTTATGTCTATCTTTTGCTTATATAATCCTTTAAAATGTTTCATTTTCTGAGTTTGCAGTTGGTTAGAATCTATGGCTATGAGAATGGAGCCAAACCAAAAAAACATTTTTTAAATCTCTGTAGGAATCATTCTTTCCAGTATATATCAACTATTCATTTAGTAGATTTATGGATTGGCAAAGATTCTCAACCCAATTGAACTGGTGATAGCCTCTAATCATTTGCCTCTCAACATCTTCTTCAGCATCTATTAATGCTGCATGGCATTTAAAAATTTTAAGCGAGTTAGCCTTTTTCTTTTGTGGAGGTCTTTTTAATTTGGGGGGATGGCTGGCAATGAGAGGATGAGAGATGGACCTGACCTCATGGTCCTCACAGCTAAGCAGGTACAGTTGGCCTGGCCGGGTCTGCCTATTCACAATCCCCTGGGGGCCTCTGCCCCTCCCCCTCCCCGCCCTCCAGCCTCTGGCCGAGTGCTTTGACAACTAAAGATCAAATATATTCCCTCTCCCTGTATCCTTTTCTTCCCATACGCCCAGCCATAGTCTTGAGGTCAGTCTCCATCCATCTTCCACCAAACTAGAGGATGGCCGACAGCCTGAACCAGAACACTGGTCCAACAAGGGAAGATATGTGCTTGTTATTAATCAGGTGCTGGAGATGCTGTTTTAAAAATCTTAATAACAGCCCTTCCACAGTATCTTACGACCTCTGTGCCCATTTTTGAGGCCCTCCTGGTGCACTTTGTCTTCATCGCTGAAACCAAACTGTAGGAGAAAACGTACCATTGTCCAACCAAGCTACAAATATGACCCTGAAGGAGGGAGGTACCCGGAGACCCCACGGTGGGGAGGCGCATGCTGGAAACTGCCAGAGCCCGAGCCCGCGCCAGCCTGTGGGGCTGGTCCAGGGTGCAGAGGGGCGCACATGCAGCGTGGGTGGCAGCGTCTGCGGCTGCGGGAGGGCACACACATTGGAACCCGGGGAGAGAAGTCCCGCCTGTGAGTCTGGAGCTGCCCTTCTGGGAGAGTGCATGCAGGACTCAGGAAATGTTGGGAGTCTCAGAGCTCTGGGGGCGCCCTCGAGTGGGGAGTCAAGAGATCTAGGCAGTGTCGTGGACGTGGGCAGGAATGAGGGGCTCAGAGGCTCCCTGGGTCTTGCAGGAGACGTTCTGGGAACACCTTCTCACAGCCGGGCGCGAGGACGCCTCTGCACTCCCGAGGGTGGGAGATTCGGATTTGGTGGAGCGCCACCGGGACTCTTGACTGGGACGGAGAGCGCCATGGGTTCCCCAAGACTCACCTTTTTGGCCTTTTTGCCCCCAATGGGTGCCATCTTCGTGGTGTCCGGACTGAAACTCGGCTTGGATGTGGACCTACGAGGCCTGTGTGTCCCCCTGCGAAGCCCGGAGCTGCCCCGAGGCTGCAGCCGGGCTCTTTATACTCGCTGCTCCAGTGTGGGAAGGTTTCCCCAGCCTCCTCGCGGTCCAACTGCCGGCCTCGGGCGGGGAACACGCCCACCAGCCTTTTATTGAGGCCTGCCTGCTGCTTGGAAAGCTGCCTTTTGCTAAGATGACGGGAGGAGGTGATCGAGATTGTTCTCCCAAATGGGTGGAAACAACGAGAAATAAAATAAGAAAAAATAAACAATAATAACGAGGTCACCACTCAGGCTTCAAATGACCTGCTCACAGTCCGTCTTTGCCCTTCGTGGGTCCCTGATTCTGATTCACTTCTCCCTTGCCTGGGATCATGCACCATTATTTACGTAAGCCACCTGTCAAGGACCCTACAAATTCCATTAATGCCCAAATATTTGTCCAAGGCCAGGGTACAAGATTACTGGGTGAGGAGGCTTTGCCCTGGAAGTCAGCCTGTGTCATGTGTGATATACGTCCAGCGGTTACATAACGGAACACAGATACAGCATTTGCCGAAAGTACCCATACAACCCTGAATTAGTGGGTATGTTTAAAACTTCCTTCTCCCCTTATATCCAAAACATGCCTTGCAGTTTCTAATACAGGCGTTTTTAATAAAAATATCTTTTCAATGTTTAGCCACGGCAGACTTTTAACATTTACCCATGATAGTGGAAGTGTACTTTAGAGACTTCAAAATTCAGAGAAAATACTATGTATAAAAACGTATAGACTGGTAACAGTAGTTATCTGCTCATGTGGAATTAAGGCTTGCTTTTATTTTATTCATTATGTTTTACTGTACTTTCCAAAATGTCTTTATAATAAGAACACATTATTTTAAAAGTAATTAGAACCTTACTTTTTAAAATGTACTCCAGGACAGTAAATAGCCTAGAGAACAACTAAAAAGCCTGAAGCCAAGTTCACACTCTTACCCAAAATAAAAGCACAGGAGTAAATTTTGTATCTGGGACAATAGTCTCCTTTTCAACATATGCAAAGAAGAACATTACTGTAGCAAATGATGAATCAATACACATTTAATTGTTTAAATAATGTGTACTTGATATATAACTGAGAAAGTAGAAAAGGCCTTTTGTTTCTGATAATGGTCAAGTTTAAAATGGAAAAAAAAAAAGAAGGATGATGGACAAGTATATGTAATATAAATAATCGAATATTTCACCTGCCCAGCAAGAGTGAGGAATGAGGTAATGCCATCCTTCATAGTAACTAGATTTTTGACCATTAAAGCATTGGAGTATCCCAGTAGGTACTAGTTTAGTTGGTTAATGCATTAATTACATATAGGAGTAACCTGGTGAATATTGGTGAGATGAACGGTGAGCCCAGCTCAGGCTGCAGGAAGCAGCTACAGTGGTGGGTATCAGGCGCTAGGGGGCGGTATCGGGGCTCTGACAAGGAAAGCTGAAAGCAGACATTCTCGATTTCACAATTCATCCAAACTCGGCAAAACTTAGAAGAGATTTTAGATGAACAGCATTTAATTTAAAAATAAATTATGAATTTTTAATAGATAATGTAGACCAGGGGCCCTCAAACTTTTTAAACAGGGGGCCAGTTCACTGTCCCTCAGACTGTTGGAGGGCTGGACTGTAGTTTGAAAAAAAAACCATGAACAAATTCCTATGCACACTGCACATATCTTATTTTGAAGTAAAAAAATAAATACAATATTTGTATTTGCATGTGGCCCACGGGCCGTAGTTTGAGGACCCCTGATGTAGACACACATGGCAAAATTTTTAAGTCTTTCCCTGGCTGCTGTTCCCAGTACAAGTCTTCCTTGAAGGTAACCACTCTTGCCTGCGAACTATTCCTCCAGGGGAACTCTATGCATATATAAGTGTGTACATGCATAAATAAGGATTTATATGTAAATGAAAGGAATTTTAAGTTATTTAAGCACTTATCTACCCCTAACTTTTCCAAAATGATTTTATAGACAACTATTAAAATATTTTTGTTTTTTTCTCAGCCTATCAGTTTATCCTAATTCTCCATACCCACCCTAGTGAGGGCCATTTAAAAAAATTTCACCTACTATTTCAATAATAAATAATAATAATATCTACAGCTCACTGAGTTCACAGTTTCACTTACTATGTGCCTGGCACTACATTAAGCCTTTTACATACACAGTATTACTTACTCCTAACAAATCTGTGAAGTGGGCACCCCCTCTTTGTACTCCAAACCATGAACTCAGAGAGTTGGAATAGTTATCAGTGTGAGCTCTGAAGTTCCTTTGCCTCATTCCCAAAGGACCAAGTCCGCTTGGATACCTGCTGGGAGCGAGTTCTGTCATAACTGTTCTTGGGAGGCTGCCCATGTTCTTTGTGCTCTTCGAGAGCAATGAGATGAGGAAGGTCATAACACTGAAGTCTTTGGCCTCCTACACAGATGTTTGAGGTGGGAGATAAATCCTGAATGGAAAGGGGAGGGCTAGAGCTGGAGATCAACCCCCTCTGTTTTATAACCTCCAGAGTAAGGTCTTTCACTAGTGCTTTGCTTTACTTATAACCCCATTTATTCACTCAACAAACATTTAAGTAGCATTTCTACAATGTTTCAAACACCATGTATTATTGGAGGTAAAGGATATCTCCTCCTTTTTTCCAAGGGGTGGGGGCGGGGGCTACACACCATCTCATACAAGTTAAAATGTCCCTTGTCACATTGGTAATTCCTTAACTAATAAAGAATTTAAAGATTAATAAAATAAAATGCCCCCTGTTTCAATATGCAGATGGGGAAAATATCAGGACTTTTTGTTTTTCATTTAAAAGTTGGAATCATCTTTTAAACTGAAAGTGGCTTTTCATAGGTCTCTTCAGATTAAAAATATTTCCTTTAGCCCTTAAAATCTCTGAAGAGGGTTTATGTTTTAACACCATGTAAAACAGTGTTTGCAAGCTGTTGACATGGAAATGGGCCCACTCTGTGTTTCCTTTGGCAAGGCCAGTGATTTTTAAAAATTGCATGTGAATTCTTTTATGTGGAGCCTTCCCTTTGCCAGTCTGACCAGACCCAGTTGTCCTACACTCTCGTTCACATAGTCACCTTAACTTAAAGGCATTTGATTTTTCAACTGCTGTAAATGTATTTGGGGTTATCAAATACATGTGAGATGTCCTTTGGTCTGAATTCTACCAAATAGCCCCCAAATTGAAGGTTTTACTTTCCTTAATTTTCCTCTTGCTCTACCCCTGGTTGCTATTGCCCAGGGTCATAATAAAGAGGTGGTGAACATGGCCTTTTCATCTAAAATCCTCTTCCTGGGTGCACAGCCTTTTCTCACTTTTTCTTTTCTGCTGGTACTTTATTCCCCCTGTCCATTGCAATGGCCACACTCACCAGTTATCCCACCCAGCACATCAGGTGTATCAAACCACCTTACACAATTACTCCCTTTGTAGGGCCTTGGTTTCTTCATATGTAAAATTCAAGTTGAAGCTAAGTGACTTTCCAGATTTTTTTGGTAAGTGGCTTCACATGAAGTTGGCTTGACATAGACTAGAGCATAAGATAAATAGCCTTTTCCCCGGGCACTCGCTTTGCTTTCCCCTGGCAGTTAACAAGTCTTCCTTAGGCTGGCTCCCAGGGTGCCTCAGTTTGTGCCTCCAACTTCTGCTCATTCCTAGTTCCTAGAGAAAGAACAGAGTTTTTCTGTTTGTTTAGTTTGTTTTGTTTGCTGAACTGTTCAGGACTTCCTTCCACTGTAGGTGAAAGTGCTTCTCTCAGCCCTGGCTGGTTTGGCTCAGTGGATAGAGTGTCGGCCTGCAGACTGAAGGGTCCCAGGTTCAATTCCGGTCAAGGACACATGCCCGAGTTGCTGGCGTGCAGGGGGAAGCCAATCAATGATTCTCTCTCATCATTGATGTTTCTATCTCTCTCTCTCCCTCTCCTTTCCTCTCTGAAATCAATAAAAAAATATATATTTTTAAAAGTGCTTCTCTCAGAGCCGACAGATCTGGCAGCTTGTACAGTCTCCTGGGTTCCACAGGGGAGTCCTTAAGTAATTTTCCAGTGAGTTCTGGTCACCCCAAGTTCTTAAACTGTCCTCCCAGCATGGCAGTTGCATCCCACATTCTCCTTCTAGCTCTGGAAATGTCTCTCGTCTCTTCCTCCTTTCTTTCATGTTTTCTAACAGCTAATTGGCCTGTTTTCTGTGGTCATGTGTCATTTTGCTTCTTTTATAAAACAAGACAAAACAACCGGGGTCATACAATTAGTTACCAAAAGGAAATAGTCTGCCCTGTCAAGGCCATCACTCACAAATGCACCAGGACTTTGGGACAGTGTGTAACCCCTTGGTTGTCCAGTCATTCTGAAACTTTGTTGTTGTTTAAAATGGATATTAGAAAAGAAAAGCCATAATTTCCTGGGATAAGCAATCAATCCTTGGTTTCCTTAATCTTTGTGAGTGGCTGAGAGATCAACTAAGGCATCTATTGCCTCTTTGAGTGGAAAAAGATGGAGCAGAAGCTACAGACCCCCGCTTTCCCATGGGGCTGCCACATGATGTCTATGTGGTCTATTGGCTCCAGCACGTAGCTCCTGATCTGGGGAGTTACACCCCATGCCCTGGTCTAGAACCTTCAGGGGAAAACACACCAGGTTGGTGGGCGTGTGGTGTGAGAAGGAAAAAGGGAGAAGTGGATGCATAAAAAAAAGATGGAGGAAAATCTGGTTCTGGTGGGGTGAGATGTGGTGTCCAGTCGGAGCAAGGTTATATATGAGCACTGCGCTGAGGAGCTTATATTTGACTAGAGGCACCAGTGGGATCCCTCAGCCTGGCCTGCTCCCTCTCGTAATCCAAGACCCCTTGGGGGATGTTGGGCTGCCGGTTTTGGCCTGGTCCCTGCAGGCTGGCCAAAACTGGCAGTCCGACATCTTTGAGGGATGTAGTAGTGTGCGAAGCAGCAGGCTGCCAGGGAGGAGCCTGAGCCCAGGCCCCCCGCCGTTGGACCTGCCACTGCTCGGTAGCACTGCTGCAGAGGCAGGAGGGGCTCACACCACCACAGCTGCACTTGCTAGCTGTGAGCCCGGCTTCTGGTACCCATCAGCTCAGCGGCGCTCCCGCTGTGGGAGTGCACTGAGCACCAGGGGGCAGCTCCTGCATTGAGCATCTACCCTCTGGTGGCCAGTGTGCATCATAGCAACCAGTCAACTGGTCATTCGGCCGTTTGGTCACTTAGGCTTTTATATAGAGATGGGAAAATCACTACTAGGTTGGAACCAAAGATTCCTCCTCCCCTTCTTTTCTCATAAAAAACTTGATATTTTCTCATTTGTTGTTTCCTTATCAGTCTGTACACAACTGTTTTAATACCTGGGTGGAAGCTTGTGTAAATTTTCCTCAAAAGTCATGTACAAAAATGTTTATAGCACCCCACTCATAAATAGCCCAAAGTGGAAGCTATCCGAACATCCGTCAATAATAGAATATATTAATGAATTGTGCCATATTTACACAATGCAATGCTATGTGAATGATTCACTTATAACTACATGCAACAATATGGATGAGTCTTACAGATAGTATTGAGTAAAAGAAGCCAGACACAAAAGACAATACTATAAGATTAGTTTATATAGTGAAAAAAACAACAGCAAAATCAGGCAAAACTAAGCTACGCTCTTAGAAGTCACACTGATTACTCTAGGAGGAGGGGGAGTGAAAGGAAGGAATGGGGTGATTCTGAAGTGCTGGCACTGTTCTATTTCTTTATTTAATGCTGTGTACATGAGTGTGTTCAGTTTATGGACATTCACCAAGCTATACATTTACAACATATGTATTTTTGGGGGGTATGTATCTTATACTCCAATAGAAAATGAAAAACAAAAATAAAAACAACATAAAACAGCAACTTGGCCTTTTGTAGATCCCACAAAAGGCCCATTAAACTAAAAAAACTAGAATAAGCCAGTCTAGATTTTGAATACAATCATTTCACTGGTGGTAGGGAATGATTTAGGCACATGGTATTAACTCTAATAGTTTCCTTGTTATAAAAGTAATCCATTTTGAAAAATAAAAGTAAGCTTAGTATTTAATATATGCATAAAGTACCCAAAATTCAAAAGGTTATTAATTGTTAATGAGATTAACTATACAATCATGATCTAGAATAAACAATAAAAAGGAAAAATTAAAACACTATTTCAGGGTGTCAGTTTCATTTTATTTTTAAATGACTATTAGGCTAGCATTGCATAATGTGTAGAAGATGTATTTTTTAAAGTTAATTACTTTAATTTTAATTAATTAGTTAATTAAAATAGGTAAGACATTCACTTGGTTCAAATTTTAAATTTTCAAAAGGGTATCCTGTCCCTTGCGTACTCAGTTCCCCCCACCCAATCAACCAATGTTCCAGTTACTTTGTGTCCATTCAGCAATACTTTATGCACATGCAACAAACATGCTTGAACATTTGTGCCCCCCATTTAAGCAACCACAGACACTGTCTTCACCTCGCTTTTTATACTTAACAGTATATCTTCACAATTATTTCATATTAATAGACAAAGTGCTGCCTCTTTTTAATAGCATAATATTTTATTATGTAATATATCAGGACTTATTTACTAGTAGCCTGTCCCTACTGATGGACAGTGACATTATACCATGCTTTGCCACTTCAAATAAAGCTGAAATAAATAGCTTCCCACATACATCATTTCATACATTTGAATAAATGTCTGTCTGGCAAATATGGAAGACTAGTTAACTTTGTATTATCAGGCATTCATTTGCTTTCTCCTGTTTTACTCTTGGTTCTTTAAGATTCAGGTCAAAGTTTTCTTTGGGAAATCCTTCCCTGCCCACCCTTTCCCAATTTCACCCCAGAGCAGGAACTTTGTGTGGACTAGGGAACCCAATCTCCGTCCCAAGTAGGAAAATGTATTTCAAGTCTCAAGATATCTATAAATGTGTAAACATACTTAAGAACACAGCTAAGAACTGCTTATACCTACAAAGTTTTAGCTATAAAATATTAAAGAAATCAATATAAAATTAAAGAGCAGAATGTTTTAAATTGGGATTCCTGAGATACATGTTTGGTTTCATGTAGTTTATCTGGGACTCGACTCTGGGAAGCCAGAGTGAAAAGGTGGGAAAAGTAAGACAGGGAAGATGGGTAGAGTCTATATGTGCTGCCTGTGGCAGTTGCTAGCTGTAGGCCATTTTGAAAAATAAAAATAAATTTAATGTATTCAATTGTCTACTTGGAAGGTCAGGATGATGGAGCACTAATCCACTGAATCCTTGCCCCAGTGATTGAAGGTTGTCCTGACGACATTAGCTCCCTCACACTTTTGGCTGTTTGCCAGTGGGAAGAAGGGTCTGCAGCCACACAGGAGAGGGCCCTGGGTCAGTAGATGGGATGACTCTAGGACAGCGGTTCTCAACCTGTGGGTCGCTACCCCTTTGGTGGTCCAACGACCCTTTCACAGGGGTCGCCTAAGACCATCCTGCATATCAGATATTTACATTACGATTCATAACAATAGCAACATTACAGTTATGAAGTAGCAACGAAAATAATTTTATGGTTGGGTCATAACATGAGGAACTGTATTTAAAGGGCCAGAAGTTGAGAACCACTGCTCTAGGAAGACACTGTAGGTGCCAGGTGAGTCTGAGCCACAGGGAACTGGCCTCCACAGCTGCAGTTGAGATTCAGTCAGAGTTGTGGAGGGAATGGGACAGGGCACTGGTCCCGTCTGCTCTAGTTATGTGATGAATTGAGTGTACAAAATGGCAGGCATGCCCAGCCAGCATGACTCAGTGGTTGAGCGTCGACCTATGAACCAGGAGGTCACAGTTCAATTCTCGGTCAGGGCACACGCCCAGATTTCGGGCCTAATCCCCATGGTGGGGCATGCAGGAGAGAGTCTGTCAATGAGTCTTTCTCATCATTGATGTTTCTGTCTCTCTTTCCCTCTCCCTTCCTCTCTGAAATCAATAAAAATCTTTTTTTTTTTTTTTAAATGACAGGCACTGCTGTGGCTTGAAATTCTGGTCTGGAGTTCCCTACAGTGTCAAATAGGGAACTCATTCTGGGTGCTTAGAACTAGTAACTTATTTGTATAAGGCCCCAAATTGTATTGCATAACAAGTCTGTGAGATATCTTTCTCCTGACTCTTTTTTTTTCTTTATGATAAGATATACATGACTCACAATTTGATTTTAACCATTTTCATATGTGCAGTTCAGTGGCATTAAAGACACTCACACTTTTGTGTAACCATCACCACCATTCATTTTTTAGAACTTTTTTTTATCTTCCCAAACTGACACTTAGTGTCCATTAAACAATAACTTGCCATGTACTTATTTGCTGACAACCACCATTCTATTTTTTGCCCCTGAATTTGACTACTCTAGGTACTCGATACAAGTGGAATCATACAGTATTTGTCCTTTTATGACTGGCTTATTTTACTTAGCATGGTGTCTTCAAGGTTCATAACATGTGTCAAAATTTCCTTCCTTCTAAAAGCTGCATAATATTCCATTGTATGCGTCTACCACATTTTCTTTTGTTTATCCATCCACTTGTTGATTTAAGCTTGGGTTACTTCTATTTTTTGATTACTGTGAATAATGCTGCTATAGACATAGGTTTAAAGAAATCCTTTTGAATCCCTGCTTTCAATCCTTTTGTGTATACACCCAGAGTGGAATCATATAGTAATTCTATCTTAATTTTGTAAGGAACCGCCTTACCATTTTCTATAGTGGCTATGCTATTTTACATTCCCACCAAGAGTGCACCAGGGTTCCAATTTCACCATCTTCCCACTGACACTGTTTACCTCTAATTGATGTCCTTGATATTTCATTGTGGTTTTGATTTGCATGTCCCTAATGATTAGTAATGCTGAACATTTTTTCTTATGCTTGTTGGCAATTTGCATTACTATGGAAGTCCTTTGATCATTTTTTAAATCAGGTGTGTTTTTGTTGTTGTTGAGTTGTAGAAGTTCTTTAGGGGCATTAACCATAATCACATATATGATTTGCAATTATTTTCTCCCTTTTCATGGTTTGCCTTTTTTCCTCACTCTTTTTTTTTTGTCTGTTTTTAAGATGTTGGGGCTTAAGCTGATTTAGTGACTTGTCAAGATCACAGATATCTTTATTGGAGCCACTGGGACTTGATCATGGGCCTTGACTCTTCACCTACTTTCCTTTTTGACTATTTTATCCCAACCCCTAGCATTTGGTTACATTGACATAAAATGTAGTTTGAGCTGTGGCAATTGTTACTGTATAAACAAAGTACCAACAAGATTTTTGCTTGTTCTTTGGATGACCCGGCTCTTGCTGCTATCCTCTTAGTCCTCCTCTCCCATCAGTCAGTGGTGATGCTTATATAGATACAGAATGCACCTGGCTGACTTTAGTTACATTAATTAGCTAATTAATTAATTTATTTTATTTTCTCCATTATGTCCTCCTTAAAATGTTCTATTCTGTTCCTTAAGGTGTTTTTAAGAATCAGAACATATTTTCCAAAGGCTATTTATTCATTCTAATAACGTCTTTAAAATGTGGCAGAAAAACCTAGCCATGGTTGTCTCCATAGCAGCAAGCTTCCATGCTCTGAAAATTAATCCTAAAGCACTGATGATAGCACTGCCGACCACTGCCTGCATTTCTGCCTGACACAAGGTAGGCCTCCAGTGAATATTTGTCAAATGGATGCTGCAATGCCACAACAAAGGGAGAGAATTTGTCAGGAAAGTGGGCTCAATTGTTTAATGTACCAGGAAAAAGGAGCACTATTTTCTACATTATGGCCTCTGGAAATTGGTTTTATTTGTCTCATTCTTTATGCCTGAGGCTTCAGGATACCACATACCCAGGAGGAGGCAGGAATAAATCTCTCCAGAAGAACACAGCAAGCCTAAGTAGGCAATCTGGCTGGATGTTGAAGGGAACCAGGCCTTGGGCCCTTTTGATGAAAGGGTCCTGCTTCCTCATTGTATTATGGGAGGTTGTGAAGAGGATTCTTGAAAAAAACAATGAAACTTTGGGACCTTTCAACATGATTTCTTTTCAACAATGACCCCTTGAGTAAACCACTGCACCTCCTGGGCCTCCGCTTTCTCTCATCAACAATAATAGAGTTGAACCAGAGAGAGATTCTCCTGGGGCCCTGAAATGCTATATTGCTATTTTAATATTCAATTAGAAAGATATATGGAAAAATAAATTGAGCAGGTCTAAGAGTTAAATATAAATAAATACTCTATTTTAAATCACGGTCTCATGGTCATTAATGATTCTGGAAAGCTCAAATAGACTTTCCCCCCTCTTTTTAGTTTTTATTTCAGTTATTATCTCTAACATAATCTCAGTTTATGACCTTAATCTATATAATAAAAGCCCAGCAACTGTTATGGCGAAATGACCAGCATGACCGGTTGCTAAGATGTGCACTGACCACCAGGGGGCAGATGCTCAACACAGGAGCTGCCCCCTGATGATCAGTGCGCTCCCACAGTTGGAGCACTGCTCAGCAAAAGCTGGGCTCACAGCTGGCAAGTGCAGCAAGGTGGTGGCAGGAGCCTCTTCCCGCCTCTGTGGCAGCGCTAAGGAGTGGCAAGCCAAGCATTAAGGAGTGAGCAGGTGGGCGGTTAGGAGCGAGGGGACCCGGATTGCGAGAGGGCCAGGCTGGGCTGAGGGACCCCCCTCCCCCACATGAATTTCATGCATCAGGCCTCTAATTATGTAATAAAAATGATATATATTCACACATATAATTAAATTCTAATGTGATAGTATCATAGGGGTAATTGTAGTCAACTGAATATTTGATTTCTGTTTGTTAATGTGACCATGTTGTCTGTCTGCCTGCCAGCCTTTGAATATTTTTCTATGTATTGGTATACTTTCCTATTTTAGGAGTCCTGCCTTCCCAAGGGAGAAGTCCCAAAACTCAGTTTCCTGACAGATAGGTTGTAGCAGGCCTGTGACTTTGGCCCTATTAGTCAGACACATGAACTGGAGAGCCTGACTGAGAAGCAAGCTGGTGATGAAGTAGACATCAGGAGGAATCCCTTTTCTGGCCTGGGTTGTGGCCCAAGCAGCAAGTGATGGATGTGGGTCCTCATAGCTACTGTCAATAGTAGGTTCACACACAGACTGCTGTGCGTGTTGTGACTCTGGCCCTCCTGGAGGTTCTGTGAACTTCCAGATTGCCTTCACTAAATCATTTTCCTGCTTAAACTCAACAGAGTGGATCCTGTTGCTGGCAAACAAGAGCATTGACTGGAGAAATTCGTTTCCCAAAGTCTCTTACATACCCAGGATCGAAGTATTTACTTTCCAAGGCCAAAAAATAATCTTTGTGGTATCTGTCCTTAAACTCAATTATTTAGCCCATAAAATAATATGACTGTTGCTTTAGTAACAATTATTTATTCATTCAACAAATCTTGTGCTCAGAGTTGAAAGGCTATGGTGATTTGTAAGACACAAGCCTTGTCTCTGAAAGCTCACATCTGTTTTAAAGCTGAGCATCTATTCTTGGGTGACTTAATTATTATAATAATGCTTAACATTAATGAGTACGTACTGTGCTTGCACACTTGTTAACTCGTTGAACCATCCCAACAATTGGAAGAGTAGGTACATCTATTATTCCTACACATGAGGAAAGCCAAGTCTCTTGCTCGAGGCCATAGAGCCAGTAAGCAGCAGAGCTGAGATTCAAAGCCAGGTGGCGTGGCCCCAGACCCACATCCTTAACACCCCTCTATGCTTGTGTCGCTGACAGCAGTTCGATTAAGACACTACCATTTATATTCTTCACCTTTGAAACTGCTTCCCTCTCATTATAAAACTGAGAATCTATCAGCAGTCACTATTGAACCAGGAAAGAGTAAACATTCCTCCCTTCTTTTTACAGATAAAACCAATCACCCCAAATGGACCATAACCTTTCCCTCAGTGCCCTTGGGCACAACTGAGCAAGACTAGGACTTAAAAAAAACCCACACCAGAAACTAAATGCTTCACCTCCCTTCCCTTGCTCTTTCCTCTCTGTGACTTATTCTTAACACAATAGCAGTGATCCTGTCCCTTCCCTGTTCAAAACCCTGCAGTGTCCTTTCCTGTTACTCAGAGTAAAAACCAAAATCCTTGTTAAGACATAAATTCTCACATAATTTGACTCTGCTTACTTCTCAGATTGCATCTCCTGTGATGCTTTCCCCTCCCACAGTGCCTGGCTCCTAAAAGTCTTAATAAATTTGTTGAATAGAGTGAATGAATGAATGAATGAATGAATGAATGAGCAAGTAGGTAAGAAAAAGAACTACTTTCCAAAGGGAGTTAGTGAGGTATCTACTGCTTCTAAAATCAGAATATACAGTGTATCTGTTCATTATAGCAACTTGTAAGTCTTCTTCAGCATGGAGAGAAGCCCATGGGAACTAATATTTCTGAATCTCCTAACTGGAAAAGTATGATTTACCAATTTTGTTGTTACTGAAAGTGGTTTAGAATAGTGCTAGTGTATCCCACATTCATCTCTTAGAGAAACAGTTAAAATGGCTGTGTTGGCTTTACTTTTTCTAAAACTTTAAAATGGCATATTTTAAATGGCAATGATACATTTTAAAAATTTGTTTAGTATTTTTAAATGTTTTATTTGTTTGTTTAGATTCCACATATGAATGAAATCATACGGTATGTGTCTTTCTCTGTCTGAGCTATTTCATTTAGCATTATAGCCTCAAGGTCCACTCATGTTGTCACAATTGGTAAGATTTATTTTTTATGGGTGAATATATATATGCCACAATTTCTAAATCCATTTATCTGTTGATGGACACTTAGTTGTTTCCATATCTTGTCTATTATGAATAATGTTGCAAAGAACTAAGGGGTACAGGTATTTTTTGAATTGGTGTTTTCATATTTTTTTTGATAAATATCCAGAAGTGTGCATAGTTAGATCATATGGGAGTTCTATTCTTATTTGAGGACTCTCCATAGTGGCTGCCCATCAACAGTATATGAGTGTTTCCTTTTCTCTGCATCCTCTCCAAACACACCTTTGTTGAGTTCTACATTCTGCCAGGTACTGGGAATACAACAATTAATAAGATATTTTTTCTGCCCCCTCAAGTCAGTGGCAGGTAAGTAAATAGGAATGATCAAGCGAGTATTAAAACTACATAGTATTCGTACAGCCAGCATGGCTCAGTGGTTGAGTGTTGACCTATAAACCAGGAGGTTACAGTTCCATTCCCGGTCAGGGCACATGCTCAGGTTGCAGCTTGATCCCTAGTGTGGGGCATGCAGGAGGCAGCCGATCAATGATTCTCTCTCATCATTGATGTTTCTATCTCTCTCTCCCTCTCCCTTCCTTTCTAAGTCAATAAAAGTGTATTAAAACAAAAAACCGACATGGTATTCATGATACACCTTGGGTACTATGAAGTCCATAGGAGAAGTACAATGACTATCAGGCCAATCAATAAGTAAATGTTATTTGAATAATGAATGGATGAGTGAGCAGTTGAGTGAGTGAATAAATGAATGAATGAGGGAATATAATTGGTATGAGAGTACAGAACCTGCAAGGCATGTAGTCATCATCAAAGGAGAGATGCTTCTGCAATTTCACTATTTTGAATGAGATGAAACATGACTGCGGGAGTGCCAGCAATGCTGCAGTCAGCATGTCCAATCCACTTGGCTGAAGACGTCATAAAATGGCTCTGATGGGCAAAATTTCACCCTTCTGAAGCTCTTTTCAGCTTTTTCATAATTAATTAAATAAAATATGTGCTTGTCTTCAAGGCAGCTGACTGTACAGCCAAAATGGATTGCTTAATGTTGCCTATGATTTTGCATCAGGTATCAGGTCACAGCTGTGATCATGGTGAAGCAGGAATTGTTTTTCCAGCTGAACTTCGCTCCTTAGTTTCAGCACACCTCTTGGATCCCTTACGTGATCTCTGTGCCAGTTATTTGCTAGTCTGTATTGCTGATTCTACACACGGCACAGCACGGTTTATCAGAGGGACATTTACTCTTGATAACTCCGTGGTACGGTAAACATCTGCTGTGGAACTGGAAAGAGCTGGTTCAAGCCAGTTCTTAGTTTCCTGGTCATTCTTACATTTTTATAAACAATTACCTTTTTTTTTTTTCATTTCTTCCTACTGAAAGTCATAGAAATCTTGCCTTTAAAAACCCTCATTTTAATACACTAAATTGCTTAAAGTAATTATAAATAAAATTTTAATGTTTTAGTATGCATTTTTAAAAGTTGGAGTTAGAATTGCATGATTTGAAATACTTTTCCCCGATATGTTTTTATTATTATCTGAAGAATGATCCAATCACTATATAATTGTGGGGTCTTTCAATGTAGGAAACCTTTCTCTTAAAGAGTTTCCTTTACTGGATACCTGCTTGACTCTTGTAAGTTTTTATCAACTTCCATCTCATCAACATTCTATTCCAGGCTTTACATGCACTTTACCCCAAATAAAACCAGCATGTTTAACAGATCTAGGATGACTTTTGTCTTAACAATAATGCCCAGACAACAAGTTATCAAAGCAAAGCAGCACACAATAAAGTTATTAAATTTTCTTCTTGAACACAATTTCCAGTGGCTACTCATTGTTTCATCAAATGGGTGTAAACTACATTATTGCTCAGGCCAATCTTTATGTCATATCTCATCTTCTTTTATTACTCTCTGTCTGCATATCTTCTTTTTTTAAAAAAATACATTTTTATTTATTTCAGAGAGGAAGGGAGAGAGGGAGAGAGAGATAGAAACACCAATGATGAGAGAGAATCGTTAATTGGCTGCCTCCTGCATGCCCCACACTGCGGATCAAGCTGCAACCCAAGCAGATGCCCTGACCAGGAATGGAACCATGACCTCCTGGTTCATAGGTCGACACTCCACCACTGAGTCACACCGGCTGGACAGTCTGTGTATCTTCTTCAAATTCCTTTTCCTTATTAATTTCCTTATTTGCATCTTTCAATTCATGTCACTTCTATGACTAACAAACTCTAAAGAATATATTGAAAAATTTTTTTGGTATCCATCACAGTTGTCAATCGGAAAACCTGAATGGCTTGACTCTTTCTAAAAATCTAAATGAGTTGCTCTTAACTAATACGGACCTCAAATGATTTTCATTTCTTGTGAGCCAAGGGACCTAGATTTTAAAACATTTACTTATCAACCACCATATATAATTCCTGTTTATTTACTACACTATTTCTAAACTCTATGGTATGAAACTGGATGAAAGTTTTCATTCGTACTAGTGCAGACACAGGGAAGGGAGAGTGAAGGATGGCCCCTTCCCCCTATGTAGCCTCTTAGCTCTTGCTCTTGCCCTTTGACACGATCTGTATCTACTAGACAAGCTGTTACTTTATCTACTAGACAATTGTGAGCATTCACTCTCACACTGAGAAAGAAAAGCAAGAGTCTAGAATATAAGTAATAAATATTTGTTATTATTTTCAAAGAAAGAGCCATAAAATTTTAAACACTGTAAGAGGTATATTATTTTTACTTTTATTAATTTTCACAAGTTGATACATTATTTTGAAAAAAGAGAGAGAAATCGGTACATAGAAAATAAGTCAAGAAAATATTAGACCAAGATAGATTTGAACTCCGACTTTTTAAGTCTTCTAAAACTGTTTGTTTTTACGTATTTTAAACAGTATTTATTCACTGTTTATTATTAAGCATCTATTATTATGCCTAGCACAAGGCTAAATACTATAAGGAAAAATATAAGAAGTATACCACATGGTCCTTGTCCCTAAATATTTTGTAATCTAGCTATTTATGATTATAAAGACATTAAAAAAACTCTAGACCCTGTCACCTGTAAGTAAAATCATCTTCAAAAGTAGTAACTTTGGAAGGTTATACAATTATTTCAACAATCCTTCCATTGCTCAAATTGGTTTTTGCTTCTTTTCCTTCAGGACTGCCTTTGGAATCATTATACAAATCATATAAGAAAAGCAGACTCGGTGTGTTAGTTCAGAATGCCACTTCATCTTCCTCAAGCACCTAGCTTAGTCACCTGAATTAATCACTAGATTCGTGCACAGTGACTGCTGATCGTTTTTAAATCTCTAATTCACCCCAAAGACAAGTTTCACTATTCTTTTTTTTTTTTTTGGAAAAAATAAAATTATTTTTTATTTATACCTTACAAGTTGAAACTCCTAGGTTAGAACTATTACACATGATTGGAATAAACTCATGCAGTAGAACAGTCTATTGTAACAAATGTCTATTACCACATTCTGTTGTTGGAACCTTTTATCACTTTAATAAACATGACAACCATATGTGCTAGGCACTATCATTTCAGCAAACAGGGGCAGACCTGGGACTTTAATTCAGGTCTGTCTGTTTTCAAGATTATGATATTAATTGCTATTCAATTAGCTGCTCTTAAGTTTCTAAGGTATTTATTTTTATTTTTTTGCTATTCTTGATAATCTGCAAAACAATGTACTGCAGAATTCCTGGACAGTAAATACTGAGAACAAGGAGCGCTTCTCATCACCATTGTGTCCTCTGCAGCAGCCGTCAGGAGTGGGATGCTCGCATGTAGAATTCACTGAAGGGGCTGCCTCACATGAGCTGTTCAGCGGCTGGAAACATCACAGTGGGCTGATGATAAAGATGAGGAGGGGTCCAGATGAGGTTCGAGGGGGGTTTCTTTCTGTTTTATTATTCCAGGGTTTTCACTGCTCCTTAGCTGTCTGGCTTTGACAACGAAGGACAGAAAGGTCTGCCAGAAGCTGGCAGCAGGTTTTCCCAATACTCCCTTCTAGCCCTGTGTTTTAAAAAATATATAGTTAATTAATTTAAAGATTTGTATCATATATATATCCAATACATATAAGTTAGGTGAATAATCAGGATAAACTAGAGATTCAGTTTCAACATAAAGACAGAACAACTGTGTTCATAGCCATTCATGCCAGGGGTCTTTCTCAAATTTCTATCCTCAGTAACAATCATAAGGCTTCATACCACCTGTCAGAAAAAGACAATGTGTTTGAGTTTTATAGACTTACTAGAGGCCTGGTGCATGAATTCGTGTACCAGTGGGGTCCCTTGGCCTGGCCTGTGGGATTGGGCCAAAACTGGCTCTCTGACATCCCCCGAGGGGTTCCAGATTGGAAGAGGGTGCAGGCCAGGCCGAGGGATTTAAATTCAGGTTTGTCTGGTTTTCAAGATTATGATATTAATTGCTATTCAATTAGCTGCTCTTAAGCTTCTAAGGTATTAGAAGCTTAAGGGATCCCACCAGTGCAAGATAGATCAGGGCCAGGGAGGGATGTGGGAGGTTGGCCAGCCAGGAGGGGGCGGGGGGACCGCAGGAGGGCTCCAGGGTGTGTTCAGCCCATCTTGCTCAGTCCTAATCAGCTGGACCCCAGCATCAAGCTAACCTACCGGTCAGAGTGTCTGCCCCCTGGTGGTCAGTGCATGTCATAGTGAGAATTGAGCCGCCTTAGCATATCATCATACTAGAAGCCCAATGCACGAAATTCGTGCAAGAGTAGGCCTTCTTTCCCCTTCTTCCAGCACCGGCTTCCCTCTGGCACCTAGGACCCGGGCTTCCCTCGCAGTCCTGGCTTCATCCGGGAGGATGTCCAGAAGGACGTCTGGTCTAATTAGCATATTATGCTTTTATTATTATAGATTATGCTTTGATTGGTTGAACGGATGACTGAACACTTAGCATATTAGGCTTTTATTATATAGGATATTCATTCTGAAATTTGTAGCAGGGTTCTACTCAATATTTTAATGCAATAACAAGTCTATGAAGATGGGCTTTTTTGTCTGTCTGTTTAAGAAATATTTTTTAAATATATTTTTATTGATTTTAGAGAGGGAGAGGGAGAGAGAGATAGAAACAGCAATGATGAGAGAGAATCATTGATCGGCTGCCTCCTGCATGTCCACTACTGGGGATCGAGCCCGTAACCCAGGCATGTGCCCATGGCGGGAATTGAACCTGGGACTCTTCAGTCTGCAGGCCAACTTTCTGTCCACTGGGCCAAATCAGCTAGGGCTATGAAGATGGTTTTTAATGTAATGAGCCAAAATATAATTCTTCAAAAAATAACTAAAAGCAGAATTCAAATAACTTTGTCAGTATTTATTCCCTGCTTTTAGAAAGAAGAGCACAAAGGTTCCTGGTCACAGACCTTTGTGTTAAATATAATTTTAGTTATTTTCCCCCTTTACTTATGAAACAATGAATAAATTAATATGTTGGGATGATAAAAATGTCAGAAATCTGTGTGCATATAGGTTTCTGTGTAATCACAAATATCTGTAAACATCAGTATGTTTGGGAGTTCAGGGTTCAAGGAGTGTGTGGCTTTACTCTAGAGAATAATGTTTCCTCTTTAGTGGCTAATGCATTTTAAAGTCACCTGGACAATGATAATTTTTTTTTTTTGGACAATGATAATTAAAATAAATTGTTTCTCACTTATCTGAGGGATATCAATCATCACTAAAGTATGCTTTCTTCCTCGTTTAATTATACTTATACTAGAGGCCCAGTGCACGGATTCGTGTACCGGTGGGGTCCCTTGGCCTGGCGTGTGCCCTCTCGCAATCCAGGACCCCTTGGGGGGTGTTGGAGAGCCGATTTCAGCCTGATCCCCGCAGGCCCGATCCAGACAGGAGGGAGCCTGATCATGTGCGTTGAGCATCTGCCCCTGGTGGTCAGTGCATATCATAGTGACCGGTCGCTTAGGCTTTTATGTATATAGATTGAGTACTTTTTTTCTAAGTATGATATCTACAGTATAAAAACCATCTTCTGTAATAAATGTCTATATCTCCCCCCCAAAATGTTTGGATAAATGATTTCTTGTCTACTTTTACAATCTAAATAAATTTACATTAGGAAAGTCATTCCAGTTCAAAAATAAAGAGTATTCTAAATCCCAGTGAAATGGATAAAGAAGTATAAAATGGATTAAATATATACTAGCACTGAATAGAAAAGAGGAGACAGCAGATATTGTGACTAGTTTTTGGAAGATGGGAAAGGAATGACATTCTATTGAAGAGAGAGACAGAGAGAATCAGAGATGCAAATAGAACAGTAATTTCCTCCCCCTCTCGCCCCTCCCCAATGTCTTCAATGATGAAATGGATTGATTGTAACAAATAGTGTAATTTAGAAATAAGAAGATATTAGAGAAGGCAAAGACCTGTTATTCTTCATTCAACAATGAAAAAGGAAGTTAATTAGAAATTTATATATAGACAGATGGAGACAAAAATAAAGTTGTGTTCTGATTTGTATTTTATGAGTCCTGCTTGTTTAATATGACAATTATAGTAATATTGTAAATGTTATTTACATTTTTAGAATAAACTTACAGACAAATCTTGGAGGACTTAACTATAATTACAGAGCAAAATACAATGGTTATGAATCTTGATAATATAAAAGTAATGGTATAACTTAAAGAAACCAAGAAATAGGTAAGTGAGAAAAAGTAGAGGGCAGCAGGAGTGGAATAAGCAGATACTGCCTCCTGTGATGGATTAAGGAATAAGTGGTTAAATATGAAATTCAAACTTATAAAGGCAATCAACAGAAAAAATAAAAATGTAATGAGTCAAATTAGGAAAAGGAGAACACAGAACAGGGGACGATCATGTGATTTAAATTCCTCAGCTTTCACAAAAGGCAATTACCACTTAAAATTGATAAAACAAGAAATGGAGGTATGAGACTTCAAAACATAAATGCCAAGCAGGATCTCTCCGGGACTGGGACTGGTGTCAGGAGGGAAGCAACTTGTACTTTTCATTTTATACAATTCACTTCCTGAATTTTTATTATCATAGGCATGCATAGTATGTGCAATAATAAATAAAATAAGATTTGAGGAAAATAGTGTTATTAATGTAAAAATTCCTACCTGGCTCTAATCCAGGGTTTGGTATGCATATTGAGGCCACTTCCCCAAATACCATGCTTATCAGAAGCGGGGGGCCAAAAGCCCCTTTCTGGGGCCAGCTCCTCTGCAATCGCCCTGATGTGGTAGGGCTCGAATCCACAGCACCCGCCGATGTACCTGACCCCCAGGTTGTAGGCCTCTCTGGCGTATTTTTGAATGTCCCACCTGGTTGCAGTTCTGGGCTCCAGTCCTAGAATGTAATAGTTATGGCATTTCTGTTACCATCTCCATTTTCAGATGATAGATACTCTGATGAATGTTGGTGTTATTTTTTTTAATTAAAAAACTGTAAAGTTTAGATTATGCATTCTTCAGATAGCTCATTTTTGGTTAATATTGCATGTTTTTGGCTTAGGCAGTCTTGAATTGTAAGACTGAACCATAGTTGTTCATTATGTCACAACAGGAAGTCTCAGGGACCTCTAATATGCGCCTGAGCTTACCAAAGGGATATTCTGGGAGATCCACAAACCCTCCTTTGCCACAGTCAGGTGTGTGGAACCCCAGAGACTGCACCATCAGATGTGCTTTCAATCCTGCAGCTTGGAGGCCTTCCTTCATGAGCTTCATTGTCTTCAAGCTGATCCCGGGCCCAAATCGGCAGTTCACGCCAACGATTGAAGCCCCTATGCAAAGACATAAAAAAATGTTTACATTTTTAAAAAATATATATTTTTATTGATGTTAGAGAGGAAAGAAGAGGGAGAGAGAGATAGAACCATCAATGATGAGAGAATTGATCGGCTGCCTCCTGCATGCCTCCAACTGGGGATTGAGACACAACCTGGGCATGTGCCCTGACTGGGAATCTAACTGTGACCGCCTGATGCACAGGTTGATGCTCAACCACTGAGACACACTGGCCAGGCACATTTTATTTTTACTTTTTTATTTTTTGACAGTTAGAAGGTGCCTTAGAGGTTACTATCTCTCTCTACCTCCCAAGTGTTACCAATGAGGAAAACAATTCCAGTTCATTTTTTTAGTTCTGAACTGCCCTGACAATGTTAAGCAAAGTTTGCTGAATTTCATAAACAACAACTGAGCAGCTTATCACACTATGAGTCCGCATTACCTGCTTTCACCAGCTTCACAGCACATTCTCCAGGTGTTACGTCATTCTTGTCTCCCTCTGGGCCTATGCACATGGTAGCTGCCACAGGTTTCCCGGATTCCTTTAAGACTTCCACAGCCCACACAGCTTCCTCAGCATGCTCAAAATACTAAGAGAAATTGCATTGCTTTCTATTGGTCCAAATATAAAGCAGATTTTGAGTGGAAGAATGTAAATGTTGCAAAACCGTTATTATAAAAAATAACCGAGTATATAATATGCAATAAACTTGCTAAGGAATGTGTCTCTCTCAGACTGATTAAAGAATACCTTTCTGAGTAAATATTTTAATTCCTTTAACAATACAGGGTGGGGCAAAATAGTTTTACAGTTGTTTGTATGGAAAATAATGCAATACTTAATAAATAATAATACAATAATAAACTCTGTGTTTCACCTACTCACAACTATAAACCTACTTTTGCCACACCTGTATATAGATTTCCGCTCATATGTCATCTAAAAAACACAAAGGTTTTTAAGTAATCGAATATTTAAAAATCATAATTTTGAAGGAGCAAAAGTTAATAAATTTTGAACTCATCTTTTATGGAATTGGGGTAATAATGAGTAGTTTGTTACTACTTCAGAGTGCTTTTATATTCCCTTCTAGTTAGATATTCATAAGTGTTCCATAAAGGAGGATTGGAAATATGGTTATTTCCACAGATGAGAACACTGAGGCACAGAGTGGGGAGGGATAGCTACTGAGTTTCTTTGTGAATGGTGGACAGGACACCCTGTTTGATAAATTTATGACATTTGCAGGGGTGCCTCTCAGGAACTCCCTTAAGTGCCACAGTCGAAAAGCTGAACTTAGGTGAAGAAAAGCTAGCAGAAATCTCCCTGCTTCTTCCTTCTTGATTTAGAAACAGATTCTGCAGAAGCAGTGTGTGAGGATGACAGAGTCAAAAGATATGGGTGTGTCTGTGCTCTGCTGTAGGTGGCCCTGAGCCTTCAGAAGGCTGAGGAAGCAAGGTTTTCAATAGGTTCAATAGAGTGATTGGGGAAATAGCAGTTGGTAGGCTATTGTCCTTGTTGAGCTGAAGGCTTGGATTGAGGACTTGACTCTAGCAATTGTAATGGTAAATGGTGAATGAGGGCTTTTTAATTTTTGGAAGAGGCAGGAAGAGAATGTTTTGGGCCTACTGTTCAATCAATAACCGATTCTTACTGTTTCTTTCTTTAAAATATTGCTCGCATGTTATAATTTGAGTGGAAACAGAGAGGCAAGAGGGAGCAAGGATGGAGGAGAGCAAGGGAACTACTGGTACTGAGGATTATTGGTGGGTTCTGGAGGAGCCTGAGCATCCACCTACCCCCAGGGCTTTAATCCCTTCTGTAGCCTGTCCCTCCTTCAGGGGAAGATACTCCCTGAATCACTGTCCCCTTTCTCTGACCCCATGTTATAGTGTCTCCTGAGAGTCAGCTGCTGCAACCACCCTGCCCTAGAAAAGCAAACGCTAGGCCTCCCCTGGGTCTGTCCTTTGGCTTCACAGAGAACAGAGCATCTGAGTGAGAGGATGTTGACTATAGTGCATTTAAATAAACCTTTGACCATCGTAGGGAATGAGGGCATAAGGCAATCCAATACTCTCATGGGAGTTGAAGACTATTCAGTTATACTTGTCAGTAAGTTTAACACTCTCCCTATAACACTAGACTTACCTCTGCAATCAAGAAGTCCACATTTTTCCTGGCAAAAACCTCTACTTGTAGTCGAAAAAGTCTTTTAACTCTTGCTTCATCCGCGTCCTGTTTATATATTGCTGTCTGGCAGATACCCCCTGCTACCAAAGCATCACCTTTGTCAGCCACTTCTCTGGCGAGGTCACAGGCAGCGGCATTTACATCTTTCCACTGAGGTTAGAGAGCAAGAAGTAAGATGGTGAGCCTGGCATTTTAAAGGTGTATTATAATCTATAACAAAGGGGGAAATGAGCAAGTAAGATGAGGAGAAGTTGCTGGTTTTAACTGCAATTCGAGAAGATCAGCAGAGTTAGGTACCATCTCCTCTACTACCAATGAGGTTTAATTCCATTATTGTACTTACCACATTGGATTTTAGCATATTTGTTTGCCTCCCACACTTGACTGTGAGCCACTACAGAAAAGGCTCTATGCCTTTGTACCCTCTTTGTATCTGGCATAGGGATTGCACTATAACAGGCACTCAATAAGTGTTGGTTGGTTGGGCATTAACATTTATAAGTATTAACACTTTACGTTTGCAGAATATCTCATAATACTTCCACATTCTTCACCATATTCACCTTTCTCAACAACCCTAGGCAGTTAAGCGTAAGTTATCTCCATTTTTCAGAAAAAACCAATACTCCATGCAGTCAAGTGTCTTACACAAAGTCACACAGCCAATAGGTGGCAAAGTCGGGTATTCAATTCTTCTCATTCCAAGGCCACTGCCGTGAGCCCTAGGACCACCCTGTCTCCAGATGGACAAGTCAGAAAAAAAGAATGTGAAATAAGGAGGTAAAAAGAGCATCTATAAAATGTTCTTTCTTTATAAAAAAAAATAGCACAGAAAAATAGCTATGTCCTTCCAATGGCCTGTTGTTTCCTAATCCTATGCCCTCCCTTCCCCTAGATAAAAAGAAAGAAAAAGCTCATTTATTTACTGCATATGCACCTACATAATAATTAATTACTTAATGGATATTTTATGTGGAGTTTGTAGTAACACATCAAGTCAATTGCACAGCTTCCCATTGAGAGGTTATTTTTATTATACATGGTCCCTACCCCCTCCTCCTCCCCCCCCCTCCCCCCGCCCCTTCGTCTCCCAACCAACTATCACCAATACTTACCTTGCTTTCCAACTTTTCTTCACTGGCAGAAAAGGTGAAAGTCTGCATGACATTTGCTCCTGCTCTCAAGAATTCCATGTGAAGCTGACCAACTACAGAGTAGTTTTTTAAATTGAAATTAAGACATTAAAAATCACATAAGCTATAATTTTCAGCAGCAGCAGCTCACCCACTTCTCTTCCAATCATACACAATTTCAAATCTAGTACTTATAGAAAGAATTTCAGATTAAGGTCAGTAAAATTCAAGGACAGACATAGCAAAGACCATACCAAATCAGGGCTGTTTAGAGTAGCCGCATATTATCTTGCTGCTGGGCCTCACAGCTTGGTGAAGACTCATGCAGAGATTAAAGCTTAGTTGGCCAATTGTTCTTGGTCTCTTGGTCTAGAGAGGGCTTATTCAGTTTCCAGTATCATGAAGAATCTAGCTGGTCTGCTTACAGTCCTCAAAGTAGAATGAGGAAAACTGTGTTTATTTCTTCACACCCCCCCCCCCCCCCCCCAACAGAACCTGGCTGTCTATTGTCTATCCTCTGTTAAGCTGGTGGATACCATTAATCATCCTTACCAAACACACTGTAATAATATAATATGCAAATTAACTAGAAGGATGAATATGAAACAATAACAGTTTTACTATATTAAGGAAACTCTTAAATATCCAGAAGCTATATATATATTTTTGAGACACATAGTAGAATGTATATTTTAGTAGTCCCTATATGTAAAGATGCAAATGTGTGTGCATGGTGGTGGGAGGAGAGAGAGAGAGAGAGACAGAGACAGAGAGAGACAGAGACAGAGAGAGACAGAGAGAGAATTTCCTTCTATTTGTTCAGACCATGTACTGTCACTGTCTCCACATCTTGGATATTTTGACAAGTGAAACAGTCCTTAGAAAATATGTGCTATTATTTTTTTTATCTTCTCTCAGTCAGATGTACTCAAAATGTCACCCAGATAAGCACTCCCAGAGATGCTGGCACTGACCTGCGTCTGGATGTTCTACCACGACCTCCGGAGTCCAGAGCCCAGCCTTCACGTAGCCCCTCTTCTCCAGAGTTATGAGGAAACCGCCATCTCCAACCACAACCTCCCCACTCTCCAGACGTTCCAAAATACCCTGAAGGAGAAAAAGAAAAATCACCAAAGGCCCCTCTTTTCCCCCAAATAAGCAGTTCCTGATTTTCTGAAAGATAGTATGTTGTTCTCACAGCTCCTCTTCTGTTACAGTCACCAATGTTTAATAATATTTCAGAAAGATTGGATACACTATTGTTTCTTGGACAATCCAGGGACTTTTTTAGTGCAGAGTGCTGTTACTTTTGTTTCTCATAACATTTAATCTGAGTCAAACTGTAGTGGAAATGATGATTCCATAATAGTTCTTTTGGTTGTTGATATGCTTGTGGCAGACATTGCTGGTTGCTTAACTAATTTGCATTTTCTCTCCTCTTCTTTGTTAATGTATTTTGTTTGGGGAGACAATGCTTCCAACTTTTTAAAACTTCCCAGGGATCCCTTGCTGCTGGGATGGCTATTTGACAAGTGCTGCCCAGGGAGACATGGGTGGAAGTCCGCTGAAGATTTCTGGAAAAGTATTGCTTTCCTGACACAGATGTCCACTCCCTTCCATCCTGACACTTTTTCCTTCCTGACTGGAATGTCATCATAAGCCCTGGAAATACAGCAGTCACCTTGCCACCATGCCACTGAAATCCGCATGCTAACGCTGGTGGAGCAGAAGGGTAACAGCAGCCTGGCGTCTTAATGACATCTCTGAGTAGCTGCAGCAGCCATGGATTGCTAGTCCTCTTGTTAGGTGAGAAAAACTCGTTTTTGTGTGTAAACCACTGAACATAATGCACTCAACATTTGATAAGTATGCCCTATGCTTTCCAGCATGTTTATAGACATGCTCTCATTTGGTGCTCCCAACAGTTCTGTGAGTGAGGCGGGGCATTTTGCAAATGAGGAAACAGGTTCACAGAGACTATGTGACTTGCCCAAGATCACAGAGCTAAGCAAGTAACAAAGCCTAGTTCAGATATTCTAAATTCCTATCCTATTCTTTTCCTATGTTACCACCTTTCTCATCAGCCCACTCAGAAATTAAATAAAAGTCTGTATCCAGAGCAGTTATCTAAGGGTTATGGTTTCCAAGGTCTAAATTTTGCCTCCCTCAGATACTTGCATGGCTCACCCTCTCACCTCCTTCAGGTCTTTGGTCAAGTGTCATCTTTTCAGAGAGGCCTTCCCTGAACACCTGTGACAACTGCAAACACCCCATGGTGATCCCTATTCTTCGTGGATAGACTGCATTAATTGAAGATATACCGTTTTAGTGAAAATGCAAGGCCAGTTCATGTCAGCCTTGCCTACAGCTGGACCCAGAGCAATGCATAAATGGGGGAGAAAAGCCTCCAGTTCCCCATCTAATCAGTCATATTTGCAGTCCAGAAAGGTACACCAGAGGCGACGTACCAGGCTACCATATCCACACCATCTCCATTTTCCTATGGAAGGAAGCAGAATGGAGCCCTGCTGTGTTAACCATAAGTGCTGTTTGACAGAGGGAGAGTCCCTAATTCTGGTGAGCCTTCCATATTTCATATCTAAAGATGAATTTTTGGGGAATGTGGAAGACATGTTAACATTTACCAGGATTCTCACCTATCTCTCTACTCCATCCATAAAATACAGTTTGCTCTTTTTGTTTTGCACTTTGAAACATAAAAAAGGACTGAAGCTTTCAACTTTCAGTGAGACCTTCCCACATGCCAGGTGCAGTGCTAGGCAAGCAGGATAAGCATTGGAATAACTCAAGGTCTGTGCCCTCAAGAAGCTCAAAGTCTGGCTTCCCCGGGGAAGGCCAGTGGGTCAGCAAATCATCCCAAGACAATGTAATAGATAAATGCTGCAGAGGGGTATAGAAGAGAGAATTAGAGGTATAAGTCACCTGTATAAAATCTCATCTTGAAAATCTAACATACTTCAATGAACTATGTTAAGAATCAAATTTAATAGTACACATCAAACACTTTTAGAAGGAAAAACATTGGTATACAATTTAAGTGTTATTAGTATCTCACCACCCATATCCAAACCAAGTGGATCTATTTAACATTTTTTATTTTTGTCCCCCCACTCTCACTGTGCCTGGATTATTGAAAAGACCTCCAATTCCCTCCAGCCCCCTGTTCTATGTCCCATTGCTGCCAGAGCAAAGCCTTGCCTGGCCCACTCTGATTTGCAATAACCTCTCCTTTGTGTCCTGCTGAAGTCCAAACACCCTCCATTCCTGCATCCATTGCCTGCACTGCAGTATTTGCTTACTTACCTGTCTCCTCTGTGTGGCTGTAAGATATTTGAGGCTCAGGTACCTTGTCTCTATTCCTACTACCTCCTACAGCACCTAACAAAGAGTAAGCCCTTGATAAACTATGCAGGGTTCACAGACAGACAAGACCATTTTGAAAATGTCATATGTCTCACATATGCTTCAAATTTGGTCCTGAGAAGGGAAATATATATATATATTCTAACAGAAAATTTGCTAGGTTTTTTAAAAAAATTATAGTACATATTTTGATGGTATCTTCATAATACCAAATAAACATTTTCATCTGTTGTCTAGATGTTTGTCCAATATTTTAAGTTTGCCAATTTTCTAAACTTCCATTAGCAAAATAAATTAGTTGTTAAGATTTGAATTCAGAGCATCTTTTAGCTTCTCCTTCACTGCTGTACTCACCACCCCAGTTACTGTACCCATATGATCTAAAGATAGTTTGAAAATGAAAGGACCGTGTAAAATAGAGAACACTGTAAACTTACAGCACATTTATATTTTCATTCCGTCCTCCCTTTCAGTTTGGAGTGATCCCACCTGTGACCTGACGATGACTCTAAGACAGTTACACCCCCTTTCTGCAGGTATCAGTATGTGGACATCAGGACTTAGGATCTGGCTTCAGGGCACCTCTATTCATACCCAAAGGAGTCCTCCCTGTGGCAGGAGGCAGCCAGAGACCCAATCTGCCTAAAATATCACCCCTTATGCCAGAAAAATGCCACTGCATTTTTGGATTGCTCTTTTGGATTAAAGATACAGTTGGAGGTGCCCTCTGTGGCAACTGAATAAACTCTTAAAATGCACCTGTTAGCTGAGAAGAGACGTGGGATAATTCCTTCCCACTAACATTTTAATTTTCACTCCCAGAGACCCATTAACATGGATTAGTATATCATAAACTTGGTGTTGCAAGAGTAGATGCCAGGAAGAAACTCAACAGGGACGGCATATTTTCAAAACCTTAAAAAAAAATGAACTGTAAAAGTGAACACAGTAGTAGAGAAGGTTTAGAGAAAGAAATCAGCACAATGTTCTTTGCTTCTTTAAGTTTTTATTACACCCATTTTCTTCAATGCCCATATTTTACTTTTATAATCAGGAAAACATGTCCAAAATGATTTTAAGTTTTTGAACCCATATTCCTCATCTTATGAAACGACTACTATTATTGTGTCCTGCCTTATGGTGTGTATAAGTATATATACACTGAGTGGCCAGATTATTATGACCACCCCATCAGTACTTTGTTGACACTTTCAAAAATACTGAATATTGAAAACTTCCTAAGCAAATACTCTCAAGGTTTTATTATTATTATTTGCATAACTAATTCACTTTATTGTACTGATGGGGTGGTCATAATAATCTGGCCAGTCATAATAATCTGGCCACTCAGTGTGTGTGTATATATATAGTTGCAATCAGTGTGATATATCTCCTTTTGTAAATTAACACATTGCCAAAGCACTTTGCCTGCTTCCATACTTAGCTCCTTAGGGGGCTAACACTTATTAGGTGGATGAACCTTAATTTATTTAGGGAGCCCGCTACTGTCGGGAGTCCTGTTTGTTCCTAACTTTTTATTTTATTTTATTTTATTTTATTTTATTTTTTTTTTTTTGATAATTGCATCCTCATTTACTTAATTTTCTCTGTGAAGGCAGTTCCTATGAGTATTGATAGTACTTGTTGATGACTGTTCTTCAGACATATTCTGTTGATGATGCCGCTTCTGTTGGCTTCAGAGGTACATTGTGTCAATAGTTGGTCTTCAGACATATTCTGTGATGACCCTGCTTTCTTTTGGCTTCAGAGTTATGTGTGCCGATTGCTGGTCTTCAGAAATATTCCCTCCTTCCTCCTGTCTGGGTCTGGGGTGTAGGTGAACCAGATTTGGAGCTGTCAGGGCCTCAGCAGCAAGGTCTGGGTGTGTGCATCATAGCTATTAGCTGGTCGCCCATTATGGTTGTTTCGGTCGTTTGGTTGTAATGGTCTCTTAGGCTTTTATATATATACTAGAGGCCCGGTGCACGAAATCGTGCATGGGGGTGGGGGAGTGTTCCCTCAGCCCAGCCTGCACCCTCTCACAATCCAGGACTCCTTGGGGGGGATGTCCGACTGCTGGTTTAGTCCTGATCCTGCAGGAATCCCTGCTGGATTGGTCCTAAACCGGCAGTCGGACATCCCTCTCACAATCTGGGGCCGCTGGTTCCTACCCTCTCACCTGCCTGCCTGCCTGATAACCCCTAACCACCTGCCTGCCTACCTGATTGCCCCTAACCACTCTGCATGCCTGCCTGATCTCCCCTAACTCCTTGCCTGCCTGCCTGATCACCCCTAACCACCTCTGCCTCGCCCCCACCTGCCACGGCTTCGTCTGGAAGTACGTCTGACTGTCTGGTCTAATTAGCCTTTATTATTATAGACTAGAGGCCTGGTGCACAAAAATTTTTGCACTCGGGGGGGGAGGGGGTGTCCCTCAGCCCAGCCTGTGCCCTCTTGCAGTCTGGGACCCCTCGGGAGATAACGACCTGCTGGCTTAGGCCTGGTCCCGGGGGGCAGAGGACAGGCCTAATCCCTAGGTGCAGCCCCTGGTCAGGCTCAGAGCAGGGCTGATTGGGGAGTTGGGGCGCCACCTCCTGTCATGCACAGAGCAAGGCGGATCAGGAGGTTGCGATGCCACCCTCAGTCATGCTCAGGGTAGGGCCGATTGGGGGGTTGGGGCACCGCCCCCTGTCACACCTAAGGCAAGGTCGATGGGGAGGTTGCAGCACCACTCCCTGTCACATACAGAGCAGGGCAGATCAGGGGGTTGGGGCGCTGGCCCCTGTCATGCACAGAGCAGGGCTGATCAGAGGGTTGAGGAGCTCCCCCCTGTCACTCACAGAGCAGGGCTGATTAGGGGGTTGGGGCACCGCCACTGTCACACTCAGGGTAGGGCCGATGGGGAGGTTATGGCTCTACCCCATCACACACAGAGCTGGGCTTGTTGTGGGGGGGGGGGGTTGGGGCACTGCACCCTGTCACACACAGAGCCACAGGGTGATCAGGGGTTTGGGGAGCTCCCCCTAATCAGGCACAGAGCAGGGCTGATCAGAGGGTTGGGGCTCCATCCCCTGTCATGAACAGAGCAGTGCGGATAGGGAGGTTGTGGCCCCGCCCCCTGTCACACACAGAACTGAAGGGCGATCAGGGGTTTTGGGCGCTGCCCCCTGTCACACTGATCCCGGTGCCGGGAGGCCTCGCGGCTCTGCTGATCCTGGTGCTGGGAGGCATATTACCCTTTTACTATATAGGATAGAGGCCTGGTGAACGGGTGGGGGCCGGCTGGTTTGCCCTGAAGGGTGTCCTGGATCAGGTTGGGGGTCCCCACTGGGGTGCCTGGCCAGCCTGGGTGAAGGAATGATGGCTGTTTGCAGTTGGTCACACACCCTTCAGGGTGGGGGTCCCCACTGGGGTGGCTGGCCAGTCTGGGTGAGGGGATGATGGCTGTTCTCAGGTTGGCAGGTAACTGAGGCTCCCAACCACTCCTTTTTTTCTTTTTCTTTTTTGTTCTGGAATTTATTTACTGTCTATGGCTGTCACTGGGGCTGAGAGCCGGTTTTAGCTCTGAGGCTCGGCTCTAGCTATGAGACCTCTGATGCTGAAAGCAGGGATCTGGGTTTGTTTGGGTTCTATAATTGTAACACTGTTGTGATCCTGATGGCTGAAGCCCGGCCAACTGAAAGCAGGTTTCTGGGGAATGTTTACCTTCTATATTTCCAACAATGTTTCTTAGAGTTGCAGCTCAGAGGCCGGCAGCAACAGGAGGGGAACCGTGACTTCCTCCGTCACTGGAGCTAGCAAGCCTCCTGTTTGCTTCAGCTGCCTGGCTGCCGGCCGCCATTTTGGTTGGCAGTTAATTTGCATATCTCCCTGATTAGCCAATGGGAAGTGTTTGGGGCCACGGTCGATTTGCATCTTTCTCTTTTATTAGATAGGATAGATGTGGCCACTGTCACATATGCAATTCCTCATTGACTGAAATGTTGCTTTATGGCAAATGACTATATTTAGAGAACCTATGACTCCAGCAGCTCTAGAATGTTCACACAAAGAGGAATAAAGGAGAAGGAAATTACTATTTCAATTGTGATAGAATTTTGCTTTCTAGCATTCTCTACAGAACTAAAATGGAGTGAAGAGGTACATATTTAGCCTTCACAGCCTACCATAGCAAGATGATCATTCAAGTCCCAACTAGGTGTACAGACACCATTAAACATGAGCTAAAATTCACCAGATCTTATGACAAGGTAACACTTACCTTATGATAAATATATCATAATTAATTTAGTAGGTCAACTGGATATTGTATGCTCTGTAAGTTTGGTGTAATATGATTGCTTTAGAATTTATTTATTTTTTTTATTTTTATTTTTTTTTTTATTTTTTTTTTTTTATTTTTTATTTTTTTTTATTGCTTAAAGTATTACAAAGGGTATTACATATGTGTCCATTTTATCCCCCCGCCCTAGACAGTCCCCTAGCCTCCCCTATCCCCCAATGTCTTATGTCCACTGGTTATGCTTCTATGCATGCATACAAGTCCTTTAGTTGATCTCTTACCCCCCTACCTCCTGCCCCGCAACCCTCCCCGGCCTTCCTGCTGCAGTTTGACAATCTGTTTGAGGCAGCTCTGCCTCTGTATCTATTATTGTTCAAAAGTTTATAATGGTCTCTATTATCCATGAATGAGTGAGATCATGTGGTATTTTTCCTTCATTGACTGGCTTATTTCACTTAGCATAATGCTCTCCAGTTCCATCCATGACGTTGCAAATGGTAAGAGTTCCTTCCTTTTTAGAGCAGCATAGTATTCCATCGTGTAGATGTACCACAGTTTTCTAATCCATTCATCTACTGATGGGCACTTAGGCTGTTTCCAGATCTTAGCTATGGTGAATTGTGCTGCTATGAACATAGGGGTGCATATATCCTTTCTGATTGGTGTTTCTGGTTTCTTGGGATATATTCCTAGAAGTGGGATCACAGGGTCAAATGGGAGTTCCATTTTCAGTTTTTTAAGGAAACTCCATACTGTCTTCCATAGTGGCTGCACCAGTCTGCATTCCCACCAGCAGTGCACAAGTGTTCCTTTTTCTCCACATCCTCTCCAGCACTTGTCGTTTGTTGATTTGTTGATGATAGCCAGTCTGACAGGTGTGAGATGGTACCTCATTGTTGTTTTGATTTGCATCTCTCGGATGATTAGTGACTTTGAGCATGTTTTCATATGTCTCTTGGCTTTCTGAATGTCCTCTTTTGAAAGGTGTCTATTTAGGTCCTTTGCCCATTTTTTGATTGGATTGTTTATCTTCCTTTTGTTAAGTTGTATGAGTTCCCTATAAATTTTGGAGATTAGGCCCTTATCGGATATGACATTGGCAAATATGTTTTCCCACACAGTGGGTTTTCTCGTTGTTTTGTTGATGGTTTCTTTTGCTGTACAGAAGCTTTTTATTTTGATGTAGTCCCATTTGTTCATTTTCTCTTTAGTTTCAAGTGCCCTAGGAGCTGTATCAGTGAAGAAATTGCTTCGGCATATGTCTGAGATTTTGTTGCCTTTGGATTCTTCTAGAATTTTTATAGTTTCCTGTCGTACATTTAAGTCCTTTATCCATTTTGAGTTTATTTTTGTGTATGGTGTAAGTTGGTGGTCTAGTTTCATTTTCTTGCATATATCTGTCCAATTTTCCCAGCACCATTTATTGAAGAGACTATCTTGGCTCCATTGTATGTTCTTGCCTCCTTTGTCAAATATTAATTGAGCATATTGGTTCGGGCCGATTTCTGGGCTCTCTATTCTATTCCATTGATCTATATGCCTATTCTTGTGCCAGTACCAGGCAGTTTTGAGAACAGTGGCTTTGTAATACATCTTGATATCTGGTATTGAGATCCCACCTACTTTGGTCTTTTTCAGGATTGCTGCAGCTATTCGAGGTCTTTTTTTATTCCAGATGAATTTTTGGAGAGTTCGTTCTAGATCTCTGAAGTATGCCGTTGGTATTTTAATGGGAAGTGCGTTGAATTTATAGATTGCTTTGGGTAGTATGGACATTTTAATGATGTTGATTCTACCAATCCATGAACACGGTATGTTCTTCCATCTGTTTATGTCTTCCTCTATCTCTTTTTTTAACGTCCTGTAGTTTTCTGAGTAGAGGTCTTTTACCTCTTTAGTTAAGTTTATTCCTAGGTAGCTTAATTTTTTTGGTGCGATGGTAAACGGGATTGTTTTTATAATCTCTCTTTCTGAAAGTTCACTATTGGTGTATAGAAATGCCTCGGATTTCTTGGGGTTAATTTTGTATCCTGCTACATTGCCAAATTCATGTATTAAGTCCAGTAGCTTTTTGATGGAGTCTCTAGGGTTTTGTATGTATAATATCATGTCGTCTGCAAATAAGGACAGTTTTACTTCCTCTTTTCCAATTTGAATGCCTTTTATTTCTTCTTCTTGCCGAATTGCAATGGCTAACACTTCCAGTACTATGTTGAACAGGAGTGGTGAGAGGGGGCATCCCTGTCTTGTTCCTGTTCTTAGGGGAAATGGTGTTAGTTTTTGTCCATTGAGTATGATGTTGGCTGTGGGCCTGTCATATATGGCTTTTATTATGTTGAGGTATGATCCTTCTACTCCCACCTTGCTGAGAGCTTTTATCAAAAATGGGTGTTGAATTTTGTCAAATGCTTTTTCTGCATCAATTGATATGACCATGTGGTTTTTTTCTTTCAATTTGTTTATGTGATGTATCACGTTTATTGATTTGCGGATATTGTACCATCCTTGCATCCCTGGGATAAATCCTACTTGGTCATGGTGTATGATCTTTCTGATGTACTGCTGGATCCGATTTGCTAAGATTTTGTTGAGGATTTTGGCATCTATGTTCATGAGGGATATTGGCCTGTAATTCTCTTTCATTGTGTTGTCTTTACCTGGTTTTGGTATTAGGGTGATGCTGGCTTCATAGAATGAGCTTGGAAGTGTTCCTTCCTCTTGAATTTTTTGTAGTAGTCTGAGGAGGATAGGTTTTAGTTCTTCCTTGAATGTTTGGTAAAACTCCCCTGTGAAGCCGTCTGGTCCTGGGCTTTTGTTTGCTGGAAGCTTTTTGATGACTGCTTCAATTTCTTCCATAGTTATTGGCCTGTTGAGATTTTTAGATTCTTCCTGATTGAGTTTTGGAATGTTGTATTTTTCTAGGAATTTGTCCATTTCCTCCAGGTTGTCTAGTTTGTTGGAGTAGAGCTGTCCATAGTATTTTTTAACAATCATTTGTATTTCTGTGGGGTCTGTTGTTATTTCGCCTCTATCGTTTCTGATTTTGTTTATTTGGGTCCTCTCTCTTTGCTTCTTGGTGAGTCTGGCTAGAGGTTTGTCAATCTTGTTTATCCTTTCAAAGAACCAGCTCTTGGTTTCATTGATTTTCTGTATTGTTTTTTTGGTCTCTATGTCATTTATTTCTGCTCTAATCTTTATTATCTCCTTCCTTCTGCTCACTCTGGGGTTTTCTTGTTGCTCTCTTTCTAATTCTTTGAGTTGTAGAGTTAGATGATTTACTACCATTTTTTCTTGTTTTTTGAGATAGGCCTGTAGAGCTATAAACTTCCCTCTCAGGACTGCTTTCATTGTGTCCCATAGGTTTTGGATTGTTGTGTTTTCATTGTCATTAGTTTCCAGGATGTTTTGAATTTCTTCTTTGATTTCATTGGTAACCCAATCAATATTTAATAGCATGCTATTCAGCTTCCAGGTGTTTGAGTATTTTGGGTTGTTTTTATTGTAGTTTATTTCTAATATTATGCCATCGTGGTCTGCGAAGACGCTTTTTATGATTTCAATTTTCTTGAATTTGGGGATACTTTGCTTGTGACCCAATATATGGTCTATTTTTGAATATGTCCTATGAGCATTTGAGTAGAATGTATATTCCCTGGCTTTCGGGTGAAGTGTTCTGAAGATGTCTATTAAGTCCATCTGATCTAGTGAGTCATTTAGGATTGCTGTATCTTTGCTGATTATTTGTCTAGAAGACTTATCCAGTGCTGTCAGTGGTGTATTAAAGTCCCCTACAATGATTGTATTGTTGTCGATCTCTCCTTTGATATCTTCCAGGAGTTTTTTTATGAATTTGGGTGCTCCTGCATTGGGTGCATATATGTTTACCAGGGTTATATCTTCTTGTTGTATTGATCCCTTTAGTATTATGAAGTGGCCTTCCTTATCTCTTGTTATGGCCTTCACTTTGAGGTCTATTTTGTCCGATATAAGTATTGCTACCCCAGCTTTCTTTTCCTTTCCATTTGCCTGAAAGATATTTTTCCATCCCTTCACTTTCAGTCTGTGTGAGTCCCTTCTAATGAGGTGGGTTTCTTGTAGACAGCAGATGTATGGGTCATGTTTTTTTATCCATTCAGCCACTCGATGTCTTTTGTTTGGAGCATTTAGTCCGTTTACGTTTAAAGTTATTATTGAAAGGTACTTGTTTGTAGGCATTTCTGTTTTTGTGTGGCTGTTTTCTTTCTGAGCTTTTTATTTCTTATTTTTATACCAGTCCCTTTAGCATTTCTTGCATTGCTGGCTTGGTGGTGATAAACTCCCTTAGCCTTTTTTTGTCTGTGAAGCTTCTTATTTCCCCTTCAAGTTTGAATGATAGCCTTGCTGGATAGAGTATTCTTGGATTCAGTCCTTTGCTTTGCATCACTTTGTAAATTGCCGTCCATTCTTTTCTGGCCTGATGTGTTTCTGTTGAGAAATCATTTGACAATCTAATGGGAGATCCCTTGTATGTAACTTTCCGTCTCTCTCTTGCAGCCTGTAAGATTCTCTCTTTGTCCTGAACATTTGCCATGGTAATTATGATGTGTCTTGGTGTGGGTCTTTTTGGGTTCACCTTGTTTGGGACTCTCTGGGCTTGTGTGACTTTTTTCTTCCCCACCTCAGGGAAGTTTTCTGATATTATTTCTTCTAATAGGTTTTCTAATCCTTGTTCATCCTTCTGTTGTTCTGGTACCCCTATTATTCGTATGTTGTTTCGTTTCATGTTGTCCCAAAGCTCCCTTAGGCTCTCCTCCTGTCTTTTCATTTTTTTCTCCAATTGCAGTACATTTTGGGTGTGTTTTGCTTCCTTGTCTTCTAAATCACTAATTCGGTCCTCCGCTTCTCCTAGTCTACTGTTGATACTTTCAATGGAGTTTTTCATTGCAGCTATATCACTCTTCATATCTTCTTGGGTCTTACTTAAGTTGTTGATTTTTTCATCTGTTTCTTCTAGCTTCTTCCATATGTTATCGATTTTTTCATCTGTTTCTTCTAGCTTCTTCCATATGTTATCGATTTTTTCATCTGTTTCTTCTTGCTTCTTGCTGAGGTTGTCGATTTTTTCCTCCATCCGGTTTATGCACTCTAGGACCCTTATTCTGAATTCTTTTTCTGTCATGTTGCATGCCTCTGTATTACTTAGCTGCTTTTCTGGAGAGTCCTCCTTCTCTTTCCTTTGGGGGTTTCTTTGTCTACCCATGTTTGATCTCACTGACATATCTAGACGTTGAGTCGTTCAGTGGCTGCTCCCCTGGTGGCAGTGACTCCTTGGTCTGCGGTTCCTCTTCGGGCGGTTGCGGTAGCAGCTGCTCTTCAGTTGGCAGCAACTCCTCTGGTGGGTGCTGTTCACAGCTGTGGTGGCTCTTCTGGCTGATGGGGCGAGGTTTCACGTACAGCTGCTGTTCCTCAGCAGAGGGTGTGGTGCTCAGGAGGTTGCTGTTGCTTGGATCTGCTGTGTTGATTTAAAGGCACAAAATACAACACAACAAGGCACCACGTACCAGGCACTATACACAAATATATTCACGATATTAATAACCCCAAATAAAGGTGACCACCTGAATTAAGAGAATTAGGGGATAAGGAAGAAGGAAGAGAAAAAGAGAAAAGAGAAAAAAGAAAAGAAAATTAGGGACCAAAAAAAGGAGTGCAAAAATGAAAGTGGGAAAAAGGAGGGGGGAAAGTAAAAGCGAGAAAAGAAAGGAAAAGAAAAAAAAAGAGCGAAAAGAGAGAATGAAGTGGAAGAGGGGAAGAGACTTTTTATATGAGGAGAATGCTCCTATAGAACAGCCATTAATCCCAACAAATTCCAGCAACAGCTCCCTGGAGATAAATGCAAACTAGAAACAACCAATAATATAACGATGAAAATAGAATGGAGAACACTAATCCCAAAATAAAATAAAGAGAAAATAAAATGGCACTTTAAAAAAAAAATGGTAAAATGGTAGCAGTAATAATACTGGTTAAAAATAAGAAGGTAGTAATTAAAAGGTTAAATCAGGTGATGGAAAAAAGAAGAAAAAAAAAAAAGAAGAAGAGGAAAAGAAAAAGAAAAAAAAAAGAAAAAAAAAGAAAAAAAATTGGTTTCTTAGTTAAAAGGTGAAAAAAGAAAAAAAAAATATTGCAGTAGTGAAGGTCCTTCGGTTCTTCTATTCTTCAGTGTGGCTCGCCTTAGACCTGCCAGGTATTCAGGAGAGTGTTGAGTTTCCCTGCGATACACTGTTCCTCTGTGTTGTAAACCACAGTCCTTATTTTAAAGCAAGCCGCATTTGTTTCCCAGACTGCCTTATTTTGTGTTTAGCAAAGAGTCAGTTTGTGGGTCAGCCTCTGGGTGGCAGTGTTCTGGGGTTGGCCTCTGAGGCTACAGGGCCTCTCTGTCCAGTGGAAGTTCACTGCCCAGAGCTGGCTGCGTAAGAGTTACCAGTGCTGTGTTGTTGCTGGGATTGAAAATCCCTCTATAGGCCAGACCCTGTTAACTCCCAGGGACTGATCAGGTTATTTTAATCCTTGATCTCCTACAGGGTGGAATCTGGGTGTGGCTGTGCTCCTTGCCTGGGGGCTGGGGGGAGGAGTCTCACTCTCCGGAGAGAATGGCTGCCTCAGACGTGGGCTCAGGGGTGTCTCAGCACTCAATTCGCTGCCACCTCTCCCGGCCCCCCTTCTCTCCTCAGTCTCTCCCCAGATTCCACTCCTCCGCACACTCTCCCTCTCTTCAGCACAGGTGAGTGTCTGTATCCGAAATGTCCCATGAACAGGGTTCAGTGAAAACAAACAAACAAACGCCGGCCGCAGAAACGGGGAAGGCTTGGTTTCTGTAAGCTTCTTCTCTTACAGGGACTGCATGGTCTGATCAGCTCTTCAGGCTGCCCCCTTTAGGCTCAGTCCTCTGTGATCACAGACCGAGCTCTCAATTCCCCCAGTAGCGCCAGGAATCCCGCGGTTCTCCTTTCCCCTTTTAGGGGCTGTGCCTGTCCCAAGGGACGCGGCTGTCTGCCACGCGGTCTCCCTCCGACTCTCTGGGCTCAGAGGTCTGGCAAACTTTCCTGCCCAAATCCCTGGTTTTTTTACCTTTCCAGGGGAGTTCTGCTCTTCCCGGCTGTAAACTGTCTCGCCAGCTGAGGAATTTCGCCAATTCGGGGTGGATGTTACTAGTTTCAGCTGCTCACTCCATTTGCTCAGGGACACGACCTGGGACGCGTCTGCCTATACCGCCGCCATCTTCCTCTATCCCTAACTTTTTAGTATAAATCAGTTGGTAACACACATTTCTTTTCCATGCCCAAATCACCCCATTGCTCTCTTCCGTCTCTTATGAATTTCAGGGCTCAGGTGGGCTGCTTTGAGAGGTTCTGGACAAGTCCTGCGTCCAAGTTCATGGCCTTCCTAATTTTATTTTGTCACCCCTTCTTCCCACCACTCACACACCAGGTGTAGAAATGGGTGAACAAAGCCAAGAGCTGGCGACCAGACCTGGAAAGGGGCTGAGAGAAAGAGCCTGGAGACCGGGGCTGCCAGGTGGGATGAGACAAAGGGGTCCCCAAGCCCCCTCCCTCCACACCCCACTAAGGGTCTGGCTGCCCGAGCCAGGCCTGGTTTCAGGCCAGCCGGCAACTGGGACAGCCAGACTGCAGCCCTTCTGAAACCCGAGGGCAAGGAGCTCTGGGGCAGGAGAGCTAGTGCTGTGGGTGCTGCCGCTGTGGGTGCTGTGGGTGCGGCAGGTGTGGGGAGAGGATGGAGTGTGGCCTCGAAGTCTGAAGGCGCGCATCCCCGCTCCACTCTGCGTTCGTCCTCTGACTCTGGGGCCTCAGTTTCCTCAAGCGTGTAAGGGGAACAGTTGTGAAGATGAAGAGATAATGTGCTCAAAGCACTGGGCGCAGGGCTGCTCAGAGTCAGGGCTCAACAAATGGTACCCAGGTTTGTTATCTTGTCCTCACACCATGGCCTGTCGCCGCCCGGCCCCGCGATCCCATAAACCGAGGCCTAAGCCGCCCAGGTGCCTTGCCGCGGCCGCAGAGCCGGCCGGGCTCCAGCGGGCTTTGCACCCCGGCGCCGGGAGCCCCGCAGCCTGAGGGCTGAGTAGTCGCGGACTTGGGGAAACTCACCTTCTTGGCTCCGGCGGGTGCCATAGCGCAGAGGCTTTGCAGGCGCGAGCGCGCAAGTCCAGGAGCCCGCCCCTCGCCCGGGGGAGGATCTCCCGCGGCCAGGGCGGCCCGCCAGCCTCCGCCTCGGAGCCGGTGTCCGTGCTCTCAGCTTCGCCATGCTCCGCCCGGGAGTGCAGTGGCTGCGGGGCCTCCCGCTGCGGGGCTTAGGGCTGCCTGGCTCCCCGCGCCGTCCGCGCTCTGTCGGCGGCCACGAAGGGTGAGTGGGAACCCGGCGGCTGCAGGGCGGGAGCAGGGGCTAAGGCGGACTCTGGCCTTAGGGGTGCTTCGGCTTCTGAAAAATGGGCATTCGGATTTCTTCTTGATTTATGTTTTCTTTTCCATGCACAAAGTGCAAAGTGATACAGATCAAAGGGTTCCCAGTGCAAAGTCTCTTCAACTCCAAACCCCTTCCCCAGTCACTATAGTGCTATAGTGCCTTTGTATCTGCCCAGAGAGGATCTATGTGTCTGCAAACACAGGTGTATATATATGTTCTTCTGTGGCTCCCTTACACATTGCTTTTTACAATATGCCTTGGAGAAGCTCGTGCAAATAAATGGTAAACCACAGAGCAGTGATTTTAATTAGAGAAGCCTATGTACGGTGAGAGGAAGTTAAATGAGGAAGAAAGTTTTACTCCATCTGGGTCTCTTCAACCTGGAAAACAGTGGAGGGAGGTGACCCAAGAATTATGGGTACTAAACTTCATGATGATTATGGTTTTTCATGGGATAAAATGATTATAAGTATGTCCTTGAAATAGAATGAGAAAAATTATTCTCTCTAGATCCTCTGAAAAAAAGAATTCACCTGTTCAATTCTTTAGCTATATTAATTATCTACAATGAACCAGAATTACACAACCAGGTTGCCTAAGTTAGATTTTTTTAAAAAAAATACATATCTTTTTTATTTCAGAGAGGAAGGGAGAGGGAGAGAGAGATAGAAACATCAATGATGAGAGAGAATCATTGATTGACTGCCTCCTGCATGTCCCCCATTGGGGATCAAGCCCACAAACCTGGCATGTGCCCTTGACTGGAATCGAACCTGGAACCTTTCAGTCCACAGGCTGATGCTCTAGCCACTGAGCCAAACCAGCTAGGGCCTAAGTTAGATTTTAGATGCCTTAAAAAAAAAACCAAAAACAAAACAAAAAACCAACAACAAAAAACTGTCGCTACCATAGTGCCGGGAGCCGGTCCATGCTTGCTGTTTCAAGGGACCTGGCATATATGGCATACTGTTCTTAATATGTTTGCTCACCTTCTTGGCACTATGTGTTTTAACCAAGGTCTCTGAGAAAGGTTGTTTCCCCAGGTAGGGATTTTCCCCTGAAGTTAGGGAGGGAATAAAACCTCTTAACTAAGTGCCAGGTGGGTAATTAATCACTTTAACTACGAACAATCATGCTTAAGCTGCATAATCTTTACTCCCTGGAATGGAGATAAGAAACGCCCTAACCTTTGAAATAGAGATTGATAGGATTGGAATCAACTGGTATAAATACAGATGTAAGAAGACAGAACCAAGAGAGATAGAACCTAGGCACAGAACCTACACAGAAAGTTCTCTAGAGACAGAAGAACTTCGCTAGAGAGAACATGGCAAAAGATCCTGGACAGAAACTGGCCTCAGAACCTAGAGACAGAACTTAGATTGAGAGAACATGGCAAAAGATCCTGGACTGAACCTGACTACAGAAATTGGCAAGAGAACCTGACTAGAACCTGGTGACTGAACCTGGCTGGAGAACCTAGCGAGGGAACATGGCTACAGAACCTGGCTGGAGAACCTGGAGAACCTAGCAAGAGAACATGGACACAGAACCTGGCTGGAGATCCGAACCAGAACTTCAGTGGAGATCCTGAACAGAACTTGGCTAGAGACCCTGACAAGAGAACCCGGCTATGATGATCAACTGAACGCTGCCTCTGTGTCGTTCCTTCTTCGCCGACTCCGTCCACACCTTTGGGGACCCCTGGACCTGCTGGGGCTGGACCCCAGCACCATAGCCTAGTACAGTGATGGCGAACCTTTTGAGCTCAGCATGTCAGCATTTTGAAAAACCCTAACTTAACTCTGGTGCCGTGTCACATATAGAAATTTTTTGATATTTGCAACCATAGTAAAACAAAGACTTATATTTTTGATATTTATTTTATATATTTAAATGCCATTTAACAAAGAAAAATCAACCCCAAAAAATGAGTTCACATGTCACCTCTGACACACGTGTCATAGGTTCGCCATCACTGGCCTAGTAGATCTACCTTCTTTTTTTTTTTTTTTTTAATTTTCTTCCAGAAAGGACAACCCACCATTACCTGCAGAAACAAGATGGAAAGACAGAGCAGAGACAGTGATCATTGGAGGTGGCTGTGTTGGTGTGAGTCTGGCTTATCACCTAGCCAAAGCAGGGATGAAGGACGTGGTCCTCCTGGAGAAATCGGAGCTCACTGCTGGATCTACCTGGCACGCAGTAAGGAAAGCGCCTCACAACTGTCATGTTCACTGAGTTGTGCACTAGGGCAATGGGTTTCCTTCCCATTCACAACACCCCTCTGCTGCCTCGTTAGAGTGAGTTCCCTTTCAACAGTGTTGCATTTGGGTTGGCACACTTCCAAGTGGTGGTCAGCATTGATGCTGTCTTTATCTGGAACATATGGCTTCTGGATTCACATCCTAGCTCTGCCATTTTCTACCCAAGTGACTTATGGCAAATTACTTAAGTTTCCATTTCCTGGGATGAGTAAGGCACTTGGATGTGTAAAATGGGATTATTAATAGTACCTACCTGCTAGGATTGTGATGAAGATTGAGTTAATATGTGTAAAGTTATTCAACAAATGTAAAGTGTTTAGTAAATGGTATCCTTTGTATCAAAGAACAGCAGCTGGGTGATCCTGAATATGGCAGAGACCTTCAACTACATTCCCCTCACCTGGCTGTAGTGGTCCTTTTCATTGACTTATTTATTATTTTAATTTTGTGTTGTGAGAGAATAGGTTGACTACATGAAGACTTAACTAGGAGGACTGAGAACAGCTTTTCTGTTAAATAATGCATGCAGCCAAGTCAGTCTCACGTATTTGATGGTATATGCATAATTGTTCCAGTGCTATAAAATAACTGGGCTAAACTGGAAAGCTGCTCAGGTAAATGAGGTGATTGACACTGCTTTCATGCTGTCAAACCAGTTATTTCTGAAGTCAGCTAAGAATGGGAGAGAGGGGACGTTTTTATGACTGTCAGTACAGCTTTCTTTTGAAAGAAGAGTTAAGCAGTGTTAGCTCAACTTTCAGTCCTTAGCTTTCCTTTCTGTCATTTGCTTTCTTCTGTTGAGACAAGAGAAAACCCTGCTTTTAGGGTTTTCATCCAGACCTGCTCAAGGTGTGGGCTGGAGGTTGAGCACTGAAATGGCTGCCTGCCTCTAATTGACTGTGGAGGAGAGTGCAGCCAGATTTCAACCCAGTTGGCCCCAGAGTCTAGTGGCCACAGAGTCTGACCACGTGGTTGGATGGAGGCTCCTAGAAAAATCCTAGCAAACCCATCTTCTCTTTCCTCTCCTTCTCTCCCCTCAGTCTGGGAGAGAGGCCAAGGCGCCTAGTCCTCCTGAGTGTAATTTCAGAACCTTCACAGGCACACTGTATTTTGTTTTGCCAGTTCTCCCTCAGCATGCTTCTTCCTACCTGGAGATGGGCCCAGGAAGCCACCAACACTCCTGGCTCTTCTCCCCTCCCTGCACTAGACTTTCTATATGGGCTTTTTACTATCATGGAAAAGAAAGCCCGTGTTTCTCCTATAGCCCTCCTATAACTTCTCCTTGCTAGACATTCAGTCACTCTTCCAACAGATATTTTCTAAGAGCCTATGTGTCGAGCCGGTGCTTTTAGGGGAGGACACAGCAGTGAACAAAACACAGTCCCTGCCCCCGTGAGCCACACTTGCGCAGGGCAGACAGAAAACACACAAGCAGCGCTTGGGAGTAATCAGTGTCATGAAGAAGAGGGTAAAAGGATAAAGAATGATGGAGGAGGAAGAGTCAGGAGGCTATTTTAAAGAGTAGGGACAAAGTAGAAGTGAGTGAGTGAGGAGGTTGGGAGGCTGTCCAGGCAAGAGCATGTAGGCAGAGGGAAATTTAGGCACGTGGAAATATCCTAAGTGAGAGGCTTACACCCTTTAACACTTTCAGCTTGTTAAATATTATTAATATTTTAATTACTTATTTGCTCATTTATATTTGATTGATTTGATATGGCCTGCATTAGAGAATAGATAACTGAATTCCCTGCAATTTTACTTCTTAGACATCCCAAGAATTAAAAAAAGAGAAGGCAACATACCCTTAACCTAAGTTCTTTTAAGAAAAGTGGGCCAAGTTTTTAATATGCTAGTTTCTAGTTAAATGTTAACTGTGCAAAACAATTTCCCTTAAGCAAAGAGATACCAGAGTGGGTGGGGAAGGCATGGTCCTGGTTTGTGAACAAAGTATTATGCAATGGTTTACAACATTGGATTCATGCAGTGTGGGCTCAAGATGGAGTCAGGCAGCAGAAGCAAGGCACTTGGCCCCCAGAGAAATGAAGGAAAAGAAAAGAGGGTTGCCCTGGGAACCCGAGTCTATGCAGTTTTGCAAGTCAAGGAGGCCTCCCTCTGAGGAGTAACATGAAAGAAACCCCATGTATTAGGAATTTTTAACACAGAAATACTTGCAGCAGATATGAGAATGTGGAAGGTTAGGGAGCCAGTTAAAGGGGTAGAATACAAAAAATAAAGGCAGGCTCATTGAAGTATAACATGTGCTCAGGTTAAACTTGTCTGGGAGTGTAGGAATCGGTGCTTAGGCAGGAAGGCACAGCTTGCCATGTGAGTATTCAAAATGAAGCCACAAATCCCAAAATCCTGAGGGTTTGCTGCATTTCAATGAGACTGCTTTGTCAGCACCTGACTCTCCTACTAATGTGGAGCAGTTCTTGGAGGGTGGGGGTAGGGGAGAGGATTGAATGAGAAGCAGTTTTGGAGCTTGGGGTTCCCAGGAGAGGCTGCCCCTGGGGATGGTAAGAAAGTGGGTGGTTTGGAGGGCTGAGGACTAAAGATGAAAGATGATCCATGTGGTGTGTAGAAAGACAATATTAGAACTTCCTATTTATTTTCAACTAAAAATGTAAGAAAGAAATTAAGCTTTCCTAGTGTTTCTAACTAGCCCTTACCTTTGATGTGGGTGATGTGTTGGGTATTATTCCAAGGGACTGAGTCAGAGAGAGGTGGGAACTTTACAACGGGAGTGTCCTCACTTGTTCTTGGGTCTTCAGCCTGTCATGACACATTGCAGATCAGGTGTTGTAGGATATCACCTTAGTGATTCATTTTATAGAACCAGGGCTTTAAGTAAAATAATGGGTGATGAAAAAGGGAGGGATTAACCTTGAGAGTGTTGTACTATATGTAGATTTGTTGGTATCATTGTAATAATTAAAAGGACTGTGAAACTTAAAGTTTTTCTTTTACAAAAAGACAGTATCCTAAAAAATAGACACAGGACACAAGACATAGTCTATCTTTTCTGCCTTTTTTCCCCCCAAAACAGTCCTGTTGGGAAGAGAAAATGTTGAAATGGGATGTTTAGAAATGTTGACATTATTATTATATTTTTCTGGCCAAAATGATATGTACCACCTACAAAAACTTTCATATATGCAAAAGTTACATTTTTTAACCCATCTAAAATGTTTTCAAATGAAGAGTTTCAGTGGTATTTGTACCCATTTATTTAAAAATATAAAAAATGCAATTCCTTCCAATTAGCTTATAACAACAACTGATGAACAAGAGAACATGAAACATTAATAGTCACGCTTCAAAGGAAACCTTATGTCGGTGTGATAGGGATGAAGGAAGTGGTGTCAAGATGCAGAGAGTTCAGACAAGAGAGTGCACTTCTCCCATGAAGATCTCGTTATCAGTGACAGGTAGCTTCCCCAGCTATCACAGCCATTCAAACCATTCTCAAAATACAACAAACCTAGATGTAGGTCTTCACAGTGCTGTGTTACCAAGGTTAACCCAATATATATTTTTAGTAATAAAGTATATTAATCACATAGCCCTTGCCAATATATAAACTTAATATTCCAAAGCTTTTCTGCACAACGAACAAAATAATTATTTAAATATTTAATTCATTTCTAGTTGTTTTTCTGTGTTTTATGATCTCTGTTAATTTAATGACACATATTTATACCATCACATGAAAATCAGGAAATGAACACATTTTATAGGGTATGCTCAAACTTTTAATTGGGTGTGAGTACATAGATAAAAGATTTGGAGCCTCTGGGATATAGGATGGCTTGAGATAGGTCAGTGGGCTTTTTGAGGCTGTTAAGGCTCATGAAAGGGGGTTAAAGAGATGGATAGGATTGCATCACTAGCTCAATTGATGATTTTTCTAACTCCATCATTCTTTTCATTAATTCATTATTGTTAGTCTACTATAAAGAAGAGGTTTCCTATTTATTTATTTATTTATATCATAAGAATTCATAAATTCTTATTTTCTTCTAAGGCAGCAGTTCTCAACCTGTGGGTCGCGACCCCTTTGGCAGTCAAACGACCCTTTCACAGGGGTCGCCTAAGACCATCCTGCATATCAGATATTTACATTATGATTCATAACAGTAGCAACATTACAGTTATGAAGTAGCAACGAAAATAATTTTATGGTTGGGTCACAACATGAAGAACTGTATTTAAAGGGCCAGAAGGTTGAGAACCACTGTAAAAGGAAAGTAGAGTGTTTGACTGAAAGTTAAGGAGCCCAACTTTTAGTTCCATCATAATGGGGCTATACTATGAGAGAACTTATAAGCTGGGCCAGGATTTTCCCCCAAAAAAGTAGCTGTGTATGACCTGGCTAGTTTGGCTCAGTAGTTAGAGCATCGCCCCGTGAGCCAAAGGGTCACAGGTCCAATTCTCAGTCAAGAGGTATGTTTGATCTGTTGTGAGTTTGATCCTCAGCCCTGGTTGAGAGGCCCAGTTGATGTGTCTCTCTCATATTAATGTTTCTCTCTCCCTACTCCCCCCGCCCCTTCCATTATCTCTAAAAATCAATGGGAAAAAAATATCCTCAGGTGAGGATTAACAACAAACAAACAAAAAGTAGCTGTGCATATCTCCAAATGCTTGAACAAGTACTTGATAGAAGCCCAAGGATTCTGGTCCATAAGAAAGGATTGACGAACCTTTAAATGGGGTGTTTTTGAGTTCCGGAGAACCAATTGTCCACCACTACCATAGAAGAACCTTATAAATACTCCTAAACAGATTTTATTTGATGAACTTTCCGGGTAACATTAGCTGCAATTTGGGGCCCTAGACACTTAACCAAGAGAACTTGCTTCATATAATTGCTTGGGATTCTTTATCTGGATACTACATTGCATCTGAGTTGATAAAAGGGTTTTTGGCATGCTAACATTTAGATATTTTTTTCCTGAGAGTTATTACTTAGTATTTATTCAACAAATATTTGTGGGATACAATCTATGTGCTCATCAGACAAGTAAAGCTATGACAAAAGTCTGTTCACCAAATCACTAGACTATAATTTCCAGGAACATTCCAATTCTTGAACTGTGGAAATTTCAAAGGAAACAGGAGGGCTGCTGCATTCAAGGGAATGGTGGGGATTGGGTCAAGGAAAACTCTGTTAGTCTATAGTCCTTCCCCTTAAGGGAACACCCATGATTTGCTGGTTTGAGTTCACGTTGTATACCATCCCCCCATATTCTGCCTCATGACATATGTTCCTGAACTTCCTACCAAATCATCCCATTTCTGAATCTTCAAACAATCCTTTTCCTGATAACTTTTAGGGACTTAATATATGTGTTTATCGGCTGGCTCTGACATTACTGTTCAAACTGATCTTACAGCTGTGTAACAAGCCTTATGCTCTGGACTTGCTCAACTGCGGCTGATGTGTTCTCATCCCAAGGGGCTGGCTGGTGCTGCTCCGTTTCTTGCCAGCAATAAGTTCCTGCTTAACAGATAAGCTATCAACATTTTCAGAATGTTAATTTTTTTTCAGTATGTCCTTTCCTCTTCACTTTTAAGGCAGGTTTAACAACTTACTTTCATCCTGGAATAAACTTGAAGAAAATACACTATGATAGCATCAAACTTTATGAGAAACTGGAAGAAGAAACCGGACAGGTAAATGCGTTTAACTTGAAATTGACTTTTAGGTGAGTGTCTTAGAAATATGTAAGCTCTCTGAAGGATTTTGACATCATCGTGTGCCGCTGTGTGTAGTGGCATCAAGGGTATGTGAAAGGTTTAATGTGGTAGAGAAATCTGATAAGAGTTTAAGGTAAGAGCCTCTGAAGTTTGCTCTCCAACCAGTTTGAATTCTTGAAGTATATTACCCATGTAATTACCCACTCTTCTCGCTTTTTTTTAATGAAGGAAGAATACAAAGCAGCAGCTTTCAGAAATATCTTTAGTCAGTTACTATATCCAGAAACTAAGAAATTACAGCCTTTCAGCCACCGGATGACAAAGGATCTGACAACGGTGCATGGCATACTGTGACATGGCTTTGAAAAGTACTTCACTAAAAGCCCCTCACTTTTATTTTTATTTCTTCTCATAGTTATTAGCGTTCTCAAAATAAACTGGCAGGCTTAGAATATCCATAGGCTAAGACTGAAGTCTACTTAAAATCCTCATGCCATTTCCCTTGCCTAAAGCCATCAAATGGCTCCGCATGTCTACAGGACAAAGGACAAAGGAGGAGGACCTGCACGGCTGAGCCCTGCCTGCCTTTCCAGCATTTGCTCTTGCTGCTCTTTGCTATGCTCAGATGCTTCAGCTCTTCTTAATTACTTACAGTTCTGGAATGTGCTGGGCTCTCTGCCTGAAACAACATTCCTCTGGCTCCCATTTCAGCACTTACCCTCCATCTTTTCTGGGGGTCATCCCCTTTGAGAAGCTGGCCTTGACTTTGCCCACCCACCAGTCAGGCCGAGCTGAGGACACGGCACTTGGTTCTAAGAATATTGGTGTATACCTCTCTTATAACACTCATCTCTCTATGGTGGTTGTTGCTTTACTGTTTGGTCTTCCCTACAGAGTATGAGCAACCTGAGGGCAAAGATTGCATCATTTATCTCTGTAACCCCGGGGCCAAGCTGAGTGCTTGGCCAACTGAAGGACTTCGATTAAATGTCAAATGAAGGTTTGTTTCAAGCCACAATCTCATCACTGCAGCATTCTGATTCTTCATATTCCTGCCTCAAATCCTTTGTTTTTCTCTTTTCCACGTAATTTTCTTTCACTCTGTACATTAACACTATCTTATGTTATTGTATTATGCAATTAGCTCTCTGCTTCACCTGTAAGCTCTATACCAGCAGGGTCTTTGCCTCTCTTGTTCATAACAGCATCTCTGGGACTTAGTATAGTGCCTGGCGCAGAGTAGGCATTTAGTAAATAGTTGATGAATGAATGTCTCTTTGTAAGATCCAAATATGTTTATGTAGTTATCTCTTTCACTGGATAGTAAATCTCTTTTGTTGTATATTTGCATTTTCATTGTACTGAAGAAGAATCATGTTTCAGTGCCAAATAAGGATTTACTGATGTGTGTTTATTGGGATTATTATAACAGGTGGTGGGATTCCATCAGCCAGGTAGTATCAGAATTGCTACAACTCCTGTAAGGGTAGATGAATTTAAATATCAAATGACTCGGACTGGCTGGCATGCAACAGAACAGTATATTATTGAACCTGAGAAAATTCAAGAGATGTTCCCTTTACTCAACATGAACAAGGTATTTATCCTAAGGGCATTTTCACTATTTATTGACTGGAATTAAGATTAGAAAAAGTTATTTGAAGTTGTTAATTAAAAATAGAAAAACTTTGTACATACATTTTAAATGACAAAATCATATGATTAATACTGGAATTTGGGTAAATTATAAGCTGAGCTACTGTGTATGCCAAATGAAATATGAAAAGGTAATGAAAAATTGTTTTAGTTTTCCACCTATGACAACTGAGGAAACATATTCGATACCTTTCTATTACTGTGTCCCTCAGATCTGGGGATTTCCTTACATAAATATTCTGTTTGAGAACTATAAATAAAACAATAACCTGGGATGTTAAGTATATCATCCCAGGAAAGATTGTGTTATTAAAATTTTTCACAAAATCAAGTGTAGAAGTACTACTATGTTGCTACACAAATATCCCCTAGCTCAGCCGTGGACAAACTACGGCCCGCGGGCCGGATCCAGCCCGTTTGAAATGAATAAAACTAAAAAAAAAAAAAGACCGTACCCTTTTATGTAATGATGTTTACTTTGAATTTATATTAGTTCACACAAACACTCCATCCATGCTTTGTTCCGGCCCTCCGGTCCAGTTTAAGAACCCATTGTGGCCCTCGAGTCAAAAAGTTTGCCCACCCCTGGTAAGCTCATCCAGCTGGAAACAGCTGAGTAGAGATTTGAACCCAACTCTCTGACTCCTTTGTACATACTACCTAAAGGTACCGGCTAGGACTGTTGAGGGAAGCAGAGGGTTATGTTTCTCCCTGATGACTCCTGCAGCATCTCTGATACCAGAGGGTTTGTATCATTGATCTGGGTGCTGGGGTTGTTTGCCCTTGTGAGTCTTTACAGGCTGTTGGCACTCCCTTGTCTATAGTGTTATGTGATGCCACTGTGATGGCAGACTGGTGTGGCATTGCATTGTCTACATTGAAATTCCATCACTGCTCCTAGAGAGGATGTGCTTATATCTATGTATATGTTAATCTTGGAATACTTTGCTGGAAGTTCTCACCATCAGATTTTTCTCAAGGGCATTGCATATGGAAACATGTCAGAAGAGTATTCTCCATCTCTGGGGCAGGATGCCAAATTAAATAGATATAGGATCACTGTGATGATATACCCATTATAAAACACCAATGTGACATTTGAAAGGTTAAAGTAATATGAATTCCATTAAAATTGAAAGTCTCTTGCTCTAAACTTATAACAAGAGATTGGATTAGTCATCAAAAACTTCCCACAGAGAAATACCTAGGCCCAAATGGCTTCACTGGTGAATTCTACCAGACATTTAAAGAAGAATTAATACCAAGTCTTCACAAACTCTTCCCAAAATAAAAGAGAATTGAACCCTTCCAACTCATCTATGAGGCCAGTATTGCTGTGACATGAAAACTAGACAAAGATATCACAAGGAAAGAAATATCAGTATCCCTTACGAATATTGATGCAAAAGTTCTCAACAAAATACTAGCAAACTTAATTCAGCAACATATAAAAAGGATTATGCAGCATGACCAAGTGGAATTTATTCCAAGAATACAGGGTTGGTTTAACATCTGAAAATCAATCAATGTAGCACTGCATTAATAGAATAAAAGGCAAAAACAGATGCTTATCTCAACAGACACAGACAAAAAAGTTGACATCTCCTGGCTCATATTTGGTACACAATAGATTTTTGTTGAATGGCCAAGACCTAAATATACCACTTCAGCGTATTCACTCCTGTTTCACTTGAGTTTTGTTCTTTGTTTCTCCCATAGTACTAGCCTCAAACCCTACCACAAAGTAGTATTCAAGAAATAGTTGTTGAATGACTGAATTAAGTTTATATTTTTCTGACACCAGGTATATATTTAGCATGTGAATTTACTAACAGTATTAAATAATTAAATATAAATATTTGATCTGTTAGTATTAGATTTGACTACAAATGACAGAAGCCAATAATATTTAAACAAGATAGAAGTTTATTTCTCTTCTACTTAGTCTGAATTTGAATGCTAGCTGTTTTCCATGAAGACTTCAGGGACCCAGTCATCTTCCAAATCATTGCTCTGTCATTCCTAGGGTGTGATTCTTCTGTTCTTATTCTAAGTGGCAGCTAGAACTCCAGCCATCCTGTCTGCATTCCAGACTGGGAGATGAAGGAAGGGGCAAAGAAGAAGGGAGAGACAAAGGACATATGCCAGTTGTCTTTTAATAATGGTTTATGGGAGTTGCCACATGACACTTTCATTTGCATTTCATTGACCAGAACTTAGCAATAGTTTTATCTATCAACTGGAGCTTATAGCTGCCAACTATTGGAAACTGTTCTTAGCAACCATGTATCTAAATAAACATACCATTTTTATTTCTATGAGGGGGGAGGAGAGGATGGATATTGAAGACAATTGCAAGGCTCTCTCAGCCTGTCTACTTAACTCTCAGTGTACGTCCTGCCTAAGTCTGAGCTTTGATACAGGAAAATGACTGATGAATCTGGTGCCTCAATGCATTTTTCAAATCCAATTTTTTAAACATTTGCTGGCAGATATAGTTACACCAAATAATGAGTACATACTCATTTGAATATTGATTTTTTTATGATTGATTTAGATTTTAGCTGGATTGTATAATCCTGGCGATGGTCATATTGATCCTTACTCTCTCACTATGGCCCTGGCTGCTGGGGCTAGGAAATATGGTGCCCTTTTAAAATATCCTGCACCAGTGACTTCTCTGAAACCCAGGTCAGATGGAACATGGGATGTTGAAACACCACAGGGATCTGTGAGAGCAAACAGAATTGTGAATGCTGCAGGTAAGTGTCATATCATTTTTTAAAATTAGTGAGGTTCTTTAAGTGGCAAATAAATAAGGTATTATACCATAAAGTAATGGTTTTTACTATGAATGTTGTTTTAAAACACTGTGATGCTCCCAAGGTAAACATTTTGTTTGTTTCTAAGCTACAAAGCCCTCCCTTCATCACTGTGCTCTCGGTGGAGCTACCACTCTGTCCTTGGTTACCTACCAAAACTTGATATTCTTCTCCGTGCTCCATTGTTTTGCTCCAGGTCATGTTTTGCCAAATTATGCTCCTTTTTCCTTTCTTATGTCCACTCTTTCTTCACACTTATAATCAAATTCTAGTATTCACATTCATGATCCTGACATAACCTTTTAAACTTTACTTAAGAATTTTCCTGACATGATGATTCAGAAATGTGATTGGATCATGCCAACTAAAGCCCAGTGTTCAGCCAAAAAGAATTGCCTAATTTTGCCTGATACTCTGCGTCAGTGAATGTCACTGTATAAACCATCAGTGCCAATATAGACACTAGAACCAGGAAACTTGTCCACAAACCTGTACCCTTCATTTTAGTTCCATTTATATCAGTCACTGAATTTTTTAAAATGGAAGCTATTTCCAAAGTTCATTTTTTATTGACTCTTCAGTGGTTTTCAGTTGATAATGGCATATTTTTTAGGTGATTCTTCCGCATTTGTCTCTCTTCCCTTTGCACGTGTTGGATGGGTGATCTAGCAGGGGTTGAAGTGTAATCCTGGCTAGATTTTGGTTAAATTGATTGACATGTAGAGGGGACAATGCCAACAAACACCACCCCATAGGATAGAAAGCGTAGACTTTTCCATGGGGTTTCAAGTAATATATGATATTTAAGCATATGTTTCCACTTTATTTTAATGATGAAGTGCATTAATAAGCAAGCAACAACTAGACTCAGAAATTATAAATATATTTGAATAGGACAGAATTTATTTTATTCAATTTATGTTTTTAATTGAACAAATATATTGAGGAAATTGCAGTGCTTTGAATTACTAACTAAATATTTGGACTTTTTATATTTTAAAACTTCTCTAATGCATGTAACTAGAATATGTGACTTTATTGTATTTTCCTACAAAATCCTGACATTGATTATTTACATATTCCTGTCAGCACAAATAAATTTTCTAAATTATTTAAAGACTATAACAGCTTTAATGCCCACAAGTAAGATTTCTGGTTTACATATGGATACCCCTTTCTGGGGCTATTATTCAAGTGTAACCAACTTGGCCGTTAGCCCAAAATATAACAACAGAACACAAGAGTGATATTTAGATGGTTAAATAGAAATAAACATTTGCATGTAAAAGTGCATAATCTGGGTTCCTAGACTGACTCATAACTGATGATTCTATGTTTAGCTCTGGACTTGATAATGACTTCAGAAATCCTTATTAGATTCTGAAAAAAGCAGAAATAAAAGTGGATACAAATTTAGAAAGTGAAACCCCTAAATAAATAACTTAAATAAAATCCCCTAATCATTTGAATGATTACTCGAAATTATGAAACAAACAAGAGCATAGAGCCCTTTTCCCCGCCCCCCAAATGATTCGTTGGTAAGGCAGCACCAGATCCCTGACGAATAATCATTATTAGCATTTTAGATTCTAAAGTACCTTTCTACAAGTGAAGGAGTCTTGGATTTTTTAAATAAAGTCTTTCTGTAGCAAGAAAAACAGTAAGATGGGATCATTCCAGGGTGTGGGGGGCGAGGGGTCCCCTTGTGACCTTGGGCAGGTCTGTTTTCTTCTCTGCACTTTAGGTCCATATCTGTAAACTGAGGAGTCACCCTGAGGGTTGAGAGGGGGGATAATCAAGGCTCCTTTCATCCATAAATTATCTGGTTCCATGTTTTGCAAAGGAAAAAAAAAATCGCATTTGTTCCCACCAATAGGACAGCTCCCATGTGCACTGTGAGAAACATTGCTTGTGGGAAGGAATCTCCACTGTTTATAAGCCCACTCCCCTTGGCTGTGGTACCTCTTCCCTCCTGCTCTGGATTCCTGGTGCCTTCCTGCCCTTTCTTTGAAAAGGAAAGATTTTACAAACATATTCAAATTAGACTTTTAAAATAACAGAGAAAACAATTTTACCTCTCCCTAAGTATATACTCTTTCAAATTTTAAAGTAACAGAACAATTCTGTATTTGTGGAATTTTAGGCATCCACAGTTTGGGGAAAGGAGGGCCTGGGGAACAGAGGGAACTGACCTGCAGGGCTTTATTCATGGTTATGATGTCTTATGTTGGTCATATCCACACGGGGCCTCTTCCATGCCTGATCATCCCTGTTCTGCAGATACAGTCAGCTCATTACTGTCTTTCTTATCAACATTGGTACTTTTTATATATTTGGATTATTTATTTTTTTCCTTCAAATATATATTTTTTTGTGTTTTTTCTGCCCACCTTTGCTTGTGGGCAAAATACTTTTTCAGGAATAGAGTTTTCTTAGATTTCAGAATTATCTTCAAAACCCTGGGCAATGTACAATATTGTCTTGTCTTCTCTTTCCCCATTCAATTTTTCAATGACAAATAAAAGATCATTATGACATTCTTTAGACTTTGCCGTGAGTACTGAATTCTTCTAACTATTTTATGCTGGCAGCCTCTCCTCCAAATAAGTGTTGAACAAATGTTTAAATAATTGCAGTTGGAGGGAGAACCAGACTGTTCACTGGCCCTGAGCACCCACAGGATTTGGTCGAATCCTGCTGATCTGTAGGTCTCCAGGCCACTGACCCAACATGCAGTCCATGGGAGGAACAGGAAGAAGCTGGCTGGCTGCTGTGTGGGAAAATCATCAGTATTGGTGGACACATTTTTTTCAGAAGCTCATCTGTGGCCCTGCCTTCAGTCACAGTGCCTTGTAGGACTGAGAAGATGACTGCACTCCAAGCCCTCGGATATGCCTGTGAGCGGGCTCAGGGAGAGAGGCCTCTGTGCCATTCCTTCCCTGCTGAGAGTTAAAAGGGGTCTAAAATCCATCATCTTAGATCAGTGTCAGATGTGGTGACATTTAAAAATGACTTTTTATTTCAGGATTTTGGGCTCGTGAAGTTGGTAAAATGGTTGGACTAGAACATCCTCTCATTCCGGTTCAGCATCAATATGTTGTTACTTCGACTATTCCTGAAGTAAAAGCTTTGAAAAAAGAACTCCCTGTGCTCCGGGACCTGGAAGGCTCTTACTACCTCCGGCAGGAAAGGGATGGGCTCTTGTTTGGTCCATATGAAAGTCAGGAGAAAATGAAAGTCCAGGACTCATGGGTCACCACTGGAGTCCCTTCAGGTTCGTGTAGCAAATGGAAGTGTGTGCATAGCAGGCATGTATGTTTTATCTTTCCTGTGGCTGGGGGCTGGCCACAGAATAAGATGATGACATAACACTAGACTATTGGATACCTGGGATATTGAGGGCGAGGGGTTTGAGGTAACCTCTGTTCTCTTCTCCATTTGAATAATCACAGCAGGGAGTAAGGAAAGAGAGAAGAGGCAGCTGGTGGTGGAGAAGCTGAAGAAACATGCTCCCCACTGCTTTGGAAGGCTCTAGGTAATTTTTACCTGCCCACACCTACCTCCTGCATCCCTGCTCTTTCCTCACTCCCCCTCCTGCTGTGTCTAGTGTCCAGATTTAGCTGCTACTGTGCTCTGACAGTTGGAAACAGGACAGATATCAGAGATAGGCTATCCAGCCTGCTAAGAAAGAAAACCTTGGAGTCTATCATAGAGCAGGTAGGTTAGGACTACACACTGAAGCCTACCTACTGCATAAGGTGATGAGGAAAAGGCTCAGGCCTCTGTGCTAAACAGGAGGCACTATTGTTTCTCTTTCAAGTTTGGAAGGGAAAAGGACCTTTTTCTGGTATTTATGGGACATTTCTGCAGAGCTGGGGTAAAGATTGGGTCAATGAAGGAGGTAGTTCAGGTTTTAATTTATAAAAGGAGTTAAAATGTCACTGAGACACAATTATTATAATGTGAAATGGAGGAATTTATACTTTCTAGAATTACACGTTGATAAGCTACTTGAGATAGGGACTGAATCCCTCCCTACTGTTCCTCAAAGAATGCCTCTGTCCATGTCACAAGTGATCACTAAACCACTTTCAACAGACGTTGGGCCAGTTACCTGAGGGCTTTAGTTTTACTGAATGTGCTGTGCACATTTGGGCCTGAGCAGAGTAGCTCCTGACCCCTGAGGGAGGGCTGATCTGACACCTGGGAGCCTCCCTCTTAGGGCTCTGCCCCATGCTGGCAGCCTCTCCTCCAAATAAATGTTGAACAAATGTTTAAATAATTGCAGTTGGAGGGAGAACCAGACTGTTCACTGGCCCTGAGCACCCACAGGATTTGGTCGAATCCTGCTGATCTGTAGGTCTCCAGGCCACTGACACAACACGCAGTCCATGGGAGGAACAGGAAGAAGCTGGCTGGCTGCTGTGTGAGAAAATCATCAGTATTGGTGGACACATTTTTTTAGAAGGTCATCTGTGGCCCTGCCTTCAGTCACAGTGCCTTGTAGGACTGAGAAGATGACTGCACTCCAAGCCCTCGGATATGCCTGTGAGCGGGCTCAGGGAGAGAGGCCTCTGTGCCATTCCTTCCCTGCTGAGAGTTAAAAGGGATCTAAAATCCATCATCTTAGATCCCAGAGTAGTTTTCCACTTAGCCCAGTGTCCTGGTATGACTTACTAAACTCCCACTTGCCCTCACCTGGGCAGATGAAGCAGATTTTATGGTTAGTTGAAGGATAAAAGATCTCTCTTAATAAACCAAATAATTGCTGCTTATTTTTAAAAATTGTGATTGGATTAAATACTGAAAACTGTTACCATGTATAAATTTAAATTTTCTATTAATTAAAAAGATTAACTTTCATGATCTTATTGTTTCAAGAAATAACATTATTGTTCTTAATAATATAGTATTTACCCATCTGTTGACAGTGAATGTCAAGATTAGACTTACAAAACAAAAGAGGAGCCTGGCCAATGTGGCTCACTGGTTGAGCATCAACCCATGAACCAAAAGCTCTCCAATCCCTGGTCGGGGCACACGCTGGGGTTGCAGGCTCAATCCTTGGTAGGAGGCGGCCGATCGATGTCTCTTTCTCATCAATGTTTCTAGCTCTCTATCCCTCTAAAATCAATAAAACCATATTAAAATATATATTAAAACAAGAGAGAAAAGCTTCCTAACAGGCCATCCTGAAGTGTATCCCCAATTCAGAGATTTAAATCACATTAGAGTACTTGTCCATGAAGCTGTGCCATCCTGATTAATGGTGTGTCCTTTCAGGGTTTGGAAAGGAACTCTTTGAGTCAGATCTGGACCGGATCATGGAACACGTTGAAGCTGCCATGGAAATGGTTCCGGTCTTGAAAAAGGCTGACATCATCAATATTGTCAATGGTCCTATCACCTATTCTCCTGACATTCTGCCTATGGTGGGGCCCCATCAGGGACTCAGAAACTACTGGGTGGCTATAGGCTTTGGGTGAGTATCTCCAGGTAATTCAATATGTAGTATAGAGTTGTGTCTTTTAGATAAGTCTTGTCCCATAATCTCAGGTCAAAAGTGGAATGGGGGAAAGGGACAGAACCTTTTCCTTTCATGACCAATGAAATGGGAGTAATAAAAAATTTTAGTCTTAAAACTCTGACTATAAAATGGTTTCATCAATTGTATAGGTTTTAAGGATTTGCATACAGAAAGGCAATGATTTCCTGGAACTTTCTCTTTGTATATTTTCTGCCATTTCCATTATTTGTGTCTCTTTAGGGCAGTTTGCCCCAACTTACAAGTATGTTTTTATAATACAATGTGACACAGATAATTCAAAAAATCAAATGTATAACATATCTGATGCTGTTTTCACCATAATTCATGTTTGTCCAACATGATTTGCTTTTTCATGACTCCTCAGGTTGCTTGCTATTTATGATTCCATCGCCCACTTCAGATTTCATCTCTAATATTTGTTCCATTAATTTGTTAAATATTAATGTTAAACCCCATTTACTATCATGTCACAACTAATAATATTCTATTTTTCTTTCCCATTTTATTTGGATATTTATTCAACTAACATTTAATAACTGCCAGCAAGTGCTAGATCTTGGGCTGCAGCTGAGCACAAGGCAATGGGGTCTGACCAGAGGTGCAAGCCTGGTTAGGCTGCTGTCTGCCGACAGTAGAGAGGCTGTGGTTTGAACTAAGGAAGCAGTAGTGAAGACTGAGAGACAGGAGGTACAATTATTTAGATTTGGTGATTAATTGCATTAGGTTTGACGGAGAGATAAAAATAGCAAATAATGTCAACCTTTCTAACTTGACCCCTGGTTGGATGCTGAGGACCATGGGGAGAGAAAACCAGAAAAATAAGTGTCGTTTTTTTATAGGTTGAGTTTGAAGTGTTAAGTTTAGGTCTCTGGGACATCCGGAGGGAGAAAACCAGATGGAGATATGGGACTGGAAGGTGTAATGTCACTGAGGGCTTAGGTAATCACCTATGGAGTCTTATAGGCATGTGCATGTGGAAGTGTGTCTCTGGCACGCCACTTATATATCTTCTTTGGAGAAATGTCTATTTGTATCTTTTGTCCATTTTAGAAAGTTGTATTATTTCTTTGTCTTTTTATCATTAAATTGTAGGGTTCTTTATATTTTCTAGATATAAGACCCTCATCAGATACATGATTTGCAAAATTTCTCTCCCATTCTGTGGGTTCTTTCACTTTCTTGATAGTGTCCACTGAAGTGCAAAGTTTTTAATTGTGTATTAAAATTACAATCAGAATGTGTAATTTTTCTTGTTTTTAATTAAATTAATTGGAGTAACATTGGTTAATAATATTGTATAAATTTCAAATGTACAGCTTTCTACTATGACATCGTATACTTTGCTGTGTGCTCACCACCAAAGTTGAATCTCTTTCCATCACCATATATTTAATCCCCTGTATCCTTTTAATACTCCTCACCCCCTCTGATAACCTCCATAATGTTATCAGTATCTACGAGTTTGTTTTGTTTGTCTGTTTGTTGTCTTTTGTTTTACATCCCATATATGAGTGAAATCATGTGGTTTTTATCTGGAGGTTCCTCAGAAAATTATGAATAGAGCTACTATCTCACCCAGTAATCTTTCTTTTGGTTATCTACCTGAAAAATTTGGAGACACGTATTTGTAAAGAATATATGTACACCTATGTTCACTGCAGCATCATTCACAATAGCTAAGATATTCCTCATGTAATATGACGGGATGCTCACATTAGCTGTCCCTCCTAGCATATCTCAGTGATCCATTCCATGGTTCTGAAGGCCAGTGGTGCCCACATCTGGCTGCGCACCAGAAATGCCTCATAGGAATGTTTAAAAACAGAACCTCGCCTAACCGGTTTGGCTCAGTGGATAGAGCGTCGGCCTGCGGACTCAAGGGTCCCAGGTTCAATTCCAGTCAAGGGCATATACCTTGGTTGCGGGCACATCCCCACTGGGGGGTGTGCAGGAGGCAGCTGGTCGATGTTTCTCTCTCATCAATGTTTCTAACTCTCTATCCCTCTCCCTTCTTCTCTGTAGAAAATCAATAAAATCTATTTAAAAAATAAATAAATAAATAAATAAATAAATAAATAAATAAATAAATAAATAAATAAATAAAAAACAGAACCTCAACTTTATGGTTGGTCACTTGCATGTGTTTCATTCTCCTTTTTATGTGATCTATGAAATTCCTATTATTTGACTCTAGAATCCATGAAAGATGTGTTGAACTGGAAAACTAACAAGCAAACAGATTCCTGGAGACCACTCTTATAGATTCTGATTCAGTAGTCTGGAGAGGGGTCCAGGAATCTTTATTTTTATGTTGTTTGTTGTTCTAGTGCAACCAGACCATAGGACAGGTATTTGTCAACTGTCTACATATAGGTCAGTGATCATTTACCTTACAGATTACCCTCAGATAAAGGTGTTTTACTTTTGTTTCATCACAATCTAGGAAGTTTTTCTGCTTCTTGGTGACTAACACAGTGCCTCCCCCCCAAAAGTTTAATTATATTGAGTTGAATTTTGTTTTCTTGGCTTAGAACTGATTATAAACAGCAAATTTAAAGAGGGGAGAATGCCTTAAAAATGTAACATCCGACAGTTTAACAGACATAGACACTCAAAAACCTAGCAGCTGGGCCTTTGAGAAGAAACAGGTTCTGCAGATTAATGCTAGAGATGGGAGAAGAATCTAACTCTCCTCATCATGTTGCCTTCCACTTCATACATTATTTCCTTATGAAAATCTTATCAACTGGGCATCCTCTGTTGTTACAACAGCCACCAGGTATTGCTTGCCTACTATGTGCTTTTAAATGTCATGTCAATTCATTCTTCATCAACACTATAAAGAAAATGAGCACATAAAGAAAATGAGAAGATTAAAGCTCAGGGTGGTTACACAACTTGCCCAAGGTCCTGCAGCTAGTAGTGGAAGAACAAAAATCATACCCAGATCTCCTTATGCTATGCGTTTAGCTACTAAAATAGGGGCTCTGAATAGAGGTTTCATAACACTTAGTTATGTGGCATTTTACATATAAATTGGTGATGGTTAGAGAGTGGACATTATTAAAAGATTTACTTTTTTATATATATTTTTTATTGATTAAGATATTACATATGTGTCCTTATCCCCACGTTACCCTCTGACCCCCCACCCCCCGCTCATGCCCTTACCCCCCCTGTTGTCCGTGTCTATTGGTTAGGCCTAAATGCTTGCATATAAGTCCTTTGGTTGGTCTTTCCCCCTTACCCCCACCCTCCCCTACCTTCCCTCCAAGGCCCGACAGTCCAATCAATGCCTCTCCGTCTCTGGATCAGTCCTTGTTCATCAGTTTATGTTGTTACTTATATTCCACAAATGAGTGAGATCCTGTGGTATTTATCCGATCTCCAGTTCCATCCATGCTGTGACAAATGGTAAGAGTTCCTTTTTCTTCTTCCTCTTCTTAAAGAATACCTTTCAGCATTTCATATAATGCTGGTTTGGTGGTGATGAACTCCTTTAGCGTTTTCTTATCTGTGAAGCTCTTTATCTGACCTTCTATTCTGAATGATAGCTTTGCTGGATAAAGTAATCTTGGTTGTAGGTTCTTGGCACTCATCACTTTGAATATTTCTTGCCACTCTCTTCTGGCTTGCATGGCTTCTGTTGAGAAATCAGCTGACAGTCATATGGGTACTCCCTTATAGGTAACTGACTGTCTTTCTCTTGCTGCTTTTAAGATTCTCTCTTTGTCTTTTGCTCTTGGCATTTTAATTATGATGTGTCTTAGTGTGGTCCTCTTTGGGTTCCTTTTGTTTGGGGTTCTCTGCGCTTCCTGGACTTGTAAGTCTATTTCTTTGACCAGGTAGGGGAAGTTTTCTGTCATTATTTCTTCAAATAGGTTTTCAATATCTTGCCCTCTCTCTTCTTCTGGCACCCCTATAATTCTGATGTTGGTACGCTTGAAGTTGTCCCAGAGGCTCCTTACACTATCTTCATATTTTTGGAATCTTTTTTCTTTTTCGGTTGGGTATTTTTTGTTTCTTTGTATTTCAAATCTTTGACTTGATTCTTGGGATCTTCTTGTCTGCTGTTGGATCTCTGTATATTATTCTTTATTTCAGTCAGTGTATGCTTAATTTCTAGTTGGTCCTTTTTCATATCCTCGAGAGTCTCACTAGATTTATCGAGGATCTCACTAAATTTATTGGTGGTTTCCATAAAATTCTTGAAAAACCTTATAAATGTGGCCTTGAACTCTATATCCAGTCGTTTGCTTTCCTCCATTTCTGTCATTTGTGACCTGTTTCTTTGTCTCCGCATTTTTTATGCTTCCCTGTGTTGGTAGAGTGGTTTTGTGTGCTAGGTGTCCTGTAGGGCCCAGTGGCTCAGCCTCCCCAGTTACCTGAGGTGGACACTCTTGGTGTACCCCCTTGTGGGCTTTTTGCACAGTCTTATTGTAGTTATGCCTTGATTGTTGTAGGATCACTGGGAGGAATTGACCTCCAGGCCAATTGGCAGTGAGAATCAGCTGTGTCTGCAGTGGGAGAACTTCTGTGCTGAAGACACCCTTCTGGGGCAAGACTTGCTTCAGTGGGATTTTGGTGCTCACTGAGTCTGCACCCTGAGTGTGTCCCCTATGGATCTGAGGAGTTGTAATCTGGATGGTCCCCCTCTGACCACTGGGTACACTGGCTCTTGGATCTAAGGAGGTGCTAATTTAGCCTCTGCCTGAGGTTACACAGCAGGAGCTACGAAGAGAACTGCAGATTCCCCTTCCTTTTTTGGAGTTTGGAGGTACCCTGATGAGGCCCAGCTGTGAAGCAATGCAAGCCGCTGTGGGGCCTTGGGCCTTCTCTTGGAAGTTCTGGGTCTGTCTGGCCCAGCTGCAGTTAGGTAATTTTCAGGTTGCAAAGGGCCGGGGCATTCATATGCAAAAGCCTCTGCTGCAGCCTGGGTGGGGCGGGGTCTCAGGGAATCAAAGGGCGGAGCAAGGAACTATGGTGGATTCTCAGCCCTGCCCTAAGGGACCCCGTGTCTCAGTGTCCGGGTAATTGCTGCAAGCACCTCTGAGGGAAAGCCGACCTCAAGTTCCGAGTTCTGCCCGCTGCCAGACAGTCCAGTTTCTCCCCGTATGAGTCCTGGGTCCCCAGAGACTTCCCGGAACCGGAGTTCAGAGCAGTCGGGAGCTTGTGACTCCCTCCGGATTCAAAAAGACAGCCGTGTCCTCAGGTACCAGCCCCTTTCTGCGCGCGTAAGCCTCCGTACCTCTGCACTTTACTTCCGCAGCTCCTCTGGCTCTCAGCGTGCTTTTCTTTCCTTCTAGTTGTAGAATTTCCACTCAGCCAGCCTTCCTGTAGTTCTGGATGATGTCCGTTTTGTCTTTATGTTGTTTTTTTTGAAGTTGTTGTGGGAGGCAGCAATTTCCCAGTGTTTATCTATGCCGCCATCTTAGTTTCTCCAAAAGATTTACTTTTTTTAAAGAAATTGGATTTGATTCAGGATTATCCCCTAACGCTAGCACCCTGCCCCACTTGTTTGCTCATGGGCATTGTTGAGAGGGAAAGAATATGATGGTGTAGCAATGAGACCAGAGGAAACCAAAGTATAAGCCTGGCTATGCTCAAGGACGCTGCCAGGGATGTGAATTCTGCCACGTGTGTCTTGGCTGAAAAAAAGATATAGAACCATCAAAGTCAAGTCCAATAAGAGGGAGTACACACTGGGGTCAGATGACTGACTTTTTATGCTGAATCTGCCCTTTATTGTTGTGTGACCTTATTTAACACCTATGTGCGGATTGGTTTTCTCACTGGCAAAATAGAGTTGCTGAAGAATTAATCAGTTGGTACATGTTAGATGGAAACAGTGCCAAGAAAATAGTAAGCACTTTCAATAAATGTCAGTAAAAGTTTACGCAGTTTCAAGTCTTGTATACAGTACCTCTAGCTCTCAAAGATGGCAACTGTTGTATTTCATACATTGGGCCTGGGTAAGTGAATAAACATTTTAAGCATGTCTTTCATAATCATTTTAAGCACATATTTAATCATTTTTCTTGCTTTCTTAAAGCTTAGTGAGGTTGTTTGTGGATAATTTGGATGGCCTGCCTTTCTTCTTTAAGCTATCAAGAGAACTACCCATTGCTGAGTTTTTATTCTGCAGGAGAAATAGCCCTCTAACACATTTAGGCACTTGCTTTTATCAAATAGCAAACCTGGTAAAAGTTAGTTGACATTTCCAATCTTTGCTAAGCTCCTCCCAAGCACTTAGAACCTGGCAGTTAAGGTGCTGTGATTTGAGTCCTGTAATTTCTTGCATTTAGAGGTCTGCTCATGGAGCTCCTTTTCATGGTCATCTCTCCATAAGCCCCTGCTCAGCCAGTTCCCCAGAAGCCTCTCTTAAACCACAGATGAACCCACGGTAAAGTCCTTCACTAGACAAGAGTGAGTGGGCGGAACAGCACACAGCCAACATTAAATTATGATCCCTCCATCTATATCACATTATTTGCCACAATCATGTTCTTGGTTTTAAAGCATCTTCATATATGGAAATAAAAAACAAGCCCATCTTCTACACCAAGTGACCCATTAGTTACAAAATACAGGAGCCAGTGTTCCTTTCTGCCTCCTCCCCACAAGTCCCAGGGTGAGTGCCTCTTGTCTGACTGCTTCTAAGATAATGGCCCAAGATCCTGGCACAGAACTAAATTGGTCCAAGAAGAGATGAGCATCCCACTCCACAGTGTACATGTTTCTGCAAATTTCTAATCAGGATAATCACAGCTCAAGAGGGCTGATCAGGTATCAACTACATCTGCCTATTGCTTCCTTCACCTCATTTTCCTAAAGTGAGCATCCTTACTAGCCAAGAGTTGTAGGCTGCTTTGTATGTATGCATCTCTTGAAACTAGAAACAAACTAGCTACAAAGTCAGGTGCATTTAATTTAGATGCTTAAATATGTTTTCTTTTTGAGGAAAAAATATGATAGCATAAATATTATGAATAGCACAGAACACCCCAATTTTAAGGCCCTATAAAATATTTGGACATGTTTTGTTGTTTGAAAATAACACATGTCAGTAACAGTATATGTATCTCTATTTTTGAAAGATATGGCATAATCCACGCCGGCGGGGTAGGGAAATATCTCAGTGACTGGATCCTGCATGGAGAGCCTCCTTTTGACCTAATAGAATTGGATCCCAATCGATATGGCAAATGGACAACCACTCAGTACACTGAGGCCAAAGCAAGAGAGTCGTATGGATTCAACAATATTGGTAAAGTGCAAATTTACTGTGTCTACAGAGTGTGTGCAAAATGGACTTGCAGCGCCTCTGACTCTAGATGCTTTTTGTTCTGTGCATTTTGGTGGGAGGGGGTCTGAAAAGCCTTGTGCCTCTAAAATGCAACAGGAAATCTATATTAATGTATATATTTCATGTGCAGAGCGCATTGGTGATTTTCGGTTTTAAATTCATTTTGACTTTCCCCTTGGATGATCAATATAAAAATGACAGCATTGAGGGTTTTGTTTTACATCAATTTAATACAGGTATATGCTTCTGTATTTTAAATACTGTTCTCTATTTTTTGAATCCCTTCAAAGCATTTGCTAGCTTTGGTTATATGCTGTTATAGTCCTGGGTTTCCTTTTTCAGTTGGGTACCCTAAAGAAGAACGGTTTGCTGGGAGGCCGACTCAGCGAGTCAGTGGGCTTTATAAAACCCTGGAGTCTAAATGTTCCATGGGATTCCATGCGGGCTGGGAACAACCACACTGGTTCTACAAACTAGGCCAGGACACTGGGTACAGGTAAGTAAATGACTTGACCTGCCTGGGGCTCTGACTGCAGAATGCAATTTCAGAGGTGGGATGGAGGGACATGAGTGCCGATTCCCCTCCCACCCTATTGCTCCACCTCATTCCTACAACATTTACTTTCTGGCAGTGGAGCCATTTGTCTATTTCACATGACACTGGCCCACATCTAGGACCCATCTGGCCCCACGAGCCCTACACCAGCCCCGATGAAGCCTCGGCTTGGCATTTCCCAGGAGCTCAGAGGAACCTTCTCACCCCCTCCAAATCCTCACATGCCTTCGGTTGGCTCCTAAAGGTTTGTCCCAGCTTAGGAGGCCTGATTGAATCACATAGTATGGAAATAGTATGGAAATATGGGTCTTCTAGTTATCAAGGAATAGCTCAAAGCAACTACCTCCCAGTGTGTGTATATCAAGTCATGCAAATTGTATGCACTGTTGATAAAGGAGGGGAAAGGATCATTTACGTAGCATTTGAGGTTAAGCTAACACATAAAGGCTGTCACTAAAACAATTCTCTGAACTCCTCTAGAGTGGTTGCCTTTGTTTTACTTGGATTACATGTCATCATTGTACTTGGGATTTATAGTGATTGCATATTTTTTTCTCATGAGAATTCATAACCCAAGAGAAGACAAATAGCAAATCTAGGAATTAAGTTACCTTTTTTTATTGCTTATTTAAAAACGGTTTTGATGTCTACTTTAACACCAGACCTAAATGGTGCAAAATATAGTAGAGGGCCAGTTGTTGGTTACTTTATTTGGGCTCCCCAGGCAGCCAGTCTAGATGATCTGAGGGCAAAATATTGGTTTGGTTTTTCCCTAAATGACTCAGATAAATACCAGATCTATTCTTAACCTTGTACTGTTTGGATCTGGCTTGTTTCTTCTACTAGTTTAATAATTAAACTACTGAAAACTCATTTTGCAGACTTAGCATCCTGCTCTGAAGTTAAAATACCACATTAGGAGTCCACTTCATCAAGTAGAAGGGACCCTGCATAATGAATTGAAGACCTTTGTTCCAGGGCCAGCTCTGTCAGTAAATAATGCAAAGCCTTGGAATTCACGTTGTGTCTTTTCTCTAAAAAATGAAGATGTTGGATCAGATCCTTGCCTAGTCCCGGTGTGGAGCCTGTGAATGCAGAATACGGGCCCCACCCAGACCTGCTGCATCAGAAGCTGTCTTTTAATAAGGGCAATGATTTTATTTGCATTTATATTTCAGGAGTGCTGGACAAGATAGCTCCACCCCCATATATTCTGAATTAGGTCCAAATAGCATTTTTAAAATGCTCCTTAGGTGACCACAGGACTGGTTGACTTCTAAGCTCTCTTTCAGATTTGAAAGCCCACATGTCCTATCTTATTTCCTAGTTAATAAATAATTTATTCACTATGAAATGGGTTAAAAAAGACATATGAGTAACTTTAAAAAATCAGATTCCAACATAGACGTATGATTTGCAGAGTAGAATTTTAGGTTGCATTTTTTTTTCCCAAATAGAATTTACTAGGTAAATAGGGTTAATTAAAATATCCTTATTCTGTAGTTTTCTGAAAATGAATGACAGTTGTTTTATGACAAACTGTGTTTCAGGCCAAGTTTTCGCCGCACAAACTGGTTTGAGCCGGTGGGCTCTGAGTATAAACAAGTTATGCAAAGAGTAGGGGTGATTGACCTGTCACCATTTGGCAAGTTTAACATCAAAGGCCAAGATTCTACTAGATTGTTGGACCATCTCTTTGCAAATGTCATTCCAAAGGTAAATAACCTTATAATGGTACAAGGTTCAAGATTGTGGCCTGTTTAACTCTGTCCTCTCATTTAAAACAAAAAAATAGAAACCCCCAATATGTTATTTTAATCCACTTAATGATTTTGGTGTGAACACTAGAACCCTTCAACTGATCAAGAATATTCTAGCTAATTTTTTAATTTAAATTTTTATTGAATGAGTTATCATCCAAGGATCTTATGAACTTTGCTTAATTCTATCAATAGGAACTACAACTTTGACTGAAGTATAATTTTTATGACAAATAATTGTAATTTAAACTGAGAACTTCAAAATTAATCTTGGACTTAGGTTTGTAAGTAATTCAAACAAGTGATATAAATGATAAGATTCAGATGTTTTTCATTGTTGACACCCACATTTTTATTTCCATGTTGGTTTAAAAGGGATACATAAGATTTTTGTTTCATCCTGAGATAATTTTAAATTCTTTTGTGCAGGTGGGTTTTACAAATATAAGTCACATGTTAACACCAAAAGGTCGAGTGTATGCTGAGCTGACTGTTTCTCACCAGTCTCCTGGGGAGTTTTTATTAATAACTGGTTCTGGATCAGAACTTCATGATCTTAGGTAAGTGTGCACCTAGTAAGACAATTGTATATGGATTAAACATTGACTCTGTCTTAAGATGAGTTTTTCTTTCACCAGTAGTTGAAAGTACAACTTTAATTCTTTTTTTCTTTTTAATTAAATCTTTATTGTTCAGATTATTACATTTGTTCCTCTTTTTTCCCCCCATAACTCCCCTCCTCCCAGTTCCCGCCCCACCCTCCGTCCTCACTCCCCACCCACTGTCCTCATCCATAGGTGCACGATATTTGTCCAGTCTCTTCCCGCATCTCCCACACCCCTTTCCCCCCGCCAAGAATAGTCAGTCCATTCCCTTTCTATGTCCCTGATTCTATTATGATCACCATATTATTTATTCACTTGATTCTTAGATTCACTTGTTGATAGATGCATGTTTGTTGTTCATAATTTGTATCTTTACCTTTTTCTTCTTCTTCCTCTTCTTAAAGGATACCTTTCAGCATTTCATATAATCCTGGTTTGGTGGTGATGAACTCCTTTAGCTTTTCCTTATCTGTGAAGCTCTTTATCTGACCTTCAGTTCTGAATGATAGCTTTGCTGGATAAAGTAATCTTGGTTGTAGGTTCTTGGTATTCATCACTTTGAATATTTCTTGCCACTCCCTTCTGGCCTGCAAAGTTTCTGTTGAGAAATCAGCTGACAGTCGTATGGGTATTCCCTTGTAGGTAACTGAGTTTTTTTCTCTTGCTGCTTTTAAGATTCTCTCTTTGTCTTTTGCTCTTGGCATTTTAATTATGATGTGTCTTGGTGTGGTCCTCTTTGGATTCCTTTTGTTTGGGGTTCTCTGCGCTTCCTGGACCTATAAGTCTATTTCTTTCACCAGGTGGGGGAAATTTTCTGTCATTATTTCTTCAAATAGGTTTTCAATATCTTGCTCTCTCTCTCATCTTCTGGCACCCCTATAATTCTGATGTTGGTACGCTTGAAGCTGTCCCAGAGGCTCCTTACACTATCTTCGTATTTTCGGATTCTTCTTTCATTTTGCTTTTCTGGTTGGGTGTTTTTTGCTTCTTCGCATTTCAAATCTTTGCCTTGATTCTTGCGCTCCTCTGGTCTGCTGTTGGGAGTCTGTATAGTATTCGTTATTTCAGTCCATGTATGCTTAATTTCTAGTTGGTTCTTTATCATAACATCAAGGGTCTCATTAGATTTCTTGAGGATCTCACTACATTTATCGGCGGCTTCTAGACAGTTCTTAAGAGACCTTAAAAGTGTGGTTCTGAACTCAGTATCCTCCATTGACAGTTTTGTCCTGTTTCTTTGTCTCCGCATTTTTTATGCTTTCTTGGTGCATCCCCTAGTGGTCTTTGTGCGCAGTCTTGTAGTTAAGCCTTGATTGTTATCGGCAATACCAGGGGTGATTTGACCTCCAGGCTAACTGGCTATGAGAGTCCGCTGTGTCTGCAGTGGGAGAGCTTCTGTCTAATTCTTAAACCTTGTTGATTCGAATAAACTTCATGTCTATTCGGAAATTATTGAAAGTGAGGGACCCTGTCTCCACCCCCTTCCAAAAGGGAATTCCTCTACTGGTTCTAATAATATCAACTCCTATTTATGGGCATCATCATTGTGTCAGAACTCTTTTTACATATTGTATTAATTACCTCTCTTAATAGATATATATTTGCATGGTATACACTATTCCCATTTTCAGATGAGGAAACTGAAGTTTGTATTAAAGTAACTTGCGGAAGCCAGGCCTTTCTATTATGATGCCCACATTTAGTAAGCTGCCTCCCTGGGGTATCTTCTCCCTTTTTTATGCTTTATGCTCTCTGGTCCACAGTTGGATCTAAATTGTTGACCGTCAGGTTCATCCTTCACAAGAATCTTTAGAATTTGGAATATTATTGTTTACTAAATGTCAGACTAGGAATGAATAGGTGTAAAAGTTGGGCAGGAGAAATCTTGATGCTGACAGATTCTCACTCTAGTTATAAAATGATGCAAATTAGATCCTCCAATCCAGGATGTATTGGGAGCCATTTTGGTAGTAGCTTAGCTTTGTGTAAATCCAGGTGATCCTCTTACAATAGACCTGTGTAGTTCTAGGGACTGCTCAATAAATCATAAACAAGCTCTATAACCGGGTTCCAATAACTCATCGGGACAGAAATGGAAACTGGTCTTTAGAGTTTTTATATTTTCCTTGTGATTGTCAGAGTAATTCTGTGTCTGATGGCAGGCCCATTATTAACTTTTGGCAGCATGAATGTGCCTCCTGTGTACAGGTATAAGAGAAAATTTGGGTATAATTAATTTTTGAAGATTGAGTCATTAGTTTAAATACAATAGGGCTGTCACTATTTAATTGTGAGCCAGAGCTCATTTCAATTGAAGGATCCTTCTGTACTGTGAAAAATTACCCCCAGTTTATATAAGCAGGTGGTTTACAGAGAATCACTTAACATGTCTGGGATCCAGTTTCCTCAACTTTAAAAATTAGGTGATTATATGAAATGACGCTCTGGGGACTTTCTGGTAATTCTAGATACCAAGTATGTCTTCAGAGAAATAATATGTTACCAACATGCATTATTCAAGCAAGATTTAACACAATGTTTATGACTCAAATGCAGATGGATTGAAGAAGAGGCAGTCAAAGGTGAATATGATGTTGAAATTAAAAATGTAACTGATGAGGTTGGAGTCCTTGGAGTTGCAGGGCCACATGCAAGAAAGGTCCTTCAGAAACTGACCTCTGAAGATCTTAGTGATGATGTCTTCAAGTTTCTTCAAACCAAGTCTTTAAAAGTTTCCAACATTCCTGTCACTGCTATTAGGATATCTTATACTGGTAAGAATCAGAAAATAATTTAGAGTAAAATTTAAAAGAAGCTACCAAAAATGCTCTCTCTCTCTCTCTCTCTCTCTCTCTCCCGTATAATTTTGGAGAAAGAGTTCTCCTGCCCAACTTTTATGACAATTCTCTCTCTGCACTTTTAGCCTGAGAGATCAGTCCACAAATTTCCAATTATAAGGGTAGATAAAAGAATGGGAAGATGACGGCTGCTGGAATAGTTGGAAGGGTTGACAGAATATTTAGGCCAGTGGACTCTATATGGGAACATTCAAGGTCGTCTCCCATAGAGACCATCTTGAATGTATCAGGCACCTCTCTTGCAGAATTCCTGTTTTCCATCTTCCTTTCTAGGCTCTAAGTGTATTGAGGAAGTCTTCATATAGTACCTAACCTTGTACATAGTAGGTATTCAGAACAAGAGTTGAATGAATTTTCTTCACCTCCCCATTGGTGCTCTGGGCTCACGTCTAACTTCCTCTAGACCTCCTTGTCTTTTCACAGAAGGAGTACTTGGTGCCCAGGCATTTGTTCAAGTACATGTTGCTCTTGCTTTGGTGGTGTCCTGGAAAGACACATCACCACCAGCCCTCAACATTGGGGAACAAGGAGAACACACAGTACAAAGGCTGTAGCCCTTCCCTGGCATCTGTGTACCTTTTCCCCACCCTCTCCCCTAACCTTGGCAAAGTGGGGACAGAGTAAAGCACGAACAGAATAAAAAATAAGCAAACTGGGTTGGGTTTCATTTCCTTTGGTTTTTGCCTATAGCTCTAATGGTGAGAGGAATGACCAGGTGGGGAAGAAAGGGGGAGTAGGAGGAATTAGAGACTCTGACTGTCCCACAATGAAGACCATTTGAATAAGTGTCAGTTGCCCATTTTTTTAAGCCTTGTGATTTTGGGGCAAGGAGTTGGGAATAGAGTTTCCTAAACCTTGAACCCCTTATCTAGATAAACTATGCCATGCTAATTACTCAACATCATGAAGCCAGTCAGGGGTCAAGATGAACTCCTCCTGCACTACAGTCTTTCTACGTCATGTGAAGAGGTGTCCTAGATACCGCCCTCTGTGTGAGAGACAGGATTGGGCATGAATTTTTGCAGTAGGTTTTTGTTGCATTTTTCCCTTATGAACTGTTCTTTTAAAACTCAGCAATGTCTATGTTGCATAAATGGCATCTCTCCATTTATTTTAGCTAATGCATACTATTCTTTGTGACCATTGTTCTTACTCTGATGTGGCACTTGTGGGTTTCTTTTAGGTGAGCTGGGTTGGGAGCTGTATCACCGACGAGAAGATTCTGTGGCACTGTATAATGCCATCATGGATGCAGGCCAGGAGGAGGGAATCGACAATTTTGGCACATATGCCATGAATGCCCTAAGACTGGAAAAAGCTTTCAGAGCCTGGGGGTCTGAGGTTTGAAATGCCAGCATCTTCATTAAAATGTTGTTTATCGAATCTGATTTTTATATAAGGGCTAGTTTTATTTTTTTTTCATTCTTTATTTTTACAAGGGCTAGTTTTAACTGCGTTAACATTGGCTCTGACTGTAAGAGAAGTTATGTATTATTAGTAACTTTATTTAATTAGAGGAAGAGGTTTTTCTTTTCATTTTCCCAGTTGAAAGTTTAGTGTAATTATGATGTAATGTTTATTCTGCCTAATTCCTCCTCTTGGCAAAGAGCCCTGGACACTGTCTCTGACTGTGTGTGGAGCTGTAGCTGCTCTGAGGGAGCCTGCCTACCCCCCACAATAGGAGGACCACCTTTTAAATTCTTCCTCCTCCTCCTTTTCCTTCTCCTCCTCCTCTGCCATGCTTCCCATTATCATTTTCTTCTTAGCCTATTCCCTTTGGGGAAATAACAACAAACGGGTTTTTTTCTGAGGAGCACAGTTGATGGTCTAGGACCGTGGTCGGCAAACTGCGGCTCGCGAGTCAAATGCAGCTCTTTGGCCCCTTGAGTGTGGCTCTTCCTAAGCCTTAGGAGTACCCTAATTAAGTTAATAACAGTGTACCTACCTATATAGTTTAAGTTTAAAAAATTTGGCTCTCAAAAGAAATTTCAATCGTTGTACTGTTGATATTTGGCTCTGTTGACTAATGAGTTTGCCGACCACTGCTCTAGGATGTGTTGTCTAGCCTACTTCTACCATTGATAATGGGAACTAAAGATTTCTATTTGTATCGTTACACACCATTTTCATATGCATCTTGTCACGTACCTTCTCAATTCTCCTGATTATTGATGATTCTTGGACAAGGGGTTGAGACTCAGGGTATCTAAATTATCCCCATTCTGCACCCAGTCACACTAAGAAACAGTAAGCAATGTTGATCAGGTTACATGAAGTGGCCAAACTATGGTTCAAACTCTTTTCTCCTATTCATCTCCAGCAAGACAGGCTATCTCTGAACCCCTTAATTTTTTCAGATTCCTAGTTGTTTCCTTAGAAGACATTGAGGTTTTAGGCTTGAAAAGTGAGATGAGGAATAGCTGTAAAGGGTGTACATTAGAGAGGGGTCTCTTGGGTCTGAATTTATCCTCCAGCACACATGTGGCCTTGACTCTCCAGGGCCTCTGTTTTCTTTCCTATAAAATAGAGATAATCTTTCTCCTACAGAGTTACAGATACTAGTCTATAAAGTGCCCAGCATACAATAGAATGAATTCAACTGGAGAGCAAAGGGGGGTTGGGAAGCCCAGGCAGGGCCCCCTGGGCAGTTAAACTATGGGCAGAAGCAAGTGGGCTTTGAGGTGGGGAGGGCAGCCTCCTGGAGCCACTGTAAGAAGGGCCCTGAGGCCTGTGGACATTTTGCAGGAGAGATATTCTATCAAGGGGTTCCCAGACTACTACCAGGGCCTTAGATGAGGATGCAGCAGGGAGAGTCCCCGCACTGCTCCCCAAGGAATGAAGCCACAGAAGCAGTCCTTGGAGGCCGGCATTTCTCCACCCTCCTGCCTTTTATATCTCCTGCCTTCTCTGGAAGCCATCCTCTTCTTAACAACTTTTCTCCATCCCAGGTCCCTGATTTCCCAGCAGTACCAGTACGCCCTCTAGTGGTATCAATCAGTAAATATTATTCTGGGCTTTGTTTTAATCACCTCCCCCGACCCCCCCCCCCCCTCCCCGCCAAAGGAGAAATTCTAAAACTTTAAGCAGATAAAAAAAATAATTAAAATTAATTAGAAAATATGAGACTACATCATTTTATATAATGTGAAACAAGCTTATATTACTCATTTGATTTATGTTAGTGCTGATGTCATTTTTCTTAAAAGTTTGCCTACTTTTTATGAGGTTTAGACAAGTTCTCTTGGAGCAAAAGGGACAAATACCAACAAAATAAACAAACAGATAAGAACATTAACTTCAGGTTTAACGGCAAGTAGCTGTGTTAGCTTTGACTGGAAGTATATTGTAATAATGCAGCTGCATTAGAAAAGATTGAGGCCCATCTCCATCCAGCCTGCAGGCTCCGGACCCCAGCAGCCAGCCCTGGCAGCTCATCCTAGAAAGCAGTCACCACTTAGAGGAGACAGCGTAAGGAATTCATCTTATTACCAGTGGCATTTAAATATTTATGAGATTTAAAAATTGTAACTGCAGTTCTGATTCATGGATCTTCAGAGAAAGCAGAGAACATAAGATCTACACAAGGGGCAGGTTGGGCAGATTTGAAGACAGCCTAAAACAGTAGCTGGGAAGATAATGGTGAAGAAAACAGTTGGTTCCTGTTCTCACAGAACTTGAAGTTTAGTGAGGAAGAGAAAACCAAAGAAGCAAGGAACTGCTAAGTGTTAAGACCTGTTTGAGACGCGGTGGTGTCAGTAAGGCCCCAGTTTCCTGCCTTCAGCCCATGCAATTTGGACAGCTGCTGCTTTCATACTCTCCTACATGACTGCTGTCACTCTCCACAATGCTGCCCCTGTTCGCCTCCTATCAGTGACACTGGCACAGTAGCTCCAGAACAATGCTTGTCTGTTAAATTTCACCATGCTTTTATGTGTTGCTACCATTTATGTTTATTATAAGCAAGTTCATGCTCTGAATTCCTAAGGGAAGTGTATCAACAAATTAAACAAGGCTGGCCTTGGACTGGGATTGCTGAGTTGTTAAGGACTTTCTGTTGTGGCAAACGTCCAGAAAACCACCTTTTTTTTTTTGCTGTACGTGTGTGGAGCAGTGCTCCCTTTTGGTATGGGTTCTCTGTATATGTTTGTTCAGACCATCCTTTCCTACCAAATGCAGCTGCAAATTCATGGCAAACAAGTCTTCTGGCTCAGACTACTACTGGTCACCTGGAGCAAGTGCGCGTAGCACGTTGACTTGCTCGTCACTTTTGTAGTGGCAGTTTGGGCTCAGATGTAGTACAGAAACTCCACTGGAACCTTGAGAACAAAGGTGATGTGCTTCATATGATCACTACTGCAGCAGAATGGTCTATGTCATTTTCCTTCTTTGGTTTTCTTCCTGACTATATCCCTGATTTTCAGAAAATTTACTTACTGGTGGAAGCCAATTTACATGGATTAACCCTCTATTACAGGGGTGGGGAACCTTTTTTCTTCCAGGGGCCATTTGGATATTTATAATATCATTCACAGGCCATACAAAATTATCAGCTTAAAAATTAGCCTGCTACCAGACACTTAATTAACTCACTCCTAATGCCTTGGCAGGGCCAAACCAAATGATTTCGCAGGCCTTATACAGCCCATGGGCCAGATATTCCCCAGTCATGCTCTGTATATACATTGCTCTGTGTCCTGTTAACAATGAATGAATACATCTACTTTCCGGAAGTGTATGATGAAAGGATAAAATAGTCCTGTGATGATTATGATTCTCAAGGATTGGGAAAATATTCATAAGTTATTTCTTCTGCTCTGAAATTTTCAACCAATTAGTCAAGGCTGACAGTGACATTGATGGGTCCTAATAACCAAGAAACCTAAATTAAGCCATTTTATGAATTATTTTAAAGGATATCTTTAAGAGGATCAGGTGAAACATTTATGCCTATACTCCTTTTTAATCCCAGAAAATAAAACCAAAGGACTATAAAAAAAAAAAAGATTGAGAGTCCACATCTGCTTTTTCCTTTTCTCTTTTCCTGAATTCCATAGAAATCATTTCCCTACCATCTGCTTTCCCTTCTACTTATCCTGAATCCTCACTAATTGTAAGATAAGCAATCTACTTCATAACTTTTCAAAACCTAATTATGCAAAATTATTACATAAAAGTATATGAAAGTCTTGTTTTTGGAAGGAACATCATGTTGTGGTATCTCTCAGCTATTTATTATAATAAAAGTCATGGAAACAAATTGTGAATTTTAGTTTCTACTTTGCTATTGAAGTATCTGAAAGGCTACATTTGAATTTTAGATTTTAAAGATCACTTTAAGGACCAGTAAATAATTATCATTTTTCAGAATTTATATTTAAAATAAAAAAGTATTCTCTTTAAAAAAAAATGACACAAAAACAAACAAACAAAACCATGAAAGTTACTGAAATTATTTGCACTCATCTAAGGTTTAAAATGTGTGCTTCCCTTTTAGATGAACTGCGATACAAATCCCTTGGAAGCTGGATTGGAATATTTTGTAAAGCTAAATAAGGTATGTTTACATTCCAAAGTGCACTTGAGGTAAATCTTAAAATTATGCTGTTTCATGGCAGAACCTTGCTTTAAAATTTAACCAAGTGTGATTATAGGACAAAGGAGTTGAACAGAAAACTAAGCATTGCTCAAGTGCGTCATATGAAGCTTTCTCAAAATGTGATGTCAGGCCAAACTATTGCAGTGTGCTTGTAGAGGTAAGATAGCTGAATCGAGAACTTCAAAGACCAGATCTACATTCTAAGATAAAATTAGTCAGGACCAGATGTCAGCAGACATCCTTGAAAAACCTGGAGCCGTGCGCAGCCACACATCAGCACCCAAACATGCTGAGGAATGGTCTCTGCCTGGTGCTCACAGCACCAAGCAACCTCGCCTGAGCACATCTGTCCATCTGCTTTTCAGCATCTTTGTATGTAACTGCAACATCTGAGCATAAGCCAATGACACATTTCAAATGTGTTCAGCATAAAATAGGTATTTACTGAGAAGCAAATACAGGCCCAAAGAAGCATAACTGATATTGACATTCTAAAGGGAACTCCTGTATCAGTGGTTTTCAAAGTGCAGTTAGCAGACAGAACACATCAGCAGCATCTGGGAGCTGGTGAGAAAGGCAATCACTTGGGTTCCATACCAGACCTACTAAATCAGAATCTCTGCGGCTCAGGCCAAGAAATCTGTTTTACCAAACTGCAGGGGGTTCTGGTGCACCTACAGTTTGAGAAGCATCACCCTACTTAATTATTGTGGAAAAACATATTGAGGCCAATTTATTACAGCTTAGCTTAGCTATATAAGCCCCATAAGTATTTGTATGAGGTTATCCCTTTGTTTGGATGGAATGTTGTGTCCCTCCATAATTTGTGTGTTAAAGCCCTTAATCTCCAGAATGTTATTTGGAGGTGGGGCCCTTGTGAGGTCATTAGGTTTAGGAGATCCTGAGGTGGGGCCCCCATGTTGGAATTCATGTTCTTATAAGAGAAAGAGAAACCGGAAGCTCCCTCTCTGTACATCTAAGGACACAGTGAGAAGGTCAGGGAGGGGACACTACAGGGGGACTGGATTGACCAGCACCTTGATCTTCCCAGCCTCCAGAACTGTGAAAGAAATTCCTGTTGCTGAAGCCACCCAGTCTGTGGGACTTTGTTGTAGCAGCTTAAGCTGACTCACACAGCCACTGAGCAGTGTTTTGGTCACTCTGAGAACTCCATAGAGTTGCAGTTAGTCTGTAGGTTGGAACAGCAGCTGCTGCTGTTTGGGATACTTGTGAGAATTCCAATTACAAGCTGTTCTGCCTTAGGTGCTAATAAGCTAAAGTAAAGGCTATTCCCCCTCCTATGGAAATATGTGAGCACATGCATATGAATCAGGGTAAGGAACTTTTAAAAAAAAAATATTTATTGTTGAGATTATTATAGATGTTCCTCTTTTTCCCCCTCTTTGCCCCCCTCCACCCGGTTCCTACCCCACCCCAGGCCTTTGCCACCCTATTGTCTGTGTCCATAGGTAATGCATATATACATATAAGATCTTGTTTAATCTCTTCCTGCCCCTTCACCCCTCTTCCCTCTGAGAATCATCAGTCTATTCCATTTCCATGCCTCTGGTTCTATTTTATTCACCAGTTTATTCTGTTCATTAGATTTCTTATTTGTTTATTTTGATTTTTAGATTCAGTTGTTGATAGGTATGTATTTGTTGCAATTTTGTTGTTCATTTCTTCTTCTTCTTCTTCTTCTTCTTCTTCTTCTTCTTCTTCTTCTTCTTCTTCTTCTTCTTCTTCTTCCTCCTCCTCCTCCTCCTCCCTCCCCCCCTCCTCCTCCTCTTCCTCTTCTTCCTCTTCTTCTTCTTAAAGAATACCCTTCAACATTTCATATAATACTGGTTTGGTGGTGATGAACTCCTTTAGCTTTTTCTTGTCTGTTAAGCTCTCTATCTGACCTTCAATTCTAAATGATAGCTTTGCTAGGTAAAGTAATCTTGGTTGTCCATCCTTGCTATTCATCACTTTGAATATTTCTTGACACTTCCTTCTGCCCTGCATAGTTTCTGTTGAGAAATCAGCTGACAGTCATATGGGCATTCCCTTGTAGGTAACTAACTGCTTTCTCTTGCTGCTTTTAGGATTCTCTCTTTGTCTTTAGCCCTTAGCATTTTAATTATGATGTGTCTTGGTGTGGTCCTCTTTGAGTTACTTTTGTGTGGGACTCTCTGTACTTCCTGGATATATAAGTCTATTTCTTTTACCAGGTAGGGGAAGTTTTTTGTCATTATTTCTTCAAACAGGTCCTCAATATCTCTCTCTCTCCTCCTCCTCTGGCACCCCCACAATGCAAATATTGGTATGCTTGAAGTTGTCTCAGAGGCTCCTTAAAACATCCTCACATTTTTGGATTTTTTCTTTTTGCTCTTCTGGTTGGGTGTTTTTTGCTTCCTCATATTTCAAATCGTTGATTTGATTCTCAGAATCCTCCACTCCACTGTTGAATCCCTGTATATTATTCTTTATTTCAGTCAGTGTATGCTTAATTTATAACTGGTCCTTTTACAATTTTTTTTGGAGGTCTCTAGAACAGCGGCTCTCAACCTGTGGGTCATGACCCCTTTGGGGGTCAAATGACCATTTCACAGGGGTCCCCTAAATACATCCTGCATATCAGATATTGACATTACGATTCATAACAGTATCAAAATTAGAGTTATGAAGTAGCAACAAAAATAATTTTATGGTTGGGGTCACCACAACATGAGGAACTATATTAAAGGATCGCGGCATTAGAAAGGTTGAGAACCACTGCTCTAGAAGATCCCCGAGTAACCTTATAACCATGGTTTTGAACTCTATATCCAGTAGTCTGCTCTCTCCCATTTCTTTCATTTGAGACATGCCTCCCTGTCTCTGCATTTTGGCTGCTTCCCTGTGTTTGTTTCTAGTATTGAATAGAGCTGCTATGTCTCCTTGAGTTGATAGAGTGGCCTTGTGTAATAGGTGTTCTGTAGGGCCCAGTGGCTCAGCCTCCCCAGTCACCTGAGCTGGGAGCTCTAGGTGCACCCCTTTGTGGGCTGTGTTCACAATCTTGTAGTTGAGACTTGATTGATGTTGGTGTCACTGGGAGGAATCGACCTCTAGGCCAATTGGCTTTGGGGACCAGCTGCCACTACAGTGGGAGAGCTGTTTCTCCCCTTTGCCCCCCTCCACCCTATGGACTTCCTTCAGTGGGGCTTTGGTGCTCACTGAGTCTGCCCCTTGAGTGTGCTGCTTATGGATGTGAAGAGTTGTAATCCGGTATGGTCTGACACTGACCACTGAGTACACTGGCTCTTGGGTCTCCAGGTAGGTGCAAAGTCAGCCACTCCCTGGGGCCATCCAGCAGGAGCTACAGAGAGATCTGCAGATTCTTCCTTTTTGTATCAGGTTTGGAAGTATCCAGATGAGGCCCAGATATAAAGCAAGGCAGGCTGGTGCTGGTGCCAGTTCTTGGGCCTTTTATTGATAAGTTTGGGGCTCCCTGAACCAGTTGCAGCTTATTTGAGAGATTTTATCCTGAGCAAGGAAAGGCCAATCTTATGTAAAAGCTGCTGCACACAGCTTGGGTAGGGTTGTAAATTGGATGAGGCTGGGTCTTAGGAAATCATCAGGGCAGAGCAAACAGAAATGGTTGCCAATTGGTCCTGCAATGGGGGAGGTCCCAGCATAGGAACAATGATCCCTGCGAGCACCTCCGTCTGGGAGAAAGCCCCCCTCCTTCCCCCGAGTTCCTGCCCTGATGCCAGACAATCCATTTCCTCCTCATATGCATCTCTGTTCCCCAGAGCCTTGCCCTGGTGCTAGAGCTCAGAGGAAGCAGGACCTGGTAAGTTCAGTTCATAGTGCGGGCCTTTTAAGAGGAACAGCTGGGTCTCTAGCAGCCTCTGTGTCACTGAGCCCCAATCTGCACTAGTTTTTCAGCCTGTAGTTCTTACTGCCTGTAGGGACTTCTTTTCCCAGCTCTTGGACCCTGGGCTGGGGGTCTGGTGTGGGGCTGGGATCCCTTGCTCCTCTGGGCAGCTTCCACAGAGATAATCTCCCTCCTGACTAAAAAAGCAGCCCACGTGGGTGCTGGATCAGTTCATTCGAGCCTCTGCACCTCCTACCAGCCTCAGTGTGCTTCCTTCTTTACTTCTCTAGTTGTAGGAATTCCATTCAGCCAGCTTTCCAGCAGTTCTGGATGATGGTTGTTCTGCATTTTAGTTGTAATTTTGATGTGGTTGTGGGAGGCGGCGAGTACAAACGTGTACTTATGCCACCATCTTCCAAGATCCGAGCCTAAGGAACTTTTTAATGCCCTGCATCAGTTCCCCAATCCTGAGCTAAGATATTAACATAAACATGTATATTTACAGTATTAGATTTTAGGAAGAAGAGCCTCCTCCTAATGGGTTTTAAAGGGACTCTCTTTCTGTGCATATTCCCCTTGACTTTTATTTTTATGACGTACCATCTGCCTCCAGACCAGAGAAGGCAGGTGCTTGGAATTTAAGCAGGCCTTAGCAGCAGATTGCTCCTCTGCTCACAGAATTTAAAATAATAATAAAAATGGCCTGGCTCTTGAAAGCACTAAAGTTCCGTTGTTGGTCACCATTAGATAAACAGATCACTCTCTCTTTTACTTCAGTGTTTGGGTATTATTGTTTGAGAATAAGGCACAGATAAATTATCTCTTTGTATTGAAAATGGGTTTTAGAAATCCCTTTATGGTTATAAGCAGGTGTGGATTACATATTCATTAGTTCCTCTAAAATTATTTTAGTAACCAAAGCCCAGCTCAGAACTAAGTTAGTTTAACAGTTAGTGATTTTGATGTACGGTGTGTTTTTATGATTTCTGAATTGTTGCTGCTATTCTGGTGTCACAAAGGTCATTTCTAATGCTTTCATTGGGTGACGGTCCATGCAGCACAAGGACCTGGACCTCCCGGAGCCCATCTTCTTCAATTATGTTGACTCCGGTGGTCAGTGGGTATCACCCTGGCCATATTGATGTTTGCTCATTTCTAAACAGATGAATAGGTTGAATCACCTTTGTTTAGATCCTACATACTTGATTTTATTGCTGTTTACTTTATTGCATTTCACAGATGTTGTGATTTTGGGGTTTTGTTTGTTTGTTTTTACACATGGAAGGCAAGGTCTCGATACTTGAGTATTGCAGTAGAGCAAGTTGTAATCTTTCCGCTGGTACAGAGTCTTGCCTTCCATATGTAAAAACACAATATCAATGAAGCACAATATAGCAAACAGCAATAAAACCAGGTATGCCTCCCTGGAGAATTCCCTGCTTGGCCCTTAAGCATTTACACAAGGACCGTATAAGCCATAATAATGAGAAAAATGGAGAGATGTCCCAGTGGGAGGGCCTCTGAAGACCCCTCAGTCCCACTTCCTTATTTGAGGACGAGGACACTAAAGCCAGAGAGGCAAAGAGAACTACGTGCTGTCAGTAGGGTCAGCCCAGGTTGAGCTCTGACCTCACTGTTGTGCTTTCTCACCCATCACTTTTCCCAGCAAGGTCCTTTCCCATAAAGACTGTATCAGCCTTGCATAACTGCCCAGGAATTCCTTTTTCTGGGAACATATAGAATTTACATGAACTACACTTCATTAATTAAAGCCCCCATAGTCATGGTTTTGTTATAACAAATTCTGTTTTATAGTAGGATCAGAATAGCTGCTTTGCCCATTTTAAGAAGGAAAATAGGTGACTGAGGAGATGGATCATTAGGCTTCATTAGAGTAAACTGAATTCTTGTCAAATTAGTACAAAGGTAGGGAAAGAAAAATGGAATGTGGAAGAAATCTTGGATGGCCAAGGAAGATGGTGTGATGGTATTTGCCTTCCTTACTTCATAGAGTTGTTTGAGCTTCAGTTCCCCCATGGCATTGGCTTAACTGAAGTAGGTAAACATGTGCACACAATTCATTCATCTGGCCAACATTTACTATTAAGTTTCATTTATTAAACCCCTTGCTAGGCCACAGGTCTAAAAGTTACAGCTGTAACTCCTGGGTGCTCTCAGATCTCGTGAAGCTGGAAACGTATGGTGTTTCAGGAACTAATGCTGTAGGAAACATATAACATTAATTGTGAAAATATGGTATGGCCCGCAGGAGTTGTTCAGCTGAGCACAGGGCCTGGGACAGAAGCGTTAACCAGAACTGTGATGCAGGTGAAAATAAAGAATGCTTGTATGTACTTTTAAATCTCCTCAGCTAAACCCCCTGTAGCTGAAACAACTCATACTATTGTTCCTGCTGGTATTAGAATTTGTTCCAAAGGAAGTTACTTTTGGGGGAAAGATGTGTGTGTGTGTGTGTTTTAACTTGGAAATGAAAAAATGCATTCATCAAGAGCAAAAGGAAAATCAGCCCCCTTAAAGTGGAGTCATATGTATTCTTGGAATTTTCCTTTTGGAGTTACTAAATCTTTGTTCATTTCCAGAGAGTCTCAGCCAAGAGTCACAGAGAATCAAGTACTAAGTGTAACGTGTTTAAGCAGATCAGAATATTTTTTCTATAAAATCCCCCACCCCCTTCTTTCTCTCCCTGTCTTTTCCTGTCTTGGGTTTCTAACCAGAGAAATGGAATGAAATGTAATATATATTAATCACAAGTTAGAAGACAATGTTGATTCTAGAAAATGCAGGGTCTCTCTTTGTAGAAAAATTATTTAAAGCATAACTATTCATGAAGCAAAATAAAACCAAAACCAATATGTAGCAAAGGGCTTATCACCAGCCCTACTACATTCCTAAGTATTCAATAAATATTAGCATTTTAAAAAACATCAAAGTGGAAATAAATCATGTTGACAGACAACAGGTTAGAAAGAAATTTTTAATATGCTATAGTGGTAAAAGTACCCAACTCTGTTGGGGATATTTTAGGTACTTAGTAGTAGGAATTGAGGAGGCAGAAAATTTTCAGTGCCTCTCAGTCTTGACTGTGTATTAGAATCATTGGGAGTATGATTCTTTTAAATCATATGATGATTTTTTTCCTACTTGCAAACTATATTTGCCACCGTGCTCCCCCAGTAAATGGAATTATATTGTAATGATATTGCAAAGAGGCTACCAGCATTCTGCACACTATGTTCATCAGAGCATTCTTTTATTTTTGTTTTTATTTTTTAAATTAATTTGCTTAAACCCTTCATCTTTTTCACCTAGTCCCCCAGGTCCCCACCCCTCTGACAGCTGTCAGTCTGTTCTCTGTATCTATGAGTCTATTTCTATTTTGTTTGTTAGCTTATTTTGTTCATTAGATTCTACATATAAATGACATCATATGGTACTTGTGTTTCTCTGACTGGCGTATTTCACTTAGCATTATACTTTCCAGGTCCACCTATGTTTCGCAAAGGGTAAGATTTCCTTCTTTCTTATGGATGAGTAGTATTCCAGCTTTTTTATCCACTCATCTATTGATGGCACTAGGTCTGCTTCCAAATCTTGGCTATTGTAAATAGTGGTACAGTGAACATAGGGGTGCATATATTCTTTCTAACTAGTGTTTTGGGTTTCTTCTGGTACATTGCCAGAAGTGGAATTGCTGCATCATAAGGCAGTTCCATTTTTAATTTTTTGAGGAAACTCCATACTGTTCTCCACAGTGGCTGCACCAGGCTGCATTCCCACCAACAGTGCACGAGGGTTTCCTTTTCTCCACATCTTTGCCAACATTTGTTGTTTGTTGATTTATTGATGATAGCCATCTGACAGGTATGAGGTGATATTTCATTGTGATTTTAATTTGCATTTCTCTGATGATTAGTGACATTAAGCATCTTTACATATGTCTATTGGCCATTGGTATGTCCTCTTTGGAGAAGTGCCTATTCAAGTCCTTTCCCCATTTTTTAATTGGATTGTCTGTTTGTTTGTTTTTTTGGTGTTGAGTTTTATAAGTTCTTTATAAATTTTGGATATTAACCCCTTATCAGATGTATCATTTGTGAGCATGTTCTTCCATTCAGTGGGCTGTCTTTTCATTTTGTTAATGGTTTCCTTTGCTGTGCAAAAACTTTTTAGTTAGGTGTAGTCTCATTTGTTTATTTTGTTTGTTTCCCTTGCCCTAGGCGATAAATCAGAAAAAATATTGCTACGAGAAAGGTCAGAGATTTACTGCTGTTTTCTTCTAGAATTTTTATGGTTTTGAGTCTAACATTTAAGTCTTTAATCCATTTTGAGTTTATTCTTGTATATGGTGTAAGAAGGTGGTCTAGCCTTTTTTTTTTTTTTGCACGTAGTATCTATCTAATTTTTTTCTAACAACTTTTGTTTAATAGATTTCTTTATCCCATTATGTGTTCTTGCCTCCTTTGTCAAATTCAAAAAAACCCCACAACTTTGAAAAACAAAGTTTCAGGACTATCACTAAACCTGATTTAAGCTGCAGTAATGAAGACAGTATGGTATTCGTATCAAGAAAGATAAATACAGCCCTGGCCGATTTGGCTCACTGGATAGAGCATCGGCCTGGGGACTGAAGAGTCCCGGGTTCGATTCAGATCAAGGGCATGTACCTTGGTTGCAGGCACATCCCCAGTAGCGGGTGTGCAGGAGGCAGCTGATCGATGCTTCTCTCTCATCGATATTTCTAACTCTCTGTCCCTCTCCCTTCCTCTCTGTAAAAAATCAATAAAATAGATTTTTTTTAAAAAAGAAAGACAAATACAGGTCCGGCTGGTGTGGCTCAGTGGTGAGCCTCAACTTATCTACCAGGAGGTCATGGTTCGATTCCTGGTGAGAGCACATGCCCTGATTTTGGGCTCCATCCCCAATAGGGGACGTGCAGGAGGCACCTGATCACTGATTCTCTCTCATCAATGATGTTTCTAGCTCTCTCTCCCTTTCCCTTCTTCTCTGAAATCAATAAAATATATATTTTTTTAAAATTAATAAATTAAAAAGATAAGCCAAAGCTATTTTTAAGCCATAGTCTCAGTGCCCTAGAAATTTATGTTTCGCAAAGACTTGCATAGCTATTTATATGATTAATTTGGCAGTGACTCATTAAAGAAATGTATTTCTGTTCTCAGGTCATCTTGAAAGCACCAGTTTCAATCACAGCACTTACTTTCAGACATATTTTCCTCTCTCACTCATAATTAATAATTTCCTTGGGAGGAAAGCCCCGTAAAATGAGAATGAAATGCCATTGCCCTACTTTAAATCTTCCCATCAGGCACCAGGTTAGCTTGGGAGGGAGACTTGTCTCAAGAGGCAGGTGTCCCTTCTCTGTGTTATAAGTGTGTGTTCCTTATATTTAATTAGATTTCTCTTGTTTATTACAGTATTGTTTTCATCCATGTCTGAGAATAATATTGCTGACAAGATCACTTCCTAATTCAGGGATATGTAGATGTAGATGTCAAATTTCATTAGTATTAACCTTCAGGGTATTTTCAAATCCTTTTATGTAGTACAAAAATATTATTGTGAAGTGAATATATTTCAAAATAGGTTTGGGCTACCTAGGAGTAATTTAACAGAAATATTCTTTTGAGTATTTATATCAGCTGGGTCTGCCTATGATAGTCTCCAGGTATGGTCATTAATAAAGTATCTATCTATCTATATAAAAGCCTAAGCAACTGTCGCAACCGAATGGATGACTGAATAGGCCAGCAGGGGGGTTAGTGAGGGGCGCCCAAATGACTGAACAGCAGGCTATGTGGGGCAACCAGGCTGGCAGGGGGGGCAGTTAGGGGTGACCAGGCTGGCGGGGGGGGGCAGTGAGGGGTGACTGGGGGGGGCAGTGAGGGGTGATCAGGCAGGCAGGCAGGTGAGCAGTTAGGAGCCAGTGGTCCCAGATTGTGAGAGGGATATTCCAGAGGGATTGGGCCTAAACCAGCAGTCGGAACTCCCCCGAGGGGTCCCAGATTGGAGAGGGTGCAGGCTGGGCTGAGGGGACCCCTTCCCCTCCTCCCCCTGTGCATGAATTTCATGCATCGGGCCTCTAGTGTATGGATGAATAAAGGTGTGAGTTATGTTGCCATGTAACTGAGCGTTAACTTTGCTGGGCCTTTCTCTTCCATAAACTGGGGTAAAACTGTCTCTCTCATAGGAACATCATGAGGATTAAATGAGCTCGTAAATGTACAACCCTCAGAATGTACAACTAGCACAGTGTCTAGCACATAGCAAGTGCCTAATAAATTGTAACTATTATTATTTCTTTTTTACTGCTTATTACTTCAATTTTTCTCTTCTAAAATGAGTATTCTGGGGTTGTCTCCCCTTTTCCTATTTTTTGTGATTAGTTGATACCTTATGTCTCTGCTTAGACTTGGGTAAAATTATGAATTTGGCAAAAATTGAGTTACACGCCCCTTCCAGTGCATCTCATTCCCTTCAACCCCTTAGCACCTGCCCCAACAGCTCTCATCCAGCACCCCCAAAAGGACCCATTTCTGAAAGCTTTGCTTGTGGCCAACTTTCTCACAGCCCCCCCCAAAGGTGTAGCAGATATTGGCTTAAGTGGCAGCATGGAGGCCCTCATAATCGATGAAAATAATAGAGCTGGGACTTTTGACAGCTTCATTCTTAACCAGTTTGTTGATTTCTTTGGCCAAGTTCATTTACTTAGACCCCAAATCCACCATCTATGGGTTCTTGTGAAGATCAAATTATAATGTAAGTGCAAGGACTTTTAGGAAAGGCTATGCAGATAATAGCCATTATGAAATCTCATTTTTAACAATTCAGTTCAAACTACTTCTTCTACAAAATTGTTACTGATAGAATGCTACCCCAGCCCCATTCTCCCACCCCAAAACTGATCATACTCTTTAAAAAAATTTAAAAAAAAATAATAATATATATATGTATATAAATATATACATATATATGTATATATGTATATATACATATATATATATATATGTATATATATATATAATTTTAATTGATTTCAGAGAGGAAGGGTGAGAGAGATAGAAACATCAATGATGAGAGAGAATCACTGATTGGCTGCCTCCTGCACACCCCACACTGGGGATTAAGTCACAACCTGAGCATGTGCCCCGACTGGGAATCTAACGGTGACCTCCTGGTTCACAGGTCAATGCTCAACCACTGAGCCATGCTGGCCAGGCGATCACACTTTCCCGAGCCCCCATTGTACAGACCCCTATCATAGAATCTGCTTGTTTGCATTTCTGCCTTCACACATTAGACATTCTTGTCTTCAATTTATAAAATACTGTGATTTTTACACTCTCACTGAACAAACAGAACCAGCATTGAGTCTTGTTTCAAACTGGTGTAGCTAATTTGTATGCTATAATGTATCCTGTTCTACCATGTTTCCCGTAATCTCAAACTGTTCTCCTTTCCTCTGATGTATTGAAACAAAAAAGGGGGGGGCATCAGTAACTGTCAACAGTAAAGATAAATTTTTTAAAAACTGAGGAGATACAGATCATTTCAAAACCTGGCCTGTTACGATGTGGAGGGAAGAGGTCACATCTTAGCAGGGCCTCACAGAAACTATGAGACCATGTTCTACTTAGCTCCAAATACCCCGTGCCTGACACAGTGTATGAAACATAGCAGGACAATAATAATAGTTGAATAAATAATTAAAGAAAATTATTTACTAGGGACTCAGGAAGACCCCAAACTTTTAAGATCTAAGTGAATCTCTAACAGTAAAGATTCCGATTTCATAACAGGAGACAAAGAAACAACAACAATTCTCCTCTTCCTCCTCCTCCTCCTCCTCCTCCTCCTCCTCCTCCTCCTCCTCCTCCTCCTCCTCCTCCTCCTCTTCCCCTTCCTCCTCCTTTTCCTCCTTCTACATCTCCTGGCACTCCATAAATCATATTATGTAGTGTGCATTAGCCTCTCTTATTATTGTAAGAGCTTTTCCACACAAAGTGTGAGGCCATACAGGAACTCTAAAAAGCACACCTTGTCATGTAAGTCTTCTTTTAAAAAGATAGAAAAACGTGTTGCTGTTGTTATTGAGTTCTTTCTGTGTTTAGATATCCAAGTTTGAACTATAATGAACATTGGTTTGTTATGACTTTAATCATAAATTTTTCCTACACATGAATTCAAACGAATCAAGCTCTTCCTATGGGTTTGTTTTGTTTTCCCCTAGCAGTCCTGTCTTCAATAACATGGGGTCTAGTCTCCTTTGAAATTTTCTCTGGTTTCATAATGCAGCTTTATGATTGGTTCTCACCATCTGGATCACACTGGGAAAAGGGAAAGAACTGGGCTTTCATTTTGCAATTATTTTAACCTTAGCCAATGTAAACTTTCTCCAGCTTCCAGTGCAGGTCAGCAATTTAAAGTTGCAATATCCATAGAAATCATATCTTGTTGTCCTGTCCTAGAAGTTCTGAGTTAGTTCAGGGCGGAACTGGAGTCTCAGGCAGAGTGTGTGCGGACCCCTGCCGCTGCTTAACCGAGAGGTTAAGGGGACTTACTGCACCCAACCCAAAATGGTTGGTGTGCAGAAAGAGCTGCATAAATCCTAAATGTTGGATTTAGGATTTATACAGCTCTTAAAATCTTTAAGAGTGCAGAGGACATTTTTGGCATGAAATGTTGTTTCCTCTCTTCTTTGGCCAATGAAAAAATTTAAGTTGTTCCCTGTCTTTTCTTTTGAGAGTAGTTGGTCTGTATATGAGAATTGTTTTTGAGAATTTCATTTTCCACATTGTAACTCTAATTAAATCTCATCCACAGAGATGTAATTTGTATGTCACAAATTCCCCTTTTCCCCATAAGATAGGATATGCTTGTTTGAGCACATTTAAGGTGGACTCTTCACCCCAGTGTACCATCCTTTGCACTCTTCCTGCTCTTAGCCCCTGACTGGTTTCTCACACTTACCTGGCATTCTGGTTGGACAGAATTGTATCTCCTTTATTTGCTAAGTGTCTCCACTGAGGAGTCATTGCTCACCTGTTTGTTGTAAGGTGTTATTAATAGATGTAAAAGTCCTGAAGTTTGCATGATTCCTACTCTTTTTTTTTTTCTTCACATATAAGATTGGATTCAAGGTTATCCCTGGAACAATGCCACTCTCACTCACTCGCCTTGCATTGGGAATAACCCTGAGTGTGCCCAGAGGGATGTGTCAGGAATAGGAATGTCATCTGTCATGTGTTGCATGGAAGGAGAAACAAAAGGTGGAAACGCTCAATGTTAGAGAATAAGCTCTTTGATCAAAATGTCTGTGTCTAATTTTGTGTCTGACAAATTTCCAAGATGAGTTAATGAGTACAACCCAAAAGGTTAATACGTTCCCCAGACCATTATTCCAAAGAAGGAGAAGACGTGAGGCATTTTGTGGTTGTTTTTGGCATCACATTTCAAAAAGTGAATTTCCTTCTTGTAAAAGGCTTACTGCACATAGAAACTGAGGAGGGCTGTGCTCGCTGCCGGCCAGGACCACCATCCAGAGCCATTAGGTACAAGGGTCACTTTTATAACCCACCATCGCAATACCTCACCTTATGTTTTTCTGCCTAGTGGTTCCGGTAAAATTGTTATCACAAGTTAGTACCCTTAAGTCTAACTTATTCAGAAGGAATAGGTGGCTGATATTGTCATTTGAGGACTAAGAAATATTTGTTCTAGACATCTGATCCAATCTGTATTTTTATTGAATGTGTAATTGGTGAGAAAATAGCAAAGACAAATTTAAATGCTTGCATCTCTAACCTTGTCACAGCGCCTGAGCATTCATTCATCATCATTATCTTGGGTTTCTGCAGCCAGCAGACTTCATAGGAAAGCAAGCACTGAAACAGATTAAAGCCGAGGGGCTGAAACGGAGACTGGTCTGCCTCACCTTGGCCACGGACGATGTGGATCCGGAGGGAAATGAAAGCATCTGGCACAAGGGCAAGGTGAGTGCTGAGGCCCTCGGTGCAGGGCCATGTGGCTTTTCTACAAGGGAAACTCTCCTTGTCTGTTTCCTTTTAGAGCTTTTGCAATTTATTTATCTCTCTGAGAGATGACACACTTGATTTCTCAGCTGACATTCGAGAAACAAATCAATTAACTAAAAGAAAAACAAAATGCTACACATTTTTGAAAACATAAAATTCATATGCTTTGATTAAAGAATATAAACCCAAGAACGTGAAATACATTACACAATGAGGAAGGTATGATTTAGAGGATAAAGTCATCTACTTGTTTGCCACATCCCTATTTGTGAATGCAAGAGATAAATCCTACATAATAAAAGCCTAATACACTAAGTGTCCAGTCGTCCTGTTGGCCGTTCAACCAATCAAAGCATAATATGCTAATGATATGCTAAGGCCGCTCAACCAGTTGCTATGACGTGCACTGACCACCAGGGGGCAGACACTCCAGCTGGTAGTTTAGCTTGCTGCTGGGGTCCGGCTGATCGGGACTGAGCGAGATGGGCCAGACACAACCTGGAGCCCTCCCACGGTCCCTCCCCAGCTGGCCAACCTCCTGCATCCCTCCCCAGCCCCGATTGTGCACCAGCAGGGTCCCTTGGCCTGGCCTGCACCCTCTCACAACCCAGGACTCCTCAGGGGATATCAGAGAGCTGGTTTCAGCCTGATCCCACAGGCCAGGCTGAGGGACCCCACTGGTGCATGAATTCATGCACCGGGCCTCTAGTTTTATATAAAGAATTTGGCATTCTTGACTTAGCTTCTTTCAGAAGATGGCGATTCTAACCTTATCACATTAGCAGAAAAAAAATTTCCAAATGAAAGCTTCTATGACAATAAAGAATAGAACCTTATAAAGTAAAGTGGACAGTAGAAACCACTTGGCTCTTCAGGAAGAGTAAATTACCTTCTTCTCACTTTGGAATGTTACATCTCATCCTTTCTTCAGTAAAATCAGGTAACTCACTGAGAGACTTCATTTCCACCACTTTGATGACTATTGTAAAACCCAATTTGGCTCAAGATTTTGCCGGTGTTACCAGGCAGGTGGAGGTAACTCAGCTTAGACCAAGGGGCGGACACAGGGCCTTCACTTAAACAACTGGTCCATATTGAACAGTGTCTGCTTGGCCAATACCCAACATCTAAGAGCCCATGCCTGGGTTTTTCCCCACGCACTGCAGCCTACTTAATATTTGTTTCCATTTCCCCATCTTTTCAGGGAAAAAAGAGCACTGGAGGTGGGGAAGGCAGTGGGGTCAAATATCGGCCTTTGGATTACTACAGAAATGGGCATGGACTGGGGTGGGGGTCAGCTGGACTTAGAACTAACATCTACAGAGTTCCTGCTATGTGCTGGATGTCTTTTATGTCCTCTCCAATCTGATTTTACCACACCCTTCCCAGATACCTATGATCATCTTCATTGTAATGAGGCTGATCATTTTGATGAGGCTTTGGGGCTCAGAGAGGTGAAGTAAGTGGCCTGAGGTTATACAGCTCGTGATTGATGGAGCTGATTTCTGACCCAGGTATAGTTGGTCCTTGAATTGCTTATCCTTTATTCTAAGCCATGCTGAATACCCCAATTTACTCTCTTCTCTGCCTCTGCTGATGTCCCACTGTATACTCTGCAGCGCTAATTATATGCCCACAGCTCTTGTAATCCGAGTAGCAGGTGGATGCTATTAGACACTATGACACCAACAGACTTTTCTCAGATCTCAAGCTCTTTCTTAAGCCACTCACCTAGAATTATGCTGAGTTTTTTCTTCTGTTTGAACCATTCCTACTCTTTCCTCACTGCTTCCCCTTCCTCTTTCTGTTCTAAATGTCTTTGCCAGCCCTCTTTTCCTAATAGGCGCTTCCTCCAGTTTCAACCAGACTGTTAGCCATCTTAAATATGATACCCAAGTTAAAGGAAAAAAAATACCTGGACACCTGTACCCTAAATTTACACAATGTCACATGTTAATTATATCTCAAAGCAGGGGTGGAGGGGTGTGGAGGAAACCTTGGGGAGCCCAAGTTCGGTTTTGAATCTTCCTTTGTCATATCTGTGCACTGAGTTTACATGCTCTACTGTTCATCTTTCCTACTGTATGCCCTCTGCTTAATCTACTTATAGGGTCCTTTATTGATAACATATCTCTTAAATTTCCTGATATCACTTGTCTGCTCTTTGGTGCTTAATAGGGTCACTAACCACTCTCTTTGATCCTCTTTATACTCTAAAACAGTGGCTCTCAACCTTCCTAATGCCGCGACCCTTTAATACAGTTCCTCATGTTGTGGTGACCCCCAACCATAAAATTGTTTTCGTTGCTACTTCATAACTGTAATTTAGCTACTGTTATGAATCGTAATGTAAATATCTGATATGCAGGATATATTTTCATTGTTACAAATTGAACATAATTAAAGCATAGTGGTTAATCACAAAACAATATGTAATTATATATTCCATATGTGTTTTCCCATGGTCTTAGGCGACCCCTGTGAAAGGACCATTCGACCCCCAAAAGGGTTGAGAACTGCTGCTCTAGAATGATATGAAATCGTTTTTGCTTTTTATTTCCCAACTTTGTCTGGACTTTTACAGCCTTTGGTATTTGCCATTCCATTCTTGCAAATATTTCCACTTAGAGAGATAGGGTAGAGATAAAGTCATGTTCTTAGCAAGTTTTAATCAAGTATTTACTATGTGCCAGCAATATTCTAGGGATGCTGCAGTGAACAAAATAGGCAAGAGTGATATGGAATTTAGATTCCAGGGGAAGGAGAGAGAGACAATGAACATAATAAATTAAATAAGTGTCATGTCAGAGAGTGATTAGTACCCTGAGGGAAAGTAAAGCCCAACTGGGAGAAGGGCACTGCTGGACAAAGGGATTATAATTTTAAATAAGGGTTTTTTTTAAAAAAATTAAGGCCCAAAGTTGGGAATGGAAGGGGTTTCATTAGTTCAGCGATTCTCAACCTGTGAGTCGTGACCCCTTTGGCAGTCGAACGACCCTTTCACAGAGGTCTCCTAAGACCATCCTGCATATCAGATATTTACATTACGATTCATAACAGTAGCAACATTACAGTTATGAAGTAGCAACGAAAATAATTTTATGGTTGGGTCACAACATAAGGAATTGTATTTAAAGGGCCAGAAGGTTGAGAACCACTGCATTAGTTATAAAAGCAGCTTTGCTGGTAAGTAAGTTTTGAAGAAGTTTATGGAGAAGTAAGTTTGAGAATTTAGAAAGTCATATTTTTCATTATTCATAAACTAAAATGCAGCAAAAACACTACAATATAGCATCCAGTTTAAATTATGTGATCACTTTCAAAGGCCATTTACCATGTTGTCTTCTCTACGTCAGCTAGAGGTGACTTCAAGTCTCCTAATAGAAGAATGAGAAAAGGGTAGAAATAAATGAGGCTTGTTCACATTGGTAAGAAGGAGGCCAGTGTTTGATTTCAAAAGAATATGAGAGTGAGTGTGTCCTAGGCAGAGGGTGTGGGCGGGTTGTTCTTGGGAATTGCTGATAAAAACCAAGCAATGCATTTAATTGAATCTGGAGGATTTTAAGGTAGAAACAACGTAAGATGTATGCTAGAAAAAAATATTTTCCTGGCTGTTTAGTAATAGGATAAAAGGAAAGGCCAGACTTCTAAAATACTCTGGGTTACTAACTCCTCAGTTAGAGAGAAATTAAAGGAGAAATTAAAGTAGCAGAAAGCAAAGCATTTGATAAATGTCTTCAAAATAGCATTCACAAAATAAATATACTACTGTTTCTTTAACTTACTAACGCAGAAATCACTGCTGGGCTTTAAAGAGATAGGAAGTCCTGAGGAAATGGTGTACACAGTCTCAGAGTGATTGTAGGGTTTTGACCCCGTGAGTTAGGGGATTTGGTCAAGAGACTTGCCCAGGCCTCTTCCTGTTTTCTTAAGACGCCCAAGCAAGTCAGGGTAACTTTCCCAAGAATCCAGACACAGATCTCTGTTTTGCAGACTGGGAAGTGAAACCGAAGTTACCAAGAAGGACTTTCAAAAAGCAATGCTTAAAACTCCAACCTCCCTGACCCAGATCGCTGTCTTGGATCACTTATCTATGACCTAAAGGAGAAAATGTGTGCTCTCTAGGCAATACTTGGGCAGTCAATAATCTTCAAGAGAAGCCTTTACTAACGAATACATTGATGTTTGTTTGTTTGTTTGTTTGTTTGTTTCTAACCAACCAGTTCTCACCATAACAAGTTGGGAAATGATATGGAGAGCTTCTGATTTGGGATTTCAATGAGATAGTTAACAACTAGGGCTGCAGAGATAGGAGTCTATATTTAATGTCATCAAAGTGTAGCTTCTAAAAGACTAGATACACTATCATAAGACGGTTGACTAGTGGGTTCCTTGCGGAGGCAGCTGAACGACCACCAGGCTGATTCACGTCCATGAATGTTTGGGGTCACCAGCCCTCTGGGCTAGGCTGGGAGGCTGGAGGATTCGTGCATGTGTGCACCCAGGAGAAGCCATGTGGAGCAGGGCTGTAAACCAGGTTTTGCTTTTGTTGCCTTCCTTTTACATTTTTAAATGTGGCATTTTAACCTGACATATGTACTTACATTGTAATCTGCTTTTCCTTCCCTTTCAACCTTTCCTTTAGATATGGTTTCCACTAATCTTATCTTCTAATCAGGATGGTTTTATAGATTTATTTCCTTATTTTGTAGCTTAAAGCTTTGTTTTCCTCTCCTGAGTTTGATTCCTTGTCGAGTATTGTTCTGTTTTGCCTTCCCAAGTTATCCTGTTTCATCCTCCTTAATTTGGATTGTTCCTGCTTAACACTATGTCTCCACTCATCCTGAAAAGTTGTCATCCTCCATCTCGACCTATCTAGTTTCACCGCCTTGAAAGTGTAGAACAAATCCTGGCTTCATTATGTTGACAGTCTTGATTTCGTGTTATATTTTCTTGTATCTCTGTTAATTCCTTGACGAGGCTGGAACTAGGCCTCTGCTAGTTCTCTAGAATGTACAGAGTAGAGCTAGAGAGGGTAAAAGTTAACATTTATTTACGTGCCTAGCAATTGCCTGGAATTGTTAAATGCTAGTTGTAAGTCATAAGGAATATTCACTTCCCATTGACTATATATATATATATATATATATATATAGAGAGAGAGAGAGAGAGAGAGAGAGAGACAGAGAGACAGAGACAGAGAGAGAATTGTTTGGTTTTTGTTTTTTTATTAATCCTCACCCGAGGATATTTTTTCCATTGATTTTTAGAGAGAGGGGAAGGAGAGAGAGAGACAGAGAAACATTGATGTAAGAGAGACACATTGATTGGTTGCCTCCCGAATGTACCCTGACTGGGGCTGGAGATCGAGCCTACAAACAAGGAATGTACCCTTGACTGGACTCGAACCCAAAACTTTTCTATCCATGGGCCAATGCTCTAATCACCGAGCAACCGACTAGAGCCCATTGACTATATATTAATAAGTAGTTTAATTGAGCACCATTTTGAGCACGTTTTCTGAACCCCCTCAGGGGTAGTTAACTAAGTTTGCATTTGGGTTTTTAGATTTTTCCCCCCATTTATTTATTATTGCCATACTGTTTGATAATAGAAGAGAATTTTCATTTAAACTTTAAAAAACATCTCTTCTATTATCAAACAGTATGGCAATAATTTAAATTCTTCTTCCTATTAGATTTCTTGGCATGAAACGAGCAAAATACTGCCAGGCATTAAAACACTAGACGTTATTATTTAAAAATAAAAAATGTCAAAGTAATATAGACATATACTTTGAGAATTATTTTTCATAATTTATACATTTTCATTATTTTTTCTCAAAAAAGTGAAGTTCTCCTACTGGTGTTATACCCACAGACTTACTTGTGTGTTGAGTCTATAATGTGTTTCCATCGGGAGGGGGAGCACAGAGCTGTGACCTGGCTGCTGAAGATCGCTGGGTCTTGTTTTTCAGGTGGTTGGCAACACAACCTCTGGAAGCTACAGTTACAGCATCCAGAAGAGCCTGGCTTTTGCATACGTCCCCATAGAGCTGAGTAAGGTGGGACAACAAGTGGAAGTTGAACTACTAGGCAAACATTACCCAGCAATCATCATTCAAGAACCCTTGGTATTGACGGAACCAACCAGAAACCGACTTCAGAAAAAAGGTGGAAAGGACAAAATTTGAAAAAGACCTTCAGCAGTCAGCTGAATTATGGTTGCTACATGATTGTACTCAAAATTATAATTGATTTGTGGGAACAGGAAACCAAGGATTCATTTCAAAATCATCAAAATCCAGATTTAGAATCTTAAAATCTTTCTCCTGTTTCCTCAGTAAGATAGAATAATTGATTAACGCTTGCCATTGTTGTTTCAAATGAAGAAATTGGAAATGACCATTTTTATTACCCTATATTGTTTCTTATAAAATTCAATCAGTAAAATATCTTGGCATTTGCTAATTAATATACAATCATTGTTACAACAGAATTAAAAGAATTAGAAGAATTTTAGGAACATATACATATCGTTTTTATTAGATGAAAACAAATTAATAAATTATGTTTTACATAAAAACATGCAATACTGTTAATGGATTTACTGCATTGAGAAATATTTTCTTAGTTGATAAGGAATAATTTTAATTTCTCATAATATATATTTGTTGAAAATAGTATAATTTAATATTAGTATATAACATTTTATTCAGTTCTCTGAAATACTTATTTTCTTAATAACTTCCCTGAAAGCAGCTTTATGGGACATTATTATTGTCCTTTCAAAGGTTGTTTTAGAAGAGAAATTGCAAAAAAAGAACAGTCTTTCAAATGAAGCGATACTTGAAAACCTTCTGAAATGAAGCTGAAATATAAATAGGTTGTGCCAGTACAAACACAGTTTGAATATTGAACACCTCTCTTTGGGAAAGAATTAATGTAAGTTCACATCACTCTGTGCTGTCTGAATATCATTTCACAAAGTATTTGACAAATCAGGTCAAACAAGAGCTTAAAAGTTGTGTACAGCAAGAAAACAAATTCATTTAAAAATGCATCTTTGATATACTTCTTGAAATTATTTGGCTTTAGTTGACTGAGTAAGTCACATTTTTTATAAAAGGTAGTTGATCATTTATAATTTATTATATACTTGTTACACATTTATTGAACTTTTCTTAGGTATTCAAAAAAGCTGAATATGAAGCGTGATAAGATTCTGTAATTATTACACATTTTCAAATAATTTCTTGCAAGTTTTGAAAAGGTGTCAAGTTTGCATTTTAAGTGTTTCATAACAGTAATTATATATTAGAACACCTCAACATGCCATTTATTTCTCTTTGGAATGTCCTCTTAAATAAGAAAAGGAAGAAATCCTCTTGGTAACAAACATTTCCTAATTATCAAGCATTATCCAGACCTTATATCTTAGTTCTGGTATTAGGTGCTGGTTAATGATGTTGGGAATCAAGAGATCCCTATTCTCATTTTCTACCTTTCTGTAGCCCTGTAACCTTGGAATATTCACTTACTATCTCTGGATTCCTCTTCTGCAAGATAGACTCTTCTAGGTTCTTTTTTTTACACTATAATAACAAGAGGCAATAATGAAAGTACAGCATTGAATTCATGTCATACAGTTAATATAGCCCTAAAACAGATCAATAGAAGAATGGAATGTTGAGATGAATATTAAACATTTAAAGAAACCCTGTCCACAGTATATAAAAGAAATTTACATCCTGATTTCCTTCAGAAGCTGCCGCATTCCTTCTTTGTTATGTGTTAGGTGCTATTTGGTTTTGCAGGTCATCCCAGCACCCCACCTCCACCCAGCCAGTGGTCTGGCCTAGGCTTGACCTATGACCGACAAACTACTTGGCAATGGAAAGATGAGCCAAGTTAACCAGATTTTCCCCCGCATAAATTCGAACTGTGAACCCCCAGAGAGTAAGCTGATCAGCACTAAAAGCTGGAGATGAAAAGGCATGTGGGAAGAGAAGCCTTGGCGCCTTGGGCAAGGCGAGCTCCTCACAAGCAGAGGGGCCCTGAGTGGGACGGAGAGAGTGAAAGACCCGCTCTTCCAGCCCTCACTCCCGACGGCTAGCAGCCAGTTCTTAGGTGAGAACCCTGACTCAAAAGAGCCTCTAAAACCCGCAGCTTCTGGGAAGTGAACCATGCACTCGGGCCTCAAAGGCGTGGGCCCAGGACTAGTGTCAGCTGTGAACAGCAAACGCCTGGCATGCCTGAGAGCACCCTAGAGTCTGTGCGAGCCGTGTCTACAGCTTAGGAAAAGGTTCTCAAGGATATGATGGCGAATGACGGACACTTCCTTCTCCTGAGCTTGGAAAGCTTCTTGGAACTGTCAAAGCATTTCCAGTCCACACATTCTCAAAATGTTTATGGCTGTTACGTGACTAATGGTCACATCCTAACTAACCTGTCTTTATCCTTTTCTACAGATAGGAAAGATAACAGAAAAAAAATATTTTAAAGTAAGCTGTGTGGGACATTGAATAGGAGACAGATTAGATTTGGGAATTTTAGTGTGAGGACTTTGTGCATATTTGAATTGAGCAAAAAGAAAGGTTGACATTAGGGAACACAGCAGCTATGAAAAGAAGGAAGTTTCAATTGGGAAATAGCATCCTTTAGCCAAGGTCTCAAAAAAGCAGGGAACCAAAAATTCAGTTAATTATACTTTTGTCTGATGATCTTCATGTAAAAATTAAAATGATCATCCTGTCTTCTCTCTGCCATCAGTGAATCTTTAGAATAGGCCAGTAGTTTATAGATACTACATTATCTATACTAATAAAAGGGTAATATGCTAATTAGATTGGATATCTTTCGGACATTCTTCCAGACATCCTTCCGGACAAAGCCATGGTGGCGGGGGCCGAGGCAGAGGTGGTTAGGGGCAATCAGGCCGGCAGGGGAGAGCATTCGGGGACAAGATCATGCCGGCAGGGGAGGGCAGTTAGGAGTGATGAAGCAGGCAGAGGCAGTTAGGGGTGATCAAGCAGGCAGGCAGGTGAGTGGTTAGGAGCCAGCAGTCCCAGATTGCAAGTGGCAGTCGGACATCCTCAAGGGATCCCTGATTGGAGAGGGTGCAGGCTGGGCTGTGGGAACGTCCCCCATGCACGAATTTCTTGCACCAGGCCATTAGTGGAATATAAAAGGGAAACATATTACTTAATTATATTGTATCCAGGTATGATTATTTATTTTACTAAATCATACAAGAAATCTAGAGGTAGGCTCAATGATATCATTAAGTATCTCAGTTCCTTTTTTTCCTCCTCCCCCAAAAACAGTTTAGTATAAATCTTTTGTTGTTGCAATTGTTGATGTTTTGGTCATCTATCTATCTACCTATCTCTTTCAAATTAGCATATTTTTATTACCTACCTTCATAAATATTGTATTCTACATAGAAATTAATTTAAAGAACCCCAATAATATTGTGATAGGTTTGCATGGTGACAGATGACTACATTTTAAGGTATATAAATGTCAAATCATTATACTGTACACCTGAAACTAAAAAAATATTGTATACCAATTATACTTCAATAAAAAGAAAGAACTCTTAGTTATACTGTAGGCCCATAACACTCACAAACTCAGCTGCATGCATTCATTTCCAAGTAAGTGCTTTAGTGCTGGAATCATGTTTCTTCAGGCATAGTTTGGGCCTTCAGTGCTCATAGAACCAGTTATCCTTTAAACAATATGTTGGAAATAAGGACAGCAGAGTGATCATAAATACAAAGAAGCAGGTTCAGTTTCTTCAGTTCTGTCATTCTGTGTGATCACTTAGAGTTTCTATTTATGTTTATTATTTGCATTATGAAATAGAGGGAAAACTTGTGAGGCATAATATTGTGTTCAGTAAGTAAAAAAATTTTAATTCATACATGAAATATCTTACTGACTTTGAATATCTTTAAAATTCAAACTTCTTTTTTTAAATTGTTAATTGGGTTAAAGTTAAAGGAAGAACTAAGAAAATATAATGCCACATCAGTAATACAATTTAATAGTTACCTAAGTTGTAACTTTTCAGTAAATTATTAGTGACTGGACAAATTACTTACATAAAATATTATATCAGATTCTAATCAAAGGAACAATGTGTAGGAATTGTGGAGAAGGCAATTAACTAGAAAAAAACTAAGGAAATGGTCATTTATTCAGAAAAAGCAATCAAATTTCAAAAAATCCCAGGAAAAACAACAAAAGATGCTGGCCTTAAACAGCTAGAAGAAGTCAAGAAGCAGTATTTGAATGCCTTGATCTTTTTCATCAAATAATGTCAATGTTTGTTATCATTCAGCCATCTTCTCTGATTTTAGAAGATAAAGAGCAACTTTAGAAATATTTATCAGCCTATATAATAAAAGCCTAATATGCAAATTGACCAAACAGCAGAACAACCAGCGGAACAACTGGTTGCTATGAAGCACACTGACCATCAGGGGGCAGATGCTCAATGCAGGAGCTGCCCCCAGCCGCTGTCCCCAGGCCAGCCAAGGCAGATGCTAGCGGCGGCCCCCTGATTGTCCTGCCAGTTGCCCTGCAGAGGGAGGCGACCAGTGGCAGTGGTGGGGGTCTTGGCCATCCAGTGGGCGGCACCAGGCCAGCCAATGTGGGTGCCAGCAGGGGCTCCCCAGTTGCCCCACCGGTTGCCCTACAGATTGGCTCTGATCACCAGCCAGGCCTAGGGACCCTGCCCGTGCCTGAATTTTGTGCACCGGGCTTCTAGTATATAATAGAAATGTATGATAGATTTTCTGATAAGGACATTTCAGTGGAAAAATTTTAACTAAGAGATATTTGAAAGTTACTATGATTGTTCCCAAGGGAACAGAGATGTAGACAGTACTGCAATTTCTGGAGTTTGTTGTTAAAGGACATTTTTATGAATCTCTGCCAAACTTATCATTATGTTAAAGTATTTTTCTAATTACTGGTACATCTGTTGGTCATGTAAAAGAAGCTTTAGAAATTAAAAGCTTAAAATGTTCTGCAATCAACTATGTGCAAAGATAACTGGACAAATCTGGCTCTGCCATCTATTAAACATTAATATATGAAGAAGATTAATTTCAGTGAAGTCACTGCAAAGCTTAAGGCTTAAAAACAGAAAAGGTGACTTTATTACTTATAGCCAGTAGACCAGTTTATCACAACAGCTCAATATGTAGATATATTTCCCTTTTTTAAAAAAAAACATTAATTTTGCCCAGCCAGCATGGCTCAGTGGTTGAGTGTTGACCTATGAACCAGGAGGAAATGGTATAATTCCTGGTCAGGGCATATGCCCAGGTTGTGGTCTCAGTCCCCAGTGTGGGGCATATAGGAAGCAAGTGATCAATGATTCTCTCTCATCATTGATGTTTCTATCTCTCCTTTTCCCTTCCTCTCTGAAATCAATTAAAATATATTTAAAAAAAACATTAATTTAAAAATATTAACCTCTTGCTTTTTTGTACTGTAGTATTTATTTTATGTCTATTTTTCTTATTCATTTGTTGTTTCTTACTATTATAGGAGAATATTTTCACCCTTTCAATTTCTCTTCTGGTCATTATTATTCATTTTATTTTGTAATTATTACTAAAAAATAGTTGTGTCATATGAAAAAGGTAGGGTTTTTAAAAAAGTGATCCTCACTTAATCTGGTCATCTCACTAGCTAAGATGGCTTCTTCATTCACATGTCTGGTTTTTCACCAAGGGTGACTGTAACAGCTGGGGCTGGCAGAGTTTGTCTCTCCATGGGCCTCTCCATGTGACTAACTTCTAACAGGTAGGTCAAAGGAGGGAACTTAACCTGGAGAACCAGGAAGGAATGCCCTGAGGGGCTGCCAAGGTGATACTCGGACCATAGACAGAGGAGCTGCTAGTGGGAGCTGGAACCACAGAAGAGATACAGCTATGCTGCTGAAGATGCTACCCAAAGCAGAATGAATGGAAGTAACACCCTGACTTCTCTCTTCCTCCCATTCTCCCGGCTCTTACCAGCACCTCCCATTTGCTGAACCTAACTGGAGCTAAGGAGGTAAAGGAGCCTGGGACATGTAGTTTATAGGATTTGACCTCTCCTGTGATACAGAGCAGAGCAGAGGAAGATCATGAAATGGATTATATAGCAATAGACAATGACCATCATACAACACAAACATAATCCGTTCAGCCCTGGCCAAAGGGGTCAGGTCAAGAGATGCAAACATGTCTACTTAGGATGGAGGGAAGTTGTGGCATGGCCTAATACACTAGTGTTTCTAGGAGGTGTTGAGACTTAATTTTCGCTGTACGCCTCTTTAACTTAACATTTTAAAAAAACTATGTACACGTTTCACTTTTTAAAAGCTATGTATATATAAAACTTTCTTATCTAGCAAGAGTAGATTCTTACCTTCTTGGTCATACAGTATGACTATTTTAAATACAGTGGTCACATTGGTTGAGATATTTAAGCATGATTGAAAAGAGTTAGCTTAGAACTGCTTAAGAAATTGGTGTATGATGCAAAAAGTTCAGTACAGAAAACATGAATGCAATTCAGTTGTATATAATAAATATTGTGTGAACATGAAGGCTTAGGTTGTGTGAAAAGTAAGGAGAAGGAATGAAGAAGTGAGACAAAGTGCCAACAGCAACATCCTGTTTCTTGATCTGTTAGTTAACTTGGTGGTTACATGGGTGCGTTCACTTTCTGAGAATCCATTGACTGGTGCACTTTTGTGCGATCTCATACACAAAAAATGCTATGCCAAAATCACTTTAAAAAAAAAATTAAATCTTTATTATTCAGATTATTACAATTGTTCCTCTTTTTTCCCCCGCATAGCTCCCCTCCACCCGGTTCCCACCCCACCCTCTTCCCTTACCCCCCACCCAAGTGTCCTCATCGATAGGTGTATGATTTTTGTCCAGTCTCTTCCTGCACCCCCCACACCCCTTTCCCCCCCGAGAATTGTCAGACCACTCCCTTTCTATGCCTGATTCTATTATATTCACCAGTATATTCTGTTTATCAGATTTTTTATTCACTTGATTTTTAGATTCACTTGTTGATAGATATGTACTTGTTCATAATTTTTATCTTTACCTTTTTCTTCTTCTTCCTCTTCTTAAAGAATACCTTTCAGCATTTCATATAATACTGGTTTGGTGGTGATGAACTCCTTTAGCTTTTTCTTATCTGTGAAGCTCTTTATCTGACCTTCAATTCTGAATGATAGCTTTGCTGGGTAAAGTAATCTTGGTTGTAGGTTCTTGCTATTCATCACTTTGAATATTTCTTGCCATTCCCTTCTGGCCTGCATAGTTTCTGTTGAGAAATCAGCTGACAATCTTATGGGTACTCCCTTGTAGGTAACTGTTTTTCTCTTGCTGCTTTTAAGATTCTCTCTTTGTCTTTTGCTCTTGGCATTTTAATTATGATGTGTCTTTGTGTGGTCCTCTTTGGAGTCCTTTTGTTTGGGGTTCTCTGCACTTCCTGGACTTGTAAGTCTATTTCTAGGGGAAGTTTTCTGTCATTATTTCTTCAAATAGGTTTTCAATATCTTGCTCTCTCTCTTCTTCTGGCACCCCCCTAATTCGGATGTTGGTTCACTTGAAGTTTTCCCAGAGGCTCCTTACACTGTCTTCATATTTTTGGATTCTTTTTCCTTTTTGCTTTTCCGGTTGGGTGTTTTTTACTTCTTTGTATTTCAAATCTTTGACTTGATTCTTGTGATCCTCTAGTCTGCTGTTGGTTCTCTGTATAATATTCTTTATTTTAGTCAGTGTATGCTTAATTTCTATTTGGTCCTTTTTCATATCCTCAAGGGTCTCACTAGATTTATTGAGGGTCTCACTAAATTTATCGGCGGTTTCTAGAAAATTATTGAAAAACCTTATAACTGTGGTTTTGAACTCTATATCCTGTAGTTTGCTTTCCTCCATTTCTGTCATTTGTGACCTGTTTCTTTGTCTCTGCATTTTGGCTGCTTTCCTGTGTTGATAAGATGGCTTTCTGTGCTAGGTGTCCTATAGGGCCCAGTGGCTCAGCCTCCCCAATTACCTGAGGTGAACACTCTTGGTGCTCCCCTTTGTGGGCTTTGTGCATATTCTTTTTGTAGTTAAGCCTTGATTGTAGTTGGTATCACTGGGAGGAATTGACCTCCAGACCAATTGGCTGTGAGAATCAGCTGTGTCTATGATGGGAGAACTTCTGTGCTGTAGACACCCTTATGGGGCAAGACTTGCTTCAGTGGTGTTTTGGTGCTCACTGAATCTGCCCCCTGAGTGTGTCCCTTATGGATCTGAGGAGTTGTAATCTGGATGGTCCCACTCTGACCACTGGGTACACTGGCTCTTGGATCTCTAAGGAGGTGCTAATTTAGCCTCTGCCTGAGGCTACCCAGCAGGAGCTATGGAGAGAGCTGCAGATTCCTTTTCTTTGTTTGGGATTTGGAGGTGCCAAAATGAGGCCCAGCTGAGAAGCAATGCAAGCTGCTGTGGGGCCTTGGGCCTTCTTTTGGCTGTTCTGGGTCTCTTGACCCAGCTGCAGTTTGTTAGGTAATTTTAGATTGCAAAGGGCCAGGTCATTCATATGCAAAAGCCTCTGTGCATGGCTTGGGTGGGGCAGGGTCTCAGGGAATCAACAGGGTGGAGCAAACAGCTATGGCTGATCCTCAGTCCTGCCCTAAGAGGCCCTGGGTCTCAGTGTCCCGTGGTAATCACTGCAAGCACCTCTGAGAGAAAGCCTCCCTTGAGTTCTGCCTGCTGCCAGACAGTCCAGTTTCTCCCGGTATGAATCTGGGTCCCCAGAGACTCGCCCGGAACTGGAGTTCAGAGCAGTCTGGAGCTTGTGACTCCCTCCCGATTGAAAAAGACAACAGCGTCCTCAGTTGCTAGCCCTTTCCGTGTGCCTCTGTACCTCTGCATTTTACTTCCGCACCTCCTCTGAGTCTCAGTGTGCTTTTCTCTTTCCTTCTAGTTGTAGAATTTCCACTCAGCCAGCCTTCCTGTGGTTCTGGATGATGTTCATTTTGTCTTTTAGTTGTATTTTTGAAGTGGTGGTGCGAGGCAGCAATTTCAGGTGTCTACCTATGCTGCTATCTTGGTTTCTCTCTCCAAAATCTCTTTATATGGTGCTATTTCCAATCTCTACTCTTGCCTTGTTGGTTTTAAGGAGGTAGGAGGTGATAAACAATGGACAGGAGGAAGGGGTCAAAGGAGTTTCAATTCAAGTTGGCCCCAAGCCGTTGTTTATCCGGATTATCAATTTCTGAAAGTTGGAGAATATTGGAGCTAAAAGAAATCTTTCATCTTTTTTTAATCTGACCTTTTCCTCCTAACACACACACACATACACCAACACACAAAATAAACCAACACTAAACTGAAGATGCTTCTTTCAGAGAATGAGCTACCTGTGTGCTTGGAACCTTGATGATTGTTAACGCAGTGATAAAGGGTGTCCCAAAATTCATGCAAGATTTGAATTTTACGCCATTTGTGCCGTAAAGTGTTGCCAGTGAAAAAAACGATAGCGTGACAGCTGACAGTTCAGGGTTATTAAAAATGGAGCGCTACACAAAAGAACAACGCGTTTTCATTGTTGAGCAATATTTTAAAAATAATGAAGGTTTGGCAGCTATTTCGTGCAAAATATGGTCGGAATAGGGATTTAACTTCATCAACTGTGAAGAAATTAAAAAGTTTAGGGAGACTGGATCAATTAGTGATCTTAAACACTCTGGCCGTCCTTCAACAAGTTATTCAACACAAAACATCGAAGCAGTTCCTGAGAGTGTTGCTGAGAGTCCAGGGACATCAATTCGGCACCGTGGTCAAGAATTGGACATTTCGAGAAGTTCTCTACAGCGTATTCTCACGAAAGATTTGCATCTTCATGCTTACAAAGTTCAATTGACTCAAGAACTGAAGCCTACTGATCACGCACAGTGAATAGAGTTTGTTGAATGGATTATGGAACAACAACAAATGGATGTTGATTTTTCGAACAAAATCATCTTCAGCGATGAGGCTCATTTTCATCTTGATGGCTTGGTTAATTGACAAAATTGTCACATTTGGGTTTCAGAAAATCCACAAGTGATTGTTGAGAAACAAATGCATCCACAACGTGTCACTGTTTGGTGCGGATTTTGGGCTGGAGGCATCATCGGACCATTCTTCTTTGAAAATGCAGTTGCTCAGGCAATAGCAGTTAATGGTGCTCGCTATCGAGACATAATAATCCATTTACCCAATATGCTATTCCATAAATAACCCTATACTGTATCCTTTATGAAGCAATAAAAAATGTACAATTTTTAATTATAAACCTGTGTTCTCTATCAAAATTACTTCTTGCGTGAATTTTGGGACACCCTTTAGTAGTTAGCTCTGAGAGTGGTTATGACTTATGCTTATGACTGGCAACTAGGAGAACACTCATCTGTAAGTCCAATATATGACCTTACAGGCCTTTAAGAAGGTCCTCTCCCCCTGCCTCACTCAGATATGGTAGAAACAAATCCATACCAGATCAGTTTCCACATGTATTATGAAAATACTTTCATAGCTGGCATCTAAAGTAACAAAGTTTGGCTATTGTTTCTGATGTTTGAGTCTATCTCCTTCTGGACTATTCAGGGTAGTAAATGAGGCAATGAGTAACACCAACCACAATTTGCCACATTTATTTAGTGAATTTCAGGTTTTCTAAGAAAGACCTCTTGCCATCCTTATCGCTACTGCAACGGTTAAGCATTTAGAGAGTGTTTAAAATTGCTTAACCTTTGTGTGCAATAGTTATTTCAAAGGCACTGAACCAAAAACAGGTTGAGGGAAGCATTGAAACACAGGTATCCTGACTTCTGAGCATAGCTTATAGCCAGTTAGCACCATACCAAGAACCAGGGGCACTGCAAACTGGAGAAACCAAGAGACAAGAGCATCTACGTGATTTTCTTAGTGCACAGCCTTTGGGCTTTCCAAACATGTTCATTGAGGGATATTTATTCTTGGCACCCTGTTCTCACAATGCATTTTACTTTTTGTTTAAATGCAAATTATGTTAATATTACTATTAACAAAATGTTATTAGAAATAGATAATATATGCACAGACCTAAAATTTAGAAGGCATAAAGGACATATAGTGAAAAGTTATAGTCTCTCTCCTATACCAGTCCTTAGTTAACCAGTCTACCCAGAGACAACTAATGCCATTTTTTCTTCTGTATCCTTAAGATACTCTATAAATACGTAAGCATCTCTCTCAATATATGAGTATATATATATATATATATATATATACATGCACATATGTACATATATTTTTAAGCAAATGAAAGCATACCATACATAGTTCTTTGCTTAACTTTTAAAATTTAATGGTATATCTTGAATATTATTCCATACCATCATTTTAATTGGTTGTTTAGTATCCCATAATTAATTTGACCAGGCTCTACTATTTGTCTTTTTCTAATAAAAATAAGGCTAAAATGAATATCTTGATGCATATAAAGTTTCTTACATTGAGTATATTTGGAGGATAAATCCATACAACTGGATTTGTTGGTTAAAGTGTATGTGCATTTTGACATACAGGCAAAATGTTTGCCGTAGAGGTTGTGTCAAATTTCATTTCTGCGATTAATATATGAGGGCTTGTTTCTTTACACCCTACTCAAAGCCTTGTGCTATCACTAGTATCCATGTTATATTATTGAAGTTTTAATTTGTATTTCTCCTTTTGATGATATTGAATATCTATTCATGTATTTAATGACCACTTACATTTTTTTAAAAAAATATGTTGTTATTGATTTTAGAGAGAGGAAGAAAGAGGGAGCGAGAGATAGAAACATGGATGAGAGAGAAACATCAATCAGCTGCCTCCTGCACACCCCATAGTGGGGATTGAGCCCGCAACCTGGGCATATGTCCTGACTGGGAATCGAACTGGCAACCTCCTGGTGCATGAGACAATGCTCAACCAACTAAGCCACACTGGCTGGACTATATTTCCTTTGCTATAAACTATTATGTTCCTGTATTTTGCCCATGTAAACATTAGGTTGTTGGTCTTTTCTTATGGACTTTAGGAATAAGATTTTAACTATGGGTTAAATAGGTTTTGTGTAGGTTAGAATAAAAGCCATGTATAAGATTCTTTCCATACAAAAAATATATATCCCAAGTTCTAAGCACCCCTCCTACCAAACAATTAACTTTTATACCCAGTTGTGAATTGGGAGCTGCTTTGATTTCCATCCTAGCTTTTGCATCTTTGAACTAATTGGAAGGTTTTTTGTTTTTTTCTGATAAGATTACGTACTAGGAAAACCCTAAAATAAAATCAATGATTACACTAACTCAAAGAGTAAAATAATTCAGTACTTGGTGAAATATAAGTTACCACACAGAAATCAGTAAGCTTCATTTCCACAAATAATAACCTGTTAAAAGACAGAATTGTAGAGAAAGCCCCCTTTCAATAGCAACAGAAAAGATACAATATTTAGGAATAAATTTAACAAGAAAGGCACAAAATTGATATGAGAAAATTTTAAAACACTTTTAAAAGATACAAACATAGACTTTATAGTCTCTGGCCAGGTAGCTCAGTTGGTTAGAGCCCTGTCCCGACGTGTCAGGGTTGTGGATTCGATCCTGATCAGGGCACATGTGAGTAGCAACCAATGGATGCATAAGTAAGTGCAGCAGCAAATTGATGTTTCTCTCTCTCCTTCTCCCCCTTCCTGTCTCTAAAAAAACTTTTTACATTAATTTAAAAAGTAGGCCTTAATAAAAGTTAACATTTGTTTTTAGATACAACTTAGTATCATAAAAGATTTCAGTTGCCCTTAATTTATAAATTTAATGTATTTTCAAGAAAATAAATATGTAGAAATAGCCGGGAAAACATTAAAAATATAAAGCTTTAAGAAGTCACTATTCTTACCGTACCTTAAAACATACTGTAATGCCTGTAACTGAAACAGTGTGTACTGGTGCATGAGTCAACAGAGAGGCCAGTGGACTAGAACAGAAAGCCCAGAAATAGACCCAAGTATATACAGAAATTAAGCATATGATAAAGGTGGCATCTCATATCACTAGAGCAAAGATAGATGTCTTTATTTTCTTATGAGTGGTGCTGGGACAACTGGATAATCAATTGGGAAAAGATAAAATTAGATCTATATGTCACATCATGCACAAAAATAAATGCCTCTATGAAAAGGAAGCAAGGCTTCTTGGAGAAATGTCTGATTCCAGGGTTGGGGGAGGAAAAGTACAAGATGAATCTAGACTATTTTGTTGTATCAAAAAGTAAGGATTAAAGAGGACATGCCAAAAGGATATGAGTGCCAGACTGAAGAGGCTCCCACTGCCCAACTCAAGGAAATTTGCACACTGAAATAATTATAGCAAAGTATTATAGCATATTGATGGAAAGAAGAATCAATGAGCTCATGGTAATATAAATAAATAAGTGGAGAGAAGGGAAAGTTCTTTACAGCAGAAAGGCAAGTAACAGATAAAGAAGGAATGACTGATTTAGAAAATCATCATTTGTCAACCATACTGATTTATTGAAGCAAGAAGAATTAGTGGATGTTAGAATAAGCAAACGTTTTAAGAATAATATAATATACACATATTCTCAAAATATCTCCCCATAGCCCTAATCGGTTTGGCTCATTGGATAGAGCATCGGCCTGTGGACTGAAGGGCCCCAGGTTCGATTCTGGTCAAGGGCCTGTACCTTGGTTGTGGGCACATCCCCAGTGGGGGATGTGCAGGAGGCAGCTGATTGATGTTTCTCTCTCATCGATGTTTCTAACTCTCTGTCCCTCTCCCTTCCTCTCTGTAAAAAATCAATAAAATATATTTAAAAAAAATATCTCCCCATAAAATACTTATTAATGCCAAGGGTGAAATAGTAACTTTGCAGTGGAGAAATGGCCACCTGAGCAAAGTGTTCAAATAATAGTGCAAATCAACATCATGTACCTCTTAATATGTAGCAGCAAGAACATACAATATCACTCTTGTGATATTTCTGCACAAACCCATAACCTAAGTCTAATCATTGGGAAACATCAGACAAACTCCAGCTGAGAAAGTTTACAATAACTAGTTTGTCATGCATATTATTGTGTTCGATATACAGATGAACACTTTTTAATTAACTCATTTGCACATTTCCAGAGCACTGCTGGAATAAGCTTTTATTTGAAAATGAAGGACATGAGAAAGCTCATTGCAAGTTTAGCTAGTTTCAGAAGCAGTTGCTGCAGATTAGCAGCCATGGATTGGGCAATGAGATTTTTATCAGGAACAGTTACGGGAGAGAAGGACATGCAAGGGCCATAGTTAAAAATTCTCAGTCCTTCATGGTCTCCTAAAGGGTCTTCTTCACATGGAATTTCCAAGTCCTAACATAATGAGAGTCAAACAGCTCTTCAAAATTATTCTTTTTAAAGCTACATTTAAATATTTTCCTGCTAAATTTTATTTATTTACCAGTCAAAAAGTGGATGTACTATCAACTAATCTACTTCACGCAAAGAAAAAAACTATGTATGTAAAAGGGCAACATTCATTAAAGGATAGTTTTCAAAAAAAGATGAAATCATGACCTTTATACAGATATGAAAATGAATACATGTTAAATATTTTAGTTAACTCATTAATGAGGAAACTGGTACAGTGTTAAACCAGTTCAAAGGACAATCCAAAGAACAGATCAGGAATATTACATGTGCAAGTGGAGGTAAAAACTGTTTTTTCCATAGTAATGGGGGTGAGGATGGAGGTGAGGGTGAGGGTGGAGGTGGGGGTCATTCCACTGGATAGAATTCGTTTGCATAAGTGTAAACAAAAATTAGTTTCCATTGCTATCAGTTATCTACAACTTATAAAACTGTAAAGTAACTCCCATGGAATCAGATTCATTACCCTGAAGGGATGAAGTGCCTAATTTTTTTTTTCCCCTTCTACAACTGTTATTATCTGTCTCCAGGCATGGCTTATGCAGAAAGTCTTGGGTGGCAATGGGAACATACTGGTCATAAGGCTAACTTCCCCATTCAATGAGCATGTGGTTCAAGGAATTTCTCCTTCCATTTACAGATTATTTCAGGCAAATGAGATACTATAGTTTTTTTGGTTTACTACTTGATTGTTGGGGAGCCAGCTCTGAAGGGGCTCATATCTGGACAAGCTAATGAGCTACTGAATGCCCACACAGTGCCCCCAAACTCCCAGGGAGGCCCAAGTAAAACTGCACCTTCAAAAGGGCGCTGTGCAGTTGGGGTGTGTGTGTTGAACCCCCTTTTTGCTAGTGGGGAGGAAATGGCTTCACAAGCGTATAGTATTCATAAACAAAATCTGAAACAAAATTTTTTAGACTACTGCCTCATCGCCCTCCCACCCGCACGAGGCTGGATTCTTGCTAGAAGAGTCTACCTCACAGTGGTTCTCAACCTTCTGGCCCTTTAAATACAGTTCCTCATGTTGTGACCCAGCCATAAAATTATTTTCGTTGCTACTTCATAACTGTAATGTTGCTACTGTTATGAATCGTAATGTAAATATCTGATATGCAGGATGGTCTTAGGCGACCCCTGTGAAAGGGTCGTTGGACCGCCAAAGGGGTCGGGACCCACAGGTTGAGAACCGCTGCAACATCGTAGCTCAGGTTCTGGAGACAGAACTGAGTTTAGGCTCAACCAACTACAAGATGGTTTATTCTGAAAAACAAAACAAAACAAAAACAAACGGGCATTATAATTCCTAGCTGCCAGACTTGAAACGGGCTCGGAAATGCTTTGTAAGCTGTTAAGAACAAATCGGCTCCTGTGTTAGGATGCCAGGGTGCCCAGTTCATAGCTGGAAAGGTCAGCGATCTTAGCCCCCATCGAGCATCAACGCGGTGTCCGGGCGCCGGCAGCAGCAGCGCCCCAGCTCCGTCCGCTGGCTCCGCCCCGCCTCGCCGCCGGCCCGGAGGAGGCAGCGGGGCGCGGGGGCCCTGCAGCCAGAGGCCCTCCGGGTGAGGTCCCGGGGCGGGGCGGGCCGGCCGCCCAGTTCCTGGTTCTAAAAGCGCTGCCGGAGGCTGGTGGCGCCAGAGGCGCGGGGCCCGCGGGCGGCGAAGGATGGGCCCGCGCCGTGCAGCGAGCCTGCCCCGAGGCCCCGGCCCGCGGCCGCTGCTCCCCGCCGTCCTGCTGCTGCTGCTGCTGCCGCTGCCGCCGGGCTCGGGCGCCGGGGCCGGCCGGCCGCCCCACCTGGTCTTCGTGCTGGCGGACGACCTGGGCTGGCACGACGTGGGCTTCCACGGCTCGAGCGTGCGCACGCCGCACCTGGACGCGCTGGCGGCCGGCGGGGTGCGCCTGGACAACTACTACACGCAGCCGCTGTGCACGCCGTCGCGGAGCCAGCTGCTCACCGGCCGCTACCAGGTACGCGGCTCGGCCCCAGCTGGGTCCCCGCGAGACGGCGGCTGGCCCCGGGCCCGGAGCCCGCGGCGGTCTCTGCGCATGCCTGCCCGGGCGCCCCGCGTTCCCCACCCCCTCGCCCCGCCTCTTCGGGTGGGTTTTCGGTGTTTCGTTTTCCGATGGTGGGGCGGAGGGTTCTGGGGAGTGCTGGGTGCTGGGTGCTGGGCGCTGGGAGCTGGGAGCTGGGTGCTGGGTGCTGGGTGCTGGGCCTGGGCCGGCGGGAGGGTCGGGATGGACTCCGCGGGGCGGCCCTGAGTGGAAGATGGAGAGGGAGCTGGCGGGCGCCGGTGTGGCAGTGAGAGGGGGGCAGCGCGAACCTGGGGCCGAGTTCAAGTGCGAGCGCCCTCGGTGGGGAGGACTCTGGTCCCCTGGGAACCCAGCCGTCATGGGTTGGGACTGTCTGACCAGAGATTAATGTTTTCCAGTTTCTTGGGCTGCTGACATTTCAGATTTAACCTGTATCCATAACCCCTCTGAGCATCATTATCTCTTAAAAACTTCTCTGTAGTTAATAGAGAAAAGTATACTTGTAGAGAGTGTGCATATATGTTAGATAATTAAGAATATCAAGAACATTTGCATAGTGCCTTACTGCTTTATTATTTTATTGATTGATTTTAGAGAGGCGGCATCGATTTGATATTCCACTTATTTATGCGTTCATTGGTTCTTTCTTGTATGTGCTTTGACCAGGGATTGAACTGCAAACTTGGCATATGGGGACGAAGCTCTTACCAACTGAGTTGCCTGCCCAGGGCTGCTTTACTGTTTTTATTATTTATTTTAATCCTAATCTCACCCCTTACCCGAGGACATGCCCTTTTTTGTTGTTGTTTTGTTTTGTTTTTTAATGTGTGTGTGTGTGTGTGTGTGAGAGAGAGAGAGAGAGGGAGAGAGCGAGAGAGAAACATCAATCAGTTGCCTCTCTTACCCGCAACCTAAGTATGTGCCCTCACCAGGAATCGAACCCACAACCTTTTGGTGTACCAGCCAACAGGGCCAGGGCTGCTATACTGTTTTTAAAGTTAATTCTTGAAACAGCCCACGAGTTAACTGTTATTTTTAATCCCCTTTACAAATGAAACAACCTGTAGAGCAGTGGTTCTCAACCTTGGCTGCACATTAGAATCACCTGGGAATCTTTTTAAAATCCTGATTTCTGGGCCTCATCCTCTGGAAATTCTGTTTCTTTGTTATGGGGTGAGGCCACAACATTAGTAACAAAGAAACAGAATTTCTGGAGGATGAGGCCCAGAAATCAGGATTTTAAAAAGATTCCCAGGTGATTCTACTGTGCAGCCAAGGTTGAAAACCACTGCTATTGAGGTTCTGTTTGGCAGCTTGGAGAAAGGCAACAGGTGTTAGACACTGGGGTCTGATAGGAGCCAAGATTCATTATAAGAGAACGTTTATTTAGAACAGGGGTCCTCAAACTTTTTAAACAGGGGGCCAGTTCACTGTCCCTCAGACCGTTGGGAGGGCCGGACTATATTTTAAAAAAAACTATGAACAAATTCCTATGCACACTGCACATATCTTATTTTGAAGTAAAAAAACAAAACAGGAACAAATACAATATTTGTATTTGCATGTTGCCTGTGGGCCGTAGTTTGAGGACTCCTGATTTAGAAAATCAGAGGTGGGAGAAGTGACTGGTAGCAGAGATGGGTTTAGGAAATAAGTTGCAGAGGTGAAAGAAGGGCCCGTGGCACTTGGGAATGAAGAAGTAACGGTAACTCACCTGGGTGAGGGCTGCGGGGAGGAGGAGGGAGGGTGAAAGGAAAAGGCACTGGCACGCTCCCGGGCCAGGGTCCCAGTCCTCAATGCTCTGAAGGGGATTTTAGGGGAAGTCCCAGGGGAGGATCTCAATAGAATATTCATCGGTTTTCCAGATGTTTCTTTTCAGGGTCCTGGTCTCTACTGATTGGTCAGCTCTAGGGGAGGGGGTCATTAGTCATCACAGCTGGCTCTGGTCTTGCTGCTTTGTTAGGCCTGGAGCTGAAACCACTGAGGCCTAGCAGTTATCCCTAGGGAGGAAAGGTGAGGGGGTCTAAACTGCATGGCCAGCAAGATGCTGGGGCAGGAAAGGCTACCCTGGGGACAAGGTCCCATCTCACAAGTGTCTGCTGCTAGGCTTTCTGCCATGGTAACCTTCTGGACCTGGCCCATCCTCCTTGCTCTCCTCATGTCTGCCTACCTACCTACCACAGTTCCATGACATGTTCAGAACCACACAGCCAGAAAGTACCTAAGCTGGGCTCATGCCTTGCCTGCACCCACTAGTTATCTCAGACCTCTAAAATTGGACCTTTTTTCTTAATCTGAATATGATTGACATTTTTATAAGATCCTGATGTTATCATGACCATATTAAGTACAATAAATGGGAACTGTTTGAGATCACATGCATACCTTCATATAGGTAGATGTACTGTCTATTTAATAAGCATATTTCGAGTCACAGGGGATATTCTTGAATCTTGCCCTCCCAAATCTGTGTTCCTGTAGCCTGTCAGATCCACCCTAGCCTCATGTTGCCCTGAAATCAAGAAAAGGGAGAGTACACTTGTAATAAAGATTTCCATAGTGGTCTGAAGACTTCTAGAAACAGAAAAGAGTTGTACTACAGTCTGAGAAATAGCTGTAGCCAGGGTTTGCCATGGAGATAAAGGGTGGTTTCCTTTACCACCAGAACTAAGTACTTTCCACAGTTCCAACTATGGCTGCTAAGACTAATCAGGAATATCAGTTGTGATGCAGATCTTACCCTGGATGCTTTGTAGGACTAACGGGGTATTTAAATAAGAAGGGAAAGGAGGGAAGGCAAAGTCTGCCCAAAATGGTTCTGCATTTGCTCTGAAGCAAGAGAACTAAACTCAAATTTCAGAAGAATGGGAGGGCCATTCATTTCTCTAACTTCCTCCCTTCCAACAGACTTGAACAGGAAAGCAAATACCACACTTCAAAAACTTGTTCATATAATTGGCTGCTTTGGTCCTGTCCCTTAACATCCTCCCCCACCAGTCACCAACTGGGGGGAAAAACACACACACACAAAAATCCCCCAGGCGTACTTAGAGTACCTTGTAGTTAAGAAGTGAATGCAGGCTAGAAGCTGGATATTCCAAAGCAAGACGTTTCTTCTGTTTTATTCTCATAGAGTTTATGAGACCCAATTAGAAATTACCTTGAGTTAGCGAGCATCCTCTTTTAAAGGAATCACTGTTTCTCAAAGGGTTAAGAAGCCTCATTGTCCTCAGATACTACATATTGGTACTGTCCTGAGCACTTGGATACATTCTCCCAGAAACCCGATGAAGTATTACTGTTATCAGTCCTATTTGATAACAAGGAAATTGAGGCTCAAAATGTTAAGAAACTTGCTCAGTAGCACAAGGCAAGTAAGTGGTGGACCAGGATTTGAACTGGGCAGTGTGGCTGTGTAACCACTATGCTATATTGCTACTCAGAATTATTAAAAATATTTCCTGAATGATCTCTATTATTTTTGGACATTTAGGTTGTTCCTCAACATTTCAATAATAAAAAAAATTCACCCACCATACATTTCAGGTTAGGAATTGCCTATGTAAAATGAAAATAGGGAGAAAAGTTTAATTTCTGAAATAAATCATGTCTTGTGCATAATTTTAGACAATAAAATGAGGAAAATATTTTTATTTTAAAATTAGGTACTTGAAAGAACTAATTAATAGCCACATCTATGAATTTAGCAACCATGCTTTAACATTTAGACTCTAAATTTTAGAAACTCCCCCTTCCCATAATCATTTGACTTTAGATTAGAAAAGAAAAGCATAAGGTGATAAGCAAGCCTAGACTAACTGGTAGAACTTTTTATTTCCAAGAAGTTCGGAGTTTTAGTTTTTTAGCTTACTAAAGTACTTAGCTGAGTGGAACAGTTAAAAATTATGAGATGTGGATTTCATTCTTTGCCATGTCAGTCAGTCTTCAGACTCTGACCTCACTTCTGGAAAATATGGGATTTGAGCTGAACTCTAAGGCTCTAAATTTCTAAGGCTCTCCTGTCCATTAGAGCAAGTGTGGCTTGAGCATTTTGGTACTCACTATCGCCACCTACTGATAGAAGGAGAGATTAACTTTGCTCAACACTGGCAGGGTACTCCAGCTGCTTGTTCTGCTGCTAGAAACTTGTTCAAACAAAAACATGAATTCAAACTTTTCTGTTTAGACCTTTAATTGTTCAGAATCCTCACATATGAACCTTTCTTAAATCTACATGCTTTGTTTAAAAAATGCATAGAGTTTTGGAAAGGGAGAAAGGGAGACTGATATTCAGGTTTCTGTAAACTAGAATTCAGGTTTCTGTAAACTTAGGCCAGTGTTCTTCCCACAGCCCTATATGACTCATTCATTCATTATTTTTAAAATATTTAAATATATATGTATACTTAAATATATTTTTTTATTTTTTAAAATATATTTTATTGATTCTTTACAGAGAGGAAGGGATAGGGATAGAGAGTTAGAAACATCAATGAGAGAGAAACATGGATCAGCTGGCTCCTGCACACCCCTCACTGGGGATGTGCCCGCAACCAAGGTACATGCCCTTGACCGGAATCGAACCTGGGACCCTTCAGTCCGCAGGCCGACGCTCTATCCACTGAGCCAAACAGGTTAGGGCTAAAATCTATATTTTATTTACAGCGGGGCCTTGACTTATGAGTGTCCCGACTAACGAGTTTTTCGAGATACGAGCCGTCTCTCGGCCGATTTTTTGCTTTGAGTTGCGAGCTAAAATTCGGGTTACGAGCCAGCTTCAGATACCCCACCGCTAGTTGGCGCAGCGAACATCACAGTGAACGCCACAACATCAGCCCAGCATCATGTGTCTCACTTGTTCACTTTATGATTTGACATATGAGTAATTTGAGTTACGAGCTCCATCATGGAACGAATTAAATTCGTAAGTCAAGGCCCCACTGTATTTATTTTGGATTAGAAAATACATTCACGTGGCTTAAAAACTCAAAAGTTACAAAAGGGCTTACAGTGAAAATCTTTTCCTAACTGTACAAACATTCTCTTCCTTAGGCATCCAGTTCCCCATCTTGGCAGGCAAACAATGCAATATGAATTATGTAAAATGTATTTTATTCATATACAAAAAATACATATGTAAACTTTCCCTTCTCTTTTTATATGGAGAAATATCTACTCATATCCTCTGCTTACTTTTTAATTGTTATTTGTCTTTTTAGTGTTGAGTTGTAAAAGTTCTCTGTATATTCTGCACATTAAGAATTTTCCAGATAAATAATTTGCAATTATTTTCTTCTATTTTGTGGGTTGTCTTTTTACCTTTTTGATGGTGGCCTTTTATATAAAAAAGTTTTAAATTTTGATGTATTTCCATTTATTTACTTTTCTTTGGTTGTACTTTTGTTGTTATATCTAAAAAAGCAGTCTAACTCAATGTACAAAGGCTTCTATGCTTTTTCTAAAAATATTGTGGTTTCAGCTCTTACATTTATATATCTTTGATCCATTTTTAGTTAGTTCTTGTATATTTTTTGAAGTATGTGGGTACATATGGGTGTCCAATTGTTCCAGCACCATTTGTTGAAAAGACTATTTTTTCCCCATTGAGCGGTCTTTGTACCTTTGTCAAAAATCAATTGACCATAGATATATGGTTTGAGCTAATGTTTATCCTTATATCAGTACCAAGCTGTCTTGATTACTGTAGCTTTGTGGTAGATTTCTGAATCAGGAAGTGTGAGTTCTTCAATTTTGTCCCTTTTCAAGATTGTTTTGGTTATTCTGGCCCCCTTGTATATTAATTTTAGGATCAAACTTGTCCATTTCTGAATTTTGATAGGGATTGCATTGATCTGTAAATTCAATGAGGAGGAGTAGTACCTTAACAATATAGGCCTTCCAATCTATGAATATGAGATGTCTTTCTATTTAGGTCTTCTTTAATTTCTTTCAACAATGTTTCGTAGTTTTCAGCCTACAAATCTTGAACTTTTCTTTTCTTTTTTTTTACACTTATTTCTAAGTTTTTCTCTTTTTTTTTTTTATCTGTTGTGAATGGAATTGTTTTCTTAATTTTATTATCAATTGTCCATTGCTAGTATATAGAAATGCAAGAGATAGTTATGTGTTAATGTATATCCTGCAACCTGTGGAACTTATTAGTTCTAAGTGTGTGTGTGTGTGTGTGTGTGTGTGTGTGCATGCTCTTTATGATTTTCTCTACAAGATCCTGTCATCTACAAATAGAAATAGTTTTGCTTCTTCCTTACCGATCTGGATACCTTTCATTTTGTTGCCTAATTGCTCTGAGTAGAACCTTCAGTACATTGTCAAATAGAAGTGGTAATAGTGGACATCTTTTAATTCCAGATTTTAGATAGCTTTCAGTCTATCACCATTAATTGTAATGCATGCATTCATTCATTCTTTCATTCCACAGATTTTTATTGAGCAACTATTTTTTGCTGCCATTGTGGTATACACTCTGGATTGCTTAGTGCAGTGGTTCTCAACCTGTGGGTCGCGACCCCTTTGGGGGTTGAACGACCCTTTCACAGGGGTTGCCTAAGACCATCGGAAAACACATATATAATTACATATTGTTTTTGTGATTAATCACTATGCTTTAATTATGTTCAATTTGTAACAATGAAATTGGGGGTCACCACAACATGAGGAACTGTATTAAAGGGTCGCGGCATTAGGAAGGTTGAGAACCACTGGCCTAGTGCTTATAGTCTGGTGGTGGTGAGGGTAGAGGAAGCAATTATCAAGAGGGGGGCTGAAATACACACGAACAAATGAGTAAGGTGAATTTGAATGGCATGGCAATAAATATGGGGGAGAAAACAAAACAGGGCAAGGAATCATGACTCAGGAAGGTATCTCCAAGAAGGTGATATAGGCAATGGCCTGAATGAAGAGAGGAGTCAGCCATGGAAAGATCCTGGGAAACAGAGTTTAACACAGAGGGAGGGACTATCAAAGTAAAGGCCCAGAGGCTGGAGAGAGCTCCTTCTACGAATGGGGAGAAGGCCACCATGGCTGAGTGAAGGAGGGATGCCAAGCAGGTAAGAGCCCAGAGAGGGAGGCAGGGTCTCCCTGTACCTAAGACTAGTACTGTCTGCTCATGATAAAAGATTAAAACTTGTTTAAGTTTTCATAGTAGTGTTACATTGAAGGCTACTATTTACTAAAGAATATTTCTAATGTTCCAAATAAATGTATTTTAAGAAACCACAATAAAATGCCATGTGGCATTTGTATACATGTAATTCTGGTTAGAATTAAACATATTTTTAAAATAAGGAAATACATTAAAAAGTTTCAAATATAAAAGATTTAAAAAGATATATATATATAAAAAGAAAAAGATCTTTCATCCTGTCCCCTGGCCCTTCTTCCCATCTTTCCATAGGTAACCCATTCTTAGTTTCTTGGTGTCCTGTGAAGGCATGTTATACATAAAATGAAACAGATTTTATATTTACTTTCCCCTTGTTTAAATTCTCGAGATTAATATGGATTTACTTTTTGAGGAAACTCCATACTGTTTTCTACAGAGGCTGCACCAGTCTGCATTCCCACCAGCAGTGTATGAGGGTCCCCTTTAAAAATGGAACTCCCATTTGACCCAGTGATCCCACTTCAGAAATATATCCTAAGAGATCAGAAACACCCATCAGAAAGGATATATGCACTCCTAAGTTCATAGCAGCACAATTCACCATAGCTAAGATTTGGAAACAGCCTAAGTGCCCATCAGCAGATGAATGGATTAAAAAACTATGGTACATCTACACAATGGAATACTATGTAGCTGTAAAAAAGAAAGAACTCTTACCATTTGCAACATGGATGGACCTGGAGAGCATTATGCTAAATGAAATAAGCCAGTCAGAGAAAGATAAATATCACATGATCTCACTCATATGTGGAATCTGATAAACAAAAATAGACCCAGAGACATAGAAGCATCAAATAGACTGTCAAACCTCAGAGGGAAGGCAGGGGAGGAAGGGGGAAGAGATTAACCAATGAACTCATGCATATATGCATAACCCACAGACACAGATAATAGGGTGGTGAAGACCTAGGGTGGTAGGTGGGTGGGAGAGGTCAGTGGGTAAGGGAAAGAAGACATATGTAATACTTTCAACAATAAAGATTTAAAAAAATATACATATATCAATTTAAAAATCCTTAAAGGGGTAGGGAGATAAGACAGATGCTGGTTAATGGTACAAATTAGGAACAAGTACTAACACAAGACCTAGAAATATAATGCACAGTATAAGTGAATGTAGTCCACACTATCCTATATAATAAAAGCCTAATATGCAAATTGTCCCCTCGGGTGGTCATTTGACTGGGACTTTGACCGCTCGCTATGACATGCACTGACCACCAGGGGGCAGCGCAGAACATGTCGGGCGTCGGCGATGCGGTGCTGGCAGGAGGCAGCAGTGGAGGCACTGCTGGACCCTATATGGGCATCGGTGACGTGGCACTGGCAGCGGGTGGCAGTGGAGGTGCTGCCGGCCCCAGTGGGCCCCGACAAGAGCAGGACGATGGGATGGTGGAGCAGGAGAGTGGGCGGCGCCAGGTCAAGGCGGGTGCGAGGGGGGGCCTGATCGCCCCGCAGGCAGTGACCAGCAGCAGTGGGGGGCGGGGCCACCACTTGGTGTTCAGGCACTGAGGGAGCTGGGCTGGGGGCCCAGCCCCGATCGATTGCCCCGCAGGCAGGATGGTGGAGCAGGTGAGGGGGTGGCACCAGGCCAAGGCAGGGCTGGGAGGCTGGGGTCCCAAGCTGGGGCTGCGAGGCTGGGGGTGCGAGCTGGGGCCCAATCTCTGCAGGCCACCCCAAGGACTCCGCTCGTGCATGAATTCATGCATTGGGCCTCTAGTTGTATTATAGTCATCAAACTTGCTCAGAGACTAGAACTTAATGATTACAATCACTAAAAGGAAAGGATCATTATGTAATGCAATGGAGGTGTTAATTATCACTGCAGTGCAATCAGATCACAATGTTTAAATGTATCAGATTAACAAGTAGTACATCTTAAATTTACATAATATTATGCGTCAAATATATTTCAATAAAATAACACATGTAATAAAGATGTTTATAAAAGTGGTTAAATAAGCAAACAAAAGTCTTTCAGCTTTTCTAATAGAATTTGTACGCTGCTTGTAGTTCAAGTTGAAGACTCGAAAATACTAAATTTCCATATTCTTACAAATTGACCTTATTCAATACAAACTACTCATTATATTGCTGCACTCGTACACTTTTTAAGCATGGTGGTGGTTTTGCTCTCAGGTCGGACTTCTCCACTAGATTGCCTTCCTTCTCTCCGGCCTGGAGAAGCACTCAGTGCTGAACAGCTAAATGAATGAATGTGCCAGTACTTTAACACCTGTGCATTCCCCGAAGGCGCTCACTGTCTTAACTGCTTAGGGTTGACAAGTCATTGCTAATGCCCTTGCTTCCTTTTTAAGAAATTATGAAGATTAAAGGGTAACAAAAGTGGTAGGCCTTAGTGGAAACACTTCCTTTTGGGAAAAAAGTAAAGTGACTTTGGCCCTCACCTGGGAACGTTCTTACCTTGGGCACTGAGGGGACCACTCCACCAGAACTCTATAAACCTTGGCAGAGAATAGAAGCAATGAAAGATGACTCCAAGGTTTCGTTCTTAAGGGACCCAAGCCACATTTCTCTTAATCACATCGATAAACAGACAAGACACTTCCACAGCCTTTCACTCACCCCTGAAGCAGAACCTTGGACAGAAAATATAAGGAAGGAGGTTGTGCAGAGCACTGTGGGTAGTTTTTTTTTTTTTACTTTTGCTTCAAGTCTGCTTTAAGAATGTGAGCAGATGAGACCCATGGCTGCAAGTAGAACTGGGTTCTGCATACTGTGTGGCTTGGCAAGGAGACGGGAGTTCTGCCCGAGGATGCCCTCATCCCCCTGCTGCTTTTCCTCACTGCTCTCAGGGCCCTGCCTGCCATTGTTTGTCACCCTCCCACATGCGTGCCTCTCTGTGGATTCCTGTCCCTGGTCAGGTCTCTCCTGGACTCTAAGATTAGAAAAGGAACCACCAGGAAGTGCCATGTGGCATTCTTTGTATACATGGCAATGAATATGGGGAAGAAAAGACTGAAAAGAGGAGAAAAGAGCTGAAGAAGTGGGCGGAGTCCTCGGGGAAGGCTACATGTCACTAATGGGGAGTGTTCATAGGACCCGGCCAAGGCATCCAAGGAGTGAGAGAGAAGAGGACCCTGTAGTCCAGAGGCCATAGGCACCTCCGGAGGGAAAGCACTCATCGGTCTCCATTCCTGACTCTTTGCGGGAGAAGAAGGATGCATTAGGTCCATAGTAACAAGCAAGATGGCCCCTCACTGAAGCCACGTCACGGTTCCGAAGCAGGGGCCCTGGGTGGCTTGCTCCGATGTGTCTTTTGTTTCCCCTAAAGCCAGGTGTCCTTTAGAGTCACGAGGCAGTCTCAGAAGGCAAGGGCGTCTGGAGACCTTAGTCTATAAGTATCGATGATATTTTAGATAAGTAATTCCGTATTTGCTTCCCAAGTAATTGGAAACGAGGAAATAAATAAGTGTGAGGCTGAGTGGAATATGACCCATTGACTTATGGGGTTTATTTTGTTGGTTGATTTCTGAAGTTATTTCAAGAATCCCTTTGAGCATAAGCTGTTCCTGTCTGGCAATCTCTTTGTTTTTGTTTCTTTAATCATATCACTTTACTAAAAATTATTTTTCTTCCATATTTTCCTCCCTTTTCATTTTGGGCTTTTGGCTGGATTCATAATTTAAACAGAGGAAGGCACTGAAAACAGTTTTTGCCTTGTTTATTCTTTTTGCAAACAACATCCCTTTGTGGGTTTAGTCAGAGATTTTTACTCTTTGCTAATTGACACCAAAATAAATAGACCCTTAAAGCTGTCAGTGACACCAGCCAGTTCTGCAGCCTGAGTTCTGCAGGACCAGGCCAGATGGCAGAGCCAGGCCCCTAGCGTACATAATGTGTGTCTGTAGCTCTTGGCTTCAGCAGCCCGGGCAGCTGACCACTTTTGAGAAGGCTTAAGTGGGGAGGAAGCAGAGTCTCCACTACCCATTGGTTCTGTAGGGCATCTCCAGGAATAAACCCTCAGGTGGCGAGAGTGGTATAGTGTCCTGGCCACGGCACCGGCTGGATTTCCTGAACTCCTGTTCTGTGATATGTTTCCGTCATGAAGCTTCCTTCTAGGCTCTCTGTTGTGTAAAGTAGAGCGGAGAGCTTGCCCATTTTTCTGAATTTTCAAATCGTGTGGCAGGAGGTGTTGCACAATTACACAGGTGCAATGAGGGTATGAGTTCATCTTGTACAAGTCACACTGACAGGACAGAACCTTCATTCTGTTCAGCTGGATGTTATCTCAACACTGTGGAGGTGAGGAGAGAGCATTCATTGTCATGGGTGTAGTGGAGGTTGATCTAGTCCCTGGGAGAGTTTATTGTAAGTGTAGCTGAAATACTGTGCTTTGAGCTTCCAGATAGGCAGTTCATCAGTAGACCGTCTGGATCTCTGAAAGAGGGATTGTAAGAGATTCTGATGTGGAAACTGCCTCGTCTCTTCCCCTCCTCGTCCAAGAGGTTGGGTCCAGGAGATTGGTTTTTCTCTTTGAAGCTCATGAGTCTACACTGCTCGTATCTTCTTAGGTCTGCAGAGGACAGGATAACCCACAGGATCAAAAGAATTTTATGTGCAACAGAACATGTAAACAAGGATTTCTTGTCAGTTATCTCACAGAAAGAGCCCAGAGACAAGACATGGCCTTCCCTGAATTTGCAAACCCTTGGCCTTTGCAGAGGGAATCTTGATGGTCAAGTAAAATTTTAGGAGAAGCTGGTTGTTTTGAATATATTTTTATTGATTTCAGAAAGGAAAAGAGGGGGAGAGAGAGATAGAAACATCAACAATGAGAGAGAATCATTGATCAGCTGCCTCCTGCACGCCCCCTACTGGGGATCAAACCTGCAACCACGGCTTGTGCCCTGGTGGGAATCTAACCTGGGACCCTTCAGTCCACAGGGCGATGCTCTATCCACTGAGCAAACCCAGCTAGGGCTAGGAGAAGCTGGTTTTTGAGAGAGGATTTGGTTTAATGACGAAGGGACAGCTACCCATGGTAGATAGAGAGACTAAATCCCTCTGAACTTTCATGTATTAACTATAGGACCCTCTCCATTTACACATCCTCTCATTGAAGATGGGTGTTAGAATGGAATTGTTTAGATGCTGTAGCATTTAGAAGGGGGTGTTCATTTTTTCCTTTTGATTCCTCTTGGTGCGCTGTTACCATCCTGCCCCATGAAGCATGGTGTGGCTCTGTAATTCTGTGCTAAATGGAAGTGCTGGGTTGGAACCAGCTCAGCATTTGCCTGTTTACTGCTTCTCTACACATTATGGCTTCCTTACTTCAAATAGTGTTCGCACAGACCAAAAACATGTTTTTTGGCTGTCATCCAGATTTTGGCTTCCACTCCCAGTCATGCCATAAAAATGCTGTCAAATAAATTCTCAGGAACTGAAAGGAACAAATTCCCTGCCCCATATGATTGCAGATAATAGAAGCAGGCTTCAGCTGACCACCTGGCTGGGTGCCTGCGGCCTAGGACCTCTTGGTACTGCCATACAGCCATCAGAGTTCATTTTCTGTCTGTGATGGATGAGCATTCCGTGTGAGAAACTTGCACACAGCATTTATCTCCACTGGGTCTTTTGAATTCCATAAAATATTATCTTCCATTATCCTGCTCTGTTGCCAACTGGTATATGTTATGAAGTTTTTGAACCCAGGATTAATTTTCTGTTGATAAACTTCTAGCGTTAGCCATAGACGGACAGACAGGATCCTTCTGTGATCTGGTGTGTGTGTGTGCGTGTGTGTGTGTGTGTGTGTGTGTGTGTGTGTGTGTGTTTTGAGAGAAATGTTTCCCTTTCTCACCATGGTTATTGTAATGTCCTTATCATTCACAATCCCAGCTGGAAGGGATGGCACATTCAAATTAGAATAATTTAGGGGGGTTTTACTTACAAAAGGACTATTTAAAAGGTGTGAATGTATCAGGGGAAGGGAGGGATAGTGTATAACCCAGTGGAGCTATTTCTACCCCTAGAACCAAAGGAAGGAAAGGAAAGGGAACCTCTGGGACCTAGGAGAGTGACTTGTAGAGCAGAAAGGCCGGCAGTAGAGAGCCTGGCAGCCCCGGGCCACTTATCGCTTCCTGGTCTCCAGTCTCCTGTCAGGGCTCCCCCGGGGCTGAACCCAGTCAGCGGTCAGGAGGTAAGGGAGTCCTTTGATGTGGTCCCCAAGGTCAGCTTCCTGGATGGAGAGCAGGACAGAGGCAGAATGTGGATTTGGAGGGCAGATGGAAGGCATCTGCCGCATACCCACAGTAGGTATCAGTTATTTCCAGGAGAGGCACAAAAATCTCATCAGAACAGCCCTGGCTAGTACTTCTCAGTGGTTAGAGCATCAGCCTTCACACCAAGGGGTTGAGGCGTCAATTCCTGGTCAAGGGTGAGTACCTGGGTTGCAGGTTCAATTCCCAGACCTGGGCTGTGTGTGGGAAATAACCCATCTATGTGACTCTCTCACATCGATGTTTCTTTTCTCTCTCTCCCTCCTCTCTCCCTCTCCCTCTCTCTTTCTCTCTCTCTCCTTTCCGCCCCCCTTTACATTCTCTCTGAATCAATGGGAAAAAAATATCCTCAGGTGAGGATTTAAAAAAAAAATCTCACTGGAACACTTAAGTCACTTTTATTTTTAAATGGCTTTTTGAGATGTGATTGACATATAAAGTAAACTGCACATATTTAAAGCATACAATAAGATGCATTTTGATATGTATATACCTGGGAAACTGTCGCCACAAACAGGATAGCAAATGTATCCATCACCATCCAATAAACCCACTTTACCTTAATTCCTCAGGATTTCTTAGGGGGGTGTAAAAAGGTGTGAAATCAAGCAATAGCAGGTGCACTTCTGGCTCGAAAGACACACCAAAACAATGAAATTCGAAACAATATCCAAGCTTATGAGAAGGCTCTTTGATAGTAAGTAGCTTATAATAAATTAGGGGGGAGGGAAAGATTGTGAGTTTGAAAGGGTTTGGTTTTTGTTTGTTGGTTTGGTCTCTATGTTGTGTCTGTTTATTGCTACTAGTATGTATTTAAAACAAAACTACAAAACTCTGTGAATCTGTCTGGTGGAAGTATTTGACCCTGAGGAAGGCAATGATGCCAGCACCTAGCAGTACCAGCAGAAACATATACCTGAGCTCCAGTTACCCACCTGAAGTTCATACGCACCACACTGCACTCCTGGGGCAGGCCCAGTCATAGTGCATGTTCTCTACAATGCCACCCCAGCTCCTCTAGGTGAGAGGGTGTGATCTGTTACAACGATGCTTAAGTTATTACCATGGTAACTGTTGTGTGTTTAGTATGTGCTTGATGATAGATCTTTTAATAAAAGGAAGTAAATCATTTGCAAACACATTTTGTTTTTTACCTTTTATTAATTACTAGTGCCCCGATGCATGGATTTGTGCACATTGAAAGGAAATTAACTAGAAGGTGGCCGGCAGGGCAGGACTGGACGAGATGGGCTGGACATGCCCTGGAGCCAACCTCTCATGGTCCCTCCCTGGCCAGCCGCATCTGTGGTGGCACCGTGGCTCGCAGGGCATCTGCAGAGTGAGTGGGGTGCCTCTGGCAGATGGGGTCCTTCGGCCTGGTCTTCGGGAATCGGGCTGAAACTGATTCTCCAGCATCCTTCGAGCAGTCCCAGATTGTGAGAGGGAGGCTCTCGGGTGATGCATTCCATAATCAGGCTCCCTCCTCTCTGGTTCTGGGGTGCTTCACCCGAGAACTGCTGCTGCAAAGTTGCTGCAGCTTGGCAGCTCCTGTGTTTAGTGTCTGCCTCCAGGTGGTCAGTGCACATCATATTTACCAGCCTGTCGGCCAGTCGGCCGGTCGGCCGGTCACTTAGCCTTTTATATATAGAGAGATTGCTTGTTACCCACCTGACAGCTGATGGAGGTGCCAGAGAGTCTTGGCCGGGGTTGAGAACTGGCTCTGCCAACCTTCAGTGTCCCCAGAGCCCCACTTGTTGTGGAGAAATCAGGAGCACCCAGTGCCGAGCTGAAGGTGAGACCCCAGCCCCACTTCATACGAAGGAGAGCACCTCCCTGACTAAGCCAGGACAGCCGGAGTAGCTGTGAAGTTTTAGGGAAGGGAGGGGCTGGGCCTGCAAGGATGGAAGCCCCTGGGGCATCATAGCACCAGTTCTCAAACATTTCCGTTTGAAGTTTTAGGACCAATGTATGTGCTTAAAAATTATTGAAGCCCCAAAGATCTTATGTTTATGAGGGTTATATCTTTCAAAATTTACATGTATCAGAAACTTAGATGTTAACATAAATAACTTATGAAAGATAACTTTATTTTCCAAAACAAAAGAATTATATGAGAAGGGTGACATTGTTTATATTTGCGTACGTCTCTTATATTCATAGAAGATGGCTAGATTGTTACACCTGCTTCTGCATTCTGTCTGTTATGATGTATTGTTTGGGTAAAAATTGATGAGAATGTCCATCCTCACACAGATATGTAGGAAAAGGGAGGGTTAATTTAATAGCCTTTTTACACAATTGTGTATATTCTATTTTAATATTATACCAATATTCAACAGGTGATCATTTCTTTTTTTTTTTTTTTTTAATATATTTTTATTGATTAAGATATTACATATGTGTCCTTGTCCCCACGTTACCCTCTACCCCCCACGCCCCCCACCCCCGCTCATGCCCTCACCCCCCCGTTGTCCATGTCCATTGGTTAGGCCTATATGCTTGCATATAAGTCCTTTGGTTGATCTTTCCCCCTTACCCCCACCCTCCCCTACCTTCCCTCCAAGTCCCGACAGTCCAATCAATGCCTCTCCGTCTCTGGATCAGTCCTTGTTCATCAGCTTATGTTGTTCATTATATTCCACAAATGAGTGAGATCCTGTGGTATTTATCCGCTCTCAAGTTCCATCCATGCTGTGGCAAATGGTAAGAGTTCCTTTTTCTTCTTCCTCTTCTTAAAGAATACCTTTCAGCATTTCATATAATGCTGGTTTGGTGGTGATGAACTCCTTTAGCTTTTTCTTATCCGTGAAGCTCTTTATCTGACCTTCTATTCTGAATGATAGCTTTGCTGGATAAAGTAATCTTGGTTGCAGGTTCTTGCTATTCATCACTTTGAATATTTCTTGCCACTCTCTTCTGGCCTGCATGGTTTCTGTTGAGAAATCAGCTGACAGTCGTATGGGTACTCCCTTGTAGGTAACTGACTGTCTTTCTCTTGCTGCTTTTAAGATTCTCTCTTTATCTTTTGCTCTTGGCATTTTAATTATGATGTGTCTTGGTGTGGTCCTCCTTGGATTCCTTTTGTTTGGGGTTCTCTGCGCTTCCTGGACTTGTAAGTCCATTTCTTTCACCAGGTAGGGGAAGTTTTCTGTCATTATTTCTTCAAAAAGGTTTTCAATATCTTGCCCTCTCTCTCCTTCTGGTACCCCTATAATTCTGATGTTGGTACGCTTGAAGTTGTCCCAGAGGTTCCTTACACTATCTTCATATTTTTGGAATCTCTTTTCTTTTTTCTTTTTCGGTTGGGTATTTTTTGTTTCTTTGTATTTCAAATCTTTGACTTGATTCTTGGGATCCTCTTTTCTGCTGCTGGATCTCTGTAAATTATTCTTTATTTCAGTCAGTGTATGCTTAATTTCTAGTTGGTCCTTTTTCATGTCCTCCATGGTCTCCCTATACTTATTGAGGGATTCATTAAATTTATCGGCGGTTTCCATAAAATTCTTGAAAAACCTTATAACCGTGGCCTTAAACTCTATATCCAATCGTTTGCTTTCCTCCATTTCTGCCATTTGTGACCTGTTTCTTTGTCTCCGCATTTTGGTTGCTTCCCTGTGTTGATAGAGTGGCTTTGTGTGCTAGGTGTCCTGTAGGGCCCAGTAGCTCAGCCTCCCCAGTTACCTGAGGTGGACACTCTTGGTGCACCCCCTCGTGGGCTTTGTGCACAGTCTTGTTGTAGCTATGCCTTGGTTGTTGTAGGATCACTGGGAGGAATTGACCTCCAGGGCAATTGGCAGCGAGAATCAGCTGCCCTGATGATGCTCAGCTGTGTAGCAATGCAAGCCGCTGTGGGGCCTGGGCCTTCTCTTGGAAGCTCTGAGTCTATCTGGCCCGGCTGCGGTTAGGTAATTACAGGTTGCAAATGGCCGGGGCATTCATATGCAAAAGCCTCTGCCGCAGCCTGGGTGGGGCGGGGTCTCAAGGAATCAAAGGGCTGAGAAAGCAGCTATGGCGGAGCCTCAGCCCTGCCCTAAGGAGTCGCGAGTCCCAGTGTCCCGGCAAAGGCTGCAAGCACCTCTGAGGGAAAGCCGCTCTCAAGCTCGCCCGCTGCCAGACAGTCCAGTATTTCCCCGTATGAGCCCTGGGTCCCCAGAGACTTCCCGGAACCGGATTTCAGAGCCATCGGGAGCTTGTGTCTCCCTCCAGATTCAAAAAGACAGCCGCGTCCTCAGGTGCCAGACCCTTTCCGCGCGCGCGCCCCCGTACCTCTGCACGCCACCTCCGCAGCTCCTCCCGCTCGCAGTGTGCTTTTCTCTCCTTCTAGTTGTAGAATTTACACTCAGCCAGCCCTCCTGTAGCTCTGGATGATGTCCACCTTGTGTTTTTGATGCATTTATCGATTGTTGTGGGAAGCAGAAATTTCCCGGTGTTTATCTATGCCGCCATCTTAGTTTCCCAGGTGATCATTTCTTAACGGCTAGCTGTTGTGTGGTCCCTGCACCCTGGACATTCTTGTGTGAGCCACTCCCAACCTGTGGGTCAGACGGCTGTTTTCTTTTCTAAGGAAAAGTTGGTCTTTTGAAATTAATGGTTTACATAAAGGGGAAGAAGAAATGCAAATATGCATTCATTATATAAAAATCACCAAATCTTGAAAGATTATGGAAGCTCCTTTTTTTTTCATATCAAATTTGGCTTTAGTCCTTTTTTTCAATTACACTTTACATTCCATGTTGCATTAGTTTCAGGTGTATTGCATAGTGGTTAGATAATCACATACCTTACAAAGTGTTCCCCGCTATATTTCCAGTACTCCCTGGCACCATGCATAGTTATTTCAATATTATTAACTGCATTTCCTGTGATGTACTTTACATTCCCATGACTATTTTGTAACTATCAATCTGTACTTCTTAGTCCCTTTACCTCCTTCACCCAGTCTCCCAACTCCCCTTCCTTCTGGCAACCATCAGTCTGTTCTCTGTATGAGTCTGTTTCAGTTTTGTTTGTTTGGTTATTTTGTTGTTTAGAGTCTACATATACGTGAAATCATATAGCATTTGTCTTTTTCTGATTGATTTATTTCACTGAGCATAACACACTCTAGGTCCATTCATGCTGTCGCATGGTAAGATTTCATTCTTTTTTATGACTGAGTAATAGTCCATTATATATATGCACCACCACTTTTATATCTACTTGTCTATTGGTGGGTACTTGGGTTGCTTTCCTATCTTGGCTATTGTAAACTAGAGGCTTGGTGCACGAAATTTGTGCATGGGTAGGGTCCCTAGGCCTGGCCGGCAATCAGGCCGATTGGGGCCTTCCAGCTGCCACCCGGGACCTTCCTTCCAGCTGCCGGCCAGGGCCACCCTTCCCCAGCTGCCGGCTGTTGGCCGGGGCCTTCCTTTGTTCCACGCCACTCCCTGAGGGTCAGTGCACGTCAAAGCAAGTGATCGGTCTCCTGGTCAAACTCCCATGGGGACAATTTGCATATTAGGCTTTCATTTATATATATAGCGCTGTGATGAACATAGGGGTACATATATTCTTTTGAATTCGTGTTTTGGGTTTCTTCAAATATATACCCAGAAGTGAAATCACTGTGTCATAAGGCAGTTCCATTTTTAATTTCTTGAGGTAACTCCATGCTGTTTTCCACAGTGGCTGCACCAGGCTGTGTTACAACCAACAGTGCACGAAGGTTCCCTTTTCTCCACATCTTTGACAACACTTGTTTGTTGATTTATTGATGATAGCCATTCTGATAGGTATGAGGTGATATCTCATTGTGGTTTAAATTTGCATTTCTCTGATGTTTAGTGACATTGAACATCTTTTCATATTGGCCATCTGTATGTCCTCTTAGGAGAAGTGGCTATTTAGGTCTTCTGCCCATTTTTAATGAGATTGGTGTTTTGGTGTTGAGTTTTATAAGTTCTTTATAAATTTTTGATATTAACCCTTTATCAGATATATCATTGACAAATATCTTCTCCCCTTCAGCAGGCTGTCTTTTCATTTTGTTGATGGTTTCCTTTGCTGTGGGAAAACTTTTTAGATTGATATAGTCACATTTGTTTATTTTTCTGTTGATTTCTTTGCTCAAGGAGATATATTAGGAAAAATATTGCTAAGAGGGATGTCAGAGATATTACTGCCTATGTTTTTTTCTCGGAGTTTTATGGTTTTGAGTCTAACATTAAGTTTTTAAGCCATTTTGAATATTATTCTTTATTTCAGTCAGTGTATTCTTAATTTCTGACTGGTCCTTTTCCTTTTTTTTTTTTTGGCATTCTCATTAAGATCTTTGAAAGTCTCACTAAATTTCTTGGAGGTTTCTAGAAGATTCTTGAATAACCTTATAACTGTGGTTTTAATCTCTATATCCAGTAGTTCACTTTCTTCTGTTTCTTTCATTTGTGACATGTTTCTTTGTCTCTGCATTTTGGCTGCTTCCCTGTGTTTGTTTCTGTGTATTGGGTTGCTGCTATGTCTCCTTGAGTTGATAGAGTGGCCTTGTGTGCTAGGTGTCCTGTAGGGCCCAGTGGCTCAGCCTCCCCAGTCACCTGAGGTGGACACTCTAGGTGCACCCCTTTGTGGGCTGAGTGCACAGTCTTGTTGTAGTTGCGCCTTGATTGCTTTTGGTATCACTGGGAGGAATTGACCTCTAGACCAATTGGCTTTGGGGACCAGCTGCCACTACAGTGGGAGAGCTGCTGTGCAGGAAACACCCTTATGGAGCAGGACTTGTTTCAGTGGGGCTTTGGTGCTCACTGAGTCTGCTCCTTGAGTGTGTTGCTTATGGACGTGTAGAGTTGTAATCTGGTATGGTCTGACACTGACCACTGGGTACACTGGCTCTTGGGTCTCCAGGGAGATTCAAAGTCAACCACTGCCTGGGGCCATCCAGCAGGAGCTACAGAGAGATCTGCAGATTCCTCCTCTTTGTATTGGGTTTGGAAGTGCCCAGACAAGGCCCAGGTGTGAAGCAAGGCAGGCTGGTGCTGGTGCAGGGTCTTGGGCCTTTTATTGATAGGTTTGGGGCTCCTTGACCCAGCTGCAGCTTGTTTGACAGGTTTTTAGCCTTAGAAAGTACAGGCCATTCATACACAAAAGCCATTGAGCACAGCTTGGGTGGAATTGTAAATTAGGTGGGGCGGGGTCTTAGGGATTCACCAGGGCAGAGCAAAGAGAAATGGCTGCCAGTCAGCCCTGTACTGGGGAGAACCCAGCATGGGGACAATGACCCCTGCAAGCACCTCCGTCTGGAAGAAAGCCGCCCCCCGAGGTCCTGCCAATGCCAGACAATCCAGTTTTTCCTTGTATGTGTCTGGGTCCCCCAGAGCCTCGCCCGGCACTGGAGCTCAGAGGAAGTGGGAGCTTGTAAATTCAGTTTGTGGTGCCGGCCTTTTAAGAGGAGCAGCTGGGTCTCCAGCAGCCTGTGTATCACTGAGCCCCAGTCCACACTGGTTTTTATAGCCTGTAGTTCTTACTGCCCGTAGGGACTTCTTTTCCCAGATCTGGGAGCCTGGGCTGGGCATCTGGTGTGGGGCTGGGACCCCTAGCTCCTCCGGGCGGCCTCCACAGAGGCAATCTCCCTCCCAATTAAAAAAGAGGCACACTTGGGTGCTGACCAGCCTGTTCCTCGCTCCCCGCCTCCTACCAGCCTCAGTGTGCTTTCTTCTTACTTCTCTAGTTGTAGTACTTCCATTCAGCCAGCTTTCCGGTGGTTCTGGATGATGGTTGTTCTGTATTTTAGTTGTAATTTTGATGTGATTGTGGGAGGCAGCGAGTATAGGCATTTGCCTACGCTATCCTCTTGGTTCTCTGAGGAGGATATTTTTTCCATTGCTTTTTAGAGAGAGTAGAAACCAGGGGGAAAGGCAGAGGGAGAGAAACATCAATGTGAGAGAGATGCATCGATTGGTTGCTCCTGCATGCGGCCCAGCTGGGGCCAGGGATCAAGCTTGCAACCAAGACTATGCCCTTTACCTGAATCGAACCTGTGACCCTTCATTTGGGGCAGAGGGAAGGGGCCCAGAGCTCTAACCACTAAGAAAACGGGCTAGGGCTGGGATTGTTTCCTTAGTTTCCCTTTTTGATAGTTTGTTTTATTGGTGTATTGTGGAGAGTGGCTATAGCATTTGGACAGGTTCAAGCCTCAGACTAATGACAGGGCATGGTCCTCTCGTTGCAAAGCCATGTGTAAGTCCCAGCTTGGAGGGCAAAGCCCTCCCAGCACAATTACAGCCAAAGGCTATAGTTGTAAGTTTGACCTTATGGTCGGAACCGGTGGTCCCAGGTGGCTAAGTGAGGTAGGCTGTGGGAGGTGCAGCAAGTGCTGCCAAAACAAAGCTTGATAGAGTTCAGGTACATGTAATTGAGTAGATTCAAACCCCGGGAGAATATTGTAAACATCTTGACCACACTCTTACTTTGCCTCATGGAATCTGGCTATAAAATACTCTGTTTGCAAGCTGTGGCACTGTCTCTCCATCCGAGAGCAGTGTCCCACCTAGCCCCAGCTTTATTTTCTTATCTGTCTTCTTTAATCCTTCACCTGCCCCCCCCCCCACCCCCCCGCCAGGTTCACCTCTGGTCATGCTGAGTGCAGCACAGTGTATAAAAGTGCAACCAATTTCTGAATATTTATTTTGTATCCTGTTACTTAACTAAATTCATTTATCAGACCTAGTAGTTTTTGGTGGAATCTTTAGGGTTCTCTATATACAGTATCATGCTATCTGCAAATAATGACAGTTTTACTTCTTCCTTTCCCATTTGCGTGCTTTTTATTTCTTTGTCTTGTCTGATTGCTGTAGCTAGGACTTCCATTACTATCCTATATAATAAAAGCCTAATATGCAAATCAACCAAACGAACAAAGGACCGGTCGCTATGATGCACACTGACCACCAGGGTGCAGATGCTTAATACAGGAGCTGCCCCCAGCCCATAGGCCCCAGGCCAGCCAAGGTGGGTGCCAGTGGGGGGTCCCAAGATCGCCCTGTTGGTCGCTCCCCGATCGCCCCGTAGAGGGTGGTGATCGGTGGCTGGGGACGGAGCCAGCGAGCAGGTGGCACCAGGCTGGCCAAGGTGGGTGCCAGCAGGGGCCCCCTGATTGCCCCGTCGGTCACCCTGCAGATCAGCCCTGATTGCTGGCCAGGCCTAGGGACCCTACCATTGCACAAATTTTATGCACCAGGCCTTGCACGAATTTCATGCACCAGACCTCTAGTGTTGAATAGGAGTAGTGAAAGTGTACATTCTGTCTTGTTCCTGATTTTAATGGAAACACTTTTAGTTTTTCCCTGTGGAGTATGATATTAGCTGTGGGTTATCATATATTGGCCTTTATTATGTTGAGATATATTTACCTTTGTTCCCACTGTGCTGAGAGTTTTTATCATAAATGGGTGCTGGATTTTATCAAATGCTTTTTTTGTATCTATTGATATAATCATATGATTTTTAGTCTTTATTTTGTTTATGTGGTGTATCACGTTAACTGATTTGCTGATATTGTACCACCCTTACATCCCAGGAATAAATCCCACTTGATATAATGTTTTTAATGTATTGCTGAATTTGATTTGCTAATATTTTTTTTTCCCAATATATTTTATTGATTTCTTACAGAGAGGAAGGGAGAGAGATAGAGAGTTAGAAACATCGATGAGAGAGAAACATCGATCAGCTGCCTCCTGCACATCTCCCACTGGGGATGTGCCCGCAACCCAGGTACATGCCCTTGACCGGAATCGAACCCGGGACCCTTCAGTCCGCAGGCCGACGCTCTATCCACTGAGCCAAACCGGTTCCGGCTGATTTGCTAATATTTTGTTGAGAACTTTTGCATCTATATTCATCAGGGATATTGGCCTATAATTTTCTTTCTTTGTAGTGTCTTTATCTGGTTTTAGAACTAGGATAGTATTGACCTTATTATACATTGAGTCTGGGAGTCTTCTCTCCTTTTGACTTTTTTGGAATAGTTTGAGATAGGTGTTAGTTCTTTGAATGTTTGATAAAATTCACGTGTGAAGCCATCTGGTCCAGGACTTTTGTTTGTTGGAAGTTTTTTTTTTTCTGCTTTGATTTAATTGGTTTTAATCAATTTGTTCATATTTTCTGTTTCTTTTATTCAGTTTTGGAAGACGGTATGTTTCTACAGAAGTTCCTTCTAATTAAACACTAACTTCTTGTGTGTATGGATATTAGAACAATTTTTTTTGATAGGTCCACACCTCTTATTATGGCTACCTTTTTGACATAGGAAGTGAAAACTTAAGTTAATGGTTTCTAATGTAGTGACTTGATAAATGTTTATTAACAATATCTAATGTTTGTTAGAGTGCTCTTACTTGTTTTTTTTTTTTTTTCAATTTCTTTTTATATCCATTAACTTATTTGACTAAGTGAGTAAGGTGCCTTCAAAAATAGCTTTAAGCCAGCCCTGGCTGATGTGGTTGAGCTAGTTGGGGGATTATCCCATACACTAAAAGGATGGTGGGTTTGATTCCCCATCAGGGCACGTCTCTAAGCTTCAGGTTCCATCCCTGGTTGGGCCATATGGGAGGTGACCGATCGATGTTTCTGTCTCACATCCATGTTTTTTTTCTCTCTCAAATCAATAAAAAAAAAATTGTGTCCTCAGGTTAGGATTTAAAAACAAAATAACATTAAGCCAGTGCAGGAATACAGAAACAGCCCTGTACTGCCGATGTGTCCAGTAAATTAGGCAGCCATTTTATCTGCTTGTTCAGAATATTTCAACACCATTAATTCATAATTTTGTTTATCTCTTTAAGATCCACACGGGTTTACAGCACCAAATAATCTGGGCCTGTCAGCCCAGCTGCGTTCCTCCGGATGAAAAACTCCTGCCCCAGCTCCTAAAAGAAGCAGGCTACACTACCCACATGGTCGGAAAGTGGCACCTGGGAATGTACCGGAAAGAATGCCTTCCAACCCGCCGAGGATTTGATACCTACTTTGGTAATGGAAATGCACATGTTGATTTAACAACTCAGGCTGACTGCAGCCATCTCATAAAACACACCCACGTGCGATCGGATGAAATACTGTAACTGGAAACTTGAACACAGAGTGAGCCAGTCAGCACCACCGTGGGGCCACTGTCTAATGCCACCTCCATAACGTGGCTCATGACCCCACAGGGAGGCAGTTTCCTTTGCCAGGTGACTTAATGCCACTTTGGAGCCTTTGGAAAATGTGCTACCTTCACATCCCAGACCACTGTACTCGTAGAGAACCTTACTATCAAAAGGGGTTACAAATGATTTTTTTTTAATTGCAAGCAAAACCCAATACAAGAATATTTCCTTCACTAAGGTGTGGAATATGTTTTTCTCCCTGTGAGCTGTGTTTAGAGGTTTTTTGTTTGTTTGTTTATTTTTAAAGATGGTGGAGAAGATTCTTTTCCATTGGCATTCTTCTCCCTTTCTTACAGATCTGTTTTTGAAATCACTAGATTGGGGGAAATAGATTAAAAAAAAATCTGAGGAAAAGTACAGATAGTAATAGGAAGGATAATAAGAAATTATAAGTATCTTATGAACTTGAGAGCTCTATAATAAATAACATGAAGCCTAAAGTTTATTTCTAAATGTGCCCTCTTTAAATCTGTTCAGAGCCGTCTTAATTAACAACCTGTTTATTTTGACAGTGGCTATATATCTCTGCCAGGTTCTTTTTCATACTGTTCTTTCTATCTAGCTATTTCACTACCTACCTCCCTTTTTATATATATTCATTTATTTTCAACTTGCCGTATCTGAAAAGGAGTACATATTTCAGCATAAAACATTTACAAATAAATAGGATAAAAAATTAGGACAAATAGAAAAAAGATGGAACAGTTGCTTGGCACAAAATTAAGAAAACCACTGCATGGTTGTAGTAGGTGGGCTTCACATTCAACTCTGAGAGTTGAAATTTTTTATGTCCAAAGCAAAAGAAAAAGGGGTAAGTCTATAAGAGTCACATTATTTATAAGATAAATGGAAACCAGATGTTCAGGAAGAGTAAAGCATTTTCTGGCTCTTAGACCTAAGAGAAATTCCTCCTTTGGGAGAAGGTAAGGTGGAGAGTGTCCTCAAAGACATCATTTTAGTAATAAAGTGGTGGTTTTCTTACAGATGTTTCCTGATGCATTTTCTTTTATTCAAGCTGGGGCCAGAGCACCAAAGTGCATTTCAGTAAAAGTGATTTCATGGGGCCCAAACAATGCAGTCGAAGCAGGTAGCTCTGTAGCGCTTGTTGAATGAGGATTAAAGTTGAGCTGCAAGGACCTCAGACGTGAGATCTTGTGTGCCCTGCGCTGTCCAGGTTCTCTAGCAGACATCACTAATCAATCATGGCATTCTCTGTGCGTGAACTAGACACACCCTGAGTATCCTTAAATAGCTGTGCAAGATCATACCGGATGTAAGACCTCTGTCATTTCGGAAATTCTAAAAGAAAAAACAGCCTGTACACCCTTTGAAATTTTTCAGTCAGGTCTTTGCTAAAATATGGATCAGTACCTATACTGTAAGAAGAGAAAAACTATGGATATTTAAAAAAATTCATTAAAAAACAAGTTACATATTTAGAAATTCAGGGCTTAGATGGACAGACAGAGCTCACGCTCCTATGGGTTGGAGGCTTGCAAATAAGGAAGGCGTAATGACATGCAGCTGCCATCACTGTTATGGTCCTGATGTTCTGTAAAAAGCTGTCAGATAATTAGGGGGCTGGTTGCAAAGCTGCGAATACACTGCACGCGATTGAATTATATACTTTAAATGGGAGACTTGTATAGTATGTGAATTATATCTCAATAATGCTGTTAAATAGAGCCATGGGGGATTTAGCTGCTCAAAAAGTATTTTCTCTTTTTCTCCCAAAACGCCTAGGCTGCCATCTTCTTTAGGCTCAGCATGTAAGTTCAAATTTGTGAATCATTCTTATGAGAGAAGCTCTATGTGATTGTAACATGGATGCTTGGTGTCAGTTTGGTCAAGTATGTGAATAAATAGTTGTATTCTGGAATCCTATTTGTAAGATCTTTTTATTATTCGCAGTTCACCCTCTTTTAATCAAGTATATCCTAGGCATATTTTCTCCCAAATGATAAAAATAGTTTACATTTATAGATAATGAACCCGAAGTGATTTTCTCCAGGACTGATACCTAGTAGTTATTAAAAACCCCAAATAGAACCCCAGTGCCATGATCCCTCTCCGAACAGATATAGGGGCTGAAACTATTTTTGTGGACACATTTCTTTCTCTATTACATATTAGTTAGCAAACCCATTGGGTTTCCCTTTTTGTTATATATGTAGGAGAAAAATTATAATTTAAAACATTATCTTACGACCATTGTTCACTATATTCAGAACCATGAATTTAGTGAATCATGGAAAAGAAGGAAACTAATAAAAAATTAATTGATTTATTGTGTAAGCTGTGTAAGGCTCTTAATTGTGATTATAGGAAACATTCAGGACTGGGGAAAGGGCTAGGCCAATTTATCATCCGCATTTTAAGGTTAATCAGTTTTTGTCAGGTGATAGCTCAGGGTCCAGCACAGTTTATTTCTTTTTAAAAGCTTTATCAAAGTGTAATTCATTTATCATGCAGTTCAGCCAATTAAGGTGTATAACTCAATGATTTTTAATACATTCACAGGGTTGTGCCACTGTCCTCACAATTCAATTGTAGAACATTTCCATCACACCCCCAAAGAAACCCCATGCCCATTAGCAGTCATTCCCTATTTTCCCCCAACCCCACTAGCCCTAGGTGACGTCACTAACATAGGCTTTTGCCTCTAGTAGATTTGCCTATTATGGACATTTTATATGAGTGGCATCATACAATATGCAGCACAGCATATCTCTATTTATAAAAGGCTAATATGCTAAGTGTCCGACTGATTAGTCAACCGATTGGTTGTCTGCTTGACCAGTCCCTATAACACACACTGACCACCAGGGGGCAGATGCTCCAACTGCTAGGTTAGCTTGCTGCTGGGGTCCGGCGATTGGGACAGGGTGAGATGGGCCAGACACGCCCTGGAGCCTTCCTGCGGTCCTTCCCTGGCCAGCCAGACCTGATGGGCCCTGATCGGGACTGGGTGAGATGGGCCCCGATCGGTCCTGATCACCAGCCAGGCTGAGGGCCCCCACCCATGCATGAATTCGTGCACTGGGCCTCCAGTTTTAATATATTAGGAAAATATGGAACATTTGCAGAAGCAACTGTTGGTTGAGAAAACTCATTTCCTCCCATGGTTAAGTCTAAATTATGAGATAGGCAGTTAATGCCATTTAAATTTGGGGTGAAATTGAGATCACAATAGGTAGAAAAGTCTAATCTTAGTGCTGCACATTAGTTTGATCATTTGGCCCTGTTATGTATAGAAATCCTCCGTTTGGAAAGGTTTGTGTCTTTGACCAGTGGGTGTCAGTGTCTGACTAAAGATGATTCCTCCTAGAGCCACTTCTATAAATAACCTTGAAGCCAGTCTTTGAAGGTCAATATCAATATTATTCAATCCCTGCATTCATTTATGTAATCACCTCAGAATAAATACTTGTAACAAATCACATTACCCATATACTATTTTAGCTATTAGATAGCTTTAAAAGATTAAGATGTTATCATCTTTACTGAATTTGAACCCTGACTTTTTAAAAATGCATTTACTTAGAATCACCCACTTTGAGAGTTACATGATAGAGCTTGTATGCTGAAGACTTGAGTGAGGAGTGGATTTGAATTTTTTTACAATTATACTTGAATGCCATCTGCTAGAAAATACAGAGATGTTAAGAAATGCTGCTCTGATTAACCTTGTCGTCAGATTAGCTTTGTCGTGGGTAATCAATTGCATTAGGTAATTAAATACTGGAACATTAGTTTAACAAGTTTTATGCCCTGCTGACTACTTTCATCTCCCATTCTTGCTGTAGGATATCTCCTAGGTAGTGAAGATTACTATTCCCATGAACGCTGTGTATTTATCAACGCTTTGAATGTCACACGATGTGCTCTTGATTTTCGAGATGGTGAGGAAGTTGCAACAGGATATGAAAATATGTATTCAACAAACATATTTACTGAAAGGGCTACAGCCCTCATAACTAACCATCCACCAGAGAAGGTAAGTCTTGCCTCTTTATTGATATCAAGATTGTGTTCAGAGAGGGTCTCCACAGATGAGTATAGGAAGAGGCCATCGAGGGAAACATCTAATACATTCTAGGGGAATTATTTTCAAATTTTAGAGTGCACTAGTATCAGCCTGGGAAGCTTGTTAGAAATGGAAATTCCTGAAGCCCATAAGAGTCTGATCTCGCATATCTGCGGGAAATCCATACCCTGGCATTTTAAAGAAACTCCTCAAGGATGATTCTGGTTAAAATGGTTCCCAGATTACACTCTGAGAAAGACTGTATCTATAGAGTTTTAGTAGAAATATAGTTTATTATTTGGTGCATTATGTGCATGTGCTGTAAGTAATTAGCAAACTGACATTTAAAAAATGATAGGCTTATGTACAGGATGAGGTTTTATTATGGCAAACTTTCTATTAAGAGCTCACTAAACTTTAGGTTCAGGCTAAGTCCTCTAACTTTGTATTCCTCCCCCACACTCAAGATCGTGTTAGCTATTCTAGATGTTTTGCATCCCCTAGATATTTTGCATCCTCTAATTTTAAAATCAGTCGATCCATTTCTTTAAAAAAAAAAAAAATGCCTGCTTGGGATTTACATTTCATTAAATCTATAGACCTTGGGAAGAATGGATGTCTTAAGAATATTGAGTGTTCCAACCCATAAACATGGCATACGGATGAGCTTGTTTTTTACATTTATCACCCTGAAACCATTGTATACTTCATATGCTAAAATCTTTTGACTTTTCTATAGGTAAAACTAAAAGAGTTTGAATAGCCTTAAACATTTTTTTGCTAGCCTAGAGTTAACCACATGAGCTAAAGTTTAAGCTGAATTCTCTGGATTTAGCTTATAAATACCTTTAAAATGGGTCAAATATTTGTGGTGTCAGATATTAGGCTCAAAATATAGCTTTATTAAGAACTGCATTAGCATACCCACGAAATTAACCTTCAGTAGGATGCTGGCAGAGCAGATCACAGAATGTGCGGTGTTGTCTGGTTCTTCCCATTTCCTGCACTTTGCCTCCTTGACAATTACTGAAGGTGTTCAGTGCAGATCACAATTTGGATTCCAGTTTATATACTTGTGAGACATGGTACCTGGCTGCTGACTCCCTTTTTGATGTGGTTTCTTTGTGGCTCAGTCTTTGCCGCCTTTTGCTCATTATGAGGAGTCTTCCCTGGTATTTGTCCTTGGTTTTGCCACACTTTTGGCTTTTTATCCCTGTTTCACACTGACGTCTTGGCTTGGCCATGCTTGCTATGGAACATTCTCTCAAATACGGAGACATGAAGATTTTATTTTATGGTTATTGTATGTGTTTTATTTTAAACTAGAGGCCTGGTGCACAGATTCGTGCACCTTGGCCTGGCCTGCAGGGATCGGGCCAAAACCAATCTCTGGGTCCGGGGTGTGGGTGAAGCAGATTCGGGCCCTAGCAGCTACCTAACTCACGGCCAATTCCGCAAGGAATCAGGCTCCCTTCTCTACTGGTTGGAGTGTCTGTCCCCTACTGGTCATTGCGTGTCATAGCTATTGGGCGAATGGTTGAACAGTTGAATGGTCACTTAGGCTTTTATATATATAGATTTTTTATTGATTTTTACTGAGAGAGAGAAAAGCATTGATTTGTTGTTGTTCCACTTATTTATGCATTCATTGGTTGCTTCTTGTATGTGCCTTTGCCAGGGGTCAAACCCATAACCTTGGTATGTTGGGATGACACTTTAAACAAGTAAGATACCTGACTGGGCTTAGACATATGCAGATTTTAAATCTAGAGCTACATCAATATTCAGACAGTTAAAAAGATAACTGCTAGGCAGTTGGTTTACGTTCTGAGTTTTCTTCTGTATGCTTGACATTTTGATACAGCTAAAAACCCAAAGAACAAGATAAGGTCTTAATGGAACTGTGGTCCTTGTCCTGTCCTTTGAGGTAGGCACTATGTTGCAAATAAGCAAACTGGCTTAGTGAAGTTAACTTGTTCAAGGTCACAGAGCTATTGAGAGTCAGAATCAGATTTTAAACTCACACTGTTTTTCTCCAGAGCCCAATGCACCCCCTATCCACAGTTAATAGACGTGACCAGAGATAGTGAGCCCAGTGCATGACTCATCCTGACCGTATATTGGGATCATCTGGAACAATTGTAAGAAATACCAGTTCCTAATATTGTGGTTTATCGGTCCAGGGTGAGACCCTGTCATTGGTATTTAATTACCTCCCTGCCCCCACCTCCCACCTCCCACCACCCACCAGTGATTCTGATGTGCAGCCACTTTTGACTCCCCTCAAACACAGATTGGAAGCAGAAACCAGCTGCCTTTTACAGATTCACAATATTATCATGGAACTAGAGTATGCCTACAATACAATTAGTTCCCATTAAGGAACAATGGAGTATCTCTCACAGTGCCCGTAACATTAGGCGGATAAGAGGAAGCAGCTGGGGTGAACTAGTTCTTGGTGTATGGGTTGCCTTAACTGGTGTAGTGTGGACAGCACAGGAACTGAGGACAACTGTAGGCCCCAGCGCTCACGGCCACCCATGCCCGTGTTGTTAGTGTGGCGCTGCTTAGAGGTAACATCAGGAAATTGCCCCGAGGGGGTGGTCGTTTTCCTCTCGTGTCTGAAATATTCTGAAGCCATATCCAGCATTCCTAACATCCTCAAAGTAAAGTTTCAAGCATAGATGTAAATGAATGAAATAGCCAATAGCTGAGTTAGCTCAGAAAGTTCCTTCAAAATAGCAAATGCAGATGTTTTTATTTTCCGTTCTCAGTAAAATGATGTCACCCCAGTTCCAGGAGCTGCACTTTATCCCAATGTTGAATCTTCTTTTTTTTGGTCTTTTTTATTGAATTTATTGGGGTGACATTGGTTAATGAAATTATGTAGGTTTCAGGTGTACAGTTCGATAATACATCATCCGCATATTATATTTTGCTCACCACTCCAAGTCAAGTCTCCTTCCATTACTGTTTACTTCCTCCCCTTTACCCTCTTCTACCTTCCTCCACCCTGACTCTTATTCTGTGCTAATTCTCAAGTGCTATATATAGACTGTAACATAAGCGACTTGTTCTAGGATGGAAATCATTAAAGAAATTCACACAAATCCACAAGCTAAAAGTGTCCCCGTTTTAAAGAGCACTTGAGGGGAAGAAGCATATGGAGCTATTTTGTAACAGAAGGACATGGTGCTGGACTCAGAGGGACCCTGCGAATAGCCATCGCACAATGTGTCGGGAAGCAGCGTCCTTTCTCCTTTTCTGCAAGATAATTCTGTCAGTACTAACACTGCAGTGTGAAAGCAACGTATTCATAAAGTATCTTTTGGTTAAAAATAGCCCCCTCAACACTTTGCAGAATAAAAATAAATCTTTTCTCACCCATCTAGCCTACTGAAAGCATCTGAAAGCAAATGCAAATTTCTGGTGGTAGACCCTTACTTTCCCTGACACATTTGAGAAAGGAATGTCTTAATTTGGAAGTCAAAGATAGAATAACAATTTAAAGCATATCATATGCTTTTTAAGTTTATTCTTTAAATTAGAAAAATATACTAAAGAAATGAAAACAAGGCTTTCTTTCTCACTGAAATTAGTGTCATCTCATGGTGAGGATATTTAGAGTATAAGAATAGACATAATAAGAAAAGGAAATGAACCCCTAGCATCTTATGAATATGCTAATAACTTTAAGTAGTAATGTGATATTTTTATGTAATACTTAAACCTTTGGTCATGACTCACATCTAGGATTCCATTATCTAGGCCTAAGAAACCTGAAAGGGTGCAGTTGGGGTTCGTAAAGATGGCAGCTGTAACTGCATTGCTTAGTGCAGGGATCTGGACCCAAGAAAGAGCGAGGGAGAGATCTGGGTTCAGTATAAACCCGGAGGTCAGTGAAGATCAGATTGGGTACAGGACTCCAGTGTTTTGAGACAGAAAGTCAGGTCAGAATGTGCCCTCAGGTCTCCAGAGGCCAAGGCTTGATTGGGTTAGAACTCAGGTCAGTAGATAGTGTGGTAATCAGGAGCTCATCCCCAGGATGGTGGCTGCTGATTTGGGCCAACAGAGGCCCTGGCTGGCAGGTGAGGGGGAATTGGCTGCTGTTAACTAGAAGGGCCCTAGGATGAGTGGCTGTAGGTGATTCCTGATTGTGGTTGGAGAACCTTAGAGCCCTGGGTAATTGTTCTTCCACTGGGCCACCATGGCGTACTAAGAACAGTACTCTGTAAAATGTTCTTAAATTTAAAAACAGTATAGAAACGCCTCACATCTGGCACTGTCGGGAAATAGGTTGCTTCACATATAAAGTTCACCTTGTGAGTGCTGAGACCTTATTTTTATAATATTGGATGGAAATACTCTAGAATGTGTTCACTGGTCCTCACCTCATTAAATGCGCTGCACTGTATATCATTCTGCCCCCACCTGGTGACCCAAAGCCCTGTTAATGTGTATGAGGCTGTTTGTCCACACACTAAATGACCCTACGTTACTGCAGATGAAATGGGAGGAAGAGAACTTGCTTTGCTCAAGGAATACCTTTAGCTATACTTGTAAGTTATTCGGATCTGGTCGGCAAGTAGTGCGAGGCCTTTGCATGGTCTGTGACAGTCACAGGACGGGCTCGGCCTCGTCCTCAGAAGTTGTTTTCACTTCCTCGTCTCAGTTATGCCCCTTCTCAGAAGCCTGATGCTGGAAAAAGGGGATTGCTGCAGTTTTCTAATTTTAGGCCCTCGAGAGTGATAGTCGTGCCCTTAGCCACTAAGGGATAGTTATTAGAAAGATTTTTCAGGTAATTTTTTGCTATATTTAACAAAGTGAGTAGAAGAATTTCTATATTGGATATGGATAAGGTCCTCTAATGATGGTCCCAGAATTATTATATATTCCTGGCATGGATATAAGAACTCTCCCCCACAACCCTCACCTCACTTGCTGGCCGGGACCAACCTCCCTTTTGCCCTTTCTCTCCATCACCAGCCACATGGGTTGACATGTTGCATATCTTTTTAAACAGCGAGGCTCCTTTCAGATTTCCTCCACCCTGCCCACTGTAGGAAATCCAGACCAGGGTCAAAAACTCTCGTGTTTACCAGACTCAGGCTACTTACCTAAATAAGTGAAACCGCTCACATGGCACAGTGGGGACTAGAGAAATGGCGAGCTTCTGAGACTGGGGTCCCTGCTTCTCATACTCAGCTGCTTGTTACTAGATGGAGTGTGGGTGTGGAATTGTCAGAAGTTGATTTTTCAGGAAAATTAAAACAAGACAAAACAAAACAGATTTTTATGTGATTATTCCTGATTTTTAAAACGGCTTGCAATTTGGGCTGTAATTGGTTGTAGCCTTACAATTTTTAACCCGATCTAGCCCTTGGCTGATGGTTGGGGTTGGCTTAGTCTAGGGCTAAAGACCAGACGGCTCCTCCGACCACAGCCCCTCACTGCCTGTCAGGCCATCGATGCCACTTCACATCCTTCCCTCCAAACATCTGAGTCCTTCCTCCCAGAGTCCTTCCTCAGCACCTGGACACAGCATCCCCTGGGACTCTCTCACCCGATTGGGAGGAGCGCAGGAGTGTCCGTGTGACTTCTGTGGCTGGAGGAGGTGAAAGGACAGAACAGGACTGATAGCTGTGTCCTTATCCCCTCTTCCAAGAAAAAGCCGCAGAATATATCAGTTACTCATCCTGCCCTTATCTCAGCCAATGGGAAAGCGGGGGAAACTAGCCCAAGGCCAAGAGTATGCTAGCCACCCCCCTGTCTTTGTGTAACCACACCCTAGCTGCACCCTGCCCTTGCGTCACTAGCCCCCCGGCCCTCACTCAACCAACCGGAATCGGCCAAATCAGTGGTCAGAGTGTGCCCCCACCCCCCAACCCCAAGCCCTATAAATTCTTTGTTCCCTTGGGACTCGGGGCTCTCTTCTGCATCCAGTAATGGAGGCAAGGGGGGGGGGGAGGGGACCAAGTCCCGGGCTTGAATAAAAGACTCTATGCTTTTGCATCGGACTCGGCGCTCCCTGGTGGTTCTGTGGGGGGTCTTGAAATCTGGGCATAACAGAGGAAGTGTGTGTGGAGACAGAGTGGGGCTAACTTAGTGTCAGAGCTTTAAAGTCGACCGTTGGAGTTGGAATTTGGAATGTCTTCCCATGGAAGTAATGCACAAATGAAGCACAGGTTCCACCTTATCATGGTTTTCATTCCATTACTTCTTCAGTTAAATAGGTTTTGAAGTGATTACCTTGATATTCAGCAGCTATTTTGAAGACTTTGATTTTGGGGGAAAGATGTTTCTAACTGCCAAAGGACTGAACTACAAATAACCTTTTGTGTGTCTATTTGAGCGCTGTACATGTATACTCCTTATGTTACCGCAGGGGTATAGAATAGATAATTTAAAACAATTTATCAACAGTGAAGAATGAAATATGAGACACCCATTCCCAGTCTGTTTTCTGACTTTTTCCTATTCATTTATGAGATTTAAATGCCTCAAATACTTGAACAGAATTATATATTTATTCTAGTTGGACTAGTCTTTTTGAGGGTTTCAGCTCATTAAAGAATTCTGTAGAAGCACAAAGAGGAGAGAGCCTTCAGAAAGGCTCCTTAAAAAGGAGAGGCTGACCTGGACTACCACTAATGTTAAATGCTGTAAATTGGTCTGAGAGGTAAAATAGAATCAATACTTCACACTCCTTTGTTAGTTTCCAGAAATTAAATTGGCCGTATGTTTGGTCCTGGATCAAAGACTAACAAAGCATGGTATTCACTTGTTTTCTCATAAAAACATCAAAAATCCCTACCCTCTACTAAAAGGTGTGAAATTATCTTTCAGCTAGAGCAAAACGTTAAAGCATCTATTGGTACATATCCACACTATAGTAGTGGGGTTTTCAATGGGAAATTGCTCTGCAATTAATATGAACGTGGGCAAGTCATCTAACCTTTCTAAGCCTGTTAACTTATCTCTAAAATGAATGTAACATAGGGTGGTTTGGAGTATTAAATAAGATGGAATATATACATCTTTATAGTATCTAGCACATAGATATTTCACATGTAGTTATTATGATTGATATTATTATTTGTTTGGATCAGAGCCTTCTAGGCTATTTTAGAACTCAAGCTTTTATTTTTCGTCTTTTATCATGTGTCTTTTGTTACATTTTTAACATCTTTATTGAGGCATAATTCACATAAAATTCAGCCATTTAAAGTATACAATTCAATAGTAAACTCAGAGTTATGCAACCATCTCTATCTAAGTTTAAAATATTATCATCACCACAAAAAGAAGCTCTGTGCCTCTTCGCACAGAATTGATGGCTGATAATATTCCTTCTATTGCTGAGTGTTGCTGGAAATATGTCATGTTTTGTTTACCTGTTCATTAACAGGCGGACATTTGGGTTGTTTCCACTTTTGGGCTACCGTGAATAATGCTGCTGTGAATATTCATGTACAAGTTTTTGTGTGGATGTAAGAATGCTGCTGTGAATATTCATGTACAAGTTTTTGTGTGGATGTAAGCTTTCATTTTCTGGGAATGGGAATGCTGGGTCATATGGTAGCTCTATGTTTAACAATTTCAGGAACTGCCAAATTGTTTTTCATACTGGCTGCACCATTTGCATTCCCACCATCAATGAATTAGTGTTTTAGTGTCTGTACAGCTTCACCCACACTTATTATTTTCTGTGGGGTTTTTTGTGTGTTGTAACCTCCTAGTGGGTGGGAAGTGGTATCTCAGGGCGGTTTTGATTTTCTTAATGACTAAGGATATTGAGCATCTTTTCATTTGCTTATTGGCTATTTGTATATCTTCTTTGGAGAAATGTCTGTTCAAATTCTTTGCCAATTTTGTAATTGGGTTAATTGTCTTTTATTATTGAGTTGCAAGAGTTCTTTATATATTCTCCATACAAGTCCCTTATCAGGTACATGTATGATTTACAGATATTTTCAACCCATTCTGTGGGTTGCCTTGATATTAGTTTTTTAAACTGATAAATCTGAACATCTGTGTATTTAATGCTTCCATGCCCTCCTGACTGATTTGCATAAACTCTCTTCCCAGCCTCTGTTTCTCTACCTTGCCCTCCAGTCGGTCCATGAGCCCCTTCAGGTCCCCGAGGAGTACCTAAAGCCATATGACTTTATCCAAGATAAGAACAGGCGTCACTATGCAGGAATGGTTTCCCTTATGGATGAAGCTGTGGGAAATGTCACTGCAGCCTTAAAAAGCCGTGGGCTCTGGAACAACACGGTGTTCATCTTCTCTACAGGTAAGCCTGTCAACAGGAAAATCATCTCTTGGCAAAGTTTAGGACATGGTATTCGATGAATGGAATGAAGACAAATTGGAGCATTTAGCAGTTCCTTATTAAAATGAATGCTAACTGCAAGAGTGAAGACATGATCAAATGGGTAGAAAGATGTGTCTAAGGAAAAAGAATTACGGGCTTCCCCACCTTTCTTCCAATATGAAAATATTCTGGGAGTATGCTTGACAACAAGTGCTTTCTGAGTAGGTATGAGAGGGCATCCCTCACACAGGGCAGCTGGGCACTGAATCCTTGGACTGGCTTGTTCTCAGCAATCTCTGCAGCCCAGGTTCTGTCAGGAGGACTTCTGCTGACTGCAGGGGGCTCTGTGTCAGAGACAGATTGTGACATTATGAAGACAGAGAAGAAATGGAGCCATTTAAATCTAGGCTAGAGCCGCCAAGTATAGATTTTTTTTTACATTAAAATTTTCTGACAATAAAAGTTATGCATGTTGATTATAGGAAAAACAGAAAAGTAGAAAGAAGAAATTTCTTGAAAATCATTATTATGGCGATGTCATTCCAACTTCTAACCTTTTATATATAGTAGACATAGTTTCTATTCCCTAGGGATGTTCTTTGGGTATAGGTCTTGGTTTATTCATTATGTTGAGTACTCAGGAGAGTACTTCCTATTGGAAAATGCTGATCATTTTTTTTATGGGAAATTTCTTGTATTATTTATGGCAGAATTGTTTGACCCTCCATCCCACCTTCCTCCTAGTCTGCCTTCACAAAACTCCTGTTATTTGGATATTGGATTAATCCTCTAATCTCTCTCTCTCTCTTTCCCCTCTCCTCTCCTATTTTCTTGTCTTCATCATTATTTTCTCATTATTATTTTATAACCATTCTATTGAATTCATTGTAACGACCATAGTTTTTAATTATCAAGGACTCTTTCTTGTTTTCTGATAATTCTTTTTTTGTGTGAAGTTTTTTTTATCACTTTATGGGTGCAATTAATAATTTATTTCTCCAAAGCCTGTGCTCTTAACCATTAATTGTGTGTGTGTGTGTGTGTGTGTGTGTGTGTGCGCGCGCGCATATACACATACATATAGTTTTAAGTTTGCTTATATTCCCAGTGTTGTCTGTCTTCCTTCTAAGGTTGTTTGTATCTTTGTTTTGGTCTGCATTTCATGAATGAGCTTTCTCAAATTCCTAGTGTTCCTTGGCTACAACCTGAAAATTTAACTAGAAACTCCCAGGGTGAGGTTGCGTTTGTAACCTGGTGAGTTTTACTGTAAAGTGACTGTGTAAGGGGTGTGAAGTGGCATGTTGAGGAATGAATCTGGTTATTGTACTCATAGTTGTTTTGTGTTTTTTTTAAAGGTTGTTTTGTTTTGCTTCCAATCCTGCATGGTTATTGAATCTAGCAATTATTGTGTGCTTACTACTTTCAGGACATAGTTCTAAGTGCTTTACGGAAATTAGTTAAATTGATCCTCACAATAGTTCTCTTGCAGGTGTGAGAACTGAAGCACAAAGAGGCTGAGTAACTTGCCCAAGCTCACACAGCCAGGCAGGGCCAGGTACCAGCCTTTCTGGCTCCACTGCATCTCCTGCCTCTGAGGTGATGCAGATGGTGGTCTGGATGTTCTTATTGGACCTCATGACATAGCAGAGCTTTCTGCATGGTGTGCTGCAATACCAGTCTCTCGAGGAGCCTGGTCAAGGCCTGGGGCCACCCTGAGCAACCTTGTTCAGCTGCTTTAGTGCTAAACATATACTATAATTTTCTAAGTATTCTCTGTTGTGGAAAGGGTTGCTATTACATTTATTTTTCCTCTAAAACTTACTCTTCAGAAAAGAGGGAGACATCTTATATACAAGTCCGTACAAGATCTCTCTCATACTGAGGATTTTTCTCAATTGGCTTTATGTCGAACAGCCTGGAAAGCACATTGGTCAGTGTTGGTACTGAATACTTATAGAGGTAACTCACTGAAAGAAGCAATAACAAAAGAGGTCAAGAGATTTATACTCATTTAGTAATTATTCCTTGGAAATGATCTCACGATTATAAGAATTAGCGGTGGTAAGTTTATAAAACAATCTTTGTTGTAGAGATCAGAGTGATACAGTTTAAGAATAAATTATTTACTGAAACAAAAGTATATATGTATTAAAGTGTCATATACAGACTGAAAGTGCTCTCTGGATAAGGAACTTGAGGCTTAGAGAACATTAAGTAACTTGACTAGGGTCACATAGCTAGGAGGTAACAGAGTGACTCCACATATGTCTAACTCAAAGCTTTCTTATTCATTTGTGAACTCTGAATTTGTCTCAACCAGTGCTCCTCCTAAAACTGTAATTCTTGCTGCTTTTTATATAGTAAGTAGTGGCACAGTGCACGAAATTTGTGCACATTAAAAGGGAATTACTTAGAGCAAATATTTTAATATTGCTATTTGCCCTTTCTCTATAATAGAAGTGTCAGAGATGAAAGAAAATTAGTAAAACGTATATGAAAACCTTTCATATACAGACTGAAAATGCTCAGAGAAGATGGTAGCTCTGGGAAACTGCCAAATATCTCAGAGTGGCTCCTGTGACAACGGATATTGATGTCAAGTAGGCATGGGAAGGAGTAGAATAAAGTTTTTTCATGATGTATGAAAGTGTGGAAAAAATCAATATGTTAAGATATTTTCTTATATGATTTCAAGTGTGTATACATAACTTTTAAATAGATAGTTGACTATTTTATAAACATCCATATTATATTTATTCAAGTTAGCAAAAATAATTTTTGGAGCTTTTCACTAAGAAAATGGGGATAACTTTATAATAAGGTTGTCTCACTATGATATATATATATTTAAATCTTTATTGTTGAAAATATTACATATGTCCCCCATTTTCCCCCCATTAACCCTTTCTAGCTGGCCCCCATTCCCCTCCCCAGGCCTTCACCACCCTATTGTTTGTGTCCGTGGCGACACTATGATATATTAGTAGATATATTAGTCTTGGACCATGTTTGCTTTGTTGGGCTGGGCTAAATCCAACTTGATCACATATATGCATTTTTATTATTCTGCTGAATTCAATTTGTTAGAGGTTTATTTAGGATTTTTGTGTCGAGTCAGGAGTGAAAAGTCGGGGAGGCTTTTTCTCTCTGTGTCAGGTTTTGTTGTCTTGGTTATGCTCACTTAATAAAACAGTTTGGGTGGTTTTTCCGTTTTTTTTCTCTGCTCTAGAGCAAATTCACAGGCTGTTTGAAAGATCTGTCTGTGTAAGCTGGTCCCTGAAACCATTTTTGGAGGCTTTTTTTTAAAAAAAAATTATCTTCATAGTTTAGATTTTTGCTGAATTATATCTAGGCGTGGGTCTTTAAAATATTTTAAAATTAATTTTGCCTGAAATACAGTGAACCCTTTGATCTCTACGCTGAGATTATTTTTCACTCCAGGAAGTTTTCCCTGTTCATATTATAGCTGTTGCTTTTGTTCTGCTTGATTTATTTCTCAAAAGTATCTTTAATTAGTAGGTTGAATCACTGACTCAATGTCTCTTTCATCATTTTCTGTGTTTTGTCCTTTTTCTCAGTCTTCTGGATCCAGCTCCTTTGCATTACATTTTTTCAATTTTAATTCTGCTCTTTAATATCGCCAGTGTAGATTGCTATTGATTTTGTTTTTAGTTGCTTTGCAATCCTTTGTTTGCCTTAGTTCACTGGTCATGTCATTAAGCATTAAAGCTCAATGTAACCTTGTGAAATAAGTTTCTTCATCTCCATTTTGTAAATTTACTAGAGGCCCAGTGCACGAATTCGTGCACGGGCCTGGCCTGATAGGGGCCCATTGGGCCTGCTGGTGGGGGGGAGGGGGGGTGGGGGGGGAGGGGTTGTGGGCAGTTGGCTGGCTGGCCCGCCCCCTATTAGGGTGTTGTGGGCTGATTGGGGGCCAGGCTGGCCAGGTGTGGGGGCGATCAGGGCCTGGATCAGGCTGATTGGCTGCCACAGTGTGTGTCATAGCCATCGGTCGTTCCAGTCATTCTGGTCATTCTGCTGTTCCAGTTGCTGGGCTTTTATATATACTAGTATAGATAAATGAAGAATGAAAGAGGTTAAGTGCTTTTCTCACGGCCACTACTACTCTGAATGTCTTTCACTCCATATGCACATTTTGGAATATTAACGCCCAATGTGATGGTGTCAGAAGGTGGAGCCTTTTTGAGAGTTAAAGGCTGGGAATGAGATGGTCCGATAAATGGTGTGCTGGTGGGGAGGAGCCTGGGCAGCATCCTCAGCTATGAGCCATGAACATTAGCAAGGGCAGAATGGAGAACAGTCATGTAGTAGGAAGCTCAGCACGGCTGGAGCCCAGAGTACAAGGTGGGGAATGGTTAGATGTGAAGCTGGAGATTGTAATGTAAGACCTGGCTCAGAGCGGAAGGAGGTAGAAGGTGCTCTGAAGGCCGAGGGGAAACATCAAAAGGTTTTAAGTAGGATCATATTTTCATTTTAGGATTAGTGTGGAGGATTATTGAAGGCAGATTGGCGTTCTAGAAGGTGATGGCGGTCAAGAGGGGTAGAGGGTAAGGAGGGCCTGAGTAAAGGCAGAGAGAAATTTGAAGGAGATGAAAGGACAGATTTAAGAAATGCATAGGAGAGCGTGGACAGTTGATCTCTGAGAGTCCTTGTTACTAGGAAAGTTGAGGTGCTGTAATTCTGTGCTTTCAGAACTTCCATCAGGACTGGTGATAGCCTTTGATGGAACCATCCCTTCTGGGGTGCATTTGCAGAGAGCTGGAAAGAATGCAGCCCGTGGCCAGAGTGCCCGTGTAGTCCACAGAGCAGTAGATTCATAGTCCATTTGAGACTGGGGTGGGGTCTACTGGGAAATGTGCAGAAATGGCTTTGGCTGTCACAGTGTTTTGAGGGTGAAGTCATTTGAAGGACCAGCCCTGTAGTGCTCAGGCAGCTCTGCACAGTGGAGACATGTCCTGCCCCAGAGGGTCAGGAGACTGTCGAAGAGCCCTGACTGGACCCTGTTCAATAGCAATTTTTTACTGAAACCAATAGAGGCAATTATTACAGACCTTAAACTTTTAGCATTTATTTTCTGAGCTTTCACAAAATTATATGTAGATTAATATCTTAGAGTAATAAAGAGTCTGAACTAATTTGTCTAAATCTTATGTCCTTTTCTCCCTTATATATAGTATTCCCTTAAAAACTAGCTTTATGGTTTTAAATGTACTTATGCAATTGGCAGGCTTATTAAATATTATAGAAATTCTGTGCCAAAAACAAAGTAATCTGAGTGCTGGCAAACCAATCTCACTAGGTTCTTCAAACACTTAAATGAATTTCTGACAAAGCTAAGGAAGACCTGTTAAGTGAAGAAACTGTGTAGTGTGTCCACACTGTCTTTCTCTTTGCAGTTACCTCTTTATTCAGCACATCTACCATAGAGGGAAGTAACAACACATGGCTCAAAACTAGGAGACTCTTCTTTCCGAGCCAGAAGTCAGTCCATTTCACCTCTTAAATTTTTCTGTGTTAATGTCCATGCTGAAAGCATATTGGATCGCTTTAAAATTTTATTAGCAGTAGGTAGTACATACAGATTTGTTGACTTTTATTGAGAAATGATAATAACCAATACATTTTGATGGCCCCCAGAACAGTCCTGCATTTGCATTCTCTTCAACAAACCATTGACTCCACAATCCTACAGTTTCTAAGGCAGAAATCTTTCTCAATCCCTGTTTATCAAGATCTTCAATGTTTTATTATATTGCTTATTGCTTGTGTGCCGTAATACTGTATTTTCCATATTATGACATTTTCAGCATGAGAAGCATGAAAAAAGTCTTTATTTTCCCATTTCTATAAGGTGTGGCCTTCCCTGACTAATAATTGGCCTATGCGTTTATAAGTGGCCTCTCCCTGAGCTTATGATTAATGAAAAATACATATTGAACTGAGCGTATTTATTGACTAAATTGCAAGAAGCTTTCCAATTTGTTTGGATTTACTTTCTCCTTTTGTGTTGCATTCCATTTTAAAGGTCACAGTTAAGATGGATCTATTTCTTATATCATACATTCCTCTCAGAACTCATTGGAGCCAAAATTCCCTGTGAAGGCAAGAGGAATGTTAGGTTGGACAGATGCCCTGGAGAATGAAGGAAGGTGAGAAGTAGATTCCTAGTAGAAATAATCCCATGGGAACCACAGTCACAGCCAGAGGAAGGGGCTGATAGAAAGCTGGGTGACCACAAACTCTGTATGCAAATACACAGTCGGATGAGAGAAGGAACCAAATAGCCTAGGAATTATTACTTTAGGAATCAGCAAAAAGCAGATTGTATTTCAGGGTTTTTGGTCTGGAATTTTAACATTTACTGTCATTATTAATAGATGGAAGAGACAAATTTAAGTAGGTTTCAAAGAAGGCACTTAATTATCTGTTGAAAAACAAAAACTGTGTATTTATATTCATATCTTCAAGAATGTAAAAATAGGGATTTACTCTGTAGCAGTTTTCTTAGGAAAAAAAGAAAAAGAGTGGCTAAGTTTTAGCTACTAGAACCCAAACAGTGTAATTCTCTTCTATTTTACAGTCCACACGTGGGGTTCTCCTCGAGGCAGTGGTAACTGCTTTTTTTTTGAAGCAAGGCATTTGATCAAAAATTAGAGTTCCACGGCTAGCTTTTGCTGGCGTTCTGTCCCAAATTCCTCTCTACTTGGGGTTTCTACAATGATTGCTGTGGTTTTCTGGCTTGATCTGAGGCCCTTGTTTCGTCAGCGGAGGAAAGACTGCCGGCTCCTTCCCAGGAGTTTATGGCCCTTGCTCTTCAAGGAGGGCTGGGAAAGAGTGCCCAGGCTCTTTGCGGGAGATAGCCCTGCTGGGCTTGGCCTCAAACATGCGTTGCTTTCAGAAGCATGAGATCCCCCCCACCAGGCCTAAAAACAATCATAAAAATATATTTGAAAAAATCCCCATCGCTTCTCTTGCTGACTTTGGCAATTAGGTACAAAGCATCAACAGAATGTTGTATACAGAAATTCTGCCTTCCAGGCTTGTTCCCTTCTTGCAGAACAATCCTTAACCTTGTGGGGCTCTTTTCTCATGTTTTCTTAATGAGAAAATATTTCAGAGATTATTGGCACCACAGGTTTCTTCCTTTTCGGGGTTTTTGCTCTTAACCAACTGTAATCTCTATGATCTCTTTTATATTTTTCCTTCACAGTATGGGCCACATCTAATCAACCCCTCCTAGGATGACTTTTCCAAGTACAGTGAATTTTTTTTTTTTTGTCATTTCCATCCTAGAACACTTTCTTATTTGTGTGCATATACCTTTTCAAATTAGTGTTTTGGATTTCTTCAGGTAAATATCCACTCTCTCTAAAAAAAAATCAATGGAAAAAATATTCTCGGATGGATTAACCAAAAAAATTAATACATAATCATGGTAGAAAATGGAAAAAAAAAACTATTAAAAGGTATAATGAAGAAAATAGAAATAATTCATTATCTAACACCCAAAATACTGCTTTCCCTGTTTCCCATAGATTTTTGGGTTGTTGTGTGTTCATTTTCATTTGATTTCTTCCTTGACCCACCCAAACTAAATAGTTAACTTCCTATGGTGAAAATTTCTCTGATATTAAAATTGTTTGAAAACATAAATTTTAATAATAGCAGTCATTTGAACAAATCATGATTTGGGTGACTACATCTTGAAAAGAGATTATTTTTGGCTAAAATTTTGGGTATCTTAATTTTATATGTTCACATAAAATACATAGTGGTAGATAATAATTGCGATGCACGTAAAGTGGTAAGTCTGTACATTTCAGCTCCCAATCACAAATGTGCAACACTGAGCCCATGTTGAAATGTGAATCAAGAGGCTCTAACTCACTTTTAAAATAAACCGATAGGAACCACTACATTTGATTATAGTATAAGAAATTTGAGCATCAAATGAAATAAATAGGTTCCATCATACAACAAGACAGGAAAAATACTAAGTCCACCCAAATTGTTGTGATTTTTTAAAATTTACTTTCCAATTACAGTTGACAAACAATATTATATTAGTTTCAGGTGTATAACATATAACTTATGAAGTGATCACTATGGTAAGTCTAGCACCCATCAGATACAATATATAGTTATATCTAGAGGCCTGGTGCATGAAATTCGTGCATGGGTAGGGTCCTGAGGCTTGGCCAGTGATCAGGGCCAATTGGGACCTTCCGGCTGCCGGTCAGGGCCTTCCTTTGTTCCGTGCCACCCCCTGGTGGTCAGTGCACATCATAGCAAGCGATCTAACTCTTAGTCTCCCGGTCGAACTCCTGAGGGGACACTTTGCGTATTAACCTTTTATATATATAGATTATTGACTATGCTGTACTTTATATTCTGGTGACTATTATTATAACTGGCAATTAGTACTTCTTAATCCCTTCCACCTTTTTTGCCTGTTCACCAAACCCCGCTTCCCCCTGTCTGACCATCAGTTTGTTCTCTGTATCTTTGAATTTGTTTCTCTTTTGTTTGTTCATTTATTTTGTTTTTAGATTCCACATATCAGTGAAATCATGTGGTATTTGTCCTTCTTTGTCTGACTTACTTCACTTAGCATAATACTCTCTAGGTCTATCCTTGCTGTTGCAAATGATAAGATTTCATTCTTTTTTATGGCTGAGTAATATTCCATAGTCTATATGTACCACACCTTTATCCATTCATTTATCATGGACATTTAGGTTGCTTCCACATCTTGGTTATTGTAAATATTGCTGCAATGAACATTGGGATGCATATACCTTTTCAAATTAGTGTTTTGGATTTCTTCAGTAAATATCCAGAAGCGGAAATGCTGGGTCATAAGACAGTTCCATTTTTACCTTTTTGAGGAACTTCCATACTGTTTTCCATAATAGCTGCACCAATTTACAATCCCTACCAACAGAGCATGAAGATTCCCTTTTCTCCACATCCTCACCAATACTTACTGTTTGTTAATTTATTGATGTTAGCCATTCTGAAAGGTGTGGTTTTAATTTGCATTTACCTGATGATTAATGATGTTGCGTATCTTCTCATATGTCTGTTGGCTATCTGTATGTCCTCTTTGGAGAAGTGTCTATTCAGGTCCTCTGTCCACTTTTTAATTGGTTTGGGAGGTTTGTTTGTTTTTGTGTGTGTGTTGAGTTGTATGCATTCCTTATATAATTTGGATATTAACTCCTTATTGGATGTATCATTGGTTAATATCTTCTTCCATTCATTAGGTTGTCTTTTTTTATGGTTTTCTTTGCTGTGCAAAAACTTTTAGTTTGATGTAATCCATTTGTTTATTTTTTCTTTTATTTCCTTTACCTAAAGAGCCATCCACAAAAAATATATATAGTGCTGAGAGTCATGTCAAACAGTTTACTGCCTATGTTTTCTTCTAGGAATTTTATGTCTCACATTTAAGACTTTAATCCATTTTGAGTTTATTTTAGTATAGGTGTGAGAAAGTAGCCTAGTTTTATATATATATATATATCCACTTTTCCCAACTTTTTGTCTGTGTCTCAGCATACTTTATGATATTTAAAGTAAATTAAAACTATATTTCAAAAGCCTGGCCCTCTTCATGGTTTTGGCTGATAGGAGAAGGACTGGTTGGTAAGGGAGATTCTGCTCTGGCTGACCAGGAAACTTTCCCAGAGGGTCCCACCAACTCTCCTGAGTCCTGTCCCATAGCTCACCACATGTTTTCAGTAACCATGAAAATGCTTTTAAGTGATTGAAATGATACATTCATTCTTCTTTCCAATTCCTTGACTATTCTTTCAGCAAAGCTGCTTTAAACATAATTTCTGATTACATGTGTGGTTTTTACCAAGAAATGGGAATGGATCGTGGTATTGTGAATTGATCCCAGCAGAAAAAATTTCCTCTGAAATGCAGGAACCTTAGTCAGATAGTTGGAGAAGCTCCTGTCTGAGCTCTGCTCCATGTTATAAGCTCAGAACATACCTTCTCCTTGGCCTTATGATGTCAGCTTGTCTGGTTGAGTGAAATTGCTGTTGCAATTATTTGGATGATGCAGTTCTTCCTGCCCCACCTGCTGTGTTGGTAAACCTGAAACCATCATGGCAAATATGTTTATTTGCTTTCCCCTGAAATGCGCTGCCCCTTTTTACCTCCTGCAGATAAAAATTGACAGGTCCTTTTCCTGAAAGCCAAAAACAGTGATGGGAACCAGGTGGAAGATACGGCTTTTAAAATGTAGTTTTAATTCATTTTAAGTTCCACAAAGTAGGCTGAGTCACAGACAAGCTGTGCGCCTCACCAGATCACTCCATGATCTCACTTTCCCTCTGGCAAACCTTTTTCCATGCAATATGGTGGTATCACTGGGGTGTCAGGAACAGCTTGCTTGAGAGGAGTTTGCCTATGAGCTGTGAAGGCTGCCAGACAGCATCTCTCTAGTCCAGCCGTGGGCAAACTATGGCCCGTGGGCCGGATCCGGCCCGTTTGAAATGAATAAAACTATTGAAAAAAAAGACCGTACCCTTTTATGTAATGATGTTTACTTTGAATTTATATTAGTTCACACAAACACTCCATCCATGCTTTTGTTCCGGCCCTCTGGTCCAGTTTAAGAACCCATTGTGGCCCTCGAGTCAAAAAGTTTGCCCACCCCTGCTCTAGTCCGTCTTCTGTCTCTTTACTTCGTCTTCAGATTCACATGGTCTTCATGTACTACAATAAAATGCTATTAACCACCCTCACAGCAACCACGTAGTTGTAGGTAGTGAAGCCTGGTTACATGACCATTCACCAGAAGTGTAGTTTTAGAATTGACGAAAACCCGCATTGACTCCTCAGCTTCTTAGAATGGATACTTTGAATGAAACCACTGGAATCTCCAAGATGACAGTTGACCTTACTCTTGTGTACTGAGATGTCTATTTTAGATTCTCCCAATTACCTCCTTTTCCTGTCTTTTTTAATTATTATGGCCAATGAAGTCAAATAATATGATAGAAGAGATTTGAATGGGCTTTAGGAAAAGAGGTTTAATTGTGTCTTTGCTTCTAACTAGCTGGGCAGTTTCTCCCACGCCATCCATCTTTCTTGATCTCATCATTTTCACGGTGCCCTCTGTGATATCATTTGATACTCTGTGGTCCCATTATGGAAACTCAGGCACTCTTTTCTGCTGGGCAGAGCATCTTCTAAGCAGACTCACAGTCTTCTCTGCATTTATTTCCAAGTCACTTTCTGATTCCCCGAGTGATTCCACCAGGATGAGAACCACTGCTACAGGGTCTAGGCCTAGGGACTCATTATTATAAAAATTTTTCCTTTGCCACATGTTTTTCATCCTTAAGTCAAGGACAATGTACCCTTCAGAAAAGAATGACTTTTATAATTCTTCTATAACTTAATCCTCACAGAAATTAGGATCCAGCCATTTCCCCTTTGTGTGACTTTTATGAATATTTTGCATTTTCCATTTGTGTTCTTGCTTATTTTCCACTCTCACTATTCATCCACACTTGACCAGTGGTGATTCAAAAGAACAACAGAAGCCCTAACCGGTTTTGCTCAGTGGTTAGAGTGTTGGCCTGCGGACTGAAGGATCATGGATTCAATTCTAGTCAAGGGCACATACCTTGGTTGCAGGCTCAATCTCTGGCTCCCATCGAGGAGCATGCAGGAGGTAACCAATCAATGTCTCTCTCTCTCACATCAGTGTTTCTTTCTCTCTGTCTCTTCCCTCCCTTTCACTCTTTCTAAAAATCAATGGAAGAAATACCCTTGGGTGAGGATTTAAATAAAAAAGAACAACAGAGTGTACTGAGGTGTCTATTAGATACAGAGTAAAGCTGGTTGACTTTTATGTACCAGTATTGAACCTGCCTTTGGAGCGATGGTTTTCAAAGTATGATCTCCGGAGCAGCATCATTACCATCGCCTGGTGGTGTGTTAGAACTGCAAGTTCTCAGGTCCCGCTCTGGACCAGAAACTCTGAAGGTGGGGCCCGGCCATCTGTATTAGCAAACCTGCCAGGTGGTTTGATACATGCTATTGTGAGACAGCTGTTCTAGAGAGATTTTATGTTTTGAGGTCGTAGAATTTTTAAAAATATTTTATTGATTTTTTACAGAGAGGAAGGGAGTGGGATAGAGAGTTAGAAACATCGATGAGAGAGAAACATCGATCGGCTGCTTCCTGCACAGTCCCTACTGGGGATGTGCCCACAACCAAGGTACATGCCCTTGACCGGAATCGAACCTGGGACCCTTCAGTCTGCAGGCCGACGCTCTGTCCACTGAGCCAAACCGGCCAGGGTGGTAATAGAATTTTTTAAGTGTGTTTAGATAGTTTTGAAGTAATCATTGTCCAAATTTACATGCTCTGGGAATAGGAGGGATATTACATTTCTAAAGGCGATATTTCCCTGCCTTCCTATCTTTTTGTCCTTTAGAAGTTTTAATATTTTTTCTGCTTTTAGAGAACCTATCAATATCTCTACCTGTTTGTACAGTGAAATTTTAGTCTTAAGCTAGTTCTATTATCATGGAAGATTTAATCATCAATGCTATTGACCGTAAATCATTTGTTGTTATTTAGATGAAACAGTGACTAATGAAACATTTAATTTCTCCTTGCTCATTTGTTTATTTTTCATTGAACCTTCCAGATGGCATCCTTTTTTTAGAATATAGACAAGGTTTACTTTTTAAAGTTACCCAACAAATCTGTTTGTTCTGTAATAGACCTAAAGATTGCTCTTGTCAGAGGGAAGTTTTTACGAAGTTGCGTGCTCCCTGGAACAGGCATGAACATAGCTGATATCCTGAATTAAGTGATGAAGAAGAGGCGAAGGGCGTCTGGTCCTAAGTGAGAAAACCTTGACCCAGAAAGTGGCAGCAGTAGACTTCAAGTGCAGGGCTCCACGCTTCCAGTCAGCAGTCTCTGCACGAACTTCACTGCCTTTAGATTACACAGTTCCCCTAATTGGCTGGATTTTTGTCAAGAGCTTGATCCAAGGGGGATTATTTATTTATTTGCTTTTATTTTTGTTTTTTTGTTTTTGTGGGGTTTTTTGTAATATATAAAGCACTTGCAATTCTCTCAAGGGCAACACATAGCTTCATTTAACTCCCTCAAGCCCTCTCACCTCTGTAAGTTGCACCAGGAAATTCAAGGTCTAGCCAGGAGCCCCCAAAGAGTTAAAAAGACAACCAGCCTCAGCGTGGAAGAAACTGATGTCAAAAACAGATGTTTCTCTGCAGGCCTTGCTGGATTCATAAGTCAGGATAAAGCCAGCATGTATGCATGCGCGTTAAAAAAAAAAAAGTCTTGGCCAGGGCTGCGGAGAAACGCAGTGTTGTCCCTCATCTGCAATTCCTCTTCAGTCCTTGCTGCATGGGAGCTCTGTGGCAGGGCTCCCCCGAGACTGGCGGCCCTGACACTTGAGCCATTAACTCAGAGCGCCCTCTAATCTCTTGTTTTCATTGTTGGTGTTCCGGCGGAGCTGCCCCTCAGCCCGCACAGACTTTGCCCGTTTTCATTGGCTGTGGGGATTGTTATTGGAGTGGCTGACAGCTGTCTGCCAGGCTGTCTGAAACTGCCTTCCTGTGCTCTCGGCCGCCGCTCAGCTTCACAGCACTATTGTTCCTGTTGAGCCTTTTTCTTAAAATCTTTCCCAGCTGTATCCTGATATGGTAAACCGCTTAAATTAGCTCCAGATTGTTCTGTTTATTTTATGTTAGATAAGCGACAAAATACAGTACCAGCAGCTGGCCAGAAGGAGGGGGAATGAGGATGGGGGGACACAAGCAAGGTCTTTTACAAAAGATAGAGTTCCCAGGCAAAGCCGTGAAAAGACACAAATGTGATGCAATCACACGTCCTGCATTTTACATGTGATCCTGATGGGCCGGCTAAGCAATGACTTTGGATCTGAGCACAGCTTACTCCCAGGTGGGCAGGGGCGGGGGGAGGGGGGAGGGGCGTGCGGGGGGGGGGGGGGGGGAACCAAGCAAGACCCCAGCATGAAGCGAAGTTTCCTTATGGGAACTAGACACAGGATCTCTGTCAGGTTGGCTGCCTTGTCCAGTCAGCTGTCCAGGTGCCCTGCTTGATGCGCTGACTGCAGCAGGATCCCCTTTTACGTTTTTAAAACTGTTCTTCCGTATTGTAATGCATGGTGGCTGACAGGCTCAAAGCTGGCAAAGTTCCCCAGTCTCTTTATCAGCTCAGCATTTGAAAATGATCCCTTCTCTGCTGTCATTCAAAGCTGGAAGTCCACAGACATTGAGTCCCCAGCACAGGTATTTGCCGCACAGCTGCGAGTGAACATGCTCAGTGGACTGGGCCCCTGTGCTTGTGCAGGTCATCTGTGCAACTGCTCCACCCCTGGCCGCGCCTCCTTGGCAGTTGTCTGCTCACAGGGGCGCTCCATGCAAGGCCTTTCTGAATACTTAACAGAAAGTATAGTCAGATAGAATAGATACTGTCCTGAATGAAGATAATGCCTTTGTGATGGTAGGAATCAATCCAAATAAAATATGAAAAATAAACTTCCGAAGGCTTTAACTCAGCTGAAGCATATGAACAATGCCAGCAGCCAGCTGAGTTACAACAGTTACTGAGAAGTTTGTCTGGGGTAACTCCAGACTCCCCAGGAAAGGTCCTCTGATGCATTCTAGCTCCACCAGGCTTCTAGTCCTCACCTCGAACCAAGTCCTGGGAACCCTCTCTATCAAGGTGACGGGAGAGAAGCGGGTGGAACGGGTCAGAAGTAATAAGGTGCCCTGGAAACTGCCTCTTAGTTTCGTTTGTGGTGGTGGGGAGAATAAACTTAGCATGCAATTAAAGGGGCACACAACCAACTCCGTAACAATAATTACCCCATCGAGCCCCCGTTTCCTCTGCTGAAATGTGCCTTTTCCTTTTCCTCTCCATCAAGGACCAGCACACAGCCAAGTGGCCTCCATGTCGCCTCTAATTCCCCAGTTGTCCCCTCTCTCTCCTTTCTCTGTACCCTTTTTAGTCTTCATTGTGGATAGTCTTGTATTTCTCCCATGGGCCAGGCTTTCCACAGATGACATGCCCCTGAGAGCAGGGACGTGTATTGAACCTCTAGTGTCTTTCCCCACAGTGTTGACAGCAGCCATGGGCACCGAGCAGATGCTCAAAGCCTGTCTCATCATTTGCTTCTGTTATTCTTACCTGACATGAGGTGTCATTCATTCTGCTTCTGTATTAATTCAGGCAAAAACAACAACGCAAAAGATCAGGCGCTGGCCCATTCTCATTAAAATCATGAGCACGTCCTTCTGGTGCTGGGCAGGCTGGAGGAAGCCACCTAAAGCCTGTATTTCTCATGGACTCCATCTAAAACTCTGGACAATACAGAAAACAACCGCCTGCACACCTGGAAAGTAAACAGCCGCCAAATGGTGAATGGGAATGAAGTCAAGGCTTTATCAATCCTTGTACCTGGAGTGCATTTGTGGGGTTTGTTTTCTCTCCTGTCTCCTGGCGTTGACCTAAGGGCTGATGTCTTTAAAGAACTATGGAGCAGGCCTGGGCAGCAGAGTCTCCATGCAGACTCCTGATTTCCAACCAGAGGTTCGGGAAAGGGGTCCTTTGCTGGAGAATATAGGGGACTTCCCATTTTCTGTCTTTTTCTCTCCCAGCTCTGCCTCAAGTCCAGTCCTAATTAAGGATTTCCATTGCTTTTGTGGTGGGGGATTTGGTCACCTAAAATCCCAAAAGAAGATTCTCTCCGACCAGAGGGAAAAGGAGCCACTTTTGTCCAAAGAGTGTGGGAGAATCCCATTATTTTATCCCTCTCTTTTCTTTTGCTGCCTTGCTCCCAAAGGCAGCTGCAGTTGTGCAGAAGTGCATGATAGAACAGGAGGCTGAAATCTGAGGGAAACCTGTCTTTATGACCAGAGGAACCGGGAAAAAGGAAACCCAATGACTGGGAAGTTAGGGGGGACTCTCAGAGAGGAGAGTGCTGGAGAAGAGGATCCCCTGATTCTGTGTGTGAGCTGACATACGTCCTGTTCTCACCTCTGACGTGTGCATGTGCCACAAAGACCCTGTCGAGTGTTTCCTTCCACGACCCGCGTGGAGTAGGGTTCGGTATCTGAAAGAGGAGCCGCACAACAAATGAGAGAAAAAGACACGAGATAATTTTGCAATATTGGGGGACCAGGCGGCAAGTCCCAAAGGACTTCCTTCCCATGCTCAGGCTGCTCCAATCTTTTATTGATCTGGAGTAGCCCTTAGGCAGGTGACCCCCTAGTAACAAACAGACTAGCCCATCAGCAAGGATTTACATAATAATAAATGGGGGAGTAGTTTCAGCTACCACTGTCTGGACAAACAGAGGTGGCGCCTAGCTCCGGGCTTTGCTAGGGCTTCAAAGGCACCCAGCCTTCGGGGGGTTTCTGGGAGTTCTCTGTCTATGCTTATCAGATAGTGAAGGCAATAAACAGTTTCCCACAGACCTAGAGAAGCAAAGTAAAGGCTTCAAGAACTCAACTCCGATGTAAACCACCACTCAGGTTCCAGACTAACCCCTAAGAGCTACACACATGAGGCAAACCCAAACAGCATAGCAAAGGCTTTAAAACTAAAGATAGTTTTGGCTTTAAAAGCATCACTATCCACAGAAGGGGAGACTAAACTTGGAGTTTGAATCTAACTGGGTTCGTTATAACCATTCCTCATAAGATAAAGTTGAACACTCTTTAAGTAAATGGAAAAATAGAACTTCTCAGCAGAGAAATAGAAAGAAAAAAGGGACCAAATTGAAATTGTAGAGGTAAAAAATACAGTATCTGAAATTAAAATTTTATACTATGGTCCAAGTACCAGAATGAAGATGAAAGAGGACAGGATCAGTGAACTTCAAGATAGAGCAGTAGATATTACACAATCTGAAAGACAGAGAGAAAAAAGAGAGACACCCTGGCCAGTGTGTTCAATGGTTAGACGTCAGCCTGCAGACTGAAGGGTCGCAGGTTTGATTCCTGGTCAAGGGCATGTACCTGGGTTGCAGGTTTGTTCTCCAGTCCTGGACAGGGTGTGTAGGGAGGCAACCTATTGATGTGTCTCTCTCACATGGATGTTTCTCTCTCTTTAAAAATCAATGAAAACTATGTCTTCAGGTGAGGATTAATACCAAAAAAAAAAAAAAAGAAAAAGAGAGAAAGAAGAAGAAAGAGGAAAAAAATGAACTGAGTTGCAGGGAGGGACCTATGGAGTAATATCAAAAGATCTAACATTTATGTCACTAGAGTTCCAGAAGGAGAGGAGAAATATTGATGTAGAAAAAAAATATGTGAAGGAATAATATCTGAAAACTTCACAGATTTGGTGAAAGATATATAGATTCAAGAAGCCCAGTAAAATCCAATCAGGATAACCCCCCCAAAACTACACTCACATTGTAATCAAACTGAAAACCAAAGGTGAAGAAAAATTATCCTGAGAGCAGCAGTCCCAATCATGGGGATTCCCCCAAGAGAAATGAGAACATGTTTATATAAAAACCTATACCCACATGTTTATAGCAACTTTATTAGTAATTGCTAAAAACTGGAAAGAACTCAGGTGTGCTTCAGCAGGTGAATGGATAAATGAAACGGGCACAACTCTGCCGTGGACAGCTACTCAGCATTGTAGCGAGCCATTGATGCTTTACCATGCATGGATCTCAGATGTATGATGTTGAATAAAAGAAGTCAGACTCAAAAGCTTACACACTTTATGATTCTATTTACATGACATTCTGGAAAGGGCAAAACTTCATCAGTGGTTGCCAGGGGCCCAGGGTAGGGTGGAGGGTTTGACTATAAAGGGGCAGTGCAAGGGAGTAAGTCTGGGGTGATGGAACCATTCTGCATCTTGATTGTGACTCTGACTATGTGACTCTATTTAAAATAGTCAAAATTCACACAACTGCATGCCAAGACAAGTGAATTTTACTGTACGTAAATCAGAAAATAAAAAATAAAAGATCACTAGCACACCATTGGTACATGATAGGGTTAATATAACTTCATGACTGACTACATGAAGTATGGAAAAGATTCATGTAATCTCTTAATTATTTTGAAGTCATTTTCCACTTGGTTCCATATTTAAACTTGCAGGAAGCCAAAAAATGGAATAAACAATGAGGCAGTCTCTTTGTGTACATACAAAAAGCTTTTCAGAAAAGAATTTTGCATCTCACGTGCCAGGCAGATGTTTTGGAGAGTCAGCTTACAACAAGAGGCCCTGATGAAAAATTGAGGTATGAGAGTAGGGGTCTGCACAAGAAAGGGAGACACATGGATTCCAGAAAGGATCTGCTGTTGTTTAAAAAAAAAAAAAAAAGCCAAGTGAATTTGATGGACTGGTGAAAACAAGAACAAAGAACCTGACATGTCCTGGAAGCCCTGGGCTTTGAGAATGAGGGTGGGATTTCGAATGCCCTGTCGAGAAGAATGACAGCTGGTGCACTGAGGTGCATCCTTGCCTGTGTTCTGAAATGTTCATGGGGTGGGCAGGCTTGGACTGTTTCCATGAAGCAGATGGTGTACATTCCTGTGACACCAGGAAGAGTCTCTTCTAAACACACCTCTCATCCAAAGGACAAAGGGACACGATGATGCTTAATTGCAGTAAGATCCCACCAGCTGCCCACTGCTTATTTCTGCTTTTGAAGTTTTTATCATCACTCTGCATCCTCTTATACCCTTATGGGTCTTACCAATTTTTATATACAAATGTCTTTTTAAAAAGCTGTTGGTTTTAAGAAACCATGGCCTATCCCTAAGTCACAAAGATACTCTTACGTTCTTCTAGAAAAATATTATCTTTGATCCATTTTTCTTTTTCTCATACAGTTTTTAGATATGATTCACATTGCTATAAAATTCACCCTTTACACTGTACAGTTCAGTGGTTTTTAGTATATTCACAAAAATTGTACAATCATCACCATTACCTAATTTTTACCACTTCCCCCAGAAATCCTACATCCATTAGCCTTCCCCTCTCCTCCCAACCTTGGCAACCACTAATCTACTTTCTGTCTCTATGGATTTGCCTATTCTAGACACTATAAATGGAATCATACAGTGTGTGGCCTTTTGTGATTGACTTCCTTTAGCATAATGTTTTCAAGGTTTATTCATGTTATAGCATGTATCAGTACTTCGTTCCTTTTTACTTTGTGGAATACTTCTTGTATTGCTGTATATTTCTGAAAATATATCACATTTTATTTATCCATTCACCAATTAATGGACAATCGGGTGTTTCCACTTTAGGGACTGTTAGGAATAATGCTGCTGTGAATATTCATATGTAAGTTTTTGTGTAGACATATGTTTGTTTGTTGAGTATATACGTAGGAGTGGATATTTCTGGGCATATGGTAACTCCTTGGGAGGAACTGCCAGTTTTTTTTCCAAAGCAGCTACACTATGTTACAGTCCCACCAGCAGAGTATGAAAGTTCCAATTTCTCCATATCTTCTCCAATACTTGTTATTATCTGTGTTTTTTAGTATAGCCACACAATGAGTGTGAAGTGGTATCTCCTTGTGGTTTTGACTTGCATTCCCCTGAAAAATTGGTGATGTCTGTTCTGGTCAAGAATGTTTATTTTGATTTGTTTGATCATTTAGTCTTATTTTTCATCCTGGATCATGGCAGTTCAGGAAACACAGAGTTTCCCAGATATTGGAGATATCTCTCTCTCTCTCTCTCTCTCTCTCTCTCTCTCTCTCTCTCTCTCTCTCTCTCTCAACATCCCTTTGTCTGTTGCTAAAATGCCTCCATTTAATGCCTCTTGTGTCTCATTTCATTAGGCTCAGAGACCTAGCTGCTTCCCACATGTTCTCCTCTTCCCCAGCCTCCTTCACTCCCCACAGCCTGGACTGTCTCCCCGATTGGGATGTCCAGTGTCACCAGATTTCTTCAGACTTTCACTGTGCGCCCCTGATCAGAAGCGGACTGCCCCCCTACATGGTCAGGAGGACCTGGAGTCCAAGGAGTTTGATTTACTTTGAAGCAAATGTCATCTGCAGATCCAAAGTGAATCTTTTTCTTATAACTTTATTAAGTATGCATTCAGTATTTAAATTCTTTTAACAAACTTCTTAATATGTAGGCATACTGAGTTATTTTTGTTTTTGTCATTAAATATTGCTCTGTTGTTCTTCCAAGAAGACTGTGCTGGTCAATGTTCTCTTGACTTTTTTTGTCTCTCCCACCATAAGACACCATGCACCAGTGAGATCCTTTAGCATTTAGGCAACTTTGAGAGGGCTCTGGGGAAATAAAACTGTCTGTCTACTCAGTTAGGTTTATTGATTTTTCTGAGTAACCCTAAAAGGTATCCTTGCTACTAATAAAGTAGAAAACTAATAAAGTGTTTCTGCTTCAAAGGTAAATTCAGAACATTGAACTTGTATTATATATTTGGAAACATAAAGGTGAAGTAGTTGATGCTTGCCCCAATAGAATATATAAGCTTTGTCTAGTTTAATTATCTAAAAAATTGTTGACCTCACTTCCCATCTTTCTCACTGTATAAGTATTCAGTACATTTTTGAATCCACATTCTAATTTCTTCTATCTCTTTTTTCTTAAAATATATTTTTATTGATTTCAGAGAGGAAGAGAGAGGAAGCAAGAGAGAGAAACATTAATGAGAGAGAATCAGTGATCGGCTGTCTCCTGCATGCCCCATACTGGGGATCGAGCCCATAACCCTGCCATGTGCTCTGACTAAGAATGAAACCGTGATCTCCTGGTTCATAGGTTGATGCTCAACCACTGAGCCACACCGGCCTGGCTTTCTTCTATCTCTTGATGGTATTTTCACTTTTTTCCTGCTGTCCTTGAACCTACCAGATTCTAGAGGACCACTGTGGTACCTTTTTCATCTATCACTGCTTTATTGACATTCCTGACAGATAAATAGCTGTGCAGTAAAAAATTATCTGGCCACCTTAAAGGGTTTCAGATCTGGAAGGAGAGTCAAATAATTTGTGAATAAACTATGATACTCCCTCTAGTGCCAAATAATTTTAGTTTCCCTGAAATTCATTACATATATATATATATATATATATATATATATATATATACACACACACACACACACACACACACACACACACACACACACACTCACACACACACTAGAGGCCCTGTGCATGAAAATTCATGCACTGAAGGGGGTGGCTCTCAGTCCAGCCTGCCCCCTCTCACAGTCCAGGAGCTCTCAGGGGTGGGAGGCGACCCGTCAATCAGGGGAAGGCAATGCGCCATCACATTTCTGCTGCTGCCTCAGCCGGCAGCGCAAGCCTTGGTCGGCCCTGGTTACCTGAGCCTCTGGCAGCCCTGGGCGGCTGGGTAGCTGCCATCTGAGGCTTGCCTGTGCTTTGGGCTGGCCCTGGGCAGCTGGGCAGCCACCGTCTGAGGCTTGCCTGCACCTCGGGCTGGCCCTAGGCAGCTGGGCAGCAGCAGCCAAGGCTTGCCTGCTCCTTGGGCCGGCCCTGGGCGGCTGGGGGACTAGGGGACTCCAGAGGCAGGTGCGCGGCAACTGGGTCCACCTGGGGACAGGCCCAGCCTTGCTGCAAGCCTGCCGCCTGGGCGGGGCTGAAGGGACTGGGTGCCGCCAAATTGTGGCTGTGGGCATCGCCATCTTTGGGGGTGTGGCAGTCAATTAGCATATTCCCTCCTTATTGGCTGTGGGCGCTGCCATCTTTGAGGGCAGGACAGTCAATTAGCATATTCCCTCCTTATTGGCTGTGGGTGCCGCCATCTTTGAGGGTGGGGCAGCAATTAGCATAGTTCCTCCTTATTGGCTATGGGCTCCACCATCTTTGTGATGGCGTGAGGGTCAATTAGCATATTCCCTCTTTATTAGATAGGATATATATGTATATACACATCTATATATATATAAAAGCCCAGTGACTGTTACAGCAGAATGACCAGAATGACTAGTCGCTATTATGCACACTGATCACCAGGGGCACACGCTCAACACAGGAGCTTCCCCCTGGTGGTCAGTGTGCTCCTAGAGTGGGAGTGCTGCTCAGCCAGAAGCAGGGCTCATGGCTGGCGAGCGCAGCAGCAGTGGCGGGAGTCTCTCCTGCCTCCACAGCAGCGCTAAGGAGCAGTGAGCCAAGCGGTAAGGGGCGAGCAGGCAGGCAGTATGGAGCGAGCAGATGGGCGGTAAGGAGCGAGCAGGTGGGCAGTTAGTAGCGAGAGGTCCTAGATTGCGAGAGGGCGCAGGCCAGGCTGAGGGACAGCCCCCCCTCCCATGCATGAATTTCATGCATCAGGCCTCTAGTATACATATAAAAACATATATATATATATGTTAGGCATTCTTTCAAGATCAAACTGCAGGGATAACAAGGAGGGCTTTCACTGTAAAAGAAGACAAACAAACATGTACTTTTGCTAGTCCTAAATATTCCAAACATGGGGTTTCCATGGTACTTGTTAGGGGATCTAGAATATCAGATCAAGCCTAGCATTACTCATGTCTCCCAAGTGAGAGTAACTCACAATATTTTGTACTTACCTTATGACTTTCATTTAAGGATCTCCAAGATCGGTGACTACCTGTGCTTTAAATTGGAGAAAAAAGTTCAGTTGTCTACTGATACGTAATAAATTAGGACACTGTTTTCTATTCCCCAGTTCCATTTTAACTTTTAGAGACCAAATGTTTTAAATCTTTCAACAGACTGTTGAGTCTTTTTATCCTTAATAAATGTTAAAGGAGAGATAAAATCCCATTGGCATGTTATTATTATAAGCAATGACATTAGCCCCATTGAAATGAGGAAATCTTTTACCACAACCCTACGTAATCTTTTTCTTTTTAATCCCCATTCATTTCTGATTTTGTCCTTTCCCTGCACCCATCTTCCTCTATCTTCAGCTCTTTTGGTGGCTACATCATTAATTTGGGGTCTGGCTGCCAATTCCCTTCCACCAGAGTCCTTCTGGTGCCAGTGCAATGGGAATGCTCCCATGCCCGAGCCTTTAGTCAATATATAAAGTCTGACTAGAGTCACATTGGGAGGTGAGGGTCAGAGCCATCAGTGTTGCAAACCATTTAAAACCCCTTCAAATGTTCAAAGGAACGTCTGAATAAAGATTCCATTTCTAGCATTTCATTTGAATCACAGGCTATGGCTATTGTACCTCTTTCTTTAATAACTGATGAATTTTATTTAAACTCATGGAAACAGAAAGGAGTCACCCTGGCTCTGCCCAAGAATACCAGCAAAAACTCTCTCAATTCATTTCTTGACTCTCAAAAAAATACATACAGAGAAGAGAATGCAACCGAGAAGGGCTCTGAGCTTGGAATACGTTCTTAGGAAACATGGTGTTTTAGAGTGTGGCTGTCACACCTGCAGCTAGCATTTGTTTCATAAATACCCAGATAGGCTCCTATTCTGCTCTGCAGACTTGGATGCTACTACTGCTGGTGGTTATCCTTAATGAAAACGGCTAAGATTTGTTGAGTACAACTGCACTATATTAGGGTGGGTATTGTTAGCCTCATTTTTCACAAGAGGGAATTTAGACTCAGAGATAGAGTAACCTTCCCAAACACACAGCATTTAACTCCTATCCCTTGAATACATTTCAGTGACTTTAGGGCAGTAGGGAAGATAGAGAAAAGTGATGACAGCCTTGAAACGCTTAGACATTCCCTTTTTATATGTAGTCATCATTTAGCTCAAGTTTTCCTTAAGTTCTGACAACAGAACGTAAGCATTCTTAAGAGTATCGTTAATTTAATATTTATTCAAGAAGAAGCCTTGACACAGAATGCCCACCAACTAGTGTGTAATTGAATAAGGTCCTGAGCCACCTTGCCCTGTGCCGGGCTCCTGTTCCTCTGGTGATGGTTGGCTCTGTCCTGCCATTCTGGTGGCAGCTCTTCTGAGAGGCCCAGTTACCATCTACCATGATTGGAGAGATCTTATCTCTTTTTCTACTCACCTCAAGAGAGAGGGAACCCTGCCTGTCTTGTCTGCTGCCAGCTAGAGTGGTCCCTGGTCTGTGGCGGGTACTCCGGGAAGATTTGTTAAAGGGGTAAGGCTTCTCTTCCAGGCCAGGACCAGGGCTTCCTCAAAGCTCTCGAACAACCCCTTTGACTTCATTGCAACTGACCAGGCACCAGGTGGGACAAACAATTCTGATATTTGCTTAAATTCTCACAGGGTTCCAAGATTTCCCCCCTTGGCAATATCCTATAAAATAAGGAGTATCTGTTTAGAACAGCCCCCTGAAAGTCAAGGTCAAAGAGTGGTTGGATGAAGGCTCAGTAAAAACAGTGCAGAAATCAAAGTTAATTCACAGTGTCTTCAACCCATCTTTTTGGAGCCTTTTCTCCATTTGTTTTTTGTTGTTGTTGTTCCCCCCAAATATCTGAGCTCTTTGGCAACCTGTGCTAGGTCCTAGGAAAGCAAATGAATGAGACATTGTTCTTGCCCTTGAGAGGCAGAGGTAGAAGGGAAGACAACCCCATGAATAACTAATTTCTATACAGAGATAAGTGCAATGAGTGTATGTAAGATATCGAGATAAGTGTCATAAAAAAGTGTACAGGAAATGCAGTGGAAGTACAGAGGAGAGATGAAGACTGGGGGAGTAAATGAAAAGTTCACCAAAGCCCTAGCCGGTTTGGCTTAGTGGATAGACATCTGCCTGTGGACCAAAGGGTCCCGGGTTTGGTTCTGGTTAAGCGCACATACCTTGGTTGCAGGCTCGCCCCTGGCCTGGGCCCTCCCTGGCCGGGGCACATGCAGGAGGCAACCAATCGATGTGTTTCTCTCACATCGATGTTTCTGTCTTTCCCTTTCTCTTCCACTCTCCTTTAAAAAAATCAATGGAAAAATAGCCTCTGATGTGGATTAACAAAACAAAAAATAGTTCACCAAAGATGTGACATTTAACCTGGGATTTAAAATTTAAGTCAGGCAGGAAAGAAGGGGCAGAAGAGCATTTAGGCAAAGGAACCAACATGTACAAGGCAAAGACAGCATGAAACTGTTCTAACTACAGGGGGAAAGAAGTTAGTTCTATGTGAAGCCCAGGGCATGCTTTATGGGGAAGGGCAGGACCTGATGCTCCAAAAGTAGGTTGGTCTAGCTGTGAAGGATTCTCTGTGTTGGGCAGAAGTTGGAACTTTTTCCTGACTGGAAAGCAATCAGAGGTCTTTAAACACAGATGTGGCCTGTTGGTTTAGGGCTTCACCAAGATGCCCCTGACAGCAACGTGAAGGGGAGTGGCAGGCCAGGTGAGGGGAGTGGCAGACCCGTGGCAGTGTGGCTGGATTGGAAACCCACTGGAAAGATACACTTGGCAGAAATGAATGCACATTCAATCAAAAGTGGTTGAATGTAGAGCAAAAAGGAAAGAGAACATCAGGCTGTACAGTGAGTATCTGGGTAGATATTTTCTCCAAAATCTTTTTAGTTAGAGAAGATATAATTTACCTAATCTTTTAGACGAACTACTAAGCTACATGTTAACTCTCCAATGTACATATTCGTTATGTAAAAAAAATTTTGTATAAAAGAAGCAGCCATCACCAAGCAGGCCCTTTGTTTGGACAAAGAGGCTTCTTGGTATTTGAAATCATGTCTACTCATCTGTCACACTCACACTGGTGGCCCTGTTCAGAGGGAAGTCCAGACGCTGTGCAAGGCTGCAGGGGCGTTCCCCGCTTTTCCTTCCATGATCCCCAACGCAGAGAGGAGGATGTCTTGGGGAAGCCAGGTTAAAAGATCCCTGGGGGCAGTGAGATGGTGATATATGTTGATGGTTCAGGGCAGCCTGCCACAGCCAAGCCACAACATTACATCGTGTGGGGAGTAGTCCTCAAAGCCAATGTTGTTGTCACGGTTCCATCTTAATTTTTATCAGCTGGATATGGATGAGGCTTCATGGTCGTATACTTAATGCTTTTGCTCAGATCTTTGGCTAACCGCTGTTTTTCCATGACTTTTTGACAGTTATTTTTGTTCAATAATGAATAATAAAGTGAGATTTACCATCTGTGTATGACAGCATTTGTTTTATTTTGACATTTCTTTTCTGGACAGCAAAGGTTTTATAATTAGCTTTTCCCTCTGCCAAAAAACATTCTGAAAAACCATTTCCCTGAAAAAAATGTTTCATAGTTTCCTTTTTACTAGCTGCAGTCATCTTATTTGGATTTGGAAGTTTTTTTAATAAGTCAGTCAGGAAATGACACAAGAAAATTTTCTTTTGAAAATTAATTCTTTACAAGAACAAAAATTAACTTTTGCCCAAAGAAAATTAGGAGAGACAATGAAAAGAACTATGTTTGAAATGGTGGTGGTTCCATTATATTTTTAAAATTTTTTATTGAGGTAAATTTGGTATGTAACAATATATAAGTTGATATATATTATATAAAGTTGGTACATACCACTATATAAGTTCCACTGTAATTCAATATCTGTATGCTCTACAAAGTAATCACCCCAAAAGACTAGTTACTATCTTTCAGCAATACTCTATACCCGTTTTCATTTATGTCAGACTTAAGTGAGCAATATAAGAAACCCCCTATTCTACCTTGTTTCAAATGAGCTTATTTGATTCTTGCTGTTACCCTGATCAGTTTTGTGTCCAATTCGTTGAAATACTGGGGAGACTGTGCTAAGACTGATGGACAGCGCCCTATTTTCAAAGGCCTGATAAGCGGCAGCCATCAGCCTGGTGCTGCCTGTGGAGACACAAGCCTCCCCACCCCACCTCACCCCACCCTGCCTACAAAGCTGAATTGCCCTCTTCACGCAGCCACATCCACAGCTGGCTCTGTGACTGGGGAGCCAAGGAGAACAAGTTGCAGGTGTGTTAATTATCAGTGCTTTATCTCTGGAGTGCTCTAAAAAAAAAAAATGTGGAGGAAGCCACATTGATAACCGACGATAGAATGGCTTATCATTGCTAATGGCAAAAACATCACACTGAGCTAATGGCAGAAGCAGTCACACTCACTGCGCTGGCACCCTCCCCTGATACTGTGAGGAAACACCTTCCAGCTCCTACAGTAGCAACGGTGGCCAAATTCTCTTTCCAGCCTAGAGAGTTTTCCTTTCCAACTCATTCCTAAGGGCTGCTCCTAGAATCCGATTCCAGACGCAGCCACCCTTACCCCATCATCTCCACTCTATTCCCACCACCATCATTATCCAACTTTTGTATTGAGCACTAACAAATCTGTGCAACTGGAAGAGACATTTTGGAATCTCAAAAGTGCATCTATTTAAAATGGAGAAAACAGACATCTTCTACATTGAGCCAGCATCGTTTATAACAAGCCAGACAATAGAGCGAAGTAACAGTGCTGTCTCAGCCATTCTTGCTCTCACAGGTAGAGTGTAAGCATTTCTATCCTGGTATATTTCTGTATCATGAACACCACCTTCTTTTAAATTTTAATATGTTGGTTATGGGTCACATACTCTAGAAGTATAAGGAACATGGAGGAATCCCTTTGTCTAAAGATGGTGCCCTTGTTTTGAATATACAGGCCAGCTCATGTGAAATAGAATGTGTATTTAATGCACTGGCTTGGGTGACTGTTGGGGCCTTGGGCTTTTTTAAGAGGAGATATGAGGTTTGAGGAGAGGTTCTTGTGAGTCTGTGACAGCAGCTGAGATTGCTTGCCACCCACCAAAGTATTGAAGAATTATTACCTTCACCCCATCTGACCCAAGACTCTTCTCCCCTTCACAAAGCAGAGAAGAACAGAGGACCAGGTGTGTTAAAGGCTAATTAGAAGCCACCTTGGCAGTAGATCCTTGAATTTCTTACCCACCAACAACAGCGATTCTCCTCCAAAGGGAACGACCGCCTTGAAAAAGCTCTCCTGCTCTATCACAGGAAGAGTGCACACTTGGCTGAGGTTGACTGCTTATGGTTTCATAGGGAAGGGAAGCTTTCTGTGGCCTAAGGTCTAAAACCCCCCTACGTCAAGAACGTCAGGATGCCGGACCGGTTTGGCTCAGTGGATAGAGCGTCGGCCTGCGGACTGAAAGGTCCCGGGTTCGATTCCGGTCAAGGGCATGTACCTGGGTTGTGGGCACTTCCCCAGTGGGGGATGTGCAGGAGGCAGCTGATCGATGTTTCTCTCTCATCGATGTTTCTAACTCTATCTCTCTCTCTCTCTTCCTCTCTGTAAAAAATCAATAAAATATATTTAAAAAAAAAAAAAAAAAAAAGAACGTCAGGAGCATGGCACTCTGGGAGCATGGTACCTGGAGATTCACACAGACCTTGTTTGAATCCTACATGTCCCAGTTATTGGTTTGGCCTTTTCACATCTCACTTTTTAAAGCAACATCATCATTATAACACTAGACTATTTGGGTTGTTAAAATATTAGCTACCGTTTATTTAGTGCTTAGATTGTGCCAGGTACCCAACCCAGCAATGATTATAAAAGGTGTCATTTTAATTTTAGTCATGTAGTATGAGTCTCACCATAATACATGAGGTAGCAATTATTATCTGCACATTAAAGGTAAAAAACAAACAAAACTGAGACAGCCTATTGTCCCACCTCACACAGCTAGTGAGTGACTGGCATCAGGCTTCCGGTCTGTCAGACTCCGGATTCTGTGAGAGATAATATGAAATTAAAATGGTGCCTGGTGCATAGTAGGTGCTTGCTTAACCCATTAGTTCTCTTTCCTCCCATGTGCATCTGTGGCTTTGGAAGATCTTGATTTCTGTGTTAGATTTTTATTTGTAAGATTCTGTAGAGCAGGTCTGTATTACTGCCCCCATGTGGTTCATTTGGATCACAGTGGTTTTTTAAAAAACGTTTAATTAAAGTAGTATAATATACATGCAAATAAGTGTTATTTAAAATAGGTCTCTAACGTCACCTAAGTGTGTGCATAGTTTTGAAGATAATATGATTCTACAACCTCACTACACAAGAAATACCCCTTTTTATTTTCTCCAGTCCAGCTTCATTGCTAATTGAGCCCTAACTGGCTGGTGGGATACTTAACCTCGGGCACACTTGCAGCTTCTCTCCTGGCCTCACCAAGGTCCTCCATTCCTTCAGCTGTCTTGGAAGAAAACCCTTCTCTCTCCTGGCACAGCACACGACGGAACTTTCTGTTTTGCCATCATCCTGTCGAGAAGAGAAGAATTCTTCTTGCAATTATTTTTTCCACCCGACTGCTCTGTTTACAGAGACATTTAGCCCACTGGAGAAATCTTCAACTTTCGCACTTAAGAAAGAGTTCAAATCACCAGGGAGTAGAGTGTTGGTTCAGTTACCAGTTTAAATGTGAGAAAACGTTTCCAAGGGGAAAATGGAAAGGTCCGCTGTCCCCACCTATCAGGAGCTGTAAGTCGCTAAGTGAAACTCATTCACAGGTTTCACTTCATGTGCCAGGAGGGCTCGGCTTTCCTGGATTCATCCTCTGGTGTTACACCAAGCTGCAAGCATACACTTAAAACCCTATGCCTCAACTCTAATTGAAAAATAAAAAAATATTATTTAAAAAAACAACAACAACAACCCAATGCATTGATTAATGCAGGGCTCCACCCCAAGCAGTCACCCTCAGGGGACGCCTTTGTTTTTCAGTGGCCCTGTCCACAGAGGACCGATTGGTCTCCTGTCAGATCGGGTTATGTCTGTGTGATGGAGGGTAGTTTCAAGAGGGAAAAGGGTAGTTGGTACAGGAGAGGGTAAGGAGGAATTATCTTTTTTAGTTCTTAAGCACCCTTTATAACAACAAACACAGATGTCTTCCGTTCTTAAACATTGTCCTAATGCCAACATCTAATTATATTTCAGATAACGGCGGGCAGACTTTGGCCGGGGGCAATAACTGGCCCCTTCGAGGAAGAAAGTGGAGCCTGTGGGAAGGAGGCGTGCGAGGGGTGGGCTTCGTGGCCAGCCCCTTGCTGAAACAGAAGGGCGTGAAGAACCGGGAGCTCATCCACATTTCCGACTGGCTGCCAACTCTGGTGAAGCTGGCCGGGGGCAGCACGAATGGTACCAAACCTCTGGACGGCTTCGACGTGTGGAAAACCATCAGGTACCTGCGCATCTTTCTCTTTTTCCACTCAGGACAGACCCTCCAAGAACAGTTCCACTCAGCTGAGTGAGAATGATAGCTTTTTGTGAAAATGATAGCGCAGTTTACACATAAATGATTTTTAAAAAAGAAAGGCCTTTAGAAATATTGTAAATGTTTTTTTCAGATTTTTGACTCATAGACCTCTTTGAAACTAAAAGATGTGAACTTACAGGGAAAAGGTACCTAAACATAGGCACAAAAATTTAGATAGCATTTATTTTTATGATAGTAGACATTGGTTACACTTTCTCTCTATGTGATTGTCTGTTACGTGTGGTTGAGTCAGCTCTGCCTCCTTGCGAGTCTATGACTGAGTGATGGTCACAGTGCTCTGTCCTCCACAGCCTCAGGCTTCTTTTATTGAATCAGTCCATCTTCTGTTTACTCCCCCTCTTTTCCTTATGCCTTGTATTTTTGCGCAGCATTACTGTCTTTTCCAAAGACCCTGCCTTCTCATGATGTGCCCAAAGTAGAATGGCTTCAGCTTTGTCATTTTTGCCTCCACCGATGGTTCAGGTTTAATTTGCTCTGGGACCCGCTAGTTTGTCTTTCAGATGGTCCAGAGCATCTGTAGGCCTCTCCTCCAACACCAGATTTCAAGTGAATCATTTTTTTTTCCTATCAGCCTTCTTCACCGTCCAACTTTTGCATCCGTAGTACGATGGTATCGATGACCTTAGTCTTGGTCTCTCTCTAATTTTTCCTAATTCTTTCATTGCTGCCCTTGCAAGTCTCAGCCTTCTCTTGATTTCACATAGAAAAATGTGAAAAACATTCTTTACAAACCTCTGCCTCTATCACTTATTTTTAATGCAAAATTAATACCTACTTTATGACAAAAAAAGAAATAAAAATTCCCAAGCAGAGCAAAACTTGAACTTCAGCTCAGCTTATCACCAGCTTTCACCATGAAGGCTACTGAAGTTGGACTAAAAAAGTAGGAGGAAGTTTTGAGTGGATTTAATATGACAACATATTGTCATGCTTGACATCCAATCAGTTTTGATGTGTGTGTGTGTGTGTGTGTGTGTGTGTGTGTGTGTGTGTGTGTGACAAACGGGTTATAAAACCCAGCTTGCAAAAGCACACATGGCAAATGAAGTCAAAGCTCTTTGCCAAATGATGGTAGGCTTGAGTTGAAAAGTAATTGAATTCATTTTGAATAATTTCCTCCGCCCCCAATTCACTGAGTTTATTTTCTTTGACAAAGTCCAAGTCATTAATGTTCATCCGTATCACCAAGTTGTGGATTGTAAGTCCACATGTCAGTCTTAAGATTCTCTTGATCAGAAGTAACCTTTGGCACTTGTTTGCTTCTGCCTGCAGAAGATTTGGGAAAAGTTTAGTTCCTGAACTCTAGATTTGCAGAAAGTCTGACTTCAGTGTTAGAACACAGAACTCCTAGTGACCGGTCCCTTATAAACAGAGCTCTCCATTCTTGAGCAGGCCCAGTGTTACTGCAGGGCTTTACCCAGAAGGTATGGTGAGCAACCTTGTCCAAGCATGTTAAACCATGAGGAAGTACATGCTCCTTTTCTATGTTTAAAAAAAGTAAAATTGCTGCCCAATGTTTAATCAAGAATTTGAAGACTTTCCTCTGGAATTCCAGCAAATTTCCCATTAATAGGTGAAGAACTGCTCTTATTATGCTCTCCTTTCTTGATAAAAAAGATCCTGAGAAAAATGAGGTAGCCCCCTAGCCTATGAAGTCATTCCCACACCATCACAAGCCTTCCTTTAGTGTCAGTGGCAGAGCACCTGGCACTGGTACCCGCTGACCCGAAAGCCATCGGTCAGATGGACATCTGGAGCCTCTTTTCTGAAGCCCCAGAAACACGTGGACAGCCAAATGCCAGAAACACATCATCTGTGCCCAGAGTTCTGCAAATTTTTTTCCAGTCACATATTTATTTGGAAATACCATTTCCAAGATGATGGTAGCTGTTGAAAATTTCAAAAGGTCTGATGAAATAGGAATGCCAGTAATGGGTGAAAAATAGAGTTGGCTGTGCTGAGAGCACCAGGGTTTCACTAGTTGCCTAGTTATCAATTCCACTTAGACCTGCTTTAAAATATTAAAAAGTTAGGAGAAATAGCAGTTCTGGAGTGAGTGACATTATTTGCAATAGAAGCTCTTTCAACTGCTTCCATTTCTTCCTGTTCCAAGCCACAGACCTTGTTTGTCATTTATAGGGGACATGACTTCTCCAAGCTCTTTCCAATTCCAATATTACCAACCTGCCTTTTATTACATGCCTTTCCCATTCCTCAGTTCCTAATTTTAATTAATCTTTTGATTGGTTGGTTAATATTTTAAAGTAATTTTTAGTAAAGGTACACAAATAGTGAGTTCTTTTAGTCTTTGCATATGAAAAAATATCTATTACCTCCAAACATAAATAATAATTTGACAAACAATTCTTGTCAAATCTTTCTCCTCAGTATTATATAGACATTGTTTTATTGTCTCTTCTTAAAAATATTGTTTTCTTGATCCCAGAAAGGAAGGGAAAGGGAGAGAGAGAAACATCAATGATTAGAGAATCATTGATATGCTGTCTCCTGCACACTCCCTACCAGAGATTGAGCCCACAATCTGGGGCATGTGCTCTGACCAGGAATTGAATGATGACCTCCTGGTTCATAGGTGCACGCCCAACCACTACACCCGAAGGGCGCTTTATTGTCTTTTGATAAGTACTATTCTAGAAAAGTACATTTACCTGCAAACAAAATTTTTTTCTTTATTTTTTTATCATTTCTTTTTATTTTATCCATAGGAGGAGATGACTGTTAGCTGAACCTACTGTGGTAATCATTTCACAATGTATATAAATCAAATCATCATGCTGTATGCCTTAAGCTTATATAGCGACGCAGGTCAAATTATTTCTCAGTAAAACAAACAAAAAAAAATGTTTGCCCGGCCGGCATAGCTCAGTGGTTGAGCATTGACCTATGAATCAGGAGGTCACAGTTTGATTCCCAGTCAGGGCACATGCCTGGGTTGTGGGCTCAATCCCCGGTGAGGGGCATGCAGAAGGCAGTCAGTCAATGGTTCTTTCTTATCATTGATGTTTCTATCTCTCTCCTTCTCTCTTCCTCTCTGAAACCAATAAAAATATATTTTTTAAAAATGTTTAATCTTTTTTAAAATCTTAAAAAAGCTGACATTGCAATCTTGGTGCCTGACAAGGTAGAATTTATGTCAAAATTATTGATAAATAATGTGATGGAAATGGTGAATATGGTGATTTCTTTTGATCCATGTATTTAGAAGTATGTTGTTAATTTCCAAATATTTCAGGTTTTCTCTATTGATATTTTTGATGTCTAGTTTAATTCTGTTTTGGTCAGGGAACATACTTATTATTTCAATTCATTTAAAATTAAGACTTGGGCCTTCATATGGTCTTTCTTGTTGTCTATGCCATATGGACTGGAAAAGAATGTGTATTCTGTAATTTTTAGGTGCCGTATTAGGTTTATCTTTATGATCCAGTCAGAAAATGTTTCATTTTAGTAGATGAGTTTATATGCATTGCTATGACTGGCATTTTTATTCTTAGTTTTGTCTTATTATTTTGTGTTATATTTACTTTTATCTTTGATCCTTTGTTTGTTAGTTCTTTTAATATATGGAATGATGTATATTTTATTTCATTGTTACATGATACTAATATCTTTATATAATCCTGTCAGTCCCTTTTTTAGTTAATCCTCACCCAAGGATATTTTTCCATTGATTTTTAGAGAGAGTGAAAAAGAGGGGGACAGACAGAGAGAGAGAAACATCGATGTAAGAGAGACACATCTACTGGTTGCCTCCTGCACGCATCCTGACCAGGACTGGGGATCCCACCTACCACCAAGGTACATGCCCTTGACCAGAACTGAACCTGGAACCCTTCAGTCCTCGGGCCATTGCTCTATCCACTGAGCAAACCAGCCATGGCTCAGTCCCTTTTTTAAAACTTAGGTTCTACTCTTTGGTTTGTCAGCTTAAAATGGCATCTTTGACTCTATAAGGAAATCAACTAGCTTATTCAACTTTACCCTTTCTCCCACCCTTTTCTGCCAGTTTTATTTTTAGTCGTATTAATTCTACTGTGTCAGAGCATATAATATATATAATATTGTCTTTCTGTCCTTACCCACAATTTTGTTTTAGCCTCAGTTCTACAATATATTACATGCTAAGCACGCGTCCATTTCTAAAGTTTTTCTCAATTATCTCTTAGTTGGAGGAATTCATTCTTTAATAGATTTCTCAGGATTCTTAGAATTTTTGCATATCTATTAAAACATTTTCTACAACCGTGAGAATTGATAAAGAGTTGAACTGATACAAAATTCTTGTCTCAGACTGTCTTTCCTTGACTTCCTTGAAAATGTCACCTTACTCTTTACTTGTTTTGTATGTTGCTGTTGATAAGTTTAATGTCAACCTGATTTTATTTCCTTTGGTCCTTTTGCCAGGAGGCCCATAAGATTTTTATTACCACTACTATTATTATTTAAAGCCTAAGACTTTTACTTGATATGCTTCAAAGGTAACCATGTTTCCAGTCAATATTTCCAGAAACGCATTGTACATTGATGTCTTTTATTTTAGAGATTTTTAAATTATAGTTTTAAATATTATGTTTTATTGTTTTGTGTTTCCTCTTCAGGAACTTCAACTATAGGTATTATTTAATCTTATTTATGTATTTTTTGTTTCTATCAATTTCCCTCTGGTCCTTTTTACTTTTTAATTTTTTTAAAATTTGAATTATCTTCTCTGTTTTCATCTTTAGCCTCTATCTGCTTTTATACACCTTCAGTGTATATCTTACCCCTTCATTTCTGAGATTTCACCTTTTTTTTTAGTTTCTTCCCTTAGTTTAGTGTCCGAGTTTGTAAATTTGTGATTTGTGGTATTTTTTATATTGGCAGTTCTGATTTAATTATGTTTGATTCATGTTGAAATGTCATGTTACCGTTTTCTTCTGCCCCCCCCCCCGCTGCCAGTAGGGGAATGTTTTTATTTGCCAAAAGTTTTTAATTCTCACTTGTTTTGGTTTTGTGTGTGTGTGTGTGTGTGTGTGTGTGTGTGCTTAAATATTTTATTGATTTTTTACAGGGAGGAAGGGAGAGAGATAGATAGTTAGAAACATCGATGAGAGAGAAACATCAATCAGCTGCCTCCTGCACATCTCCTACTGGGGATGTGCCCGCAACCCAGGTACATGCCCTTGACCGGAATCGAACCTGGGACCTTTCAGTCCGCAGGCTGACGCTCTATCCACTGAGCCAAACCGGTTTCGGCTTGTGTTTTTGGTTTTTTTTTATTCCTATGCTAACATTGTTTAGATGCTGCTCCTGCACTTTCCAAGCCACTTCTTCTTGACTCCCCAGTAGCCATCTCTCTGATCCGCCAGGCATCAGGCTGCATCAGAATCATTGTGGGCTTTATTTTATTAGACATGCTCTGAGTCCCTTCCCCTCTTGTACCCCTCACTGTTCTTTGCATAATTCCCCCCTGACTCTGCTGGGATGGGAACCAGCACTGAGCTTTCGGATCTCAGATGGTTGTTTAAACCCTATCCAGGGTTTAAATATGTTCTGTCTCCTGCTTCTGTTGTGGGCTTGGGTGTTAGGTGATTTTACTCTTTCCTTTTCAGTATGTTTTTTTCAGAAAAATGTGTGGAGAGATTCAAATTTCGATGGCCACCATTCTGTGGAAATCTGGAAACTCACATGTTCTTGGGCCCTTGCACTCGTTTCAGACAAACAGCACTAGAAACTGTAGATGAAGCATGATAAGTATGGTTGGTAATAAAGATGATAGGGAACTGCAGCCAGTAGTTCTGCCTTCAAAGACTGCCACATGACTATATATGTTTTTAAGTTAAAGCAAAATGTTTAAAGAATGATGTGTTATTTTCTTGATTCCCTACTTTACCCTTTTTGACAAAAGAGCTCCTACCCTATGCCCCTAGCCTGGTATGTAGTGCTCTGCGTGCTGTTTTGGATCTTTTGTAGTTAGGTGCTTTATTCTATGATGGTTTCTTCTGTTGACTCCCTTGTGGTCTGGGGTTTGCCCCAGGGGTGGAAATAGGGAGGGATGCTGCCTGGGGGCGAGGGAGGAAGGACGGAAGGTTTGGCTTTGAAGCCCTCTAACGCTAACGGGAGAACATTGCCTAATTTTGTGATGCTGCCCCTGAGTCCTCTACCTAAAGGAAGACAAAATGACACCATCTTCTTCTGTTTGCCTTGGGATCAGGTTTTGATTCTTCTGGTGGAATCCAGGAATATGTTGTTAATCTCTGCCGCACTGGCATTAGGGACACTCCCTCGGGACTTTGGCATCTGGTCTTCTCTTTATTTTCCAACACTGTTGCCAGTTTTTGTCTCTTTGTAATTCTTCATGAGTTTTATAATGGAAATTGGAATAAAGGCATATTAGGCCCTGCTGGTTTGCCTAGATACTAACCCAAAAGAACTACCAATTACTCTACAGTAATGAGTAGGAAAAAATTATATTAAGGGCATGATTCCATCATTTTTATAATATTACTTAATATTATTTCTTAAGTAGCCTACTTAAATTTTTTAATAAGATTCCTTAATAAAAATGTACATGAAAAATTCCTCATATATAACTTTATATCAAATTAATATCCTCATTAAATATAGTCAAAACTTTATAATTTCCATGCCTAAACTCTTTCCTTGTGACAATGTTTACATGTTAAAATGGCTTTTCAAGGAACATGGGATTTACACAAACCCAGTGTCACCCACACCCACATAAAAAAGAACATAAATACTGTAAGATATTTATAACGGTTAAAAATGTGAACTCTGTGGTTATAGCTGGTTCAAATCCTGTCTCCATTTATGTTTTTTGTGATCTGGGCAAGTTACTTAATAACTCTAAGCATCAGTTTTCTCATGTGAAAAGTGCACTATTAGTGGTACCTGCCTCATAGGCACTTACAGGAGGATTTAGTAAAAGAATCTGTGTAAAACACTTAGCACAGTGCCTGAGACATAGTAACAGCACTGTATTTTGAAGTGAAGATGATGATGATGAAGAGGCTTACAAAGGGTTAATGGGATGGCCATTACTATGTAGGTATTAGTTGAATTTTTTTAATTAGTAACTTTTTTTCCAAAATTTCACCTCAGAAAATATTGCCCTGGCTATTTCTCTTTGTAAAAATTTGATACTGCCTTACAGGGTGTGTCTTTTTATGACAGATGGCCAGTAGCTAGTGGTAAAAGAAGTATGGAATGTAATAGCGTTTCACTTATTTATGGGAAATGTTTTAGTGCCCCACCCTTGAACTAGTTGGAAAATGAAAGTCAAAAACTGGAAACTCTATTTATAAATGGACAGTGCTGTGATCTCAGTGTCTGAAACTGTAGACTTTTAGAAAATATTTATAGCATATTGGAAACTAGTCACTGATCAATTTCTCCTTGTCCTAGTTTTTAAAAAATTAATCCAGAAAATATGAAATTTGAGGTAAATTAAAATTGAATACTGAAATGTATCAGTCTTTAAGACAAGAGGATGGAGAAAAACTCTAAATAGACATTTGAAGTCAATAGAGATATGTGTTAATGGTGCCTAATAATAAGCTACATGAGTGGAAATAGAATACATTCAAGGAGATACTGAGACCATGTCTACATTTCACTAAGGAGACAATTTAGCATTGTGGTTAGGAGTGGGGAACTCGGGAGTCAGTCTGCCTGAGTTCCAAACCCAATTCTATCACCTGCTTAACCATGTAATCTTGTAACTCACTTAACTGCAGTGTGCCAAGGTTGTGTCTACATCATAGTGTCGAGAATTAAATAGTGCATGTAAAGTATTTAAAATGGCAAATGCTCTATAAATGCTGGTCACTATTATTCTAATTAGCTCAGCCAAAGACGCCCAAGTGACTCCAATTTGATTGTTACGGACATTTGTGTGACGTGCCCATTTCACTGGTTTAGAGGTAGGCGTCCATCATTACGTGGTCATTGTGAACTGCCTTGGCCAATAATGTATGCGAGGCAGGAGGTGAGCACTGTGCAGTAGGATCCCTGAAGAGTCCCATAGGTGCTTACCTTATTAGAGAACTCTCCTTTGTTACATCAATCTGGAGCCCAAAGAGTTGCCATCAAAGATACACCCCTTCCCTTGGTTCACCTAAAAACAAGGAACTTGTGTGAGTATTGAAAAATCACTTACTATAAACATCATCAGTCATTATTTAGAGATTTACATTTCACAAATGGAATCAACAGTCCAGTGGAGATAGTGTTGCTTATACAGCTAAACTGTGCCATCTGCCTAAAATGAAAAATAAGGAAAATTCCTAGATAACAGATTGCAACATATCTTTTTTATATGCAGCTCATCATGAGTAGACTGTGTGACAGCCTTATTTGACACTGATAATTTTCTAAAGGGACTCTCACATGGGAGAGAGTATCACAATAGGCCTTAGAAATTAGTTATAGCTATATCATTGTATTTCATAGGAGAACTCTTGCTAGCAAGAAGAATGGATAAGAATATCGATGTCCATTGTATCTACATATTATTCTTGTATCTGCACCTCAGATTGTAGCCTTGTATTTGTGGTTGTATTTTTCCCCTGTCCGCATAGTCAAAATCTGCATTTTTGCAGTCAAAGTTGTTGTTGATCTTAAGCAACCAGCTTATTCAGCACTCAATATATCCCAGGCACTGTGCTAAGTGCTTTACATATGTTGCCTCATTTAATTCATAGCAACCCTGTAAGTTGGTACTTTTTAAAAAAAGATTTTATTGGTTTTTTATAGAGAGGAAGGTAGAGGGATAGTCAGAAACATCGATGAGAGAGAAACATCGATCAGCTGCCTCCTGCACACTCCCCACTGGGGATGTGCCTGCAACCAAGGCACATGTCCTTGACCGGAATCGAACCGGGGACCCTTCAGTTCGCAGGCCGACACTCTATCCACTGAGCTAAACCGGTCAGGGCTAAGTTGGTACTTTTATCCATATTCTGCTAGTGAGAAAAACAAGGCTCAAGTTTATGTAGCTGGTAATTTGTGGAGTTGAGATGCAAACTCTGAAAGGCTATGCTCTTAAAGACAATGCTATCTTGCATGCGAGAAAGCCAGGGCTTCAGAACTAGGCAGAAGTAAGACCATAAATTATTGAAGCAACTGACATTGCTCAGTTTCTAGTGCTTTGGTTGTATGGAAAAGAAACTTTGGAATAATGTTCAAAAGAATAGTGAAATATAATATTTATAGCATTATGTATAAATACATATAGAAACATAGAGAAGACAGAAGCTAATACATGTTGTAATACAGCAATAATCAATCCCAGAAGCATTTTATGAGTTTGATGAAACTACAACTTATTCTTTAAGATTGTGGTGATCACAGTTGATAGTTGCTAAAAGCTGTTATGAAACATACAGACCACCTTTATTTTAATCAACCCACTTTGGTACACATACCTTTGAGGAAGAAATTGAATCACATACTAAAACTTTTGTTCTCCAAATGATACTATCAGGAAAGCAAAAAACAAACAAACAAACAAAAAACCCCCATAGAATTAGAGAAAATATTAACAAAAAATGCATATAATAAGGAACTTTCATCCAGAAGATGAAAAATATTGGTGATGGGAATTGAAGGGTTTTGTTTGTTTGTTTTTAATACATTTAATTTTGTTTTAACATTTCCTTACTTCGCAAATACAACATTGCCAGGCACAACCCAGATTTTCTTGAAATTTCATGATCCTTAGAATCCCAAACCACTGCTGTGGATAACTAGCTGTGAGTTTGGGGTGTGGATATTGGGCCACCTGAAAACATGGCCTCTTAGTACCTCAGGAGCCTTAACTGGTTATTCAGATATGTACAAATCCCAGGGCATTAACAACACTTGGCAATCTCCTATTGCATTATCAAGTTCTCCACAGTTGTCTCCCAGTGATTGGAATTGTGTCTAACACCTTCCGTAAGGCTAAGTATATACTAGCAAAATGACCTGGGTGCTTCATGTACACCCCACAGACATCTGATGTTTATGCTCCCATTTTTTTAAGAATACTCTTTTGAGAGTCATACAATCCATTATGTGGCCAATAACTTACTGTGTGCCTTGCTCTTCTGCAACGTGAAGGGTTGGACTAAGTGATCTCCAAGGTTTTCCCAGCACTATTGTAGGTTGTGATTGTATTTGCATGCACCCTGTTTTTATGTTAAAGAAGTATATGTATTTCACATGTACTTGTATTAACTATAAGTTCTAACCATTTGGCCAGTCTGGACAGGGGAGACAGTAGTTTTTCTCACATAAGCTGATATTCATGAGGCATGCCGCATCTGTACTACTGCCGCTGCCACTTGGGCAGATGCTCTTTCTTCATTTCACTGTGAGGATTCAGGATGTTTAATACAGCTACGTTGTCTATTGCAAAAGGCCACAAGACTCATTTTTTTTAAATACGCTTGACAGTGAAGTTCTTATACAAATGTCAGTCATTGTTATAATGTAAACAAATGAGGACTACTTGGCGATACATGCCAATTGGCATATTTGCTATTTTCTACAAGTATAAGGATAGAAAGTATTAAAATCATTTATACCCATTTGAGAGAGGAAATTAACATTTTCTAAAAAATTCTTTTCTAGTGAAGGAAGCCCGTCCCCCAGAATTGAGCTGCTACATAACATCGACCCAGGCTTTGTGGACATTTCTCCGTGTGAGTACCTTGTTCACTGCTGCTAAACTAAATCTGTGTGGCTCGCAAAGATGGTTTTCTTACCTAATGTGTCTCTAGCCTTGCTTTCTCTTTTTCCACTTGAATTTTCTGGAAAGGTAAAACAGTTCTCCATGGCAGCTATTGTCTATTCTTGCCGTGGCTTTGGTACCACCAACCTGAATTCTGTTCTCTGCACTGCAGACTTACTAACTGTATGGCCTTCAATTAAGCCTTTTCACTCTCCGTGCCTCAGCTTTCCCATGTGTGAAAGGAGAACCCATGAGTCTCAGAGGCTCCTTGTTGCTGCAAATGTCACGTTGTTGTTAACCTGTTCTTACCTGAGAGCTCCAGCCTTCTTCCAAAAAACTCAAGGTCAAATAAGCCATCATGTCATCTGATCAAGCTGGCATCTCGCAGGCATGACTTACTAAGCAACCGTGGAGGTAACTTAGGTAGCTCTCTCCATTCATTCTTCAGGCCACTTAATGCTCTCAGACGCCAACAGGCTGCAGTAGCCCTGTATAAAACGTGCCAGGGGCCTCAGGGTCTGAGCTGGGAAGCATTACCTATTCCACCCTTTGCCCAGGTTCCATCAGAATGCCTAACCTGGAGGCTGTCTTTAGAAAATGGGGCTCTTACATTTCCTTCATTCCCTTCAGTGCTCACATCCCCTCCTTTCTAAACATGGTGGTTCCCCCTTTGTCAGCCTCTCCTTGCTTCTTAGTCCCCTCCAGTCTATGCTAAAAGCCATCACCAGGTCTCCCTGCTCCGAGAATGACCCTCCCTCCAGGCACTCCTTGCCATTTTCTTTTTAGACACTTGCCATTTCCAAGCATGCAGATCATCATACTTAGGTGTTGAATATACTTTTCCCTTCGCCTGAAACACTTTCTCTGCCTCTCCACCACTGTTCCTCGTCCCTTAAAACCAGCCCAATGTCCCATCGCTGTGACTGCTTTCCATAAGCCCAGCAGGAGCAGCCATCCCTTCCTCTGTGCGCCCCCCGCAGGCATCGCTGTATAGCATTCCCCGGGCTCTCTTGTATGTGCCTTCATTTCCCACTAACCTGAGAGCTCCTGGAAGTTTGGTCCCACTAACCTGAGAGCTCCTGGAGCAGGTCCCTCCACTTTGCTTGGAGTCAGCTTCCCACATATTAAATATGGACTCACTAAGACCCTTTACTGCTGCTCCACCTTCCCCCTCCTTGAAGCCCATTCCAGGCCTTCCCTGCCAGCCTGGACTCTTGCTCTGACTTCTGTGCATCCTCATAAGTTAACAAAGAGCCAGCATTTAGTAGGCGCTCAGGGATGATTACTTGATGACTGAGTGGAGAAGAGCTAGGATGGAATGAAGACCAAAGTGTCCACATTAAACTTGGAAAGGAAAAGGCCCTGAGACAGGCAGGAATGGCTACATTGTGGGGAAATCTCTGTGTCTGTTGGAGTAAACTTAGGTGAATGAGGGAGGCAAGGGCCAGCCTGGTAGCTATTGGCCTGATGTGGCTATTGGACACTTGAAATGTGGCTAATTGTGGGTGAAGATGTGCTGTAGGTACAAAATGCACATCAGATTTTGCAGACTTAGTATGAAAAAGTAAAATATAACATATTTACTACTTGTTGAAATGGCATACTTTGGATATGTTGAGTTAAATGTACTATTAATATGAATGTTACCTGTTTCCTTTTCCTTTTTAATGTGGCTACTAAAAAAACTTTAATTCCTTATGTATTTCTGTTGGTCTAGAAGGGTTATTCTAGAAGGTGCTAGGAAATGACTTGATCAGCTGCACAAGAGAGCCACAGCCGTGACGGCTACTGTGAGGCTGTACATCGGTGGTTGGTAACCCTTCCTCTGTCCCCGCACACCTAAGGGAGCTGACAGGGTCTAGTCTGTCAGTGGTCCACCAGAGCAGTGGTTCTTAACCAAGGGCCAGTCCTATCAGAACTTCTCCCGGGATCCAGAGGAAGTAGGGGGAAGTCAGGAATGGTTTGTAAAACTTCTGAGTAATTTAATGTGCTGAGTATGCTGCCCACGTTATAATGTTTGTAAACTGTTCTGACCCACTAAATCCCATCCATAAATGAAAAGCCTTAACCCCCTTCACTCACTAAAATATATTTTGTCTTGGCACCAGAAATGGGAGCTTACGAACTCTGTTCCTGTGTTACCTGGCCATTGTACTGCTTGCTGTGACTTTCACTGTCTCCCCTAAAAGTGTCCCCAGCTCCTGTGTAAAAGTTAATAAAGACATGGGAATCAGAACAGAGAATTGTCTTAGTTTTGCCACCCATAGATTGTAAGGTCTTGAGCAGGTCCCTCCACTTTGCTTGGAGTCAGCTTCCCACATATTAAATATGGACTCACTAAGACCCTTTACTGCTGCTCCACCTTCCCCCTCCTTGAAGCCCATTCCAGGCCTTCCCTGCCAGCCTGGACTCTTGCTCTGACTTCTGTGCACAGTGAGGGACACTGTCGGGCCTTGACATTGACACAGAGCACATTCACTATTTGTGCACAGAAACAGGGCAGCTCTCTGTGCCTGCAAGCAGCCGAATGCCCCCTCTTATACACGGGCAGCGCCGTGGGCCTTTGCTCCCAGTTTCATATTCATTTTAATCCACTGTACAGCCATTGGAGAAAGGAGAGCCACCTTTGGGGACCTGCTTCTTTATAGGATGGTGTTGTATGCCCATTTTCTTTTCTATGCAATTAATTTGTAGGGAAAAATTAAATCCAGCTATATGAAAATCTGTACTTACTAGAGGCCTGATGCACGAAATTCGTGCAAGAGTAGGCCTTCCTTTCCCCTGCTGCCGGCACCGGCTTCCCTCTGGCCGCTGGCAGGTACCTGGGACCGGGTTTCCCTCGCAGCCCCGGCTTCGTCCAGAAGGACGTCTGGTCTAATTAGCCTATTACACTTTTATTATTATAGATAAGACAGCAAAGTCTGAAAATCATGTTTATAGAATCTGGTTTTTTAATATGTTGTAGAGACTTTTGTGGAATAAAGTTAGAAAGCAGCCTATCTAGGGTATAAATTAAGGATTAACAGTTGAGTCAGTGTTATCACAGCAACATCTCTCTGCTTTCTAACGCCAGCACGTCCCAGATTAGGTGTACTTACTGAGAGCAGAGAGGGTAGGGCTCTACCTACACCTTCCCAAAGCCACTTCATCAGTTTCCTCGTCTGTGAAGACCGAACTAAATGATGTCTACAGTCCCTTCCAGCTTCAACATTCTATGGGGTCTCTATATAAATAGGACCTTAAATGAGCAAAGCTGTCCTCAGTTTCTCTCCTTTTTCATCCTGCCAGAAAGGGTGCACTCGGTAACAAGCAGGAATGCAGCCAAAGGCATGGTTGTAATGGGTGAACACAGTGAAACTGTTAGAAACACTGAAAGCGCTAGAATAATTTGAAATGTCATATGATTTTGTTATTACTAGATCGTGCCCTTCTTTCTGATCCCTATTCTAAAACATCACTCAGCAATCAACTTTTCCATCTGCTCTCTCTTTTTTGGTGGGTCTTGTTGGGAATGGTGGACCAGTGCCTCCTTCTACCATGAATCACAGAACTAGACACTAGATGTGTCACAGGGAAGCCTGTCTTCTAGGTAGTACCTGATCCCCTCCCAGGCTCACCTCTTGTGTTTAGCAGATACACCCCCTCCCTCTTATTCTAAGAGTATCGGGCACCCCCAGAGGCTCTTCTTACAGGTTTTTTCACAGCCCCATACCCTTGGTAGCTCTACTTGGTTCTAAAGAACTCTGGTTCCAAACTCCATGCTCCCCCCTGCCACCCTCTCCCTCCCCACCCCCCCACCCCACCCCACCCTGCTCTGCCCCCACTCTAGCCAGCATGCCTCAGACCAGGAGGAAAAATTAGTTCAAAGGCATTAGATCAACCTGCAGGCCCCAGGCTTGATCTGGGCTGTTCTGAGGTAATGACCCTACTTCACCTGCAACCACAGCCGCCCTGGCAGTCAGGTGTGGCATTCTGTGCATCGTTAGCATTCTCACGTGCCTCTGCTGGTGTAACACACATATGCCTGACGCACAATCACACAGGAAGCACTCAGATTCTGCCGATAGAGCTCCACTAGAGATGAAGCGCACTGACAGATGTTAGCATTTTCCACACCACCAACAGCCAAGTCTTCAAAGTGATCCTGTCCAACTTCGTTACTATTTCATTTAAAGGGCCTCCTCTCTTTAAAGTTTATAATGAGATGTTATTTCTGCTCATGATTACAGGGGGAAGGAACATTCTCCCTGCCCTCTCCTCTCTCATGCGCTATTTTCTGTGGTAAAATTGCCAAATCTATACTTGAGATCCAAGGTTGTCCCAGTTTGCATGCTTGGGAGCTGCTCCTTGTCTCCTCTTCAGAGAAGCATTCAAATCTGTTTCCTGACATTGGGTTGCCATCCCCAAGGTCACTGATCAGTGATGTTGTCTGCCCACGACGTGCATGTAACTGTTGTAGGCACTAGAGATCAGTAAGCCCTTACGTTTTGGTAGAAACTGGTCTGGAAGAGGGCATGACACAGTGTCCCACTTCCCGCTTGACGGCTGTTTGTGGTTACCAACTGCCTGGAGCTACATGCAGCCTCGTTAGCCTGCCTCCCCTCAGCACAGTTGCAATGCCCTCCTTTAGTCACTCTCATCTTCCTTTGCTTCTCTAATTCTTGTTTAGAGCCCCATTCACATTTCTACTTCTCCACAAAGTTCTCCTTGATCCCTCCAAACTTGAGTCCCTTGAGTTTGTCTGGAGCATCCTAGGACATGGAGCTCTCGCTACCTCATATTGCAATTATTTATATTCATGTGTCTCCCCTACCCAGAGCCATAAGCTCCAAGGAGGCCAAGATTTCAACTGTATAACTCTCTCAATGCCTTATATATGAGAGATTTTATATATACTGAACAAATGCATGCTAATAAATCAGTCCTTTAAGTAGCTTATCATTCACTGAATGAGTTAGAATAAATCTGGCAAGAGTAGTAACATCATATACTATTTTCAAAGCACTTTTATCTCTTTCTGAGAAGTAGCAACACAGAGGCAACTTTCTACCTTTCAGCTTGAAATTAGATGTTGAACAGAGTAAAATAAGTTAGGTGGGACAGATGAGGCACATCAACTCTCAATGATGAGATTGCTCACCATAAAACACCAAGGATAGAAGGCACCTTGCATTTAGTCCATCCATCCTCTTTATAATCCAAAAAGAGAAACTGAGGCATCGGGCACACACAGCTAATAAATAAGAGAGCTGGAACTCAGGGCTCTCCAGATCCTGGCCTCACACATAGGTCACATCCTACTGATTTCAGCAGTCTCTTTGCTTTCTGTTCTACACTGGTTTGCAGGAAAGGGGCACCCAGATCTTAGTTACAGCCATGTCACTCGAATAACAGCATGTTGATAGAGCCTTATACACTTAAATGAGGCTGGGAAGTGGTTCTAGTAGTTACATGAGCGGTTCCACGTATCTAGATGATAGCAACTTCTGTTTGCATTTTTATTCTAAACCTTTTAAAAAAGTTACTTGTAATTGACATACAGGATTGTATTTGTTCCAGGTGTACCACATAGTGACTCAACATTTATGTACTCTGGGAAGTGATCACCACAATAAGTCTAGTGAGCATGTGTCCCCATACCTAGTTACTACGATGTGGTTGACTCTGTTCCCTGCGCTGTATGTTACATCCCCACGACCTAGCAGCTTCCACTGGAGAGGCTGGCTGTGGAAACCTGCTGGTGCCTTGAGGTAATTACATGTGAGGTTGGTGATGAAGCAGGGGAACAAGGTGTGGGCACAGGGCAGTGTAACCTGATGCAACATGCAGCATTCTGGGGTTTTGGGAAGACCTGGTTTTGAATTCCAGCTTTGACCTACTTCCTGTGAGCCTGTGGAAAAGTTCTTTGTTTCATCACCTATAAGTTGAGGGCAGGTATAGCTGTCTCCTGTAAATAAGTCCAAACAACAGTTAACAGCAATTAGAGTCTGGCTGTTGGGATGAAGTGTCTGTGCTTCTTACTTTCTGTATTTCTGCCATTTTAATTTTTAGTAATGAGCACATGTAACTTTCATAAGCAGGAATGAAGCCTATTCATATAGATTTATTTTGAACACCCAGCGCAGAGGGTGCTTCTGAGACTGGAATGTCCGGGAAGCTGCTGGGTTCTCATGAGTGGGAGGTGGGGCCTCCCTGTGCCCACCTGTCCTGGTCAGAGACGGGCGGTGTGACAGCATTTCTCCCCAGCTGCCTGCCTGAAACCCCAGCTGCCTATTCTCATTCCTTCTCTTCATCGGCCACAGGGGCTCATTGTACAGCTTGTCACAGAGTGAGCAGAATTTTGTGTCTTCTCCAGCTGCCGGTACTTGTCCTTGGCCGCGCGTCACGTTTTCCTTGGTGTGGGTCGGTGCATGCCCTCCATCACAGAGCCTGGACACAGATAATCTGCTCCTTTTTGATTTTCAAAGGCTTTTAGTACTCCCCACTTGGGGCGTACAAAAGTGTATTTGGAAATGTGGCTTTTTCTGTGCCGAAGGCAGTCCCACAAGCCCCGTAGCCCATCCACCCCACTTCACACAGTGCATCTCAAGTAACATACATCAAACCTTCACTGTTAACACTTGGTGCTGGCGTACTGGCTTTCATCCTGAGAAAATAAATACACCACACCAAACCCACAGCACTTTAAAAACTCTAATTAATCCTCACCACAGACCTAGGCTATACAGAAATGCCAAATCCCACTACCCAATTTTATGTTTGGAGAAATTAGGGCAAGCAACTTTCTTAAGGCTTCCCAGGGCCAGAGAGCAGAAGCTGACTTGAAGGGTTCCGGCGGGCCCTGCCGCTGGGAGAAGGGCAGTTGGCCAGGGCCAGCTGCCTTGCTGGATTTTCTCCTGCAAACACCATGTGGTTACTTGCCCAGAACCCCATTTACACATCAGCTTTTATTCCCCCTCCCCCCCACCAGGGTTACAATGATGCCAAGTTCTCCCGTTTCCAACTGTCCACTTATTTATTTGCTTACTTTTATTTAATTCTGGTAGAGCCTAGAAATGTTAGCCATGGCTTCCAAGAGTAGCCTGGCTACTCTAGCTGGTTAAAAGGTCTGTGCTGATCTTGACACTCAACACAAAAGTAGACGACCCTCCAAACAGTTCCTTTCAGACCCAGCAGCTGTGCCCACCCAGGTGTGTTCGAGATTTGGGGATATCCAGGCTCCGTCTTTTCTTTCTTTCTTTCTTTCTTTCTTTCTTTCTTTCTTTCTTTCTTTCTTTCTTTCTTTCTTTCTTTCTTTCTTTCTTTCTTTCTTCCTTCCTTCCTTCCTTCCTCCCTCCCTCCCTCCCTTCCTTCCTTCCTTCCTTCCTTCCTTCCTTTCTTTTTTATCCTTCTATTCCCACTTTGCTGAGATAGGCTCCGTCTTTTCTCTCCCAGTAAACTAGACATCTTCCTTCCTCACTTCCCTAACTTACAATCTGTAAGGCTTAGTGTATACACCTTTCTTGAAATAGTCAACCATAAAATTCTGGAAAACATGAAACCTCACTAAATTTTATGGGACATGTCCAATGAAATTAAAATGTAGTCATTTCACTTTCTAAATATTTATTAATCTAGTCAAATTTTTTTAGAGGCTATAGGGCACTTATGTATAAGGCTGAAATGAAACTTTTAAAAACACTTGTGAGAGAAAGCTGAGTATGTAATACTTTCAACAAAATTTTAATTTTAAAAAAAGAAAAGAAAGCTGAGTATATGGTCTACGTTAGGTCACTCATAGGGCAAGATGTTAGTAACAGGCATTTATAGACTGAAGTCTGTTACCTCTGGCAGCAAATGTAGGGATTAAATACATGTACCTTGTTTTTTAAGAGTCTTTTGAATGAGAGGAAAAAATATACACAGTTATAAAATACACAGTTAAAATAACAGTTATAAAATAGCAAGAAATGATAATGAAATAAATGGAATAAACAGGGTGGGGCAAAAGTAGATTTATAGTTGTTCATATGGAAAATAATACAAGAATCCTGTATAATAAAATCCTAATATGCAAATCAACTGAATGGCAGAATGATTGGCAAAATGACTGGTTGCTATGATGCGCTTTGACCACCAGGGGCAGAAGCTTGACACAGGAGCTGTCCCCTGGTGGTCAGTGCGCTCCCACAGGCAGAGCACTGCTCAGCCAGAAGCGAGCTCACGGCTGGCGAGCACAGTAGTGATGGCAAGAGCCTCTCTTGCCTCTGCTGCAGGTGGGTGGTAAGGAGCGAGGGGTCCCGGACTGCGAGAGCCCTGGACTGCGAGAGAGATGTCTGACTGCTGGCTTAGGCCTAATCCCCCTCGGCCTAAGCCAGCAGGCAGACATCCCCCAAGGGGTCCTGGACTGCAAGAGGGCGCAGGCTAAGCTGAGGGACCTCCCCCCAACCCAGTGCACAAATTTTGTGCACTGGGCCTCTAGTTAATAAATAAAAATTTAAGAATAAGCTTTGTTTTGCGTACTCACAACTAGAAACCTACTTTTACCCCACCTGTGTAAGCACTAAGGAGCAATAAATAATGAGAGGCATTAGGCTAGACTTCTTCAAAAAGTATAGTTTTAAATTTGTCTATCATTTCAACAACTTTAGTTTTATCTTTTCTTGATTTTAATGTGAATGAAAGAAAACAATAGTTAACACTTTATTAATTTTTTATCAATGCTGGTACAAATTACTATATACGTAATGCCTTAAGGCAAAACAAATTTATCATAGAATTCTGTAGGCTAAAAGTCAGAAATGGGTCTCACGGGACAAAACCTCAGAGTGTCAGCAGGGCAGCATTCCTTTCTGGAGGCTCTAGGAGAGAATCCATCTCTTCACCTTTTCCAGCCTCGAGAAGCTGTGCACCTTGCTTGGCCCATAGCCTCCTTCCTCCATTCAACGCCGGCAGTGGAGGGTTGAGTCCCTCTCATAGGACATCCCTCCAACCTTGCTCCCATCATCACATCTCCTCCTCTGACCTCTTCCACATTTTAAGAACTCTTGTGATGATATCAGGCCCACCTGGATAATCCAGGGTAATCTCCGCAGGTCAAGGCCAGCTGGTTAGCAACCTTAATTCCTCTTTGCATGTAATTTATGGCTTCTGGGGTTAGGACACGACCATCTTGGAGGCCTTTACTTTGTCTACCACAGACACACCTACTCTGTTTCACTAGACTTTATGAAAAATATAAAGAGTAGTTTATAATCTTGTTGTAAAGAAGAACAAAAACATACAAAAAGTTAAAAGAAAAATCAAGTAACAGTTCAAAACAACAGTGGTAGAGACATTACAAGTTAGATGTGGTGAATTGCCAGATGATTTCCACGGCGCCTCATAGAGAACTGCACAAGAGTGAAGAAGGGATAATCACACAGGCTAGTTATGAAGGGAAGGGAGCCTTGCTCTGAACCTGGAAGTAGGAGTTCCTGAGATGGGAAAGCCATCTTGGGCATAGGAGAGTGTGAGTAAAGGGTGTGTGTACGCCTGTTCCAGGGGCAAAGGGAAGGTGGGAAAGATGAATGAGGTTGTGTGCCAGACCAAGGAGATTAGGTTTGATCTTGTCTGCAATGGGAAGCTCCCTGTTTGTTTTTCATACAGACAAGTAACACATAGGAGGGGTTTTGTGTAATAGTTTTGAAAAATACAAAAAAGCTCAGAGACAAAAGTAGAAATCACTCTAATTCCACTCTCCTGCCTGCCCCCAAAGTAAGCATTGTTAATAGTTTAGTGTGCTTTTCCTATTCTCTTTCTCTCTCCCCCTCCACTCGCTCACTGATGCACACATTTATTTACACAGGTTCTTATAGAATTTAATCATATGATATATTATTTTATTGCCTAATTTTTAGCATAATTAAGTATAGAAACTTTTCATCTTTACAAATTATGTGTAATAACTTTATTAATGGCTGCATGTCATGGTATTTCTGACATGTTTCTACCATTCTAACATGTGGAAATACTTCACTTAGCCATTACCTACTTTTGCATTTGTTAGGGTATTTCCAGTTTTTCATTAATATAAATAAAGCCCAAGTGACCATCTATTATTTTGAGAGGATAATGCCTAAAACAGAATTCCTGGGGTAAGAGGCATAAACATTTTGAAGATCTTTTGATATATGTGGCCCAGTTGCTTCCCTGAAGTATTGTATAAGTTGACAGATCTACCATCACTACATAGGAGTGCTTATTTCTTGGAATCTTGGCGAGAGGGAATATTAGCATTTTTTAAACATGTGCCAATTTTATAAATAAAATAATGTATTTTAATTTCTTTGATTACTGCTGAGGTTAGGCTTATTTTTCATGTTTATTGAATATTTGGGGGCCATAATTACTAACTTCCCATGCTTAGGAAAAAGGTTTTTCTTATCAATTTATAAGAACTTTTTATATCTATAATAGTAGTATTCAATTTTTGTAGCAAATTTTTTAAATTTTATTTTATGGCATTTTCTAAATTTAAAAATTTAAAACTTTCATTTTATAGAATTCTTCCATTGTGTTCAAAAATTTCCCAGTAGCGTGGCTCAGTGGTTGAGCATTGACCTATGAACCAGGAGGTCATGGTTCGATTCCCAGTCAGGGCATATGCCCGGGTTGTGGGCTCAATCCCCAGTGTGGGGCATGCAGGAGACAGCCAATCAATGATTGTCTCTCATCTTTGATGTTTCTATCTCTGCCTCTCCCTTCCTCTCTGAAATCAATACAAATATATTTTAAAAATAAATAAATAAATAAAATAAGATTTTTAAAAAGTTATTCATTCTGAGTTCAATTATTCACTTATATCTTCTTCTAGTCCTATCTGGCTCTTTAAAAAAAAAAAAAAAAAGTTTCAGGTATAATAGAAGTAATGCAAAATAGGTTTACAGTTTTAAAATAGTAAAAATCAATATTGTAATGCCTACCATCTTGAAAAAGGTTTAGATTTTGATTGAAATTACATTGAGAGATAAGTTTGGAGTATGTTGTCATTTTTTACAATATTAAGTCTTTCCACGCTGTATATCTCTACTTTGATTTAATCTTCTCTAATGACTTCCTGTAAAATATTACAATTTTCAAGATTTTTTAATTAAATTCGTTTTCAGGTACCTTATGTTTTTGTTACTACCATACATGGTTCTTTTTTCTTTTTGAATTATGTTAGTTGTTAGTGTATAGGAATACAATTGACTTTTGCATATTCAGTTGAGATTTGATCTTATATTGAGTACATGACATGGTTAAGCCTTATTATCAAGTCTAATACCTTGTTGGTTTTGTATATTATCTGTGAATAATGGCAATTTGTTTGTTTGTTTGTTTCCAGGCCTGTACCTTTTCCTTGTCTGTTGTACTGTTGTTTTTCAGTATTGCATAAAAGTGGTGATATCAGGCATCCTTGTTTATTCCCAATCTCAGAGGGAAAGCTTTCAATGTTTACCATTAAGTATAATATCTATTATAGATTTTTTAATATTCTTTCTCAGAGTGAGAAAATGCCCTTCTATTCCTAGTCTGTCAAATTTTAAAAATTATAAATAAGTGCTTTTTCAAAAATTTTCTGTCTGTAATAATATTGTCATATAGTTTTCTCCTTTGACTTGTTTATTTTTATGTTGAGTTTGCATTTTTGAGATACACTCAACTTATACATTACTAGATCTAACTTGCTAAGATTAGCATTTTTATATTCCTACTTATATATAAGTATATACTAAAATTATGATTTCTTGTGCTATCTTTGAGAGGTTTTGGTCAGGCTCATGCTGTTTTCAGTGAATAATGTGATAGTGTTCCTTCTCTCTTTTGGTGTCTTCTGGAAGAGTTTCTGTGAACTGGGGATATTTGGTGGTGTTTTTTTTTCACCAGCTTTATTGAGATATTTTACACATAACATTATGTATATTTAAGGTATACAGTGTGATGATAAATATTTATATTGCAAAATGATTACCACTATAAGATTAGTTAACATATCCATTACCTCACATAGTTACCCAATTTGGGGAGAGCAATGGTAAGAACATTTGTAATTACTCTTTAGTAACTTTTAAATGTACAATACATATTGTTAACTGTATTTACCACACTTTAGGTCCCCAGAAATTTTCATTTTATAATTGGAACTTTATACCTTTGACCACCACTTCCCATTTTTCCTACCCCCCGACTCCTGGAAGTCATCAATACTGTCTGTTACTATTAATTCAGTTTAAAATGTGGTATCAGTTAAAGAACTAAAGGTTTTATTTCATATTTTCAGTATCATGTATGAATTATTCATTATTACTCACTGCCTTAGTCTTAGTTCACAGAAAGTAAAGCATGACACAAAGACTTGCATATAGTCAGTTACTATAGTCAGTCCCAGGGTGCAGGAATAAGGAACAGATTTAATTTTATATAAATTACTTATAGATTTCAGTGCTTACTTCCTTTTACTATAATTCATTTTATCTTGAGATAGAATTTTTCTTTTTATTTTGTTTTATTGGTTGGTTTGGGTACATCTTTGAATTATCTTCTTTCCATGAAAATGTCATGGGTGATGTGCTTTGGGAGGCCTTGCATATTTGAGAACATTGTATGTCTTTCTGTTACTTACTCACATATTGCAACTTTATTGGGTAAATAATCCCAAAGTTACAATTTTTCCTTCAAAATTTTGTAAACATTGCTCATAGTCATCATTGGCATCTATTGTTACAGAAAAGCAATCTCAATACAGTCTGGTATCCTTGCTTTGGAGGTATCCAGTTTTTCTCCTCCTACCTGGATAATTATAGTGTTCTTCTGTCTTTGGTACTGAGAGTCAACTATATATCTAGTGTATTTTGGATTTATTTCATCGGTTCTTCCTGGTACACAGTGATCACTGCACAATTTAAGCTGTTTTATCCCAGGAAAGCTTAAATCTGATATATCTTTGGATTTTATCTCTGTTAAAAATAATTCGGTCTTTTGGGAAGTACCACTTATATGTATGTTGGATGACCTTATGTATTGTACATGTTCTTTCACTACTCATTTTCATCTCTTTGCCCTTTTCTCCTACTTTCTGGGGTGAGTTCCAGAATGAGATTTTACAGATCTCATTCTGATTCTCTTTAATGCTTCCAGTGGCATTTCAGAATGTAGTATGGCAAATCTCTTGCCTTGCTACCTTTCTATAGGCTTTCCAGTTCTTCTTACTAACAAAAAAATGATCAATTTTATCTTTTTTGCCTCTTCTTTCATAGTTAATATTTCACTTGATTGTGTTAAGTACACAAAGTTGCTGCTGCCAGTTTATTCTTTTTCTTCAGTAAACAGTCTCAGGTATGCTGTGTCTCTACCGCCACAGTTATATGTTCATCTCCTTTTTAGGTTTTGAAATATGTTCATATTTCTGTATGTTTTCATGTTTCATGCTGGTATTTGTTTGTTACTGAGTATAAATTAGCTGGTTTTTGGTAATGATGGATTATCTTTAGGTTCCATCTCTGCAAGCTATTAGAATAATCTCAAATATAAAATCAGGAGGATCTATTTATATGAGATATATAGAATTAATTCAGTGATGCAAAAGCCTATGGATGAGGAGAAGTGGTCAGTGCAGTGGGCCATCCAAATAAAAAAGAAAAATCTCTAGGTGCTTTCTTTGTATTTGATGGAGCCATTGCGATGGACCCAGTGTTATGGTCTCCTCTCATCAGCCTGGATGCTATTCCAGGCATGCTATACCCAGTCCCTTTCCTGGTACTACTGTACCCTGTATTAATGTGGACCTGCTGCAAGCAATCTATCTGTCCAGTGTGCTGCAGATACTCTCGGGCTTTCTGGATTGGATGACTCCTAATATTCTTGACCCAGAGCAATGAAAGAGTTTTCCACATGGAGACTTTCTTTTGGTCCTGTGACCTGCCCTGATTTCCAAATTAGGAATGCTTGTGAAGGTCTGCTAGTATATTTCTTACTTACCTCCTGAGCACCATGCTATTTTCCTCAGGAAAGGAGCTTCCAGTCAGCTTTAGCCCCTCTTTTTAAATATGAGAGTTGTTAGGTACCTGTACTAGCTGCCCTCTTTCCTAAATGTTTCCACATAAGCAGTTTTGAACAAGGTACAGACAAGATTAAATGAGGTGCTTGAGAGAAACCACATGAGGGGAAACAAAAAGAAGAAACTAATGTTGACACTGCTCTAGGCACTGCCAGGCACCACCCCTCCCGCATTGCTGTCGTTAGCGTGCGTACCACCATCTGGCATAAGTTTATTATAAACATTTAGTTATCCTCTTACACTCCCGTCTATAATAAAAGAAGTGTAATGTGCGAATCAACCGAATGGCCATCCGGATGTCCTTCCAGATGACCTTCCAGACGACCTTCCAGACAAAGCCAGGGCTGCAGCTGTGAGATTGAGGCAGCCGCCACGGCTGCAAGGGAGGGATCGAGGCAGCCGCCATGGCTGCGAAGGCCTACTCTTGCACGAATTTTGTGCATTGGGCCTCTAATTAAAATATAAGATCCATAGGGCAGACATGTTTGTTTCCTGTATTCATTACTGTATCCAAGTGTCTAGAACAGTGGCACAACTAAAAGCAGTTGCAAAATAAATGTTCTTCTTTACTTAAATAAAAATGTTAAAAAAGAAAGACTTTAACAGATATTTTAAAAAGAAATTGGATGTCAGAGGCGCTTGATTTGTGATAGCTAATATTTCTTTATAAAATAAGACAAAAAACTTAGATTTCACTTAATTGATGGCAAGTTTAAGAGATTTAAGTTTACTTGAGTCTGACACTTGTGTAGTTTATATGACACAAACAGGAAGTCGTGATATTTGACTACTTATAAAAATTCATTTCAGAGCCTTTTTATATCATTTTGTAAAAGCTCCTTCCAGCAAATAATTTGGTGCATATCTGACTTTCAGCTCCTTTCTCTAAAGAGAAAATAAGAATAAAAGAGGAAGGAGAAAGAAACTCGGCTCAGTTTTAACCCTCTCTTATAATCTTTTACCTGAGATATAAGAATTGTTATATATATATACTTAAAGAAAGTTGAGGGTTGGATTTTAATTGTTTCTTTGACAAGTTAGAATACCTAATTTTTAGCTGTTAACTAGTGTTTACAATTTTTAATATTAGAGACTGAAAAAAATCTAAACCTTCCCTTTTTTTAATTATTCCATATTTTCAAATTTATATGAGGTCATTTTTTTCTGCAGCAGTTATCCAGCATTGAACTTAAGTGAATATACATTTTTTAAAAAATATTGACAATGGAAACCAAATTAGAAAAGAATGAAAAGAGAAGATGTACATAAATCACCAGACACTTGGAAAGGCATGTAAGCAAATCTAAGAACAGCATGTTTTTCACAATTTTATATTTTCCCTTTTAAAAATCACTTTCCAAAATGTTGATGGTTTGGCAGCTCCGAAGATGACATCAACCCTTCCATTGTGCAGTATCTACGTTCTTTTAGATAACTTGATGGCACTTCATCAAGTTTTGGTGATTAAGTTGAATTTAAAAAATAACTAACTAGATTTAAGTTTAAATTCCTCTAACTGATAAGCCAAACACATTTCTGACCTTAGGCATGCTTTTGAGCACTCCTGAAGACTTATATTGTCCATAGGCTGCTTTATTTTTTGAAGCAGAGGTAAGAAAGTGAGAGAAAAATATACTCTTTAGAGTTACTCATCATCTCTGTCAAAATGCTCTATATCATCAGTGTGGTATTCCAGCCAACTGTCTTCTTTTCTCTACCTTAACCTGGTCCCAAATCAAGAGGATAATGATCTTAGCATTGTTTTCCCACTTGAGAACATCACGGATAGTTACCTGAACTATAGGCTCTCTCTGCAATCAGGGGCAGATTCTGACCATCAATCAATAAGGTAGTGATGAAAATTCTAGAAATTAGGCTGTTAATGGAGACGAAAAAAACAGTCTGCAACCAGTACTAACAATTTTCCTGCATCACCTGTGACCACCAGGTACAAACACTTGCATTTTAAAGGTGTGGTCTGTCAACCTACTCTAATCCAGTGCTTCTCAAACTTGAATGAGCATATAGATGACCTAATCCGGTAGGCTGGGGTGGGACCTGGATTTAGCATTTCTAACAAGCTCCCAGGTTGTACTAGTGCTGCTGTTTCTCTGACTGCACTTTTTAAAAAGTGTGTTTTTATTTATTTCAGAGGTGGGGTGGTTGGGGGAGGGAGGGAGAGAGAGAGACATCAATGTGAGAAGGAAACATCCATCAGTTGCCTCCCATACACACGCCATCTGGAATCAAACCTGCAATCTGCACATGTGCCCTGACCAGGAATCGAATGGTGACCTTTTGGTGCAGGGAATGATGCTCAAGCAACTGAGCCGCAGTGGCCAGGGCTCTGACCACACTTTGAGTAGCCAACCAGTAGTCTAGAAAGGTTTTTCACCCAATTTGAAGTTCAAGATTTATAATTTAAAATATTTGTATGAATATTTTTTGAAGATTAAATATTTTTATGAGATATATAATTAAAGACAGATGTGAGATCTTAAATTTCAAAACTGTTTTATAAGTGTTTATAATCCCCCCTCCTGAGTTCCTACTTAGGCTAGTTGGATAACAATTTACCGTTCTCCTTTTCCAAGTGCCTAATTGTTTTCTGATCTTCAAGTGATTGAGCATTTGATTAAAAAAGTTCAAAATATGTTCAAGCCAGCAAGGCATGAAGATTTTAGGGTTCATCTCAGAAGCTTGGCTCCTTTATCCTTTCGTTCCTGATGTTTGCATTCTGTCACTATTCAGGAAGAAAGCCCAAACTTCCAAAATATGGCAGTGGACTGAACATCTACCACCCAGGAAGTGGTTCCCAAGCAGAAAATGAGGTAGCCAACGTCTCCTCCCCAAATTCTCTGAGACCTTGCTTGGCTTGTGGGTTCTGACTCCTTTCAAGTACCTCTCCGGATCTTGCAGAGTACTGGGAATGGTATAGCCAACTCCACTGAGCCCCAGAGAAAGTAAGCAGAGGAACTCGGTGACCAGTGGTACTACTTCCATGTGGGAAGGAGGACAATTCCCTGTGCTCAGGCCTATGGAAGTGGCTGAGAGGTAACTCTGATGTTGGTTTTGACTTCCATGCATCCACTTGGCTGGTCAGAGAGTAGCTGGGACCTGTTGTCAGTCACTCTGTCTTTGAGGGACACAGAGCATCCTTCCCCAGTCCTTGTGTGAGCTCATCTTGCATCCTAGACTCAGGAAGCTTTTCTTACCTCTCAAAAATAAAGGCATAGCCCTAGCCAGTTTGGCTCAGTGGATAGAGCATCCACCTGTGGACCAAAGGGTCCTGGGTTCGATTCCATTCAAGGGCACATACCTTGGTTGTAGGCTTCTCCCTGGCCTGGGCCCTGATCGGGGCACATGCAGGAGGCAACCAATTGATGTGTCTCTCTCACATCGCTGTTTCTCTCTGTCTTTCCCTCTCTCTTCTATACTCCCTAAAAATCAATGGAAAAATATCCTCAGGTGAGAATTAACAAATATATATATTAGAGGCCCAATGCATGAAATTCATGCAACTGTAGGCCCTTGCAGCCCCACCCTTCCACTCACTGGTCGTTCCGGAAGGTCATTCTGGAAGGTCATTCTAGAAGGTCGTTCAGGAAGGTCGTTCCGCCATCTGTTCTAATTAGCATATTAGCTCTTTATTATATAGGATATATATACATATATACAAACATATGTGTGTGTGTGTGTGTGTGTGTGTGTGTGTGTATAGTAAAAAAATAAAGGCAGAAACATATCTACAAATTCTGAAAATTAGAAAAATAGATCTAATCACTTACTATATTCAGAGGGAAACTGGCAGTATTTTAAGTTCCTATTATATTGCAAAGAAGAAAACCTATTACTTCTTTTTTCCCCATGAATTAGTACCTTTGTTTGGAACAGTGGTTCTCAACCTGTGGATCATGACCCATTTGGCAGTTAAACGACCCTTTCACAGGGGTCACCTAAGACCATCCTACATATCAGATATTTACATTACGATTCATAACAGTAGCAATATTACAGTTATGAAGTAGCAACGAAAATAATTTTATGGTTGGGTCACAACATGAGGAACTGTATTTAAAGGGCCAGAAGGTTGAGAACCACTGGTTTGGAACATCATAAGAGGACTCAGTACTGGTTTCCTTTCAAGTATTTGAAGATTGGAAACAAAACACTGTATGCAATATTTAAGTGAGGAGAAAACTCCAAAAATTTTATATTCAGTATCATCTCAATTGTATAGAAAACATAGACATCAAAAAAGGATTTAAAAAAATAAACCATAATGTTATGATGGTCCATTAGCTTTGAGGAGTGAGAATATAGATGCTTTTATTATCTTTTCCATTCTGTTCAGAATAAGCCAGATTTTCTTCAAGTGTGTGTTATTTTTACATTTGAAAAAATAGAACAAAAAGCAGAAAGGAAACAAAGCAATGATGTGACAAAGCTGCAAGTCCCTGAGCCTGTACCTCCTCCCACCAAACGTGTATAAATCTCTGCGCAGGGACTCGGGTCTGTAGTTAATTGTTCGATGTTTTTATGTGGTGTAGATCTGTGCACTGCTTCGGTGGCAGGAATAAATTAGAGTGTCTCGGTAAAGACCAAACTCATCAATTTTTCCAAAATCTGTATTTGATTAATTCTACAAAGGTCCAGGTCAAAGTTATTCCTCAAACCTTATTATTGTAATAAAGAAGCCCAGAGTTTCCACGTTTGTCAGGAAATTCATTATCACCGTAAAATAGCAAAAGGTCGCAAAATGTCTCCTTCCACAATCAAATAGCATAAAGAAAAATTCCTTTTTCTCAGCAATTCATTAGCCCAGCAGAACCAAGAGAAACCTCTGACATTTCAGATTCTTTTGCTTCAGGGGAAATAAATGTTCCATCGATCATGGAGAAAAATGACAAACAAATTAATGAAAAACAAATATACTCCTGCAGTACACCCAGCCACGCCAGACCAAACACAGTCAGAGTCCGCTTTCATTCCCAGGTCTTCCCAGTGCTGAAGAGTGACAGTTTCCATAATGGCATCAGCACTTTAGTCACAGAAAGCTGTACACACTCCAAAGAAATACAAATTAAAGAAACATGCAGTGGAAAAACAGGGAGAGAAATTCTGTCATTTCATGCATGTTTAACTGGAGTGGGAAAGTCTTTGCTGGCAAAGCACTATTGAAATATTGAGCTAATCAGTGAAAGCATTCTAGAAATGATTCACCCCTCCGCTCATCATGCCCTATACAAAACTGTAATGATTGAATTTAGCTCAGTTTTCCCACATCCTAAAATTCCTTCCTTTAATTCTGTTTCATTCTTGCCACCTTTTTTCATCTCTAAATTTTGTGGAGGAGAATTTACGTGGGCTTTCTCCATATGTCAATTTCCATTCATTTATAGACTTAATTTTAACAAGTACATTTTCATTTTTTAAAAACACAAACAGTACAAATAAAGCCAAAATTCACAATGACTCCCAGCCCGTCCCCCCTACCCCCACCCCCGCCACCCCAGAAATGACCCCTGGAACAATTTTGTCCTAGACCACTGTAGATGTACTTAGATATAAAATATGGATTTATGCGGTTGTATGTGTTGTGTGTGTATATAAAATACTTTCTCCACATAAATGATAGTGTATGAATGTACTTTTTTGAAGCCTGTTGTAAATACTCAAACATCTGCCTTGGAGATTTTTCTAGGTCAGTACATATAGAGCAGCGTTTCTCAATTGCCAGGGGATCTTTGGCAGCTTCTGGAGACATTTGTGGTGGTTACAAGCTGGGTGGTAATGCCACAGGCATCTTGTAGGTAGAGGCCAGGGATGCTCCCAAACATCCCACAATGCACAGGGCAGCCCATGACAAAGAATCATCCATCCAAATGTCGGTAATGCTGAGGTTGAGAAACCCTGATATGGATCTACTTTATCATTTTAACTGCTGCATAGTATTCTGTCACTTCACCAGTCATGTAACAATGTACATTTAGGTGAGTTTTAAAAAACACAGATGTATTTGTGCCCATCAGTGAGTGTTTCTCCCTGACCTTTTCACCCAGTTGCCATCTGTCTTCTTCCCCAAATGCCCCCTAGGTTACCAGTGGCCTCCTGATTTCCCAGTCCTTGGCTGTTTTCCAGCACGAGCCTACCTGTCCTTTCCATGACATTTGTCACTGCCCATCACCCCTGAAAGCACTTGTCCCCCTGGCCCCAAGGCTCTGCCCTTTCCTCTCTGCTTCTGCTGCCCCTTTTCCGCATCTGTGGCGGGCCCACCACCATGCCCTGAGCTCCTGCTGTCCCCCAGGCACCGTGCTGGGCACTGGGGATGTGAACGTGCACTGTGTGCGGGTCCCTGCCCTGGAGACCCTCTGGTCTAGAAGACAGGCTCAGAGAGGAGCTGAGCCAAGTGGAGCATGCCCCGAGCAGGGTGCATGTGGTCTGCTGAGTGATTGAATAAGTGATTAGACCTAGTATAAAAGATTCTAAAGGACAATATAACATGTTTTTCCTTCATGGATCAGAATTTACTGCATATTTTATCTTCTTGACTACTTCTCCCACGACATACATTTAAAAAAATAAATCAAGAAAAATGCTATCATCACATTTTCCCACCACCATCCTTTTTTTCTGCTTTGAAACAGCAACTGCATTGTTTCACTTTGGCTCTACAGGGAATGCTCTCAGCCTTGGCCAAGGCAGGGGAAAGATCACATTAGAGAAGAAGCAACCCCCCTTGCTGCTGGCTGAGGGGTGTGAGCGAGGTTGGCACTCCCTCCTCTCCATCTGGAACTTTCATCCCTTCCTCTTCTTCTCAACATCCTGGGGCTGTGGGGCCATTGCCTCCCTGAGGGGCCCCAGGAGTGGGCTAAGCTACAACTGCTCCCTGGTCTTTGTTTCCCTGGATCAAGGAACCTTAACCCCCTACCTGAAACCTGACCATAAAGGAAATCTCAACAGTAAATCCAACTCAGTGCTCAGATTAGAATCCTAAAACAACGACAGCAGGCTCTAGGGAGATACAAAGATATATGGGACAGGACGCCCTGCTCCCAAGAAGCTTATGGGGCTGCAGCATGCATGGGGGTGGGGGTGGGGAAAGAGGGGACACAAATAAACAGCTTAGAATGCAAAGCAAAATAAATCTAGCCCTAAAAAGAGGATTGAGCAAAGTTGCTTAAGGAAAACAGGGGATCAAGCATTTGAAAATCATGTCCCCTCTTCTCCTAGAAGTAAGAGCAGCTATGTTTGAAGGATTCTTTGATCTAACACAAGGAAAGTAGGATTTCTGAAAGGAAGAATGAAGTGTCCGAAGAGCTGGGTTCTAGAGCACCGTTCTGCTGAGCACCGTGTAACTTGGGTAAGGCCCCGGACCTTACAGAGGGAGTTATTACCTCAGATATTGATCTCGGGTCTCAATAAAAGCATCCAGGATTGTGGCTCTCTTGGTCCCAAATGCTTACATCTGAGCAGCCCTGGTTGTATGTCAAGGATCTTAATTTGGCTTATTTCTGTCCAAGTTTATTTTACTCAAGACATGTTATCTAATCCTTAAAGGCACACTCACGAATTGCTCTAGATCTGTGTGTAGATGCTCTGCAGGGTCTATATTCATATTTCTAATTGCTTATGTTGAAGCAGGGTGGGATCCTGGAAGCATAGGGATCTAGCTCAAGCATAGAGACTTTTACCATAAACTACAAACCTGGTAGACAAGGGGAGAAAGGGAAACTTAACAGATGCATGGGACTGGGGAGGGCAGTGCAGACAGGGGAGAGAATGAAGCAGTTGGTTGGATGGGTCATTGGACAAGGACAACAATAATAATAGCCATAGCTATTGTTTATTTTTGGTCTACTAATGCCCATTGTTTTATCTCTCCAACTAGAGAGCTGATTGAACTTGAGTTGGGAGGCAAGTAAAGTATTGCCACAGACATTCTCCGAGGGCTGCTGTATTCATTTCCTATTGCTATGCAACAAATCACTACAAACAGTGCATCTTAAAACAACACCCATTTATCATCTCACAGTTTTAGCGGTTGAAAGTCTGGGCAGGCTCAACTGGGTTCTCTCCGTAGGGTTTCACGAGGCTGCAGTCAAGGTGTCGCTTAGGCTGGGCTCTCACCTGGGGGCTCTGGGGAAGAATCTGCTTTCAGGTGCTTCCAGGTTGTTGGCAGAATTCAGTTGCTTGTGGTTGTAGGACTGAGATCCTTGTTCTCTCACAGGGACTGGTCCCAGCTTCTAGAAGCTGTTCTTAGGTCCTCACCCCATGATTCCCTTTTATGTCAAAGTCAAGAACCTTCTCTTGTCGTAGCCCTGTCATGTCTAGAATCGCCCTGACTTTTCTGTTATGAACCAAAGAAAACTCTGTTTTTAAAAGACTCATGATTTGGTTGGACTGCCCAGATAATCTCCCTATCTTTTTAAAAATTAATTAATTAATTAATTTTTTAGTTGAATGTATTGCAGTAACACTGGTTAACACAATTATACAGGTTTCAGGTGCATAATTCTCCAACACATCATCTGTACACTGTATTATTATGTGGTCACCACCCCAAATCAAATCTCTGCCCATCACCATTTATCCCCCCAGGCCCTCCTCCACCTCCGCCCACATCCTTTCCCCCTAGTAATCACCACACTGTTGTAGTGTCCATGAGTTCTTCCTCTTTTTTTTTTTTTTATATTTTGCTCAATCTCTCCACCACCACCCCAGCTTTCACTGCCCCCCCCCCCGCCCCCCAGCTGTCAACCTGCTCTCTATCAATGAGGCTGTCTCTGTTTTGCTGGTTAGTTCATTTTGTTGAGATCACTGATCAGATCTGCCACAGAAGTCACAGAATCACAGAAGTTACACCTAGGGGCAAAGGTCAAGGGGCTGAGAATTTGGACAACAACAGCTGTCCAGGATGTGGTTCCATCTGACCTTGAAATGACACCTAGAGATCCAGAGTCCACAGCCCAGAGAACTGTGACTAAGGGTGGTAAGGATGGAGAGTAACCCAGGGAAGAAGCCAAACAGAGAAGGACTTTTGGAGGCAGGGTCAGATGACTGAGCTGAGAAAGTAAGCTCCTTTCATCAATAAGCGTTTTGGTCCAGCTGGCATGGCTCAGTGGTTGAGCATCTACCTATGAACCAGGAGGTCAGGTTCGATTCCTGGTCAGGGCACATGCCCGGTTGCAGCCTCGATCCCTAGTGTGGGGCATGCTGGAGGCAGCTGATCAATGATTCTCTCTCATCATTGATGTTTCTATCTCCCTCTCCCTTCCTCTCTGAAATCAATAAAAATATATTTTTAAAAAATAAGCATTTTGTTATTCCCTGGCCGGTTTGGCTTATTGGTTAGAGCAGCAGTCGCCAACCAGTGGTCTGTGAGGTCCGAAAGGTTGGTGACCGCTGGGTTAGAGTGTAGGCCCTAGGACCAAAGGGTCAAGGATTCGATTCCTGTTCAAGGGCACATATCTCAGTTGTAGGCTCCATTGCCGGCCCCAGTCAGGGCATGTGCAGGAGGCAACCCATCGATGTGCCTCTCTCACATTGATGTCTCTCTCTCTCTCCCTCCCTCCCTCCCTCCCTCCCTCCCTCCCTTTCCCTCTTGTCCTTCCCCTCCAATCTATCTTTAAAAAAATACCTTCAGGTGAAGATCAAAAATAATAATAATAAATGAGGTTTTTGTTGAGAAACTTCCTGCTAGGCCCCATAAGCATTGGAATAACGAAGGAGAACATGGGGTCTCTGTCCTTTAGGAGTTCACAGACTAGTAAGATTATAAAGTATCTCCTAGACTAGAGATGCTGTGCTTACCAAATCTGTACCCGGAGAAATTTACATATCTTCAGGAAAATAATTTTTTTGTATTTGATAGACTAGTCTGTCTGCCTGTTCCTGTTGCAGCTCCTAGTCAACCTTCTGCTAAAGAGGATAAGTCAGGCCATAAGCAAGGACTTCAGAGCCAAGTCCTCCTCCTCCCCCTCAAGGCCTCAGGGGGACTTCAGCAGAAATGGCGGCAAAGGCAGGGACCCAGAGCCTGCATTATAGGAAATGTGCCTTCATAGAGAAAGAGGGGCCCCCAGGAGACCCCCCAGCTCAGATCAACCATAAACGACCAAAGATGGATCGTTCCTCATAGTATTCAAAACCCCTTCAGATGAGAATTCCTTGGTCTCTCTCACACTCCAAAGTTCTTTGTTCACCTTTTCCCACAATGTAAATCCTTTCCCTTTGTTCATCCCCTCATGGAAATAAAAAGCAAGCCCTTCACATTTGTCTCACAATAAGAAGTCACACGCAGCTTTCTGCTGAGCCTTCCAGCGAGTCATGTTGGCCTTCTTTACTCAATAGCATCTGGACCTGAGAAAGAAAGAGTCGAGTCAGAAAAAACAGAGATCCGGAAAAGCCATCTTCCGAAGAATGTGGGAGCGAGGATAGTGGGCTCAGATGCTTGCTTCCACCTTTTTTGGACAGGCTGCCATGCATAGTTTCGCAGGTTACTAACTGCACCAGGGCACAGCCTGCCCTCCATTTGCCAAGTCATGCTTCTTGGCACAGAAGGCGTGTCTTGTTCTAATCTGAATAAGGCACTCCACAAACTTGTGGGGCCCTGCTCTCTGGGGCCTGCTCTCCCCTTATCTGTGAGTCAGACTGAGATGTATGAAAAGCCATTAATCTCTTAGATAATAAAACGGGGAAGGAGCAGTAGAGATGGGAAGGAAAGCCAAGGGAAGAGTTCTTGGGGAAAGCGAATAGGGAAGGAGGGGGAGAGGGGTGCCGGCATGACCTCCTAATTAGGAGTGCGGGGCAGATGGTCTGCCCTGTTCAGCGGCCATGAGACTAGAGAATAAGCATTCTCTTTAAAATAACATTTCATAAGAAGATTATTGGCTTGTGATTCAACTTATAGACATAAGATTAAGCCTAATGCCTTTAATTTTACACATGGTTTTCTGTTTGTTTTTGTTGTTAATTTGGTTTGGTTTGGGGTTTTTTTTGTGTTCTTTTATATATCAACAAACATTTCTTGATACTGATTATGCCCACAGCATTCCCCTAATTCTTGTCTATAGTCCTTATATGTAATGGTCCTCAATCTGGAGACTGTATACGAATCACTTGGCAGCATCTTCAAAATGCAGCGCCCACCCTAGCTGGTTTGGCTCAGTGGATAGAACTTCAGCCTGTAGACTGAAGGGTCCCAGGTTCAATTCCTGTCAAGGGCACATGCAGGCTTGCAAGGGTTGCAGCCTCGATCGATCCCCAGTAGGCGGTGTGCAGGAGGCAGCCGATCAATGATTCTCACTCATCATTGATATTTCTCTCTCTCTCTCCCTCTCCCTTCCTCTCTGAAATCAATAAAAATATATTAAAAAATAAAAATAAATAAAACACAGCTCCCTGAGCCCTCCCTCTACATAGCTTCAGGATCTCTGAATATATTTTGATGAAACACCCAGGCAGTTTTAAGGACAATGCTTTGAGGAAGGTTGCCACAGGGATGGAAAGCATATAACTCAGAGTTTCTTGTCCTCAATGAGCTTATACATGAGTCGGGAAAATAAAATGTGGAAATATTTCAAAACAACTAATAATTATACAACTGAAGAGCTAAGTGAGTAATAGAGAAAATAAAAATATGGGGAGAGGAAGCCTAAATAGAAGAGTTTTCAGGGAATTTCAGAAAAGAGGTTTGATTTTAACTGGGTCTTTAAAAGATGGCAGAGGACACCAGGTAGGGAAAATATATTCATAAAGGCACTGTGGTCTTCTGTGATGGCAGACAGCCATCACAGAACTGTTTCTCCTCATTGCTTCATTGATGATCCCTCTTGAACCGCAACCTTATTCTTCCTTGTTAGGCCGCCTTCAAGAATGCTTCATCAGAGACTGCACATGTGCGTGTAAACAGAGATTAATCACAGTTGAAATATATGCAGTGGGTTATGTTTAATTTCAGCCTGATTGGTTTAAGTGTCTATACTGTTGAAAAACTATATAGACTCCAAATGGCATCTGATTATTAAATTCAGATGCCGGAGCCGTTCATGAACAATGAACATTTCGTTCTGTATATGTGCCTTCAGAAGTGGGAGGCCTACGGACATCTCAGACTCTCCTGCCAGGCGTGGAAATCAAGGCAGTGGTCACAGAGTTAAATGTGAAAACACTCTCTCCACCTCCTGCCATGCAGAGCTTTGTTTATTCATACACCCGAGATTTGGAGCTCATTCTTCTTAAATGGATTATTATCTAAGTGCTTTTATTGGAGAGTGTTTGCTACTTGTGTTTTATAATTCCCTTTTCTCCCTCAAGCAGTTTTGAACATCAGAATACAGTTTCAGAAAATATATTTAGTAAAATTAGAAGGAAATAAAGAGAGCTCTGGTTTACTGATATTCATACTAAATACAAAATGAGAAAAGGACAGATTTGTATAGCACTGCATGACTCTGATTTAGAATATAAGTCACTGCTGTGGTTTTTTTTAAGTGATAAATAAATGCTCTGTGGCTTTAGGTGGAGACTGTATCTAAAGTTAATTGTAGAACTGCATAAGTGGAAAAACTATCAGTGAAAATGTATTTACTTATTCCTTCTGTGTGCACTCATGCCTTATAAATATTTTCATCACCATCATCCATTATTATGCTCCTGTGTGTCCAGGGCAACGCTGAGCCCTCTAAGCTGCATCTGTGCTACATCTAGTGTGTTTGTGAGTGCGTGTGTGAGCGTGTGTGTGTGTGTGTGTGTGTATGTGTGTGTGTGTGTATATTTGAACAGAATGTCCTGTGACTTTGTTTCTGTAATGTGATCATATCTAATATTTGTAGTTATTTTAATAATACTAGCATTCATTTCTAGCAAATTGATTTTGACTGTCATATTGGCATTCCCAATCTATACATATACATTTTTTGCGTGTAGATCCAATTTGAAGGTCCATTGAACAACTTTCCCAGGCTGGTTTCAGATTGCTCGCTCACTGAGGAGCTTGTCTGCTCTCTCTCCTCTCCTCCCTACGGTAAAGACTCTTCTCTCAGGCCAGGAAGTGCCCCCAGGGCACTGTGCTTTCCTCCCAGGCCCAGTGCCTGTGCTCTTTGTGCTCTTCCCACAACCTAGCAGACAGCCGGGCACTTGCCCGCTGCTCTGTAAATACTGACCTGTACCTAGAAAGGGGCAGCCTTGGAGCACTTTCGTATTTCCAAGTTGGTTTGCTTGTGGTTCCCAATAGGCAGATGCATGTGCATATGACCCTGGTGTACTCTTTCCCCATTACAAGGACGTGGCACTTCTTCTAATGACTTAAACAGTCAAGTGGATCTGAATCACATCTTCCAGGTGGCACTTGGCCAGAAATTCTGGATATTTCATCTCTGGTTCAGGGTTAGTTCAGTTGGCAGATAGCCTTCCAATTTTTTTTTTTTTTAAATTGTGGATGAAATGTGAATATGCTGTTGTTTTCCATCTGCATTAATAATTGGTATTTTCCAGATATTAAGTCTCTGATTTTTATATTGAGTTTTTAGGGATAGAGTGTGGTCAAGATTCCAAATTCATTGCTTCACACAATATATAGTTTCTGAGACAACTATATAATTCCAAATGTTGATACACCCAAAAGAGAGTTTGCTTTTCCCTCTCACACATCTGTTTTGCTTTATGTAAGAGAAATTTCTCATGCCAGAATGGCTTTCAGTGGATATAGGCAATCTGCTTTCTGTTGAGCCTCTGCAGTTCACAGATGCAAATGCTTAAAAAGCAGTGAGGTTAACATGGTTATTTCTTCATCTGAAATGTCCCCAGTCACTACTTTTGCCCTTAAAAAAAAAATCTTATTGTGTTATAAATCCATTGTGTATAATCCTTATAGCCTGGCCTCCTAATTCTCACATCAGAATTGAATTAACCCTTTAGTGGGCTCCTAGGATGAATATCTGGGTCCTAGAGTTTATACTGCTAGTTATATTGCTAATTCTCTGGAGAGAATTTAGATTCTCAGGGAAGGAATGAGAGAAGTAGTTTTACTACCCAGAGCAGAACCCCACGAACCAAAACAACAGCCTTCCCCAAAGTTCTAGTCTATCAGTATGTGCCCTCCACTATTTAATCAACAAGTATTTCTGAGCACTCACTGTTTCACTCTGCTAGGAAATGTGGGCAAAGCAAGGATACAAACCCCCCAAAATGGGCAGTCCAGTTGGACAGGTGGGACCTAAAATAACAACGGATGGCAGCGTGTGGTTTCAGACCGTGCTTCTGCCCTGTGCCCTAGCTGCCCTCACAGTAAGGGAGGCCCCCAGCTTACCACACCCACACCCAGGCATTTTTTTCAGATTTGATATTTAATCTGACACTTTAGAGCCAGAATTTTCCACAGAAATTTACCTAACGTTTCTTGTATTTCTAAGTGGTTTTGTTGTGCAAAGCCTTCTGTGCAGCAAGAAGTTTATGTTAACAACACTAGGTCAAGACTCAAGGCCTTTGAGTCTTGGGAGAAATCCAACCACAATCATTTTCTGATACAACTAAACATGGGAGTTGGTGGTTAGAAGTTCCTGAAACTCCCAGAGCATAAGAAAGCCGAGTGCAGATCCTGGTTGAAGATGTTTAACTAACATAGTCCCCAGTGGCGCTCACTGTTTGAAGAAGGAAGGCTGTGTATTTTCTGAGAAAACACGCCCTAAATAAAAACCCAAAAGCCATTCAATGCTAATTACAGTTTCATGATTGAAGGTGCAGCTCAGTTGGGGTCTAGAATTAGGACCATATAGTGCGTACCCCAGAAAATGAGCCCGCGTGGCAAAAATAGGCAAAATCTACCCCCCTGCCAAACTGATGTTAGCTGAAATCTGGTCTGCTTTCTGAAATGGAATGTAGGTTTCCAAATTTCCTCCACAATCTCTTTCCAAAGCAAGTGAGAAACAAATAATTCACAGGCACCAAATTCATTTTTTCCATTCAAAGCAAGAAGGGTTTTCACCATGCTGCTTCTCTGTCCTTTCGCAACCAAGTTCTCCGTGGAATACTTGTACCAGTGGTACCAGAAATCATGGGATCTGCGTGCTGGTTTGGGACATAAATTTAATCACTTCCATTCTATTCCCCATCCTTTTCTCATTCCCTGTATGGAAATGACTGTCCTACTCTGAGCACCCAAGAAAAGACAGATTCATATTCAGTTTTGGTAGGGAGATCTGAGAGGAGAGTTTGAGATCAGGAGAGCTAAGTTTGCTAAGGATAAACTGGGGAGCAATGACTTTTCTTCTGGAACAACAGATGGACCACTCTCTGCTGGATCAAGTGGGGTGCTCACCGTGCTGAGCCACCAGACCAAGGTTTCATGGGGAGGCCCCAGGGGCCCTGCTGATACTGGGGTTCCCAGGGTCAGCCAGAATCCCAAGGCCAGACGTGCAGCTTAAGAAGTGTGTCAACGGGATATGGTTCAGGGCCAGGCCTGCAGTCCTGCTCTGAGAAGAGCAAGGCAGGCCTGCCTCAGGTCTAATGGGCAGGTTGCCAGGATGTGTTATCAGAGCAGGAGCACGGGGTTAAAGTCCACAGGCAGCAAGTGTGGCCAGGTGCCGAATATCAAACAGCTGCGGAGTTGCTCCTGCCTGGTCCTGGGGATCTCCCAGCTCCAGCTGAATGGCAAGAAGTGCTGCCTAATCTGGGAGCTGAGCCAGATGTGACAGCCCCTACCCTCTTCCCTGAACATGCTCCAAAACTATGTCTCCTCGTTTGTTCCTCACTCCTTCCAGCTACTCATGGAACTGGCTCTTGGTGTAGACATAGCAGAGAGTCCCCCATGATATGTGGCGAAAGGTCTGTCACCTGATGATTCTCCGCTGGCTGGAGATGGGCCTAAAATCCTCTCCATAAGAGTCACTTGCCTGTTTAGCCTCTCTCAGTGAGCGCCCAGTGGCTGCTCCAGCGTAGAGTGGACTCAGGGTCACACTGTAGAGGCCCTGCCCAGGCTGGGTCCAGCCAAGTGGTCCAGCCCCGTTTCCTGACCCACGCCACCCCCTCCACCTCCCTGCCATGCTCAGCAATGCCCCATTCTTCCTGTCCCCCAATGGGACGCATGCTTTCCTGCTCCATGCCTTTCCTCATGCTGTTCTTTTTTTCTTTCCTGCCTTCCCCTGCCTGGTTAAGTCTAGCTAATCCTTTGAGATCCAGTTCAAACACAACCTTCCTTGATAAGGCATTCCCAGCGAGCACTGCCTTCACCTTTCTGGGCAGAATTAAGTACGTGCTCATGGCTCCTCCTCTACTCGCGCTCATTCATGCACCTTCTTTGTTAGGTTCCAAAACTCTCAAAGATGGGCCGGGGGGTCTGTTCCTTCATCTTCGTATCCCCTCCCAGCACAGTGCCTGGCACCTGGTTCATTATCTGCACATGTCTGACCTGCAAATCTGGTACCTCAGATAAAGCCTTTAGCACATTAACATGTTAGTTCAGACTAGTTGGAAAAGTCAAAAGCAGGGCAAGAGAAATGGTTAACACTCATTGACGCCTTTTTGTGTGCTGTCCCACCTTCACATCCAGTAGAATGTCAGCCAGAACACGCTGGCCAAGCAGGTGGGCAAGAGGCTCTCCGGTGGCACTGCAAACAGGGCCATGGCCGCAGTTGGTGCTGAGGGCTGGGCAGTCCTGAAGGCTGGATTGAGCTCAGCCCTCTTGGCCTTCGCAAGGATTTGGCTTTCTGAAGCTGCCCGCAGCTCCGGAAGTCAGGGAAATGCTTTAATAGGAATGCGTCTCTGTGCTGGGAGGTGTAAATGCAACATGAAATGAATCCCCCTCCACCCAGTACTGGATGAGCCGGGCTCGGCTGCCCGAGGCAGCTGCCTAGGACAGTGTCCTCCCAGGCTCCCAGGAGGTAACTCGGGCCTCGTCGTAAAAGTGTCTTATGACCATGAGGAGGCAGACATTTGAACACTAATGGATGTCTTCGTCTATTTAGGCTGCCTTAACAAAATACCACAGTCTGGGTAGCTTATAAACAACAGAGATTTATTCCCCACCATTCAGGAGGCTGGGAAGTCCAAGTTCAGGGTACCAGCATGGTCACTGCCTGGTGAGGGCCCACTTCCTGGTTCACAGCCAGTGCCTTCCCTGGAGCCTCCTTGATAAAGCAGTAACTCCACTCAGGAAGGCTCCACTCCCATGAAGGAAGTACCTTCCAAAGGCTCCTAACACCATCATCTTTGTGGGTTAGGATTTCAACATATAAATGTGGGGGGAGGTTGGGGCATAAACATTCAGACTATGGCTCTGGCTATGTGAAGCTATTAGGGAAATGCTGCTAGTGTTCCAGGAAACATTACTTATCTTGCTCATTAAGTCACTATTAAAGTGTGATAATAGTATTGTGATTATGGCTTTTCTTTCAAGAATCCTTTTCTTTGAGAGAGATATACTGAAATATTTATCGGTGAACTGTTATGAAGGCTGGGATTTACTTTGAAACAGTGTGGGGAGGAGGGAAAGGCAGGAAAAGATGGAAGATTGGCCATAAGTGGATAATTATTGGAGTTGGGTGTTGGGTGCCTTGTATTTATTGCCCTCGTCGATCTACTTTTGTGCGTGCTTGAAATATTTTATAATAAGGTGCTATTTTAAGTATGTGGAAAAGAAGGTGGAAATAAGGTTACTTTGTTTTCATCCCCTCCATTCTTGGATTTGCTTTTTTATGTCTCTTTGCCTTGCTCAAGGTCACCCCTGAGGATCTCCTAGTTAGGAAAGACGGCCCAAATTATTGGCATCTTCACACCTCTAGCACCTTCTTAAAAGGCCTTCCCCTCAGGTTCCTCAAATATGTTTAAAGGGCTTTGAAAATAAGACACTCCTCCTCTTATTGATTCAGGAAGGGAGGGGTCAGCCAGAAGTCCCGGAAATGAGGTCTGCACTCTGCACTCTGGGCTTAGGCTCCTTCTGGGACGAAGCACTTGCCCCTCCCTAGTGAGGAGCCACTGCCTCCTTGATGACAGGTGACAGAAGAGAAAGGTGCCTTTCTACTGTGCCCGTATCCCAGGGGAGCTGGCATGAGCACGTTTTCAAACAGAGATAAAGGATTCATGGGGCTGCTCTACCTGGAAACCAGCTGATGAAGATGTGTCATCCGATACAGCCTGGGGACCACCGGTCAGTCAGGAACACACACTGTGGAGGGCAGGCTCTGCTCTCAATTAATCTCTCAAATGTTTCTATTTTATCTCCCACACAGACTGGATGCTCTGAAGTCCATTAGCTGAACTTTTCCAGACTAGATTTTCGTTGGCTTCATTTCCATCACCCTCTTGTTTCCACAAAACCCCCCACCCCCACCCCACCCCGCCGTGGAATGCTTTCTGCTCACTTTATTGTCCTCGGCACTTCCCAGCTTCAGGGCCCAGCTTTCTGCCTGTGCAGATCACAGACATGGTTGCAAGAATTAAGAAAGAAGAGCTGATTGGGGGTGACAGGGAGTGGAGGAGTAAGCATGGCAAGTGTGTGCCAGCTGGTGAAGTCGTCAGTGAAATGAGCTAAGACTTGCAGGTTTTGGGGGATGCTTACTCCTTTGAGCTAACATCTTGTCCAGCTTCCTGTGCACATTCCACTTTCTAGTGGTGTCACGTAGAGGAAGCTACCAAAGCCGCACTCACCACACCCCAGGTGCCATGGAGCTGTGGGTAAGGGTGGATACAGTGGACAACTAAGTCGGGATCCAGGAGTGGCTGACAGTCGAGAATCATGAGGCAGATCTGACAGGCTGGATGCCATGGGGTAGATGTAGAGTGCTGTGCTTGGGGCCACCCCAAAGAGCAGGGTGGGGAGCAGTGGCTGACTGGAAACTTAATAGGAGGCAACGGGATGATGTGGCTGCAAGGCCTACAAACACATTTTTAAAAAATCCAGTTGCATGGATAAAAAAGGTTGAAAGCGTCAGTACTTTAACGTATCTGAAACCATGTTTGCTTCCTGTAAGCTTCTGAAGGGGCCATCTGAATAAATGTTAGCTGTTAGCATGAAAGACATGCATTCCACTTCTCCGGTGGCACCTGGCCCTGTGTGTTGCACCCAGGAGATCATCTGTACAGATCTTGCTTGTTAATAGCCTCCGACATCCTTCGGATATAAAGTCGTTATGCATGTCAGGGGACACTGTGACTCTGTTACTCTTCTTTATTTCCTTCGGGTGCCAGTTTTCTTGTTGCTACATCCTTTAAGCTGCTAAGTTACGCAATAGGGTGGGAGAAAAGGATAAGGCCAGAGGAGATTTTATAGTAATAATAACAATAAAGACCACTGTATTTTCCCTCTATTTTGTGCCAGGCACTGGCTCAGCGTTTTGCATTGGCCCATTTAATCCTCACAGAAACCCCCAGGAAGGTAGATGGTAGTAGTATTCCTATTTTTCAGAAAAATAAAGTCAGTCTTAGAAAAGTTAAGTAGATGGTCCAAGGCTGCACAGGCTCCTGGGTCCCAGCATCCAGGCTCTTCCTACCTACCCGCTGCCGCCCTCTCACCACAGTTCTCTTGTCGTGCTCCTTGCAGGCTTGGCTCTGCGGCCAGTCCCCAGGCGTCGAGTTGGGCTGTGAACATGCACCAGCGCCCGGTGCACTGTCAGTTGTAACCAAACATTTAAATTTGCTTCCAGTGGACATGCCAGCTCACCCAGCTGATTTCCGGATCACAGGACACACACCCCATATTAATCCGCACATATTATCATTCCCTCTCTTTCATGCTTGCTTTTCTAGTCAAGGTCAGAGGGAACCAGAAAACTCTGCTGAAAAGAGTGAGTTTTGCTTCTCAGAAATAGTTGTTACTGCCGTATTTCCAGATTTGCATTAGCCTCTTCCATGGTGAGAGATCGATAGAAAGGACAATAATTAGAAGTAAAATTAATGAATAGAAACAAAGAGACATTTTTCTTCCTACTAACCTCGGTTTGTCCTTTTTCTAATCTTAGTAAATCTTTATATACCTGCATAAAATCACAGATTAAAATGTAGGTTCTAACATTGTAATATTAGCTGCCTGTGGGGTTTGCTGACTCAGTTCTGCTCGGACATGTCACTAATATGTCAGATTCTCACCAGAGATAAGTGGCAAATGCAGAAAGTCACTCAGTGTGCCTGTAAACTTGATATGATTATAAGATTAAGCCTTTTTGCTTGTTATGTGATTCAGCAATTATTAGGAAAAGGCTTTGGTGTTTTCAACAGTCCCTTTTACAATGAGATTTACTAGTATAATTGGCCGGGGCCTCCCTCTCCAGTGTACATTCCTTTGAGGAGCTCATTGTTTGTTTCTGTCTTTCTTTCTTTTTTTGTTTTTCTTTTATTGATTTCAGAGAGGAAAGGAGAGGGAGATAGAGATAGAAACATAAATGATGAGAGAGAATCATTGATCGACTGCTGCTGCACTCCTCACACTGGGGATCAAGCCCGCAACCTAGGCATGTGCCTTGACCGGGAATTGAACCAGTGACCTCCTGGTTAATAGATCAATGCTCAACCACTGAGCCACGCCAGCCAGGCAGGAGCTCCCTGTTTCTAAGCAACTGTCTGTGTTGCTCTCACAAAACCATGGAAGTGGATGCGGAGACTCCACCAACAATCTATAGGCCATAGAGTCATGAATGTTGCAGAGAAAGATCAGTCACTCAAAAAATACTTATGGAGCTCCTACTGAACTAAGTACTGAGTAATTTAAACAGAACTTGGTGATATAATCCCTGCGTCCAACTGTCCTTGATTTTAGAGGAGGCTTGACTTGACCTGTGAGGACACAGAACTCCCGGCAACCTTGTCCCCACTCCCAAAGCATGCACGGCTTTGAGCAGGGAGACTTGTGAGCGAACTGGGAGGTGGGAGTCAGGCAGGCAGACAACTCTCCCCAGTCACCCTAGGGAAGAGCAGGGCCAGTTTCTACCTGGCCATCAGCATCTGTGAAATTAGGAACCGCCCACTATTGTTTCCTTCCAGCATCCCCTGTGAAAAGCATTTGGGTAATCACAGCTTCCATGGCTGCCTTTGGTTGTTAGTTTTAGTGTATTAATTGCCTGCCATGTCAAGGTATTTCCCCCTGATCCTTCTGAGCTCTCGCCCTCTTTCCCCAGTGGCTGTTTCATCTGCTTGATAAGTCAGAATAGTCCCCCGGTTTCCGTTTCTCCTGTCACATGAAAATTAAGCAGTTCCCAACCTTCCTCTCTAACTTTCTTCCTTAAGAGAAACTTGTGTGATTACATTGACCAAGCTCTCTAACCAATGGTAGGTGGGTTTGATGGAGTGGCAAGGCAACAAAAGGAATGAACTAGTTTTCATAAAAAACAAAACAAACAAAAAACACTCTTTTTTCTTTTCACTGAACGTGTCAGTTACATCATCATGAGCAGTTTACTAATCCTTAGAGATAATCTCTCCCCTGGTATTTCTGTTGCTTTTTGCAGGAGTCTATCTCTGCATATATCTTCTGTGAGCTCCTTGAAACTAAATGGTGTTCAAAACATTAATGGCAAAATACTCTTAGAGCCATTGAGACACTGTGCTTATACCCTTGACTCACCAGGACGGCCAGGAACCCTGTCTAGTTCTGCCTGCTCTCCTCAACTGAGAGAACAAGGGGACATCTGAAATAATGAACAGGCCCTTCACTAGGCCAGGACCTCCTTGCAGGGAATGGCACTCAAGCCTAGTTCCTAGTGCAGAGTAGCTGTTCAATACTAGTAAATAATCACCTAATGGAATAAAACCAGTTCCTGGTATGGCAGCTGCAGAGTAAATGCTCAAGAAATCTTTGTTGAAATAATGTAAATTCCTGTATTCCATGGGGACGAATCCCAGTCTTCATAGAGCTTGCATCATTTGAGCCTCTGGAAGACATTTAGGCTGGATAACATAGGAAAGCAGCCACAAGCAGGGAGGCAGAGGGCTGTTCCAAGCCCTCCAGCCAAGGAGACCAGCACTGTTTCTGTGGGAACTTGGATGCTCTGACCTCATGGAAGCTCGCAGGGGTGGATAGAGTGGTGCACATCCAGGGCTTTCTGCGCTCCCGCTGGCACTCTGACAAAAGCACAGTGTATGTGCCAGGCCTCAGCTTCAGCGGCTCACACAGCCCAGTAATTATCTCCTGATCAAGGGAGGCAGGGGATATGTGTGGAAATCACCTTTTAGTAGCAGATATTTCTATTGGAAAAGCCCCAGTAAGCTGCTGGCTTTCTCGCAAGTGTTCAAAGGGTATACCGGTGGACTGACAGGTGAATTTAATCATATTAATACAAAAAGTGTCCCCAGTGCAGAGGGAAATGTATTATGGTGAATTGTCAGTTTTGGACCTGGAGCTCCAGTTCCAATGCATGATTGAAAACACTCTCCGTGAGAGAGGGTGAGTCACATGGGGGAAGGAAAAATGCTTCTTTCCGGCCCTGGCTGGGTGGCTTGGTTGGTTGGAGTGTTGTCCTGTACACCAAGAAGACTGTGGGTTCGATTCCTGGTCGGGGCACATAGCTAGGTTGCGGGTTCCATCCCCTGTCGGGGTACATACAGGAGGCAACTGATTGATGTCTCTCTCTCTCTCTCTCTCTCCATATCCCTTTCCTCCTTTTTTTCTCTCTAAAATCAATAAACATATCCTTGGGTGAGAATTTAAAAAAAAAATAAATAAAGGCTTCTTTCCAGGCCCCAGGCTGTGTGCCCCTCATTGTTCTGAGGAAGGCTCTTTATCTTATGCAGATAAGCAGTTCACTGGTAGTAGAGCAAACACAACCAAATAAGGGCCTACATGTCCCTTCCTCATGCTTGCAAACAGCCTCGCTCCCTTTGACCACTCAGGAATGGAGTTAAGATGTTAGGAATTATCTGTTCATTTAAATCTATCATTTAGCATCATTAGATGCCCCTTAGATCCAGCAATGGGACCACAGGTTTACCCTGGCCGCAGATTTAAAGTTACGTTCCTTCTCAGTGTGATTACAAAAAGAAAAGCCCAAACTTCTTGTTAGTATGACCTAATACAGAGCTGGGTACCTGACCAGCGGCTCCCATCTTGGACATCAGCTAGCTGGCTCAGGGAACGGAACTTCTGTTTCCTCATGTATGCAAAGGGGAGAGCAATTACATGATGGCTCAGGCCCCTTGGTAGTTCTAACTTCCTTCATTCTGTAATAACTATCTCCTTAATTTTTCTAGTGTCTTCTCTCTAAACCTTATTCTTCTACCTTGGCCCTGCCTGGAGGTGTGAAATTGAGAAGTGTACGTTTCCCGCGGTCGGGCTGTGTCTCGGCCTGCTGTTCTCTTTCTCTGTCTGACCTTACTGAGCTCACTGTAAATCTCCCCACAACCTTGGAGCTCCAGTTCATTGCCTTATTCAGGCATATTTACCAGATACCTACGCAGTGCTAGGCGCTGAGTGTGTGGTATACCAGGGAACCACCTAACCTTTGCAGAACACCCGCCTCTAGTGCCGTGAGCCCCTGCTATGGCAGCAGGCTTGTCACCCATGTCCTCATCTGCCTGAAGGTCTCAGCATGCTTATTCGAGTCAGATGGAAAATTCAGTTCTGTTTTTTTTTTTTTCCTTCCCCATCTTAATTGGTTTTCCATATGCAAGTCTTAGAAGTGAGGTTTATCTGTACACATCAGCCCCCCATGTGAACGCTAACAATACTATCAGAGGAAAGAGAAGGAGTGAGTAGTGACAATAGAGTCGAGGCTCCCCCCTCCTCCCCCCACTCCCATCTCCTTTGGGCTTCAAATGATGGCACCATGGCTGGTAGGGAGAGAGTGTCTCTCAGGACTGGGTTGGCCAGCACAGATTTAGATCTGCCCCTTCTGTGAGTCATTTCATGGATATGTGTGAGGTGCCTGGCAGCCAGGAATCACTTTGGGGTTATGGATGGGACAGTTAACACAAGGTTTTTAGGGAAAGGACTGAGGCTTCAGGAATCTCAGTCTGGCTGGCTGTTGGATGCCCTGATCAAGCTGCCAGATTCAAATCAGTGTGTATAAATTCATGAACACGTAAGGTGGATACTCTGCAACCGAACTTTGCACGTTGATCTGGAGAATTGGTGGCACCTCTTTAAAGACACTGTCTTTGCTTATTGTCTCAGATGTGTGTTCAGTTTTCCTTGGAAAGAGAGATTGTTCTGAATCTTGGGTTATTGGAGACCTTGATAGATTCAAAATATAAAACATCCTTAGTTTCAACTGGGCTGCTGCCAAGAACCAGGGTAGGCTAGAAAGAGTTGTCTCAAATGTTTGCTTTTTTACCTTTGGCAAGCAGCACCTCGTGGCCCTCATTTCAGTGATTATAGGGTTTGTGTAACATGCCGGGTCTGGGACGTGGGATAGCGATGCTCTGCAGGGCTGTCCTTGGGAGAGCGCCAGCCAGCTTTAGTTTTCTGCATGTGCTTGCCGCCACTGCTGCCCCAGTGTGAGCTCCCAGGGTCTGGAAGGACGGCACCACCACCCTGCCAAGAGGGAGAGGCCAGGCCCACCTGACAGCCATCACGGGCTGAGTCCATGGGCAGGGCCCCCTTTCCAAATTAAGTATTAAATTTGCATTATTTTATCCTTCTCCAAAAATGTGCTCAGAGCCTAGACACGTCTTTCCTGCGCTCTGGAATATGAGCCATAAGGCACAGGAGTGTGGCCTTCAGCAAAGCATTTGGACCGCGGGGCTTTGTGAAAGTTGGGATTTCAATAAATGCCATGTTGCGGGGCGGGGAGCCTTTCTTCTTTCATCCCTGGCCAGAGAACAGACGGCTCTGCCTGGTTCGTGCTCATCATCTTAATCACAGGCTGAAGAGGAATATTTTTGGTTAGTTTCCCCTTTTTTTATATATACACAGTGTCCATTTATAGCGATTTGCTGACGGACTCTACCAATTACTTGAAAAACTTGTATTTAGAGAAAGGCAAACTAAAAATGTGAATTCAAAGGCTAGCCACAGTTCTGCATTAGATTAGCCTGCTGTGGGGCAGGCTCAGAATGGAAACGGTGGTTGGCACATGCACAGTGATGTCAGAGCTAGAAATGATCATCTGTTTTCACTTTAATTGGAGGATGATTAGAGAAAGTACACACTCTTCTATCTGCCTTTGTTATTGTAAGCTCGTTGGAGCCCTCGTTCATGTTTATTATGGGCATTATATCTAACAAGCCCAGGGACATTGCTGTCTTCCCAGTCATGGATGGCATCCTAGTCTCCAAATCCAGGCTCTCCTTCCCTGCTTTCTTGTGCTTTTCCTCTCTTTGACAGCAACCATTTCTCCATGGACTATTTGGCGTGACTTCCAAAGCATCCTTCTAGTCTACCTCCTCCTCTGTCTTTGGGAGGCTCCTTCCCCTCTGCTCTGCCTTTCACTTGCTGTTTCTCTCTAGGGTTCCATCCTCTGACCCTCTCTCGTCTCAGTCTGAATGTTTCTACCACTTTAGCTACAACAGGAAAATGTGAAGATGAGGCACCCAGCTCGGGGGTGCAGGATGTGCCAGTGCACATGGTGCATCAGAGAGGAGCTCCTGTGGAAGCTGTCTTAGGGGCAGTCAGGTAGACAGGATCTCTCTGCCCCCAGCCCCGCTCCTCACCTGGGCACAGGGTCGAAAGAAGGCAGGGTAGCTTGGGGGGTAGGAGGGTGCAACGGAAATGTGATGGAGCCAGAGAGAGTACATAAACTATGAGAAGGAGGAAGTTTCCATAGGGAGAAGAAATATTCAAGAAGGGAGACACCCCCCACTTTTTGGATCATTTTTGTCACACTCTCTTTAGCTGTCACGTTCATCCTGTCCTTTAGGGCCCAGATCAGTGAGCACTGCCTTCCTGGACCCTCTCAGGCACTTTGTGCATTTTATTCACTCAGTCAACAAATGTATTTTCCACTATTTCAGAATTTGTGGTGTTTTAACAAAATTATTTTTTAATATATTTTTATTGATTTCAGAGAGAGAGAGAGAGAAACATCAATGAGAGAATCATTGATCGACTGCCTCTTACATGTCCCCAACTGGGAATCGAGCCTGCAACCCAGGAATGTGCCAGGAATGGAACTGTGACCTCCTGGTTCATGGGTCGATGCTCAACCACTGAGCCACACCGGCCGGGCTTAACAAAATTATTTTATTATCAACAGCTGGACTTTGGTTTATTCATTTTGAAGATTTAATATATTGCACTTAGAATGATCAACAAAATAAATATTTTTATAGGCAAATGAATGAGTAACCCATTTCAGATATAAATGGATTAATTTACTAGCACAGTCATGAGTTGAGGATTCACTGAGTCCTTGGTTTATACTGCTCAATTGACACTCCGGGCTAATGTCAGACATTAACCAACTGTTGAAGTTCCCTGTAACACAGGCACATTCTCTGAATACTTATTATGCACAATTCAGTAATGATTAACATTTGAACTCCACCGAGGCTGAGAAAGCCACATCAAAGCCCTTTTTTTCACTAGGACTTTTAAAATATCAAATATGGACTGAATGAGTAGGTGTCAGAGAAACTGACTTTGTAAACTGAAAATTGTAAACTTAAGATTCATTTGAAATATGTCATGTGGACTGCGTGTATAAAAATTATGAGCATTTTGATTTGTCCCTAGTAGGTAATAAATACCATCTGTAATATTCCTCCTCACCTTTTTCTGGTTAGCTTTATGTCTGGTGTTATATTTTCCTCGATACTCCTGTTTTGTGTTGTAAGGATTTTGCCAAGAGGATTCTAAATGAGTGGTGTGGATGCAACAGAAAACGTGCAGCAATCAGGTTTATGTCCAGAAATAAGGCAGGATGAATTTAGGGGGGATTTCTAGTGGTGGTCAGGCCTCCTTATTTTCCCCTTCTCCAGAGTTCATGCCGGTAGAGCTGTACAGGGACCGAGGGGTGGGACTGGCTCCAACGGGCAAAGGGCATGTGGCCACTGTCACCCAGAACCACAAACCAGCTCCACCGTCCCCCAAGGCTGACATGCTGCCCATGCCCACAGGCCCCCTCATTCTTTGCACCTCTGCCCACGTGGGTGCCTCCAGCAGAGTGTGCTGGCCATTGTCTGTCACCTGAGATCCTTGGAGCCTGAAGAGTCCTCTGCGGACTGAAAACATGGAAGCAAGTGGACATTGGACTTTCCTGGTTTTAGCTGTGTTATAGGGGCAGCTGCATAGAGTTTGTTTGCAGGGAGGAGCTACTCATGACAATCGCAAGCGTAATAGAAGCTGCTGCTTAAGATGGTGATTTCAACTCACTGGAGGTGACAGGAGACCAAACAGCCCACATTGGGCCAGGCGAGAGCCCAGGGCTGAGCTGTGCTGGGCTCAAGGAGACCGAGTTTGTGTGATGGTGACTGGGGTGTCGGGCAATCCCAACATAGAACCATAATTGGCGATCCCTGTTCTGTTTCACTCTATTTTCACAATATTTGGCTAAACCTCTGATTTAGCATATAGAATTCATGTGGCATTGCTTTATTATTTCACATTATTTTTTATTCATTTGTTTTTAAACAGCTTTATTAAGGTCTGATTGACATACAAAGAGCTGTACATATTTAATGTATACGACAATGACTTTTGAGATAAATATACATTTGTGAAACCATCATGACAATCTATAATATAAACATATTCGTCTCCTCCCAAAAGTTTCCTCCTGCCCTCTTTATTATGTGTGTGTGTGTGTGTGTGTGTGTGTGTGTGTGTGTGTGATAAGAACACTTAACCAATTTTTAAGTGCATGATAAAGTAGTGATGATACAGTACTAATGGCACAGTATTGATGATACAGAATTGTTAACTATGGGCACTAGGCTGTACAGTAAATCCCTGGGACTTACATAACTGAAACTTTGTACCCGATGACTAATACCGCCACATTTCCTCATCCCCTCTTAGCCATGATTTTCTAATACCTTGGTCCCTTGGCAGCTGGTTCAGATCTAACGGTCATTACAGAGTTGGGCTGTTGATCACACCTTGATTTTGATGGCTATCAATCAAAGGCCATAGGTTCAACCAAAACGGAGATGATTTCTCTCAGTTGGTCAACCAGTCCTGTGCAACTGCTGTGGGAATTCGAGAGACCGGGAACCAGGACATTTATACTCAGTGCACAGCACACTCACCACCCATAGGATCTCATTTCATCCTCACAGTCAGCCTGGGAGGTAGACATTATTTTTATCCCCATTTTACATACAAGGAAACAGGAAGTCAGAGTGGTTAAGTAACTTAATAAGATACTAGAAGGAGAGATTATTCTGAAAGCTACTAAAATGCACTGTGGTTTCTCCGAGTTCCTTCCCAGAACTAGAGCCGCAGCGTAGGGAGTGCTGCTGCTAATTCCTCACAGTTCTATAAGTCCCAGCTCTCCAGCCCCAAGGGCCGTACGTATGGCTATTGGGGCCTTTTTTCGCTTCTGAAAATTATGCAAAGAGGGTCAGTGAAGCATCAGCTCAGAGTGTGGGGCTTCTGGCCAGTGTTTCTTTGGGAACTATTTTTAGAGAAAACTTCTATTTTTAGATTCAGAATGATTTTCAAAAACAAGCATCAAGACAACAGTGTACACATTTGCATCTGGGTAGGCAAGTCCTTGCCACACAGCGAGATGCGAGGCAGCCTGGCCTGAGCCCACAGCTCTGGGAACGTGTAAAATTATGAGCAGACTGGAGTTTTGATCCACATGTGCCCAAGTGCATCTGGCCAGATGTTGCCCCAGTGTGCTATGATCTGGGGAACATGCAGGCTGTGGGCACTGAGGCTCAGACTATCGGCACAATAAGGATCCTATTGACTTGAACTTCCCTTGAATTTGGGGTCCTTTGAACTTTTTATGGATTTAGCCATGAAGAAATTGTCCACCAATCAAATGTTTAGTGCAAATAGACTCTGAGGCATATTGACTCACGTAATAAGCTAGCAAACAATCTACTTTCAAGAACTTTTAACTTAAGCACAGAAGTTGAAGGTAGTTGTGCTAATTAAACCTAAGTCTTACCTATTCATTAAAAAACATACGTGAGCCCTGGCCAGTGTGGGTCAGTTGGTTGGAGCATCGTTCCATGCACCAAAAGGTGGTGGGTTTCATTCCTAGTCAGGAGGCAGCTGATCAATATTTCTCTTTCATATCAATGTTTCTTTCTCTCTTTCTCTATCTCCCTTCCTCTCTCTAAAAAAAATCAATTAAAAAAGAAACACTTTAAAGAACATACATGAAGGAGTCCATTGACAGCCAGATATCTAGAAAAGCTAGGGGGTTTTCTTCACTTAGCCCAAGTGAGTAAGTTTTGTTCTAATAGGCATGTGCCATTGTAGTGTGAAGATGGCTTCATATCAGCAGGAGGAATAAAATGGGTCATTAGAGCTAGAATAAAAATTTAAACTTATCTTTGTACATTATTAAAGTGATCAAAAAGAAAGAGAGCTCAGAGGAAATAAATGGCAGGCCCCTCAACAGGGCAGAAAAGGGACTGAACCTAAAAGCAGCGAATTAAAACTTCCGCCATTGACATTTCCCCCCTAAACTGTTCGAAGCCTGGAACACGAATGGGGGAGCAAATGCAGATCCTCTCCAAGCCCAGGCCAAAGAAGTGATTTGTTTTGTGTGTTTTTTTGTTTTCTGATATAGTAATTGCTTCTGCCTACTTTTCTCCTTTTTTTAAGTTCTTAAGTAAAAGAGGATATAAAAGGGAAAAACCTTTCTAGCATTTAATGACAGTTTTTGGCAGACATTATTACCTATTTCATAGAACTACTGCAAGGAATAAGTGAGTTAACTTAGAGCACTTAACACAGTGCTTTATGTTTGAAGCAGATAGTAAGTGCTTACTATCTGCTTCAAACATAAAGCTGTTATCATTAATGTTGACAGTAGTCTTACAGTGTACCACATACTGTGCTAAGTACTGTATGTGCCTTATACCACTAGCTATTGTTATACTAATTTTATAGATAGTAAACTGAGGCATGGGAAGTTAAGAAACTTGCCCAAGATTGCACAACTGGTAATAATAACATTTATTGTGCACCTACTATATACTGGGCATAGTGCTAATATTTATCATCACATGTAGGCCACACAACAATCCTGTGAAATAGATGATATTATCCTCATTTCACAGATGAAGAAATCCAGGCCTAGGAAGGTCAGCTAATGCCTAAGGTCTCACAGCCAGTGAGTGACAGAGCTGAGATTCAAACCCAAGCAATTGGGCTCCAAAAGTGTGTGCTCTGCACTGCTGTGCACCCTGCCTACTGGGAGAGGGGGGCGGGCCTTCACTTCAGTCCCACAGCCAGGTCCTTATTACCATCCCTTCCTACACAGTCAGAGCATTAACTCTTTCTAAGCCCCATTCTCCAGCCACGCTCACGCTCCATGAGAGGAGACCCAGCCATCTGTTCACCCTGCACTGATGCTGGGGACTCCTCCCCACCCTTCCCTGTTTCCTCTAGGCATGAAAAGTTTGTTTTCTGTGAAGCTACCTCTTATTTGCAAGTCAACTAACACGTTTATTTTATTTAAGTGTTGTGTAGTTAAAAGTCTCAAGGATTATACACCAAAATCTAAACAACAGCTAATAAATCTACAGGTAATTTTAATTTTCCTGTTCATACTTTTTTGTGTGTTTTTCAACGTATCTACAATAAATGTGTAAAGTACATAGTCAGAAAAATTAATGTATTTTATAAAACACAATCATAGATGCTATGAGACAGTAGTTTCCAAAGAGTCAGGAGGATGCATTGTACAAACAAGAGACAGAAGCATTGAATACCAGGAGGTCAGGTGTGTCCTTGGGCATTTCTCAGTCCCTTTTCCATTTGGTGAATCCTTCACCTATCACTAATTACTGTCTTTCAATTTATATTTTAGCCACAGGCCCTTTCTTCAAACAAAAATGTAGAGATGTACAGTATATTGAGCAAATACTACAGGTGCTTCCTAAAGGGTTAAACGGTGAGCACTGATTGAAGTGGAGATGGGAACCTGGACCGCCACCCACTAGCTCACCATCCCACCTAGATACCACTCCCAGGCGTGTCTGGAACCCGTGGCTCTGGCGAGCACAGTTCTCCACGAAGCCATTGATGGGTCCTCCTCACTCGGGATACCTGAACTGCTTCACATTCCCAGAGGCTGTGCAGACAAGGACCTCTATAAAGCTCATTAAATGTTATGTAAAATACTGATTTCCTTCGTTTGCCCTCAGATTTTCTGCTGATCTTTTTCACATCAAAACCAATACACATGATTAATCCATCTTATAACTGAGTAGTTATTCTAGCCAGAAAGCCTTATCATCGTAGAGGTGACTTTTAGCTCAGAAGGAAAAGAGAAAGATTTGTTTGCTTATGCTTCTCTCTGAACTCCCTACTTTCTTCCCAAAGGTTAACAAATCCAGTTTGCTTATTATTTTTTATTTATTTATTTATTTATTTATTTTTTATTCACCAAGCTGATGGGTGGAATATTTGGTACTTGTGATTCATGGTCTGAAACTCTCTTAACTTGTGTGATGTCCTGTTCAACTGCTTTTCTTCCTCGTATTATTTCCTTCTCTGCTTCGTTTGCTAACAGTTCTGTGGGGTTTTTGGCATTCAGTGCTCTGTCTCTGGGCAAGTGATTTCTTCTTGCTTCTCTCTCCAGACAACTAACGCGTGCCCAGGGTTCAGTGATCGCTGCGTTGTGGGCGGTGGTTGAGTGAGAGTGTGCTTCAGTCTCTCATGCAGGGCCCGTGTGTTAGCTCCAGTGTGGAGTGATAGTTCTACCTTGAGCTGATATTAATTCTTTAAAATTGTATGCCTGACTCCAGAATCATATTATTGCCACTGTTTCTTGTCCCAACATCTCCATTCTGCCAGCAGCAACTCTATTCTCCCAATCACCAAACTTGAAATTTTATTATTTATAACTTAGTTCCTAAATATCTTAGATTTTACATTCAAAACTTCTCTTAGGTGTCTCTTTGCTTAGTACTTCATGTCATAGAATTTTAGAGCACAAAGCTTTCGTACCGCATAGTTTTTAATCAATAAATATGTCTTTTTAAAAATGTATTTTTATTGATTTCAGAGAGGAATGGAGAGGGCGAGAGAGAGAGAACATCCATGATGAGAGAAAATCATTGATTGGCTGCCTCCTGCATGCCCCCGACTGGGGATCGAGCCTGCAACCTGGGCATGTGCCCTGACCAGGAATCAAACTGTAACCTCCTGGTTCATAGGTCCTCACTCAACCACTGAGCCACACTAGCTGGGCAATAAGTATTTCTTAAATCTGGATCTAATCCAACTGCCTCAGAGAAATTCTAAAAGTTTGTTAACATTCTAAGTAATCTCTACCTCATATCCCTCATCTAGATAGTCTTATCTCATACACTGTGGATTCAATCCTGAAAACACCAGTTGAAGTTAGGAAAGCAGTTACCTTGGGGAGAGGAGGGTTTTGCAGGCCTAGTAATGTTCTCTTTCTTGAGTGGGCTGGTGTTTACAAGGGAGAGTCCACTCTTTGTCAAGCGAGATTTGTGCACATTTTTCTATGAGTGTTATTTTAAAATGTTTTAAAGCAGTCTTAGGATTGACACAGAAAAAGAAAGATATGATTGATGGTCAAATGATTTTTTTTAAGCTATAGATTCTCTCTCAAATTTTTAGAGAGGTAGAAAATTTAAATTCTGAAAATTTAAATTCAGAGAGGATGTGAAGAAATAGGGACATTACTGGTAGGCGGGCCAATCAGTACATGTTGTGAAGTTGGAAATGTGTGTACCTTGCAACTAGACCAGCGGTTCTCAACCTGTGGGTCGCAACCCCTTTGGCGGTCCAACGACCCTTTCACAGGGGTCGCCTAAGACCATCCTGCATATCAGATATTTACATTACGAGTCATAACAGTAGCAATATTACAGTTATGAAGTTGCAACAAAAATAATTTTATGGTTGGGTCACAACATGAGGAACTGTATTTAAAGGGCCAGAAGGTTGAGAACCACTGAACTAGACAGTTCTGCCAGACACACACCCAGAGCCCATATGCATAAGGAGCTGTGGGCAACATGTTCCCTGCAGGATAGCTTATAATAGGAAAAAGCAAAAGTGAAGGAATCTAAGAGCCCCTCACAGGTTAAATAAAATGTGTTTTTTATATAGTGAAATGTTAAACAGTTAAATATATATGCGTTTATAATAGGGCTCTAAAAATACTATTGTGGGTGAACAACAGATGCAGAATATGTATAGCTTTACACACACATGCATTTTTAAAGTATCAAACAGCACTATATATTATTCCTTGACACATATTTATGTTAACGTATTTTTAAACAGCTGAAGGAAACACTGTACACTTTCATGGTGAAGCAGGAGCCTCTGGGGAGTGGGTGAGGGTCTGGGATTGAGGATGGGGACAAAGGAAACTGTCACTTCATCTTCATTGTCCTGTTTCTTTAATTAAAAAATAAAAAGAAAATGTGACTGAATGCTAACATCTGTTCATTCTGGGTGACAGCTCACAGGGTACTAGCTATACTATTTCTAGTAATTTTTCATTTGTTTAATTTCTAAAAATGAAAAATTCATTGAGATAACAGCATCTTTCATCATTCAGTCTTATTTATTGTTTGGGTATTTTATGTTCCTGTTTGTTTTAAGAAAAAAAAGTATGTAAATATAAGTATAGCTGAGATAGCCGAATTTCCTTTTTGTTGTTGCTGTTTATGTTCCACAAAGAAAACTTGTGTTATTTAACATTCTTTGGTATCAAAACGTGGCCGCCATACAGACTTGTGAGGAGTAAATCATGAAGGCTGCAGTTCACCACAGTCTGTCTATTAACAACCACTTCCTGTGATCGACCTCCTCAAGCTATTGGAGCCAAAACAGCCACAAGCAAACAGAATCAAGAAGTCAGAAAGATTTCCTTTGGTGCTAATGACTTGTTGGTATGCAGTTGTTAGGACTGAAGGTCTAAAACCACCCATGTTGATTGGCTCAGTCTCCCAGATGTCTTCCAGGGTCATTTCCACAGACTGGCAAAAGAATGGGACCCTGCCTTTCCCAACACTTCCTGCCTGTAGCCCTGAGCAGCACAGAAGTCTGCTCTGGCAGGGAGCAGGGCAGCCTCAAAGTCCATGCACCAGATGGACAGATGGACCAACCACGGGCACAGGCTTATCACAGATACGGCCATTAGTCACTGGGCGGGTGGTCTGGCCGTCTTTGGACGTGCACCCAAGGTGATTGCTGTGACCATGTTTGAAAAGTTAACAGATAAATGTGGACTTAGACTAAATATTATACAGTTAGTCCCTAAGTTGAGGCTTTTAAACATAGCCAGGTTAAGAGGAGGTGGGGGCCTTCATACCTTGCCCTCCAGGATCATCAACTAGAGGTGAACTTGGGTCTCTCTGGACCTTACTCCTCTTCCCCATAAGCAGGTGAAAGACAGAGTTCTCCTACAGAAGGAACTAAGCTTGCTCAAGTCAGAGCCTTTGTCTGTGGGTTTCTGGAAGCACCCTGGTCTGCTCTGAGCTGTGCATCCTGGGGGAGACTGATGGGTGTCCAGCAAGACCAGTGCTGGGTGGCTTAGCTTCCTAAGTCAGGGGCCAGTTATTAGCAAGGCTTCCCTGTCACAGATCTGAACCTGTGTTCTCACCAATCAAGTTTATCAGAAACAAAAGCAATATTTCCAGCTTCGTCTGTTTGGCCTCTACCTCAATTGGTTCCAAACTCAAAAGGGGAAGAGGGACAGGTATTCATTGCTCTCCTCAAAAACCTATTGATCAATTAATATAAGACCTCAAGATTTTTTTCAATCCCAGCAACAACACAGCACTGGTAACTATTACGCAGCCAGCTCTGGGCAGTGAACTCCCACTGGACAGAGAGGCCCTATAGCCTCAGAGGCCAACCCCAGAGCACTGCCACCCAGAGGCTGACCCACAAACTGACTCTTTGCTAAACACAAAATAAGGTAGTCTGGGAAACAAATGCGGCTTGCTTTAAAATAAGGACTGTGGTTTACAACACAGAGGAACAGTGTATCGCAGGGAAACTCAACACCCTCCTGAATACCTGGCAGGTCTAAGGCGAGCCACACTGAAGAATAGAAGAACCGAAGGACCTTCACTACTGCAATATTTTTTTTTTTTCTTTTTTCACCTTTTAACTAAGAAACCAATTTTTTATTTATTTATTTATTTATTTTTTATTTTTTTTAAATTTTTTTTTCTTTTTTTCTTTTTTTTTCTCTTCTTTTTTCCATCACCTGATTTTACCCTTTTAATTACTACCTTCTTATTTTTAACCAGTATTATTACTGCTACCATTTTACCATTTTTTTTTAAAGTGCCATTTTATTTTCTCTTTATTTTATTTTGGGATTAGTGTTCTCCATTCTATTTTCATCGTTATATTATTGGTTGTTTCTAGTTTGCATTCATCTCCAGGGAGCTGTTGCTGGAATTTGTTAGGATTAATGGCTGTTCTATAGGAGTATTCTCCTCATATAAAAAAGTCTCTTCCCCTCTTCCACTTCATTCTCTCTTTTCGCTCTTTTTTTTTCTTTTCTTTTCTTATCTCGCTTTTATTTTCCCCCCTCCTTTTTCCCAATTTCATTTTTGCACTCCTTTTTTTGGTCCCTACTTTTCTTTTCTTTTTTCTCTTTTATCTTTTTCTCTTCCTTCTTCCTTATCCCCTAATTCTCTTAATTCAGGTGGTCACCTTTATTTGGGGTTATTAATATCGTGAATATATTTGTGTATAGTGCCTGGTACGTGGTGCCTTGTTGTGTTGTATTTTGTGCCTTTAAATCAACGCAGCAGATCCAAGCAACAGCAACCTCCTGAGCACCACACCCTCTGCTGAGGAACAGCAGCTGTACGTGAAACCTCGCCCCACCAGCCAGAAGAGCCACCACAGCTGTGAACAGCACCCACCAGAGGAGCTGCTGCCAACTGAAGAGCAGCTGCTACTGCAACCGCCCGAAGAGCAACCACAGACCAAGGAGTCACTGCCACCAAGGGAGCAGCCACTGAACGACTCAACGTCTAGATATGTCAGTGAGATCAAACATGGGTAGACAAAGAAACCCCCAAAGGAAAGAGAAGGAGGACTCTCCAGAAAAGCAGCTAAGTAATACAGAGGCATGCAACATGACAGATAAAGAATTCAGAATAAGGGTCCTAGAGTGCATAAACCGGATGGAGGAAAAAATCGACAACCTCTGCAAGAAGCAAGACGAAACAGATGAAAAAATCGATAACATATGGAAGAAGCTAGAAGAAACAGATGAAAAAATCAACAACTTAAGTAAGACCCAAGAAGAAATGAAGAGTGATATAGCTGCAATGAAAAACTCCATTGAAAGTATCAACAGTAGACTGGGTGAAGCGGAGGACCGAATTAGTGAATTAGAAGACAAGGAAGCAAAACACACCCAAATTGTACTGCAATTGGAGAAAAAAATGAAAAGACAGGAGGAGAGCCTAAGGGAGCTTTGGGACAACATGAAACGAAACAACATACGAATAATAGGGGTACCAGATCAACAGAAGGATGAACAAGGATTAGAAAACCTATTAGAAGAAATAATATCAGAAAACTTCCCTGAGGTGGGGAAGAAAAAAGTCACACAAGCCCAGAGAGTCCCAAACAAGGTGAACCCGAAAAGACCCACACCAAGACACATCATAATTACCATGGCAAATGTTCATGACAAAGAGAGAATCTTACAGGCTGCAAGAGAGAGACAGAAAGTTACATACAAGGGATCTCCCATTAGATTGTCAAATGATTTCTCAACAAAAACACATCAGGCCAGAAAAGAATGGACGGAAATTTACAAAGTGATGCAAAGCAAAGGACTGAATCCAAGAATACTCTATCCAGCAAGGCTATCATTCAAACTTGAAGGGGAAATAAGAAGCTTCACAGACAAAAAAAGGCTAAGGGAGTTTATCACCACCAAGCCAGCAATGCAAGGAATGCTAAAGGGACTGGTATAAAAATAAGAAATAAAAAGCTCAGAAAGAAAACAGCCACACAAAAACAGAAATGCCTACAAACAAGTACCTTTCAATAATAACTTTAAACGTAAACGGACTAAATGCTCCAAACAAAAGACATCGAGTGGCTGAATGGATAAAAAAACATGACCCATACATCTGCTGTCTACAAGAAACCCACCTCATTAGAAGGGACTCACACAGTCTGAAAGTGAAAGGATGGAAAAATATCTTTCAGGCAAATGGAAAGGAAAAGAAAGCTGGGGTAGCAATACTTATATCGGACAAAATAGACCTCAAAGTGAAGGCCATAACAAGAGATAAGGAAGGCCACTTCATAATACTAAAGGGATCAATACAACAAGAAGATATAACCCTGGTAAACATATATGCACCCAATGCAGGAGCACCCAAATTCATAAAAAAACTCCTGGAAGATATCAAAGGAGAGATCGACAACAATACAATCATAGTAGGGGACTTTAATACACCACTAACAGCACTGGATAAGTCCTATAGACAAACAATCAGCAAAGATACAGCAATCCTAAATGACTCACTAGATCAGATGGACTTAATAGACATCTTCAGAACACTTCACCCCAAAGCCAGGGAATATACGTTCTTCTCAAGTGCTCATGGGACATATTCAAAAATAGACCATATATTGGGTCACAAGCAAAGTATCCCCAAATTCAAGAAGATTGAAATCATAAAAAGCGTCTTTGCAGACCACGATGGCATAATATTAGAAATAAACTACAATAAAAACAACCCCAAATACTCAAACACCTGGAAGCTGAATAGCATGCTATTAAGTATTGATTGGGTTACCAATGAAATCAAAGAAGAAATTCGAAACATCCTGGAAACTAATGACAATGAAAACACAACAATCCAAAACCTATGGGACACAATGAAAGCAGTCCTGAGAGGGAAGTTTATAGCTCTACAGGCCTATCTCAACAAACAAGAAAAAATGGTAGTAAATCATCTAACTCTACAACTCAAAGAATTAGAAAGAGAGCAACAAGAAAACCCCAGAGTGAGCAGAAGGAAGGAGATAATAAAGATTAGAGCAGAAATAAATGACATAGAGACTAAAAAAACAATACAGAAAATCAATGAAACCAAGAGCTGGTTCTTTGAAAGGATAAACAAGATTGACAAACCTCTAGCCAGACTCACCAAGAAGCAAAGAGAGAGGACCCAAATAAACAAAATCAGAAACGATAGAGGCGAAATAACAACAGACCCCACAGAAATACAAATGATTGTTAAAAAATACTATGGACAGCTCTACTCCAACAAACTAGACAACCTGGAGGAAATGGACAAATTCCTAGAAAAATACAACATTCCAAAACTCAATCAGGAAGAATCTAAAAATCTCAACAGGCCAATAACTATGGAAGAAATTGAAGCAGTCATCAAAAAGCTTCCAGCAAACAAAAGCCCAGGACCAGACGGCTTCACAGGGGAGTTTTACCAAACATTCAAGGAAGAACTAAAACCTATCCTCCTCAGACTACTACAAAAAATTCAAGAGGAAGGAACACTTCCAAGCTCATTCTATGAAGCCAGCATCACCCTAATACCAAAACCAGGTAAAGACAACACAATGAAAGAGAATTACAGGCCAATATCCCTCATGAACATAGATGCCAAAATCCTCAACAAAATCTTAGCAAATCGGATCCAGCAGTACATCAGAAAGATCATACACCATGACCAAGTAGGATTTATCCCAGGGATGCAAGGATGGTACAATATCCGCAAATCAATAAACGTGATACATCACATAAACAAATTGAAAGAAAAAAACCACATGGTCATATCAATTGATGCAGAAAAAGCATTTGACAAAATTCAACACCCATTTTTGATAAAAGCTCTCAGCAAGGTGGGAGTAGAAGGATCATACCTCAACATAATAAAAGCCATATATGACAGGCCCACAGCCAACATCATACTCAATGGACAAAAACTAACACCATTTCCCCTAAGAACAGGAACAAGACAGGGATGCCCCCTCTCACCACTCCTGTTCAACATAGTACTGGAAGTGTTAGCCATTGCAATTCGGCAAGAAGAAGAAATAAAAGGCATCCAAATTGGAAAAGAGGAAGTAAAACTGTCCTTATTTGCAGACGACATGATATTATACATACAAAACCCTAGAGACTCCATCAAAAAGCTACTGGACTTAATACATGAATTTGGCAATGTAGCAGGATACAAAATTAACCCCAAGAAATCCGAGGCATTTCTATACACCAATAGTGAACTTTCAGAAAGAGAGATTATAAAAACAATCCCGTTTACCATCGCACCAAAAAAATTAAGCTACCTAGGAATAAACTTAACTAAAGAGGTAAAAGACCTCTACTCAGAAAACTACAGGACGTTGAAAAAAGATATAGAGGAAGACATAAACAGATGGAAGAACATACCGTGTTCATGGATTGGTAGAATCAACATCATTAAAATGTCCATACTACCCAAAGCAATCTATAAATTCAACGCACTTCCCATTAAAATACCAACGGCATACTTCAGAGATCTAGAACGAACTCTCCAAAAATTCATCTGGAATAAAAAAAGACCCCGAATAGCTGCAGCAATCCTGAAAAAGAACAAAGTAGGTGGGAATCTCAATACCAGATATCAAGTTGTATTACAAAGCCACTGTTCTCAAAACTGCCTGGTACTGGCACAAGAATAGGCATATAGATCAATGGAATAGAATAGAGAGCCCAGAAATCGGCCCGAACCAATATGCTCAATTAATATTTGACAAAGGAGGCAAGAACATACAATGGAGCCAAGATAGTCTCTTCAATAAATGGTGTTGGGAAAATTGGACAGATATATGCAATAAAATGAAACTAGACCACCAACTTACACCATACACAAAAATAAACTCAAAATGGATAAAGGACTTAAACGTACCACAGGAAACCATAAAAATTTTAGAAGAATCCAAAGGCAACAAAATCTCAGACATATGCCGAAGCAATTTCTTCACTGATACAGCTCCTAGGGCACTTGAAACTAAAGAGAAAATGAACAAATGGGACTACATCAAAATAAAAAGCTTCTGCACAGCAAAAGAAACCATCAACAAAACAACGAGAAAACCCACTGTGTGGGAAAACATATTTGCCAATGTCATATCTGATAAGGGCCTAATCTCCAAAATTTATAGGGAACTCATACAACTTAACAAAAGGAAGATAAACAATCCAATCAAAAAATGGGCAAAGGACCTAAATAGACACCTTTCAAAAGAGGACATTCAGAAAGCCAAGAGACATATGAGGACATGCTCAAAGTCACTAATCATCCGAGAGATGCAAATCAAAACAACAATGAGGTACCATCTCACACCTGTCAGACTGGCTATCATCAACAAATCAACAAACGACAAGTGCTGGAGAGGATGTGGAGAAAAAGGAACACTTGTGCACTGCTGGTGGGAATGCAGACTGGTGCAGCCACTATGGAAGACAGTATGGAGTTTCCTTAAAAAACTGAAAATGGAACTCCCATTTGACCCTGTGATCCCACTTCTAGGAATATATCCCAAGAAACCAGAAACACCAATCAGAAAGGATATATGCACCCCCATGTTCATAGCAGCACAATTCACCATAGCTAAGATCTGGAAACAGCCTAAGTGCCCATCAGTAGATGAATGGATTAGAAAACTGTGGTACATCTACACGATGGAATACTATGCTGCTCTAAAAAGGAAGGAACTCTTACCATTTGCAACGTCATGGATGGAACTGGAGAGCATTATGCTAAGTGAAATAAGCCAGTCAATGAAGGAAAAATACCACATGATCTCACTCATTCATGGATAATAGAGACCATTATAAACTTTTGAACAATAATAGATACAGAGGCAGAGCTGCCTCAAACAGATTGTCAAACTGCAGCAGGAAGGCCGGGGAGGGTTGGGGGGCAGGAGGTAGGGGGGTAAGAGATCAACTAAAGGACTTGTATGCATGCATATAAGCATAACCAGTGGACATAAGACATTGGGAGATAGGGGAGGCTAGGGGACTGTCTAGGGCGGGGGGATAAAATGGACACATATGTAATACCCTTTGTAATACTTTAAGCAATAAAAAAAAAAAAAAATATATAAGACCTCAAGATGATAAATTAATGTCCTCCACAATACCAGCCAATAATTTGTGTACCAGGTTTATTCCTACACCCATAATTATCCTGTCTGAATGGTTAGCTGAGCACTGCTCAATTACTTTTAGATTTCATACCTGTGGTTAAAAAATTAATATATGTACTCTTTATCACAGCATGCTTGACCTCGCATAGCTTGAAATAGACTCCATTAAAATGTACATTTTATGGTGTATTATATTCTCTCCCTAGGTATAAGTTTACACAGAAAATGTATTTATTTAATTCAGTCATTTAACAGCATAAGCAAAACACACAAACAACCCAGCATGCTGTAACAGAACACTGCTCTGCACATGGCCAGCTGTGCGTTGGCAGAACGCAGTGATTTTAAGGATGAATTAGTATTCTAATCTCTTTGGGATTTCTTTTATATTCGTGGTGGTTTATGACTGACGTTTAATGTAACTTTGGCTCTGTTTATACTTAATAGAAGATTCATTTCTGTGGCAGGATACACATTTACACTCCAGTGTTGGAATAAAAGCTACTGTTTTGCAAGAAGGAAATAAAACGTTGATTTATAATGACACATTCCGATAGCAGTGATCTAATTCTCCCCAACTATTTCTTCCCAGGTCCTGGGAACAGCACGGCTCCAGCAAAGGGTGACTCTTCTCTTCCAGAATATTCAGCCTTCAACACATCTGTCCATGCTGCAATTAGACACAAAAGCTGGAAACTCCTCACGGGCTACCCAGGTAGAATGCTCAGCACTCCCCTTAATGGAACAACTCATAACTCTGGGGCTGTTGAATGAGGGGGCGGGGAGTGGTGGGATCTACTACTAATCCTGACCCCTCACCCCCAAAAAGCTAAGAATTAACTGTAGGAGGAATAAAGGGAAGAAATGCCACTCTAGCGCTTCAGGGAAAATAAGGATTTCAGATACACGTGGTTCTCAAGCACAACAAAGAGAACCTCTGAGAGCTACATCCTCAACCCACTGTGTAGCTGGGGAAGGAGGCTGCTTCCCCCGAGCACCTTCTCTAAAAGCGACAGCTGTGAAGGACTTGCTGAGTATGTGGCATGAGGGTTCAGGTCATGATGCGATTAAGCAGTGTGTATAATGAGGACATTCTTGGCGACCATGGCAAGACAATGCTTCATTGTTTGGGACTGCACCATGTGTTGCAAGACATTTTAGCATCTCTGGCCCATGACCACTAAATACCAAGTCATGTGACAAATACCCCCCAACACACACACATACACACACGCATGCATTCATCTTTCTGGACGCCCCTGGGTGTGAAGCAGGGAGACATGTCTCATTAAAGCACCAGATGTCCGAGTCTTCGGTCCAGACACAGCATCAAGGGCCCCGTCTTTTTCGTGTGTCCATGCCCACAACCCAGCTCAGCTTTGTCCCCCGGGTACCCTCCACGAAATTAGAACTGACCTACCATGTCTCTCTTCAATAAACCGTTATATTTCTTTGCCAGGCTGTGGTCACTGGTTCCCTCCACCATCACAATACAATGTTTCTGAGATACCCTCATCAGACCCACCAAGCAAGACCCTCTGGCTCTTTGATATTGATCGGGACCCAGAAGAAAGACATGACCTGTCCAGGGAGTATCCCCATGTGGTCAAGCAGCTCCTTTCCCGGCTACAGTTCTACCACAAACACTCAGTGCCCGTGTTCTACCCAGATCAGGACCCCCGCTGTGACCCCAAGGGCACTGGGGCTTGGGGCCCTTGGATGTAGGATCTGGAGCAGCCTTGGGTGGGTCGCTAGAAAGCCTTTCTGTTGCAAGTTGGACTTCAGACTCTACTCGTGTGACTCATTTGTTCTCCCAATGGCTTCACCTGGTCCTTCTTTTGCCCCTAAACCACATTAACGTGGTTGTCTCATTTCAACCCCTTGTGCATTTAAGAAGACGATAAAATCTGGAACCCTCCCGCTGTGGGCTGGGGTGTGTGTGTCTAGAGGAGAGGGTGATTGGGTTCATCCTCTTTTTCTGGAGCCGTGGGTCAGCTGGGAACTTGATTTGAAATAGGAAGTTAGTGAGTCCTGGAGGCCAGAGCAGCTGGCTCCTTTTGCCTCACAAGTCAGATGTTAGGTTTCCCTCTGCCAATAGCCAGCTTTTATTGGCGTGACTCACATTTCTTGTAACAAATGAAGGGAGCAGACAATTGTTAATGGCTCTGTTGGCCAGGGGGTCTCCCTGTCTGGGAGAGATCATGTTCAGACGTTCCATGTGAATACGCGCCTTGGTCACCCTCGCTCACACACCTCATCACTCAGCCCGTCCTGGAGCATAAGGCCCATTTCACTGGTAAGGTCAGTATGGCAACATGCCTACTCCTTGGTTCTGCTTTTTACAATAAAGAACTGTGTTTTTAGCCCCAGCTTCCCCCCAGCCATTGCTCATTTTGTCTAGAATTCCTGCTACCCACAGATCCCCCCTGGTTTTTTCCTCCCCTTCCCTGTGACTCAGGCGTCCTGCGCCTGAGAAGGCTGCCTTGCTTCTCCACTCTGAGCACCACTGGTTTGGGGAACACTGAGCTCTGCCTTCCTTTCTCCCCTAACACCCAAGTGAGAGCCCTGCCAGGAAGGCGGCCCACCTGGCTCTGTGCGTTCATGGTAGACACGAAGAGGCCTGGGTGGGCAAGGCTTGGGTCTGGGTCATCTGTCTGGTGAGCACTTTTCTAGTTACATGGAGTTTATTATCATGACTATGGCTTTGTCTCATAATGTAGGATGAGTTACACTGACTGCTATTCCCCGGCAGTGAGGAAAAGCCCCAGGAAAGGGCACTATTGTTCGAGATGATGGAAGTGGGCAATTTAAAAAAGGAAATGGCCAGGATCTGGGATTCTGGGCCTTGAGAAAGCCAGGAGGGCACATCCACCTTTCTCTTACTCTCCCAGTCTCACTGCTTTTATTGAGGTTCTGGGGTGAGGGGCAGGATGCACAGTGTGACCTGGCAGCCCTTTTTCAGTCCCACTAATGTCCTACTGACATGCATCGGTCCAGATTAGCTCCAAAGAGTATCAGACTCAGAGAAATGTGTGCAAAAATTATACCCTTTTTTGCATTAGCTCCACTGTTTCATTTGCTGCTTATCACCCGTGCCTGGTACATAGAAGGCACTCAATACACTTTTTTTATTTTTTACAGAGAGGAAGGAGAAGAAGAGGGATAGAGAGTTAGAAACATCAATGAGAGAGAAACATCGATTCAGCTGCTTCCTGCACACTCCCTACTGGGGATGTGCCCACAATCAAGGTACATGCCCTTGGCCAGAATCAAACCTGGGACCCTTCAGTCCGCAGGCCGATGCTCTATCCACTGAGCCAAACCGGTCAGGGACTCAATACACTTTTAAAAAAATAAATGAGTGAATGAATGAGCAAATGGGAGAAAGTCTCACACCATGAAAGGTGGTAGTCCAATGAACTGAATACAGAGATAATATAAATATCTTCCAACCATTGATTTTCTGTTCTCAAGCTGCCTCCTTGGGTAGGAGCACAGGCTGCACATCTGGGCAGTCATTGGACACGCCATAGTAAAGTTGTAATGTCCGCTGGGGTAGGGGTGGAATGTGCCTGCCAAAGGTACTCTTCGTTTGCCAGTAATTCTCAGTTCTATCTATTCTTCATAGGACACTAGAAACAAAACCACCAACTAATATGCTAGGTTCCTTCCATTCAGTAGCTGTGTTTTCTGGTCGCTACCAACTTGGATTGTGTTAAAATAGGATGATTGGAAGGAAATGGTGCTAGAACTAATGACACCTATTACCAGCCTATTCCACACTCCTGGGTTGGCACACAGCCGGCCAAAATACTATTACCTCTCCCGAGCCTGTGGCAGATTTATGAACTAACTGAGCCCAGATATTCCTTCTGGATCCTTCTAATCCCAGCGCTATAGGTACCATTAATTCTTTAAGGTTGGAGGCATCGCTAGATGACCTCTTTTGCTCTCCCGGCAGCTGTCCCTGATTCTGGCTTCTTGGTTGCTGTGTACAGTGTGCACGTTCGGCACTCGGGATTTAAAGGGAATTTTAAAGATTAATTTTCTGTAACACTTTTATCTGAGATTTTATTTTATCCATAATAGACTGCATTAGATTTTTTTTCTGTACCAGACTGTGAATAGATTCATATGTTTTCATTAGAAGTATTAATGTCATTTCTTTTTAATTTGTTTGTTTAAAGAAAGGTTTTGTTTAACTGTTTTCCTCTGTTACTTCACAATTGTCCCACATATGGGGGAACAAAAAGAATAAATTATCTTTTAGAATGTGTCAGCCGTGAGTGTGGAATTTCGATTTGTACGATGAAAAATTTCTGGAACTAGATAGAGGTGATGGTTGCACAACATCATCAATGTACTTAATGCCTCTGGATTGTACATTTTAAAATGGTTAAAATGATAAATTTTAAGTTATTTCATTTTTATCCCAATTTTTTATTTTTATTTATTTTATTATTCTTTTAATATATTTTTATTGATTTCAGAGAGGAAGGGAGAGGGAGAGAAAGATAGAAACATCAATGATGAGAGAGAATCATTGATGAGCTGCCTCCTGCATGCCTCCTACTGGGGATGAGTCCGCACTTGGGCATGTGCCCTGGACCAGAATTGAACCCAGGACCCTTCAGTCCACAGGCTGAGGCTCTATCCACTAAGCCAAACCAGCAAGGGCTTATCCCAGTTTTTTAAATGTTTGGCCCGTTTTTATTCTTTCCCAATCAACTCTTAAACTTTAAAATCTGTTTTTTCTAATAGCTATCACTTGTGTAGGTTTGATTCCAGGCTGTTGAAAGACCAGCCTGCCCACCTGTGACCACCCTTACCAGTCGCTGAGAGCAGGTATGTTCAGTCAGTGTTGAGGTACCTGCCACAGCTCTTTCACCTTTGCTCCTTTGCCATAGGAGCCACCCATCAGGTGACACAAGGCAGAGGAGGATGACTCAGGCTGCCCTGGGCCCGGCCTCAGAACCTTGTGACCATCAGGAGAGGCGATTTCGTTCTCATACTAATTCTCCCAACTAATCAATCATTGAGCATAAGGTATTTCATTTAATAACCTTTGTCATTCTAACAATAGAGATAATAATGTCTCTAACAATTTTTAAAAATACAGAACACTATAAAAGAAAATTAAACACTTCGTAAGCTACCCCCCAGATAGCCACTATAAACCTCTTATACCCTTTTAAGAGAAGAATGAAGTGGCCCACTTTCCAGACTGGTTTTCATATCCCACTGTGCCCAGCTGAGCCCTCATTGGAGACTCAAGATGGTAGATAAATAAAATCTCACCTCTTCTGGAAATCTTCATTTTAATCCCATTATTAAACATGGATGTCCCCAGGATTTTTACTCCAAGGGCTCATGGTTTCACATACACTCTCGCACACATTCTCTCCCTTCCTTGCTCCCTCTCCTCCATGGGCCTCAAGACCGAGCCTGGGCACTGAGGAGCCAGCTTGCAAGCAAGCCAGTAAGCAGGAACCTGCCTCTTGTTCACATCACACCAGAACCTTGCAGAGCAGGGCAGAGTCGATACACACACTCCTCCCCTCCTTGGTAAACAGGACTTATTGTGCTTTTATTTACGTTAAATAAATCGAAGCTGGGGTTTGCCCTCTCGGCAATCGTTTTGTAGCCAAGATCTTTCTAGTGCATTCTGCATTGGAGGCAAGGACGGGCAGCTGTGCAGTAAGGGGAGGAGGGTGCATGGGATCAGACCCTGCTCCCAGAGGCTCACCCACCAGGGATTTCAGCAGACAGGAGGTCCCCGGACAAGGCAGAAGGGAGGTGGAGAGGCTCAGAAGTCGAGGAACTGCAGCCTGAAGATCCACAGAGGAATGTGTTTACCTCAAATTTTGCTTTTTATTGTTTACACCCATGAGGCTAGTGAGTTCTTTCTGCATAAACTGTTTGCAGTTAAAGCCTTTGATTAGAGTAGTGGTTCTCAACCTTGGCTACACATTAGAATCACCTGGGAATCTTTTTAAAATCCTGATTTCTGGGCCCCATCCTCCGGAAATTCTGTTTCTTTGTTATGGGGTGGGGCCACAACATTAGTAACAAAGAAACAGAATTTCTGGAGGATGAGGCCCAGAAATCAGGATTTTAAAAAGATTCCCAGGTGATTCTAATGTGCAGCCAAGGCTGAGAACCACTGGCTTAGAGGCTACACTGATGGTGTGTGGGAAGCAGCTGTATGGTGTGGACATGTTACTTGGGCTTCACTAAGGTAGCTGTGTTTTCTTGATCTTAAGCCAGCGCTTGAATGCAAGTGCTTGGGTTTAAGGCGTTACAGGTGGTGGATGGATGTGGGCCACATCCAGGACTCCAGGCCGAGGTGCAGGCCCCTCTGAGTGGGACCTGCATGTGTTCTGTCACTGGGGTTCACAGGTCCTTCTTTCCCCCCAAAAGCTGGTCCCACTCCCTAGGCAGCCAGGGCCAGGAGGACGCCCCAGCCATCCCACAGCTCCGCAGGCCCTCTAGCTGCCAGAGGACATTGACATTCTCTGCAGGAATAAGTAATTTTAAGGGATGCCGTTCTATCACCTCAGTGAGGGGAAAACTAGTATCATTATAATCATAAAAATACAGTAACTCCAAATTGCTCCTGAGTTTGAGCTAAGAACTATTCCTGACCTGGAAGGAAAGGAAAAATTTTAAGAGTGAGTCAATTTGTCACTAAATGATTTATTACCGCCAGTGCAGCGCTGTGTCTTGGCAACACTGGGGTGGAGATAAGGAAACCCCCTCAGGGCACATGGTCAGTATGTGCTGGGTGGTGCCTCAGGTGACTGGTGACTTCACTCAGCAATCTGATCTGAGTCTGTCCCCATCTGATCTGCCTCTGTCCCCTGCGGGGCTGTTTCCTCCAGGAACCATAGCTGCACTTGTCCCTGAACAGTGTGTTTGTTCATGTACCTGCAGACCTCAAACCTAGGGACGCATCCAAAATGCTTTAAATGTATAAACACAAGAGGAAGCCGACACCATCTTGGGCAGTGCAGTGCGGTGGGAAAATAGCACAGGATCCCACCAAAGGAAGAAGCAGGAAAGTCAACAAACAAGCTGGTGGAGATGCAACGTGTAGAGAATAAATGTTTTGAAGAAAGAAACACTGAGAGGGGGAGCACGGAGTTTCCACTGAATCTTTTTTTTTAAATATATTTTTATTGATTTCAGAGAGGAAGGGAGAGAGAATCATTGATTGGCTGCCTCCTCCACGGCCCCCACTGGGGACACAGCCGGCAACCCGGGCATGTGCCCTTGACTGGAATCGAACTCGGGACCCTTCAGTCCGCAGGCTGATGCTCTATCCACTGAACCAAACCAGGCAAGGCTCCGCTGAATCTTAAATTCCAGGATTATAGTCGATGGTCCCCTCGCTCATAAAGCAGCCCTCCCAGGAGACTCAATGCCTTAGAAATTGCTCCTACTCTCTTGCCTCACCAGCCAGCTCAATCCCCCGAGATGAGGCCCAAATTCACCACCACCTCTTCGGATGCTGTAAATGAGCCCATCAGGTATGCCATATCTTGCTAATTACAGGGGCAAGGCAAGGAACTCTCCCTGAGGACGTGCTGTACTCCAAACACCATTTGCTTTTTATGGTGGCTACCAAACTCTTCACAATCATAGTCACGCATTAGGTAAGTGGTTTTTGCATTTCAGAAATTATGTTGCAGGAAGTCGCACAGCCAGGAGAGCTGGAAATGGAGCCCAACTTGCTCTTAAAAAGCCCTACTCTCTACTGTGCTCTCCTGCAACCTCCAGTGCTGGGCTTCCTTCCCTTCCCTTTGTCCTGTACCTTTAAGGACAGAGGATAATGTGTAGGAAGTCCTGTTCTTACACCTCAGGACTCGAGGAGCCTGGGTGAGTGACCCTCCACCTGGCAGGGGGCCTGTGCTGGGTGGGGGGCAGGGCGGGCAGTGGGGAGGCAAGTGCAACAGTTTCACCAAGAAGTAATGCCAGCTAAAGAGGTATGGAAACAGGAAAAAGCTCATTGGAGGCTTAGAGATTGAAAAAGAAAAAAAAAATTGAAAGTAGTTGGAATTACTCAGCCTGAAAAGGAACTTTATTAATGTTTTTTCTGTATCTCATAGGAAAATCGCCTTCCCACATACAGGTCACCGAGGCTGGTGACCATCTGCCCTCGTCCCGGTGACCACAGGCGAACCCGCCAGCATAGGCTGCTCTGCAGGAGGCGGGGCGAGACCACAGGTGGGTTCCTAAAGCTCAGTGTGGCTTCTGATGCCGGCGCTGGCTTCCCTGGCTGCGGAATGTAATGTCCTGTCCCGTTCTGTAACAGATTGGCATCAACCAGTCTTTAATCTTTAGTTACAATCAGTTTCCATCTTGCTACATCCTGGAGGAGTGGTGTTCCCTGACTACTCTCATTTACACAAAGTCCACAGGACCTCAGCCACCGTCTGTGTTTGAGGCTCTGACATGAAGAGGAACACACTCCAGATACCCAGGCTGTCTCTTCAGGTTCTGCTGGCTGTGCCTCCTCTCTGGCATTGGGATGGAAGAAGGTCATGCAAGTTAGCCTGCTCACGGGGACTTGTTTATAAGGGATATTGCTTTGTGAGCGTCTCTCCTTGAAAAGAGGAACAAATAATGACGGTTTAGGTGCAGGCAGCATGTTTTGGTTTAAATGTTACGTAGTTAGAGAGCTCCATATTGGTCAACAGGACCTGGTTAGAGAAATGCTTGGGTTTCTGTAGTTGGTTAAACGTGGTTGCCTTAAGTAAAATAGTCCTGTGGCTGAGTCATAGGAATTGTGCCCACAACACGAACTGGTTGAAGGAAAAATGTCAGTGAGAGGAAATTCCCTGCTTCTTACACACCATCTGGGGTGGCTGGCTGGTCTGCTCCTGAAGGCGGGATCCGGGTGCTGCGGGGGACTGCACGGCTGTGGGCTGCTGCTGGCTTTCAGGCTCGGTCATCCCAGTGAAGACCCCGTGCAGACCGCCCTGCTTACCCAGCAGAGCCAAGCCAAGGTCTAGCTCACCATCCCAGTGAAAGGAAACACCCTGTCCTGGGACAGGGATGGCAGAGCAGAAACAGGAGCAGTTGGTGCCGTTAGCCAACTCTGATACTAAGGTTTTATGCATAACACCATCAGAGAATAGAACTTGACCTTACTTTTATCGGTATTGTTATACTAGAGGCCCGGTGCATGAAATTCATGCACTTGGGGGGAGGGGGTCCCTCAGTCCGTCCTGGGCCCTCTTGCAGTCTGGGAGCCCTTGGGGGATGTCAGACTGATGGCTTAGGCCTGCTCCCCACCTAAGCTGGCAGTTGGACATCCTTAGCACTGACGCGGAGGCGGGAGAGGCTCCCACCACTGCCGCTGTGCTCACCAGCTGTGAGCCCGGCTTCTGGCCGAGCGGCGCTTCCCCTATGGGAGTGCTCTGACCACCAGCGGGCAGCTCCTGCATTGAACGTGTGCCCCCTGATGGTCAGAGCACATCATAGCGACCGGTCGTTCTGCCATTTGGTCGATTTGCTTATTAGCCTTTTATTATATAGAATAATTTTGCTGGTTGGCAGGCTTTAAAATGTTACATTGTTTTGTATTCCTTTTGGTGCCAGGAGATTGGACTTTTCCATACATTTATTGGCCGCTGTGGCTCTTCCTGATCAGCCCCATCCCTCTCTGCAATCCCAGGGCCCTATCCAGCAGGAGTGGGAGGGGGTGGAACCCGAGCCGCAGCTGCTGAGGGAAAAGCCAGGCCTTTGGATGGACCTGAACCACCATCTCAGCGGGGCGCCCAGTCCACCCTTGCAGGCGGTGCTTTTTGAGTGGCTCATTGCCTCTGCTTTAATTCAGTCTTTGGAACTGCATCAGAAGGCAGGGAAAAGTAAAGAGATGGAGAATAAATGTTCAAGGTCTGTTTCCTTTCCTATGGACAGAGCCAAGCTGAGACTCTGGGAAGGCTAACAATTCAGGGCTCCTTCAAAGTGATGTTCTTTTCATATTGGAATATTAATATTAGGCATGGAGCACTTGGGGCTGGAGGGGGAGCGGGCGTTGAGGGAAACTGGAAAGAGAGCAGCTGCCCAGTCACTGCTCTGTGATCTCAAACTCAGCAAGTCTGGTCCTGAGGCACACCCCACCCGAAAAACAAAAGCCCTGCAGGTAAGTGACTCACCCTTCCTGGAGGCAGTTAACAGCCACCTGCTTCTTACCAAGCATGGCCCTTGGTGTGACCTGACCTCATCCCCACAGGAGAGGAGCTACATGGCTCAGCTGCCTCTCCCTGGTAACAGTGCTTTTATATCCTTGAACCTTATACACTGGCTGGCCTCTGGCAGACCCCTGCAGCCACTTTCCCTCTGTATAAATACCTTATTATAACTGAAAACTTTCACTCAACTTTTAGCCCTTCCTTTTCCAGTATGAAAAATCCCAGGGCCTTTCATCTGACTTCCTGCGTGTGTTTCAGCCAATCTGCCAGCGCTCGCAGGATTTCAGGCTTGAACCCGGGCTAGTCTCTTTGTGTAGTTCCTTCTCCTCATTTCCTCTTTGCTTGACTAGCTCATCCTCCAGGTCTAAATGGAAAGGTCCCTTCCCCGGAAGGTTTCCCTAACCTCTGAGCTGGAATGCTGCTCACACGTAGCTTGTGAGAGTGGGCAGCACACTGTGTTGTTATTCCTGTACAAGTCTGTCTTCCCCACCAGGCAGAAGTCTCCTGTCTAGTTTGTTTAATGGATATCTTTGTCTCATAGAACAGAGGTTGGCACTTAAACAGTACTTGTTGGATAAATGTTCCGTTTATTGAATGCAAAGGGCCTAACCACCTTCTGATTTCAAGATGACATCTGAGTCCCTGATTTCAAAGTCTGGCCCTGTTCCCAAGCCTTCCATCCGACCTGCAGGCCTACTGACTCAGCCTTGATGGCAGCTCTGCCCTGCTGCCTGCTCTGGAGGGGGGAGGGCGGGGGGGCGGGGGACGGGGGGCACGTGTCCTAGAGCCTTGGCTATCTTCAAAGGGCTTCCTCCGTATCAGCGGGAAGGATTTCAGCACCTTTGTGAAATCAGGGTGAACGTTACACTTTCCAGACTCCTCCGGCAGGTTTTGTTTGCCCTGGGATCTCCTCCAAGATATCAGCTGATGGCTTCAGACACTTTTTATGGTCTCAGGTTTGCACAGACTCAGATTTTCCCCCTTCATCTTCCAATCCTTTCCCAAGATTCACCCCCTTCATTTGTTCAACTTTGTCACAAATGCTTCTCCATGTGCAACTTTTCCTGCAGAAAACTGGCTTCTTGGCTTACACTTAGTGCTGAGATACATCTTGCAAATGCCAAGGACAAGCTGCCAAGGACAGAGGGCATGTTTCCTGATGCTTATTAATTATGGATCCCTATTTACTAAGGCTTTTCTCCTTCCACAGAATGGGAGTAGGTGTTTGTGGGGTTTTGGTATAGATACATTGGAGATAAACTAGTGGCTGCTTTCCTTAAGGAAAGTGGAATTGGGGAAAATTTTAAAGGCAGGGTTTAGGGTTACTAGAGATACAAGCTTAGCTACCTAGGGAAAAACTAGGGTAGCATGGATCTTGGTGACAGTGTAAGGCACAAACCTTGTAAGAGCACACACACACGTTTGCTGAGCATCTTCTATGTATGCCCATATACAAAGATAGATAAGCAGTAGTCCGTACCCTCAAGCAGCTAAGAGTCTGCTAGGACAACAGCAGTACAGAATGGGGAGTGTCATGTACAGGTGTGCAGGTGATAGTCAGGGACAGGGGGAGCAGAACTACTTGGGTTGCACACACATCCCCTGACCTGGCACTGTTTGCCCTGACTGTGGCAATTGGACCCAGAAAACCATTAAAAAATCTATATATACTAGAGGTGCACAAAATTTGTGCATGGGTGGGGTCCTTAGGCCTGGCCAGCGATCAGGGCCAATTGGGGCCTTCCGGCTGCCAGCCAGGGCCTTCCTCTGGCTGCTGGCTGGGGCCTTCTTGCCAGCTGCTGGCGGCCAGCCGGACGGGGGTAGGGACCGCAGGAGGTTGGCTGGCTGCAAGAGGTTGGCTGTGGAAGCACACTGACCACCAGGGGACAGCTCCTGCATTGAGCGTCTGCCCCCTGGTGGTCCGTGCGTGTCATAGCGACCAGTTGTTCCCATCATTCCAGTCCTTCTAGTAGCTTAGGCTTTTATATATATAGATAAAAAGCCAACTGGCCAGTAGCTATGACATGCACTGACCACCAGGGGGCAGACACTCAACGCAGGAGCTGCCAAGCAACAGAAACTTTGCAGAATGCCCTCTCTCACTCCAGGACCCCTTGAGGGATTTTGGAAAGCCAGTTTGGGCCCAATCCCTGCAGGCCAGGCTGAGGGACCCTACCTGCCGGAGGAACCCCACTCCGCAGATGCCCTTTGAGCCCTGGTGCCACACCAGGTTGGCTGGCTGGGGAGGGACTGTGAGAGGTTGGCTCCAGGGCATGTCTGGCCCATCTCACCCAGTCCTGCCCCGCCAGCTACCTTCTAATTAATTTACTTTCAATGTGCACAAATCTGTGCACTGGGCCTCTAGTAAATAAATAAACCTCAAACACCTGGGGCCCAAGATCACAGGTCACTTCCATGGTCAAGATTGTTTGGAGATTCTGATGATTTTGTCCCCACCCCCACTCCCCATATCACCTGCCCTGTGTATTATACATTGCTGTGTAACTAAATACCACAAAATTATATCCAGAGACAAAAAATATTTATTATCTCTCTCAGGATTCCAGGTGCAGCTTAGCTAGGTGGCTCTGGCTAAAGGGCAATCATGGGGTGGCCATCTCTACCGAAGGCTTGACTTGGTGGGGGACGGTAGGACTCAGAGAGAACATGAGTACCCATGGTGGAAGCCACAGTCATTTACAACCTAGTCTCTCAGAAATGCCATCCATTTCAAATATTGTATTTGTTAGAAGCCAGTTGCTAAATCCAGCCCATACTCAAGGGAATGGATTACTTAATGGTATGGATGCCAGGGAGCTGGGATCCCTGGGTATCATCTTAGAGGCTGCTCACTGCACCCCTCCACCCAGTCCCATTTTCATTTTTTTTAATTGAATTTATGGGGGTGATATTGGTTAATAAAATTGTTTATGTTTCAGGTGTACAATTCTATAGTATATCATTTTTATATTGTATATACCCTAAGTCAAGTCTCCTTCCATCACCATTTATTCCCCTCTACACCCTCTTCTACCTTCCCCCACTGCTTCTTTCCTCTGGTAATCACCAGTATTGTGAGTTGTTGTTTTGTGGTTTGCTTGTTTTCTTAATTTCTTTACCTTTTTCACCCAGCCCTACAATCCCCTTCAGTCTGACAGCTGTCAGCCTGTTCTCTGTATCTATGAGTCTGTTTCTATTTTGTTTGTTTTGTTCATTAAATTCCACATATAAATGAAATCCTATTGTATTTGTCTTTCTCTGACTGGCTTATTTCACTTCGCATAATACTCTCCAGGTCCATGCATGCTGTTGCAAAGGGTAAGAATTTCTTCTCTTCTACAGATGAGTGGTATTCCATTGTGTAGATGTACCACAGCTTTTTTATCCACTCATCTATTGATGGGCACTTGGGCTGCTTCCAAATGGTGGCTATTGTAAATATGCTGCAATGGACATAGGGGTGCATATATTATTTCATATTAGTGTTTTGGGTTTCTTTGGATATATTCCCAGAAGTGGGATCACTGGGGCATAAGGCAGTTCCATTTTTAAAGTTTTGAGATAACTCCATTACACTTTGGCGGCACTAATCTTCATTCCCTCCAACAGTGCACAAGGGTTCCCTTTTCTCTACATCCTTGCCAACACTTGTTGTTTGTTGATTTGTTAATGATAGCCATTCTGACAAGTGTGAGGTGATATCTCATTATGGTTTTAATTTGCATTTCTCTGATGATTAATGACATTGAGCATCTTTTCATATGTCTCTTGGTCATCTGTATGTCTTCTTTGGAGAAGTGTCTGTTCAGGTCATTTACCCATTTTTAAATTGGATTGTTTGGGTTTTTTGGTGTTGAGTTTTATAAATTCTTTATAAATTTTGGATATTAACCCCTTATCAGATGTATTGGCAAATATGTTCTCCCATGCAGAGAGTTGTCTTTTCATTTTGTTGATGGTTTCCTTTGTGGTGCAAAAACTTTTTATTTTGATGTAGTCTCATTTATTTATTTTTTATTTTGTTTCTCTTGCTTGAGGCAATATATACATCATCTGTATATTGTATTGTGTGTTCACCACCCTAAGTCAAATCTCCTTCCATCATCAATATTGGTATGAGAAATGTCCACGATTTTATAATGTTTTCTTTTAGGATTTTTATGGTTTCAACTCTAACATTTAAGTCTTAATTCACTTTGAGTTTATTCTTATACTAGTATCCTATATAATAAAAGGGTAATATGCAAATTGACCCTAACACCAGAACGACTGGGAATGACTGGTCACTATGACACACACTGACCACCAGGGGGCAGATGCTCAATGCAGGAGTTTCCCCCTGGTGGTCAGTGCACTCCCACAGGGGGAGCTCTGCTCAGCCACAAGCCAGGCTTATGGCTGCAGCACAGTAGTGGTGGCGGGAGCCTCTCCCACCTCCTCAGCAGCGCTGAGGATGTCCAACTGCAGCTTAGGCCTGCTCCCCACTGGCAAGTGGACATCCCCCGAGGGCTCCTGGGCTGCCAGAGGGAAGTCTGACTGCCAGCTTAGGCCTGATCCCCCAGGGAGTGGACCTAAACCAGCAGGTGGACATCCCCCAAGGGGTCCCAGACTACGAGAAGGCATAAGCCGGGCTGAGGGACCCCCCCAAGTGCACAAATTTTTGTGCACCGGGCCTCTAGTATGGTTATAACTTGTTATAACTTGTACTTTCATTTTTTAATGTATCTGTCCAATTTTCCCAGCACCATTTATTGAATAGACTATCTTCACCCCATTGTATGTTCTTGCCTTCTTTTTTTTTTTCCTTTTTTTAAAATATATTTTTATTTATTTCAGAGAGGAAGGGAGAGGGAGAGAAAGATAGAAATATCAATGATGAGAGAGAATCATTGATCAGCTGCCTCCTGCATGCCCCCTGCTGGAGATCAAGCCCACAACCCTGGCATGTGCCCTTGACCAGAATCAAACCTGGGACCCCTCAGTCTGCAGGCCAACACTCTATCCACTGAGCGAAGCCAGCAAGGGCTATTCTTACCTTCTTTGTCAAATATTAATTGACCATAAAGGCTATTTTCCTTTGCTTTCTTCCAAGTTCAGGATGAAACTTGTTTAGTCATTTTGCAAAATGACTCAAGGCCTGTCCTGTCCTTGATGCTAAGTAGCCTGCTGTCTTATGAAGAGGCTGTAGTCCTCTTAAAGGACAGGACCAAAGAGCTGTCTTACAGGAGAGGACAGTCTACGCATGTGGTGACAGAGTCCACACTAATCTTTGTACCTCCCCCATCTTCCTGCAGCCTGTGGAAGAGGAAAAACATTTCCTCTACCCCCAAGGTTCTTTGGACTGGTCTAATCAGAGAAACATGAGACAGACTCCCAAGAAAAAATAACCAAATTTAATTACATACATACGGTAAGTGTGGGAACCCTGTATACATGAGAGTCAGAGACCTCACATACACAAAAGCTTCAAAGACAGACAGGGAAAATGATTTGGTATACTATACGTGGCATTTTGAACTAAGGGTCACCTTGGGGTTTCAGCGGGGAAGGAGGTCATTGCAGAATGATAAGAAAAGCAGAAGTTTGCCTGCCCTATAAATAGGTTAAAAAAGATTATGTCTGATAATCTCTTATTATGAGCAAGGCCCCTAATTCAAGTTCTTCTAGGTAGTTAAGGAGGGAGGGTGTGTTCTCTTGAGCACACAGGGTCTTGGTTACCGTTAGCTCAAAACAATCCACATACCACGGAGGCACATCTTGGGGTGACTTGTTCTGAACCCCTACAAGACACTCCCAATCCCTTTCCAGCTCTGTGATGCAGCATAAGCTCCCTTAGCCCCAAGTCATCCCTGTCTCCTGTGAACTCTCTACCAGCTCCAGCCAGTCCTGGCCTGGATCTTAGCTGGGAAGCACTTAAGGCACAACTTCTTCCTGGGCGCGCTCAGAGGCCCCTGGTTATCTTGGGCGTCAGTATCTAAGTCCCAAAGTTATAACCTTATTATAGCCTTATTATAACACAACTGATGAACTTATCCACCACTCACAAAAGTGGCAGGGAAACTAGGTGGCAGGGTAAGGGGGAGATGGCAACTGGGATAGTAAGATGCATTTCTGCCATTTGAAAGGCTATGGGTGAGTAGATTCCCATGGGCCATATGCAGATATCTCAATTCCAACCAAACCAGCCTTCTTCCTAGCCAGCCAGACACCCCATCCTCCTTGTCAGCCACCCCCCAGCTGACCTTCCAGTGTTGCATATACGCAGAAATAAGAGGCAAATCGGATGCCCTTTCATCAAGTGGGACAATGAGATTGGAGAACAATGTCCTCCCACTAGCAAAGAAGGATCTGGCAGAATTAGAGCAGCTCAGAAAGAAAGACAGAAAATTGACAAGGACACTGACACAAGCGCTTCAAAAGAAGGCAGTTTGAATATCAAAGGTGGAAGAGAGGCCCTCAGGAAACTGATGAAACTCTTTAATATTTTTGCAAAGAGATTCCTCTTTATCTTCCTGTCCTTGTTGTAAAATGAAGGAAGACATACTGTGCTGTCATTCGATTTTGTCAAACAGCTAATGCCAAAAATATCCACTCATTCTTTTTTTGTTAGTCTAAGAACACACAACATCCATTTTATTAAGTAGAAGAAATATATATTTATGATTTTTAGTTTTGTTCAAAGATTAAATTCTGATCAAACCCTCCTCTTTTTCTCACCATTTATTAGGACATTTTAGATAAGATTGGTGAGGGCAGTGATATGAGGCTGAAGGCAGGCCTAAGAAAGGAGAGAGAATATTTTAAGCAACAGCTAACAGGATGTGGAATGGACTGTTTCCTGTTGTCTAGAGCTTCAAAGCTGAAGTCAATGTGTGATAAGGAACCCCACACTCTATAGAGAGGTGCTAACGAAATCCCACAGCGCTTCCTAGGGAAAGGCTAGAGGTTCCTGAGAAAGTTCTTTGAAGGGAGTTTGTAAGAGGAGCACGTTTTGCTTTTCCCTTCCTTCTCCATGGGACAGGGAGCCAGTCACCCAAGCAAGCAAAGAGAGGGGCCAGGAGAACCTCAGGGTTGGGGAGGGCCTGCGAGAACAGAGACAAATAGGCCTCTTAAGTGACTGGTCCCTCATTTCATGGATAGAAGCTTGTTGAATGGCGAAAACATTTCAGACTGCACAGCGCAACCACCAGAGTGAAGAATGCCATGGGTCTTGGGAGAGCTTGCTGTGTGTCTGCTGAAGTTTGTGGGGGAGAAGGAGGAGAAAGGGGATGAAGACTGGCACGTGGCAGTCAGGGAGTTCTGAAAGCAGAAGGCCAGCTGAAACTAGGTGGCCGGGTAAGGGGGAAGATGGCAGCTGGGATAGTAAGATGCATTTCTGCCATTTGAAAGGCTATGGGTGAGTAGATTCCTATAAACCAAGTGTTGGCCAGAGGGCTACCTTTTGGGGAAGAGGGTCCCAGCAGAGAGCGCGTTACCCAGGCGCGGTGTGGGAGAGTGCATTATCCCAGAGCAGGTGGGAAATCTCATGTGGGAATAGGGGAGAAGATCTCAAAAGTGCCCTTATTAGCCCTTAAAGGGGTTGGGCTTAGAATACAGGAAACTCCAGACACTTAGGCAAAAGCTACCAATGGCATGTGTTGAACAGAATGACCTCTGCCCCTTTGCTCTCATTTTTCCTCATCTGCTCAGCCCTAGAGGATCCTGAAGAAGGCTGATGGGGGGAGGGGGAGGTGGAGAAGGCAAATCAAAAAAAATGAAAGACTAAAACATGCCCCCTTCCCCACTGAAGGTTCTTAACCCCCATGTCAGATCTGAGCTACATAGAGTGAAGAAACTTTAAAGTGGGCGTGAGATTCAAGTTTGGGTTCGGTTTGGAGCTTTTGATAGCCCCAGATGGTACTGTTCTGATATCTGAACGTGATCAAGGTTTGAGATCTGCCAGAAGAAATCACCAAAGAGCAAGAAAGGAGAGTCAGACAGAACTTATTTGAAGATAGTGGTAGGAGAAAAAAAACAACATGAAATTGAATCTTACCAAGTTACACTTGCTCAATAAACTGGCGACATGTGTTTGAAAAAGAGCAATATTCCAATTTGCAACAGAAGAGGTTTTCCATTTCACATGTGCATTTACTCTTAGACTTTCAAGACAGAGCTCCTGCTCTGGAAGAATGCACAGTCTGGTGGAAAAACTGGAAAGGGAGTAAGTGATTATGATACACGTACTGGGAAGGTACAGGGCACCATGGGAACATAGAGGAGGGCCACCAACCCCATCTTGGGGGCCAGGGAAGACTTTCAATGAGGTGACATCTTGGCTGCATTTTTATAGAAAAGTAAAAGCTGACCAGACCAAAGAGGGGGGTAGGAGGGAGGTTAAAGACAGAATGGGAAGAGGGTCAAAGAAAGGAGGGGGTTGGGGAGTGTTGATGAATTGACTTTTAAGTGTTTTGATCATATAAGTAGATATGAGCCTGCAGGTCAGGAGGCCTGTCTGTGGGCTCAAGGTGTAATTCGGCACCATCCCCATGTGCCATATTTGGAGCCCTGTGGTCAGATCAGATCTCTCAGGATAAGTGCACATATAGGGGGCAGGGGGCAAAAGTAGGTTTACAGTTCATGTGGAAAATAATACATAGTTAATAATTAATTATACAAGAATAAACTCTGTTTCATGTACTCATGGCTGTAAGCCAACTTTTGCCAATCCCATAGAGAAGACAGAGGCCGTGAGTACGAGTTGATCAGGTCAGGATACATTTGAGAATGCCTGCACCTAGGACTTCACCGCCTGGATCCTGTCCTGGGACTCTGAGGCGGATATGTTCATAAATGGAGCCAGGCAGAGGAAGCTCCCAGGGAATGGGCTTTGGCCCCCAGATTGGGGAGGAACCCTAGCCCGGCGCACTGGGATTCCTTATGGAACCACACAGACTCTCCGGCCGCGGGAGGCAGACCTAAGACTTAGATCCAACAGACTAAGCCACCTGTCTTCTTAAGCCCAGATGCCAATCTCCGCTCTGTCTTACCCCTCTTATGAGAGGCAGGATGAAGCCTAGAAAACCCATGGCAAAAAAATGACAAGGAAACAAAGGGGGCGTTGTTCTGGTGCCTGGTGCATTGCTGATGGAAACTGCACCTGTAGGACAAGTACTTTCCCAGCCGCAGATGGCCACAGGCTGACTCACCACACCAGGCACTTGGGAAGATAAGAACCCCGAAGGAGGTTCCAAGAGGAAGAAAGCATCAACTCCAAACCCTTTGGCTGAAAAAAAAGGGCTTCACTGTGAATTACGTGTCCACCAGTTTACCCGTAAGAGTTGAAGAACCATCCAAGCCCCTAGAGGCCAAGAAGGATTCCCAATGTTCAAGGAATGGATGGAGGAAGGAAATGGACAGAGCAGTTAGAAAGGTGGGAGAAGCAACAGGAGGGTGTGTTCCCATAGAAGCTGAGGGATGAGAGTCTAGGAAGTTGATTGATAGAAGAACAAAATGGATTTGATGGGGGTGGTCCCTGGTCACCTTGACAAAACCACTTCCAGCCTAGTGATGGATTTGGGAGCCAGACTGTGAGTGCTTGAGGATGAATGGGACGCAAGCATCTGGAGGTAGTGAGTAGAAATTGCCCTTTCCAGAAGGCAATAGTGTGAGAAACAACAAGTACCAATAGGGATATAATGGCATGAAAGAAGGTTTCTTTCTTTTTTTATTTCAGGAGACTTTAGGCAGTGGTTCTCAACCTTCCTAATGCCGCGACCCTTTAATACAGTTCCTCATGTTGTGGTGACCCCCAACCATAAAATTATTTTCGTTGCTACTTCATAACTGTAATTTTGCTACTGTTATGAATTGTAATGTAAACATCTGATATGCAGGATGTATTTTCATTGTTCGCGACCCACCGGTTGAGAACCGCTGCTTCAGAGCATGTTTGAATAATGACAGGAAGAGTGGGGAAAAGGTTGGAGAGGAGAATGAATAAGGCCTAACTAAATGCAAGAAGAACTCAGGTAGCAGGAAGGGATGGCTCTGGGAGAACACATGTGTTGCACAGGTATAGAAATTAGTCTTGGGCAAGAACAGAAACAGGCTTTCCCTAAGCTGGGAGAGAGGAAAGACAGAGGAGTAGATGTAGGTAAGTGGCAACTAGAGGGGCAGAAAGATTGAAGTTTGTTTGCTTTCCTGGTGGATAATAAGGAACCACATAAAAGCGTTTGTTAGTTTCAAGATATTTGAACTCCAGTTGGCTGGAGCGTTGTCCCATACACCCAAAGGCTGTGGGTGCATTTCTCTGTCAGGCCACATTACCTCGGTTGCGGGTTCAACCCCTGGTAGGGGAGCATACGGGAGGCAACCAATCTATGTTTCTCTCTTGGGGCCCCCCCTTCCTCCTTCTCTCACATCAATAAAAACATATACTCAGGTAAGGATTAAATATATAATCTGAACAAATATTTCATTTAATCCTCAAATCAAGCCAAACATGTGTTCTGGTTGGTTCCAACCTGTGTACACACTGTAGATTCTTTCTACTCTTAGAGACCCTGGGCCAGTGCTTTCCCTTCACACAACTAGAACTCAGACTAACCTTCCCTCATGCATCGGCCCAAGCCAACTTTTCCGAGTCTCCCTTACAGCTGCTACGATTGAGGGAATCCAACCAATTGGCTTTTTCTACCTCATCATTGTGCCTCAAACTTCCCTGCCATCCAGTGGCTGCTAGCTCCAGCACTCTGGCCATGTTCATGGTCTGGACTATCACAGGAAAGGACGTTGACCAAGTCCAGATCTGTGTTAGATGCATGCTGCCTCCTCTTGGCTGTAGCCAGGGAATATCCCCAGTGGAGGTTGAATTTGACATAATTTGGGTTGAGGACACTTGGCTTTCTTAATGTCACTCAGTACCCAAAGGAATTGGGGCAGTGGCCAGGCTCCTTGGGCCTCTTAGATTCCCAGCTATAATTGGCCCCGTGGTCTTTCTCCCAGATCTTTCTGTGCTCAAGTGGCACCATCACAACACATCTCTTGAAATCCCTTGTTGGTTAGTTTTCAAAGCCAAAGAGAGGAGAAGGGCATGGTTACAGCTGCAAAAAGTGTACAAGGCAGAACATTGCACTGGATCAAGGAAGCAAACCTGTGACTATCCAGTCAAGCGACATCTTTCTGCTTTTGTGCCAGCCAGTTTTGAAGGCTACTCTGAAAGAGAAATTTTGAAAATGCTTTATGCAATAATTCTATCATTTGACTACAAAATTGCTCTCAAGACCGACATTTATTTGGATTACAATTCTAATGTGTTTGTTTAGAAGGTTCATTAAGCTGGCTTACGCAGTTTCTCAGGCAGTGCTCTGACTGCTAAATGAAGCTCTTCTAGCTAAGCGGAAAGATATTTCTTTCAAACGTGGATTCGGGATCCAACTTTGTGCCAAGTATCTTTAAACTTTCCAGTCAGAAGAATATTGAGGCTTTTAACACTGTGAATCAACAATGTGGTTAAAGGTCATAGGTTTAAAAAATTCGACTCAGTGTAGCTTTGACTTGTACATTTAAGGGGCAGATCTTTCTGACCCTGGAGTGAAGGTGAAACTGCTAATGCCGTGTTTTAAAGACAGCTGTTTTCCTAGGTATTGAGCTTTCATGTAAACCAAACAGACTCACCACGTACTGGGCAAGCACTAAAATACACTATTTCTGCTCAGGGAAACCGTCCTGATTACCCAGGACAATATTCCAGGAAATTGTGCTGGCCTCTCTCCATAATCTCCTGTCTCTTTTTCACTTTCCATTCATTTCGGTGGGTTCTCTGTCCTTGTCTGAGACTCCATGTGAACTGCACTGGACCTAAAATTGAACTCCCCCAGGCTTGACCCTTGGTGCATCCCAGGCCTGACACACTCCCTCTGGCCTCCTTGCTCTCGGCTGTTGCAGGAAACATCTCTCAGCACTTCCACCGGATAAGGCCTAGCCTCTCGTGAGAACAACCAGTGGTAACTAAGAGTCTGCAACTCCTGCATGGACCACAGGGCCATATGCAACAGGTGGGGGTTGGGTGAGGGAGTGAACAACTTACATTTTCCCAAAAACATCGAGATCCTAAGTTGCTCCTTTTTTAAAGACGATGTCTCCTCAGAGAGGCCCTTCTGAATGCCATGGTGCTGCTGGAGATCCTCACCCAGGGATATGCTTATTGATCTTAGAGAGGGAGGAAGAGAGAGAGACATGGACATCGGTGAGAGAGAACATCGATTGGTTGCCTTTCTTATGTGTCCTAACTAGGGATTGAGCATGCAACCTTTTTTGGTGGACCTGACTTTTGCAGTAAAAACCAACATGGGCTTATTGCAGTTTCTAAGCTCCTCGTGGAGCTTAGGCTCCTGCTCCAATTCCCTACGCTCATGAGAAGCCCTTCCCAGCCCCAGGGCAGAACCAGTGCCTCCCAGGCCCCAGTGGGCAGAGAAAAACCATACGTGATCATAGCTTTGGAGGATTTTGTTTTTTCTTAATTTTGGAAGAAAAGAAACACATTCAGAGTAATGAGACAGTTATGTTGTCAGAGTGATTATTTGGCTCCTCGCTAAGTCTTGGTTTCACGGGAGGCAGAGAGGTAAAGCCTTGGTAAAAATGGCTTTTCCTTTTTGTAAACGCAACCTGAAAAAATACCAGCTGACTTGGTAGAGTCTCTGCCAGTCTCAAATGGAGGCGTTTGTGGTAGCAAAGAAAGTTTCCTTCGAGGCATTTCATCTTGGGCTTCCTGTGAATGAACTGGGAAGAACAGAATGGACAGGATGTGGATGGAGCTGGACTTTCTACATTTGCACCGCCCACTGGAAACCATTCTGTCATAGTTTGGAAAAAGAAAAAAAATTATTGAAAATCCAGTACTCTACCCCTTTGTTTTTCACTTCAAAGACCCTAAATATTGCTTGATTGAGATGCAGAGCCTTTTACAAGGTCCCAGGAGAGCTTAGCCATCAGACTTGGATGCCATTTCTCCAGAGGGACTTGGAGCCCCCCAGTACAGCCCAGGTGGAGGCGTTATGAGATGCTGATGGTGTTACACAATCCTCTGGTGGCCTTGCGCTGGTCCCACCGGGCTCTCTGTTTATGATAGGAGCAGAAATAGAATATTGGGGACCAGAAATGTTCATCATGCTCTGTTAACCGTGATTGTTTTGTTTTGATTAAAGAGGGTCCATTCTAACCTGGCTGGGAGTTGCACGTGGGTCTTGGGATGCAGCCCATCCTCCCCATCAGGGAGCTGCCTATTATCATGGAAAGATTAACAACCTTGTTTCAGAAACCAGAACTGCCTTCCCCTTGAAGACTCCCAGCCTTTGCATACCCACAGGCCTTTGCATTACCTGTTAACTGCCCACTTGGCATACCCTCTTGCCTACTTCCCCTTGTAATATTTGTCCTTCTACCCAATATAAGCAGCTAGCTTATGGGGAGAGGCAGAGCAGATTTTTGTGGATGACCTGCTGCTCTCCCATACTGCTGGGAGTATTGGAATAAACACTCATATGATTCAACCCTGTCTCTGCTTAATTGGCCTAAGTAATGACAGGCAGCCTGGATCCATTGATTGTCAGATTACATACTGTCCTCAGATTAGGCTTGTTTGAGTTTCTATTGTTAAAAGGAAGGCAGAGGCTGCTTCCCAAAACTAGAAAGAAGGCACAAAAGCCCAATGCAGTGGCCTCTCCACTTGAAGGTACCCCAAAGCTCTCTGAGCCCACCACTGCCCTGGAATAGAGAGCAGGAGAAAAATGAGTTTAAAACCCAGAGCCAGGGGTAGGGAAGGAATTCTTCAAGTCCGGGTCTCCAAGTCTGCTTTGAGTTGGCCCTGACAACCCTAAGGCCAGGCTTGGTTTAAGTGCCCTGCAGGGGCTCTGAGCCCTGGGGTTCTAGCCAGGATCACTGTTTTAGTTTCGCTAGGGATGTGCTTAGGCTTTAGGCTTTGCTAGACCACAGGATTCCAGGATAATGGGGTGAGGGGGATGCCAGCCTCCCTGGTACCCACTGGGACTCTCGGCATCTTCCCACCACCTTCCATGGAAGGCCCCTTAACATGTGGTGTCAGATGTAAAGGCTTTAGAAATGTTTGAAAGAATGTTAGAGATTATCACATCCAACTCTCTCTTCCTTTAAATTGTAGTAAAATAAACATAAAAGTTATCATGTTAGCCATTTTTAAGTTATCATGTTAGCTATTTCCGTCACATAAAGTTCATTCAAATGTTGTACAATCTTCACTACTACCCATTTTCAGAACTTGTTCATCATCTCAAACTGAAACTCTGCACCATTAAACAACACAGCCCTCTCACTTTAACAGTGAAGAAATCAAACAAAAAAGAGGGAGACTGGGCCAGTTTCATGCAGCTAGGACAAGGGTCAACAATCTTGGAATCAAGAGCTCTGCTTGTTATACCAGCTGATTTCTTAAAATGTGATTAAAATAAGTATATATTGTCCTGGGAGCTAACTTTTGGAAGGGTGTTGACAAACAAGAGTGTGTACAGAAACTGCAGGCAGGATGACAAGGGGCCTGGGAACTGTGTCCCTTATAGATGGGAGGAATTGGTGATGGAGGAGACAGGTCAGTTATGGGTGTTGTGTTGTCTTCAAAGGTTTTAAAATATAGTGTTGGAAAATAGATTTGACTCACCTGGCTTCAAAGGGCAGAACCAGGATGGAGGTATGCACATGGCAGCAAGGCCACTTCTATTGGAAGCATCAAATAATATTTTTTTATTGTATTTTTGTCAAAGTAATACATGCAAGTAGTTTTAAAAGTCAAATATCACGACAACAAAATTTAGCAGTTCAAATTTAGCACTACAGATTTAGCAGTTTGTAAAGTATATGGTTGTCCACCCACTATGCATACACTGAAACTAATACAAAATAAAATTGAATGTAAACTGTAATTGAAAAATAAAATTGCTCTGGCAGGTGGGTGAGTTGGTTGGAGCATGGTTCTGTACACCAAAAAGGTCACAGATTTGATTCTCAGTCAAGGCACATACCTAGGTTGCAGGTTCAATCCCTGGTTGGTGCGCATACTGGAGGCAACTAATTAACGTTTCTCTCACTTGATGTTTCTCTCTCTCTCTCTCTCTCTCTCTCTCTGAAAATCAGTGTTAAAAAATATCTCCTCAGGTGAGGATTAAAAAATAATAATATAAATAACATTTTAAAAAATATTTAGCAGTTCCTGTCCCCTCTTCCTTCCTACCTATCTCCAGGTACTTCCTGCCCCTCAGAAGCAACTATGTCCATTTCTTTTAATTTTTTTCATTCTATTTCATTTTCCATATTTCAGAATTATGTGCTTGACTGCTATTTATTGTTTTATCAATTTTAACATCTGTTGATAATTGTTTTCATAAATAAGGATTTGTCTTTTACATGTCTCTTATCTCTTCTTTTTCTCTCCACTCCATCTCTCAACAATTATATAATTTTTGAAGTTCAATTAGCACTCAATGTTTACACCATGGTGATATAAATATGATTTACTAACTAGCTAAATAATGTACCCTGATTATGTTTCCTTCTTATATAACTTTCTGCTTTTTTTTCAGACTAAGAAATTGCCTCAGTTTTTTAATGACTGTTGCCCATACACCTATTGCTATTTTTTTTCTAAATGCTCCATAGATTTTTTATTGAAGTATAGTTAACATGCAATATTATATTAGTTTTAGATGTACGATATAGTGATTTGACATTTAATTACCTTACAAAATGACCAACATGCTATGTCTAATAACCATCTGTCACCAAAGTTATTATACTATTATTGCTATAGTCCCTATGGTGTACATTACATCCCCATGACTTATTTATTTTATAACTGGTGGTTTGTAATTCCTAATCTATTTCACCCATCCCCCAATCCTCTTCTTTTTGGCAACCATCAGTTTGTTCTTTGTATCTATGAATGTATTCTATGAATGTTTGTTTTGCTTTTTTTAGATTCTACATGTAAGTGAAATCATGATATTTGTCTTTCTCTGACTTATTTCACTTAGCATAATACCCTCTAGGTTCATTCATGTCACAAATGGCAAGATTCCATTCTGTGTGTGTGTGTGTGTGTGTGTGGCTGAGTAATAAATATTCCATTGTATATATGTACTATATCATCTTTATCCATTTGTCTGTTAATGGACACTTAGATTGTTTTCATATCTTAACTGTTATAAATAATGCTGCAATGAATATAGGGGCACATATATCTTTTTGAATTAGTGTTTTCATTTTCTTTGGATAAATATCCAGAAGTCAAATTGCTACATCATATGGTAGTTCTATTTTTAATTTTTTGAGGAGTCTCTATAGCCAGCTGTGGGCAAACTACGGCCCGCGGGCCGGATCCGGCCCGTTCGGCTGTTCTATCCGGCCCGCGGAGCCGAAAGAGCGGAAGGTTCTCTTGCTCTCCCCTCCACTCCTTCACCAGCAGCAGTGTTAACATGGCAACGTCGGGAAACACGGCCGCAGCTCCTTCTTCTGAGTCCAGTGTAAGAACCCATTGTGGCCCTCGGGTCAAAAAGTTTGCCCACCCCTGCATACTGTTTTTCATAATGATTGCACCAGTTTGCAATCCTACCAACAGTGTTCAAGGGTTCCTTTTCTCCTCATCCTCACCAATGCTTATTTGTTGACTTTTTGGTAATAGACATTCTGACAGGTTTGAGGTGATATATCACTACACACACACACACACACACACACACACACACACACGCACACACATCACAATGTTTTCAAAACTAAGGAATACTGCTGCCAGTTCTATAATGCAGGGTATGTATAATGGACCTGCTTTTGTCTCCCCCTTCCTGATTCTGACATTAGCGTCCAACTTCCTCTGCTTCCTATGGATAATAGTTCCTGTCCTGCTACCTATTCCATGTGGTTCTAGTAGGACTGCCAATCACGGTGTCTTGCCTCATCCCCCTGGCTTTAGTGATTGGTTCATGGAAAAGGCAACAGACCTAAGCTGGGCCAGTCAGGGTCTTTTCCCTAGACATATAAATATTAAAGCAGCAGGCAAGAACTCAGTTTTCCCTATGGGGTTGCTAAGCTTGGAAGCCAGTTCTATTTCTATCTGTCTCCCCCCACCCACTTATGTGACTGAACAATAGGGTGTGTGCATGGCAAGGCGGGGGCTGGGGGTGTGTGTGTGTTGGCTGTTGGTTAAACTGGTGTGAGGTTTTTTTTGTAATTTACACCTGAGGTTGTTGCTTCAGCACGCACATAATGGATTGGGTACAGGATTTAGAGGGAGGACTTGTGTTCAAAGCCCAAAGCCAGTTCTTATTTACTGTGTTTAAGATACCTAATGTATCCAAACTTCAGTCTCTTCATCTGTACAATGAACAAGGTATTTGTGTGGGTAAGTGAGTAATTGTGTGAAAGTGCTTTGGATAATAACACAATGTTGTCTAAATGTTAAATGTTACTAATCCAAGCACCCTTCTCCTAAAAAGGCGTGTGTGGGCCCTCGCTGGTTTGGCTCAGTGGGAGAGCACCAGGCTGCAGACTGAAGGATCCGGGTTTGATTCCAGTCACTGGCACGTACCTTTGTTGCAAGCTAGATTCTGGCCCTGGTTGGAGCACCATGCTGTTGGCAGCTAATTAATGTGTTTTTCTCACATCAATGTTTCGCTCTCTGTGTTTCTTCCCCTCCCTTCCACCCTCTAAAAACCAAAGGAAAAAATATCCTCAGGTGAGGATTAACCTAAAAAAAAAAAAAAAAAAAAAAAAGGTGTGTGTGGGGCAGGGAGAGGTCTGAGACTCCCTTGTGAATCCTCCCACTCAACTTACTCTACCCAAGGCAACCACTGTTCTGACTTCTATCATCATATTGTCAGCAAACCTGGATCTGAATCCCGATGCTGCTAATTTTTAACAGCATGGCTTTAGATAAGTTCCCTAACTACTCTGAGTTGCGGTTTTATCATTAGTAAAATGGAGTTAGTTTAAAAAAACAAAAAACAAAAAACAACTTGCCTTGGAGGGTTGTTGCAAAGAATGCTAGGGTAACATAAGCTTTCCAACGAAGATCCTTAAAACGTGCTTAGAACAAGTGGTTTATTTTTGTCATGAAACCATCAGGACAGGTACCCTGGGTTGGTAACTGACTTAGGACACCAGCTCATGGATTTTAAGACCACTACACCTCAACCAAAGGGAAAGGGGAAAAGAGCCTGAAGGAGGGTGGCTCCCCCTGAAGTTCCAGCTAGCGTAGCATGCTGTTGCTCACCTTCCATTGGTGAAAGTTGTAGACACATGACCTCACCTGGCTTAAGGGAGACTGGGAAATGTAGTCCCAAGCTGGATAGCCATGCTCCAGATACAACTCTTGCCAGGGAAGAGGGAACAGATTGTGGTGGAGAGCTACTGCCCAAAGAGTAGATGAAATAGTGTATATAAAGTGCTTAAATATTCTCTGACACAGGTAGTACGCACATAATAGCTGTCTCAGCATTATTCTCTCATGCAATAGGACTCAGAAAAGAAAGCTTTTCCTCAAACTAGGCCACCAAATGACTCTTTCTAGGAAAAACGTACTGATCTCATGTTCATCTTCTGGCAGCTTCCTCTGGCAGCTTGGAGCACAAGCCTCAGCCTCTCTTCTCCAAGGGCCTTCATTCCTCTGCCCCAAAGAGGAGCTTCTAAAATGCTCCCTAGTGAGAATCTTGAAAGACAAGCCAGGGAGAAAGTCCAGCTGCAACTGCTTGAATGCCCCGTTTACTTCTAGGATGAGCGGAGAATAGAAGACAATGAAAAGATGACAAATGAGTGTTGGAGTTGCTACATTTCCCAGCCTTGTTTTGGCCACACTACAACTTCATGCAGACCAGTGTGGAGACCCTGAGAGTCTATTTCTTGCTAACTCTGGGACTGACTACCTCCTATTCTGCTGGCAGGCTCAGGGGGTGAGGGGTGGGCACTGGTTGTAAGAGGATAGCTACAATTACTAATGCATGGTACCCCTTCTGATGTCATAAACAGTGCAGGCCCAAGTCCCATTACTTATGGAGATTTGCAGTAGGAAACTAAAGAAGTCTCTAATTATGAAGTCCTAGCTATTTAGTCTTCCGAGGAGGCAGGGTTCCTAATAAATACTCTGGCAAGGGCCATCAGCCGGGGTGGGCTGTGTTGTGCAATTGGTCGAGTGTGAGTATGAGAGACCACCCACAGGCCGAGTGTGGCTTGCTCATGACCTCAGCAGATGGGCTACCAAGGAAACAAAATTCCCCACTGCCCTTCCCCTGCCCCAGCCCCACCCTCTGGCCCGCCCAGACACAGGGAGGAAAGGGGACTCAGCTAAGGACAGCTCCCTGCCCTGAGCTTATCCACAAGCTTTACCTGGCTCCTCCGCAACTCGTTTTGAGTATCTGCATGAGCAATTAATTTGTAGACACACCCACTACCTGGGAATGGGATGTGCTTCCTTCCATCCTGCTTATTACAGTGTCCAGCCGTGACCAAGTGCGGGCAGTGCTTGGAAGAAAAAAGGAAGTAGGAATGGTTCTCTCCCCCACTTGGAATCTAAAGAAAAATGAGGAAACCAAGAAGTACTTCTGCACTCTTATAAAAGGGACTGCAGGTTAGAGATGTTTGGTTGGGGGTGTGGGGGATAAAGGACGGACAGCCTAAGGCCTGGTCTCCACATAACATTGTCAATTCTGATCATGTGGGCTAAAATTCTTTGACGGAAAGACTCAGAAAACTGAAGCTAGGTTGCTCTTATTTATTTACTTATTTCTAGTCCAACTGTCTTAGAGAATGAGCTCAGTTTTCTTCCTCAGTTCACTTGTCGAATAATTTTACAGGGAACTCAGTCCATTGCCTTGTTCCTGACGAGGTTCCAATCCCACATCCAAGAGACCGCTTCTAGAAGCAGCCATGTGTTTAGTGGCCCCTTTCTGATGGTTGAAGGGAACCGGTTCCCATTGGGGGCAGGTGATCAAGAGACTGCCTCGCCTTCAGGAAACTAAGAGCCAGAGAGCACCCACCCTGGATTTCCAAGAGATGGACTAAAAGAGAGAGGAAGCCTGTATTAGAAGCTTTCAAAACCTCTTGAGCGGTATCCATGGAAACTGGAGCAAACAAAGGTAACAGGCAGCCTTACCTCAGGCTGTGGAGCCAGCCCAGAGTGAGTCAGAGCTCATAAAAAGTGCTCTGCAATGTCCCTGCGCAAACTTAAGACTCTTGCACGCAGTTTCACTTTGGCGTGGAGCCCCAGAATCCATTCAGCTGGTGATTAATTGCAGGAAAGATCCTGGGAAATAGATCAGGAGCAGAAAGTGGTTTGCATCAGTGTGGTCATTAAAATTTGATCAGAAGCTGGAAGGGGCTGGTTACCTTTCGATGGCATTTTCTGAGAGCCAGTTCTAAAAAGCAGTTCCCAGCCTGCCCCACTATGAACCCTCCTTGAATTCCCAAGTAATGTTTGCAGGCAATACTGCTTAATGGGTTAGAAAGAAGTAGAGCAAAGCAGATGAGTGGGTTGGGACCTGTTTAGGTGGTGATGTGGAAAGGAGAGCAAGAGAAAAGGTTTGTGGCTTAAGACAATTGGTTAAAAAAGAGAAGTCTTAGCCACAATGAGTATGGTTGACTTCTGTCTCTGGGTTAGGGAGAAATAGCATACAAGCAATCTTAAAGTTTCATGCCCTCAGGCCTTATAAATGAGTAAGGCTGACGTTTGGATGTGTAGCATTTTCCCTTGGCTCCAGTGCCACAGGCCCTTATCTGAGGTGTCACCTTAGGTGGCAGCTTCTGGAAGCTCTGGTCCAGCCAGCCTGCACTGAGGACTACCTCTCCTGGGGCCCTGGCAGCACCTAAATCCATCCAATTTCACCTTATTACACCGGTGTGATTGCCTTTTTATACCTATATCCCCTGCTACACTGTCAGCTCATTTTGAGAAAACCCTCCTGCTTTATTTAGTTCAGTGCTGGGTACTCAAAAAATGTTCCGTAAATATTGAACGAATGAAAAAAATGAACGGTGGCTAAGTTTCCAGCTCTCCCATAGAAATCTATATATTTCAACAGGAGAAAAACAAAACCCTAACTCTTATTTTTTATAGATGATTTACGTTGTTTCCTTCTCCCATTCCGATGAAGAGTAAACCCTACATCTGACCATTTCTAACGGTTCTGTAGATACTCAGAGCTTTGCTGGAAAGTGCATCTTGACTTCTAACCAGGGGCTCAGGACACTACAACCCTGTTCACCCTGCTTCAGCGCCCTCACTGAAGGCAGCTGCTTTCTGCCTCCCCCACCTGCTCTGGCTGTGAGAGGGGGTCTTCCCACCCCCTGCACTTGGTGCACAAAGAGTGTGTCTTCTAGTGGTCACAGCAGAAAGAAAGCCACCTATTCACATTTATAAGCACATGCTTGTATTCTGGGGAACATTCCTTCAGCAATGGATTTGTATCCTGGGAGCTGCCTCTTTTTTCTTCTTTTCTCTCTCTCTCTCTCTCTCTCTCTCTCTCTCTCTCTCTCTCTCTCTCTCTCTCTCTCTCATTTTCAGGTATTGAAAAGAAGAAAAATGAAAAGACAATTTTGAATATTTTCCCCAGTAATAAAAGCATTAAGAATGCTCAGCTCCCAGCCTATCCTCACTCTGCACTCTTACAATTAGCCAAAAAGAATCAGCCATTCCCATCTGCTTTGAGAGCATCTACTTTTTTTTTATTTTAGCACTGTTTCCTTTGTGCATTCCTCAGCTTTGCTCTTGCCATCCTGCATTATGCAAACACATCTCTTTCTGTCCTGAGTTGCCACTAGCTCAGGAAAGCTTTTGCCCTGGCAGACTGGATTGTGGAGACTTTTAGTTATTTAACTGTAAGCTAATGTTGGCAGCTGGAACAAGGAGGTTCAGGGATGGAAGGGGATAAGAAAGTAAATAGGGTATGCCCCGGCTGGTGTAGGTCAGTGGATAGAGCGTCAGCCCGCACACCGAAGGGTCTCGGGTTTGATTCCCAGTCAAGGGCACATACCTCCGTTGCAGACTTGGGTTGCAGGCTCGATCTCAGGCCCTCATTGGCCACCAATTGATGTGTCTCCTCACATTGATGTTTCTCTCTCTCTCTCTCTCTCCCCTCCCCCACCCTCATCCCCTTCCATTCTCTCTAAGACATTTCCTTCAGAGTTGGCTAATGTGTCCACAGGGGAAAAAGATCTCCACGTGCTGGGCCACCTCCCTAGGCCTCTATTTTTCAGCCCAGGAATTCTTTACCATTTTGATAGCTCTCAGATGCCTGTAAGCAGGTGTTTTTAATAGTTTGTTCCACTCTTCTAGTATTCCTCAGGGAGTAGATTGGTTTAAATTGATCAGAGTATCATTACTAGAATCTCAGTTATTTTTAAAAGTATGGAATTTACTTAATTACATCACATAATTACATCACAGATTAAAAATGTAGCTCAGTTCCAAGGTGATTTATTCAGTTTCTGTGCAAATATTAGAGTATAAAAATATTTTTCCTTTATTAGAATCTGTGAAGAAAATTGCTGAAATTTCAGTAACAATTTTTTAATATATATTTTTATTGATTTCAGAGAGAAAGGGGGAGGAAGAGGAGATAGAAACATCAATGATGAGAGAGTATCATTGACTGCCTGCCTCCTGCACGCCCCCTACTGGGGATCGAGCCGCAACCTGGGCATGTGCCTTTGACCAGAATCGAACCTCGGACCCTTCAGTCCACAGGTTGACGCTCTATCCACTGAGACAAACCGGCTAGGGCAGCCGTGGGCAAACTACGGCCCGTTTGAAATGAATAAAACTAAAAAAAAAAAAAAAAAAAAAAAAGACCATACCCTTTTATGTAATGATGTTTACTTTGAATTTATATTTTTTCACACAAACACTCCATCCATGCTTTTGTTCCGGCCCTCCGGTCCAGTTTAAGAACCCATTGTGGCCCTCGAGTCAAAAAGTTTGCCCACCCCTGGTAGGGGTTCAGTAACAATTTTGAAATTTCTAGTTTTTTCTTATAGTATCAAGTAAGTCGATATGAGATCTCTCTCCATTTACAATCTTCAACCACAATTTTTTTTTTTTACTTCGTTTAGATATATTATCACAGGGCAAAAAAAATATGGATGTATTTAAGTAGAACTTCATGCATTTTGGGTTGGCCTCTATTCTTTATGGGAAATATGAAAATGTTTTGCCCTTGGAAAACTCAGTCTTCAAATTTTTCTTTTCTATATTTCTAAACTTTCTCCTCTACCTTTCCACACAGTTTTTAGCTCCTTTCGCTCTGGTTTCTATCTTGTAGCAGAATCTCAGGGAATTCTCACTTTAAAGGAACCAGCATCATGATCATAAGATAGCAGTAAACATGGAATAAAAATAAATCAGACAATGGTCTTGTAGGTCTAAGATGACTAAAGATTAATTAAATCTTTCTGATATTAGCTGTGTTGGAGCCTCTGGAATCTCTTGGGATTGAATACTTTCTGAGCTCAGGATCTTGTCAAAGCAGATTAAAGATGTTTTTGGCTAGCTCTATTTTCCAATTAAATAGCCCTATATATTATGCTTATAACTGCACCATTAAGTTTGGATGAGAGCATATGAGATTTGCTTTTTTTAAAAAAATTAATCAGTTTATGCATAGATAGGAGGATTTGGACTTGACAAGTTTGCCCCATGCAATCTTGACACTCCCTTTCCTAAGACATACATGTTAGAAGATCCTCTCAAGGAGATGATGGTTCCCTTCCATCACTGTGGGACCTCGAGTTAGAAAAATGAGTGACTAACTGTATCTTCCTGAAAGAACTCTTGTTGGGATTATAGCATAACCATCCATAGTGGAAATGCTCGCTGGCCACTGATCCAGTCCAGAATTCTCACTTGAAGTTGCTTATTTGTTTTACTTATAAAACAACATTTATGAGTACCTCCTATGTACCAGCACTGGGAATAGAGCAATATGCCCCATGGACTTAGTAGTATGTTCTAGTGGAGAAAACATGATAAAAGTACATAACCGATAAGCAAGAGAATTGCAAGTTGTGCTGTGTAATCAGGGAAATAAGCAGGATGATATAACAGGGTAACCAGAGAGGCCACTTTAGATAAGCGGGAGAGGGAGAGTCTGAATAAATGAGCCTTGGCCTGAGGCCTGAGAATAAGGCGGCCACTCAAAGATCTGTGGGAAAGAAGTCCAGGCAGAGGAAACAACCAATGGCAAAGAGTTTGGCATAGTCAGGGATCTGAAAGGGGACCACACTAGAATAGAGAGAGAAAAGGAAGAAATGACAGTTGGAAAGGTAGACAGGAATCAGATTTTTAGGGAGTTAGAGACCTTGGTAAAAGTTGTATGTGAATCTAATTATAAATAAATATTTTCTGAATATTCATAACTGGAGTGACTGAACTAACCTCCCTGTAAAGCCAAGGGACTTTGTCAGGGTTGATCTCTCAGAAACTGTAGCATCTGGGAAATGTACCGAATCACGAAACCCAAAGTCAGGAGTATGAACCTCAGCTGTGTCCATTATAAAGCGATTATAACGATACCTGGCCAGTTCGTTCCATGGGGCTCTTATCAAGTCTGGATAAAATAATGCATGTAAAAATACGTACTAACACAGAGAACTGCACACATACAAGGTGTTATTCTTGTGATTTCTGGCACACTCTGTCTCCTATAATGATCTTTCAAAAAAATTTCAGAGGGTAACAAGCCATCTGGACATTACGTCCTGGGTAAAGCAGGGGAGAATGTGCCCAACCCATATGGTTATAGGAAGGGTTCAATGAGGTTGCAAGTGTGAACAGGCCATACGGAATGCCCCACCCTCACTCCCAGCCATAGCTGCCTCCTCCCATAAGCTTGGTGCAGCAGCTTAGCTCTGGATCTTTGACTATGTCATCTCCAGCTCCCACTTAAAATTTACCTGTCCTATGACCATGTTTTCATGACTCTTCTCTGTAAGGTAAGAAGGATGCACTTTATGATATTCCCACCAAGTGATACCACCCAGGTAAAATGTACTAGTTTCTAGAAGGCCTAAGCAGTAATTTTAATTGGGGAGATGTCAGAAGTCCTCTTACTACAGAAGTCTTTAGAAAGCCATATATATGTAATTCTGGATTTCTTTTGGACTCCCCAAATTGTAGCTACTGATTCTGCCCATTGGTAGTAATGGCTCTCCCCAGAAGGTTGGATAAAAAAACCCACACAACAGACATTATTACTACACAGTTCCCGTCACTTGGGTCTTATCATCCAGTTCCAGGCCAAATCTTCCTGGTTTATTCGCTGCTTTAACACTCCCCACGCCTAACCCAACATTTTAAGCATTTTCTCCTTCCTTCCTTCCTTCCTCACCAGGAGCTTATAGCTAAGGTAACAATATATCCCAGGGTGGCCCTGGTTTTTACCTGTTTTTCTGGCATAATTATTATTATTTTTTTAAATATATTTTATTGATTTTTTTACAGAGAGGAAGGGAGAGAGATAGAGAATTAGAAACATCGATGAGAGAGCAACATCGATCAGCTGCCTCCTGCACATCTCCTACTGGGGATGTGCCCGCAACCCAGGTACATGCCCCTGACCGGAATCGAACCCGGGACCCTTCAGTCCGCAGGCCGACGCTCTATCCACTGAGCCAAACCGGTTCCGGCTGGCATAATTATTATGTTCCCTCTCTTTCAAATGCGTGCTAATACGAAAAACGAATTACATAAAAGCCCTGCCTGTAGCTGAATGAGTGAAGCTGGATGTCAGACCTAGGGTGAGAGCAGAGAAAAAGCAGAACTACCAAAGCAAAGTTAAGACGTTGCCAGTATGGTCTCCCCTGCAGCTCCATTCTCCACCTCATTGGGCCCAGGCCAGCGCTTGCTGGAATCGTAGGTATTGGGATGAGGCTGGTTCCCAGGAAAGGCATCTGATGAGCAAAGTGAAAGCAAGAGATTCACAGAAATTAGAGGTGAGAGGATGGGAAAGGAAAGTTTATCTTAAGAGGGCAGCAAGAGGTTGCACAGGCCCCATGAGGATGTGGGAAGACAGCATTTTGCTGCTTGGGTTTTATCTCCATTCCCAAGGGCAGGTAGAGTGCCCAGTGTTGGAATCTGGGCTGATTCTCTTCGCTCCTTACCACTCAGGCGTTCCTGCCAAGGACCACAGGGAACTCACTCCTACCAGGCCAGTTGCCTGGATTAGTTCTAGCTGCCCGGGGACCAGGAGGCAGGAGACCAGGGTCTGGCCCCATTTGTCATTCAGTGACCTTGAGAAAGTTACTTTCACTTTGATGGGCAAGTTTTTCATTTGCAAAGTAAAGAGAGCTGAACCAGATGGTCTCTAAGGCCATAGTTCAAATTATTTATTTGTGTATTGCTTAAAGAATTTGAAGAACTTTCATACAGTTTTATGTTATTTAAAATGCTTTTTCAACAAAAGATATAACATTTTAAAAACTGAGTTATGCCATTCTTTAAAAATGTATCCAAATACCACAGCCATTTTATACCCACTATCATCATTTTTAAAATACATCAATAAGTTAATTCTTTAACACATGGAAATTTTACATTGTTCCCTTGTCATGTTGAACTTATTTCATTCAATTGACCCCTGATATATCTGTATGCTTAAAAGTCTTTTTTACAATCACTCTATTGTACTTTAATGTAATAAAAATATGTAAACAGATTGAAATTAAGAAATTTCCCGTGATCATAATGTTCTAACGGGGGACGAGGGGGCTTTAGATGACATTATCACTACCATTGTTTTGACCAGATATACTCATTAAACTTTAAAGTAATTTTATTGAAAATGTATCTCTTAGTAAGATGGATAGGGCTGCTTTGGTTTTTAAGCAATTTCAGCTATTTATGACTGCGTATAATTTATCACATCAATTTTATTTCTCTTTTTTTTTTGGTTTTACAAATGTCAGTGCTGAGGAATGTTGTTTATATAAATAAACATATGGCAAAGTCACTCGTTTCTTTGAAGTCCTGAGTTACATATAAAAAATGAACAGTCTGACAAATTTCAGAGGGAAGGCAGGGTTGGAGTGGGTGTGGAGAGACTAACCAGGGAACTTATATGCAAAAATGCATAGCCCATGGACACAGACAATAAAGGCCTGGGAGGGGCGGATGTGGGTGGATAGGGGTCAATGGGAAAAAATGGGGGAACATCTGTAATATTTTCAACAATAAAGATAATTTTTTAAAAAATGGCCTTGTGGTCCATTATAAAAAATAACTTTTAATGTGCTGTTCACTGATAACTCAACAGGTCCTCTTTCAATTTTTTTGGAAGCAAAATCTTGGAAATGATCCTTTGCAAGAATTAGACTTGCAAAAGGACTTATTTCCTAATCTTTAAAGTTGTTCTTTCTCAAAACCAATGTCAGTATTTTGAATTGTCCCTTTGTTTGGCCTCTCAGGGGTCTTTCCACTCTGCGGTAACACCCAGAATAAAATACAGGGCAGGTGAGGGGTATGCCTGCCTTCGGTCAAATGAGAGAAGAAAGGCTGGGAGAGAAGCAGCCAGGAAACAGAACCAGCCTGGCAAGGTGTTTTCCCAGCCAAATGAACTCCAGGCAGGAGCACGTTTGCTCATTCTATATGCAGAAACTGATTCTCCCAACCTCCTCCCTGTGTGTACACACCCTGCCAGAACCTCTTCCTGGTCCCCAGGACCCCAGCTAGAAGATCCAGTTCTACTATCGAAAAGTGTGGGCAGTGTTCGTTTTAAGTGAAAACACTTGAAAACTTTTTTTTAAAGTTAATTTTTATTTTTTAATTTTTTTATTAGGTAATACGTTCACCTGGTATATAATTAAGAAGTATTGAAGGGTATACAGGGAGCCTCCACCCTCCCACTCCTATCAGCCATCAGTTCTCTACTCCAGGCAATGATCTGAAGGTTTCTTGTGTAATTTGCCAAGATAATCTATGCGTATTCATGCAATTATGAACATATTTTCTTTTCTCCCTCCTCTTTCATAATTGTCAGTGTACTTCTGCACATTGCTTTGCATCTTACTTTTCTTATTATTGTTTTGCTTAGTAATTACATTAGAGATTTTTTCATATCATCATATAAAGAATACCCTCATTCTTTGTTGAACTGAACAGTATTCCATTGAATGTTATAATTTCCTTCAACAGGCCCATATTGATGGCCTTTTAGGTTGTTTCTAACTGTTTCTATTTAAAAAACACTGTGATAAATGTGTTGTATGCATATCATTTTGCATATGTGTGACTATATTTGTTGGGAAACTTCTAAAAGTGGAATTTCTGGACAAAGGGCATGAGTTTGCATTATTTGGATTAGACATTAGTAAACTGCCCATTTCCAAGGAGGATGTACCAGTTTAATCTGCCACTAGCAAAGCTTGAGAGTGCCTATATTAGCTATCTATAAAGTCTATAACTATACTGCCTAACAAATCACCCAAAACTGAGTGACTTCAAACAACAATAATTATTTTTTTATCTTTCATTGTTTCCGTGGGTGACTTGGCTGGGTTGTTCTGCTGTGGGATCTCTCAGGATGTTGCATTCACACAGTGATTAGGGCTGGAGTCATTTTAAAGACTTTCTTGCCTGGCTGACATGGCTCAGTTGTTGAGCATCGACCTATGAACCAGGAGGTCACAGTTTGATTGCAGTCAGGGCACATGCCTGGGTTTCAGGCTCAATCCCCAGTGAGGGGCATGCAGGAGGCAGCCTATTGATGATTCTTTCTTATCATTGATGTTTCTCTCTCTCTCTCCCTCTCCCTTCCTCTCTGAAATCAATAAAAATATTTTTTTAAAAAACATTTTCTCAGTTATGTGTCTGTTGCAGGACTGGAAAGAGCAGAATCATCAGGGGATGGAATTACTGGGACCACTCAGTGTCTTTCTATCCTTTTGTGGTCTACTCCGGCCTCATGACATCAAGGTAACCAGACTTCCTTGGAAGTAAGAAGCAAGGGAGGTGCCCAGGGCACACAATTTAAGGAGGCACATTTTTAGGCCGACCCTGCATTTGCATGCCCCTCTCTTATAGTTTGTGCCCTGTCACCTCTCTTGCCTCACCTTGGTCCCAGCCCTGCTCACATGTCACATAGCATCCCCTCCACTCTTCATTCTTCAGAAGAGCTACGATCCCACCCAGAGGCAAGAGGAGGGAACCTAGAGGAGGGCACACCATCTTGATGGAAATAGTGGTGGTCATGCTGTACAAAGAGCTTTGCACCTTTCCAATCTGATGAGTGAAACATGGCTTTTTATTTGTTTTTTAAAATAAACTTCTTTCTGTACATAATTGAACTGTACTTTTAAATTTGCATTTCTCTTATTATGAATGAGGCAAATATTTTTTTGAGTGTTTACTTCTTCCTTGGCTGTCTTTATAGCCTTTGACCATTTTTCTATTGGTTAAATCAATATGTGTGGAGATGAGGGAGAAAGGAAAGCAATTTAGTCTTTTGTCTATGATATGTTATAAACATTTTTCCCAATTTATTGTTCACCTTTTGATTGCTTATCATGGCTTTTCCATGGAAAAAAATAATTATTTTTGTCTAAATTGCTTTTTCCTTTTAGTCATCTGGATTATTATTATTATTATTATTATTATTATTACTAGAGGCCTGGTGCATAAAAATTCATGCACTGGAGGGTCCCTCAGCCTGGCCTGCGCCCTCTTGCAGTCTGGGACCCCTCGTGGGATGTCCACTTGCTGGCTTAGGCCTACTCCCTGGGGGGATCAGACCTAAGCTGGCAGTCAGATATCCCTCTGGCAGCCTGGGAGCCCTTGGGAGATGTCCAACTGATGGCTTAGGCCCGCGGGGAGTGGGCCTAAGCCCCAGTTGGACATCCTTACCACTGCAGGGGAGGCAGGAGAGGCTCCTAACTTGTGGCTGACCGAAGCTCCCCCTGTGGGAGCGCACTGACCACCAGGGGGCAGCTACTACTTTGAGCGTCTGCCCCCTGGTGGTCAGTGCACATCATAGCAGCTGGTTGTTCCTGGTTGTTCAGCCATTAGGGTCAATTTGCATATTACCCTTTTATTATATAGGATTTTTGGTCATACTTGAAAAAGTCTTTCTCACCTTAAAATTGTAAAAGTTTTCCCATTTTCTTCCACTGTGTGTGTGTTTGATTTGTTTTGTTTTTGGCATTTTTACTCTCAATGCATTTAGTATTTTTACTTGAAGTATGAGATACAGATTCAAATGTCCTATTTCTCAGTGACTATCCAGTTGACTTGAAATGTCACCTATATCCTATCAAATTTCTCAGGCCTATATGTCGTCTTCTGACCCACCCATTCATGTGAACTTCATGTGATGGTTGCACACTGCTTTAAGTACTGTGGCTGTGTAATGTAGTTCAGTGCCTGGTAGGGCCTTTGCCAGTGGAAATGATGTCCTCTCACAGAGTCACGAGAAAAGCATTTCAGGAGACTCACCTATGGGAAGTTGAGGTTTTGTGGTTCCTTGTAGAAGCAAAATCAAAGGACTGCTCTGGGGTTCCCAGTGTCCCATCTCTGTCCCACCCACCATAGAAAAAGTCCAATTTTGTCTTCATCAGGCCCAGAAATAGGGCCAGGTCCAGACATCTTGCACCATGGTTCAGTCCAGTCTGGTCTTTGTCACCATCCAACTTGCTTAGTCTGTGTTCCCAGCTGCACTTCAGCTGACTGTGCCCAGACTCACACTTGGAGTCCATATGGCTTCTGGCTGTGTGGCTGCTAGCCCCACATGGCTGCTGTGGAGGGAAAACATGCAAGCAAGTGGGGCGATGGCATGTTACCAAGTGAGAGAGAGAAAGAAAGAGAGTGAGCGACCTTTGTTAAGCTTGGGTTATATTATCTCGGGTTTGGGAAGGACTAGACACTTCTTCAAGCTAACCAATCAACTACCCAGTCTTTCCCAGGCTTCTGATGGGTTCACCCCCTAACCAATCTATTTCCTAGATCTTCTGGGGTTTTGTACCCCTTATGCAATCCAATCCTTTTCCCAGGCTAGACCAACAGGCCTCTGTTGTCACCATCTTGGCTTCCATTGGGTATGTGTCCAGCAGAGGAATTTCCTCTATATTGTTTTTTTAAATATATATATATTTATTGATTTTTTAGAGAGAGAAGAAGGGAGAGGGATAGAGAGACAGAAACATCAATGAGAGAACACTGATTGGCTGCCTCCTGCATGCCCCCTCCTGGGGATCAATCCTGCAACCTGGGCATGTGCCTGGACAAGGAATCGAACCAGTGACCTCTTGGTTCATGCGTTGATGCTCAACCACTAAGCCACACAAGCCTGACCCTTTTATTGTTTTTACTAGAGGCGCGGTGCATGGATTCATGCACCAGTGGGGTCCATTGACCTGGCCTGCACCCTCTTGCAATCTGGGACCCCTCAGGGGATGTCAGGCTGCTGGTTTCAGCCTGATCCCTGCAGGCCAGGTCGAGGGACCCCACCAGTGCACAAATCCATGCACCAGGCCTCTAGTATGCTTATAAGATCTTTGGTTAATCTCCCACCTCCCCCCTTCCCTCTGAGATTCATCAGTCTGTTCCATGCTTCCATGCCTGTGCATTGAGCGTCTGCCCCCTGATGGTCAGTGCACGTCATAGGTATGGGTCGAATGGTTGTTTAGGCTTTATATATATAGATTCTTCCCCTAGTAATCTGCAGAGAGAACCCAGCAGTGGTTCCCTGGGCAGTGTGTGAAGCTATAGCTTCCTAGAAAAGCAGATTCAAATTGTTTAGGCTTCTTAATTTCTGATTCCCTTTACTCCTTTCCTTTATTAATATCTAACAGAGCTCCTTCTTATCATTCTCATAATTTTCTGGGATATTGTTTTTAGTTTATTTTTCCATGAAAACATTTCTAAAGTTAATTGCATGGTGATATTACCAGTCACAAAATGTGATTAGGATGCATGAGCCACACTGGGGTTTTGGGGATTTTCTGCACATAAAAGAAGGAAATGGGAGGTAACCTGGCCTCTGAGAAAGTAGACTGGCACTCAGAGGAGCTAATGTCCATTTCAAATCTACAGACTATTCTGTAACCCTGATCCAAGCCATGATGATACTTAACAGAAATGACCCAAAGTGGTGAAGATTAATGAGGGGGGAGGAACCCTAACTTTTTATAAGATCATTTCCTTGTTTTAATAATTTTATTATGCCAAATCGCTCAGAGTAATCAAACCTTTCCTTAGTGATCAGGAATCATGCATAATTTCTGATTGTTCTTCTGTGGTATCATTTGGGTATAATTTTCCAAAAAGCAAATTTTTCCTAAAAGCCTGGTATGGGAGTGGTGGATAGGATTTAGTCATTAGAGGTTTTATTCACAAGTACTGTGTTAGGCTTTTCGATATTTTTCAACAAACCCATGAATCTAATGAAAATCTCCTAGAACCGCATTTTTGTTACTTTTCCATTTTAGTTTCAGGATTGTAAACATTCACATTTCTATGCTCTGACTAATGTACAACAATTTTAAAAGCATAGGGTTTGGCTCTTATTGAAACTCTTCTACTGAAGGGATCAAAGGCGTTTTGCTATTGTTTCTTTCCGATTCTCCTGGGACACTGGGAGCTCCTGCAGCCTCCTGAGGTGCACACTTGTAACATGCCTTGGGTTTGCAGAGCTGCTGCTATTATTGTTTAATAATGGATCTCAGGAGTTCTGTCACGAGAAAAAGCACAGCTCAAAAGTTCAAGTAAAGCATGGGTAAGAAGCCAGCAGAACTGAAAATGTGAGAACCCTATATATTGAATTGTGGCACCAAAGAGATATATCCAAGTCCTAAACCGTGTACTTGCGAATGTGACCTTATTTAGAAATAGATTCTTTTAAAAAATATTTTTAAAGTGAGATATAATTTACATATAACATCATATGAGTTTAATTTGTACAGCGTGTTGATTTGATACACTTATGTATTGCAATCTGATTGCTGCCATAACTTTAGCTTATACCTCTATCAATCATATAATTACCCTTTCTTTTTTGTGGTGAGAACACTTAAGATCTGGTGTCTTAGCAGTTTCAAAGTATCTAAGTCAGTTTGTTGCCTGGAAAATAGGGTCACTGCAGATGTAACTAAGTTAAGGTTCTCGAGATGAGGTCATTCTGCATTTAGAGTGGGTCCCACATCGAATGACTGCTGTGCTTACAGGAAAAGGGTAAGGGAGCCTGGACACACAGAGACGCAGGGGAGACGAAGGGAAGATGGAGGCAAAGACTGCAATGATGTGTTTACAACCCAAGGAATGCTAATGCCAGGCAGAGACCAGAAGCTAGGAAACAGGCATGGGATGGATTCTCTGCCTGAGCCTCCGGAAGGACCAGCCCTGCTGACACCTGATTTCAGTCTTCTTGTCCACAGAACTGTATAAGAATCAGTTTCTGTTGTCTTAAGCCACCCAGGTTGTAGTCATGTTTTACTGGCAAAACTATATATATATATATATATATATATATATATATATATATATATATATATCCTCCACAAGAAACTAATTCAAACCCCTTTGCATGTCAAGAGAGGCTGAGCTGCCCTGGCCAGTGGTGCTAAGTGGTTAGAATGGTGGCCTGTGGATGGAAGGGTCATGGGTTGGATTCCTGGCCCAGGGCACATGCCTGGCTTGTGGTTCACTCTTTGTCCTCTGATCAGGGCACGTGTGGAGGCAACCAGTGGATATGTCTCTCTTGCATCGATGTTTCTCTCTCTCTCTCTCTCTCTCTCTCTCTCTCTCTCTCTCTCTCTCTCTCTTTCCCTTTCACTCTCTCTGAAAAAAAAAAGTAATGGATAAAAATATCCTTTGGGGACGATTAACAAAAAACCTCAAGAAAACAAGAGAGGCTGAGCTGAACAGCTTTTGTTCAAGTCCAGCAAAATTGTGAACTAGAAGAAATACTCCTTCAGCGGCTTCCTCCCTTCCCACAGTCCCATTCCATCCTGAGCCCCATGCCTATTCTGCAGCGCCCCTCAGATTTCTCCTTTGTGATTTCCCCTCCTCCAAGTTCCAAAAGCATCCTCCCTCCCTCCTCAAATAGCCCCCGTGCCAAGCCTCCACCAGTGCTCAGCTCACAACAGCTTGCACACTTGCTCACAGCATGGTGGAGGCCAATAATATGGGGTGTCGACCCCCTCAGGAATAGTCTTATTTTTAAAACAGTTGGAAAGGGCTTTACCACAAAGGGCTTCTCTGTACGGATGGAATCTCTGGAATTGGCATGTGGGTGGGGTGGGTGGTTGGGCAGGGGCTCTTCTCCCATCCCCACACCTCTCTGCCTCTCCTCCACCCACCCCTGCCTTCCCCAAGACCCTGGTTTCTGTGGTCTCATTAGAACAAAGGACGGGCCCGCCATCTCCATCTGCACAGCTGCCTGTCCAGGCCCAGCTTCCGCGATGAGCAGGGGCCAGGTTGGCCACAGCAGATGGCCCTGGAGATGAAGGCTTATGGGGAGTGTGGAGAAACTGCTTGTGAGGAAGGGAGATTTGCCATGAGGTCCATGTGTTGAGAGAACTGGCTATGTAATGTTCAGGGCCTGGTGCAAATGAAAACGCAGGGCCCCTTGTTCAAACTGAATAAGAATTTCTGGATGGTGACAGCAGAACATCAAACTATGCCGGGGCCCTTCAAAGCGCTGGGCTCTGTGCCACCACGTAGGCTGCACACCCATGAGGGGGTCACCAAAAGCTTTGACTCAGAACTTTGACTCAGGCTGTGCTGATGTGGGTCCATGAGTGTCTGTTTGTAGAATCGAGTTCATCCCAGAAGTTGGTGCAACACAAAGAGAAGCTGCCTCCATCAGAAATGTGGACGGGCAAGGGAACCTCGAGGGAGGTTCCAATGAGTTTAACGAAAAAACATAAAACAGAAAAGTGATGAGATATTTAAAATTCCTCCACCAGGAGGGGTCCTGGTGGCCGGGCAGCTCTTATTTTTGGCCCTCACACAGTCATCCTGCCTCTGCAGGCCCAGGACCTAAATGACTTTGCATAAGCAAAGAAGGAAGAGGGTCGGAATGGGGAGTTTGGGGTGAGGGAGAAGGTTAGGATGCTGATGCTGAGGGGACCGATGGGGGAAAGGTCCAAAGGGAAGGAAAGGACTTGGGGGGAAAGAGACAAGTTAGGGGACTTTTTTATGTGAAATTCTGTGTGTGGGTGATGTAACCCCCACCTCCATACCCCCAACCCCACTCCCACCCCTCACCTCAGGGAGTCTTTAGTAAGAGAATGATTTCTCAGGAGTCTGTGGAGTGAGCTTCCTTGGAGGGGACCAAGAGAGGGGTGAGAGCCCAGGCTTGGGGGTGAGGGGCAGTGTACGGTAGCCTCGTTAAAATGGAGAAGCACAAGCTTCCACAGAACTGACTGAAATAAAGGGGGTAGTTGGGCTAAGCAGCCTCAGGAAAATCATGATAAAAATTGTTCTGCCCTTTCATTTAGTCCATTAGCTATGAAAAATCATGAAGAAGAAGAAGAAGAAGAAAGGTTGGTAGGCAGAGTCTGGCTGGGGTGGGTCCAGTTACTGAGGAGGGGCGGGTATGCAAGACTGAAGGCGGGTGAGCGCTGGCGGCAGTGTATGGAAGCCCAGGCTCCTTCCTGGCTGATAGCAGATAAGGCCCTGCTGGTCCCCCGGCTAAAGTCATGCGGTTCATTTTCCTCCTGGATCGCCTTGGACTTTAACCCTAACCATATTCAAAATTACTGTCATGTTATATCCCCTCTGGCTCCTGGATATTTTGCTGATGAGTATAACTACATTATTTTTCTAGTCAATAAACACTAGTGAATGACATTTTAGTCTCAAAAGTGCTATCTCCAGAGATCTGTAGATGGAGGGATGTAAGTAAGTCTGGTGGAACTCACCTGTGGTTGAGTTGGTCTGAAGCCAAAGTGCATGCAGTGGAAACGGCCAGTTCTGGAAAGGAACACAGCATAGTTTCTCTTTCCAGTTGCACGCAAAGAAGTTTTATTTGTCCTAAGTAAGTGTCCAACAATGTCCACCTAAATAGGCTCTTCAGGTGAGATGCCTCAAGATACAATGTGTCCCCTAGAAACCCTGGGAGTGTTCCCACTGGTGTTGTTCCATTTCCATAAACTACACAGGTGTGGGTGAAGGGGGGAACATGTTTGATGTTTGGCATTCTTGTGTAGGGTGGGGAAAGGTGCTTCCAGTCACCTGGTTCCCCTCCGAGGCCCCCTCTCTGAGAAACACCACCATTTCTTACCACTCTTTCAATCTGAAATCTCAGCTGACCTCCTCTCTGGGGAGGGTCCCAGGCACAGCACACTTGCACAGGACAAAGCAAAAACCAGACATTCACTCCTCGCCTGTGGTTTCACCTTCAGTTCTCAGGCATAGAATTAACTCAGGTGTGTAATCTTCTAAAGGTATCACTTCAGATCTACTGTACGTGCCTTGGTCTCTGCTTATGGAACTGCTATTTGTATTCATTCAAGTAGGCCAGAAAATATTAATGTTATGAACTCCTAATATGTCACTGTGTTTTTTAAAGTATTGTTTCCTTATACTACAAAAATATAGCAACACTTGATTATAGAACTTTATATTGTAAGTTAGGGTTACATGTGGCATTTGATCCCTGAAAAGGGTGTTTGCTAGTTTAAAATAATTTTCTTTTTCATCCTTTAATACTTGTTGTCCCTCCATTCCAGCCCACCACTCCTCCTGCACCCCCCACCAAGAGAAAGCTGCTGGAGACCAGGGGTCTCATTCCATTGTTGAAAGGACTGAGTGAGATCATCCACTTGGGGATTCCAGCCATCAAGTCAAATGTTTGGGTTTGTTTTGTTTGGTAGATGAAAAAGCCCAAATTGGCTGTCTCCCAGCCATTCTATATAACACTGTGTGAAAGCCAAGACCAACCGTCCTCCCAAGAAACAACAGAAAGTGGATAATCCTGTGAGCGAGGAAGCCAACATTCTCCATCACTTCCCACCAAAGCTTTTCAAATTCCAGCACGTTTGCTTGTCGATATCCCCAGAAGTAGTGGGCGAAGGAACAACCACAGGTGCCAGGTTCATTGACTCATTCATTATTCATTCATTCATTCATTCATTCATTCATTCCAACAAACATTTACTGAGCACCTACCATGTGCCAGATGCTGTTCTGAGCTGTGTGTCTGTAGCTGTGATCAAGATGTTGATATGGAAATAAAAGGTTCAGGACACTCATAAATCATACCATATAGATAAAAAGTCAACCCTGGAGAGAGAGAGTCTTAGAACCTTATGACAAGGCCACTGTCATCAACTGTCTCTGACCTCTACCCTCTATCCCACAACCATCCTGACAAGTGAATATAGCCAATGGCAGAAAATTCACTTCTCAGATAAGACTGCTCTTCCCATCCATCCCAGCTTTATTCCCTAGAATTACCAGAACCACGGTGTCCCTTCTCCTACACGATCACCCTGCCAAACTTAGAAGGCAGCTGCCATTTTCTGTAATTCAATGTGGGGACAAGGATGTGGGAGGCTGGCCTAGACCAAGTCCAAACCGAAGTGCAGAAATGCCAGGGCTTCTCCAGAAATTGCTGGTGTGTGTCCCCACCAGAAGTCTGTTTGAATGAGACTGTGAAGATCCTATCAGGAATTAATTCATCCAGAGAGAGGAATAAAACTGGGGTGCCAGCTCCACCCAGTCACCAAGCCTGGTTCATTCAGAAAGGGGCAAACCTGATCAGAGCTCTGGGTCCCAAAACAGATTTTCTTGTATGTGTACCTACTACAGGAACGGAGTGAGGCAAAATGTCGATTTTTTTCTTTCTTTCTAGGAGGTGGGATTATAATATTTTAATATTTTCTTCATATTTCTTATTATTTTCTGCAGTGAATGTATAATATTCACTGTAGTGATTTTAATATTTCTTAATATTTTATACAGTGAATGTATAAAACCTATTAATAGATTATAATTTTATTTTAAAAATCTTTTAGGAACTGATTTTCTACAGCAATGGAATGAATGTTCTTTTTCACTGTAGGACAAAGGCCCTTTAGTTTCTATAAAAACAACATTCTGTTAATATTAGCAAACATGCATTATAGAAAATGCTGTGAAGGTTAGTAATGATGCATTATAGAATGGCTCCTGTGTTATCTGTGCTATCTGTTGGTATTAGCTCTCTCTCTCACCAACAGTGTGAAAGAAAAGTACCTGGAACCAGGCCCATAAAGACACTTCCAAATGCCTTCATGACTTTCTTTAAACAAACAACCAGCCAGTTTTCATTAGCATCTGTGTAGTTTGGAAAAATAAAAGTAACCACCAATAGCAACTCATTTTCCCTAAAGGACTGCAAAGGATCTCTCAGAGAAGGCTAGAGATGGGCATTAGGGCAGAATTTCTACAGCAGTTAAGCACTGCTTCTCAACACACAATCACATTCAATAAAATTGTTTTTCAGATGTTTAAGAGATTTATAAAACTGATCAAAGACATTCATACACATTAAAATTACTATCTAGACAATGTAGCTTATAGTTATAGTACTCAGGGAAATAGTAACTCGGCATTATATTTGGTGACCAGTCATTATTTAGTGTGTGGGGTAAGATTCCCAGTAAGCATCTAAATGTTTTCAAAACTATGAATCCCATTTTGCTTACCCCGTTGGTTGGGTGGTTATCAGATTTTGTTTCTTTCTAACATGATGAACATCACACAAACATGCTGCTTTCTATTTCAATACTAAGTCAAAGGCTACAGGGTGAAAATGTTCACGCTAAACTGCTTTCAAGACTGACTCACTTGAGATGCGTGTTTCCAGATGGGCCCCGGGATGGGATGGAGTCTCCGTGGAGACCAGAGGTACTGATGGGTTAGAAGTGAACTTGACTCATTGGCAGCTCATTGGCACTCTTTGATCTGGAAAGTGGCCTTTAATGTAACTGAAATAAATATTTCAAAACCAAAGAGGAGAGGGGAGGATTGAAAGCATTAAAATTATTGCCCAAGACTTGTGATTTTTATGGTCCAGTTTTCTTTTCTTCCCCAACTCTTAGTCTTATATAATGACTAGAGGCCCAGTGCACAAAAATTTGTGCACTCGGGGGGTCCCTCAGCCCGGCCTATGCCCTCTTGCAGTGTGGAACCCCTCAGAGGATGTCCACCCCAGTGGGGACCCTCACCCCATGGAGGTTTGGCCAGCCTGGGTGAGGGGCTGATGGCTGTTTTCAGGCTGGCCACACCCCCTTTAGGATGGGGGTCCCCACTGGGGTGCCTGGCCAGTCTGGGTGAGGGGTTGCGGGCCATTTTCAGGCTGGCCAAGCCCTCTGGCGACGTAAGTTCCCAGCCTCTCCTTTTTTTCTTTTTCTTTTTTTAATTTATTCTGGGATTTATTTACCTTCTATAATTGAAACTTTGTTGCCTTTAGCAGAGGCCTGCGGAAAGCTTCGCTTCCTCCATCACCAGGGGCAACCCACTCCTGCTCGCTCCAGCTCTGTGGCCATGGCTGGCTGAAAGCAGGTATCTGGGGTTCATTTACCTTCTACAATTGAAACTTTGTTGTTTTCAGTGGAGCTCAGAGCTAGCCACGGCAGGCAGGGAAGCTTGGTTTCCTCCATCACTGGAGCAAGCAAGCCTCCTGCTCGCTCTAGCTCCGTAGCTGCCGGCCGCCATCGTGGTTGGGTTAATTTGCATATAGTCGCTCTGATTGGCTGGTGGGTGTGGCTTAAGGTGTGGCGAAGGTACGGACAATTTGCATGTTTGTCTTTTATTAGTGTAGATAGCTCCTTCACAGTTGCTACAGAAATATCTGACTTAAGTGTGACACACTGAGGTGACTGCCTGGTTCCTAGAAGGAAGTAAACCTACACTGGGGATTGCTCTTATCTCAGAAGAAAGATAACTTTAGAGAAAAGAAAACATGGAAAAGTTGACTCTGTAGGTTTTTTGATAAAGTATTTGGGGTCCTCTAATATTAACTTTAAATGAACCCTATGTTGCAGCTTAGCTTGTAATCTGATAGTTCACCCAAACATGTGTTAAAGTCAAATCTCTACTGTTAGCACGAGTTCCTCTGTGTGTTGCAGGGCGTCCTTGCTAGAGGCAGAGTTCACTGTTCCAAAGCTCAGGCTCTGGAACCAGACAACCTAGGTTCAAATCCCAGCTTCACTACTCAGTAGTTGTGTGACCTTGAACAAGCCCCTTCATCTCTGTGCTTTGGTTTTCTACATTTGTAAAGAAACAATGACAGTCGTTACCTCATACAATTGGTGTTAGGATTAAGAGTTAATATACATAAACCATAGAGCAGCAGTTCTCAACCTGTGGGTCACGACCCCTTTGGGGGTTGAATGACCCTTTCACAGGGGTCGCCTAAGACCATCAGAAAACACATATATAATTACATATTGTTTTTGTGATTAATCACTATGCTTTAATTATGTTCAATTTGTAACAATGAAAATACATCCTGCATATAAGATATTTACATTAGGATTCATAACAGTAGCAAAATTACAGTTATGAAGTAGCAACGAAAATAATTTTATGGTTGGGGGTCACCACAACATGAGGAACTGTATTGCCGGAAGCTGGTCCATCCTTGCTGCTTGACACAGTCTCTTCAGGGAAGAAACATCTGCACAGCTTATGTTTCAAGGGACCTGGCATATATGGCATATGTTTGCTCCCCCCCACCCCTTAGCGCTATGTGTTTTAAACAGGACCACCTCCCTGAGAAAGGTTGTTTCCCCAGGTGAGGATTTTTTCCCTGGAGTTAGGGATTAACAGGACTAAGGAAGAGAATAAATCAGTGAAACCCCCTAGTGTTACAGAAATACCATGTACTACTTATGAAGAACTTGGACTAAGACTGTTGGCAATAAATTTGGGACTTGTTGGGCCCACATCCCCAGGGGTCTGCCCACCAGGGAAAGCACCAAAGCCTATACCCCTGGAGACTCACCGACACAGGACAGTCCCAGGGAAGGCAAGCAGCAAGGTAAGTGAGAGGACATAACCTTTTCTGGGTAGGATAATCTCCTTCAGTCACTTCCTTGTAGCTTATCAGTAGAGCAGTAACCTTAGAATAGCCCTTATAATGAAAAACAGAGATTAACCTAGACAGGATTAAACTCAACAGAACTAGATTAACAAACTCCCTAGCCTTTGGAATAGAATGGATAGGATTAAAATCAACTGGTATAAATACAGATGTAACAGGACAATAAAGACTGAACCTGACTAGGCTGCTGATCAACTGAACGCTGTCTCCGTGTCATTCCTTCTTCGCCGACTCCGTCCACACCTTTGGGAACCCTTAGACCTGCTGGGGCTGGACCCCAACACTGTATTAAAGGGTCATGGCATTAGGAAGGTTGAGAACCACTGCCATAGAGAATAGTGCTTAGTATACAGTAAATGCCACATAAAAACTCTCTCTTTTTTTGGGGGGGGGGGGGGGGGAGAGGGTGGCAGAGGGGAGAGTACCTAGCTCCCTTTCTACAATGTATGAGAAAATCAGAATAACCACTGTTGTTATTGTGGCTGTTACTGTGATGTAAAGAATGAATATTATTCTCCTTGAAGTTTCTAATTTGTTATCAAACAGAAAATCTGGCATCCAAGAGAATGCAATTCCATATTTTAAAATCACAGCTATGCTTGTTTCTTCATCGGTGTGTGCGTGTGTGTACACTTTCAAATGTGATAGATGTGACTTCTTTAAAGGGAGATTTCATAAATTCTCTACATGGGAAAAAAGGCTGAAAATGTGTCAGCTTCTTTCAAGCTAGTAAAGCAGTGAACCTAAATGAGATTTTAATCTAAACCTTATATAGGAATAACAGCGCTTCCTATAATATTATATCATCTCCAGTTCCCTCCAGCATCCTGTTTACCTTTTTCCCTGCAGCTGTTTGCTGGGTGTTGGCACTGGGAAACCACCTACTAACAAGACCATTTGGCCTTCCTGCTCTGCGTGAAGATCATTCTCCCTTATGACGTGAACTTATTTTTCATTTGTTTTGTGTGGGGGTTTTTTCGTGCACTTTTCCTTCCAACTTTTAGTTCCCTTTAGCTCCTCCGAAAGTCCTAGTGAGATTCTCTTCTCTTTCATTCCCTTCAGTAGTTACGTGGCATTTCCTGCGTGTGGGCCTCACTTCCCCGAATTCTGATGCGCGGCACCAATTTGGAAGGCCTTTTATTTTTCCTGTCCAGGTCGTCTGTGCAAATCATTAAAGCAGGAGGCTGCTATTAGTGACTGGTCAGCACCATGAATGTAGTCTCCCCTCTGTAAAAGTTTACTTTTCGGTTCAGGGTCTTTTATGGGAGAGCTTGTTAAGAGTCTTTACTGCTTAAAAAGGTTGCCTCCTAAAATCTTAAGATTTCCTGTTTCTATACAGGGCAGGGCCCTGAACTCTCAATGGTCCGGCAGCTCCTGAACTTTGCCAGGGGCTCTGAGTGGCACCCAAGAGGAACTGCCTGGGAATTTAAAAGCAAGTGTCTGCTTAGCTGCTATGGCTCTGCCCCATGTAGGGCTGGGACAGAGGTGGTACTGCCAAGGGAGGGGCCTGCACCGATGTCGGGGTCCTGGCAGAGCTGAAGGGGTCTTGGTGGTTTATCAGTTGTGAACAAAGCCACAGTGTGTGTAACATTCGCTTGTGTCCCTCAGCATTGCCCCTGTGGAACTGGGGGCAGTCGGGGGGAGAGGGAGAGAGGGAGCAATGCAGATATGGAGCTCGTGCTGCTTGCTGTGCTGTGAGCAACAAGATTGTCATGAGCAACAGGAGTCTCAGGTCTTCTGCCAGCATCCATGAAACTACGCAAGCTAACTTATAAGTTTGCAATTAGGGCAAAGCTCTCAGACCCCTTGTGACTCATGACAAGTCCTAGCAGGCTGTCCCTGGATCTTGCTCCTAGAAACACCAGGATCTATTTGCTGTCATGATGCTGAGATCCAACTCCCCAACCTCGCTCACATATTCTTCCCAGGCCCAGCCCTGACTCAGGTTCTCTGTGCTCTTATTCTCTGTGCACATTTAGGAGGTGGTTTATTGAAATGTGAGCCCCTTTACCCACCCCACTTCCCTAAAGACCTCCTCCAATAGTGCTTCCTAGAGGCATACACCCTCCCCGGGACCAAATGCAGGGCTTGAAGTACTTCTCTTGTTCAAGTTCTCAGAATAAGTTCTGAGGTTTGATGTTTTTCTCCAACTAATGTCAAATAGCAGGCCTGTAATTTTCCTAAATTTAAGAGTATTTTCCCCTGGCTTTCTGGCTGGCGCAGACTTGTGAAAATATTCTCCATTTCAACCTCACTTCCTCTAACATTGTGCAAGACAGTGTGTGGCAAAGGCTTAGAATATAAAATGTTTCTGACATTTCACTCTGACTTGCCAATTTTTCATTCAATTCTTTTCCTTTTTATTAAGACAAATTAGAAAGCAATCGCTCCATAACCTTTGGCTTTGTTATTTCTTTACCCTTTGTGCTACCCAGTCCTATTTCCCTGTCCATCACTCTTTTCTATTGATTTTGGATGGTTTGGTGTTTGCCTTTGTGCTTTGCAAAGAGAGTCATTGATTTTGAATAGATCTAGAAATGTTGGGAACTGTTGGCGACATAGCCAGTCTTAGTTTTGCTACTGAAAGCATTAGACATTGTTTTGCAAGTGAGTTTATTGTCTCAGTCTGTGATTATGGAAATAAAGACTGCTGACAGCTAGCTGTTGGCAAAGACCTTTAGAGTTATCTGCATAGTCATGACAACGAGAGGCAGGAGTGACCTGTTGAATGTCCTACTGAACCACTGATAGCAAATGTGTCTTCAATTTCAACTCTAGGAAAAAAAAAAAAAGGATATGGCTTAATGCAGTGGTTCTCAACCTTCCTAATGCCGCGACCCTTTAATACAGTTCCTCATGTTGTGGTGACCCCCAACCATAAAATTATTTTCGTTACTACTTTATAACTGTAATTTTGCAACTGTTATGAATCGTAATATAAATATCTGATATGCAGGATGTATTTTCATTGTTACAAATTGAACATAATTAAAGCATAGTGATTAATCACAAAAACAATATGTAATTATATATGTGTTTTCTGATGGTCTTAGGCGACCCCTGTGAAAGGGTTGTTCGACCCCCAGATTGAGAACTGCTGGCTTAATGGAAAGAAAAGTTTGGATGGAGAACCAGGAGATCTGAATGTAGGTGGAGTTCCTCACCAGGCTCTGGAGAGAAAGGCTGCTGAATAACTCACAAATAGAAGGTTTTAGCATACAGACTATTCTAGAATGTCCCTACAGGATCATAGGTTTAGTGAAGGCTACCTTATGTTTTTATCTTCTCACAAATCATCCCCCAGATTCTTACCCAGTCTCTGGAGTACAGCACATGAGTAATTAGTGGCCAAAGGGTAAGCAATGGAAAAGAGTGAAGGAAAAAATTTAAATCATCTTCAGGCTGGACAATTAGATGCTAATCAGTTGAAAACCTATGAGTATATAGGAAGGACGATGTGCGATGAGCTCAGCCAGCTCCCCTGCCCCAAAGATGGCGCCATGAGGATGACCAGAAGGAAGACTTTGATCAGGAAGCTCTCTCAGGTGTTTGCTCTGACTCATCTGGATGCTGCCAGGCTGACCTGCCCAGTGTCTCCATTACTAAGGTCATCCCTGTCAGTGCTCTACCTCTGCAGAAGGAAGGAACTGTTCCTCTCTGTAAGTGCTTACAGGGGCCCAGCAGGTGTGCCTCAGTGACTGAGCATTGACCCATGAACCAAGAGGTCACAGCTGGATTCCAGTCAGGGCACATGCCCGGGTTGTGGGCTTGATCCCCAGGGCTGGGGGTGCAGGAGGCAGCCAATCAAGGATTCTCTCTCATCATTGATGTTTCTCTCTCTCCCTCTCCCTTCCTCTCTGAAATCAATACAAATATTTTTTAAAAAAGAAAGAAATGGGTGACTGAATAATGACAGCTGAGATTACAACCCACAGGTTTATAAGCTAATTCACCTGCCAGTCAAGCAAGACTGTTCAGGGCAAACCTTCTGAGAACTAAGAAATATCTCAGGAACATTCACCCATTTCATTCCAGGAGGAGTCACCCTGGGTTCATTCAGATTCATTCATGCCTTTTATCCTCCTGAATATTCAGGGGAAGCCGGGGTCCTGTGACTGACTAGAAGCCAAAATCTTTTTGAGGTCATTTTATTCTTGATGTTCATCTACTGGGTCATTCTCACATTGGCGAGTCACTGTGTCTCAGGCCAGCCTGCTAGGCACCTCTGCCTCTCCCTCAACTAATCACAGCAGTGGGTAGGGGTCGGGATGCAGGGATGGGGATGCAGGGGTGGGGATGCAGGGGTGGGGGTCGGGCAGAGCAAGCCTTCTCTGGTTGACCACGTGTACAGGTGACTGAGGAGAGACCCTGCTCACACCACACCCAAATTTACCTTACCCAGCTCTTCCTCCCTGTTGCTGAGGTGACTCACATTTACTCCTGGTGGAGTATCTGAAATCCCATAATCTTATAACATTCATTTCAGTTTGTTATCTTCCACAATTTTTATCTCACCCAATATTTGAAGTAAAAGAACCTAGGAAGTGAGTCATCCTGGGTGTAAACTCATTTCAGTGGGGAAAAAACAAAAATAGTCGATTTTAATCTGATAAAGGATACCTACCAAATTCCTACTGAGAATGGATAAGTACATAATGGAATGTTACCCAGAAGTGAAAATAAATGAATTACAGCGATGCAAGAAAATGGCTGTATTAGAAACAATGTTGAGCGAAAAAAAAAAAAAATGATTCCCAGTCTACATATATGCTACAGTCTTTTTATGAGTTATTCAGCATCCTTTCTCTCCAGAGCCTGATGAGGAATTCCACCCACCCTGAGCACATCAAAAAAAGTAATTATCTACATACTGTATACAATAACACAGCAATTTTATTAGGATAAAATCTAGCTAAATGAGCTAGCTAAATAGATATTTTCATAGTACATGTGTGTGAAACACCGTGTATGTGTGTGCATTTCCTGTGGCTGCTGTAACAAATAACCACAAACGTTGTGTCTTAAAATAGCAGATTATCATTCTTTCACAGTTCTGGAGGCCAAAAGCCAGAAATCAGTTTCATGAGGCTAAAATCAAGGTGTGTCCACAGAGCTGTGCTTCCTCCGGAGGCCCTAGGGAAGAATTCATCCTTTGCTTCTTCCAAGCTCCCTGTGGCTGCCAACATTCCTTGGCCACATCGACCCAACGTCTGCCTCCCGGTCACATTACTTTCCCCTCTGCTAGAGTCAAATCTCTCCCTGCCTCCATTTCATAAAAGACACTTGTGATTGCATTTAGGGCCCACTGGGTTGATCCAAGATAATCTCCACATCTCAAGATCCTTACCTTAACCCGATCTTCGGACTCTGCCATGTAAAGTAACATTCACAGGCTCCAGGTGTTAGGGTGTTTTAGGGGTCTATTTTTCAGCCTACCTCTAGGCTGGGTAAAAATACTAAATTCAGGATCAGTGGTCCTGGAACCGGCTTGCACAGTCTTGCAAGAGTTGATTCTGTACATCTCGTCCCAGCTCCACGCTCCAGTTACTTCCGGTTGGTAGCTTGAAATCAGTCCTGTGGGGAAATTTACACCACAGAAATTGACGAGCATTATAAATCAGAGCTTTCTCCCCCCAGAGACCTGGTTTACACTACCAGGAGTGCAGTTACTCTCTCAGAGGAGTTACTCTCTTAGGCAGAGGGTGAAATTGGCTTGGGTAATATTCTAGTTTTTAAATTGTGTAGTTTAAGATCTTTGTCTTATTATTTTTTAAGATTTTTAAATTTTATTTTTCAATTACAGTTTGCATGTTTGTTTAATTATTATGACAACTTTAAATAGATTTACGTATATGTGTGTGTATACCCACACACTATATAGAATATTGAAATTTTTTTATTTGAAGAGATAAAAGGGAAGGAGCAGGAAGTTCCTGATCTTTCAAAAAAAAAAGAACTAAAATAATACCAACTGCTGGGGAGAATGTGAAGATATTAAACCTTTCATATATTGCTGGTAGGAATGTAAAATGGGACAGCCATTCTGGACAATAGTATGGTGATGTTTTACAAAACTAACATACTCTTATGGTACAACTCAGCAATTGCTCTCCTGGGAATTTATCCCAAAGAAATGCTAATTTCTGCTCACACAAAACCTAGGCACAATGTTCATAGCAGTTTTATTTGCAATAGCTAAAAATTGGAAACCACCAAAATGTCCTTCCTTCAATTGGTTCCTGGTTACACATGCTATTGTATTAATTGTTGATACATGTGAAGACTCAAATAAAATTCAAAGGCTTTATACTGAGTGTAAAAAGCCAATCATAAAAGTTCCCATATTGTGTGAGTCCTTTTATATTATATTCTCAAAATAACAAAATTATAGAGATGGAGAACATATTAGCGATTGCAAGAGGCGAGGGAGGGTGGGGGAGAGGGGTGGTGAGACTATAAACAAGTAGCAAGAAGGAGACCTTTGTGGTGATGGGATATTTGGTGTCTTGATCTTGGCAGTGGTTTCATGAATCTGTGCACGTGAAAAAATGGAATAAAACAGAATTACATATACAAATGTGCCCATGTAATTTTCAAGGTTCTGATATTATACTATAGTTACCTAAGATGTAACCATTGAGGAAAACTGGGTAAAAGGTACATGGGGTCTCTCTATTCTATCTTTGCAATTTTCTGTGAACCAATAAGTCAATTCACAAAACTAAACAAAGATAAAAGAAAGTTAAAGTTTCAAAAGGAAAAAAAATAAGTGAAAAGCTGTGATCGCTTTTTATACTCCCCGCCCCCCCCCCCCCCAAATTCAACACAAAACCTAACTTTCATGCTAATATCTCCTTTCATTTTCCCGAAATCACCCTTCAAAATAGGGTCATTTCCAAATCAAACACCCACAACTGTATAGTCTGTTTCTTCGGAGAGCCCGCGTTTCAGATGCCTCTCACCGGTTTCTCCCTGTCTGGCGGCTGCGTATGTACCCTGTGTCTGGCTCCCTCCACCAGGCCTGATCTGGAGCAAGCATCCCTCTGATCTCCCTATGACAATCTGTTCATCAGCACGAGGAGCCAACACAGGGTTTCTGCCTCATCCTGATCTGCTGGAACTTTCCTCCTCTGCAACCTGCTGTTAAATCTCTGTCCAGGTCTGCCTGGCTGACCTTTATCACAGACATGGACCACTGGGCCACAGGTTAAACACATTTTCTGGCGATAGAAGTCACCGAATTTGATGTATCTTCCTTCTGTTTTATTATCATATTTGCATTTTCCCTAGCCAGCTGGTTAATAATAATCATTTGTTCTTCTCTTCTGATAAGTAAATTCCAGCCAGGATCAATAACATTCCCTGAACCGGCCAGAAAATTCCTACTTTGATTAACCAGGAGTAGGATTTACTAATCATGGGCTCTCATTTACTAACCTTGCAGCCCTCACACTGCATTGGAGACTGCCCTGGGATGAGGGAAATTTCAGGCTGATTCTCTTCCCACTGTTTTTCCCTTCCTATTTTCTGCCTGTTGATGAGGCTTCTACTTCTTGCCTATGAATTTTCTTTCTCTTTGGAAATGCATTTTTTTTTTATCTATGTGCCAAAGTTAAAGTAAAATTGTATTATAAGCCTTGTGATGGAAAACGGTGCTCCTCCACCTCCCACTTCATCCCATTCCCCTGAGACACACATTGCAACTCTTTGCTATTTGCCATATGTATACTGCTATTACAGAAATATCGATTTTAGACACGTCAACATTACCTGTTGACTTTCTAACCAATGGTAGAATGGGGATTTAACTTTCACTACCATCCCTACTTCCTCCGATAGAGTAGCATAACTTTTAAAAATTAAATTGATATTTAGTTTTTATATTTTACTAGAGGCCCAGTGCATGAAATCGCACGTGGTAGCTCTCTGCTGCTTGCAGCCCTACCCACCCACCCACCTCCCCGCCATGCTTGCCGCCCTGCCCACCTGCCCTCATGGTGACTGGTTGTTTGGTCGTCACGGTCCTCACAGACACTGGCTTTTTATATATATATGTAGATGTTCTCAGCCAAGCAAAGTAGTATAGAGTGATTATATTTCTGCCTTTTACAACTTATCTGTAGTTATTTGAATTTTCTTTTTCTTAGTCTTGTATATACAGTCATTTGCCGTATAATGATGTTTGGTCAATAATGAACTGCATATATATCGGTGGTCCCATAAGATTTTAACAGAGCTGAAAAATTCCCATCGCCTAGTGGCATCATAGCCATTGTAACATTGTGGCACAATGCAGTCCTCACATGTTTGTGGTGATGTTGGTGTAAACAGACTGGCCAATCATATAAAAGTATAGTATGTACGATTATGTACAGTACATGCTGCTTTATAATGATAATAAATAAATGTTACTAGTTTAAACATTTACTAGCCCTGACCGGTTTGGCTCAGTGGATAGAGAGCATCGGCCTGTGGACTCAAGGGTCCCAGGTTTGATTCCAGTCAAGGGCATGTACCTTGGTTTCGGGCACATCCCCAGTGGGGAGTGTGCAGGAGGCAGCTGATCAATGTTTCTCTCTCATCGATGTTTCTAACTCTCTATCCCTCTCCCTTCCTCTCTGTAAAAAATCAATAAAATATATTTTTTTAAAGAATTATAAACATTTACTATACTGTACTTTTTATTGTGTTTTAGTGTCTACTTTTTCACCTTATGAAAAAAGAAGTTTGTTGTAAATAGCCTCATATATTCCATGTTTACTACATCTCTTGTTTGCATCATTTTCTCTTGCACTTGCTTTAATCTCATGTTGTTTTGTACAGTAACATGCCCAGGAGCAGCAGGCTGTATCTATAGCCTAGGTGTGTCGCAGGCTATGCCCTCTAGGTTTGTGTAAGCGCCCTCTATGATGCTCACACTAGGATGAAATCACCGAACAACGCATTTCTCAGGACGTATCTTTCCTGTTAAGTGGCGTTATCCTTGTCACTGAAATTGTTCTAGGCTCTCCCACAGAACTGTAAAATTCCACTTAAGGGAATTTCCCACGTCTTTAAGTCTATCAGATTGTCTAATCAATTTTTGTTGTTTGTTTGTTTTAACCTGGAGGTTACCTTATACCCTAGAAGGCTTTCTGTCCTAATCTGGGCTGGTTACTCCTCGGGCTCGGGCTTGCTGAACAACCATCCTACTGAGCTTCTACTTCTCTCCTGTGTTAGGCCCCGTGCAGTGGCATTCTTTGAGAAGACACTAAGAGTTAAGAGTGCAAAAATGTATTGAGGAGTGATACCTATGCCAGGGAAGGGCAGAGCAGGGTCAGACAAGAGAGCTGTCAGACTGGGCTGCAAATCTGACAAGGACTCTCAGCCCCACGGGGAGTACCAGCACATGGTGTTCTTTTGAGAGGCCCCATCATGGTAGAAACGCTAGGTCTTTTATCACCACCTTGCTCAGTTGTTGACAAAGGGCCACTCAAAAGCTGAGGCATATCCCAAAGGAGTTCCCAGCTAGAGGCGGTCAGCTGTGACCTCGCTGCCTTCAGTTGAGTAACAAGTCATTTCCTAGAAGAGATCTGAGCAGTTTCTTCCAGGTCTGCATGGATCTTGTTTTGTCAATGCTATCTTTCTTATTCTTGTTTTACGCCCTCATTTTGGTGGAGCATGTTCTCAGTAGTTCCTTAGAGCACTTAGACTGAAAAGTTTTTGAGACCTCAGATGTCTTAAAATGTCATTATTCTATCTCATACTTGACAGTTTGCTTGGGTATAGAATTCGACATCCCTTTGATCCATGATTTTAATGGCACTGCTCTATTGTCTTCTAGATCCTGGTGTTGCTATTGATAACTCAGATGCCATTCTGCCTATTGCTCCTGAAAGTCTCACTTTTTTCCCTACACTTTTTCTCTCTCTGAAAGCTTTTAGATCTTTATTCCCAATATAATTCCCATGGTAATTTAAAATAATATGACTTAGTGGACATTTTTTATTAATTAGGTTGGACACACAATGGGCATGTTCAGTCAGGAAAATAATGCCATTATAAATGAAGAAATATCTTATATTACCTATTTGATCATTTTCTTCAGTCAATATTTTTTCAGTTCTCTCTTTCTTGAACCTCTATTAGTCAGCTATAGAACACTCTGGATTGACTCTATTTTTTTTTTAATTTTTTAACTCCTATTGCCTGTTTTTTAATCTTTTTTCATCAACTCTTTGGAAGATATTTTGTCTTCTAGTCTTTCCATTGAATTTTTAATTTTATCCATTATGGCTTAACTACCCAAGGTATTTTTTTCTATTCTCTAATTGTTCCTTCATAGTATCCAGTTCTGCCGGGGTCCAACCCCAGCAGGTCCAGGGGTCCCCAAAGGTGTAGACGGAGTCGGCGAAGAAGGAAGGACACGGAGACAGTGTTCAGTTGATCAGCAGCCTAGCCAGGATCTCCAGCCAGGATCTCCAGCCAAGTTCTGGTCTGGATCTCCAGAGAGGTTCTGCTTAGGATCTCCAGCTAGGTTCTGTGTCCATGTTCTCTTGCTAGGTTCTCCAGCCAGGTTCTGTAGCCATGTTCCCTCGCTAGGTTCTCCAGCCAGGTTCTGTCCAGGTTCTCCAGCCAGGTTCAGTCACCAGGTTCTAGTCAGGTTCTCTTGCCCATTTCTGTAGTCAGGTTCAGTCCAGGATCTTTTGCCATGTTCTCTCGCTAGGTTCTGTCTCTAGGTTCTGAGGCCAGTTTCTGTCCAGGATCTTTTGCCATGTTCTCTCCAGCGAAGTTCTTCTGTCTCTAGAGAACGTTCTGTGGAGGTTCTGTGCCTCCTGGTTCTGTGCTCTTCTGTCTTCTTACATCTGTATTTATACCAGTTGATTCCAATCCTATCAATCTCTATTCCAAAGGTTAGGGCGTTTCTTATCTCCATTCCAGGGAGTAAAGATTATGTAGCTTAAGCATGATTGTTCATAGTTAAAGTGATTAATTACCCACCTGGCACTTAGTTAAGAGGTTTTATTCCCTCCCTAACTTCAGGGGAAAATCCCTACCTGGGGAAACAACCTTTCTCAGAGACCTTGGTTAAAACACATAGTGCCAAGAAGGTGAGCAAACATATTAAGAACAGTATGCCATATATGCCAGGTCCCTTGAAACAGCAAGCATGGACCGGCTCCCGGCACAGTTCTTGTTTCATAGACCAGATATCTTCTCCCATTTCTTTGAGCTTGTTAGAGTTGTTTTGTGTGTGTGTGTGTGTGTGTGTGTGTGTGTGTGTGGTTTTGTTTGCTTTTTTCAGTTCTGCTCTCTGTATTATCTTAATTTTTTTTGCTTGTATGTTTTGTTTTCTTACAAGTTGGAGATTTTCCTCAAGTATCTGGCAATTCTTAGTTGTCTGGTCAGATTTAAGAGTGAGATATTATAAAGATCATTGAAATGGGTACAGGCGGGGCTTTTTAAATGGTAGGCTCTGCACTAGGGAGATCAAGAGGTGAGCTGGCCTTTTAAAAGGCCAGAATCTGTAGAATTTTTCTTTGGAATCTTTCAGTTTCTTACAAAGAAGAAAACTCCAATCTTCTCTCTGTGTGCTACAATGTTGGCTGTTTTGTTCTGAAAGCTAGGAGGGAAAGGGATGTGGGGCTCTCTATTTAGTATATAGATTTTTACTCAGCTTCCCTATTTTCAATAGGGCATCTTCCTCCCATCCGCCCCTGAGATCTACTGTGTTCTGATATCCTAGAGTGGGGAGCTCCTGGTGTTCCAATTTTCCAGAGAATAAACAGATAATTTCCAAACTGGGGAAAGGGAAGCATACGAGGTATGCTTGCTAGGTGGGGGAGGGGAAAGACATGGGATTTTTAATTCTCTTTATACAACTTTGACTAGCCCTCAGTTTTCATTTCCATAATTAGCCTACATCCTCCATAATACCTGGTACTTCGATTGCTGAGCCTTTCCAGGGTCCTGTCCTGTGAACTGGCTTGCTTCTCACTCACCTGCAGTACTTAGAGTTCAGCTTTCTCAGCTCTGCTGTACCAGTCACTGCTCCCACATCCACTTCTTCCAATAGTTTTATTCCTCCAAGTGGCTATTGTCTTCTATTCTTTGGAAGATATATATGGTGTCTTTACAGCACCCTTCTAGACAGAAGGCATATAAATGCATATGTAATGTACCACGTTTCACTGAAATCCCTGACATGCATTTCCAGCAAAGTTACAGGCAGATCACAGTCATTTCCCTTTACCTTTATTCCAACTCTTGCAAGTATTTGGGCACCCTTATGACACATCTAGTGGGAATTAAAGTTCCAGTTCCTATTTTTAATAGGTGTCCCAGCATCCTATGACTCCCTGAAAATGCTGCCTCCTTCATTGTCCCGGATGTAACACAGTGTTCTTTACACCGCGTGCATGCCCGTCAGGACTCCGGTTCAGTTATTTTCCTTGCTGTTGGGGAGTGTATTCTGCTGTCAGTTTGTCTTGTGATTCATATTCCCAGCTTTGGTATTAAGGTTGGGATAGGGGTAAGCATTGTGTAATGTCACAACTTCCCTGTAGAAATCCACATCATAAGCCCTCAGATTTTTATACTCAAAGGCAAAGGGTTGGCTGCCCAGAGAGAGTAAATGTTTTCACTAAAAGCAAAGGAGCAATTGTTTTACAAACACAAAACTGTGTTCTCTACCTCTCCTAAGAGCCATAAAATAGCTCAGAGGGAAAAGGACTTCAAAAGTTGTCCAATCCAACCACTCATGCTATTCTTAAAGCCTCCCCCACATCCCCCCCCATTGTCCCCTCTACCCTCAAAAGGAGGGTTGGGGCTATACTTGAGCACCCCTGCTGTTTGCTCCTCCTTAGGCAATCTCTTTGCCCTTCATCTACAGCTTATTTGGCACCAAAAATGGGCCCAGGTCTCTGCTAAGAGCTTCACAAACATCTCATTGGATCCTCATCACAGCCCTGGAAGTGTTATTATTCCCATTTTGCAATTCAGAAAACTCAGATTACCTGCTTGCCCAAGATCCCACAGCTGTGAGTGGCAGGGCCTCAGGTGAACAGCCATCTATCTAGCTGTAACTCCTTGTTTTTTTCTATTCGTTCCTTCTTTTGTCAAGCCCACAGAGCCCCTCTCTATAGCCTCCACCCATTTGGGCTATTTCTGTTTCTTGAGAGCCAAACCTCTCTTCCACTTAAGCACTCTTCAGCTATTTCAAGATATTTATCTGATGCCCTTTCCACTCCAGCCTAAAGCTTTCTTTCAAAAAAAAGATCAGTGCATGTTTTAGAGGTATGAGGTGTACTTCTGCCTTCAGTTTCTAAGTTCTTTTCCTGCTTATGGCACTGCAGGGCCACTGGTCCAGTCCTCAGAGGGGGGCAGACACTGGATCTCTTCAGTGTGTGGTTAGAAGCTGGTACCCAGAAAATACCTCTTATTGTCCCCAAATCCATCTTCGTGAACGGCCATGGTGGGCCCTGGATAAGCTGGGAACATCTGGCAGATCAGGCTCTCAAGCTACAGCACACTCAGGAGTGCCTTCAGGAGGAGACCAGCTGAGTCCTGGGCGGGATTAATTGCTTAATAAAAGGGTTCTTAAACAGACTTTGTTGTGTGCCATTAAAGCATCTTCGAATGATAGGATTCACATTGAGCAAATGCCCATGTAAATCCCACCAGCTAGTCTGGTTCCTTGGCTGCAAATAGGTTATTTTCCTGTGCTGTTGCCCAAATTTGCCTAATCATCATCCCGTAGGGAGCTCATTTAAACTACACGGCCCTGGACCTCACCCAGGCCCCCTAACTCAGAATCTGCAGGGGAGGGAGCCTACTGGGTATTTTTTTTGTGTGTGTTTTAACATACTTTTTAATTGATTCAGAGAGGAAGGGACAGGGAGGAAGAGATAGAAACATCAGTGATGAAAGAGAATCATTGATCGACTGCCTCCTGCACACCTCGCACTGGGGATCGACCCTGCAACCAGGGCAGGTACCCTGACTGGGAATCAAACCGTGACCTCCTGGTTCATAGGTCGACACTCAACCACTGAGCCACACTGGTCAGGGACCTGCCATTTTAATAAGTGTCTCCAAGAGATTCTTATCATCACCCAAGTCAGGAAGACAGTTTTGAGAGTTCTCTGCCGGAAATTCTATTTCTTTTCTTTACAAACTGTGGGACAAACAGAGACGAATAAAGATAGTGATGGTTAATTTTATGTATCCACTTGGCTGGGCCATGGTGCCCAGATATGTGGTCCAATATCATTCTGGCTGTTCCTGGGAGGGTGGTGTTGGGTAAGTGGACTTGGAGGAAGGCAGATTGTCCTCCGTGATGTGGGTGGGCACATCCGCATTAGGCCTGAGTAGAACAAAAAGGCAAGAGGGAGTTCAACAGCAACCCTGGCTGTTCCCTGAGTGGGTGGGATATTTGAGAAGAAATAAAGAGAGTTACAGTGTTTTCTGAAGGGATGAGGGGAGTTGAGAGGTAGTTACTACTCTCTGAGTGAGCAAAAGCTCTATGACAACCACGATGTTACCCTGGCCTGACAACCGCTCACACTCCAATGCTTTTGGAAAGCAGCAGGACAGGAGCCGAGGCCTATTTTAACACTTGATTTGTTTTTTAGTCAGACTAACGGAGGTATAACTGACATACAGTAACACTCACCTTTTAAGTAGAATGATGGATGAGTTCTGATGTCTGTAAACACTGCCACGATAAAGGCAGAGTACTTCCATTATCACAACTGTCCCTGAACCCTTTCCAGTCACTTCCCTCTGCCATTCCCAGCCCTCCCATCCCCCAACCTGGCAACAACTGATTTGCTTTGTCCTTCTAGTTTTACATTTTCTAGAATCCCATTTGAATGGAATCACACTGGATGTAGCTTTTTGTGTCTGGCTTCTTTGAGCATAATGCTCTTGAGATTTATCTAATGCTGTTGCATTTCTCAGTAGGTTTTTATTTCGATTGCTGACGAGTATTCCATCCTATGGATGTACCACAGTTTATCCATTCATCAGTCATAGACCCCGGTTGTTCCCAGGTTGGGACTAGTATGAATAACGCTGCTATGAGTATTCCCATTCAGGTCTTGGTGCAGACACGTGTTTTCATTTCTCCTGAGTAAATACCTGGAGTGGGAAGACTGCTTCATAGACCAAGCGTATGTTTACCTTTGCACAAAATTGACCAACTGTTGCTCAAAGTGACTGTACCATTTTGCTCTCACACCAGCAGTACAATGTATGTTTTTTGACAAAGACAATTCATTGTAGAACGAAACACAAACACATGTATTTTGTGCCCTCAGCAGGGACAGAAACTTAGCTTTGTATAAAGCACTGCTTGAGAGTGCCGAACCTGGCGTCCGGCTGGGATGGGTGCATACTAGGCTCAACTAGGGTCAGTATTGCCTCTGTAACTCTGGGAACGTCACTAGGTCTCTCTAAGCCCATTTCACTCATTGGACATGTGGAGATAACACTTTCTCCTGCTTGGGGATGTTGTGAGGATTAAATGAGACAAAACACATGAAGCATTTAATGCAGAACCTGGTGCATCATAAATGATAAATATAAATTATTCTTATCATTCTAATGACCTTCTCTGGAATAGTATGTGTTGCAGCAGGGTTTAACCATATGGAAATATGTATAATAAATTTTACGTCTCTGGGGTTTCTTTGGGGCAATAATTTACAATTCAAGAAAGCCACAGGAAGTTGAAAAGGATGCTTTGTCATTGAAAGAAGATATTTGTAGTTATTTGGAATGAACAACCAGCGAGTCTCTATAAACTTTCTGACCTCAGTTTTCTACTCAGTGAAGCAGGCATTAGAATCCTTGTCCTGCCTCTCTCACAGGCTTGATATGCAGATTGAAGAAAAAACTGAACATTATACACTGGACAGTGTTACAGAAATAGTTGCCACCAATAAAAGTTTTAGAAGAAAACTTTCATGAGAGAAGATTTAGTTAGAAATTATTAGATAAAAGTATCATTTAATTTTTTTTCTTTTTTCTAACTTTACATAGTAAACAATAAACTGAAAGTTGGGAGACATTGCAAGAAAGTGCTATTAACATAAAAGATGTAAGAAACTGGTACCAAAGAGACGGAGCTACTGCTTATGTCTCAAACCAGCACTCATGGTACCTGCAATGTAAAAAGGACCACATGGCGCCGTCATGCCCTACCGCAGGTTAACCGGCTGGATGCACCTCAGTACTTTAGTAGCTATAGGAGAATGGTTTGTCTGTAAAAGCATCTAAACATCTGCTTTCAGTTGCTTACTTGGATGACACATGAGTTTGAACACTTGAGATCCTTTTGGGGGAGCCTATTCATGGCATGAGAAGAGCTGTTTCACAATGGCATTTTTGACAGCACCAGGAACGTTTTAATAGAAATGGAAATTATTTAAGTCTCCATTGGAACCATGTGGGGAGAACAGAACACAAAGTCCACAACTGCACTTGGGAACAGAAGGTTATGAGTGCTCAGCATGGGAGAGAATGAATTGTACCTTCCATAATTTATGAGCAGCGCCAGCAGCGAGCCTGCGCTCCTAAGTCACATTCTTCCTCAGACCTCTGTCTCCAGGGTTTGGTCCTCCCTGGTGGAGGAAGTCTAATTTCACCTCCACTACCCAACAGGAAGCGGAGGGAGAGAAGGCAGGCTTTGACACACCTGCCCCTCAGCCTTATGTAGCTGATGTGGGCTCTCATATGTAGGCACTTAGCATTTCCTATTTAATAAGTTGCTTTTCTACTAAACAAAGTCAGAGCACTTATCATAATTTTTTAAAAACTCAGAAATAAGTGAATTAAGTTGTATTTTTAATTTGCTAGCGGATAAATGTTTTCACTCATTATTTTTTCCATTTTTAGTGTTAACATTCTGATATTACTGTGTAGAATGAAATTATTACGTGTGGACAGACATACAGAACACATGGTTTATTCACAACTCACGAAATATCATGATTCAGAGACACCCACCTTATGATAGTCACTCTCACAAACATGGTCATATTTCATTCTCATGATAATTCTGTGATAAGTACTACATATATAGGGTGTCCCAAAAATACATACACATTTTAATAGGGGATACCTATAGATTCTATTACATTTTGAAAATGAAATGTATTTTGCCCTGGCTGGTGTGGCTCAGTTGGTTTAGCATCATCCCATGCACCACGAGGTCATAGGTTCAATTCCCAGTCAGGGCACATGCCCAGTTTGTGAGCTCAATCCCAGTAGGGGACATGCAGGAGGCAGCTGATGGATGTTACTCTCTCCCATTGATGTTTCTCTCTCCCTCTCTCTTCTTCTCTCTCTCTAAAAATCAATAAAAACATATTTTAAAAAAGAAAATGAAATGTATTTTAATAAACACTGCCTTCAAATTGTGTATACATTTTGGGGGGTAGTATATAATTATAATTATTCAAATAATTATATACATTTTTTGAGACACCTTGTATATATAATTTTACAGATGAGAAAACTGAGGCCCAGAGAGGTAAAATAACTTACCCAACATTTCACAGCTGGTACGCAGGAGAAAATTGAAATTCAGGTCCAGTTATATGGCTGCTGCCAAATTAACAGATGTCTACCCCCAGAGAACTAAGGGCATAAAACATCCTGTTTTTGGTCTATGATCCCAAGGAAAATAGCTGGAATACCTCAATTGTTCTTCAAGGAAATTAACCTCAAAATTGGGGATGCATTTCAAATATCAGTAATTTTCTTAATAATCTGATATAGGTCTGCAATCCCTAATGTCTTAATATCTATAATTTATTTATTTGAAATTATTTATGGCCTATCTCTTAGGATAATGAGTACTTTAAGCTTACTACTAGTTGTGTTATTTACTATTACTTTTATATACATCTAAAACATTTTTCAAACTTCAGTGGGTATTCCCCATTTTTAGTGTTCAGAATGTTGGGGTGCACATTCTTTCTCTATCCATACTTTATGAACTTCATAAAATTTGCTCTTATCTTTCTCCTAAGTGGAGAATACTCGATTTCTGAGTCTCTCCCCATAAGCAATACTCTTCATTGCGAAGTTGATGGGGAACATTTTGCAGAGGAAAGGAAAGCTAAAGCCCGCCCTTCCCAGCCTCCTCTCAGGCCTCCTCTTGTTGGATGTTGTCTGCCCGCCGCTGCCCTGCAGGTCTGCCTTTCGAGCACTTGCTCCTCTCTCTCTTCGCTCAAGAAACTGATAACTAAGTAGACTTCAGGTTTTTCTTGCCCTTCAGTAAGTAGATCTCACTGTTAATAGGCCAAAATACATCCTACCTTTCTGATGGGTGCTATCATCTTAGAAAGCTGTATTACAAAAAAAGTTACGCTACAAAAAAAAAATTCTGAGCAGAATTAAGCAAAGGAGGTAGGAGAGTGAGAAAATGACCACTTTATTTGGCAACCAGTAGTTTTGTGGCCCGCAGAAATACCTTCGGGCTCCTGGGCAGGACCCAGACCGAATGAATGAGGCTCTCTGGGGCGGAGCCCAGGAAACTCTGATTTAACTGGGTGTCCAGTGTGATTCTGAGGCAAGTGGTCAGAAGCCCTGCAATGGTGATGTGGTCAGTCCAACCATTCTCTTCTGGGAAGATGCAGTGCTGCACATTGCAAGCTAATGTTACTTGTGACACCTCACTTGTGATAGAAAATCCTACTTAAAACTAGGGGCAATCTAAGAAAGCCAATCAAATACATGTAAACAATCAAAACAAACAAACAAAACAATGAGCAATAATAAATAAATAAGATTTAAGCCTAAAACATAAACAGACTAAATTTAAACCTAAAAAAAATAAAGATCAGTAGTATTGGAGGCTCTTCTTTTTTTTTTAAATAGTCTAAAACAACCAAACAAAACCCAAAACAAACAAAAACATCCACCCATCTAATCAAATAAATGCTGCCTGAAGGAAGAGCAGTAGCTGCTGTATCTGCCTGCCCATGATTTGGAGAAAGCATTTTAGTTCTTCTCCATAAAGTAGTAGAAAAAAGGTGATATGATTAGAGGTCTGTGGCTCCTCCTTGATGGACCCTCTAGAAAACCTTTGGTTTTTGACCTGCCTGAGGAATGTTTAATTGTCCACATGTACAATCAGATAATCCCCCAAATACCTTTCCCCTGGTCTAACTCAATTCAGATAACTGTTTGTAAGAAACCCTCAGAGAAAACATTCAGGCCAAATGAGCTCATGCCTGGAGTTTGTAAAACAACATGTGCACAAGACCAGAATTTATATCATCATCGAATATGTGCCATTGCCCAGTCCAGCGCCAGGGTGTTCCTTAACAACGTGGCTCCCTTGCCACGGCTGAGTCACTTCCTGGGCCTGGATCCAGGACAGCCTGCAGACCCCTGGCCACCACACAGGCCCCACAAGGAAGCAGTTCTGTACTATTTCTAGGAATGGCGTCTTTTAAAGTTATTTTACACTTATCTCACCCATTTTGCTATCCCAAATGTTTTAAAAAGGAGGGCCAGCAATGCTGAAAGTGATGTTTTATTTTTCCTCAAAATAATTAAAATTTTCTGTTGTGTCCAACTGAGGGAAAAATCAAAGATGTGCTGTGGTGATAATGCCTGACAACCCTGGAGATATTGAGCTAGTCTCTTGGGGCAAAATCCTGGAGATGGATTTGCTTCTTTGGGGGATTAGCCACCTTTGCGCCCTGTTTGGGGGAGGATTAAGACTCTACTTCTTTTCCAGAGAAATTGAAGATGTAGGAAAAGTTGTTCTGGATTAAACCTGCAACCACAAACAATGGATGGTGGCACTTCTGGGTGCTTGAGTTTAGGAGACCACATGACTGTGGTTGAAAGCTCTCACATTACCTTCCCGGTTGTCACTCCTGGAAGGGCTGCCCTCTACCGGGACATGTGACCTATGTGTATACATTCCTATGGAGGAGAAGACTCAGGGAATTACTCTGGGCTCTGCCTCTAGAGCAGTGATGGAGAACCTATGACACCTCTGACACGCGAACTCATTTTTTTGGTTGATTTTTCTTTGTTAAATGGCATTTAAATATATAAAATAAATATCAAAAATATAAGTCTTTGTTTTACTATGGTTGCAAATATCAAAAAATTTCTATATGTGACACGGCACCAGAGTTAAGTTAGGGTTTTTCAAAATGCTGACATGCCAAGTTCAAAAGGTTCGCCATCACTGCTCTAGAGAGAAGGCCACTGTTTTCAGACAGGCCTGCTCAGAAGTGCCCTGGAGGCTGGTCTGGGCTCCCCAGAAGGAGGCACATCCATCCCGGGGACTACAGCATATGCCTGGGCCCAACGACCCCACATGTTGCCTGCCCAAGGACCTCTTTTGGCTTTGTTATAGGTCTGAAATCCCACCATTAGAAATTCATTTGAATTGATAGGTCTCTTTATGAGGTCAAATAAGAATGACCTGGGGGCCTAGAACGTTCTTCCTGTAGCTCTTGTTACCTTTCTAACCTGGTCCTATAAAAACCAGGTAACACTTATTGCAGAAAGCTTTTCCATTCTTGGTCATTGGGCCTTCTATGGGCCTTCACAGTTTAGGGCTGTGTTGCTACTTCCTGTTTGTGGTTAGTGTTCTCTATTGGACTAACTGAGGGTACGAACTGTGTATTGTTCACAGTTGTAGCCCCACTGGGTGGGCACATAGTATTTTCTCTATAAGATCAGTTGAATGAGCCCCAGCATCTTGAACTGTAAAGTGGGATGACAATGGTGATGAGGCCCTTCTCAGAGTGTCTGGGAGTATGAGATGAGATCATCCGTGTCAAAATGTTGGTCGACTGTAAAGAACTGTGCAAATGGAAGTCCCTATAATAACTTGTCAGGAGATGGGAGAGGAGTCCCAAAGGGGGGACATCACAAACCTCAGCATGTGGAATACTTTCCTGGGGCAGTTCTAAGTGGTTACATCACTACACACAGGACTTGCTCTGTCTTTATCCTAAGATTCTTTGCCCTGTGTAAACCTGAAAGAACTTAACCCCAGAGGTGTGCCCAGAGTTCATTTTTTTATAGAATAAACTAGAGGTCTGGTGCATGAGATTTGTGCACTGGCGGGGAGGGGCTCTGTCAGCCCAACCTGTGCCCTTTTGCAGTCTGGAGCCATTGGAGGATGTCTGACTACCGGATGTCCAGGGAGCGGGCCTAAGCTGCTAGTTGAACATCCTTAGCGCTGCCGCGGAGGTTCAGAGCTTCTGGCTTGCCGGAGTCCAACCCCAGCAGGTCCAGGGGTCCCCAAAGGTGTAGACGGAGTCGGCGAAGAAGGAAGGACACGGAGACAGTGTTCAGTTGATCAGCAGCCTAGCCAGGATCTCCAGCCAGGATCTCCAGCCAAGTTCTGGTCTGGATCTCCAGAGAAGTTCTGCTGTTTATTGTCTTGTTACATCCATATTTATACCAGTTGATTTTAATCCTGTCAATTTCTATTACAAAGGTTAGGGCGTTTCTTATCTCCATTCCAGGGAGTAAAGATTATGTAGCTTAAGCATGATTGTTTGTAGTGATTAACTGCCCGCCTGGCACTTAGTTAAGGAGTTTCATCCCCTCCCTGACTTCAGGGAAAAATTCCTACCTGGGGAAACAACCTTTCTAGGAGAGGCAGCCCCTCCCTGACTTCAGGGAAAAATTCCTACCTGGGGAAACAACCTTTCTTGGAGAGGTGACCTTGGTTAAAACACACAGCGCTAAGGGGAGCAAACATATTAAGAACAGTATGCTATATACGCCAGGTCCCTTGAAACATATGCTGTGCAGATGTTTCTTTCCTGCAGCGACTGTGTCAAGCAGCAAGGATGGACCGGCTTCTGGCACTGGCTGAGCGAAGCTTCCCCTGTGGGAGCACACTGACCACCAGGGGGCAGATCCGGCATTGAGTGTCTGCCCCCTGGTGGTCAGTGTGCATCATAGTGATCGGTCATTCTGTTGATTTGCATATTAGCCTTTTATTATACATGTATAGGATAACCCAAGGTTGGAAAATCAGACACTAAGAATCTGTTTGAGGAGAGCATTATGCTAAGTGAAATAAGCCAGTCAATGAAGGAAAAATACCACATGATCTCACTCATTCATGGATAATAGAGACCATTATAAACTTTTGAACAATAATAGATACAGAGGCAGAGCTGCCTCAAACAGATTGTCAAACTGCAGCAGGAAGGCTGGGGAAGGTTGCGGGGCAGGAGGTAGGGGGGTAAGAGATCAACTAAAGGACTTGTATGCATGCATATAAGCATAACCAGTGGACATAAGACATTGGGGGATAGGGGAGGCTAGGGGACTGTCTAGGGCGGGGGGATAAAATGGACACATATGTAATACCCTTTGTAATACTTTAAGCAATAAAAATTAAAAAAAAAAAAAAAAAAAAGAATTTTCCCTTGACATCCCTGAACATAGGTTTCCAATAAAGCAGATCCCCTCCCCCTCAAAAAAAAAAAAAAAAAAAAAAAAAAAAGAATCTGTTTGAGAACTAGTTTGGTAGATAACTGCATTAAATATTAAGGTTAAGAGCCTAAGGTGAAAGGAAATAAGAATTTACTTGTTACCTAGGTGGACCATGATAGAGTGGGGAACTGTAGTGAATTATAAAAAAAATACCACTTGCTTCCTCCCCACTCATCTCCCCTCAGAGAATTTGCTTCCCCTCCCAGCTCTTTCTGTTCTCAGATGTTTGAACAGGGATGGAAAGGCATAGGGTCAAGCCTTCTCACCTTAGAGAAGCAAAGCTGATGCCATTTGGATTGTTAAGAGTTTTGAACAGAGACACTGAGGAGTCTACCTTGGAAATATTAACAGGAAGTCCATGTTGGGCTAGACTGAAGGCCTGGTTCCCACTGACAAAAGACAGCTGGATAAAGTGCCTTAGCCCTGATACAACATTTCACCAGGCCCTGTCTATATGTCAAGGTCAATTCTCAGAAAGAATATTTCATTTAAAAGGTACCTAAATGTAATGGGAATCAAGAGGATTAGAAAGTAATACACCTGGCTCTAGCCAGTTTGGCTCAGTGGATAGAGCATCGGCCTGTGGACTGAAGGATCATGGGTTCCATTCTAGTCAAGGGCACATGCCCAGGTTGTGGGCTTGATCCCCAGTAGGGGGCATGCAGGAGGCAGCCGATCAATGATCTCTCTCTCTCATCATTGATGTTTCTATTTCTCTCTCCCTCTCCCTTCCTCTCTAATATCAATAAAATATATATTTTTAAAAAAGAAAGTAACACACCTGTATTTAAACAAGACAGAAAAATTAATGTTGTTTACTTATGGTAGAACCAAAAGAGATTTTTGTAGAAATTCTGGAGGGACTTTCTAGGCTGGTTCAAGTTCTTTAGAGACTGATGATGCTGGTGTCTTATTATATTTGTCAAGTTTGTATGAAAAATAAATCGCCTGAGGTAAAAGCCAATGTCCTCTGAATGGTGGGAATGGAGGTTAAAAACAGAAAGGGCTCATGTGCAAGAATAAAATCTAGGCATTGAAGGAAGGGGTGAGGAAGGAACAGAGGAAATTTATTATCCATGCTTCTCATCTAGGCATTTAGTTGGGCTACTGTCTGGAGTTGGTGGGAAGAAGGACTTGGATGGGGTTGGGGGTGACAGAGTTGGCTATGGCCATATAATCCAGGTACAGCTTTCTAAGTCATATTTAAAATTGGGTTTTGCCTATTTGGAGTGTGTATTCGTCTTTGAGAGGTGGGAGTCATGGGAAATCTGGACTGTGTCACACTGTAAAACATAAAACACCAGGCTGTGCCTACAAGACTTGAAAATCATATATCTTTAAATACCAAGACTTCCCAAAGACTCTGCTCCATGGTTATGTTTTTACTATTTTTGCAGAGATCTTCAGAGTCCTCCTCCTTAGGCCCATAAGATCCTAGAATCCTTACTTGTATTTGTGCTTTCTTTTCTATTGCTTGTCCTTCATCATTTTTATTTTTTCAAATGTTATATATTGCTTCACTTTCGCTTTTCAGAAAATTTCCTTTTGGATTTTTTTCCATTTTGAAAAATAGTTGGTTCTCTGAAGCCTGCAGCCAGAGAGAAAGAAGGTAATCATCTCCTTCCCAGCGTCTCCACCGTGCTTCGCCTTTGGGCACAGTCCACACACCAGTGTGGTACTCCAGGCCCACCACATCTCAGAGCAACGTGAAGAGTTTGAAAGACCTATAACCCTCAGGCCATTTGCAAAGTGTTCATGCTGTAAGTACAAAGTTTAAGTGCATTTCAATGTCAGCTTATCTCAGATTCCCATTTGTTGTTCATTTAAATGATAAATACACTTAGTTTATTGCTCTAATCTTGTACGGGCTGAACTCAGGATCTGCCTGAACACTCTGGTCCTTTTCCAAGTCCACACACTTTCCAGCGATTGCCTCCTCAGAGCTCTTCGCTGTGATCCAAGGTTCTTCTTTACTTGCCAAGCTGTAGATTATGTGGGGAGGTCGGTGGTGCTGGTGGTTTTCTTTTTGGCTACTTCTTTACTTTCATAAATAAAAAATAAGCTATGCAATACTCTCAGGCAGTAGGTAATCAAATCCATCCATCCTTTCTCTAATCAAATGCTCAGTGAGTGCCCACTGTGAGCCAGGCACAGTGCTTGATCCTGGGGGAGAGGTGATGACAACCATAGAAGTGGCGGCCACAATGTACCCGCTCTCATGGTGCTCACAGCCTAGCACAGGTATCAGAGAGAGAGGTAATACTAGGCCTAAGGTGCAACCCAGTTTGACATCAACCTCAAAGAGGAGGATTGCATTATTCAGAGCTTTCATTTTATTACATCCTCCTGCAGGTCATTCTTGACATCATTGTTAGATTAAAGGCAGTTTCTTCTTATTCTCAGCAGTGATGAAGACCTTTGGCCTGGCTCACCCCTGACCCCCTGCCTTAGTCACCCATGACACTTTGAAAAAAGAAGAAATTGGCGACTATACCCCACCGCAGACCTAGGTATCAAATCTCAGAGCGGAGAGCCCAATTCATATCTTTCTTTAAAATGCATTGAGAGCCACTGTCCTGCCTAATCCTTTCATGCGCAGTTCAAGTCCCACCTCTTCTGAGAAGCCTTCCCTGACCATGCCAGGGAAGAAGTCTTTTCTACCTGCCATTAGGAGTGCACTCAATGGCACCTGACACTCGCACCTTAGATGTTGGCTCGGGAGCTCTGAGACTGCGAAGCCAAGTCTTACCACCTTCTGCTCTCAGGCCACTAGCACAGTGCCTTGCCCACAGTGGCCTTTGTAAATATTTACCAATTATTGGCCCCCGGCTGGAGGGACAAGTGTGACCAAAAATAGATATGGAGCGATGAGGGAAGAAAACCAATACTGGGATCCAGGGCCAGGTGTAGGCCTATAAACAAAGGCAAGCTTCATGAGGGCAGGGCAGGATTGCCAAGGAGCAGGTCGGGTCCAAGTGAGAGGAGAATGGGGTCCTCAGCAGTGGGGAGAGGTGCAGTGAGAGACCGTGATGATGCAGGGGGGCTATGAGCTGCATTTCAGGGTTTGGGCAGACGGCTTTCAACTGGAGAGAGGCTGTCATCTGACCCAGGCAAATAATTGGAGTCCCCACAGGTGCAAAGGTTCTAGAGGAGAGATCCTAGACTTGGGTGGGGGCTGGAAGTAAGGTGAGATGCAGAAAAGGGGCTGCTCCAAGATGGAGTTGGAGGAGGAATCCAGAGTTTGGAGGGAGTGAGCCTCAGAGAGACAGATAAACTTCCTGAGTCATGTTTTAAACATGCATGACTTACTTGAGTATCAGACTTACATATTAATTGTTCCTTTTATTCCCTTACCTAATTCCCAAAGTAGTAGGTCCTTTAAAATGGCTGAGCACACATAAACAGGGCAGGGAGGGCCCGGCTGCCTGCCCGGGACCCTGTCTATTGAGAACTGCCTGTTCTCCCACCGGAGGGAGGACTTGCCTGGGCCAGACCAGCCAGGCAGGAGCCTTTGAAAAGGACCCAAAGAAAACTCGACAAAGGAGCCTTCTGTTTGGGAACAGGCCTGGGGTGCCTGTTTCATCATAAACCCTTCCATTTCTGTGATCCCACAAGTGATAGATATTTTTTAAACAGAGGAACTAGATCTTCCTGATAACACAGTCATTGAAACAGTCCCACCCTTCCACAGCTGGAGAAGTCCTCCAGCCGGAACATTTGATTAGAAGCAAATTAAGAAAACTCAAACAGCCTGCTGTCTTAGGGGGTCCCTCTCTTCTAGATGGGTGGGTCTCCAGGTAGTGGGGACTCTCAGGCCTCTATACTCCGAGATCTGTGGACTCTTAGAAGGAAACCACGCAAATGCCAGCATCTATGCCTCCCTTCCTGCCCTTAAAGTCCTCTGTCCCCAAAGCTCTCCACTTGGTTTGCTGGGCACCTGCTCTGTGGTGTTGGGGGTGGGCTTATACCATGAGCCTGAGGCATAACAACCATTTCCTGCCTGCCCATGGTGAGCAAGCCTTAGCTGTTCTGCATTGAGCCCCTTTAAATGTCTAACAACTATGTGAGATAGGTTTTATAATGCTGATTTTATTTTTAAATGTTTTTATTGATTTTAGAGAGAAAGGAAGAAAGAGGGGGAGAGAGAACATCGATGTGAGAGAAATATTGATTGGTTGTCCTTCCCCCCCCCCCCCCCCCACCCCCGCCAGCCCCGCAACACACACACACACACACACACACACACACACACACACCCCAAATGGAGATTGAGCCCACAACCTGGAATGTGCCCTGACCAAGAATCGAGCCGGTGAACTTTTGGTGCATGGGACGACGCTCAACCAACTGAGCCACACTGGCCAGCGCATATATTACCAATTTTAGAGGGGAGAAAACCAAAGCATTGAAAGGTTAAGCAAGGTGCCCGCTGACATTGGAGGCAAGTTGAAAATAGAGGCTTCCAACCCAAGGCCGTCTGATTGTAATTAATAATAATGATACCAGCTAACATGTATTAAGCATTTATTACCTGTCAAGCATTGTGTCTTTTCTTTCTTTATTTTTATTGAGATATAATTGACATATAGCCTTGTGTATCTTTAAGGTGTACTTGTTGATTTGATACATGTATACATTGCAATATGATTACCACCATGGCGTTAGCTAACACTTCTATCACCTCACATAAGTATCTTTTCTTTTTTATTGTGTGAACAATTAAAATCTGGTCTCTTAGAAGTTTATAATGCAGTCTTGTTGTCTATAATCACTACGCTGTGCATTAGATCTGCAAAACTTACTGGTTGCAAGTTTGTACCTTCAACATCTCCCCAAGTCCCCCAGCCCCAAGCATGGTTATAAGCATTCCGCATGTGCCCACTCGCAACAGTCCTACAAGTAACATTACTGTTATCATTTCCTCCTTTTACTTATGATAAACTGCAGTACAGATCGATTAAATAACTTGTCTTACGTCACAGTATTCCGTGGCATGGCTGGGTTTGAAGATAGACAAGTGGTCCAAGCGCTTCCCCACGGGAATCCTGGATCTTCCTTATTCTTCTTGGCCTACATTGGCCTCTCAGTCTTGTTAAATGGCGTCATTAAATGGCAATGCAGGATGCACAGTGTGACAGGAAATTGAATTGTTTTAGAAAAATGATTATTGGAGTATTTGGGGTCTTAACAGAGAAGCCTGAAACCCTGAGGATTCCCAGTGGAGTGGGCGCTCTGGGCTGGTCACTAGCAAGTATAGAAACAGGCCTTGCTTAGAGTGCAGGACCCAAAATTGGAGCAGACAGAATTTTTACTGACATGAGGAAATGCTCAGCTCAAGGTGTTGAGTGGGAAAAAAAAGAAAGCTAAAAGGCTGTCTACAGTAAGATCTCAGTGATATGGGAAGATGCATAAAATGATAAACTAAGTGAACTTGCAGGGTTTTGTTTTTTTTAAGGATTTTTTTAATTTTTTAAGTCAAGAAAAAAATTCCACTGGGGTACATTTTTCCTCATTCAGAATAGTTCAACAAGGATTTCTGAGCACCTACTGTGCCAGTGGCTCAATGACACAGGTACCTCAGCCTTAATCTCAGCCTTGACCTCAGCCTTGCCCTGAGAAATCTGTGTTCTGATGCTTGCTGGGCTATCTTTTTTTACTTTTTGATAGTGTCTTTTGATCACAAAAGTTTTACATTTTGTTGAAGTGTAATTTATCTATTTTTCTTTTGTTTCTTTAGGGTGCCATATCTAAGAATCTATTTCCAAATCCAAGCTTATGAAGACTTATTCCCATGTTTTCTTCTAAGAGTTTTATAGTTTTAGCTCTTACCAATACAGCTTTAACCCATTTTGAATTAATTATTCTATATGGTGTGAGGTAAGGGTCTAACTTACCCTTCCACTTGGGAGTTTTCTATAAATTGATCATGAGATTTTGACTGGAGAGTATCAGAGAACCTCCCACTCTGCAAATTATTTCATCGTGAATTTATCTCAATGGGGAATATATGCTAATGTAAGTTCTCTCAAGATATAAATAAAATGAAACCTGGAAATGAACCCTTTAAAAGCATTTCCTTACCATCCAACTGCCATGCAGAATGTTTGCTTAGATTACTTTATTAGAAAAAAATGGCCAACAATTAAATCATGGTCCTGCCTAAGGCTTGGACAATAAACTGTGAGATAAGAAACCAACGTTTGGTTCTCTCACTGAATCACTACCTGAAATAGCCTGTGATAATAATTGAACTACCACAGCTGCAGTTTATACTTTGCAAAATGCTATAAACTATTGCTAATAATTTCCATGAAGACTCATGAGATTCAGGGTTTTAAAAGTATAATAAAACTGTGAAGTCATAAAATTCAATTTATGCATATGAACAAGCATTATTAAACGGCTTCATTTTGCAATGCTGAGAAGTGAGAGAAATGAATACATTTTCCCATTGTGATTTCATAAGCTAGCTCCTCGAAAAACATAGTAAATGCACAAACAACCTCTCACACTACAATGTTAGCAGGTTGTTGGCGTTGCTACCTTCAGGCATTGGCAACGTTCCTTTGCTTACGATATCACGAGCTTGGAAGCTTTGGGAAGTGTTCTGGGCTGAGAGAAAGAGAAGCTATGCTTCTGGACCACAGCCAGTTTCAGACAAAGAATAAGAAAGATTTAACAATTTGTTTTGTAAGCTTGAAATGTTTCTCTTGAATTCCTTTTGCGTTATCAGTAGACGTGGTAGTTGCTTTTTTCTTTTGAGGTCTCTGAGGTTAAAATGCACTTTAAAGAATTGTTTATTTTTGAACACGCATATCATCATATTGTCTTTCATCCTATGCTGAAGTGGCTGCTTTCTATCAGGTCAAAGAGAGTTCAGGTTTCTCGGGGAACTCTGCACTGACAGATAAAATCCCACTTTGGAAGTCAGAGAGATAGTTTCTGATGTTAGCTTTATTTTTAGGATGTGTTATCGATTATTTTCTCCATTTTAATTTTGATTCCAGTCAATAAATGCATTAAGAGTTGCACTGAAACTTTATTTTGACTTGAAAATCAATAATCCCATTAGAAATTGAAGGCCTTATCTGGTTTACAAAGTTATAAAGATTTCCAAGGTAGCATTTTGTAGAACTGCAAAAGAGTAAGTCAGGAGATGGAACATTTCCTTTAACTTGTTATTAAGTTGTTGAATTAGCTAATGAGGTGATACCCACAAAGGATACTGATTTAGAGCACGGGTGCATTTCACATGTCCCCATAATAAGTGACAATGATATTTTATTCAACCCAACGTGGATGAACTTCTACAGAGTCTCCCAGCCTCCATCAGAACCTGGGTCATGAAATCTGCTGGGAGAGTCTTTCCCACAGCCTGTTCAAGCTGACATTTTCCATTTGGCTGGAAAGCATTTAGTACAGCAATATTTATCAGCACTATCTACTGTTGGTGTAATTCAAGTGATTGAGACAGAAGTTGGCATCTTCTAGTGCCTGCAGGCCTGTCCTTGGCTTGGGTACCAAAGAAGGTACACCTAGGCCCACCTCCACAATCTGGTGCCAAAAGGAAGGTTTTGACACTGGTCTTTAAAATTTGGGGAGTGGGGGTTGGTGCTCCAGTTTTGCATATCTGTGGCCTATGGCCTTTTCTAGTCTTTGAGGGATAGTCACACTCACCATGCCCCACAGGAATCTGGCCGCTTGTCCCATATTCACTGCCTCTGTGGCTGGCACGATCCTGCCAAGCATTACCCAGCCTAGAAAACTGGGGGTCACCCTTAACCTTCTTTTCTTCACTGACCAGCCAGTCGGTACCGCAAGCCCACCACCGCCAGTGACCTAGGTCCTCATCCCCATGCTCCTGGAAGACAGATCTCTCCATTCCTGCTCTTGCTCTCACGAAATCCATCTCCTTATGTAGCAAGCAGAGCAATCTTTCTAAAACAAGATCTGGCCATTGCTGAGATTTAAAACCTTCAATGGCTCCTTGGGGATCACAGATGGAACTTCATAGGACTTTGCGGAGTACCACTAATACCTACCCTTCCTCCTCAAGTCATTTCTTCTCACCTCTCAATTTTCCTCTCTCTGTGTTCCATCACGAGCTCTCGGTTGCTATGGGGGCCTTTGTGCATGCAGTCTCCTTTGTCTGGGTGGACTGTACCCTACCTTGCACCTTGTGACTTTCTACGTATCCTTGAAACAATGTTATAACTAACTCCCGGAGAACCTTCTCTAACATCTTCTCCTTCCACTGCTTGTTTTCAGTGCCGATGGGCTCCAGTGGCACCTGCTCTTATCTTTAGCACAGTGCTTTTACCTAGATCCTTCTCTGTCATTCCCAAAGCCCGGGTGCCTGTAGAGGACTGGGACAGACACACTTTATGTCCCTAAGCTTAGTACAGTGTATTAGATGAATACTATATATTACAGCTATTTATTTAATGCTGGTCCCATTGGCAATTAAAATATGCATTGCTCTTCATTGAACTACATTCAGCCACTGGATTTTAGATTCTTTGAGGATGGAGTCCATGCTTAGTCATTGTTGTATCCCTCTTACACAGAGCTAATGTTTACTGCAATTATTCCTGGTTGTTGACAGCACAACCATTTCTCCTAGCATTTTTTGTCTTAATTTCTTTTTAGAATTAAGATATTTTTCGCACGTCATAAAATCTACTCATTTCAAGTATATAGTTCAGTTGTTTTTAGTATATTAAGAGTTGAGCAACCATCACCACAATCTAATTTTAGGACATTTTTGTCCCCTCCCCAAAAGAAGTCATACCCATTTTCAAACACTTCTCACTTCCCTCTACCCCCAACCTCCTCTTTAGCCCTAGGCAACTGGTAATCTATTTTCTGTCTCTATAGATTTGCATATTTGAGACATTTTTATAAATGGAATCATACAATATATAGCCTTTGCTACTGGCTTCTTTCACTTAACATAACGTTTTCAAAGTTCATCTGGATTGCAGCATGAATTAGGACTTTATTTTTATGGCTGAAAATGAAATTAATGTATATGAATAATAAAATAAATGTATACATAGCTTTTTGCTTGTTCCTTCATCGGTTGACAGGTATCTGGCTTTTATCTTTGTCTATTATGAAGAATACTGCTTGAACATTTCTATAGGTTTTTCTGTAGACAGGTTTTTATTTCTCTTCAGCATATATCAAGAGAGGAATGTCTGGGACACATGATATTTCTATGTTTCACTTTTTAAGGAGATATCAACTGTTTCTCAAAGTTGCTGCACCACTTACAATCCTATAATCAATGTATGAAGATTTCAACTTCTCCACATTCTTATCAACACATGCTATTATCTGTCTTCTTTATCTTTTTCATACCGGTACAAATAGTGTGGTTTTCATTTGCATTCCCCTGTTAAATATGATGTTGAGCATCTTTTCAGGTACTTACTGAACATTCATATAATTATTTGGAAAAATTATCTCTTAAGATTCTTTGCCCATTTTTTAAATTGGGTTGTCTTTTCATTATTGACTTCCCTTGTCAGATACATGTTTTGTAAATACTTATATCCATTGTATGGTTTTCCCTTCCCCCACATGAATGGTATTTTCTTGTCACACAAAAGTTTTTAGTTTTTATGAAGTACAATTTATGGATGTGGTTTTTTTTGTTACTTGTGATTTTGATGTCATACCTAAGAAATTATTGCCTAACCCAAGATCATGAAGATTTACTTCGGTATGTTCTTCTAGGAGTTGTATAATTTAGCTTTTACATTTAGGTCAATGATCCATTTTGAGCTAATATTTTTGTATGGTGTGAGGTAGGGGTTTTATTCATTTTTTTGCAGGTGCATGTGCATGTGCATGTGCATGTCCACTTGTCCCATTTATTGAAGAGACATCTCTGCATTGAAATGTCTTGGCACTCTTGTTCAATATCAGTTGACCATAAATGTGAGAGTTTATTTCTGGACTTTCAATTTTATTCCATTGATCTATAGGTCTATCCTTATGCCAGTGCCTCAGTGTTTTGATTCTCATATATATATTTTTTTAAAACAAAAAGCATAGGAAAGCTATGTAATTGGCAAATTGGGGAGAGTGGTCTTTTTGAATGGGGAGAAAATTCTTTTGCAGGAATATAAATGTGAAGGGGAGGGAATAAATATTTATTGAGCACTATTATATGTTGGCGTTATAGTAGAGACCTTCACTTGCATTGTAATAACAATCATTTAAGAGTCATAATATCCCCATGTGATAGATAGTATTATCATCATGGAAACTAAATTTTGGAGAGGTTAAATGACTTGCCTAAAATTATTTAGTAACTAATCATGGAACAAATGGAATTTATACATAGTCACTAGGAATTGAGAGCCCACGGTTTTTCTTTTCTTATCATATATCTAGTCAATACAAACTATATCTGAAGGTAGTGGAGGGTTTTGAATTCATTAATATCAAACTTTTGTTTTCATGACACTCTAGGAAATTAAAGAGGCACTTATATAAGTCCTCACCTGAGGATATTTTTTCCATTGATTTTTAGCAAGGATGGGAGGGAGGGAGGGAAGGAGAGAGGAAAGGAGGGAGGAAAGGAGGGAGGGAGGGGAACATTGATGTGAGAAAGACACATGGATTGGTTGCCTCCCACACATGCCCTGCCCAGGGGCAGGGATTGAGCCTGCAACCTAGGTATGTGTCCTTGACTGGGAGTCCAGCCTGTGACCCTTCAGTGAACGGGCCAACACTCTAACCACTGAAAACACCAGCCAGGGCTTATATAAACTATTTTTAAGATAGTTGTCTACCAGCAAAATTTTACAGAATATTTAAAGAACTTACTCTTCAACAATAAAAACTAGTTTTATAGTTCATTTTAATTACATGGCTTATGCTATTCTCATTTATATGACCTCAAAAGTGATTGAACATTATTTCGTATACTTAGCATAGCACAATGCCATTCTGTTGGAAGAAAAGCTAGAACTAATCTAAATTGTGTAGATTGGCCTTGCTCTTAATTCTTGTTTTCTTTGAACACCTTCCCAAGGTTGTTCTGACATGAACTCAGGTTATAGTTGTCAAGTGGGTTCTACGTGAAATAATAGATTAAGAATTGAGAAAGATTTGTGAAGTCAGTGAAAAAATGTTGTTTTGTTGTTGGTTTTTGTTTGCATAATTTGTTTAAGATTCCTTTATTTTTCTTTTCTTAATTGAGGTCACAGAGAGCATCCTTGGGGTCCCAGGGTCTAGGCGGATGTTAAGTTCAGATAATGCAGTTTCAGCCGTGATAGAAACACAGACACTTGTGTTATCTCTTGTCAACTTTTTACCTTCTCTGCTCCACAGGGCAAGGGTTTATTGCTTTCTCTCAGTAAAGATGCTGCACCTAGAAGTGTAGATTGTCCAGTGTTTCTTATGTAAGAATTTCCATGATTCAATTCCTCTCAGAAGTTAGTGCCAGGAAAAACTTTGCCTAACTTGAGAAACAACTATGATTCTTTCACCAGATCGTGGGAACTATATTATTCATTGTATGTCATTCTTACCTTGGCTCTGGAAAGCCCAGAGCTAAACTTAATGCTCAGCTATGGTAAACCGGGACCCTGCTAAGAGGATCCCTTACTTCCTATTATTTTAAATAACGAGTCACCCCAAGACCATTTGGAAGTAGGCAGAATAATTAATAATACCCGATATTTTTATTATCAATAGAAAATAATATATTTTCTAATTCTAGCACTATGTGAAAATAAGGTGCCCAAGAATTGGTGGTTTTACAGATATGCATGCTTGTGCTTCTTGTTTTAAGGAAGAGGACTGACAGAGAAAGTTAGAGAAAAAAGTTCCTTACAGGCAAGGTTTTCAGATTGAAGACTACGTGTTTGAGTCTGGGACAGATTAGGGACAAGCACCCTCTTCACAGTGCATAAATAACTAAATAAATGGCAGTGGTTTTCTCAAATTCTCATCTTCGCATTTTCCAAATAATATTGTAGGCACTAATGAGGGTAATAGTTTTGAGAGCAACACGTAATTCATCATAGTAAAAGACAAAGCTGGAAACACAAGTCGGGGGCCAGATGCACAGTACTGTTGCTTTAAAGGGCTAACACACTGTTTCTCTGGGTGCTTTTATGCCCGTCAGGAATACCGTTAAGAAGCTAATCCCCCAAGCTTCTTTGTATTTTGGACCTCTTCCGAGAGAAAGTTTTGTAATCCAGAAACATGTCTGCAGGTGAAGGTTTGGAGTGAGTAAAGATTCAGCGAATTGAGTTTGTCAGTTACATGTTATCGAGCAGCTAAGAATGTTGCATAAATTGCATGCAACCTATAAAAGGATATTGCAGGAAAACATTCTCACTATATGGAAATTTCCACCTCATTTCAGGGGTAAGTTCATTTGGACGAGGGCCAGATGGATTTGTTCATGGTGGTGGTGACATAATAGGAGGAAATGAATGGAGCACCTTCTTGGGTTGAGTTTAACCAGAGTCACATGGAGTCTAGTTTTGGAACTAGAGGCAGGAAAGCAGACTACTGCTTTAGAAGTTAGTAGCAAATTAAAGTTATTGCTTTGTTTATAGAAGAAAGGAAGACCAAGAAGTAGAGACTATGGCCTGAAGATAAAAGTGGCCAACAGCCCTCAGATTTTACCAGGAGAGACCAAATGCCCAACGTTCTGAGTGTTTGTTTCTTCCACGACTTAGTCACGGTGTATTCTGAGGGCCCTGTTTCTCATTGGCTCTGTTGTCGATGCTTCCTTAATAGATGTGAGTGGAAAGTGGACGTTTTTTTCTATAGATCATTGAGATTTTATCGGGCGCTCACGGCCCCTTATATATGGCTTGGTCCCCCTGCTGCCCCATTAGGTGCCCATTGGTACTTGTAATATGTGTTCCTATTAGAGACATTTAGCTATCCTCATTTATCAGATAGCCTAGCACCTTGGTAATGGGGTTTCAATAAAAACGAAGGAATTTTTTTTGTACATACAGGCTTCATTTTCACTCTTGACTTAGAAACTGCCAGTTGGCAGCAGAAATTGAAATATGACATTACTGTCTTTTGGAGACCTTAGCCAGGCCATTTCTGTGGCCCAAAAGATGGCTTCTGTCTCACGTAGACCAGAACACTGATTTTAATAGGCAGAGCCCTTTTCAATCAGGAGAGGCCCTTCAAGTTTTTGTGCTCAAAATTGCCATTTCTCCACCCATATTTGTCAAGGAAAATGGAGTCTTATAATTTTAGATGGCTTCTTTATACAATTCAATCCATGGACTAAAAAAAAGCAGAATGATAATTTTATGAGACTGATTTTTCATAGGACCCCAAGTTGGTAAACCGTAATTTTGCTAGTTTCCCGGAAGATATTTGCAGTTTAAATAATTTAATTTTATATGTGATTTTTAAAGGACATTGATTTCCAAGTTTGTGTCTGGCACTGAAATTCTGTGATCACAGTATGAGGAAATCTCAGTCTCTCAAAATGGGTGGTGGTGGATTTGAGAGGTAGGGTGTTTTGAAGGTGAATAGGCAAATTTAATCAATCTTTAGTATGCTGACAATCATGAAAACATATCAAGTGTGTCTGCTATAAATGCATATTTTATTTAAATCCCAAACAGATTCATACTCAGAATAGGAAACAAAGTGTTCACACATGAAAACTGTCTAGCCCTGTTGCTCTAAGTTACACCAGGTGGGGTATAGCGTTCAGGAGGCTGAGTGATCTGCACAGGCAAGTGCATTCAGAATCACATTTTCGCCAGGCCCAGGGTAATTTTACCTCATGGCCCATCCGATGGCTCATAATTATCTTCCAAGACCTTGTCATTTGACTAAACTTGGCAGGTTCCCTTTAATTTCTTTCTCATTTATGCCTCATAGTAAGTGTTTCTTGAAAATGTAGCTGAAGCACATGATAAAAACAGCATGCACAATCCCCCAAAGTTCCTGTAATTACCCTTCTTTCCCCCAGTCTGCCTTTCCAGAGAACGTAGCAGGTACTTTCTTCTTGGACTATACCTTTTATCCTGTCTCTCCTTCTCTATTCTCCCTCCCCTTCCAACCCCTAGTTTCTTGATTCCTATTAAGTGTGCTTTATCTATTCTTCAGGTCCAAATGATCCTACCTGGGGATACTTGCTTTGATTTTAGCTCAAATAGCAATAAACATGGTTCTGAGAAAACTTTTTTTTTTTTTTTTTTTTGGTTGCTGACATTTAGCTCTCCTCCTTCATCAGAGGGTTTATTGGTATTAGAGCACAGCAGAAAGGTTCACATGGCTCCACGTGGTGTTTGGAACGTCATTCCAATGGTAGGCTGAGTGATCTGTAGGCTGGACAGACTGCCAAACTCCAAGAGCTTCAGCATTTCCTTAGTTTCAGAATAAACTCCATGATCTGATCTTGGACTGAGACCTCAGGGACATAATTATCTCTCCTCTCGTATCTTCCTGAAGCTTCATGGAAACACCCCTCTCAGGGCCTCTCTGAACCTGCCTCATCTGATGGGTGACACACAGCACCAGCTATCTTGTTGCAGATCTTCTGCTGGGGATAACGGCGATCTCCTCGCACACGTGCTTGTTGGTGTGGAATCATTGCCCAGGTACGTGCAGTATTGCTCGTACTGCCTTCTTCAGTGTCTTGGTATGAACTCGGCCCATCTTGGCTGGTCCCTGGTGAACGAGCCTGAGAGAACTTTAGTTTTAGATCCCAAGTGGTTCTCCTGTGAATTTAATAGCACAAGGGATACATGGGTGTAAATTCCCTAATTTACACATCCCAGTAGGCATTTGCTATGTCAGACATTGTGAAGATACAAAAACATAAGGCTCAACCCTAGCCCTCAAAGAGAATAAAATGTAGCCCTAGCCAGTTTGGCTCAGTGGGTAGAGCGTCAGCCTGCAGACTGAGGGGTCCCGGGTTCGATTCTGGCCAGGGGCACATGCCGGGGTTGTGGGCTTGGTCCTCTGTGTGGGGCATGCATGAGGCAGCCAATCAGTGATTCTCTCTCATCATTGATGTTTCTATCTCTCTCTCCCTCTCCCTTCCTCTCTGAAATCAATAAAAACATATATTTTTTAAAAGAGAATAAAATGTAGATGCGGCATCAATTCAAGTTGCATCCATATGAAACGTGTAATACCACCAAATAATACAAACCATCTGTGATGCCCTGTTCATGTATCCATATCCATTAGGGAAGACATTTTTGTGTTTCTCTTTGTCCACCGATGCATCCCAGTGCCTGAACTGTCCCTTGCACACAGTGAGTGCTCACTAGGTGTGTGGAATGAAGTACAGTCTGCTTCTAAGCATAGACGTAAGTACAGTCTGCTCTATACCCAGCATATTTCTGTAATGAGAGCATATGTAACACAGATTAGCTCATTCATTATTGATATGTAAGGAAAGGATATTAGGAAAATGGGGTGGTTGTGTTGGTCACATGCAATTGTTTTCAGCACCTCATATTTTGCACCATTAAGAGCAGCTGCAAGCAAAAGACACAGCAGAATGTGAGTTGTGGGAGCACCCAATGCTATGCCTGGTGCCCATTCACTCTATATTCTTTCTCTTAGATTGAGTTAGCCATGAGTTCTAACTTGGAAAAGCTTATTGGAAAGGGGGAATGTACCTCTTATTTGTATATTTTGTGCTTATCTTCCTAACTCTGCACCCTCAAACAACATTCAATCTCCTCATCCATTACCTCATCTTTTTATAAAGGTCAGGTCCTATATTTATGTTTACTGTAATATTTCTTAGGAATTTAACATGGCTCATAAATTCTTGCTGGAATGGTTTTTTGGAATGGTTACTGGGGTAGAGTGTGTGTGTGTGTGTGTTTGTGTGTGTGTGTGCGCGCGCGCACTGAGGTCCTGTTCTACCAAGGGAACTTCACTGGGTATTTGGGGAGCTACAAAGAAATATAAGACTTAGGTCCTGCCTTCGAAGAACGACAGCGCTGTTGAGGAGACTGTCACTGTAACCCTCGTGCGTTAGGCCTGCGATAAGCACCTATTTGCATTCGTCTGCTAGGGCTGCCATAACAAAATACGCAGAGCAGGGGGCTTAAGCAACAGACAGGCATTTTCTCTCAGTTCTGGAGACTGGACGTCCAAGAGCAAGGTGTTGGGAGGCTGATTTTAATGAGGCCTCTCTCCTCAACGTGCAGAGAGCCACCTCTCACTGTGTCTTCGCCTGGTTTCTCCTGTGCATGAGTGCGTCCCCGGTGTCTCTCTTTTTAAAATTTTGACTTTTATTTTTTTATTGAATGTGTTGGGTGACATTGGTTGATAACAGTATATAGGTTTCAGGTGTGTAATTCTACAGTGCATCATCTGTATGTTGTATTGTGTTCACCGCGCCAGGAATGGTTGCTGTTTTCTAGGTGTTCTGGTTGCAAGGTTACATAGCTTTTGAGTACTTTGTTCCGAACCCTGTTCCCCCCATAAGTCTTGTTATTTCTAGTGTATGATTTCAAAAATGGGAGGAATGCACACATCCTTTTATAGAAGAAATGTTGTATTACAAACTTCATTTGCAATAAAGATAAGGGGGACTTGGCTCTAAGAGAGATGGAAGAGAGCATTCCAGTTCTGGCAAGCGCATCAGGAACTCCCATGTGGATACAATATGGAACCTTCGCGGGGTGGGGAGGATACCCGGCTGGTGAGAGCACCCAGCTCCTGGGAGCCGGTAGGTGGGTGGCTTTGAATGGAAAAGCTTTTCAGTAATTCAGAATTTTCTGTGTCAGAGTGCTTCTAGAACAGGACGTGGCCTGCCTGAGCGAACCTTTCACTGGAAGGCTTGTACAGATAGATCCAGTGCAAAGAGGGGACCAAGGAGGAGGCCACTGAAAACATGCCGCCTCTAAGAGCACTGAGAACCAGGAAAGTGGCAGTGAGTGGTCTTGCAAAGGACAGGCTACTGGAAAGACCTTGAAAGTGAAGAATCAATGGGATCGCCTATTGGCAGTGCAGGGGAGAGGCCACGCGTTGACTGACTGCGTCCAGGCCACTGGGTGCAGGTGTCCCTGACGATGGGCGGAGTTAGGAACAGGAGGCAGGGGAAAAAGATAAGAAGGGTTTGCTTGGCTAAGTGCCACGTCCCTACGTTTAAATCACAAGGAATATTGTCTCCTTAACTCGGGCCCTTGAACTCTGTGCTCTTTGCCCCGGGGCGGTGTGGGCGTTAGTGAGTCCCTCTCTGGGCAAGGATTCTTCTCAGACTGTCGGCAAAAACGCCTAGGAAATTCACCCCGAAACCTTCATTTGAGGCAGGGGAGGTTGGTGGCTTTGAATAGAAGTGTGTTACCCCAAGCGGTCTATTCACAAATATCCTTCCGGACTGCTCTCCCTTAATTCCTAACCTGGAGACTCGCAGGTCAAGGAAACTTACGCCCCAGCCTCCTCTCCGGAGAGGAAAGCTAGCGCGGGGTCCAGGCAACCCCCCTCCCGCTTCGGGTTCCCGGGATCAGCCGACGGACACCCCCGCTTGGGCCCCGCCTGGGGAACTGCCCGCGCCCTCCGGGGCCCGCTCTCCGCCGGAGTCCGCCTCTCACCCCGACGCCGGCCGGGCGCTGCGCTCTCGCCCCGGGCCGGTTCTGGACACGGTCCCTAGAGGTTCCCCGCGCGCTCGGGGGACCTGAGCTGGACTCCGGAGGCGCCGCCGGACGGAGGGCGCAGTGACCGGCTCCCAGGCCCCCGCCCCTCCCCCGGGGATCCCCTTTCGCCCACACCCTCCCGGGCCCGCAGGACACTCCCCTCCGGAGGCCGGGCCTGCTCCGCCCGCCCGCCGTCGCCCGCCCGCGCCGGGGGAGTCCCGAGCCGACCCCTCCCCCGGACGCCCGGCCGAGAGCGGGACCGCGGCGGCGATGGTGACTGGGCAGCGGCGCGGGGCCGGGTCCTGGGCGGGGAGGCGCGGCGGCCTCTTTCTTTCTCTGCCCCCGCCCCTCTTTCTCCTCCCTCCGCGCTAGCCGGCGGCGGCCCAGGTCGGCGCTCGCTCGCCCGCTCCTCCTCCCCCACCCGCGGACCCTCTCCCCACCCTCCCTCGCCCCCTCCTCTCGCCGCCGCCTCTCTCTCCTCCCGCCTCCTCCTTCCCGAGCGCCGGCGGGGCCGGAGTGAGCGGCTGCGAGGAGGCGTAACGGAAAGCCCCGCTGGGAAGCCTGCGCGCTCGGGGACGCCGAGCCGGGCGGTGAGTGGGCGCCGGACCCCGCGCGCCCTGGGAGGGAGAGCTGCACCCCGGGCGGCGGGGCTGCGGGGTCCCCGCGCGGGTGCCGGCGGAGCCCTGGCGGGGTGCGCGGCGGCTGGAGCGGGAACTCTGCTCCGGCGCCCGCGGAGCCCGCGGGGAGGGAAGGGGACCGGGCGGGGAGCTGCAGGGACGGGTGTTGGACACTGGAGAGGGAGGGAACGGCTGCGTCTGCTCTCGCCGCGCCGGCCGCCGGCAGCAGAAGTGGAAAAAAGTTGTGCCTGGAACTGCGGTTCCCGGGAAGCCGGCGCGACCGGCGACGACCGCGGGCCAGGAGGCGCGCGGGTCGGGGGCGCAGCTCGGCGGGTCTGGGGCGCAGCTCGGCGCGCCTGGTACCGCGCCCGGGGGCCTGGTCTGTGGCGTGTGGGTCGCGCCGGCCACAGACATCAGCTGCTCCTCAGGTCTGGGCTGCATTTTTGTGGGCAGCCAGTGATTTGGGGTGCGGGCTGGAGGAGGTGGGCGGCGAGTGGGGAAGACCACATCTGGAATGGGTGGGTTGAGCCCAGGGGATGGGGCGAAGGACCGGGGGAGACTGTGTGTGCGTTTCTGGGTGTATTTATGTACAAAGTTTCCTCCCTTCTTTCCTTTCCCCTGCCATTCAGCGGTCTAGTGTTCTTTGAACTCGAAGAAGCAGAAGGATTTGCTACAGTCCCGTTCACCTTTTATTTCAGGAGGGTCATGGATTTCAGGAGCGTCCATGAGCTGTTTCAATGGGAGTGAAGACAAGTCGGATCCCCCACCCCCACCCCCATCCTCGCTCCCATCCCGGGCATTTCCTGTATTTCCCGTTTTCTCTGCTTTGATTGTGTGCGTGCCTGTAGGTTGCTATCAGTGACCCACATGTACAAGCAGAACTGTTTGAAATCGCAAAGCGGCCTCTATAGACAACTGTGCGTTGGAACCTGAGGGAGAAGTGTGGGCGGGAGGGGGAGGGGGAGGGGGAGGGGCCCAGGGAGGGGGAGCGGTACGAACCCAGTCCTGGGAGTTAAACCTGAGTCACCCCGAGTGGAGGGAGGGACCTTTGTCGTCTGCAGGTTACTTTTACTTCCCCCACTGCCTGAGCGCTCCAAGCCAGGGCCGAATGGTCATTTCTTTGGCATCGCCCTTTCCTGATCTTTTCTACCGGTCCTCTGTAAAAACGTTTCCTTTTCAAATTTAAGAGATAGGGAACGCATGCTGGTGGGGAGATGAAATGTTTTAAAGACAGGGAAAAGAAATAAAACCCAGGATTCTCATTTCTTTTTGTTGTCATACTGTGATAGCCTTGTTATTCATCTATGTCAGAAATCTGGTTCTGATGAAATAATATTTGAGGAGTTTGAAGTAATACCAGATAAAGCCCCATGTTACAATACTATTTTCCCCAAGGGGTCACACAGAGAGCAGGTGTGTGGCTGGCTGTGGTTTGCAAAGGGTGCAGCAAACATTTTATACTAAAAAAGAAGACAGTGCATATTACTAGAGATGATGGGGGGGGGGGGCGGGGAGCGGGAATCATCTGTCCTCAGAGCGGTCCAATTAGGAATAATTACACTGCAAACAAACATTCTTGAATATAATTTGAGTCATGATACATAAATCAGTAATTTGTCAATAGGAAGGAACAAGGATATTTGTGGAGGAGAGCAATGTGATGCCTTCTGGTAAAATGTAGACTGTTCATCCATGTGATGGGCCCAGAATTGATGGCACCTGCCTACAGAGATGTGTGGACTGATGAATTAAAGAGATTTTACGGAATATAGTGTTTGGGCGAGGCAGGAAGGAGAAGTCCATAGCAGAGACAGAAAAACGATATATAGAAAAGTACATATTTCTTTTAATGAGCAGTGTATATATACAGCTTCTCAACTTTTTTTATTGCAAAGAATTGACAAAGTTGGAGACCAAATATAGGAGACCCAAATTGAGGCTGTTGAGTCCCCAGAGTGCCATGAAAGCAAGTTATTTAATTGTAGCCTTGATTTTTGTGTTTGTAAAATGGTAGTGATAAGAGTTCAAGTGAAAGAATCACCTTGAAGGTTAACTGTGATTACTTTTGTATAGGACTTGGGTGGTGTCTTGGGCTAAGTACTCAGAAATGTTAATGATGGTTGTCAAGTATTTCAAACAGCCTGGAAAAAGCAGTGCCTTTCTAAGAGGTGGAATGTAAAGACACTTGATTTTAGAGTGAGCAACTGCTGCTTACAACAGACCCTGAGTTGAGGCTGTACCCATGCCCCTGCAGTCCCCACCAGGGGTTTTCTGGAACTTGCAGGCTGCATCCTTAGGCCCATTCTGGTCAGCTTTTTCTGGAACTCCGGTTCCAGGGAATGTGTAGTGCAGGCTCTGTGTGGATCTGAGGACCAGAGCACAGGTGTGGTTTGCAATTCCAGGCTTCGCTGCCCTCTTGCAATGGCAAATTCTCAGGTTCCAGGGTCCACCAAAGTAAATATCTTAATTGTATTTGAGGCAAAAAAAAAAAAAAAAAAACCACCCCAAAAAACCAAAAACACTTTACTGGTGGACATTGTGAGTGCTTCTCTTGGGAATCTTAAAAGCAATGTTTGTACTCAAAGCTTACTTCTCTTAGAAAGATACAAATAGTAAGTAAATATCTAATCTCCAGAATTTATTCCGAAGAGCAACTTTAAAGTATCTCTTGAGGTTAATGACACATTGTTCCGTTTTTTACCAAGGTTGTACCTAAGAGCAGAGTAAACAAAAGACATTCTTAGCAAAACAGTATTTTTTGAGCTGGGGAACTATGCTGTATATTGCCTTTCTACTTTGGGAGGAATGCCTGTTTGCTCAATCATCCATTCTTTTATCCTGTCCTTCAGCAAATATCCCTGCAGCCTCTCCCATGGGCTAGGCTGTTCTGGCTTCTGGTAACACAGCAAGAACCAAGAACAAGTCTCTCTCACAGGGCACACATTTCAGTTGGGGAAGCAAAGGACCTCCACAAACCCTGGAAGCTCCCTTTTGGATTCAGGAGAGCCTGCCCCCGGAAAGCAGCCTGCTGGGTGTACCTCTTTCCCACAAGCTCGCCTGATTAGAGGGGAGCAATCTGTGGGGAGGAGGCGAGATGGCAGGGGGCAGCCAGTCCTCCGGGTCCTCCATGGGGATAAGGGACACAGGGAGGCCTATTTCTTCTTGTGCTTTATAAAAGTATGTGTCCAGCCCTAGCTGGTTTGGCTCAGTGGATAGAGCATCGGCCTGCGGACTGAAGGGTCCCCGGTTCAATTCCGGTCAAGGGCACATGCCTGAGTTGCGGGCTCGATCCCCAGTGGGGGGCATGCAGGAGGCAGCCCATCAATGGTTCTCTCTCATCATGGATGTTTCTATCTCTCTCTCCTTCTCCTTTCCTCTCTGAAATCAATAAAAAATATATATTTTTTAAAAAGTACGTGTCCAGTATGTGAGTAGTGGCTGACCAGAACCACCAGCCAACGTGCCATGAAAGCAAGCAGTTTTCCTCAGAGGTGAAACTTCTCAGACTTAGCAAGGCAAAGAAGGAATCAAAGGTCAGATCTTATCATCAACTTATAAAACCTGTGTCCAGGGAAGAGTCTGGTCTGGCATTTGAAATATTTGATGCTCTCTTGTGGTAGAAGGCACGACTGAAAGAGTAAAGGAAAGAGTGCCAACTTGGTTCTTCATGGACCTTCAAGGTTTTGTTGGTTTTTCACTACTTTTAAAATCACGGTAACACCTGATGCAATAATTATGCATATATTTGGAGTCTAGAAGGCTTGCAAAGGTCTGAGGTAGAGAGGACACTCACTGGTAGTGGCTGGGACTGGAGGCATGGTTGTACAGGGAGGGACCTTAGGTTGTAGGGTCTTAGGTGCTGAGCTGGGGAGTAGGAACTTTATCTCAGAAGCTGTGTGGAAGATGGAGAATTTGCAGCAGGTGAATGATATGATCATATTGTACTTCAGGAAGAACTCAGTGACCGCGAGGTGGGCTAGGCGACAAGGTGGCCAGGGCAGGGGACAGAAGGTGAGGTTGGAGGCTGGTGCAGGAATCCCAAGGGCACTTGGTGTGGGAGTGAGGATGGGGCAGATCTGGAGAGACTCCCCATACTTCCTTGGTCATCTCCTGGGCTGGGCACTTAGGAAGAGGGAGTCAGGGTGACTGGTATGGGTCATGGTGCCATTCACTGAGGTAAGCAGCTGTGAGGAACCTCAGTTTGGAGAGATGACAAGGAGTAGTGAGTTGAGTGGAATCCAAAACTGAACTGCGAGCCTTCCAGAGAGAGAGATGCCTGGCAGAGAGTTGGCTACACAGGCAGGAAGGGAGGTCTAGAGCTAGAGATGAGAGATGGAATTATTTTCACAGTAGTGGCCAGTGGTTGCCTGGTTCTGTCAAGATTTACTAAATAGTGCTCAGGGCGAGAGTCATCTGTGTCCTTGCAACTGAGTTTCTTTTCTTTCATCTTTTCAACAGGCCTGACTGGGGATAATCAGGCCCCTGACCTTGACCTTAAATGACCAGGCTCTTACTGGTGTTATTTTGTAGACTTTGTGAGATCTGTTTATGCTCTTTTGAACTGAGATAGTTACAAGGAATGTGTATAGAATGGCTTTGAACATATTTAAACAGCTGGGATGTAAACTGATAAAATTGGTACTCTCCAACCTGCACCCCAGGACACACACATATTTTATGAATAGAACTAGAGGCTCGTTGCATAAATTCATGCATGGGTGGGGTCCCTCGGCCTGGCTGGCAATCAGGGCTGATCCAGCAGGGCCATCTTGCCCAGTCCCAATCAGGGGCTGATTGGGGCCAGCCCAGGGGAAGGGACCGTGGGAGGTTGGCCAGCCACAGGAGGTAGGCTGTGGGAGTGCACTGACCACCAGGGGGCAGCTCCTGCATTGAGCATCTGCCCCCTGGTGGTCAGTGCGTGTCATAGCAACTGGTCGACCGGTAGTCCAGTCAACCGGTCGTAATGGTCACTAAGGTTTTTATATATATAGATGTTTGTGTTCTTCCAAAAAGTCATGTGCTGGATGAAGCCCTAATCCCCAAGGTGTTTGGTATTTGGAGGTGGGCCTTTGGGAGGTAATTAAGTTTAGATGAGGTCACGAAGGTCAAGCCCCCATGATGGGATTAGTGTCCTCACAAGAAGAGGAAGAGAGACCAGGGCACTCCCTCGGCCACGGTGAGAAGGTGGCTGGCCCACTACCAGCCAGGAAGAGGCCCCTCACCTGGAACTGCATCTGACACCTTGATCTTGGTGCCAGCTTCCAGAACAGTGAAAAATAACTGTCTGTTGTGTAAGGACCCCAGTCTGTGGTATTTTGTTATGGCAGCCTGAGCTGATTAACCCACAGGTATATGTTGTATTTAAGAAAACAGTCACCTATGACCCCCCTCTCCCTTGTAAGATGGCCTTCACTTGCAGAGAATGTAAACTAGTTTTGTGTGCATTTATAAAACACTGAACATAGCCAAACAGGTATGTTATCTGCATGTTTTCTTCAACTGTATTACCACCAGCTAGGCCAAGAGAAACACCTAACTTTGACCTTGATTTGACAGGTAAGGAAGGAGAACCTCAGTGTATTTTGGCGTTTTCTTCATGTGGGTTTGTTCTGATTTTGACTTACTACCACAATTAAAGTGGCATTATTGGCATTTAAAATTTTTCCAGTCAAAATTAAGTAAGGCTTCTGATGTGTTTAGTGAGGCTGAACATTTGAGGTTCTATTTAGGTCAGTGCAAACAAACTAACTTTTAAAACTCTTCACGTGGTTTCTAAAATAATAAGTACTAAACTCTGTACTCAGAGTAGTATCTGAATGAAGAGCATTGGGGGTTTCAGCAGGGTCATAACAATGTTTAACATGGAGTGAGGTGACATTAGTATCAAAAGCAGTTCTTTTCTTATGTCTCCTTTATGCACAGAATAGTTCAATAAGGTATTGGTTGAAAAGGTAATACAGTATTTGCCACGCAGGCTGCTGTATGAAGCTAGGATGTTATAACAGTTACTATGTGGTCCTTTAAAGAACTAAGAGCATTTGGTTGTGGATTGAATCTTTCTGATCCTAAAAGCGCACAGACTCTTGGGGACCCCTGGATTGCTGGTGGGCAGCTGCACACATGTTTGTGGTTCTCAAGTCTTTATCTACAACTGCTCAACACTCCTTTCTCCCCAACATTAATTTTCCACCTTAGAGAGGATGGTCGGGTGTCTCCTGGTCTCTATGTGAAGACAGCAAGAAGGCAACCGTCTGCAAGCCACAGAAAAGGGCTCTCACCAGGAACCTTGAGAACTTGTACTAGGCGGCCTGACTTTTGTTTTCATGTCCACAAGGGGCAAGGCTTATCCGCCTTTTTATTTGAAGTTACCATATGGCCCTCAGGGGCTATTGCTGTTAATTTGAATTTCATTCATTTGTGGGATAAATAAAAGAGTGCAAAGTAGACCCCAATGAATGCTTGTTGAATTGCAGGCGGTAGTATTTGATTTGTGCACAACCAGACCATTATTCCTCTTACTGCTGTGGGTTTAGGGGAAGGCCAGTAGGGAGTATCAATCATTATCAGTCTGTGTAACAAGCAATAATGCCTCACCTCACCCATGCCTTTCTAACTAGGGTGCCATTAAAAGGCACACTGGTAGCCACAGACAGACTGGAAGAATGTAGACTGAAATTTTAATTGGTTATCTTGGACTAGTGGGGTCACAGGTGGCTGTTTTCTTATTTTCCTTTTTTCAGAATTTCAATAAGTAGCATGCTACTTTTAAAATCAGAACAAAACTGTTCTTGGTGGTTTTGTGTGTGTGGTGTGTGTGTGTGACAACACTATACATCATCTAACATCTGTGGTACATGCATTATGCAACAGTTCTCTGTCTTGAAAAAGAAATGGAAATTCCTGTTTGTATAACTGCAGTTACCAATCCTGGAAGGCTGGGGGACTGGAACCAGGACTGGGTGCTGTGCCCACAGCAGAGTGGGGCAGCTTCCTCCCAACAATAGGGAAGAACCCACTCCTTATGGGGCAGGGGGTGCTTTGTACGTTTTCATAAACATCGTTGGTGTGATCTGGGATGTGTTTCATTTCTGTATCTAAATGGGTGAACATCTGTTTGATAAGTACTGAGCTAAATCTGACTGATAGGAAGTACTGAATTAAATATGCATTATACTGACATGTTAGGTTTTTTCTTTTTAAAAATTGTTTCAGTGTTCAGCAGAACTTGAACTAGCAGTACGATCTTAAATATCCCTTTAGCAGCAACTCCTCTGCACGCCCGGGAGATTAGAGGGGCTCTCCTTCCTCTGCTGAGTCTATTGTTCAGCATGTTCTTTCTTTCCACATCCAGCCGTGTTGTCAGGGGCACCTGGAGTTCAAGCTTCCTTTCTCCCGGGGCAGGCCGCAGTCGGGCTGAATTTCATATGTTGTTTTCCAGTTTTGAGGCAGTTAGCCAGTAATTTAAGGATGGCTGTAACTGCATAGATAGTAGCCTCCTTTCATCTTCAGATAAGTGGTACATGGCACACACTTACTCGGGACAAATTAACCTCTTAAATTTTTTTTCTTTTGCCCAGGGATCAAAATTTCTCTTCTCTCTCTCTCTCTCTCTCTCTCTCTCTTTTTTTTGCATTTTATTCATTTTTTAAATTTACTTTTTAACTACAGTTGACATACAATATCATATTAGTTTCAGGTATACCGCATAGTGATTAGACATTTATGAATCTTTCGAAGGGATCAAAATTTCTGAAATTAAAAGTAATAACCTGGATAGTCTGGGAATTACAAACTTACCAGTGAGCAGTCTTCTTTTTTAAAGTAAATGACTGACCATTTGTATATGAAATATACGCTTTAGAAAAACATGGCTCCCAACTTTAAAAACAATCTAAAATCACACCCATTTTTTTAAATGGCTGTCTATTCCTAGAAGATGGTTCTACATAGAGAAGTATGTCTCAGCAGATACTTACTCTGTCATTTGCTCATTCTTAGAGCAGTCTTTTCAGGGTTCTTCTGTAGTGGAAGCTTATAATTTACCAGCCTAATTACTGATTCTGCATGGACTCATGCTGTAATATGTAGCATGGTGTGCCGGCTTAGACAGGTGACTGCAGGTCATTTTTTATCTGAATCCTTTTGGTAAATGTGTATGCTTAAGTTGTCTTGTCTGTTTACATGTATTTTTCACTTTGTGCTTAGGTATATAGTTCTTTTCTTGGTTAGTAAAAAAAAGGGGGGGGGAGGGGGCTAGCATCAGAGGGAGCGAAGCTGATGTGTGGAATGCTTAAACTATAATCCAAGCCCCAAAGAGCTGTAGCCATTAGCGGCCACACTGAATGATTTGAGCCCAAGTGGTGGTGGTGATGAAAAGGTGACAAGGTAGTGTGTGTACCGGCTGGAGCGGTGGCGGGCAAACTCGCTAGGTTGGTCTGGTCAGTTATGCTACGGGGACCACTGCTCTCGTGGTCTGGAAACTAGACTCAGGGACACTAAGGGTATGTTAGCTTTCTTAGCAACTACATAGTCAACATAATTTACATGTCTTTAAAAAAATTTCAAACATTTTTAAACAAGAATTGCCACCAGGTTAGATTTCCTCTAGCTTATTATATATTTGTATTGAATTTTTAAAATCTTGGCCACGAGACTTCCCATTTCTTTCGGTGCAATTTCAGCTTTCTCATTCTGTTCTGTTGTTTCAGCCTGTCTGGCTGACGTTGAATTCTGACCCGTCATCTGTCACATCCCCGTGCTGCTCCTCTGTACTCTCTGCTCATCAGTCATTCAAGCTCTTTGAGTCACTGCCTGGTGCTTCTCTGTTCAGCCTCCCCTCGTCATTCTCCGAGTCCTCTTAGTAACCAAGGGTGCATCAGCCTTTGTCGGCAGCTGGAGGGCAGAGGGTTGGGGTCTGTGCCAAGATACAGAGGAAGCTAATCGTACCCGTGACCTCGACCTCATTAACAATGTGCTGGAACCAAGAGAGCCAGCATTCCACAGTATTGTTTGACTTTGGATTGTCTCTACTGATTTATGGTCATGGGTCCCTGCTCCTGCCTTCTAAGGGAGGCAGATGTAAGAGCCAGATGAGAATGTAAGAGACGATCAGTACTTACTGCCTCCTTTTCACTGCCTACGAGTTGGGCTTTGGATTGTCAGCTGGTCCTTGGGCTCTGCTGATGGTGATTTGGCCTCACGACAAACTCAGACTGACAAGACGTGAGTACAGAGTGTGAGGGAAGAAGGCCTCTTAGAGCCTGGAGCATAAGCAGGTGGCTGGTGGCCTGGATGTCCCACAGGTGGGAGTGGTGGCCTGAATGTCCACAGGTGGGAGTGGTGGCCTGGATGTCCCACAGGTGGGAGTGGTGGCCGGGATGTCCACAGGTGGGAGTGGTGGCCTGGATGTCCACAGGTGGGAGTGGTGGCCTGGATGTCCACAGGTGGGAGTGGTGGCCTGGCTGTCCACAGGTGGGGCTGGTGGCCTGGATGTCCACAGGTGGGAGTGGTGGCCTGGATGTCCACAGGTGGGGCTGCTGGCCTGGATGTCCACAGGTGGGAGTGGTGGCCTGGATGTCCACAGGTGGGGTATAGCGTGGCACTCTCCACGCTTTAAAGCAGGCTCCTCAAACTTGGATGTGCAAAAGATTTAGCTGGAATCTTTTCAAAGTGCAGATGGATTCAGCAGGCCTGGGTGGGGCCTGGGGCTCTGAGTTTCTAACCAGCTCCCCCTGAAGTTGATGCTGCTGGTTCTGTGGAACACATGAGTAGCAGGGCCTCACATGAAGCCCAGCGGCGGACAAGACTATGGAATCATCCCCTGGACGCTGAAAGCTGAAAAGGCTGAGATCAGGAAGGCGCCTGTGGGGTCTGACATGGAATTGGTTGCCTGCTACTTAGGGCTGCTCTCTACTGGGAGGAGCCTGCAGGCTCTCTGCCTGTCCCTTCCATTCCGGCTGTGCCCACTGTGCCTGCTGTCAGGAGTAGCAGCTCTGCAGGGAGGGAGGTGGTGGAGGGTCTTCCAGGCAGGATGTAGTTAAAGGGAGAGGTTTTGTTTTGCTAAGTTTTAGTTGCATTGATTTCCTCATTACATGTTGATTATATTCCATATTTAACTAAATGAAAAAGGCTCCAACTTCCTCCAATTAAGCCTGCATTTTTCTCATACACCCTAGCACTTTGAAGTTACGTGATTACCAAGTTTTTTAAAGTTACCTATTGTTTCATTTAGAGCATTTCTTTCTAAAACTCGCCTGACACTCTGCTGGGGTGCTGGCTGGACATACACACTCCCAGACCCCACCCCTGCAGATTTCACCTTCTAGGCCTGGAGTGGGTCCCGGGAGTCTGTATTTCTTAAGCAGAGTGTCTAGATGGTTCTGATCAGGCAGGTGTTAGAAACACCAGGTTAGAGGAACATGCTTTAGAAACCCATCCCTCTGAGCCTGTGGCACTGGTGGTGGGAGGGGCGCCCTTCCCTGTTCCTTTTTTGGCCTCTTGGATACTTGGTGGCAAAGGCTGGCTTCTGCCCTTGGCCCCACTTCCATTTTCATCGTGACACGTGCTTCTATTCTCACAGAGAGGCTCTTTCTTATCTTGCTTGGATGGGACCAAATCAGAGAGCCCTTTGTCAGCAGTGTAAAAAGTCAGTTCTGAGGCCGTTCTTTTTAGGAAGGTTTTACAGACACTGATTATTAACTGCTTTCGGGGTTTCTTGAAAAAACTGGGCTATAAGCCTTGGGCCTCTGCAGAGGTCTTAGGAAAGTCTTGAGGCCGACTTTCCCCACTTTCTCCCCACTTTCTCCCCTACTGTGGTTCAGATGCTGGGGATAATGCACATCCCTTTCCTAAGTAAATGCTGACAGAGATGGATGAAGGGCCCTCACCCTCCACGGGCAGTTTGGTTCTGATCCAGGTGAATTGACAGATTGAGGAGTCGGACTTTCTACATCATTGTATCAATGTTCATCTTCGTTTCTACAAATGCAGGATCCATCTCAGCCCCCCCACCCCACCCCAACCCCCTGGTAGGGGCAGAGTCAGCTTATAAAACAGGGGAAGAGGGAAATGGTCCATGTGATGGGATTGGAGGGCTGTAGAAAGGGTTCCTGACCCAAAAGGTGGAACTCACTGACTGCTATGCCTAAAATCTACCATTAGAGGAATGTGGGTGAAACATTTCTCTTTAAACGTCCTATTCAACATGTAAGCATCCATAGGACAGGTAATATAATAATTATTTATACCTTAACAGGAATAATTTCATAAAATGCTTGTCCAGATCAGCTTGCTAAGGGGGTGGCTTTGATGGGGTGATGGGCACTGTGCAAGGAGTGCAGGCCTGCGTGCAGGGCCACAGCGGGCACTGGGGGCTGGGGCAGCTCATGAAGAGCCCAGGATACCGGGAGGACACTAGGCAGAACTGACTCTCATTCACTGTGTGTGTGTGTGTGAGTGTGTGAGTGTGTGAGTGTGTGTGTGTGTGTGAGTGTGTGTGTGTGTGAGTGTGTGTGTGCGTGTGTGTGTGTGAGTGTGTGTGAATGTGTGTGTGAGTGTGTGCGTGCGTGTGTGTGTGTGAATGTGTGTGTGTGAATGTGTGTGTGTGTGAGTGAGTGTGTGTGTGTGTGAGTGAGTGTGTGTGTGTGTGAGTGTGTGAATGTGTGTGTGTGAGTGTGTGTGTGTGAGTGTGAGCGTGAGTGTGTTGTGTGCGTGTGTGTGTGTGAGTGTGTGTGAATGTGTGTGTGAGTGTGTGAGTGTGTGAGTGTGTGTGTGTGTGAGTGTGTGTGTGTGTGAGTGTGTGTGTGCGTGTGTGTGTGTGAGTGTGTGTGAATGTGTGTGTGAGTGTGTGTGTGTGTGAGTGAGTGTGTGTGTGTGAGTGAGTGTGTGTGTGTGAGTGTGTGAATGTGTGTGTGTGAGTGTGTGTGTGTGAGCGTGAGTGTGTGTGTGCGTGTGTGTGTGTGAGTGTGTGTGAATGTGTGTGTGAGTGTGTGAGTGTGTGAGTGTGTGTGTGTGTGTGAGTGTGTGTGTGTGTGAGTGTGTGTGTGCGTGTGTGTGTGTGAGTGTGTGTGAATGTGTGTGTGAGTGTGTGTGTGTGTGAGTGAGTGTGTGTAGTAGGGACTTTAGTATTCTTGATGACTCTGGCATACTTCTATATAACGTGGCCAGTCACATACACTTGCCCAGTTGAACTGAAAAGCCAGGTGATTTATATGTGAAAATTAAGGTTAAACACCATCATTGCACTTGGGATTGTTTTACTCTTCATCTATTTCATTTTGAGAGAGAAGCTTGGGAAATGACCCTGTTTCTGTGCTGCTCACCAGGGGGACTTGGCCAGCGGCAGAAACCGTCCTTCCTCCCCCGAGAGGCTCTTCCCAGTCAGTTTTGAGGACGAGGGCATGCCTCTTCCGAGACCCTGTGGCACTCAGAAAGGGTGCCTCCGTGCATGTTTTCTCTCCAGCCACGCACACACTTACAGCTTCCAGGAGCCCTCGGCTGCCTCTGGGCGGCTGGGACCTCTGCAAAGGCTCCCCGCTCCTCACCTGCATTTTCCTCACTTCAGCTCCTGCCAGCGGCCTCAGGCCTGCTTACCACCTCTTCACCTCTGTGCCTCCTGGGCTGTCAGCTCCCTGGAGCAGGGAGCGTGCCACATCCGTGCGGCTGCGGGCGTGGCATGGCTATGTCAGCTAGAAGGCCTTCCGAAGCGCTCCGAGGAGGCCGTGGCAGGGGGAACTGTGAGCAGGTGGCAAGGGCCTGGCTCAGTCACCCTGCTGCTGAGTTGTAACACCAGCATTCTGGCCAGGGCTCTTTGACCCAAGCGACACGGTCCGCGGGTCTCCACTGGGACTGTTAAAAGACTGGCTGCTCCCCGTTAACAAACACGGCCCTTTCCTGTTGTTTTTCAGGTGAACTGGGAAGCAGGCTCCGGCGTTCACGGCTGGCACCGGCTGTGCCTCTCGTTAAGCAGCCCCTTCTCGACAGGTAAGGGTTGGCTCCGGGGCCTCCTCATGCTCAGGTTGGTTGTGGGGAAACTCTAGCCACGACGATGCACTCTGGTCACCACCCAACATTCTCATTCATTTAAAAGAAAATTCTTAAATGTAGGGCAGCGTCCCCTCTCAGGAAAGTGTAAGGTGGTCCCTGCCCCTTGGGCAGTTACCGGGTGAAGAGGCTTACCCGGCCGGCTTTCTCCTGGGCATGGCTGGCCTTCTCATCACCGACTGCTCTTCCTTTGTGCTGGGCACCCTCTCCCCTCCACCTGAATAGGTGCGTTAGAATCCTTTCCTCATGAAGACCTTGCCCCAATTTCACTTGTTGTTTATCAAACTGTCTGCTTCTCTGCTCAGCCCACAGGCTGCACCGGCCATGGTGAGCTTTCCTCTCTGGTTTGTGCCTGCCTCTCTCCTCTAGTCTGTGCGGTTCTTTTTGCTGCCAGCTCCCATCTACCATGGTTGCTGGCATGGAACAGACTTTCAATAAATGAATGAATGTTAGTCTGAGAGGGGGAAAATGCCCCAGTAAACTAAACTGTGGCACACACACAAAAAAAATCCTAATGTATTCCTGAGCCCATGAAATGATTTGTAGAGTGCCTTTTTGGATTAATTACATGGTTGTTTGCTCACATTAGCACGCTTAATTGAGAATTTATCATAATATAGTCAGTCAATAGGAGTTTGGATTCTTACCCCTATTGAAAAGGATGTCAGGAGTTGTTGTGCCATTGTTTTCCTCTTGAGTCGTAAGTGATGCTGGGAGGGATCAGTCATGTATTCAGTGACAACCTGCCGCCCTGAGCATCCAGCCCTCTTGGCTGCCCTGGGTGAGACATCTGTCAGCCAGACCCTGGGAGCTGGTCCGCCCTAGGATTGAACATGGATCTAAAGGTAGAGGCCAGGGGTGGGCAAACTTTTTGACTCGAGGGCCACAGTGGGTTCTTAAACTGGGCGGAAGGCCGGAACAAAAGCATGGATGGAGTGTTTGTGTGAACTAATATAAATTCAAAGTACACATCGTTACATAAAAGGGTATGGTCTTTTTTTTCAATAGTTTTATTCATTTCAAAGGGGCCGGATCCGGCCCGCGGGCCGTAGTTTGCCCACGGCTGGTATAGGCAGTAAGGGAGCAAGCGAAAGACTTTCCCAGTTAAAACCCAGAGGGAATAAAAGTATTTCTGAGTGGCTTGAGCATTTGTTTTAAAACACAGTTTAGGTTTAAATAATTTTTTAACAAACACCCTTTAAGTCAGTGCATTTCAGTTTCCCCCGTACTTCTTAGTACGTTGGGTTCTTTGCGAGGTGTGCTGATTGGCTCGACACCATTTTGCTTCATCCTGTGGCTTGGGACTAGCAACCCCCTGGGTGGTGTTTCGCTTGAATGTTGGAGCCAGAATGGGCCTGGGTCCCTTTCAGAAACTGGTTGGTGCCCGAGTTCCTGGAAGCTGGGGGAGGGAGGGTACTTAAATCTAACCAAAGACCCCTCTCACTTAGGAGAACATGGTCTTGTGGTTTTGCTCCTGCATCTTATCCTGTTTTTCCCCGAACACTGCTCGTTATTCAGCCTTTCCAGTTGCTTGGTTCGGGTGTGCGCAGCACTAGAGCAAAGAGAGAGAAGTTATCTTTTGGTTTCTGCATGTGCTTTCCACAGCCTAGTAGAGGCACCAGCCAACAGGTCCCAGGGAAAAGCAGCCACATAACTGTGTGTTCCTCTGCCTGGTGCAGACCCAGCAGTGCAGCTGCTGGAAGGAGCATTTAGTGAGAGACAAGGCAGAAATGTGACTCTCAGCTGACCCCGCTCATGTTCTTCAAGTCCCCTAGGGCTCACATGGAGCGCGGGCTTTAGCTTTCCCCAGGAATTTCCAGTCTCCACGGAGTCAGTTCGTCGGTCACACTTGAAAAATAAACTAAGAAAACGAATTGCCATTTAAAAGCCCAGATGTTAAAATATGAGTGTGTTTGAGCTTTTTGGTGGGTTTTGGAATTTGCGGTATTGCTAAGTATCTGGTGTCGCACCATCTGTGCAGAAACTGAAGGCAGGGTGGTGGTTGCATGTCTGGTCTGCACGCTGCCGAACGCGAGGGGAGTGCTTACCAGGTAACACGAGTTAGCAACGTGCTTGGCTCCTAGGAGGCTCTGTCTCAGGGCCTCCTATTTTAGAATACAGTCGCAGTCAGGCTGGGAAAATGAGTTCGGGCAAGTCATCAAGCTTGTCCCCCTCCACCCAGGGTTCTCACTCGCAGATATGCACTTAGCACACGGCACACCTCTCTGTCGTGGAGCCCTGACGACCCCACATCATCCTAATTAGAGGGGCCAACAAGCGATATCATTCCTGAATGTCCTTAGAGCTTCTAGAGTTTGGTTTTGGACTTCTAAGATGGTGCTCTTCTTTCATGCAGTGAAATGGGCACTGTTCTAAAGACGGGGCTGCTAGTGCCTCCGCAGTAGAACTGTGTATCGGGATGGGTGTGTGATTTAGCTGTTCTGGAGTGCCGGCTTTGAGCCAAAGACACTGTCCAGCATGGGCCCCTGTGTCCAGGGTAGACATTTGAGAACCATCAGAGCACAGGCAACTAGTGGGCACAGCGATTGGTCTGCTGGTCTCAGACTCCAGTGTCATTTAATATATGGATCTCTGACTGGTGATTTCCGTGATTGCCGAAATGCAGACTGCAGTTGGCGACAGACAGACACACACACATACACACATACACACCCTCTCTGTCTCTTTCTCTAAATAAATAAATGGCACATACCACGCGGGTGTCTTGGTGTTTTCAGGTGAGGCCTTTCTCTTTTCTTCTTCTTACAGAAGTAAAGTCTCCAAAATAGGCCTGTGAAGTTGCCCCCAGATGTTGACAGCTCTAGGAGGAGTTTGCCTTTTTCCATTTTCCGAGCACAGTCAATGCACAATGTGACTGGCTGGCTGGTGTGTCCCATACACACTGTTTTATTGATTTGAAAGAAAACGTTCAAGTTCCTGTTTCTAGGAAAAGTTGGTTTTAAATGGACTATCTTGGGCTTTTGCTTTACGGGAGGGTTGGAGGTGGTGTTGTGATCACTCCCATGTCCTCTTTCAGCTAAGAAAGGAAGGACTGTTTCCTATTCCTTTGCATCTTTTTACAATTATGGGCCTGAGTTGGAAGGAAGCCATTGGATGACTAGCGAATCAAGCAACTTCTCCAAATAGGCCAAAGAGAGTGAAAAAACTTCCTCTTCCACTTCTTTTAATGATAACAAGCAACTACCCTTCGTTTTAAATGATGCTTTTTCTCCCTAGAGCATTCCTTACGTGGAGGAGTTTCTGAGGCTTCCAGAATTCTGTTCTCTCAGGTTCCTTCTTGAAGCTGAAGGAAGCTGGCTCCCTTTAGACCGACCCCACCCCACCGATGCTTATCTTTCCTGCCCTTTATTTCCTGGTGGGCAGTCTCCGTGCTCATCTCGCCTGCATTCTATCTGCCTGCCTGGGGTTGCCGCAGGGAAGTCTTCCACCCTTTCTGGTGACAACCTGCAAAAGAAAACAAACAGCAGGAGCTCCCAGGCGGCCCAGCAGGCTGGGGAAATAGTTCCCATTCTCCTTGTTCCTGGGTTCAAAGTGCACGTGACTTTTTATGAGGGTGACCAGCCCTCCCAAGGTGCTGGTTGGAGGGCCTGGGGTTAGCCTGGTGGACAATTAAGCAGTGACCTCCATTTGCCTTGCTTTCTGGCTGAGCTGACATTAATGCTCTGAGTGAGAAGGGGCTGCTGCTCCTTTGAGCATAGCACCAGGCTGGGTGGGGAAACATTTGATCTTGTTCAAAGGGACGTCTCTGAAGCATGAAGATTGAACTGACTGTGACCCCACCCGGGGAAGGAGAAGCGCCTCTGGGGAACCGCCTGGAACCAGCCTGGAGGGAGAAGCCTGCAATTACTAATCCCATTGGCCTGCGGGTCTTCAGGGTCTCATATCCGTTTAAAAGAGAGAGAATTGGGGTTGTAGGTAATAAAATCGGCCTTAAATTAGAGGATCAGGGGGTCATTTCATCTAATTTTGTGGTTGTTACTGAGGAATAAAAGGCAGAGGAGATAATTTCATTAGCTCCTTTGAGATCTTTATCACAGTGAGATGGCCTTTGGGGTTGCAGCGAGCCTCAGCGGGGTGGGGCTGGCCACTTCCTTCTTGGTAAACCTGGAACAGATTTCCATAGCACCAGGGAGGCTTGGGGAGGCACAGGGGTCAGTTAGGCACTGCGGTCAGGAACATGGCGTTTCTCCTGCCCTAATGGAGAGAGAGTGAGGGGCTTACAGAGATTGCTATCGGTCCTGGTCCTGCCATACCACTCTGCCAGTTACTCAAGAACATGCATTCACCCCCAAAATAGAGAAATCCGCCAGACCAGAGAGCCTGCTGCAAGTTGGGGTGGTGTCTCACGTCTGAGGGAGGCTTGCTGTCATCTGTTGTTGACGTGACTTATTTGACGCATGATGGTCATCAAATTCCTTTGAGCTGAGCCGTTTGCAAAGTGTTAGACCACGTGGTGGGGAGTTAACAGAATGATGAGACTGTGCCTTCTGTTTGGCGCTGTTCTGTTCACAGCGCATGTTCATTTCTGTTGCCTCATAGGAGCCCTGCTGGGTAGGCAGGTATTTCTACCCACGTTTACAGAGAAGAGAGGACAGCCCAGAAAGGTTACACTTGCCTTAGGTCTTGCCAGTAGGGAAGGGGGATCTGGGATTCTGTCTGCAGACTTTTTTTTTTCAAATTAAGTCCTCAGTGATCATAATTAGAAGAAACGGAGCAAAGCGGAGGAGGAAGTGAATGATAAAGTGTCCTCCAAGAGAAGAGAGAGGAAATGTGTTTAATCGATAGTTCCCTGGACCAGCCAGCAGCAGGCAGCATTCCCCGGAGCAGCATGCCTGCCTTATGAAGGGAGAAAAGTGATCAAGATGGGCAGGGCAAGGGAGGTGGGAGATGGGGGAGACCAGAGAAGGGTGGATGGAAGGCTGTTTGTATGTCAGAAACAGCCATAGGCAAAGTGTTGAGCAACTTCTGGAGAGCCTGGGTCTGCGATCAGAAAAGTCAGAGGCATCAGTTGTGCACATCACTGCCTCCTGCTGGTTTATTTCTGGGCCCAGCCTGTTCCACACCCATCATCATTCACACCGACTCTCTCATGTCGGATTGCTTCCTAGTCTCCAGCATCTCCCTCTGGACTGCATAAAGTACTGCCTAATATTTGTGAACTTAGCTCTGATTTAAAAAAAAAAAAACCACACACACACACCACAAAAGAACTATTAAGATGTGCTACTAAAATCCTTAACTACCAATAAGTGCATTTAATCATAACTTCGGTTTGTGTAGTTCTTATAAAAATCGATTCCCCCCATTGATTCAAGGGCTGTTACTTCCCTGTACACGTGGATGATGGAGACTGTAGACGTCTCCCTTTCTGGTGGATGTGGTGCCATTGGGAACTCCCAGAAGGTAAAACTCCAGCCAAGTGCTTTCCTGAAATGTTATCTGAGAGGAATTGGTGGTGGGGAGGAGGCGGTTGGGAGGGGCAGACTTCACTTGCTCACTAATGCTTCTCTGCCCTGCGATGCTCCGAGGCGAGAGCCCACTCGCCTTGGCCACGTGCTCTTCCTTTCCTTCATTACTGTGGCTAATCAGGAGTTGGCTGTACTTCAGTGCCTCTTGAAAGCTTTTCTCTCTAGCTGTGTCCTGGAAGTTGAAATGCAGTGTCAGAAATGATGTGAGTTGATGAAGAAGAAATAAACAAACCCAGGCAACACGTGAGGAAGCCTTGGCAGCCCTGCTTCTGTTTTTCTGTAGTTTTGATCTGAAGGCACCAGATTTCCTCCATGTGGAAGGAATAAGGCTGGGAGGGTCCCTGTGCCAGGCAGCCTGAGCTGGGCCTGCCCATGGGCCTTCTAGATTAGGGCTCCACTTAGTCTAATAAACACAGGGATGAAAATGAGTTGTTTATGCTTGGCAGAATGGATATAAGTCACACATGTGCAGCCCAAGCTATATGTATGTGGAGTAAAAATAGCATCTGTTCAGGGAAGTAGAACATTCCAGAATGCTTCAGTCCCCTCCTGGCACCAACGCAGAGCGGAGGTTAGGTGAGCTGGGAGGCACTGGAAAGAGCTTCCTGTCCAAGCCCTTTACTTTCAGTTAATGACACTAAATGACTTGATTAAGCCCCATGAGGGCAGGGACCCTGGTCTGTCTTGTTTATTCACCTTCATGCCTTTGGCCCCTGGCCTGTATTAGGTGCTCAATATGCACTTGTTCTGTGCATGGGTGATACGCATGAAGGTGTGACTTCTGACTCCTCGCCCAGTGCTCTTCGAGGTGTTTTTATAGGCTGAAGAGTCTGGAAGAAGTGGTGCCAAGTGGCTTTTGTGTACTTGAGGCTTTCCTGTGATTACAGGTAGATTAGAAAATTGAGATGCAGCAAGATTAAATGATTCTTTAAAATTATTGGGGAAGACAGGCTTTCTCAGGCGTGGGGTATGGGTGGGGGGCAGGGCTGCCACACGAGGGTCTGGGTCAGAGGTGGGCAGAGGAGAGCTGATGGCCCCAATCGCTCAGCCTCGGATGAATCAAGACAACTGTGGAACAAACAGGCTGGACGTTGCCCCTCTCCCAATGGCTGGGGCCCCAACGCTCCTACTGTGGCCCAGGTGGCCGTGCCCCCTGCAGCGCATCAGACTTGCAGGCTGTGTGTGGAAGGTGCTGTGGATGTGACTGGAAGGTGAGGAGGACTCAGTTCCCTACACTGATGGAGAGATGCCGCTAGCCAGTAGATCAGGATCCCCACCGCTGCCCGGCCTCCTTTGGGAAATTGCAGCCCTGCTGCCAGCAGCCTCAGCCAAGGAACCCGGGTCGTGCTGTGTGCTGTGCTTAGGAACCCACGATGGCCAGCCACGCTGCTTCTTCGTGGCTGGTGAGGAGAAGAATTAAATTATCTCCCAATTTAACTTCCCAGTTACTTCCCCAAAAAAGACTTTGCATTACAAAGGAGTTTTGAAATTTAGAATATTACAGGACTTTAATTCAAGATGAAAGTTGCCAAAGAGATTTTGTAAGGCCAGGAAATTTTGTCTAGACTCACAAACATTAAGAGGTGTCATTACTTGCGTCTTGGGGTTTCATCCACCCACCCTGGTCCTGGCTGGGGGTGTGTATCTCTTTAAATTGACCTGTCGGCTTCACCACCTGGCCTTGAGGTCCAGGGATGAGTGTGCTTCCTCTGGAACCCATGGCAATGGGCTACTTTCAGTTGGAATTTCTGTGCCTCCTCTGGGAGAAAACCCATTTCCTTCTGGAAATCCATTCCTCCCAACAATGCCTCTTGGCGGTTCACCTGACTTCTGCAGATACTGACTTTGTAGGGCGTTTCCTTGCTTCTCTCCAGGAAATGCACAGTGGGGCATCCAATCTCCTGCTGGGGCTTAAGACAAGCTGCAGGCTAACTCTGATTGATGACTAGGGAAAGAGTCAGCTGGGTTATTGGCTTCTGCTCTGCTTTAAAGATCACAGGGCTTATTGATCGAAAGCTGGCAGGCATTCTGTGGGCCAGAGGTGGGTGTCCCAGTCTCTGGAGCAGCCAGAGGAAAGATTGCCATTGCTTCATATTAGAGCTCGAGTAAGAAGAGTCACTTAGTCTTACACAGTGTCATCGATCACACCTTGTTTTCAGTGAAAATCAGGCCTTGGGAAGGATCTCTGCTAGTGCCCTCCTGGTTGAGTTTGAGCGGCTCATGGACACTGCTCCTTGGCCCTGGTGTCATTATTAGTGAGCCTGTGCTGTTGTAGGTTCTAGCATAGTTCTTTGGAAGAGAAGAGTAAATATTTTACTTGAACCCCAAGTATTCTGTGTGCAAAACCATGCAAACGAGAAACATGTTTAATTTTCAAGAAAACATGTGTGTTGATAAAAAGCATATTTGGAAAATCTGGTTTCTTGAACTCATTTACATGTGGGGAGAATCTGATTATTTTCTTCAGGTTTCTTGAAAGTACAAGCAAAAGGGAGGTGGGCTTGTCCGACTTCCCAGCTATGAGCCTCGAGCTTTTGTGAAGGGTAATGTAGAAAGCATTTGTGAAGGGTAATGTAGAAAGGGTAAAGTGGGAAAGCATTTCACATCGTCTCTTGAGGAAGGTACACTTTTTATTTATTTACTTACTGTGTTGCATGTGACAGGGTTTCAGTTCAGTATTTTTGTGTTTTTTAAGCAATCTAGGGGGGACTGTAGAATGTTCATGGAGATTTACAGTACAGTGTTCATGTTTACAAAATTAAAAGCTGAAATGTAACAATTCTGTATTCAGAGGGTTCCAGGTTGCTATACAAAATCGAATGTTGGAAGATTGGTTCGTATTTGTAATTTTCTTATTGCAAAATGAAATAGTATATATGCATTCATTAATTATTCCTCAAATCAGGTGTAAATCACGTAAGTACAGTTTTATGGGGAGTGGGAGTATAAAACTCGAAGTTTGTGGTTATTTTGGAAGCATTTTGCTCCTGATTTTACAACACAAACCAGAGAGGTCTTGGATGTGCCCTGTCGCTCTTTCCTTCCATTTATACCTTCCGTGTTTCCTCTAGAGCAGCGGTTCTCAACCTGTGGGTCGCGACCCCTTTGGGGGTCGAACAACCCTTTCACAGGGGTTGCCTAAGACCATCGGAAAACACATATATAATTACATATTGTTTTTGTGATTAATCACTATGCTTTAATTATGTTCAATTTGTAACAATGAAATTGGGGGTCACCACAACATGAGGAACTATATTAAAGGGTCGCGGCATTAGGAAGGTTGAGAACCACTGCTCTAGAGGCTGTCCTCCCCTGCTGTGCTCTTTCCCAGCACAAGGATTGAATCTCTGGTGATCACCCCAGTTTAATCACTCCATTTGCAGGGCCAGGACCAGAGGGTCTTCAGGAGAGGGCCAAGCTCTTCTCCCAGTGGATGGCCAGGCTCCAAGGATGTCTCAGCCGTGCCTGAGGGCCCTTGCTGGAGCCCAGTTGTACCTCACAGGCAGCCCAGCTCACCCTGAATCTAAAGAGCATGCATTGTCTGTGGCCTAAAAATGTTAATGATTAAATACACAGGGTTGGATTTCGTTTGGTGACTGGGCTGCCTGTTGACGTATCTGAACCAGTTAGCGTTAGAGAGCTAGATGTCATGTTCTTTGGAGAAGAGAGTGTTTGGGAGACAGCCCTTTTCTGCCCCATTTTGCCGCAGGCGGAAGGGACTCCGTGTTTAGGCGGGAGCTATGGTGGGGAAGACCCAGCCTTGAGTCAGGCAGGCCTGGTTCCAGCCCTGCTCCCCACACTCAGGATCTATGATCTTAGTCAGATTACTAGTCTCCAGGGCTTAGTTTTCTCATCTGTAAAATGGGGATGATCATACCCACTTTCTAGAATTGTTATATGAAATGACAAAACCTATGTAAGGCGTACCTGGGGCACAGCAAGTGGTCGTTATCACCACTGTTACCAAAGGAGCAAGTCTCTTTAAGTAGTCCAATAACTTTGGGAAGTGTCCTGAATTATTGCTGGGGGGCTGAGGTGCCCAGTGCATTTTTGTAGTTGTTTTCAGGCATCTCTTTCCATATCAAAGCTGCTGCAGACTCAGCTTCCTGTGTTTACCCTTCCTCTGTAGCAGACAGCTTCTGCACACTGGTATTTCTCAGGGCATCCTTTGCCTTTAGGATCAGAGGAGTTCTAGAGTGTGTGTTTTGACACACTTAAGATTAAATTAGTCCTGTACTCGGATTTATAAGGAGGTGTTTCTTGAGAAGAAAGCCTACCGAATGAAGGCCGTTCTCAGCGGTGATCTGCTCTGTAGGACAGCTAAGATACCTCCTGGGGTAAAATCTTCGTTGCAAAGGGGGTGCAAAGCCAAACAAATTGTATGAAAAGTGTTTATGTTTGACCTGGGAGAACGGCAACACATCACACACCATTAACAGGCCTGGCCTGCTACCAGTCCTTTGCACCAACCCAGCAATGTAATTTATTTCACTGAGGGGATTGTGGTTTTATGTGCCATGTACTGGTGTCATTGAGACCTTATTTTAAGAGGAAAATAGCAATTAATGTTAGATCTAGCAAATAGCTTTACAAATTTGTGGTGGAAGAGACCCAATAAAAAGGATCATTAGGAGTTCCCCAAAGGTGTTCGGAAGAGTTTATAAATGGTGTTTTCAGTCTGGTGAGTGGTCAGCTTTTGGTTTATAAGGATAAACCAGTGTGTGACCACCACAAACAGCAGGACACGTGGGAGTGCTCCTGCAGGGAGGGACGTAACTCCACGGACATGTAGGCAGGCATCTGGGCTGACTTGGGGGCAGGTGGCAGGGGACAGGGCGTGTGTGGTCAGAGTAGGCCACTGTGTGTCATTGCTGCTATTGTTCTCCTGTTGGGAGATGACAGATGGAAGAGCCTGCAGCGAGAGTGCCCTGTTCCTCTGTAACCTGGCTTTGCTTGCATCCATGCATAAGCATTTCAGCTCATTATTCTGAGAAACAAAAGACCAGAGCATATGGCTGGGAGCCACTGAAGTCGGAATCCTCTATGTGTTTTTTGTGTGTGTTTTGTTTGCCTTTAGTATTACTGATGTGGCTGGGCCATCTAAATTAAAAGTGACTCTTAAAATTAAGTTAAAGATTGGTTTTGTGATGAGGATGATGACTTTTCAGACTTTTAGAAGAACTCCTCTTTTAAAGTGGGATATTCCAGTGGAGCCATAGCGTTATGTGCATTTAATTCATAGAGACTCAACTTTACATGTGTCGTTCAAAAACAGGGAGAGGAGCCTAGTGTCTACTCAGTTAGAGCCATGTTTCTCAGCCTTGGTGTTACTGACATTTTGTGCCGAGTAAATCTTTGTTGGGGGCTGTCATGTGCATCACAGGCTGTTTAGCCGAATCCTTGGCCTCTACCAACGAGATGCCAGTAGAACGCCCCTCCCCCAGGCGTGACCATCCAGAATGGCTCCAGACCTTGCCACATGTACTCTGGTGGCTGAGGGAAGGGTGATGGGAAGGGCAAATCATCTTGGCCTTGAACCACTGCCTTAGAGAGTGAGATTGTTACCGATTGGGGTTATCAGCTGGGACCTCATTTCTTCTTGTCAAAGCAAAAAAGATTTTAAGGTCAACGAAAAATGAAAGTAAAGCAAAGTGAGGCTTATTAAAGATACACTCCGAATGAGGAGCGGGCCAGTTGCGAGAGGCAATGGCCGGGCTGCTTTAGCTCACCGGGAAGTCAGAGAAAAGGGGCCTTGGAGACAGGTTCATGGAGTTAGCCAGGGACGAGCTGCTGCCGCCCAGTGCTCCCCGGGTTGTAAGTCTCATGGGGTCCCTTAGAGGTTGGGGGGATGGCGTGGGTGTGCTCTGGGAGGGAGAGCACACCTTCGGTCCTTTGTCCTGAGTGTATTTATCTCTCTCTTGCAGGTGGACATGTCAGGGGAGGATCTTAATAGAATATTCATCAGCTTTCCAGGTGTCTTCTTTCAGGGTCTTGGTCTCCACTGATGGGTTGGTGTCAGGACAGGGGGTCATGAGTCAATGTAGTGGGTCCTGAGGCAGCTGCAGTGTCACTTGTCTGGTTTTGCTGCTGTTCTCGGCCTGGAGCTGAACTACAACTGAGGCCTAGATGTTATCTCTAGGGAGGAATAGGTCAGGGGGTCTAAACCACCTGGCCAGCGATAGGAAAGATCCAGGGGGTCCAAACCGCATGACCAGTGATATGCGAGGGGAGGGGAGGCTCCCTGGGGGTGGGGTTCTTGTGTCCTAGTTTTGCCCTGCTAGGCGTCCGGGGCTTTCTGCCCTGGCCCATCATCCTGTCCTCGCGCTGCCCCTGTCTAACAGCACGAGGCACTTTTCAATCTCTGTTCCCTCAGGTGACATTGGTTCCAGGTCCTCTCCTACAGCATCTTGCCTTACTGAGTACGACTGAGTGAATAAAAGAAAATAAAAACTTAGAGGCACGGCGAGTGCACATTGCAAAGGATCGCTCAGGGACGACGGGCTTTAGGATTTTATTCCTGCGGGGAGTGGGGAGGGGTTATCGGGAGGACGGGCTGCCTCTGTGAAATCTCTCTCTCTCTCGAGGTTTCTGAAGGCCAGAGCTGTAAAAGTGACTGGTCCTTGTACACAAATTCTTGCCTCCTCAGTTCAGAACTTCTTGGGAATGGTGGGGCGCACGGCCAATTTCTAAGCTCCACGTCTGTTTGCTGAGCCTGGATCACACCAAGGGGCTAGTTCCTCACTGTTTCTGACCGATTTTCTGAAGAGCAGTCCCTCGGGTTCCTTCCTCTCAGGCTCGGTGTCCTGAAACGGGCAATCCTGAATATATATGTTCCCGGCTCAGTGCAAAGTACGTTTATCAGAGTGTCTGTATTTTTTTTTCATCCAGTATGGCGGGGGAGGTTCTGGATCTTAAAGCAAGGTTCCTCGCCTGGAATGAGGGCGGGCCTGTCCCCACGCTGACCAGTGGAGTGTGAGAAAAAGGGTCATCATGTGGCTTCCAAGGCCAGGCCTTAAGAGACCATGCAGTTCCCACCTTGCTCGTGGGAGCACCGCCCTTCAAGCCCAGAGCCGCCATGTAAGATGTCCACCCTGTGGCCCCCACCGAACCCAGCCTCCAGCCTCCCCACTGACACGTGAGGGGACCGTCTCTGTCGGGTCCTCCCGCCCAGCCCTCCCGCGCACTGGCACCACCCGGTGAACTCTGCCACTGCCAGAGTGAACAGAGCCTCGCCCGCTGCTGCTTTTTTTTTTTTTTTTTGCTGCTTCTTGCCCAAATTCCTGACCCACAAAATGTGAGGCCCTACAAAAAGGTGTTGGTTTAAGTGACCCCTGAACAATCAGTCACTTTGTCTAGCGTTCCACCACAACCATCTGTCCTAGAAGCTTCTTGAGAGATGGCTTGTTGGTCTTTCTAAAGAACTCTTGAAGGGTAGTCACGACCGTGCACATGTTCTGCCTCACCCGCTGACTTTAATGCCTCTCCCACATAGTCTATTAAACTATGAACAAATATTTTAATCTTAATAAACAGTGCTTAGTAATGACTATTAAACAAATAAAAGTGAAGTCACTCTGGCTGCATGTGGGGAAAGGGTCAGAGTCCTTGCCTTCATGTGGTACCTCATCCCAGATTATTGCTCTCGTGTCCCCGGGCAGCGCTTTGGACCCTCCCTGAAGTCAACAGTTGCACAGAGATTTGTGGTTTTTCTTACAAGGTTACGTCAGTTTGTCCTAAACCCAGTGCTGGGGTTGTGGGCACTCTAAAAAGTGCGTCTCCTGGAAGTGAACAGCACTAAAGTGTAGGTTGTAACCACTGCATCTTTGGGTGTAGGGATGCATTCTGTGTGCTCATGAACACAGAACCACTGATCCTTAAGCTCAGCGGTCGGCAAACTCATTAGTCAACAGCCAAGTATCAACAGTACAACAATTGAAATTTCTTTTGAGAGCCAAATTTTTTAAACTTAAAACTATATAGGTTGGTACATTGTTATTAACTTAATTAGGGTACTCCTAAGGCTTAGGAAGAGCCACACTCAAGGGGCCAAAGAGCCGCATGTGGCTCGTGAGCCGCAGTTTGCCGACCACTGCTTAAGCTGAGCTGATTAGGGAGGAAAAATATACAGTTCTTTGAACTTACCTCTTTTAAACATGAGAACTAAGAGAAACTGTAAATGTGAAATTACTGGCCCTTTTAGGAAAGCCTGGAAGTAGCATAGTATGCATCAGCAAAAGGGAGTCGTGACATTCGGATTCTGAGGTCTGCATGATGAAGCCAGGGTTTGCTTCAGGAAAGTCAGAACTGACCACCCACAGGCAGTGTCATTTCTCCTTAAGTAGGGCAGGTGAGTTGGGGAAGCCGACTTTTTGCAGATGGGTGCAAACATACAAACAAGTCCCGGATGCCGGGAGTATGGACCTGCAGGGTGTCACTATTAATGCTGGTGTCAGGGAGAATAGTCGGACTGATGTCAGGAACTCTCAGCTGTAATATCGCAAGGAGAGGCCGTGCGGAACAGCCAGTGAACATCAGGCTTCCTGAGGGTGAGCTGTGAGGGTCACCCACATTGTGTCCCTTTTAGCACGCTGTCCTTTCTCTCTGGGACGGGTCCGGACACAGACCCGGGGTGAAGGAGGTTGAGCAGCTGTTGGCATGGCTCTGAAATCGGGGTGTGGCTGTCTTGGAAACCTTGCCCAAGCCCTTTTCTTGGCCTTGTGATTTTTGTGTCAAGTGTGCTCAGTAGCAATTCATAGTCAGGGTGGTTACAGTGTTAACCTAGGACAGTGATGGCGAACCTTTTGAGCTCGGCGTGTCAGCATTTTGAAAAACCCTAACTTAACTCTGTCACATATAGAAATTTTTTGATATTTGCAACCATAGCAAAACAAAGACTTATATTTTTGATATTTATTTTATATATTTAAATGCCATTTAACAAAGAAAAATCAACCAAAAAAATGAGTTTGCGTGTCACCTCTGACACGTGTGTCATAGGTTCGCCATCACTGATCTAGGACAAGTGGTTTGGATTTGCCAAGGGAATGGGAGAAAGGGGAAGAGAAGACCAGATAGCAGAGGAGGGGGAGTGGGGAGTAGGTAGTGGGTGGTGGAGGAGACGGTGTGACTGTTTTGTAAGGTTTCCTGGTCTTGAGAGCATGAGCACCATTGGGCACTTCAAATCCCGCGCCCTGGCAGCAGCTTTGCAAAGTCATCTAGGTGAGTCACCTTTGGATGGTCTTTCCAGACTGGCACCCCTTCAGATGGTGGCACCCCTTCAGATGGTGGGGAAGAGGGGGTGGACTGAGGGAGGAGTGTGGGTGTTGTATCTGTTGCATATCCATCAGCTTGACCTTGGTTGTTTATATTTTTAGAACCAAAGGAGTGATCCCTTTGTGTCAGACTATCGGTTCTTATTCATTGTAGCACCAGGTTTTGAAACCGAATTTGATTTTTTTTTGGTGGGGGGCAATCTGTTTTTTTAGATTAGGCTGAATAAAGGGAATGGCTTCTCACCACACTCCCATCAAGAGAACTGATGTGTGCATTGAAGATTGTCTGGCAGGTCCTAAGTTAATTTGAAATCTGGGGTTTAGAGTTTATGAAAGAACAGATTACGAATGCCTACCATATATGGATTTGTTTTTGGAAAACAGTTTTCTGTTAGCTGCTGGAGTTTTAGTCTCATTACCAGTTTAGCAATGCAGAAAAAGGCAGGAGATCTGGGATGTGTCTTCCCTTTGTTTCTCCTTTCTTTTCTTTTTTCTTTTTCTTTTTTTTTAATTTCATCTGCCTTTGCTTTTTAACAGCTACTTCTTGTTTAAATGTTCTTGATGTCCTCTTCTGTTTACTCAACTGGGGCAGGGCTGACCCTCCCCTCTCCCCTTCCCTCCTCCACCACATAGCCGGAGAAGGGGGTTGGATCTGGGAGGGAGATTAGTCTGCCCAAAGACTTTTAGGGAATAGGGACGGGGAATCCTAAATGCCTGCTTAGGCACCACTCCTGAAATGTTAATACTACACGCATTGGAGATATAAGTCAGAGGCTCTTATGCAATTTATGGTGGAGAAAGAGTCTTGAACCTTGATTTATAAACTAACTTGCTAAGATAGAACCAGCTCTGGAGTCAGTTGGTAGTTACAAGGCCAGGCTGCCTGCTTTTGAAACCAGCTCTTAACATTTAGTCGCTGGGTGATCTTTGGGAAGTTACTTGAAGTCTCTTTGCTTCAGTCCCTCATCTATAAACTGGGGTTAATAATACCTCATAGGTTTTTGTGGTGATCAAATGGATTAGAGCAATACTTGGCATGTTTTAAGTATTCAATAGCTACTTCTTATAAAATATCTAAAGGACCCTAAGGCCTTCTCCCTGTTTCTAAACCTTTTAGACTTATTTTTTTCTTTTCCTAAACAGGAGTTATGTGGATGCCTGTATTTTTATATTTACAGAGCCAATATGGGTTTTACTATGATTTTAAGTTCAAATATAATAGAAAGATTTTGGAGTTTTTCTTAGAGACTTATAATGAAATGGATCGAATCTTGTAATGGGAATTGTGTTTGGGTGCCAAATCCTGTGAGAAACAATCGTCATCGTCTGATTGAGGGCTGCTTTTCTAATTCCAGAGGTGGAGCTAGAAAGTAGACTATTTCTCCTTAAAATGAGTGGGTTTTACCCAGAGGCTCAGACACTCCGAGTTTGATAAGAACAAGCTTCCTGACTTTGCCCACCCTCCTGAGACCCACTGGAGATGGAAGGAGACTCGCTGGCCAGTAGAAGGTAGGTAGGGTTGGTCTTGTAACATTTTTCCATTAGACCCTTTTTCCTAGGGGCCAGCTAGATGTGGTCCTGATTCTTTGGCAAGGGCCCAGGCAAGCCAGGCCAGTCTGCCCAGGGGCATTGAGGGAGGCCAGACTAGATTCAGGGCCAGGACTGCCCAGGCATATTTTCCCCACAAATGCTTTTAAAACTCAGGACCTAAAAAAAGAGCCACCCCATCCATCCTCAGGTATGCATGTAGTGGAGCTCAGAGGAGAGAGGCTGGGGTGAGTGTGTCTGTCCTCGAGCAATTAGTGGACCATCCCACATGCATTATGAAGGATGGCTCAGCCTTAATTCATTAGGAAATCACTACCTCCCCAGCTCCTTGGTGCCAGCTTTAAGGGCACTTTAAATGTAGCACCAAATGCTGCTTTAAAGTGGAGTCCAGTGCCTTCGATTTAGGCCCTGGCACCAGGCCTCGGGGCCATTGTGACTCACAGGGCCTGGTTTCATAGAAGTAATTCTGGGTACCGGGGCCGGGAATGGCAGCCTTTGTGTGGAGGAAATGTGCCGTGGGTAAGCATTTGACTGCTTATTAGTTTACTCTTTCAGCCAAATTATTTTCGTTGCTGTTAAAAATTAATTTTAATAATTGCTTTTGGACCAAGCTGTGAATAGCTGAGCCAAGTTTTCATGCCCAATGAACTTTTATAGCAGACTCTCCTCTCTTTATGTGTTATTATGAGGACGGTATTTGTAAAGACTCTAACTGTTTAACAGAAGGCACTAGATAAATAGTACTCATATTTTCAGAGTTTTGGAAGGATGATTATACAGTGCATTCCGTTTCTAAAAGATGCAAATCATACTCCACTACTAACTATTTGCTTTACTGGCTGTTTTCCTATTGTGGATTTCTAAAGAGAAAACTGTGCAAAAGACTAGGGTGGCTTTTATACTTCCATAACATTATTCAACTAGTTTAAAAAGACTCTCTTTAATCTGAGAGGAGATGTTTCCACAGTATCAGAGTTTGAATAGTAATTAGAGAGTAGGAAATGCTCCATTATCAATGGGCAGCTAACTTTGCATTAATTTATAACAAAATGTCTAGTGAAAGCACAGTTCATTACTATAAAAGAATATATTTTTTCTTACTATTCTGTTTCACCTTTTGAAGGAAAAACTCCTTCCTCCCCTCCCCCACAAAAAATTGTTATTTTTCTTGTTTCTGAGAAACATACACTCTCTAGAAAGGAGCATTTTTTTTTTTAGTATATTTTATTGATTTTTTACAGAGAGGAAGGGCGAGAGATAGAGAGTTAGAAACATCGATGAGAGAGAAACATCGATCAGCTGCCTCCTGCACATCTCCTACTGGGGATATGCCCGCAACCCAGGTACATGCCCTTGACCGGAACCGAACCTGGGACCTCTCAGTCCGCAGGCCGACGCTCTATCCACTGAGCCAAACCGGTTTCGGCCTAGAAAGGAGCATTTTACAGTGTCTCGTGGGTTTTTAAAGAGTAAAGCACCTACTGAGTGTGTGTGTGTGTGTGTGTGTGTGTGTGTGTGTGTGTTCTCAGAGCTTGTCTGTACCACATGTGCATTCTGAGTTTTAACAATAGATTTTTAGTATAACTTTAAGTTTGAGCTTCCACACCATCCATATACAGCAGCTGTCAGGATTCTTAAAAATATAAATTAGGCTGCAAATTAGACTACATTTACTCCCTGCTTAAAATCTAATCCTGGCCTGTTGCACATAAGGTAAAATCTAAATTTCTTGTCTAGACACACCAGGACCCGTTGCTCGGCAGCCCCAGCTCATTCTGCCCCAGCCCTGAGACCTTCCTGATCCTCGGCCACCAAGCTCCTGCCCCACTCAGGGCCTTCGCATGGGGCTGTTTCCCCTGAAAAGCTCTTGACCGCAGTCTCTGGTGGTTCCTGGGGCTGGGGCTCAGCTCAGCACCTCCTCCTCAGGCTCTGGTGTATCAGTTATTGAGAACCAGAAGCCTCATGGGCCAAGGTCAGGTGGTGGTTCTTACCCTGTCATGGTGTAGAAACTAACAAGGAACAGAGTCCAAAGTCCAGGCTGAGTTCCACTTTGAAAGGCTTTGTTAGTGCCTCAGCCCAATTTGACCTTGCCCTCCTCCTCACTGTCCTTGGAGCCAGACCACACAGTGTACAGCTACCCGTGCTCTGGCCCAATCGACTGCCCGCTCTGGGGCAGGAACTGGTATCCCTTGCTTGATGAAAACTGCATGTTTTGTTTGGTTTTAAGAACTACTAGTACCTTGGAAGAATTTATACATCCTCCCATTTATTTGATGGCTTGTAGCAATTCATAAACTTTTTTTTTTTTTGCAATAATTAAGCAATAAAACATTAACTGAATCTGAGCTGCACTGAAGATAATTATTGCTCATATTTTTATGATCATCACGCACATGTACACACTCACGACCTTAGGTATAAAGCATTGTTTTATTTTATTTTTGTAGATTGTGGTAATCTTTCCATGTCGATAAATTTAGACACCTTTTTTTAATATCTGAAGACTATTCCATTGTATGAATATGTATGATTTGTTTAACTGATCTCTTATAGGTGAAATATTTCCCTGTTATGAATAGTGCTCCATTAAACATCCTTGTACTATACCTGTCTAATTATCTCATACGGTAAATGGATTAAAACTACTGAGTCACGGTATAACTATTTTGGATTTTCATACAGGTTGACTACCTGCAGAAAGGTTGAATCATTTTTTATTACTCCATAATGAAAGAAAGCCTCGTGTTGATTTTAAATGATAATATTTCCTAAACGTTTTAGCTACTTTTTTTTCTCTCTTGGCAAATAGACTTTGGATAAGTAATTAAGGACAGGTTTAATGATTAATTTTGTAGCTTCTGTGGTTGAAAACCAACAACGTATATCCAATATGAATGTTCCCTTACATTATTCTAGTATGGTTATGTCTTTTTTTTACTTAAAAAAAAAATCATCACATCAGAGGTTATGCAATTACAATAGTGCCCCTTTCAGTCTTTATTTTGGACAATCTGTTGTGTTCACTATTTTCATATTACTCCTAAAACTTTGCTAAAGAGAACTTTTTGACAGTAAAAGTAGCAAATACTATTTTGTAATTTGATAGGATTTTAAAAATTAACTCTTGAGTTCTTCTTTGGAGGTGTAATCTTCAGGGGAGTAGCCTGGCATTTCTACTACAAAGCACCTGCTTTCATGACTGTCTCTGGTTTCTTCCAAAATGTTTTCTCCCTTTGCTTCAGTCTGGGAGCGTTTTCCGAGATTCCTGTGATTAATGACCTGTTGTTCCACTTCTTTGAACTCTATCTCCTTGATCTCATTTGTCCATCCCCTGGTGTCACCTGAAACTTTTTACCAGTTCATTGGTTAATTGCTTATCTTCCTTTTACACTTTCTTGAGTTCATCTAATAATAAGGATATCAGGTATCTTCTTTAAAAAACTTTTTTTAGAGTGTGTTTTTTTTTACTATCCAGAGTGAGTCAGTATTTCAAGTTCATTATGTGCACTCCATGGGCATTGCATAGATCTAGGAAACCTGGACTTTGCCTGATGAGATTATTGCAATAACAAGGTGCAGGCACCTTTAGCTTAGGAGAAAAAAAACACCAATTTAGGATTTCTTTTTTTGAAACTTATCTGGAATTTGAAGGATGACTTTTAAGATAGTTTTGGAGAGTCTTGTCTCCCCATCAGATCAAGCCTTCTAGAGTAGATGACTTCTTCCTGTTGAGTTTTGATTTAAAGCCTGGGCTCACTGACTGGAGGGAAGGGACAGCTATGCGGAGGCTAGTCTAGAGTGAAATGGGCATGAGAGGTGGGAACCGAGAGGAGGGGAGTGATGAGGGTGCACAGAAGAGACATTTTGGAGGAGGTTGGAATAAACGCTGCACATTTTATTTGTGATTAGATCATAGTTTATCTTTAAATGTCCTTTGTTCACAACAAAATGGCAAAATATAAACCTATGGGAGAAGACACACCACGGCTTTGGATGTGGATTGGTGAACACAGACAGGATTGTGATACTCAGGGGGCTGCTGTCTCGTCAGTATTCAGGTCACAGGGGGTCAGAATGCAGGCACTTCCGAGGGGGCACAGTGCATACAGTGCCTCAGGGTTACAGGCTGGGGCTGGCGAGTGTGTGACCATTTATGTTGTTCCCAGTGAACAGCTGGAGCCCCCCAGAGCCTAAGTATGCTCATGGTGAGTCGTGTGGCAATGACTCTTTCAGGACACTAAGGTACCATTTAATGAACTGTTCCTTCAGTGCCATTTAATAACTCACAATCTTATTGCAGTAAGTGGTGGTTAATTACTGATTCTTTGCGCCACCGGGGAACCATTTGGTAATTACTACTTCATTGCTATTTAATAAATTTCTGTCTTGTACATTAAAGAGCCCTGAGCAGTAATTCACGACCTAGTCCCCGGTGGTATAAAAAGTTAATGCTGCTTCTCCAGACGCTCATCGGAAACCAGATGGCCACTTAGGCTCAGGGAAAGGAGAGAGGCAGTCAAATCTTTCAAATCAGTGTCCCCAGGCCTTTGGGTTTCATGGACCAGTTTTTTTTTTCTTTTAAATGTTTAAGGATATACATAAGGTTGTTACATTTTTAATTTTGTCTATTTCTGTTTTCTTAAAGAAGCCTGTCTTGAGGACACTACCTAGAAAGTGGGCTCTTGGTAAATATCAAGTGAGTTGAATCAAGTTATACATTTTAGGACAGAATTGTTGCTGGTGACAACAGTTTAATCTTATTATTGCTTCATCAGAGCTCATATTGGACTTGTTAATTTTGCTAACTGTGCTCTTGAAGGTGGCTGAGTAAAGAAATTTCACTTTATATGGGGATTGTGAGGGTTAAATAGCAACTCTGAAAGCTTTGGAAGGACCTCAAACTAGATTGTAAGCAGAAGGTAAACAATATTGTCTGCTGACAGTTCTATACAGAAATGATTAATCTTTGGATCATATTAAATTGTGAGGAATTCTAACATGTAGAGCTAATTAATCTAAAGATAACCGATCTACAGGTTGTTGTGTCTTGATTCCTAAGTTAAGTTTATGAACGATCAAAGGAGAAAGTATGTCAGTAAGAATGATTTAGTTAAAATTGAGACTTTAACGTAGAAGCGTAAAGACACTGCCTTTCTGAGAATTTGCCTGTCGCAGAAGCCAGGTATGTGAGGTGACCTGTACGAAGTGGTATTGTGATCTTGGTGGGTGTCATGCTGACGTAGAAGATCCTAAAACACCTGGTGAGATCCTGAAGGATGGTGGCAGTAATGAGTGACAGAGAAGTGGCCATGCCACAGGTTCCTGGAATGGCTGATGCCCCCATCAATGCCATCTCTTTCCCATCATGTCACCCTGTCCAGAGGCTGGTGCTGCCTCAGTGGGTGGCTTGCTCCTGATCCCGCCAGCTTTGGAAGTTGCATCGATTGCCTGGATGCCCTGTAGAATGTCTGATTTTGTCAGCTAATCAACAGTTAATGGAAAGACTTTCATCAAACGTCTCCTCCTAATAATGTGCAAAACGTAATTTAAGCCCCAGGCGAGCCGTGGCTTCTGCCACCTGTCTTCAGAAGCCCATGGACACGGGCGAAGCCTGCAGTGGGGCTGGGGGACCTCCTACGGAAGGAATGGAAACGTCTTGCCACATTTTCTGACAAAACACATTTTTAAAAATGAGTTTTCGGACACATTATTTTGTAAGAGCTCATTCAGCATTTACTAAACTATGAAATTGTATAAACACATTTCTCAGGCATAGGGTTAAGTACATTCTGGTAGAAACCTCAGCATGTGTTTAGTCCTAGCAGTTTAGGAGTATGGTTTAAGTAGAAGGGATTTAGAGAATTCATAAATGCAGGGCCTAGAATAAACAGACAGGACTAAAGGAATGTTTCCTGAGCAGCACTGAGGTAGAACCTCAGACCTCAATACTCTCCCTGGGATACTATTGACTTTATTTTAAAGCCAGCCTTCAAGAAGCTACAGAGCAGACAGGTATGTTAATGATGCAAATTCAGAAATTAATTTCAGTGCTCAGAGTGTGCCTGTGATGTTAGCATGAAGACACACGTTTCTTTGATCACATAACAATCTTCTTATTGGTCTCTTTCTGACATTTTACAGTTGGTATTTTCCTTTTCAGCAGCTATATGACCACCATAGCAACAAACTATCGCAGATTGAATTGTCATGCATATCTTCTTCTTTTGGTTCTGAACTTGTATCTGTGTGGGACCATTTTGTGGTTTTAAGCGGTGGGTTAATACTATTGCATTTGCAATATTTAACACGGTTAGGACTTTACATTCCATATAGCTGCATTGCCCATGTGCTGCTCATTTTGCATAGCCCATTTGGTATTTCATCATTTTGTACGTCGTAGTGTGTTGTTCAGCTAACCCCATGTTAGGACATTTGAATTTTCTCCAGTTTGAGGCTGGCATGAATAAGCCTGCTGCAAACATCTCTAAACAGACTGCTTTCCCTCCGTCAGGGTCCCTTCTTGGGGAGATATTTGCCTGAAGAGAAATGCTAGTGAAGAGTATAAACCCTTGTAGCACCTGTCCCTTGTTGCTGCTTCCCTTGCTGCTGGGGCCTTCTGAGGGGCTGTAATGAGGAAGAGAGAAATGACTGGAAGGAAAAGGGATTGTCTCTGAGGTTTGAAACCTTTTGCTGGTAAGAGGACAGTAGTTTTCAGATCTCTAAATGGAGACTTTGCTTGCTGTCAGCTAATCAATAAGTTAGTTCAGTGTGGTGGTTAAGAGCACAGGCTGTGGAGCTGGCCAGGCATGGGTTCCAACCTGTTACTTCACTCCTCTGAGCCTGTTTAGCTTCATGACGTGCACCTGCCTCATTGTGGGTGGTGAGGTTTGAGTGAAATAAGGTGCTGTACAGTGATTAATTGGCACAGGCTTGCCTCGTATTCGGTGCTCAGTGCGCGAGAGCGGCTGGGATTTGCTCTGCCGGCGGGGGGGCCTGTGGCAGCAGACCTCTGGCTTGGGGTTTACAAAGCATTGGCAGGTTGTTCCCCAACGTCCGTGAGCTCTAGGAGTCGTCTTGGGTGCATTCACTGAGCTCCAGGCCTGCGTCCTCTGACCGAGGTAAGCGCTCACCACTGGGCTCATCCTCAGGTTTATATGTGATGCCTGTTGGTGGCGAAGGGTCTAAAGCAAGCATGTCAAATTCACGGCCTCGTTTACTCCCCCACAGACAGCTGTACTCTCTCTAAGAACATAGAAATAAATCTAATAAAGGTATCGACCATCTCTGTGTAGCAAAATTTATGCCATTCTTTTCTGGTGCCATATTTTTTTTTTGTTTGAGTAAAAAAAGGAAGAATTTGAGACGGATGTGTTCCTTTCCAGGCTGTGTTTCCTCAACTTGAATAAAACACCTTTAGAGAAGCTGGCAGATACAAATTTTAGGTTGTTTGGTTTTGTAAGGAAATGTACTTTTTTTGTGTGACATAATCAGGAGTCTTTCTGTCTTGCAGCCACCTAGTTATAACGAGTCACAGAAATGTCAGTGTCATTTGGGCCTTAATTTTTTTTTTTCTATTTCCCATCTTCATTGCTGTCATCATCCCCTTTAACTGTGTGTATTTCTGAATCAATGACTTGCCGTTCTCCAGGGTATGTGTCAAATATGTTCTCCTTTTCTGGTGGAAATTTCAGTGGAAACACTTTTTAAATGAGGTGCCATATTTCCTTAGTATTTTTAGGGGGAAGAGTCTAATAAACTTTTTGTGTTCCACATAAATATATTTTTAAAACAGTTTTTAATTTTTTGTGAGGAGTTTACTCCTCGCATTAAATGCATGTGTTGAGGTCCAGCCGCAACATTTACAACTGTTCTGCAGTGTTTAGGGATGTGGTGACGAGATACCCCTGTGCTTTGGTTCACCTGCTGGATGAACTGGATGACTTCAAGGGCTGGAGAAGTAGCCCCCCTCTCCCCCCTCTCCCCCCTCTCCCCCCTCTCCCCCCTCTCCCCCCTCTCCCCCCTCTCCCCCCTCTCCCCCCTCTCCTTCCCCCTCTCCTCCCTCTCCTCCCTCTCCCCCCTCTCCTTCCCCCTCTCCCCCCTCTCCCTCCTCTCCCCACTCTTCCCCTCCGTCCTCTGGCTTCTGTTTTTTCTCCTGCCCGCCCTGAGGAGTGAGTGTGAGGGGTGGAAGGTGTTGGTGGTTTTGTTTTGTTTTTTCCCTTCTAATGCTGCTGAATTCATTGGTGGTATAAGTTTGCTACATGGGGATGTTGACACTCTAATTAGATTTAGTCTTTACCTGTTAGTTTTTTAAGTACAAACATCTCCGTGTTAAAGAGCCGGTCCCTCACTGTGAATCTGAGAATCATTAGGGTTGTTTGTGGGCACTTGTCCTGCGCAGAGGCTTCCCGAGTGATCATGACTGCACTCCCGCCACCGTCCGCTCTGGGGCCTGCGTGGTCCGAGGGGGTTTTGTGAACATGGTAGAACCATCTCGGCTTCCATCTGAAGGCAAAGCCAATCAGCCCTTCACGGAGAGGCATTCGCGCTGTTACCTTATCCTCACAGAGAAGTCAGGGGTCCAGATATCTATCATCCGCGGTGACATCTCACTTCTCCTTTCATCACCAGACCAAATGGCGGGAGTCGTTGGATGTCATTGTATTTTCACAGGTTTTCCCTTGGCGGCTTCCCCGCCTGGTGTTACTTGATCTTTCTGACTTGGGTGCCCTGTTGGCCTGCAGGGTCTGGCAAATGGCAAACGTGCTGGTCAAGTGTGGCGCCAATTTAAATGTGGTTCCTTTTACTTTTTAGTGTTTTTGGTGTTTCGGTTAGTTTTTCCTTTAAGCGGCTAGTTGGAGTTCAGACACAGGCCATCACAGAGCGCTGTCCTGGCCATTTGCTATTTATGTTCCCCCGTGGGAAGTATTTTCTCAGCCGTCGCATTTACTTGAGTTACCAACTTCATTGTGTTTTGTTAGTGATATCCCACTGAGAGGGTCTGCTTGCATTCGTTAGTCATTTTGTTTCTCCAAAAGATTTATGATTTGGTTTTTGAAACTCAGAAAGTAGAGAAAGTATCTTTTGACTCAGGCAGTAATTTTAGCTTCTCTTTTCATTAACCCCAAACTGAAGCTGTTCACTGATTAACTTTTGCTCTGAAACTTTGGTATGGCCATATATTTGGTTAATATGAAATAACAAGGCTTTTGTTAGAATTGGTATCTAGTTTGCTCACTTGACAAGAATATATCTAAATTTTATTTTATTTTTTACTTGAAAGCCTCATTTCAAAGTGGAAAACCTCCCCTTTAAAATGTCAAAACTATAGGAATTGAGTAGGTGCGCTGCTCTCAACTTTCAAAATAACCTCACGTGTGGAAACGCTCCTTTAATTGAGCTCCCCTGTTGCCTGAAGAAGCTGCTCTTCCTGACAGTATATTGCATGCTCAGTACTAATCTAGGTGAGAGATAAATTGCTGCAAGGCTCAGTTAAGATTTGCTTGGTAACTTAAAAAAATTTTCTTCTAGTCAGAGACTCGACTCTGAATAATCACTTCAAAAATTGTGTTTTTTTTCAAGCGTTTTCTAAAGAGAACTCCGAAAGCTGTCAATTTAAAAATTCCCAGATTGCAGGGCTCAGCGTTCAGAATGGCTGAGGCAGTGACACTGCAGAGGAGGTCTCCCTCACTCTGGCCACTGCGCTGTCGCCTGAGCCACGTCCAGTCGACAGGTGCCCAGGGTAGGCAGTCAGTCCTGAGGGGTGTTATTTGTTTAAGCCTTGAACTGGCAGGCCGAGCCCGTGTTAGACATACGGTCTCCTCTCATTAAAGTTCTGCCTGCTGAGAGGAGGGTTTACCCTCGGCTTTTTAATCTTGGGAAGTTTTTATCTCTAGGAATCATGTAAGACTCAAAATCCAATTCACATAAATTGAGAAAATAAAACTCATAACATTAATTACACCTGTGAGGACAGAGGACCCACCGATGTATCATAAACAAACAAAAAAATACCACTGCCAGAAAAAGGCTGGAGATCAGTTCGGGGGGGGGGGGGGGCTCGGGAGTCGGGTATTCCAGCTGTTAGAGAGCCCCACACTTCCTGCTGCTTGAGAACCTAGGATAACTGGACTTGGAGTGTCTAACAAGTCGGTGACTGAAACTACTGTATGTTCAAATTTTGTGAAATGAGACTCGCTTGTGTTTGAAGACCCCACAAATATAATCATGTGTATCATGAAAACAAGATTTTTTTTTTTTTACTTTGGAATGTGATTTGAAATATAACATGGAAGAAGAGAATTCATGAGGTTAGTGGCCAATTAGTGGATAGACATTCGTGATTACCCATTGCTCTCATGTGTACCAGGAGAAGCACTCTGTGGAACGCAGCTAGAATGCTTTCTCTACTGAATGCGACATAAGCAGGTCTGTTTTGATCAAGTGAATTAAGTTGTCTATGAAAAGCATCTCGTCGTAAGGTTGCCTTGACCCACAGTGCCCAGAGCATCTCTGTTCATGGTGTTCTAAGTGTCTTCATAATTTTTTCCAAAGAAATACTGAACAGTCCTATTTATTAAGTAGTTAAGTACAAACAACCTATTAAGTCTTTGTCCCAGCAACTTAGTTGCCATTGGAAAATGTAATACATATAAATGAAAAAGAATGTTTTTCACTTTATAAAATTTTAAAATTTATTTCATTCTTAAATAACCACTGTTATTTACTAGCGAGTTGTGTCCACCCATTCAGCACTCAAACCTTGGAATTAGCTTGGACATTTCCATTCTCATTTCCTGCTCCACATTGATTTTCAAATATACTTGACTTTTTATCATAACAATTGCAAAAAAAACCCACCAAAAAAACAATTTCACAAAGATGCTGTCATCAAAAGGAATGTAATGCAATCTGCGAATTAACTTGATCTAGTTGTAAGGGGCCAACATTTCACTTATTTTTTATTTGTTTTAAATGATTTTATTGATTTTAGAGAGAGGAAGGGAGAGGGAGAGAGAAATATCAATGATGAAAGAGAATCATTGATTGGCTGCCTCCTGCACGCCCCTTACTGGGGATTAAGCCTACAACCCTAGGCATGTGCCCTGACTGGGAATCAAATTGTGGTCCCCTGGTTCATAGATCAACATTCAACCACTGAGCAACACCGGCCCGGCAACAGTTCACTTATTTTTTCTTTGAAAAAATGTAAATACCGCTTCACTCTCCTGTGAGTTCACTGTGGCTCTTCTGGGCACCTTGCCATATAGTGTTGGGAAAGTTAGTCTTAACCTGTATTTGTTCCTTGTAACTAAATCAGAGTTGCCTTTAAAAGCCTGTGTATTTAACTGCATTATCCAACACTTGTCTTCCATTGTTATTTAGTTGTTGTCAAATTGTCCTGAGTAACAAAAACATTTTGATTCTGCCTCCTAGAAATTCTGACTCTTTGTTTGGGATGGGTGGGTGGAACCAGGCAGCTGTGTTTTTTAAACAAGCTTGCCTGGCATTGCTAATGCATATGAAGTTTGAGAACCACTGAATTCCATCACAAATCTTTAGAGTTTAGGGACCATGTGGCTCTTCACTGAAACCCTTTTCTGCTCTATAATATAGCATAACGTTCATTTGACAGATGTTCATTGTCTTTTACTTCACTTCTCTCTCCTTGCCAACTTTTCTTTTGTTTGGTGCCTTAAAAGGTTGGGGGGCGGGGGCGGAGAGAATGAAGAATTAGAGTTTGTGAGTTTCCAAGCTTCTTATGCACTGTCTTCCCTAATCTGCCCTGCCAATTCCTCTCTCTCCCACATCCTTTTATCCTATTGGGTCAGTCTGTTCATGTCCCCTGAGATGCGCTTGGCACATTTCTCTTCACTTTTCCTTGCTTCTGTCCCATACTAAGAGATGTTAAGATTCCTAAGTGAGAAAAACTCTAGGATTGGGAGAAAATGGAAAAAAATGTATGTGTTAGGATGGAAGAGACTTAGATTATGTTTGACACAGTGCTTCCAGTTTAGAATTGAGGGAACAGGGAAGAGATGTCATGCACCTGAGATCACACAGGAAGTGAAAAGCCAGGCTTATAAGTTCATCTCCTGGCTCCATGCCCAGGGCGGTCCTCCCCCCGCCCCGCCAGGCCATCTGGCTTATTGCGGGTGGATCTTCTGTGAGTTTCCAGATCCCATAGGTGACTCTGTATGGAACAAGGGCTGGGATTTTGCTTGTCATTTGCATTGCTTACAAAATGCTCATGTTTGGTATGTTAAATATTATTTTGTGATTTATGAAGTCAGTACTTACAAATTGAATTTCCTTTTAAATGTTTGGTTTTATAGGAATTTACAGACTGGAACATAAACAACTTAAAATCACTCTTTAAAAAATCCTCACCTGAGGATATGTTTTTATTGATTTTTTTTTAGAGAGAGAGGAAGAAGGGGGAAAGAGAAAAAGAGAAACAGCAATCTGTTGCCTCCTGTATGTGCCCTGACAAGGGATCGAACCTAAAATGTAGGTAAGTGTCCTGACTTGGAATCGAACTTGCAACCTTTTCATGTACGAGATGATGATCCAGTCAACTGAGCCACCTGACCAGGGCAAAGTCAATTACTTTTTGTGTTTTAAAGGGAAGAGGGCAAAAACTTGAGAACAGAAGAGACTATCAACATGATCATAAAAGGAGGAATTGCTTTTTCTGGATGTTTATTTATAAATTGTGTTCTGCCAGTGTCAGAATGTGGTTTGCTGGTCTTGGACAACCATTCCCTGCTGAGAGCCTCTTCCTCCTTCTGGGTTCCTGGTTGGGTTTTGAGTGCTTGGACTCCGGGGGACCTGATGTCTGGGCAGTTGGGACAGGGCTGCAGGGGACAGTTGCAGACAGGCATACGACTCCTTCACCCAGGATTGGAGGGAGGAGATGAAAATCACCAGGACTGCCCAAAGATCAGTAATTTTTTCTGTGCGTCTCTTCCTCACGTTTCTGGTATGATTTAGAAGAGGTAAAAGTGATGTACGGTAAAGGAAAACTGGGCACTGTGAGACTCATGAAAAATACTCTTGGAACTTCTCCATCCCAGGGCTACTTCACTCAGATGTTGGATCATTCATGTCTGCATGCTTCACCCGTTTACTCAGCAGAGGTGAAGTACCTCCGAGGGGTCTCCCTCTGGGTGCTCTTATCTCCTGCGAGATCACCCACACGGCCCTAGCTTAGCTCAGGCGGGCTGGTGTGTGCTGGAAGTCGTCTTGTGGAATGAGGACCCGTTCTCATTGCATCTTCCCTGAGACATAATCTTGTAGCTGTGTGTCTTCTCAAGTCAGTTTCCAATAATGTTTATTTGGCTTTAATTGTAGACACACTATCATGAAGGAGGGAAAAATGTATAATTTGGATGTCATATGATATTGGTTATAATTTATTATAACTCTTGCAACCCATTTCTTCATTTCGGTGCAGAACAGCTGGAGAATTGTGACACTTTCCCCCCTAAAACTGATGAAAGAACATTTCAAATTTATTACCTACTGTAATCAAGAACAACAAATTTAACTTAAATCCACAAATAAGGGTGATATTCCTTAATACCATTGTTGTTCAGGAAAACCCCCCTTTCTCCCAGCGTACCCTTTGCCAGAAATGCTTATAAGGAAAAAATGCAATCAGTTTGAGTTTCTTTTCTGGCTTTTCTTGTCTGGAATCCCCTCTAAGGAGGGGCACTTCAGAAACCTGGAGTGCCGTGGATTGTCCTCATGCCATGCTGAACTGCCAGGACAGCTCTCCGTACCTCTTGTTCCCAAGACACCATCCCCCCTGATAGAAAGTCTGTGTACACTGTGGGGGTGGGGGGTGCGGGGGTGCAGAAATTCGTCCACTCACTGTACTCACATTGCTGTTAAGCACTGATGTGGCTTAAACTGGATTTGACCCGGTGTTTCGGATTCAAGCCAATAGGTGACTCATTATTTCAGATGTTTGGTTTGTGCTGTTATAGTTGAAGCCGTCTGTAAGGAAAATAGAAAAGCCTGCTGTAACAATATAGCCTGTCTCCAGGAAGGAGAATCCTGCGTCCTGCCCGGGGGTGGGGCATCTGCACATGGCTTGTCTAGCTTGTTTTACCTTAGATCCTGGTTTGAAGCAGCCCTGGAACATGTCCATCTGTGCCCCTGTAGGTGGTGTTGCCCAATACTTTTATGTTCTTGCGTGTGAGTGCAGAACATGCTGACATGCTGGGTACACATGAAGTTTGCTGTCTGGTCACTGAGGGATAGCTGTTCCCAGGGGGATAGCCCAGCCAAGGGCTGGTCAGCAGGCTCCCCTCTGGGGGAGGAGAGAACGCGGTGCTCGCACCCATTCAGAAGGTTAACCTCACCAGATGGTTTCCTCTGAAGTTTGACATGTGATGTGTAATATATGTTCTTTCTTTGGTCTTTGGAGACTGCCCATTTTCTATATGTGATTTACTAATTTTGAAATGTTTGGCTTTCTAGAATCAAAGACTTGTAAAATGTTTTTAAATTAACTTTTAAACTATGTTTAAAATTTGTTTGATTGATTGATTTTGAGAGTGAGAGAGCTATAGAGAGATAGATATCAATTTGTTCCATTTATTTATGCATTCATTGGTTGATTCTTTTATGTGCCCTGACCAAGTTTCGAACCCTTGATATGTATATATAGGGAAGACGCTCAAACCAACTGAGCTATCCAGGCAGGACTAAACTATGTTTTTAACTAAAACGTTCTGCTAACTAACACATCGGTGTACTACCCATTGGTTCCTTCCTTCCTTCCTTCCTTCCTTCCTTCCTTCCTTCCTTCCTTCCTTCCTTCCTTCCTGGTTCTTAACTATCCCAGGGAACACTTAGGAAAAATTATTGGAATCTTCCCCAAACAGTATGGCAAAGAAACTGTTCAAGATTTGTAGTGGTGTGGCTATGAATCTACTGTTGCATGCCAGTTTAGACTTATAGCCATTATTTATTATAAAATTTTGATTAACGTATTAGGTGGTGACTATGTGTCTGATGCCTGTTTTGAGAGCTTTCAGCTGAGTGAATACTAGCTATTACCTATTAAGTATTTGCCAGGAGCCATACTTAATCCTCACAGAAGCAATAGACATCATATACTTACTACAGATGCAGTGAATAGCTAATACTCAGAGAGGTTAATTCACATGCCCAAGGCCACTCAGCTAGTAAGAGCTGACATCTACCCATGTCAGCCTGACTTGAAGGCTGTCTCTACACAAACCTCTACTGCGCCTGTCACCCTAAAAACAAGGGGGGGCAGAGCTACCATGCTACCTAGTGCTGAACGTACCTCAGCCTCTCGGCTTGACTAGTGTGACATATACATAGCTGTTCTTTCAGAGAAGCAGGAGAGCATAATAGTTAACCTTGGACAAGCTCCTTAACCTTTTTATGTCTTGCTTTCTCAATCAGTGGTTAAGACAGTGCCTATGGTTGTGAGACTAAAGCAGAGGTGGGCAAACTTTTTGACTCGAGGGCCACAATGGGTTCTTAAACTGGACCGGAGGGCCGGAACAAAAGCATGGATGGAGTGTTTGTGTGAACTAATATAAATTCAAAGTAAACATCATTACATAAAAGGGTACGGTCTTTTATTTTTTTTAGTTTTATTCATTTCAAACGGGCCGGATCCGGCCCGTGGGCCATAGTTTGCCCACGGCTGGACTAAAGTGTTAGAAGAATGGCTCATAATAAGCACTATAAAAGTGTTTGCTATTGTTGTCTATACGCTTGAAGACTGATAGGAATGAGGTCTCTCTCCACCTCCTGTCTTTCTTGCCTCATCAAGCAAGGTGCCCTGGGTCAGCTTGCAGGGATGCTTTAGAGTCAGGCAGGTCATGACAGCTGGCTCGTGAGAGAGGCCTTCTCAGAAACCTGATCTGGTCTTTCCCCTCCAGTCTAGACTGTGCTTGTCGCTCCCAGGTTCTTCACATACTTGTTCTATTCATTCTCTGGTCCCGTTGCCTCTTCTCCCCAAAATGGGTATGCCCTCAACCTCTACCACATGTGCTGTAAGTATATCATTGCCCACTCAAACACTGATTTAGCATCCCAGCCTGTTGGCCATATGTTTCAGCTGGTGTGGCCACAGTGGTATATCATAAATTATGACTTCCTGGAGAAAAGGACCAAGTCTGTGAGGACCTTGTAGAGCAATTTTTTTAAAAGGGCTTTTGATCATGGAAATGATACTGTTATGGGAGCATGAATGGGGAAGCTGGAGGTACATTGGGGAGGCAGCTGGTGCCTTTAAGGTCCCAGCCCCCATCTTCCTCAGGCATAAAACTACAAGGTGGAAATGCTTCCCTAGGGATCTCAGGGCCTTGGGCTCCTGACTTGAATGCATCCCCTTCCTTAATTCAGGGAAGCAGGGGTCTTATTACCCATCCCACTTCAGGGCAGTGAGCTGCTTCTCTTCTGATCCCCACAGGAAGGGAAGTGAGTCAGGCACTCCTGGTGCAGACCCTGTGCTCCCAGGGAAAGGACTCCCTATGGGCAGCCCCTTTGGCATCTCCTTTAGCCCCTGCAATTGTCAGAAACTGGTAGTGACGCAGCCCTGCTGTGCAGTGATGGCTCCCAACCAGTGATGCAGATTATGTGCAAATTGCCGAAACCACATGTGGAAACTGCCTGTTGGTGTTCGTTTTTAATTGTGGTAAAATACACATAACATAAAATCAACCATCTTAACACTTTCAAGTGTACAGTCCAGTGGCATTAAGTACATTTGTGTTTTTGTGCAACCATCTTCACCATCCATCTCCAGAACTCTTTCATCTTGCAAAGTGGAATTCTATACCCATTAAGCAGTAACTCCCCATCCCCCCTCCCCCAGCCCCTGGCAACCATCCTTCTATTTTCTGTTTCTATGAATGTGATTACTCTAAGAATTTGGTATAGGAGGAGTCATACAGTATTTGTGCTTTTGTGACTAGCTTATTTCACCTAGCACGTGTTCCACGGTTCATCCATGTTGTAGCATGTGTCATGATTTCCTTCCTTTTTAAGGTTGAATAATATTCCATTGTACGTGTGAACCACATTTTGTATGTCCACTCATCTGTTGCTTCCACCTTTGGCTACTGCGATTGATGCTGCTATGACTGTGGTGTACTGCCCGTGGGTTTTTGCTCTGATGGACATGGGGAACCTGGGAGTAGATTCTGTTCTGATTGTGTGAAGGAAACTCTGTTTGTACAGTTTGGAATCTTGTGTGAAATTCAGAAAGAACAACCCCCTGAATCACCACGAGTAATTCAGCCGCGTGTGTGTTTACATGTACCTGGATTTTTACCTGGGTGGAGTGATCAGGCAGAAATTACTGTAGATGAAATTAGAAGTGAAGAAAGTGAAAGATGTTCAAAAGGGGTCAGTTTGGTACATAATAGTGAAGCTTTTGTAGAGAGAAAGGGAAAAGAACTCCCCTCTCCCCACCGAGTGGAGTCACCTTGAGAGTAGAAACCACACAGGGACAAACCCAGCTGAGCTCTGGCATTAAAGAACCACTGGCGTGCCTTTTGGAGACAGGAACTCCCTCAGCAGAGTGTGCTGTGGGTTTATAGAGGCCTCTCTGCCCCTCCTCTGGGCACCAGTGAGGGTGGGTGCGCTCTGTCCTTCCTGTCCTATAGGGACAGAATGCCTTCCCATCTCTGGGTACTTCTGGCCTCTCCAGTTCCTTGGCTGAAATTCCACTAACACATGTGTCACTTCCCTTTGACTTCTAACTATAGGTCTGCGTTGCTTGTTAAAAACACTATTGTACTATTTGCTGATTCGGTTATTATGTGCTCCTGACCACTGTGAAAAGACCACCAAGTGGAAATGATTCCAAGGGAACCATTTCTTTTTAGAAACTTTCCAGATGTTGTACACAGCACACCCTTCTCGGCTCTCCTTTGTGGTGCTCAGTCTGGAGTCCAGTTAGAACCAGTCTCTCAGACCGGCGACCACATGTTCACGGCCTCTGGGGGCCCAGAAAGAACCCTAGGAAAATGGGATGAATGTGCATGTTGCCCTTTGTTTTTTTCTCTCCATGCTTTAAATGTTGCTTCAATTAACAAGATGCCTTTTTGTTCCCTGAAGTCCTCACAGCACAAGGTTTCCACTGACTTCTACTCTCCTCACGTACCTTTCACAATGTGTGGTTTTAGCAATGCTGACTTTTCCCAAACAGTGCCTTGATAGTTGTCAGGAAGAAAGAGCTCCCTAAGGCTAGGAGGGTAGGGATGGTGATGGTAAGGATTACAGGGCCAAAAGGATTGCTGACACTTTCTTTGCATTGGTCTCAGGATTTACTTTGGATTTTACATGTCATCCTGTGTTTCTCTCCCAGCTCTTCTGCCTGGCTTTTCCCAGATGATTTCATTGAAAAGCAATGGCAAATTATGGCTTGTCTCTTCTGCTAGACCTTTAACGGAGAGTTTCTTCCCACTAAATGTAAACATTTTAGTAAGCCTTCTGTTTAGTGACTCATTAATTTGATGAGGAAAATGTCCTAATAAAGATAAAGGAACTGTAAACCAGTTTCAAAGCTGCAGAGGGAAAAATGTTAGGGCTCTGCAGGTCAACGACTCCCCCCTGTTCTTTGCATTTCATTTGTTGCTTGTTCCTGGGAACAGACAAACTGGTTTTAGGGGTTATATCCTCATCTTAATTCTCTTCTGTCAACTTGTACTTATACCAAGTCAAGGGGGTTTTACTTCTGTAGAGTGCCTATCCATATGGACAGGGACTGTGTCTGAGGGGATTTTATGAAAACTAGTAACTGAGATTGTCCTCTTTTGCCACCAACTAGTGCATTAAATGTGTCACTAGGTTAGCATCAAGAAAGCTTGGTTAATGTTTACTAGTCAACAGAAATGTCACACATCCTCAGATATAAAGGGTCAGAGATCCCTAAATAGAACCAAAAGCTTGAGAGAATCAGAAACTTCCTTGTGGTTATGTAAGGCATAGTCTGTTACCATGTGCATACCCTTCTTCCGAGGGTATCAACCTTACGCTCTGCATCATTTTGGTAAGACTGTTCCATCATGGATGTAACTATTTTGTGTAATGAAGTATAAACTTATTCCATGTAAAATACCCTTTGTAATAAAAGTATATTGATCTTTATTAAATCCAGGAATAAACCTCATAGATGTTTTAAGCACAATTGTCCAGCAATTTTTTCACTTAAATTTCAAGAGGCAAATGTATGCCTCAGTGATTTTCAACTTTCCTATGAGGGAAGACTGAATTGAATACTAGAGCTGGGGGGAATTGAATAACACTCTGCAAACTTTCTTTGATAGAAACTTTTCTTGCAGTGTTCATTGGTTATAAAAATATATTAAGTGAGAAGGGAAAAAACTAATAACAAATAGTAAAAGAAAATCGAAAGACCAGGTAAATTGACTTTGAGGCTCTAGGTACACTACGAAGAATTTGGATTCAGTTTTATTTACATAATGAATGAGTTAATGCCTTTATCTAAGTTTGTATCTGTTCTCTTGCCAGATACTTATCAAAAGAAAAATATAATAATCCAAAGGTAACCTTTCAATACAACATGCCTTTAAAGCGATCTCCCCCCCTTTTTTGTGTGCTATTACTGACCGAGTCTTCCTAGACTACACCCCCACGCCTCCGAAAGTAAGCTATAATGAGGCAGTAGCTATCATACAGCTGTGTGTGTGAAAGCGGGTGCATTTGTATAACGATGAAGAGCATTTCATAACACATAAGTCAGTTTTCATGATGATAGAAATGTGTTAGCTAGATGTCTTTCTAATTACTTAGACTTATATAAAATGTCCTTTGTAAGGTGTAGTCTTGCATACTATATAGATCGTATTCTGCAGTGACACCTTGCAGGGGCAGGTTTAATGCTGGGCCCCTTTAACTTGCTCATGGGGGTGCAGGTTAAGGAGAGGTGGGGAAGAGAAGTCGAGAGTAGGTGCCATTCAAGCCATTAAAGCCGAGTCTTGACTGATTAAGTCCAAATCTGAAGCTGTTTTTTGCAGTAGACTTTGAACCACACTGTGTATGTAAATTAGATGACTTTCTAATTTTTTTAGGGAAACCTTTATTTTTCTGCTGATTCATATCTAAATGGAAACAATGCAATGGAAAGCATAGTCTGGGTCATTCAGGCCCGACTCTGAATTCTGGCTGCCACCTAACTGCCACTTGACCTTTATGAACTTCACATAAAGAGGGGACAATAAATTATGCCACACACACACACACACACACACACACACACACACAGGTTGGTTGGCAGCATTAAATGAGATAGGATAAACAACACTGTTAGTCCCTCCTCTTTAACACATTAAAGTTGAGTGCCTTGGAAAAGGTGATTTATTTTAAAAGGTCTCCAATGAAATAAGAAAAAGCAAGGCTAATTATAGGATAATGAGAGTGATTCATGCTCTAAGTGCTTTCTCACAATAATTCTGAATTAGGTGCTGTTATTTCATCCCCACTTTACAGATGAGTAAATTGAGGCCAGAGCAGTTAGATAACTGGAGTTAACCACCTGTCTGGCTCCAGAGCTGTTAACTCCCAGCATGGAGCTTTTGAAGAGGATAATGAGGATGGCAGTAATGATAATACCTAGATTTTGACAATGCTTTATCTTTGAGGACTTCTGTGCTCCTTGTTGCTTTTGTTCCTCATAAAGAAAAGAAGAGATGGCCAGATGTTGGATGAGAAAACTGAGATTCCCAGAGGGAGGCTGATGTGCCAGGGTTACTGGATCAGTGTGTGGCTAAAGGTGCAAGAACTTTTCCCCCTTGGTCCTTGTGAGTGTTTATAGAATGAAAGATAGAACAGTACAAAAATCCTTTTAAGAAGTGGGTGCTGTCAATTTTTTAAAATATGGAACAGACACAGGGAGGTTAGTTGTGTCGTTCAAGGTCACATGTCGTGCCGGTGGCCAGCCATAATTAGAAAGGGCAGCTGCAGCCCCGGAGCCACGGCTTCTGAGCGACCGGAGTGGGAGAGTTGAAGTCCTGGCGCATCTCCTTTCTGATGCACTTGGAGCCAGGGTGCATCCCTATGCCTCCTTCTAGGCTTTAGAAACCACCAGGGGGAACTGGCACAGAGGCCCTCATTTGCCAGGAGCTCAAACTGCCCCAGCCACAGCCAGGCGGCCTTTTGCTGAAGGTACCAGGGAGGCCACAGCCAGAAGGGAGATGATAAGGACTCACCCGGCCTGTGGGGGGAGGATGATACAGAGGACCCAGCCTTCGTCTTCCAGGGCTAGCCAGCTCTCTCTGCAATCTGAAGGCTCAGCAGTGTTTTAAAGAAAGCGAGAGAGACAAGAAACCAAATAAGGTTGGACCCAAAGCCTCTTGGAATTATGTGGTGTTTTGCCCTGTAGCCGGGATCCGGTTACAGATGCCTGTGATTATGGCCTTTGCAAACAGTTGTCAGAGAAATTCATACGATGTCCAAAGGCTGCAGAAGAGCAGATGTGTAATTAAATTTCAAGCACAGTTACTCATAATAGCTTACATGTGGACATGGAGTATTTAGGATTCAGGCCCGGGTCCCTATGTCTGGGAGGTGTGGGACGTAGAGACAAAAGCAGAGGGTGAAGATGTCAGCATGTTCTGGTGGTCTTTTCCTGTTGTATCATTTACTCTTGGCTCACAAGCCCTTAAAAGTGGTGAAATTCTTTCATAATAGTTAGCTTGCAGTGTCTAACATTGTCATCACTTGTCCTAGTTACTAAGAAGGCACCAATTGGCTTCTTTGGCCAACAAGCATCAACCATTGCAGCAGGCTATGGAAAATGAGTCTCTGTAGCCAACTTTAATTGGCTGTGCAGCAGACATTTTAATATTGTTAGCAAAATTCAAGGTATCCGGGATTGCCTTGCTTAATATCTGTTTTTCACAATTCATATGGTAAGGACTTTAGTGACTGTAAGCATTACCTTTATTTGATTACTAATACTGAAGGTCAAGATTGAAAGGAAAGAGTAATTATAATAATCTGATAGTTCTTTTGAAGCAACAGCTATAAGGTTTCTTTCTACCTCCAATCAAGAAATAAACTTACTGAATTTGAAAACCCAGTAAGTGCTCATTAGGCGACAAAAACAATTAGAAAGAACATTCCACTATATATAGAATATTCTAGTTCTTGTTAAATTGAAATGCCCTTTTCTGCTGCTTTTCAAATAATAATTGCTAGAAAACACAGCTTATCCTATGTTAATAAGCAGAGGACCCCAAATTGGGTCATGGGACAGATTTTTAGAATAAACTTAACTTTTCTATAAAATCTGAAAGTTCTTGCTGCTGTTTTTTAACGTGCATACCCCCGACATGGGGGACAGCAGTGGGCTGAGCGCCAGCCTTGCGTGGGATCGCCACTGGGACACAAACATGAGTGGGAGTCCTCTTCACAGGCTCAGTGGTCAGAGCGTGCTGTGGTTTTGTGGTGACTGGGACAGAGGGTGGAGGAGGGCGCGGAGCAGGAGGGGCCTGTGGCATCACCACTGGTGTGATGGCCCCGTGCACTGGGCTTCCCTTCCGGCATCTGTGACCCGAGGACACTGCTGTTCCTGTATCCCCCAGAGCTTCTGGAAAGCCAGCGGGGATGGCGCTCCAGAGCCAGTGAGACAACGTGAAAATCAAACGGGACGAGGTGAAAGGACAGTCGGTGTTTGCGTCCTGCTTTATCATCACAGAATCATGATACTTAATCCCACAGCTGCCCGTGGGGTAGCGTGACGATGATCCCGGTTAGAGGCGAGGAATAAAGTCTTAGAGGTTTGAGTAACTGGCCCCTGGGAGAGGAGAGTAAATGGACAGCAATCGGCTATCCTAGAGTCATTCCACCCCCAAACCACAAATGGTGAAGCTGGTACTTAAAGCGAGGAATTTGTTCTCCGGAGTTGGTGCTGTTCCTCCTCCTCAAGCCCTTTAAGGAGGTGAAAATGCTGTGTAAAAATGGCTTATAATTCCCTCCGCTTTGAGCTCTGAGATCCCACAGCCTTTTAGACCACTGGGAGGTGGTACACACAGGATCTGTGCTACTGTTAGCTGTCTGACCTTGGGCAAGGTATTTCTCCGTCTCCCCACGCCCCCCGCCCCAGGGTCCCCATCTGTAAAACAGAGTTAACAGCACAGTGCCTGGCACCTTGAAAGAGCTCAGTCAATTCATGATGATGATGAGGAGGACAATCATTGCTAACGGAGATTTTGGTTTCTGAGGATTCTGTCTCCCTGGACCTGTGCATGGCTGGAATGTTTCTGGGATGTTCCCAGATGGGGAGGAAGAAACCCCTGAAATACATACGACCCAGCTGTGTGTGTATGTGTAGTAGCCCAAGCCGAACAGAGGTACATGTGACTACTTGAAATGGAACTCCATACCAGGAACCTTCCTTCTTGCAAAAAAAAAAAAAAAAGTGGGGGTGGGGCGCGGAGGGAAATTATCAACTAAACCCAGATTGTAGGTGCCCAATTCCAAAACTCCCCGTGTGCTCCCTGCCGGACAGAGCCGGGGCGTGGCCTCATTCGGATCCTTTGTCAAAAAGTGGTCTCCCGCCTCCCCCTCTCTGCCCCTTAGGTGATTGTTTTTTCTGCTCTCTTCTTTGCTTTTGCAAAATCCATAATATTCCCTATTCTTCCTGTGATTGACATTTTGTTTTTTTGTCACAAAGATAATGTGCTGGCATTTCCTGTCTTTACAATGATCCTCCAAAGAGGTGAAGTGCAAAGGACCATGCCCGAGAAGGGAGCATAATGAATATCTTTGTGCTGCTGTCCAAGTTCTTGAGAAACTATTAGAACTGGATTTCTTGGTGTTTGCCAGTTGAGGTCAAGCCAACATCTGTACTTGTCTTTCTTTCCCAGAGGGCATGGCAAGAAAAGAGAAAGGGAAGAGTTCAAGGAATTAAAAACAGAGTTTTCATTAGGATAACATTTGGGGTCAGGTAAATATCTCTGAATTTCATTGAAGAATTCCAAGAGGCCAAGGGCAGAATCTCCAAAAGACTTGTTTCAAGGGCGTAGTTCAGTGGAACATTCCTTTAGACCAGTGGTTCTCAACCTTCTGGCCCTTTAAATACAGTTCCTCATGTTGTGACCCCCAACCATAAAATTATTTTCATTGCTACTTCATAACTGTCATGTTGTTACTGTTATGAATCGTAATGTAAATATCTGATATGCAGGATGGTCTTAGGCGACCCCTGTGAAAGGATCGTTCGACCGCCAAAAGGGTCGCGACCCACAGGTTGAGAACCGCTGCTCTAGACCAATGAAGGAAATCTGAGCATGTTATTGCTTAGGAGACCCTTAGGAAACAGAAATGGAAAAGGATACCAAACCCCACATTTTCTTTTCCTCATTTGGAAGGCGTGGAAGGCCTGGGAAAGAGTTTCCCCAGTGAGCAGGAAATACTTCTTCATTGCACATGAGCTGCTTTCCTTCCAGGAGCAGGAGAGTCGTTTCTTAACCTTGTGGACTTTGGTCGCTAATGTGGACACCCAGGGTGTGTGCAGACGCATCCGGGCGGAGAGCAGCATGACCATCCTCAGGAAGTCAGGCCCGTTTCCCAGCCTGTGGGTCAGCCTGTAGCCTTGCTCTTGGTGGTTCACGTTTGTGTTGTTTAGTTACCAGTTTCAGGGTTCAAATGACCTGGTTTAAAAAGAGGTAAGCTCTTGTTTAACTTCTTAAAGTTGAGAGAAGCAGTCCCCTTTGACTCTGAAGGAAATGAAACCACAAGTCAGGCTACTGGTGGCAATTGTGGAATTTGTGTTCTGGAGATCTTTAAAAGTGGAACATAAGAATTAGGTCACTTAAGTAAGTCGGCTTGGAGGCTAACCAGGATGGCCTCTCGTAGCATTCCAAGTTTATAAAACAACTCATATTAATATTCACGTGTCCTTAGAGCATAAGGGAAATCAGTACTTTGTGGCATTATCTTTTGACTTCTTAAAAACGTGTTGCGTACTCCATGCCTAGAAATGGCTGTGTCTCTCATTTGCATTGTATGCTAATGCTGCTTGTGGAAAGTTAGGAGTGAGTGGGAGTGAATGGGGGGGAAAGGAAGTCAGAAGGGTTGTTGGTTTAGAAGATGACATTCGATCTTCTCAGAGGATAGCACTGAGAGGACACTTGGCTTAGACCGAGCTGACTTGACTGAGCCTATTAACAAACTCCCCAAAGAACTGTACTTAGTGGGAGGGCACTTCCTGTAAAGAATGACTGCATTACTGACTGATCAAGTTTGCTGGATTTAAATGGCCTCTAAAATGCAAAGAGGTTGTTTGGTTCAATGTTATTGGAAGCTATTACCTTAAAAAAGTTAAGAAGATTGTCTGAAGCAAGATTTTTAAATCATCTGGCTCCAGTTTGAGTCTAGAATGACAAACATTAAAAAGTCAAAGAAATGGTTCCTTGTGGAATGTCAAACCACAGTGAACATAGTTCTTGGTGACCTGTTGAATTCCCAGTGTCCCCAGGGCTGTCTACTCCTTCTGCAAATGGCAGCCAGCTCTCTCCTACCACATAGTGACAGACAGTTTCCTCCCTTTCACTGACCTTAAAGAGACACCGTTCAGGGGCTTGCGAGCACCTGTAAGGACTTTTGTTTTTTTAGGAATGGGAGAAATTGAAAGCCATTAAAGATGTTCAGCAGATGGGAAAGCAGAAGATAAAATTGGGAGCCTTGCTTTGTTGGGTTTTTTTTTGCACAGGTAATTTATGAAAACTCTTCTTCCTTTTTATTTAGTAAAGATGTATCTTAGGAATTTAAAATAGGAGGTTAATGTCCTTTGTACTCTGTTTCTTGAAATTGTGCAGTCAATGCAATATGGATTTAAGACTTTCCCAGGGACCTAGGAGCTAAATATGTTATCTTCCCTTTGTTTTTCTCCTCTTCGTCTTTGTTTGTTTGTGTGCTTTCCCTGGGGCGGCAAAAAAAAGGGGGAGAACTCTTAAGCTATAACATTTGGTTTTAGTGCTGTTTTCTTTCCTTGTTCCGTTTATGAAAGGACACATTCATTAAAATAAGACCCTATGTTTTTAGTTCTTTCTCTTTTTCTAACTTTCCTTTTATTTGAAGTTAGTTCTGCCATGTGGTGGTTTTCAAGATGTTTATTTACTATGAAACCCTTTCTTTCAAATGAAATCTTGTGTTTAACCCTAATATACGAAGAAGGTAAACTAGCTGTCCCAGGCCCTCAGCCCCTTCTGCCCAGGGTTCCTGGGTGCCTGAGGCACATCTGATTGGTGGGGGCTGGAGACGGGCCTGGGGGAACCTGATTCTAATCCCCTGGCCTGAACACAGGATTAGGAGGGAGTGCCTCGTTTGCCATCCTCGACTACGCCACCAAGACTTTCTTGTCACTTCTCTTTTCTGGACTCGAGTCCCCTCTTTGATGAAATGATGGCTTTGCACGGACCATCTCCGAGGCCCGTCCTGTGCGGCAGTCGGCAGCTCTGGGTTACATTGAGGGAGCGTTGGGGCAGTGAGAGCAGAAGGCCTGGCACAGGGAAGAATTGTCCTGTTCTATCGTGAAGGGTCTTCAGTTCATGCCAGGGAAAGCTCAGGAACCAAAACTGATTCCTCAGCAGAATGGTCTCAGGAAAACGTCTTCCGGAGATTTCGGTGAGGGACCTGTCACCCGCTTTACAGAAGCATCTTGTGGAGAAAGGGATTTAAGTCAGTTGTGAGCTGTTGTTCATCATGGATTGTAGTAACATTTGTTGGTAAGTGGTGCGCTATTAAAGAGGAAAGGTTTTCTCTCCCTAGAGAAATTATGCCCTATCCCCTTTTCTGTGTGTGTGAGTTTGGAAATGCATCTGAGGCCTAGCTCAGGAATCTGGAGTCAGTCAGCGCATTTGCTTAGGGATGGGGGTGGTGAGGCCCAGGGCAGGGTTCAGTCCTCTGCGGGTCAGCTAGCCGGGTGGGGCTCTGTGGCCAGACTGTACTTTTAGCCCCGACCAACTGCCTCTCCCATGTGTGCCGGGGGTCAGAGGAGCGGGAGAGCGTGGGAGGGCCTGGGGTCCGGCTTTTCCTCCTGGGACCCAGCAGTGCAGGGCTTGGCTTCCCCGCCCAGGGGGATGGAAGGTACCGGCCTCCATCTTTACAAGGAAAACCTGAAAAACTCCCTGTGAGCCAGAGTCTCAGTGTCTGCTGTTTGTGGGTCTCAGACTGAAGACAAAACTCGCCAGGCCAGGTTAGAGCAGAGGTGATTGACTAGCGCTCCATAGTGCTTGGCGCGCATGTACCCTCCTCCTCGCTGGGGATTGGCAGGAGGGCTGGCATGAGAAACCCACTCCTGTTTTAACTCCTTCAAGTCCATGGTTCTCTGCAGGTGTTCTTGCTGCTTCACGGAAACAGTTGTGTGATTAAAACATGAAACACTTGATTTTCATCTGAAACAGAATAGTGTACAGGCATCTTATGAAAGTTGTTTGGGGAAAAAAAATGTTTCCAATGTACACAATTCCCCTAAATAATTGTTCTCTACGAATAGGTTTTTACTATTGACTACAGATGGAACATTTTTCTCTTGTTTCTTAGCATAAATGCAGTCATGTCTGGAGCCTCGTTAGAATTTCACTGTTGCTCAGGAAGCAACTAGATGTAGCTAAAATCTGTTTTCTATGAAAAATAGGAAAGACGAGTAGTCTGAAGTAAAGTATCTCTGACATTTGTCTGATGAGAAAAGTATTAGTTTTTGTTAATACAAAATTCAAACATTACAGAATTATAAAATTTACATCCCTCTTTTTTTTTTTAAAAAAAAATATATTTTATTGACTTTTCCACAGAGAGGAAGGGAGAGAGATAGAGAGTTAGAAACATCGATGAGAGAGAAACATCGACCAGCTGCCTCCTGCACATCCCCTACTGGGGACGTGCCCGCAACCCAGGTACATGCCCTTGACCGGAATCGAACCCGGGACCCTTCAGTCCGCAGGCCGACGCTCTATCCACTGAGCCAAACCGGTTTTGGCATTTACATCCCTCTTAATCTCAGCACCAACCAACCCTTGTGGTAATCACCATCAAGGTACTTTTGATTCGGTTGTGAAGATGGGTATAAAAATTAAAAATTTTAAACTTTTGTTTTTGTTTATCCCCAGAATTAATTTGCTCTAGGTCAGTAGCTACCAAAGGGTTTTAACAGTGAGTGTTTCCTTCAAACAAACTTTAAGTGGAATTCTCATACAGAAAAATGAAAGATAAAAGCAGGGACGTGCTAGTTGTTGTTGGGGAAGAACTGTGCTCACTTCCTCTGGGGCCCTCGCTGCAGACCCCCTGCTGCAGCACCTACCTCGGCGCCCAGCCCCGTTGCTTCAGGGGTTGGGTGGTGCTGAACCTTCACCTCCTGGACTAGCTCCTAACAGGCCACTCAGAGTGCCGTCGGTTTCTCCATCATTGACTTGGGTGGTTATTTTTAGTTAAGCTACAGTTAGTCACAAACTTAAAAGCAAACCGCCTCAGTCAACCAGTGACTTTTTTTCTATCTTGAAATTGGACCATTACATTTAACTCAGCCTTTGAGTTGAGCTCAGTTGCCATATTTGTCACTGCGTTTCAGTCTGTGCCAGGAAGACTTTCTCCGTGTGGATTTAAGTTTTAAAGCTGTGACTACAGTGCTTGCGCCACAGTAAACACTCATGTTCATGGGCATGGTAGGAACGAGTAATTGTGTTCCTGCTTGTTTTCTTCCCCCTGCTAGATAATAAACAATCAGACAGAATTATTTCATGCTGTAGATCATGCCAGAGTGTCTTGTTATCTTTGATCAGACTAGAGGAACTCAGAGTCCTGCAAAAGGAAAAACACAGCCTTGGTGAGCGTGCATTCTTGAATCCATGCTGTGCCCAAATGCTATGAAGATAAGATGGCACTGAAAATTATCTTTCTTAGCATTAAAAGATGTTCATATACAGTGAGTATTTATCAGGCTCTTGCTGTCTAGTGTAGTTTGGCTAAGCCTTGAGATAGAGATCAGATATTTCAATGCACTGGCTCCTTTAATACACATCTCTACTTTTTTATTAGACAATAGCCAGCTCTTCCCTTATTTCAGGGGTAATCTCACCTTTACCCGTGGCTTCAGTCACCTCCTATAAGCTGATCATTTCCCAAATTATATCACCTGCTCTAAACTTTCCTTGGTTCCTGACCAGTTGCCCACTGGAATCCCCCCGACCTGATTGCCCAACAAGATACTTCAAACTTAAAACGTCTCAGTGAGAAAATTTGTCTTTCTACCCTCATCTGATCTCCCTCACCTACTCCTCCCCCCTGCACCCAGTTTCCTGTCTTGGTTGGGACATTATCATCTGCCCACACATGTATTTGTCAACTGACACTTACTGAGAACTCACTCTGTCCAAGGTACTATTCCAGATATTTAGGGGGCAGTACAGCACAGACTAACACATATTAAAGGCCTTGCCTCAATGGCACTTACATTTTAAGTGGACAAACAACTAACTTAAAAATCTGTATCTAGATATGTCTACAGCTTCCTGTCCATCTATCTTTGTGGATGGCTATCAGGCAGTAGTGAGAGCTATGGAGAAAATAAACCAGGGTAAGGATAGCGGATGGAGCTGGAGACCTAAGGATGTGCACTGTGGTTTTTTTGTTTGTTTGTTTTATGTTTTGTTTTGTTTTGTTTTAGCTAAGGCAGTCAGGGAAGGAGGTGGCATTTGAACGGAGACTTGAATGAAGTGAGGGGACAAGCCATATGAATATCTGTGATTTGAGGAGGGCCTGCCTCAAAGGGCCTAGCCCTTCTTAGCCAAGGACTGAGTCATGGCCATTTTTGTCATGATGCTCGAGCTGCACTTTGTAAACATTAGCCAGCAGATGGATGGAGCTGGGTGTGACAGAGGCCATGCCCAGAGCTCTGCCTGAGCTCAGAGAAGGGAGGGTAGGAGGAGGGCAAAGGCAAGAGTCAGTTTCCAGAAGGCTTCCCGGAAGATGACACTTGAGTTGGGTCTTGAGCAGAGTCTCATGTGTGGAGTGAGGAGGCTATAGAGGCAAATGGGGACAGGACAGGCAGAAGCCCTGGGGCCTCAACACTGAGCTTTAGATTTGGGGTGAAAGCCACACGAGGGGGGAGCACCCAACCATGGCCTGTGATGGGGAGTGGTCAACAAAACCCTGGACAAGTGAGCTGGGGACAGGTGTGTTCTAACAGGACAACTTAACCTGATTTGAGTGCTGTCCTCAGGGAAGGAGAGATTAGAGAAAGAACCTCAGGTTTCCTCTCTCTCTCTCCTTCCCAGGTGCCTCCCCGAGGGCATTCATCCAGATCCTCCTTATCCTGTGTCTTTTTTTTTCTGTTTATAAGGACAGTCACAGCGAGGTTCTGCTTCTGAGGGCTGTTACAGGAGCCTCTGCCATCCTGGCTAGAAGATCAGTCATTTATGTTTTGAAAAAGAATATTGCCGTCCGGTGCCTCTGAGAAGGGCCCTGACTGTGAGGTCTGAAAGCTTGAGGGAGGGAAGGCAGGTCTCAGTCTTGGCTTCTGACCCAGAGTGAGGATGGGGAGGCGGGTACCTTGACCTAGACGAGGGAGGACATGCGGTGGCTCCTACAGGGAGGAGCTGGGGCTCTGGGGGTCAGCCGTGGTCTGGGCGCTCATTAGGAATGGGCTGAATGTGTGGTGGGGAGCCTCCTCCCCAGAAAGCTCTGGCTTTCTCCACATGCAGTGTTGGCATTATTTCAGTTTTAGTGTTTATTTGGAAGACTTTATAAATACAGTGATTCGGTGATAAGATTTCCGTTATGTATAATAGTGTTTACTCTTTAATCCTAATTCACTCTGTTTATTTGTGGTGAGGTATATTCCTCTGCTAGGGTAAGCAGAGTTGTTCTAGGACATTTCAGAAGTACGTACCCCCTCTTTATCTCCCTGCTTAGAGGGTAATGCTGTGCTTTTGTTCTCCTTGTGGGGTAGCAGTTGTACTGAGTAGGGTCACTACAGGGCTCCACCGCCAAGGCGTTTTATGGATTTATTTTTATTGATAAATATATTGTACGTTACTGAGCAGCACTTACACTATCATAAGCTTTATGAAGATATTTTATTAAAGGTTTATGTACCTTTGTTTTGTTACAATACAGATTTTTTACAAATTTCTTTTGCAATGTCTTTCCCTGAAAGTAGTAAATGCCTAACCACCCTGCTCTCGTGCAGCTCGTGTTTGCCGTGGTTTTGCTCCTCTGACATTCATTCAGAGGCTGTCCTCACTCAGGCCTACAGGACACAGGCCTCTGGGCTTCCTGTGGTAATTGAGGCTGTCCTCCGGCCCTGCGTCACCCACATGTAACACTGCGTCACTAGCATTAAAGTTTTAGGAAAGCTCAAAGCCTTGATGACATAGACTGACCCTTAAGATACAAATCGCCCTGAGAAGATAGCGGTGACCCTGCTTGTTGTGGCCTGTGTGGTGGCTGCCAGGCCCTTCCTCAGTAGAGGTGGGGGAGGGAGAGGCGCCAGGGCCCCGGGCGGGCGGGCAGGATGGGGAGCAGCCTGCTTGGCTAGAGAGGACCCTTCCTCGGCAGCAGCAAATCAGACCTTGTGTGTTTGGGTCTCTGGTGCCTGGCAGGGACTCAGGTGCCCAATAGGTATTTTTTTGACTGGGGTGAGTCAAATAATGGACAGATAAGTGAAAACGGTAAATTTTTTATTTTTATTTTTTATTTTGTTAAACCTCACTTGAGGATATTTTTCTGTTGATTTCTTGAGAGAGTGGAAGGGACGGGGAGAGATAGAGAGAGAAACATCAATGCAAGAGAGACACATCTATTGGTTGCCTTCTGTACACGTCCCGCCCAGGGCTGGGGATTGAGCCTGCAACCGAGGTACATACCCTTGAACAGGACTCTTCAGTTCGAAGGCTGATGCTCTATCCACTGAGCCAAACTGACCAGCGCACAAAACAGTAAATATTTTAGCGAGGGGAGCCAGACCTCTGAAAGCAAACACTCCATTTCTCCACTAGAGCTGGCTTTGCTTGGAGGCAGATTCCCTTTCTCTGGTTTCTTTCCTTAAATCCTTTAAAGGAAAAGTGTTTCCAAAATCGTGAGTTGGCCTGTCTTGATGGTGTGACCTCTCTGTGCCTTTAACAAGCTTCAGCTGTGTGAAGGTGACGCTACGAAGGTCAAGCAGGCTCACTTCCTGGGCTGCAGGGGGTTTATCATTGACGCCAGTCTGGGAGCAGGGCCTCTACTGCTCAGATACAGGGTGGGGCACAAGTAGGTTTACAGTTGTTCCCATGGAAAATAATACAATAGCTAATAAATGATAATGCAAGAAATAAACTGTGTTTTACATGCTCACAACTGTAAACCTACTTGTGCCCTACCCTGCGTGCTTCAGCCTGCCTGTGTCCATATTACCCTGTTTGGAAATCTTAATGGTACTTTCTTTCCTTCTAGTTATAATCTTGGCATCTGTTTTTCAGAAACATTGTCTGTTACTACTTAAAGCTTATGCCCAGAATTTGAATGCCGACTGCTAAGCAATGTCAACCAGAGGAAAGGCTTGTCAGTGCTTCCCGTCCAAGTTATTCTCGGCCGCCTCTTTGCCTCGCTGCTCTCACCTGTCCGCCTGCACCGACCTGCGCGTGCCCGTCTTCAGTGACCTGCTCTCAAACAAGGGGCGGGGTATTGTGAGACTTACGCATTGCTGGTGCACGACCACGTTCACAGCAGCTCCTGGCTTGCAAAATGATCACATATCTATAGTCAAGGTGTTTTTGTTTTTTTTTAAAAGCCAGGGAATTAAGAGCAGTTTTCATCTGGGAGGATGGTTTCTCAGAATTACCTCGAGTGCTCTTTAATTATGCACACTTGCCCCTCACCCTTCTCCACCGTCCATATTTTAAGGATATTTCAGGATGGAAGGAGTTCACGGAGGGTGGTCCAGACACTGGCATTTTGAAAACACCCACTGAGGAGTCCCCTGGGTGGATATCACCCAGCTTCTCCCGTGCCTGCCGAGCCGTCATTTGTCTCTTATGCTTTCTCCTCATTCTGGAACCCTTGCTGTCACCTTTGCTTGGAGATTTTCTCCATCTTAATAATGCAGCGTTCCTCTCTTCCTCATATTCTGCCTTTGGCCGTCCTGATGCAGGCATCCAATTGTTTATTTAGTAAACAATTATGCAGTGTCCACTCCACGCTGGGCACTGTGCTCAGTGCAGCAGATACAGAGACGAGTCAGCGAGAGTTGGTTATAGTCTCAAGGAGCTTCGGGCCCAGTAGATTTACAGGGAAAGGTTAACAGTTGTGTGAATAAATGTGGTCCTGGCTACGTGTGTGTAACAATAGCAGTGTTTGGATGCACGAACCTGATGAGTTGAAAAATGCAGTTTAATGAGTCTGACTAGTTGCTGCCACATTGGTAGGCTATTCTGTTGTAGCCGGATATTTAAAATTGACCCGTTAACAGCTTCATGTTGATGTGATTTTTTAATCAGGTAGTTTCTCCTTCCTTAAGAGTAAAAGGAAGTTTCTGTGATGAACAGCGTTTGGCTCAAAGTCTATGAGGCCTCTGGAAACTGGAACGTCAGTCATCCGCTCTGGCTGAGTGGCAGGGCAGGCATTGTGGAGGTTCAGGTTCCCAGCATTTCACAGGGGTTAGTTAACGCAGCCCAGCCGTTGGCAGCCTGCCACTCTCTCTACGTGGTAGACAGTTTCGGGAAATTTGACACTCTCGTGTCTTTCCTTGAAAATCTTGCAGGGTTCAGCAGTCCTTCAGTGGCTGACCCATTTCTGTTAAACTCCGGTTGTCAGACTCAAATGTGAGGTTATCCTGGACCTGTTGTCAGAATGGAGTCAATGCATTTCATTAACTTTCAAAAAACAAAATAAAACAAAACAAAAAACCCTACCGTCCTGGTCTTTGAGAAATTTCTACTTTAGCTGCGGAAATGGGACACTGCTCTTTGTGCTTATTATGCTGTCACCAATTCCCCTCAAAGTGGGAACCAATTTCCTGAAGCATTTATTGTATCAACAGGCCATACACCGTCAGGCTGGATTTGGACAGTTATTTGTTTAGTTGACACACGTAAGCAGAGCATTAGAGAGAGTGTCTACTGAACATATAGGGTGCTTCTTAGTGAGGTAGAGGGGTGGTTTGTGAGAGGAGTAGGCCTCTTACAGTATCTTGCTTTTAGCTTATCTCCTTTGGTATTCATTTCCATGCTTCAAGTTTTGGGGGCTCGTTCATGCCCCTGTCCTTGATGAATAAGTTTGATGGTTGGAAACCATCATGTCTTGGTTGTTGCAACATCATTTCGCTGGCAATAGCCTGGACTTGGGAACCAGAAGTCCTAGGTTGGAGCCCAGATTATAACATTTACTAATTGTGTGATTCCCCTTAAGTTGTTCAAATTCCCCCCCGTAAAATGGAAATAATAAACGATGTGTCTGCCCTCACCCCCACTTACCCAGCTACCCATCTACTCACAGTGTGGGTCAAATGAGAATGTGAATTGGAAAATGTCATGTGTGGCTCGGCCATGGGCATTCCCTTGCTTGCCAAAGATGGCGTAGTGAACTAACTATTGCAGGGGGCCTGAAAGGACGCTATGTTGGAGGACAGTTATCAAGACTTTCCCCTTTTACAGCTTCTGTGATCATGGGCAGCTGCCTCTTAACCCACCCTAGTGGCAACCTGGACCACTGGGAGGTGACTCTGCTTAAAAGGACATTCTTTCTTTAGTTAAGTTGAAATTTATCCTTATAACTAACTTCCAAGATAATTTACACTTCTTGGTTCTAGTTGCATGGAGTAATATGAAACAATTCAAATCAGTGTATTTCAAGTCATAAAAAGTTATCATTGAGAAAGGGGTCTTATAACTAACTCTGCTTCCTGTTTTTAGCAATTCTATTCAGTAAGAGCTGGTGCCTATCACATGGGTGTTTAGGCTTTAAAGGCAGCTATTGTTTCTCCTCCTGATCTCCGGAAGTGGACCAGAAGGGCATGAGACTCAAATGGAGTTGAATGGGAAGGAAACATTTTTAACTCAAAAATAACGGTGATTTTAATTTTATTTAGAATACAGTACTTGCAAGAGTAAACAATGCCTCCATTTATTGGGCTATGAATAATTTAAATGGCCAAGTAGACTACTGAGCTGTAAAAATGAAGACAAAATATTGATAAAGAAAAATATTTCTAATTTTTATAAGCTCCCATGTGTTTAACAACCAGTAAGGGAAGAACATTAATTGCACATAAAGAAATGGAAAAATGGTGATAGGGCAGCGTGACAGTGCCTTTGTGCGCACTACACTGATGTTCTTACAGTTGCCACAGGCCACGGGAGGACCCTTAAGTGTCTCATCAGAGATGAAAGGCAGGACCCACTCTCTACATTGAGTTCCATATTGATTACAGAATTTAAAATAAAAACAAGCAAACAAAAAAGCAGCACTGGCCTTGTTGTTTGATGCCCCGGGTTCTGTTCTTGACCCTGTTGCTGTCTAGCAGTGTGACTTTGGGGAAATCAGTCTTTACTCCTCAGAATTAGTTTTTTCTCAAATTAAACTGGGGAACATTTTTCTGCCCTGCCTGTATTATATAGTTTTTAGGATTAAATGTGACAATGTATATGGATTCAAATCTTCACTTACTTGCAGCCATCTAACTTCTGGAAAGTTCTTTAAACGTCTCTGTGCCTGCTACTTTATCTTTAATTTGGGGATAATACTAGCTAGTTTTTTGGGAAGTAAGTGGGTTCATTCCCATGAAGTACATAGAACAGTGCCTGAGAGTTCATGCCTAATGCAATCGCTATTATTTTGTGAAATTTTGAGTGCTGTGTGACTTAGTATATGTTTAGTCTACTATATTTTTTGAAATAATATCTAAAAATAAAAATTATTATAACAACCTATTTAATGACCAAACCCAATCACAGAATTGGCACGTTTTATCTTTTTTTTTTTTTTTTTATCACTTTGGTGGTTTCCCAAGATATGACTTTGTTGTCAGAAAAGCTTAATCATGATACCAAAACTTAATCCCAAGTGCTTTTAACCAGCAGTGTGAGTTTGGACAGCAGTAGGTGGGGGCCAGCATTTGACCCCGCCTTCTCTGTTACTGTTAGGGTCTTGAGATCTGCCTTAACTGTCTAGAGCAGCCGTGGGCAAACTACAGCCCGCGGGCCAGATCCGGCCCGTTTGAAATGAATAAAACTAAAAAAAAAAAAGACCGTACCCTTTTATGTAATGATGTTTACTTTGAATTTATATTAGTTCACACAAACACTCCATCCATGCTTTTGTTCCGGCCCTCCGGTCCAGTTTAAGAACCCATTGTGGCCCTCGAGTCAAAAAGTTTGCCCACCCCTGGTCTAGAGCTTGGCTTGTGTTGTATGTAACAGCCTGGAGTTTAAAAATGTTATCTTTGATTTGAGCTGTTCAAGTTGGGGTATTTTTTGAGCCATGTAACGTTTAGTGGTACTGAAATGTTGATCAAGAACTCCATTTATAGCAGACCCATTCATAATAATCCTAGTGACTTATTTCCCAGAAGCCACTTCTAGATAAAAATACTGATCATGATGTCCCATGACTTTCCCTAAAGGAGTAATATTAAATTGTGGGAAATGCTTGGAATTTAACTAGTAATTAACTTATTAAGAACCATGTTTTTAAAAAAATCACATCTCCCCTAAGCTATTATAAAAAAGGAACTAATGAGTTCAGAATTCTTTTTATATTTATTTTTTTATAAAGTGAAACCCAGTAATGATTGTACAGTATCTTCAAGTCTGTTACTGAACTAAAATAGTTTCTGTAGATAGAGGAGACTTGGAGCCCAGTGCTGGCTTTTTAGCCCCAGGTCCAGTTTGGATAAACACTGCTGCTGCTGCCTAACTAGTTACCGGTTAGAAGTGTAGACTTTCATTGTCAAAGTTTGATGATGGGTATATTTGGAAGTTTGATTATAGAAGATGGGCACATGGCCTTTTCCTATTTTCCTGTTTATCAATAGAATTGAGATTGTTGAATGTTTTCTGTTTGATCCATCTTGGATGGAGCTAAAAATATCTCTTCATTCTTAATTGTCTTTTTACTATTTCTTGCACCCTAAACCCTTTATTTCTAAAGTTTTACTCATATGCTATATTCCATTATAGTCCTAAGTAACATGATTAGGCTAATCATTTTGAAATGAAGAAATTACTTTGAAACATGTAAAAAGCACAAGTTAATTTTTATCTGCTGGTCAATTTCTTTTCCATAGTTTTTCATGAGGGACTGCCAGGTTTCTGTTTGGGAGTTAATGAAGAGACTGTATTGTGAAGGGGTGCTTTCATGGGGCCACTTGGCAGGGAAAGGAGTGCTATGTGGAGACCCTGGATCTGTGTGTGATACGGGGAAAGGTTCTCTGCTTCTTTCAACATCAGGTTCCTCCTCTGTCAGTGGCACTGCCTTTCTGGAAGGTTACAGTCTGATGCCACACATTCCTAGGTGCACCACAGATTTCCAACAAATGGTTAACTGTGATATTTTATGTTAGGAACTCGTTCCATATCTGTTGAATATTTCCAAGCAATTCTGAACAGACATTTTGGGATTCTCTGTTTGTGAATGTATTAATAGACTTAGCATTTTTGAGGTTACCTGAAGACTCTGAGAACACCGAAAGGAACACTTGATTTTTGAATAGACTAATCACTCAATAAATTCTTACTTCTTGCTTCCTCTATTTACTGTGTTAAGAGTTTTAATGACCATTTTTCATTTCTCCAGTTTTGACATCCTTGTGAATTTCGCTTTTAAAAAAGTTAAAGAGCTCTGGCCAGGTAGCTCAGTTGATTAGAGCATCATCCTGATGTGCCAAGGTTGCAGTTCCATCCCTGGTCAGGACAGACAAGAATCAACCAATGCATGCATAAATAAGTGAAATACAAATCAATCAATCTCTCTCTCTCTCTCTCTCTCTCTCTCTCTCTCTCTCTCTCGCTCTCCCTCTCCCTCCCTCCCTCCCTCCCCCCTCCCCTTTCTCCTCCCCTCTCTCTCCCTCCCTCTCTTTGAAATCAATAAATAAAAAAATAAAAAGTTAACAGAGTAACTGAAAAGGATATAAAGTACTGCCAGGATATTTCCTCATTCACAATATCATATTTCATTCCTTAATTTGCTTCTGGGTTACTTGAGCCTGATGGTGGTTACAAAGTGCCCTCCAGGACACAAGTTGCATTTTCATACTGGTGCCCTTGTGAGGGGAAAGGAAGGCATCCTCAGTGCATGTTCTTGGGCTGCACCTCCCCCACTGCCTCTCGGTTTTTCTGGCTCATCAGTGGGTTGGACCCTGTGTTGGTGGTCAGTGCTCCCGGTGGCTGTGTTCTAACGCAAGTTGAAGGGTATACTGCTTGGGAACCAGTATTTGAAACATTACATATTTTAATGAGCCATAAAATTGCACAATGTCTTCTTTGTGTTGTTTTATAACCCAACATGTTGTTCGATTTGTTTCTCCAGGTGGCATTTTTCTGAAATTGTTCACTGCGAATTCCTGGCATTCCCGCAGATACACTAGGTAAGTAAATGAAATCAGATGCCCTTATTGTCAGTGATTCTTTGGAAATGCTTTCCAGGTTGGTAGCAACTTACTTGAAAGAGGTGCAGTGTTTCAAACTTCGGGGCCATGAATGGTAAACACTAGGTGTTGTTATTTTATTTTTTGTTTTTTTTTGGGGGGGGGGGAGACGGTTAGATTGAAACACCACTTGATGATCATACACGAATGTTGTAAAGGACCCTGTAAAGTTTCAACGTGGTATTAAATTTAATGCTATAGTTTCCATGCTTCAGTTCTGACATGATCTGTTCTGTTACTATTCATAAAAACCAGTTTCAGGGCTCTTTATAGTGGGCCTAGCTGGCTAAGTTCTCTTTCCTTTTGAGCTTCTCTGTGGACCATTTCACTGTTTGTTATCTTTTCTCTCTGAAAGGCGAAGTAGAGATGGCCAGTTCAGATTACCCCTTTTATGACTGAGTGTCCACTCAGGTAGAGGAATTGCCTAAATAAAAGTTGAAAACAGTTAACTAACAGGTGATTTATGATTAACTCTATGGATTTTAATTTTTAAAGGCCACTTTTGGGAAATATTAGTAACAATAATGGGGGCTAAGCACGCATTCAAGAAAAGCAAGTCTTGTTCAACCTGTAGTGGTCTCCTTATGAACTTGAGGATGTAGCACAGGCCAAGGGAGCCAGCTTGAGGTATGGATTTGGGACCAATTGATACCCTCCTACAAAGGAGAGTCTGCCATGTGCAGGGGATTTGTAGAGCATCTTCACAGACACCGTGTCATTTGTGGGAAGGTGATTGTTTAAGCTTACAGATTCTGGAGGAGGGAAAATTGGTGTTTTGTCATAAATTGAACTTTGACTTTTCAAATGTTACTAAATTGTTCTAACAACTGCTTGCATTAGATTAGGAAACTTGGTTCTTTATGTGTTGTTTTTTTTTATGGGAACTGTAAACACTTGTGAGTTATGAAATTATTTGAGCACAGTTCTTTATCATGGGAAAGCCATGGCTGGTCTGAGACAGGTGGGTATCCTGAGAAGGCTGATCGTTGGCACCGTTACTGATAATCTTTAATCTGCTCCATATGTATTTAGTGGCGGTGGAAGAAACTGATTTTCCATTAATAAAACTATTAATTAAAAATACATATACCTTTTCCTATATGTTGAAAATAAGGATTTATTGCACGTTTTTCTGAACCAGGTGCTCATAAACCTGTCGAAAATTCGGCTAATAACACTCTGTCATGCATGGTTCAGATCCAGAATTTCAGGTGCCCATCAGCCAGCTGACTTTGGGGTTGGTAGGGAGGCCTGTTTTTTACTCAGTCAGTTCTACGAGCAAAAACAGTCTCAAACAGAAACAGGTCTGTACTGGTGAGGGTGTCCTGGTGAGGGGCGTGTTTATTTCTATTCGGAGGCACTGTCTGCCATCTCGCCCCTTATATAAGGAGTGCCATGTTCACCCCTGAGTTAAGTGGCTCCATATTTCCGATGTATCCCAATGATGATTTAGTCCCCCATGGTGGCTGTTGCCCTGGATTGCTGCCAGGCTGGCCTGTTTATCCAGCTCTGGGGAACAGCCAATTCCTTGCTGCCGTGCCCTCGGGAGCTGCATCACAGTCACCCTTGAAATCCCCATCTCTGAGGATTTAACCAGATAAAACCAGCCTTCTCGGAATCTTTTTAAATTTTGACCGTGAATTCATCCCAGACAAGTACAATAAAACTTGACCAAGTCACACAGACACAGGCACGGCCATTCTGAATTTACAGCGTCTGAATTACAGAGAAATCTGACCTTACCTTCTGTTATACACAGTCACTCACATGCTATCAGCTGGTGGAAGGTTTCTTGTATTGCGGCTGGGGGAGAGCCTCGCTGTCAGGCGGTCCCAGGCTGTAGCCCCGCCTCTGCTGGACTCAGACCTGGGCCGGGATCCCAGCTGTGGGGCGCATTGGCTGTGTGACCTACAGCAGGTTTCTCTACCTGATGGAACTCCCACCTCTTTACACGTGGACGCCGCTTCCTCCCAAAGTGGTTTGGAAGATTGAACGAGGCAAAGAGGGCAATGTGTGGTACACAGTAGACAACAAAGTACTCCCTGTCTGGCTCCCTGATCCTGAGGATCTTGGAAGGAACTGCCCTGCCAGGCACCTGTGCCCTCACTGGTAAAGTGGCAAGGTGACACCTACTCTGTTCTACTCTGTGAAAATTGGGAGTAGCCTTTGAAAATCATGAATTTAGGGTATGTGTTGATATTAGGGACCTTCTAATGGGCAGACTTTAAAAAAATGTAATCAGAACTTCCTGGGCTTGAATCCCAGCCCTATACCTTATAATTAGGTGTATGATCCTGAACAAGTTACTAACACCCTCTCTGGCTCTCACCTGTCTCACAGGTTTGCTGTGAGAGTAAATGATAGAATGGGGCATACAGAAGTAGTACCTAGTGAATCTCAATAAATATGGCTTTTCCTTGCATATAGTTTGACTGTTAATAATATCGAGGTTTTTAAATGCCAGTTTTAGGGTATAGAATTCATTCCCACTAGCATCTTGGAAGAAGATAATTGAAGAGGGGAAGCACTTAATAAGAGAGGGTGTAACAGCCTTCCCCCTTTACTGAGGGGAAAGTGAGTCAAATATGTGGTCTCTGAATAGGAAACTGGTAAAAATAGAATAGAAACAAGACAGTGGTTTTTCAAGATTTGTAAAAAAGCAAATCAAAGTAATCGCATATACTAAAAGCTTAAGGGAATGCAGTTCTGTTCCTACTTTTGTTACTCCTATGTTGACGGCTTGTCTTTTTTCTGGAAAGACGTTCTGCTAGACCTGGGCCTGCCTGAGAGAGGAGTATGGGAGATGCTCCCAGCAGGAGTGCTCTCTTTCTATAGAAAGTTGCTCCCCTTAGGAGACCCTAAACTTACTGAGGGTTGTTCTGAGTCTTTTGTTACATCCTTGGTGCCCAGTACAATGTGTGGCGCTCAGTGAGTATTGGGTGAATGGCTAAAGGATAGGTGATGGTTAGGCTGTAGAGCTGGTTCTATAACATTTCTGTTACTCCTCACCCGAGGATATTTTTCCATTGATTTTTTAGGGGGAGAGAAGAGAGAAGGAAAGACAGAGAGAAACATCAGTGTGAGAGAAACACATCAATTGGTTGCCTCCTGCATGAGCCCTTACCAGGGCCTGGGCTGGGTAGGAGCCTGCAACCGAGGTATGTGCCCTTGACCAGAATTGAACCTGGGACCTTTTGGTCCGCAGGCCGACTCTCTATCCACTGAGTCTAACTGGCTAGGGCCATTTCTGTAACAGTCTCTGAAGAGACCTCTACTTCAGGCACATTGTAGGTTGCCCAGCATAGTGCCTGACACATATCATGTGCCCAGTAAATGTTGGGCAAATGGAGGAGTGAGTATGAGCTTAAGTATAACTCCCAATTTGTTAAGGAGTTTTGGCAGAATGACCCGTTTATAATTTGGGAAGCCATGAAAATTCTTTTAAGCAGAGAAGTAAAGTTGAACATTAAGAAGGCACCACAAGTGGCATATTGACCAGGAGACCAGGTAGGAAGGGGTCATTGGCAAGAAACAATGAGGGCTGGGGGGGCAGGTGGGCGGAGCTGCAGCTAACTGCTCAGTCCCGGGGGCAGTGTCCATGGGTTAGCTTTGGACAGGAGCTGGCAGAGAAAGGGTGTGATTGCCATAGACAAGCTTAAACTACAAGGAATGGATGTTAAGGGAATTCTCATGTACTGGCTTTTGTTCTTTTGAGAAGTGGAAGAAATCATTTGTCTTGGGGAGAGGAGGTGAAGGCGGCGGGGGGTGGGGAGGTTTAAAGAAGAATGAATACTTCCCTACTTGGAAAGGAACTATTCTCTGTGCTGATGTGGCCAGAGTCCATCTTCCTGTGAACTCTGGTGCTCTGAGGGATTACGCCACAGGGGATTCCAGTCCTCTGTTCAATGGGATTGGTCCATAGGACGTTCTGGATTTCACATTAGTAACCACAGTTTTGTTTTGATCAAATGCCAAAGTCTATGAAAAAGACTTTACACAAATCCTGCAGCAGGTGGATTTGGAATACCAGTTGGCACTCCTCTTGTCATTCCGTCTACACCAAGAAATGCCCTTGATCCTTCCATAGACAGCTTGTTACTTTAATGATCCACTTTTAAATTGCTGTTTGAGAGGGAAATGAACTGACCTCAGCTGACTGAATATGCACTGGGATGGAATGGAGGTGTTTCCCTCATTGTCACTGTAAAGTGTACTTATCCTATATAATAAAAGGCTAATATGCAAATCGACCAAATAGCGGAACAACCAGTTACTATGACATGCACTGATCACCAGGGGGCAGATGCTCAATGCAGGAGCTGCCCCCTGTGGTCATTGTGTTCCCACAGGGGGAGCACCACTAGGCCAGAAGCCGGGCTCACAGCTAGCCAGCACAGCTGTGGTGGCGGGAGCCTCTCCTGCCTCTGTGGCAGTGCTAAGGATGTCCGACTGCGGGCTTAGGCCTAAGCCATCAGTTGGACATCCCCCGAGGGTTCCTGGACTGCAAAAGGGTGCAGGCCGGGCTGAGAAACCCCCCTCCCCCCAAGTGCACAAATTTCATGCACTGGGCTTCTAGTGCTTTTATATGATGCTTGTTCAGTTAGGTAAGTAGTACTTGTATACAGTTTTATTTTGTATCCCCTTTTACTTCCCCTGCCAAACCATGGCAGTCCTGCTTACCACCAAACAAAGCTCAAAAGTTCCAAGATCCTTCCCCCATAAACACCCTCTCTGCTCTTTGAAATTTCGTCATGATTTCCTAGCATAAACTGACTTCTTCTGAACTAAATATTGATTTTATCTGCATTCCCTTTTGGATTAATTTAATAACCAAAATAAAGTTTGTGTAATCTTTTTCCTATCTTGTACTCACACGCTGGGGGCAACCACTAGTTACCAGGCGAGGGTCCCATGCAACCTGTAAAGATGGGGTTGGTCCCCCATATCTGTACCTTACATTACCAGCCCAGAACAGCCTATGAGAAACTCTTAAAGCTACTTGGCAAGCTCAGATGGACTTGGAAATGTACCTGATTTTGATCCAAATTATTCTATGCACACAGCCAAGTTGTGTTAGGAAATGGACACTTCCTGTCATTAACTCACAGCTTAGGTCATCTCTTTCAAGTAATGAAGGCAAATAGGACTGAAAATCCACTTTAGACATCTAGTGTGACTAATCTGAAAGAGCTGGTTTCTTTCTTGTTTCCTCACCACCACATTTCTCCCTTCTTGCTTCATTTTCAAACTGCATACCTGACTCAGTTGCAATTCAGTTCATTCCCTCTACCTCCCTTATATTCATGCAGTGGCTATGGATTGGAAAGACAGTCACCCTGTGGTCAACTGCTTTCTTGGATTCTGTCTCATTATTCAAGGTCATGGTAACTAGTTTATTGGCCATTTACAACCACATCAGGTACAGTTAAAGTCTATTCTAGAAATTGCCAGGCATTTTGCTAAGAAGGTAGTTGCAGAGAAAGCCACTGGGGCAAACCCCTAGGAGTTACAGTTTTCTTTAGCTGCTGTATATTCTCTTTCATGCTTGCAGTATTGATATCTGCACATCTCAAAGCAAAGATGGTTTTTCACCTGCCCTCAGGTGTACATTCCTTTCTTCACATAGTTGAGCGCTTAGTCTGTATACAATTTTATGTTCAGTTATTTTTTTGTTTTGTTTAATATGGCATGAAATTTCCCCATATCGTTAAAAGTTTCTTGTTAAAAAAAAGCATTTTGATGGTTGGATATTCTATCTTATGGTACATATTTAAATCATTTGAACCTTCTATTTTTGACAACTAAGTTGTTTTCTGATTTATTTTAAACCATTAAATATAAACTTTGAATATCCTTTTACAGACATCTGTTCAGTTTTTAAAATACTGTATATCTAGGCAAGTTGGGCTCCCATTGGCAGTCTAAGAGTTTTCTTTTATCCCACCCTAAAGATCATCGGATCCTTAAATCTTTGACAATTTGGGAAGTGAGAATGGCATCTCATTTTAATTCTTACTGTTTTTGTTACTAATGAAATTGAATGCTTTTCATAAGTAGAATAGCCATTTATATTTTCTCTTTTGTGATTGTGTCCTCCTTTTCAGGTGAGATTGTCATTTATGACAGCTGATTTATGATCTCACCCTGCATCCTGCCCTAGTACTTCTGTTTCCCCTTTGCCTGTCCAGGGCAGACATGATATAACTCCTGTTGACAGAATACTAATAATAAACACAATATGCTGGCTCATAATAAAGTGTTCACTGACCCCATGAAGTGAATCTTACCTGCTTCTCTTCTAATGTTTCTTGTCACACTGCTTGGCTGACTTTTCTTGCCGGCCTCTTAGTCGTTGTTTCCTTGACCCTCTTCTCCTTTAGCTCCTTGCCTTCTCCAAGTTATCTAGTCCACTCCGGGACTCCAGCTGCCACCCACAGCCCAGACCTCCCCAGACCAAACTCTCCCCCAGGCTGCAGACCCACATAGCCAACTGCCCAGTGGTGGTCGTCCCCTGGTGTCCCACTGGCACTTCTAATGCAGTGTGCCCCAAAATGAACCCGTTCCTCCTCCTGGCTAGAATTATTCTTTATTAGCTAGCTTTTCAACTTCACCTCCCAGGGAACTCGGGCAAGGAATACAAATATTTTCATAAGATTCTTTCAGGGAGTAGAATTAATATTTTTGAGAATGAAAATATGGTGAATTGTCTCCCAAGGATTGAAAGACTTTATTAAGATTGCGAAATATCCTTCCCCAGGGGTACATTTCTTCAGGGGTTATGGGAAATATGGTGCTGGGAAGAATAAAGGGAAATTTAAGACCATGGAAGTTGGAAACAACCAATGAAATTCAATCCATTTTTAGAACACATATGACACACTAACTCCCAGAGATTTAAGACAGCTCAGTTTGCTTCCTGAGCCTTTCAGGCTCATTATGACTATGACACAGAAAGGTTCTTCTGCATGAATATGCTGTGACCGTGTTTTATTTACTGTGTATGTTTACTGCACCTGAATATAGGTGTCCCCATGGGTCTGCCTTCCCTTATCAGTATCAAGTGGTTTTACTGTTGGTACTTTTCCTAGACTGGGTTTCCCCCAAAACAGATTCTACGATAAGGATCTAAGCACAAGTAGTTATTAGGGAGTAATCCTGGCAACCATTGAAGGAATAGGGATTGGGATATGGAGAGAAGAGAGCCAATGAAGGGATGTGTTTGAACGGGTTGCTCAGTCCCTGGTGAATTCCATGAAACAGCCTTTAGAATCATCCCCTCTGAGGAGCTGACAAGCTGGGGTATGTCTCCTCCAACTCACATCTGCCACTGACTGACGTCTGCTCTTGAGGCCAGCCCTGAAGGTGTGCTCCTGCAGGTAGAGGGTCTGCAGGCGGAGGGCCTGGGTGCTTGCTGCATGTACTGGAGTGGGAGCTGAGGGGACATTGGTAGGCACTGGCAGTGCCTGCTGAGTGCACTGCTCTACGTTTTTAACAAGTTCACTTTAGAGGCAGCTCAGAGGGTCAGATACAAAGCATGTGCAGTTTGTTAGCAGTGTGTACTTAAATTACATCAGTACCTGCTAGAAGTCAGAGTGAATTTAAAAGCTATTGAGAATTTGATACTACTGATCCTGACCCTGATACTGGGAAGGGAAGATATAGGGAGAGTCTCTGAGAGGCGTCTTGATGTTGTTTCTCGTGCCTTGGTAGCAAACACCGATAGGCCATTAGAGTAACAAATCGGACAACTGGATTGTTAGGCTCCTTATAGTTGAGGTTTCCTCACTGCTAACCAGCCTACGGAATTATAACTCGGCCTATAAGGAAATTACGAGATTTTTTCCATACACTCAGATCTGGAAGAAAACAAAAATCTGAGGGAAATCTGTGGCCAGCCAAGTCTGAACAGAGCCACCTTCATTAGTTTGAGAAATTCCTGGGGAAAGAAAGAAGGTAGAATCCAGTGCTGTTCGTGGACTTTCTCCGCTATATGCATTTTGATGTTCCCTTTTGTTATACTCACACAACAGTCTTGATGACATATCTTAACATGGAAAAGGTGTCCTACTGTCCTGTTGACTGTGCTGTTAGTGTCCTTTAGGGGATGAGGGGATAAGATCTCGAAGCTATCAGATACGTAATCATTGAGACCTATTGTGTGATGCTGGCAACAAAGAATAGGATTTTATGGGAACAAAGAAAGGAACAATTATGCCATTTGGGGAAGGCATCCAGAACTGAGACATTTGACTTGGGCTTTAAGAATGACTAGTTTTCACTAAGGGATGAAGGAGGAGAAAGGAAGTCCAGGCAGAGAGGAGGGTTGGCAAAGGTAAGGGCCTGAAAGTGCAGAGCCAGCTCAGGAGGCCATGAGTAGTTTGATGTGACTGAAATACCAGTGTAGTGAGGTTGTAAGGCCGGTGGGAGAAGTCCGCTTGTGGAAGTCGTGAGGGCCTTGCCCCTGCTGTCACCGTCTCTCCCACATTAATGTCAAAAGGTGGAAGAAATGGCAGCTGGGAGGGGGCTCTGGGGACCATGAACCTTCTGACCATCTTGAAGAAGATGAAGCAGAAAGAGTGGGAGCTTCGATTGCTCATGCTCGGCCTGGACAACTCTGGCAAAACAACCATCTTCAAGAAGTTCAGCGGGGAAGACATCGACAACACCTCCCAGACACTGGGCTTCAGCATCAAGACCCTGGAGCACCGGGGATTCAAGAACATCTGGGATGTTGTGCAGGAGTCCCTGTGGTCCTACTGGCAGAAAGAGCTACTGAGAGCAGTAGTTCTTGTCTGGGTGGTGGGCAGCACCGACTGCCGGCGCATATAGAACTGCTAGCAGGAGCCCCTGGCTGGAGGCATCCTCATCTTGGCTAACAGGCAGGACCGGCCCGGAGCACTGTCTTCTAATGCCACTCGTGAGGCCCTGGAGCTGGACTCTGTCTGCAGCCACTACTGGTGCATCCAGGGCTGCAGCACTGGCACCAGGGATAACCTGCTGCCCAGCATCGACTGGCTCCTGGATGACCTTTCCCGCCTCATCTTCATGGCTGACTGAGCCACGCCAGGTGCCCCTACCTTGCAGTCTGCTCCCCTACCCACCCACCCAGGCACTCACCAAGCACCACCCGTGGTGGGTGGGAATCAGCCAGCCCAACGAACACTTCCTGTCTCCCTTTATGACCTGCTGCTGACCACTGCTGCTCTATGACCAGCCCCGCTCCCATGGCAGGCGGGCTGCCACCCTGGCTGCTGACCCAGCCAGCCCACCTGCAGGGCTGGGGCTGGGCGGGGGCTGCCTCTGCTGCTATCAGGGCTGGGCCTCACCCTTTGCTCGGCTGTGAGAATAAACTGTTCCTTGTCCAGAAAAAAAAAATGGATACCATTTCTATTGGCTCATGTTCAAGTTCCCACCAAACATCCTGCCATTGTAGAAACAACATAGGTGCAGGATGATGAATGGAGCTTGTAGAACCTGTGTGGTGCACTCATGATTCTTTCTGCCTTAGGAATTTCCACTTCCTCTTTTATCACCCAGGGACTGTTTTTCTGTCATGGAATTCCCCATTCCTCTGCAGATACACTCTTATCCCATCCTTTGAAACTGCATTCAGGCTTCCAAGGAAATGTTTCCCTGATGACTTCATGGCATAAGATGAAGACTTAAAAGTATTTGACACCAAATAAAGAAATGCTGGGCTATCTTGATTCTAATGTAGTAAATTGGCCCCTGATTTGCTGTGTATCTTTGGGAGAATCTCTGTCCTTGAATAAAATGAGTGTAAGAACAATCAATTGTGAGAACCAGTTACAGCAACCAGATCCATAGATGCTTTTGTCTACCCCTTGTCAGTCACTCTCCCCAGTACAAGAGCAAATAGAAAACGTACATGGCTTGTTTTTTCGTTTTGTGTGTAGCATCCAGTGTTGCAGCATGCCTTCGCTGTGCACTGGTGCTCTTCTCCACGTGCAGGGGCTGAGACGGGGGTCTCATCCTTGAATTGGAGGAGACGCTTTTGCTGTTCCTGTCTTGTGAGTGCTCTTGTCATAACTGCCCTAAACGCTGACTTGACTCTGCCCATCCCACGTGACTCTTCACTCTCCACTGGGACCATTATGCTCCCACCAGAGCATTAGATCATTCCCCCCCGCCCCCATATCATAGCTATTGAGAGCTTTCGATGGAGAACCTGGTTTTGAGGATGGGTGAGCTTTTTCTTTCTGATTCAGCAGAAAATTGTGTGGGAGGGTACAGATTGGTGGCCAAATAGGCAGGTTAAGAAATCGTGGTTCTTTAGTGGTTTGTCAGCCCCTTGCGGAAGGATAGCTTTTGGCCTCCTGTTCTGCTATTGGTTATGTTACTTACACTGAATTTTAAACTTGGGAAGTTTAGTCAGAGTGAATCTTAGCATGTATTCTGTATGTCACTCTGGGGAGATGCTGACATGTGGTAGATTTACAAAGGCCACACATCCACTTGGCTCTTCCCACCCAGAGCTGGAGCTGTGCTTTCCTGCCCTTGGAGTCTGGGTAGGCCTTCTGACTTGCTTGGAGTGATAGACGCAGCACAAGTGAGTGCCAGAGCCTTGACCCCAAGAGGTCTGTCAGCGTCTGCCTCGCCCTGTTGGAACTCCCCGAGGCTCTCATCGGCAAGAGGAGGAGCGCTGTGGTGGCCCCTCGCCAGGCAGTGTCAATCGCCAGGCATGTGAATGAAACCTTCGCCAGCTGACTAAATTTTGAGGAGCTTCGTTACACAACAATAGTTAACGGATATAGTAACTTAAGCAGTCGCACCCAACAAAAACTCTGAAATAAGAAAAAAAAAATGGATGTTTAATCAGATACTTTCCATGAGGCTCTTCTGGCTTACAACGAAATTTCTGGACAGGAATTTTCCAGAAACCTGAGGCAAGTGAACAGTTAACAAGAACATAATGTGTTTGGCACGTGATGAACAGCATCAGAAAATGGCGCCTAATTGCAGCCTGAGGGGTCGGGTGAGGGTCGTGCCAGTGCTGGCTCAGGAGCCGGTGGAGAAGCTGTCCCTCCCACCTGCGCTCAGCGACATCGTGCTGAGGGCTGGCGACAGCTATCTGAAGGTGACCAGTGTCACTGGGGCTTCATTCTTTCTGCTTAATGATTAGATTGAAGCAGACACAGCTTCAGGTGTGGCCCACCTGCTCCACTCGCCGGCCAGCTGTGGGATGTGAGACTTGCCCGTGTTCCCATCGTAGGGTAGCTTTAATTATTATTGCTTCCTAAGAGCAAATCTGATGAGCAGATGTTGAAAGGGACACGTTTTCAGCAGCCCCCTGGTGAGGGGCTTCGGGCCGTGCTCCTTGCTGAGCCCTGATTGCTGAGTGCCTGGGCCTGGCAGCACCACGTCCAGGGACACTACACCCTCCATCTTCTCAACACCCCAAGTCCAGGTGGGGCTGTTCACATGCTGGGACTTCGGGCTCCTCTGCCGCAGCTGGGAGGCCTCAGAGCCATGTCCATAGCTACACCCAGGCCTTAAAATGCTCAGACCGGAAGATCCTCACGGTCATGCTTCGGCCGGACTGGCCACTGTGATCTGGGAAGAAGCAGAAGGCTCCAGAAATCATGGGAGTTGGAGCTGGACAAGACCCACTTGGTCGTGAAGCCTCCCCTTCATCACGGCCAATCGCTCCCCTGGGAAACTCTGGAGCGCTTTGTAAAGTCTGTTTCCAAATGACTTCCAGCCGGTCCCCCGGGAGGCGAAACGGCTTTTTCTGGGGAGGGAACTGTGTTCCTCACGATTGGTTGGGATCTTTGGTTGGTTGGCTCCAGCCCCATCACTCCTGGCTGGTCTCCCTCAGACCACCCTGAACAAGCCCCCCTCTGCCTCTCGCCTTCCCACAGTTAAGTCGATGTCATGCTTCCGCTGAGCAGCAATTAAACAGGGAGGAGGGGCCTGCTTCCTTGTCTGGGGCTTTCTGCAGAGATGACTTTGCCCAGCTGCTCCAGTGTTCTGATCCCCTGGTCCGGATTTCTCTCTAATTTTTTGTCCCTGGAACATTTCATATGTGTGGAAACTGCTGGTGCTTCATAAGCACTGTAAGGAGCGTGTATTTCACCAGAGGAACGGCATTTTCATGGATAATTATTTGAAAAATTCTTTTGAGTCTTTGCCTTGAGCTTGGTTTGCATGGCATGGCCTAATGGGTGCAGAGAACTGTAAGTGGAACATGGCTTCTCCAGAAGCCAGTAATAATGATATCATGCATCCTGCACACCGGTGGGCACAGCCATGTAAACACTGTGGTCCCGGGGCATTTTGCGGGGGGAGTTGCTGTAACTCAGTGTTCAGTCAGTAAACAAAGAAAATCAGGGTCTGGGTATCTGCACTGACCACAGCCACGCTAGGAACGCCAGTGAGCAAGGGATCGTGGTTTGTGGGCCTCTGACTGTTGTTCCTGATGAAGCTAGGAGATGAAAGGCAGGAGCTCACCAGTGAGACTCAAGTTCAGGCCATGTGGCCAGATCCAGATTGGGAGAGCCATTTAGGTCAGTGTTTTCTGAGCATGCTCCACAGAATGCTACAGTTCCTAGGGGCATTTTAGGGGCTGCCTGGCGTGGTGGGATCAAGGTGGCCCTTGTCAACCCTTTGTTTTATAGTCGGCACAGCTCCGCTTTTATCTGTTTCATATGCAGAACTGGAGTTGCTTGTCAGATCCTGTTTGATAGTGTTCCATGCTCAGAAAGAAAGTTTGCAAACCGCAGGTTCAGAGGACTGACTTCTAGTAAAAACAAACACAGAGAGAAGCCTCCTTAGCCAAGCAACTAACGATTACATTTCTAGGATCCACATAGATCAATCCACAGGCATTTGGAAGCAGCAAAAAGCAAAGAGCTAAACAAATAGATGTTACGGTGTGACTGCTATGTCATCAGGAAACTCTTAGTCAGTATAAACGGAACATGCAGACAGTGACCTCTGAGTGGCAAGGTGAACAAGAGGCCAATTCTGGTCATTGATGCAGGTGACTCTGCCAGACTGTGTTGTTTGCGGCAGCACCAGCAAGTCCTGGAGTTGAGGTTACTGAGAATCACGTGATAAAGGCGACCATTTATTGAGAGCTTTTCGTTTGCTGAGCACTATGCCTCAGGTGCATGGTCCATGCTAGGAAATGCAGGTTCTGTTATTATTCCCATCTCACACATTAGGAAACTGAGGCTCAGAGATTGAGTAATTTGCCCAAGGACACACAGCTAATACAGTGATGGAGCTGGAGATAGGTCATTTGGTCCTATTCTGGTTAAATGTTCTGTATTGATGTTCTCTGTTAATCCCTTTTAATTTTGTCTCTGTGTGGGTATTCTCTCCCCCTACCCCCAGCCCCCACCCCCAATGGTTTTGGTAAATGGACTACCTAAAGATACCTAGTTTGAGAAAATGTCTTATTGTAGTTACAACTTAATGGTCATTCCACTCAAAGATTGCTCCATATAAAGTTGAAATTTAGTATTACATGTAAATGATCTCATTGATAGAAAAAAGAATGTAGAGAAAAGGAGGTGATAGGCTAACCTCAGCAGTGTGTACTAACACTACAGGCATGTGCAGCTCTGGGAGTATGTCTGTGCCTGGATTTAGTGGCTCCCGAGTCGAGTTGTATTGGTGCAGTGGAAAATAGAAGTCTTGAAGTCCATTGCTAAGGCACATGAGAATAACCTTTGCACAGGTTTTAAGTTTTTAAATGTTGAGTGTTCTTCTGATTTTGCCTTAGCTTCTCCAACTCATCCTCTGTATAATGGCCTTACTTAGCAAAGGCTGGGTAAGGAGGGGTCTCTCTTGAGGGTCTGCTCTTGACTTGGTTCATGCCCCTTCAGATGCATGTGAACCTAGTCCTATTCTTGTCATTCACCGGAAGTTTCTGCTGAAACTTCTCTCTGCTGTGTTGTTGACTCATATGGAGCCAAGTAGATCTGCTAAAGAGTGAATTGAGCAGGCGTTTAGTTTTGTTTTTATAGGTGCATTTGGAAAAGCTGGAACTGTTTGAGAAACTATTTCACAGCACATCCAGGTGGCTCGAATGATCTGCCTCCATGCATCACACCCATTTTAAACAAGACTAAAGCTGGTCGTACGTTTCTCTTCTGGAGCGAGTGAGGCCCTCAGGGAGAAACATGAACTTATGTGGGTGCTTAGGAAGTACTGAGTAATAATTCTTTCAAGCCAGGAGGGCCCCATTTGCCCAGCTGAAATTTATGAACACTGCCCCAGTGGCTTATAAAAGTTCATTTTCTTTCCCAGGTGCCCAGCTCACTTCCTGAAAGTAACCATTTCATTGAAGGACTTGACTGTGCTAGGTCTTTACAGAGACACGCCTGAAAAAGCCCATTCTTGATTCTTCAGCAGATGATGATGCCGTTGCTGAGATAGAGCCTTAGATGTGACCTCCCAGGGAGGCCTGTGTTGGTGAAAGGGAACATGGAGAAAACGTTGCTCAATTGCAGATACTTATCCGATCTGAGGTGGCAGATAGCTAAGACTGTACAGGTCATAGTAGAGATGGTTGTGCAGAAACACCTCAAACCCAACTGGCTGGAAGTGTGTGTGATTGGCCTTAGAGTGACAGGCGGCTTGTCAGTGGTTTCCAAAACATCTGTCTCAGAGAGGGCGGTTGAAATTCCTACAGGGGAGTGTTTCCATTCATTGTCCATGAGAAACAAGATCGAGTGGGAGTAAGTGAAACAGATCAAGAGGAAATGAGTCTGCTCTCCACTTGGGATTACAATGCAGATGAATTCCATATTTTGGTTAGGGAATGTTTTCTTTTAGAAAAGAAAAGAAAGAAAAGTTTAGATTCTGACCCAGTTATTGAAAAGCAGACCAAGACGCAGCTCAATGCCTGCCAAAACAGTTTCTTCCATTGGTTGTATTTTTGTTTTTGTGTTTTGTTGTGTGTGTGTGCATGTGCGTGTGTGTGTGTGCATGCGCGTATGCACATCCGTGCGCACAAGAAAATGGCCCAAGACTCACTGGCATGCTTTTCTGCCCTTGGCCTGGCTTTCACGCCAAGGTGGCCTGACCTTGCCAGAACAAGCACCTTTAAAACTGCTGCAGTCAGCAAGGCTGTGGATCCTCACCACATCTGCACATCGGCAACTTGAGGATGCAGACCAATAATACATATTAATCCTATCGACTAAAATCACAACTGATGTTTTCCTGGCTAAGTTTTTCTTGTAAAAATGGTGGGCCTATAAGGAAGCAACGCTCGATTTTGATTTAGAGTTTATATATGCCCACCTCATCCCCTCCTGCATCAGGAATGGACCAGGCCGGTTTGCCCTTCGCACATTGTGTTTAAAATGTGCTCCCTCTGATGATTCCCAACCAAAGATCTGAGCTGTTTTACCTTCTGAGGTGTCACGTAGCAGGGAGGTATTGGACACCTGCTCTGTGCAGGTTATGATAGCAAGTAGGGGAGACACACAGTTCCTGCTCTCGTGGGGTTTACTGTCTGCAGCAGCCTGGGTGCTCAGAGAGCTGGGAGGCTCTCCATCGGCAAGTCAAGCATCTCTTTCTCATGGCTATCCTGGCACTGCGGGCTGGTCAGTGACTTTGATCAGCCACCCTCAGCCCCCCATCCTGGTCCTAGGTAGGTCAGCCATGCTTAGGTTCCAGCCCCTCACAACAGCCCAGAGGGAGTGCTTGCAGCCTGCCCCTCCCACCTGCCTGGCCACTGGAAGTGGGTCTGCAGCCAGCATTTGGCTTCATCTGCTGCTTCCATTTCTAATTTCCTTATATTCAGGAAAATGTACAAAATGATTTTATGCCAATATCACATGCCCAAATGCTTTCCTGAATATAAGGAAATTAGAAATGGAAGCAGCAGATGAAGCAGCAGGTCCTCTAAGGCAGGCTCCTGCCACGCCTCCCAAGTCACCTTCTCTGCCTCCAGTTTGCCTGTAACGGTGGCTTTATGTCTTGCCCTGGCCCCCTGATATTTTGTCCTCGTTGTCACTGTGCACAGATCTCCCTGTTTCCTACAGTCCTTGGCTGGGTACCTGAAGGCGACTTGACTGGCTGAGGAAAGACTCTTCAGCCCCACCGTGGCCTCCCTGGGCTACTGTGCTTCTGGGGCCTGTGCAGCAACCAGGTCTCCTTGCCTTCTCCCGCTGCACCCAGGAGGCCAGGCCCCCAGTCTAGGATTGTATCTCAGGGACAGGGCTGAGGGCATGACTGTCCTGCCATGCTCTGCCCTCTCAGAACGGCAGCAGAGAAAGTGGGAAACCCAGAGAGCTCAGCAGGAAGGATGGGAGACCGCCATCCAGTGCTGCCCAGGACACACACTCCCTCCCATGGGCAGGGCAGAGCTCTGGGAGGTGCCCATCGGCACTTTCGGAGCAGATACGGAGCGCGCATCCCGGTGGGGATGTGACAGTGTGATGGGCGAGGCGGAGCCCGAGGAGTGTGGGGACTGTCTAATAAGGGGGAATGACGTGCTCTTCAGGCCTGTGCTGTGGGAAGTGCTGCACGCTGAAGGGCACAGGTAAAGGCGCGGTCCTCAGTGGGGAGTAGCCTAGAGGGAAAGGCTTCCATGGACGAGGTGGCGTCCGCACTCGACCCTGGAGGACAGGTGGAGGTGAGAAGGAGTGAGGAGGTGAGCACGTGCAGGAGGTCCACTTGGCTGGAGCTCCGAGAGCAGCAGGACAGGCTCAGCGTGTCCGCTGCCTCCCAAACACTGGCCGCAGCAGGGAGGAGCCAGCAGGCGATTCCTGGAAGTCCCCGGAAACCATTCGCAAGCGCCTTTGCTAGTAGATTCCGGTGGGACTAGGACAAGGGCTTGGCAGCGCTGTAAAAATGGGTGTTTGGGCATCCTCCTGCCTGGGCCACAGCACGTTTCCCATTCCAACAGAGCGCGCCTCCCCCGGGACCCTGCTGGAGAGCGCGAGCCCTGGGTAACACGAGGCCCCTGGGAGGCTGTTAGCTTTTCTCTTCCTGATGGCGAATCAGAGCCCTCACACCACGCTGCAGAGTATTTCCCGAGGATGTGAAGGTAGCTGGACAAAAACCTTGACTTCAATGTTTTTTGTGGGGTTTTTTTTTTCTAAAAGACAACTACAAAGGTCACAGAGCTATTAAGTTTCTGCAATTTAAGGGTTCTAGAATTACAAATGGCTTTCCTCTTAAAGTGGACCCTCGTCATAACTCAAACTCAAAGCATTCTAATGTTATTTCTACTACAGAAATATATTTTTTACATGGAGATGCTTTTTATTTTCTTTAGTTTAACAGCCTCAACGGTTCTGGTTTCTGCCGCCTGTGGGCGAGGTGGGCACAGCTGACAGCTGCCCCCGCTAAGCAGGTAGGCACGCACTCGCCGCGGCCTTAATGATCACCATTTTCCTGCCATGCACGTCTGAACTGAAAGTTCTCTTTTGTGTGGGTTCTGCAGCACAGTATTACTTTATGGGTTTCTTTTTTACGTGCCCCCCTTTGGAGTGTTACTGGATCCCCAGCCACCGGAAGGCCGGGATCTGTTTCAGTAACTGATTTATCAGGTGCTGGGGCCGTCACACACTTCACTGCAAGAGTTTATGAAAGGGACCCCTGCCTCCCTCCCTGAGGACTCTGTGACTGGCTCGGCCACGAGCCCGCCACCGAGTGTGACAGGCCGTGGCTGCCTTTATGTTTTCCACACGGCAGTAAATGTGAAGTGGCTTCTACAAGCCACAGCACATGTGAAATACGAGCACTGTAACCTCCACGGCGGCCCCAGGCCTCACGGCTGCTGCACTCTGGCTGCCTTGGGCGTGGGCAGGAGGCCTCAGGAGTGGGCGAGAGATGTAAAGAAAGTGCTCCTAAGGCCCTTGGGCCTCCGGTCAGTTCAGATTTTATCAATAAGTGCTTGGAGGATGCTGTCCCCACGTTCTCCCCCTCCCTCCGGTTCCCCAGATGTTTCACCTCTCCCACCTTCACTACTCGCCAGCTGAGAGGTCGGCTAGACTCCTTTCCAGGCAGCTGATTTAGAGTCGGTGCTGAGAGCAGCACCGTGCAGGTCTGGAGCAGGCGGGGTGATGGATGGTGGGGAGGTGGTGGTGGGGAGGTGGGGCAGCCACTCACTGGTGATGTATCAAGCAGTTAATCAGGAGACCCGCTTCCTCTCAGTGGGAGGTAAGGGGTTTTCTGTGCTTTGTTCCTACTGCTAATATTCATTCCCGTTTCCCTCTTGGAGACCTCAGGCTCTGCTCTAAACCTTCCATGATTTCCTCTGGCAATGCCAGAGGCCAGCATTGTTCCCTCACCAAAGACACAGGAGATCACAGACCTTGGGGTTTCCTTGTTGCTAAAGGCCAAGGTTGTGGGAGGACAGTTCTGTGTCCCCATAACAAGGCAGTGCTGCTGGCAGGGCCTGTGGTTTATTCAGACAAGCAGGTGGTTCCAGATCAGCCCCAGAGAGCACTTCAAGGGGAGCACTGTCTGACTCTCAGGCAGGAGGACCTGTTGCCCAGCTCTGCTATTAAATAGTGAACTTCGTAGCTGCTGTAATGTGCCACGTAGAAGTCGAAGCTGGTTATGGAGGGGCAGCAGCGACAGGATGCTTAAATCCACGCCACAGAACACAGGTGCCAGGAATGATCCCAAACACCTCCACTTCCTCCCCATCTCAGGGAGACTACACATGGCAGGCGTGGTCCTCCTCCCGCCAGCCCCTCCTCCCCACCAGTTCCCTCCCGTGACCCTTCCACTTTCCAAAGACTGAGACTGTGAGGCCAGCATGGTTCCCACCAAGGACAGCTGAGGCCAAGGGCTATGGCCAAGGGCTATGATCGTTTAGAACTGAAAGGAGGAACTCGAATGGAAACCATTATTTTGGGAAAGACGCATCATGTTTCTCCCATCAGTTTTGCAGCGTTGGCAGATAAAAGGCTGCAGCACAGAGATTGTCACCAATCCCTCTTTAAGGAAACAAACAGGACAGTGACCCAGTTCTGTCCCTTTTCATTTACTGTCCCGGGTATGGTTCAGACATTACCAAAGAGAACTGGAACAGTTCCATTTCATAGTTTAGTCAAGCATGAAACATGTCTCTTAGCACACAAGGGAATGCATATCGATGGGCATGGCGTGTATTATGTTTGTTACATTGCTTAACACTTTGCTGGTACAACATCAATGCAAAAAAAAGATTGTTTTGTCTGAGATAAGGAAACGGGGGTGTGTGTGCGCGCACACGCGTGCGCGTACTTTTTAAAGCACTTGTGTTGGCCACACACCGTGCTAATCACCTTTAGAGGCCACTGAGAGCTGTCCTGGAGAGTTGTGGGCCTCTGTGATACATTGTGAGAGCATTAATGCTGACCTGTGTGGTCCTCACCAAGAGCAGTGTGAGATCAGAGAAGAGAGATTTGTGTGGCTTAGAATGGAATTTAAAAATATATCTTATCAACTTCAAAGGGAGGCCTATGGAAATGCTAATCACTTTTTTTAAAAGCAAAACATTTGGCTGGTTTGTGTAGAAGTGGGGGAGGGGGGAGCAGGGTTTATGGAAAATGCCCAGCATATGGTCTTAGGTCTGCTCCCACCACTCCACCTCCTTGGATCCTGATGTGGGCAGCCAGTCCAGAGACCAGTCCGCATGGACTGTCATGCATGACTCCCTATCCCAGGGGACAGTGCAGAGGGCCTGCCTGGAAGCTCTCAGTTTCTCTGGGAAGTGGGGGAGTCAGAGGTGATGGGAAAGTCAATCATTAAGGAATTTTTTGAGCACCAACTGTGTATAATAATAGCAATAACCACCTTTACTGAGTGCGTACGTATGCTAGGTCTTTGCTAAGCACTTCACAGACAGTCTTTTGTTTGTTTCCCACAGTAGCCCTGGAGTACTGGGTTTAGTGCTTCCCACAATTTCACAGACAGGGAAACAGGCTGCGGGGGGGGGGGGGGGGCGGGGGGAGTGAGCAGCTTGCCTAGGGTCATCACATGGCTATTGAGAGGCGGGGCTAGGAATTGGAACTCTGTTGCAGACCTACAGTTCGTGCCCTTAAGGATTGTGGTTCCTGGTGTGTGCTTCACGCTGGGAACTAGACGATAGAAAAGATCTATGTGGGGGGGTATGTGCAGACCTCAGACAACCTGTGGGTTTCAAACAGGACAGGAACTAGATGACAAGGCAGCTCACACTGCAGGCGCTCCTCTCCCCAGCACAGGCATCAGGTGCGGAAGAGAAGCTGTGCCAGTGCAGGTGGGGCTCACCTTCAGAAGTAGAGAAAAGAGTTGGATGTGACGGGGATGGTGTCATGGGTGATGGTTCTTGTTGGTTTTGGAAATAACTATGGTCTATGGTATAGTCACACATTCAGGTTCACAGCCAGAACGAGTGAAAATGGGCTGCTGTAAAGCAATAGGGAGGAGTGGAGACTGGGGTAAATTGGAGACTCTAGAGAGCAGCTGCTACTTAGCTCTAATCACCTATTATCATTTGGAAATATAGGCCCATTATTTACAGGAATACTGATCCCCCCCCAAGAAAAGCCACAAATTGGGTCATCTTTAGTCTATAAGCTTCCAGATTGAGACCTCAGGAGATGTTGGAATAGAAATGGGGATGTAGCGTTGAGAAACCAGTAAAATAGACCGGGGGTAGATAGTCCGTTTCACTTTGGTGCGGCTTGCACCAGCACTTCTCAGACTTCGGTGTGCAAACTTCAGTGAAGGGGAGTGGGGGGGTCGAATTCAAATGTCCGTGCTGATCCAGGAGCCATGGGGTGGGCTTTGAGATTCTGCAGGATTGGGCTTTGTGGAGAAGGACCCTAAGGCAGCATCTAGATTTGGTTGGGAAAAGCACTGTGATAAATTAGTGCCATCTACTGTAAGCAAAAAAAAAAAAAAGGGAAATGGCCAGACATATTTGCCCTCCCTGTAGCACACCAAGATAATAAGGTAAATTCTGTTGTTGATGGTCATTCCCAGTGTCCCCCTAAAAAGTCAGAATTTGAGAACACAGATAGGTCAGAAGTTTCTGAATTTTACACCCTTCCTTCTTAGGCACAGTCCTGCATATAAGGGAAAAAAACTTGGATTCATCTATCATCTGGGAAATTGGGGTTAGACTATTAAGTTTTCAACTTGGGTGGGATAAAGAGAGAGTTAACTGATTGGCTCTCCCTTCTTTCTGCTGTGTTCTGAGGATGCAGAAATATGTCTTGCATATGCTGGTGTTCCGTTACTTCCACGTGGCCTTGGCGTCCCTTCAGCATGGGGTCCGTGATGGGAGGAAAGGGTGGGTGCTGAGGAAATTACTTTGAGCAGAAATCATCTTGTTTCCATTCACTGAGAGCTGTTCTTGGAGCCCTCTCCGGGTCCCCTGCCTGTGCTCAGTGCCCTTGGAATTGTATGCCAGGAAACAATATGATCTTTCTAATTGGGCAAGTGGGAGGAGAGGCACTGGGTGAGCCAGGATACCCTGGCAGTTGACACCTAAAAATAGATCTTTTTCCTCATGAATAAATGAACGTTTTGGGGGACAAAATGCCTTGCGCGTTTCTAGCCATCTCGGACATTCTGCAGGGAGGCCAGCGGGGCCCAGGGTGCAGCCAGGCGGGTGGACTGCCAGCCATGACAGCTTGGCCCCCCGGAGAAAACTTCAGTGGCCTCCCGGGAGCAGAGGCTGATCTCAGATCTGAGGCCAATGTACATGTGCTAGTGAGGTGGGGGTGTTGGGGGTGGGAGGAGAGGGCCTTGGCGCAGTGCTTACACTGTGCGTGCCTGAGAGTGCTGGGTGCAGGTTCCGATTCAGGAGCTCTGCCTGGGAGGCTCTGCAGTTCTGATGAGTTCCCTGGTGATGCCCATACTGCTGGTCCAGGGAGCGTCAGACTTTGAGTGACATAGTTCACCATGACCTAGTTCACCATGACCTTCAGGACTCTGAGGAAGGGTGAAGGCACACAGACTGGGGAGTTACCCACTCCATTTTTACCATCTTGTATTTGGCCTAAGCTGAGAACAGGCAAGTGCTTTGGCAGGTGTTTCTCATCATCCCAACGACATTTTCCATGCACGGTGTGGTGGTGACACTTCAATATTCCTAGTATTGTGTATCATGATTTTGCTAGTCAAAATGCGTATGGTTTGGAGACCCTGAACACTGTAGACGTAATATGTACTATCCTATATAATAAAACCCTATATGCAAATTGACCAAATAGCAGAACAACCGGTCGCTAGGATGTGCACTGACCACCGGGAGGCAAACGCTCTATACCTTGCATTAAGTGTCTGCCCCCCAAAAGGGAGGCAACCAGCGGCAGCGGCCAAGGCAGGAGGGGGCGGGGACCTGATGGCCCCGCCTGCCAGTCACCCCACAGATGGCCCTGATCACTAGCCAGGCCTAGGGACCTTACCCTATATATTGGGAACAGTCTCTTAGATTTAAAAATTAAAACCTGGCAAGGCTACTCTAACATTGAAAAAACAGGATGATGCAGCGATGACATGCATGGACTCTGGCTTGCGCATTTTGTGGTAAGCTCTGATTCTGACACTTATAACTGTGTGACAAAGCCAATTACTTAACTTCTCTCTGCTTCAGTTTTTCCACCCATGAGATAGGGAAAATGGTACTACTGCCTCAGAAGGATCGTGTTATGTACTACTTTTTATAATCAGGGCAAAAAATGTAGCTGTTCATACAGCAGCCTTTCCCCTGTGTGAAAAGCATGGTCACTGGTACATGCAGCGTCCCAGATTCCGAGAGGGATATCCGAATGCTGGTTTAGGCCCAACATCCCCCGAGGTGTTCTGGATTGCAAGAGGACGCAGGCCGGGCTGAGGGGACCCCCTCCCTTCAAATTTCATGCACCAGGCCTCTAGTTTGGTGACTAACGGAGCAGACTTTACCAAAATTGTCAGGGAAAAAAAAAAAAAAAAAAAAAAAAAAAAAATAGCCCAGACATAAAAGCTGTGAATAAATTATTTCGATAATTTTAAAACTTTCCTGAGGCTGAAGGTAGATAGTGCAGTGGGAGGAATAAAACCATCCCGTGAGAGGAGGCTCCTTACCCGGCCTTTTGGAGAACAGCAGGACAGAGCTGACAGAGTGACGAGGGCAGAGCTGGCACCGGCTCCATAAGCTGCAGAGGTTTCTTCTCAAGGCGGGAAAATGGCACTCCTCTATCTCTTTGGGGGAATCTTTTTGGGGGACATCTGGCTGACTGTGTTGAAGAGGTACCAACCTCCTACTGGCCAAGTTCTGTTTGAATAACAGAATCCTTCCCCACCCCCATGTGAGTTCGTTCGTTCGTTCGTTCATTCATTCATTCATTCATTCATTCATTCATTCCATACAGGGGTGGGGAAAGTAGGTTTAAGGTATAATACGAACAAATAATACAATAATTAACCAATAATAACACAAGAGCCTGACTGGCATTGCTCAGTGGTTGAGCGTCAGGGTGTTGTGGGTACCCCCCACTCTCCCATAATCCCGTGTGCTCTCCAGAGCTGTTTTCAGCCCGTGGAATTGGTGTGTTCTTGGCATGGGCTCCTCAGAACCTACAGTGAAGTTTGGCAGCAGAGCCATGACTGAGCGATCTTCACAGATGAAAACCCAGTGAGCTCCTTTGTGGGTCTGTGATGGACCCTCGCCTCCCTGAGGGAGAAGGCCCAAGTCCTGCTCAAGGGTATGACCAGTTGTCTGATCACTAAAATTCTGAGACCGGAGGCCCCGGCTTGTGCTTTTGATTGAATTCCAGAAATCGCTGTCCATCTGTGTTGTGTGGAAATGGTGTGGTCACGTCTGTGGAGGAGCTCTGGGATAAGCTGCAGTAACAGAGACCAGCGGGCAGCAGTCGTGATGTGTCTGTGGTTAGGGATGGAGTTCAGGGGCACCCAGCAGGCTTGTCAGGGGAGCGAGGACTCAGCCTCCCCACTCCCCGTGCAGGGGGCTCAGGGCCTGGAGGGCATCAGCAGCCTGGGTGGGGCTGGGAGTTAGCAGGCAGAGCTCACATACTGTCTCCTGCCCCCTCCCTCTCCCCTGGCTGTGCCAGTTCTGGGCAGCTCTGCTGGGGAAGGGGCCCTAGGTGTTTGCACTTCTTAGTTCCTCCCTCCCTCATGCAGGCACTGTGGCCAGCCAGCCCCTCTCCCGTGGGGAGCACTGAGGAAATGAGACGAGCAGGAGTAGGACTGAGATGTGAAGGAGGTCTCTGCACCAGGGGGCTTGCTGAGGTTTGCTTTTATCTCTGGATGGAAGGCCAGGGTCCTCACGCACTTAGTGCAGAGCTGCTCTCTGGTTCCTCGGCCAAACCATTCCTGTGTGTCCTAACCTGTGGTGTCTCCCAGGGCTCAGGCGAAGCCCGTTTCCTTTTGTGGGATACAAAGAACTAAAGCGTCATGGGAGGGGCCCACACCAGAAAATGGGTTTTCTTCCCTTTTATCCTATGAAGTTGAAGGCTTTTCTTCCCTCGTTCTAGCAAACCTGCTCAACTTGAAACAAAATGCCATTGAAGCTTTCACATTTTTTCTGTGGACTTTACAGTAGAGGGCAAACCATAATATTCTAAGATGTGAGACGCTCGCGTGGAGGCGGCTGTGTGACTTCAGCCGTGTTCCTCTGCGTGAAATGCCTGGGCCGTGTCTGGGCTCTGTCCCGCCCCCCCCCCCCCCCCCGCCAGGTTGGCAGGAATGGGCAGCTTTGTCAGAGCCATGGGGGTGGTGAGGGCCTGCCTGGGCAGAGGAGGCCCTGGACTTGATCCTGGACTTGATGAGGTCCCGAGGGCCGAAGCTTAGGCCATTGCTCTCCCAAGGATCTGCAGGCGCTTCAGTACCGTGGAAAGTAGGGACAGTGAGCCCACATCTGGAGTTCTGCTTTTGGGTTCTTGTTTTGTTTTAAATCCAAATGATGGTCAGAAAAAGAAAGCCCAGCAGTGGCCATGCGGCCGAGTGAGTCAGCGTGGGTGGGTGAGGCGCGAGGACAGTTCGTCACTGAGTCACAGCCGTCGGAGCTGTGAGTGGCCCCGGACACCTCACTTTCTAATTGCCTCCGGTCTGGAGGAGCCACGGAGGCCAGAGCACCCTCCCCAGGGACACAGCCGGCTCAGGGAGGGGCTGGACGAGGAGCAGGCGCCTGGGCTGCGCGTCCAGGGCTCCTCCTGTGCACCAGGCTGATTCCAGGTCCCACTGACTTCCTGCTCCTCTCTGGGCCCGAGCACACTGCTGGGCCAGGACTGGGAAGCTGCCCTTCCTGTGGTTTCGGCCTTTGGCCCCCGAGAAACCCCTCTGCTTTCCCTTCAGGGTTCCCTGAGTCCAGGTGTCTGGCCCCCACTTTCCCTCCTCAGGGCCACGGCGTCCAGAGCCATTGTCCTCTCCCTCCATCAGCATCCAGCCGGTGTCACATGTTGGTTTGGCCCCAGCTGCCCAGCTTCTCCCTCCTAGGGTGCCTTCTGGGTGCTGCTCCCTGGGCTGTGCAGAGAGGCTGAGCGAGGAGCAGCCTTGCTGAGGCTCGGAGGAGCTGGGGCATGGTGCCTGCACCCCTGCATGGCAGGGCAGGGCAGGGCTCTGGGCCTCCACTTTTTTTGTTCTAATTGCCTCACTGGCATTTGTTTTCCTTTCTTTCCTTGAGCAATGGCTTAAAATCTGAGGTAGTACCTACACCGTTTGGAGGGGAGCGGCGAACTTCAGGTTTAAAATATTTAATAAAACAGCTTTAGTTCTGAGAATGAAAAGAAACAATTTTAGGTGTTGATAAATGCTTGGCAGAGTGCTTTTCCTCTTTTCAGAGCTGATCCTGCAGATTAGCGTTTTGGCACATGGGTTATTACTTAACAACCCAGACAAGCAGGGAGAACCATAAGCAACGCTTTCTTTACTTCTCTTCTGCTGAGAAGGGGGCTCTGACCTTGGAATAGGAGCCTTAAGTTCCAGCACTGACATCTTCCCAGCCCCAGTGGGCTTCTCCCCCCGCCCCCTCCATTTCCTTTGTTCAAAGAGATTGACAAGTTGTGCTTTTCCTTACCTTTCCCACGGTGTCCCGCACCTCCCACCCCCTACCCACAGTGTGTACAGTACATTGACCAACTAATACTGACTATGGTTTGTCCGATTTACTCCCATATATATCTGTCACACATCCGCTAAGGAATGTCACCAGGCAATACTTGGTTCATATGGTTTGAATTACTGTCATACCTAATAGAACAAAGCTTCATTTGTTTAAAAATATTCTATAGTGTAGCCTTAATGTGTAGTACTCGCAACGTGTCTTTGTAAAGGGGAGGTACTCTTTTCTGGGGGAGCGGCAGTATCAGGAATGTGAGCAGCGTCTTCTGACTTTTGGAAAGATAATGGACTGGGTTAGACCTAAGTTAGCTTTTCCCGCAGCTGAGCGGCGACTCCCTCGTGTCCCTAAGAAGCAGAGGCTTTCAGTCTGCTGGTCCCGCTGGGAAGGATGTCCATGGCTGTGGTGGCAGAGAGAACAGGAGCTGTGTCCCCTGACGCACTGCCTGGTGTGGGACGCTGGCTTGGCCGGCTGTGCCCACCTGTCAGCGGGCAGCAGGGCAGAGTGCTGTGGCCTTGCACCGGCACCCTGCTCACCATCCATCGGGTGGCGGCGTCTCCTCCATGCCTTTCCCGGATTTGCGTCTCTGGGCTTACGTGGAAGGACAGGGAGTGAGATGGACTTCCTAGTAGTAAGCTGACACTAGAATCACTTGGGTGGAAACATTACTGTGTATTTTCCCCACTTTTTCTGGTTTCCAGAAATATCATCTTCACGTAGATTTCGTTAATTGTTTGTACAGATTGCTAGCGGAGTCAATACCTAAAGCAAAAAGGCAAGTGCTTTTAGAGAGTTGCTACATTCATAGGCTGGTTTTTACAAGGATGTTGGAAAACATTTGTGGCTATGATTCATACTCCGATGCTTTGATAAATTCTTGCATTGCACAAATTCATGATTCAGTCTGTCAGATGATTTCCCTTCCCTTCATGAAGCTCTATAGTAATGCAAAAATGCAGTGATTTGTTTCATGAATCCTTTTATCTGTCTCCTCGTGTAATGTCCTCTGTTTTTAAAGCTGTGAGCGTCTTATCCAGCTCCACACAAGCCTCGCTGCGAGGCCGGGCTCCATCCTACGCTCAAGCCCTGGTGTCTGTAGATTGCAACACTCTCTTCAGAGCCAGTCTGTGGCTTCATGCTTCAGGGGAAGACGATGCGCTCCACCAGCCCCTTGCAGCCTTTCCCAGGATGCTGTGGCGGTAGAATGAGATCACCAGTGAAAGTACTCAGTTCTTACGAAGGCATCTGTTGTAGGGCTCCAGGTGTTGGTATGGGCAAACTTTTTAAAGACAGGCATTCTTTGTTTTTCATTTTTTTAAAGTTTTTTTTTGTTGTTGTTAATCCTCACCTAAGGATACTTTTTCCATTGCTTTTCAGAAAGAGTGGAAGAAGGAAGGGAGGGAAGGAGGGAGGGAGGGAGGGAGAGAGAGAGAAATAGAGAGAGAGAGAGAGAGAGAGAGAGAGAGAGAGAGAGAGAGAAACATCAATGTGAGAGAGGCACATCAACTAGTTGCCTCTTGTACACACGCTGAACAGAGATGGGGACGGAGCTCGAAACCCTTTGCTGCGTGGGGAGAATCTAACCACTTAGCCAGGGCAGGTGTTTTTTTAATTTAATTGATTTTAGAGAGTTAGAGGAAAGAGAGAGAGAGAGAGAGAGAGAGAGAGAGAGAGAGAGAGAGAGAGAGAGAGAGAGAGAGAGAAGAGATATCAATTTGTTGTTCCACTTATTTATGCATTTATTGGTTGATACTTGTATGTGTGCCCTGACCGGGGATCAAACCCACAGCCTTGCTGTATAGCAGGGGTCCTCAAACTTTTTAAACAGGGGGCCAGTTCACTGTCCCTCAGACCGTTGGAGGGCCGGACTATAGTTTAAAAAAAAACACTATGAACAAATTCCTATGCACACTGCACATATCTTATTTTGAAGTAAAAAAACAAAACAGGAACAAATACAATATTTGTATTTGCATGTGGCCCACGGGCCGTAGTTTGAGGACCCCTCGTGTATAGGGACAACGCTCTACTGAGCTACCTGGCCAGGATGGTATGGGTAAATTTTTAATTTTAAGGTATGAAGGTGCTTGCTTTTGAAAAAGCTCTGCCAATGAACATTGTGCTGTTGGCATTCAGTAGATGAATGTGTTTTTAAAAAGCAATTTTTCAAAATTTGTTAGCATTAGGCTTGTTAAAATGGAAGTTTGGTTCTCAGTATTTTTTAGCCTCTTTTGAATGTGGGTGCTGTATCTTGGATGTTGGAGGGACTTCTCTATTTTTATTGATTTACTTAAACAGCCCATCCCTCAGTAGCCCCATCCGTGAAACAAGATAATAGCACTTCCCTCAAAGTGGTGAGGATGTTCAACAGTCGTGCATTCGTGGTAAACACTTAGCACATGCCTGTCGCTTGTGTGAGACTGTGATTTCACCACCATGGTTAGTTACTGCTGCATACCCACCGTCTGCACCAAACGCACAAATACGGCGATGAGTTGGGAAGGACACAGTAGACCTTCAAAGAGATGAAGATGGGGGTGTGGAAACAGCACTGAGTTAGGACAATGGTGCTTATCTCACAAGTGTATTTTAACTCAGAAGGGCACAGCAGATACGGTTCTGTGGCAAATGCTGGCTGGAAATGCATCCGTTTAAACAGCAGGATCTTTGTTTTCTGGGAGCACAATTGCCCTAAAGAAAGTTCCTATTGTAGACAGATGGTGGTGGTTCAGAGATCGATTGTAATCAATAAGAAGTCCTAGCAGCTGTCAGGTTCAGAAAGTAAAAAGGGTTGTTAGACTGAGAAACGAGAGAGATGAAAGGCAGAGATTGATGAGTATTGGATGTTACTGCTCATCACGCCAGCTCGCGTCCATCCTTTCTCTCTCCAGCACTCAGGGCAGGAAGCGTCCTGCCTTCAGTCTTACCCAGGCAGTTCAATAAGCAGTGGGTGTCTGGACAAATAACACTGGGGCAGGTGGAGGGGAGTTGGCTGATTTTTCCTGTTGAATGACATTGTTCAGTTACTCCTGATGGCACTAAAAACTGTTGTAATAATGAAATTTGAAAATTCCATAATCTTTTTTTCCCTTCCTTTGCATGTAAATAAAGTAAAATCTGAAATCCTTCATTCCTTGGCTTCATTAGAAGTACAATAAGTCTTCAATGCCGTCGGTAGGTTCTTGGAAACAAAACCAGTTTTACCCTAGGCTAATTGATATAAATAAGAGTTAAGTTCCTATAGCATATTTCTGGTCACAAAGCCTTCACCAAACTTCTAAATAAAGACCCAAAACACTTCCACTATTAAACACTGAAATAAATGTGAGCTATACCTACCTTTAAGAAAGGTGAATAAAAACAAGTAAGATTATTCTTTTCCAAACCACTAATTCTAGTTCATGGTTATGGGCGGCCAGAGCCCCTCCCAACAGCCCAGGGCACAAGGCGGGTACCCAGCCTGGACAGGACACCCTTCCATCGCAGGGCCACTCACACCCACACTTACTCAGATGGGACAGTGGAGATACACCAAGTTACTCGTGCGCATCTTTGGGAAGCGAGAGGAAACCAGAGTCCCTGGAGAAAACCCACACACAGCAAACTTCACACAGACAGTGGCCCCTGCTGGAAACCGATTGTCCTTTCTCGTCAACATTATAACGAAATGGTGTGGATTGAAGTGGCATTACTCAAGGACCTGCTGTACAGTGATACTGGCCATGTCCTCCAGCTTTAGGCAGGGACTTTGTATATAAAACCTGCAAACACAAGGGTCAGGTAAAATAATGGGACAGGAAGCCAATCCAAATTTCCGATCCTTTTGAATTAAACATGACCCCAGCGATGGGGGTGGACTGTGTCTCCCAGGGGGCAATCCGAAAGTCAGGTTGCCATTTGTTAGTCTTCTTCACTCCTGAACTCTCGGTGACTTCTCATTTGAACTTTTAGGGGAAAATCTCAGCATTAAGAGCTTCCCCGAAGGTTGATCTTCAGTCTTGCTTCCTGATTTCCAGACAGAGCTGAGTTAAAAACCTAAGTGAGTCTGTTTGTTTTTCTGTCTCCAAGGTGTTTGGCCCCATGTTCGTCCTCGCGGCCAAGGTGGGAGAGAAACACTTCGTTACTCAGACAGAACACTGACAGGAACTAACCCTGGGAATGGTGACTTGACACAATGTTGGCTGGGGAAGTCCAGTTCTCCTTCAGGCAGGACTGAATGTTTCCCAAATCAGTTCTGACAAAGTGAGGTTAGCATTCAACTTTCTGGAGTTTCTCAAAATGGTTTAGGAGATTTCAAGTGAACTATATATTTGTTGCCTGTTTCTCAAATGTCTAACCTCTACTACCTGTTGAGTACTTCATTTATGTCAAACATTCTACTTGCTAAGCTGTGCTGTGGATGTTTTTGTCTTGTAAAAGTTACCCCAGAATGTAAATACCATGTGATGTCTTTGATTTGATGTTGGGGTCAAATGGAGGGCAGTGTGGGCCTTCCTCTGGGAAAGAATGGAGGGTTGTCTTGTTTTCCTCATTTGGTTCTTAGAGTGCATTCAACTGGCAGTAGTGTAATAGCATAACAGGGTAAAAAATCACTCGCCTCCACTGGGTTCTGTGTGGACAAGACTTGGGCTCAGAGATGACAGATGTGTGGGTGGGTGCATTGTTGAATGTTAATGTGTGCGGCCCTAAATGCTGGGCACAAACCTACTACTCTTCTGGGTTATTTATTTTACTTTAGCAAGAAAGGAAAAATATGGTGCGCTTGAATGACATGAAGAGACAACTGCATGTTATGGAGATAAAAGTAAAATGTGGGTCAGAAAAAAAGACAATGAAGAGGATATTTCACTGTTTCCAGGCTTTGTCTCACAAAGACTTGGTTGTGTTTTTGAATGACTGGTTAGAAGAGATACCCAATTTAATGTGTGGCGTTCTCTGTGAGTCAGATGACTGTTTTAAGCAGCTTAATTTAGACTTCAGCTACCGGGTAAAGCCACATTTTTCCAAACAAAAAGGTTTGGATGCTGATTGACTCATAGTGTTTGCGTTCTGATTGTTCCATCCAAACCCAGCCTGTGCGTGAACCTCGAATGTGGGGCTGAGTGGGAGAGACAGATGTTCTGTTCCCATGTGAGGAGGGGGTGGAGGTGGGCTCAGGGCTGCAGAGGCTGGTGGAGGAGGCTGAGAGGGGGCTTTTCTGACTGGTACAGTTTCCCACTGAGAGGTTTTTAAATCCCACCAGCCCCACTGAGGGGCCAGGAAACAGCTCGTGGGAGAGATCTGGCCGGAGGCTCCCACTTGCTTTCCTCAAGGGCAGAGGACTCTGGGAAGGTGCCTCTGCCCCCCACTTCCCAGGCTCCTCTGAGCTGACAGGAGCAAGCTGTGAGACAGCTCCTGGCTAGAGAGATGCAGAGCTCGCAGCTTCATGCTCCTTTGAAGTCTGTGCCTCTATTACTTGCCTGTTGCTGCATCAACTGAGGGCTGTCCTCTCCCCCTCAGGTGACCCTCTTTAATGGTGTAGGTATTCACCAACTCTTACCAGGGTACCCTCTCCCCAAATTTAGCATATTTATTTTAGGTTGTGGCCCAGGTAGTTGTTAAAAGGTGTAATTTTTTTTAAAAAAATCTGTTTTTATTGGTTTCAGAGAGGAAGGGAGAGAGAGATAGAAACATCAATGATGAGAGGGAATCGTAGATCAGTTGCCTCCTGCACGCCCCCTACTATGGCTCGAGCCTGCAACCTCTCCATGTGCCCTGACCGGGAATCGATCTGTGACCTCTCCTGGTTCATAGGTCGGCACTCAACCACTGAACCATGCTGGCCAGGCTAAATTTTTACCTTTACCTCTTTGTGGCAGGATAGTTCTATTTGGTCTGTAGCTATTTTTCCTTTGCACTTACTTTTCCTTTATTCCTACCTTTCATTCCAAAAGGGATTAATGCAGCATGGTTTCCATCAAGGTTAGCATTGACCTGTCGTTGTGTTTCTAGCATACTAACCTAAGTGCCCTCGTATGGGCAGTTCAGACATGAGCTCTGTGAGCGGTTTGTTTTTAACCAGATGGCCATATGAATGACCTACCTGATTCTGTCTTCCAAGGTCATGGGTCAACAACTCTCTTCTTTAGCCGTTATCATTACTACCATTTACTAAATGCTTACTATGTGCCAGGCTCTGTGTAAAGCATTTTACATGAATTTTTTCATTTAATGTTCATATCAACCAGTGAAGTAGGTAGTATCATCCCTGTTTACAGCTAGGCGAATTGAGGCATCAGGAGGTTAGTTACTTGTTCAACTTCATTCTGCTAGTATGTGCCATAGCCAGGGCTTGAACCTCATCTCAGTCTAGATCCTGTATCTTAACCAGAAGTGGGTACCTTCTAGAGCAGAATTGTCCCCTAGGGGCATTTTTTAGTACCTAAAAGTATTTTTTATTGTCACAACTAGGAGATGCTACTGGCATATAAAGGGAAGAGGCCACAGGTCCTGCTAAATATCACACGATGTACAGGACAAGCACCCATGAGAAAGAATTATCTGGCCCCGAATATTGAAAGTGCCAAGGTTGAGAAACCCTGTTAGAGACGTAGCAGGGTATTTGTGTTTAATAGTTAAGGGTGCCACTCAGGTGAGGTTCCGGAACCTTAGTTATTTTAAGAACTATTCCTCGTTTGCATCGTTTTAGAATTTATTTTTACATTGCTGAATAGGGAAAACATATACCTGATTAGTAGGAGAAGGCACTTCATGCTATTCCTAGCTTTTGAAGCGCAGAGGATGTCTAATCACTCTTACACTGCTCTGGTGATGTGGCTGTTGGAGTAGGCGTGGTGTTTGGATAATTGCACCAGGCATTTTTTTCCTTTGGTTCTCACTCAGAGACTTCAGTGCACATAAGTTCTGCTAGATGTCAGCAGGAAATGTTTAAATTGTGAAACTGTAGTGCCTTGGCCCTGTTTGGGTCCCATGAGTGGGTGCAGCTCACATGACCCCACAGACCATGAGCTCAGACCCCATGGACCAGCGGTGGGGAGGCCCGAGGGCTCAGGGAGCGTGGTCTGGGCACAGGGTAAGCCTGCTCCAGTTTCTTTGCCCACGAGGCTGATGTAGGTTCTGTGGGGAGGAATTCTCAAAGCCTTAATCACAACCTTCTGTTTTGTGTCCAGTCACGTGCTCTGCCCTCTGCTAGTTGGGCAAACTGAGCGCCCCAGTTGGAGAAGTTTAAGGTCTTCCTGTTTGTCTGAACTCCTGGCAGTGAAAACGTAGACATCTGTGCATTGTCCAGCTGTTTCCTCTCCTCCAGCCCCCTCCTCACGCCCCAGCAGCATCTCCAGCGCGGTATTGTTCACATTCTTCCTCAGCCTGACCTTGTGCTAACTGCCTGTTGATTGTAATGACTCTTCAGATAAAGTATCCTTGGGACTTTTTTCTTTTAATGAAATTGCAGGGGGTGGGGAGGGCGGGGCGGGGAGTGAATCATGGACCCAGCCAGAATACATTTTGAAGTGTATCTCGGACCACAGTGAGACACTTTAGTTCCTGCTCAGCGATCCCCTTACTGCATTTTAGGATAAAATGTTTGTATGGCAGGACGTGAACGGCACTGTTGGCTGCTGGACTCCAAGGACACCCCTCTGTTCTCTCTCTGCCTTGCCTTCCAGAACACTCCGCCTCCTGTTCCTCCCCCTTGGCCTGCTCTTTGGTCCCTTTGGTGTTATCTCCGTTCCCAGGGTGGGTCCTCCTATCTTCTCATTCCGCCTCACCCTGGGAGATCACGTTCAGACCCCTGGCGTTCCTTACCACAGAGCCCTCCAGGGCTGCCTGATCCAGACTTGACTCATGACCTTGCCAAGCACATCCCGTCTCCCCTATTCGTACTCCAGGGAATAGAAATATTCAAGTGTTTGTTCGAGACTGTGTCATTCTTGACCTATGGAGCCTGTAGCCGCCGAGTCCTGTTGTCTCCCCTGTACAGTTCTTAACCACGGCCCCTCCACGCGGTTCGTCTGGGCCTTTCCCTTTCTTGCCTGGTTCACTGCAAGGTCGTCCTGACTGGCCTTCCTGACCCTCCAGGTGCATTCCCCCCATTCCTGCCCCTTCCACACCCCCGGCAGCAGTCCCCAGGATCGGGGGCTCAGCTGCCCGCCTTCAAACAGCTCGCTGCAGAGCCTGTGCACGCCTCTGTGTGTGCAAGGTGCTTGTGCAGCAGACACACTTACTCAGGAGGTCTACTCCCTCCTGGTACTCGCCTAACCCTTGCAGGTATCCCACAGGCGACTGTGTCTAAAATGCAAGTCTGACTTTGTCACTTTTACGCTGAAAATATTGTAGGGGCCCCTCATCATTATGTATTGGACACACAGATCCAGCCCCTCTGAGGACATGTGTTCCTCAGTGTGTTCAGGGGCGACACTGATCTGAGCCGGGCAGGCACTCGGGACTGTTCCTGGCGGCCTTCTCTCACTCCAGACAGGACTGTTGCCATGGCAGGGCCGCTCTGTGCTGTGCCCACCTACCGCCCTGTCCATCACCCCATGAGCCAGTGACCCTTTTGAGGATGGTCACTTGCTGTCCCAGCGCCAACTCAGAACCAGGCTCGTGAATGGACGTCAGAAGTTCCTGTTGGTGGTATGTGAATGTGGCCTGTCTTTCACTCTGTCTAGAGGCAAAATGACATCAGTCCACCGCTTGGTTTCAGGATTTGGCTGGGTGGTTTCTGAGGAATGGCCACTGCCAGCCAGGCCGCTTCAGCTTTGCTTTCTTTCCGTTGAGGAAATTAGGGTTCTCATAGCATCAAATATCTTACACGATGAAATGCTTGTTGTTTTCTCAGCTACAGCCGTTGGAGCACCTTCTACTCTGAGAAGGCCCCACATGGTCAGGACCTGAGAGAGAATTTAGTGGGAAGGGACAGGTTGCAAAAAGAGGTGTAAATTTCTTTTGGGGATCACACTTTATTTCCCAGACTCTTCCCTGAGTGTGGTCATTCGCTTTTTCCTGAGCCAGATTAATACATATTTATTCTATCAAATGCAGATTACCACTTTAAATGATAACAGCTGCCACTCACCGCAGTCTTGGGACCAGAGGAGACTGTGCTCCAGGACGGAAGTCACCGAGGGCAAACAGCCCTGCCAGGGTCCCCAGGCCTCCGCACCGAGTGCATTTGATGGCAAACGGAGCACGTTTGTCTCTTAAATGCAGTGTCGCCGAGGAATTTTTCTTCATAGAATTTGGACCAGAAACCCAGAGTCACTTAAAAGTCACCCTAGTTCCTTGAAATCATTTTTAAAAGTTCACAATAATCCTGTAATTTAAAAACTAAATTTGAATAGGTACGAGGAGTTAGAACATAAGGTTAATTTTCATTCTTCTATTTAAATTCGTCATAATAACTAGCTAGCGGATATGCCTGGATTAAATATCCTTCACCCTTTCAGACATCATTTCTACTTACAGACACACACACACACACACACACACACACACACAACCCTGAGTGTTATTTGCCACTTCACTTTGGCTCAGAAAACAAGCAATGCCCGCATGATCCCATGATCCAGCCCGTTAGCCGTCTTGTAAGAAGGGTTTTTGTGCAACCATCCTGGGGTTATCCAACAGAAGCAGAAAAACTCCAATCTTCCCACCCCCATCCCAACTGCAGCTCTCTGATATGAATGAACGAACTGTTAATTTACTTCACAGTTATTATATTCCTGATAAAACCTTACAGTTTTCTCAAGATTCTTCCCCTCCCATGCTGCCCCCCTCCACTCAGCATGCCCATTTCTGTGGCTAGTCATGCTCCTCGGTGGCCTCAGTATCTGAGCTTCCTGATTCCAACTTCAGTGACAGTTTCTTGAGGAAGTAAGAGTATCTTTGTGTCTCCACCTGCCCTCGCCACCCCACCCCACCCCCCAGCATGTTGCTCTACACACCCTGGACAGTCAGATCTTGAACATGGCGTTGGCTCCTAGAGGCACCTGCCTGGCCTCTCCTCTTTAGAACCTCAGTGCTTAGTCCAGCTGAAGTTGGCTGTTGCTGCTCACTATGGCCAATAAGGCTCAACAAATGCATATCCACAGGAATTCTCCAGTTGGGGAAGCTGGCAATGTCAGACTCTTTTTTAAGTGCGTTAGTTGTAGCAGCTATTTAATGAGCATTACTTTCAAAGAAGGGTGCAGTTTAACAAGACAAAACAAAGGAAAAATCAAGACATCACATATTCTGGGTCCTGGGAAAAATAAGAGCTATTTTTGCAGAATTGGTACAGTTTCACCCATTATCTCAGAAATCCATTGCTTCTGTCCTTTTAAGCCTCTGGGCCCTTGGTTTCTTTTCGGGGAGGGAGGTGTTCCTACGCCTGCGCGCGCGCGCGCACACACACACACACACACACACACACACACACTCTCACACAACTGGTTTCCCACCTACACATAGCCAGCCTTCCAACTCTGCATTTTGGTTCCTGCCCACATGACAAAGGCTCAGTGGGGTTTAGCCCTTGCTTTTATGAATAGCCACCTCCACCAAAGGGCAGTTTGGGACAAAGGTCAGGAAGTTAGGAGTGAAACTGGACTTACTTGTGAGTATTTTTGCTGTTGATATAGCTTTGTTCTCACAGTCCGTGCCTGCAGCCTGCTTACTAATTTGGGATATGTGTGGTTGACCACCAAATAATTTGTCTTGCCAGAACCTCTCATCGCTGGCCTCTGCTAACTGTGCTTATCATTATAATCAAATCAATTTTACTGAACCTTGGTAAAACATTGCCTTTGATAGCATTGGGGCCATATTTTTTTTAAGTATATTTTTATTGATTTCAAAAAGGAAGGGAGACAGAAAGAGAGATAGGAACATCAACGATGAAAAACATTGATTGGCTGTCTCCTGCATGCTCTCTACTGGGGATCAAGCCCAGAAGCCAGGAATGTGCCCTGACTGGGAATTAAACCATGACCTCCTGGTTCATAGGTCCATGCTCAACCACTTAGCCATGCCGGCTGGGCAGGACCAAATTTGATTAAAAAAAAAATGTTTTAGAAAAAAGTCTATCCATGATCTCGCTGATAATGCCACGTAAAATTGAAAATCACTTTAAATTAATGTCAGCCCAGCAGATTCATCAGCAGGCTATTGGGTTGGAGTGTAAATTTTTAAATATCGTTTAAATCATTTGGTTGATCATAACAAAATGAGACGTTTTATTAGGTCATTAATAAGAATACTCATCAGAAATAAGTGCCCCTGGATAGATGCAACTCAGTGTTCTGGGGCCATTTATAACTGATGAGAGAATTGCACTTTCATAATTCACCACGGAGCAGAGAATAACAGCAGCAAATACTAATTTTATGGGACAGTTTCATACGGTTTATGTTTTGAAATAAAAGGGGTATGACTTTTGACTCCTGCCTGAAACCAAAGCACTTAAAATGGGTTCTCTGTGTTCAGTTTCTCCCGCTGGAGAAACTCCCACTGAGATGCTTTTGTTCATCAGTTGTCACCCTTTATTAAAGAGTGATTGAAACTCTGCACCCTACCATGTCCTCTGGCTTATGGATATGAAATTCTTCATGATCAAGCATTTTACTTCTCCAGAATAGGGAGCAAAAGCACCCTAAGAAAGGAAAGACCCGTTTAGGAGTGTGGATTTTCAGAACTGAGAAGGGTTCTGAGCAGGCGCCATCTTGGATGATGAGGACAGGGGAGGCCTCATTTCCAACTGTTACAAGACTGGAGTGGAACTTCTCTGCTGTGTTTCCAAGACTTGGAGACACTCGGGAACTGGGAGTGAAGGGCTAGAGGTGGGTTCTCCACCCCAGGAATAAAGGCGCGAGGAGGAGCCAGTCTAGCCCAGGCCCTTTGGCCATGGCCCTGTGCAGTGCCCACGGGTATGCCCCAGCCCCTGGTTTACTTGCTCTGTGGTCAGGTAAGATCCTTCTACCCCTGCACTTGGCATTCGTCATAATCTAAGGGGGTCCCTGTCTCCCATCCAGCAGAGGCGTGGGTCTTGGAGAGCCACCTGCTCCAGGGGAGCCGCTGGTCTGGGAGAAAGTGGTGAAGGTGGTCATGTGCTTGAAATGACTGACTTTGGGAGCCCAGAGTGACGGTGGTGATCGCCAGAACCTCCCCTCTCACTCTGTACTTGAGACACTGAAGCCAGAGTAGTTAGGGGGCTGTACATGCTCACACCCCAGTTAGTTGAGAGCCGAGAGCAGAAACCACATTTCCCCCCTGCTTCCTATCTGGTGTTTCCCCGCCCCCCACATATGACTTTGCCATTTAACAAACTTCAGACTATAGTGAGTTAATGATATTAGAAGATGATTTTGTATGTGTGGCCGTGTGGAGATAGACAGACCTTCAAGAACAGAAACATAAATGTTAACCACTATGATGATTATAGTATTGATTCCCACCACCTATCGAGTACTTACTTTTATACCTTGCTTTACATGCATGGGTTTTGTAATCCTGTAGCGCCCTGGGAGGTAGATACTTTGGTCACTCCCACTTCAGGGAAGTTCATTGTCCGAAGGCTTGAGCTGGTTGAGGGTCCGGCAGGGTGATGGCACTGAAGTAGGTCTGGCTCCATTTTGTGTGCTTTCTGCCGCAGGACTCCTTTTCCAGGGGAAATTGGTATGTGAAGGTGAGGCCAATTGCCCACATGCCAGGTGGCCCCGGACAGGAAGTCCTAAATGGCAGTGCCGGAGTGTGACCTCAGGTGGCCGTGCTGATGTGGGGTTGGGGGGCGAGAGGCCGGAGCCTGTTCCGAGAAGAGTAGGCTACGTGAATGGGATACTTGTCATGTGCCAAACGCTGTTCTAAACTTGTTATTTTATTTAATTGATCTTCACAACAAGCCTATGTGGTCGGCACCATTAGCACCCCACTTGACAAACGGGAACTGAGGTGCAAAGGTGCCCGAGGATTCAAGCCAGGATTCAAATCCAGACAGTCTGGCTCCAGGCTGAACCACTCCCGATGCTGCCTTTCTGGATGAGCTCACTGGTCTGCAAGGGTGGAGCAGCGGGTTGGTAGCAGCCTTGAGAAGGGTGGCTGTTGAGCTCACCCGTAACCTGGGGGTGAGACCTTCCCCCAAACATCGCCTGGCCCGTATTTCATGCTGGGACCCAGAATTGTCATGGGAGAGCTTGGCACTGGGATGCGGGGACTTTCCCTGCCCCTGTGGGTGTTCTCTCCCGAGCCCGTGGGGAGCAGGACTGTGGGAAGTCGTGTGCTGTAATGACTCTGGTAGTTCAGAGAACGGTGTCAGCACTCCGGGCATGCTCCTGTTTATCACCCAACCAAAACACAGTCTGTGTTTTCCCCTTCATTCATCCTCCGGGCTCTTCTGCCTGGCACCTGTCGGTTACCGAGCCATGCGGGTTCTAGTGAGTCATCCACTCTGGCCTGGCGCATGCCAGGAGGATGGTGGCAGGAGCCCACTGTGGCACCTGGAGTGCATGGCACGGGGAGGCTTCCTCTTCACCCGCCGTGGTTAGCAGCCCTGGCAGTTGGGCTGGGGAAGAGGGAGTTAGGGCTGTCTCTTCTTAAGGAAGTGAACCAAAAACCATTCTCTCCCAGCCTTCCCAGGGATTTCTCTTTCGTTTTTTAATGGCTTGGTCTTCTGATACATACTCTCTTTCCTGTGAGACATCCAGTTGAACTGTATCTCTATTTACTATGCCTCACTATTGTTAAAGCTGTTAACAGTGAGTCCCTGTTTCCAGAAAGAGAATAGTGGAGCTTATGAACAAGTACCAGGGCTCAGATTTCCAGAACAGGGTTTCTCTGACTGCCTTGAACTCTGAGTCTGCACTGATTCATCTAGGCTCATTGGACCTCCTCCTGCTGCCTGGAACATTCCTGAGTCATTAGGCCAGTTCAGCGACGCAGGCCAAGACTGTTGTCTGCATTTACAGATTGTCCCGTATCTGCAAGTACCTGAAGCTATTGGCAACTGTACAGTGTTCCGTATCTGCAAGTACCTGAAGCTACTGGCAACTGTACAATGAACTTGCTTTTCCTCGAAGAGCGTGTTGTTCTGGGAATGACACATAAGCATCTGTTTGCAAAACACAGTTTGAATCCTAAATATCTGGGGAATTCCTCTAGTTAATAGATGAGGAAAGTTTAAGCCTGCCTGCCATTTTGAGTTTGGCATTCTAGTTAGGGAGAGTTGAAAACCACCAGGTAACTTGATCTCTGGCTATGAAATCACTGAGATGGACAGTGTTTAATGAACTGAGTGTAGTTTCAGTGGACAAGTCTGTCTTGCTGATTTTTTAGATGTTTAAAAATCAACAGTTATGTGTGTGTGTGTATGTGTCTGCATGCAGTCCTGATCACACCGTATTTCATGGGTTTAAATATGAGACGGCACTAGAGAGGGGAAATCTCCTATACATAAATTAAGTTATAAAGAGTCATGTTTGCACACATGTACGTTGTACATTTTGTTCTTTATTGCATGTGTGTTTGATGTGTAAATACTCAGGCTGTTTTCAGATCCTTCTCTAAGCTCGCTGTCAGGCAGTGTGTACTGTGGACACAGCACAGGCCGGTTTAGACCATAGGCCTGCAGGTTGTAAAAGCCAGCATCAAAACACAAAACAACAACAAGAAACCCAGTGAGACTGAACTTTTCAGTGATGCTTTTATAAATATGAACATAGTCTACACTAGACTTTGGCCTTTTACTTTAAATCGTTTTAAAACCCTTAATCCCACTACTGCTTAGCAGTACGGGCTAGAAACAGAAGTGACCTCAGTGAGAAGGTAGGAGTTTTTTAAGGTGGTGAGCAATGACTAGCATTGCCTTGATCCCAGGGCAGATACCCAGTTAGGCTCTTGGTTTTTAAGGGTATGGGTTGCTTTGGTTATTAGGCCCCGTTCATATCCTGTAGTGAGTAACTAGAAACGCTTCACTCCCCTGAAAGCTTTGCAAGCAAACCTGTGGCTGCTGGGAGCTTTGTGATGTGCTTGTTTTAATGGGATCCTGGGCGAAGGCCACTCTGTGGGCTGATCCTGCCCTATGCCCTCCAGGAGGTTCTTGGGCTGGAGTTTCACTGGCCTGTCCCCTGGGCCACTCTGGGATGAGGTTTCTGCTGTGTACACATCACCTCCTGAACGGTTGCTTGGAACCTTGGCACCGAGGGGCAGTTTTCACATGAACCACTCCTGTTTCCTTCTGTCGGTAGCATTAATGGTTCTGGTGTTCAGGGCCAGGGGAGGGGCAGGGAAAGAAAAGCTTTTCTGCCATTTTTAAAGTACATGTGGCTACTTCCAGATTAACATTTTTAGTTTGTACTAATTATTGAGTTTGTAAAGTGACACTTTATTGCTGTGTTTGTTTGTTTTTAAAGAACTAGGTTCAAAAGGAGTCAATACCTAACTGAAAACAACTTCAGTTTTGTGGCATCTAAAGAGCAACACAAGCAAACAAAAACAGAAACAGACTCGTAGATACAGAGAACAGACTGATGTTTGCCAAGTGGAGGCGAGGTTGGCGGGGGGAGGGGGGAGAGAAAAAAGTGAAGGGACGAAAATGTACAAATTGGTAGTTAGAAAATAGTCCCGGGATGTAAAGCACAGCACAGGGACTATAGTAAATAATATTGTCATAACTATGCGTGGTGTCAGGTGGGTACTAGACTTATCAGGGGCATCACTTCATAAAATCATGTAAACGTCTAATCACTATGCTATTCATCTGAAACCAATATAAAATAATGTTAAGTGTCAATTGTAATTGAAAAATAACAAATTTCAGTCTTAACATGGCAGGCACACTCATGAGCTGATGAGGGTCTCCCAGAAATCCACCAGTTTTCACCCTATTGTATGTCTCCTCCTTCCACTCTGAAATGTCCTTATTTATAGAAGGAATATTCTGATTCTCATGGAGACTAGGCGAAAAAATTTAAGTGGGGTCATGGCGGATGGCGAACCTGCGACTCCCTGCTTCCGCCTGGTGCCGGAGGCATTGGCGCAGCGTCTCATGCTCTCTGCTTTGCTTGGTCTATGTCCCCGCTGCCATTACCTCCCGTTCGGTAGCCAGAGACCGAGGCCTGTCATCCTCCCGTTCTCCTCCATGATCTCTTGCCCCTCTGCTAGTTGAGACCCTCACTCTAGCCCCGTGGTCTCCATTGTTTGGGAAGTCCTGGCCTGGCCCATGTTGGCGACAGGCCTGCGGGCAGCCCTGCACCTTTGCTCTGTGGCAACACCTGGTACCCGCTGGTCCTAGAAGTGTCTCCGGAGCTGCCATTTGACTGAGGCTTCTCCTTCAGACAAAGCTCAGATCTTCCTGTGCTTATTAGGAGCAGACTTCCAATTTGCAGTCCTAACCGGTGGCTGCAGGAGGTGGCTGGGGCCACCCTGGGATGGAAGAAACAGAAGCAGAGGGAGGAAAGCAGGGGCAGCTCCAAGTGAGTCGGCCATTTGGTAAGAGGCCTCAGGGCAGCCTGGCATGGGAAGTGATTCTTCGAGCTGCCTCTCGCAGTGGCTTCTGATGATCTCGTTGACTCAACGGGGGTTTCCTTACTTCCCAGCGCTTCCATCCATTAACCCTAAAGTAAATATATTAGAAGAGCAAAGCCTTTATTGCAGCAGTGACTAACAATATGGCACATGCTTCTGAGATAGTTGCCAGGCTGTAATGTGTGTCACGAGATGATGTTTATTACTGTTTGATTTCAAAAAGCTCTGTGCCATGTACGTGGTAGGGGATGGTGAAGTTGAATTTAACCTGACACCAAAGAGAGGCAGGATGGGTGGGCAGGCACTCAGACTCTGCCGGGAGCCGAGCCCTCAGAAGAGGTGGGTCGTGCTGTGACCCTGAAATCTCAGCACTGGCCGCAGAGCGTTGGTTTCTCGCCCACCCGGCGTGTCTGTGCATCAGGTCCGCGGTGCCTCTGCTTCGTGTTGTCGGGCCCCCGGCCGAGGAGAGGGCTCTGTCTGGGGTTTTTCTGATCTCGTGGGATAGGGAAGAGAGCTGGACAGCAAAGCACCAGCTCCGGACGCGTCTGCTCAGAAGCGGCAGATTGGCTGAAGCAGGGCCCGTGGTCAGGCCTGACGTCAATGGGCTGGGAAAATGTAACCTCTGAAGAGGAGGCACGGAGAGTATTGGAAATAATAACCCCGTCTTCCACAAGGGCTTTTCCAGAAGCTTCCAGTACGGAAGGGCCTCTGGTTCTAGTTGATTCATGGTTTTTCGGGTGTTTTATGGATTTGTGAGAGAGACTCAAATAACAGGTGGCATAATCCTCTCCATTTATCATGTTTGGGCTCTTAAGCTGTTGGAAGGGAACCTGGTGGCACTGATCTTACGAACAAGCAGTTATTATTTCTGCCTCTGCACAGAGGGCCTGGGAGGCCTGCAGTTGCTGTGAGAACAACCATGGTGCTCCCAGCCCTGGGAGAGGCTGCCCAGCTGTCCTCTAGACGGGCTGGAAGCCCATCTTTCCCAGGTTGTTTATGCTCAGAGTGGAGCCACTTAAACAGAGGGCATTAATTGTGTATCTTGATTTTTATGTATAAGTTCTTTGTTTTCCACTCTTTGATACTTTTCTCTATTAAAACTCTGTACTTCCTTACTAATCCTGAAAAGACTAATGAGGCTCACTTTAAGATGTACATTTTGCCTGATATCACAGAATTCATTATGAATGTGAAAAATACATTTTGTTTAAAAGTACATAAAACAGTGGCATTAAAAGGCAACTCTTCAAGTTCTTATTCCATCTAAATAAACGGTAAAACCTTTTGACCCCACAATACGTACAGGGCATCGGCATATCACCCCTGGCTTATAGGATCTGAGTCAAATCAAACTTCAGCACCTACCTGGAGAGCTGGATTTTCGGTCTCTCCGGTCTAATGAAGCAGCAGGGCACATAAAGGTAGACTAGCCTCCTAATGACTTTTAGATGACACTTGTAGAAGGGAAAGGTTAGTTTTTAGAAATCAGGACCAGACAGGTGGACGGACCTGCTCTCTGGCTGCCGATGCCTCAGGACGGAAATGTAAAAATGACCCCTCTCGAAAAGAAAAGGTGCTCAGAGCGTGATTGACTGGATAAGGAGGAGTCGGAATGGGCACCTGGAAGGAAATGTGACTGGCCTGGGCCAGTGATTTAACAAACTTGACAATGAGCAGAAGCTCACTGGGAGCTCCGGGCCGAGAAATAAAAGAGGCTAGTTCAGGTGGTTTGAAGAATTAGGACCTTTCTGCCCCGAGAAGCCACACAGCAGCAGAAAGCGCCGAGGGGTGCAAGGGAGAGAGAAGCGTGGAGGGGCGGGGAGCCACGCTGGGGGGAGGGAATCACCAGAAGGCCTGAACTCAAGCAGCCTACGTGGTAAGCTCCTGACAGTGCGAGTGGCCCAGGCCAACTCGAGGGGATGGGAGTTCAAGAGACATCAAGGCCGTGTGGCCGACCTTGGTGTTTTCTGAGTTCAGGACCTTCAGGTGGAATGGAGGTGAAGAATGTTAACAGCAAGTGCACTCCCCGTCTTAATAACTGGGGTAAGGGTGGGGATTTTGCCATTTTGCAGAATAGAGATTATAGGAAACAAAAGCTGACTTTGGTCTGTGATTGGGAGAAGCTGCTGGGACCCAGAAGCCGGTCAAGGTCTGTCCCCTCTGACAAGTCAGATCCTGCATCCCACCAGCCTGCCAGCCTGGACACACAGATTGGCACAGACCTTAAAATTTTTCAGAAAAACAACAGAAGGTTTGCTTAATTTAGTAAATACTGTGAAATACTGTGAATGTCCATCCAGATGAGACTGTGTTACTTGACTCTTTAGAATATACCTTTTTAAAATGTAAAGGTTTTAGAAACCTGTTTTAAGTTGCACCTACAAATGTAAAAACTGCTCTCGGCTGGAAGCTGCCAGAGCAGGGTTCTCACTTGACTGCGGACACCGCTTTTTCCTGGGGGCGGGCTGTGCCCTGCGGGGTGGTAGGTAGCAACCTCGGCCTCTCCCACTAGATACCAGTAGCCCCATCCCCTCCTACCCCCAAGGTGTGGCAACCAAAGTGTCTTCAGGCTTTGCCAGATGCCCCCTTCGAGGGGAGCAGAGGCAAAACTGCCCCCGGTTGAGAACCACAGAGTGAGTTTTCCCAGGAGTGTCTGGAGGAAAGGGAACTATCGAGACCATGGGGTGGATGTTGGCAATAAACAGGAAGTGTTGAGCATGTTGAGCTGGTAACTCAGAGAACAATATAATTACTAGTTATTAGTGCATTAGGACCCTCTTCTTGAATAGTCAAAATGTGTGCTTTTCCATAGCGTGTATTATAGGGGGTGGCCAGGGCTGGTGAGAGTTTCTAAAACCTCCTTTGGTCGCTGTATTTTTTTTTCCCTAAAGTCACGCAATGTGCTAAGACGTGTGTCTCAGCCCTGTCCCTACAGCTCCAAAGCTTCTTTTGTGCTCGGAAAGAGGAGGTCCTGAATGTGTGGGCAGCCCCTTCATGCCCTGAGAGGATTATGGGACAACACATGAGCCAGGGGGACAGCTGGTTCCCCTGCACAATCGCTGGTCCCTGTGACTTGTGTGGCTGGAGAGCTGTGCTGAGGACAGGTGGTTGGCTCTGTCCTGACGGGCTGGGCCACACTTCCCTGCCTCTTCTCTTCAGTCTCTCCCTCCCCCGCACCAAGCGCAGGCCCACCTCAGGGCTCCTGAGGCTTCCTTCCTCCTGGTGCTGAGATGTAGCTGCCGGGACTCTCCTGGGGGCTTGTAAAAAATGCAGTTTCTGGCAACACCTCCAGAAAGTTTGATTCAGTGTGTGTGGGAGGGGGACCAAGTATACTTGGTGTTTTGAGCAGGTGGCCTAGGCCCCCGGAGGAGGCGGGTGGTCCGGGACCACACTGGAAGCAGCGGCACTCTAGAGGCTCTCCGTCCTGGGGAAGTGAGAGCACGTACTTCTCCTATCCAGGCCCCCAGAAGACACGTGATGTCCAAGGAGATGGAGACATGAGAACAGGCATCAGCCAAGAAACTGCCAGTGAGGGAGGAGCAGCATACGTCCTTCTTCGAAGTGTACTGATGGTCTGGACCACATGGGTCCGTGAAGCAAAGTTATCATTAATAAGAGGAGTTGTCTCTCCGTCCGGGGTCGCCACAGCCTCTGCCACTTTTCGGGCTCAGTAGCCTGAAGAAAAAGAGAGAAAAAGATTAAAAACAAAACTGAAAACACTTTCTCTCTTTCTTTCTTTTTTTAAAAAAAAAGATTTTAAAGAAAAAGCGAATCCTCCTCCGGGAAGTCACCTTTGCAGCCTCAGGCCTGCCCACCGCACCTGGCGGTCCCGTCTGTGGATCCTGTGGGTGGTGAGCTGCCATGTCCACGCACTCCCCGCCTCCCCTCCCCCCAACACCGACAGATATTTTGCATCCCTCTTCCTTGGCGGCTGTAACCTTAAACCCTTTAACTGCCAGGAGCCCGAGGCCTCTATTTAAAGAGAAACCTGTATCCCAGAGGCTGCATAGGCACCATTTTGTTGGCTCTTTAGGAATTTTTGTAATTTGGAGGGAAGGCCCCCATTTAATAAACTTATTTTGGAAATTTGGAGCTTCAGACCAGGACAGCTGAAAGTTACAAACTCCCAGGGAGGGCCATGATGTTTTTGAGAGCCTCTTGTCTGTGGCCCTGTGGTCTCCTGGTGCCTCCTGCTTCCGAGCTGCGCCAGCCCTGCCACCTGTGAGCCAGCTGCGCGGCCCTGCTCCGGGAAGAACCCCTTTGTCCTGTGTGGTCCCTGTAAAAAGTCCGGGCAGTGGGGCGGTGGGGCAGGTAGCCAGCAGCTACCCCACGGCCTCCCTGTGCGTGGGTGACCTGCACGCGGACGTCACCGAGGTCAGGCCGTGTGAAGGGCTCAGCCCTGCGGGCGGCACTATCCATGCGGGTCGCCGCGATATGATCACCGGCCCCTGGGCTGTGCCTAGGTCAGTTTCCAGCAGCTGGCTGAGGCTGAGGGGGCCTTGGAGACTATGAGCTTGGATGTAATTAGGGGAAAGCCAGTCTGCACCATGTAGTCTCAGAGGGGGCCCTCTGAGAAAACCTGGTGTGGGAACCGTCTTCATCAAGAACCTGGATAAGTCGGTAGATAACGAGGCACGTGAGGATACTTTTCTGCTTTTGGAAACATTCTGCCCTGCCAGGTGCGGTGTGATGAGAACGGCTCTATGGGTTATGCCTTTGTTCACTTTGAGACCCAAGAGGCTGCAGACAAGGCCATTCCCCCTCCGCAGGCACCCAGCCTGCGGTCCGTGTGCAGGGCAGGAGCCCCTGACCGCCTCCATGCTGGCCGCAGCACCCCCGCCAGGAACAGAAGCAGGTGCTAGGAGACCGTTTGTTTCCACTCATCCAAACCGTGCATGCGAACCTGGCTGGAGAGACTACGGGAATGCGTCTAGAGATCGACAGTTCTGAGTGCTGCACGTGCTGGAGTCCCCGAGTCTCTCCGCTCCGGGTGGATGAAGCTGTGGCGGTTCTACAGGCTCATCATGCCGAGCAAGAAGCTGCCCAGAAGGTGGGCGCTGTTGCTGCCACTACCTCTTAGGCAGGGACAAAATGATTCAAAAGCCAAATTACCCCTCATGGAATTCAGCTCAAGATTTGAAGACTTCCTAGCTTGTCCTATGGACCTTAACACCAAGAACCACAAACTGCAAATCTAATAGGTCATTTTGTAACAAAAGGTCAATTATGAAACACCTAGGATTTTTCAATTTAAAGAATATAGTCTCTGGGTTCTGCTATGGTCCACACCGTGTTAACTTTTTTCCCCCTATTGTGGATTTTGATTCCTTCCCCCTCCCCGCCCCCCGAAATAGGTTTTATTTGATGTACCCAAGTGTTCAGTTTCTCAATAAAGAAAAAAATTCTCCATTAAAAAAATAATAGGAGTTAACATTTTTGAGTACTCACTGAACCACAAATACTTCAAGCTAATCATGGATAATGATTGATAATAGTTAAGATATGTCGAGCACAATGAATTGGAAGCCTTGCTGATGATTTTACATACACTTTCTCTCTTAATCCTCATGGTAGTCTCGTGAGGAAGATGCTGTTAGCCTTATTTTACAGATGAGGAAACTGAAGCTGGCAGAGGTTAAATATAAAGGACACACAGCTGTTTAGTGGCAAAGTGGAGATTTTATCCCAGGCCTGTTTACCCAGCTCTTAAAACACCGCCACCCCACCTCACACAGCTCAGTGCCCTTTCCCAACATGGCTGGGTCCACTGCCGAATGCCCCGTCCACATGGCTGAGTGGAGGGCAGAGAGCAAGACAGGAGAGAAGCGTTGGCAGCCCAGGTTGGTCCTTTTTATTTTCATTTATTTATTTATTTATTTTTAAATATATTTTTCTTGATTTCAGAGAGGAAGGGAGAGGGAGAGAAATAGAAACATCGATGGTGAGAAAGAATCACTTATCGGCTGCCTCCTGCACACCCTACACTGGGGATTGAGCCCACAACCTGGGCATATGCCCTGACCAGGAATCAAACCATGACCTCTTGGTTCAAAGGCCGACACTCAACCATTGAGCCACACCAGCCAGGCCCAGGTTGTTCCTCTTTTAAAGGAAGGCTCTGCAGTTAGAGGAAGGATGGCCCTTCCTTATGGTCACACAAATCTTTCCTCATCGTGACAAGCTGTGCCCTCCGGAGAAGGTCGGCCGCTTGAAAGTTGTAGCTCCCTCCCTCGATCTGCAGATCTCTCTGTGTTTTTATAAGTTACATAGAAAATGTGGTTCCATCTCCAAGAAACACAGCAAACCTATCTTAGGAATGAAAGTCCTGTGGAAAAAGACTTTGTCAGCTTCTGGGATGGCATCTCTCAGGACAGGGCTTCTCAGCCGAGGCATCAGAATCTACCCAAGGAGCCTTCAAAACAGAATCCTGCCCAAGTCCACCTTCTAACCACTTCCTCACAACAATTCGGATTCTTTAGGACCATAGAGGACCTGTGCATGTTCTCTCTAGATAGATAGACGGCAAGATACACACGCACGTATGTGTATGCATCCGTAAAGTTATTCTGATTCGGAAGTGTAGCCCCAGTCATTTTCCTCCCAGATATGATACACTAGGAATTATACAGCATCACCTGCCAAGGTTTCTCCCCTAAATATTGAAGCTGAATCTAAACTAGCCTTTAGATTTAACCTCCAGTTTCTATAAAACAGGATAGAGAGCAATTTTAAATGGCCGTGTGAGGAAATAGACAAATCCAGACTGTTGGGTATTCCATAAGACAGCTGGCCTGGTAGCTTCAAAAAGGTCAGTATCAGGGGAACATGGGCAGGGAGGGATAGATTAGTGTTGGAAGGACTATTTTTGACTAAAAGGAACTGAAGACACATAACTAAATGTAGTGCATGAGCTTTGATTGAGTCATGGTTTTAAGAAAACAGCTATTAAAATGGGGCAGGGTAGAGAAATTTGAATGTGGACTATGCTTTGAATATAAGGGGTTATTGTTAGTTTTCTTGGGCGTGTTAATTTTATTGTGGTTACGTAGGAGAATGTCCTTATTTTTAGGAGGTGTATGCTAAAGTACTTAGAAGTGAAGTGTCAAGACATCTGAAACTCATTTTCAGAAACTCATTTTCAAACAGTCCACAAATGTCTGTGTGTGAGTGCTGGTGAGTGTGTATACCACAGTGACAGAAATGTCTGTGTGTGAGTGCTGGTGAGTGTGTAGACCACAGTGACAGAGCAAGCGTGGCAAAATGCTAACAGCAGTCTGGGTGTTCATTGTTCTTTTTAGCTTATGTCTGTGTTGCGAAGTTTCATAATAAACTTGAAAACCAGACCCAGGTGAGCAAGCAAGGTAGTGTTCTTCAGAACTGTGTCTGCCGTGGGCTCATTCGTGGGCCTGGCTGCTCTGCAATGTGGACAGTGTGGTTTCTGGTGCAGCTTTGATTGCAGTGCATTCAGGGTGCCTCTGCCTTTCCAGGGGAAGGGAACCTGGCTCCTGGTTTCTTTAGGGAGCCTCCTAGCCAGGTGGCACTGGGGGCTCTCCTCACACGCACTTTCTTCCCTTCTCACTGACAGTGAAGCTGCCAGAGATAGGATCCCATGATATGCATGACAGAGCAGGCCTGGCTCTGCGTAGCACCTTCACCCTCTGTAACTATCAGGGCTCTGAGGATAACACAGGGATAATCGACCGCACGGACCAACCATTTATCAGCTCCTCCACTACTCTAGGTTTCTGGCAGAATTCTCATTTGTTCGGTGTTTTTCTCTTACTTGCCAAGAGCTTTACTCAGTGGATCATTAGGACAAGCATAGCATCATTTTCTGAACGTCAGAGGGCATCCAATGACCCGTAACCATCAGTGATGTGATAGTAAAGTCAGGTGCCCTGGAGGGGAATGAATTGGGTAGCCCATGGATAGAAGACTTTTATAGGGAATGTCAGTGAGGGCCTGGTTTTACTAACTGAGTTTTGAAGAAGCAGGAAGTGCACTGAGCAGCAGTGGATTGCATGCTCAGACTTTGTGTGCCCGAATCCCTGTGGTTAACAAGGATCTACTTCCGCTTTGATGCAGATGCTGTGTCAGCAGGCATCCCTGCATGTGGGGCACAGCCAGAGTGGGACACGTTCCAGAACACAGACCGCTCTGGAGCCCTTGCTGTGCTGTTTCCAGGTTTTCCCTTGTTCCTGCAACCTGAGGACTTTCCTTGGATGCTCCGTTTTTGTCAGCCTTGCTATCCTGGCTCTTTCTTTCATAGCAGTAATTAGCAAACTAGCTTGGGAGAACAAACAAAGAAGAATAAAGGCCTCACCCCAGCCACTCAGGCGTGAATATAAGGTTTTGGTGCAGTGGATTGTTTTAGCGCAAAAGGACAGGGAACTATCTAGCCTACACGAAGCACACGGGTCCCTAAATAATCCTGCCTTAAGTTTGGCATGGACCATTTTGCTAAGCCCGTGAGTGCCATCTTCCCTTCTGAAGTTTCACATCCTTTTTCTTCAGAAGTTGCAAACTAATTGTATTCCTGACTTTAAGCAGAGCTCGTTGGCCAAGACAGTGGACACTTGGCATATTAATTAGCATCCATGTCACCTAAGAAGTAGCAGAGTCCTGAGGTTCTCCCAAAGGACAAATATGTAGAGGTTTATATTCACTGAGCAATTGCCATTAAACAGAAGAGGGGCAGGGATGGAGATCGGCTGGCATAACAGTAAATTGGTTTTCTAGCCAAATTGGAAGACTTTGTAGAAGCCTCATTTTCTCCTAACAGGCTGGGCTCCCACCTGCTGGCTCCAAGTGTTCATGAGGGTGGAAGGGACTCTGGGGAGTTGTGGACCTGTGTTCTTGTTCTCATCCAGAATGGCCAGTTCATTATAAACAGTCTCCAAGGCTCTGTTGTATTGTTAAGTTTTCTTCAAAGGCGTTTCTATTTGGTGATATTTGGGGATGGGGACTCGAGAATCAGTGAGTAGGAGTAGGTTATACTTCTGGCCTGATGCTAATTGATTTTCCACAGTGGAATTTCGCAGCTGGAGTAGGCAGTGGGGAAACAGAAAGTCAGACCAGTACCCCACCCTGAAAGCCCACCAGGGAAGCTTAGACACAGTGACCTCATTCATCTCTAAATAGCCTGTGCTTAATCGTTCTCTGTGTGCAATGGCCAAGTTTCTGTTATCTATTGAGCAGCTCCTTCAGTTAAATTGTTGTCTGACCGGTGTCATCCACGTTAGGGGAAAACTCCTGAGGGAAAGGAGTTGGTATTTATTGAGCACTTACTATGCCATGCACTTAGCAAGGTGCTTGAACAGGTTCTTGTTTACTCCTCACAAGTTCGTGAGGCAGGATACTCTTACTGTCCCCATCTGGCAGATGAGGAAGCAGAGCATGGTCAGTCAGTGGTGCTACTGGAGTGGGAACCCAGATCTGGTGGATTCTGAAACTCTTGCAGTTGAACACACGACCCAGAACAGCCTCATTACACACACACTTACAATTATTAAGTGCCTATGTTTCTAGTATTGCGCTAATTTCCTAAAATAGTACGTTGCAAAACTACAATGGGTGAGGACTTTCAAATGCATTTGTGCTTTGTGAGATAAGTAGTCACCCCTCACCAGACATCAGCTGGCATGATGCAGAAACTCGGCACTGGGCTGTCCTATTTCCCCACTTCCTCCATCTTCCCTCACTCCCTGCCCTACCAGCTGCCAACATGCCATGGGGCTTTGTAGTTCTTATGCAGTTGACATGACCTGGGTTAATAAGATCTAATCGTTCAGAACAGAGTCATGCACCCAAATGTCAGATGTGAGCTGTGCAGTGCTTCCTGACCTTGGAGAAGGGGCAGAAAACGGAGCTACCAATGAGCACTATGGCCCCTGTCAGGGTTCAGGCTCCTCTGAAGGGGGGGCTGAGCTGTTAGAGCAAAGCCCTCTGGTAATGAAGCCATTTGTCCTTGGGAAGAGAATGAGTCCTTGTGAGATCAGAAACAATGGGCATGCTGAGTTCCAGACCTGGGGTGAGTGGACGCTCAGGCAGAGGCCCATGTGATGAATTGGGACAGTTCATTCTTTACAGGCAAGTTTCTGTTGTCAACAAATCCACTCAGTGGGAAAGACACTTAGTCAATAGTCATTTTTAAATAATTTCTCAAAGTGACTAAGTCACGAACTCTTGAGTTTCTTTTTTTCTTGCATTTTAATTAGTATAGTTTATTTTATCTAAAAATGACTGAGAAAATGGGTGAAAAAGCAGTTTGTGTAGCAATGTGTTATTTTTTTTTTATGGCATTGTTTCCTTTTATTCTCTTTTACCCATGAAGCAAATACTCTTATGTCTCTGTTGGTAATTTGATTCCCAGGCAATAAAATTAGGTGTTGCTGCTCTCTGCTGTTAAGCAAAAACTTTTGGTGCAAGTTTTTCAAAGTTAGCTGCTCTAGTACCAAGACAGCAGGCAAAGAGACCTGTGAACTTTTAAAAGCGCAAGCCCGCCTGTTGATGGTTCACTGCCAGTATGTCTAGATCTGTCTGGATCCCTGTGCTGTTCGACTTTTTCTAAAAAGATGATGGAGCGGCGCCCCTGGGGCGGGTGGAGGGGCTGGCAGGGCCTCTTGCCTTTGTCACGCTGCCTGGAGATAAGGGGAACCACCAGTCAGTTCGGAGAGTTCGGGAAGGAAACAAAGACCACAAACTCAGGAGAAGGGCCGCGTGCTGGCTGGGGGCCGGACCCGCTCCACAGGTTCTGTGGGGACCTGGTGGTGGCCGGTGGGAGGGTAGGGGGTGGGAGTGGAAGACTGCGGGAAGGTCAGCAGCGCAGGCAGTCGGGCGGCGGCGCAGCCAGCGCTCACACTGGGGTTTGGGGACCGGCAAGTTTGCCGCTGCAGGGGCGGGGCCTGGCGCTGCTGACCGCCTCCTCCTCTTCTCCCTTAGGTGAGGCTGCTGAGCTCAGAGCCCGGACATGGCAGCATGACAGCCCAGGACCGGCGCCAGGATCCCGGAGAAAGGAGCCCTGGGCTGTAGGAGTGAGTCCCCCCAGCAGCGACTTCCTGCTGAGGCCGCCCGAGCCTCCTTCTCCACCGGCTTTTTATTAACTCCGTGGACTCCTGCCTCTTTCCGCCTTGAACAGCAATATGTGTCATGTCATTGTCACCTGTCGCTCGATGCTCTGGACCCTCCTGAGTATTGTGGTGGCGTTTGCAGAGCTCATCGCCTTCATGAGCGCAGACTGGCTGATTGGGAAAGCCAAGACCCGCGGCGGCGGCGGCGGCACGGATCCCGAGGAGCGGGGTGGCCTCTCGGAGCCCCACCACCCGACCCTGGGCATCTACGCCCGCTGCATCCGCAACCCCGGGGTGCAGCATGTCCCGCGAGAGACGCTGTGCGGGCCCTACGCGGAGAACTTCGGGGAGATCGCCAGCGGCTTCTGGCAGGCCACTGCCATCTTCTTAGCCGCGGGCATCTTCATCCTCTGCATGGTGGCCCTGGTGTCTGTCTTCACCATGTGTGTGCAGAGCATCATGAAGAAAAGTATTTTCAACGTTTGTGGGCTGTTGCAAGGAATTGCAGGTAAGCGTGTGAGGAGGGACGGGGCCTGGGAGCGGGAGGGGCTCTGTGCAGGGCGCACACACTTGCTTACTAACTGCACGTTTTGAAGACCCTCTTCTGTCTGGTCAGGTTGATTTTGCAAAAGTCTGTCCTCAGCACCGTGGGCGCGCTGTCCTGGTCACTCCCCTTTCCCCGTTTTACTCTGTCTTTGGGGGAAGTGTCTGTTCTCTGCTCTCATGCTCCTGTTCATTGCTGTTTCCTCGGGTTCTAAGTTGTTGGATTTTGTTGAAGAAACTACTGCGACTCTGCTTTTCCCATTAAATTAAAAGCATGTTTTCTACATAGTGCATCCACTGAGGAGTTAGGTCCCACCTGCAGCAAGCACTCTATGCTGAGGAGGAATGTGAGTGTGGGGTGTCCATTCAGGGAGGGGAGCTGGGAGCTGGTTGCCATCAGTCAGCCCAACCCCATGATTTCAGCTTTGGTAGGGGAAGCAGCAAGCTGGGAAGGAGTTGGTATCAGCTAGCTGCTCTGAGTTTCATGTGCTGGTTTAAATTGTCTGTCTCCTGGAGCCTGGAGAATGTTCCGTGCAGATCAGAAAATATAAACTAACTTCCACTTTCTGGGGATTTTTCACTGATGAGCTGGTTAGAAATTGGTGGAGAGAAAAGTATGAGCTCCTTACAGTGATTGAGAGGGGAGGCTGTGAGCTGCAAGAAACTTCCAAGGCCAACAGTTCTTTCATGGACTTTGCCACGTGGCTTTGAAAGGTGCATCCTGAGCCAAGAGGGAGGGAGTCAGTTTGTCTGGGCTCAAGGGACTTGGTCTAGATGGCAGAAACACGCGCACATGCGAGGCAGAGTGAAGACATCCTCAAGGAAGCAGAGGGATAGACTCTTGCTTTTTCAGAAAAGAAATGAACATTTCAACAATCATAACCAAGCTGTTTATTGTTCTGAACTCTTAACAGGAGAAACAGCAATCCACCTACAACCCTAACTGAAGGGCACAATGACTCATCCCTCAGCAAATTCTAAAGTGTGTGCACAGAACTCCTTGACAGTGAGGATAAGCGCTGGGCCTGGTGTCCAGGCCTGGAAAGAAACAGCCTAAATTAATTCACTCTGGTCTGCCTGATAGCAAACTCTTGAGCTCAGCAGGCTGGCTTCCAAGTAAATAGATCAAACACAGGTTTTCCCCCCCAAAAAACAGCTGATAAGATAAATATTTTCCTTCTTCAAATCTTAAGGGGGGGAGTATGTGTGTGTAGGGGGTAATGGGCCCAGAGATAAATGTACCACCTCTCTGTATCCCGGCATTCCTCTTCTGAAAAATACGGAGTTTGGAAAATATGACTTTACCTTAGATTTTTTTTTTTTACCTTAGACTTTTGATTTCAGCTTTGGTTAGAGGAAGAAGAAACTTTGTCCTCTTTTTTATTCACTTCTGAAATTTGAAGTTTATCTTTACTCCCTTCAGACACACAGGGCCTCAAGGATTTGTGTTTATATTCATGTGTATATCTTCAAACTTTTGTTGAGAAGTATTACCAAAAGCTCTTAGGAATCAGTGTGAACATGCAGATGACGGGAAGCCAGCACACAATTTATTAGTCCTATTGAAGAGTTCTGGTTGACCAGAGAGGCAATTTTCCATGCATTTACAGTGAGCTTTATCAATATGCTGGTATGCAGGTGAAATGGGTTTGTCATTCCTAGGAATGCTTTTCATCCTGAGAAACAGTATCTTCTAGCAAATTAGTGGCCATTTAGAGTAAGGGCTGGGACTTCTTGGGCTATACCACCACACCTGTTTTTACAGTCATGCAGAAACAACTTTAGATACCCTTCAGTCTTAAAGACTATTTGCATGCAGTTTTTAATAGAGTGTTTAGTCCATTGAATTCAGTCTCTAAGAAAGTGGACTAGTCCAACAATTTTTTTGGTGCTCTTGTTGGCTGTTTCACATAAATGGCAAGAACGTTCATTTTGGCACAAAGATTAGTACATATCTTCAGTATTATTCACACACTCCAATGAGCTATTTCTGACTTCTCTATCTCTCTCCCTCTTTCTCTCTCTGACTGTATCAGGCCTCTGGGAAGAAGGGTTGAAGAGAAGAAAGTAGCAGCATATCCCCATTGCAAGTCTGTTGGTCACAGGTTTCCTCCAAAGTTTAGATTTCCTAAAAGAAATCTTAACTTTCTCCCAACCCCCATCACTTATGTTCCCTCTGCATACACACAGGATCTTAAGTCTGAAATTACTAAAAATTTTAAATTGGCAGGAGGCAGAAATTCCTGTATAATCAGACTATCTCTCTAGGGCCCACTGATCTAAGACTAAGCACTGAAATACAGGGAAAGCTGTTGCTTTTCTCCTTCCAGTTGAGCATCTCTCTGAGAAGTCGTCACAGGAAAGAAGGACTAGTCCGCCGACTCCCTCGTGTTGGGGTTGGGTGAGAGGCATCTGTAAGGGATGCTCAGTGGGCTCTTTCTCCCCTCAAGGAGGTCTACACCAGGCAGTTCAAGCCAACATAAATGACAGCCATGGTCCTTGGATCTATGGCTGAGAAAGTGTGTCGAAGCAGCTGACTTGCTTTCTCTCCTCTTGGCCAGTCTGTAACAGCATGTGGTCAGCCTCAGCCAAGGACTTGCCGCAGCTGTGAGCATCAGTCTTTTCTCTCCTCTTGCCTGCTTTCTCTCAGCCCTGCCTGGATCTATTTGACACCGAAACAAATGGTGAGAAAGGAGGCTGTTGCCAGCATAACTCTTTGGAAATACATTCAGACTGTTTGTTCTTGCACCTTTCATTTTGGCAAAAATGGCAATTTTGTAAAATGCAATTGGTTGAGCAATTACAAGATTTGTAAGAATATTCCTTTATTATACCTAATTTTAAAGAATAGGCCACAGGTGTTATAGCCTTCGTTGTCTATAAAAATGCATAACATAAATAATCTTGATATTTTTACTTTAGAAGCTGGTGTGAAAGAACCTGCTACTTCAGTGAAAATCTCAAGATCTGGGTTACTTATAAAATAATAATAAAATACAACTCTTCACGGTTAAGTTAACCCTGATAGCAGGATTTACTTTCAAGGCCCATTATGTGGACACCCAGCTGACATTTCCTAAGTATTTGTGCATAAATGCCCTCAGTGTTCCATACTCACTCTTAATAGCAATTAAAAATTCAAGTCTGGATCAGTCCTGATCTCACCTTAACGTGGCTGTGATGTGTTGCCCAATTTACCTCACTTCTCTAAGCCTCAGTTTTCTCACCTGTAAAATGGGTATAATGTTTTGAGAATTAAATTAGATAATATATGAGATAGGCTTAAATACAGGTCTTGGCACATAATAAATAATAAGTGGTAGGTATATGTGATAAAACTTAAAGTATTTCTGTTTTCTTGGCAGGTTTTAGTACATTTTTTATGTTTCCTAGAATTGCTGCATTCTAAGGAATAGGGGTGTCTTTTATAAAAGCCTTTATAATTGACCTTGCTCTGTTGAAATTAACCACTGTATAGTGCTATTCTCTGGCCCCTTAAAAGCCTGCCTGAGTTAAGGCTGAAGAGTACAGAGCAGTTCTCTGACTTTGGTGTGACTAAGGTATCCTCAGAGCATTTTTTTTTTAAAAAAGCAGAAGATAGCAGTTGAATTGAGAGGGAAGCAAAGAACCTCTTTCACTCCTCTTCCCCTTGACTTATACATTCTCCATTCCTTTCCTTTCTGGAGCAGGTTCTAGCAGCTGAGTCTTGATTGCAGGTGGCTTCTCAGGCTTCCCTCGCAGAATAAATCTCAGACTGATTGGTCTTTATTGGTGAGGACTTGTCCAGGACTTGGCAGAGCCAGAAACACACATCGGCTCATAGCCCTCTGGGATTCATTACAAAAGCTGGGTAATCGCCCAGCAGGGTGATTTGCCAGCTGTCTTCCTTAGGTTGTGACCTGGATGTAATCCATAGTGAAACCATAGAATGCAAAGATCCAGGTTTTCCATGACAGCATCAAGCAGTTTGTTTTTGGAAATGCATGAAGGGCTGTCTTGAAATCTGTGGAATCCCCAGTGACTCAGGTTTGGGACAGAAGCCATTAAAATGAGCTCAGGATTTGGCTCACTTGTGCTGGCTTGGCCTATTCCACTGGGGTTGCCATGAGGGTTGAACTAGCTCATGAGATGCCGGCCTGGCTGCCTGTTGTCTTCCGTCTCCCCTCCTAGGCCTATTTGCATCTTTGTGTCTGGTTGGCTCTCATGCTCTCTACTCCCTGTAGCCCTCTGTCTACAGCCGTCTCAGTCCAGCAGGATTGCTTCACAAGCTGCTCCACCAGTCTGACCAGATAGATTGCTGGGGGCTGAACTCTGCCTCTACTGGGCTGGGGTAGACAGTGTGCTCATGGGAACTGCTCCTGGCTGTGGCGGCTCAGGACTTGGTGTGTGCAGACTCAGCTTTATTGCAAGTGAGCAATAATTGAGGATGAAGGAGGACATTATGAAGAGGGGAAAAGGGGAGGAATAAAAGGGTAAGAATCAGAAGAGTGGAGAGTTTTGCCTTTGCTGCTTGTGGAACTGCTTTGTCATGAAACAGAATGTATGTGGAAGTATGGATATAGGCATATAAAATATACCTGGTCATTATCCAGGACTTGATATTCTAATTGTCATTTTTCACAGGGTAAACCACATCTCAACCCGGTCCCAGCAACCTTTCTGACTTATCCCATGCCCTACCCATTCACTCCCAGGCCAAAAAGATCAGATCAGGCAGGCACTATGGAAGGGAGAGAGATAAGAAGAGGGGCTTAAAAAGCAGACAGAAAGGGGAAGAGATTCCTGACTTTCACAGGGACTTTGCCCCATAAATTTACACCTGAAAAGTCCACCTGGCTTTCTCTGAGAAGGTAGTGCGACCTTGGTTGCCCAACTTCAAAATATCCTCAAAGAAAATGCATGGGGAAATTATAGGGAGCATCCCCTGGTTTTCCTTCTGAGAAAGAGGCACTGGGAGCTTCTGACCGTCAAAATGAGGCTCTTGATTTCTGGCTCTCCAGACAGATAACACCTCCACCAGAAATCAGTTCTAATAGTTCTATGTCTAAATCAGTGTAAGAATGCACTGATTATGGCACATTTACTAATTCATCAACCTTCAGTAATCCCTTGGTAAAAACTAAAGAATGCTGAACTGCTATAAGGCAGCCAGAATTAAATTTCAACTCAAGGAGTTTCTATGGGATGCCTACTAAGTGCAAAGACCTGTAGACTCAGGTCTACAATTTTTTGAGTTTCCACACCCAGGCCTGTATTATAATTTACATACACACACACACACATAAAGAGAACAAAGAACTCAACTGTGTCATTAGATAAAAAAGCTACTATTTGAAAGCAAGTGGACCAAGCAGGCATTAATTTAAGTAAATCTAGGGATTGGGATCTATTTTTAAAAAATCAGTTGGAAGATCTAGAAAAAAACTGCAACTCTCTTAAAATTCAGATATAGCAATTGATATGCAAATAAAATGTGGAAAGTGGTTTGCCATGGTAACCACTTAATTGCAGCCATAAATTATCACAGAGACATGGATGGTCTATGTTCAGGTTGCATTAACAAATAATCCCTTAAGTGTGGCTCTGAATATTCACAGAGTCCAGGCACTCTTAATGCAATGGTCGTATTCTCAGCTGTGACGCTACTTCAAACGTGACCTGCATCTCCAATGAAGAACTGGGCTGTCGCACAGGCAGCCATATCTGTAAATGAGTTCAGTCCTGTATACAATCTTCCCAGTAGCTTTATTGAATGGCCAGCAATCTTTTTCTCTTTTTAATGATAGCCCCAGTACAGATGAAATAAAAAATACATATAGCCAATATTAAAAATTTCAAAGTACAATGCAGTGGCTGTGTTCAGTGTTTCAAGGCTGACCGCAGGGACCTCGTGCTGAAAAGATGGTGCCTGCTTTATTAGTTAACATTATCTGGACCCCAAGACCTTAGCAGGCAAGAAATTTACTTATTATCCTGAATATTTCATAGCTCAGTAACTAAATTTTTTGTGTCTTTTACTCTACAATATACTGCATTTTATTTATTTTGGCAGCTTATTTTGAAATATCAATGTATTTTGGTTATAGTCAAACAGGAGCACTTTCTTGACCCCACATGTCAGATGAATAATTTATCAAGACAGTGTTTCATAAATTTCTCCCAGTTGTAGGTAAATAGTTCAGAAAACAGATGCTCACTTGGAATGTGAAGTACAACTTTATTATTCACTCACTGGAAAGAATAATCTGGCTAAATTAGCTTGTTGGGATGCAATTTAACAGTTAGGAATTAAGGCTGTAGAAACTGTCAGTAAAGTAATCCTATCCTATATATAATAAAAGCCTAATATGCTAAGTGTCTGACTGTCGACCAGTCGCTATGACATGAACTGACCAGTAAGTTAGTTTGCTGCTGGGGCCCGGCTAATCGGGACTGGGCGAGACGGGCCAGACACGCCCTGGAGCCCTCCCACGGTCCTTCCCCAGCCCGCTTGTGCACCAGGTCTCTAGTGTGCATATAAACATGAATCAGTGCTGAGAAAGATTTCAGCAGGGGAGAAATGCATCTTATAGATTGTTTCGCCACATATTCTAAGGGCATCTGACAATTCTTAACTGGTGGTCATTAATTCTGAGTAATCGTAACAGAAACTTCCTCTTGGGGCTGTGGTTGCCAACTATGCTCTGATTGTCTTCCAAAGAATTCTCTTTATGTTGCTGTCATCTGCTCTCTAGCCCCCACCCTGGAAGAGTATTTTTCTTGCAATTATAATTCTATGGGAATGTTTTTAGTAGAAAACAAGTACCCTACTAGATTTTTCTAGGGAGATAGTGTGAGCATTCATACAAGCATTTTTTAAAAATTGACACCTGATCCTTCACTTTTCCTCTCTTTCCCCTCAGAATCTTGCTGGTTCAAAACCTTTTTATTGATCATGCACTAAGCTGGCTCTGCTCTACAAGGATACTGTGGTCATCTGCTGAAAACCCCTTTCATTACCATGAACCCTCTGACCTCCAGTTCCTGACCTGGCTGTCAAAGCATTTATTAAATATCAACCTTAGGCCCAGGCTAGCCTGTCCATAAACTCTTGAAACTTTAAAATGAGGTACAATGAAAACAAGTTTAGATTTTAGACTACTCAGAGAAAGAGGCTCTTTACTCTGTTTACTGTGCAAGCAACAGGGTAAAAAGAGGATTCTTAGATGGGGCCCCATCCCGAAGGGCCTCTCAGTAGTTACTCCCTTGAACAAGGGCAGGTCCACTCTGTGCCGAGTGGACCTGAGTAAGATTTTATAGAGCTCAATGTATTCAATGTAAAGAACTGTCCATTGTTCTTAGATTATATCTTTTAGCCTTTTGGTCTTCAAAATATATGATGATGAGAGGAGATAATAGTTATTTTCAGTGTCCTTAGATTAGCAAAATAAATATATTAACCTCCCAACTTTTCTGGCTATTGTATTAGTGTGTAAAATCCAGAAGTGTGGGGGAAACACTATTCTAGAATATAAGCAGAGGAATAGATTGTGTCTTTTTCAAGGTTTTATCTTTAGTGTTCAGAATAGGGCCTGCTGCATACATAATAGGTGCTCAGTAAATCTATGTTCACTGTGCTAGCACAACTGTAACTTGGCAGGTATTTGAAAAGTGTAAAGGATTTAGCAAAGGCTGGTTAAGTCTCAATTCTAAGCAAAATTAATGGAGCCATCTTATGAAGTTCCAATAAGAATCATTTCAGAACCAGCAGTCACTAAAACCAAATTCTATTTGGGCTTTATAGAATAAATTTTCATTAAGAAGTTGAAAAAACTTAATAGGCAAAGTAATTTCAAAGGTATAGACTAACAAACAGTTCTTGGACAGAAATCCTTGATTCATGTTATAATACTTTATATTCCTCTTTTTTATAAATATCATTCAAATATGCTTGACTCTGAATGGCTAATGAATTTTGGTCCTGAGGTTAGTGGCCTGTCCTGGCATCTGGAGAGGTCGAGCAGGTGAATATCAACACAAATCAGCTTTGGGGCTTGGGAGGCAGAGGCCCAGCACTCTCCTTGGGTGGAGGAAGAGGCCTGGGGACCACCAGTTGTCTGGTTGTTATAAGCAGTTGTTATAAGCAAGATTTCATGAGTGCCAGATGCCTAAGATTGAGAGCAACATCTTCTGCATGTGGACACTGAGATGAGCAGGAGGAACTCAAACCTACCATGTATGAATAATGGCTCGAAGAGGTCAGGAAAGACAAAGGGGTCATCAGCTCTGTTCTGTGAATTAAGAAGCGCTGTTTGAAGGGATGTAATTTGGGGGCCTAAGAATGCTGTCAGCACTGGATTTGGTCTGATCGGCAACATCCATCTGTCCTGGAGAGGACAGAGGGCGTTTTCCCTGTGGGTAGCAGTCATGTTCTAGGTGGATGTGCGAGTTTAGAGGGTTCCCAACCGTACAGAATCTCAGAGCAAAGACTACAATGTAAGCAGATTATACTGCCTATCTTTGCCCCTCTGGTACCTGAGGGTTTTGTGCTTTATTGCAGTTTTCTTTCATCCTGCAGAAGAGGACATCATAGCAAACCTGCATTGTTCTGTCCTGTTCACTAGACTTTCTTTCTAGAAGCTACTTTGGCCAAAGGCAGCCAAGCCAAAGTGGCATCTATGTTGCAGTACGTAGGCTGGCGACACTTAACTTGTAATGGAAGAGAAGGTGTGCATGGAACTTCTTTATCTTGTCTTACTGTTAGGTTAGTAAATCAACCTGACTGACAACAGGTGACCCTATATTGGGTGCAGCCTTCCCCTCCCCACAGCCCTTCACAGCACTCAGGGTTTTTCACTTGATAACTCTTCATCATTTGCTCTCTAACCTCTCAGTAGGTTTGAGTATATATCAGTTTCCCATCTTCAGTTGGACAAATGCTTTTGTTTTAGAAGTTAGTCTCTGGTTTGCAGTAAAGCAGCAGTCTAGTGTGATGGCTTAGGAGAGGGCTCTGCAGACATATTGCCTGGTTTAAGTCCCAGCTCCACCACTGATTAGCTGTGTAATCTTACTTAATCCCTCTGTGCCTCAGTTTCTTCATCTCTCAAATAAGACTGTCACAAGAACTAAATGAGTTATATTTAATGTTTAGTCAGTGCCTGGCACACTGTAGTTCTCATAGCATGAATTGCTGCCATTGTTATTATAACAATTACCAGTATGATTATTAAAAGACTCTAATCACCTGTACAAACTTCCAGCTTTAGTGTATTAGTGAATTTATAAAATTCACTACTAATAACTCCATGTCATCTTTACTTGGAATTTATCATTTTTTATCATAGAAAACCTTTCAAAGATGTGAAGACTGGAAAGGAATGGGAACCAGAAATGACACATGAAGTTGATCAATAACACTGTGTGTAGAGAACTGAGTGTGGGTTTGGGATGGAGACACAGAAGCCAAGGAATAGGGAACACACTCCTCACCTCTGTCAGTAAGTTGACCATTGAATAGGAATTCGTATGAGTGTAAAATACATACGAATTTGAGGCATCTAGGCAGCCTTGGAACCAATGCTATTTTATATGAGACAAATATATATTATGTCATAATAAGACTTCTATTTTTTACTATCATTGTTCTAGTTAGTTTTCCAGGTAGTTGATGAACCATTTACTTGTAATTTTTATTTCTTATTTCACCCATGAAATTCTTTAAGTTGAATCTTTTCTTTCTTAAAATAGCGTAAGGAACTTAGTTTAGCCTTGTCTTGGTGAGTGAGAATGATCACTAGAGTGTTTCCCAAGTCCCTGAACATGAGAACTGACAGGTGCATACCATGATCTCTGGGTGGAAAGTAGCTCCATAGCAAATTCAATGGATAGGGAAGTGGATGTGATGCACCTTCCTACAAGCACAGCCTCAATAATACTGACCTTTTGCCACATGCGGCTCTTTGGCTCCTTGAGTGTGGCTCTTCTACAAAATACCACGTTCAGGCACGCACGTACAGTGTGATTGAAACTTCGTGGCACACGCGCCTTAAGGTATTGTGAAAGAGAAAATGTCCCCACCCAACAACAGTTAATGACCCACAAATAGCTATTACAGACTGCCAAAATGATTTCCAATGTCAGCATAGGAGATAACGGGGGGGGGGGGGGGGGGAGAAGACAGGGAGGCAATTTAAACAGAAAAGAGGAGTCAGTATACAGATAAATGTCAACTAACATGCATAAGGTTGTTGCATAACTCTGTACATCAACTGTCCCAATTGATGGTCCCAGGCTTAGAGTTAGCATAGGACCATCAATAACTAACATGTTATTCCTCTACTGGAAGCACAGAAACACCCTCCCCCACAACCCCTGGGATTGAGATATTGCCCTCTGTGCTGCTGACAGGAGTGGATCTTTTCCTGGGCTATAGAGAAGTTCTACATTCTTGCCTTCAGTGTTAACTCCTTCAGTTAATTTTTCCATTCTCCAGGCTCATGCTGCTTCTAGAAACCACCCTTACCTCTCTGCAAACTGCCATGGCCCATCTCCTTCATTTCCCCTGTCTATCCTCTGCCTCTGTCATTTTCCTGCACTTCTCCAGGTTTACCCCTGCCCTGCTACTCCCGCCCAGTTGGTGTCTTGGGCAGTTCCCACGAGTTAGCCACAGCCTGTCTTTTCAGCTGTCCTCACCGCAGCCAAGCATAGTTGGAAACATTCAGACTTTTGAGGCTCAACTAAGGTTGATCTCTAGATAACTTAAAACTGATTACATTTAATTGACTTACTACTTTTTCCTGTGAGATCTCCACAAACAGCTATTTCTGTAGCCAGAAAGGAAGTTTGCAGTGCTTGCAGTCTAATAAAAGGCCAGCCCCATGGTTAGAGCCTGTGTGTGTTTCGCCAGTAAGTATGGCTGGTGTTTGTTCTGTTAGCCAAAATTGTCAACCCCTGGGATTCACGTTATCAGATGAAGCCTTTCCTCTAACCACTTACAACACTTGGCAAGAACTTTCCACACTAGCTTCAGTTAAAAATAGAACATAATCTGTATCACAGCTCCTCTCCTTTCATTCATCCAATAAATATTTACTGAACACCTTATTACATGTCAGATATTGTCCTAAGCAATTGGGATACATAAAGAATAAGCCATAAGGTTCTCTATTCTCATGGAGTTTACGTTTAGACTGATGGAGACAGACAGTAAATCAAAAAAGTATATTATATAGTGTGTTAAAGGTGATGGGTGCTGTGGAAGGAAAGAAAAAAGGTATAGCCAGGGTAAGAGAGATTGCATATGCTGAGGTGATAAGGGGAGGGAAGTGTAATACTAAATAGGAAGTCAGGGTAGGGTTCAGTGAAAAAAGATTTAATCAAAAACTTGAAAGAGATCAAGGAGTTGGCCATGTGGGAAATCAGAAGAAAGAGCTTTCTAGGCAAAGGGAACAGCGAGAATGAAGGCCAGTGCTTTGCTGATGGAGTAATGTAGGCTCTGAGAGAGAAAGGAGTCAAAGATGATTCTAAGGTTTTTGACCTTACTGGATATAACTAAACTCCCATGTGCTAAGATGAGGCCCACAGGATAAAGACCAGGTTTTAAAGTGAGGAGTGGGAATCAAAAGTTAGGTTTGGACACAATTTTCAAGCACTTTGTTAGATATCCAAGTAGAGGTTGGAGGTCAAGAGTAAACAGTTGGATATGCAAATCTAGAGTTCAAAGCTGGAGAAAATTCAGGAGACCTCAGCCTAGACGTAGTATTTTAAGCTGTAGGATCAAGTGTGATCAATAAGGAGAATGTAGAGAAGAGGACAGAGGATTGAGCCTAGCTCCCCAGTGCATAGATGTTGGGAAGATAAGGAAGAACAAACAGCAAAGGATACTAAAATGGAAAAGCCAATGAGGCCACCTTCTCACCTGGAGCTAGAACACTGGCAGATGATCTGAAACTCATGCGAGGACTATTCCTGTCTTAGTTTTACATTAATCCAGTACTGACAATACTTTTTCAAGCTATCACCCCCGTAAGCCTGGAATGCTCTTGGAGCTCTGTCCCAGAATGGGGATGAGATACAGGAAGCTAGTCACCCTCTTGCTTTATTTGCCTTTGCTTCCTGCTACAGAGATGGCTGCCTGAGAAGGGGGAAGGGGAAGGGTGGTGGTGGCCGAACAGCCCCCTGGGCGTATGCTATAGTGAATTGAGCTGGGTCAACAAAACCAAAGCAAAGGCTTAGCTAGGCCCATATTCCAGACCTGTGAGTCACAGGGTAGGCCTGGTGGGATAATCAACACTGGGTGACTTTTTTGGTGTTTTGTGTTTTTATTTTATTTTTTTTTCATTTTCTCAGAGATATGTTGAAAGGGGAATGGAGTCTCTTGCTATGTTCCTATGTGAGTCAATGGCTGTTTCAAAGCCAGAAATAAGTTGCATTCTTGACCTTTTTAACCTGTAACACACCCATGAGGCTTATTATGGTAAATGCTAAGACAAAACTGTGACATATACCATGAAGAATAAAACTTTTTTGCCCTCAAAGGACTAGATTACTGCTATATTCTCAGGGCTAAAAATAATGCCTGGCACTTAGTAGGTAACTTAGTAAAAATCTGCTGATTAAATATACAAAAATAACAATGTGATAAAGAGCTGAAAAGAGATGTTCACAGAGAATAACATTCTGGTAGGAAGTGGTGACATGTGAACTAGGATGAGGGCCCTGGTTCAGGGAATGGTGATGTGTATTATGTGACCAGATTCCTTGAGTAGCACTGGCCTGAAAATGTTTAGCCTATGGAACCCAGTGCTCTCCTACTCTTCTCATCACGGCCACTCATTGCTATGCCTAGTGTCAGAACAGGCACCTGAGTGCACTCAGTGGACACACCTCAGGAATTACCTAGTTGGAACCCAGGTTTATCAAGATACTAAGCTTGCTACTAGCTGTCTGCTGTGAATGCACCCTCCAGACAGTAGGAAATTTCATAGCTTTAGTATGAGCTTCCTGATTACAACCCTGTGGAAGCTGTCGTGTCTCTCACTATGGGCCTCTGCATATTGCCAGTTGCACTAACAGATGGCGCTTTCTTCCTGTCCGTAGTAAATTTCCTTTGCAAACCAGGGCTAGTCACTCTTTACTATTTAGTCTAGAAGTCTGTCTGAAGAGGAAGTAGAAGTGTGATGTCCAAAGACCTGCTTGTTATTCTGTAGAAAGGAGCCAGCCTTTCTTTAGTTTTTACATTTTTCAGAACAGGAACAATGGCGTTCTTCTGTACCCATAAAAAAACAAGCAAACTTTGAGTCCCTTCCCTTGGCCAGCAGGTTGTAAAACTGTGACTGATCGGGAGGGAAAGATGAGAAATAGCCATGGAGCCTTTGCCCACTTTTTCACAAACTTAGGAGCTGTGGTTCAGACTTGGGTCCTCCATTCCTAGCATCCCATGTCCTTAAAGCTTGAGGTGGCAATCTTTAGACCAAGCAAAATATTATTTAATGCATTTAGCAATGCTTCATCTTTCCAAAATTGGGGACTTGGCTAGATTATGGAGATGTTTTTCTTTCCACCTAAGGGATTTGATATCACATTGTTTAAATCCAGGGCAGTAGCAAAAAAGTTACCTAAGAGCTATACTTTTGTGGCTGGTCTAATCATAGTGCTGAATGTTGATAAGAAAGCAGGAAGACCATGACTTTACTTTTCCTGGTGGGTTTCATTCATTTTTTTTTCAACACCTTCTATGTTTTTTGGCACTGGAAATGCAGTGATGAGACACAGCTCATGGAATCTAATTATTTGAGTTAAACCCAAACCACATGTTTAAGTTGCCCATAGAGGCTCTGAAAATTCCTGTGCAGCAAGATGGGAATCCAGGATTGAGTCCAAAAGCTCATTCCAGGTAGGGGGAAATATTACTAAAATAGCAGAGGGGCAAGATAAACATTGCATTGTATTAGCTGGTGCCCAGCTGATCATGAGAAAGCCACTATAAGGTGGGCCTCTGAAGTTGTCAGGGTTCTATCTCCAGTGTGTGGTGGCATCTGTAGGGGAGTCCAAGTGACTAACCATCAGTTCCTTTTATTTTTTCTTCCCCAAGTAAGGTTGAGTCATTCCCCAGGTGGCCCCCACAATGAACAGATGCTGGCATCTTCTTGGTATAGTGAACTGGGAGGTGGTTAGTAAGAGAAGATAGAGGACCCAAGGATTAGGATAGTTTTTAAGGTTGTGGAAAGTGGTATGACTCTGGGTGCATCCTATCAAGTTGAACCATGGCAGAGATGACAAGCCCTCTGAGTTCCTTTCAGGAGTAGCCATTTTCTTTGGTTACTGGCCAGTATCATCGTGTCTACTTTTCCTTCTCCTCCCAGCTGGGCCCTCTCCCTGGGAGAGGTGCCAGTCAAAAGAATATCAAATGCCCACTATCTTAGTCCTACTTTCTCTATTGCTTTCCACATAACAAACACACCCTGAAACGATGCAGTAAGGCAGTAGAAAGGCCCCAAACACCACTACGGGCTGGCCTAACTTTAGGAACTGCCTTTTTAAAAAATATATTTTTATTGATTTCAGAGAGGAAGGGAGAGGGAAAGAGAGAGAAACATCAATGATAAGACTTGAGAACCACTGATCAGCTGCCTCCTGCATGCCCCACACTGGGAATTGAGCCCACAACCTGGGCATGTGCCCTGACTGGGAATCAAACCGTGACCTTCTGGTTCATAGGTCGATGCTCAACCACTGAGCCATGAGAGTCAGGCAGGAACTGCCTTTTTAAAGCTGCATAGGAAAATCAGATCATATCCTGGCTCAGCTCTTATGTGAAACTCAATCCTGAGCACTAGCTTTATAACAAATATACAAAAATCCCTCCCCCCGTGGAGCTTAAAAGTTTAGGATAACAATCAAAATAATTAAGTAAAATAGTAGGTTGAGCCATATAAACTGACCATTTATTCAGGTTAAAAAAAAGGTCAAATATTGACAGCTTCATATGACTCAAAGTAATATAGTCTGTGTCTGTAGTAAGTGCTAAGAAGAAAGAACAAAGCAAGGAAGGAGGACAGCATGCAGGGGAGAGGTAGGTGGTTGAATTTTAAATAGTTTGGAACAGAAGACCACACTGAGGAAGTGGCATTTGAAGACGACCTGAAAGCTTCCTGGTAGGAGGGCACAACAGGTGAGAGGAATAGCAAGTACAAAGGCCGGAGTATGCCTGGTGTGTCCAAGGAAGAGCCAGGTGGCCAGAGCAGAGAACAAGGGTGTAAAAGGCAGAGGTGAGTTTAGACAGGTAGTAAGGAGTTGAATCACATGGGGCCTTAAGGCCAGGGAGAGGGGGCTGGACTTTACTCTGAGAGATGGGAAAACTTAATGGGCTTTTTCTCTGTAATTTTACTAGTTAGCAAAAGATTATGTTCAGATGATGTTTGTGCTTCATTAAGGGATGCTTATTAGGACCAGAAAAGCTGCTTAGAAGCTGTGCTGGGCCCCAAGAGCAGTGTGGCAGTCAGCTGAAAGGTCCACCTGAGTCACTAAACTGTCTGGAATTCCTTTGCTAGAAGGGCCTTTTTCTAAACACCCAGACTGATGATCAAGGTGACTTTCATTTTTTGCTTACCCGTAGGCCCTCTTTTCTTTCCCTTGACCTAGGGCTTGCATTTTCATGGCATCAACCATGCTAATAACAACTCTGATGAATGCTGGGAGCAAAGGTCAGCAACCAGGGTAGGGTAGACAGCGGCAACTTCTCTGCCCCGTGGAGAATTTGGATAAGGCACTGTGTTTGTCTAGGCTGGCTGCCCAGGTTGAGAGCGTGTGGTTTCGGCACACATCACAGCCACTAAGACTTGGAGACATACCACAGTCCACTATTTATTACTCTCCCATGTGAAATGCCCTGTGGGCTTATAAATATTCAAGCTGAGGCTTTTGCATAACTCATAAGCATGTCTCCCTATTGTCATTCACATTTGGCCAGTAGCAGCCACTAGATTTTCAGGTGGCCTAAACAATTTTGGGAACTTTAGCTGAGCTATCATAAAAGGAAGCACCTAAGAGAGCTAGGAAGAACTAAAGTGAATGTTCCTGGCTGTACTCATTATTTTAAGTCTGCCTACTTCCCTGAAGGATCTGAGACAACCAAATTAAGGTATTTTGTGAGCCTGGCAGAGGGTAGCAGAGCTGCTATGTGACAACAAACTCCATGCTTTCTGTCTTCTGTCCCTATCATATTAAAATGCATTAATTTTGCTTACTGGGCTTGTTTAAGCCATGTAATACTAACAACATGTGTAACTAATATTTAATTGGAGCCACGATTAAAATACGAACACACTGGTCTTTATAAGGCAGAGCAGTTCACACTTCCTTGCCCGGGGCCTGCATGCCAGAGAGCACCTCTGAATCTAAGTCCCAGGGTGGTAACTTAGGACCTGAGGGAGAAAGTACAAGATTCCAGGTACCTTGCTTGGTGATGTTTCCTAGGGAACAAGGTGGGGATTAATTAGGATTTATCACAGGCTTTGGGAACATAAAAAAATTAGCTCAGTAATTTTTGGATCTCCCACCTAAGTAAGATCTGTTCAGATGAGAATGGTTTAGTCTTTCAAGGGGACTAAATTGTAGTCTGGGTTCTCCCTCTCCCCAAATCATTACACCTTTCAAAATATACCCTAAAAAATAAGCTGACCCACTTACTCATAACTGGTACACTTTTTTTTTTTTTTTTTTATTGCTTAAAGTATTACAAAGGGTATTACATATGTGTCCATTTTATCCCCCCGCCCTAGACAGTCCCCTAGCCTCCCCTATCCCCCAATGTCTTATGTCCACTGGTTATGCTTCTATGCATGCATACAAGTCTTTTAGTTGATCTCTTACCCCCCTACCTCCTGCCCCGCAACCCTCCCCGGCCTTCCTGCTGCAGTTTGACAATCTGTTTGAGGCAGCTCTGCCTCTGTATCTATTATTGTTCAAAAGTTTATAATGGTCTCTATTATCCATGAATGAGTGAGATCATGTGGTATTTTTCCTTCATTGACTGGCTTATTTCACTTAGCATAATGCTCTCCAGTTCCATCCATGACGTTGCAAATGGTAAGAGTTCCTTCCTTTTTAGAGCAGCATAGTATTCCATCGCGTAGATGTACCACAGTTTTCTAATCCATTCATCTACTGATGGGCACTTAGGCTGTTTCCAGATCTTAGCTATGGTGAATTGTGCTGCTATGAACATAGGGGTGCATATATCCTTTCTGATTGGTGTTTCTGGTTTCTTGGGATATATTCCTAGAAGTGGGATCACAGGGTCAAATGGGAGTTCCATTTTCAGTTTTTTAAGGAAACTCCATACTGTCTTCCATAGTGGCTGCACCAGTCTGCATTCCCACCAGCAGTGCACAAGTGTTCCTTTTTCTCCACATCCTCTCCAGCACTTGTCGTTTGTTGATTTGTTGATGATAGCCAGTCTGACAGGTGTGAGATGGTACCTCATTGTTGTTTTGATTTGCATCTCTCGGATGATTAGTGACTTTGAGCATGTTTTCATATGTCTCTTGGCTTTCTGAATGTCCTCTTTTGAAAGGTGTCTATTTAGGTCCTTTGCCCATTTTTTGATTGGATTGTTTATCTTCCTTTTGTTAAGTTGTATGAGTTCCCTATAAATTTTGGAGATTAGGCCCTTATCAGATATGACATTGGCAAATATGTTTTCCCACACAGTGGGTTTTCTCGTTGTTTTGTTGATGGTTTCTTTTGCTGTGCAGAAGCTTTTTATTTTGATGTAGTCCCATTTGTTCATTTTCTCTTTCGTTTCAAGTGCCCTAGGAGCTGTATCAGTGAAGAAATTGCTTCAGCATATGTCTGAGATTTTGTTGCCTTTGGATTCTTCTAGAATTTTTATGGTTTCCTGTCGTACATTTAAGTCCTTTATCCATTTTGAGTTTATTTTTGTGTATGGTGTAAGTTGGTGGTCTAGTTTCATTTTCTTGCATATATCTGTCCAATTTTCCCAGCACCATTTATTGAAGAGACTATCTTGGCTCCATTGTATGTTCTTGCCTCCTTTGTCAAATATTAATTGAGCATATTGGTTCGGGCCGATTTCTGGGCTCTCTATTCTATTCCATTGATCTATATGCCTATTCTTGTGCCAGTACCAGGCAGTTTTGAGAACAGTGGCTTTGTAATACATCTTGATATCTGGTATTGAGATCCCACCTACTTTGGTCTTTTTCAGGATTGCTGCAGCTATTCGAGGTCTTTTTTTATTCCAGATGAATTTTTGGAGAGTTCGTTCTAGATCTCTGAAGTATGCCGTTGGTATTTTAATGGGAAGTGCGTTGAATTTATAGATTGCTTTGGGTAGTATGGACATTTTAATGATGTTGATTCTACCAATCCATGAACACGGTATGTTCTTCCATCTGTTTATGTCTTCCTCTATATCTTTTTTCAACGTCCTGTAGTTTTCTGAGTAGAGGTCTTTTACCTCTTTAGTTAAGTTTATTCCTAGGTAGCTTAATTTTTTTGGTGCGATGGTAAACGGGATTGTTTTTATAATCTCTCTTTCTGAAAGTTCACTATTGGTGTATAGAAATGCCTCGGATTTCTTGGGGTTAATTTTGTATCCTGCTACATTGCCAAATTCATGTATTAAGTCCAGTAGCTTTTTGATGGAGTCTCTAGGGTTTTGTATGTATAATATCATGTCGTCTGCAAATAAGGACAGTTTTACTTCCTCTTTTCCAATTTGGATGCCTTTTATTTCTTCTTCTTGCCGAATTGCAATGGCTACCACTTCCAGTACTATGTTGAACAGGAGTGGTGAGAGGGGGCATCCCTGTCTTGTTCCTGTTCTTAGGGGAAATGGTGTTAGTTTTTGTCCATTGAGTATGATGTTGGCTGTGGGCCTGTCATATATGGCTTTTATTATGTTGAGGTATGATCCTTCTACTCCCACCTTGCTGAGAGCTTTTATCAAAAATGGGTGTTGAATTTTGTCAAATGCTTTTTCTGCATCAATTGATATGACCATGTGGTTTTTTTCTTTCAATTTGTTTATGTGATGTATCACGTTTATTGATTTGCGGATATTGTACCATCCTTGCATCCCTGGGATAAATCCTACTTGGTCATGGTGTATGATCTTTCTGATGTACTGCTGGATCCGATTTGCTAAGATTTTGTTGAGGATTTTGGCATCTATGTTCATGAGGGATATTGGCCTGTAATTCTCTTTCATTGTGTTGTCTTTACCTGGTTTTGGTATTAGGGTGATGCTGGCTTCATAGAATGAGCTTGGAAGTGTTCCTTCCTCTTGAATTTTTTGTAGTAGTCTGAGGAGGATAGGTTTTAGTTCTTCCTTGAATGTTTGGTAAAACTCCCCTGTGAAGCCGTCTGGTCCTGGGCTTTTGTTTGCTGGAAGCTTTTTGATGACTGCTTCAATTTCTTCCATAGTTATTGGCCTGTTGAGATTTTTAGATTCTTCCTGATTGAGTTTTGGAATGTTGTATTTTTCTAGGAATTTGTCCATTTCCTCCAGGTTGTCTAGTTTGTTGGAGTAGAGCTGTCCATAGTATTTTTTAACAATCATTTGTATTTCTGTGGGGTCTGTTGTTATTTCGCCTCTATCGTTTCTGATTTTGTTTATTTGGGTCCTCTCTCTTTGCTTCTTGGTGAGTCTGGCTAGAGGTTTGTCAATCTTGTTTATCCTTTCAAAGAACCAGCTCTTGGTTTCATTGATTTTCTGTATTGTTTTTTTGGTCTCTATGTCATTTATTTCTGCTCTAATCTTTATTATCTCCTTCCTTCTGCTCACTCTGGGGTTTTCTTGTTGCTCTCTTTCTAATTCTTTGAGTTGTAGAGTTAGATGATTTACTACCATTTTTTCTTGTTTGTTGAGATAGGCCTGTAGAGCTATAAACTTCCCTCTCAGGACTGCTTTCATTGTGTCCCATAGGTTTTGGATTGTTGTGTTTTCATTGTCATTATAACTGGTACACTTTAAACCAGCGGTTCTCAACCTGTGGGTCGCGACCCCTTTGGGGGTCGAACAACCCTTTCACAGGGGTCGCCTAAGACCATCGGAAAACACGTATATAATTACATATTGTTTTTGTGATTAATCACTATGCTTTAATTATGTTCAATTTGTAACAATGAAATTGGGGGTCACCACAACATGAGGAACTGTATTAAAGGGTTGCGGCATTAGGAAAGTTGAGAACCACTGCTTTAAACTGTGCTATACAGCCTCCTATACAGGAGGGGTCTGCAAAAAACTATATCCTGTTGTCAGGTACTAGTCTGTGTTCCAGTTCTGTTGTTACTGCTGTTATTGTTATGGGTGTAGAAAGTACTCTGTACATACTTCAATACTCACAACCACTTTATGAATTAAACATTAGCCCATTTTACAGGTGAGGAATCATACTTAGGTTAAGATTTTCTAAGGTCACCCAGTTTATAAATGTCAGAGCTGAATTCAAACCTCTATCTTAATCCCAATTTTGAGCTCTTAACTACTAACTGACCATCTCAATTTAGTGCGTCTTTGCTGTGGTCATTATCTTGCTATTTGTGTTCTAGCTCACACTAGACCAGTGGTCGGCCAACTGCAGCTCTTTGGCCCCTTGAGTGTGGCTCTTTCACAAAATACCAACTTCTGCGCATGGGCCACGAAGTTTCAATCACACTGTACATGCGCGCCCGCATGTGGTATTTTGTGGAAGAGCCACACTCAAGGGCCAAAGAGCTGCATGTGGCTCGCGAGCCGCCGTTTGCCGACCACTGGACTAGAACATTGGGATTAATTTGGGAGGTAGTGAACTGCCATGGTTGGTGAGAAGATACTATCACAGGATGAAGACAGCGCTATGAAATTGTGACCTGTGGTTTTAAACACTGTCCCTCATCTTCCTTCACACCTAATATTACCACAGATTCAGTCATGTTCTTTCTGTGGGGAAGTTGCTTTAAGTAACTTGGAAGCTTTGGTATGATAAACCCAGAGAATTTTAGTAAAGGTAGGAAAAGAAAATTGAGCCAAGATTAGTTTATAAGGATAGAACTCCTTGGTATTTAAAAATCAGGTCTTTGTAACCTTATTAAATATTTTCAATTTGGCAGGCCATAGGGTCTGTAGCAACTGCTCACTCTGCTGTTCCAGCACAAAAGCAGCCCTAGGCAATCCATAAATGAATGGGCAGAGCTCTGTTCCAATAAAACTTTGTTTACAAAAACAAGGCCACAGTTACTTGGCCTCAGTTTGCTGATTTCTGCCTTAGACCAAGGGAAATTCTCACCTCAATAAGAGCCCTGTGAGAAGAAACAAGTTTATTTGCTTTCCTGGAAGGGAAATGATTAGTGGGTGTACATGCCACCATGTACAGAAGAGGCTAAAAATATTTCTGATAAAGTGGTAATAGTTCTTGATCAGGCTAGATTACTTGTATAAAACAGCCCCTAACACTTGCTATTGCAGAAAGGATGCCATAGCCCAAAGAAGGTAAATCAAGTAACAATGACAACAAATCTGTGGAGCCACGGGGTGGTCACCTCTTTTCTCTTCTGCCCTGCAGGCCTGTTCCTTATCCTCGGCTTGATACTCTACCCTGCTGGCTGGGGCTGCCAGAAGGCCGTTGCCTACTGTGGACACTATGCATCGGCCTACAAACCTGGAGACTGCTCCTTGGGCTGGGCCTTTTATACTGCCATCGGTGGGATGGTCCTCACCTTCATCTGTGCCATCTTCTCCGCACAAGCAGAAATTGCAACCTCCAGTGACAAAGTACAGGAAGAGATTGAAGAGGGGAAAAACCTCATCTGCCTCCTTTAATTTGGAAGAGACATTTATACCATTTTCTTCCATGTTTATCCTTGTGAAACAGTTCACCTCTGGTTTCATCATCTGAGTCAAGTGAAGAACTAGCCTTTAACTACCAAATCCACATTCCACAGCCCTGAGCCTTAACAGGACCAATGAGAGGCAACATCCAGCCAAGCAAAGTGGCTGCACATGAGGGCCACAGTGCAAATTGTAAGAGATGGAACATGAAAACAGTACATAAACCCTGACATGTGTCAGACAGCATCACCCCCAAGGCACAGTGAAGGAGAATGCTCTCAACCATGAAAGCAGCATTTCTCTGGTAACCAGAAGAGACTGTTAGCCAGATTTGCTGGCTATTCAGAGGTGTGGGGTTTTTGTTTCCTCCTGGTTCTTTCAAGTGTCTCAGTTGAAGACTACACACTTACTGGGAGTGGGATGTGTGCTAAAAGGCATCATAGCAAGACACGATCTTTCTTAGCTCACCAACGGGATCAAGCAGGGACTGTGGAATTCTGTTGTGGAACTTATTGGAAGCTAAATTCCAGGGTCAGGTGAATCAATTGAACTGTCACTCCAAGATTAAAGCAAAAAATAAGGGCCTATAAGATTATGAGAATTAAAAAATCCTGCTAGTGGAGACAAATGCATTCCACTTCCCAGCAGCCAAGCTAGCGCCAGTACTGGCCCAGCCTCCTCTTCCACCAGAGATCACATGTTTTTCTCCTAGGCTTGGGATTGCACTGACTGCCAAAGGAAACCTCACTGTTTCCTCATTCCAGGACAGAGGTCTCCAAACCAGATGTGGCTCATTCAGATATTCACTGGGAGAAACTGCCAGAACCTCAGCACTTACGGGGAGACCTTTTCCCACTGTTTGGTAACCATGCTGTAGTCAGCTATATTTTCAACCCCAACAGCAAAATGCTATTCTGTGCATTAACCCTTTGCGGTCCAATTTTATTTTTGGAATTCAAACAGGCTGGTCCAAATTAATTGACGGGATTGAATGTTGAATCGGTTTGCAGTGTCGACCTCAGCCTCGACGTTGGACCTGCTCTTAGCGCCTGGTCTGTCGAGTCAGCCTCCATGTTGGACCGAAAAGGGTTAAAAAAAGAGCTAATCATGGGACTTAAGTTTTTTTAGTTACTGGTTGATCCTGAAAGCAGACTAAAATAACATTAAATTGTTGCAAATGCTGAGCTGCATCAAAGGCTTCATTCCCAGGAAAACAGAGTAGAAATTTAATGCAAAATAAGAGAGCTAGACCAAACTTACAGCACCTGCCTGTACCTGTTTACAAAAAGAATCAACTACCACTATTAAAAAAGTTTTGGGTGCTTTTAATCTAGTTTCTATAAATTAACAATATCATTGATTCAGGAAAATGGTATTAGCCATCACCTCATATTTACTTTGAAATGATCGAAGTGGCCAGAAAGAACCTAGTCTGATATTATCCTAAGATTAGAATTGAAGAAATACAGAAACACTCTATAACAACTTAAGCAAGTGGGATGGACCTGCCAGATTTCTGGAAGGATTAGGTCTCTTTTGGTTTATGAATCTGCTCACTTGAGGGCTTGCTTCATTTTGAAAATTTAACAAATAATTACATACATTGTTTGGGCAAGGTATTATGTACTAAGTGCCACCAGACATAGAACCCTGATTCAGATTTTACAGCCATGCCTAGTGCAGAAAAACTAATTCCTTTATGTGTTGATGGAATGGAACAACTAAAGTCTCATTCTCTTCTGGCCTTTGGCCTATACCAGAAACGATCTTTTCTTATAGATTAAGAGTTAAGGGCAGGAGAAGAAAGGGTGTAGAACCAGGCCTTAATGAGCTCACCACTCTTAGTCCAAAGTTCAGAATAAGCAAAATGTAAATCCTATGACTTTCCTTAACAAGAGAAGGGTTCAGGAAACATTAATCTATCTCTGACACCACACAGAAATAGGTTATGGCAGCCACTGGATTTGGCTCCTGTACCTGATGGAGTGTTTATATGCTCTAACCAAGTCCCGATGCCAGCAAGCCCTGGCAATAATTTTCATTTAAAAAAAGAAATTTGCTTCATCAGGCAAATAATTTTGATAAAAACACCAATTTTTCTTAAATGTATCATCAGAAGATTCACTCTACTGTTTTTTGGTATAAGATAAAGAACCCATTTTCTAACACGAATTTTACGTTCTCACTCTCCTTACAGACAAGTTGTCATAGCCCAGAGGATCCTTTGAGCAAGTCCCTCATCCCTACTGCCCAACTGCTCCTTGGTTAAGGTGGCAGTGTATCCCTAGATCACCTTGATAATAAAAGTCACTTGACAGTGTCTACTTCATTAGTCTCAATGCTCAGAAGACAAAAAGCACATGCACACACAAAACCCCAAACCACTGAAACTACTCAAACACTGGCCTAGTAAGCGGTAATGTTGGGCCTTTTAAACCTTCAGTTCACTAGCCAAGCTTTGGTTGGAAGGAATGGAACATTCAAAATCATGCAAATCTAGACCAAAACTGCATAGCTGATTAAAAAGAACAACACACTAAATATGAGGAATATGGTGAAATAAATGTGTACAAAATAATTAGACTGATTGACCCACACCTATTTTTCTAATTTCTATCCCCTAATTGCCTCAGTCTAAAAATCTAATATACCTGCACCATTACAACTACCAGAAAAGTCTTATTTATTTTTGCCTGCATTTGTGCTTAAAGTTTGTGATGGCTGGGCTTCTCAATGGACTCCAAAAAGGCAGAAATACTTGTTTTGGACTCTGTGGATTCTTTAAACCTGTGTGCTAATTCAACAATGTTACATTAATTGTGTAAGGGTTTTTGTATAGTTTTCAAACATCTGTGGTGTAATGATCTTTGTTAAAACACGTATTCTGTAAAGTGCCATAGTCTTTTTTTATGTGTAGCATATTTAAAATATATATATATTATACATACACAAGTCTGTGTGAAAGATGTGCAATAACAAAGGTGTATGTATGTTTTGTTTTTTGGAAACTGGACAGGCGTCAGAACAGGGCTTGTTTCTGTTTTGGCAAAGGAGAGTTAAACAGTTTTGCCTTTATGGCCTAGTATTTAACCCATAATGATTTTAATGCTACACAAACCTATGTGAAGAAAAGACTGGTATGAAATAATTTTTTCTGGGTCTAAATTAAAATAGTCACTAGATTCATGTGAACGTTAAGCTGGCAAGCAGGCCCAGTTAATGCTAGTCTTTCATGTGAAATGTGAAGCTGCCCTTTTGCCTTTTCTGTTAGTGTGATAACTAGTAGCTGGTACATAATCACTAAGGAGCTATTTCTTAACATGCTTTGATAGACCATGTTAATGCTAGACCACTATTTAAGGGCTGATCTCACACCTTCTTAGCCATAAGAGTCTGGCCTAGAACAGACTTCTCTGTGCAATAACACGTGGCCACTGGAAATCCCTGGCCTGCATTTGTATTTGGGCAGCAATGACTCCCAAGGGCCAAAAGAGTTACAGGCACGACTGGGATTTCTTCTGAGACTGTGGTGAAACTCCTTCCAAGTCTGGGGGGAGTCATTAGGTGCTTTGGAGGAACTCAGCACCACTTGATAATTCAACAGCCACTTGAGCCAAATATGAAATTGTATTTACCGCTGATGGACTAGATTTGAGCCTTCAAATTTGTGGTTATTCTATTATATTGTAAACTAATACATTGTTTGTCTAGCATTGATTAGGTCCCTGTGCATATGTATTTTCACAACATGTTGCTCCCTTCCTTTCCCCAGATCTGAATTAAACCAGATTTTGCAAACTCATTTTGATTCTTTTAAGTCTATTTCTTTCAATTATGATGTATATAATTTGATCAGGAAAAAAAGATATTCAGGTATTTCAACTATTCCATTCATTAGTAACAGATATATATACCTACCTTAGGTTAGCTTTAACTTCAAAATAGGTACTATATATATTTATTCCTCAGAGAAGCATCAATGTCATTATAAAGAGGGAGAAAAACCCTCTCAAATACTATACAAATGTCTTAATTTTAAAGTAAAACTAAGAATTATGAAAATGCTCCAAAGCACTCAAGGCTTTACAAAAAAAGAAATATGTATAATAATGACAAAGAAAAAGGTCTACTGAAGGTCACACTCTCCTATTCCAACAAAAACACCAAAATTAAAAGCCAAACATGGAACAGTTCCATATCCACATTTCCTGAAAGTAACCTGCCCATAAAGAGCCTCATCCAGAAGCCGAATTCTCAAAGATGACACCAACAACCCTTTTCATAAACTCTTACTCAACTCTATCTCTCATGAAGCACTCACTTGATAGAATAAACAAAAATGGTTATTCTCCTGATCTAAGGCGTGTGACACCTGAAACTACATTTATGCTTTGGTTTCCAAACATACCTGACAACTTCCAGGTTTCTAATAGAAACCAAAATTAAAAGCTGACAGAATTATCCAAATCACTAAAGAAAAAATTTTTCAAATTATGATCTAAATTACCTGTGCAAAATTGGAAATTTCAAGTTACTTTTTCAGCTGTTACTACATCATTCTGAAGAGTTAATCCACAAAAGAGGACTCTGGCTTTAAATTTCAGCAGAGGCTGGGAACCCTCGCGTGTGCTTCCCGCTCATCCTTAGTTTTTAGCAATTTTGCTGCTGGATGAACTTGCCATGACTGCCCTTCCGGAACACATTCAACTTACTCCTAGTTCTCCTTAAAGTCTTTGCTTTACATAAAGCCACTTAAGCACAGTCTTGACTATGCCTGACATTTCCTTTAAGTGGGTCATTTCAGTAGTTTCCAATAATTCAGTACCTTTTTCAACTCAAACGCTAAAGAATAAGATCATCAAAGTAAACTTTTGCCTACTCTTTAAATCAGCAAGAACCAATAATTGTCTTTATTTCATAACCCCTATCAGCTGCTTAGTCATGTGTTTGGGACCATCCTACTGCTGTCCCTACCACTATCTTCTTCCTTGCAGCTTCCTTCTCACCCTGAAGAGTTCTGCAAGATAAATCTTTAAGACATGAACTGTTCACTTTGCTTAGGGACACAGGATATAGATAAAAACATAAATAAATAAGAGGAAGTAGCAAAACCACACAGGAAAAGAAAAATCAATCAAAAATTAGATATTAACAGCTCTTTGGCTTTTTGTAGTCAAATAGCCACAAAAGTCTAACACCTGAAGGCAAGCAGTCCACCAACTGCCTGTGTTTGGGGAAAACCACTATAATGTATTCTCAAGAGAATACAGCCTGAATTAAGGCAAGTGACGGCAAAGATAATGAGATGCATTAGGTAAATGTTAGGGGGAAAGAATGGATAGTCAGGTGACTGACTAGAAGGGGTAAAGGGAGAAAAGGAAAGAGTCCAACATGTCTCCCAGGTATTTCGTTTAGGCACAGGAAGGAAAGTGATGCCACCACCAAGATCAGGAATTCAAGAGAAACAGAGACAGGGAAGGTGGGAAGGTCCAGCTTAAGCTGCCAATGGAGAAGTCCCTTGTGCAGCTAGGAACATACTTTGGAGAGAAGACCACGTTGGAGATAAGAGAATTGGGAGCCATCAATACACATGGGTAGACAGCAAGAGTTTTTAATTATTGAGCACATTCTATGTGGAAGTACTGTGCTAAGCACTTCATATAATTCATTTATTCATCAAAACCCGATGAATAGAAACTATTATCCTCATTTTATAGATAAATTAACTGTCACTAAGTAACTTAACTGAAATTAAGTAATTTGTCCCAGGTAAAAAAAAAAGCTAGTAAGTGGCAAAGCCAAGGCTCAAATACAGGTTTGACACCAAAGTCTACATTCTCAAACAGCTGTCATTTCCTTCTACCTGGAATATTTAGGGTGAAAAGCAGGCCCATACAGAACCCTTAGGATGCCAACATCTCTGTGTAGTAAACTGCTAAAATAATTTCCAATTATAATTCAAAAAAGGCCACACCAAAGGATGACAACTGATGAAAACACTACTCTTTCTTTCTTTTTCAGAGAAAAACCTAGTCATTTTTCATACTTCTGAAGATGGACCATGTGTCTCAGTTTACTCAATCCTGAAAACAGTCACTAAAAATCCATTGGGTTTATGACAGTAGTAAAACAAATGACAGTTTGACAAGTTTTTGTTATTTTCTTATAATCTCTTATCCAGGATAAGCAGCTGTTATAATTAAATAAAAGGCATATTTTCTTCAGAGTTAAACTAATAATTAGGGATTTGTCTTCAATTAAAGTTTCTCCAAACACACATACAGAAGCAAAAGACCATTTAGTCAGTTAATACTGCTGGAGAGCAGGCAGCAGGTACTCACACATTATGGAGGTAGGCCTTGGTCTGGAGACATCAGAAATATATGCTGTAATTTTTTTCTTGGTTGATTTTTTTCCCTAGGATCCACTGTCCCTAAAAGATGGATATGAATTACTGGAAATGTGGAAGGATGGAAAAGAAACAGGGTCTTGGAGAGAGGTGGCACCACATGGCGGCAGCAGCCTCACACTTGGCAGGAGTCAGGGGACATGGGTCTAGCTGCCTCTCCCAGAAGAGACAGGCATTCTGTTCTCTCACTGGGTGATCAGGATAATTTCCTACTCTATAAGAATTGGGTCAATAATAGAAATCACACCACAGGTTTGGTGTGAGGAGTAAATACCATAAGTAAAGCATTTAGTATAGTTTCTGATATACAGTATGCCCTCAATGAGTAAAAGTTATTAGAAGTAAATTAAGAAAATCGTCTGTCTGTCCAGACAGAATATCATTTAGAATTGATCTCAAAAATTAAGAGTTCTAAAAAAATTGTGAAGATTAACATCACCTGGTGTTAAAACCAATCTAATTTTACCTAGAGAGGCTCAATGGCTGGCTGCCTAAGGCCGCCTTTTCTTTTTCCAACTTGTACTAATCATCTTTAGCTTCGAGCTTCAGGAAGTAGAAGATTTCACTGTGGATGTAGGCTACCTGGTCACTCCTCCTTATCAAAACCAAGAAAAAACAAACAGGTAGTATTGGACGAGTCCATCTATGAGAAACCAGAATGCTCAGAAAATAAATCACCTGATTATCTGTCAAAACCTACAATAGGGAAGACTTTTTAGAAAAGGGGCATCCGATGTTGGTAGAGTGTGGATAAAGAGGTCCTTTCGTACACTGCTGATGGAGATATAAATTGATACAATTTTCTGGAGAGCAATTTGGCAATGCACATCATAGCTCTCAAAAAAGTGAAACTATGCTTTGACCCAGCAATCTGTCCTAAGAAAAGAAAAAAAGCCTGGGTCCCCAAATTTAGCTACAATATATTCCTTGATAAATTATTTATAATAAAAAAATGAAAAAACAGAACCTGAAGGAATAACAGGACTTCAAAAATAGTTTATGATACACGTATATAAAGGTAGCTAGCCGTACAGCTATTAAATGTTATAGAAATGCATTCAGCAATCCTATCCTCTATCATAAAAGCTCAGCGACCGAACAGCGGAACGACCAGAACGACCTGTTGACTAGTATCTATGACGCGCACTGTCCACCAGGGGGAAGACACTTAATGCAGGAGCTGCCCCCCGGTGGTCAGTGCACTACCACAGTGGGAGCACCGCTCAGCTGACCAGAATGAGCAGCTGCTCCCGTTGCAAACCCCGGGCCAACAGGCAGGAACTCGGGTTGCAATCATCGCCTCCTCGCCCCTGCCACCTCCTCCAGACACCTGTAGGCTGCGCAGCACCACCGCTGGGCTCGCAGAGCTGACCCGGGAGGCTGGAAGGCAGATTTGTGGCTGCTGTGGGACTAAGGCCTACACCACCTCTCCATGCTATTGTCCCTGGACCCAGCCCCTACCGGGTCCCCTAGAGAGGTGAGTGCTCCGGCTCCATGGAAGATGCCGGACCAGGGAGCGGCCACAGCCACTTGGCTGACTGGGATGAGCAGCGCTCCCACAGGGGCTGATCCCCGCAGGCCACGCCCCCCACCAGTGCATGAATCCCGTGCACCAGGACTCTAGTGTGAAATAAAGTTCAACATATAATTTACATCATAATTGCAAAAAGATTACAAACCTTTGTGTTTGTTAAAATTCTCCAGTTGAAAGTAACAGGAAACCAATTCAAACTAGCTCAGGGAGAAAACAGAATAAAAATATTACTGGGATTAATGGGACAAAATATGGGTGAGCAGTCAGGCCCCATACAGGAAATGCAAAGCTATCAAGGTTTTTTTCCTATGTCCTTCCATCCCACTTGTCCTTGATGTCTGCTTCATTCTTCAGCTTGATGGTGACTCCTTCCTCATGGAAGAATGTGGTACAGCTAAAACCATCTTGCCACTAAAACAGTATAGTTGTGGACACATCTACCCAGGAAAAAAATGTAATGAGCCAAGCATGGGTCCACCATGGCTAGATGACATCCAGTACCAATGTAATGTTCAGGGGCCCCAAAGAAATGGGCATGTGAGAGCTCGATAAACATCCCTAAAAGGATCTATGACAATATAGAGGGAAATCTTATTTTTTGATTTTAGGGAAAAAGTTGTCTTCTGAGAAAATTGAAAGATATAAACCAAATATTAATAGTAGTTATTTATGGGTATAAAATTATGAGCAGTTTTACCTTCTTTGCTTACAAATATTTCCTATAATTTAGACTAAAGTGTATTAATTTTATCAATTCAAAAAGTTAAACATTGCTATATCCCTTCACTCCATAAACTATGTATGCATAGAAAAAGAATGGGAAAAATCCAATAAAATATTGGCAGTGCTATTACTAAATGAAAAATTATTTTTATTTTCTCATTTATCATTTTCCATATTTCTCAATTGTTCAACATATATTACTTTCATACCAGAAAAAAATGAGTTTGAGAAATGTGTATGCCCAGTATGCTCAGTTTTCATGGAGATGACTATAACATTGTAGGAATCACCCTGATCACCAGATAAAACACAGTGATTTGGGGCAATTTTTTTTCCTAGCCCCGAAACACCTGAAGAATCGTACAAATTGCCAATAGTAACAACTACCACAACCATGATTTATCTTGAGAATCACTGACCCACAAAATATTTTTAAAGTTATGGAGAATTGTGGGATTATATCTAAGTGTTAAAAAAAATAAAATTTGCATACTATTATAAATTAGGACTGTTTAAATGAAAAGAAGATAATACATAACGTATGTGAAACATTACTAGGTAGAAGAGACTTAACTATTTTCTGTCCCCATTAGAGAAAAGATAAAATGGGTTTTAGTGGCAAGATGGTTTTAATTACATCAGCCATGCCAAGCCCAGAAAGATATGAGCCGAACAACAAATCAAGATTTAGATAAACATAAAATTTAACACTCACTGCATTGCTACATGGTGGCTCCCATGTCCCTTGCCATTTGAAAACATTAACAGTGCCAATGAAAATTCTACAGTTTGTAAGTTTTGTCCTATCAAAATCACAAGGTTAAACTGTAAATATGGAACCCTCAGGAATGGTAGGAACACAAGAGAAAAGTCTTTCCCTATTTTCCTAGAATCTTTCAATGAAAGATACTGTATCTACTAGTATCTAGGACAGAACAGTGGCAATGCCTGGCTTAGTAAATTTTGATAGATTTCTTTCTTGCTCTCTATATACTGTGATAAAGCCATAAAATAGGTTTAAAAATACCAATCAATAACCTAATCTCTAATGGAAATACTTCACTTTACATAATATTTAACCATTGAGATACAACTTTTTAGTTTAATAAACAAGCACTTAAAACAACACTGTTTTAAAACATATTATTCTAAATAAATTTATAGTATGGTACTTCAAAATTTATCAAATAAGGTATTTTTTAAAAATATATTTTATTGATTTTTTACAGAGAGGAAGAGAGAGGGATAGAGAGCTAAAAACATCGATCAGCTGCCTCCTGTACACCTCCTACTGGGGATGTGCCCACAACCAAGGTACATGCCCCTGACCAGAATCGAACCTGGGACCTTTCAGACCGCAGGCTGACACTCTATCCACTGAGCCAAACCAGTTAGGGCATCAAATAAGGTATTTTTTTATTTTTAACCATCATTAATTTATTAGCCACTTTTATTTCACTCCTAAAGGTCTTAATCACAGGAAATCAACAGATTCCTCTAAACATATTCCTTAAGGAAAAAATGGAAGGAGATACAGTGAAATGGTGTGTGACAGCCATAGTAGTTCTAATGGGGATATATGGATAAAATGATAAGTTCTATATAGTAACAGTCTAAACATACATTTTTTACCAAGAAAGATAAAATTAAATGCTAATTTCAGTGTTTTCAGAAAAAGATAAAAACATTATGCTACTACAAATAATTTACAGAAACAACTAATAAATTTAACATAAATTCCCTCAAAAATGCAAACTACACATTATCACAACATGATTTATAGAAGGAGATACATCCAATGACAATTCAAACTCATTTTTTAGGTAAACCCAGCAAATTGAAAATGCTGTTCCTATTTTAATTGAACACATATTTCTCAATATAAGATTCATCATGAACATGATTTAACACCCTCTTTAAATAACCAGTGAAAAATCAAACAGGTATTTTCACTGATACATAAAACAGCAATAGATAGCGAGGTTAGGAAACAGAACACGAGTTCACTCACATCAATGACCTATTAATACACAGGCACTTATTCTAACCCACTAGGAAAAATCTGAACCACAAAACACATTTTTCCATTTTAAATCTCTAGGCAGTCTGTGTATATTGACCTTAAAGTGGTCAAAATATTTACTATGAGTGAAGCTCATATCCCTCTACCTATAAAGGTCTAATGCAACAGAAAAGTTGTCATTTTATGTTGATGAGAGTTTTTAACTAATCTTTTTTATGTTTATTTTGTTAGCAAATGACAGAATTATACAGATTCTTTTTTAAATTCAAATGTGGAATTTCTATATACATTAAACCCTCAGCATAATTTCTGCCTCTGAAATGCTAATGAAGTATTTAAAATTATACAAACAAACATCCATTAAACAGCATTTTATTTTAGAACACTCTGTGTTAATACAATAAATATACAAAACTTCCAAACCACCGGAGACATGCAACATTAGAGGGACAGATGGAGGGCATTTATATAGAACCATGACAGTCACCATGATGGCAGCGCAGTATTACTCACTGACAAAATATACAAACATCCCTACATAAATAATCCAAGTCCCAAATTACAAGTCACTGAGGAAGGATTTTCCAGTGTTCCAACTTCAGTTTTAAATAAAAACAGCCACCACTTAATATTGCAGACTAAAAAATGACATGGGTGCTTACACTGTAAAAAACCATTTCATGATTCTGATAATGGGTAATGTTAATATGAAGCATAAAACACTAACAAATGCCAATCTTTTGCTGGGTGAAAATGTGACTACTGATTTTGTTAATAGAAAATATAAGAATTTAAAATCCCTACACCTTATCAATCTGTAAGCATTGCCCTCATTTTAATGCACATTTATGTTCTTAAGAAACAATTCTCTCATAAGCTTGTATTAACCCAGATAACTGAATTTATAACAACATTTTCCCCATCTACACAAAAAGATACTGTTGGTTGTAATTATTCTTTGCTATTTAGCAATGGGGAGTTCTACAGGATAAAGGTATTCCTGTTCTTGAAGGAAAGTATCTCAGCATTTTTCAAAAGTCTCTATGATGTAGCTTTCATTTGCACTTTAAAGAAAAATAAAAAATGGGCTTGAGATATGGACATGGTGTTCTTGTTGTATTTTGTGGTGAACATTTTCAATATATGTAAAATCCACACTCAATAGAGCACACTGATGAAACAAATTTTCAATAAGACTATAGATTCTGAAAAACTTGACTGGCTTATTTGGTTGAGAAAGTAGGTGGAGATTATCGCTGATCAGAAATATTCACAAACAGCTTTAAATTCATACTCTGAAGCCTATTTTCATTAAAATAAAAGAAATACATTCCAAGTATATTACTTCAATAAAGTCCCAAATAAATCTGTAAACACCACTGGGATGGATCTATGTCACCTAGTAGCACTATCATGCCAAGCTTCTTTCATAAATAGTAAGAACTCACCATCCAGCCCCAGCATGGACTTCATTTTAACTTCAGATTTGGGGAGAAAATGAAAATAATTTAACCATTTATGCCCATCTGATTTTTTTAAGGGATGTGCCATATCAAATAATATAATCCAATAAATGATCCTTACTTAAAATCAAGTTGAATAAATCACTATTATTCTGTAATCTTAAATTAGCTAATTACTTGTAAAACACAATATAATGACTTTACAAATGTATTGAGTCTCTTAATCAGTATTAAAGATGATTCAAACTTTCAACCCAAATATACTATAAGAATGAATTCCTGTGCTGCATAGTAATAATTTTAAAGTGATTATATTCATAATGAATACATTCAACTGTATATTTTCTTGCTTGGTGCAAATTAAATGTTTTCTTTTTTTCTATTACTGAAAAATTTTAATATATTCAGTCTGTCTCAAAATTTGAAAGACTGATATGTATTAGAAATTCAATTATATGTAAAATGCCAGGGTCTTTTAATATTTAATGCCACTAAAGATGAGATACTAAAAAAAAAATCCCTTAAATACTGTATGTTCTTTATGGACAAGGAGTTAAGACTAGACTTTAATACCTCTGTTAAAAATTACACACACACACACAAAAAGAGCTGCCAAACATAATCTCAGTTCAATTAAAAAGAGTAGCCACAGAATATACCAAAGTTTCATACGGTAATATTTTACTATGATATGAATACTGAAAATTTAAAAAAAAAAAGGTATTCTCATCAGTACATTCTATTCCATCAATTTTCTACCTTTTCTTTTGGATAATGCACTACATATTATATTCTCATATTGCACCCCAATAAACTTTTATTTAAAAGAAACTATTACAGAAAATCACTTTTAAAATTTTACAAATGACTCCCCAATTGTACAACCATAAGCAGTGCAGAACCCAAAATACTAATTATTTTAATTTAAAAAACCTGGTGCCCATGCAAGATCATGGAATGATATCAAAATATCAGCTACTCTAAAAAAAGAAAATAAAAAGATAAAATTTACATTATCTACTACGAAATGCACATAGGCTCTTCACTGGTGACAAACTGCTAAAAAAAGCAAGTCAATCTAAAAATCCACAAGTCTCTGATGGTCTATTTCTTGCAATATAAATAAGAAAAAAGAAATGAAGCATCTATTTACTGCTCCAATGTGTAATCCTTAAGTCTAAGATTCTTGAAAGAATGACTGCAGCTATTACTAAGTGCATTTTTAATCATAAGTACCATATTAATTTTAGTGTCTTGTCACTGAAATAATTTGCTGAACATTCATCGCCCCCAAAATATGGAGAATATTTATTTAGCATGTAATATTTTTTTCTGCAAGGGGCACTAAAATCTTAAGAAACTGTTAGGTAAATAATAAGACAAGGAAGTTTTTCTGGTTTTTGCCCATGCAACAATAGGAGATATACATGCTGTGTGTACTGAACATAAAAATATTTATAGAATACAGTAAGTGGAGAAAAAAGTACAGTCAAAAGGTAACAGTGTATTGTTTGCAGATTCTCTAAATTTGGTTACCCTTGAAAGCATTCTGAGCTGCACTAGTTGCTGCAGTCGAAGCTGCGTTTGCAGCTGCGGTCTGGACAGTTTTGTTGGACATCACACCTGATGCGAACTCTTGTTGGGCCTTCTCAAAACTAGCACCTGTTGTGCGATACAGTCCATGTACCTACATAGGCACAAAAAAGCAGAAGAAGATAAGTGGTCATCTATACATTCACTTTCAATAGCTCTTTAATTAATTATAACATGACTCAGAAAAAAGGAGTAGATTCTAGGCATGATTCCTAAGATCAAAAACATCAGCGATCACATTGACACAAAATATTGTATTTAAATATTTTCTTAACATAGATTTTCCTTTTAATCCCCAATCCAGAAAAAATAATTATGCCTACACCAAACCAAAAATAATTTAAAGAACTTAATCAAATGAAAAAAGCTTTGTTTTCTGCTGTACCTAATTAGTTTAACATAACAAGATACATTCTGACTTTAATACATTAATTTACTACCCTAGACAAATCAAAGAAAATAACACCTTACCTATTTCTATATTGGCTATATATACACCACTGACCATATTATAGTCCTCTGATATAATTTTATCATTTAATGTACCAAGCACTATTTATGTCCTCAAAGACACTTCTGCTGTCCACTCTGTACACATTTAACCTTTTGTGAATGGTCAAGTTTTAAAGGATTTACAAAGAAACAATTCTGTGAACTGTCTGTTCATACTGATCTATCACTCAAATCTTGGGATTTCTTTTCATGGGTAAGGATCAAAAATACTCTATTAGCATGTGTTTTAAGATGCATAAACAATGAAGCATATCAATACATATAACATCAGCCACTCAATTTAATACAAATTTGAGAAAGGAAATAATAAAGCCAATTGGAACAAATATTTATTATATGCCTACAAACCTGGGGAGGTGAGAGGAAGAGACCGAAAATCAAATCTGTAATTACACTGCACTGTGATTAGATCTAAATTAGAAGCCTGAATGAAATGCAATCAAAGCAGGTTTGGAGGATGGGGGCAGAGCACCAAAGTCAGTCCTTTCCCCCAACCTGGATAGGAACTCAGAATTATAGAGTAAATGTCAAGTGAAAAAAAGTAGAATGAGTCAAAGACATTCAAGTTAAGTATGGATACGAGGAAGTCATTTCAAAAAGAATAGAGAGGATAGGCTGATTTGGGGGAGAAGGGGAGATGCTTGGTTAGGTTCTAAACAGTCATATATTCTTACAAATGTTTACTGAATACCTACTCAGGTAATGATTTGGTTTAGAGCTCAAGAGAGGAATGGGCTAGAGACATGGACTTGGAAACCATTGGCATATACATGGTAGCTACAATTTTGACAAATGAAACTGTCCATGAAGAACACAAAGTAGAGGCTCCAGTGTGGTTCCAATTCTTGCGGTTATCCTGCTGGGGCTGAGTACTGAGTTCCATGGAGGCATCTGACCCCGCTGAGCTTCCCAAGCTGCTTAAGCTTTAGGAGCTCTTTCTCTTCACCTAATATTATCATTGGCTCAATTATGGCAGAGTGATAAAGAGAATTACTCTCAACACCATTAATTTTCATTCACACTAAAAGATGATATTTACATTTCGCTACCAATCCTTCAACAACCTTGAATCCATACAAGATTGATATAGGTACAGTATATTCCCACAAACTCAATAAACATAATACAGTGAAGCTGAGAGCTTTCCAGGATCATAAAAAAACAAACTGGTGTTTGACACTGACATAAACTATGATGATGTGAAGAGATGTTGTAGTTCTGCAGACATATATTCTAAGTGCTGGACCCTCATGACAATGGCCATACACATCATCAACCAAGCACTGAAAGAGGACTATGAATTTAAACATTGTCTCTGGGTATGTTCTAGACCAGTAGTTCTCAACCTTCTGGCCCTTTAAATATAGTTCCTCATGTTGTGACCCAACCATACATTATTTTCATTGCTACTTCATAACTGTAATGTTGCTACTGTTATGAATCGTAATGTAAATATCTGATATGCAGGATGGTCTTAGGCGACCCCTATGAAAGGGTCGTTCGCCAAAGGGGTTGCGACCCACAGGTTGAGAACTGCTGTTCTAGAAGAGGTGTTCACTGTTGGGTCTATAATGAATCAGTTAGAAAACTGTCCTCCACAGTACAGTCGGGAATAGTTGAGTATTTGAGTATTGTAAAGGGTGGTCAAGATATTAGAGAGAAATTGCACCAAAATGAAAAAATCCACCCTTTTGTCAGAAAATCTATAAACATAATAAATAAATACTTTGAAGAATATGCCTTGGTTGGTCAAGATAGATTTTAAGCTAGTATTCCTGAAACAAAATTCATGATGACCTTCAACAAAGCTTCTAAAACAGTGGTTCTCAACCTTCCTAATGCCGCAACCCTTTAATACCGTTCCTCATGTTGTGGTGACCCCCAACCATAAAATTATTTTCGTTGCTACTTCATAACTGTAATTTTGCTACTGTTATGAATCGTAATGTAAATATCTGATATGCAGGATGTATTTTCATTGTTACTAATTGAACATAATTAAAGTATAGTGGTTAATCACAAAACAATATGTAATTATATATGTGTTTTCCGATGGTCTTAGGTGACCCCTGTGAAAGGGTTGTTCGACCCTCAAAGGGGTCGTGACCCACAGGTTGAGAACCGCTGTTCTAAAAGGATCACAGTTCACTTCAGCAATGGGAGCATTTGAAGGACCATCTGAAGAAAGTAGCCAGATATCCAAATGACATAAAATATGACAAATGTGGAGCCTGGCTTGAGTGGGAGATCATGCTCCAGTACTGTTTTCCATAGCTGGATATCAGTGTTAGCTACGTAATTTCTGATCTAAGTATTCACTTCTACCAGTTGCTAAGAAGCCCTTCTAGTGTTCATCCTAAAACAGGTCAAATTTCAGTGTCTACTGATTTACAGAAAATGCATCAGTTTGATCCATTTATTGTTCCAACTGTAAGCTCCATCTGCCATGAATTAGATGCCATTTCCACTAATGAAGAGGAAAAAGAAGAGAACAAAGCTGAATCCCATATCAAACACAGAACCACAGATTATTAGACCAGTCTAGGTCTTCACGTAAAAGTATTTGAACAGTTTCTTGAAAACCTGGATAAATCCCAAAAGAACTTCTCCAGAAGATAACAAAAAAACTTCCGAAAATAACAAATCCCCTCCAATGTGGATAACTCCTTCCTTCAACCACGAATCAAATACTTCAAGAGATATTTAATAATAAATATGGCAGAACCAGGTATGTATTTTAATGCCCAAAGCAAAATCTCCTTTTCTTGAAAAATAACTATGTTAGAAAGATTCCTAAGACTACCAAAGAAGAATGTACAGGTTCCTGGAAGGAACAATATTGGGAGGAATAAATGGATTGCAGATAAATTTGTAAAATTTAATATTATACAAAGATAATTTTAAGATTTCTAATATAAATATCCACTTCTACCAGTTGCCATATATAGAGGTAACTGAGCAGTAATATGCCCATGACTTTAATTTCAGCTCACTAGATATAGCCTCCATATTTCTGGAGTCAATATTCTAGGTGAATGAGGGCTTTGTTCTTAAGTCTAAGATACTTAAGTTAATTATACCTAAAGTGTATATTCAGTCACTTCTTTGCTTACTGATATTTTTATAGGTCAGGCCACATCCCACTGCCCATCTTTTTAAAATAGTTTTAAACTGAACATCTAAATCTACCAAAACTTGAATTCAAAAGATGTGTTACTAGATAATAATATTAGGGCCTACTAGAGTATTGTTTACAACTGTTGCAATTGTAGCTCCTAACTTCTTCCCTTAGAAAACAACTGGAATGATTAGATTTGTCTACATCATAAAGTAGCAGCTTAGAAAAACTAACCAACTTTACCAACATAAAACCTATTATACTTGTCAAAACACTTGAACTTTCTATATATCCAGATACTTAAATTTAATTTTAAAGTTTTTATTTCCTCCATAGTTGATTTTCTGTGATAGATTCTGAAGTGTCAGATTTCTTCTGTCTGATTTTATAACCAATCTAAACATAACAGTCCTTCTGGTTTGCATTCTATCTTCTGAGAAACACTGGGAAGCAAGCTATCAGGCTGGTACTTTCTGTGATTTATGAAAATTTTCCTTCCTTTGCATTTCCTTTAACATTGTCTTCTCTATAGCTACACCATCTTAAAAAAAAAAAATTTTAGTTTACATAAACACTTTATAATGCAGTCAACACACTGAAATGTCTTGCATTTCTCTTTTTCAACTTTTTGAGAAAAATAAAGACTATTGTGCAATTTTTAAAACACCACACACGCAAAGTAGGAGGAAAGTCAAAGCCCTAACTGGTTTGGCTCAGTGGATAGAGCGTCGGCTTGCGGACTAAAGGGTCCAAGGTTCAATTCCGGTCAAGGGCATGTACCTGGGTTGTGGGCACATCCCCAGTAGGGGTGTGCATGAGGCAGCTGATCGATGTTTCTAACTACCTCTCTCCCTTCCTCTCTGTAAAAAATCAATAAAATATATATTTTTTAAAAAGTACCAAAGTCTATTTAAGACACCAATATTTAAGAGGTACCGACAGCAACAAGGAATGATTAGGAGAGGAAGGGGAAAAAAAACAAGGACTCTTCTACAGATGGCAAGGGAAGAAAGCATATTAAGGAATGAAGAACTGTCAGGGTAAAAGATAAAAATACCCAGGCACTCCTGAATTTTTCTGATATAGTGGTGCAAGGCCATGCAATATTATCGTGCATCCAAGTGTGAAAATGTTAGGGAGAAAAGGAGAGGACTGACAAGTACACATATTGGTAAACCCTAAAAGTCCTTTCTTCTAGTAACCATAGCACTATTATAAGTATAGATTATTTCTACTCCTCTTTCAAAATCACATTTTTAATGGAACATTAAGAATATGGTTAAATTACAATTCCTATGTTCAAGAAATTATCTCACAGTGAGTACATATGATTAGATTCTAGTAAATGAAGTACATTGTAGAAATCTAATAAACCTTTTCTTACTAGACCCAGTCACAGTGCAATGTAATTACAGGTTCACTAGGTCCCCCCAAGTTTATAGACATGTAATAAATAAACATTTGTTTGAATTTGCTTTGTTATTTCCTTTTTCAAATTCGTATTGAGTAGCTGATGTGATATATTCACAGGCTTCATAGTTTAAACACTTAAAATAAAATTCATAGCCCCACAAAGCACAGAGGCAAAATAAAGGTAGGATTAGCACACTTTTTCAATAGTCTATCTATATAGACCCAGAGAGCCACCTAGAGGGAAAAGACTTCATAAGTATTCAGTGCACAATGCTCATATACTATCACCACTCAAAACCTCCATAAAACAAGAATATTTGTTATCCTGTCTCTGGGAGTTTTCCTCAGGATAAAATAATTATGTAAATATGTTGCACTAATAAAACTTAAAATTAATTTTTAAATATCTGCATATGGGTCACTAACAAGATGCAATTCCAGAAGGGAACGCTGCTTCCTTAATGTATCTTCAAAAATATCTTAGTGGCCGAAACCGGTTTGGCTCAGTGGATAGAGCATCGGCCTGTGGACTGAAGGGTCTCAGGTTCGATTCCGGTCAAGGGCATGTACCTGGGTTGCGGGCACATCCCCAGTGGGAGATGTGCAGGAGGCGGCTGATCAATGTTTCTCTCCCATCGATGTTTCTAACTCTCTATCTCTCTCTCCCTTCCTCTCTGTAAAAAATCAATAAAATATATTTAAAAAAAAATATCTTAGTGTACACTGGGGTGGTGTATGACAACAACAACAACAAAAAAAATTAGATGGAAAGTAAAGAACCATGGTACTTTACTTAATCAAAATTTTCCAAACAGATTTTCATTAAAGCTTATAAAACACCATTTCAATAATTCATGCTTTTATTAATATAAGACCCCTGTCGTACCAAAATTATTTTAACTTTTATAAAAGCTGGAAAAATACAAATAAATGAGTTTTTGAAATATTTTTATTCTTATTTTGAGTTTTTAATAAACTACGGATCCATAAGCCCAATTTTTTCAATCAACCATTTCCAAGAAATCCTCTATAAAGCCTCTCGCCCATAGATCTAGGTCAGATATCCCCCTTCTGTAACCTCTTGAATTACCAACTTTAGTTTCATGCTATTGAAATCCCACTCATCCTTTGGAGCCTAACTCCAATACTGCTGTCCTCTTTCTGCGTGAACTAGCTGTGGCTTTCCCTATTGTGAGTACCTCCTACACTTAGTACATCTTTTAAGGATGCAAATTATGCTGCTTCTTTTGGAGGGCTTATCTACATGTCTGATACCCCACATGCTTTTAGTTCCTTTAGGGGAAGAACATTTCCATTTTTTGTTACACCCTTTAATAAAGACATAAATTGTGGCAGAAGCCCCTGAATAAGTATTTGTTTCTTTATCTGCTAGGAATTAAACAAATGGCCTAAAATTATCTTCGTTATTAAAAAGTTAGCAAATAAATGCTCTAGTAGACTATACGTACCTGTGTTACAAAGTAAAATGCTTAGTTTGTAATTACCTCAGAGCTTAATTTTTTAAAAAGTGAACATACTACTTCATACCTACTAGGATGGCTATAATTAGAAAAATGGAATATAACAAGTGTTGGCAAAGATGTGGAGAAATTGGAACCCTTGCTGGTGGTAATACAAAATAATGCAGCCACTATGGACAATAATTTGGTGGTTCCTCAAAAAGCTAAAAGGTGATCACCAAGCAACTCCATTCCTAGCTATATACCCAAAAAAACTGAAAGCAGAAACTCAAACAGATATGTGTACACCAATATTCACACGTAGCATTATTCACAATAGCGAAAAGGAGGAAACAACCGAAGTGACCAACAGATTAATAACACAATGTAGCATGTACATACAGTGGAATATTATTCGGCCATAACAAAGAAATTCTGATTCATACTACAACATGGCTGAACCTTGAAAACTTTATGCTAAGTGATATGAGTCAAACACAAAAGGAAAATATTGTATGATTCCACTTATATGAAATATCTAGAAGAGACAAATTCACTGATACAGAAAGTATATTAGTAGTTACCAGGATTAGGGAAATGGAGTTACTAAATGGCTACAGAGTTTCTGTTTGGTGTGATGAAAAAATTTTGGAAATAGACAATGGTAATGGTTACACAATGTTATGAATATAATTAATGTCACTGACTTGTACACTTAAAACTAATTAAAATGGCAAATTTTATGTAATATATTTTTCCCCACAATCTTTAAAGATTAATAATATATTCAAAACAACTGAACTGTACATTTTAAATGAGTAAACTGTATATTTAAATACCTCAATGAAGCTGTTAAAATATATATATAAAGATTTGAAAATATGTTATGTATAGCATTATAAATACTTGATTTACTAAATTACTATTAATAATTACCTGATGAATGTGGACACAAAAGTCTATACACAATTTTTAAAGTTTCATGGAAAAAATAATCATTCACAACTAGGACCCAAGAGGAATATAAATTATGTATTATCTATTTATGTCTTCCATACTAAGTTATTCTAGCTCTCACACAAATTTTAAAAAGGGGGAAATTTTGGATACCACTCATACATATTCCCCTGTGATTCATTCATTTATTATTTGACCCACTTATAACACCTCTGCCTTAGCCCCAAACTATTATTCAATTCTAATCATTTACTATAGAAAGAAGATATTTAAAAAACAAAACATCATTTAGAAATAATCTAATGAAAATTTTAAGAAATCTATCTGTGAAAGGTACGGCTGAACTATTCCCTCATTTAAGAAGAGGTACAAGAGACAGGTATTCTTGCATTTCAATTTTTTTAAAATTTGGATTGTAAGATGATGCTACGAGGGAAACAATGTTAAGTTACCATAATGTTCATACTGGGAATTCTACATACCAATGATTACCTACTCCAACTATACAAGATATCAGAATGCCAACAAAATTCTCAAAATTGTATTCACTGTAAGAGAAATAAACATATATCACAGAATGTGTTTAGCTAGGGATGGAAACACAAAATAGCCGAATAAAACATAACAATTCTAGAGTTAAAATAGTGTGTGCACAGATAATTTTTAGAGGGTTTATGAAGAGCCTGACCCCTAGTGGTTATAAACTATGGCTACATAATGCCAATTTTTTAATTTTTTTTTTTTTTGAGCAAGTGAAAAAGAAAAAATTAGGTGCTTTTATCGGATCTCAATTTCTATCAAAGAGAAATCTATGCCATTACAAATATGAAAGCTAGCTCAAATCACATTTTAGCTTATATTATCCCCATTGATTGTACGTCACAAAATCATCTCATCTAAATTCCTTCTTTCACAGATAAAGACTATGAGATTCAGATAAGTTTAAAAGCTTATACAGACTGAAAGACAGTGAACACATATAAAAAAGAAATAACTTGGAACTTCTTTAATTATGTAGTAACAGAAAAAAAAAGCCAACCAAAATATAGTATGTTGTACAATTTCCATATCAATATACTGATTTGAGAAGCAGTCATACTTCTTTTGAATGCCTGGAATACAACAAGCACAGCTCTAAAACCTTTCTTTTCATGCAACTGGATCCTGAAGAATTGTTACCTGGGGAAGAACATTGTAGGTCAAAGACCAGAGTGCTGTACACAGCAGTCAGTTACACAGCAGCTGCAAAATAAACACTTCCTCTACATTCTGACTCTATTAAGCATCTATGCCACACATTCCCCACCACCACCACTGCTGGTTAAAATTTCTTCCACATTCTTCCCTCAGTAGATTCTTAATTGCTGGGAGTATTCTACTCTAGACCCTCTTCTCACTTCATATTCACCTTCTATGTTCCATTTACATCAAGAAGTCAATACTTCCCAAGTCTAGAAATCCAGCCTAAAGCTCTTTCCTTTGCTCCCAACTTATTATCCAAAAGCCTACAAAGTGATTAATTACACTTTAAGGCCCCTCTAGAAGTTTAAACTCTCCGTGTGTAAAGTTGAAAACATCTTGATGCTCTCTTCCTGAATGACCCACCATCTAAAAGACTGGGTTGTCATCCTTGAGTCTTCCCTCATCCCCCACTTCCAGGCCCAAGTCAAATCAATCACTACCTGCTCATTTTCCCCATGCTACGGTTACTTTACTGCCACTTTCTCAGTTTAGGCTACCATCATTACTTTCTAGTAGTAACCAGCTTCCTAGCTTATCTCCAAGTCTTAATTTATCTAAGTACCACATTGGTGCCCCACAAATCCCAAATCTATTTCTGAATAGTCTTTCTAAAGTTCAAATCAGATCAATTCAACTGCTCTCCTCTTTGAACCTCTTCTATGGCTCACCACTACTCTTTGAAGATGATCCAAATTTCCTTTTTGTTATTATTACTTTTTTATTTATTTTTTTATTGTTTTCAGAGAGGAAGGAAGAGGGAGAGATAGAAACATCAATGATGAAAGAGAATCATTGATTGGCTGCCTCCTGCACGCCCCCTACTGGGGATCGAGCCCACAACCCGGGCATGTGCCCTTGCCCGGAATCAACCCTGGGACCCTTCAGTCCGCAAGCCGACGCTCTATCCACCAAGCCAAGCTGGCTGGGGCAAGATCCAAATTTCTTAACAAGGTTTCCTAGTTTATAAGACCTACAGAATAAAAGTACACTTACTTTTTCAGCCTCATATTTACCTCTCCTCTACCACCAACAGCTCACTTTCTCCTTGCAGGACTCAAGCACCAAGCTTATTTCCCATCCATTCTCAGCTACTTTTAATTCCCTGTATATACCATGCTATTCCCTGCAGCTAGATATGAAAATGGTATCCCTGCTACCTGGTACCTACTTATCTTCTCCTTCCCCGTTAATCCTTTACTTAGGTAACTCCTGTTCATCATGATCTCTCACCCAAGGCAATACAAAAAGACCTCACTACTAACTAAAAGAGATCTCCAAAACTTAGTTAGATGTCCCTCCTGTGTGCTCCCTATATTTGGCCACACAATGGCCACTAAATCATTGGATTTTGATACCCATTCATTTGTTTCTCTTCCACACCACAATGTGAACTCCTTGAGCATATGGCACACTAACACATACTCTTTAATGGTTGTTTAACAAATGAATGGAACCTGCAACATACCACAAAACCCTCTACTGTACTCTAAATTTATTACATTTCTAGTTTTAGAAAGTATCCCCTATGATATATTTGGAATAATAAATTGTCCAAAGAGATGTTATAATGGTCAGACTATACTCTCCAGTTACCAAACACTAATCTAGGTGTTGCTGTGAAGGTATTTTGCATATATGGTTATCATCTATAATCAGTTCACTCTGAGAAAAAGAGAATATCTTGAATGATCTGGGTGGGCCTGATTCAATTAGTTAAAATGCCTTATGAACAGAACGGAGGTTTTCCTGAGAAAGAAAAAAATCCCACCTGTGGACTAGAGCTTCAGCTTCTGCTTGAGCTTACAACCCTTCCTGACCGCCCATCTGTGGGTTTCAGACTGATCTGGCCAACCCCCACAACCATATAAGCCAATTCATCTCAATAAATAGCTTTATTCTGTTCTGTTTCTCTGATGGAACAGTGACTGATACAAGCACCTACTCAACAAAACTACACATCAGACCAGACCCTGAATATAACATGATAAAGAGGTCAAAAGACCAGAAAAGAACATTAATTTTAATTGAGGCCCTGTGCTATGCAATTTACATTCATTATTTCATTCAATCCTCACACCAACCCCATAAAAGTAGCAGTTATTCTCATTCATTCAACCTATGTATATACCTATCACTGCCAGTCACTGTTCTAAATGTGAGGAATACAGCCTGAAAGCACACAGACTAGGTCCCGCTGCCATGGAGCTTAGAGTATGGGTGAAGGTAATGAACCTGAGCGGTTACAGAAGCATGCCTCAGTCCATACAGCTGTATGTGAAGGTGTCAGATTTTTGACTTGAGTTGTGTGGTTCCGAAGCTCTTCTCATTTAATTCCAATGCAACAAGATATATTCACTGTGGAGGAATTTAACAAGCTGGGTACCCAGAAAATGTGCACTATAAGGTAAAGTGGCTTATGCCCAGATCCCAGTGTGTAATACAGACAGCAAGTTCCCCGATTAAAGAGAGGATGACATAATCCCTAAGAAAGATTCTGTGGAAGAGGCAGGAAGATTTGAACAAGTGCTTGAAAGAACACTAGTAGAGATGAAGCAACCTGAAAGTTAAGAAGCATAGCATGAACTGGGGCAAAGGAAGCTGCAGGATGTATTTTTAAGAAACTGAATACATAGTACAGTTTGACTAGAGTAGAAAGTCTGGATCCAGGAGCTGTGAAAAGGACTAGTCCTACCTCCCACATTCACCACAATTCCATTTCCCACCCCAGGTCCACTTCAAAAATCTTCAGAGTGCTAGGTTTGTTTGGAGGTCTTTAGATTTTACAGCACAAAAAGCAGTGAACTGACTGCATTTAAGAAGACTTTTACTAATGAAATGGACAAAGAAATAAATGAAGGAGAAAGAATAGGCTCAGAGGCAGAAGAATCAGAACACAATTATGAAGACTGAGGAAGAGGAGTCACCTATAGCACAGAAGGCTTCAAAGAGGAGGAAGAATGCAAAATGACTAGGATTCAGTAGCTTTAGAAAGCTGAGTTTCAATAGTATGTGTGTGTAGTTCAGAAAATAGAAGCTTTATTAACAGAAAATGAATAGCAAAATTTGGACAGAAAAAAAATAGTCTAACCTTCAGCGAGTTTTGAGGACAAAAGGCAAATGTACAAGTAAAATATTTCAAGAGTACAGAGTGTTCTTAAATATAAGGTATAATTATTTCTATCCACTCCTTGTACATATCTCAATTAACTGGGCATTAAAAATAAAGAAAAATGTTGTATAGACTTATTTTCTTCAGAGTGAGACCTATCAAAAGTCTATCATTTTAAAACATAGGTGTTATTCCAAGGGTTTCTATATCAAGTTTGAACACATGTAGAATAGAAAACATTTCTGTAATGCATCATAAAACACCATTAAGCTTTATATAAATAAATAAAAACACGGATTTCTCTCCTACACTATGTAATGATTTTTTTTTAAGGCTGTGAAAACAGCCATGGGAATTCAATAGGAAGAAGTGTAGAAAATTGAGCAGTCACTAAAAACAAAAATTCATGTCATAACCCGGCCTGAACCTGTCACTAGCTCACTTTACACCTTATATAAATAATTTAGTGTCTTTACATTTTAAATACAAATAAAATGCACACATCACACTTCATTAATCAGGCTAATATATTTAATATTCAAAAAAGAAATCAGAATATTTTTAAATAATCCAAATTTTAAAAATAAGGTTGACTCTTCAGTTAATGCAAAAAGCCTTCAGTTAACAGGATTTTAAAATATTTCCTTTTTACAGGAAGTTAAAAATGTGATGCAATTTTCAAAAATATATCTAAGCATTAACTATTAATTGTAAAAAGTAATCCTCAGAGAGCAAACTTGCACAAAAAGAACAAAAAAAAATGGCTTGAAGTTACAATAAGAGCAAAATAGGAAAATGAGTTTCACTATAAAAATTTGCAGACATAAAATTTCATTTACCTTTTTGAACATAACTAGTGAGATGACTGCTGATGCTGTGAAAAGTGCTGCTATGATTATCATCATGATTCCAACAGGAATACTTTTGTTGAGACCAGTAAGGGATGAAATCCAACCACTATGAAGTAACAAAAAGAAAGTATAATTAGGTAAATAAATCAATGCACATTAAAAAATAACATTAACAACTAACATATATTCAGCTCTTATGAACCAAGCAATGTTCTTGTTCTTTATACATGTTAACTCATTTAATTCTCACAACAATCCTATAAGATAATGTTGTTTTTAATCTCTATTTTATATGTGAGGAACTGAGTCACTGAGTTACTCAGTACCTGCCCAAGGTCATACAGCTAAATGGCATAGTATGAATTCAACCCCCAGCCTTAAGTGTATACCATCAGATTTTATATTTTTTAAGCCTAGGAGTTCATTATTACTTTCTTTTAAAGTTCATTTTAAATTCTGCTTAACTATGGAAGAAAATATTTGCAAACCATATATCCAACAAAGGGTTAGCATCCAGAATATATATAAAGAACTTTCAAACCTCAACAGTAAAAAAAAAAAAAAGATAGGAAAATGGGCAAAAAAACATGAAGAGATATTTCACAAAGAGGATACAAAGATCACAAATATGCACACGAAATGATGTTCAACATCATGAGTTATTAGGGAAATACAAATTAAAACCTCAATTAGATATCACTACACACCTATCAGGATGGCTAAAGTAAAATCAGTGACAATACTAAATGCTGGTGAAGATGTGGAGGCTGAATCACTCACACATAGTTTGTGGGAATGTAAAGTGGTACAGCCATTCTGGAAAACTCTCAGTTTCTTAAAAAACACTAAATATGCAACTTCCATATGAACCAACAATTACAATCTTCAGTATTTATCACAGAGAAATAAAAATTTATGTTCACAAATGTTTATAGTGACTTTATTCATAATAGCCCAAACACTAGGAACTCCAGAGTCCTTCAACTCTGGTTAAACAAACTGTGGTACATCCGTACCATGAAATACTACTCAGGAATAAATACACACAACAACCTGAATGAACCGTCTAAGAATGATGCTGAGGGGAAAAAAGCCAAAAGTTACACAATGTATAATTCCATTTATATAATTATATAATTTATATAATTCCATTTATATAATTCTTGAAATGACAAAATAACAGAAATGACGAACAGATTAGTGATTGCTGGCGTTAAGGAGGGAATCAGAGCAGGAGGAAAGTGAATGTGGCTATAAAAGGGCAGCATGAGGGATCCTTTGGTGATGAAGTGTTCTCTATCCTGACTTAATGTCATAATCCTGGTTTTGGTATTATACCATAGTTTGACCAAGATATTACCACTGGGGGAAACTAGGGAAAGAATACTTGGGATCTCTCTGAATTATTTTTTTTATAATTGTATGTGAATCTACAATTAACTCAAATAGTTTAAATCTGCTGAATTACATGAGATTCATCTTAAAATAGGTCATCCTATATGCACACTCACTTGCAGTCTCCTGTGCTATTTCATTACTGCACATGCTGTTGTGCTCAATTTTAACACTTTTTCACAGTTTGTGCTAAAGAGTAAGATATTACTTCAATTTCATAATAAAAAAAAAACTTGTGCTTTTAACATAAGCAGTGTATTTTAATTAAATATTTAAAACATTTCCTCAAATGCCAAAGACTAAGCACTATTTAAAATGGTAATGAAAGCACCGGCCTATGTGGCTCAGTGGTTGAGCATTGACCCATGAGCCAAGAGGTCACTGTTCGATTCCCAGTCAGGGCATATGCCTAGGTTGTGGGCTTGATCACCAATAGGGGGCATGCAGGAGGCAGCTGGGTGATGATCCTCTCTCATCATTAATGTTTCTATCTCTCTCTCCCTCTCCCTTCCTCTCTGAAATAAAAACATTTTTTTAAATCTTAAAAAATAAAAAAGATAATGCTTTTTCCTAGGACTTAAAATATCAATATATTATTTGCATTAGATCTGCAAAGCTACCGAAAGTTATCTGATTGCCAGTCACTACTCCAATTCAGTAGTAGCATACTAAATGTAAGTCCTCAATACACTGTAGTTACATGCTCATTTTAGTTTATGTACACTGCAGTAAATTTGCCCAGAATATGCTCTTATCTTATAAAAATTCAATTGTGCCAGGCCAGTGTTGCTCAGTGGTTGAATGTCCATCTATGAACCTGGGGGTCTCAGTTGGAATCTCAGTCAGGGGACATGCCTGGGTTGTGGGCTCAATCCCCAGTAGGGGGTATATAGGAGGCAGTCTCTCCAGTCTATCGATGATTCTCTCTTCTTTCTTTTATAACTTGAGTTACAAATTTAAAGTTGAATTCTTAAAAATAAATAAATATATATATATTGATTTCAGAGAGGGAGATAAATTTAGAGATGTGCTCTTTTCCACCTGTTGTTTCATTCAAGGAGTGTTTGCTCCACAGTGTATGAAGGGAGATATAAATCTGCTATTACCTCCTAGCCTGGGTCCAAATAGTGTCCACTTCTTAGGACCTCCTAATGAATGACCATTTTGTCATACGGAGAATGATTATATTATTTAAAAATATATGTATAGATTTGGAAGCAGATGAAGTGTCCATCAGTAGATAAGTGGATAAAAAAGCTGTGGCCCATTTATACAATGGAATACTACTTGGTTATAAAAAAGGAAGGAAATCTTACCTTGTGTGACAGCATGAATAGACCTGAAAAGTGTTATGCTAAGTGAAATAGCCCAGTCAGAGAAAGACAAGTACCATATGATTTCACTCATATGTAGAATCTAATCAGCAAAATAAACTAAAAAACAAAATCGAAACAGACTCACAGATAGAGAACAGACTGACAGCTGTAAGAGGGGAGGAGGGTTGTGGGGCTAGGTGAAAAAGGTAAAGAGATTAAGAAAAAAACAACAACAAGAAGAAAACTCATCGACATAGACAACAGTATGGAGATTACCAGAGGGAAGGGAAGTGGGGGAGGTAGAAGAGTTAGTATAAGGGAGATAAATGGTGATGGGAAGAGACTTGACTTGGGGTGGTGAACACACAATACAATATACAGATGATGTATTATAGAATTATACACCTGAAACCTATATAATTTTACTAACCAATGTCACCCTAATAAATTCAATAAAAAAGAAAATATAGCCCTGACCAGTTTGGCTCAGAGGATAGAGCATCAGCCTGCAGACTCAAGGGTCCCAGGTTCGGTTCCGGTCAAGGGCATGTACCTTAGTTGCGGTCACATCCCCAGTGGGGGGTGTGCAGGAGGCAGCTGATCGATGTTTCTCTCTCATCGATGTTTCAAACTCTCTATCCCTCTCCCTTCCTCTCCGTAAAAAATCAATAAAATATATTTTTTTAAAAAAAGAAAATACATATGTATGTATGTGATACAGTGATTCCACTCTTCAAAGACGTATGTCCATGCACATGTGTGTGTATATGAAAACAGGTTTGTAATACCTAAAATAGTGCTTTATACATAATAGGTCCCTTTTCCTTAAAACCCTTGAATTTCTTTTCTCTCCCTTCCACTGTCCTTGGCCTTCCTATCTGATCACTCCTCAGTCTCCTTTTTACAAATTTTCCTCTTAGTGCCCATGATATACACATTTATTTAAACTAGATATAATGTGCCAATTTTAAAAATGGGAACATAATTTTCAAATAAAATGGCTTTTCAAAAGGTTATATCTTAGAAAATTAAATACTAAAAACTGCAATTTTTACTTTTATTTATTTCCTTTTGCTAATGTGGCTTTTCTCTGTTAACTATTTTTAGGAAGCCAAAAATTACATAAACATACAAGATGAACAGATGAACTAGAGTAATAAATGACTTACCAGTTGCCCCAGTTGTGAAATCCTGCAGCCTGTAGTACATGAACGGCAAACTGACAAATATAGACGAAGAAGAATACAAAGAATCGGAATGAACTGTCACTCCTTTTTAAAAAGGCGGGGGGGGGGGGGGCACGGGAGGGAGAGAAGAAAGGAGACAATGTCATTTTTCTTAATACCTTTATATTCACATGCAGACTGACACTCAATGTTAAAAAATAAAATATTTTTAAATATACCAGCAGCAACTACCTGAGACTTGATATTACAATAACATAATTTATGTGAAACCATTATCCAAATACTAGATGATATTGTTTTTATTACCGCAACCTCACTTTTCAATTTCCAGCTGTACAACAAAATATCTTAACAAAAAAAATGTAGTTTTCCTTTTTTTTACTAGTTTCACTGAATTATAGTTAACATACAATAAACTGCAAATATTTTAATGTACAGTTCAATGGTTTGATATATGTATATACCCATGAACCTTCTCCAATAAAAATCATACTTATCCCGTTTCTTGTGCACATAAGTAATCCCTCCCTCTCCACCCCACCGTTTTCTGTCAGCATAGCTTTCATATTTTAGAGTTTTATATAAATGGGATCATACACTATATACTTTTTTCTTGTCTGCCTTTCACTCAGCAAAATTATTTTGAGATTCACTCAATGTTGCATGTGTCAAAAGTTCCTTCCTTTTCAATGTTATGTAGCAGTGCATTGTATAGATAGACCAATTTTATTCATTCACCTACTGATAGTATTGTTTCTGGAACACCTGGGAAGTTTATGTTTAACATTTTAAGAAACTGCCAAACTGTTTAATGAAGCATTTATTCCATTTTATATTCCCAACAGCAGTATATAAGTGTCCAGTTCCTCCACATCTACACTTGGTATGGTCAACCCTTTACATTTTAGCCGTGCTAACAGGTATATAGTGACATCTCCTCTGATTTCAATTTGCATTTCCCTAATACTTAATGTTGCTGAGCACTATTTCAAGTGCTTTTTGTCATCCATACATCTTTGGTGAACTGTTGACCACCCACAAAGCCAAAACTGTTGCATACATTATCTCTAATCCTCTTATCAACTCAGCAAATACTATCACCAATTTACACTCAACAAACAGAGGCACTGCTAGTTTTTACTGCATTTTCCTAGGAGCACACAATTTTTAAGTGGGGAAGCCAGAATTCTAACCTTTTCTCAGTATGTTTCCAATAGTTATACTTCTTCAACAACACACTGCCGCATTAATAACTGCCTAATAAATATTTTAAAGTATTTACATAATGCTTAGTGATTTGGGGAAGCATAAAATTAAGAACAGTTATAATCTTTTAAAAACATATAAATGAGCCCGGCCAGTGTGGCTCGATGTTTGAGCGTCCACCCATGAACCAGGAAGTCACAGTTCAATTCCTGGTCAGGGCACATGCCCAGGTTTCGGGCTTGATCCTCAGTAAGAGGTGTTCAGGAGGCAGCGGATCAATGATTCTCATCAGTGATGTTTCTACCTCTCACTCCTCCCTTCTTCTCTGAAATCAATAAAAATATATTTTTAAAAAACACACATATAAATGACAAAATGGCAACTCCAAGTTTAATTCTGATACCTAATAAACTTAACTTTTAAAATCACATATAGCCCTAGCTGGTTTGGCTCAGTGGATAGAGCATTGGCCTGCGGACTGAAGGGTCCCAGGTTTGAATCCAGTCAAGGGCACATACTTCGGTTGCAGACTCCTCCCCAGCCCGGGGCCCTGGTCGGGGTGCGTGCAGGAGGCAACCAATTATTGTTTCTCTCACATCAATGTTTCTCTCTGTCTTTCCCTGTCTCTTCCACTCTCTCTAAAAATCAATGGAAAAATATCGCCCTAACCGGTTTGGCTCAATGGATAGAACATCAGCCTGCGGACTGAAGGGTCCCAGGTTCAATTCCGGTCAAGGGCACACGCCCAGGTTGCGGGCTCAATCCCCAGTAGGGGGCGTGCAGGAGGTAGCCAATCAATGATTCTCTCTCATCATTGATATTTCAATCTCTCTCTCCCTCTCCCTTCCTCTCTCTGAAATCAATAAAAATGTATTTTTTAAAAAAGAAAGAAAAATATCCTCAAGTGAGGATTAAAAGATATATATATATATGTGTGTGTGTGTATATATACACACACACACATATACATATACATACATACATATGTAAGCCCAGCCTAAAAAGTTTTAGTTACCCATTATCTACGGACTTACATAGTATGTTCAGATGTTTGTTTCATTTCTTAATCATCGTTTTTAAAATATAATACAAAGCCCTTAAATATCCCGACTGCCCTTTCTCAAAGGCAGAAATCGCTATCAAAACCAATCTCAAATACTAGTAAAGCACCTACATGAATAAGTAAAATCTCTTTTTAAATCCTATATTTAATATAAATAATCATATCCAATGTATCTGGTTTGAGTTTCATATTTATGGAAGAAATCTGTGGTTAATAAATGTTTAACAAACTTTACTAACTACTTCCAAAGATACTTTGGCTCACCAACACTTGGCTTTCTGGATGAAGAAAATCCCGAAGTTATACACTGAGTAGGTATATTAATGATTTCAAATATTCTAATTTCAACTTTCCCCATAAAATTTTTTTCCTCAGTTCTGCTCCAAATAGTGAAACCCAGATAATTAGCATATTTGTGATATACTCTAAAGGCTTGCAATTCAGCTAAAAATCTAGCCGACAACTGGCAAAGAAAGAGAATAAAAGGAACTGAGTGATTTCAAGTAATAAATGGCAAAAGACTGGCTTTTTGTTTGTTTTGTCACTTGAGGACATTTTTCCATTACTTTTTTTAGAGAGAGTGGAAGGGGCGAATGGGAGGGAGAGAGAGAAAAACATAGATGTAAGAGAGACACATCGACTGATTGCCTCCCACTCATGCACTGACCGGGGCCAGGGATCAAACCCACAACCCAGGTACATGCCCTTGACTGGGAATCAAACCTGTGACCCTGTGGTCCCAGGGCCACTCTAACCACTTAACAACACCGGCCAGGGCAAAAACTGGTTTTTAATAGTCTGTTTGGCTACATTAGTCATAGAGGTTTAAAATCCAAAATCTCTAGTCTCAGGTCACTTTTAAAATTTCAAATTGATACATCCCCATTGCCACCCACCAGTTTCATTATGGTTATACTGGTAACATAACGAAAGTAGGCAGGCAGAAGCCAGATGTCAAAAAAATTAAAAAGTGATAAACCTTGTGGGCCAGGCTTATATAACAAGGAAAAGAACCCTCTTCCTACATCGTGCAAAAAAGTAAATAGTTCCTTTTAATTTCTCTCCAACCCACATTTACAGAGGTCCCTCGCCCCATTCCTTGACAACCAACCTCCCATATTTCAATATATACCCAAAGGTTCTTTCCTCATTTTCTCTCCTCCCACCTATTTTCCCCTGCATTTTATTTCTAATCAATTTAGTTTTCTGTTGAGTGACACCTTTTCTCTCCAAATTCTCAATCTTCTCTCTTTTCTTTCTGTCCCCCCAACCCCATCTGTTTACATATCTGGGTTTCTAATTCCATATTTTGTGTGTGTGAGGTGGGGATGGTAAACATTCTAGTTAACCAAAGAAATTTTATCTTGAAATGGAAAAAAAGTTAAATAATTGAATGTGACCCTCTCATTTTCCTAATATATCATCTGCACAATACTGGCACATGCCTATTTCTCAGTAATGCTACCTCTCATTCATGAGAATTGAAAGAGGTTCATTATTCATAAATTAGTTTATTCAAATAAAAATGAGTTGATAAAGAACTGAATATGTGGACTCAAACAGTGCTAGCATCTAAATCAGCATTTCCCAATGTTTATTTCTTAAAACAATAGTCTAAAAAGGTGCTTGACAAAATAATAAGTATAATAATAATGGTTTCATGGTCAAATCATAAAACACACTAGGCTCTTAAAGAGTCTAAGAAATCCTAAAATGAAGTAACTTGCTTAACTTTATTATCCAGCTATTCCCAAACGGAAAACTAATGAACTGTTTTTTTCCACAACACCTACTAATTGCCCACAGAATATGCATTTAGGAAATGTTACTCCTAACCAACAATTAAATATACCATGAAAAGTATTATACTTCATCTTATAGTCTAAGTAGTTTTAAAATGTTGCTGTCTTTTGAAAAACCAAAAGTGAATTTACACAGAACATACTTACAAAGTTGCTAGGTGAAAGTGATTCACTTTAAACATTGCATGCATTTACGTTACCTAGTTTCATTTTAGATTTAGGCTATAATGACCACTTGTGATTGAATACACATGCATATGATATATCGACTTTTCTGAAGGTGTTATACAATAATAAAAAATTTTTTTAATGAAAATGCCAATTTTCCCATTAAAGTGTACCATGAGTATTTACTTCACAGGTTTTAAAGAGCATATTTTAAAGTACACACATTTTACCTGAAAGCTCCGTAAAGTGGTCTGTACCAACAGACAAATGAACAAGGAGTAAAAAGCAAGAACCACAGGATACTCAATCCAAAATCAACCCCTCTTGTAGCATCAACACAAAACCAAGCCAAGCATCCGAAGATATTTAGAAACAGTGTTACCGTATGGACTGTGGAATCAAAAAACAAAATAGAAATGTTTACAATCAATTTATGAGTTCATTCAACAAAAATTATAAATGAAAAAAATACTTCCCAAGAGCGAATGTATTTTACACCATGTTTTCATTTAGTATTTTTCAAAACATTGTTGTTTCTTATGCATTTGATTTGAAAATAGAGTAATCACAGGAAAAGGTGTCCTAATACATGCACTGTTTGGCAAAAAATTTTTTGGCCCTTTTTTCAAGGGCAATTACACAGGTAAACCAGAGAAGCACTACCTAAAGGGCCTCTCCCCTGAGAAGGGAACATGTGATATGTCTCTTGATTGAAGACTCAGGAAGAAAGTAGTGCCTGCCAGGAAAGGAACCAGAACTTGGGAGGGAAAAGATCCTACACTCAGAACTATATTTTTACAGAGTGGGTCTGCAGACGTCTCTCCAAGCAGATTATACACAGAAGAGAAGTAACCTGTGCAATCTCATTATGACATTTTTAAACAATAAAACTGGAATCATTGGACTAAAAATAATCAGGATTTTTAATTCCTCTTCACTGAGTTGTCCATTTTTTTTTCAAGTCCTGGGATTCAAACTGTGTTTTGGTAGAAGATTACACTTATTAAAGAAAAAAAAGTACACTATGATGCATTTCAGCTCCAGTGGCAGACCTTTCTTTAGTTAACACAAATAGATCTTGGCAAACTCTTCATATGTTATTAATAATTACTTTCCCTGACAGACCAAAAACAAAAAGTCTTGATAACATATAACTATACACTATAATCCTAAAAACCACATTTACCCATTATAATCATTTTAAGCACTTTCAAAAATTTATTACTGGCTGAATTTATTATAGAAAATAAATTCTTGCAAAAGTGAAAATAATTTTTAATGCAAATTATCAATACAATAAAAGAATATTGACAAACTACTACTTGAATAAAAATAAATAAAAACCTAGTGAATCTAAATAAAAAACTCACATTAAAAACAAATTTTAAAATCTCTTTAAGTTATTAATCAAATAAGAGTAATGATTAATGAAACAGGACAAAAACACACATACGAGGATGCCTCATCTAATTTGCTCTCATCTAACAACTAGATAAATACACAATCTCTAGAATAGAAGAAAAAGCTCCAGAGGAAAAGATCTAGATAATAGTGATATAATACTATTGAGCTAATCAATCTCTGTGTATTTCAATTTTTCATCTATAAAAATGCAGCTCTTCCAGCCTTAAAATTCCATTCCCCTCTATTACACAAGAATGACTTACTAATAACTTCCTCTGTCCCATAATAATAGTAGCAAGTGAATATTTAAATGGGAATTATTGGCGAATGCAGCTGTGATATTGTAGCACAAAACTGCGAAGACTTCAAATAAAAATCAATGTTTCATGACATCTGTCATTTGTTTTGACACATCTTTCAATTTTTAGGTTAATCTAATTATTACAAATTATAACTATTTTTCTAATTTCATCCGCTGACAGAAATCAATTGTTTTATTTCAGTTGAATATCAACCCATTATAAAAGATGAAAAAAAGAGTTTTCAAGCAAAGATCAAGTTGCGATAGTCCAGTTCTTGATGCATCAAAAGAAAAAGGAAAAGTTGCAGAAAGGTGCAATTACGTTAGCTGCAAAACAATTTAACCCTTTGTGGTCGTATTAAATTTGGACATGGGGGTCGTACTGGTCGGAATTAATTTCCATTGAAAGAGCAGTGATACATAACATGCAAGATTATGAAGGATAAACAAGATTTATTAATTCTTTTTTGGAACTACGTCACTACTAGTAGAATCACTACAAACGTTATCACTTTCTACGTCAGAGTCAGCATTCAAGGTGCCAAAATAAAACTCTTCATCGTTACTTTCAGATTCACAGTATACTTTCTTTCGGTAACTTTCTTTTTGCCATTTTGGAGTATTATTTTGAAATATCTTAACAAGCGAGAATGCCTAATTACAGTTAAACGTAATTTGTAAAGCTTTATTTGAAATTCTGCGAAGTATCTCCGAAGCTTGTCGATTTCTTCACTCTCAAAAGGTGACTGACTCGCCACAGTGTTTTGCATGGCGAGTGTGGAACGACCGCGTTTGTTTATATTGAGTTTCGATATCTCCGATTTGTCGGGGCAATGTTTTGGTTCGTGACAAGGTCGCTTAGACACTTAAGAGCTTTCAGAGAAATTATGAACTGATACATGAATGAATAGAGTTAAGATTCGTACGGCTCCTTGCTGTGGTGGCTGAGAGCAGACATACGACCGGAACGGTAAAAAAGCTTTGGTGGCTGAGAGTAGACAAACGACCGCAAAGGGTTAAGTGCAACAGAATGACCATATCAAGAATTTGGAAATGTGCTTCCAAAAATAATTGTCAAGGAGAATCTTATGCTAATGTTGATTCTTTGTAAAAACAAAACTGTGGACGTAAATGCAAAGATTATGGAGAAAAACTTGAAAAACTTAGACATATTCCTCTTAGCAGAAGAGGCACCATATTAGCCTTTGATAATATTTCTCCCGAAATACTGGATAATACATTTCTGTCACTTCAACAAGTTATGCTGGAAGCAATGAAGAACGATGGCTCCAATAATTTTAAGCTCATGCACACAGGGAAAGCAAAGCTTCGCAGCCAAGGGATCCTACCTACAAGTTTAAAATGCAGTAACGAAATTACTGAAAAATCCAGAAACTATCTGAACACGCAAAATAAAAATTAGGAGTACTATTTTTAATTTATTGTTTAATTTAATCTAGTTTTTTTATAATAAATGTTACGTTCTATATTTATTTTCTTTTGCTACTATTATTATGGGACAAATTACATTCATCAACTGCTACTATTATTATGGGACAGAGGGAGTACTTTAGTCCCATTAGGATTTCTAACTCTCATGAAAGTTTCCTTACTAACAAATTTACTCAAAATATTTTGCCTCAAAATAAAAGTAGTTCTGTTAAGAAGGGCTTAAAAACAGAATTGAAAAGATTGTGAGATAGAAAAGTATTACTCTGTAACACTAAAATGGCATCTAACTGCCTTAAAAAGTATTAAATGTTCAGAACATTCTAAGTCAGTGATGGCAAACCTTTTGAGCTCGACGTGTCAACATTTTGAAAAACCCTAACTTAACTCTGGTGCCGTGTCACATACAGAAATTTTTTGATATTTGCAACCATAGTAAAACAAAGATTTATATTTTTGATATTTATTTTATATATTTAAATGCCATTTAACAAAGAAAAATCAACCAAAAAAAATGAGTTCACGTGTCACCTCTGACATGCGTGTCATAGGTTCGCCATCACTGTCCTAAGTCAAATATCAACCTTTAGAGAAATAATTTTTAAAGGTTTATCTACTTATCTATTTAAAAAAGAAAATATATGGGTATGAGAATTTTAAAGTTTATAGAAATTCTTCCAGGTTTAGATAAAAGATATCAATTTAAGTTTGTGTAATCTATTAAGATCTTTTTCAAAGTGTTTTTATAGTAACCAACAACTATAATCAAAAAGTCATTTATTTGCACTCCAATGAAGAATAAAATGTTTAGGCCTACTTACTAAACAATTGGTCCACTTTATAAAGATCAAAATACACAGAAAGGCAAGGTAATGTGAAATGAATGACTTTGTTGCTAATTTCTATCCAATTCCAAACCACTTGTTGGATTCCAAATGTAGGTAGAATACTAATGAAATATTTAGTCCATTTTGTTGACCTCATTTGCAAGCTGAATAACTCTTCTTCATATAAAATTTCAATTTGCTTTACTAAGCACTTTAAGTAAGGTATCTTTGAAAGCATATCTGTCGTATTTGTGTTTAAAATGTCAATTACTTCTTCATTTTTGGTACTCTGAAGGTGGTATAACATGTAACTCTAGACTCTGGGCTCTGGAGTCAAGCGATCCAACTCCAACCTTCCTTCCTGTGTAATCTTGGACAAGTAACTCATATTCTCTATCCTTTAGTTTCCCTATCTACAAAACTAAGTAATATAGTACCTGCTTCATAGTGTGGTTACAATTTAATAACACAATGTACATAAAAGTGATTATCATTGTGCCTTGCACAAAGTAAATCATCAATGAATGTTAGCTCATTGTAATTATCATTAGAGTGTAAAAGCATTAGTCAACTCTAAAATCAGTAACAAGTGGACACTTCTTAAAAAGAACTTATTTAAATACTTCTATTCTATGAAATTTAGAGGCATTACTGAGCTGGTACTAGATTTCACATTGTTCCAGGTTAACACTTCTTCAAATAAGAACCTTAACTGGAATCTTGGGCACTGTTTGAATACAGTTAACAGATCTGCCAACTGAACAGGATTAGGAAAAACTATAGCCAACTATATCATTTCTAAGAACCTCAAAGTTATATATTATTTCTAAGACAAAACAGACCTATTTTAAACAAATTGGCACTGGGAAACCAGTTAATCATTGGGTTAAAATTAATCATCTTCCCCATTCAATTTCTATTTACTAAATTCCTTATTGAATTTTCTTCCAACCCCCATCTCTACCATCAAAATATGGTTTTCACTAAGCCAAAGAACATATACCTAAAATGCTAAGCCAATTTCTGCCCATTGAAAAATAATTATTATATATTTGCATGTATATGATTAGGTTGATTAAATAAAATGAGTTGGTTAGCATGTACATACACAGAATCAAAACCTTTAATGTTAACAATATACTAGTATAATCCTTGCTGATACTAGGGATTCAGCAAAATATATTACATCAACAACAAACACAAACACAAAATGAGGGTTAAAAATGTACTATCCATAAGGAATCATTTCTCGCATTCCAGAGCAAGTTCACATTATATAAAGAATGCTCCTAAAAGATTTTGAGGAAAATTACCTCATATTTGAAGGGGGGAAAAGCTCCCTGATCATAAAAACACACAAATTTCCACCATCAAGAATGCACCCTACAAATTATCCATCAACCCAGAGGTTGTGCAGGTGAGAAGTTGTGACAGCTACCTCTCCTACTGACATGATGATATTAAATGGGACTGAGATGACTGGAATGAAAATGAAACAGAGTAAGTGGAAATTCTGTGTACATACAGCAAACTATTAACAGCTTGACATTTTATTATGGTATACCGTGAGTTGTAATTATACTCAAAGTAATGTGAGCATCATAACCTAAAATGTATGTCCTAATGTCCTGTTCAATAAAACCTCCTATATTAATTAGGTACTTTAAATAATATTAGTATTCATCCCCGCTTGAAAATGAAGTATAAATTGTACTCAAAGCTATAAGAAAAATAAGTTTATAATATTATAATATTTTAAGCCCCTTTTAAAAATAGTCATAATGCTTTAATAGAATGTTTAATGGCCTTCATTTACATAAAAATATATGCCTACTTTTTTCAAAGTAAATATTGCCCAGAGAAGATTTTTCAAGGAAAAGAAATAACTGCAAAATTCTACCTATGTAACAGAAAAGACCTTTCCTCAAGAGAATGACAGTTCTTAATATATGTTTTCTTCAGCTAAGAACTTAGATTGTCACATATAGTACAATTTTGAAGTACCCAAATATATATTTCGCTCTGAAAATTAGAAGATCTATAGAAAAAGACCAATTAATGATACTATCCTTAATATGAGTTCCAAAAAAGGTGAGTTTTGACAATAAAATATAAAATTTATTGAATATATAATTTATTCTGTACTCACACATCCACAAGTAGTACATAATCTTTACTGTCTTCTGGAATTCTACAGGAATGTCTACAGAAAAATCCTGATAGAAGCAAGGTCCCACAGGAAAATTGCCAGGAAGAGGTGGCCAATTATTTTTTCTGCCTGCAAAATTAAAAAAAAAAAAGTTATTTATATTAGGACAAATATGTGCTATTCTTATTTTTGGTTTCAGAATAAAGAACAGTATCTATTGTTTTAATAGGTGTTTTACAAATACAACATTATATTCTTTACATTGTTGGAGAACTCTAAAAGTCAGTCTTTATGTCTTTTAAAGCATTGGATGGTAAAATAATTTTCCAGGGTCATATAATATTTAGCAGGAACCATTTATGCACAGTTGAAATGAGAAAAGGAAAAAGAGCATAGGGACGCATACCCTGTGACTCTGCCCTAAAATATTTCTTTCAAAGTCCCAAGAGTCTGGCTCTCACATGCAGGTCATGCAGTTTTTAAATCTCTACAATTTCTTCCTCAGTGTCTTACATCTTTAAATATAATTTCTAACCCGTGTGGAGAGGGAAGACCAAGCTTTTGAATCTTTGGAATTTTCTACTGTTAGCTCCATGAAAAAAAAAAACACAAAAAATTAACCAATACCAAAAGTATCAAATTCAGAAATCCCAAAGTCTCAAAAAAAATCCAAAAGACATATAAGTAAATTACAAAACTATAAGAAAACATGAAACAGTCATGAGAAAGACACTAAGGAATTATAGCACCTTCAAAAACCTAGAGAAAAAACAAATTCAAACTGAGAAGGGGGAAGGTAAAGGGTCTATATAAAGCAATTAGACTGAAAATAAGGAAACAGAAAGGAAAATATAAAATTAAAGCAAGAAGTCAAACATTAAATATAAAGAGTAAAAATAACATCTAAAGGCCATTTTATCATTTTAGATATGATAATCTCACAACCTTTTAAAATTAGATTTTACTGACCAGAAAAAATTTCATAGCAGAAAAAAGCATGACCTATTTCTGATCCTCCCATACATGTCTCCACTGTTATCATTCTTTTCTAATTTCATGTAGTTCATGCATTTCTCATACAAGTCTCACACTATTTGAGATGCAACAGAGCACGAATGTAAAGAACAGGACTTGAAACCAGATGTGCCTGGCCACTTACTGTCTAGGAGGCCTTGGGCAACTTAAGCTTCTAAAGACTGTGTTTCTATATCTGAAAAATGAGAATAACAACTATACCACCCTTCAGAGAACTGTATTGAGGATTAAATGTATAACATACTACAAATCTAACTCTTAATTTCCCACTCTTCATTACAACCCTTACTAAAATGTCTCTCATAGAAATAACTTGTATTATTCAATGCTAAGGAAATAGGATAGCTTTTAGTTATAGGTATTTCAGAAATGTTGATCTCAATTACACCTTTAGTTTCTCCTTTTAGAGATGTCTCTGATGTTGCAAATAAGAAAATGGCCCATAATAAATGTATCCTCAGGAGCCCCTGGATTTACACATTCTAAGATAAGAAACAGATAATTTATTATTGCTGTCCAAGTCTTGTCATCCCATCACTATCCCAGACATACTAACAATGACTCAAGTCCTGTCTAGCTCTCTTATCACTTCATACCCAGAGACTGCTAGCTTTCCCTAAAATACTCTCTTGAAGTGGCCTTTGGTAATAATAGCCTGAGTAGATTTCATAGCTAATAATCAATTCAGCATTTATTTATTTCTTTGGCATCATCAAAATACCCTAAATTTTCTAGAGTCATCACAGACTTATTTCTTTCACATGATTTAACAGATACAAAATACTTGTGAGGACAGGGATAAATCATTTGAAAATACTGGTAGGCTAACTAAACTAGAAGAGTCAAATGTAGGGCACACTCCCATGTACTCATAAAATTTCATTAGAAGCAAAGACAGTTCAAGTGCATAATCAAAGGTTCCTGGCCTTAGAATAAACCAAAATTATCATATTTGAATTCACTTTCTGTGTGATAAGGCTAACACTGTTCTAATCTATCAAAAGACTATGCAAATCAGCCAATTTCAAAGAGCTACACAGTATCAAGTAGAATATCTGCTGTGTCTGATCTCCTTGTTAGAATGGAAAACAGGGAAGAATTTATTCACAAACCAAATGACCTAGAGCCAGTGCAGACATTATTTAAAGTGTTTAAAGTTATTTTTATTTCAAGCATCTTGGATACTACCATGTTGACTGAGGTTTTGCATTTCTCGTTCTCGACGGTCTAATTCTGCAGCTTTTCTTTCTAGTTCTTCCTGGCGCTTAAGAAGTTCAGCTTGGGCCAAGGCATGTTCCTACACAAAAAATAGTAAGTGAATAGGTTGTCATAAGCATAAAATATTGAAACATTGATATGCTATCTCTTCTCCCTCTACTATGCTAGAAACCTAATTCAAATGTTCTTCCAAAGTATAGGAATTTACTGAAGATTTCAGTTTCAGAAAATATTATATAGATATTTGATCCATTTGATCTTTTGGTTATGAAAACCTTCATGGAATATTGGGCACATTAGGACAGAAAAAATCCTAAGAGTGGTCAGAATCCTAAGGTAATCAGGAAAATGAAAATAAGCTGATGTCACCTCTGTGCCTAAATGAGTGAATAACAAAGACAAAGGGAAGTGTTGAGGAAAACAGACAAATGGAGAAAAGAGCAACTAAATGGACTCTTATGAATTGGATTAAATGGCATATAAGGGTCTCAATGCAAGAACTCATAACATCTTACGTTTTATAAAATAATGGCATGAAAGGACATGGTTCAGAAATTCTGATCTATAACTCCACCTGCCTTTATGTGATAGCAGCATTCCTAGTCATCTACTTTTATCTTGTATTTTTCTCATATTCCTACCAATGTCTCTTGCTTAGCCATTATAACTCTCTCTTCCAGTAATATTTATTATTCTGTCATTGTTACTGTAATGGAATTGTATATTAAAAAGTGATACCAAAGGCAATAAAATTTTCACTATAAAAACTGTATACCAAGGTAATAAATTCAATAATTGCTAATCATGGAATAAAGCAAATGTTATAAGCTGAAAAAGACATGTGAGCATTATAGAGTCTACAAGGTGGCTAACCTAGACTCAAAAGTAAGTTAAAAAGTAAACAATATGGAATGCAACAATTAAAAAATTATTTAGCTCTGGAAGTAAATGATACTGATATTATAATTTCCATATGAATTTGCAAATGTAACATGAACTAACCTTTGCAATCTGTGTATAAGGTGGAGGTTCCTCTGTTGGTTTCATTATTGCTGGCTGTGTACTGGGTACATTCGGCATTTTCACATTGCCTGGTGGAGGCTAGGAAAATTAAGAAAATGGCAAATTACATAACATAGAGATCCAACTTCAACTTCTTTCAAAAGGCAAAATACCGACAAAAACAAAATGCCAAGAACTGCCTCTCTTCTTCCCCTACCATCTCCTAGTCAAGTTGCGACAAAGACCTGCTTAAGCTCTCCATCTCCATTTTCTCCTTCATTTCTGTACTCTTCAATCTGGGTGCTACCTCTAACACTACACCACAAACAATCTCCTCTAGGATACCACATGTAACAAATAAACACCTTTGAGTATTTCTTTTTTTTTTATGTATTTTATTGATTTTTTACAGAGAGGAAGGGAGAGAGATAGAGAGTTAGAAACATCGATGAGAGAGAAACATCGATCAGCTGCCTCCTGCACATCTCCAACTGGGGATATGCCCGCAACCCAGGTACATGCCCTTGACCGGTATCGAACCTGGGACCTTTCAGTCTGCAGGCCGACGCTCTATCCACTGAGCCAAACCGGTTTCGGCAACACCTTTGAGTATTTCTTTTTAGTAAAATACACATAGCACCAAACTAAAGGTTTATACCAAGCTTAACTATCAACTCTTCCCTCTTAAGAAAGGTATATGCCAGTGCCCTAAGATGATAGCTCTTGACAGAAACCCACTAATACCCTTGAAAAGAGTTAAGAGGAGAGACCTTAGGTAATGTGAAATAAACTGCACAACCTCCACTTTGCTGATTAGGATCAGCAGTATTTGAAAGCTGCAAGATCAGAAAGTAGGTAGATATCTACAAACCCATAAAAAGGGAACTGGTTAAATTACTATATATACATATGAAATTAAAAGGAATACAATCATTAAAAGGAATGTGTTACAGTTATAGAAGAATGCATTTTTAAATACTAAATGAAAGAAAACAAACTATAAAACAGTATGTATATGACAATTTTTACTTTTATAAACACACATTTGTACATGTTCAGAAAAATTTCTGAAAGTTCTCAGCAAACTAATATCAGAAAATATTTTCTGATTTGTACCTTTTGCTTATATAGTTTTCTATTATTTGCTTTCTCCTCCCCAATATACTACACTAATTTTAAAGTACTTTTTTTTATTTATTGAGAGAGAGAGAGAGAGAGAGAGAGAGAGAGAGAGAGAGAGAGAGAGAGAGAAGGGAGAGCAGGGAAAGAAGGGGAAAAGGGGAGAGAGGGAGGACGAGAGAGGGACAGGGACATGGAGAGAGAGGGAGTGAGGGAGGGATGGAGGGGGAAGGGAGAGAGAAAGTTAGAGAGAGAGAGACATCGATTTGTTGTTCCACTTATTTATGCATTCATTGGTTGCTTCTTATATGTGCCCTGACCTTGGCATATCGGAACGATGCTCTAACCAACTGAGATACCTGGCCAGGGCTTTAACATACTTTTGTAATGACCATAAGAAAAAAATGACAAGATGACAGAGGAAGGAAAAGAAAACATAAAGAAGAAGCTGCTAAGGGAATTCAAAGATCAAAACTATTAAAGCTGGAAGACACCAATATAGCAGGATTTTATACTGACACAGCAAATAGCAGCTCGGAAAAGGAAGCCAGGCACAACAAAGATAAAATGTAGTATAGCTGATTCTTACATACATATGAAAAAACCAAGGCCTAAGAACAGGTAAAACAATTTTGAAGAAAAACAGGAAAGTTAATCAAGACTTATTTTAAGGATATAGTAATTAAGGGTGTGGTACAGATGCCAAAGATACAGAAATACCAATAAACAGAAAGGACACAGAAACAAACCTACACAAATACAGAAACTTGATAGCCAACAGTGGAGACACTATAAACATCATCTTTAAAAGATACAAATGGAACTTCTAAAAATGAAAACTGTAATAATTCAAATTACAATAGAGAAGTTAAACAGCAGACTACACAATGATAAAGATAAAGAGGTAATTAGAAAAATAGAAGTGGGTCTAAAGAAATTGCACAGAACATAGCAGAGGGGTGAGGGGAAGAAACACGATAGGTTAAGAGAGATAACAGAGTGAGAAAGTCTAAAAAACTAAAGAGTTCCAGAGAACAGAGAGAATGAGTCAATATCCAAACAGAATGTCAGGACACTGATTCTCAAATTTAAAACTCCAGAACCCAATCAAATTAAGAAAAAAATAATAACACTAGATACCTCATTGTGAAACTGATTCTCAAAGTCAAAACTCCAAAACCCAGCTAAATTACGAAAAAATAACACTAGATAGTTCATTGTGAAAGAGCAAATCCTAAAAACAAGAGATCCTAAAAACAGCAAGAGAAAAAAGACACAAACCTACATAAAAAAAAGTTACTAAGACTGAGAGCTAATTTCTCAACAGCAAAAATGGAAGTCCACACAGAATGCCAAGCTGATGAGAGAAAAAGTGTCAACGTAGATTTCTAAATCCCATAAATTACATTTGAGAACCAAGGTGATAGATATTGAAAAAGTTACTACCAATAGACCCTCACAAAAAACTTCTAATTTAGGAATAGGAACAATGATACCAGAAGGGAAATCTGAGATGCAAGAAGGAGTATCTTTCTGCCTCAATGGTAACTTCTAAGTACATCATCTTATTTTACACTCATCAAAAACTAAAAATTGGAAGGAAAGTGAACCTATCTATAGGGAAAAAGTGGCCACTCTAGTACAACTGAATGTACCAGAGTAAGATGAGGTCTTCTCTTGACAACCCTGAAACTGTGTCTGCTCTGGCAGACCCTAGGGAAAACCTTAGGTATTGAGAAAAACTGAAGGGCAGAGATGAAGGAAAACAATCAGACAAGTCAGGAGAACAGGAAGAAAGCTACTTTGGGGCAGAATAAAAAACAATGTCTGGCAGAGCAAAGCTGTATATCCTCCCTTGGTGGATGAAATTTCACCAGTTAGGAGTAGACTAAATTTTAAAACATCTCTGTGAAAGTTAAGGGTTATTTCTTTTATTTATTTTTTATTGAAGTATAATTGACATAAAACATTGTTAGTTTCAGGTATATAACATAATGATTCGATATTTGTATATACTGCTAAATGATCACCACAATAAGTCTAGTAAATCTATCCCCATGTAGTTACAATATTTTTTCTATGATGAGAACTTTTTAAATCTACTCTTTTAGTAACTTTCAAATATACTATACAGTATTATTAACTATAGTCACCATGCTATACATTATAACTCCATGACTTATAACTGGAAGTTTGTATCTTTTTACCTCCCCCTCTCCCCTTCACCTATTTTGCCCATCCCCACCTTGTCTCTGGCAACTAACAATCTGTTCTCTATATCTTTGAGCTCAATTGCTTGATAGTTTTTTTAAGATTCCACATATAAATGAGATCAAAAGGTATTTGTCTCTATCTTATGTCACTTAGCATAATGCCCTCCAGATCCATCCATGTTGTCACAAACGGCAAGATTTCCTTCTTTTTTATGGCTAAATAATATTTCATTGTGTGGGTCTACTAGTATGTATATATGTATGTGCATACGCACACAGACACACACACAATTTTATTTATCCAGTCATTCATTGATGGATACTTAGGTTGTTTCTAATTTTTACATTTTAACACAAATTACCATACTACAGTTGCCTGCTCTATGTGGCTTTGGAAAATTCAAGCAGGACCAATAAATAAAAGTTATAGTAAGATACATATTTTGGCTCAATAGACTTTAGAACATTATAACAATCATGGTAATACAATAATAGATGGACTGTTTATAATACAGTGAAATCTTTGCACTGAAAATTCCAAAATTAAATAAATTACTTAATGTTCTAGATTCGTTTAAGACATGGAGTGTCCTAGGGTGATTCTTAAACACCTTGAAATTTGAGAACTCCCCTCTAGTTTACAGTTTCTATAAACCACTGTCCTATCCTTTCCACCTAGTGGAGAGACTGCCAAAAGAAACATAAAACTTTCTTCAGCTTTCACTGACTTTATCAGCCTCTGATTGAGCAGACAAGAACTGACTGTGACTGTGCTTAACACAGATTCTCTTGTTATTAGTATGAAAATGATATATACTGCCCTGACCAGTTTGGCTCAATGGATAGAGCGTCAGCCTGCGGACTGAAGGGTCCCAGGTTCGATTCCGGTCAAGGGCATGTACCTTGGTTGCGGGCACATCCCCAGTAGGGGGTGTGCAGGAGGCAGCTGATCGATGTTTCTCTCTCACCAATGTTTCTAACTCTCTACCCCTCTCCCTTCCTCTCTGTAAAAAATCAATAAAATATATTTTTTTTTAAAAAGAAAAGAAAATGATATATACTAATGTTAGAATTGGGACAAACAGAAATAATTTTATCGGAATAGATAACCATTTTAAAACAAGACTTTTAAAGATGAGAATAATTGGGGGAGGAGATGCATAATGGAAAGAAGATATATGTGTGTATATACATATATATACACACACACATACATACACACTAGAGGCCCGGTGCATGAAATTTGTGTGTGTGGGGGGGGGTGGTCTCTCAGTCTGGCCTGCACCCTCTCCAATCCAGGACCCCTTGGGGGATGTCTGACTGCCTCTCGCAATCCAGGATCGCTGGCTCCTAACCGCTCACCTGCCTGCCTGATCGCCCCTAACCACCTCTGCCTGCCTGATCACCCCTAACCACTTCTGCCTGCCTGCCTGATCACCCCTAACTGCTCCCCTACTGACCTGATTGCCCTAACTGCTCCCCTGCTGGCCTGATTGCCCTAACTGCTCCCCTGCTGGCCTGATCACACCTAACCACCTCTGCCTTGCCCCGCACCTGGGACACAGGATTCCCTCCTCCGGCTGGTCACAGGCACTTAGGACCCAGGCTTCCCTTCCTCTGGCCGGCCACAGGCACCCAGGTCCCAGGCTGGTTTCGCTTGGGCTAGCCGCAAACACAGAGGACCATGGGCGGGCGGCTTCGCCCGGGGCCGCAGCCGCAGGTGCCCAGGACCAAAGGGCAGGTGGCTTATCCCTCTCCTGGGCCACAGGCACAGCCACTGGCACCCAGGACCGCAGGGACCATGAGGCGTGTGGATTGTCCCTCTCCCAGGCCACAGGAGCAGGTGCAGCCACTGGCGCCCAGGACCGCGAGGCAGGCGGCTTGTCCCTCTTACGGGCCGCAAGTGCAGCCGCTGGCACCTGGGACCGTGGGTGGACAGCTTGTCCCTCTCCCGGTTCACAGCCTGGCTGGTCCCCATTCCTCTCTCGTGAGTTCATTTGTGCCTGGCTGGTCCCCATTCCTCTCTTGCAAGCTCATTTGTGCCTGGCAAGTCCCCATTCCTCTCCCCACAGTGTTGAGGGTCTGAGCCGTTACAGCATGATGGCATGAGGGCATGACAACCATTTGCATATTAGCTTTTTATTATATAGGACTAGGGGCCCGGTGCACGAAATTCGTGCACTGGGTGTGTGTGTGGGGGGGGTCCCTCAGCCCAGCCTGCCCCCTCTCACATACTGGGAGCCCTCAGGCGTTGACCCCCATCACCCTCCAATCGCAGGATCGGCCCCTTGCCCAGGCCTGACTCCTCCGCCAGAGGTGTCAGGCTTGGCCAGGGACCCCCATCTCCCCCCGATCACTGGCTCTGGCCCCCGCCCAGGCCTGAGGCCTCTGGCCCAGGAATCATGCCTGGGCAGGGGACCCCCATCTCCCTCTGATCGCTTGCTCCACCCCCCCGCCCAAGCCTGACGTCTCTGACCCAGGCTTCAGGCCTGGGCAAGGGGACCATCATATCCCCCCAATCCCCAGCTCCGCCCCCCACCCAGGCCTGATGCCTCTGGCCCAGGCATCAGGCCTGGGCAGGGGCCCCGCCCAGGCCTGATGCCTCGGCCAGAGGAGTTGACCCTCATCACCCTCCAATCACCAATCACCGGATCGGTCCCTTGACCAGGCCTGAGGCCTCCGGCAGAGGTGTCAGGCCTGGGCAGGGGACACCCAGCTCCCCGCGGTTGCAGGCTCCGCCCCTGCCCAGGCCTAATGCCTCTGGCCTAGGCGTCCGGCCCGGGCAGCGGGGACCCACAGCTGCAGCGGCCCTGCGATTGTGGGCTTCGCTTTAGGCCCAGGCAAGGGATCCCTAGCTCCTGGGACTGCCAGCTTCGACTGTGCCCAGCTCCCATCGCTGGCTCCACCCCTACTTCCTGCTATCACTGGCCAGGGTGGAAAAGGCACCTGATTCTCCGATCATGGCTGGGGGGCAGGGCAAAGGCGGCCCCCCAGGGCTGCCTTTGCCCTGCCCCCCAGCTCTTAGCTCCCCCCTGGGTTTCAGATCACTGTCAGTGGCAGGGGGCTTCTTCCTGCTTTCCCTTTCGCCTCCCTGCATTGTGCCTACATATGCAAATTAACTGCCATCTTGTTGGCAGTTAACTGCCAATCTTAGTTGGCAGTTAATTTGCATATAGCCCTGATTAGCCAATGAAAAGGGTAGCGTCGTACGCCAATTACCATTTTTCTCTTTTATTAGTGTAGATATATATATATATGAATGGGAGTTTCCAAATAGAGAAAAGCACATAAAGAAACAGAAGCATGACCATAAATACTCATTCATAAATTCATCAAACACTTATTGACCAACTATAATGTATCAAAACCTGTTACAGACACTTGGAATATGTTAATGAACAAAACAGGTAAACATCCCTACCACCTTCACAGAGCTTACATTCTAGCAATGAAAGTTAAACAATACATATATTGAACACACACATTGTAGAGTATCTTAAGAAAGCAATAAATTTTACGGAACAACAACAACACAAACAGGATAAGTGGGTTGTGAGTAAAGGTGGAGTGGGGATAATTTTACAAATGTGATTAGGAAGTGAAGAAATCAGCCTTGCCAATATCTGGGGGAAAGATCATTTTTGGCAGAGGGAATGGTCAGTGCAAAGTCAGGAGAATGCCCAACATATATGAGAAAGACCAGTGTGCTGGATAGGAATACATGAGGGAATAGAGTGTAAGGAGATAAATAACAGAGATATTAGAGACCAAACTATAGGTTATTTTAAGGACTCTCGGTTTTTACCATAAAGAGTTCTAATCTGGGGACTGAAATGATCGACTTTTTTTAAGGAATCACTCTGGCTGCTGAGTTGAAAATAAATGAAAGTGAGGCAAAGATAGAGGTATGTTAGGAAACCACCACTGCAGTAATCCAGGCAAGGGATGACCACAGCTTAAGCCAAGTCATGACTATGGAGATAAGGAGTCAGTTCTGGATGTATTTTTAAGGAAGAGCCAACAGGATTTCCTGACAAAACAGTGTGAGAGATAAGGAAATGGAAATAGTGAAACAGTACCAATGTTTTGGACTAACCAACCAGTAGGACAGATATAAGAAAGAATTAAAATGAGCAGATTTACAAGCATGGGATTCAGTTCAGTTTTGACATGTTGAATTTGCAATTTCTAAGACATCCAGGTAGACATATCTACTAGGCAGTTGAATATATGAGTCTGGTGTTCAGAGTAGTGGTCTGTGCTGGAGGTGTAAATTTGGGAGTCACCAGCATATAGATAGTATTTAAAGCTGTAAGATTGGATGAAATCACCATTTGAGTGAGCATAAATAGATAAAAGAAGCAAAGCCTAACTCCTGATACACTCCAGTATTTGGGGTTAAGGGGAAGGAGTACGAGAAATACCAGCAAAGGAAAAACTCAAGTGCTCTGAAAGCCAAATGAAAGTGTCTCAAGAATGTGATACTGATTGAATGTCAGTACTGATTATAGACTGAGTAAGACTAAGACTGAAAATTTACCATTGGATAAGGTAATGTGGAAGTCAATGGCATTTTGGTACATTGTTGGGAACAAAACTCTTATTGAAGTATCTTTTAGGAGAAGGGACTGAGGAAAAAAAAAAAAACAAGTAGACAACTCTTCAGAGGAGTTCTGCAGCAATGGGGAACAAAGAAAATACTTCAGAGAAGAAAATGGATACCAGAATTGGATAGAAAGAAAATTAGGTCAAGATAAAGTCTTGATATAGAGTTACAGTAATCACAACAGTATGGTATTGGCTTAAGCATAGATATATATTAACACAATAAAACTGAGAATCCAAAAATAAATCCTTACATTTATCATCAATTGATTTTCACCAAGATAATACAATGAGAAAAAAAGTCTTTTCAACAACTGGTGCTGGAACAAGTAGAAAACCACATGAAAAAGAATGAATTTTTAAACATATCTCTTACCATACACAAAAATTAACTCAAAATGGATCATAAACCTAAATGTAAACTCTAAAACTATACACCTCTTGGAAGAAAGCACAGTAGTAAGTTTTTATGGCCTTCAGCTGAGCAATGGTTTCTTACACATAACACCAAATATATAAACAACCTAAGAAAAAATATCCTGAGAAACAACCAAGATGGCGGCATAGGTCAACACCTGTACTTGCTGCCTCTCACAACCACATCAAAACTACAACTAAAAGACAAAACAAATATCATCTAGAATCACGGGAAAGCTGGCTAAGTGGAAGTTCTACAACTAGAAGGAGAGAAAAAAGGGCATTGAAGCTGGTAGGAGGTGCAGAGGTGCAGAGGCGCACGCAAAATGGGCTGGCAACTGGGTGCGCTGTTGTTTTTTTTCAATCAGGAGGGAGATACAAGCTCCCAATTGCTCTGAACTCCAATTCCGGGCGAGACTCTGGGGACCCAGACTCATACAGGGAGAAACTGGACTGTCTGGCATCAGGCCAGAACACAAGGGCAGCTTTCTCTCAGAGGTGCTCGCAGCGATCATTGTTCCTGCACAGGGCCACAGGACACAGAGACCCGGGTACCTCTCCAGGGCAGGGCTGACTGACAGCCATTGCTGTTTGCTCTGCCCTGGTGATTCCCTGAGACCCCACCCAAGCCATGAGAAGAGGTTTTTGCATATGAATGGCCTGTTCTTTTGCAATCTAAAACCTAACAAACTGCAGCTGGGTCAAAGAGCGTCAAAGCCTCCAAAAGAACGCTTTAGACCATCCGTGGGCAAACTATGGCCCGCGGGCCGGATCCCGCCCATTTGAAATGCATAAAACTAAAAAAAAAAAAAAAAAAAGACCGTACCCTTTTATGTAATGATGTTTACTTTGAATTTATATTAGTTCACACAAACACTCCATCCATGCTTTTGTTCCAGCCCTCCGGTCCAGTTTAAGAACCCATGGTGGCCCTTGGGTCAAAAAGTTTGCCCACCCCTGCTTTAGACAGCAGCCTGCATTGCTTCACAGCTGGGCCTCATCTGGGCACTTACAAACCCAAAACAAAGAGGAGGAATCTGCAGATCTCTCTGTAGCTCCTGCTGGGTGGCCTCAGGCAGTGGCTGACTTTGCACCTTCTTGGAGGTCCAGGAGCCAGTGTACCCAGTGGTCAGTGTGAGACCATGCCAGATTACAACTCTGCACATCCATAAGGGACACACTCAGGGGGCAGACTCAGTGAGCGCCAAAGCCCCACTGAAGCAAGTCCTGCCCCATAAGGATGTCTTCAGCACAAAAGTTCTCCCATTGTAGACACAGCTGGTCCTCACAGCCAACTGGCCTGGAGGTCAATTCCTCCCAGTGATACCAACAGCAATCAAGGCTTAACTACAAGACTGTGCACACAGCCCACAAAGGGGTGCACCAAGAGTGTCCACCTCAAGTAATTGGGGAGGCTGAGCCACTGGGCCCTACAGGACACCTAGCACACAAGCCACTTTATCAACACAGGGAAGCAGCCAAAATGCGGAGACATAGAAACTGGTCACAAACGAAAGAAATGGGGGAAAGCAAACTACTGGATAGAGAGTTCAAAACCACAGTTATAAGGTTACTCAAGAATCTTCTAGAAACCTTCAAGAAATTTAGTGAGACCCTCAAAGATATGAAAAAGGACAAATCAGAAATTAAGCATAGACTGACTGAAATAAAGAATAATATACAGAGATCCAACAGCAGACTAGAGGATCCCCAAGATCAGTCAAAGATTTGAAATACAAAGAAGCAAAAAACACCCAACCGGAAAAGAAAAAAAAATCCAAAAATACGAAGACAGTAAGGAGCCTCTGGGACAACTTCAAGCGTACCAACATCCGAATTATGGGGGTGCTAGAAGAAGAGAGAGAGCAAGATATTGAAAACCTATTTGAAGAAATAATGACAGAAAACTTCCCCTACCTGGTGAAATAGACTTACAAGTCCAAGAAGCACAGAGAACCCCAAACAAGAGGAATCCAAAGAGGACCACACCAAGACACATCATAATTAAAATGCCAAGAGCAAAAGACAAAGAGGGAATCTTAAAAGCAGCAAGAGAAAAACATTTAGCTACCTACAAGGGAGTACTCATACGACTATAAGCTGATTTCTCAATAGAAACTATGCAGGCCAGAAGGAAGTGGCAAGAAATATTCAAAGTGATGAATAGCAAGAACCTACAACCAAGATTACTCTACCCAGCAAAGCTATCATTTAGAATTGAAGGTCAGATAAAGAGCTTCACAGATAAGAAAAAGCTAAAGGAGTTCATCACCACCAAACCAGTATTATATGAAATGCTAAAGGGTATTCTTTAAGAAGGGGAAGAAGAAGAAAAAGGTAAAGATAAAAATTATGAACAAAGTGACAACAAATACATATCTATCAACAAGTGAATCTAAAAATCAAAATGAATAAAAAAAATCTGACGAACACAAAAACTGGTGAATATAATAGGATCAGGGGCATAGAAGGGGAGTAGACTGACAATTCTCAGGGGGGAAAAGGGTGTGGGAGGTTCGGGAAGAGATTGGACAAAAATCTTACACCTATGGACAAGGACAGTGGGGGTGGTAAAGGCATGGGATGGGGTGGGAACTGGGTGGAGGGGAGCTATGGGGGGTGGGGGAGGAACAACTGTCATAATTTGAACAATAAAGATTTATTTAAAAAAATATCCTCAGGTGAGCATTAAAAATTTTTTTTTAATCAATAAAAAGAAATGAAGCACTGATACATGCCACAATATAGAACCTTTAAAACACCGTGCTAAGTGAAAAAAAGGAGACACAAAAGACCACATATTGTAGAATTCCATTTATATGAAATGTCCAGAATAGGCAAATCTATAGAGACAGAAAATAAATTAGTAGTTGTCTAGAGCTGAAAAGGGAGGGGGAATGTGAAGTGACGGCAAAATGGTAGAGTTTCTTTTGGAAGTGGGAGGAACAAAAATATTCTAAAATTAGAATTTGGTAATGCTTGTGCAACTCTATGACTACACTAAAACCAATGAATTGTACACTTTAAATGAGTGTATGTTATATTAATTATATTTTCAAAAATATCTGTTGAAACACATGAATAGAATTTTGTGGGGGTTTTTTTTCCCCTCAGATGGAAGAAAACACAACATACTTTTTATAGGAATAATCCAGCAGGAAGTGAAAAAAACAAATGATGCAGGTGGGGGCAATTTAGCAAAGTTCTTAAGGTGAGGAGGTATACAATCTAGTGCACAAATAGAAAGAATGGCTTTAGACAGAAGCACAGATAGTTCATCTGTAAATAAGTCAAGAAAGCAGCATATATGAGTGTAAATGCTGGTAGGTAGATGTGATGGTGGAAGTCCTTGCATGTTCTCTATTGACTGCTTTAACTTTCTCAGTAAAATAAGCAAGGTTATTAGCCAAGAATGAAGATGGGGAAAAGGTTTTAAAGATAAGGAAAGAGGAAGAAGAGAGTGGACAGTTAAATAACTAGAATATTCAGCACAATTCAGAGCTTGTCATGAACTGAAAGTGAGACCCTTTACATGGTTTCTCCAACCACATTTAGCTACTAGGGTATGGGAAGATAATAGAGTTGTATTTAACCAGTGCTTGGGTTTTAGCCAAGGGATTATGTTAAAATAAGGGAGTAGGGGGAATGCAAGGAGTTGAAGATGCATGCAAGGGAGTGATTATAATAACTGAATGTGGAATTTAAGTTGAGAGAAAACAAGAAGTGAATAAAGGGCAGTGGCAAAGTAGGATAAACAAACTAGAGGTCCTGGCAGAGTTTAAAGATGTGTTGATATTGAGGAACTAGAGGAATGACGAAAAAGAACCTGAATTTAAAATTATGGAAGAGTAAGTGACTATAATGAGTCTAGGATATGGCCAGAGGAGTGAATGACTTGAGATAACATGGAAGATAAAAATCAATGGAAGAAATGAGGTCAAGGCATTGAGAGGCAGAGTATTGGGTATACAACCACTAAGAATTCAAAATAAGAATAGAGTTAGAGCCCGGCTGGTGTTGCACAGTGGTTGAAGGTCATCCTATGAACCAGGAGATCATGGTTCAATTCCCGGTTGGGGCACATGCCTAGGTTGTGGGCTCGATCCCCAGTAGAGGTATGCAGGAGGAGGCTGATCAATGATTCTCTCTCATCATTGATGTTTCTATATCTCTCTTTCTCTCCCATACTCTCTGAAATCAGTAAAAATATATATTTTTTAATTTTTAAAAAATAATGTTAGAAAGAGTAATGGTAAATCAAGAACTAAAATTAAGACATTTTTAGAAAAAGAAATGAGGGTTAATAAAATTTAGGGCTCAGTAGATGATAGCCACAAAGAGTAGTGAGACCCAAATATAATCTGATGACATGAGATTCAAAGGTGGGTATTTTTTAGAGAAGAAAAAGGAAGAATGTCTGGAAGCAGAAATGAGAAATAACATATCTACCCTACCTTTATGCCCAATTGTCTGAGAACTGTGAGAGAAAAAACAGCTAGTTTTTAAGATGATTGCAAGGGAAGAGTGTCCTCATAAACAGACCAGTTTCCACAGAGCAAAAGAGAAAACACTCATAGAAAAGGATAAGGATACATGGGATTTTGATGAAAATGGACTGTGAGCCAATTGGCCTGGAGGTCATTCCCTCCCAGTGTTAACTACAACAATCAAGGCTTAACTAAAACAAGACTGTGCATAAAGACCACAAGGGGGTCCACCAAGAGTGTTCTCCTCAGGTAATTGGGGAGGCTGAACCACTGGGCCCTAGAGGACACTTAGCAGAGAAAACCACTTTATCAACACAGGGAAGCATAAAAAATGTGGAGACAAAGAAACAGGACACAAATGACAGAAATGAAGGAAAGCAAACTACTGGATATAGAGTTCAAAACCACACTTTTAAGGTTTTTCAAGAACTTTCTAGAAGCCACCGATAAATTTAGTAAGATCCTTGAAAAGACTGGTGAGACCACCGATAAATGTAGTGAGATCCTCAAGAAATCTAGTCAGACCCTCGATGTTATGATAAAGGACCAACTGGAAATTAAGCATACACTGTCTGAAATAGAGGATATTATACAGACTCCCAACAGCAGACTAGAGGATCACAAGAATCAAGTCAACGATTTGAAATACGAAGAAGCAAAAAACACCCAACCGGAAAAGCAAAATGAAAAAAGAATCCAAAAATACGAAGATAGTGTAAGGAGCCTCTGGGACAGCTTCAAGCATACCAACATCCGAATTATAGGGGTGCCAGAAGAAGAGAGAGAGCAAGATATTGAAAACCTATTTGAAGAAGTAATGACAGAAAACTTCCCCTACCTGGTCAAAGAAATAGACCTACAAGTCCAGGAAGCGCAGAGAACCCCAAACAAAAGGAATCCAAAGAGGACCACACCAAGACACATCATCATTAAAATGCCAAGAGCAAAAGACAAAGAGAGAATCTTAAAAGCAGCAAGAGAAAGAAAGTCAGTTACCTACAAGGGAGTACCCATACGACTGTCAGCTGATTTCTCAACAGAAACTTTGCAGGCCAGAAGGGAGTGGCAAGAAATATTCAAAGTGATGAATGCCAAGAACCTACAACCAAGATTACTTTATCCAGCAAAGCTATCATTCATAATTGAAGGTCAGATAAAGAGCTTCACAGATAAGAAAAAGCTAAAGGAGTTCATCACCACCAAACCAGGATTATATGAAATGCTGAAAGGTATCCTTTAAGAAGAGGAAGAAGAAGAAGAAGGTAAAGATACAAATTATGAACAACAAATACACATCTATCAACAAGTGAATCTAAAAATCAAGTGAATAAATAATCTGATGAACAGAATGAACTGGTGATTATAATAGAATCAGGGGCATAGAAAGGGAATGGACTGACTATTCTTAGGGGGGAAAGGGGTGTGGGGGATGCGGGAAGAGACTGAACAAAAATCGTGCACCTATGGATGAGGACAGTGGGTGGGGAGTGAGGGCGGAGGGTGGGGTGGGAACTGGGTGGAGGGGAGTTATGGGGGGAAAAAAGAGGAACAAATGTAATAATCGGAACAATAAAGATTTAATTAAAAAAAAGAAAAAAGAAAATGGACTGTGACATTTAGAGAGCACAATAGAAAGGTTCAGAAATTAAGGAAATAGAAGGGTACAGAATAAGGAATTTGCAGAGAACCATGAGGATTAAAATCCAGGAGATTAAAAGCACCCTGGGAGTATGGGACTTCTTATAGAGACTGACATAAATAGGAATAAAGGGCATAACGACAGTGCTCAGAGCATCTTCAAGCCCGGTGACTTCCCAGTGTTCAGATCCTCGGACTTTCCTCACCTCACAGCATGGCCCCCAAACGCCAGTCTTCGCTTCCACCCAAAATGAAGAAACCAAAAGCGCCTCCAGCCCCCAAGCTGGAGAAGAAGCCAACCCCTCAGGACTTGCCAAAAGGAGAAAAAGAATAGCAAGAAGCAATTGAACATATTGATGATGTACAAAATGAAATAGACTTAATGAACAATCGAGTGAGGAGATTTTGAAAGTAGAACAGAAATATAACAAACCCCGCCAACCATTTTTTCTGAAGAGGTCAGAATTGATCACCAAAACCCCAAATTTTGGGGTAACAATATTTGCCAACCATCCACAAGTGACTGCACTGCTTGGAGAAGAGGATGAAGAAGTGCTGCATTATTTGACAAGAGTTGAAGTGACAGAATTTGAAGATATTAAATCAGGTTACAGAATAGATTTTTTTTTTTAATGAAAATCCTTACTAAGAAAATAAAGCTCTCTCCAAAGAGTTTTACATGGTGATTCATTTTCAAAGTCCACTGAAATCATATGGAAATCTGGAAAGGATCTGACGAAACGTTCAAGTCAAACACAGAATACAGCCAGCAGGAAGAGACAGCATGAGGAACCTGAGAGCTTCTTTACCTGGCTTATTGACCATCCTGATGCAGGTGCAGATGAGTTAGGAGGAGTCATCAAAGATGACATTTGGCCAAATCCATTACAGTACTATTTGGTTCCTGACATGGATGATGAAGAAGGAAGGAGAAGATGATGATGATGATGATGAGGAGGAGGAGGAGGAGGAGGAGGAAGGGTTGAAAGATATTGTTGAAGAAGGGATGAGAATGAAGGTGAAGATGAAGATGATGAGGGGGAAGAAGAGGAAGTTGAAGGAGAAGATGACTACTGAACACTGATGGATTCCAACCTTTTTTAATTTTCTCCAGTCCCTGGGTTTGCAGTCTTCCCCCCCCCGCCCCGCCCCCCTCCCCCTTGTTCTCAGTCACCTTGTTTTTGAGGTCTCTTTTCTCTCCTTTACACAATGGTTCTCACCTTATTTGGAGGGCAGGGAGATACCTTCAGCAGAATACAATGGGAAAAGACTCTGTGCCCCTTTCTGTTCCAAATTCATTTTTACCCCTTCCTGTCTTAAGAAAAACGTTATGAAATCAACACCACCATGCTCTGTGGGAAAAAAGAAAACCTTCTGCTAACTTAGCTCTGCTGGAAGCTGGAGGTTCCTAGGCCCCAGTGTAGTAGTACACAGAATTCTAGCTTTGTTCTTCCTTTCTCTGTATATTGGGCTGAGAGATTACACTATGTCTCTATGTGAATATGGACAGTTAGCATTTACCAACATGTATTTGTCTACTTTCTCGTTTAAAAAAAGAAAAAAAAAAACTTTAAAAGAGGGAGGTAATAGAAGGTCAGCAAAAGGTGGGTTTGAGATGTTTGGGTGGATTAAGTGGGCATTTTGACAACATGGCTTCTCCTTTGGCATGTTTAATTGTGATGTTTACTGGACATCCTTGCAGGAAATACAATTCTCCTAATGATGACTTCAGCCATGCCACTCGATGGGACAATCAGCAAAACCTATAGGATCTTATTCGGAATTGACATTTCTCTATTGTAATTTTGTTCCTGTTTATTTTTAAATTTTATTTTTGTTTCACTGGAAAGATGCTGCTGTTTTAAACGTTAAAAGTGTACAAATTGCTTTGTTACATATAATAAAACTAAATGTATATATTAAACAAAGGGGGGGGGGATAATGAGATTAGTCCGGATGAATTTAGACAAATATTGGGGGTAGAAGGGATAAATGCTCGGGGGGCTCCACTTTGACCCTTTTAAATGGATGTGAAGAGATGATGAGCAACATATTCTTATTTCAGTGTAGTGTACAGACCCTAAAGTGAACCTTAATGATTATCCCCTCCTAGAGTCACATCTTTGAGTACAAGCAGGTCCATGACTTATTTCTAGCCAACAAAATATGATATATGTGATGGGATGTCATTCTCTTGGTTATGTTACATTATATAAGACTTCATCTTATCAGACTAGAGTGACAGATATTCTGAAGACCTGATGAAGTTAGGTGAGCATCAGGAGAAGGCTACATGCAAGGAACTGTGGATGGCATCTATGAACTAAGGGCTATCTCCAGCTGATAGCCAGCAATGTCAACAACTTGAATAAGCTTGGAAGCAGATTCCTCCACAATCAAGCCTCTAGATGAGAATACTGCCCAGATAACACCTTGATCACAGCCTCATGAAACCCTGAGCAAGTGACTCAGTTACTGATTCACAGTAACTGTGAAATAATAAATGTGCAGTTTTTCAAGCTGCTAAGTTTGTAGTGATTTATTACACAGCAATAGAAAAGTAATGTATATAGTATGAGAGGTTCATCTTGACCCAGTGAAGAAGGTGAAGACAATGTAGGGAAGCCAGGCAGTGTGACCACAGAGTCTCTCTTGACTCCATTCAATGACTGATAAAAGGCTAAGGGGTGGTGGTCTCAAAAGAGTTGGATGTTAGTCAGTAGATGACTTCAGCTGGAGCAAATGGCACATTAGATAGTAAAAAGACAGTTTAGTGGGTAGTACATGAAGACTCTATACATTCTGTTTAATTTTTCTGTAAACCTAAAACTGCTCTAAATAAGAGTCCAGAAAAAAATTTTTTTAAGGCAATCTGAGGTCAAATCATGTAGGGCCCCACATTGCCACACTACTAAATAGCCAATGCTTAATCCATGTGCACATTTCTAAGGAGAGTAGACCTAATAAGACCTCTGCTTTAGGAAAATAATTCTAATTCCAGTCACAGTGCAAAAAAGAAGAAAAAGGTAAGTGGATAGGCCACTATATTATTTCGCAGGAGTACCTGAATTAGGACAGTTTAGTAGGAATGAAAAGGACAGACCGGTAATCTCCTGGAGGTATAAGTGACAGGATGTGGCAGCTGATTAGGTGTTAAAAAAAAAAAAAAGAAAAGAAGAAGAAGAAGAAGAAGCTTTTGAGCTAAAGAGGACACAGGTATTTCTAACAAATGACACTAAGAGGACAGAAGGCAATATTTACCATTAATTGGGATTAGAAACAAAAAGACTGGTTCCAGAAAGGACAGATAATAAGCTCTAAAAAAACAAACAAAAACAAAACAAAACAAAATAGTAAAAAGAAAAGGAGAAAGGAAAAGATTTAAAAAAAGAAATGCACAACAAGAAAAAAATAAAGACAGGCATTACAGTACAGAAAATGTTTTTTCAGTATTAGAGATAGGTAAACTGCTAAATACAATTATATCTCCTCAATCCCTGGAGCTAAAATTTTTATCCATTTTCAAAAGAAAAACTTATATTAGAAATAATTCAACTCAACACTTTCCACCCTGCCTCTATTTTTACACATAAAAAAAAAAAAAATGAGCCCTGGCCGGTTTGGCTCAGTGGATAGAGCGTCGGCCTGTGGACTGAGGGGTCCCAGGTTCGATTCCGGTCAAGGGCATGTATGTTGGTTGCAGGCACATCCCCAGTAGGAGGTGTGCAGGAGGCAGCTGATCGATGTTTCTCTCTCATCGATGTTTCTGGTTCTCTACCCCTCTCCCTTCCTCTCTGTGGAAAATCAATAAAATATATTTAAAAAAAAAAAAAAGATGCCCAAAGAGATAAGATGGTTTGCCTAAAGTTACCAACTAATTAGCGCCAGTGTCTAGAATAGAATCCAGGTTTTATGACTCTCAGTATGAATTATCTTTATGTCCTGAATTATCTTAGAGGCAGCTCTTATTTTCATAAATCAATTACCTGTGTCCCTTTATGGTCAGAAATAACAATGTGGGCATACCAAAACGGGGCATTTTCTTCTCCTGGTTCTTCTTTCTGCCAGAAGGTACAGATCTTACTATATATACGACAGAAAGGATTCTTCTGTATAAATGACAGAAATTATATATGGCAAGAACTAGCAGAACAGAAAAGGTCCAGGTAGCCTATCCTTGACGAAAATCAATATGACAGTAAACTAAAGCCCTGAAAAATATCACTAATGATTTGTATCAGCAGCTCCACACTCCCCCCAACACATAGATGTCCCACCAGAAGATATGAATGCCATCCTGTCTGAAGCCATGAATGCCATCATCAGTGGCTGAAGCTAGTGAAAACCAAATTGCAGTATGCATTTTCAACTGTTACCTAATTTAAAAGGGAAACATTCTCCATAAATACATACCAAGTCTCAAAGATGAACTAATTCTTCTAGTAATTTATACATTAAATTTTAGAGGATAGGCCAGGGAACTCACCCATCATGCTCAACATAAGTTCATTAAGAAAATGCATTTTAGGTCGAACAAAAAAGTGATTTCAAAACTCAAAAGTATCCATTTTTTATAACACATCTCAATTCACACTAGCCATATGCAAGTGCTCAATAGCCTTCCATTATACTGCCAACAGACTTAGTTTATACTGTGACAACTCCCTTCTCTGAGTTTAGAATATAGAGTGAATATATAAATTATTTAAATTATTTGAATATTTAATTGTTGCTTTCCTTAAATACCCTAAAGCAGGGGTGGGGAACCTTTTTTCTGCCAAGGGTCATTTAGATATTTATAACATCATTCAAAGGCATACAAAATTATCAACTTAAAAATTAGCCTGCTATATTTGTTCAAACATTTGATTAATTCACCGTTAATGCCAGACAAATTATTTCACGGGCCTTTATACAGCCGCAGACCAAACATTCCCCACCCCTGCCCTAACATGTCCACTCAAACAGAAAACTAGATATAAAAGGAAATCTAAAGACACTACTAGCAAAATGGAAAAGGCAAAGGTTTTATAGAAAAAAAATGAGTTAGTAAACCAGTTCTGCCACTTACAAGCTGAATGGCCTTTGTCTCAGATTTTTTATTAGAAAATAGCCATTTTGAATGTTATAAGAATCCAATAAGATAATATAGATAAAGCACATGACACAAAGTAGACAACTTGATAAAGAATACCATCACTGATTTAAAAAAAAAAAAAAAGTAAAGTTGCTCCTGTCAAGGTTAAACCTATTTCTTGCTAGTAAAATCTTCTAAAAAATTACATGAAAACTTTGTTTTATTCTTTATCAGTAGACTTCAAGTCTTTTTCACATCTCCACCCCCCCCCCCCAATGAAACTGACATTTTTACATGTCAAAACTGGTCCACTTATTAGCCATTTAACATGGTTCAATCTGAAATTTACTTGCTCAATTAAATTGTAGTGATACCAGCCTGGGTTGCAGTTGCTACACATAAGCAAAGGATGCTAAATGAGGGCTTTAAATTTAAAAGTTCATTCCTATCTTAATGCTTTTACTTTATACAAAGCTCTTCCAAAAAATTAAAAGTTAATATAATAAATCTTGAAAAATATTTCCAAGTGAAATTCTATATAATATTTTTTAATCCTCACCTGAGGATATTTTTTATTGATTTTAGAGAGAGGAAGTGAGAAAGGAAGGTAGGAAGAGGGAGAGAGAAAGAGAGAAACATCAATATGAGAGAGAACATCAACTGGTTGCCTTCCTTATATGCCCCAACCAGGAATTGAACCCACAGCCTAGGTATGTGTCCTGACCAGGAATCGAACACACAACCTTTTTGGTGTATGGGACGATGCTCCAACCAACTGAACCACCTGACCGGAGCTCCTGCACAACCTTTTAAAATTATTTTCTATACTATGAAAACATATATCTGAAAAAGGTGATCAAATAAGGATCATTATCCTGATATGTACAACCAAGCATACAACTCTAGTATTGTTAAGAGGATAACTAATATTTCAAGAGCCAACAATTGTTTAAAATTAGAGACCTCATAAGTATGATATTTAAGTAAATACTCAAACAGAGAAGACAAAATTATTTGCCAGAGAAATTTTGAAGGAGAATTCTCAACAGAACCTACCTCAGTAGTTCTCGAAATTGGTTCACAATGAAAGGGCTAAAATAAAAACAAACAACAAAACTGCCCTAACTATAAGAGATTAGGGTACTAATGGATAGTATAATAAAGTTCCCCTGGTTTTTCTAATATGCATCTAGGGTACAGAATCCCTGTTCTACAAGGATTTTTACTCGTACTCCTACATTTTATAAATCAATGAATTTTGAAGAGAAGAATATGTTCCTAGGCCAGGTAAAGTTCCAGAGGTTCTAGTCTACCAGCAGCTAATACTATTTAGAATAACATAATTCAAATGACAATCATACAAATATTCATGGTACAGTTACATACACAGGTCTCTTTCATTGTAAGAAAACATCACCCTACATTACCATGAAGACAACACCTATACCCAAAAAACAAAAACAAACAAAAAAAACCTCTCTCTCCTATTTAAAGAACTGCAGTAAGATTTACATATTAGAGGGATTGTTAGCAACTTAATTTGTAGAACATAAAAGAAAATTTTCAGTATTTCACTAGGACCATCAAAGTAAGTTTCAATTACTACTGATATTACTTCCTGTTTAAAAAAATTAAATTGCTAAATTCTAAATAAAATACTAACAGCCTGTTTTAAATAAATTTAATCATTCAACTAAAAAAAACCATAATTGATATATAACTGCTATTTAATTTCACTTTTAACATTTAAAAGTAGTTCAATTAAGAATAATCTTACTGTTCTAGAATCCGAGAATGGATTGTATTCATCAAGTCCTGGTGGAACATTTCTTGTCACCTGTGTAACAGATGGGTCCTGGAATAAAATGTGAAGGGGAAAAAAATTTACTTATCCTTTAAGACACAATTTACAAAGCATTTGCTTTATCTGTACTTTTGGTCACCCAGCAAAGCTAACAGAGGAAAATAAAGAAGATTATCAGATTTACTTAGTTCCATTTCAACAAAGTTGAAATTTAAACACACAGCCTTTGCACCCTCAAAGAAAAACAAAAGGAGACTGGGTTAGATGCAAATCAGACGCCCGCAATTATATAAAGACTGAAAATAGACCACATCTTTTTTTTTTTTTTTATCATTTTATTTTTTTATTTTTTTATTTTTTATTGCTTAAAGTATTACAAAGGGTATTACATATGTGTCCATTTTATCCCCCCGCCCTAGACAGTCCCCTAGCCTCCCCTATCCCCCAATGTCTTATGTCCACTGGTTATGCTTATATGCATGCATACAAGTCCTTTAGTTGATCTCTTACCCCCCTACCTCCTGCCCCGCAACCCTCCCCGGCCTTCCTGCTGCAGTTTGACAATCTGTTTGAGGCAGCTCTGCCTCTGTATCTATTATTGTTCAAAATAGACCACATCTTAATAGCTGTGTAACTGATTGCACAAGAGCATCTTAACAAATCTTGGAAAAACCCACCATCTTTTCCTTCAGACTCCACACAGAGTTCAGGTCCCCCCCCCCCCCCCTTTTATAGCTTCCATCAGTTTTCCCTAATACAGATTCCAAGTACCACTTTACAAATCAATGTCTTGTACAGGTAACATCTAGAGCATTCAAAATTGAGTACCTCTTACTCGTTTATTCTACTCCAATACTTCCACTGACCATAGTTTATTTTCCCACATAACCCTGGACTGTCTCCCCTTTCCCAAGTATAATAGATTACCTACCACACTATCCCAGCTTTTCAAATCTTTTAATATTAGGCCTTCCTGCAAATAACTCAATCAAAAGAACCTAAATATTTACTCTACTAGAGGCCTGGTGCACAAATTCGTGCACTTGGAGGAGGTGTCCCTCAGCCCGGATTGCGAGAGGGTGCAGGTGCATGATCGGGGTCAGGGAGGGACATGAGAGATTGGCTGGAGAGGAACCACGGGAAGGCTCCAGGGCGTGTCTGGCCTATCTCGCTCAGTCCTGATCAGCCAGACCCCAGCAGCAAGCTAACTTACCAGTCGGAGCGTCTGGTGGTCAGTGCACTTCACAGTGACTGGTCAACTATCTGCCCCCTGGTGGTCAGTGCACGTTATAGCAGGCGGTTGAGCAGCCTTAGCATATCATTAGCATATTATGCTTTGATTGGTTGAATGGCCGACCGGACAACTGGACACTTAGAATATTAGGCTTTTATTATATAGGAGGATATATAGGATTTCTCTGATTGTGAATGTAATTATGAATATAAAACACAAAGAACATCTCAACTAAATCAACTACATAATTAATGTGAAAAACATTTGCAAACTGAAATGTAACCTCATTGGCCTCCATATCCTTACTTTCAAACGTTGGCATACATCAAAATCAAATAAAACACCGACTGTTGCACCCCACCCCCAGAATTTCTGATTCAATAGGTCTGGGGGAAGGCCTGAGAATCTGTATTTCCCAGGTGTTGTGGTGCTGCTAGTCTGAAGACCACTTCTCTCTTTTCTATAAGGTACCTTCTCCTATTTATCTTCCTCAACACAGATATCAAAATTACCTTTAAAAAATTAATAGCTAACCTTGTCATTCCCCTCTTCCAACCCCTCTCCTATGTCCCTCATCTATTTCAATTTTTTTAGAGGCTCTCCACTAACTATAAGATAACATACAAATTCCTTGAAATGAGATACAAGGCTCTGACCATCTAACCCAGCACCTGCCTACCTTTCCAGCCTTATCAACTTTCTCATAACCACCCTCACCTTGCCAAATCCTTCTGCCTTAACCAAATGAAACCAGCTACTGATTAAGGAACCTCAAACTTGGCAACAACAACAAAAATTCAAGTAGTAAGGATAAATTAAAAGTACAGCACAGACAAAAAATAAAGGTCCTAGGCTTGCTCCACAAGAACATGGGAAGGAGGGAATGAAATCATTCTACTTCCCAGGATTCCCCTCCCAAGCTTTCTAAAAATGAAGAGCAGGAAGATTATCAAGAGGGAATGTGTGCCTCAGGAGAAAATTAAGAAAATAAAAATATGAATATTTTAATCAAATTTTTAGATTTGGCATTGCTGCAGTTAATTTAGAACTGGGTTTATAGTCAGCAAGTGAAGACTTAGTAGATCCAGATAGTGACCAGAAAAAAGAGCAGTAGGTACAGCATCTGAAGGGAATGGCAATAACTAGAGTTGCCAATGAATCACCAAAGCAAAAACAGGGCACACAGAGTTACTAGCTATTCTAGTTAGTGAGTAATAACTTGTTACAGGAGTTTTCTTTCATATGGTACTGCAGAACCTTAAAAGGTCCTCAAAGTGAAGAGAAAAAGAGGAAGTGTGAGGGCACAAGAGGGAAAAGAGGGTAATAGATCAACCCTCTAATCTTCACTTGAATCAATGCAACTCAATTTTTCCCTGTTTTATACATATTGATTTCATGTGAAAATGACTTCCACCACTTGGTGGAAGGAAGTTGAGGGCAGGAAGGTGTGGATTGAGGAGACAACTTGTTAGCTTCCAGAGAATGAATTCAGTACAACTTCCGTGACTGTTGGGCTACCTTCCCTCCTACAAGAATCCTAACAATAGATTTCTATCACCTAAGGTAACCTGAGCCCATCTTCATGCCTTAAAACTGGAACAGGTGAAACCAATATTCTCTACCATTTTGTATTCCATTAAAGCTCTACATAAAAAGTTTGTGCCATTAACTACCTATAATAATAAAAGCATAATATGCTAATTAGACCGGACGGCTGAACAGTGGAATGACCGTCCAGACGACCTTCTGGACGAAGCCGGGGCTTCGAGGGCCTAGCCCCTTGCATGAATTTCGTGCATCAGGCCTCTAGTATTTAAATTTAGTAGGTATGAATACTTACTGCTCCCTAGCATACATACTGATCCACAACACACACACTAATCAAAAACTGCTGTTAAAATTACTGTTTAACTCATTTTACCTTTTCTCTCTTTCCCTTCAAAAAATGAGGGAGAATAACACAAATATAACTCTAGTCTTTAATTTATCCTTTATTTTTCTTCGTATTAGATACTCCCTACAGTTCAAAAGTTAAAGCCAACTTGACAAAACTTAGCTGAGGGGCTGGGCTGAGGGGAGACCTCTCTCGATAACTAAATTGCATCTCTACCTTCAGTTATCCTTTTCTCTATGTTCAACTGCTTCCTCTCAATAGGATGGCTCACACCTACATTTCAAGTCCCAGTCATACTTAAAATGCACACAATCAAATAAAAACAAAAACATTCATTCAACTATATATCACCCTCAAGCTTCTATCAGCCCCAGCTCTCTCCTTCCCTCCTTCCTTCCTTCCTTCCTTCCTTTCTTGCTTTTCCTTTCTATCCACTTCTCCACCTGCCCCCCAACCCTAGATCAAGATGCTACTATTTCTCACATGTAAATTACAATAGCCTTTTTACTTGTCTTCTTCCCATCTTCTGACCAGCTCCCCAATCTATTCTTCATGATAAACCAGAATGGGGAGTTTTTCAAAATGCAAACCTGCTCATGCCAGATTTGATTAATGTGAGAACAAATGTATATTAAGTTTGATTTATACTCTAAGTAATCAAAGAGCATATTTTAGGTCTTTAAAAATTTAAAAAAAAACACTTGGGAATGGACAATGAATGACTGGTGAAATGATTTATGGGACAGGAATTACAAAGATGGATAAATTCTTACCATCTAGATAAATGACTGCTAAAGAAGAAGGCGAACTTAAAATCAGCAGTGCCTATTGACTCTTTTATCACCCAGAGATTGCAGGATTTTTATGATTTCTAGTCTAACATTTAAGTCTTTAATCCACTTTGAGTTTATTCTTGTGAATGGTATAAGAAGGTGGTCTAGTTTCTTTTTCTTTTTTGCATGTACCTGTCCAATTTGCCCAAAACCATTTATTGAATAGCCTATCTTACCCAAATTTATGTTTTTGCCTTTTTGGTCAAATATTAGTTGAATATAGAGGCGTGGGTTTATTTCTGGGTTCTCTATTCTGTTCCATTGATCTATACGTCTGTTTTTATGCCAGTACCATGCATACATGCTGTTTTGATTATTATGGCCTTATAGTAGTTTGATATCAGAGAGAATTATTCCTCCAACTTTGTTCTTCTTTCTCAAGATTGCTGTGGCTATACAGGGTCTTTTGTGGCTCCATATAAACTTGTGGAATATTTGTTCTAGTTTCATGAAATACGCCGTTGGTATCTTGATAGGAACTGCGTTGAATCCATAGATTGCTTTGGGTAGTATAAACATTTTAATGATGGTAATTCTTTCTATCTATGAACATGGTACATGCTTCCACTTATTTGTATCTTCAATTTCTTTCTTCAGTATCTTATAATTTTCCAAGTATAGGCTATTTACATCCTTGGTTAAATTTATTCCTACGTGGGGTTTTTCGATGTAATTGTAAAGAGGATTGTTTTCTTAGTTTCCCTTTCTGAGAGCTCATTATTGGTGTATAAAAATGCAACTGATTTTTGGATATTTCTTTTGTATCCTGCTACTTTACTGAATTCACTTATCTTTAGGGTTCTCTATATACAGTATATCATGTCATCTGCTCCTTTAATATATGAAATACCAAAATACCACTAAATGTGCCAAGCAAAAATTATGTGAACAAATTTTAAAAGGTCTTAGTAATTAGGTCATATTATAAGTATTTAACTTTTAAATGTAGTTTTTCCACTTAAGAGTAAATGTATAGTTCATAGAAGATTTTCTTATGAAACAAATTCTGGCTAAACAAATAATCTACTCTTGATAACTTGGTAGGTAAGCTCCCCAGGTCAGTACTTAAAATCATAGTACCACCAAATCTAAGCATTCTCTACAACAATATATCTTGGGGGGGGGGGGGGGCGGAGGGGGAAATGTTCAGAATTACAGTTGTGAGACCAGAATTCACCTCCTGCTAGCTTTCCATGACTTCAAAAAGTAATCATAACATTAAGAACAGACACAAATATCATAAAAAGGACCTCTGGCAAGAATATAAAATGGTACAGCCACTTTGGAAAACAGTCCTCTTCAAAAATTACCGACATTAAACAAACAAGTGTGCACAACTTTCCAAAATTTAAAGAAAACTTACATCACAAGGTAATCTGAAATAAAAATAAACAGCTCTCATTATTACCCTCAGTTCTTATGATATATAAAAAGCCCTAAACTTTGTAAGACAACCAATAATTTGTATGTTTTGTCTTTGTTACTATTTCTGTTAATACCCAAAAGTTAATAAAAATTACAGTCTGCCTTAGAAAATATAGGCAATTTAGGGATGAAATAGGGAGGATAAATAATCACATGTTGCAACCAAAGATAATCTTGCACTGTTATTTTAAGAGCTTCCCATCTTTGTCTTGATTCAGCAGGGAAAAAACAACTCCTGGAACTGTAAAGAATGTAACAAACAAACAAAACAACTATATACAGAAGGCAGATAAATTAGGTAATTTGCCTAAAGTCACCTAGCTAGGAAGTAAGAGAAGCAAACTTGATAGGCGGCCTGGTTCTAGAGCCACCCTTTTACCTACTCCCCTCTGCTAGTGGAAGACAAAGCTCTGCAAAGTTCATTTACTCCTTCCTCTAACCCAGCCGTGGGCAAACTACGGCCCGCGGGCCGGATCCAGCCCGTCTGAAATGAATAAAACTAAAAAAAAAAAAAAAAAAAGACCGTACCCTTTTATGTAATGATGTTTACTTTGAATTTATATTAGTTCACACAAACACTCCATCCATGCTTTTGTTCAGGCCCTCCGGTCCAGTTTAAGAACCCATTGTGGCCCTTGAGTCAAAAAGTTTGCCCACCCATGCTCTAACCCCTCTAACACCAGGTTAAAGACACAGAAATGTTTGTCTGCAATACATATAGTTCATAGAATATTTTCCTGAAAACTCAACTCTACATGGTGGTTAAGTACCCCTGAGATTCAAGTATAAACATTTCCATAAAAAGTTGTTTTAATCAAATAGAAAAAGCATGTAATATACTTGTTTTTAGTTTTGAAAATACATTAATTTGCATTTTTATAATATGCCACTTACTTGCAAGCAAATTCACTAAAATTTATGACTCAGATGGCAAAAAATAAGATGACAAGATTGACTAAATCAACCTAAAACAAGTATTAACAGCTCTAGGGAAATTGCTAAATGGTAGTAAAATTACACTAGTATACCAACTCCTGGCCATGACTAGCCAATATTCCTACTCTTTTCCCACCACCTTCCACTTTCATTTCTCACCACTTTCTATATTTATTCCAAATCCCCATATGAGGACTCTAACCACCATTAGAGGATTCCCACAAGTAAAATGGCTGCCAACAGCATGCATACAACTAGGCCACTGTATTTATTGTGTAATAATGTTTCTACAATATCCATTGTTTTGACTGATAAGCAAAAACCTTTAATAGCTACACATTCTAAGTCACTTGCATTCAAGTGTTGTATTTATCTTTCCTTGTTTAACTTAACAATCAAGTTAAAATTATCAGTGTATAGCTATTACAAATCCCTTCTTCCTAGTTTTATCCCACCAATACTCAATGTTTGATCTCACAACACTCATGCAAAACACCTTACAATAATACACTTATTCCCTTGTTTTATTAGTTTAAGAGGTTCCAATATGTATTCAGTAATTCATCTGTATTTTGTAAAATAAATGGAAGTGTTTCTTTTATGGAAAAAGAAAAATCAAGTTGGTAATATTGATAGTGTGTTCAAAATTATATTCTAAAAACAAGTGTAAAACCCATTATCACATTGTTTCTTAAAAAAAAAAAATCTTAAAACAAGCAGAGATTTAGAAGCAGTTGCAACACTAGCTCTGGCAATTTTGAAAGCTGGGCAAGCTAACATATATATACTCTAAGGACAATCATCAGGTATTTGGGAGCCATTCTGCATGAAATATAAAGAGCTTTTGAGATAAAAATATTCCATTTGTTTAGCAAGATTAAGAAAAAGTACAGAGATTTTTGAAAAGGGTGCCAAGATCATTCAATGGGGGGGGGGGGGGGGGGAACAGTCTGTTCAACAAATGGTGTTAGAATAACTGGATATCCACATACAAAAGAATGAAGTTCGACCTTACCTCACACCATAAACAAAAATTAACTCAAAGAGCTATAACTATTAACTCTTAGGAGAAAACATATGATTAAATTTTCATTACCTCAGATTTAGCACAGGATTCATAGATACAATATCAAAATTCAAGCCACAAAATACAGATAATTTGTACTTAATCAAAGTTAAAACTTTTGTGCTTCAACACACATTAACAAGAAAGTAAAAAGACAATATCAACAAATAGAAAAAAATATTTGTAAGTCATACACCTGGATAAAGGTCTTGTACCCAGAATATATAAAATCTCTTACTACTTAATAACAAAAAAGTCAACCCAATTTTAAAATAAGCAAAGGATCTAAATAGATATTTTCCCAAAGATATACAAATAGCCAATAAGCACATAAGAATATGCTTCAACATCATATAGCCATCAAGGAAATGAAAACCAAAACCACAGCGGGATACTTCACACCCACTAATATGGCTAGAATAAAACACAGATAATAACAGGTGTTGACAAGGATGTAGAGAAAGCAGAACCCTCATACACCTCTGGCAAGAATGTAAAATAGTGCAGCCCCTTTGGAAAACAGTCCAACAGTTCCTCAAATGATTCAACAGTTACCATATGACCTAGCAATTCCACTCCTAGCTATATACCCAAGAGATTTTAATACATGTGTTGAAACAAAAACTTGTACACAAATACATATAGTAGCACTATTCATAATAGTCAAAAGGTAGAAACAACCCAAATATCCATCAACTGAAAAACTAATATTACTAATTCTTAAAAGCACCCACCAGGGAGAAGGAGATTATTGGATTGCTCTCTGTGTATAGGTCTACAAAGACTTCTTGTGGCAGTTCTTGCATAGGGAAGGAGAACAGGGGCTCCATGCTGGTCTACCATGTGAAGTCAGAAGTTATAGGGCAGTACAGGCTGCCTCAGGAGTAACAAAACAAACAAAATAAAGGTGGTAAGACTTGGCCCTGTCTGCATGGCTCATTGGTTGAGCACAGACCCAGAAACCAGGAGATCGAGGTTCAATCCCCCTTCAGAGCACAAGCCCGGGTTGTGGGCTCAATCCTAGAGGTGGCGGGGGAGGGCGGGCAGAAGGTGGGCAATCGATGATGTTTCTATCTCTCTCCCTTCCTCTCTCTCTAAAAATCAAAAACATATTTTTAAAATTTATCTTTATTGATGAAAGTATTACAGATGTCCCCTTTGTTTTTTTCCCATTGACCCCCTCTGCCCCGCACCCTCCACTCCCAAGCCTTCACCACACTATTGTCTGTGTCCATGGGCTATGTATATATGCATAAAGTGATAAGATTTGGTACAAAGTCAAATCCAATCACCCTCCACTTCATCTTTTACTTCCCACACCTATTGAAAGTTGGGAAATTTCCCCTATGTGATTTAAAAACATCTCTACCACCAAAAACTAAATACAGGTTTAATTCTATCATGTAGACCTATACTCTACCATTCAGATCTATATTAAGTCTAAATACAGATTTAACTCTATCATGGTTTTCACAAGAAAATGTTACCTTGCATTACCTTTTGGCAATTCTGGTTGAATGAAACAAATTCTGGTCACCTCAAATGCTGGGGGAAGGGAGGGATTATTTTTTTTAAAAAAAGATGCCAGGTTTCACAGAAGTTGGAATTCTTCAAGACATGGCAATATCTCTTGTAGCTCAAGATCAGTTCTAATAAGGGACAAGAATTCTAGAAAATAACCCTCAGAAGTCCAGGCCAGATGATTTCTACTCTAGTGTTTCATAATTAAGATAATTAGGCTCTTTCCTCATGTCTTTCCACAGTTATTCCCACTACAACTACCTGTCTTTCTCTCTCTTCTCTCTCTTCTCCCTCTCTCTCTGCTTTCATTCACTTTCCTGATAGCACAGTTAGCTATCTTTGTTCCTATTGGGGCAAAATTTTTGGACTAAACAATTTTATTTGCTTCTGATAAGCTCAGAGACTGGCTTTTCTTGGGCTGGGTACTTTTGGTAAGACCAGTCAGCTGAGGCCAGTGTGGCAAGGGTCACACAACAGAGGACATGATCACCTTTGTGTAAGCAACCACTAAGGGCTATTCCCTCAGCAGAAACTGAGGCTCAGAGCATAGCAGGCCCCTAAAACATGAAGCCTCCTTTCTAGCTGAGATGATCAGACTCAATCCTAATACCAACACATTAAAAGATAAGAGTTTATTAATTCACAAAATGGTCCATACTGGTACAAAAATGTAATTACAGAGTTCAAAGTACAAAAAACTTAAGATACAAAGATCTCTACCTCAGCCCTAGCCGCTGTGGCTCAGTTGGTCGAGCATCGTTCCATGTACCAAAAGTTCACCAGTTTGATTCCCAGTCAGGGCACAACCCGAGTTGTAAGTTCAATACCCAGTAGGGGTGTGCAGGAAGCAGCAGATCAATGTGCACCCCTTCCCCTCCCCTCCCCCTCCACTCTCCCATCCCCCTCTCTCTGTAAAATCAAAAACAACATAAAAAAAAATCTCTACCTCAGCATCTCTGATAGGTCATCCCAATTCTGCTTGAATTCCTTCAAGTACTGGGGAACTCCATTACCAAAAAAAGCATTGTCAGGCTATTCTAAAAGATGCTTTTAAATCTTTGTTAGGACAAAAGTATTTCAATGTAAACTCTGACAATTAGCCTTAGATCTTTCTTTTCTCTGAAGCAAAATCAGTTTATTTACTCAACCAATCAAGACTTTTCAAGTATCTGAATGCCTCGTACTTCCCTTTAGCCTCTGTAGACGGAAACCTACTGAGTAATCTAAACTTCAATTATTCTTCCTAGAGCTTGATTCCAGACTCATGACTATTCTGACTTCTTCTCTGGGCACATTCTACTTTGTTCAACCAACTCTTTAAATAAGTACTCAGCATGCCTGTGGGATAGATCAGAACAGAATATTATACTTTCATTTTTTAAAAATGATCACTAATTTCATTAATCCAATATATATTTCTCAGAAACTATATCACACTGGTGAATCATATTAAGAAAATACCCAATAAATTTCCTGAATCTGCATTTAGCACTACTGAATATTAATTGTACTCCCCCCAAAAAAACACACAAAACCTTTGTTTTGGTAATATCAGTGAAAGAGTTTAATTTCAAAATTTTTCAGTCACCATCATCTCCATTATGATTATTGTTAGACTCATGGGACCAAAATAAAACTGTGTTCAAATACTAGTATGGTAAAAAAAAAAATACCCCACCCCCATTAGCAGCTTCCCCTTATACCTGCCTGAGAGCTTTCACTGGCCATAGGAGATGCTCAACCTAGACAAAAGGTTTTCTAAATAACTTAAGAGTGTTGATCCAAAGCACCCTGACAATCTAGCCTACATAAAAACAATTGTCTCAAAAAGAATAATGGATGTGTCTTAAGGTACAGTTTGAACCCTGATAAGATTAACAAGAAATTGTTAAGAGAGTTGTGCCAATCTGAACTAAAAGGAACTGAGATTTCAAAATGAAAAGAGGCTTTTGAGCTCCCAACTTTCAACAGGTAGGAAGCTGACTGAAAATGCTACTCAGCTGCAAACAGGGGTCATTTATGACAGAGGAAAATGACTTCTCAGAAGGTGGAGCCAAAAGCAGAAGGAAGGAACATATTAAGGAAAGACTTCCAGGTAGTAGAACTGGTACCTAATCAAGGAACACTCACTGCCCCTGAAGTAGGGGACAATAAATACAGGAACCTGGCTGGATTTCAGACTTGCTATGGACCAGCAATCGTGCCTCCCCCTCCTCCCCTATTTGAATAGAAGTGTGTATTGAGGTTATCCTGTAACTGTCTCACCATTTGATTCTGGGTATATCTTTCCAGTCCTAGGTCTGTATCAAGAGGGACACAGCTGCTCTGATCAAGAAGTGGAATCTAATCCTCCCCTCTCCTTTTAATCTGGGCTAGCTTTGTGGCTTGTTTTGACTAACAATGTAGTTGAAGTGAAATGACTCAAGAAGCCTTGCAGCTTCAGCTCTTATCCTCATGGAACAATGTGGCCACTATGTAAACCACCTAAACTATTCCTAGTAGAGAGGCCACATGAAAGAGAACCAATTGCTGTCCCCCACTGACAGCCCCAGGTAACTGTGAGATACTTTAATGAGGACATCTTAAACAATCCAGCCTCGGTGAAGGGGCTAGATTAGCAATTTTCAACCTTCATCATCTCATGGCACACATAAACTAATTACAAAAATTCTACAGCACACACACACAAAAATTATATTTTTTGCCAATCTGACAAAAAACAGGTATAATTTTGATTTACAAAAAAATAATAATAGTAATTACCTCCCCTTTTTGCTCCAAAGTGACTTTTTTAAAAATCAGGTGCCTATACTTGTATATAAGGATTTCTGGTACCAAGAATTAACCAATCAGATGCAACCTTATTATGCGACATGACCAATAAGATGCAATTCTAATATGTGACCTATACATTTATGGTTCAAGACAGGGCATTCATGCCAGAGGACTACTGTTGTGTTGGCTGTTGTCATTTTTTTATTTGACAATCTAAGGGAAAAGGGGTCTGTGCCTCTGACTAAATTAGTCAAGTATTGCATATTTTAAAAACTCTTACAGCACACCGGTTGAAAATTGCTGGGCTAGATGATTGAAGCCATCTGAATGACTTCAACCACTAATATTCAAAAGTAAACAAACTGACCAGCTAAGCAAGAGAATAGTAAGCAAATAATTGTTTTAAGCCACTGCATTTTGGGACTATTTGTTTACAGTGACAGATAACAGACAATGGTAAATAATAATGCATCTTAATTTGATGAAATATAATCAGCAGCAGAACACAAGCTTTTTAAAAACATCAACCTAAGAAAAAAGAGTGGGAACTTACACAGTTGATCTGAATGTAAAATACCATAACTACTATCACTATGTCCATATTAATGTTGAAAGATAAAGCTTTGCAATGTTAAACTACTACAGAAGAAATCCTCAAAATCCTTTCCTAATGCTAAAACATCTCCAATCTTAAAATTTAAATGGATAAGGGAGGAGTGACATCAACTTAATGTAAATGAAAACAAAATAGATAACATCTTTGAATTATGGGTCACTTTTTAATGACGAGGTTTTCAATTTTTAACTTCAACTAAATTCTTAGAATACTTTCAACATTACTGTAACTTAAAAGATAACATAAATAAGAATGCTGAGTTGAGTTGTAAGCCATGTTTAAGAGATAGAGAATTAATTTTTGAGGCCAAAACAAAATGGACATTGTGCTCCATTTTAATAGAGTTACTTAATTAGAGAGGAAGCATATGCAGTGACAAAGCATTAGAATTCAGACAACCCAGAATTAGTCTAGCAGGGTGACTCAGGGTAAACCACTTCATTATTTTTTACCTTAATTCCTCAACTATGACCTCAACTATGCCAAAAAACTACTACTAGCACTCTAGAAGAGTCAAAAGGAACATGAACTTCACCAAATTAATAAGCTAAGAATAATATGGTTATATGCAATTAAATACAATTCCTTGAATTATTATTTATACTACTTATTATTATCAGATTAAAGCCATCATGCATTGAGCACTTATTACATGCTAAATGTATGTTCACCTAATCCTATTAACAATCCTATGGAGAAGGTAATGGTACCATTATCCTATTTTACAGAATAGTAAACTGAGATGTAGAGTGGCTAAGTAACTTTCCAAGGTTTCATGGTTGGTTAGTGACAAAGCCAAGATCAAATGCACCAAATACAAAACAAGAATTCTGTTGTGCAAAATGCAACCAAATAGAGTGCCTTGGAATCAGGAGATCTAAGTTCTAATGCCAATTCTGCACTACCTACACCTGGATATAATACAATGAGCAAACCCTGGCCAGGATTGCTCAGTGGTTGGAGCATTGGTCTGTGCACTAAAGGGTCTCGGGTTCGATTCCAGTCAAGGGCACACACCTGGGTTGCATCCCAGACCAGTAGGGGCCAATGCTGGCCGAAACCGATCAATGTGTCTCTCTCACATGGATGTTTCTTTCTCTTTCTCCCTCTCCCTCTTCCTCTCCCTCACCTTCTCCCTCAATGGAAAAAAATATCCTCGGGTGAGGATTTTTAAAAAAACAACAATGAGCAAGTTGCAAGCTAGCAATAGAAATCAAAAGGTTCTTAATCAAGAAGAAATTAGGGTCATTGTCAAATGTAAAATAGCATGTATCTAGGCTTTTTTTCATACATAGAATAAGCTCTAACTAAATACATTTTAAGATTTTCCTTTCCTAACTTTGAGATTTTTATTCTATTTTAAGAAATTACATTAACTGTTATTTCTACAGTGAATTTTCTAATACAATCAATTAGCACATTAATACCATATACTAAATCATATTAGGAGACATGAAAATTTTCTGGCCACTTACTGTTCCCTCCTTTGAACAAGTTACACTCATAATGACTTGTACTCATACACTCTTTCACTGACTTATAAGATCCTATATTACTGATCTCTCCTCTGGTTATTAAACTCTCTCCTTTTATTTCACTTTCCAAGCATGTTTGCTGCCATGTTAAGCTAATATCCATAAAAATAGAAATGTTTCTTAAATAGTTGTTGAAAGAATGATAACTGAAAAGAATAAATAACATTCAGCAATTACTCAATAAATACATTGACTATACAGAAAATATTTTTCCTCTCTAGCTTTAAAACCACATTTTACTAAAGATTGGATTATCAAAAACGACCATATAATAATCTTTTTTTCAGATTATTATACATTTCCAGTTATTCCAAGTTTCTTGATGCACAATGAAAATTAATCAAATGCCATAAACTCATTAACTGAGCCTATCACAACTCCTAAAATAAAGCAATCAATCAAAAAAATGAACTGAATCCAGCAAATAACTTTACAACAGCTAATAAAATCAAGTAAACCACTAGTCACATTACCTAAAGACATATCATCAGAAATTATTTTCATGACATGGCTCAAATGAAGATGCTGACAAAAAGTGTTCCTAAGCCGTGACTGGTTTGGCTCAGTGTATAGAGCGTCAGCCTGCGGACTGAAAGGTCCCAGGTTCGATTCCAGTCAAGGGCATGTACCTTGGTTGCCGGCACATCCCCAGTGGGAGGTGTGCAGAAGGCAGCTGATAGATGTTTCTCTCTCATCGATGTTTCTAACTCTCTATTCCTTTCTCTTCCTCTCTGTAAAAAAATCAATAAAATTTTTTAAAAAAGTGTTCCTAACATAAAAGTGAAGCAAAAGAAATATTTTAACACTCTGAAAAAGCAATGGAAATCAAGTAGCTTTTAATCAAGAAATTAGGTAGTTGCCAAATATAAAATATCATATATTTTGAAAATATGAACTTTATTTTATAATATTGAAAATATTAACATATTTGAAAAGAAAGGTGATTATAACATAATACAAAGATGGATCTAGAAACTTTTTATATTTAGGTAGAGAGGACCAGAAATGCTATTTCAAAAATGACATTTATATAGAAGGCAGGCAAAAGTGAAGGAAGAAAGAATATGCTATAGATGTCAAGTTTGACTTTGAAAGAGGAAGGGCAGCTGGAAACAAATGGAAAGATAAAGGGTCAGCTACACTGTGCTGGGACTGTCAATAAAAACAAGGAAAGACCATTAACAGGAACATGTGTGCAATCAGGTCTTCTTTAGGCCTAAATTATCCATCCCTTGAAATATTTTATGAACCTGAATAAAAATTATCCTCTGTATGCATCCACTTATAAAGAACAAAAAGTTTATAATTTTATGCCACTCTCAATGAGTATTTAAAACTATTCTGGGGGTTAGAATTAGTACAGAAACCTTATGTGTGGCAGAAGAGGAAAGTGTCATGGCAACACTAGCTGTCACAAAAGAGCATTCTGGGCTAAGAAGAAGACAATGTTGTGCAATAGCAAGAACACCAGCTATAGGAGTAGGGGGAGGTAGAGTAAGCTATAGGGGGCATAAATGATGATGGAAGACGACTTGCTTTGGAGTGGTGAACACACAATACAGTGTACAGATGACACGCTGTAGAATTGTGCACCTGAAACCTGTATAATTTTGTTAACCTCTGTCACCCCAATAAGTTCAATATAAAGGAAAAAAAATTAATAAATAAAAGAGAACCAGATATATAAAATATGGTATGAAATGGAATGACCAAATAGGAAACTGATAGCCACAATGTCAGACACTGAAAAATAGCATTAATGAATTAAGTGAATAGGAAAATCTAACAGGTTCTTAATATTATAACTTTAAAATAACACCCATTTGACAAGTTATGAAATCTCTCTTTAGAAGTTCTATGACTAAATAATCAGATTTTCCACAACATGGAATGATAGGACACTACATACTACACTTCTGAGAAAAATCTCCTTAAAATGCAACCATATCATCTGTAAAAACCTGAAAGTTTCATGCCAGTTGCACAGAATTATCTCAAGTGAAATTAGAGGCAAAGGATAGTGACAAATGGGTCCATTCTACGTTTATACAGAGTGCGTCCAATTGTCAATTATAACCAGGGTCATCTAATTAACACAATCCTCCATCAAATTATCAGGCGAAAAATCAAAATTGGGATATTTTTTTTTTCCTCTTCCAGATTCTTCATCAGAGATCAAACCAGGAGTCAAAAGAAGAAATGTAAACTCAACAAACCAAGGGTGGCACTCATGTGACCACAAATTAAAAGTTACGATTTCATTTTGTGAGACTACGAATTCAGGTTACTACCGCATATATCCAGGGGAAATTAAGAAACGACTTCCCTTCCAACCAACATTTGGGAACAACTTTCGCGTCCTAGGCAGCGGAGCTCATGGACAAGCCCGGCGTGCCTTTCGGGAGCTACTTGTTTAGCTACTGCACTCAGGGAAGCGCAGATCATGAACGCCTCCGTCTCCTTCCTTGGCCGTTCCTGAGCCAGACCCTTCCGGGGCTGCGGCTGATGAAGAAGGTTGTCTCCGAGAAGGACGGGAGCTCACGTGGGGAGGGAACGGTATCCTGATACAGCCCGGAGGACCGGTGACGCACGGGGAGCTTGGAACGCAGCCCGGCGCTCCCCTTCCCAGGAGCAGCTAGGTGGGCAGGTGATCGTCCGCCTGCACTATTCTTTGACAGGTGTGTTCATTTTTTACTTCGATAGCAGACCCTCCACCTCAGCCTAAATGTCGAAGGGGGTGGCAGCGCCACACAAGTATCTCTGAGCGCAACACAAGTTTAAGAAATAAAAATACCACCACCACCCCCTTTTTTTTTAATTGCAGCCTACTCGGTGCCCTCACCTCTTCTACACACCTCGGCCATCACTCCAGGCAGAGCTCCTCGGCGCCGCCTCGGGTCCCCATGACAACCCCACGGAGGGCAAGCTCCCTCCCTCCCCCTCCGCCGCCGGCCGGGCCGGGCCGGGCCAGCCGAGCCAGCCTGGCAGGTGACAACTCCACCTGCCAGGGCTCCCACCCGGGCCGCTCCCGACAGGAGGCCGGGAGCCCTCGGGCGCTCGGGCCCACTCCGGGGCCAGGGCATGACGCTCCTCCGTCGGGGACGTGGGGAAGGGGGTCCGGACGCGGAGGTGAAGAGATTCCGCTCCGACCCCCAAGCCAGTGACGCGGGGGCCCGGGCGCGAACCCCAAAAGGAGTGCCGCCGCGGCCCGGAGCCCCAGTCGAGGCGGCCGAGAGCGGCCGAGGGGCGGGCGCGGTGGGCGCGAAGGAACTTGTCGGTTTTCGCAAACAAGGACACCTCGCGGCGGCGGGAGAGGCTGGGGGCGACGCTCACCTTGAAGGGGTTGTTGAGGTCCGGGTCGGCAAACGGGTTACTGTCGAAATCCGACATCTCTCTCGCGCTCCGCGTCACCCACCCGACCCAGGCGCAGAGAAAGAGACGAGGCGAGGCCGCCGCCCCCCTGCGCGCTCACGTCGCCGCCGCGCCGAGCGCCGAGCAGATCCGGGTCCAGCTGCTGGGCCACCCAGCCGGCCGCGCCACTGAGCATGCCCCGTGCGCCGCTCCCGGCCGCGCCGCCGCTCCCGTGCGCCGTCCTGTTCCTCGGGGAAATCCCGCGCTCCGGGCTTTGGCGACAACTGCGTGGGGGCGGAGGAAGCCTGGAACGAGGACTCCGGAGCTGCTTGATCCGTCCTATATTCCTTGGGCCCGACTGAGATTCTGCATCTCATCTTTTTTTTACAACATGGGTATTTTATGTGTTTATATTTTTAAAATATGTTTATGGATTTCAGAGAGGAAGCCAGAGATAGAAACACCCATGATGCAAGAGAATCTTTGATTGGCTGCCTCCTGCACGCCCCCAACTGGGGAGGGATCCAGCCCGCAACCCCGGCAGTTGCTACCCGACCGCATCTCATCTTGAGCAGCAACTGGTTTAGGTGGACGTGATTGTGTTGTCATCGACTTAAAACCGGCCACATGTGATTCGGGGAAGAGGTGGTATTTTGTGGACAAAAAAAAGTATGTCCGCTGACACCTCGGCCGCAGGTCGGGAAGGTAGCCTGCGACGCAGGCTACACACCGGGGAGCCAGTGGCTATTTAACCACACTTACAGCTGCTTACGGAGAGGCGTGGGGAAGGGAGAAGCTCTGCAGCTGGCTCCAAACCCCCTGTCCTGGAGGCCCAGCCCTAGCTAATGGAGTTTGGCACACCCAGCCTCCCATCTTCCGGTCCCTCTGCTGCCAAATCGGAGATCAGCCGCGGGGCTACTAATCCGGATTGGCTCTGCAGAGGTTTAGGTCCAGCCCCAGCTCCCATCCTCTGGAATCTGCAAAATGGCTACTTCGGAAATGATTGGGGGGAGGGGGGAGGACAGGTGAGAAAGCGGGGGAAGGCCACAAGTCGAGAGATCAAGTTAATATTAGTGGACAACAAAGATGCCGTTTTGTTGACTTTCAAGCATTTGGGCACAAAATATACACCTCTGATTTTTCCCTATTCCCTCCCCAACACCAGGAATGAGCTTACTGAAAAATGGGCATGCATAAGGAATTTATTTGAACGATTCATTACCTTACCCCTGAACTAAGGGTATCTCTTTATTTTCATCTTCCTTCTGTACTAACAGAAAAGCACTTAGCAGATGAAGCTACAAAGAGCCAGAATTGGTAGGTGCGGAAGATTTGGAAGTTGCCTTGGCCTTTTGAAGGCTTGTGCTATGCAAAGTCAGCTGGGAAACACTATCTCCCTGCTGTGAAAACAAAAATCACATTTTGCTATGATCTGTTTTTGGCGGGATCCAGGTTAGGGTATATGACAAGCTGCTTCTAGGCAGCCGACTAGGAGTGTCGACTAATAACTCACAACAGACAGGGATGATCCTGGCAGAGCCACAAGATTCTAGATGTGAAAAAGAGCAAACAATCTGTTGTGCTCACCATCCTATTAGCAGCAGCCTCATATCTGGTTGATTCTTCGGTGCTCAAAACCCAATTATATGTTCAAATTCTAATTATGATATTACATGGGCTACTCACTTCACCTCTTTGGGTCTGAAAAGGATTATTGAAGAAGTAAATGAAATAAGACACAGAAAAATTCCCTCATGAATTTAGTGCCTAACATAGAGTATTTGTTGAATGTCTGCAAATGGCAAAGGGGCCCAGCCCATTGTTCCCAGGTGCTTTTCCTCATCTCTCCTAGGCTTGATCTAGCCCAGCTGATCTGCTTCTCTCACCTTCTCTCTTTGGCCTTCTCTCCCTCCATCTGTCCTCCAAATGACCCAAATAATCAGCAGCTATTTATTATGCATCTAATATGTTCCAAGACAATGAGGATAAGCTGAGCCTGCTTGGTGGAAATTGCAGAGTGGAAATTTCCAAATATGCTGTTTACCACTGGTGACATTAGCACCTAATGCAAAAATTTACAGACTTCATTGTTCCAGAATCACTTGAAATACTTGTTAATGTGCAAATCCCCACCTCTCCACATCTCCTATCCCTAAGATTCTGCTTTAAGGGATCTAAGATAGAGGCCCTGAATCTGAATTTTTTAAATGTCTTTATATACAAATACATTATTTTACATAAATGCATAAATAGATTCATAGCATTCATACGGTGTTTTTGCTTTTTTTTGTAAGTTTTTTATCCTTTGTCTTCTGTTGTCTCTTCCTTACATTAACAACCTGGTATGTTCCTTTTAATATTCTTATAATATTGTATATATATAAGTTACATAACACACATAATCATATACAATATATAACACATAATCATGCAGACATATACTCATACAAAGTTTTGGCATTGTCTTTAAAAAATGGTAACAGATACATGGGTGTTACAAAAAAATGTATACACACACTTTAAATAATTATAAAGGCAATGTTTATTAAAAATACATTTCATTTTCAAAATTGAACTATCAGCTGTTAAAGTGTGTATACATTTTTTGGGACACCCTGTATATTTTTCTGCAACTTATTTTTTTCATTTAATGATACTTAGGACAGAGTTTTCTGTGAGATGTACATTGGCAAAAAGTCTAAGGTTTCTTATCTCAGTAAACCACATAAGTATAATTATTTTTTATGGCTACTATTACTAGAGCGGTAAAAAGGGTTGAGAAGTATGGCCTAATGGAAATATTTCCAAATCAACAATTATTAATCAAATTCATTCTTTTTAACAATTGCAGAATCACCACAGGTGATTCTGATAGAGGTAATGTTCTGACGACACTTTAAGAAAGAACACTGATATAAAGATATTCAGGTGTATGCTGGGTCCACGGGTAAGCTTATTAATTCATTAGCTTTCATGAAATGTGGAGTTACAGGACATAAGAGCTGAAAGGAACCTTAGCATTTCTCATGATAAATGAACTGAGTTTGAACAGGAGAAGTAATTTGCTTCAGCCATAATGAAAATGAACAAACTGAGAACAGAACTCAGACCTCTTGACTCATGATGCAAACATTAAATTTATAGATTTGGTTAGCAATATTTTATAAAGAGGGAAGAAATGCTATGTGCAAGGTAGAAAGAAAGCATACAGGCGGCTTCATTTGTTGAACTAGTTCATTTTTCCAGGAGGTGCCTTCTAAATTTGATAGAACAATGAATGAAAAATCAAAACTAGTTTCTGATCCAGCTCTACCATAAACAAGCTGTGTGACCTTAATCATACCAATTCACCCTTCTGACCTGAGTTTCCACATAGTAAGTCAAGAAGTATTTACTGAACACCCACTAGGCAGTAAACAATATTTTATATGTTGGAGATAAATTAGGGTACTAGATATAAGAGTAGGGTCCATTCCCAAGAAATTTCCCGGAAGGTCTAGGACAGTGATGGCGAACCTTTTGAGCTCGGCGTGTCAGCATTTTGAAAAACCCTAACTTAACTCTGGTGCCATGTCACATATAGAAATTTTTTGATATTTGCAACCATAGTAAAACAAAGACTTCTATTTTTGATATTTATTTTATATATTTAAATGCCATTTAACAAAGAAAAATCAACCAAAAAATGAGTTCGCGTGTCACCTCTGACACGCATGTCATAGGTTCGCCATCACTGGTCTAGGACATGACTAAATGATATCTCGGGTCCTTTGGGCAGCTCTACCATTCGATTTATCTGTGGCAGTGGCTCACCCTCCCTAACTGTGCCCCGCCCCCTCTGTGACTACTGTTACTGATACCCAGACACCCTAACACAGTGGTTCTCAACCTTGGCTGCACATTAGAATCACCTGAGAATCTTTAAAATCCTGATTTCTGGGCCTCATCCTCCAGAAATTCTGTTTCTTTGTTATGGAGTGGGGCCACACATTAGTAACAAAGAAACAGAATTTCCGGAGGATGAGGCCCAGAAATCAGGATTTTAAAAAGATTCCCAGGTGATTCTAGTGTGCAGCCAAGGTTGGGAACCACTGCTCTAACAGGAGCATATGCCGCTCTCTATTCTGCCCCTGGCTACACTTCTAGGGGGTGGCAGAGGAGAGAAGGCACTGTGTGGTAGGCCAAATAATGGTACCCCAAAATTGTTCACACTCTAATCCTGGAACCTTCAAACATGTTACTTTACATGACAAAGGGGGACTTTGCAGATGTGATTAAGGTGAGGATTTTGAGAGGCGGAGATTATCCTGGATTATGCAGGTGGGCTCCATGGAATCAGATGAATCCTTAATAGTGGAAGGCAGAAGCATTGCTGGCTTCTAAGATGGAGGAAGGGGTTCATGAGTCAAGGCATTTGAGTGGTTTCTAAAAGCTGGGAACAGCCCTTAGCTGACAGCCAGCAAGGAAATGGAGATACCACAAGGAACTTAATTCTGCTAACAACCTAAACGAACAAGGAAATGATTCTCCCCGAGAGCCTCCAAGAAGGAACCTGGCCCTGCTGACATCTTTATTTTAGCCTAATGAGTTCTGACCTACAGAACTGTAAGGTAGTCACACTACCACCCATTATCCAGCTCACTGCCTTCCAAGCTCACCACCTAAGCTAACTCCAGCTAACTGTATCTAAAGTAATCACCCTTTCCCATATGATTATATGCTATTCAAAAGGCTGAATGGTCTGGGTAATCCTTCAGATAATTACATCACAGTGTCGTTCTTTTATGATTCATAGGACATAAGTATTCTGTAGTTCAGAACACAAGAAGCATAACAAAAATAAATGTATATTTTGAGTCTCAGTGTAACTAAGACTATACATGCACATAGAGTCCCTTCTACCAAGAATGTCCTCCTCCCTCTCATTTTCCACTTGTCAAAGTTCAATCAATCTTTCGTGGCCAGTTTCAAATAATATGTCCTGAATAGATCCATACTGGCTATCCCTAATCCAAATTTGTCTCTCCTTTCCCATAGTATCTAAAACAGTTTGAATCTTTCTTATAGAATTCATGATATACCATATCCTAGGGGTATCAATCATTAGTACATTCCCAGCATATATGGTAGCTCACAATATTTGGAATAAATGAATGTATCTCTCTTCTGAAGACAGGGAGAAATTTTATCTTTATAGTATTCACAGAGCTTAACACAGTATTCTGCTCAAAGAAGGTACTCAAGAAATAATTGTGTTTACTGTTACTTTGCTTATAAAAAGGATTGCCGCCCAGCTGGCATAGCTCAGTGGTTGAGCATCAACCTATGAACCAGGAGGTCACATTGATGATTCCCAGTCAGGGCACATGCCCAGGCTGCAGGCTCAATCCCCAGTGTGGGGCTTGCAGGAGGCAGCTGATCAATGATTCTCTCTCATCATTGATGTTTCTATGTCTCTTTTCTAATCCCTTCCCCTCTGAAATCAATAAAAAAATATTTAAAAGTAATTGCCACATAACATCTTTGGTCAGAGTGAGCCCAAATATAAGATTAAGAGCAACCAATTTATTAGTCAATACAAACAGAATTGTGCAGCTGCTATGATAAAATTTTCTGGACTGAGATTCTGAATTCTAAACGTTAACTTCATAGAAAGACCGTGGATGAATTTCAAAGGGTATTGGGCCAGTGCGACGCAAGAACTGCAGAGCTCATTTTATTTCCTAGAAGAGTGCATAAGAATGTTATGGTTCATGTATTATTTGCATGGATGAAATCCTTTTATCTATTCAATTATATATTCTATATTGTTCACTAATGTTAGCTTATTAATATTTCCTCATTATATAGCAGTTATTTCCTAGTTTAGCTATGAAATAGTTCATCGTGTAAATGTGCCATAATTTCTTAACCATTTTGCTTTCATTTAATGTGTTACCTTTAAATGTAACATTGAACATGGCAATAAACAACTTTGCACATATAAAAAAAAGAATGTTATGGTGAACTTATCCTTATTTTGCAAGACAGAAATATATTATTGTGTATATATACTAATATGTACATTATGAACATACAGATACATATACCTAAATATTAAAGAGGCATTTATCAGTGATCATATTTGAAATGCTATAAAAAATAAGAAAAAGTAAAATATAGTATTATAGTAAAATATATTATGTAGCATATAACATACTATATTATATGTACATAAATACTATATACAATTATACATAAATAGTAAAATATAAATGTAGTGATATATAAATGCAATATGCAAATGTAGTAAAATAAGTATTACAGGCTTGTGACTACATTGGATGGTTTGTGTAAAGAGATAGAAGGCAGACTACCATTATTTTTATCTAGGTACAATTCCAGAAAATTGATTTTGTTTGTTTCATGAGCCATAAATTATGTAATCATATTTGATATTACCTAATGTCTATGCAATTTCACAAAAGTCTTCAAAAGAAAAACAGTTTATAATTTTTAAATTTCAAACTATGTATATATCTTTAGGATACTATTGTAAGAAAGAAAATAATCACAGCAATCTAACTATTTTCTGATCTTCCCAAAGAAGTACCCCAAACCTGATTAGCAGGTCTTTTAAAAAAGAAAGGTTACTTTCAGATGCTCCCTCTTTACTTCAATGCTGAGGATTTTTAAAAAAGAAATCAGATTTATTTAGAAGAGTTATTCTCTTCCTTACCTTGCAGGAGGAGAGGGTAGAGATAGCTAAACTACCTGGAATGTCTGGCATTGTCAGGAACTGAGGTGCTGGAGGCTCAGCACACATTTTCTCATAGATGACATACCTTTGGAGATAAGTATTATTATCTCTCTTTTACAAATGAGAAAATGGGAACCCAGACAGGTGAAGTGAATCTGAAAGTTATTTTAAGAATTATTATGAACAGTAGACACCTCATATCTGGAGTTTTGTACTGTTTGTCATTGCATTCTATATTAGGTTTTATTATATTGCCCTAGGAGAAAATTTCATGTTGTTGTTCAACAACAGTGAGAGAAGTGCCATAATCTTGTTGGTTATGTTGACTACCAGATGACTGGGGAGAAACAGCCAGAAGGATGTGGATAACTATATCCATAGTCGCTGGGTCTGAGAGCCGGAGCTCTTGCCCATCTGTGTTGCATAACCACCTTCATCTGACCAGTCTGTGGGACAGCTGCCACAGTTGATTTCCCTCCATTTGTGACCTCTGGAACTTTGATAGTTGTGCCTGTCTCTTGGTATAGTTTAAGGCTCTGGAGCTGAGGGAGGACATTGTTCCTCCCATTAACACTAGTATGGACCTTCTCAAACCTCATACTCTTCAGAGATCTTAGCCAAAGATCTAGGTTCTGGTGAATGGGTTTCCCCAGAGAGGTTCTCATGATTTTAGTGTTTTACAATGCTTTGATGAATCACAACTTTTCCTTTTGACACTCTTTAAATATTCACAGCCCCTCTATCTTGGAATCTGGCACACATTGCCCTGGAAGCTTGGTTACAAGACAGTAGAAAGCCACCATATAGTGTTGCAAGCAAACTGTCCTTTTATCCCTGACCACAACCATTATCCTTGGACCAAGCCTGGGTTTTCTGACGTTCTCCTACCTCCAGACATCCTCCCTGTCCCAAGGAATGGTTTCAATGGTCAAAACATAGACCTGTCCTATTTGTTCTTCAATCTGCTTAGTTCAAGGATTGGGCATTAGCTCCAAATTATTTCATCCTTGACTCCTTCCAAAAGCCCATAAAAACTCAGGCATATGTAACTCACTCAAATAACAGGAAATATGCAAATTAGCCTTCATTATATCATCCAAGGACTACATATCCCATATTAAACTCTAGCTAAAGAAATTGGAGAACCTTATCTTTCAACTATAAATTTCAAATTTCTTCCTTTTTTTGGCTCCTGCAATTGACTTATAAACTTTCCTGGCAACTCCTACCCAAGAAATTAGTTGTTTTGTCCTCTATAGAACAAGAGAGTTCTACTTATATCTTTATCATCTATAGAAATTATTATTTTGTATTAAATACAAAAATTGGGTTCTGTCAAAAGCTGGACCTTGAGTAAAAGTGACAAGGAAACTGGATACAAGCAGTGTATGTGGATGGTGTTCCAAGGAAGCCAGAGTGAGGAAGAAGGAAGAACGAAGTAAATAAAGGAGAGCCAATAAAGGGGAAAGTATTAAGCAGTTTACAACTGTGGGTAATTGGGGCTCAAATCCCAGTGGGGATTCTCTGAGGAACCATGTAAAACGTTCCTTATAATTGTCCTTTGATGGATGAGAAGACGGAGGCATTTAGCTACCAATTCCTGTCCTCCATTGGTTGGGATTTTCCCTAGGGTGTTAATCACACACACACACACACACACACACACACACACACACACACGCAGTGCAGTAGCTTCAGGGAAATCCCTGATGGCACTAGGAGGAGCCATCAGTGTACGTGGTTACTGTCTACCACAGCTCAAGTTAGACATGGCCAAAGGAATGCCATACCTCTTGACACATCTCTGTCCCCCTCTAGATTATATATTCCTGTGGGGCATACACCACACCTTGATCATTTTCACATCCTTGATGGTCAGGGCATCTGACATAGGTGGAAGGTAAATGATTGCATGGATGGATAGATAAATGAATGGATTTACAGATGGATGGAGAGATAGATGGGTAGATCGATGGAGATAAAGCCAAAGAAATTTCTTTCACATCAAATTTGCACTCACCTAATGGCTTTTCTAATCTCTTTTTGTTACTTGCTTTGTTAATAGTAGTTTTCACCATACATTCTGAATTTTTGCCATATAATTCTATATTTTATTATAGTGCATAAAAGCTGTAGTAAGGCTTCTAAAATTTTTTAAATATTTTTATTGATTTCAGAGAGTAAGGGAGATGGGAAGCGAGATAGAAACATCAATGATGAGAGAGAATCATTGATCGGCTGTCTCCTGCATGCCCCCCACTAGGGAGCAAGCCCACAACCCAGGCATGTACCCTGGCCGGGAATCAAACCGTGACCTACTGGTTCATAGGTTGATGCCCAACCATTGAGCCATGCCAGCCACGCCTAAAAAGATTTTTCAGAAACAATAAAATTTCTGTAAAACAAATAAAATTAAAAAATAATTTGCCTTCCCTTTGCCTGCTTTGTCACCCACTTTCCACCATAAAGGGCAAAGAAACATCAATGATCATAAAATAAGAACAGAAAACAGCTACTTTGTCAGGCAAAGTTCTGAAGAAATAAATCACATTTCACAAGAGTATTAGACCAGTTTCCTGATTAAATTGTCTGGTACACAAATGAATTTAAAAAATAAAATCAATGGAGATTTAGCAATGTGAGAATTTAAACCTGTTAACACAAAAAAATCAAGTCCAATAATTTCTAAATCAGTGGAATCAGGATTCCAGAGCATTAGCGCAAGTTAAGAAGTTGAGATCTCAGACAGGTCCAACCATGTCAGGGTAGCCGGTAGACAGGCTCGCCAGGGAACAGCTTAAAGAGGATCAAGGAGCATCCTGGGAGGAGCAGTGGGAGATGCTGACAGCCAGCCTCTAAGCCTGAGGCCCTGAAGCCACTGGGGAACAGAAACTCTTTTTTTATCCTCTCATGGGCAATGTGGTTGGTGGGGAAAGAGTTCAGGCAAAGAGGAGGGAATAGGAGAACCCAGGTTTATCCTGTGGACATCGGCTGGGGTCTGAGAGGGAGGACAATTCTGGATGCAGTGTGAGATGCTTCCCTCGATTGCCTTCTGATGGAGCCCTCAGAAACTCATGCCAAATTTCTAGGGAGAAAAATGCTGTAATAGAAAGGAAGCTAAATAAAGAGCTATTATCACTAGAAGCACAGCAAGGAACTGACAACAGACAGCTCTGCCTTGCATGAGGAAAAAAATACCTCACTTCAGAACCTAGAACCTTGCCAATACTGAGAGAGTGGATTGAGGGGCCAGGCGGGGCAACAGAGGGCAGTGTCATGCACTTCTAGGTGGAAGGTGGAAGTCATGATAAAATGACCTGCAGAGAAAAGGCGACAGGGTGGAGGCATCCAGGACAACAGCTAGGAGGCAGAGCTGAGATTGAAACCACACTGGGTGGCCCAATTGTAAAGGGCATCCTCTAATCCTCTTACTCGGTGACTGCCCATTTCAGGCCAAACCACACTGACCAAGATAAGTTTCACTGATAGTTCCTAGACAACACTAATTTTTGTTCTTCCTCATATGAAACATTTCTGAAAATTCAATTGATTAAACATGCAAATGAATATAGTATTAAATACATCTTAGTATTTGCTAAGATAAAGGAAATTATAAATAAGAAACTTATTTGACTTGATTATGAAATTTAACTTATGTAAATACATGTGTTTTATTATATAAGCAATTGATATCCATTAGAGCAGTGGTTCTCAACCTTCCTAATGCCGCAACCTTTTAATACAGTTCCTCATGTTGTGGTGACCCCCAATTTCATTGTTACAAATTGAACATAATTAAAGCATAGTGATTAATCACAAAAATAATATGTAATTATTATATCATATTGTTATATATGTAATTATATATGTGTTTCTGATGGTCTTAGGTGACCCCTGTGAAAGGGTCATTGGACCCCCAAAGGGGTCGAGACCCCCAGGTTGAGAACCGCTGCATTAGAGGAAAGATTCTGGATTATCCTATCAGCTTGCATAATTTTATAAAAAGGATTTTGGAATGATATTCTGGTATATTACCCCACCAAACAAACAAAGAAACAAAAACACCATTTGAGAAAAATGTAGAAAGCAAAAGTCAAATGGTTAAATTAACAATGCTAAACCCATGCAAGGATTATTATATAGCAATTAAAATGTTTTTCTTAATCTGTAATAATTTGTAAGAACAAGTATAATAATAAATGGGAAAAGGTAAGTTACATAGAGCATGAAGAAGAAAGGCACACCTTCATTTTTAAGATCTAAAATTAGAAAAGAAGATAGATGAAATAATAGACTATTTTTCTTTTTCTACTTTACTTTCAATTTCTTTAATGATCATCTATTACTGTAACAACTTACAAATAAGTTCAGGAGAAAGAATATAGCTTAAATTTTATTTTAATAATATGTGTAAAAAAGGCCAAATCTTCACAGGGCTTAGAATTAGGAAGAAAAAAAAATTGACTTTACAAATCTAGAAAAAAACTGCTTTGAACCAATAACCTGTGCCTTAGCGTGTAAATCACCACTTTTTTCTCATCATTTTTTCTCCCACATTATCTGGAGCAGATAAGTGAACAATTGGAGAACTATGTGCCCGTTGGTTATCTTGCTGAAAGGAGGCTCTTGGTAAAAGTTTACTGATGGAACAATAAGGCCCTTACTGCTGGACCTTTCCCAAAATTTAATCAACCTACTCAATGCACAAAAGCACAAAACAATGTTCAGAGCTTTAAATCCAACCCTACCAAGGAGACTCCCTACATACCATCCTTTTTCTTACCAGTAACATTTGCCCATTAATGGCTTAGGACTAAACATTGATACTGGCATTAATTGTATGTTAAATGTGTAATTAATTTACTGTTGATCAACAGGTATAAAAATGCTTCTGGAAGGCGATCGATGCCATCATTAATAGGAGTGTCTTTGTTTAGGGTACTAGCTGGCCACGCCAGAAAGAACAACCATGTGATTTAGGGTGAAGAGTTTGAGTCATGTGGTATCAGTGGATGTGGAGACTGAATTCAATCATGTGGGTAATCAATCAATCCATTATTCCTATGAAATGAAGCTCCAACAAAACTCTGACACCAATTCATGGATATTGTCAAATACTGATGCTGGGATGGTAATGGATCATTACGCCATGGGAGAGGACAACGGAAGCTTTGCCTAAAGAACCCTCCCAAGCTGTGTCTAATGTTTCCCTTCCTTTGGCTGATTTTAATATGTATAATTTCCCTGTCATAAATCATGATTGTAAGTATAATAATAACTTTCAGTGAGTGCTATGAACCCTTCTAGTGAACTACTAAATTCACTAGGTTTGGGTGGTTTTTGGAATCTTCCAAACTTCCTGGTACTGTCAGAGTGATAGCAATCTTGGAGAGTGTGCCCTCTAACTTTGGAGTTTGACCAACTCCAGTCTTGTAGAAAATACGTAAAAATGATAATTTGGTCCTCACGCCATGTTTTGCCAACCCCTGTTCTAGCTCATTAAAATATCTGTACAGTGTAAGTGTACATATAATTTATTGTGATGAATGTAAAATTCATAATTGTGTCCAAACAAGCTATATCTTACCAATCAAAATAGACTCTTCAATTGTCAAAATTTGCAGAAATTTTATATATACACAGAATAACTAAAATGCAACATATTTGTGACAAAATTGATGCTGAAAATAAAGATACTTATTTTTTTATGTGCACTTTCCTCTTAACTGCCCATATTAAATTACATTTTTTAAAATGTTTGTGCCTTGCCTTACCCGGTTTGGCTCAGTGGATAGAGTGTCAGGCTGTGGATTAAAGGGTCCTGGGTTTGATTCTAGTCAAGGGCACATACCTTGGTTGCAGGCTCCTCCCCAGCCAGGCCCCTGGTGTGAGGGGAGAGGAGGGAGAGAGCATGCAACAGGCAACTAATCTATGTGTCTCACATCGATGTTTCTCTCTCTCTCTGTCTCTCCCCTTCCCACTCTCTCTAAAAAGCAATGGCAAAATATCCTCGGGTGAGAATTGAAAATAATAATAATAAAATAAATAAACAAACAAATAAATGTTTGTGCCTTTGAAGAACTACAGTACTTTGCAAATCAACCTAAGTTTCCCACCATGCTATAGTAGAAAGCAAATAATCCCTTCAGCATGTGTTTAAGACTCCTAAGCAGCATTATAGGAATCATGACATGACAGCAACAAAAACCACAGAATTTTCCCAAGAAACAGGAGAAATTTGTACCTTTGGCCCATAAACAAAGCGATGCCAAACAATACCTGTTTTAACATATAAACATTTGTTTCCATGTCTTGATGGTCAACTTGTCCCTTCAATCTTGTCAAAGAGATTATAGAGAGAAACTCATATGGGAAGCAGGCTGCATTCGTTTTAAATCTGGTTTTCATTTGGTATAACTCAATTTTCTGTGTTTATCATATTCTGCTCAATATTAGGCATTTTGGAGATGGTAATAATCTCACTATTTTATAATTAACTATTAACCATGGGTAATTTATTTCTTCAGTTGCATTTTCTATAGTAGTTGTAAAGTACCACAAGCTGTTACAATTTAATTGCCAAGTTAGCCTAGCTGGCATGAATGACTCTTCCTATGTGACTGACATCTACAACTAAAATATCTGCTGGCTAGATAGCCCCATCTATATAATATCAAAACATGCCTAACCCCTAACCAATTTCCCCCCTTTGGAGGTGGGGAAGCTGTTTCACATTGGCAATAGTGTCCACTTGCACTCAGCTTATTGCCTTGCATGTGACTCTCTACTCAGCCAGAATGCCAATTTAATTTTCTGATAACTACCACCAAGCTGACTTCAGGAAGAGTACAGAAGGAGGAAAATTCACATTCGTAAACTACTGTCTCAGCTATAAACACAGCCCCATTCCTAATTCCCCACATGAAGAACCTTGGACTGTAGCACTTAAAAATTTACTGAAGGCTCAAAAACATAAAAAGAGAATTAGAACATACAAAAGAAAAAAATATAAAATGGAAATTTAAGTATTGGTCCTAGAGTCAGTCATCCACTGCCTGCACTACGGATCCTCTGCAGCCATTTCCCTCATTAGTCCTCAGTGTGTCACAAATAGCCAAGGTCATCCTGTCATCTATGGTTATGTGTCTCTATCATGTCCTCCTCAACCAGAGTCTGGTCCTGTTGCCATCAACCAAGAGAGAAGATGAAGCCCTTTCTTCCTCTAATCTAACCTAAGGCCACCTTTATTTTTTTAAATCATTTTAAGTATTTAATTACAAAAGTGAGCACTGACTTTCTTTTCTCTTTTAGACACACACACAGGTCTAATGGCCAAAAGGTGCAGAGGAAGTGAGCTCCTGCTCTGCCCTCCGCAGTACCCATCCTGTGGTTAAAACTGCTGCCAGCCCTCCCTCGTTTCCAACAGACATAGAAATCCACAGTGGCTGCTTTCCAGCTACAGCTGTAATGCATTTTGTATTTCAAATAGTGTGCATGTCAAACAAAATGGTCGTTAATGGTCAGGGGTACATCCTTCCCACTGGCATCAGTTCCTACTCCACAACCAGACGCTGAGGAGACCTTCTGGTTAGGAGTAACTTAGGGAGAGGCAGCATGGCTGGAGTTGGAGTGACCATCTGCATCGATGCACTGTGGTGTCAGAGTGAGGAGAGAAGTCAGTCAGGAAGGCTTGGAGGGCACAGTTGCAAGTTGGGAGTCTCTCCATGAGACAATGAAGGGGAAATTTTCCCCAACCAGGTTTTTTTGGTGCCAAAAAGAAAAAGAAAAAAAATCGGTTCAAACAGTATTGAATTTGCAAACTTCTCCCACCAAGACAGGTCAAATAGAGCAGTAACAATCTAGATCTTTCCAGGAAGTGAAGGTAGAGCCCCTGGCATTCCTCCTGACAGCCCTGTTTGGTCCTAGGAGTATCTGCTGCTGCTGCAGTTGCTGCGGTTGCTCCATTTGCAACTTCTCAGTCTCAAAGAGAACAGGAAGAACCAGGATCATGAAGGAAGGTGTCCCGATCCATAAGGCTGCCCTGGAAACCTGTACATTTTTTTGAGCCACAAAAAGAGAGAGTTCAAAAGTGGCTCCGGCTGCGGACCAGATCCTCTCTGCCGTTAGACCCCAGAGTCTCTCCGGGTCTCATTGGGCTCATCCTCTTCCAGCTCCTCCTCAGTCTTCTCCACATCACCTTTCAGAAGCAATTCGTTGCGGGGCAGGGGAGCACCTGGACCAGGGGCAGCGACTATGGCAGCCATGGCTGTAGGGGGGACCACCTTTATTCTTTCTCCAGAAGAGATTTCCCAATCCACACCCTCAAAGATCCTTTGGTCCCCCCTAATCTATGAAAAGTGACAAGTACACTCTGACCACCAGGGGGCAGACACTCAACACAGGAGCTGCCCCCTGGTGGTCAGTGCCCTCCCACAAGGGGAGTGCTGCTCAGCCAGAAGCCAGGCTCACAGCTGGCAAGCTCAGAGGTGGTGGCGGGAGCCTCTCCCGCCTCTGTGGCAGTGCTAAGGATGTCTGACTGACAGCTTAGTCGTCAGTCAGACATCCCCTGAGGGCTTCCGGACTGTGAGAGGGCACAGGCCGGGCTGAGGGACCCCCCCAGAGTGCACAAATTTCGTGCACTGGGCCTCTAATAACTGAATAAAAAGGCACTCTCATCTCTCAAGAACAATTCTTTTCAATTTAGTGCAAAGATTTTTCCTCCTAACTCTGTAGTAGCCTCATTCAAGAAAGACATAGAATTTATATTTCTAAACAAAATTTATCTCAATTGGAAACATCTGCATTCCGTTTGGTGTGTCCACAAGAACAATGGCTAGGTCCTTGTTTGTAACAAAATGATTTTAGAAGTTCATCAAAGGAGCCACACCCAGAACAAAGAGAAGTGAAGACCCATGCAGGAGGCTAAGACCAACAAGTAGTTAGCATAATTATGCAAGAAGTCTACTGGAAGGCTAATGGACTTTGATATTCAGCAAGGGCTGAAAATCAGCATAATATTGACCTGCTTTTGGCCTAATGGCTGAAAGCAATCCCCTAACCTGGTAATCCTTTTATTGTTTACCAAACTTTACCATTGATATGCCTGTTTGCTTTGCTAAAGGGCAAATGTGTATTCTAGTAAATAAAAGCTAATGGGTCAGGGGATTCAGAGAGCCTCTCTGCTAGAGAGTAAGGTCTCCACCTGGCTCCTCATGCCTTCTAAATTTATATTTCTTGTGTAGTGTATCCGTTTGTACATCAGCCCCTTCTCTAGATCCTGAATCCTTGCTGCAAAAGGTTGCAGCAGACCCAGGCTTAAGGAAAAATTCCAGGATCCAAGAAACAGCTCACCACTGTCCTAACTGGTTTTCCAGTTTCACCGATTTCCCTGAGGCACCAATTACACTGGTGTGTGATTATAGTCCAGCTGGTTGAAATCTCTGTTGATTTAGTTGTCCAGAAGAGCAGTTAGTTCTTACAGAGTCCAAAGTCCAGTGAGAAACATGTTTATGTTTTTCTATTTCAAACAGCACTTCTTTCCTGACAATATTTACTTTATTCTGCTGCAGAAATGTTTATAAATATACCTCCACCTAGAGATATAGGTGGAAATGCAGGCACATTGATATTGTGTGGATATTCAAACAACATATGTGTGAATAAAATAAGAAATATTATCAAGTAAAAACTATTGAATATTAAGAGAAAAATTATAGTAGTATATAGCCTATGTAAGGCCCTAGATATGGCCTGATTTGTCTATGAATGACCTGCTTTGACCAAAATATGTCTATTTCATAATCTTTATAAAAAACCATCTTAGCCCAGCCAGCATGGCTCAGTGGTTGAGTGTAGACTTATGAACTAGGAAGTCCATGGTTTGATTCCTGGTTGGAGCACATGCCCTGGTTGTGGGCTCCATCCTCAATGTGGGGCAGGAGGCAGCCGATCAATGATTGTCTCTCATCATTTATGTCTCTCTCTCTCTCTCTCTCTCTCTCTCTCTCTCTCTCTCTCCCCCTTAATCTCTGAAATCAATACAAATACCTATCTATCATCTATCTATCATCTATCTATCTATCTATCTATCTATCACTATCTTAAAGACCAACAACATAAAATATAACTTTAAAGAAACTATATTTTTGGATTTATACATTGTTTTTCTTTTTCTAATTCACTAATGTGACCAATTTTTATGAATTATATTTCTTTAAGTTTATTTTGCAATTATGCTCCTAGATTTTTAGGTAAATGCTTAGTTATTAACTTAAAATTTTTTTGCAATGATAAAATTATTTAATCTATGAATTGTCCTCTAAAAATAAGAACCACTCCCATTTGTTTTAAGTGTGGTATTATCACTATTATTAATGTCCAAATTATCAGTTATTTCCATTTTAATTTTATTTTTTGGACCCAATAGTTATTTAGGAGGGTGTTTTTAAATTTCAAAGTGGTTAGTTTTTTACTGCATTTTGTGATCTGAGTATGTAGCAAATACAAATTATACCCTTTGCACTATTTCCTTTTCAGCCTAAAATATGACCAATTTTTTGTAAATATTTCATGGTAATATAAAAATGTAAGTGCTTATATGGTACATGTATATTAATATTTTTATTTTTTAAGATATATTTTATTGATTTTTTACAGAGAGGAAGGGAGAGAGATAGAGAGTTGGAAACATTGATGAGAGAGAAACATCGATTCAGCTGCCTCCTGCACACTCCCCACTGGGGATGTGCCTGCAACCAAGGTACATGCCCTTGACCCGAATCGAACCTGGGACGCTTCAGTCTGCAGGCCGACGCTCTATCCACTGAGCCAAACCGGCCAGGGCTATATTAATATTTTTAATGAAATAAAATGTATTAATCATGCAAAAGGGGTTCAATAGAAGATTGAGCTGGCAGAAGAATGAATCAGTGAGTTGAGAAAAATGAATCAGTCAATTGTGATCTTCCAGTCTGAGGAGCAGTTTACATCCAGATTCTTTGTCTGTGTTTTCCAAGTTCTGAAATTCTTGCTACCCTGTACTTACCAAATTCCATCTATTCTGCCCTTGTAACATAAGACCTTCACAGTTTTAATGTTTAGCCAGTTTAGGGTCTTTACCATGGCCAAGTATCACAGGAAAAGAAAATCAGCACATGCAGCATGTTCTGCAATCTCTTTCTCAGCTTCTGTTTCTTTTTAGTCCCCCAGGATACCTTCTCACCCTAGGACCTAAGTCATCTGCACTCTCTCAATTGCTCTTTGCAGATACAGGCAAAAAAATTATTTTTAAAATTAATTTCTTTCTTCAACTAATAGTTTTGCAAGTAAATTACAGTTTGACCCTTGGCTCAATACTTTGGAAATATTTTTAAATCATACAAATAGCTGCTCCAACCAGCTTTTCTGTGCCTTTCAGTAAACAACTAAGTTTGTAATCTGAGCGAAGCAGATTAAACAAGTGTGTGTGTGTGTGTGTGTGTGTTCTATGAAATAGGGTCAGAAAACGCGTGTAGTCATTGATTTGACATGTGACCCAAGCCTCTTGTCACATGTCACATTTCTCTGGTATTGTTCCCTTTTGTTCTTTAGGAAAGTGCTTATCCACTATTTATAATGATCTTGCTTTATAATGTTATACCTTCCTTTCCCAAAACCTATTTATATACCGCTAAATCAAGCTATGGTAAGACACCACTTTTTCATTTGACTCTGATTCTACATAATAATTTCCCATTTGAAACAACAATTATTTTATCAAGAAGAAACAGCTGCAAACACAGCAATTCCTCTGAACTACCATTAAAACATGTTCCCTGCTGTCAAGCCAGATGTTTAGCTCTAAATACTGAGCTTTCTGTTTAAATGAGTAGGAAGCCTGGAGATGAGTAGAGACTGGCTGCACTCCCCTGAGATGGGGGTGCAGCCCCTATGCCAGGCTCTCTGATACTGGAAACACTGGAAATACCCTTCCCATCATTCTTTGCCTCTTGACCCTGTTCTCCCTGGACTTCCTGTCACCACTTCCTCGTTAAGTTCTCAGAAGCCAGTTGTATCACCCGAGTTCTACTGTTTACATTCCTCATTCCAAATCATTGCAGTGTTACAAAAAGTCATAGAGTCAAAATTATTAATGCATGAATGTTCATAGCTTCTTTCCCTCTCCCACAAGCGAAGTAAAACTCTGTAGTTATTAATTCTCTAGGCATTTTCCCACTTACCTTTCTCTTGGACCTTATTAGAGATGGTGGGGCAGGAGAAAGGAAGTCAGACTTGTTGATTGTGTTGAAAAGCTGTGGTTGGGAGTTGACAGTGGGGGAGAGAGTTTTCAGGAGCAGCTACTTCCATATGGAAAATATTGAGAATGGCAGAGGTTTAGACAGAGGGTTTTTCAGTGCATTAGCCATGCCTGCTAAAATTTATATGAGAGTTATGATTATAAAATAGAAGGTAATGTTTTGAACTGGGGTAGGATAGAGATTGGAGCGAGTGTAAAGATGCTACTGTTCTCATTTTTTAGCAGAAAGTCATTAGTCATTGATGATATATCCAATTAAAATGTGTGTGTGTGTGTGTGTGTGTGTGTGTGTGTGTGTGTGTGTTTTAAAAAGGACAGTGAATCCAGCCTTTTAACATGTTAGAGTAGTTAGAGTCCTGCAGGAAATAATATATTTTATGGCAAAGAAATACTTACTTACAGCCCTAGCTGGTTTTGATCAGTGGCCAACTGATCAAGCATCGGCCAACAGACTAAAGGTTCTTGGGTTCAATTCTAGTCAAGGGCATGTACCTGGGTTGCAGGCTCAATCCCCACCCCAGTCAAGACCTGGGGCGTGTGAGGAAGGCAACCAATTGATGTGTCTCTCTCTCATTGATGTATTTCTCTCTCTCCCTCCTTCCACTCTAAAAATCAATTTAAAAAAAATATTCTTGGGTGAGGATTAACAACAACAACAAAATTATTTCCAGTTCAACAGTTTCTTTTTAATTTTTCTTTCTTTGTGAAATTCTATTATTTGAATTCCCTGAAACAAGTATGAGACTAGACTAATTTTTCTTTTTAAAATGTGTGTGTGTGGGGGGGGGGGAATGACAATATGATAATAGTGATTAGTTAAGGATGGCAGGAATATAGATGATTATTATTTTTTCTTTGTGCTTGTCTTAGTCCATTTGGGCTGCTACTACAAAATATCACAGACTGGGTAGCTTATAAACAACAAAAACTTATTTCTCACAGTCTGGAAGCTGAAAGTCCAAGATCAAGGCACCTGCACTGCAGGTGAGGACCCTCTTCCTGGTTCATAGCTGGCACCTTCTGGCTATGTCCTCACATGGTGGGAGAAGCAGGGGGTCTCTCTTATAAGAGCACTAATCCTTCAGGAGGGCTCCAGCATCATGATGCAATCATCTCCTAGAGGCCCACCTCCTAACACCATTCATTACACTGTGGCTTAGTTGGGGGCGGGGGCAACAACATTCACAGCATATTTGCTAACTATCCAAAAATTAAATTATAAAATTAAAATGATGGAAATGCCCAATGTTGCTATTATACATTCCCTAAGTTAATATGTTTTATTTCATGGAAGTTTTAGGAAGATGATAATACAAAGGGTATTTTTTCCACAGTACCTTTCAACCAAAGATGATTTTTACAGACATACATTAAAAAGTTTCACTGATTCCAAGATAAATCAGTATTTATCCAAAGGTTGGCATATACAGAGTTAGAGAAATAGCATCAGTAATTGCTGTGCCTAAAACACTCTGAGGAAGGGAAGCAGTCCAGGAATGTTAAGGGATTTCAGAACTCAGATGAAAATTACCCCAGCAATGAAATAAGTGCCTAATAATAAATAACTAACAGATAACTTATTTCATACCTCAGGACTCCAGTCTATAAAATAGGGGTAATAATTTCTCTTTATATTAAACAGCATTAGGAGGTTAAGGGAGTGCTGCACGGTGATACTCAGGATCTTAAGAGAACTCAACAACGGCGGTTTGGAGTAGTGGTCACTTTGAGATTTTCATCAGGCTTATGTTTCAGAATCTATTACCTCCCATAAATTAATATTCTATATTCTCAGAGCATATGCTGTTGTATGTAAAGGATATGTAAACAAACAAACAAATATTAAAACCTCTCTGTTTTTCTTTCATATCCTCATTCACCTGTATTTTACATTTTTTCCCTTCATCCATTTTAAAAAATATTTTTCTATTAGTTTTCCCTTGCAGTTCATTTATTACTGGTTCTTGTCAGCCAATATTGTCTGTCTCTTAAGTAAATGTGCATTTTTTAAGTTAAAAAAATATATCTGTAAAAACCCTACTGAAATTTAACTACTCTGTAACTGTCTTTTTCTATATAAAGCCATTCACAGCAACACTCAGATGGAAAACTGACTCTCTAACTGGCTTCCCACTTTCCCACCCTCACAGATAATTGGCAGGTGGTGCCATGGCTCTGTCTTCCTAACCCCTCTCCCATCTGCCCCGCTACTCCTCCACCTCCAGGCCCTGTACCTCTGCCCTCCCACTGCAGTTCCCTCCAATTTGATCTTCTCTTTTCAGTCTCTGTGCTTTCATCCCACTTCACTCTTCTCACAGCTGAGAGATTACTTTTTTTCCCCCAAAACAAATCTGACCTTTTGCAGCCCTGTTTAAAACCCTTCAATAGCTCTGCACTATGGGGCAGGATTAAGTGCAAACAACTGGCACTGTGGGCCCTCTCTACTCTAAGCCTCATTTTTCTTGAAGTCACTCTCTCATCCTCTATCCTAAGCAATTTCAGTGCCCATAAAACACCCTGGGAACTGTGGACAATTCATACATCTATGCTTTTGCTCATATTTTTCCCTCTGCTGAACACTGATTCATCTTTTAAGATTAGATTCAAAGGCATACATGAAAGATGCCAATGTCACCACAAGTCAGGGAAGTGGAAATTAAAATGTTTTACCCTTATCTGACAATACAAATAGTATTAAAATATTCTACTTCTGGTTTCTGGTTTTGTATCTAAGGAGATACAAAAAAAGACTGAGAAACAGACTGAAAAATCAACTGTTCTTCTTGGATCCATGAGAGAAGAGGACACAGGGAAAACCACTGCCCTCAAGAGTAGAGAGACAAACTGGAGAAGACAAGGAGTCATGGCTCACCGGAGCAAAGACTCACAAGCAGAAACCGCCAGAGGACACAATGCCAACGTAGGAAAACCTGGATTGTAATAGACAAATTGCTGGGGATTCAATGTACACAAGTCTGAGAGTTAAAAACTCCAGAGGGACCCACTCATAGGGGAGCCCCACACTTTTTGGCTTTTACCTTCAAAAGCTTGACCAGGTTCTCATGGTGAATACTGAAGAGAAATCCCCTCATGTTGTGGGCAGAAGGAGGGGGAAAGGAACAAGGTTGAAATGCCAGAGCACTCTTCTTCACAAGGCCTGCCCTCAGGAGAAACTAGTCAACCGGAGCCTAACCTGCTGGGATCTATATTACCAGAGCCTAACTAATCTGGGAGACGGGAAATAGCCAATTCCAGCCCACCGAATAGCCAATTCTAGCCATCCTGTCCCACATAAAGGGTGGAAAAATTGAGAAACACTTGAGTAGTTCACAGGCCATAGGCATATTTTCAGTAAAAAACTGAGACCTAGTCCTAGGACTACAGAATGCTTCCCTCCCCAGAAACCTCACCACCACATTACTAAAGACCTGTATATAGCAGATCCTTTTACCAGTATGTCATGTCCATCTATCAAGAAAAGAATTTCAGGGCATACCAAAAGGCCAAAACACAATTTGAAGAGATAGAGCAAGCATCAGAACTAGACATGGAAGATATGTTAGAATTATCAGATTGGTGATTTAGAACAAATATGATTAACATTCTAAGGGTTCTAATGAATAAAGTAGATAGCATGCATGAGCAGATGGACAATAAAAGCAGAGATGTGAAAATCCTGAGAAAGAAATGAACAGAAATGCTGGAGATCAAAAGCACTGTAACAGAAATGAAGACTGCCTTTGATGAGTTTATTAGTAGATTGGACAGGGTTTAGGAAAGAATCTCTGAGCTTGTGGATATATCAATAGAAACCTCCCAAAATGAAAGACAAACAAACAAAAAAAAAGATTGAAAAAATACAACAGAATATCCAAGGACTGTAGGACAATACAAAAGATGTACCATGTGCATAATGGGAATACTAGAAAGAGAACGGAGAAAGGAACAGAAGACATATCAGAAACAATAATGACTAAGAATTTCTCCAAATTAATGTCATCCACCAAACAGATATTTCTACTCCCACCAGACTGCAAGCTACTTGAAGACAGTAGCCTTACCTCGCTTGCTTTTGTGACCCTATGACCTAGGTCAGCATCTGGCAAAGAATAATGGGGGAATCTTGGTGTTTGATGAATGAGCAAATGAATGAATGGATAGCTGGATGGGTAAAGGGTCTTCATTCAGGTAACTTTGGTTGTGAAAGTACAAAATAATTCTGATATAAGACATTCCTTTTTTTCTTTGTATTGTATAATGATAAAAGCACAGATTTCAACTATTTGGGTGGGGAAAATATTATGGCTAACTATAATTTTCAGTTGCAGAAACTCAAAGGCACAACAATCTAATGAAGGCTCAGATATGACATTAAACACAAGCACTTTCTGGCATGCTTAATCCAAAGTATGGACTTGTGAATTACATACAGCTTTTAATGTGCTTTTACCACCATTTATTGCCACTCCTACCACTCCATTATATAGAGAACTATCTTCTAAATTACACTTACATGTTCTCAAAGCTATTCTGAAGTTGTAGTAAAAATGCTATAATATTAAACATCTGAAATTTTATTTTCTCAAAGTAATTTTTGCTCCCTTAATTAGCTTAACCAATAGAGCTAATTACCACTTGGTTTTCCTTATTGTCCTGAAGTTTTCTTCCCAGGCACGTAGCTTGTGCTCCTTCCATTATTCATTTCCCAACATTCCTTGAGATAAATTCATCAATGCTATACATCTGGAAATCCCTCTGTTCTCTTTGACAAATAATAGCTCCTTAACTCCTAAACTTCAAGGAAAACACCTCAGAAAGAGCTTTACTGGCTGCTACGCTCTGTTACTCCATGCTTCTCTAAAAGCTATTATCACCATAATGGGGTAAGTTTATTTAGTAAGCGAAAAAACAGGCATAGGATTTGCATGGGAAAACGGGAAAATACAGAACATTCCCACCTATCATAATTGTGAAAACTTTGTGGCATGGGAAGGTGAAAATGTAAGGTTTGGTATTGTAGTTCAGATAAGTCAGCATGTTTTGGTTGTTGCAGTTTATGGAGCAGCTATGAATCTAGATATGGGCTTGCCTCTCACCTTGGCACTTTATCTGAAAGTATTTAGGCAATGAGAAGACTGGATTCAAATGACATTTGTACCCATGTGAGAATTATTCCTACGTAAAAACTTGCTCACTGATTTTGAATTCAGAGTTTTGTTTGTTTGGAGTGAGTTTTGGGAAAATTTTTCTTTAGGGTTAGTTCCAGGATAGACATGGGGTAGGAGCAGCTGGTCAGTGCAAGAGGCAGTCCCAAGGGGGCAGGACCCAGCTATACTGCACACAAGTACAAATCTTGTGTGAAGATCGGTATCTGGTTGGCCCTTTTTCCACAGGGGAGGCTGGACAAGTGTTTTATTCTAGGCTGGAGAAACAAGCTCATGGCAACACTGAGCAGTTCAAATCTCCCTTCTCCAATAAGGTCTATTGCAACTATAACCTGTCTTCTTTACTACTTTGATGCATAATAATGCACTCCAAATACAACTTTCTTCCATCAGGATCCACACATAATTTGCCAGTCCCAGTTCAAAATAGAAGTGTGAGGCCCCTTGTCTAAAAATTATAAAGAATTTCAAGACAGCAACAGCAAAGCACTAAACCAAACACAGATCCCTCTAAGCTTGGGGCTTTGTGTAGCTGCTTGGGTTGCACACCAATGAAGCTGGTCCTATCTATAATGATGGAATTATTTTAAATGCACTGTCAAATATGGCAGCCACAAACCACGTGGCTTTTGTACACTAATGTAATATAACCAATGCAATTGTGACTTTTGTTTCTACAATCTTGAACAACTTTTCTAAGACTCAGAGATGTTAAGCCTTCAGATCTAGGTAGGGAAAATCCTAAGAGAAAATTGGTGTAAAGTACTACTTAAGTCTTAAATTATGCATCTGCTTAGAAATGAATTTAATTGAGAGCATTTTAGAAATTACAGTAAAAATATTTGTTTTGAAATTGTAGAATCTAAAATATTACCGCTGAAAATTGAAATAGCTGTACATTATTGGCAGATAGACTAGCCATTGATCTCAACATGGAAACTCTCATCAGAACCTGTTTTTCCACCCAGAAAATGGGCACATTTTGTGATCCAAGTTATTACACATTAATCATCAGTGATGAAGGGAACTATATAAATAAATGTGTTTAAGTAATGAACAGTGTTTATATGGTCTATGTTTCTAGCTAGAAGAAAAGAGCTATAAATCATAGATTTAACCCTGAGGCGAGTGGGGCGGGGGGACTCAGAAGTCAGGATTGAGAGATTATTGTAGTGTGGAGAGGTTGCAACCTTTTGTTTGGTTTTCAAAGCTCAGATCCAAAGGCTAAAAACTCAGCAATTATTTTCTCTTGATATCAGTTGGTTCGTTTTCTGTAAAGGTTCAATTTGTAGCTAGAGAGAATCATTGCAATTTGAGTAATTATATACTGAGCTGAAGGGTAAAACTAAAATTGGGGTTGATTGAGAGGGTTGGAAACAGAGCAAGCTCCTTCTTGCCATAAGAATTACAGATTCTTATGTTGTAAAACATGGCAGTACAAGCAAACATTTCCAATGAATTAAAGTTATTTGATAGGAAATAGGCAAAAATAAATAAATAAATACACACACACACACACACACACACACACACAAAAAAAAAAAAAAAAAAACAACAACTCCACTTCATGCATAATAGGAGAGCGGCAAATTAAAATAATACCAAGATATCACTTAAAAATCTATCAGATTGATAAAAGTTTGACAACACACTGTGTAGGCAAGGTTATGATAAAACAAGCCCCCTCATACATGTTGATGAGAGTATGAACTGGCACACAAACCTAGAGAAAAATTCAGCAAAATCTATGACAATTGCAAAGTAAAAGTGTGCATGACTTCTGACACACTGACACACCAATTCCACTTCTGGGATTTTATTCTATAAGAATATCTATACTCATATGAAATGATATGTACAAAGTTATTTTTTAAATTGAAATACAATTCACATGTAAAAGTCGCCATTTTAAAATATATAATTTATTGATTTCTAGTATATCCATAAGTTATGCAACTATCAAGCACTGTCTAGTTCCAGAACATCCTTATTACCCCTAAAATAACCCTGTACTCATTAGCAGCCACTTCTCACTCCTTCCACCTCCAGCCACTAATGTGCCCTGGCCAGGAATGAAACCCACCACCTTTTGGTGTACAGGACACCTTGATTTTTTAACCCTGGCAAATGGAATATCTATTCAAAAATTTAAAAAATTTTGTAGAACATGTGGTAATGACAGTTACCATTTATTTGGGTGGCTCCAAGCATGGCTGATCTGGGAGCATCCCACAGTGTCCCACATTAAGAGGGTATATTTTAAGGAAGCAATCCTCATATATATATAAAGCCAGGTGCCATCACGACCGGGCAGACGACCAAACAGCAGGCTAGGGAATTGAGGGAGTGGGAGCTGTGGACCCCTGGCCACCCATGGCACAGCGGCGGGAGGAGGGAGCTGTGAGCCCAAATGACCAAAGGGCCGGTCCGGCTCTCACAGCGTGGTGGGGTGGGGCCGCAGAGGCTGGGGAGCCTTGCGGGGTGGGGGGCTGTGAGCATGGAGCTTCCCTGGGTGGCTGAGGCGGAGGAGCGTTGCGGGGCAGGGGCGGTGGACACGAGGTGAAGGAACTGGACAGGGCTGAGAGTATGGAGCTTCGCAGGGTGGTGAGGCCAAGGAGCCTCGCGGGGCGGAGGCTGTTAGCGTGGAGCTCCGCAGGGCAGTGGAGGCGAGGTGGAGGAGTGGGGCGGGGGCTATGAGCACGGAGCTTCGTGGGGCAGCAGAGGAGTGTCTCGGGGTTTGGGCGGCCGAGGCCAAGGAGCCTCGCGGGGTGGAGGCTGTGAGCATGGAGGTTCACGGGGCAGGGGCCATGGAGGTGGAGGAGCAATGCGGGGCGGTGGACATGGCCCTGATTGCAGCTAGGCCTAGGGATCCTAACCGTGCACGGTTTAATCGTGCGCTGGGCCTCTAGTTAAATAATATTTTATTTTTATGAGCATAGCGTATACATAGTCAAATTCAAATTTATTTAACAATGGCTAAATGGATAACAAGAATATGTGGCACAAAAGAGTTAATAGTTTCGAAACAAAGTTTTTGGATACAGGGCATCAACATTAGAATGCCTCTGAGTGCTAGCTAAAAACAAAGATCCCCTCAGACCAACTTAGTCAGACTCTCTAAATCTTGAGCCCAGGATTCTGCATTTTAGAGACATCTTTATGTTATTCTTTCACATGTAAAAATGTAAGCACTTTTGGCCTAATACAGTACACAGAAAGATTTTAATAGTTAATTCCTAATACACTTCATATTAGCTACATTATCTTCTAAGTTTTATCTATGAAGGAATTATCCTTCAAAAGTTTATCCTTTTCAAAACATCTGAGTTTAGCCTGACATTGAGGGGAACAACATCAGTCCTCTGATGGGTCAAAATAGTTGCTACAGCTCTAGGTATAACATGGACATCTCACAAAGCAAGGGTGGAGTAGGGAGGGAGAAAGAAGTTCCAGAAAACATTCCATTTACAGATTACATATTCCATATGTTTTATAGTCACCTGTTCATTCTTAGCTGCAGGGGAGGCTGAAAAGCAGTGCTCAGTTAAAATTCAGTGTTCTGCTACAATAAGAAAGAGGGAGAGAATGGATATTTGGTAGGCAAAAACAGCCCCTGCCACATGCTTTATAAGGAATGTAACATCCTATATAATAAAAGCCTAATATGCTAAGTGTCTGGTTACCCAGTCATCCATTCAACTAATCAAAGTGTATTATGCTAATGATACACTAAGGCTGCTCAATCACTGGCTATGATGTGCACTGACCACCAGGGGGCAGATGCTCTAACTGGTAGGTTAGCTTGCTGCTGGGGTACAGCTGATAGGGACTGAGCAAGATGGGATGGACACACCCTGGAGCCCTCCCGCAGTCCCTCCCCAGCTAGCCAACCTCCTGCATCGCTCCCTGGCCCCAATCATTCACCAGTGGAATCCCTTGTCCTGGCCTGCGCCCTCTTGCAATCTGGGCTGAGGAACCCCCTTCCCCAAGTGCATGAATTTCATGCACCAGGCTTCTAGTAGTAGATAAGACTGTTGGATGGGGTAACAGAAGCCAGACTTTGAATCTAGAGACCCTGCAACTTATTAGTTATGTGTCCTTGGAAAAGCAGTAACTAAAACTCTTTAAGTATCAGATTTCTCATCTGTAAATACAAAGCAGTTTGCTAATAATAGAAAATAATATATGTAAAGCACCAGGCACACAAAAACGTGTTCAATGAATCACTGTTATTTTATCTGTGATTTATTTGAGACTTGATGACTTTAAAAAAAGACTTTTTCTGCCTTTAATGAGTTAACAAAACTGTTGAATTGGAGAAAGAAACATATACACCGATAAACGCTGATGAGGTTATAAATTTATTCTTTTCCAATTTCACTAATATACAAGTTATACAATGGTCAGCAAGATTATCTTCAAGTATAAAATAAAAAAGAACTTTATTGTTGTATTTACTTTTTCTTTGATATATAGTCTACAGAATTTAACAGGTGTTAAATCAAACCTTATTCCCTCTCAATTTACCTGCTCTAATAATGTAGAAATAGACATATTCCCTATGGGTTTAAAAGTGAGATTTTCAAGATTTGGTCTTTTGAGAAACCAGAAAATAAATCCCGAGAGATCATAACACTCCAAATTAAAATAAATGTGGAAAGGGAGGTATTTCTAATTTATTTATTTTTTTATTGAAGTGAGCACAAATAGTGGAGTTGGCAATAATGTGAATTCAACTTTTTCTATTAGGAAGTTTAAAGAGGAGGAGAAACTGAAATGTGTGAGAAATTCAGGTTGTAATGAGTTTTCATACTTGTTTCAACTCGATGAATTTACTCGTCAAACTACTTGCCTTTTCTGTGATATTTTCACCTCTACTGCTCTCCTTTGTAGATTTGCTTCATATGGATTCCTTTCTGAAAATGAAAGAGGACAGAATAAAATGTGAATGTTAAATCAATGACAAAATTTTTGTATTTTCATTTGGATTTAACTTCTCATAGACCAGATTTAATTTTCTCTTCTGGAATTGTGATGACTATCATGGTTATGTTTATTAATGTGAGAATTAACTATAGGTTCCCCAAACTAGAGTAGACTCAAACATTATATAATCTAACTCTATAGTCCTTCCAATGATTGAGATCGATTTTATAGGATTACTCCCTCCCCTCTCCCCAACCCCACATCCCTGATCCATGACCACATACTTTGGGTGCCAGAGCATTTTTTCTTTGTCAAGAAAAGCCATTCCTGCTATGATGACTAGAAAGCTCCATATTTATTTGATCTCTTCAACTCTCAAGCTCCCACTCACTTGTCCTGATTCTCCCTAATGTAGACATGCAGAAAAAGCTTAATCCCTTTTCTACCTGGAAGCCTTTAAAAGTAGTATTTAAAGACATACAATCATTGCATCACTCTGACATTTCTCCTCCAGACCAATTCCTTTAACTGTTCTCCTAAGCTGTTTTTGAGCCCTTCACTTTGGTGGCTCTTCTAAGGGAACTCTAGTTTGTCTGCAACACAGATTTGTTAGAATCTTCTGCCCATATTTATAGGGCCTCTTAGAAATGGACCGCGAAGAACCAAGATGGCATAGGTTAACGCCGGAAATTGCTGCCTTGAGCAACCAAATCAAAACACACCTAAAAGACGGAACGGGCATCATCCAGAACCACAGGAAGGCTGGCTGAGTGGAAATTCTACAACTAGGAGGAAAGAGAATATCATACCCAGACTCAGAGGAGGCGCAGTGCTGAAGTGAAATACTCAGGTGCGGAGTGCGCAAGGAGCGGGCTGGCGGCGGAGGGCGCGGTTGGTGCTTTCAATCGGGAGGGAGTCTCAGACTCTGAGCTCCAGATCCGGGCGAGTCTCTAGGGACCCAGACTCAAACGAGAGAAGCGGCACTGTCTGGCTTCAGTCGGAACTCGAAGGCAGCTTTCTCTCCGAGGTTTGCAGCGGTTGCTGGGACTCTGTGAGGCAGAGCCCCTAGGGACGAAACTGAGAGCCGCCGCCATAACTGCTCTCTCCGGCCCACCCTATTGATCCCGAGCCCAAGCGACCCACCCGCCCCGCCCAAGCCCTGCGCAGAGCCATTTGCCAGATAGCCTCAGGCAAAGGCTAGATTAGCACCTCCCTAGAGGACAGAAGTTTTCCCACTGCAGACACAGCTGATTCTCACAGCCAGCTGGCCTGGAGGTCAAATCCCCCTAGTATTAACTACAACAATCAAGGCTTAACTACAGGAGGACTGCACACAAAGACCACTAGGGGGTGCACCAAGAAAGCATAAAAAATGTGGAGACAAAGAAACAGGACAAAACTGTCAATGGAGGATATTCAGTTCAGAACCACACTTTTAAGATCTCTCAAGAACTGTCTAGAAGCCGCTGATAAACTTAATGAGATCCTCAACAAATCTAATGAGACCCTCGATGTTATGATAAAGAACCAACTAGAAATTAAACATACAGGGACTGAAATAACGAATATTATACAGACTCCCAACAGCAGACCAGAGGACTGCAAGAATCAAGGCAAAGATTTGAAATGTGAAGAAGCTAAAAACACCCAACCGGAAAAGCAAAATGAAAAAAGAATCCGAAAATGCGAAGATAGTGTAAGGAGCCTCTGGGACAGCTTCAAGCGTACCAACATCAGAATTATAGGGGTGCGAGAAGATGAGAGAGAGCAAGATATTGAAAACCTATTTGAAGAAATAATGACAGAAAACTTCCCCTACCTGGTGAAAGAAATAGACTTACAAGTCCAGGAAGCGCAGAGAACCCCAAACAAAAGGAATCCAAAGAGGACCACACCAAGACACATCATCATTAAAATGCCAAGAGCAAAAGACAAAGAGAGACTCTTAAGAGCAGCAAGAGAAAGAAACTCAGTTACCTACAAGGGAGTACCCATACGACTGTCAGCTGATTTCTCAACAGAAACTTTGCAGGCCAGAAGGGAGTGGCAAGAAATATTCAAAGTGATGAATACCAAGAACCTACAACCAAGATTACTTTATCCAGCAAAGCTATCATTCAGAATTGAAGGTCAGATAAAGAGCTTCACAGATAAGGAAAAGCTAAAGGAGTTCATCACCACCAAACCAGTATTATATGAAATGCTGAAAGGTATCCTTTAAGAAGAGGAAGAAGAAGAAAAAGGTAAAGATACAAATTATGAACAACAAACATGCATCTATCAACAAGTGAATCTAAGAATCAAGTGAATAAATAATCTGGTGATCATAATAGAATCAGGGACATAGAAAGGGAATGGACTGACTATTCTTGGGGGGGAAAGGGGTGTGGGAGATGCGGGAAGAGACTGGACAAAAATCGTGCACCTATGGATGAGGACAGTGGGTGGGGAGTGAGGCGGATGGTGGGGCAGGAACTGGGAGGAGGGGAGTTATGTGGGGGAAAAAGAGGAACAAATGTAATAATCTGAACAATAAAGATTTAATTAAGAAAAAAAAAAGAAATGGACTGCAAAGACAAAAGAAGACTGAAGACTGAGCCCTGCGGCTCATGAACATTCAAATGTTGGGGAGTATAAAAAGGAAATAGCAAAGGAGACAAAGCAGGTGAGTAAGTTCCGTGAAAAAGCAAGAGAGAATGATGAGCCAAAAGCCATGTGAAGAAAGTGTGTCAAAGATAATGGAGCGACAAACTCTCAAAGTTGATCAAAGGACTTACAGCTGCAATAGAAGTGGCATGCTCTACTCCAGTGATGGTGAACCTTTTGAGCTTGGCGTGTCAGCATTTTGAAAAACCCTAACTTAACTCTGGTGCCATGTCACATATAGAAATTTTTTGATATTTGCAACCATAGTAAAACAAAGATTTATATTTTTGATATTTATTTTATATATTTAAATGCCATTTAACAAAGAAAAATCAACCAAAAAAATGAGTTCGCGTGTCACCTCTGACATGTGTGTCATAGGTTCGCCATCACTGCTAAGCAAAATGGACAAAGGGGAAAGGGTCACACAGTCCCTGAAGTGGTCTTAGACCATTTAGCCAGGCATTGCCAACGTCTCATGTGACCAAAGTGGTTAAGAAGGGAGGTGGCAGGTTCTAGGAAAGCACATTGTCTTGTCCTGCAGAAAGTGGTATAACCAGACGAAGACCAGAGTGGGGCCTTTCTTGCCCAAATCTAAGAGAAGAACTCATGACTTATTCCTGCTTATTGAGTTGTTGCAAATATTAATTGGACTGATTCATACAAAGAAGGACATAGAATAGTGCTTGGCACAGGGTAATCATTCAGTAAATACTTATCTGATGCTATAGAAGTTAATATTCACTGTGTCCAGCACAGTAAACTGTTATGTAGTAGAAAATCAATACATTTTAAGTGATTTTTAAAATAATATATTTATTATTTTTTATTTTATTTTTTTAAAAAAATATATTTTATTGATTTTAGAGAGGAAGGGAGAGGGAGAGAGAGATAGAAACATCAATGATGAGTGAGAATCATCGACTGGCTGCCTCTTGCATACCCCCGACCAGGGATCAAGCCCGCAACGTAGGCATGCATCCTTGGCCAGAATCAAACCTGGGACCCTTCAGTCCGCAGGCCGACGCTCCATCCATTGAGCCAAATCAGCCAGGGCTTGCTGGTATTTTAGATGCTCATTGAAGGGGATTCAAATTTAAGATTTTAACTGCAAAAAAAAGGTTATGCTATATTTAAAACCCCTGTGTGTGTGTGCGTGTGTGTGTGTGTGTGTGTGTGTGTGTGTGTGTGTGTACCCTGATGACTAACATGTTGGGTCACTGATTGCTCCTCTAAGAAAGCATAGAATTTTTTTAAAATAATTCTTTATTGTTGAAAGTATTACATATGTCCCCTTTTTCCCCCTTTGACTCCTTCCAGCCTGTTCCCCCCCACCCCCAGACTTTCAGCACCCTATTGTCTGTGTCCATAGGTTATGCATATATGCATACAAGGTCTTTGGCTGATTACCTTCCACCTACCCACCCTCCCCTGCCTTCCCTCTGAGATTCCACACTCTGTTCCATGAGGAAGAATAGAATTTTTTATGTAATTGACCTAAACTACTTAGCAGATTTACTGGAGCCTCACCAGATTGATTAGCCTGTGAACTGGGAATTTGGAACCAATGTTAATCATCCCAAGGGCAATTAATAGTAAGAGGGAAGTGCAGCAAAAGCATCTTAGTTACAGAATAAGAAGATAGCCTCAGACTCCATATTCCTATCTCAGCCTTGTCAAGGGAACATTCTGAACTCCTTTTCTGCAAAATATTGCTTGTCATTAAGTCATGTCCAATGTCTTAGCAACACAAAAGGAAACCAAGGAAAGCCAAATGTCGCATTTGGATTGTTCATGATTTGATTGGTACTATGATTTAGCAAATTATGTTTTTTGAGCTTTCTTCTTTTTTTCTGTTTGTTTAAAGCCAAGGACTAAATGTAGCAATAAAAATTTAAATTACATTGGCTCTTGTTTGAAATGCTCAGTATTCCACAGATGCTGTTCTTCACTCTAGTGCCAGAAAGAAGAGCAAAAATAGTCGACAATGATTTTGTATTACTGATTCACTCTACTCATTAGATTATATTAAAATATTATGACTTGCTGGGCTCAGAGAGTTATTCTGTTTTTGCCTCCAGCCATTTCAAGTAATTTTTGCTACTATATAACAAAAATATAAATTTATTTGGAGTAAGACTTCCTAGTTGGAAATAATAACTTTTAGATAGGAAATTAAACTCTTTACTAAATAATATTAAATTATCATCAAAATTACATTTTATGAATAATTTATCAATACCATTTCAGCTGTTTAGCTATTTTAGTATTGCTGAACTCTAGTAATTGCTGGTTTAATTGTATTCTCTTGAGTTCAGCAGAAAAAAATAAAATCAGGTCACAGGTTTTCACTGTAAAATATTATCTTGTTAGACAAAAAAATTGACTAAATAAAAATACTCCAGGAAAGTATGTTTTTGGTAAACATAAAATGTTATTATGTTAGCACTTGCTACTTCAATTTTTGTAAAATTTCTTTAATCAGGACAAAACAAAAGTTTTCCCCAACATAGTCCCAATATAGCTTCCATGTTGTATATTTCAGGAATTTTTCTATATTTATTTTATTTTATTTTTAATATAATTTTTTTATTGATTTCAGAGAGGAAGGGAGAGGGAGAGATAGAAACATCAATGATGAGAGAGAATTATTAATCAGCTGCCTCCTGCATCCCCCTTACTGGAGACCCATCCTGCAACCTGGGCATGTGTCCTTGACAGGAATCCAACCCAGAACCCTTCAGTCCGCAGGCTGACGCTCTATCCACTGAGCAAACCAGCCAGGGCTATATTTATTTGAAATTAAGTGCATGATCAGCCAAAAGACACCAGTTTCTGGTTGAATTATTTATTTTTGCCCTCTGTGTAAAGAGGGTAAAAACAATGTGCTAGTCTTACTGACTTGCCTAGGGCTTCACACAGATGCACACATTCATATCTATTTCTATGCAGTAAAACTGTTACAGGCCATCATGGATATGATAAAAACAAATACATTCTAGTTTTATAAGGCATTATCTCGCTGACTCATTGGCAATATCTTAAAATGATTTTTACCATACTTAAAGTGATTGAAGTTATCCATTCTCTCTTAGAAATCTTGCCCAATTTCCCACATATCAGAAAAATAAAATATGTTAAATTTTTATTATTATTATTCCTGTATTTGCTCTCATGGGGCCATCTAAATTATTATTCCTTTATCAACATTTGTGTGCTTTGCTGTGTTTTATCTCCAACTTTTTTTAACTACGGAACTTTATGAAAGTGTGGTACTCAGTGGGAAAGGGGCCTTGGAGGGTTGGGACTCTCAGGAGGGCTGTAGGGGTTGAGGAGTGAGGGGAGCAGGGGACATGAACACAAATTAAATAGAAGAACATTATCCTGCATAGAAGCTTTGAAGTCAGCATCTTAACAGTATTATCACTGGCAACAGCCTAGTATTATCATGTATCTTTGCCATACTCCTTTGTGGTCCTAAATGTCTAGATATTCCAATTGGGTTGATGTGCTACTGGGAGACACACAGAAAGAGAGAGAGAAAAAAAACAACCTAATATTTATTGAGCACCTACAGGTGACAGGCACTATAAAGATACTTTCACAATTCCATATCTCATTTGGCCACCATTATCATCCTCTAAAACTCATATTATCTTCATTTTACTGTTGGAGATAATGAACTTGAGAGTGGTTAAGTAACTCACTCACAGTCTCACTGATTATTCAGTAAGTAGAGGTAATTGCTCTAGCAGCAACATTAATGGGGAAGAAGAAAGGGACCAAATAGGTCAACATGGATTTGTTCTTATTCTTTTGAATGTTGACACTAGTCTAATCTCAGGACACTACCGCCCTAACATAGTCACATGAGAGGATTTGGAATGAAATCGTTTTCAAAGGTGAGTGTCTGATATCACTATCCCCAGACTCTTGCTTTAAACCTCTTGTGCTGAAGTAGACATTTGTTCATCTTTATTTTTCCCATGCCACCTTCCACAGTACTATCGCTGTATGATTACTTAATAAATATTTGTTAAATTTAATTTAAAATCTTCTTACAGGAGCAACAGGAAACAGTCATTGTATAAAAGTAGTATAATTATGCTAGTGTCAACCTGGGATATTTATGCTTATCATAGTATTGAGGACCCAATTAGAGAGTTAAAAACTGAGTAAACAAAAAATTATTGATAATAATGACCTGTATAGTAAAATAAACTTGCTAAAAGGGGGGGGGGGGAGGACAAAAAGAAAAAGACAAGATAAGGAATTATAATACTTAAAATCAATAATTTATAAGATTTTAACATTTAAAATTATATTAGGAAACTCAAATATAAGCAATTAGTATCTCATGTTTTCTGTGAAAACAACTACCTCTGCTGCCGACAACTGGAATTACCACTTTCCCCAGACAAAGAGCTTCTTTAACTAATTGGGTCAGATTATATTTTTAGTACATTTTTATTCTAATGAATGCGGGCCCTTTCTATTAGCCTTAACAGTCAAGAAACATGAAACAATGGGAGAACATATCATTTGGGACGTCAAACTAACTGTACATGCTAATGTGACAGGAATGACTGCTTGAGGACAATTTTATCCTATCGATTGCAATTATGAAAGGGAAATAAAATCTTCTCAAGTATGCATCACTCTCTCTGAGTTAATTAAAGTTTATAACCTTTGCTAAACTCTTCAAACAATAGAATTTTACCCAGGCAATCCTATATAATAAAAGGCTAATATGCAAATATTTCCCTCAGGTGGTTGTTCGACCAGTAGTTTGACTGGGAGACCAGGAGTTCGACCGCTTCCTATGATGTATGCTGACCACCAGGGGGCAATGCAGAACATGGCAGGCATCAGCAATGCGAGGTGACCTCTCGCTGGCTACGTGGGGATGGGGGTGACGGGAACAGAGGTGTGCTGAGAATGTGGGGTGTCCGCCAAGCTCGCTCTCATTCCCCCTGCTACCCTCCACCAGGACGCCAGGGCTCACGCACCGGGGAAGCCCCCACGCTCAAGTGCAGGGTTCCCAGGAGGACCCTGCTCCGCCCCTGCACAGCATCTTCCGGGTGAGCCTGGCAGCAGCAGCTGGGACTGTAGGGGCCACTCAGGCTCCCCGTGGGTTCACACAGGAGCGGGTCTGCGAGGCCGGCCAGGAGAGAGCATGCTGCCCACCCAGCTCTGTGCAGCGCCACTGGGCAGCACAGACGCCCACGCTGCACACCGGCCTGCAGCGTCTGGTCGTGCCCACCGCATCTCCGCATGGGGACTCGGGTGCCGTGACTCAGGCAGAGGTGGGCGCACGGGACCCAGGGGCCCAGGTGCTGCCAATGGCCTAGAGGTCAGCTGGGACCTGCTCTTCCATGCCAGACATTGCACTTCAATTGTCAGTGAGGCCTTGGCAAATTTCATGCACTGGGCCTCTAGTATCAAATAACTATACAGTAAAGAATTTTATTATCTTTCAAAAATTGCACTGGATTAATAGAGTTAGCAGTTTCCTTTATTTTCATTGCAAGAAATATCAATAGCATTTACTGAATCTGTGCTAGGTAGAGAGACATCAAGAAGTGTAAGATACAGTCACTACCCTTGAGAAACTTTAATCTAAATGGAGACATACAGATTGGTTAAAGTTAGTCCAAAATAATTTATTTAATCCTGTGATTTATTAGAATCATTTGGGGGGGACACATATGGGAATAATATTGGCTCTCATCTTAAAGTTATCTTAAAATAAGTTTTACCTCCTACCTTTGCTAAAAGAGACAAATATATTTTGAAAGATAATGTAGGTGTCATTAGTGATCTTTCTGTAGACAAAATAAAATCCATTGATCCCTAGAGGATAAAACACTAATTCAATGAGCATTTTATTTGGTTGACTTGGGAAAGCAATTCAAGTCCCATCTCTGCAACTAATTGGCAGTGTGACTGTAACTTGTAGCACATTATTGCTCCAGCTACTATGCGAAAGGACAGGCTTTCAATGTCTTTGGCTTGAGAGAAATCCTGTATCATTGACTAGGATGGCATATTTGCATCAGTAGACCACAGAGTTTCACCTTTCTCCCCTCATAACCCACTAGTCAACAAATCATGCTGATTGTAATGGACACTATGCCTCTGATGTGTTTCTAGATAAGTTTTAAGTGTGAAAACTTATTTAAAAATTTCTGTGATGTAGACATGATGTATAAAAACAATCAAGTTTTCTAATACTTGATGAGTACAGTATGATAGGTATAAAGAGAGTATTTAACATCATGAGATGTTTTACATTGATTTTCAAAGCTTAAAATGGAAAAGGTGAGGGGAGATAAATATAACTAATAGGCAAGTGCATTTCTTGGAAAAACGCTGTGTGTATTTTTCTGTTTATTTTGTTTGTGTGGTGATGGGGTCTTACGTTATTATCACATCTATATATATAAAAGTCTAAGCGACCATTACAACCGCTCCACCAAACAACCAGTCAAACGATCTCTATGATGCGCACTGACCACCAGAGGGCAGACACTCAATGCAGGAGCTGCCCTCTGGTGGTCAGTGCGCTCCCACAGCCAACCTCCTGCAGCCGGCTAACCTCCCCGCAGGCCCTCCCCCTAGCTGGCCAGCCCTGATCAGCCCCAATTGGGACTGGGTGAGATTGCCCAGATTGACCTCAATCTCTGGCCAGGCTGAGGGACCCCACCCATGCACAAATTTGTGCACCGGGCCTCTAGTTTCTTTATAATTGAAAGTTAATAATCCATTTCCTTTATCAATGGTGTTAGTGGATGACTCTTACAAAATAATGTTCAGTCATGCAGATCAGCAGTTTACGTGGGCGAAGAAGATCACTTGAGGCTTCCAATTCATACTGAGGTCTACTCTCTATTGGGTACATTAAAGAAATTGGCTAGAACTTTAAGAGCCTTTACAACCTTGACATTTCAGATATATGTGCTTTTTCTTTTTGTTTACACAAAAAAAATTTCAAGCCGATAGAAAAGTTAAAAAATGAAACAAAGAATACATGTATACTCTTTATCTAGAGTCCCAAATATTAATTTTTTGCCACATTTCTCTTTCTTGATAGATAGGTATATCAAAACATTTTTATATCTTTTATGTGTGTTTTATGGAGACTATTCTTCCTGATCCGCTTGAAATTTGCGGTATCAGGATAATTTACCCATAAATATTTCAGCATACACCTCCTAGAAATAAGGACAATAACCACAATATCATTATGACACCTTAAAAGGTGACTTTCATTCAATAATATCATCTAATATACAGTCCATAGTCACATTTCCCTAAATGTCTGAAAGATATCTGTTATACTATTTGTTAAATCCAGGAACCAATCAAGTTTCACATATTGCATTTGGTCTTTATTTAATCTCTTTTATTCTAAAGTAATTCTCTTGCCTTTTTAGACTCATAACAGAATTTTTCAGAGTCCGGACTTATGTGTTCTTTCTTACTAAAAGAAAATTAAAAATTTGAAAAAAAAGAGCACTAATAAATGGACTGTGTGTTACTTTTTTCTGTTGCCAGTGTCTGAAAAAAAAAAGTCTATTTGGCAACATAACTCATTTCATACCAAAAATGTTAACAAAAGGAAAAATCCAATAATGTGTCCATAATAGCAAGGAAGTCCAGGATTTAAAAGTAGCCAGGAATATGTAGATCATTAAAACTTGATTAGCTTTTTCCTGAGTCTGCTTAACTATCATTGATAATGTTATAGAATTTTTGAGCTGGAAGAACCTCAGGGGCAAGTTAATAAGCTCAGTTCCTTATATTACCAGTGAGGAAACCGAATCTCAGAGTCCCAAGGTCACACTGCCAGTTAAATGTAGAGAAGGGACTAGATTTCCAATATACTTGTGCCCCTAATTCTTTCATCATTTCTGAGATCAGCATCCATCATTTTTATTTGCTTTCTTTTCCATTTTTTTTCTTTCCTTCCTATTTCTCCTTGCTTCTATTGAGCAAACAACAACATATCTTTTTAAAGAAAAAATTCTGTGTGTTTTTTGTTTTGTTTTTTCTGTTTCACTTCTGCCAGAGTTTCTCAATAGTAGCATTATTGACATTTTGGGTTAGGTAATTCTTTGTTTTGGGGGGCAAAGGGTGCTATTCTGTGCGTTGTAGGATATTTAGCAGCATCACTGGATTTTACCTATTTGATGCCAGTATCACTCTTCCATTTGTGGCAAGCCAAAAAGTCTCTAGATATTGCCAAATGTCCCTCCCCGCCCGCCACGGAGCTAGGTGGGTAGGCAAAACTGAACCTGCTTGGGAACTATTGCCAAATGCTTCTTATTTTGGTAGTGATTCTTATTTTATTTCATAATTTTCCTTTTACTCTGGTCAATATGAATTAAAAATTTTATGTAGTTGTAATCATAGCATAGATACAATTTTTTATTCTATTATTTTTACGTAACATTTTGTAACAGGTATTTTCACCGTTGCTATATGATGTTGAAATTTGTTGTTTCTGTCTATTTAGCATCCCTGCTCCCCTATCCAGTACCAGCACCCCTTTGTCTACTGTGGAACTGTGCCTTCCTCACTTCAATCATTTAATTCTAGGTTACTTCCCTCAGTCAAAGGTGTGAACCAATGACCTAGGCCTGACCAGTCATAATAATGTATCTCCACAGCCACAGTGGTTAGTCTCAGTGATAGGCACATGATCCAAATTGGGCAAGTCAGAGCTCTTTCCTGGTGATTTGCTAGAAAATAGACCCCACTTCATGTGGGTTGCTAAACTGTAATCTTGTAAACTTGAAGCTCTCTTCAGCTATATCCTCGGCTTGTCTGAGGTAGAAAAGAATGAAGCCAACACAGGCAGAAAGCAGAGCTGAGAGATGGGAAAGAAAACCCAGAGGGTATCATTTGAGCTCCTAGATCCACTAATATCTGAAGGCAGTGCAACCTCTGTCAATAAATCTCTTCCAGAAAATAAACAAATGGGGCTACATCAAAGTAAAAAGCTTCTGCACAGCAAAAGAAACCATCAACAAAACAAGAAAGCTCACTGCATGGGAGAACATATTTGCCAATATTATCACCGATAAGGGTCTAATCTCCAACATTTACAGGGAACTCAAACAACTTAACAAAAGGAAGATAAATGATCCAATCAAAAAATGGGCAAAGGACCTAAATAGACACTTTTCAAAAGAGGACATACAGAAGGCCAAGAGACATGTGAAAACATGCTCAAAGTCACTAATCATCCGAGAGATGCAAATCAAAATGACAATGAGGTACCATCTCACACCTGTCAGAATGGCTATCATCAACAAATCAACAAACAAGTGCTGGCGAGGATGCGGAGAAAAAGGAGCCCTCGTGCACTGCTGGTGGGAATGCAGACTGGTGCAGCCACTGTGGAGAACAGTATGGCGTTTCCTCAAAAAACTAAAAATTGACCCAGTGACCCATTTGACCCAGTGATCCCACTTCTAGGAATATATCCCAAGAAACTATAAATACCAATCAGAAAGGATATATGCACCCCTATGTTCATAGCTGCACAATTTACAATTGCTAAGATTTGGAAACAGCCTAAGTGCCCACCAGCAGATGAGTGGATTAGAAAACAGTGGTACATCTACACAATGGAATACTACACTGCTGTAAAAAGGAAGGTACTCCTACCATTCGCAACAGAATGGATGGAACTGGAGAGCATTATGCTAAGCGAAATAAGTCAGTCAGAGAAAGATAAATATCACATGATCTCACTCATTTGTGGAATATAATGAACAACATAAACTGATAAACAAAAACAGATCCAGAGACAGAGATCAGACCTTCAAACCTCAGTGGGGAAGGCAGGGGAGGGTGAGGGAGGGGAGGAGAGATCAACCAAAGGACTTGCATGCATGCATGCAAGCATAACCAATGGACACAGACACTAAGGGGATGTGAGGGCACAAGTTGGAGGGTGGGGGTAATGGGGGAGTAAGGACACATATGTAATGCCTTAATCAATAAAGAAAAAAAAAAAGAAAGTAAATAGAAAAAAATAAATCTTTTCCCCCACACCCTTCTTTCCCATTTATTTTTTGCTAAGTTGGTTTAATGGGGATACTTTTGCTTGCAACAAAAAAAGTCCTGATTAAGAAAATAGTACACATGTTAATAATATACAATGGCTCATATTTCCTCAAGTTGTAGTGCCATGATTTCTTTAACTATTCTAACATTGAATTTTAAAGTGATTTGAAATATTTTCCATTATAAATGCAGTGTTCTTTTTCATTGCCTTCTGAATGACTTCTAGCCAATTTTCCATTAGTTTCCTCAAACATGGGCCCTTGCTTTGAATTCTGAACTACAAGATTTTAAATTGAGTGATTTACCACCTAATTTAAGGCCATTCAGCTTTGCTTTATCCCTTTTGCTTTTTTACTTCCATTATAATCATTCCATCTGTGATTATACCAAATGTTGTGGCACCATTTGCTCCAGCTGCATGGACACATTTGAATGCATTAGTGTGCTACGTCAGTGATTTAGGAAATTTTTTATAGTATCACAAGGATTTATTTCTGACCATTGTAGGACCTGCTTTTTGATTTCCTTTAACTATTAACCTCAAAAACTATATTGTTCAATTTTAAGCCTTTAAGACTTTTACATTCACTTCAGATATAGAATTACTCTATTATCCTAATGTCTATGAAAATGCCTCTGATTCTTTCATTACTATGAAGTCTCTCTGTACCTCATTTACCTGCATAAATTAACTTTTCCATATTTTAAGATCTAGTTCAAATGTTATTGTTTTCTCTGTGATTTCTTTTATCATTTGCTCACAATTTGTTTTCTCCTCTCATTGCGCTTAGTAAATCTCCCTTGTATCTGTGAGAAGTGATGCAGTAATGGGGGTGATGCCACGTCAGGGTCCTGTAATAGTCATAGAATTGCCTTGCAGAGAATCATAGGTAGCAATATACTACAAAACATATTACCATCAAATTATGATGAAAGCATAATTTGTGATAGCTAAAGATTAGAAAAAAGTCAAAAGTTCATCATGAGAGGGTTAGTCGTATAATGAAATACGCTATGCAACAAATAAGTTTTGTAAATATCGATATGACACAACCTGCAAGAAGATATATTATTAAGTATGTGAAGAAGTGGTATAGTTACAGTAATTAGAAGTGTGGACCTCAGAGTCTGGCCTTGGTTCAAAGACCTGCTCTACTATTTATTACCTTTGTGAATTTGGGGAAGTTTCTCAAGCCCAGTTCCTCAGTTTTTTTCAACTGTGAAATGAGGATGCTAATAATGGCTACTACCTCATAGGATTGTATGAATACTGAATGACTTAATGCATGCAAAGAACTTAGAATAGTGCCTGGCACATAGTAAGACAATTGAACTATAACAATGGAATGGGATGTGAGTGAATGATTTTTGGATTATGTAATATAATTTATAAAAAAAAGAAAAATTAAGTATTTTCCAATATATTGCTATTAAATATTTTCATCAGTACTGCCTTGTGTTGTAGTATTGTACCTAGTCATTGTAGAGGGTTATCTCCTCTATTATTATAATGTCTTTGAGGATAAGGCTTGGCTAGTCCTCAAGTGTGTGCCCTATATGATTTCCAGCATGTTCCAGGTGAGTTCCATATGTATTTGTTAACTGTATTAATAAAATATTCATATGCTTCTCTGCATGTAAATACTTCAGAGCTTTAACATTTAGAGAGTAGTTTTAGAGGATGTCTAAGGGAGCTGATCACATCATTTCAACATTTAGGAGCAAGTCTAGAGATTTTATTAGCATAGAAGTTAGGAAGTTTACTTCTACTTGGTACAGTGTTATTTCCTTTTTCAAAAAGGAGTTTTATTTTTGCCCCAGTCCGTGTAGCTCATTTGGTTGGAGCATCATCCTCTACGCCGAAAGATCAGGGAGGCAACCAAATCAATGTTTCTCTCTCACTCTCTTCCTCTCCCTTCCTCTGTCTCTAAAAAATGAATAAACACATATCCTCAGGTGAGAATTTTAAAAAAATATTCTTTTTTGAAAAAAGAAAAAAAAAGGAGTCTTATTTTTAAATAATGATTTTTAGAACCTCTGAGTCTCAGAAAGGTTAAGAACTTGCCTGCCTCCATACATCGAGCTAGAGATGGAGTCAGGGCTCAAATCTGAGTCTGGCCGATCACCCTTCCTGCTGCAAAAGTGAGGAAGAAAGGAAATCTATATTCATTGACTTCAGTGAAACTCAGAGAGGACATGAGATTAGATTACCAGTAGGCCTGTACTTCAGTCGTGCTTCACTTGGCTACGCACACTCCCTAGCTATTTAAACTTCTTTCAAAACCCAGGACTGATTACAAATATTCAATGTATTATAAGAAAAAGTATAACAACACATGATCATTTTGTATAACATAAGCCTTTGCTTCTGAGATAAGGCCATCTAAATTCTTAAATAAAATAAGGAAATTATAGCCAAAACCGGTTTGGCTCAGTGGATAGAGCGTCGGCCTGCGGACTGAAAGGTCCCAGGTTCGATTCCGGTCAAGGGCATGTACCTGGGTTGCAGGCACATCCCCAGTAGGAGATGTGCAGGAGGCAGCTGATCGATGTTTCTCTCTCATCGATGTTTCTAACTCTCTATCTCTCTCCCTTCCTCTCTGTAAAAAATCAATAAAATATATTAAAAAAAATAATAATAATAAAATAAGGGAATTATATATAAGCTAGTGGCCCTGCACACGAATTCATGCGCGCTGCTGCTTGCCTCAGCTGGCCATCCCACCCACCACTGCTGGTAGCTCTCCGCCGCAAGTAGCTCGCTGCCCTGCCCTCCTGCTGATCGGTTGTTATGCATCACAGCATGACCATTTCATATTACCTCTTTATTATATAGGATGGCCTAAAATATTCCCTTTGTGGTATCCTATATAATAAAAGGCTAATATGCAAATTGACTATACAGTGTAACAACTGGAACAACCGAACAACCGGTCACTTTGACGTGTGCTGACCACCAGGGGGCATGCGCAGAACATGGCAGGCATCAGCCACAGTGGGATGGTGGAGCAGGTGAGCGGGGGTACCAGACCAAGGTGGGGCACTGATCGCTACCATCGGGGCAAGGCTCTGGTGGTTACTGACAATTCTTTGCTCCTGCACACCGTAGTCCTGCCTGGCGCTCTCACGCACTGCTGGCGTCCAGCGCCGATCCCTCGGTGCCATCAGCAGGTGCGAATGGTGGTTGCCGGCCCCAATTGCCCTTCAGGGCTTCTCCATCTCCCCCTGCTCCTGAGGGGAGATCAGGGCAATCAGCTGCCTCTCACACCCACTGTTGGTGCCGGCCCCACTTGCACCCGCAGCCAGTTCCAGAGCTTCTGCTTGCACCCGCTGCCAGTGCCCAGCACTGGTCCCAATTGCTCAGTGCCATCAGTGGGTGTAAGCAGCAGCTGTCTGTCCTGATTGCCCCTGAGGATTTCTCCACCTACCCCTGCTCCTGAGGGGAGATTGGGGTAGCAGTTGCTGCTCGCACCCACTGATGGCGCCGGCCCCAATCGCTCTGCACCTTCAGCAGGTGCGAGCAAGGCCAGCGCCGTCAGCACGTGGGAGTGGCGGTGGCAGGAGTGGGGCTGCTGGCAGACAGGAGACCTGGGAGTCGCAGTGGGAGGGGCCGAGCGGGAGTGCAGAGGATGGGCTGAGACCCACCCCTGTGCCTACTGCAGCTGAGCAGGCCCACAGTTCCTTTCAAGGTGCACAAATTCATGCACTGGGCCCCTAGTTTAATAATATAGTCTCTCTATTCCTAAATCATCAGTTGAAATAAACATTTGTAATTATCTAATCAGGGTTAATCACATTTCATTTTTTCAGATCTATCTATATATATAAAAGGCTAAGTGATCGACCGTATGTCCATCTGACCATCTGACTGATCAATTGGCCCATATATATGACATGCACTGGCAATTTAAAAATAAACGTTGACTTGCATATGCATGATACATATAAAGCTCTCACTGGCACCAATTGCACATGTGTGTTTCAATCTGTCATCATCAATCGTGAATTTGGTTGACACTTCTATTATAGAGAAAGGGCGAATAGCAAAATTAAAATATTCTAATTAATTTCCTTTCAATGTGCATGAATCTGTGCACTGGGCCACTAGTTTTATTATAAAATATAATACTGAGGTCATGACATTTTTAAGGTATACATTTGCAGATGTGTACCGTTTTAGAAAACCTGAAGTATGAAAATCCGCAAATGCTTGGTAAATTGTAGGATTGCATAAATTCAATTACAGAAGAGTTCTTCATGTCCCAAAATAATTAATCATGTGGTTTCTCTAAACAGGAGGGCATGGCAACTCATGTTCATTTGGCAAAAGAAACTTTGTACTCTATCTGGAAAAAAATTGTCCTTTTTGTAATGCATTGCAAAGCTTCCAGAGGAATATGTATCAGAGAGTGGCCCATAGCTACCTAAACACATCAGCTGAGCCAATCAATTCTGTAACCACTGGGGGTGGGGATCAGGAGGAGGTGTCATAATAGATTGGGTGGTTAGGGAAGACCTCTCTGAATAGGTGATATTTGCTTTAACAGATGAATAGAATAAAGTCTCAGTAAAGCTGAAGGAACCAGCCTTTTGAAGACCCTTTGGAAGAATGTTGCTGGCAGAGAGCTCAGGAAGTAAGGTCTTTCAAGTCAGAACAAGCTTGGTAGATTACAAGGAACAGAAAGGCCAGACTGTCTGGAGTATAGTAAACTAGGGACAATGAAGTCAAGAAATGTAAAGGAGGGCCAGATCAATTAGGAGCATGATAAGTGCATGTAAATTAGTTAACTTGGAGGTTCAAACTTTTAGAGTTTAACAAATGGCCTGGGGTGGGCGTGGAGGAGCAGGGCTGGGCTAGAAGAGGTCAGTGGGTGAAAAGGGGGACATATGTAATACTCTGAACAATAAATATTTTTTTAAAAAGAGCTTAGCAAATGAAAACTCATAGTTATTAAAGATCATATTATTGTTTATAATTCAAATTTAAATATTTTTTTAAAATAGAAGTAGCTTTATTCCTTATAATAATAAACTCAAATGATGAACACTTAGAAAATACTTGTGAAATTCAAAGCTCCTGTCTTCACTAATCTGTAAAGTTTAAATTCTATTAAAAACCATAAGAAGCCCTACCTGGTTTGGTTCAGTGGATAGAGCATCGGCCTGCAGACTGAAGGGTCCCAGGTTCAATTCTGGTCAAGGGCACATCCTGGGTTGCAGGCTTGATCCCCATTAGGGGACATGCAGGAGGCAACCAATCAATGATTTTCTCTCAACATTAATGTTTCTATCTCTCTTTCCTTCTCCCTTCCTCTCTGAAAGCAATAAAGAAATATTAAAACACACACACACACACACACACACACACACACACACACACGAGTCATTTTCTGATTATAAAGACTGCTAGAACTATTTATATAGAACTAGAGGCTCAGTGCATGAAATTTGTGCACTCGGGGGGGCGGGGAGGTCCCTCAGCCTGGCCTGTGTCCTCTTGCAGTCCAGGAACCCTCAGAGGATATCCGACTGATGGCTTAGGCCCACTCCCCATGGGCCTAAGCCGTCAATCGGATATCCTTAGTGCTGCCGCGGAGGCAGGAGAGGCTCCCCGCCACCGCCACTGTGGTCATCAGCTGTGAGCCTGGCTCAAGGCTTCTGGCTGAGCCGTGCTTCCCCTGTGGGAGTGCACTGACCACCATGGGGCAGCTCCCGCATTGAGCGTCTGCCCCCTGGTGGTCAGTGCGCATCATAGCGACTGGTCATTTGCTGTCGGGTTGAAACCCCGCTCTCCGACATCCCCTGAGGGGTCCCGGATTGTGAAAGTGCAGGCCAGGCAGAGGGACCCCACCTGTGCATGATCAGGGCCAGGGAGTGATGTGGGAGGTTGGCCAGCCAGGGAGAGACCACAGGAGGGCTTCAGGGCATGTCCGGCCCATCTTGCTCAGTCCCAAACGGCTGGACCCCAGGAGCAAGCTAACTTACCAGTCGGAGCGTCTGCCCCCCTGGTGGTCAGTGCACGCCATAGAGAGTGGTTGAGCGGCCTTAGTATATTATGCTTTGATAGGTTGAACAGATGACCGGACGACCAAACACTTAGCATATTAGGCTTTTATTATATAGGATTTGTTTTATAAATATTTGTTTATTGTTTCTACCCTGTATTTATGCTGAGAGGCTTTTTTGGTCCAATCCTCAACCATGAGACCCTTCAATTCCTAAAATATTTTCCTGAAATTTATTCAATTTTTGTGGTTTATTTTTAAGCAATCTGAAATTTACTTATAAGTATTCTGTGAGTTAGAGATTATGATAGGCTGAATGATGACCTTCACTATATTCCCAAATCCTAATTTCTGGAAAGTGTGAATATTACCTTATTGGCAAAAGTGTCTTTGCAGATGTGATTGAATTAAGGATTTTGATATGGGAAGATTATCCTGGATTATCTGGGGTGGGCCCTAAATGTATTCACATGTGTCCTTATAAGAGGACGGCAGAGGGAGGTTCCACACAGACCAAGGGAAGGCAATGTGAAGACAGAGCAGAGATTTAAAGATGCTATGCTGTTGGTCTTGAAGAGTGGAAGAAGGGGCCAAGAGCCAAGGAATGCAAGGAATATGAGGAAAGTTGCTCTAGAAGCAAGAAAATTCAGGGAAGGGCTTCTCCCCTAGAGCCTCTGGACAATGTGGCCCTGCCCATACCTTAGATTGTGCACCTTAATTTCGAACTTCTGGACTATGGAATTGTAAGAGAATAAATTTTTGCTGTGTCAAGTCACTAAATTTGTAATAATTTGTTACAGTAGTCATTGGAAGCTAATATAGAGATCTAACTTTATTTTTTGCTAATTAATTGTTCTAGTACCATTCATTGAATATAGTATTTCCTAACTGAATGGTACTAGGACAATTAATTAGTTATGATAGAAACATCAATGATGAGAGAGAATCATTGATGAGCTGTCTCCTGCATGCCCCTGGGGATCAAGTCCATAACCCAGGCAAGTGCCCTGACCAGGAATCGAACCATGACCTCCTTGTTCATAGGTCAATACTCAACCACTGAGCCCCACTGGCCGGGCTCAGATGAACTTTAGATTCAATTTATCTAGTAAGAAGAAATTATTTTGACTGAAACTGCATTAAATATATAGATTTACTTGAATATTCCTATCCAGAAACATATTTTCTTTTCATGTCTTCACCCACACACCCCATATTTAAACTATAAAATTTTATAATTTTTCTTCACTTAGGTTTAATACATTTCTTAAGGCTTATTTGTTGCCACTGTGGAATAGGATCTTTTTAAAATTACATTTTCTAGTTAGATATTATCAGTGTATAGGAGTGTTATTGGATTTTGAATCTGGCCATTCTGCTGAATCATTTTAAAGGTCTAATAATTTTCTCTAAGATTGTCCAGCAAGACAATCATATTTATAAATATTATAATCTCTCTCTTCTTTTTCACTACTTATTTTTCTTGTCCTATTACATTAACTAGGATCTATAAAACAGTGTTAAATGGTAATGGTGTTAATAGGCATATTTGTCTTTTTTCTGACTTTAGCTGGAATGCCTTTGGTGTCTCACTATTAAATATGACGTGTGTTTTACTTTGTATATTTTGTGGAGGTATTTTAACATTATCTATCTCTTTACATAAGCATAAAAACAGTAAGACTATTTCCTTCTATTTCTAGTTTACTATTTATTTAAACCAGAAAACTGATGAAGTGTTATTAGTTTTCAATATCTATTAATATATAAAATATAATTATATAACAAGTATAATACTTCTCTTAATGTTAAAAATTTTTTATCAGATAAAAAACTACTGGGTAGGAGGAAACCACGATGGCGCCATAGGTAAAAACCGGAAATTGCTGCCTCCCACAACAACTTCAAAAATACAACGAAAAGACAAAACGGACATCATCCAGAACTATAGGAAGGCTGGCTGAGTGGAAATTCTACAACTAGAAGGAAAAAGAAAAGCACACTGAGACTCAGAGGAGCTGCGGAAGTAAAGTGCAGAGGTACGGAGGCTCGAGCGCACGGAAAGGGGCTGGCACCTGAGGACACGGCTGTCTGTTTGAATTGGGAGGGAGTCACAAGCTCCCGACTGCTCTGAACTCCGGTTCCAGGAAGTCTCTGGGGACCCAGGACTCATACGGGGAGAAACTGGACTGTCTGGCAGCAGGCAGAACTCTGAACTTGAGGGCGGGTTTCCCTCAGAGGTGCTTGCAGCAATTATCGGGACACTGAGACTCGGGAGGCCCCTTAGGGCAGGGTTGAGGATCCGCCATAGCTGCTTGCTCCGCCCTTTGATTCCCTGAGATCCCGCCCCACTCAGGCTGCGGCAGAGGCTTTTGCATATGAATGCCCTGGCCCTTTGCAACCTGAAAATTACCTAACAAACTGCAGCTGGGCCAGACAGACCCAGAACTTCCAAGAGAAGGCCCAAGGCCCCACATCAGCTTGCATTGCTTCACGGTTGGGCCTCATCTGGGCACCTCCAAACTCCAAAAAATGAAGGGAAATCTGCAGTTCTCTTCTTAGCTCCTGCTGGGTAACCTCAGGAAGAGGCTAAATTAGCACCTCCTTAGATACAAGAGCCAGTGTACCCAGTGGTCAGAGTGGGGCCATCCAGATTACAACTCCTCAGATCCATAAGGGACACACTCAGGGGGCAGACTCAGTGAGAACCAAAGCCCCACTGAAGCAAGTCTTGCCCCAGAAGGGTGTCTTCAGCACAGAAGTTCTCCCACTGCAGACACAGTTGATTCTTACTGCCAATTGGCCTGGAGGTCAATTCCTCCCAGTGATACCAACAGCAATCAAGGCATAACTACAACAAGACTGTGCACAAAGCCCACAAGGGGGTGCACCAAGAGTGTCCACCTCAGGTAACTGGGGAGGCTGAGCCACTGGGCCCTACAGGACACCTAGCACACAAAGCCACTCTATCAACACAGGGAAGCACAAAAAATGCGGAGACAAAGAAACAGGTCACAAATGACAGAAATGGAGGAAAGCAAACGACTGGATATAGAGTTCAAGGCCACGTTTATAAGGTTTTTCAAGAATTTTATGGAAACCGCTGATAAATTTAGTGAGACCCTGGAGGATATTAAAAAAGACCAACAAGAAATTAAGCATACACTGACTGAAATAAAGAATAATATACAGAGATCCAACAGCAGATAAGAGGATCCCAAGAATCAAGTCAAAGATTTGAAATACGAAGAAACAAAAAATACCAAACTGAAAAAGAAAAAAGAAAAAAGAATCCAAAAATATGAAGATAGTGTAAGGAACCTCTGGGACAACTTCAAGCGTACCAACATCAGAATTATTGGGGTACCAGAAGAAGAGAGAGGGCAAGATATTGAAAACCGATTTGAAGAAATAATGACTGAAAACTTCCCCTACCTGGTGAAAGAAATAGACTTACAAGTCCAGGAAGCGCAGAGAACCCCAAACAAAAGGAATCCAAAGAGGACCACACCAAGACACATCATAATTAAAATGCCAAGAGCAAAAGACAAAGAATCTTAAAAGCAGCAAGAGAAAGAAAGTCAGTTACCTACAAGGGAATACCCATATGACTGTCAGGTGATTTCTCAACAGAAACTTTGCAGGCCAGAAGGGAGTGGCAAGAAATATTCAAAGTGATGAATAGCAAGAACCTATAACCAAGATTACTTTATCCAGCAAAGCTATCATTCAGAATTGAAGGTCAGATAAAGAGCTTCACAGATAAGGAAAAGCTAAAGGAGTTCATCACCACCAAACCAGCATTATATGAAATGCTAAAAGGTATTCTTTAAGAAGAGGAAGAAGTAAAAGGAACTCTTACCATTTACCACAGCATGGATGGAACTGGAGAGCATTATGCTAAGTGAAAGAAGCCAGTCAGAGAAGGATAAACACCACATGATCTCACTCATTTGTGGAATATAATGAACAACATAAACGGATGAACAAGGACTGATCCAGAGACGGAGAGGCATTGATTGGACTGTCCGGCCTTGGAGGGAAGGTAGGGGAGGGTGGGGGTAAGGGGGAAAGATCAACCAAAGGACTTATATGCAAGCATATAGGCCTAACCAATGGACACGGACAACAAGGGGGTGAGGGCATGAGGGGTGTGTGTGTGTGTGTGTGTGTGTGTGTGTGTGTGTGTAGGGGGTAACGTGGGGATAAGGACACATATGTAATATCTTAATCAATAAAAAATATATTTAAAAAAAACTACTGGGTAATTTTAATGTTTGCATTTAATACTTGTTTCGTATTTTATTTAGAAAATTATATAGCTCTCCTTTTTTGTATTAAAAAAATTCAGGTGTGGAAATCAGTAATGCTCATCTTACAAAATGCAGTGGAGAGAAAGGTTTCATTCAAATGGAGGGCTACTGGATCAAGGTTCCTGGGCTGGCTGTGAAAGCAGGGCCCAGGGTGGCTGGAGGGAGAGGAGAAACCAGCTTAAATGGGAAAAGAGATCATGAAGTGTTTAGGAAAGTTGATCTGGTGTGTAAATGGTGTTTCAGGAGAAATCTGAAAGGTACTGGTTTACAGCAGGAGCCACGCGGGTCCGGGAAGCTCCTTTATAGGATCAAAATGGGCAGAATGGGTACCTCCCTTCCATGAAACTTTAAAAGCCTGGAAACCAGCCTTAGGCACCGCTGGGGCTGGAGCCTCTCAGATACCGCAAAAACCCGGAGAAGGGAAATCCAGGCCGGCGCCGGAGTGGCCTGCGGTGGGCTCGGGACAGCTTGCACACTGGGCATGCGCAGGGGGTGGCCCGCGGGGTTGGCTTCGGCAGCCGTGACGAGCCCGGAAGCGCCCGCGCGTGCCCCTCCGCTCGAGAAGTAGTTTTGTTCCGCGTCCTGCGGGCAGTTGCTGTTCGGAGAGAACCCCGAGCGGGACCGGCCCGACCCCCGCCGGCACCGCCGCGATGTCCAGCAACAGCTTCGCTTACAATGAGAACTCCGGGGGCGGGGAGGCTACGGAGCTGGGTCAGGACGCGACCTCAGCCATTTCCAACTCCGGTGCCGTGGGCCTCTTCAGCAGCGATTTGAAGAAGTGAGGAGACGGGCTTGGGGTGCAGGGATGGGACCGAGGAGTTGGGCCCCCGGGGGCGCCGGGCTCGGGCTCCGGGAGAGGAGTGGGGCGGTCCCGAGACCGCACCCGGTCCGGGTCCGGCGGTAACGTTCCCTCCGGAGGGTGGGGGCGAGTCAGCTGGGAGTGGTGGGAGGTGCGGGGGAGAGAGTTTGTGGGGGTCTCTAGCAGTTTTCAAACTTGAGTGAAAGAACCACCTTTTGGAGAGCTTCAGTTCCCTCCCCGGACACTCCGAGTTGGTCTGGGACACGGAAATTTGATTAAACACTTGTAGGCAATTGACTGCTTGTTTGATCAGAGTTGGAGAAATTCGCACATTGGCGAGTTCGGGGAGGTGAGGGGGAGTGCTGGAGTGTGAGGGTTGCTTACGGGAAACTCCTGGCGTGGAAGCAAGGGGGGCAGGCGTCGGTGAGTGGGCAGACTGTGCAGACGTTGATGTTCTCGGACGATAGCCTTTGCCCTGCAGACCCCCCTCCAGTCGCAACCAATAACACGCATATGATTAGAGAGTATTTAGTGTTATGATGAACAAACCTAAAATTTTATAAATTAATAATGTGATTTTGTAAAAATGAACACGAAACAATATACACTTTGTTTTTAAAAAGTTAAGGAGAAATAAATGTAAGTACCACCGAAAAATGGTTTCCAAATGGTTTTGTTTTGGGAGGGGGGTTTAAACTTACAGAATCATAGTAACTTTACATTTTATTGTCATCATTTTTACATTTTTTCTTATTTTTAATCTGTCAGTACTAAAAGCTTTGGTCACATAATAGGTTGTCACTGGATTCATGTTAAATTAAGGTAAAGTACCTGTACCAAAGCGGATAATTAAATTTAAATTTAAATTTTACTAACAAGAGAGGGCAGTGCTAGGAGTTGAAATTGGGATTAAATTTTGACCGTATGAAGCTGATTGAAATCTTATATGCAGCATATAAAATACAGGGTTTTTTTTTGTTTTGTTTTGTTTTTTTTTTTTTACTTATTCTGAGGTTAGAAAAATTTAACAGTAAGATAACTAATTTCTTTTCATCTGTGCTCTTAGATGATGGATTGTTTCAACAAGGAGCTTGCTGCAGCTCTACAGCTTTATTAGCAAAAGGTTTCAGCTGTTGAATTAATCCATAAGTCTGCGTCAGTCTGTTTTGAATGTGATTTGCTTACAATTAATTACTTTTCGGGTTTGTGAATATCTAAGATGTTTTCATCTTAGAGCCTCTGATATCCTATTTCATCAGATATTGGGGGGAAAATGTATGACTTTGACTATGACCAGTTGAGGTGACTTAAAGAGGTTGAATTAAAATAAAAATAGCTAACACATTTGTAATACCTTAACTAATAATAATAAAATAAAAAAAAAGATTAAAAAAAATAAATAAAAAAAATAAAAATAAAAAAATAAAAATAAAAATAGCTAAAATTTATTCAGTGCTTATACATTTGTACGTAATACTTTACCTTTATTATCTCATTCAGTGTGACTAACAATTCTATTGCTTGGTACCAAATACTTCTTTGATACCACTTTGCAATTTAGGAAATTGGAGCACAAATGATTAATTTGCTCAAGATCTCTCTCTCTCTCTCTCTCTCTCTCTCTCTCTCTCTCTCTCTCTCACACACACACACACACACACACACACGCTAGAACACTGCACTGACTGAATTTGCACCTAGACGCTAGACAGTGATGGCGAGCCATTTTTTTGGTTGATTTTTCTTTGTTTAATGGCATTTAAGTATATAAAATAAATATCAAAAATATAAATCTTTGTTTTACTATGGTTGCAAATATCAAAAAATTTCTATATGTGACATGGCACCAGAGTTAAGTTAGGGTTTTTCAAAATGCTGACACGCCGAGCTCAAAAGGTTCGCCATCACTGCGCTAGGATACGCTACTTTCTCAAGTAGCATAGAATAGTGTATCCATGTGATTTTGTAAAAATTAACACGAAACAATATACATACAATGACAAATAATGGATATGCTATTCTATTTGCTGAAATTTATAGTGCTTTTATTAGAGAAGCCTTACAACTCATTAAAAGTTGAAGATTTTGAGTAGTAGCTGTAGACAGTGTGAACTTGAAGCTTTCAGGAATTAGAAACATTTTGGCCAATGAATTGCAACATAATGGGGTTGTATAGAAACAAGGAGACTCCTGTTCTGGAAGTGGTCACTTAATCTTTTTTGAGCCTATATTCTCTCATAAAATGGTTATATTTCTTGCTTAGAAAAAAACAAGCCAAATGACAACATTTATGTAAAAAGCGTAAAAGCTTACCCTGTTCCTCTTCTCTAATTTTTGATGATTTACTTTGAAATGGTTTCAGATATACAAAAAATGATGATCCTTCATTGGACTATTTCCAAGATGCCTAATCAGGTATAATACAGAAAACTTCCTTCTATGCAGACTCAACAATTTTTTAAAATGTGCTACATTGCTTTCTCTCTCTCTCTCTCCCCATACACATACATTCACATTATGTTTTCTGAGCCATTGGAGACTAGGTTGTATACTTCATGTCCCTTTACCTTAGTGTGTATTTTTTAAGAATGAAGATATTTTCTTGCACAACCACAGTACTGTTATATTTAGGAAATTTAGCATCAATACAGTCTACAATCTGTAATCCAGCATTGTCATTTGTTCCAAGAAATAATTTTTTATTTTAGCATTTTTTCCCTTCTAGTACAGGATCTTGTATTTCATTTAGTTGTCTAATCTATGTAATCTCTTTAATCTGGTCTAGTTCCTTAGTCTTTGTTTGTCATTAACTTGGCATTTGAAAAATGCAAGCCAATTATTTTATAGCATGGTAATCAATTTGGGTTTACTGGTGTTTTTTCTTCTTGTTTAGATTCATGTTATGTATCCCTAGCTATAGTGCTACCATAGCTGATGCGGCCTTCTCAGACTATTACATCCAGAGGCATAGGATACCCATCTTCATGATAATTTGTCCAGGTGTCCATTATTCCCCCCGCCCCCCATAATCTGTCTGTGGGGGGACACTTTGGGACCATGCAGATATTTTGCTTCTCATTAAATTCACTACCCCTGTATTTAGCAACCCTTGATGAATCTCCTGAACCAGTCTTTTCATAATGGTTGCAAAATGTTTCAACTCTCTGACTCTTTCCAGTATTCTGCTCTGTGGCCTCTTGTTTTAGAGCTCTGTCTTTGATCCTTCACTGACCATCTCCAGCATGCCTAATCACTTCCTAGTCACAGGATTATTGATGATTTTTGTTTTCTAAATTTAATCACATTTATTAGTCTTCTTTATTCCCTAACCCCTTTAAACAAAACCATAATTAGGGAGTTTTAGGTGGTTTTATGAAAGATCCTATATATCATTTATTGGTTAACCAAGTCTGTGTATTAGATTATTGGCTTCAGGATTTTCAGTTTCTTCATTTAATATGTAAAGAATTAAATTTTTTGTGTTCCTTTGTTTTGAGACTATTGTAAACTTTTATTGCTTTTAGTTTTTTTAAATCATTTTTTTCTTTAACTTAATGAAGCTCTTGTTTTATCTTTACCATTTGGCTGTGTGTATAATTTAAAAATAATTTTAATAATTTTATTTCTGGATTAAACATTTACTTAGGGATTAATTTCTAGAAAGAAGCGACAAGACCAATGACATTTTCTTAAGAATAGTAAGACTGAGTTTTCTAATCTTGTTTCTTTTGAGAGCAACTCAGTGTATTAGAAAGAGCATTGGACTTAGAGTGAGAAGATCTGGATTTAAGTTAATGGTTTCCACTTGTAATATTGCCTTGTTCAAGTTCCTTGATCTCCATGATAATGCTTGCCTATTTTGTGAGATAAGTGATTTCTAAACTAGAATATTAACTAACACTATTTTGAAAAGGTGGTGAAAGTTTAACTGAGTTGGTGACATTTTAAGTCTTAAAGGCTGAGAAGGTTTTTGTTAGGTGGAGGAAAGGGGGAGTTCTTCAGACAAAGTTTGTAGAAACCAGGAGAACTGCAAAAGAAAATGCATTTTCAGCTGAGATACAGATTAGGGCACCAACATTTAGAATTGTAGGTGGTAATTAAAGCACAGGAATGGATAAAATCATCCAGGGAGAACTTTTCTTGTTAGAAGAAAAGGCAGTTTAGACAAGTCCCTACACTTAAGGTGTGAATGGAAGAAGAACTAGGAAGAGAAACAGTGCTCAGAGGGGTAGGAAACCAGAGGAAGATTAAAAAAAGAAAAAGAAGCTAGGAGGAAAGTTAAGAGGAAATAGTTAACTATGTTAGGAATTTCATAGTGAGGGCAAATAGAATATAGGCTGAAAAGAGGCCATTAGGTTTAACAATTAAAAGTGACCTTAGTAACTTATCAGTGGAGTGCCATCTGAAACACTTTGAAAGGTAGCATGTTTAGTCCCTGCTGAAATTGGGTGGACTTCTCATTTGTTTAGATTATATGCTTTCCTGTGTAGTTAAGATATAGTCAGTACTACATAAGTGTATTTTCATTGCATTAGTAAAGCCTTGCTTATTTTTAACTTAAATTTTATTTATTGTCAATTTTATTATAACATCAGCCATGAAAGTTGCATTTCATATAACCCTTTAACATTAGTGTTTTCCACTGGAGTCTCCTAGGGAGATTATGTGGGTCTGTAGTTTGTCTGTAATTACAGAAAATCTAAATATAGCTCCACTACTTTTTCTCTCTTTAAGGAAGGATACAGAATTGCAGCTGAATTAGCATAACCTTTTTATAGGGATGTTCTTGAGTTTATTAAAAATGAAGAAAACCAGTCCCAGATGTCACTTAATAGGAGCTTCTAAACTTGTTTTGTTTTTTGTGTGTGACTGTTTCCATTTTTATTTATAACTTATTTTAATTAGGATCTATACTAGCGATTCTCAACCTGTGGGTCGCGACACCTTTGGCGGTCGAATGACCCTTTCACAGGGGTCGCCTAAGGCCATCCTGCGTATCAGATATTTACATTACAATTCATAACAATAGCAACATTACAGTTATGAAGTAGCAACGAAAATAATTTTATGGTTGGGTCACAGCATGAGGAACTGTATTTAAAGGGCCAGAAGGTTGAGAACCACTGGTATACCATATTTTTGTAATTTTTTCATTCAGCACTTTTATAGTTTCAGTGTTCAAAGTTTGCTCCACTTCGTTTTTACTTGTCCTAGTATTTCTCATTGATAACTTTATCTCATTCAGTATTCTCAGATTACATAGTGACTCAATGACTATTTGTTGAATGTTGTATAGAGGAATCTCTCACACAATCACATAATATTAGATGGTATAATTTATATGAAGCTGCTTAGCAAAGCGTTCAGCTCATAATTTTGCTTAATAAGTATTTCCAGGTTGCCGGAGTCCAACCCCAGCAGGTCCAGGGGTCCCCAAAGGTGTGGATGGAGTCGGCGAAGAAGGAATGACACAGAGACGGAGTTCAGTTGATCAGCAGCCTAGCCAGGATCTCTAGCCAGGATCTCCAGCCAAGTTCTGGTCTGGATCTCCAGAGAGGTTCTGCTGTTTATTGTTTTGTTACATCCGTATTTATACCAGTTGATTTTAATCCTGTCAATTTCTATTACAAAGGTTAGGGCGTTTCTTATCTCCATTCCAGGGAGTAAAGATTATATAGCTTAAGCATGATTGTTTGTAGTGATTAACTACCCGCCTGGCACTTAGTTAAGGAGTTTCATCCCCTCCCTGACTTCAGGGAAAAATTCCTACCTGGGGAAACAACCTTTCTAGGAGAGGCATCCCCTCCCTGACTTCAGGGAAAAATTCCTACCTGGGGAAACAACCTTTCTCGGAGAGGTGACCTTGGTTAAAACACACAGCGCTAAGGGGAGCAAACATATTAAGAACAGTATGCTATATACGTCAGGTCCCTTGAAACATATGCTGTGCAGATGTTTCTTTCCTGCAGCGACTGTGTCAAGCAGCAAGGAGGGACTGGCTTCCGGCAAATTCCCCCTTTTTTATTTTTTAAATGATCATGCATGCAAATCAGTGGCCACCTCTCAGATTGGGCCGTTTAAAACTCGGAAGAAGACTGGCAAGCAATGACAGTGAGCATAACTATAAACATAGTGGATGGAGTGCACAAGGAGCCCCATTCCTGTAGAAGGTTGCCAGCCTCTTCAGTCAAGGGATTTCAGCTGTCCTCAAGTTGTTGGTTTGATTGTCTTTGTGGGTCTGGCTAGCGGGTGGCATCACTGGCGATGGGCTTCCCGAAGCATCAGCAAGTTGAAGGGCTGCATCAAAGGGTCCATCAGGGCCGTGGTTGATGGTGGTGTCGGTGTCCGAGGAGGAGTAAGCTGTGCCCTCTGGGTCAGCTGATATGGAAGATGGAGGGTAGTAGAGAGAAAAAGAAGAGAAAACAAAAGAACTACAAGGCATGGAAGTGTTTAGAAAAAAGAGGGAGAAGAAAGGGAAGAAGGCAGCATCCTGACACAGCCCTTTCCTTCATCTGACCCTTTTCCCGTGGTCCAAGGTATAAATGGGAAACAAGTCCTGTTGCAGTGAGAGGGCAGCTGCTGTCAGGCAGTCTCTGTCTTTACCTGGGTCCCAATCTGAGCTGGGCGTGGGAAGCGGGAAGCAGCCATGGGGACAGGAGACCTTCCTCAGAAGGGGCGAGTGTTCAAGCCCCTGAACCATTGGGGGGGGTGAGGATCTGTGCCCCACCTCTGTTGAACCCCAAGTTCTCTCCTACTGGCCCTCGACTGTGCCTGTCTTAGGTTGCCCCACCCTGTGGGGTCTTACCCGTCATTGACTACCAGCCATCTCTGGGCCAAGTAGGGTGATGGGAGGTTCAGTTTTGTCTCCTTGATAGCCTATGTCCCTCTGGCCTCCATGCCCAGCAACTGCCTTTGGATTCCCTCGCCTGCTGGCGGGGCTCTGGCATTGATCATAGGGAACTCAGGTTTCTTCTCTAGAGAGGGCCTAGCTTACACCATTGGGCCAGAGACAGATCCATGGTACCAGCCACCATGAGGCTTCAACCTCAGCATGAACAGAGAGCTCAGGCAACAGCTATGGGCAATTGGATTGTAAGAAGAGGGTCCCTCTTGGCACAAGGGTAAGAGGCGCCAATACATGACAAAGGAGAGTCCTGGAACAGGGCTTTCTCAGCCCAGGATGTCAGGCTCTTGGCAAAAGACAACTCCATGTATGGGGCATATACCAAACACCCCTAGTCACGGCATAAAAGGGAGGTGCCCTTCCTGGAACAGTAGGGTAGGGAGATTCTAGAAAACGCTGTGTTCAGGAAAGAAGGAGAAAGGCCAAAGAACCAGCAAACAAGTAGTTAGATTTTAAAAAAAGGAAAAAGGAAAGGAGATGTGGGGCAAAGCTGGGACATGTGGAAAGACAAAAAGGAGGCACATGTGATCCTCCCAATGGACAGATTGTTCCAGCTCAGGGCTGCACATCTGCTGCAGACGGGCACTGGTCAGGTGTGCTATGATGAGGCAGAGATGGCGGGCGGTGAGACATAAGGTCGGACTAGACGGTCTGGAATCCACACAGGTGAGTCTGCGTCCTGTGGAAATATACAAGCATATCCTCTCCCCTGGGTTAAAAGTACATCAGGTCCCTTCCAGGCTCCTGTAAGCAAGAGTCTCCATTTGACGAGGGCTTTAGGTTTAGTTAGATCAGGGTTCCAATGCCTGTACATCGGGGAATTTCCCTCAGAATCTACATTTAGTATATTAATTACAAATTGAGCATGTTGTAGAACATGATGAGGAGAGGAATATTTAAACTCATTTTCTTGTAATTTTTTAATTTGTGTTTTTAAAGTTTGGTGAGCCCTTTCTACTATTGCTTGGCCTTGAGGATTGTAGGGTATTCCTGTAGTATGTGCGATGCCGAATGTAGAGCATAAGTTTTTAAAAGCTCTAGAGGTATAGGCAGGCCCATCGTCAGTTTTAAGTGCCCTTGGTATTCCTAGGTAGGAAAAGCATTGGAATAGTTGTTGACTTACATCTTTAAAGGCTTCTCCTGTACGTGCAGAAGCAAGGATAACATGAGAAAAGGTATCAATACAAACATGCACATAGCAAAGTTTGCCAAAAGATGGGACATGAGTAATATCCATCTGCCATAAGTCACAGGGTCTAAGTCCTCTTGGATTAACTCCAGTAGCAGGGCTAGGAAAATGAGTAGGACAATGGCCGCAGTCACGCACAATACTTCGAGCAGCTTCTCTAGATATGCGATAATATAGACGGAGAGCAGAAGCATTTTGATGGTGAATGGCATGAGACCGCCGGGCTTCTTCTAGAGCTGTACAAACTACTGGGCGAGTTAGTAAATCCGCCTGATAATTTCCTTCGCTTAAGGGTCCTGGTAGGCAGGAATGAGCTCTAATATGTCCAATATAGAAAGCCTTTTCTCGTTTGTGAATGCAAGTTTGTAGCTGAGTTAACAAAGAGAAAATGGCTGTTCTTCCTTGTGGGAGAGAGGCGGTCTCAATATGAGGAAATAATTTAACTATATATTGAGAGTCAGTGTACAAGTTAAAGGGAACCTGTTGCAATTGTTCAAAAGCATAAATGACTGCCAAAAGCTCTGTTCTCTGAGCTGACGTCTCTAGAGTTTGTTGAACATGGGTTATTGAGTCAATGATTGTTACTGCCCTACCATTAGAGGAACCATCTGTGAATACTAAAGAGGCAGGAGGTGATAATGGTTCTTTTGAACATTTAATAGGAAATATAAACGGATGTAGGGAGAGAAATTGCAATATAGGTGATCTTGGCAAATGATGTAAAATTTGTCCTGGGAAGTTACCTATAGCTATTTGCCACTCTTCTTCAAATTGTAATAGTGTGTCTAATTGTTCTCTTTTATAAGGTATTATTATCTCAGTAACTTCTCTTCCAAAGAGTTCGATACTGCGACGTCTACCTTTGATAATGAGAGTGGCCACTAGGGAGGGATAGGGTGGTACAATCTTCCTAGGAGTGACAGGTAAATGTATCCATTCTAATGGTCCTTCCTGCCACAAGCATCCTGTAGGAGTATATTTAGTGGCTAGAATAATTAAGGCCCAAGATTTGGAATAATCTAGATACTGTAGTTGCTGTTTATTGATGGCCTGTTCTATTTTTGCTATAGCCTTTTCTCCTTCTACAGTTAATTGTCGGGGAGACTTAGGGTTAGAATCTCCCTTTAAAATGTCAAATAGAGGTTTTAAGTCAAGAGTGGTTATTTTTAGATATGGCCTGACCCAGTTGATATCACCTAATAGTTTCTGATAATCATTCAATGTGTTTAAATGATCTTTTCTTAATTGTAGAGGCTGATGGGTGATAGTAGAGGTATGTAATATTCTGCCTAAGTATGAAAAAGAAGGTTCAGTCTGAATCTTTTCTGGGGCTATTTTTAGACCATGTTCTTCTAAAGCAAGGATGGTCTGAGTAAGAATTTCCTGTAAAGTAGCCCGATCTTTATGAGCTAGTAAAATATCATCCATATAATGAATAAGATATAGATCTGAAAATTTCTTTCTAATAACTTGCAATGCCTGATCTACAAACTTTTGACATAATGTAGGACTATTTTTCATCCCTTGTGAGAGAACCTTCCATTGGTATCTCTGATAAGGCTGTTTAAAGTTTTCTGATGGTATGCTGAATGCGAATCTTTGACAATCAGCTGGGTGAAGAGGTATAGTGAAAAAACAATCCTGTAAGTCAATAACAACAACACAATACTCCTGTGGAATTGCCACAGGGGAGGGCAATCCAGGTTGTAAGGAGCCCATATCTTCCATGGTGGCATTTATGGCTCTTAGATCTTGCAAAAGTCTCCACTTGCCTGATTTCTTTCTTATTACAAATATGGGTGTGTTCCAGGGACTATTTGATGGCTCTATATGTCCCTCTGCTAGTTGCTGATCAATTAATTGTCGGGCTGCTGATATTTTCTCAGATGTTAAGGGCCATTGCTCAACCCATACTGGTTGTGACGATTTCCAGACTATGGGATCAGCAGTCCTAAGGGCAATGGCCCCAATTACAGATCCTGTCGAGGAGTGTGAGGTATTACTTTCCTTTCCTAATCCCTTTCCTGGATTAAATCCTGTGTCTAGCATCTGTGATGTTACTCTATCACTGGGGCTATATAATAGAACTCCCATCTGAGACAAGATATCTCTTCCCCATAATGTAAAGGGGATAGTCGTAATTACATAGGGACAGAATGTTCCTGAATGTTGATCTTCATCAGTCCAAGTTAGAATCTGAGAACTCTTTTTTACATTAGATGCCTTGCCTAGTCCTACTAGGGAAGTGGAGGTAGTGTGCGTGGGCCATGAAGAGGGCCAATCCTTCTCTGCTATGCAGGAAACATCTGCTCCTGTATCCAATAGACCTTCAATTGGTTTTCCCTGAATTTGTAAAATTTTTGTAGGTCTAGTAGCATGGATTTCTTGTATCCAAAATGCTGCATCACTAGATCCAAAGCCTCCGGCCCCTCTAGATTCCTGGGTAACAGCTGTCCCTATTTTATGTATTGGTAACAGGATTAATTGTGCAATTCTCTGGTTGGGCTGAATCTGTATAGTTGTAGTGGGTGGGGAAAGTAAAATCTGTATTTCTCCTGTGTAGTCTGCATCAACAACTCCTGGGATGACTAAGATCCCCTGTAACGAGGTGGAGCTCCGTCCTAATATTAAACCTACAGTTCCCTCAGGCAGTGGCCCAGACACTCCTGTAGGAATGGCTGCTACTGGCGAGTCTGGGGTTAGTACTGCATGGGTGGTTGAGTGGAGGTCCAATCCTGCACTGCCTGGGGTTGCCCTGAAGAGGTCACTGACTGATCGAAATTTGCAAAGGGGTTGAAGGTTGATGCCCCTATTATTGCAGGGGCCTGGGGCTGGCCCCTTCTCAAGTTTCCCGATTGAGGTGATGGGATATAACCTCCTTGGGAGCTATTTGTAGAGTTTAAAGGCCGACCATTTTTATGGTATTTTGATCTACATTCCTTTGCCCAATGGAATCCTTTCTGACATCGGGGACAAACGGTTTTTGGAGGATTAATATTATTCCCTAATGTATTTCCAGGCTGTCGAGGAGCTTGCCATCTGGCCTGAGTATTATTATTTTTATTTGGGCATTCTCTGCTAAAGTGCCCAGATAAGCCACAAGAGTAGCAGTTCATATTTCTTTTATTACCTGTAGTATTGCTGGCTTGTCCTATAGCCTGTACATATTGAGGATATGTCTCCCCTTTGAGAGCTGCAGCTATAGCTACACCCTGTATAAATGCTGGACTTACATCAGCACACTGTTTTATAAAATCATTTATAGTTCCTGTTCTGTGAATCGGCCTTAATAAAGCCTGACAGGTATTATTAGCATTTTCAAAAGCCAGTTGTTTGATTAGGATATCGGCTGCCTCTTTGTTATTGATTACTCTCTTGACTGCCTGCATGAGGCGAGAAAGGAAATCCTGATATGGTTCCTCGACCTTCTGTTTAACCTCTGTAAGGGTGGTGGTTTTTCCTGCTGTATAAGGTAGGGATTTCCAGGCACTTACTGCACAACTGGTTACTTTGGTAAGTGCCTCTGTGGGCATATTCATTTGCTCCTCAGCCGTGTTAAAATCACCTTCTCCTAATATCATGTCTAGGGTTATTCTTTTTCTGGTTTTTTCGCTAGTGGCTACAGCTTTCTTAGCAAGATCTTCATATTCAGTTTTCCATAATAAGTAATCGCCTCCTGAGAGACAGGATTTACAAACCTGTGACCAATCATAAGGAGTCATCCATTTACTGGCTAGGGTTTCTACCAAGGTTTGTGTGTAAGGAGCTAGAGGTCCATATTCAGAGCAGGCCAATTTTAATTCTTTAAGTACTTTGTAAGGTATAGGCTCCAAGGTGGGGTTTCTATTCCCACCAGACTCATTCTCATATGTAACTGGGAAGCAGAGTGAGAATTCAAGATCTCCATTAGCTTCAGCTTCTCTTATTGCCCTTTGAAATTTAGACATGGAGCTCATAGGAGCCACAGGACCTGGTTTAGGCTTCCTTTCTAATTTGGGGAGCCTGTTTTGAATGGGAGGGCCATTCTCCTCTCTACTGACTGGAAAGGAACAATGGTCATGTTTATGATATTTATTCTCCTCCCGATCAGTAGGCATAGCTAAATTGCTTTTAGATTGAGCTGAAGACAATGATGATGTGTCCTCTCTGGGTGGAGCCGAGGGACTATTTAAATTTTGAGAAAGTTCAACCGTTTTTGCCTCTGGTGCCAAGGTGTCACAGATTGAATCCCAGAGGGAAAAGAAACATGGCAGGACCTTGTCAGATTCATGGTGTTTCTTTAATTGTTTTCCTACTTCAACCCAAGTTTTTAAATTAACAGTTCCATCCTCTGGAAGCCATTGACATACTTCTTCTATAAAACTTTCTGTCTCACTGGGAAAAACCTCAACTCCAATTCTGCTAGTAAGCATATGCGTTAAAAGATTAATACAGAGTCTTTTTTCTTTAGACTCAGTATGACCCATCTTGTCAATCTAAGTTCTGTACTAACTACCCGCTTACCCTACTTATTCTCTATGGGGGGGGGGGGGGTCTGCAGCACCCTACGGTGCAGTCCTATTCGTCCCAAGTACGGGGGGACTTACCTAAGGGAACCCTGTTCGGGCGCCAGATGCCGGAGTCCAACCCCAGCAGGTCCAGGGGTCCCCAAAGGTGTGGATGGAGTCGGCGAAGAAGGAATGACACAGAGACGGAGTTCAGTTGATCAGCAGCCTAGCCAGGATCTCTAGCCAGGATCTCCAGCCAAGTTCTGGTCTGGATCTCCAGAGAGGTTCTGCTGTTTATTGTTTTGTTACATCCGTATTTATACCAGTTGATTTTAATCCTGTCAATTTCTATTACAAAGGTTAGGGCGTTTCTTATCTCCATTCCAGGGAGTAAAGATTATATAGCTTAAGCATGATTGTTTGTAGTGATTAACTACCCGCCTGGCACTTAGTTAAGGAGTTTCATCCCCTCCCTGACTTCAGGGAAAAATTCCTACCTGGGGAAACAACCTTTCTCGGAGAGGTGACCTTGGTTAAAACACACAGCGCTAAGGGGAGCAAACATATTAAGAACAGTATGCTATATACGCCAGGTCCCTTGAAACATATGCTGTGCAGATGTTTCTTTCCTGCAGCGACTGTGTCAAGCAGCAAGGAGGGACTGGCTTCCGGCACCAGGTCCTTTATTCAGTTGAATGATTCAGATTCTAACATTTACCGTGTCCTTAGCCAGTGTACTGAAAAGTAAAGCATGACTGATTCAGAGGCCCTTATACAGGCTGAAAACCTGCTCTGGTATCCCTGTTGTGTTGTACTGCATTACAGTTATTTGTCAGCATTGCTTGAGTCTTTGCTGTGATTAGGGTTAATTGACTCCGAATTGTCACATAGGTGTTAAATGAACTTTACAATCAGGATTTCTTAAATTTCTCTTCTCTTCAAAGACATCTTTATTTGTAAATTTGGGATTATAGTTTATTCTTCTGTGTTTTCAGCACAAAAATACAAAATAATTATAAGATTTTTACTTTGCCTTTAAGAAACTTAGAATTTAGTTGGCGAGATAAGGCCAGTGAAAACTAACAGTATTACAAGTATATAACTAATATTAAATTGTGAAATAATTCTCAACCTTTCAGTGTAATATACCTACCAAAAGGTATTTATTGTAAGCCTTTTTAAATATAAAGTATGACTTACTGAAGAAAGTTGAAATGCTGGAGTTTGAAATGTCAAACATGTTTTAGTTTGAGATGCTGAAATGTTGGCATATTATGAAGAGGTACAGACTTTCCTCGTTGTATTCTTTTCTCTTGTGCTTAGGAGTCCAAGGTTTCAGGCATGAAAATACAGTCCACACGCACGCACATAGTGATTTCTATGGCGTACTGTGGACGAAAGGGGCGCATGCTAACCTGACAAGCTCAGAGAAGGCCTGCAGTAACCACAAAGGATGGTCTGAAATTAAAACTTTAACTAAAAAGCAGTTATGGTAGGTAGTCATGTCCTAAGCTGGTATCTTCCCTGACCAGGTCATTTTTTTTTTTTTTTTTTTTTTCATAGAGGAAGGGAGAGATGGAGAGAGAGAGAAACATCAGTGATGAGAATCATTGATTGGCTGCCTCCTCCATGCTCCCTACTGGGTGGGGATCAAGCCCGCAACCCGGGCATGTGCCCTTGGTTGGAATCTAACCCAGGACCCCTTAGTCTGTAGGCCAATGCTCTATCCACTGAGCCAAACCAGGCAAGGCACAAGGTCAGTCTTTATCTTAACTGAGCCTGTTGTCTTTTTGCATGCAAGATAACACACCTATGAAATGTCAGTAACTTGTAACTTTCCTTTTTCCAGACCCCTGGACTCTAGGACAGAGCCCATAAATTCCTTCATTGTTATTGTTACCATGTTGATTGTTGACTGTTAGCTATCCTGCACCCACCTAAGTAAAAGAAGTGTCTATCTATCATTTTACTTTTTATCCAATCCCAGAGGTTCCCTACTCCCTCCCCCCCCCCCCCCCACCACCCGTTTTGCTTTTTCCTGCCTCCCTAATCTGTCACCAATGGATTTCATGTAACCCACTTATGGCTCCTTTTTTGATTATAATATATAAAACAAGGTGAAAAACCACCATTCTCTGGAGAATTATCCCAACCATTGAGATTCTACTCAGTTTGGCTCAAATAAACTCACAAAAATTCTTTAGAGGTTTGAATATTTTTTTAAAATATATATATATATTTTATTGATTTTTTTTTTTTTTTTTTTTTTTTTTTTTACAGAGAGGAAAGGAGAGGGATAGAGAGTTAGAAACATTGATGGGAGAGAAACATCGATCAGCTGCCTCCTGCACACCTCCTACTGGGGATGTGCCCGCAACCAAGGTACATGCCCTTGACCGGAATCGAACCTAGGACCTTTCAGTCCGCAGGCCGATGCTCTATCCACTGAGCCAAACCAGTTAGGGCAGGTTTGAATATTTTTACATTAACAATACTATTGCCCTTATCATCATCTTCAAGTTCTGAAGATTTAAATCCCTTTAGTTCTTTCTTTTTTTAGCATTTATCTTTATTGTTGAACGTATTACAATGTTCCCTTTTTCCCCTCCCATTGACACCCTCTACCCCACTCCTGTCCCCTCCCCAGGCCTTCCCCACACTGTTGTCTGTCTAGGGCAGCCGTGGGCAAACTACGGCCGGTGGGCCGGATCCAGCCCGTTTGAAATGAATAAAACTATTGAAAAAAAAGACCGTACCCTTTTATGTAATGATGTTTACTTTGAATTTATATTAGTTCACACAAACACTCCATCCATGCTTCTGTTCCGGCCCTCCGGTCCAGTTTAAGAATCCATTGTGGCCCTCGAGTCAGAAAGTTTGCCCACCCCTGGTCTAGGGGCTGTGCATGTCTATAACAATAAAAGCATAATATGCTAATTAGACTGGATGACCTTCTAGATGAAGCTGCTGCGGCGGGGGCTGAGGCAGAGGCCCAAATTTCATGCATCGGGCCTCTAGTCTATATATATATATATATATATATATATAAAAGCCTAAGTGACCGAACAACCAGTTAACTGGTCACTATGACACACACTGACCACCAGGGGGCAGACGCTCAACTCAGGAGCTGCCGCCTGGTTGTCAGTGCGCTCCCACAGCCAACCTCCCGTGACCCCTCCCCCCAGCCAACCTCCTGTGGCCCCAGTCGACCCCGATTGCCTGCCAGGCTGAGAGACTCCACCCATGCATGAGTTCATGCACCAGGCCTGTAGTATGCATATAAATTCATTGGTTAATTTTCCTCTACCCTCTTTCCTCTGAAATACAGCAGTCTGTTGCATACTGAATTCTAATAACTCCAGTTTTGATAGCAAATCTATTTTGTTAATTCTGCCTAACTGGTTGAAATTTATGGTCATTAGCTCTAGTTCTGGAGATGTTAACATACTTGCCATGCTATTTACAGGGGTGAGCAAAAGTAGGTCTACAGTTCATATGGAAAAAGACATGCAGATTATGATTATTACAGTAGCTTTGTTAACTCTATGTTTTGCTTACTCACAACTATAAACTTCTTTTTGCCCGCCCCTTTATGTAAATTGAATCCTACTTTATTTTATTTACAAAGGGCACATAAAATATTAGCCAACTTCAATGATTTATTGATGTTTCACTTAAGTAACTGTCTTTTGTTCCAAGATGTCTATTAAGAGAAAAAACTGTGTAGTGGTATCTGCAGTGCCTTCCTGGCTGGATGAGTTGTTTTGTCTTCACGTGAATAAGACTGCTAGTTTTACAAAGGGTTGATTACTCAAGTAGGCCTTCTATAATTTAATTTTTTAAATACAGTTAAAATCAAATAAGGTTTTATCCATTAAACAACAAAAAAAGATGAAATACTGCCTGTAAGCAGAGTTTTCCTTTCCAACAGATTGTAAAGGTGTTCCATTGTATTTGCTTGGCTTGCTTTATTCTTGGAGGAGAGTCAGTTCTGACTTTTACAAATTATCTTAACAAATATTCAATCAAAAGGATTTTCATCCTTTGATATAGGATATTTTAAGATCACTGACTTGGTGAAATTGAGGAGGAAATCTAGAAATTTGAAATCTTACCATTACTTAAAACATTATTTTTTAAAAACTTAGAATTTAGAACTACAAAGTAGAACTAAATGATTAAAACAAAAACGGCAGACAGATGGTTGGTTGACATGTTCTTCTTTTATTGCATCAAAAGTTAAAGTGCTCATGGTATGACAAATGTATTATAGTGAAATAATTTGACACTGTTGCAGTTGTGTATATAAATGAACTGTTGACAAAAACAAATTGCCTGCAGTCCAAATTCAAAATTTAAAGTGAAGAGCCCAAAGTAGAATAATCAGGAAGAAACGATTTTCATATATTTCATATTACTGTGAATAACATTTGCTGGTTTGTGTACTTAGGGAAGACTTATTTAGCATATCAACTGGAAAGAGTTCATAGATTTACACAAGTGAACAATTTATGGTCGATGTCTGCTTATTGATGGGCTGATTATTTGTATTTCTGGTAGGAATAGACCTAATTGGAAGGCCAGTGTCTTTAATCCTTCAGCTGAGTGAGTTAGCATGGCAGCTGGACAAGGAAGAGACTCATGAATAAGCCTGGTTCCAAAATTATGGGTTGGCAGAGCTATGTATCACCCAACTTTACTCTAGGAATGGGTTTTCTCTACATTTCTTAAAGCCTAGGTTAAAAATGTGGTCGTGAAGGGTGGGGGGAAATCAGTACTATGAGGGCAGAGAAGTAAGAGCAGAGTAGAAGGTGAGGGGACCAGATTATGTAGGGCCTGGTAAGAACTTGGAATTTTACTTCCACTGAGAAGACAAGCCATTGGAGGGTTTTGAGCAGAATGGGTTTTAATCAGTCATTAACTATTAAGTGCCTGTTGTATGCCAGATATATTTCCTGCTTCAAAGAGGTTATAGTCCAGGGTACTTGGGACCTGTTTATTTCTTGTGTTTTTTCTCCAAACTTTAAAAAACTAGAAATTATCAATTCAACAAATACGAGTGCCTTCTGTATGCTAAGAACTGTTCTTGATGCTAGGGACTAAGAAGTGGATAAAATGCCTGCTCTCATGGAGCATACATTCTAGTGGAGGGTAGATAGGCAATAAACAAATCAATATATAGTTGGTTGTTTGATGACAAGGGTTACTATGGAGGAAAATAAAGCAGAGAAATAGGATAGAGAGAGTGGAGGTTGGGTTGAGTTTGAAAAAGCAGGGTCAAGGAAAAGATCCTTGAGAATTTGTTAATAGAGCACATGTCTGAATGAGGTGAGGGAGTAACATGCAGATGTCTGGGGAAGAGTGTTCAGTAAGAAGAATACAAGAGTATTCAGAGGTGCTCAGGCTCTGAGGCAGGATAATTTCTGACTTGTGTGAGGGTCAACAAAGAGGCCAGTATAGCTGGGGGAGAGTGAGTGAAGAGGAGGGGGAAGTTAGTAGATGAGAAGGTCAGAGACCTAAGGTGCCAGATTGATTTGGGCTTTGTAAGTCATTTAAGGACTTTTGATTTTACTCCGAGTGAGAACTGAAGCCATCGGAGGGTTTGGAACAGAGGAATGAAATGATCCAATTTACTTTTTAAATGGATCACTTTGCCTTCTGAACTCGCAGATCTGAGGCAAGGACATCTGCAAAGAGTCTATTGAGGTAATCCAGGCAAGAGAAGATGATGACTAAATTAGGTTGGTGGTAGTAGAGATAAGTGATTGAAAATACAGTATTTTGAAGGTAGAGCCAATAAAATTTGCTGATGGTTTGGATGTGGTATGTGAGAGAAAAAGATATCAAGGATGGCCACAAGGTTTTTTGCCTGAACAGCTGGAGGTTTGCAATTGTTGGGAGTCATCAGGTAATAGATGGTATTAAATATCATGGACTGGATGAGACACCAAGGGAATGAGTGTAAAAAGAGGAGATCACATTCCTGGAGTAATTGTGTCAAGTAGTATGATTAGGGTCAAGTAGGATGATTACTAACAAGTGAGTTTTGGATTTGTGTATGTAGAGGACTTTGTGCCCTGACTGGGAATCGAACTGTGACCTCCTAGCTCAGGGGTCCTCAAACTACGGCCCGTGGGCCACATGCAAATACAAATATTGTATTTGTTCCCGTTTTGTTTTTTTACTTCAAAATAAGATATGTGCAGTGTGCATAGGAATTTGTTCATAGTGTTTTTTTTAAACTATAGTCCGGCCCTCCAACGGACTGAGGGACAGTGAACTGGCCCCCTGTTTAAAAAGTTTGAGGACCCCTGTCCTAGCTCATAGGTTGACACTCAACCATTGAGCCACACCAGCTGGGCTGAACATTGTTTTTTTTTTAAGAAAAAATGTGGTTAAATGCTTGGAAGTAGGAGTCAGAGATAGTTTCTATTTACGCACGCACACACGCACATACAACCTTCTATTCTGGTGCCTAGAACATTACTTAAATGATTTTGGATGATAGTGTCCACAAATGATTTTTTTCCTTATCATTCTTAGTATTTTAAAACTGTTTTCATTAATGTAAAAATGATAAAACTTTTCAATATAGTTTGGTCAATAGTATGTATATTATATATTTCAAAAATTTAAAACCATGTGAAATAACTTAGTCTTTTTAAATTGGATACTTTTTAGATGACAGTGGTTTTTCAATAGATGGCAAAATTTTAAATAATTATATAAGTTTCAGTTATTTGCACTTTTAGATTCTATTCCTGTCAAGTAGGACTTTGTATGACCTTTTTTCTCTTTCTAGGCCTGGATAGCCTTCATCAGGACACTTGGCAAGACTATGTGACTTTTTTTCCTTAGTTGCGGTAAAAAACACGTGACATTAAATTTGCCTTCGTAATCATTTTTAAGTGTATGGTTTTATAGTGTTAAGTATATTCAGTGTTGTGTGACATATCTCAAGACTTTTTAATCTTGCAATACTGCTATGTAACTTTTTAAAAACAATTTTTTCCTGAGATTTTTCAAATGCTTCAGGGACAGAGCTTTTCTGAGGTAGAGATTGCATATTGGTTTCCTCAATTCCCTACACAGAAGGCTGATCCAAACTCATCAGATGGAAAACTTGCCTTCTGTGGCCTTAGAAAGTTTTCATTATTTATTTTTAAAGAACTTAAAAATTAATCTAGCTTTGAGTTGGCATATCTTATTAACACAGTTTAGAAAACTTACATTTATTCTACCATAGTTTATGAATTTCTTGGAGGAAAACCTAATGCTAATACTCAGACTTGATGCACACACTAACTCTTTGGCATGTCTGTGTATATGCCCATCTGTTACTGTGGCACCATGCCCATTATTACAGTGGCATGCCAATAGCAGTGAGGTGTGTGAGCCAACAAAGACGAATTGTTTGGATGGAATACACTATTCAGTAATACTAATTAATTTTGAGCTGATGAATCTACATGAGATAATGTTAACTAAATACAGTCAAAATAATGTCAGTGAAAATAAAATTTATTTTGACTTAGACGGAAGTGTATCACAGATGTTTTAGATTACTATTGAGGATAGTTAGAATTAGTGTATATTATGATTCCAGTGATCAGTTTTCTTTTCATAAAAAATTTGAATTTAAGAGAAAAAACAACAACAGTTTTCTTGTAGCAGATTATAGATTAGGGAGGAAGTATGGCACTGTAGCTTATGGATTTATACTTATAAGGTATTACTTTACAGTTCTTGAAATGTGTTCATATAATGTGCTCAACTTTATAGTAGAAATTGGCAACAATGTGATAAATGTGAAGAATGTTGGTTTCAAAACAAGAAAAGTTTAATTTCTTGTCATTTTCTAGTTCTGGTCATATACTTAAAAGTTTATATGAATTAAGAATTTCTTATGTTGTATAATCTTTTACTTCTGTGTTGCCCTTATAATTTCTAGGCTTCAGTTCCTTATCTATTAAATGGGAATAATAGCCAAACATGCTTCATAGAGACTTTGTAATACTAAAATTAGATAGTATTATAAGTTCTATAAAATAATACTATAATCACTTGACTAAATAAGTTAATTATATATTATAAATGCAAGTGTTAGTGGCAAATTAATCCATGATATAGAAGGGATGTAACTCACATGACCAAAACCCCAGAGTTAGTTACAATGCACAAGTTTGTACGTATCTTTCCAGAAAATGTTTTAAAAACCAAATGATCCTATATAATAAAAGGCTAATATGCAAATTGACCGAACATTGGAATGACCAGTCGCTATGACATGCACTGACCATCAGGGGGCAGACGCTCAACACAGGAGCTGCTCCCTGGTGGTCAGTGCACTTCCACTGGGGGAGCGCCGCTCAGCCAGAAGCCAGGCTCATGGACTGAGAGGGTGCAGGCCGGGCTGAGGGTGAAGGCGCCCCCCCCCCCCCCCCCCCCAGTGCACGAATCTCGTGCACCGGGCCTCTAGTAATATATAGTAATATATATAAAAACCTCCATGTATGTTGCTTTTCCCTTCATATATCTTGGAGGCCTTTCCATGTTAGCATATGAAGCTATTTCAATCTCTTTCATCACTATGTAATATTTCTTAGCACTCTCTTTCATTGGTTCTGTTTTTGAGGGATATTTGATTGATAATACTTTTGTTGAGTATAAGCAATATTGAAACATAAAATTTTGCATAATTGTGTGAATGTATCTACCAGGTATTTGTAGGAAAAAAATCCTAGACATAGAGTTGTAGATCAAAGGTTATTACATTTTAAATTATGATAGATATTGCTAAATTACCTTCCAGATGGGTTGCAACAACAGTAAAGTCTGTTTTCATTATACTTTTGCCAATACTGGATACCATCAAATTTCATAATATTTGCCAATCTTATAGTGTAAAGTGTTATTACACTGAATCCTTATAATTGTGAGTGCATTAACTCTTCTCTCTCATATGTATTGGTTTATTCCAGGGGTCCTCAAACTTTTTAAACAGGGGGCCAGTTCACTGTCCCTCAGACCGTTGGAGGGCCGGACTATAATTTAAAAAAAAACTAGTCGGCTGCTAAGCAACAGGCAGCGGTGGCAAAAACACCCGGCGAGCCGGATAAATGTTTTCGGCGGGCCGCGTGTGGCCTGCGGGCCGTAGTTTGAGGACCCCTGGTTTATTCTTTCAGTGAAATACTTTTAAATGTCCTTTGTCCATTTCCCTATTGAGTCAGCTCTTATTGATTAATTAAGGCTCTTTGTATTTTAAGAAAATCGCTACTTCTGTCAGATGAATCCCAAATTCATTTTATTTATTTTTTGTTAGTTTATGTCATTTTTTAAAAAAACATATTTTATTGATTTTTTACAGAGAGGAAGGGAGAGGGATAGAGAGCTAGAAACATCGATGAGAGAGAACCATCGATCAGCTGCCTCCTGCACCCCCCGCCCCCCACTGGGGATGTACCCGCAACCAAGGTACATGCCCTTGACTGGAATCGAACCTGGGACCTTTCAGTCCGCAGGCCGACGCTCTATCCTTTGAGCCAAACCGGCCAGGGCTTATGTCATTTTTTAATGCAGAAGTTTAACAAGATTCTTTGCTTATAATTTTCAGTTTTTTATTGCTTCTGAGATTCCCCTAATCTTTAATATTTTCTCCTCTTCCTCCTTCCCTCCCTATTCCTCCTCCTGTAATTCCCCTCATACTTCCTTCCCCCTAAATTCTCACTTAGGAAGTAAGTCTCAAAAAGTCAGGGACCCCACTACTTAGAATAATTCTTGACACATAGTGGATATTGAATAAGTGAATGTGGTAGGCCCAGTGATAAGTGCATTTCTCATTGTCTTCATAACAACTTATTTGAAGTAGATAATAACCTTTAGTTTTGTTGATTTTTCTGTTATAGTTTGCTTTCTATTCTATTGAATTCTTTTATCCTTCTTTTCTAACTTGTTCTTTGCCTTTAATTTGCTATTTTTCTAGTTTCTTGAGATGGAAGCTTGGGTTATTGATTTTCAATCTTTTATATTGCATTTAGAAATGTAAATTTACACTTCTCAGTACCGCGTTAGCTGCATCTCATGAGTTGTGATATGTTGCAGTTTCATTAGTCAGTGCAAAATATTTTAAATTTTCCCTGGTGACTTATTTGGCTCATAGGTCATTTACAGTATGTTGCTTATATTTCTAAACATCTGGCCATTTTTTAGTTATTCTTCTGATATTGATTGTTAGTTAAATTTCACATGCTCTGTATGATTTCAGACCTTTGAAATTTGTTGAGACCTTATTTGCATATATTTTGATAAATGTTCTATGTGCATTTAAGAAGAACGTTATTCTGCAGTTGTTGAATATAGTGCCCTGTGTGTCTCAACTTAAGTTGATTAATTGTTCAGATTTTCTTAACCTTTATGAAATTTTTTTTGTCTGCTTGTTCTATCACTTACTGAGAGAGGTATGTTAAAATTGCCAATTATGATTGTGGATGTATGTTCTTCTCCTATTCGGTCAGCTTTTGCTTTATAGATGGAAACTATAAACTTAGGACATATATACATATAGAATTATGTCATTTTCCTTTTTAAATGATATCCTTTTGTTCCCTGGCAGCAGATCCTCAGCTTTTATTTGTCTGAAACCCACTTTATTTCACCTTCAGGTTTTTTGTTTGTTAATCCTCACCCAAGGATATTTTTTTCAGCTGTCTCTTTATTTAGCCTACTCTGACCACCCTATTTAAAATTGCCTCCTCCTTTCCCTTCTGCATTCTCTTTCCCTCTGTTTTACTTTTCCCTTATACCATGAACCTCATGATTTATACTTTGCCTGTTTATTATTATTATTATTTTAAATAATTTTAAATGTTTTATTTATTTTTTATTGTTATTGTTGTTAATCCTCACCTGAGAATATTTTTCCATTGATTTTTAGGGAGAGTGGAAGAGAGAGGGAAAGACAGAAACATTAATGTAAGAGAAACACATAGATTGGTTGCCTCCTGAATGAGTCCTGTCAGGGCTTGGGCTGGGGAGGAGCCTGCAGCCAAGGTACGTACCCTTGACCGGAATTGAACCTGTGACTCTTTGGTCCGCAGGCTGATGCTCTATCCACTGAGCCAAACTGGCTAGGGCTGTTTATTATTTTTGTTGGGTATTTTTACTTATTATTTTTTAATTTAAATTCTTTATTGTTTAAAGCAGTGGTTCTCAACCTTCTGGCCCTTTAAGTACAGTCCCTCATGTTGTGACCCAACCATAAAATTATTTTTGTTGCTACTTCATAACTGTAATGTTGCTACTGTTAGGAATCGTAATGTAAATATCTGATATGCAGGATGGTCTTAGGCGACCCCTGTGAAAGGGTCCTTCAACCGCCAAAGGGGTCGTGACCTACAGGTTGAGAACCGCTGGTTTAAAGAATTACGTAAGTCTCCTTTTCCCCCCATTGATCTCTCCCAGGCCGCCCCAAGCACATGCCCTCACTCCCCCCCCCCCCCCCCCCCCCGTGTCCATTGGTTATGCTCATATGCATGTATACAAGTCCTTTGGTTGATCTCTTACTCCCCTTACCCCCTGCCTTCCCTCATAGGTAGGATAGTCTGTTTGATGCTTCTATGACTTTGGTTCTATTTTTGTTCATCAGTTCATGTTGTTCATTATATTCCACAAATGAGTGAGATCATGTGATACTTATCTTTCTCTAACTGGCTTATTTCGCTTAGCATAATGCTCTCCAGTTCCATCCATGCTATTGCAAATGGTAAGAATTCCTTCTTTTTACAGCAGCATAGTATTCATTGTGTAGATGTACCACAGTTTTCTGATCCACTCATCTGCTGATGGGCACTTAGGCTGTTTTTAAATCTTAGCTATTGTAAATTGTGCAGCTATGAACATAGGGGTGCATATAGCTTTTCTGATTGGTGTTTCTGGTTTCTTGGGATATATTTTTAGAAGTGGGATTACTGGGTCAAATGGGAGTTCCATTTTTAATTTTTTGAGGAAACGCCATACTGTTCTCCACAGTGGCTGCATCAGTCTGCATTCCCACCAGCAGCACATGAGGGTTCCTTTTTCTCTACATCCTCTCCAGCACTTGTCATTTGTTTATTTGTTGATGATAGCCATTCTGACAGGTGTGAGATGGTACCTCATTGTCATTTTGATTTGCATCTCTCAGATGATTAGTGGCTTTGAGCATGTTTTCATATGTCTCTTGGCCTTCTTTATATCCTCTTTCGAAAAGTGTCTATTTAGATCCTTTGCCCATTTTTTGATTGGATTGTTTATCTTCCTTTTGTTAAGTTGTATGAGTTCCCTGGAAAATATTGGAGATTAAACCCTTATCGGAGATAACACTGACAAATATAAAAACTCTGAGGGCAAGGATGCAAGGATTTTTGTTGTTTTTGTTCATTGATCTGTCACAAATGCAGATGGAAACCAGATGAGAATAGAGTTACAGTAATCTAAGGGAGGAGGGAATCTCAAGACAGAGGAGTAGTGGTCAATTGTATAAAATGTAGAGGCATAATCTAAAAGTATTTATGAGAGTTTGCATTGGATTTATTAACTACGAGGTTATTTGTTACCTTTGTGCGAGAAGTTTTAATAGAGGAGTAGGAGCAAGTAAGATTACTAAGTGTTGAAGTGGTGATAGCAATTGTAGACTCTTTAATTTTGTGAACAGTATAGGAGGAAAAGTTCATACATATTTACTTGGATAATTTGTGGTTCCTCCTTTTAGAGGGTTAATAGATGGATGATTAGGTAGCTGGACTTTCCTGTTTTACTTACTCTTTTATTTACTTAATGAATACTTTATGCCAAAAACTATACAAGGTTCTGAGTATCATACAAGATGGCACTATCTGAACTGAAAGTTACTAAGCCTTCATGTTGTGCACATAAAACTTACTATGGAGGCCAACCCCTTCAACTGCATAGCATATAGGAAAGAACAAATTTTGACTCTTATTACCAGCCTTTTTTCCTACATACCTGTTCATGTGTACAATGCACCACTTGGGGCAGGAACATCTTTTATTTGAGTGGTTATCAAAGCATGAAGAGGTATAGTTGCCCATGTTACAGAATATTTGGCAGGGCTTGAAGAGGTTCCAGTTCTCCCCATCTTAACGATTTTGATGCACCCTTTTGAAATGTACCTCTGATTGAAAATTGCTATTCCTTATCACTGGTGAAGGGCCTTTTTAAAATTTTCAGTCCATCATGGATAGATACTTCAGTAAACTACAACAAAAAATAAATTACTAGGAAAGTGAAATAAAAAAAACATGCAAAATGTAAGCCCCAATTTTTCTTAGACTCAAAAGGTATAAAATTACATTGTTGAATTGCTCTGTCAGGTTTCTCACTGTGCTTGCTCTCAGTTTCTGTACATAACTCCTCATTGATTAGTAACAAACGTTGTGGATTGGTAATGGTTCTTGGACCAGACTTTCTTGGATCATACTTTGAGTACTGATATCGCATACAGGAGTGGAAGTTAGTAAAGAGTTATGGATTATAGATTTTTTAAAAAAGAGGTAATTCATATTGTCTAAAAGTCCCACCACTACCTAAGTTCTTTGCTTTTCGATTATAGCTGTTGCTTTATACTGGTGCTGAAATAAAGTGGCTTCTTGGCGATAGTAAGATTTTCTTTAACAATACAGTTACATATTTTTCTCTGTTCTTTGAAACTATAAAAACAGGCATATTTTGAACATGAAAGGTTATACCACTTAATACCACAAGGTGTCACTTGTGTAAAAATAAAGTTTGTATCCTAATACTCAAAGCTGCAAAGCTAAATAGGTAAATAGGTAAATGAAGAACTAGGCAAATAAAATAATACATTATTTGAAACAGGTGTTGGTTTTCAGCAGCAGCAATGAAAATATTGCCAGTCCAGCATTAACTTGAATCAACTCTTGATGTTTATCAGAAAGAATTTTTAAATTTCTAAGTTAATGCAATAATAGGCCATATTTGAATCCACATATGAAGGAGGTAGAACTAAATGACTCAGTACAAGTAAACATATTGTAAGGGTAAGTTAGGTGTTATGGTGTTAAGTTTTCTAAATCTTTCCTGCTTTGGTGTTAAGCAAAGAGGAATTTGGGAAGAAATATGTACTTTATATCAGAATTTAAACCTCAAAGTTATTGCTCTGCCTGTGTTGATACAAAAGATATTTATATTTGTTGTTGAAGACTGTCTTTTCTATTAAACAAGAACAGCGAAACCTTTGGCTGTAGTATTGGGTTCCTGTTCTTTTATTTTTAGTTTAAGGGGGCTCTGGCATCTCAAGCCTACGAGGAATAAACCAGTTTCCATTAGGCCATGGATAAGATATTCCTGGGGTTAAAGGTTGTGACTTCCTGGAAGTGAACACTTCGTTATTCATTGCTCACTTCTCTCTCCAGGTAACACTGGTGGAGTAGAATGGTGAAAAACTGTTGGGGAAATCTAAAGGGGATCAGGAAGAAGAAAATGAATTTTCATTCTTTCTTGACATGCATAATATGATCACATGTTCTTTCTATTCAGTTCCTATCTAATTACTTTAGTGTTTTTTTTCTTAACCTCAGTAAAGTTTTTTAGGTTTCTTTTAGGTTTTTCATTTATAAAATGTATACATGATCATTAAGTAAAATAGGAAAATAACAAAAAATTAGAAAGAAAAAACTTTGTATGTGGTTCCATTAATTTTTATCCTTTTTCAGTTACCTGTGCAATGTGAGGAAGTCAGAAGTTTTAAGAAAGGTTTCTAAATTCATTACAGTGAACATTTATAGTATTTTAATATTTGGTAGTTGTATATCCTCAGATATAGTTTTTATATATTGCTGTCTCTACTATTTACATATTTTTAGCTGTATTTTAATGAGAGAAAAGTCAGTCTTGTAATTATTAATTTTTGTGTCCCACTAGTGGTTACCATTGCATTTAATTTTATGAGTTGCTTGGAAAGGAAGAGTAATTTCTTTTTTCTGATGAATTTCATTGCCTCTTGTTTGTGGGAAAAAATCTCCTTAGCTTTCATTTTTTTATTGTAATGACAGAACTAAGCTTCTATGCACATGTGAAAAAACACAATAAAACTTTTCAGTAATAACTTTATGGAGTTATAATTTGCATGTAACAATTATCCATCTAAAGATTATAATTAGATCTTTTGACATAAAAGATCTTAATCATATACTTGTAAAATCACCATCACAGTTAAGAAGATACAGAATGTTTCCATCATCTTATGAATTGAGAAATTTTCTATGTCGCTTTGCTGTCCGTTTCTTCCTCTACCCTATGGCACCAGGATACCACTGGTCTGCTTTCTGTCATAACAAATTAGTTTCATTTTCTAGAATTTTAAATGAGTAAGTTACGCTTTTGTGCATCTTTCTTCTTTCACTCAGCATAGTGGTTTTGAGAATTCATCTTGTTGCATGTATCAGTAGTTAATTCTTTTTCATTGCTGGGTAGTATTCCAATGTATGGCTAAGTCACATTTTACTAATACACATTTAGATTTTTTCCAGTTTTTTACTATTATGAATAAAGCTGCTATGATTATTCATGTAAGTCATTATGTGGAAATACATTTGTATTTCTCTGGGGAGTGGAATGACGGGTCACATGGTAGTTTTATGTTTCAATTTGTAAGAAACTCCCGGTTTTTCAAAGTGGCTTTCTTTTACATCCTCACCAGAAGTGTGTGAGAGTTGTCGTTGTTCCATAGCCTTGGCCACATTTGTTATTGTCAGTCTTTAGTGGGTGTGTAATGGTATTTAATTTGCATTTCCTTGAGAATTAATGATCTTACGTATTTTTTGATGTGCTTATTGGCATTTCTAATCTTTTGTAAAGTGTCTGTTTAACTCTTTTGACCATTTTTTTTTATTGGCCTATGGTTCTGCTGTAAGTGAGTTGTTATATAACTTTTAAAAACGTAAACTTTTGATTTTGAGATAATTGTGTAATTTCTTCATATTGCAGTTACAAGAAATAATACAGAGAGATTCTGTGTACCCAGTACCCAGTTTCGTTCAGTGATAAACTGTAGTACAGTATCACAACCAGGATGTTGATTTTGATATAATCTACCAATTTTGTTCAGATCTCCCCAGTTTTACTTGTATTTGTGTGTGTGTGTGTGTGTGAGAGAGAGAGAGAGAGAGAGAGAGAGAGAGAGAGAGAGAGAGGAGAAAGGGAGTGAGAGTGGGAGGGAGAAAGAAAGAGAGAATGTTCTATTTCATTTTATCATGTAGGTTCATGTAACCATGATGACAGTAAAGTTACTGACAGTCCCATTACCACAGGGCTCTCATATTATCCTTTTATATCTTTCCTTCCCTTTCTTGAGCTTAAACCTTTAGTAACTATTAATTTTCCCCCATTTCCATAATTTTATTTCAACAATCCTATCTAATAATAGACAAACATGGTAATTAACCGTACCTCCAACACGCTCCCCATTGGCTAATCAGGGCGATATGCAAATTAACTGCCAACCAAGATGGCGGCCGGCAGCCAGGCAGCTGAAGCGAACAGGAGGCTTGCTTGCTCCAGTGAAAGAGGAAGCCAAGGTTCCCCGCCTGCCACTGCCGGCCTCTGAGCTGCACTCTAAGAAACAATGTTGCAATTATAGAAGCTAAACAAAACCCAGAAACCTGCTTTCAGCAGTCAGAACTGGAGCGAGCAGGACCGAAACAATGTTGCAATTATAGAACCCAAACAAACCCTAGATTCCTGCTTTCAGCAGCCGAGGCCTCAAGCTGGAGCCGGCTTCAGAGCTAAAGCTGGCTCTCAGCTCCAGTGACAGCCATAGAAGGTAAATAAATCCCAGAATAAAAGCAAAAAAGCAAAAAAGGAGAGGTTGGGAGCTTCAGTCACCTGCCAGCCTGAAAACGGCCCTCAGCCCTTCACCCAGACTGGCCAGGCACCCCATTGGGGACCCCCACCCTGATGGGGGTGTGACCAGCTGCAAACAGCCATCATCCCCTCATCCAGGCTGGCCAGGCACCCCAGTGGGGACCCTCACTCTGAAGGGGGTGTGACCAGCTGCAAACAGCCATCAGCCCCTCACCCAGGCTGGCCAGGCACCCAAGCAGGACCCCCACCCTGATCCTGGACCCCCTTCAGGGCAAATCAGCCGGCCCCCACCCGTGCACCAGGCCTCTATCCTATATAGTAAAAGGGTAATATGCAAACTGACCCTAACAGCAGAAAGACTGGGAATGACTGGTCACTATGACACACACTGACCACCGGGGGGCAGATGCTCAATGCAGGAGCTGCCCTCTGGTGGTCAGGGCACTCCCACATGGGGAGCTCTGCTCAGCCACAAGCCAGGCTGTTGGCTGCCAGTACAGCGGCGGTGGTGGGAGCCTCTCCTGCCTCCTCAGCAGCGCTAAGGATGTTTGACTGCAGGTTAGGTCTGCTCCCTGCTGGCAAGTGGGCATCCCCTAAGGGCTGCCGGGCTGCCAGAGGGATGTCTGATTACCATCTTAGGCCCAACCCTCTGGGGAGCAGGCCTAAGCCAGCAAGTGGTCACCCCCGAGGGGTCCCAGACTGCGAGAGGGCGCAGGCTGGGCTGAGGGACTCCCTACCCCCGAGTGAACCGCAGAACAACCGGTCATCACACTGACCACCAGGGGGCAGACGCTCAGCGCAGGAGCTGCCCCCTGGTGGTCAGTGTGCTCCCACAGGGGGAACGCCGCTCAGCCAGAAGCCGGGCTCATGGCTGGCGAGCGCAGGGGCGGTAGCTTTAGCCTCTTCCGTCTCCACGGCGGCACTAAGGATTAGGCCCACTTGGCCTAAGCTGTCAATTGGACATCCCCCAAGGGCTCCTGGACTGCAAGAGGGCACAGGCCAGGGTGAGGGGACCCCCTCCCCCCAAGTGCACAAATTTTGTGCACCGGGCCTCTAGTATTTATATAATGGAATAATGCAGTATGTTAGGATTAGTAACTTTTCTAACTTAGCATATTTATCTGGAGATTAATCAGAGTTGTCTTATGTATCTAGTTGAGATATTAAAATTGCCTTTACTTAATTGTTTGAATTAGGGAGTGTCATTTGGCGTTTCCCTTCATATTTATGTTCTTTTTTGAGAGGGAAAGTAGGGAGATAAAAAGGGATGGTATAAATGACACAAAGCTTTTCTTTAATTCTCTTTCTTGAGATATTCTGAAGAAAGTTTTAACTTTGGCTTATTAAAATATTTTAATGCTGAGTCAAGGATTTTTCTTATTTTTTAAATGATGATTACATAGAAGAAATTTTGGAATGAGAGAATCTGTGTTTACATTGATATTTTGCCCAGAACTGAGATGCAGTTTTATGCTTTTGTTTAATTGGTGGGCTTTATGGCACCATAACACTTGATATTATTTTGTGTAGGTTTAAGATGAGAAATATATATCTAATTATAAATAAGAATGCCCTAACTTAACATTGCCCATCATATTTCTAATTCTTATGAAAATGATATATTTTAATAGCTATGTTATGTGAAAATCTAAATATGGATTTTTTAAATATGTATATAGGAATGAAGATCTAAAGCAAATGTTGGAGAGCAACAAAGATTCTGCTAAATTGGATGCTATGAAACGGATTGTTGGGGTAGGTAAAATAGATCATTTTAATTTTTGGAAAATGACGTACTAATTGTATAAAATATATATATATATAATAATATGATGAATATCAAATTGAACATGCCATTTGCTTTTCAGTATTAACTTAGAATTACCTGTAACCAATAAAGAAATTTAAAATAAATAAGTAAATAAGAATTACCTGTCTAAAATGTTTTGGAAGAAATATTGAAGTGTTGAAATTCAGAAATTTGAGTTCTAATTTTATCTTTTCTGTGTTTTGATTTCCCTACCTCTTTATATCAAGATCTTTCTCCTGCCGAAACCGGTTTGGCTCAGTGGATAGAGCGTCAGCCTGCGGACTGAATGGTCCCAGGTTTGATTCCGGTCAAGGGCATGTACCTTGGTTGTGGGCACATCCCCAGTGGGAGATGTGCAGGAGGCAGCTGATCGATGTTTCTAATGCTCTCTCTCTCTCTCCCTTCCTCTCTGTAAAAAATCAATAAAATATATTAAATAAAAAAAGATCTTTCTTCTATGAGATAAAGAGAACTAATCATTTTGCACACAAGTAGATTTTACACAATATGTTGACTTCCTACAAAGAGGGATACTAATTAGCTAATGGATTTTTTGTTTTTTTGGGGGGGTCATTTCATGACCCAAAAACTGTGAACATGCTTTCTTCTGTGTTTTACATTTTATTAACTCCAATATAAATGTTTTATTCAATCCTATATAATAAAAGACTAATATGCAAATGGACTGAACAGCGGAACAATCAGTTGCTATGATGCGCACTGACCACCAGGGGGCAGATGCTCAATTGAGGAGCTGCCCCCTGGTGGTTAGTGTGCTCCCACAGGGGTATCACAGCTCAGCCAGAAGCCCCGAGCCAGGCTCACGGCCGTTGAGCGCAGCAGCGCTAAGGATGTCTGACTGCCAGCTTAGCAGGGACTGGGCCTAAGCTGTCAGTCGGACATGCCCCGAGGGCTCCTGGACTGCAAGAGAGTGCAAGCCAGGCTGAGGAACTCCCCCCGCACCCACACACGCACACAAATTTCGTGCACTGGGCCTCTAGTTTAGTAATATAGATCTTCTAATGATTATTAATAAACATTAAGAGAATTGCCCAGTTTTCACTTGTAATGCAAAATTTAAACAATTGGCTAATGTTAGTGGAGCTAAATAGATATAACACAATTCCTAATTATATATAAAATATTAATAAAATATTTTTGCAATTTGTGTTGCACTTGCTGTCTTTTTGTTTGATTTTTTTACATTTAGAGTGAAAAAAAACTGGCTCAATTTAGTGACTATCTAATGCTAAATAGTTCTGATTTCGGTTCAATGGAATTAAATTCACAAAACTTGTATTTCTTATTACCATTATACTTTTTATCACCACCATTGCTGATTTTATTTTCTACACATCTTTATATGATGAGGTCATAATGTAATAAATTTGTATAATTGCACAAATAAGCTATTGTAATAAGGTGATAACACCACTGCCACCATATGAGAGTTTGAAATTGCCTTTTAATATGTCAAAGTCCAAATTTCATTTATGAGAGATGATCATGGGTATCAGTATGTTCTGTTAAAAGGTGAGTTGTTTTGAAACTCCAAATATATAAAACTCAGTTGAGCATCGTCCTGTGTACTGAAAGGTTGCCAGTTTGATTCCTAATCAGGGCACATACCATATACTGCTCTCTTTTACCATTTCACATATTTGTTTAGTGTCCCTCACCCCCCGTAGAAGGTAAGCTTCAATGGACAAGGACTTCCTATTGTCTTGGTTGTATCCCTAAGGCCTAGAATAATCCCTGGCATGTAGTATCCTCTCAGGAACTATTTATTGAACGAATTTGACTATACGGTATTTTTTCTTCTCTCAGGTATTAACATCCTTTTGAATAGCACACTATAGAATAAAGTCAAGGAAGCCTTAGAACAGGATATAATAGGACAGGATCTCTGACTTGAAGTAATCATCGAATAACTGAAGGGGTCCTAGAGAACATTAATCACTCCTTATTTTACAGATGAGGAAATTGAGAGAGGTTTAAAAATCATATACTAGTAAAGATGTTGTAGCTGCAGTATTTTGTGAATATTCTGTAATACTCAGCCGATTTTATAAAATACTCAAATAACATCATAGGTCAGCAAATAGAATACGAAAAGACTAGCTGTGTTAGAGTGGTTTTTTTGTGTGTGTATGTGTTAGAGTGTCTTAAAGCTGTGTTTTAGAAAGATCTTCTGAGAAATTGCTACCTGGGATAGAAGGTTAGAACTCAGAAAAGTAAAAAGCATTGGGTTGGGGGCATGATATGAGCTTAGGCATAGAGGAGCCAGAGAATGTTCTGGTAGTGAGTAAGTAGATCAGTTTTCTTTGATAAAAATCACAATAGGTCCTAGTTAAAAGAGAACAAGATAATTCTGTGGTTTTTGGCATAATTGTTTGATATGTTTGGTATAGTTTTTTGATATAATGTTTGGTATCATAGTTTTGAGGAAAATTGGTAGAAATAGGAAATTCTAGCAAAGTACCATTTTATCATGAGAATTGAGTTTGGTTTTAGACAGCAAGTTTGGGATCAGAGAGACATCTAATGATACCTAATTAGAGAAGTAGAACTAGGACTCAGAGTTAGAGCTTGAGTTTGTGGAAATGATCCCCATAGAGATTAGAGTTATGAGGGTGAGTGAAATCTTAGCAGTTTCAGAGTGTAGTGCATGTAACTTTGATTGGCAGAGAAAGAGGACTTGGTGAAGGGAACTTTGAAAAGTAATGGTTGGAGAAGTCAGTGAACCTATGAAATAAAACCAAGGGGAAAATAATTATTTTCTTCAAAATATTTACATTGTCACACGAGCAATTGATTGTTCTTTGTTCTTTGCTGCAAGATAGTTGGAATAAAATGACGCAGAAAGAGTTCAGCTTGTTAATTCCATAGCTTATTTTCAGAGTCAGTCTTTTTAAATATTTAATGGGGAATTTACGTTTTGTTTTCAAATGAATAATTTAAGAGAAGTTTCAGTCCTCATATTTCACTTTTATTCTTCAGATGATTGCAAAAGGGAAAAATGCATCTGAACTGTTTCCTGCTGTTGTGAAGAATGTGGCCAGTAAAAATATTGAGGTACTGTTTTGGTTCATAATTTTCATGATTTTCTTTTTAGGAAAAGAATAATATGCTTTCACTTAAAATGCACCATAAGATATTTAAGTATCACTAGATTTTTGCTGATTCTGAGGAAAGTATGTTTACTCAGTAGGAAGTAGTGATATCTGCATAAAATTCAAAATGCCAGCACACATGCTTCCTATTTGTGCATTGTTAGCAACTGTTAGCATCAAGGAGTATGCCTGGTCCTCCTTTTGAGTCTGGGAAGTTTAGGAGAAAGAACAGTCTCCACTGAAGAATATTTTCAAGGACGTGGTTTCATTGGGGCAGATGTTTTAGGTGGTCATAAATGGAGTATCACAGGTAGAAATTAAGGATATAGGAAGTTTTTTTCCCCTTATAATCAAGTATTATTAATATCCTTAAAGTTGTATTGTTTATGTATTCAGTAGGTGTTTAAGTATTCAGTCTTTGTTTTGTTTATGTATTCAGTAGGTGTTTAGTCTTGGGTATACAGTGTACATCTTTAACTTATTACAGTTTGCCACTAGGTACAATATACATCTTTAAGTTACCACTATCTATTTTCAAGTGATATTATACACTACTCTTCCCCCTTCCTGCCCCTGTGGATGCCTGAAACCGCAGAGAGCACCAAATCCTATATATGCTGTATTTTTTCCTATGCATACATAGCTATGATAAAGTTTAATTAGGCACAGTAGGAGATTAACTGCAATAACTAATAGTACATATAATAGAGCAATGATAACAATATACTGTAATAAAAGTTAAGTGAATGGCTTTGTGGTCATTATTAAGTGAAATAAGGATTACTTGAACATAAGCACTGTTGCTGATACTGCAACAGTCAGTCTGATAACTACACTGTGACTGCAGTGTGCATAAGCTGGATAAAGGGATGATTTCACATCCTGGGTGGGACTGAGTGCATTGGCATGAGATTTTATTACACTACTCAGAGTGGCTTAAAATTTAAAACTTATAAATTGCCTATTTCTGGAGTTTTCCACTTAATATTTTCTGGATCATCCTAGGGGTTATCTTTTCATTTTCTTAATGGTGTCCTTTGAAGCAGTTTTTAATTTTTATGAATTTCAATTTATCTAGTTTTTCTTTGTTTGCTTAAGCTTTAGTTATCATATCTAAGAAACTGATATTAAGGTCATGAAGATTTATATTTGTCTTTTCCCAAATAATTTTAAACACTTTTATATAAAGGACTGCAATCCATTTTGAGTTCATTTTTGTGTATGGTGTTACCTGTTTTTTTGTCACTATAATTTTGCTGTTCTAGAATTTCTTATATATCGAATTATATAGTATGGAATCTTGTGTTTGACTTATTTTACTTAGGAAACTGATTCAGCTATGCTGTTTTGTGTATTCACATTTTGTTTCTTTTTGCTGTAATCTGGGTATCTCACAGTTTTAACATTTATCAGTTGAAACATAATTGGATTGAATTAAGTGCTTTGTGTGGGCATATATTTTAACTTTACTTGTGTAAATATCTGGGAATAGGTTTGTTACATTGTCTGGGAAGTATATGTTTAATTTTTAGAAAATAGTGCAGTGGCTGTATGCATTCCAACCAGCAATATATGAAGAGCTCCAGTTGGTCTGCATCCATTCCAACACTTGATCTTGGTAGACTTTATGGTAACTTCATTGTGCTTTTAATTGCAGCTTTCTGGATATTTAGTGATGTTCAGCATATTTTCATGATCTTAATTGTCAGTCATATATCTTCTTTTCTAAAATATTTGTTCACCCTTCTGGGGGCTCAGTTGGTTGGAGCATCATCCCAAGCACCAAAAGGTGGCAGGTTCGATTTCCAGTCAGGACACATAACTAGGTTTTTTAAAAATCAAACATTTGATTTTGATGAAGTCCATTTTATTGATTTTTTTCAGTGATAATTCAGGCCATTTTGTGACCTGTTTAAGAAATTTTTGCCTAACTGAATCTCACAAAGATTTCTCCTAGTTTTTTCTAAAAGTTTAATAGTTTTGCCCTAGCTGGTTTGGCTCAGTGTATAGAGCATTGGCCTGAAGGTTTCTGGGTTCGATTTTGGTCAAGGGCACATGCCTGGTTTTCAAGGTTGTTCCCCATTAGGGGGCGTGCAGGAGGCAGCCAATCTGATTCTCTCTCTTCATTGATGCTTCTGTCTCTCTCTCCCTCTCCCTCCCTCTCTGCAATCAATAAAAATATATATTAAAAAATAAAAATAAAAGTTTAATAGTTTCCTCTATGACATTTAGATCTATGATTCGTGTCATGGTGGGGTTTCCAAGACGCCCCACAGATTTGATGATTCATTGGGAAGATTCATAGGAATCAGGATGTAGTCGCACTCATAATTATGATTGATTAAAGAAAGATGCATAACAAAAGGTGGTACCAAAATAGATGCATAGGACAAAGTCTAGAGGAAACCAGATGCAAACTTCCAAGAATCCTTTTCTAGTGATTTTCCCACTGACAATCGGTTCTTTCATCATCAGTTGTAATAAAATGTGTGAAATATTGTCTACTAGGAAAGCTCATTAGAGACTTAGTGCCCAAGTCTTTCACTGAGGGTTGTTCATGTTAGCATTAACTGCTTAGCATATACCAAAATTCCAGACTCCCAGAAAGAGAGCAGATATTAGCGCAAACCATATAGTTTGTGTGTATACCACACTTATTAGTTAGGGAATGAGGAAATACCTCTAAAATTGAAATTCCCAGATACCAGTCAGGCCCAAATTGTAAGCAGACTTTCTGTGGTGGGAGGTAAGATTTGAGATACCCCACCCCCCGCCCCGCCCCCGGGCCCCTAGATACTGAGTTATTCTGGTATCAATTATTAAGAACACTGTATCTTTTCCCCATTGAATTACCTTTCCATTTTTGTGAAAAATCCTTGATTATATTTTTGAACTTTTTTCTATTTCATTGACCTATCTGTGAGTATATTTTTGAACTTTTTCTGTTTCATTGATTTATCTGTATGTCCTTATTTCTGAGCTCTTGGACTGTTCTGTCTGATAAGAGTATTTTACAAGTCTGGGGTCTTGATCCATGGTATACCAGTTTGTCCAATCATTTATACTAAACATGTGATTTATGGTGAAAATTTGCTTTCTTTCTATGCTCAGGAACTTTAGTTACTAATGCCATAGATACTGATGATAGTGTATGTGGGTTAGACATACAACACCTATATGATCCCTAAAAAGAAGCCTGGACAGTCTGTCTTACAAAGCTCTGCTGGTGGTCAGCTCTTTATACATGTTTTTTTTTTAAAAAAATATATTTTATTGATTTTTTACAGAGAGGAAGGGAGAGGTATAGAGAGTTAGAAACATTGATGTGAGAGAAACATCGATCAGCTGCCTCCTGCACACTCCCCATTGGGGATGTGCCTGCAACCAAGGTACATGCCCTTGACCAGAATCGAACCCGGGACCCTTGAGTCCGCAGGCCGACGCTCCATCCACTGAACCCAACCGGTTAGGGCTATACATGTTTTTTATACTTCGTTGCTGAAGGAATTAAGCAGGTCTTAGGTGAACTCCACTAGCAGAAGAGATCTTGGAAACTTGGACTTTTACCCCATGTGCTATTTCCTTTGGCTGATTTTACTTTTGCTCTAATAAACCGTAACCCTGAGTATAACAACTTTCTGAGTCCTTTGAGTTCTTCTAGCAAACCATTAAGCCTTAAGATAGTCTTGTGGACTTCCAACACAGGACTATTTCAAATTTCTATTTCTTCTTGGATCTGTGTTGGTAATTTGTCATTCAAGAAATTTATTCATTTCATCTAAGTTGTCAGTTTATTTTCATAAAGTTGTTAACATTCTCCAGTCCATGAGACAAGGTAGCAGAGAGGTTAAATTATCTGACCAAGGTCACACAACTCGTATGTGGAACATTAAGAGTCTAAAGCTAAGTAAGTTGGCTTCAGAACCAGTCTTAGACCATTCCCCTTTTAGAGCCATCCTTCCTGTTTGATGATTCCTTCCTCCTTTTTACACCTTAGTTTGATCTCTAATCAATATCTGGTATTAGCTGTCCTTTGGGAGGTATCTGGCATTGGTATAAATTTTTTGTTTTAAATGTGGGTAGAAATGACCACGTCCTTCCTTAGAAATTTGTAGTTAATAAACAAGTTCTCTTGAACTTGTAGTCTTCTTGTTGTAAACAGAAAATTCTGTTCTAGTTATTGTTTATTCAAAGTTGTTTGTACTTTTCAGATAGTTATAATAGTTCAGCGGTTCTCAACCTGTGGGTTGCGTCCCCTTTGGTGGTTGAAGGACCCTTTCACAGCGGTCGCCTAAGACCATCCTGTATATCAGATATTTACATTACGATTCATAACAGTAGCAACATTACAGTTATGAAGTAGCAATGAAAATATTTTTATGGTTGGGTCACAACATGAGGAACTGTATTTAAAGGGCCAGAAGGTTGAGAACCACTGTAAATAGTTGAACTTTCCTATTTGTTTATTGTTTTCATTTACAATCAGATTCTGGTTTGTTGCATAATGTTTTGCAACAAAATGTCACTATAAGCATAATTACTAGTCTGTTTGTTTGAATTTCTTTTGTTATTGAAATACTTGGTTATTTTTGAAACATGCTTAATCCTCTAATGTTGTGCGAAAACTGACTTAAACTTCTTAAGAGGATTGATGTTTTATTGCTATCAAGTGCAAAATTCATTTTTATAAGTACCTGCTGCCTTAGACACACAGTTGAGCTATACATCATCTGCCATTTGATGTTAAATGATGCCAAAAGTGACCTAGTAAGCAATCGGTGGTTATAGTACAAAAATAATCAAAGGTTTAGTCAATAACTCATGAAGTTTGATGTACTAGTATTGATAAACTAATTAAACAGATCTGCCTGTGTTCTTCCAGCCTACTGGGGCTCTGCTATGATTAGCTTTACAGCAAGGAGTGTTGTAACATTGAATGAAAGTAACTGATCAGAAAATGGTGTAGTCACGGAGCTTTAAGTACTCCCATTTTTGGTCACAGAATGGTTTCAGGGAAAGTAGGTTTTCTCTGCACACCTGCAGCCAGTCAGTGCATAGGCCTCTTGTGGTCAATATTGATTGATTCTTATAACAGAACTAGAACAAATTTAGTGTTTTGCAACCTTCTGTGATTTAATATTGTTATGCTTTTTGCTGTAACAGTCACAGAATCCTTCTGTAATAGTGGATAATTATAGCAATACCTACTAGCTCAGCTGTGGTCCTGAATGTTTCAGTGTTGCCAATATAAACTTCTGGATATATTCTGGAGTTTATAATTCACCTTTAAAAGTTGGCTATACCAGTTATTTGGTAAATAAAGGTGTTAACTAAGAAATCACAATAGGATGAGGGAATAGGTGGACTCTAACCCATTCTTTCAAAACTTTCCAGAAAACTGTAGGCTGAAGTCTGAATATACTTAGTTAGGAGAAAGAATACTAGTATTTGAAGTGATTAATTTTTTCAAACCCTACAAGTTAAAGGCTTTAGAGGCAATCTTTATAATACCTATCATTTCTTCACAGTATGTTGGTGTCCTCCTAGACATCTGAAAAGGTATGAATTATAACCATTGGTGGTAAGTTAGACCCTAGATGTAGCAATCTAATGGGAAATGTCTTAATTTTTTTCAGTCTACCATTGGACTGTGATGTTTCATCAGCTGATAATTATTGAGCTCTTACTATATGCCAGGCATTGTGATAGGTACATTGATAGGTACTGGAAATGTAGAGATAAGTAAGGAATGATTTCTGTGCTAACCTCGTGTTCATTCCAAAGTTGATTTGAGAAACAGTCTTACATAAATACGTCTTGTGTATTGATTTGATATATTGAAATTGCTATATATAAATTAGTCAACCTACAAATGTTAATTACTTTTTGACACTGTTGTAATCTTAGGAATGTGGCCCAGTGTAGCACTGATTTTCCTTTTCAGCATCAATTCCAGCTATTTTTAACGACTTTCACTCATTTCCCATGCTCTCTGAACATTCCATAAACTTTTAGGTATGTACTATACTGATATATAAGGAAATTAATCAGGCAGTGGTAGCTGAAGATATTTGAAAGGGAGATACAGGCTATGAGCAGTGCCAGAAGGAGGCAATTGATGGATTTCAACTCAAATTCTAATTTTCATTTAATTTTTCTGTTTATCATAGTTTTGTTATAAATTAATTAAATTGCCTTTAAAAACATTTTTCTGAACACACTTCCATCCTTTGGCATTTTTGTCACATGTTATTTTTACTGAGCTGAAGATATTATGTAACATATATTGGAATGTGAATATTACCATAGAAATAGATTTGGAGCTTCAGCACTTTATGACAGGTGAGGAAACATAATGTACCATACCATATAATTAGTGGGTGGAACCCAAGATCTTTGTATTATTTGTATCCCTCATTTTGAAACTATTTTTGTAGTTCAGTTATTTGAATATTCTTTTTTTTTTTTTGAGTTTATCTCTTTTTATTTTTTTATTTATTTTTATTTTTTATTTTTTTATTTATTGCTTAAAGTATTACTAAGGGTATTACATATGTGTCCATTTTATCCCCCCGCCCTAGACCGTCCCCTAGCCTCCCCTATCCCCCAGTGTCTTATGTCCATTGGTTATGCTTATATGCATGCATACAAGTCCTTTAGTTGATCTCTTCCCCCCCTACCTCCTGCCCCCCAACCCTCCCCGGCCTTCCCGCTGCAGTTTGACAATCTGTTTGAGGCAGCTCTGCCTCTGTATCTATTATTGTTCAAAAGTTTATAATGGTCTTTATTATCCATGAATGAGTGAGATCATGTGGTATTTTTCCTTCATTGACTGGCTTATTTCACTTAGCATAATGCTCTCCAGTTCCATCCATGACGTTGCAAATGGTAAGAGTTCCTTCCTTTTTAGAGCAGCATAGTATTCCATCGTGTAGATGTACCAGAGTTTTCTAATCCATTCATCTACTGATGGGCACTTAGGCTGTTTCCAGATCTTAGCTATGGTGAATTGTGCTGCTATGAACATAGGGGTGCATATATCCTTTCTGATTGGTGTTTCTGGTTTCTCGGGATATATTCCTAGAAGTGGGATCACAGGGTCAAATGGGAGTTCCATTTTCAGTTTTTTAAGGAAACTCCATACTGTCTTCCTTATAAGTTTTGCTCAGGGATGTTTTTTCCCCTTGAGAGGAAGAACACCTTGATAGGATGTTATTATTATAGGATGGATTATTGAAATTCCTATTTCACAAGCTTTTTCTGTTACCATTCATTATCCTACAATATATATAGGTGGGGCAAAAGTAGGTTTAAAGTTGTGAGTACACGAAACTGTAATTCTTGTATTACTGTTTATTAATTATTGTATTATTTTCTGTGTGGAACTATAAACCTACTTTTAACCCACCCAATATTCTCTTTATTTTATAATCTAAGCTATGACCAGGCTCAGTTATTTACTTCAAGAAAATTAAGAATGGATTTTGGTATAGAAAATACTGAATTTTTAATTTTCACTCTGGCTAGGATTAAATGATTTTTTTTTTTAACAGATCAAGAAGTTAGTATATGTTTACCTGGTTCGATATGCTGAAGAACAGCAGGATCTGGCACTCCTGTCCATAAGTACTTTTCAGCGAGCTCTGAAGGTAAATAATAGAGTGAGCAGGGAAATAGCTACAAGGTTTCTGCACAGTTGAAGATGTGTCATTTAAAGACGTGGAGCAATAATTCACTAAATGGCGCAGTAGTGTTTTGAAAGAGTTAAAAGGCCTCTCACAGTGCCTATTCAATACCCTTAGAAAATAATTTATATAACCAACTGGACCTTGCCCTGTTTGTTTCAGTTTGTGTTTAGTATAATCATTATCATGCATCAGAGAACTCTTCATCATTATACTAACTAGATGAAAGTGTACAAAAAGGGAACATGACTTTTTAAAGTTAAAATTTATGACCTGTAGCATTTTATTATTATGAAACTCAAAACCTAGTATGTTTAGTAATAAATGATCAATAAGAATTATAACCATTACTTTTCTTATTAAAACATTATTCAGATAAACATTTATTAATCCTCTTTTTACCAATTTCCATATACTGATTATTTATTGTAAATTAAGTAGCTTTCCCCCTGCTATTTTTTCATTGTACCCTATAAGCATCTATTAACTGTGTCATAAAGATGTCTTTGAAATACTGTAAACTTGAAATTTTGATGAATATTTTTGCATAATTTTTAGGACCCAAATCAGCTAATTCGTGCAAGTGCTTTGAGAGTTCTATCAAGTATTAGAGTGCCAATTATTGTACCTATTATGATGCTTGCTATTAAGGAAGCTTCTGCTGACTTATCACCATATGTTAGGAAGAATGCAGCCCATGCAATACAAAAATTGTACAGGTAGGTGCCTTGTTAATGCCAAAGATTTCTAATATTATATGGAGTGCTATATAATCTGTGGAGGCTTATTTTTTTTTTAGCTCTTGTAACTAATCTGTTCTTATACTAAGTAGTCATTTGAAAGAGTTAAAAGAGTGACTATGTTTATCCCACCACAAAAATTCTTTAGACATCTTGTTTAGGTTATAGAAACCCTACACAGGTTTTTACTTGTGAGCCTATTAAGGCCTGTAACATAGATTTATAGATTTTATAACTTAAAAATAATCAGAATTTGAATTCTCATTTATATGATCTACCTCTCATGTACACATACACATATATTATTAGAAAATTATTATTTTCAGTTTACTGTAGGGTAGGAATCATAAGTATGTTATCTTCTCAACTCACTTTGTTTCCCTTTCTTCATCTTTGGTCCTGCAGTTTCCTTCCTGGTCTGATTCTTTCCCAGAGCTATTTTAGTAAATAATTTTTTAATATAGCTCCATACCATATTTCTATGATACTTATTAAAATACCATACATTTCTTGATCGCCGTGGTAAACATATTGCTTAAGTAAAAATAATACTATCTGCAATAATTTGGTATTATTTTCTGTTACCATTAATTCCACAACCTTTTGTTAATATTATTTTGGGTCTTGGTGTTGTGAAATATGTGTAAAATGTATGAAAAAAGTAGAAGATGTATTATCATATACTTAAGGAAAAAAAGCAAACATATGCCAAGTAATTAAAGGCAGTCTATAATTGAATATGGTATTAACATATGAGATATATATATATATACACACGCGTGCGCGTGCACACACACACACACACACACACACAAAGGTACACTAACAATATCTGTAATAGGATAGGGCTCAGAGATTATCATATGGGGTTTCATAATGAAATGGCATTAATTGGGAAAGACTTCCTGGAGAAGGGAAACTGGCGCTGAAATTTGAAAGAATTAAAAGGTTTGAATGTTCAGATAATTATAATAGTAATAAACATATAAAAATAAATATTAAAAAATAAAAACTAATTTTCTTAGGTTAATTGCCAAAGTTATATCATGCTTCTCACTCATTATCTTTTCTTGTTTATAAACTTGCAGAATAAGATTGAAACTCATTGTGATGGTTTAAAAGTTTATCACTGGGCTCCATTTTCTCTCTCCCCTTCAACTCTTACTCTTCTTCCCTTGAATTTACAGTCTAGTAGCTCACTACTGCCTGTTAGTCCTCTACATAAAATGTTTTTATCTCATTACCATCTCTTTTTCCTCCTTCAGTCTCTATCTGGAAAATTTCCTCCTTACTCCAGCTCCAAAGTCAATTGTTTAAGCTTCTTCTGAGATATCACTTCCTTAAGAAACCCTCCACAACCCTCCTGTCTCCATTGGTGCCCTTCCTTTTTATCCGCATAATCCCTTACACATTTCTCTGTTATATGGTGTGTTTATATTTGGCACTGTCTTTACTAACCTCTGCTTATTTTTTTCTCTTTTTAAAAAGAATATATTTTTGTTGATTTTTAGAGAGGCAGGGAGAGGGAGAGAGAGAGAGAAACATCAATGATCAGAGAGAATAATTGATCAGCCGCCTCCTGCACACCCCACACTGGAGATGGAGCCTGCAACCGGGGTATGTGCCCTGACTGGCAATTGAACCTTTACCACTGGTTCATAGGTCGATGTTCAACCACTGAGCTACCCTGGCTGGGCTAACTTCTGCTTATTTATCTTTGTATATCTATTTTTAGCTTCTCTGTGAATGAACAACTATAGAATTCCATGCTAGGAAGAAATTATATTGTCAACGTTTTAGTGATTAGAGCTGCTATTAAGATGCATTTCTTAATTCTGTACATATGTAAACTTTTGCTTATATTTTTTGGTTTTAGATGGCAGGTTTTATAGTATATGTTTCCATCAGTGAACTAGAATGCTACAAAATTCTTATTTGGAAATTCTGTATATTTGTCTTGACAATTATGTATCAATAATAGAAAATGATTGCTATCCTGTTATTTTCCCTCGTAGTTACGAAAAGAATTTGTGGTTTATCTATTTGTAATTACTTTGTTAATGTTTTCTAATTTTTTTAATGAAGTGAACTTGTTCTTTTTTTTTAAAATAGATTTCTTCATTGATTTCAGAGAGGAAGGGAAAGGGAGAGAGAGAAACATCAATGATGAGAGGGAATCATTGATCGGCTGCCTCCTGCACGCACCCTACTGGGGATCGAGCCTGCAACCCAGGCATGTGCCCTTGGCCAGAATCGAACCTGGGACCCTTCAGTCCGCAGGCTGACGCTCTATCCACTGAGCAAAACCAGCTAGGGCGAACTTGTTCTTTAAATACTTTCTTAATGGTATTGGTATCTGAGTTTAATTAATATGAGCAACTTTAGAGAGAAAGAATAGGTCACATTTGGAAGAAAAAGCATCCCATTTTACATTAAATTCATTTTTTAATTCTTCTTATCTTTACATAATTCTTGCTTTCCCCTCCCTCTTTAAATGTTTCTCAATATTTTTGAAATGGTTAGCTTCATATAAAGTTAGAATTAAAGGAAAAATTTTAATGTATATTCTTTTCTCTTTATGTTTTAGCCTTGATCCAGAGCAGAAGGAAATGTTAATTGAAGTTATTGAAAAACTTTTGAAGGATAAAAGCACAGTAAGTAATATATTCTTATGTTCGTGTACAATTATATTTTACTTACAGAGTATCATTTTACTGTTGTATATTTGATGTAATTATTATTTATTTTTGAATGGTATAAAAGTAAACATTACAATCCATGAAGAATAAAAGTATCCATATAAAGGGAAGGATTGCATTTAAAATTATTTTTTTAACAATACGGTGGTGAAGGCCTGGGGTGGGCTAGAAGGGGTCAATGGAGGGAAAAGGAGATATATGTAATACTTTTAACAATAAAGATTAAAAAAAACCCATAATTTTCATTTGTTACATGTTTCTTCATCAGAATCTGAAGAAGAGCAAGTTGATAAAAAATGTTTTCTTTAATCTGTGGCTAAATTGTTGACTGCTTTTAGTGCCAAAGTTTTTATTTCAAGCAATGATTTATTAGAGTTTTTAAAGGCTGAATCACCTGGGAACAAATAATTATTTTAAAATAAAGTTTTAAAAAGTATTAGAGATATTGAAAAATTAGAAAAGTGTGTTTCAGTATTAGAATTTTTAAAAAAATAACTGAACATTTCATATGTACAAGACTTTTATTAACTGGTAAGAATGATCTTACTGGCTGATATGAGTCATCTTTTAGGAGTGTACATAATCCTGCCTTCTTTCTTTTTCACTCCCATTCTCTGTGTGTAGTGATAATGAGATCTAGGAATAGTGATGAACCATGGATTCTGTGAGCAGACCTCTGGAGGAGCTGATATAATGGTTTCTTTGATGGAGGCCTCTGCACCCACCTATATGGCTCTACTATTGAGGAAAAGTCTGCCAGCTCATTTTAGGATAATATCAGCATCTATCCAAATACAGTAGCCACTAGCCTCTTATAGCTATTGTAGATTGGTGTAGTGCAGTGATGGCGAACCTTTTGAGCTCGGCGTGTCAGCATTTTGAAAAACCCTAAATTAACTCTGGTGCCGTGTCACATATAGAAATTTTTTGATGTTTGCAACCATAGTAAAACAAAGATTTATATTTTTGATATTTATTTTATATATTTAAATGCCATTTAACAGAGAAAAATCAACCAAAAAAATGAGTTCGCATGTCACCTCTGACACTCATGTCATAGGTTCGCCATCACTGGTGTAGTGTATGATTTATCATGGAGAATATTCAATTTGCACTTGAGAAGAATGTGTATTCTCCTGTTGTTGGGTGGAATGTTTTATGTTTAAGTGTTTTATGTCTGTTAGGCCTAATTAGTTTATAGTATTGTTCAAGTCTTCTGTTTCTTTGTTTGATTTTCTGCCTGGTGGTTTTATCCATTATTGAAATTGGAGTATTAAAGTCTACTGGTATTACTGTGGAACTATCTATTTCTTTTTTTAATTCTGTCAGTATCTACTTCATATATTTAGGAGCTCTGATGTTTGGTACATCTATGTTTATAATTGTTTTTTTCTTTTGTCATTATAAAATGTCAATTTATCTCTAGTAATACTTTTTGTTTTAAAGTCTATCTTGTCCTTTATAAGTACAGCCACTCCAGCTTTTTTATGGTAGCTGTTTACATGATACATCTTTTTCCTTGCTTTTACTGTCAACCTGTTGGTATTTTTTAATTTAATGTGTATCTCCTGTAGACAGCATATAGTTGGATTTTGTTTTTTAATCCAGTTTTGAATATGTGCCTTTTGCTTAGATTACTTAATCCATTCCCATTTAATGTTATTATTGATATAGTTGAATTTAAAGCTATTTTACTTGTTTTTGGTTCTTCATTCCTTTTTTACTGCTTTGTTTTTATATTAAGTGAATATGTTCTGTTGAACATTTTAATTCCTTTAATGAGGTTTTCAATATATATTTTTAAAAATATTGTATTATACATGAGATTATACATGGAGATTTTATTCCTAGGCCATCCAGCAAATTTCTTTTAACCTGTGATGTAGCAGGAATCTACAATGTATTTCTTCTATAATATTTTGTATAATGTAAGAGATAAACATGTATAGTTTTGCTTAATAAATAAATTTATTTCAAAGATAGCAGAAAATCCTCAGGGTCAGCATGTTACTTAATGCAGACATATTATAGGCATTTCCTTAAGATTGACACAAGGCAAGGATACCCACCTTCTCCACTACTATTAAAAATTGTACTAAAGGTATAAGCCAATATAATTATACAAGAAAAATTAGTCATAGGAATTAGAAAAAAGGAAGTACAGCAACTTCTCTTTGCAGATGATATTCATTTTCTAGAATAAACCAAGAAGAAACAAAACTAAATCAAACAAAAAAAGAGTTCATAAAGAAGCAGGTTATAGAATTACCATACAGAAAATCAATAGCTTTCTTATATGCCAATATAGCAAGTTCAATTATATAGTGATAAAGCAATTTCAATTTATAATAGCATAAAAGTAAGACCAAGATAAAATGCAACTCTAAACCACTGCTTAACTCAGTTGTCTCCATCTTACTACTCCCCACAGAGGTACATTAGCAATTCTGAAACAACACTTTCTCTGCATTCTGGAACAGAGCTAATAACTATACTGTGGATAGTGTGAGCCACATTTCTTAATGTTGGGCACTTTGCAATTTAATCATCATGTCTGATTTTTTTCTGTTTCTTACCTGTTTTCAATCAACTCCGGCTTTATTTCTGATGTCTCTTGTTCATTTCTGTTCTCTGTTTTTGAATTTCTGTTTCATGTAATTTTTCCATTCTCCAAATGCTGCTGTGAGAGTGCTTATTCATTTGGAGTGTTGTGTTTTCTTTTGCTTCATCATTGATTATTTTGTGGGTAATTTTTATTCAGTTGAATTGTTTTTATTTTCTGTTTTTAGTACTTACTTTAGTACTTACTTGCATCTTTACCTTTCTTTTTTTTTTTTTAACAGGGTTGGTGATGTGAGTTTGAGGAACTTTGCAAAATTCCTAGTATAAGAGCACTCTCTGTCAGAATAGCGGAATAGCAGAATAGCAAAGTATGTTTTTTTAAAAAAATTAGGTGGCTTTTTTTGTTTTGTTTTTGCTTTTTTATGGGAAGGGCATCCATAGAAAGGGATATATGTCCTTAGATTATTTTGATTATTATTATTTTTTACTTCTAAGAGCCTGAATTTTTTCCTCTTTTTTTTTCTTCTGTCACCTTACAGTTCCTAAGGTGCTCCCTTTCCTCAACTCTGTAAAGCATCCTTCCTCATAATCTGCTTTGATTCACCAGGAATTATTTGCAGTATTTTCACACATAGGGTTCTCTTTCTGCTGTTGCTATTATACCTACCACCAACTCCTGTCTGCTTTCTTCTGGGCCATTTTATCAGACTGACATAGGTCTCTGTGAAGTTTTCTGACATAAGCATGAAAGATAACTCTTTGAGATTGACTTTTCTACTTACATGAAATTTGAAGTTTGGAGATTCTCTGAGTTTTAATTATACTTAGGACATAGGTTTACATCTTTAGTTTTTCTGGGTTTGGAATGGAAAATTCAGATCTACCCAGGTTTTAGTAGTATTTAAATTAGTTTTGAGAATGTCTTCTGATTTTTTTCCTTTGTATGATTATAATCTCTTATAGATAGAATGAAAATATTCTGAGATCTATACAGATATTATGGATCTTATCTTTGTTACTACTTTTGCTTGTTGCATGTAATACTAAATTGAAGGAAGATAGCTATATTTCTTCTTTTCTCCAAATTAATAATGTCAGCATTGACATTTAAAATCAATAAGAATTCTGCCCTGGCTGGTTTTGTTCAGTGGTTAGACATCAGCCCATAGACCATAGGGTTGTGGGCCTGATTCCCAGCCCAGGGCATGTTACCTGGGTTGCAGGTCCACCAACCCCAGTAGGGATGCATGAAGGAGGCAACTAATCGATGCTTCTTTTTTTTTTCTCTCTCTCTCCCCCTCTTCTCTCCCTTCCATTCTCTCTGGAAATCAGTGGAAAAAATATTCTTGGGTGAGGATTTTTAAAAAAATCAGTAAGAATTCTAAACCATGTTTGTTTAAAAATTTCCCAATTAAATGAGCCAGGTCCAATTTATTTCCACATTGTGAAAAAGAATGTCTTCGTTATCAGCAGAGCTTCTTGGGATCATTATTACGATGACATTGCTGTTGCTGCTGATAAATATAAACTTGAGGAGTGTCAATATATTTAAAAAGTTTTCTTCATTTAACCTCTGTTGATTTTTTAAAAATATATATTTTTTGTTGATTTCAGGGAGGAAGGGAGAGGGAGAGAGAGAGAGAGAAACATCTGTGATGAAAGAGAATCATTGATCAGCTGCCTCCTGCACGCCCCCCACTGGGGGGTTGAGCCCGCAACCCAGGCATGTGCCTTGACTGGGAATTGAACCGTAACCTCCTGGTTCAGAAGTCAACACTCAACCACTGAGCCACGTCAGCCGGGCTGTTGCTTATTTTAGCCTAAGAAGATTTTCTTACAATTGAGATAAGTCTCAAAGAGAACTAGTTCTATAATTCTCACTTTAAGGAAAGGTGGAATATATACATATTAAAATATAATAGATTGGCTTTTCCCTTTTACTAGAGAAAGACCAATATTTGTCATATTACTAATTCTTTCCTAAAAATAAACCACCTTGGGTTTAGGAATATAGTTTTGGTAATATAACTGGAAGAACATGTTAGTGTTACTTACCTAACTGTTGTTTGAATAATCTGTAAATTTTTAAAAACTATACTGGAAACCTCATAACTACAGTCAATGAAATTAAAAGGGAATATTTTATCTATATTCCCCAATCAATCATTACAAGTTTTCTTTATATAATTTCTTTATTTTATATTCCTACAGTTATCATTTTCATCCTATTTATTTAAAATATCCTGAACACTTCTTTACTATAAACCTTTCCTGATTTTCAGTTATAAATTCATTTTTTAAATTTGTAACACTTTTTTAATGCAGAAATCCATATTTGTTGAGCAAGTTAAGCATAGCAGCGGACAGTGTCTCTTATTTAGTACACCTCAAAAGCAGGCTGGTACTTATTTGTTTTTCCTTTTAGGTTAATTTTAAAGAAATTCTTTTGATGGCATTTAACTTTCTAATAGAAAAGAGAGTTACTTAGGAAAATAAATTTGATCCATGGCTACTGAAAAACTGAGTTGTTTATTTTTATCATGAGAAAGTTTCCACTACTTAATTTAGCTACAAAGTGATGTTTAATGAGTATATTGTTAGTTCATTACTAAGCTGTGAGGATAAGACACCATTTTCTAAGTTATTGATTTAATGTTGGTAAAAGCCTCACTGTTGTGGGCAAAAAAAACCCCACACCTCTGAGTTTGTGCAGATGTTTTGTTGTGATAGATCTATTATCCAGCTATTAGAAGATAAATGACGGATCTTTCCCATTTTCCATGCCTCAAGAAAATTGAAATAAGAAGGGGAATATCATTTGGGCTGTATGATTAGGGCAGGTTGGATGGCCATTAATTTAGGAGAAGAAAATCTTGGCAGCATTGGCCAGCTTACACCATATTATCAATCAAACCTTGATGCACTTCTTGTGATGACCCAGCACTCTCAGGTTTTTGCAACGTTAATTAGAATTCATGACAAAATAGATGCAAGGAAACGTTTTGTACCCTTCATAATTTTATAGAAAATTTATTGTTATTAGTGGAACCATTTGCTTAGTGTGATTTTTTTCATTACCAGCTTGTCAACTAGCATAGATAATCTGGAGAAAATATGAACTCCATAGATGGGGTGTCACTTTTGTTGATGGTTCATGTAGTTTACCTTGGAGCACAGCTAATGGCTGAAGTTCATAGCAACAGCACAGAAAAACGTGGCAACCAAGGGAAGATAAATGAACCATGTTTATTGCTTTAATATAAAAAATACATAAATGGAAAACTGCATTTGAATTTGATGAGCTCATTGCTAGTTTTGTTGGAGTGATTTATTTTTCTCCTTATATAAACAGTTACTATTGACACAGTGGGATAGAAATTAACTGTCTTTTTTGGGGAAACTAATATTTTTGCTTTTAAAATCTGAGTAGATCATTTTATTTTAATTCTGGGAGTTTTATAGAGTATTGAACATTTAACAGACCCTAATTATCAATTCTTCTGGCAGTGTTTTAACGTAGGGTAAGTTTGTTAAAACTATACAATGAAATATCTAAGATAGCCAGTTTTATTTTGCAAAGGTATTTTTTTACATCCTTCCTAATTATTTATCTGTTTCCTTAAACTTTATTTGTACTTAAGTAATTATTTTCTTTCATTTTTCATCTTCTTTCTTAGTACTTAAGAATTATTTTGTATCTATAGCTCTTGGTTTAATAGATTTAATACCATGTGGTAGCTGATTTTTCTTTTAGTTATTTGGCATCTACCAATTTGAAAAAAAAAAAACACCTCTAGGCTTAGGCAAAATAAATTGATTTTACACAGTTCTTAAATTTAAACTTTGTTGAATTATTATTTCAATTCCATGGATTATTTTATTCTAAGTGGTATTATTTATTTTTGTACTTGAACACCTTTTACCAATTGATACATATATGCCTATGTATGAAACATATATAAATATAGATATATTTCACAATTACTAAGTCATTCTATAGTTTGATGCTATAAACTTATTTGCTTTAAGAGATTTTAAAATATTCTGTCCTATTGAAATACGATTATCACAGAATATAATTTTTAAAGAGCAATTTATGAAAAAGACATCAAAATGTAAAGTTGAAAACAAAATGTAAACTTAACTTCCTTTCCATATCAATAGCAAATAGAAAATTATAAGTGTAATACAGCTTTATATAGTTCATACAAATAGTCAGTTCTTTGTTTTTTCAATTGAGGTGCATACATGCTGAGACCAGCAGGCGCCAGTACATGGGTAGGGCTGGAGTCAATAAATGCAGCTTCACGTTTATACTGATTGGTAATTCATAAAATCCCCACAGGACTGGAAACTTGTTTAGCATAATAGCAAGTCTATATTCTGAGCTGTTTTCTTTCAATTGTATTGTTGGTTGCATATTAATAAACTAAATGTCAGCCAAGTAGAGGGACAAACATTAAAAATATGAATATCATTGTATCTAATATTTTTCAAAAAGTACCGTTTCGGTATATTACTTCAGTAAGTTATATTTCTACTTAATTGTGTATTGTAAGTCATTGGGGAAATTTTAGACACTAAAATGAAGATCCCTAGTGTTCAGAAAGAATATGATATTAATTTATTTTTTCAAGTTGTTTTATATTGTTGGCTAACCATATATATATATATATATATATATATATATATATCAGTGGTACATGTATAGAAGTATTTGTGTATCATATATTTTGCTCAGCTTGTATTTTTATACCAAAGAAATCTTGATTTCACCACTTTGCAAAAGCATAAGAATTCCAAAAACAGCATTTATGGTTCATTAATTGGTATCAGAGAAAGCTGCCTTTTGTTGGTAATACATTATTTCAATTTAAGCACATAAGTGATAAAACTGTACTAAAATTTTAGCCTGCATTTTCTTTGTAAGTAAACTATATTGGTAAAACAGGTGGATTAAAATGTGTAAGATATGAAAGTGCTCTTGTTTCAAAAACATTTATGAGTTTCTCATTCACATTTTAAGATACATTCATTGTGAAATTATTGTCATTCTCATTGTAAACTGATATGTGGTCATGGTTATTGTTTTGATTCTTTTTCTGAATATTGTCATATACTAAATAGTGAATCTTTAGATTATAATTTAGGTTAGCTTTAAAAATGAAAAAAATGTGCATGATGATTATATTTAATCCATATGTGAACAATTTGTAGAAGTTTAACCTCGTGAAATAAAAAATTACCCCAATTTCTAATACTAATATTTCAGAAAATTATTAGTTTTGTAGACATGTTACAACTCTTAAAATTATTCTTTTAGGGAGTGACACTTTAAAATTTGTTATTTAAACATGTGTAATAATTTATTATTGAGTGACTGAATATTTTAAACATTGATTGTCATAATACTGATTGCACCTCTGTAATGCCTGAGTAGAATCTTTGATGGTGGGAAATCTTTTTTTTTTTTTAATGAGTTACTATTTCTTTCTATTCCAGCTGGTAGCTGGCAGTGTTGTGATGGCTTTTGAAGAAGTATGCCCAGATAGAATAGACTTGATTCACAAGAATTACCGCAAGCTATGTAATTTACTAGTTGATGTAGAAGAGTGGGGACAGGTTGTCATAATCCACATGCTGACTCGATATGCTCGTACTCAGTTTGTCAGTCCTTGGAAAGAGGTAAGTGTTGAGTAATCTTCCACTTACAATATATACTAAGAAAATGGATGCACTTTAATAATGTGTATGAAAATTAAGAGTAGTAAGTTATAGAAATCTGTGTATTCAAGGAGATCTTGTTTTTCTCGTGTTCTTTTAGAAAGCAGGAAACCGATATAAATGCAGGGATAACTGGTCATTGTTTTGTCATTAGATGATATACATTTAATGGCATAGTGTATAAAACTTTAGCTTATTCTGCTTAAAAATTGAAGTATATTTTGAATTATCCTTATATAAAAGTCATATCACATAGGGCTCTTAAATTGATGCAGTTTTACTAACCATCTGTGCATTTATTTTATAAAGTTAATTTTATTTATCATTTAGCAAAGTAAACTTTTGATGGCATTTGAGCTGGATTAAGCAACATGTCCATGCTGTAAATGTCTTGGCCCTTTAATGTAAATGGTGACTTTGACAAGAGATTTTTGTTGCTAATAGCTAGTTGTTTAATTTCAGCCAGCACTTTTCCAGATTGCTATTCAGATTTTTTTTTTCCTGTTTTATCGGTAATTTTCTTACCTAGCCACTGTCACTATTTAATAAAACTTTTTAATGTACTTTCCTGTCAGCATCAAATTACTTTTAGTAGCTTTATGCAAATGATCCTTTGCTTTGTCACTATGTAAAAATTGGAGTTAAAATATATACATTCTTTACCATATCTCCTAAAAATATGTCTTTATAGTTTGTCTATTTATTTATGTTTCTTGAATTTAATTTCATTTTAGATAAAATTCATGTTTGAAGCTATTTGCCAAACAAAGAAGTTAACTTTTATACTACCTATATATTTATTCTTTTGACAGATAATTTAAGAAATTGGTACTATATGCATTCTTTATTTTTACATGTTAATTCTGTGAACCTTAGTTACTAGTATTATTACAAACACGAGATGAAACTCTGGTCATTGTCCTGGTACACTGGAATAGGGCTAAATAATTTCTTATCTTTGCCACTTATTTGCAATCTGACCTAGGCTTTATTCTAAATTATGTGGTTAATGGACTAATTCAGTAGTTTTCAGGTGTGCTCCTCTGCCCTAGGATGCTGTGGTACTGCCACTGGACCAACCAAGGGGGTGGTGCTCTAGAGTCTAGACTGTTCCAAACCGAGCAGGCTCCGCCTTTGCCTGCCTTTCAAATGCAGCTTTGCATATAATTTCCTTTAGAAAGATTCCTGGGCTAAAAGAAAAGAAAGACCCCCAGTAAAATAGAAGAGTAAAGGTTTAGCTAACTATAATTGTATATATTCTTAAAAACATAGAAGCAATTCAAGAACACTGTGAAATAAGTGGCATCCTTTTCATAACATCTTCGTAGACCCTTTAGAGCCAATTACTAGCAACCATTTAACTTCATTTGTTCTAGTGGTTATAAATTTTACTTTAGATAACACATTTCACTTTATTAATTTAAAATGATACCAGTTCACCCACAAATAATCAAGATAACAGGCTTGTATCTCTTTGGATACACATATGTTTTGTTTATTACCAGTGGAAAAGATTTGAAAGGTCATCCTTTATGGTATCATTAAAAGTAAGGGATTGTTGCCCAGCCATTGTGATTCAGTAGTTGAGTGTCAATCTATGAACCAGAAGGTCAAGGTTCGATTTCCGGTCAGGGCACATACCCTCGGTTGCTGGCTGGATCCCCAGTGTGGAGCATGCAAGGAGGCAATGATTGATGATTCTCTCTCATCATTGATGTTTTTATCTCTCCCTCTCCCTTCCTCTCTGAAATCAATACATGTGTGTATTGATGTGTGTATTGATTGTCAAAGATGTTAGATTTTTATTACAAATACATCGTACAAAAATAAAGTTCAAATGGATTATCATCATTTCCAGTGGTTCTCAACCTTCCTAATGCTTCGACCCTTTAATACATTTCCTCATGTGATGACGCCCAACCATAATACTATTTTTGTTGCTACTTCATAACTGTAATTTTGCTACTGTTATGAATTGTAATGTAAATATCTGATATGCTATATGTGTTTTCCGATGGTCACGACCCACAGGTTGAGAACCACTGATTTAGACCATGTTTATGCTCACTCTTTCACTTAACCCATCTCAGACTTTCTGTGCCTAGTTACAGTTCTGTTTTATAGAGAAACTTTTGAGTGAGCAGGCCATCCACTTTTAGACTTGAAGACTTTTTGGTCTAGACTTTAAGTTGCATCCAACTTTTTAGGACTCCATATGGTGATTTTAACTTTAAAAGTTGGCAAACTGAATTATAAAGCAATGATTGAGCATACCTGGAAGGAACGGAGAAGTATTTGGGATTTATATCTGCTCTCATTTTTCACTTCTCATGTAAAAAGCATACCATTAAGTAAAGAACTGCTTAAGAATATCCTTTTGTTTACTTTAATAAGTTTCTATGTGTTTGCTTATTATGTTCCAGTCAAAGCTAATATTGAAGTCCCCAATCCATAATACTCAGATCGCAATTAGCTAACAACCATAATTAAATTTGCTTTTCACAAATAGAGGTAATATTTCTCATTGAATTCTTTAAAACAGTGTTTAAAAGAATTGTGTTTATGGGCTTGAAAGGTAGCACAATTCTTTTTTGAGGAATTAAAAATTAGTGGAAATACTTTTTGAGATGAGCTGATGTACATGCATTTGTCATTAAGTTCTCAAATGAACACATCATATACAAATAGGCTTCTTCAGAGGCAAAAGAGGTTTTTAATTTAGTTTATTTGCATCATTATAGATCAGTATTTAGGCTGTTTATATGTAAATGTATGAATTGAGGAACAATTAAGTGTTGACAAAGTAGATTTCAGTCATATCAATTGCAGTGCATTTTCTATAATTTTTCTAACTGACATCTTTGATGATAAATAGTGGATGCCAAGTCAAAGCCGATTATACAGAGCACTAGGAATTCATGGGACTGTCAGGGAGAAGACCGATTGACTTTAAATTTACATATTAATGAGAAGATTTGTTAAGAGGGTGCTTGACTATAGAAAATAACAGCGTATTTATAGGGCACGACATTTTATAAATAAAGCTGATGCAGGAAAATGGAAATTAAACCTTTTAGGTTAATAAATTCAAGAGACTGCTAAAATGCATATTTGCATTTTTATTTTCTTAAATTTACCTTACTCTTTGCAGTCCTAGTGGGTTGTTTTTTTATTCTAGGTCAAGTTTGTATAATTTTCAAGGACATAAAATTACTTTAATATTTTCTTTGTGTCATTCAGGCTATTATGGGAGAATATTTGAAGCATAAGTATAAATCTCTAAGACTAAAGTTGTTTTTGTAGAAGTAATGGACTTTAAAAAGTGCTATAAAACATCAAGTAAATTTTAAAAGTGATTTAAAAAAACAAGCTTTTAGTGGCATTAATTATAAACTGAAATAAAACTCCGGCATTGGGTCTGACAGGAATGTTTCTAATTTTATTAATCTATCTCATTAAAGTTGAACTTTCTCAAGGAGATGACAGTTTTGCGAGAAATATCAAAATACTTTATTAATTTGGAACTTAAAACTGTATAACTTCACAGTTCTTTTTGCATATGAACCCAAAATATATTTCTGGTGGCAGTATGTATGCCTTTTGAAATTTGGAGTGATTCATCTACATTTATTTCTCTCAATGTATTAGTACTTCAGTGATAAAACCCTTTGTAGGTGTAAGAAAGTTCCAAGTTTAGAATTTTGTTTAAAGTATTTTTAAAATAAGTTTCTTAAGTTTTTTAGGGATAGGTATAAAATATGAACTCATCAGAACACAAAATTCATTTATTGTACATAGTTCTTGATTAGCAGTTCTTTGAAAATACAAAGGCACTTTGGGAAAGAGTTCAAAACTCCACATTTAGGTCCTGTTTTAAAGGATCTAAGTGTTAGAGATGATTTTTTTTTGTTGAATTTTAACTTTATGGGTTAATTTTTTTTTGTAAATTTTGCTTTCTTTCTTGCTAGTGGACTCTTTTTTAATCTTACTATTCTGTGGAACTTTTAAAAACCGAAATAGTGAAGAATTGTGGTAGAATCATGCTTTACAATGTGAATAAAAAGTTTTTGTGCACTCTTTCAGGCAACTATTGATGAAGCGTTCAGTGTACAGTTTAATGTGAAACTATGGACCATGTGCTGATGATATTGAAATGAAGCCTCTATTAGTTATGAAGCATTCATTTTAAAGATTCCTTATTATTTATGTTCTTATTTATTTTAAATAATTACCTTTTTTATTCATATACTTTTTAATTTTACTTACTTTTATTTTTTTACTGAGTATTTTTTTATTGCTTAAAATATTACAAAGAGTAGTACATTTGTCTCCATTTTTTCCTCCTTGACCTTCCCCCAGCCTCCCCTACCCCCCAGTGTCTTGTGTCCATTGGTTATGCTTATATGCATGCGTACAAGTCTTTTGGTTGATACTTTTAATGAGACTATTGCTATTGTGTACATTTTTTTAATTAAATTTTTTTTGTTGAAAGTATTATATGTCTCATTCTCCCCCACCCCCATTAACTGTGCCCCTTACTCACCCCCCCCCCCCCCCCAGGCCTTCAACCTGTTGTCTGTGTCCATGGGTTATGCATATATGCATGCAAGTCCTTTGGTTCATCTCTTCCCACCCACCCACCTCCACCTTCCCTCTGAGATTCCACAATCTGTTCCATGCTTTTATGCCTCAGGATCTATTTATTTTTTATTGGATTTTCTTTAACTTATGTTGTTGGCTCCTAAAATCAGAGTGTTAATACAATCAAGCTATTCCATTAGTGAGGACTGAAACTGTAAGTTCATGAGGTATAACTTATAAATTTTAAACTCTCTGATTGAATGAGAACCACTCTAAAATGCATTCTGCTTAACAAAAAGCAATTATTTTCCATCTTTAGATAGAGATTAGTTATTTTTCATATAATTGGGACCCTTTTTTCTGATGCCTTGGAACCTTTAGGCCTGAATTCAACATGAGTATATTTTATTTCAGAGGAATTTGGAAAAATGCCTTTTGTAGGTCATCCAGATTTCTCAGTTACAAAAACTTGAAAACTCCTGCATTCAGAAAACGTGTTTTTTATATTCTGGAGCTGAACATATAGTCATAAGAAATGAGAAGTGTTGTGGGCAATTGAACACTGAATTTTCATAGTGGCTCAACACAAAGTTACTGGGCACAGGTGTTTCTGTAATTGTGATGTATTGAGGGAGATTCAGTGTTCAATGGTCCTCAAACCCACACTTCTACCTGTGTGGTATAGTGGTCACTGGGCTATGGTATAAAACATGTAAAGTGAAGAGCATAGCAGTTACCTCACAAAAGGAAAAAAAAAATCTCCAAGCCAGTATTCATATCCTTGGGTGGTTTTTTTTATATAGACCCAATTTGGGGGGAAAGAGATTTTTTCTTTCATTTTTCTTTGCAAAAAATATTAAATTTAAATTTTTATTACATATGACATTTTTCTACTGAATGTATTTCTCTCATAAGGTATGCTATTCATATTGAATAGCTATTTTAACTAAGTGATTGTGATCATGCTCATCACCTACCTACTGTGGTCTTGTCAGGGACATCTAACCCAGTGTCAGATGTTCTACCAATATATTGCTGTGGTATATATGAACTGAATGCTTGTATCTCCTGAAAGCTATTCATTGAAGCCCTAACCTACTGAATGGGAGAAGATATTTACAAATATGCATGTGATAAAAGGGCTATCCAAAATATATAAAGAACTCATACAATGTAATATTAAAAAACCAACAACAAGCAATCTAAAGTATGACATTTTAGATAATTTCTTTTTTTTTTTTTTATCCTTATGCAAGGGTTTTTTTTTGTTCTTTTTTTTTTTTTTAAACTCTAGTTGTTTTTTATTTTTAATAAAATGTCTCTGCCTTAAAGGGGTTGCACTGAAACCCATATTAAAATGTCAAATTTCTGTAATAAACTGCTGGGTTTATTACAACCACAGCAGGTCCAGGGGTCCCCAAAGGTGTGGACGGAGTTGGCGAAGAAGAAAAGACTCGGAGGCAGCGTTCAGTTGATCAGCAGCCTTGCCAGGATCTCTAGCCAGGATCTCCAGCCAAGTTCTGGTCTGGATCTCCAGTGAAGTTCTGGTCTGGATATCCAGCGAAGTTCTGGTTAGGATCTCCAGCCAGGTTCAGTCACCAGGTTCTAGTCAGGTTCTCTTGCCATGTTCTATAGTCAGGTTCAGTCCAGGATCTTTTGCCATGTTCTCTCCAGCGAAGTTCTTCTGTCTCTAGGTTCTGTGTAGGTTCTGTCTTCTAAGTTCTGTGTGTAGGTTCTGTCTTCTAAGTTCTGTGTCGGGTATGTTTTATTGATTTTTTTTTAAGCATGAGGAAAGGAGAGAGAGACACACACAGACACAGAAAGAAACATCATTGTGAGAGAGAAACATCGATTGGTCGCCTCCGTAAGCACCCCAACCGGGGACTGAATCCACAACGTAGGTATGTGCCCTGACTGGGAATTTTGGTGTACAGGACAATGCTCCAACCAACTGAGTCACCAGGCCAGGGCTTAGATAATTTCTTTTATTGTTATAATAATAAATATGTACAAATAGATTTTATGTGATTTACTAATTTTTCCCTTAGTTTTATTTATTAAAACTTTTTATTTTAGATAACTGTAGATTTATATACAGTTATAAGAAACTAGAGGCCCGGTGTACAAATTCGTGCACCAGTGAGGTCTGCGGGATCTGGCCAAAACTGGCTCTCTGACATCCCCTGAGGGGTCCTGGATTACAAGAGAGCACAGGCCAGGCTGAGGGACCCCACTGGTGCACAGGGCCGGGGAGGGACTGCGGGAGGACTCCAGGGTGTGCTGGCTTGTCTCTCTCAGTCCTGATCAGCCGAACCTCAGTAGCAAGCTAACCTACCGGTCAGAGCGTCTGTTCCCTGGTGCTCAGTGCATGTCATAGCGACTGGTTGACTGACTGTCCCCTAGTGGTCAGTGCACGTCATAGCGAGCGGTTGAGCGACCTTAGCATATCATTAGCATATTACTCTTTGATTGGTTGAACAGATGACTGGACTACCAGACACTTAGCATATTAGGCTTTTATTATATAGGATAATACAGAGATATCTGTATAACATTACTCATTTTCCTCTAATGGGAGCATCTTGGAAAACTATAATTACAACCAGAATATTGATACAGTCAAGATTCAGAACATCGCCATCATAAGAATTCTTTATGGTGCCATTTTATAACTAAACCCACTTTCTTCCCCATGCTTAACCCTGCAACCCTTAATCCCCAGCAACCACTAATTGTTTCTCAATCTCTATAATGTTGCCATTTCAGAAACACTATATCTATGGAATTATATGTAACCTTTTAGGATTAATTTTTTTCTTTCAGCATACTTCTCTGGAGGTTCATCAGAGTTGTGTGTATCAGTAATACGTTTTTTTTTATTTATGAGTGGTATTCCATGGCATAGATGTTTAACCAGTTGTTTAACCATTCATCCATTGAAGGACATCTGGGTTGTTTCCATTTTGGCTAATAAGAATAAAGCTGCTATGAATATTTTGTGTGCAGGTTTTTGTATGAGAATAAATTTCCATTTCCAAGTGATAAATGCCCAAGAGTGCAATTACTGGGATATACAGTAATTATAGGTTTAGTTCTGTCAGAAATTGCCAACCTGCCAGAGTGTCTGTAACCTTTTGCATTCTTACCAGCCATGTATGAGTGATCACTTTCTTCTATGTCCTCACCGTCATTTGGTCTTGTCACTATTTTTAAAATTTAAATGGAGCCATTCTGATAGGTGTGTGGTGATATCTTGCTCTGGTTTTCATTTGCATTTCCCTAATAGCTAATGAAGTTGATTATTTTTTCATATTTGCTGGTGGGATTTTTTTTTTTTTTTTTTTTTTGCCATTTGTATATCTCTTTGGTGAATAGTTTGTTGATACCTGTATTAGTTTTCTAGAGCTGCCATAACAAAATACCACAGACTAGGTGGCTCAATCAACAGAAATCCATTTCTTATCATTTTAGAGGCTGGAAGTCCAGTATCAAGGTGTTTGCGGATTTGATTTCTCCTGAGGCCTCTCTCCTTGGCTTATAGATGTCTTCTCTCTGTGTCCTCACACTGTCCTGTCCTGTGGAATCTCAGAAGTCTGACAGCCCTCCTTTATTTTGTCCTGTCTCTCCTATTTAGTCCAATTGGCAGTGTTTCTGCAAGTAAAATTCCATCTCTATTAAACCCATGAGTCGTACCCATGATCTCTTTTATCAAATGATTTTCTAGACATACCCTTGGCATTCTTTTCTGAAGACTTTTTATTGATTTTTGCCAAAAAGATATGCTGAGAAATTTCTAAATCTTCAAGTTCTGGCTAACTTTTGCTTAAATTTTTTCAGTTTAACATTTTACAGTAAGTAACAAGGTGAAAGCAGGCTGACCCTTCAACCCTTTGCTTAGAAATCTCCTCAGCTAAATATTCAAATCCATCACGTTTAACTTATAGTTTTCACAGAACACTAGAACATAGTTCAGCCAAATTCTTTGCCACTTTATAACATGGATTGCCTTTCCTCCAGTTTCTAGTAACATTTTCCTCATTTCCATCTGAGACCTCATGAGAATCAACTTTAACATCCATCTTCCTACCAACAGTCTCTTCAAAGCAATCTTGGTTTTTTTAAACATGGAAATCAAAATTGTTCTAGCTTCTACCCATTACCCAGTTTTAAAGCCATTTCAACATTTCTAGGTATTTATTATAGCAGCACCCCACTTCTCAGATGTTGGGATTTACTGGTTATCTTTTTTCATCCAGTTTGAGATCCGCTGGGCTCTTGGAATGAAGAGCGACTTTTGATTCAACATGGAAATTGTGGGTATTATGAAATTCTTGATCTTATTCAAACTGAGGTAAATACCTTGTTATTATTGCCAGGTCATGGTAAAGTTTAGGTTCTCCTCTCCGCCTCCATTGGTTGTCACAGAGGTTGTAGTTATTAATGTTACTGTGAGTGAATGTGTGATTTCTGGCTCCCCACTAAAACTTCCCTGATAGCTTTTTGTCTGTAAGGAATAGAAGTGCATCATTTCTGTATACATGTATCCTCCACTAACACCACAGAGTGGTATGTCCTTGTTACTACTGCGTGCTGCAGGTTTTGAGTGTCCAGTAAGCATCCCTTTTGCATTAGCTTTGTGAGGAGGTATAAGGTCACCTCCTTATTTATAGGTGAGCTTGAATGTCCAAGCTCCCCACTTGGTCTCCACTGAACCATTGGGCTACCTCACTTAACTCCTGGTGAGAATTAAAGTCTCAGTGATGTCTTGTCCTTTTCTGATACCACCACAGTGGGATGATTGGGGTATCATTACAGTCTGGTGAGGGTAGAAGTCTACTCTCTCCCTTTTATCCTTCGTGGATGAGGATAGGTATGGGACCATCGTATTTTCTCTAGTGTTGGCTGCAATAGAGCAGTTATTTTATTAAAAAGTTGTTTTCTTGCTAGACCTTCCCTTTCTTGGTCCTTTGGCAACATAGGGCAGACTTTTGGAAGTGTTTTGTTTTATTTTGTTTTTTAAATCTGTGCTTATTGGTGTTTCTGGGTTACCTGCTTCTCTAGCACCCAGTCTTAAATATGAGATAAAAAAAATCCTAGAGCCGAACCAAGATGGCGGCATAGGTAAACACAGGAGATTGCTACCTCACACAACCACTTCAAAAATACAACTAAAAGACGGAATGGACATCATCCAGAACCACAGGAAGGCTGGGTGAGTGGGAATTCTACAACTAGAAGGAAAGAGAAAAGCATACTGAGACTTAGAGGAGGTGTGGTGTGGAAGTAATATACAGAGATACAGAGGCGCATGCGGAGAGGGTTGGCAGCTGAGGACACGGTTGTCTTTTTCAATCGGGAGGGAGTCTCAAGTTCTGAGCTCCAGTTCCAGGTAAGTCTCTGGGGACCCATACTCATACGGGAGAAACTGTACTGTCTGGCATCGGTCAGAACTCGAGGGCAGCTTTCTCTCGGGGATGCTTGCAGCGATTTCGGGGACACTGAGAAGCAGGGCCTCTGAGGGCAGGACTGAGAGCAGCCATAACTGCTCGCTCCGCCCTGTAGATCCCCTGGGACCTCGCCCTGCCCAAGCCACGGAGGCTTTTGCATATGAAAGGCCTGGCCCTTTGCAATCTGATAATTACCTAACAAACTGCAGCTGGCCCAAGGCCCCAGGGCAACTTGCATTGCCGCACAGCTGGCTCCTGCTGGATAGCCTCAGGCAGAGGATAGATTAGCACCTCCTTAGAGATCCAGAAGCCAGTGTGCCCGGTGGTCAGAGTGGGACCATCCAGATTGCAGCTCCTTGGATTCATAAAGGACACACTCAGGGGGCAGACTCACTGAGCACCAAAGCCCCACTGAAGCAAGTCTTGCCCCGGAGGGGTGTCTCCAGCACAGAAGTTCTCCCACTGCAGACACAGCTGATTCTCACAGCCAATTGGCCTGGAGGTCAATTCCTCCCAGTGTTACCTACAACAATCAAGGCTTAACTACAACAAGACTGTGCACAAAGCCCACAAGGGGGTGCACCAAGCGTGTCCTCCTCAGGTAATTGGGGTGGCTGAGCCACTGGGCCCTATAGGACACCTAGTACAGAAAGCCACTCTCTCGACATAGTGAAGCATAAAAAAATGTGGAGACAAAGAAACAGGACACAAATGACAGAAATGGAAGAAAGCAAACTATTGGATATAGAGTTCAAAACCACACTTTTAAGGTTTTTCAAGAATTTTCTAGAAACTGCTGATAAATTGAGTGAGACACTCAATAAATCTAGTGAGACCCTCGAGGTTATGAAAAAGGACCAACTAGAAATTAAGCATACACTGACTGAAATAAAAAATATTATACAGACTCCCAACAGCAGACTAGAGGATCGCAAGAAGCAAGTCAATGATTTGAAATACGAAGAAGCAAAAAACACCCAACTGGAAAAGCAAAATGAAAAAAGAATCCAAAAATACGAAGATAGTGTAAGGAGCCTCTGGGACAGCTTCAAGCATACCAACATCCGAATTATAGGGGTGCCAGAAGAAGAGAGAGAGCAAGATATTGAAAACCTATTTGAAGAAATAATGACAGAAAACTTCCCCTACCTGGTGAAAGAAATAGACTTACAAGTCCAGGAGGCACAGAGAACCCCAAACAAAAGGAATCCAAAGAGGACCACACAAAGACACATCATAATTAAAATGCCAAGAGCAAAAGACGAAGAGAGAATCTTAAAAGCTGCAAGAGAAAGCCAGTTACCTACAAGGGAGTACTCATACAACTGTCAGCTGATTTCTCAACAGAAACTTTGCAGGCCAGAAGGGAGTGGCAAGAAATATTCAAAGTGATGAATGCCAAGAACCTACAACCAAGATTACTTTATCCAGCAAAGCTATCATTCAGAATTGAAGGTCAGATAAAGAGCTTCACAGATAAGGAAAAGCTAAAGGAGTTCATCACCACTAAACCAGTATTATATGAAATGCTGAAAGGTATCCTTTAAGAAGAGCAAGAAGAAGAAAATGGTAAAGATACAAATTATGAACGACAAATACACATCTATCAACAAGTAAATCTAAAAATCAAGTGAATAAATAATCTGATGAACAGAATAAACTGGTGATTTTAATAGAATCAGGGGCATTGAAAGGGAGTGGACTGACTATTCTTGGGGGGGAAAGGGTTGTGGGAGATGCAGGAAGAGACTGAACAAAAATCATGCACCTATGGATGAGGACAGTGGGGGTGGGGTGAGGGCGGAGGGTGGGGTGGAAAACGGGTGGAGGGGAGCTATGGGGGGAAAAAAGAGGAACAACTGTAATAATCTGAACAATAAAGATTTAATTAAAAAAAAAATGAAAACCTAAGGAATGCACTATAGTTATTCTTTGGGTCCTGAGGTCTCTACTCACTCTTCTGCTCTCTGCCTTTCCTTTTTCTAATGCTTGTTCTATATATAATATCTTGGGTTTCTGGTTGTACCTCGTGAGAAAAATAGGGAACAGTATATCTACTTCATTCTCTCAGAAGTAGAAAGTACATTTCAGAAACTTGATAACAGAAGTTACCTCTAAATAGTAGTTGATTCAGGTAGATATTATTTTTGTGTTTTTTTGTTTATTTTTAAGATTAAATGCCTATAGACTGATTTTATTGTCTAAGATAATAAAGACTTCAAATAAAATGGACAAAAACAGAATCAACTATTATGGATATACCTAAAGCTCAAACTGAGTCTTTCTTGACAACATAGGGACCTACTTAATCACTAGTTGTAAACCTGTCAAGCTTTATTATGATTTCCTTTATGTGTTGCAGTTCAAAAAATTACCCTCTTTTTTTCTGACCAATTGATCAATTACAGAGTGGCTGGTAATTTATAGAAACAATTTTTAGGTTTTAGGTAGTCTCATATTATAGGCTTTGTTAGAGTCTAATTGTCAGATTTTTCCTTTTGGGTAGCTATGGTTATTTATATGGGGATTTAATATTTTTTAGTTTTCCTGTATAATATAAAAGAAGTATCATCTATAGCACTAAGGGACAGTTACTATGTTATAAAATATGAGAAAAATCAAGACCTGTATATAAGTAGCAAGTATTTTGAAATCACCTCAACAGTTTTGTTGTACAGTAAAATATTATCATTATTGTAGAAGTTTTAAAAATTTTTCTTTTTGCAATGTTTGGGCTGTTCAGGGTCTGAACTAAACATGGGATTGGATTTCTTTCCTATAGGATGATGGTCTAGAGGACAACGAAAAGAATTTCTATGAGTCGGATGAGGAACAGAAAGAAAAGGTTGACAAGAGAAAGAAGCCTTATACTATGGATCCAGACCATAGGCTTTTAATTCGGAATACAAAACCTTTGCTTCAGAGCAGAAATGCAGCGGTATGTTAACATACTTATAAGAAATAATTCTCACAGATTTCTTTTTATGGCTAAAAGTATGTAAGTTCAGTAAACAAGTCTTTATATTTGAGTGTGCTAATGGAGCATTTGTTTATTTCTTTATATAAAAAAAGTTTTGATGATATTACTTGGTTTGATAGTAGTATGCCTATTGGACTTGATTTACTTTTTTGTGGTTTGTTAATTGGTTTTTCCTAAGATATGAGCTCAAGATGTTTCTGAGCTGATTGGAAGACTATATATGTTTCTCTATTGCTAGTTTGTAGTTGTGGGTACATAATGTGATATCAGTCTATATTTGTATTTACTTGATAAAAGTACCTAACATAATGCCTTATACATAGTAAATTTTTTTTTGTTTGTTTTTTTAATTAAATCTTTATTGTTCAGATTATTACATTTGTTCCTCTTTTTTCCCCCCCATAACTCCCCTCCTCCCAGTTCCTGCCCCACCCTCCGCCCTCACTCCCCACCCACTGTCCTCATCCATAGGTGCACGATTTTTGTCCAGTCTCTTCCCGCATCTCCCACACCCCTTTCCCCCCCAAGAATAGTCAGTCCATTCCCTTTCTGTGTCCCTGATTCTATTATAATCACCAGTTCATTCTGTTCATCAGATTATTTATTCACTTGATTCTTAGATTCACTTGTTGATAGATGCATATTTGTTGTTCATAATTTGTATCTTTACCTTTTTCTTCCTCTTCCTCTTCTTAAAGGATACCTTTCAGCATTTCATATAATCCTGGTTTGGTGGTTATGAACTCCTTTAGCTTTTCCTTATCTGTGAAGCTCTTTATCTGACCTTCAATTCTGAATGATAGCTTTGCTGGATAAAGTAATCTTGGTTGTAGGTTCTTGGCATTCATCACTTTGAATATTTCTTGCCACTCCCTTCTGGCCTGCAAAGTTTCTGTTGAGAAATCAGCTGACAGTCGTATGGGTATTCCCTTATAGGTAACTGAGTTTCTTTCTCTTGCTGTTAATAAGATTCTCTCTTTATCTTTTGCTCTTGGCATTTTAATTATGATGTGTCTTTGTGTGGTCCTCTTTGGATTCCTTTTGTTTGGGGTTCTCCGTGCTTCTTGGACCTGTAAGTCCATTTCTTTCACCAGGTGGGGGAAGTTTTCTGTCATTATTTCTTCAAATAGGTTTTCAATATCTTGCTCTCTCTCATCTTCTGGCACCCCTATAATTCTGATGTTGGTACGCTTGAAGCTGTCCCAGAGGCTCCTTACACTATCCTCGCATTTTTGGATTCTTTTTTCATTTTGCTTTTCCGGTTGGGTGTTTTTTGCTTCCTCGCATTTCAAATCATTGACTTGATTCTTGCGCTCCTCTGGTCTGCTGTCGGGAGTCTGTATAATATTCGTTACTTCAGTCCGTGTATGCTTAATTTCTAGTTGGTTCCCTAATATAACATCGAGGGTCTCATTAGTTTTCTTGTAGATCTCATTAAGTTTATCGGCGGCTTCTAAACAGTTCTTGAGAGACCTTAAAAGTGTGGTTCTGAACTCTATATCTTCCATTGACAATTTTGTCCTGTTTCTTTGTCTCCGCATTTTGTTATGCTTCCTTGGTGCACCCCCTAGTGGTCTTTGTGCGCAGTCTTATAGTTAAACCTTGATTGTTGTAGCTAATACCAGGGAGGGTTTGACCTCCAGGCCAAGTGGCTATGAGAATCAGCTGTGTCTGCAGTGAGAGAACTTCTGTCCTCTAGGGAGGTGCTAATCTGGCGTTTGCCTGAGGCTATCCGGCAAATGCCTCTGTGCAGGGCTTGGGTGGGGCGGGTCGCACAGGATCAACAGGGTGGGCCAGAGAGAGCAGTTATGGCGGCTCTCAGTCCTGTCCCCAGGGGCTCTGCCTCTCTGAGTCCCAGCACCCGCTGCAAACCTCGGAGAGAAAGCTGCACTCGCTCTGACCGAAGCCAGACAGTCCCGCTTCTCCCGTTTGAGTCTGGGTCCCTAAAGACTCGCCTGTATCTGGAGCTCAGAGTCTGCGACTCCCTCCCGATTGAAAACGCCAACCGCGCCCTCCGCCACCAGCCCGCTCCGCGCACTCTGCACCTCAGAATTTGACTTCAGCACTGCGCCTCCTCTGAGTGTCCGTATGCGTTTCTCTTTCCTCCTAGTTGTAGGACTTCCACTCAGCCAGCGTTCCTGTGGTTCTGGGTGATGTCCGTTCTGTCTTTTAGTTTCACTTTTGAAGTAGTTGTTCAAGGCAGCAAACTCCAGCGTTAACCTATGCTGCCATCTTGGTTCTCCTGTTCCATTTCACATAGTAAATTTTAACTGATAGAAATAACTATTAAAAATAATCTGTATCTATATCCTAATTTTTTATTTATTTTAACCTTTTTATTTTAAATAATTCTTTATTTTTAGAATATACATGCATAATAGAAAATTAGAAAATGCAGACTAGCAGAACTAAAAACAAAGAAACATCACGTTCCCATCACTAAGAACTCACTGTCACAATATCTTAATGTATTTTCTTCCAGATCTTTTTTCTGCACAAATATACATATATTATCATATATGTACGTCTATACATATATATATTTTAAATCAAGATAGAAATCATACTGTATGTAGTATTTTTAACCTGTTTATTTTCTAGTCCTCTCCACCTTTCTATTTCAATAAAGTTTCATCTCATTTAATACCAACTTATCTGAAGTTATCTTTTATAAGTGATTCATCTAAACCAGTATCTGCTACATTTCACTTGCTTGTTATCCCTTTTAAACCTCTCAATTCTTGCAGGATGTTCTTCTGTGTTTATTTGATTGATTCCTATATAGAGTGCTATTTAATTTTTTCTTCCATAACCTGCATTTCCTATTAACTGGAAGTTATAGCTAAAGGCTTGATGGATTCAAGTTAAACATTTTATTACAATTTTTCAATTAAAATATTCTTATGAATTAGCAAAAACTTTGAAAATGAGGAATTTAATGTGAATTTTGTTTTTTGATGCTTGAGAATTTAGAATATGAGCTTTGTATATATGTGTTAGTAATTAGCAAACCTTTTTATCTTATACGTAGTAATTTAGTTTCTGAATCATTATTAAATAACCATGCAAAGTAATAAAAAATTATTCTTTTACTAATGTTGTAAATATGCTTGGCCAGACGGTTGTGAAGTAGCTGTTACTTGCCACCTAAGACTCTACTTTATAATTGACCTACTATTAATTTATCTTTGTCTTAGAAGTTGATTTTGTAGTACAAATACTGATCAAAAAGTTCTTGAATAGTGAAACATATAGAGGTAGATTGTACTTTTTGTCCCAGTATGTTCTGGTTCCATGCTTATTTGGTTGTGTACAAGTAGAGGTGGCTAACTTTTTGTTCCAGTATGTTTTGTTATTTGTTATCCTGCTTATTTGATTATATATACATATATAATATTTCTTTTTTTAAATTAGACATATCTTTATTAACATAGAGCAAGTTGTAGAACATTTGTTCATGCAACAAATATTTACTGAGCACCTGCTATAGCCAATGAACCAAATACTGACAAGGCCCTTGCCCATAAAAAAGAAAAGTGTAAATTTTATGTAAAACTATTTACATATATTCATATGAGCACAAACACACATATACATATGCATAAACAAACTGAAACAAATTCTTACAGTCTCTTGTAAAAGTTGCGAATAAGGCTAACAAAAAATATCTATTCATAACCCTTCAGAAGTCAATATATGTGTGTGTGTGTATATATATATTTATATTTATCCCCCCGGGGGATTGGGCCTAAGCTGGCAATCCAGACATCCCTCTGGCATCCCGGGAGCCCTCAGGGGATGTCCACTTGCCAGCGGGGAACAGGCCTAAGGTGCAATTGGACATCCTTAGCGCTGCTAAGGAGGCGGTAGAGGCTCCCACCACCACCGCTGTACTGGCAGCCGTCAGCCTGGCATGTGGCTGAGCAGAGCTCCCGCTGTGGGAGCACACTGACCACCAGGGGGAAGCTCCTGCATTGAGTGTCTGCCCCCTGGTGGCCAATGTGTGTCATAGTGACCAGTCATTCCCAGTCGTTCTGCTGTTAGGGTCAGATTGCATATTACCCTTTTATTATATAGGATAGAGGCCTGGTGCATGGGTGGGGGCCGGCTAGTTTGCCCTGAAAGTTGTCCCGGATCAGGTGGGGGTCCCGCTGGGGTGCCTGGCCAGCCTGGGTGAGGGGCTGATGGCTGTTTGCAGCTGGTCACACCCCCTTCAGGGTGGGGGTCCCCACTGGGGTGCCTGGCCAGCCTGGGTGAGGGGCTGATGGCTGTTTGCAGCTGGTCACTCCCCCTCAGGGTGGGGGTCCCCACTGGGGTGCCTGGCCAGCCTGGGTGAGGGGCTGATGGCTGTTTGCAGGCTGGACAAGCCTCCCCAGTGGGGACCCTCACCTCATGGAGGTTTGGCCAGCCTGGGTGAGTGGCTGAGGGCCGTTTACCGGCTGGCCAAGCCCCCCAGTGATGGAAGCTCCCAGACTCTCCTTTTTTTCTTTTTATTCTGGGATTTATTTACCTTCTATAATTGAAACTTTGTAGCCTTGAGTGGAGCTCAGAGCTGGCCAGGGTGGGCAGGAGCGAAGCTTGGCTTCCTCCATTGCCAGGGGCAACCCAGCCTCCTGCTCGCTACGGCTCCATGGCCATGGCTGGCTGAAAGCAGGTATCTGGGATTTATTTATCTTCTATAATTGAAACTTCATTGCTTTGAGTGGAGCTCAGAGCCGGCCGCGGCAGCTTGGTTTCCTCCATCATTGGGGCAACCAAGCCTCCTGCTTGCTCCAGCTCTGTGGCTTCCGGCCGCCATCTTGGTTGGGTTAATTTGCATATAGTCGCTCTGATTGGCTGATGGGCGTGGCTTAAGGCATAGCGAAGGTATGGTCAATTTGCATGTCTGTCTTTTATTAGTGTAGACTAGAGGCCCGGTGCACAAAAATTTGTGCACTTGGGGGGGGTCCCTCAGCCCGGCCTGTGCCCTCTCACAGTCTGGGACCCCACAGGATATAACGACCTGCTGGCTTAAGCCTGCACCCGGGTGGCAGAGGGCAGGCCTAATCCCTAGGTGTAGCCCCTGGTCGGGCTCAGAGCAGGGCCGATTGGGGAGTCGGGGCGCCGCCCCCTGTCATGCACAGAGCAGGGCGGATTGGGAGATTGTGATGCCACCCTTAGTCACGCTCAGAGTAGGGCCGAATGGGGGGTTGGGGCACCGCCCCCTGTCACACTCAAGGCAGGGTCGATGGGGAGGTTGCGGCGCCACCCCCTGTCATGCACAGAGCAGGGCCAATCAGGGGGTTGGGGTGCTGCCCCCTGTCACGCGCAGAGCAGGGCCCATCAGGGGTTTGGGGAGCTCCCCCCTGTCACGCACAGAGCAGGGCCCATCAGGGGATTGGGGAGCTCCCCCCTGTCACTCATAGAGTAGGGCCAATAGGGGAGTTGGGGCACCGCCCCCCGTCACACCCAGAGCAGGGCGGATCAGGAGGTTGGGGCCCCGCCCTCTATCACCCACAGAGCAGGGCCGATCAGGGGGTTGTGGCGCCGCCACTCTCACACTCAGGGCAGGGCCGATGGGGAGGTTATGGCTCTACCCCGTCACACACAGAGCAGGGCCCGTGGGGTCAGGGGGTTGGGGTGCCACACCCTGTCACACACAGAGCCACAGGGTGATCAGGGGGTTGGGGAGCTCCCCCCATCAGGCACAGAGCAGGGCCGATCAGGGGGTTGGGGCGCCTTCCCCTGTCATACACAGAGCCGCAGGGCGATCAGGGGGTTTGGGCGCTGCCCCCTGTCATGCTGATCCCGGTGCCGGGAGACCTCTCAGCTCCGTTGATCCAGGTCCTGGGAGGCATATTACCCTTTTACTATATAGAATAGAGGCCTGGTGCATGGGTGGGGGCCAGCTGGTTTGCCCTGAAGGGTGTCCTGGATCAGGGTGGGGGTCCCCACTGGGGTGCCTGGCCAGCCTGGATGAGGGGATCATGGCTGTTTGCAGCTGGTCACACACCCTTCAGGGTGGGGGTCCCCACTGGGGTGCCTGGCCAGTCTGGGTGAGGGGCTGAGGGGTATTTCAGGCTGGGACTGAATCTCCCAACTGCTCCTTTTTTTCTTTTTTTTTTTTTTTTTCTTTTTTTTATATATTTTATTGATTTTTTACAGAGAGGAAGGGAGAGAGATAGAGAGTTAGAAACATCGATGAAAGAGAAACATCGATCAGCTGCCTCCTGCACATCTCCCACTGGGGATGTGCCCGCAACCCAGGTACATGCCCTTGACCGGAATTGAACCTGGGACCTTTCAGTCCGCAGGCCGACGCTCTGTCCACTGAGCCAAACCGGTTTCGGCCTTTTTTCTTTTTTTTATTCTGGTCCAGCTTCAGCTCTGAGGCTTGGCTCCAGCTCTGAGGCCTCAGCTGCTGAAAACAGGTATCTGGTTTGTTTCGGTTCTATAATCGAAACTCTGTATCAACTCCAGCTCTGAGATCCCAGCTCTCTGAAAGCTGGTTTCTGGGGTTTTGTTTAGCTTCTATATTTGTTACAATGTTTTTTAAACTGCAAGCTCAGAGGAGAGGCCGGCAAGGCAGGTGGGGAACGTTGCAGTCCTCCGTCACTGAAGCAAGCAAGCCTCATGTTCAGTTTAAGCTGCCTGGCTGCCAGCTGCCATCTTGGCTGGCAGTTAATTTGCATTTCTTGCTGATTAGCCAATGGGAAGGGTAGCGGTCATACGCCAATTAGCATGTTTCTCTTTTATTAGATAGGATATGCATAACCCATGGACACAGACAGTAGTTTGGTGAAGGCTAGGTGGGGCAGGTGTAGGGTGGAGGGGGTCAATGGAAAAGAAAGGGACATCTGTAATACTTTCAACAATAAAGATAAATTTTAAAAATATTAAAAATGCTGTTAATTTAGAGGCTTTGAGGGAAAAACTGCCTTTTGCTAGCTTCTGGCAGTTACCAACAATTCTTGGCATTCCTTGAGTGGCTTATCACTTTACCATTTATATCTGCCTCCGTTGTCAATTTGCTTTCTTTTCTGTGTCTCTGTGTCCTTTTCTGTCTCTTATAAGGACACTTTCATTGGATTTAGGGCCCACCCTAATTCAGTATGATCTCATCCTGATCATTACATTAATAACATCTGCAAAGACCTTATTTCCAGGTAAGGTAACATTTGAGGGTAGAACATGAATTTTTGGGGCAGGGACACTAATTACCTGCTACAAAAGGTAACATATTCATCGTATTTCATAGGAATTTTGTAGGAGTTAAAGGCAATAATATGTAAGAATGTTATTGAAACTGTAGTGTGCTCCAGTGTTCATAGTTCTGATTGTTTTCATGCTTTTATTTTTTAGGTGGTTATGGCAGTTGCTCAGCTGTATTGGCACATATCACCAAAATCTGAAGCTGGCATTATTTCTAAATCACTAGTGCGTTTACTTCGTAGCAGTAGGTAGGACATGGTTTTATGTACGTTTTCTTTTGTATTCCTTCAAAGGAAATATTTGAACAAATAAAATGTATCTTTCATTTATCTCAGAGTTTATGATAAATATTGAATTTTTGAAACCTCAAACCCAAATAGCCCAAAGGAATTAAAAATATCTTTTGGCCCGGCTGGTGTGGCTAGGTGGTTGAGTGTGGACCTATGAACCAGGAGGTCACGATTCAATTCCTGGTAAGGGCGCATGCCCAGGATGCAGGCTCAATCCCAAGTAGGGGACATGCAGGAGGCAGCTGATCAATGATTCTCTCATTATGATGTTTCTCTGGGCAAAATTGACAGAATCAGTTTATATGAACTCTGCGGTCATGTTTGTTTCATCAGGCCTAAGAATAACTTCCTTGCATGTGTTCTGAGCAGCTACAATATTGACTTTACATATTAGGAATACAGTATTATAAAATTGGTTTTAACTCTTAATCATCATGAATCAAATCTAACTTATTGTTTGTAGGGAAATGTACTTTAAAATAAGGCATAAATATCTAAAATTTACTGAAAACTTTTCAATATTATATTTGAGTTCCATTTAATATGAAACTTATCACTAATTACTTTTCTTTAATGTACTTAAAGATATTTCATTGGAAAATATACCCAGTGAAAATTCTTGTTTAATTTCTAGGGAGGTGCAGTATATTGTCCTACAGAATATAGCAACTATGTCAATTCAAAGAAAGGTATGTACATTGTGAGTACATAATTTAAGAGAGAAATGAATGCATTAGTACCATTAAATGTATTCATATATTTATTTTTGTCATTTAGGGTATGTTTGAACCTTATTTGAAGAGTTTCTATGTTAGGTCAACCGATCCAACTATGATCAAGACACTTAAGGTAGGCATGCTCTTATTTTTCTGATATTCTAATATGTGTTTTCTTTGAAGATACTGTTATAGCTTCTAGCATCTGTAAAATGGAAATCTGTTTTTTAAAAAAAACAGATCATTTAGGGATTTTCTTTAAACTTTCTAAACTACATTATTATATACTAGTTACTGTGCTACATCTTAATAATACAAAGTGAAAACATGCTGCCCACACCCTGAATAACTCACAGTATACTGAATGAAACAGATGTGTAAATAGACAATTTTAACAGTATGTGATATTATGGAGAGTTTAATTGAGTGCTGTGAAAAACAGTCTTCTTCTCTGAAAGATTTAGAAAAGACTTGTGAAAAAGATGATGTTTGAGTGGATTTTAAAATAATAACATTTTTGGGAATTTTGTTGTTGGTTAGTAGGTTGATTGGGAAGTTGTAGAGTTGCAAGTAGGAGATGGGCACAGTTTATGCTAACACAAGGGATTATAAGAGTTGTTTTGAGGGAATGATAACTACAGTATAGAGCAGTGATGGCGAACCTATGACACGCACGTGTCAGAGGTTACACGCGAACTCATTTTTTTGGTTGATTTTTCTTTGTGAAATGGCATTTAAATATATAAAATAAATATCAAAAATATAAATCTTTGTTTTGCTATGGTTGCAAATATCAAAAAATTTCTATATGTGACACGGCACCAGAGTTAAGTTAGGGTTTTTAAAAATGCTGACACGCTGAGCTCAAAAGGTTCGCCATCACTGGTATAGAGTGTAGTTTGGATATAGCACTATATGGATTAAAACAATGTGATATTAAAACAGAAAAAGAAGTGGAATAGAATTAAAACCTGGAAATAGATCAGTGTATATGAAAGTGTACTGTGTAATAGAGGAGACATTACAAACCAATGCGGAAAGGATGGACTATAAATATTAGAATTATTGGTTATTCACATGGAAACTGAGTTTAATCATAAGAAAATCTAAAACACATCCAAGTACAATGTGTGATATTGAACTGGATATTTTTATTATGCATTATTGAGATAATTGGTGAAACTTAGAGAGTGACAATTGCATTGATGTGATGTGTCAGTGTAAATGTCTTGATTTTCTTGGTTGTATTGTGGTCTATAAGACATGTCCTTGTTTGTAGGAAATATGCATAGTATTTGGGGACAATGCAATATCAAATTGACAACTATGGTCTCAAATGTTTCAGATCAAAAATAGTTATTTTTACCTTTTTTATATGTTGAGATTATTTTTTAAATTGTACAGAAAAATTAAATGACCTCAACAAAATAAAATGAAAAGTCTAGCCATAATCTGGGAGAAAATATACCCATACATATATCTGAAAAATGACTGGTACTTAGAATATATAAAGAACTTCTACAATTTGTGCCTTTTAATTGTAATGCTTGGACCATTTACTTTTAATGTTATTATTGACATAAATGTGTTTATGTCTATATCTTGTGTGTTTTCTCTTTGTCCCATTTGTTCTCTGTTGCTTTTTTCCTTTTTCACGCTTTTCTTCAGATTAATTGGATACTTTTTATGAGTAAAAGCATCTTTTTAGTGAGCTTATTGGAAATGGGCTTTTAGTTGCATATTTCTTGTAACTCTAAATCCAGAATAATTAAAATGTCTAAGAATTTGGGATGGTAGGATGAAGGAAACAGTAAGACAATTAATCTGGAACACAGAGGTATTACATGGAGGGCAGTAGTTTTCTAATTTTCTTAATAAAAGAAGTCAAACTACCTTAAATTGTTTAGGTTAATTGGATATAAATTGTAAAGTTGGGACAAACAATTAGGGAAAATGTTGGATTCTCTTTTTTGTAATTACTTTTTAAGCACTCTGTAAATATCTATTCTCTATATGTAGATGTAGGGAGACAAAATTCACTTGAAGGGTGTAATGCTTCACAACATTTGTAGCTGTGGCTTCTTTTAAAAACACAAATTACCTTTCTATTAAATGCCTAGCCTCTATTAAATTCATCTTTTTAGTTTGTTTCAAAATGTTTACTTCTTCTTTTTTCTACTATAGCTTGAAATTTTGACAAACTTGGCAAATGAAGCCAACATATCAACTCTTCTTCGAGAATTTCAGGTTTGTATACAGTGCTAATTCTTAACATTTGTTCAGTTTAAAGTTAAATATAAATATACATCTTTCTGAACTTTGAAATATATAATTGTTTAAATAAAACAGTCATTTGGGATGGGGTAATTTTATGCAGTTAGTTGTATAGAGGTGACACATTGGACCTGTTTCAGAATATTGGTGATATAATATCAGATGTTTAAGAAGGTCCATTGTTTAATATATTATTACTTCAGTATCCATTTTATCATTTTTTATCTTTGTACCTTATTTTTGTGTTTGTTATGTTCATAGGTATGTTTACTTATAATTTTTTTGAGTAAAATAGTGAATTTTTCTAAAGACTCTTATTTTTAGTTGAGGAAATTAGATAACCAACTGGGTAACAGTTTTTAAATATAATTGATCTTTCCTAAGTGGAACTAAGAGACTTTTATTTCTTTAATCTATTTCTTCAACAATTAATCATGTTTTTGCTACCATTTTCACTAAGTTTGTAAGTTTTTAGATATACTTAGATTTTTCTCCTCCATTTGTCATTTAGGCGCCATTTAAATGTATTCTATTTTCCATGTTAGATAACCATAGTGTTAAATCTACAGAATGAACTCATTTGAGCTTGGGATTTCAGTTGAATATTGGATTTTAAAATTTATTATATATATATCATATATATAAATGTGCATGTTGAAAGTGCTTTCATTTCTGTAAAGAATAAAAACTGAGTTTTTAAATTAGGAAAGTTTAACCAAGTGAAATTCTTTAGGGCTATCATAAATTTTGTAAAAATCTCTTAACTTCCTGTTGTTAAATAATTGAATTATTTATTTTTAAGTTTGTATAAATATTTATTTACAATGTATCTTTAAAAATTATTTTAAAGAAAATCTATTTATTAAAAGTGTGATATTTTGTTTTATTGTAAACTGAGTATTTATAGTCTTTATTGAAATGTTGTTCACTATAACTATTTTGGTGTTACTACTATTCAGAAACTATTTTAAAAGTAAAATATTTTTGGAAGCATATTGGTTTTTTTCTTCCTCTTCTCCCAATTTTTAGATTTAGTGTCTCTGAAAAATCAACCCTTTTTTTCATAGATTCACAGATGCTGCTGGTTAAATGAACTGAAACCTCCAAAGTGAGAGTTCTCATCCTATCTTTCAGCCTTGCACTTAAACTAATTGCTATCTTTGGGTTATTGCTATCTCCGCTCCCCACTGTCTGTTTTGGAGTCGTAAGCCACTGTAGCCACAAGTGAATGAATCTGGCTTGAAAATGTACCTCTTTTATAGGCACATTCTTTAAGTAAAAAGGAAATTAAATTTAGCTAAGTCATCAGTTAGTTCTCCCATTGTACTTATAGATGAGATTATGTATGCTGCAATTTTTGACAAAACAATATGAAAGGCATTGTTTTGTTCACTTGATATAGTACCAGTGTATAAACTAATTGAAATAATATTTTTAGACTTATGTGAAAAGCCAGGATAAGCAATTTGCAGCAGCCACTATTCAAACTATAGGCAGATGTGCAACAAACATCTTAGAAGTCACTGACACATGTCTCAATGGCCTGGTGTGCCTGCTGTCCAACAAAGATGGTAAGTTGACAGTTTCATTTTGTTTTTCAAGTAATTAATCATTTGAATATTCTTGCATTTTATTTTTTCCTATATGTCAGTAGCATGGTAATGATGAGTAGCATTTTATCTTTGAAACACAAACACACACACAGTTGTTTTTGTTGTTGTTTGTTTTTAGTAAATTGGGTAATTAACTTATAAACAATATCTGTCTTCCCTGAACAGAACTAAGAAAGTATAATTTTTTTTTATTTCTTCACAATTTAATCACCTTTATTGTACCCTGTCTCAAAGGCTCTATTTTGCTTTTCAGTGGCATGTAGGCCATGTATAATATTGGTTCACCTGCAGAGGGTGCTAAAAGCAGGCAAATGACTCTATGCCATGGAGAAGTTACTAGATCAAAAAAGTATGTTGAATGTGTTACCATCAAAGTTTTTTCCCAGAAATCCAAGATTAATCCTAGATTTAGAACTCATCAGTTGGAACAGTTTCATGTTTTTAAGCCCTACAATATCTAAACATTTTGTAAAACTAGATAGGTAAAATATATAATCTAGATACTGTTCTGTGGTGAAATGTCAGTTATTTCTATGGTATGGCTTTAGATTAAATGAGGCCATGTGGAGAGAGAGAAAAATGAGTCACCTGTCACCTTTAAAATAGTTTATGTAGAAGACATTTATTATAATTATGTATTTGATTAAAATGAGATTCTTTTTTTAAAAAGCATAATTTTTAATGTAAAATCATTGAAATTATTTGTGGGATTCTAAATTATGTCATATCTAGACACAGGCATATATGACATAGCAACCATAGTTTAAACATAACAAATTGATTATTTTATTTGAAAAGTCACTTTTCACTACAATTACTCTTTTATTCCTAATTATCTTTTTTCTCACATGTATCTTTTGAAACAAAATTCATCCCCAAATAAGAGTGTTTTTTATTGTGAACATAAAATTATAATCTTTTACCTATAATCTCAAGATGCTATTATTGATAGACTACTTTTCTACATGTAGTAGTAAAACTCTAAATAACTGTGGCAACATAAATTATCAGGTTATAGATTCTTTAAACAAATTGACTGTGGGAGGTAACTAGAGGAAATAGGATGCTAACTATACATTTTATCTATTTTCTACTTTTAATAACTTCCTTTTTATCTATTCCTATATCACACTTTAAAATATGAGTTCAAAAACATGTTTTTATTTTCTTACATGTTTAATAATGACTTTCTATTTGATCAAATAAGACATACTTCTTGGGTTAAATTTAAAATTACAGTTTTTAAACCATGATTTACCATGGTAGTTGTTATTTTAAAATTTAATTGCATACAGTAAAGCACCACAAATTAGTTAGAACACAAATTTGTTTTTTTAAGTACAAAATATATTCAAGATTTTTCAATTTTATATTTTGACCTTTTTTTCTCTTGTGAAATTTTCAAGCTGTGAAAAAGTATATTTTTCTACTTAAGCTTATAGCACATTAATATCTCAAAAAATGTTTTTATTGCCCTAACCGGTTTGGCGCAGTGGATAGAGCGTCAGCTTGCAAATTCAAGGGTCCCAGGTTCGATTCCAGTCAAGGGCATGTACCTTGGTTGTGGGCACATACCCAGTAGGAAGCGTGCAGGAGGCAGCTGGTCGATGTTTCTTTCTCATCGATGTTTTTAACTCTCTATCCCTTTCCCTTCCTCTCTGTAAAAAATCAATAAAATATATTTTTAAAAATATTTTTATTGACTTTGATTTAAAAGATGAATATTCTACCCTGTAGCACTTTTAAAGGAGGAATAGATTATTTTATAAATAGGTAATGGGAGACTAATATAATTTATAATCACTCTTAAAAGTAGGAGGATTTAATCATGAAAGCATTGATATTTTAATGTTTTTAGGCTTTTGGTAAACCAAAACTCTCTCTTTAGAACCATGATTTTTTTCTATAGTTTTTATATTAAGAAACTTAAATACTGTCTAGTTATGTTTGCATAATCATTATTAGCCCGTAATACTTGATTCTTTAACTCTTTATCATATGTGCTACACTTTCGTAGTTTGGAGATCTGGCTCAGTATAAGTGAGCAGTAAAACAAATGAAAATATTTATATTAAATCATTAAAGAAATTAATAATATTTTAAACTTTAAAATGGCCAATGTTGACAACAGAGCCCCTTTCGATTCCTATTAAAACGTCTTCTTTTGGAAATAAATGCTATGAAGGAGGCTTTAATTTCTTTAAAATCTGTAAGATCTTTTGAAACTCTAAGGATTTGTGATTCTTTGGTTTTATGTTAGTATGAATATGAATACATCATCATCTCTTTGGATTTTATATCTTAAAACCTCAGTGACAGCATTTAGACTTCATTGTTTTTACATGTATTTAATATATTCTTATTAGACCTGTAGTCTTTTGGTTTTTCTTTTTTTAATGTTAATTTATCCCTTCTTGGCATAGATAATGTTAATTTATCCCTTCCAGGCAGACATGAAACTAGCCCTAAAATAGTCCAATATCATGAAGATTAATTTGATAAAATTTAAAAATATCTATAGAAGAAATCTGCATTTCAGTTGGCTTAAGATAATTTAATTCCTTATGGTAATTTACTTTAAGTAACATATCAGCAAAATCCGCTCTCTGAATAATGTTTCCTCCATGTACTGTAAGAAGATTATTTTTGTTTGTTTAAATTTTATATAATTCAGTGAGCATTAATTGAGGACTTAAATCAGTTGAAGTATTTAGTAAATGTTTAATAGATGAATAAGGTACTTACTCAGCTTATAAAAAGTTCCTGCCATTGTGGAGCTCACAATCTAATGGAGGGAGGCAGTAATATAAAACAAGTACCTGGTATGTTATTATCTCCATATATTAACCACTTGCTTAGTTGCCAGCCATCTCCTTACATTAAGAACTAGACTTCCTATCTATGTTTGATAGGTAATGTTACTTGAATAAATTACCCAATCTCTCTGTGCTTCAGATTCCTCATTTGTAAAATGAGGATAATAGACGACTGTACTAATCCTGAGGACATTTTACTGAGTGAAATAAGTCAGTCACAGAAACACAAATACCAAATGATTTCACTTGTATGGAGTATTAAAAAGTCAAATTCATAGAATCAAAGAGTGCAAAAGTTAGTTGCCAGCGGCTGGGGAAAAAGGAAATGGGGAGTTACTGTTCAGTCAGCATAAAGTTTCAGTTAAACTAGATGAATAAACTTTGGAGATCTCCTGTACAACATTGTATCTCTAGTCAACATTGATGTATTGTATACTTGAAATTTTGCTAAGAGGGTAGATCTCATGTTAAGTGTTATCCCATATAATAAAAGCCCAGTGACCAAAACAGTGGAACAACTAGAACGACTAGAGACCAGAACACCACAGCCCCTCGCCCTGGCTGGCCCTGCCCCCCAGTGAGTGGTTAGGGGCGATCAGGCAGGCAGGTGAGCAGTTATGAGTCAGTGGTCCTGGATTGGGAGAGGGATGTCCGACTGCTGGTTTAGGCCTGATCTGGGATTCCTGTGGGATTGGGCCTAAACCAGCAGTCGGATATCCCCCAAAAGGTCTCAGATTGCGAGAGGGTGCAGGCCGGGCTGAGGGACTCCCCTGTTTACGAATTTCGTGCACCGGGCCTCTAGTTACTATAATAATATGAAAAAATTTTGAAACAGTAGGTTGTACTTCTTAGAATGAGGACCATTAAGTTCTGTAGAGGACAAGAGGGAAGCTAAGAAAGGTCAAGAACATAGTATTATTTTGTGCTTCTGGTTGAGTACCCCCACAGTACTGATGTCTTTGAAGTCCAGGAGGTAGCATAAAGGAAAAGTAGGGTGGAATTAAATGGAGGGAATGAGAAGGCATCTGGGTAAGAAGAATAATGCACCACCGTACCCCAAGATGTTCAGATCTTAATGCCCAGAACCTATGAATATATTACCTTACATGGCAAAAAGGACTTTGCTGATGTGATTAAGATTCTTACCAAGGGGAGATTATTCAAGTGGACCCAGTGTAATCCAAAGGGCCTTTCTAAGGGAAAGAGGGAGGCCAAGAAAGTCAGATGTCAGAAACAGAGGCTGGAGTGATGGCACTACTGGAAGGGGGACTTGGAATGCCAACAACCTCTAGAAATTGGAAAAGGCAACAGATTTTCCCATGGAACTTAATCCTGTCAACACCTTGATTTTAGCCCATAAAACTCATGTTAACTTCTGGCTCCAGAATTGTAAGGTTATAATAAACTAGAAGCCTGATGCATGAAATTCGTGCAAGAGTAGGCCTTCCTTCCCCCAGCTGCCAGCACCGGCTTCCCTCTGGCACCTGGGACCCAGGCTTCCCTCCAACTGCTGGCAGGCACCCGGGACCTGGGCTTCCCTCCAGCTGCCGGCAGGCACCTGGGACCCAGGCTTCCCTCGCAGACCTGGCTTCATCCAGAAGGTCATCTGGAAGGACGTATGGAAGGATGTCCAGTCTAATTAGCATATTATGCTTTTATTATTATAGATGTGTATTGTTTTAAGGCACTAAGTTTCTGGTAATCTGTAATAACAACAATGGGGAACTAATACAGCATCAAAGAATAAATAATATCGAGTATATACTTCAACTATAGCCAATCCTGCCTCTGCATGAGTATAATTACAATTAAACATTTTTTCTTATTCGGGCTAACTTTACAATAATATATTTTAAAATTAAAAATTTTTATACTAAGAAGTCTTTAAAGTCACACTTAGATCATATGTTACTTTGTGTAGTAATTACTTACATAACCATGTAGTGTTTTCAACTAGCGTGTAAGTTTGATGAGGGCCAGGTCTCATTCACTCAACCATAAAAAAGAATGAAATCTTACCATTTAAGACAACATGGCTGGATTTAGAGCAGGGGTGGGGACCCTTTTTCTGCCAAGGGCCATTTGGATATTTACAACATCATTTACCGGCCATACAAAATTATCAACTTAAAAAATAGCCTATATTTGGCAAAGCTTTTAATTAACTCACCCCTAATGCCTTGGTAGAGCAAGACCAAATGATTTTGTGGGCCTTATAGGGCCCGTGGACTGGACATTCTCCACCCCTAATCTGGAGGATATTATGCCAAGTGAAATAAGTCAGAGAAAGACAAATACCATATGATTTCACTTACATGTGAAATCTTGCACACACACACACACAAACTAAATGAACAAATAAAACAAAAACAAAGTCATAGCTACAAAGGGTCACCAGATGGGAAGGGGATTGGAGGAAGGGATTAAAATATACAAATTGGAGTTATAAAAATAGTCACAGGGATATCAAGTACAACATAGGGAATATTGTAATAACTATGTCTGATGTCAGATAAGCACTAGACTTACCAGGGTGATCACTTTGTAAGGTATGTAAATGCCTAATCACTATGTTGTACACCTGAAACAAATATAATATTGTATGTCAGCTGTAATTGAAAAATAAAATGTTTACGATTTAAAGAAGCAGAGGTTAGAAAGGGATATCATAAACCAGGAGACGATAACATGTTAGAAATTAAAGAGTATACTCTTCTATTTAAGATGGATATTCACCCCCAAAATTTCAAAGTACATGCATGGTTGTAGTTTTCACCTAGTCATTTAAGACATGTAGAATATTTTGCTAATTTGAATTAGAATTGAATAATACATGTTTAATATGAATAATCTCTTTTTCAGAAATAGTTGTTGCTGAAAGTGTGGTTGTTATTAAGAAATTACTGCAAATGCAACCTGCACAACATGGTGAAATTATTAAACATATGGCCAAACTCTTGGACAGTATCACTGTGAGTACCAATTTTTGCTGGACAAACTGAATTTTACTCAGTATATTATAGTTTCGTTAAAATAAATGGGGATTTTCTTTTGCTATAAAGGATTGTAGAGGGACAATTGGCAAAATCTCAATCAAATCTGTAGATTAGATAATAGTACTGGTTCACTGTTTAATTTCCTAATTTTTAAATAATTTTACTGTGGTTATGCAAGAACATTTATTAGGAAGTTCACACTGAAGTATTTTGAGATTAAAGGGCATGTCTACAATTTTTATCTATCCAGAAACCAAAATGTATTTGTATACGTAGAGAGAAAGCTAGAACAAATATAGTAACATGTTAACATTTGGGGAATCTGGGTAAAGGGTATTCAGAAGTTCTTTTTACTTTTCTTACCAATTTTTTATAAATCTGAAATTATGTTTAAAAATTAAATTAAAAAATAAATATCAATCTTGGTTCTATCACTTACCAGTTCCATGTCCTTACCTTAAAATCTCTGTGCTTCACTTTTCCCATCTGCACAATAGTGATAGTAGAAGAACCTATATTGTTGTATTCCATTACTTAATACTGGAGGCCTGATGCATGAAATTCTTGCAAGGGGGTTGGCCCTCGCAGCCCTGGCTTCTTCCAGAAGGTCGTTCGGCTGTTCGTTCTAATTAGCATATTACGCTTTTATTATTACAGATGTGTAAAGCTCTGAATAATAGGAGTACTGCATGTTAGCTGTTATTATCTGTGTCTCATTTCATTCTCTTCCCTTTAAAACTAAAGTTTTGGAAAAAATTATCTGAAAATAATTTTATTTCTTCACCTCACACTCTTCAACACATCACAGTCTGATTTTGATTCTTACTTTTTCCAAGGTCCCTATCTCCCTCTTATTAAATCCTGGAGATAATTTGCTTTCCATATCTTTCTTGATCTTTTGTTCACATTTGATTTTACTGACCACTTCTTCCCTTTTAAAACACGCTCTCTGTGGCTTTTACCTGATATTTTTTTCAAATTCTTCTCCATTGTGTTTGCCTTTTACTCTGCCTGTTGTTTGAATATTATAGTTTGACAACTAATGTTCTATAACTGAAAGGGTTGTGTTTTGGGAAGGGACTATATAATTTCCTTCTTTAAAGATTGGGTAATCTATACTGTTAGCCTATTCAGAGGGATTATATTTGTGTAGTGAAAGGTAATGGATGGCAAGGTTTGGAGCCTACCAATTTTTAATGTCTGATGGCAAAATTTCCCTTCCCTCAGGGTGTTAGTAAAGCTTTAGGGCAATTACACATTTATCTTGAAGCTGAGAATCAGACTCAACAGGAGTCACTTACCATTTGAGTTTCTACCACATCTCTCACCAGAGAGTTCCTTTGTCCTCATATCCACTCTTATTGTTGATTAATGATCAAAGTCAAGACTTCTCATAAAGATTGTATATGTGAGGTATAGGGCTTAAGAGAGTGGATTGGAAAACTGGATGGCTTGGGATCAAATTTAGTCTCTACCTTTTACTAACTTTGTGAATTTAAGCAAGTTATTTGACTTCTATGCTCCAGTTTTTTCATCTGTAAAATGGGAACAGTAATACGAATAACTTTGAGACCTATTATGAAGAATATGAGTCAATGTGTGTGAAACATTTAGTGTGTAGTGTAAACTGTTATTATGATCATGAGTATATTTAATGTCTTTAAAGGAGACACACTTAATGAAGTTTAAATTTAGTAAGTGATTTCGTGGCCCCTTTTATATTTTACTTATATATTTAACAGAACTCCTATAATGCTGTTCATATGCCAGGTACTATTCTAAGCATGTTAAAAATAAAAATTATTAATTTTAATAACAATTATTTAAGGTGGATTCTATTAGAATTCCCATTTTACATGAGAGAAAACTGAGACACACGTAGGTTGAGTAACTTGCCTAAGGTCACATAGCTAGTAGGTCTGCTTTTATAACTAATACATTATGCTGTCTCTTCCATTTCTAGTCATTGTCTCTCTCTCTCTCTTGATCGCTCGCTCTCTCTCTCTCGTATTCAATTCACTGTCCTACTCACTGACCTGGCCAGAACTTTATTGTTGTTGCCCCAAATCATTGACAACTTGGACATTAGATGGACATGGTCCATGTTTGCCCAAATATGAAGCAGATGTTTTACATTATTTGTCAGTGGTCTATTGATGGGAGCTGAAAGGGTACACCTTTTTCCTCAAGTCCACTGAGATGGACATCCAGCAGCTGTGCATAACAAGCATCAAATTACAGTAGCATTTTTAGTCATTGTAACAACCACAAATACTCCTACATATATTTAGATACCTTCTAGGGATGTGGTATATCCTTCAGTAAGAATCACTTTTCTAACCAATAACCAGATAGTGGAATACTAGACAGAGAAAGACAAAGAATAGAGATACATACATGAGGCCATTTTATTCAACTTTCTCTACAATAGTGGTTGGAATATTGCCCAATTAAATATTTTCTTATGGATCTAATATAGCAAAGCCTGTTTTTGTTTTTATTTTTTTGTCAGAAGATAATTATTAGTGGAATATAAAAATATGGTGGAGATACCAAATTCATAAAGGGAAAAAAGGAAACAAAATTGTAAAATAATTTTTAAAATGATAAATTTTAAAAAGCAATAATGTAAAATAAATATTTTAAAGTAATAAATTTTTAAAAGTAAAAGTCAAATATATTCTACCCTAACTATGAATGGAGTGAATTCTCTCATTAAAAAACAGACTTTCAAATTGGAGTGAAAAACAAAAGCTAGCTACATTCCATTTATAATTAAATAATATAATCGAAGTGATGAGAGTTGAAAATAAGATAGGGAAAGAGATATTTAAATGAACACGAATGAGGAAGTGAGATTTAAAATTAAAAGCATTTAACAACATAAAAAGGAACATCATAAAATGAAAAATAGGTCAATTTACAAAGAAACGAAGAAGCACAAACCTATCTGCACACAAAAAAATGGCAACTGCATAAATATATAAAGGAAAAGTCTATAGGAAATACAAGGACAAATATAAAATACAGTTTTGGTGGGTGACTTTAATATAGTTCTCTCATATAAGATATACCTAGGAGATTTTAAAGAAGATGTAGACTTAAGGACATAGGGAAATTAAATAGTAGACTAAATGCTTGATTTAGTAAGTCTAGCTAAAACCTTATATCTCTTGAACAGATAATACCCACTTTTATAGGTATATCCATAGAAAATTTAAGAGTGTAGTTGGACATAAGAAAACTTAAAAGATTTAAGTTTTAGTTAGAATTAAATCATTTAAAAGCATACCGGACTAGATGTGAAGTAAGAAAATACACTTTTAGAACAAAGGAAAAGTTAAGAGAATAAATACAAGCTCTCCATGAAACACAGAAAAAGAACATACTACAAAATGTGTGGGATGTGGCTAACTGCTACCATTTTTTAAAATAAAAAGATTAAAAATAAAAGAATTTGTATTTGTCCATACAAATTTGAAAAAAACACACCCATGAAACAAAGCATAAAATTTAAGATCAAAGTTGATTTTGTAAAATAGAATGTAAAAAAAGTTGAAATTGATAAATATATGTTAAATTTGGTCCTTTGGAAAGATAATAAAATAGTAAACCCTTCCTGAGTCTGAAAAGGTAAAGAGAGAAAGCAACAATAGACAAATTGGGAATGTAATATAGGAGAGATTAAAATAATTACAAAGAAAACTATTTGCAATTCTGTAGTAAAAACTTGAACTTTTGGAAATGAAAAGATGATTATGTGTTGTTCCTTAACATTATCTGAGGAAGCTGAAGTTCTTGAAGTGAGACAAGGCAAGACAGTTTGTGATGCAGACCCTAACACAATTGGAGGCACAAGTCACTCCAGAAGGAGGTGCTGAGGGATTAGCAGACAGCAGCTTTAATGTCAGGAAAGAGGGGTGATTGAAATTCCACAATCTCTGATCAGTCAAGAGTTATTCACATAAGGACAATAGCCACATGGAAAGGAAAGCAGGGTTTTATTAATCTCATCAAATACTGGATAACTCTTAATTATGGGCAAGAGATTTTAAAATGAGTGGCATAGTCTCAGAGCTTTAAATGAGAGCTCTTCTGATTCTCTACCTATTTCACCCTAAATCTAAGAATAGTATCTTAAACCACTGTAGTTTTACAGTCAAACTGACCAGAGTCAGAGGACAGTATTGTGCTTGTTTTTAGTGACTCCTGGCTCATCTCCCCTCTGGGAGGAGGGGAACAGAATTGGAGGAGAAGAAGGACCTCTTTCCACCCTGGCCACCTTACTAATTCATAAAACAAGAGTTGAACAGTAGTGGGAAAAGGCCCCAACATGTTGGGCACAGGAGTAGACTAGAGATTGACCTAGACCCTCCTTGGCTGTAGGGAACCTGCAGAAGGCCATAAGAGAGCCATTGCACAGAGTAGTGGAAGAACAGGAGTGAGCCTTGGTTTGATTAATGAGTAACTAGACCAGTGATTCCCAAAGTGGGCACTACCGCCCCCTGGTGGGCGCTGATGGCCACAGGTGCATTTGTTTTAACTTCTTTTGTGTTACCTTTCTATTCTGAGTTCAATAAATAGTTTCATAATTTCAAACTTCAATGTTTCTAATTTACACCTTTCTTTACTATATTTTACGAAAAAGGTAGAAACATTAATACATACATCTTTCTGTTTAATTGCTATTAAAATTTTTTAAAAAATTAATTTCCAGGGGGTGCTGAGTAATATTTTTTCTGGAAAGAGGGTGGTAGGCCAAATAAGTTTGGGAACCACTGAACTAGACCCACTGAAGTGAAATTTTCATATATAAAGAGCCAGGGGCCATCGCAACCAAACAGACGATCGAACAGGCTGTGTGGGGCGACCAGGCTGGCAGGGGGGGGCAGTGAGGGGCGACCAACCAACCAACCAGCAGGCTGCGTGAGGCAACCAGGCCGGTGGGGGTGGGGGGGGGGGCAGTGAGGGGTGAACAAGTCGACAGAGAATGGCAGTGAGGAGCGACTAGGCCAGCAGGAGGGGCAGTTGGGGGTGACCAGGCCAGTAGTGGGGGCAGTTAGGGGTGACCAGGCTGGCAGGGGGGCAGTTAGGGATGACCAGGCCAGCAGAGGGGGTTGTTGGGGGCAACCAGGCCGGCAGGGGTGGCAGGGGCGACCAGGCCGGCAGGGGGGTGCAGTTGGGGGCAACCAGGCCAGCAGGCAGAGGTGGTTAGAGGTGATCAGGCTGGCACGGGGGCCAGTAGGGGAGATCAGGCAGGCAGGCAGGTGAGCAGTTAGGAGCCAGCGGTCCCGGATTATGAGAGGGATGTCCGACTGCCAGTTTAAGCCCGATCCTCAGGATTGGAGAGGGTGCAGGCTGGGCTGAGGGGACCCCCACTCATGCACGAATTTTGTGCACCAGGCCTCTAGTAATATACACAATTATTCTGGGAGCAGGAACCGGTCGTCTTGCCTTGCTGGCTCGTATTTTTCCTGTGTAGCACACTCTTTTTTGTCTGCCCAGTTACCTTGGTGAACTCTGGATTCAGACTTGGAATTTCAGTCTGAGTTCTATCACAAGCTATGAGATGTTGGGCAAGTTCTTAACCCCCTTGTGCCCGGTTTCCTCATATATCAAGTAGGGATAATGGTAGAGCTTACTTCCTAGGGTTTTTGTAATAACTGATTGAGAAAAACGGGTGAAGTACGTAAAAACAGTGCCAGGTACATGGTAAGAGGTCAATAGATATTAGCTGTGTAATTTTTTTTTTTTTAAAGGGAACATAGATTTTACTGTATTCAAAACTTTTCATTCCATTTGTTATCTAGTAAGTAACATAGCTGAAAATGTAAACACTAAAATTTAAATTAATCCTACTTTTAAATTTTATTTTAACTGAATAGATGTATGTTGATAGTGCAGTCAGCTTATGTGTTCTTATTGTGAATATTTTATCCTTTGGAGTATCTTTCACTTGTAGTAAATACTGCTTTGGGAGCAAAGTTCTTCCAGAATAAAATGCATACTACCAGAGGATTGTTCTAACAGGACTTCACATAATGTTTAATGGGACAGACAAGGGTTTCATGTCATAAAAGAACAGTTGAAAGATGTTTTTTGTACTTTCTGTACTTCTTGTCAAGGTGCCTCCCTGAATTCCTGCCATTTTTCAAGTTAACCCCAGCTTAATTTAGACTTAAATTTTAATACATACTGAGTCCAGATATAGAATTTTGGATCTGATTTGCTGTTTGTGTGCAGTTTATTTAGATATCTATTGATTTTTGCCTTAGATAAATTTAAATAAATAAAATTGATGTTTTTGCAGGATTTATTTTAAACTGTTGCACTGTGCAGTGGGCTGGTGTGGAAACACAATAGCTTTTAAATTGAACTGCTTACAGAGTGATCTGTAAAATCTTTCTAGATGTCTTTCTTAACTGCTGTGGTGAGCTAGGAATCATTATTTGCTTTCCAGCCAAGTTAATGGGTTAAAATGGCAGTGGAAACTGCCTTCTGGTTGAAGGTTTAAAAAGTGCACTTAACCACATGCTCCAGGCATTTAGAATAAAGAATCAGGCAAAGTCATTTACAATCTGGTTTGTCCTTCAAAATATTGAAAAGCAGAGGTTCCTAATGAAAGTATTATATCATCTACATACATGTGTGCTATTAGTTTGGTTTTAATTCAGTGTTTCTATATATTCTGTAGTTGAAAAGATCACGGCGAACAAAAAGTGGTTAATTTTCTTACTTGCTCTTTTGTCACTTGCTTCAAATCTTTGAATATAGTGGCCATGGAGTCATAGTATCAGTGTCAGTGGTATACAAGTGAGATTACTATACTTAATTGGGAGAGAAAGAGGGCTGAAATCTGAAAATCTTAGGATTCTGATTCCTTCCACATGCACAGAAACATTGGGTTTGCCAATTTTCTAAGCTTTTTAACAAAATGCCATCACTGAAAGTTTGGCATATTGATATTGATATTTCTTATCATGGAGAAGTTTTCTAAGTTATCAAAGTGTTTACTTAGTTTTATTACCCCTGAATATTATTCTGCACCCACCCTCCCCAAACCACAACCACTACCTTCAGATTTTCATTGTGAGCATGAGAATTTATTGATTTTTAATGTTTTCAACAAGTTGTGTTTTAAATGTATGTATTATAAGGGTTTTTTGTTATTTTTAAAAATATCTTTTTATTGATTTTAGAGAGGAAGGGAGAGGTAGAGAGAGACATTGATGAGAGAGAGAAATTAATCACCTTCCTCCTGCACATATTGTTATTTTAATCTTAGCATATTAATGAATAGGAATAGATGCACTGGCTGGTGGCTCAGTTGTTTGGAGCATCATCCTGTACAACAGAAAGCTGCGGGTTTGATTCCTGGTCAAACCACGGTTGCAGGTTCAATCTCCAGTTGGGGCACATATGGGAGGCAACCGATAGATGTTTTTCTCTCATGTCAGTGTTTCCCTCTCTCGCTCTCTTTTCCTTTCTCTCTCAAAAATATCAATAAAAACACATCCTCAGGTGAGGATTTCAAATAACAATAATAATCTTAGTTTATTAATGAATAGGAATAGAAACAATTTCTTAAAACTTTTTGGGACTGCCTTTTTAATTGCAGAAAAGAATTATAAGTGTGTTACCAGAAGAAAATATCTTAAAGTGGAGTAATAGATTGTTATATGTCATAAAATTCTTTTACACTAGCAATATGTAATAAAATATTTAAGAAAAACAAACCTAGCATAACTGAAATCTGAAGTTGCCCATATATTCTTATTTAGAGGTACTTTTCACTATGGCAGGCAACCTGAATTGCTTCATACCAGAAAGTTTAATGTACCACTCAATTATATTATTCTGTAGCCCAATTTAAAATAATAGATTGGGAGTAAGGTTGTAATGCAGTGTAACCTTTGGAACAGGAGAAATAATCCCTTTCTTTCTAGAAATTAGTATATACACAGTAAGGATATCAGTTTTATCATACTGCATAAATGGATTTACAATAGCATTTAATATTGTACTTATTACTTATACTTAAACTTAATTGCATAAGTATGCTGATTTCTTGCTTACTAAACTTATTCTAATATTAATTTTAAGATGATGCTGTTATACTATTTGAAAATACATATTTTTATTTTAAAGCCTTTTTGATTACCTCATTCTCATTCTGGTGAAAGACCAACTTAGGGCTATTTAATAATTTTATGTTATTTCATAAAATGGGTATTTTGAAATAATTTGAGATGGTGGATATTGTGATAAAATTTTAGCTGGGCAAAGGTCCTTATTCTCACTTTCTTCTTTAACAGTTATATGTGCAGTTGTGAAACTGTAATGAAAATAGTAGGGCTTTATTTGAGGAATTGGAAAAGGACTTCTTAAAAAGAATGTTATCTATTATTGTGATGCTATCTCTTAATGATAGTTATTGGCTTTTTCATTTCTTATAAAAAGCAAATTTTCCATACTAGGTGAAAATGTTCACAGAAACTAATTTACACACCTGTTCAAATTCCTTTTGGAATAGGGGATAATGCAAGTAAACAGATAGAAATAAAACTAATGTACATACTCTGAAATGATGGTCTTAATGGTGTTGATGGAAGGTTTCCAATTTGTAACAAAGCAGTAATTTTTAAGAAACAAATTATGTACATTATTTTTAAAAATTTCATTAAAAATATTTAATGCCAAAATGCATTATTGTACAAATTTATGTTATCCCTATTTATTTTGTTGGTGACCAAATAATAGACCAGGATTAATGATTTTGTAAGCCAAATCTTGATGATCTTATGAGTTTTATATATTCCCAGTGCTGTAGATAGAGGATATAACAGTTGGAATCAATCCTGTAGTGGATCTACTCTTTTTTCTATATTATCCGTGACTTTCAAAACATGGTTTGCAGACAGACCACCTGTCTCAGGAGTCATCCGTGATGCTTCATAAAAATGTGAATTCCTGGGCCCCACCACAGAACTATGTTGGAGCGATACCAGAGCCCTGCAGTTTTAGTAGGAACCCTAGATGATTTTTATGGGCATCAAGGTTTGTAAATCAGTGCCCTAGAGCAGAGGTCCGCAAACTTTTTCTGTAAACTGCTATTCTTATGGACTTTGTTGAATAAATCAGCAATAATAATACATAAACAAATGGGCATGGCCAGCCAGATTCAGCCCAAGAATTCACAGATCTCTGATAGAATCAAGATTGTAGACCAATGATTTTTCCTCTATGAATCTTTTCTAAAACATTATCCCGAAATCAGTTTTGTGATTTTCTGTGTGTTTATTTTTTGATAACTAAAGAAAATCCATAAATATAAGAGCACTTCCTGGATATACATTAAATGAATTGATAGATGTAACACCTTGGTAATATTTAAAGACTTTTCTATGTTAATATTAAGGAGAGCATTGTTATCTTATTTGTAACCATATTGTCTGCTTCTAATATTAGGTCCCTGTGGCTAGAGCAAGTATTCTTTGGCTAATTGGAGAAAACTGTGAGCGAGTTCCTGTAATTGCCCCTGATGTTTTAAGGAAGATGGCTAAAAGCTTTACAAATGAAGATGATCTTGTAAAACTGCAGATTTTAAATTTGGGAGCAAAATTGTATTTAACCAACTCCAAACAGGTAAGAGGCTAATCCTTACTTCTACCTACTTTCTTCTTTACTCTGATGAAGCACCTAAAGTCTGTTCATACATTAGTCTATCTAATAGTTACTAGGTGCCTGTTTCTTTAAGGTTCTTCAATAGATGGTAGTTGTGCAAAGAGATGATATTCTAGTCTAGTAGGGGAGAAAAACATAAAAAAAATGAAAGAGTATTTGGTAAGTGCTATAATAGAAGTACTGAGATATAGTGGAACTGCAGAGGAGAAAGTTATTGAAAGCCTGCAGTAGGAGGAGAGAGGTCAGAGAAAGTTTCATAAAGGATAAGACTCCTGACTATGGACTTCTAAGGAGTGGTTTCCTGTACAGAAGAAGGAAAGAGGAGAGCAGCAGGTCAGTCATGAAACAGCTTGGTGCTTTCAGCATACTTAAAGTGGTCTGGAGAGCTAGGCCAGGCCAGGACTTGGAGTGGCAAATACTGTGGACCTTGTCCTACAGGTACAGGGGAAACCAGTAAATATTTTAATTAATTAATTAATTAATTTATATTATTTTTTTAATCTTCACCAGAGGATATTTTTCCCATTGATTTTTAGAGAGAGTGGAAGAGACAGGAAAAGACAGAGAGAAATATCGATATGAAAGAGAAACACTTCAATAGTTTGCCTCTTGCATGCCTGTGTCTGTCATTCTCTCCTGCCTCTCCATCAGTGTTCATCTTTCTCTCTTTTTGTGTTTGCTGTGTGTCTCTCAATCGTCTCCCTCTCTTTCTGCCTTCTCTGCCTACCCATACTCACTCTCTAGTAACCTGATGTTGGCCATTCAGAATTTTCAGGTTGACTCCTCAAATTTATCCCCACTTGTGATATGACTTTTGTTATTGTTGCTTTTGCTGATTGGTGTACAAGATTTATGACCAAATAATTACAGATATTCTGAGTATATTTCCATGACTTAGATTTTATCTTTGCATTTAAGTCAATCTTTGAAATGAATCAGTTAATAATTTCCAAATGTCATATAGATTTCTTTGTGCACTGAGTTACTTTTCAAAAACAATAAAAGAAAGGAAATCTATGTTTACTGTTGAGTTTCTTATATATTGGTAAGTAAATACCAATCTGTAGATATATGAAAAGAGGAAATATGCAAATTAGGCCAGGACACCGTAATGGGTCACAGACAGGAGGAGGTTGTGTGCGCAGGTGAGGCCTGGAGCGGAGATGGAGACAGAGACAGGGCCAGCAAGCCGCCGTGCCCCGGCTTGGGCTGGCTCCACAGAGCCGGAGTGGACATGGACAGGGATGGGGGGCTGGCCCGCAGCCTCTGCAGCTGAGCACAGGCCCGGAGAGGACACGGCAGGCCCGCCTCTGGAGGAAGCAGCGTGGCTCCCTCTCACCTCGTGCGGAAGTGGCACAGCTCCCTCCCGGCTCCTGCGGAAGCTGCACGGCTCCTGTGGAAGCAGCATGGCTCCCACGGCGTGCTGTGGTTCCTGCTGGCTCCCACAGAAGCAGCGGGTGGCCTACTGCACGCGATATCGTGCGATGGGCTGCTAGTATAAAGTAAAAACATCATTTTAGCCTTATACTCGTGTTCACTAAAATCATACAATATTGGGAAAGTTAGTATAATACCTAGAATATTATGATTATAATGACTTTATGTCTGGTTTGGCTACTCTAAAGTTATCTAAGTTAGCCTGGCCAGTGTGGGACAGTGGTTGAACATTAACTTATGAACCAGGAGGTCAGGGCACATGCCTGGGTTTTGGCCTCAGTTCCCAGTGGGGGTTGTGCATGAGGCAGCTGATCAATGATTCTCTCTCATCATTGATGTTTCCATCTCTTTGTCTCTGAGAATTTCCCTTCCTCTCTGAAATAAATAAATATATAAATATATAAATATATAAATATATATATATATATATATATATATATATATATATAAATAATCTACACTAATAAAAGAGAAACGTGCAAATTGGTGTCACTCGCTACTCCCACCAGCCAATCAGAGACCATGCAAATAAACCCAACAAAGATGGCGGTTAATTTGCATACGCAGGCACAGAGTGAAGGCTGAAGGCTCCAGCCAGAGTGAAGACTGAAGACTGAAGAGGCTTTCCTTCTCCGCTGTGGCCGGACCAAAGGCCTGGGTCCCGGGTGCTGGAGGAAAACCGGTGCCTTCAGCCAGGGGAAAGAAGGCCTATTGCGCAAATCTTCGTGCAACAGGCTTCTAGTGTGTGTGTGTGTGTGTATTAAAAAGACAGTAAGTTGTAGACTTCCACATTGTACTTATATCGTCTACCATGGTTTTTTTTTAATCTAGTAGCATATAAGGTACAAGTGTAGTGAAGAGATTTCATGTTAGTATGTAAAATCTACATTGGAAAGACTTCATCTTTCTTTTTTCAACCTTTTTGAGAAACACCATAACTAACTTCTCCCTTATAAAGGAGCAGCATGCAGAATGTGTGCTAATAAAATGAAGTGTGCCCTGACAAGGCAGGGAGGAAAAGCTAAGTCCTTTGCTTTTCTAGTGCTGGTGAGATAAGTGTGTAAGTGCGCTCACCTGCAGGCACCTTGATATACTAGCAAGTTCTGCCATGGCCTGTGTGAAGCATGCGATTCCCAGCTGTCAGCCGATGGAATCAGAGAAAAACACAGGAAGTTAGAGGTTGGGTTTGGTGAAATATGTACAGGAGAGTGACAGAATAGTCCTGCTATAGATCATTAAAGAGAGTGGACAGAGCCCTCTTGCTATAGTAGTTTTGTCATTTGTTGTGTAGCATAAATCTAAAACCTATTTAGTTTATATTTTGGCAGTTTTTTTGTTGTTGTTATAAACCCAGCAACAATGAATTTTTAAAAATTAATGTATGTGTGTTGAAGAATGAAGTACTGAATTTCTCTCTCAATATTTAACATGCTCAAAATCTTTATTAACATTTACCATCCACCATGATAATTATAGTGATATCGCTGACCACACACTAATCAAAAGACATGACAAATCTGCTAAAAAAGTATCAGCATCTATTTGAAAAGTTAGGAGTTATTTGAAAAAGATTGTGTCTCAAAATGACAAATATATTTAGGTGCAAAAGATGTTTACATATGTCTTTATGAAACATGATCTCATTTAGATCAAATAACTTTTTAAAAATTAATTTTGTTCAATTTTTATTTCAAGTTTTCTTTTGCACATATGAAAAATGAAGCAATAACTGTTAAGTTTTTATTCCATTAGCAGAAATAGGACCCTAAACAATGCTGCTTTTAAAATAGAAAATCAATTAATTCCAATAATAGTTCTATATTTTTTACTCAAAGCTTTTATAAATTTGTTCTGTCAGTACAATAAAAGGAATCATAGTAAAGCTTTTGGAAGTTTATTCTGTCAGAAATGCTGTAAATGCTTCTGTAAATTTAAAAGCCCAACATGGAAAGTAAAATTACTTGTTTCTGCCAAAAAGATATTGTCATGGTAAAATCATTGTTTCTATTGTGAAAACTAGAGCAGAGATATTTGAGGAATTGGTTGTGGTGCATGCAAACAAAATCTGCTTGTTCTGCCAATTGAAGTAAAACTAATGGTCAAATTTATTTGTATTTGATATGTATAGTTTCACTGAACTATAAAGTTATTATAATGAAGCTGATACTATATAATAAAGAGCTAATATGCTAGTTAGACCTGATGGCGGAATGACCTTCTGGAACAACCAGTGGGTGGGGGGCCGCGAGGGGCCACGAAGCAGCCAGGGCCATGAGGCAGCCAGGGCCACAAGGCAGCTGGGGCCGTGAGGCCCGAGCCCCTTGAACGAATTTTGTGCATCAGGTTGTTGTATAATGTTGAACATATTTCAGATGACAACACACACTCTGATATGCAACTCTCTTTGCTGCATGATACCAGTGGCATTTTAGAAATGTGATTTTGTGAAAAACTGCTTTGTAAATTGACCTAAGTGTCATATTGGCTTTTGTTGGGGGGCTAGAGTGGAAGGGAGTAAAGAAACTTATACTTGTATTGGTTAGGTTTTTATTCAGAATCATTTGGAAATCTTTAAAGTATTCACCAAATACAGTGTCAAATTCTTCAGCTTTTGCAAATTTTAGCAAATAGCAATTCTTGGAAACAAATCTTGCAAACAAGAAGACATTGAAATTTATCTCTATAAAAACAAGGGAAGAACTGAAAAATTAAGTCCTAAGAGTTCAAGATTTATTTTAGAAGTTGTGTCATTTACAATATCTCAACGATTGTGAAGACTTGATGGAGCTTCTGTTTTTAATTAGATAAATTTATATTTTGTATTAAAGTGAAATGACATTTAGAAGGCAGTTGATTTTGTAGTATCTAAATTTGGTGATTTTTTTGTCTTATAAAGAAAAGTTTTATTGACGAGGGGGAAAAGCTAAATATCTGGGTTTGAAATATTTACACATTTTAATATAATATCCTTCATTCAACAGAATTTCTCTGCACTTATCAGACTATCTAATACAATAAAAAGGGTGTTTTCTCCAATAAAAATATTATGGTTTATAGAGAAGATTAACTTCAAAATGTCAACAGTGTCACAATTATTGATCATAAAATTCAGTTTTGAAGATTGTAGGTAACCTTATTTTTATTTAAAAAACTTCAAAATAATAAGACCTTACAAAAACACATTCTTCATAGAGATACCAATAACTTAGTATTAGAGGCAGATACAGCTAAGAAAGTGATTACAGTAAATGATTATACAGTGGGTAATTCTGCTTGTTTTCAATGCTTCATTATAAACGGATGTTTTTATCTTACAGAAAGAATTTTATATTTGAAAATGCATTTTAATGAAAACAAGCCCACCAACATAGTAAAACAAGTTTTACAATCAACAAATACATATTTTTAAAAATTACGTAATTTTAATTACTTAAAATTCCCAATATAACTCAATAATTGTCAGATAACATATTGAAATAGTTTCATTTCTTAAAAATTAATTTCAGGGATCAGAAATATAAGCAAAATGTATCACTCTATTAGCCAATATATAAATATATATCATTGCAGTGAACAGACTTATTTTCTTACTCTGATTTATTTAGGTTGCACATTCTAAATCTCAACACTCAAGTGACTTTAGAATAGCCTAAATTCTTACTCTGGGAGAGAGGGTGAGCGGAGGGATCGAATCTTGACCTCGAGGAAGAGCCTTCAAGTTGCCGAGGGACCGAGGATGTCCTTTGACCTCCGCGCGGCGTCACGTGGACTGACGGGGGCGGGGCGAGAAAGCTAAATCAGTTCCCTCCGGGTCAGTGACAGGCGTCTTCTCCACGAGGTAGTTCGTGGCTTCTTGAATCTTCCTACTCCCAGCGTTTGGTGATTGTGATTTCGGTGATGAGCTCCCATAGAGGCAACGTGGCCCGTTCCAGGCCTCAGAGACATCAAAACACGTTTAGCTTCAAAAATGACAAGTTTGATAAGACTGTTCAGACCAAGAAAATTAATACAAAACTTCATGATGGAGTATGTCAGCGCTGTAAAGAAGTTCTTGAATGGCGTGTAAAATACAGCAAATACAAACCATTGTCAAAGCCTAAAAAATGTGTTAAATGTTTACAAAAGACAGTGAAAGATTCTTATCACATAATATGTAGACCATGTGCCTGTGAACTTGAAGTTTGCGCAAAATGTGGAAAGAAAGAAGACATTGTTACTCCGTTTAATAAAGAAACAGAAAGGACAGAAAACATTGAAAATAATCCACATTCCAATTGTAGAAGAAGCTGCAGAAGAAATAAAGAAGAAAGTGATGACTTAGATTTTAATATTGATTTAGATGACTCAGAAGAAGATGACAATCAAATAGATTAATATATTAAAAGTCAGTGTGAAAACATGAAATTCTGAACAACTTTTTATTTGAGGGTTTTACAGAAAAATACTGTGAAATCCTAATAAAGAATTTAGAATAACCTATAGAAAATGATAACATTTATACATGGACAATATAAATTGTGTATAATATTTGAACAATTATATAACTTATGCAGACTTTTCTTACAATAAATTTCTAAGTAGCATATGCTAGAAGATCTGCCCAGTGAGCACTGGGGTATCATAATGCAGTTCATGGGAATTATATAGAAGAATATCAAAGTAACAAGATTCAGAATTGATGGTTTTGTAAGAACTATCTCATAGAAAAAATCCGATGACATTATTGCTAGCCTCAAAAATGGGTCCTCAGGTGTGTTCCTTTTGATAAATTTATCTCAAGTAAATGACCCATAAACAAAAGCCCCCTAACTTAATGTTTGGTTGCTTTATAAAGCAGAAAGGGATTTTTTAAATAATAATGTTTAACAAGTATGTAGCAGTTTTTTTAAATGTATTTTTATCATCACATTTTAACCTTTTTTCTTTTATAAAGTATACATACAGAAAACTGCATAAAATATGTATGTATAGTTTAGTAAATACTTATAAAGAAAACTCATACGTCTATCACACAGATGAAGAACTACTCCGAAACAATGTAAATTAGCTTTATCTGATTTTTGAACTTTTTTTCTTTTTATTATGAAAAATCTCAAACCTAAAGAAAAGTAGCAAAATAATGCAATGAACCTTTGTATAATCCTACCTAGATTCATATTTGTTAACAGTTTGTACATTTTGTTTGTATCTGAATAGGTGGATATGGATATATATTTTATTTGCTGAACCATTTAAAAATAAGTGGCAGGCATTAGTTTTGAATACACGTATGCACATTATTTTGTACCTCTTCTTTATTTTATTAATATGAAATTTGTGAGATTGATTCAGGTTGTTGCAAAAGCTGTTACTAGTTCATTTAGATGTCTCTGTTTTATTCTATTGTATTTATGTACCATGATTTTATACTCTCTAATGTTGAGAGCCATTTGAGTTATCTCAATTTTTCCCTATTACAAAGAATACTGCTTTGAAAAAAAAAAAAAAATTCTTACTCTGTATTTGAGGAAGCTAATGGTTAGTTTTCCCCAGTTGTCTCAGCAAGTCAATTATACTGTCTAGTATATTATACTTTCTTTTGCACTGTATTTCTCATTTGGTGAATATTTTGCTAATTTTAAAAAATGAATCATAGAATTATTCTCATCTGAAGTTGAATCAATATGATCTAGTAATTAGTAAGTAGCAATTGTTGATAACCAAATTTAGAATAGCTCTATCAACATTTTCTCTTGTATTTTTTTTTTTTTTTACAGTTCTACTTTATTAAACTAGGTTAATGCTTTTTAAATACGTTGTTACTGAAAGAAGGTTGCTTTCTATCCAAATCAGGTGTCTCAACCCATTATTATAAATGAGTTTGCCACACCATTCCTATACTTTGATTTACTGTTCTAGAATTGTCTTTGCCTGACATGATTGATTTTATTATTTTATGTTTCTAATATCTGTAAAATATTTAAATATAGGTGTTTATTTTTTCTATGTAATTTCTATGTAAGTAAATTTTCTATATTTAATTTATAGCTGGAATTGTATGAGTGTAACCTAAATTAAAACTATGTTTTTTTCAACAAAATAATGAGTTTAAATACAAAGCTATTTTGTTAGTATTTCAATTTTGGTTTAATATTAAAATCTCTATGTTAATGTAAGTACATTAAAAAATTGACTTAGGGAATCTTATTGCAGTGTAAAAGCTACTATAATAAGTTGTTCCCTTACATAAATAAATAAATGACCAATATTACTAGCGGCTATAAGCAGCATGGGAGAAAAAATGGAAGGAGTCTTTTATCCTAGTTTTTAGAGGGCATCAGCAGCTTGCTTTTATGAAAAAGTAACAGCTAAATGCACTGCAAATAATTTGCAGTAATCCAGTTCAGTGATTCATGTGTCTGCTTTAATGGGTCATAATTCAGGGTAAAGTAACTGAGTGCAGTCAGAGTGCAGACACTGCTTATGCCAGAGACAGTATCTCTTCATAAAACACACCTCAGGAGAAGCAGTTTGCCAACCCCCTAATACTCTCTGATGTTTTGATGTCCTGCATATTTTTCCGATTAAGTTTTGAGTGCCATGTTTTTAGTTGTATTTCCACATTCATTATTCTCACGTAGACCCTTCAGCGGGTTTGCCATATATGATTATTTTTTTAATGATGCCTTTCTTTCCACTTCAGCAGTTTAATAATCTAGCACATGGCTGCTTCTCAGTACTCAGCATTCACCTCCCCAATTCTGAAGAGGACATGTGCTTTGGCTTCAAAATTCCATTTGCAGCGTTAGAAATGCATATTCCCTATGGAACAACATTTGTTTGACATAACCATTCATTTTTATTACCTCTTTAAATATGTTTATCCAGAGTTATCAATAATCATAAATAACTGTATTCTCATCTTGTTCTGTTGTGGGGTTTTTTCCAACAGACAAAATTGCTTACCCAGTACATATTAAATCTCGGCAAGTATGATCAAAACTACGACATCAGAGACCGTACAAGATTTATTAGGCAGCTTATTGTTCCGAATGAGAAGAGTGGAGCTTTAAGTAAATATGCCAAAAAAATATTCCTAGCACAAAAACCTGCACCACTGCTTGAGTCTCCTTTTAAAGGTATTATTATTATTATTATTATTATTATTAGAATATAACTGCACAATATGTTATCTGAAAAATAGACAATATATTCCATTTATAATGTGCTTAAATTTATCTCTTAGGAAATATAAATGACTAGCATATATAAATATATAAAAACAGTGTGCTTTCTATTCATTCATCTGTTCTCTAGAGCAAGCTTTATATTAGTTAAAATTTATATTTTTATGGACCTTATTTACCTAAATAATTTCAATCTTCTGATTTTATTTTTTTTATTAAGCATAAAGAACAATATATAAAAACTGTGTTGTTCTTATAGACATTAACTTTTATTTTAAATAGATACCTTTATTTAATAAGGAATATAATTCACCTTAATACTGAGTTGTTATTAATTAAATATTCTATGTATCCCAACAAGCTTTTCTAGGAACAGTTATTTCATAAAAACTTTTTGATATTTAAACGTTTTTTAAAGATGGAAGTTGACTTATTTTTCCCACCTTTTTAAAAGGAATAATTGATCAGTTTCACAAGTAGCCATTACAATTGGAATCAGATGATTTTATACCTTGGTTTTTATATTTTTCCTTATTTATTTTTATAAAGTGATAATAAGCAGTTCAGTTTCATAGAAAAACTATTAAAATTCTGAATGTGTTTGTGCCAAGACATGTATATGGATTGTTTAACGGTGCTGTCATTCTTAATATTCACAGTAAAGTAATTTTTAGAGAAGCTACATTTCAGAGCAACACCTCCAAACACACTGACTGATTAGCTTTTTTATTGACCATTATGGGGAAGATTATTGTAATCTATGGACTGAAATCAGTTTTTTGACCTATGAAGAGCTTCCTAGTTTATATTTATTCCTTGACATTTGAGGTAATATGCCAATTATCTTGAGCTCTGATTAGGACTGTTCTATGTTATATACAGCTCATATTGTTTATTTTATATTTTCCTCTATTTTAATAGATAGGGATCATTTCCAGCTTGGAACTTTATCTCATATTCTCAACACTAAAGCTACTGGGTACATGGAATTATCTAATTGGCCAGAGGTGGCACCTGACCCATCAGTTCGAAATGTAGAAGTAATAGAGTTGGTAAGTTGACCTTTCTGAAATTAATGTTGTCAAGCAGTAGGATATTCTAGAATAATGATTGTTTCAAATAAAAGCTTTTTTGGGGGGGGGGGTTGAAAATTGAAAATTGTTCTGGTATTTCTAAGTGAAATGTGTTAGGTATATCTCACTGTTATGGGAACTAAAAATTGTAGTGTTCCTACATTATTGTACATGTACTATTCCTTTTCTTCAAGGAAATAGAGAATTGAATTCTCTGCATCAGTGCTACCCACATTCGTGGTATTGCATTTGTAGCTGTGTAGATTCAATTTCTAAGGTATTTGGTTTCATTGGCTTGAGCTTTTTCTACTTTGTTTAGAGATTCGTAAGCTTCCTGTCAATGTTTTTCTCAATAATTTTTGCTGTTCTATTCCAAAGAAACCATACAAAGTGTTCTGGATTTTCTGATGAACCTGTTTTAAGTGAAGCCTAGACATAAATAGGGAGCATTGTGTACCAAAAATGTCCTTAGACAAGGTCACAATTAAAATGAGTAATATGTTGCCTTCACATTAAAAACCAACTTCTAGATAAATCATCTTTTCCTAGATCTTTAAAAAAAAATGCTGGCTACTAAAGTAAAATAATTTTATTTTTAAATACTATCTCTTATATAAAAAAGAAAAATAGAGGGTCTATTGATTGTCTTTAGAGATTTGATTATGTGAAATATATATCATACTTTTTAAAGTAGAATTAATAAAAATGAACAATTAGGTATTTCATTCTAGATGCTTTTTTGGTAGAAACGTTATATTGAACAAGGATTCAGATAGCCAGAGTTCTTTACCACTAATTCTTGTGAGAAAGTCAGTTAACCTTCTTGCCTATTAACTTATATACAGTGGAAGAAAATATTTATTACTTTAAACAGAATTTCTATAATGTGCATAGCCATGTAATTTGATCCTTTTGAGAAATACATTTCTCTTAACTCTTCAGTCCTTACTCTGGCTTTGGAGCATGGCCAGAAGCAATAATAACTGATAATGGTTCCATTTTGCAAACCCTGGCAGTGTACTTTGATAATGTTTGCAAACATTATCTTGTTTAAACCTCATAATGATTATAAGTGTTGGTTGTTGTTGTACCCATTTTGCAGATGAGGAGACAGGTTCACAGAGCCTAAATAAATTGCCCAAGTTCACATAGCTAGGAAGTGATGGAATTGAGATTCTAACCTAAATCTGTCAGTCCTTTATACATGCTCTGAAGTGCATTTTAGTGTTTTGTAACATGAAGAGAGGAGGCTTGAGCTTGTTTGCAAATCTGTACTATTTTTAGTACTTAGAGCACCATCATTTTCATGTTGTGACAAATTAACTCTATTTAGAGATGATTTTTAAAAATGTAGAAGTTATTAAAACTAATTGCATGTCTATTCCTCCTTGCAATTAAGTTTGCTGATTTTCACTCAAATCTACATACTCTAAAGTACTCTTCAAAAAAATTGGGTCCTTTGTGCAATTTTTGGTCAGATGCTAGAATACAAAGAGAATATTCTTTGTTGTGATTCTTTCCATAGGTATACTTACTCTCTTTCCTAATTTCATATTATGCCTGCTTATTGTTTTTATGGTTCCATCCTTTTTTATTATTGGGTACATGCAAGTAAAGCCATCCTTTTATCCTTTCCTCACTTCCACCCACATCTCCTCCTTGTTGCCCCATTCCATAAATAAATAAACAAACATAAATAAATAAATTTATCTTCTCAGAAATTGATCACAATGTTATGCAATTTAATTTGGTCTCAGCAGTATCTTTATTTTGGCTGATAGATTGGTTGGTTGGCTGGCTTATTCCATTTTCATGTGCTCTTCTTACAGGGACAGTATTTAAATAACCTATTTTCTTGTGTTAATATTACCTGCCCAGTTCAACAGCAACAAAATTATTATTTTTTTAACTTGCTGACTACATTCTGTGAATTAATAATTGGTAACTTATTTATAGAGAATAATTAAACTGCTGTAATCTGGTTGAAGAAAACTGTTACTATCCATTGATGCCATGCAAAAAATAGTTTCAATCTATGGGTCTCTGGATGTATTGGCTTAAAATCTATCTATATAAAAGCCTAAGTGATCAAATGACCAAACAACCGGTCGAATGGTTGCTATGATGCACACTGACCACCAGGGGGCAGATGCGCAATGTAGGAGATGCCCCCGGTGGTCAGTGTGCTCCCACAGCCAACTTCCCATGGTCCCTCCACCTGGCCGACTGGCCAACCTCCTGCAGCCCCTTCCCCAGGCCAGCCATCCCTCCCCCCATGGGCCCTGATTGCCGGCCAGGCCGAGGGACCCCACCCATGCACGAATTCATGCACCAGGCCTCTAGTTATACTATAAAAGACACAGATATAAAGAGAGCAAATGCAGTTGTAACAATGCAGAAAGCTTGCTTCTCACTCTACCTCACATCTCTCCTAAGTCGCATCAATATATTTCATACACATAATACAGTGTTATCCTACTTTCACTGTAAAGTGATCTTACAGGGTCACTGTGATAACTTAGAAAAATGGCTTAGGTTTAGATACTCTGATATTTTAATCAAAACAACAGGAAACCTAGTCAGGTTGACATTAGAAGTCACTTTGAATCGCATACTACCATTTCTAGGATATCAGATATAATGTCTATTTATATTATGATAACAGTAAGTTTTGAAGTCCATTAGAATTTTTTTGCTTAGTTCTAGAATATCCTTTTCTCTTCAATTACAGAAAGACTGTTCTTTGCATATCAAGGGTATTTTGCTTTATAAACCCATCTATTATCAATATTTTATCCCTCATAGGAACTTTAAAATTAATGTCTTGCTATTCTTTCCTCTTCTCTTTTCCCTATTGTTTCTTTTTAAAAAATATATATATTTTAATTGATTTCAGAGAGGAAGGGAGAGGGATAGAAAGATAGGAACATTAATGATGAGAGAGAATCATTGATTGGCTGCCTCCTGCACGACCCCCACTGGGGATTGAGCCCGCAACCCAGGCATGTGCCCTTGACCGGAATCGAATCTAGGACCCTTCAGTCCTCAGGCCGACGCTCTATCCACTGAGCCAAACCAGCTAGGGCTCCCTATTGTTTCTTTTGCTTAGAATGATATGATTCTCATAGTCACAAAAGATTATAACAAAAATTAAAATATTTTTATTGTTTAAAATGCCATGAATATTGAGTTGGTAGCTGTGCCAAGGTAATTTGCCCTTTGAGCATAGAAGCCTAATTTCCCTTATTTGTCAATTTAGTCTTACCTTGAAAGCCATAGTCTAATTAAGTAATTTCCACTCCCTTCCCACTCCCCATAAATTAATCTGATACACTTTTTACCAAACTTTATAAAATGATTGGATTGAAGAAAAATATGAACTTTTGTGTTTACTAAATATAGGAAAACTTTGTTCATAGAATACTATATTCATATTTGGAGTACCAAGCATTTTAATTATATAGAAAGAAAGCAATATTGCTGATATTACATAAGTATCTTATTCAAGTACTAGTGGCCCGGTGCATTTATTTTTGCACATTGAAAGGGAATTAATTAGAAGAAATATTTTAATATTGCTATTCGCCCTTTCTCTATAATAGAAGTGTCAACCAAATTCATGATCAGCAATGACAGATGGAAACACACGCATGCGATTGGTGCCAGCGAGAGCTTTATATGTATTGCGCATGCGTGAGTCAACTTAGCCTTTTATATATATAGAATAAACTTGCTTAATTAGACCTGCTTTCTGATTTAGCTAAACTTTTTCCAGCCCAGTGAAGCACCCCAACTTCTCTTTCAGGTAATTGTCAGCAACACAGCAGTAAATATCAACACGAAATAGATTATTATTGTAGATCATGCAGGGAGAACAAAGGGTAAAATATTTAACTGCAACAGTGTTTGACTATATTCTGCACAGTGAGAAAACCTGAAGTCATTTTCAAGGTCCACTTCTTTTCAGTCGGGTCAAGTTTGTAAACTTTCTAAATCTTCGTTTTCCGGCTAATGGAAAGAAAATAGGATTCCACCGAGTCTCCTATCTACCTACTCCAGGACTTCTGTGAGGATCAAATAAGATGAGGCACGGGAAATGCTTCACAGACATTTGGTTACAGTGTAAAATGTTTGCACCTAGCTATAAAGCAAGTCATGTGCCTAGGCTGAAGAAACTCCAAGGAGGCTAGTTGCTAGGGAGAGGAAGCCGGGCCTTGCTACGTGACATCATTACCCAGACGGACACTTAGCATATTAGCCCATATATATATATATATATATATATATATATATATATATATATATATATATATATTTGAGTAATTTTTACTCATTTTTCTAATGTTCATTTATAGTAACTAGAGGCCTGGTGCATGGATTTGTGCACCGGTGGGGTCCCTCAGCCTGGCCTGTGCCCTCTCGCAATCAGGGATCCCTCAGGGGATGCTGGAGAGCTGGTTCCAGGGCCAAGGAGGGACCTTGGAAGGTTGGCGGCTGGGGAAGGACCGCCGGAGGGCTCCAGAGCGTGTCCCGGCCATCTCACCCAGTCCTGATCGGCTGGACCACAGCAGCAAGCTAACCTCCCGGTCGGAGCATCTGCTCCCTGGTGGTCAGTGCACATCATAGCGACTGGTCGGATGGTCAAATGAATGGTTGGACACTTAGCATATCAGCAGGGGGAATGTCCCTAAGGTGGAAGCTTACCTGGGTGTTTGAAGGAATAGTCAGGAGTGGCTGGAACAGAATGTGAAGGAGGAAGAACAGCAGAAGGAGGTCAGGTAGGCAAGGGGGCTGGCATGGGCATATAGGGCCATGCAGACTGTTCTAAAGACTTGGGCTTTTTCTCTGAGTGAAATGAGGAGCTGTTGCAGGGTTTTAAGCCAAACGGACTTGATTGGACTAGGTTTTATGTTTTTTTTATTTATTTTATTTTATTTTTTAAAATTATAGTTGACATTCAGTATTCTTTTATATTAGTTTCAGGTGTTCAGCATAGTGGTAAGACAATGATATAATTTTAAGACGTGATTCCCCCAGTAATTCTAGTACCCACTTGGTACCACACATAGTTATTAAAATGTGAATGGGTTAAGAAGTACAAATTGGTAGTTACAAAAATAATCACAAGGATGTAAAGTACAGTATAGGAAATATAGTTAATAATATAGTCCAGCTTAGATTTTAATAGAATTATACTAGCTGCTGTGTTGAGCAAACTCGGAGCGGGGGTTAGGGGTTGGAATGGAAATAAGATAGCCAGTTAGGAGGCTGTTGGAGTAATCCAGGACAGAGAGATGCCTCTGGCCAAGGTGATGAAAGAACAAGGTGGCTAAAGGCTTTCTCGATGGATTATGCATTTAGGAAATGAGAGAAAGAGAGAAGTCAAGGATTACTCTAGGGTTTAGGCCAATGGTTCTCAACCTGTGGGTTGCGACCGCTTTGGGGGTCAAATGACCCTTTCACAGGGGTCACCTAAGACCATCCTGCATATCAGATATTTACATTATGATTTATAACAGCAACATTACAGTTATGAAGTAGCAACGAAAATAATTTTATGGTTGGGTCACAACATGAGGAACTGTATTTAAAGGGCCAGAAGGTTGAGAACCACTGATTTAGGCTGTTGAGAAAGTTAGGTCTATTTATTGTCCACCCTAAATATTTTCATTGTTTTTCTCTTACCTCAATATCAAGCTGTGAACTTGAATTTTTTATTGCTATTATTGCACCTACCTCTAATTGCCCTAATCTCTTCTAGACTTTAGTTTAAATCTTCAAATGCAGAAGTCTTTAAAATTGTATGTAAAATAAGGTTGTTAATTTAACATAAAATGGGCCCTGAGACTTTGTGTTCTTCTGTTCAGGAGTGAAGGGGAGTCAGCCTTAATGCCAGGACTTGTCACAGTTGCCTTCGCTGTTGAGGCCTTAAACTTTCTTCTGGGTTCACAGTGATTGAATGATCTGAAGATTAAGTTAGCCAGAAGACTGAATCCATCAATGGGAATTGCTTTATATTTACATTTCTACTTTTTTTCTTTTTAAACAGGCAAAAGAATGGACTCCATCAGGAAAAGCAAAGAAAGAGAAACCTGCTAAGAAATTTTATTCTGAATCTGAGGAGGAAGAGGACTCTTCCGATAGCAGCAGTGACAGTGGTGGGCTTTATAATTTATTAAAAAAACATTATTCGCTGTAGCTTACATGATATGCCTCCAAAAAAAACAATAAGGCCTAGTACATAAAATTCGACAAGTGAGTTTAAAAAAGGTTTATGCTATTCTGATAATTCCTTTCATTTACATATCACTGTTTAGTTTTCAAAGTAATTTCCAGTCCCTTTTTTTGTTTATTGTTAATCCTCACCTGAGGATATTTTTTCCATTGATTTTTAGACAGAGTGGAAGGGAGGGGAATATGGAGACACAGAGAGAGAAACATCGATGTGAGAGAGACACATTGATTGGTTGTCTCCTGTATATGCCCAACTGGGATCCAGCCTGCAAGCAAGCCATTGACCAGAATCCAACCTGGGACCCTTCAGTCCTCAGGCCGATGGTCTATCCATTGAGCCAGACCAACTAGGGCCCTTCCTTTTTTTTTTTTTTTTTTTAATTGATTTTTTTAATTGATTTTTATTTTGAGAGAAAGAGAAACACATTGATCAGTTGCCTCATGCATGAGCCTCAACTGTGGATCGAACCTGCAACCTGATTATGTGCCCTGACCTAGAATTGAAATCAAGACTCTTTGGTACATGGGATGTCACTCTAACCAATGAGCAACCAGCCAGGGCTCCAGTCCCTTCTTATTTGACACTAAAAAGCCCAATGCACGAAATTCATGCACTGGTAGGGCCCCTAGGCCTGGCCTGCGATCAGGGTCTATCTGTGGGGAAACTGGCAGGGCGTTCAGGGCCTCCGCTTATACTCACCTTGGCCTGGCGCCACTTATTCACCGCCCCCGCCCCCACACCGCCCTGCGGGCTGGGGGCAGCTCCTACATTGAGCATCTGCCCCTTGGTGGTCAGTGCGATCATAGTGATCGATCATTCCGCCATTTGGTCGTCTTTCTGCCATTTGGTCGATTTGCATTTTAGGGTTTTATATAGATAGATTGCCTCTTAGACACATAGCTAATAAATGATAGAGTTGAAAAAGGAACTCATGCTTTTCTGAATTCTAACCCACACTACCTAGTATATTCATTGGTGCATTGAAAATCCTGATTTTGCATTTGATATAAGTCTTTAGTGGCACCTTTAACAGTAACTTCCTTTATAAAAATGTAAAGTTTATTTAAATATTGAGCAATCTGTTCTTCATCCATTTTATACTCTTATTTCTACATGAACCTATATAGAGATAAAGCTAAAATTAATAAATCCCTTGTGTATTATAAAGAAACAAAGAGTTAAAAGATTGAGAACAACCATATACAATGAAAAGAATGCTAAATCAGAATCCTGGGTTTTAGCTTTGCAAATTGAACAAGGCACTTACCTTTCTCTATATCTAATCAATGAAGAGATAGAGTTAGATGCCATTTTAAAAAAATCATTTTTTATTTCTCAATTGTAGTTAACATACAATATTATATTAGTTTCAGGTGCCTTTCTCACATCTGTGTTTCCCTCCCCCTCTCCCTTTCTCCCTCCCCTCTCCCTTCTCCCCTCTCCCCTCTCTCTCTGAAATCAATGGAGAAAATATCCTTGGGTGAGAATTAACCAAAAAAATAATAAAAATAAAATACACATAAATATACTATATGCAGCACTTCTACAAAGAGTCCTATATACCATAATTTATACATTAAAAAATTAAAAGGAAAATTCTTCATCTCTTTGACCTATGGAAAACTCCTATACTAACTAAAGTAAGTAATAACTTTAAATTAGAAATTTTGCTTGTTGCATTTGAATTTAGAAATGTTTTGAGATGATTTGAATGACTCATTTCCCCTCTCAAAATTTGTTCTTAAGAAATTCAACTATTTGTTACCCTTTTCTCCTCTAAATAAAATTAACTATTATCAATAGAAGAATTTAAAATTATTTTTTATCTCTGTATTCTTAACTTTTTTTTTTTTTTGCCATAGCTAGATACTTATAGGTTTGAGAAGCGAGATCCTCTCAGATTTAGTGTACTTACTTGGTTCATCTTTGCTTGCTTTCCTGTCATTATCAAGAGCCTTCCTGTGTCTGGAGTCCCTCCACACTCACCTTGCTGCAGGGTTCCAGAAGTCCGAATGATGGGTGTTGAAACAGTGTGAACAAGTGGGGCCAGTAAACTAAATTTCAACATCTGGTTTCATTTGTGATGAATATTGACAGTTGTCCTTATGTATAAGTAAATGGCTATAAATCAAAGAGCACCTGTTTTTTGCTTGTTTGTTTGTTTTTTCCAGAGAGTGAATCTGGAAGTGAAAGTGGAGAACAAGGGGAGGAAGGAGACAGTGAAGACAGCAGTGAGGACTCCTCCAGTGAGAGTGAGAGTGGAAGTGAGTCAGACGTAGAAAACAAAAGAAAGGCCAAGAGGAACTCCAAAACCAAAGGAAGAGGGTAAATTATTTTCCTCAAAAAATGTTGTGTTGCATTTTCCTCCAGGATAACATTTCCCTTTAACTCATAAAATGAGAAAATAAGTATGTGTATTTTTTCCTGAACAGATATTGTATCCTGTAAAATTAATTTAGAATACTAGTTCACATTATTCTACTATTTACAGTGCTTTATTTTCATTTTGAACTTGAACAAATCTTGGGGCTACATTTCAAAAATTGGTATAACCTTGGAAGGCTGAGTTAAGTGATCAGGCAGTAGGTATGAAACACTTAATTACCTTTTGTAGCAATTTTGCTGAGGGCTAAAATTAAATCCTTCAAGACTTTGCCATTACGTAACTAAGACAATTGATTTTTCTAAATAATGTTATATTAAAAAGATTATGATCCAAATATTAGAGTCAGGGCCTGTGAAGGAAGACGGTCATAAGATATTTAAGTGCTAGTGCTTTTTAAGATCTCCCATTATCAACAACATTATCGTGTATTAAAGTGTCATTAAAATTTTGAGTAATTGGGGCTGATACCTTGGATTATAAGAGTCTGTTTTCCTCCCTGCTGTCAGTGTGTGGCCTCTGCAGACACGATGGCCCTTCCTCGGGGCCTGTTGCCCGCTCACTTGATGAGCTTGCAGCCCAGCTCAGTCGTGGCTGACAGCACTGATTGGGGCGCAGTACGCTCTCTGCTCCTTTTATTACAGACAGTAATTAAAGCAGCTCGCCCTGCCACTTCCATAACAAACACAGCATAATACCCTAATTATGACTTTATTAATTTAAGTCAGGATTTAATGATTTTAAAAGTGATTTATATTGTTTTTCCTGTTCAGAACAAATGAAATCTGTAGGTTAAATTAATACAGGCTTTTCATCATTGCAAAGTTAAAAAGCTAGTTACCAGTAAATTCTTTTCATTAGATTAACATCTGAAACTCTAAGCAGTAAGGTAAACAATAATTACCCATCAAAATTGAGTGATGCATAACAAAATAACACTTATACCTTTAAATCTTATCTCAAAAGCTGGAAGTTAAATATATTCAGAATTACTCACTTGTTGCAACAAAGGAGTTACTTGGTTTGTAATAGACTTTTCTTTGAGAGAAATTCTGTACTTCTAGTTTAATATCAGAATAGCTATGATTACATAGTTTATAAAAAGTGTCTTATTTCTAGGAAAGGAAAGTTGGGTTCAGTGCACTCAATATTTTTTCAGATAGCAAAAGCCAGTATGCTAGAAATTTATAACCATGTATTAGATTAGTTTCATTATTTTTTTCTTTCAGAAATGGACTTTTCTCTTTATTCATGTTTGAGTTTAAAAGAATTATTTATTGCATCAAAGGGAATCTCAGATGCATTCTAACCTTGTATTTTTAAGTACATGTTTTAACTATTGGGGATAATAAATTGCTATTCTTTGCTAGGGGAAAAAAACATACTTTTTAGTCATCAAATATAATTACATGTGCTCTGAGATGTTACCATGACTCTATTTTTAATAAATAGCAATCATATTTCCTCCACAAAAAATCAATTCTAGGAACTATCGATTCTTCCCTTGCCTCACCATTCTCCCTTCCAATGTGTTTTTCTGCCTGTCTCTCAGAATTTTTTTAAACTTTGCTAGTGTATAACTATATGGTAGTTTTTTAAAGCTAGGGAGCTTTAAGTATCTTCAAAAAACCCCTTTGCTAATCATAATTATTTTTTACTAAATTTGAGTTTTATATTCCAAAGTGTGTTCAGTTGAAGGGAGCTATTATGGTGTAGTAGGGTAAATATGATCTTTAGAGTAAGACAGACATGAGTTCAAATTACAGTTCTACCCCTCCTGGCAATGTATCCTTGAGCAACTTACTTAACTTTACTGAATATTATCTATAATAATAAAAGCGTAATATGCTAATTAGACTGGACAGCCGAACGACCTTCTGGACGAAGCCAGGGCTGCAAGGGCCGAGCCCCTTGCACAAATTTCATGCATCGGGCCTCTAACATATATATATATATATATATATATATATATATATATATACTAGAGGCCCGGTGCACAAAAATTTGTGCACTCGGGGGGGAGGAGGGGTCCCTCAGCCCGGCCTGTGCCCTCTCGCAGTCTGGGACCCCTCGGGAGATAACGACCTGCTGGCTTAGGCCTGCTCCCGGGTGGCAGAGGGAAGGCCCAATCCCTAGGTGCAGCCCCTGGTTGGGCTCAGAGCAGGGCCGATTGGGGAGTCGGGGCGCCGCCCCCGTCATGCACAGAGCAGGGCGGATTGGGAGGTTGAAATGCCACCCTCAGTCACACTCAGGGTACGGCCAATTGGGGGGTTGGGGCGCCGCCACTGTCACACTCAGGGCAGGGCCGATGGGGACACACAGAGCAGGGCCCGTGGGGGGGGGGGGGGGGAGTTGGGGCGCCGTCCTCTATCACCCACAGAGCAGGGCCGATCAGGGGGTTGGGGCACTGCTCCCTGTCACACACAGAGCAGGGCCGATCAGGGGGTTAGGGCGCTGCACCCTGTCACACACAGAGCCGCAGGGCGATCAGGGGGTTTGGGTGCTGCCCCCTGTCACGCTGATCCCGGTGCCGGGAGGCATATTACCCTTTTACTATATAGAATAGAGGCCTGGTGCACGGGTGGGGGCTGGCTGGTTTGCCCTGAAGGGTGTCCTGGATCAGGGTGGGAGTCCCTACTGGGGTGCCTGGTCAGTCTGGCTGAGGGGCTGAGGGCCATTTTCAGGCTGACGGGTGACTGAAGCTCCCAGCCGCTCCTTTTTTTCTTTTTTTCTTTTTTTCTTCTGGGCCAGCGTTAGCTCTGAGGCCTCGGCTGCTGAAAACAGGTTTCTGGCCTTTGTTTACCATCTGTATTTGATACAATGTTGCGGTCCAGCTGGCTGAAGCTCCGCTGAGTAAAGCAGGTTTTTGGGGTTTTGTTTAGCTTCTACATTTGCAACATAGTTGCTTAGAGTTGCAGCTGAGAGGCCAGCAAGTCAGGCGGGGAACGTTGGAGTCCTCCGTCACTGATGCAAGCAAGCCTCATGTTAGTTTCAAGCTGCCTGGCTGCCGGCCGCCATCTTGGCTGACAGTTAATTTGCATATCTCGCTGATTAGCCAATGGGAAGGGTAGCGGTCATACGCCAATTACCATGTTTCTCTTTTATTAGTGTAGAAGATGGCTAAGTGACCGACTGACCAACCAGCCGGTACATATGACGCGCACTGGCAATTTAAAAAAGTTGACTCACTCATGCACAATACATATAAAGCTCTCACTGGTGCCAATCTCATGCGTGTGTTTCGATCTGTCATTGTTGATCATGAATTTGGTTGTTATTGACATTCAACATGAACCACATTGCGATTTATTCATCAACTGTCCAACCGACCACCCGGTAGATATGATGCCCACTGGCAATTTAAAAATAAATGGTGACTCGCACATGTGTGATACATATAAAGCTCTCGCACCAATGGCACACATGTTTTAATTTTATAATACTACTAGAGGCCTGGTGCATGAAAATTCATACACTGGAGGGGTTCCCTTAGCCCGGCTCTGCGGACTGGGCCAAGGCTCAGGACCAGCCCACGCCGCGACCTCTCCCTCACCACCTCCTCTCCCAAACTGCCTCTGTGTAAGGGGCCATAGGGCTGGACCAGCCCGTGCCACCACCTCTCCTACACGGGCAGGCCCTCGCAGCAGCTGTGGCTTTGTCTAGAACAGCCGTGGGCAAACTACAGCCCGCGGGCCAGATCCGGCCCGTTCGGCTGTTCTATCCGGCCCGCGGAGCCGAAAGAGTGGAGGGTTCTCTTGCTCTCCCCTCCACTCCTTCGCCAGCAGCAGTGTTAACATGGCAACGTCGGGAAACATGGCCGCAGCTCCTTCTTCTGAGTCCAGTTTAAGAACCCATTGTGGCCCTCGAGTCAAAAAGTTTGCCCACCCCTGGTCTAGAAGGACATACGGAAGACGTCTGGTCTAATTAGCATATTACCCTTTTATTAGTATAGATATTATATATACTATTTTGACATGTAATTTTTGCAGTAATCTAATTACTGCACGAATCTTTCTGCTAATTAATTTCCTTTCAATATGCACGAATCTGTGCATTGGGCCACTAGTAGGATAATGATTCTCAGTAAAAATATGGTGGAATGTCTATATTAGATGATTGGTATGAAATTCCTAATATGCCTGGCACAAGATACATTCTTTTATTTTTTTCCAAATCGTAAGAGATAGTTTATTTAGAAAGTTACAGAGATAGAAGAAGTGAGCCAACTGGGCTGCATAGGCTCAGGAAACAAGTTACAGAGACAGAAGGGCCCTTGGAGCTCTGGATGGAGAATGGCACAGCTAACAAGCTTTGGGGGGATTAGAAGGGGGAGGGGAAAGTTCCCCTAGGCTCCTGAGAGGGAGTGCACCTGCTAGGCTCTTTGCCTTGAGGGTTTTAAAGACTGGGAATTTAGGGGAGATCTTGGGGAAGCATCTCAATAGGATATTCATCAGCTTTATGCTGATGTGCCAAAATGAGATTTATTCCCAGTGACTTCATCTGTTCTTGGGTATGATGGGCACAAATGGCACTAATTGGATTTCTGTTATCTTCCCTTTGGTTGGGAAGAGAAGTGTAAACCATTAGCACTAAGTGTCCTTGATATACCAGATGGCTGTAAGCTGTTTGTCCATTTAACTGTCTCAGTTTACCTATTCTGCTTGTCCTGGCTTATTGGCCTGTCTCATTTCTTTCTCAGAGAGGTCTATCTCTGAAATCTGTTAAGGTTGCTGAGGGAGGTCAGTTGGTCTTCAGTAACTGCTTCCTGCTGACAAGGGCTGTAGTCCTTGCACATATAGGGCATGGAAATCTTTTCCTGCCTGATCTAAGTGAGACAAGGGAATGGGACCCCAGACTGGAACAGTCTGTTAGCTGATTCTTCCAAAGTATTGATGGTCCAGAATCCCCAAAGCATCATCGTCTTAATATCTAATTGTTATATCCAGAATCAAAGTTGGTAGATTGCAACATATTTCATTAACTTAATCATGTAGTCCTGATACTAAGTCAGTTCAGTGAAATTGTTGAGTCTCAGTTCAGAAGAGAGTGATGTAGGTGGGCTCCCAAAGTGAGACTGATGTTGTGTAAACAAGCAGTCAGGTATTTAATAAGGGTGTGCCTCTGAAAACAGAAGGAAAAAGACAAAGGTTAATGACCAGAGCAAATTACAAACCAGTTTCTAAGTCTGTAAGGCTGTCAGTTGAGATTTTTAGATGTAAGTCTCAAAGTTGTTTTATTTTCTAGAATGAAAGCAAGCAGTGACAATCTGATAGATTCTCTTTATCTGCATATCTTATTTGAATATCTCTGGAGATGTAAATTCTGCATGGTTTACATAACATCATTTATGACGGTTATGAATGAGCTGTTGTGGCTATTTCTCAAGGTTATATCAAGTTCTTTGGCTATAATTTGCAAGTACAAAGCTCAGAAACAAAATTTTTAGTTCTCAATAATTCCAAGTCAAAGGATGGGATAGAAAGGAAACATTAGTTTGGAAGGTTATAGCCAAATATTAAGAAAACAAAAAAATTCATAATTCAGTTCAGTTTATGGGTGACAAAATTTTGAAGACAACTAACTAAATTAGATTCTAATATTCACAGCTATGTATTACAGATTCTATTGAAACAGTTTTTCCCCTTAAAATCATCCTCATTTTTACCAAAGAGCCAAATTATGACCAATTTGCTGCATTAAAGCCAGCTTCATTTTGGCCTGATTATTTGCATAAACACAAGAAGAATAGTAATTTATCATATAGGCTCTCCTAAATCTTCTTTGCTGGAATCTTTTAAGGAATCTCCAGATTGAGCTTTAATTAACCCTCAGGGTGAAGAACCCAAGCTACACAGTTGCCATCAGGCTTTGCCTGCAATACCTATAGGTTTGGGCAAATTCCTCAAGTTCTTGAGATTCTTTCTTTGCCATCTCCCAGGAAGGCAACCTTTGTTGAGATGCCCCCCGACATGTTCTTATGGCACACTATACTTTATTACTTACCTTACTTTCTTGTCAATGGCACCTTACTTCTCTGTGTCTTCAGGGACAGCAGACTGTGTAAGGCAGGCACGTGGAGATCATCATTGTTATCCTCAGCACCTAACAGTGCAAACATTTATTATCGATAAAACGTCTTTCAGAAATAAAAATACTTTTTATATAATAAAAGAATATTTGAAATCAAAAGCAAATATTGTACTTAATAGTTTTCCCCCCATTTATTTGTGGGCAATCAAATATGTGTTAAATGAGAAACAAAGTGAATGAATGAATGGCATCAGCACTTAGATTTGATCATGTGGTATTTTAAAAATTTATATTTAATTATCCTACTTTTTTTAAAGTAAGACTTAAGTGCATTAGAAGAATTCTCTTTTGAACTGGGCAACATTTTCTCATATGATATGTTTTAGGGTCACATTTGGGAACATAGGTAAATAATTTTCTTGGACAGAAAATTTATAAAATGCAAGTCTATATTAGCACAAGTCCATGTATAAATACTTAAACTTATTAACAAACACTTAATAATTTGAGACAGCTTTTTAAAAATCAGCCTAAGTATCTTTAAAGTCATTACTGTTAGCACTTAATATATATTCCTGGTAAATCAAACATTTAATTATTAGTTTTTTCAATTTAGGATATAATTTTAGGTTATTTTATGATCTTTTGCATTTGAGATTGTGTGATATGGTATAATTAGTTTTGAATGGGATCTAATTTATTTGATTGTAGATACTATAACCTATATTATTAGTTCACTATATTCTGGGATTTTAAAACCATATTATCGTCTATCAATCTATCTATTTAAATATATTTTTATTGATTTCAGAGAGGAAGGGAGTGAGATAGAAACATCAGTGATGAGGGAGAATCATTGATCAGCTGCCTCTTACTCACACCCTACTGGGGGATCAAGCCTACAACCTGGGCATGTGCCCTGACTGGGGAATCAAACCATGACCTCCTAGTTCATAGGTCGATACTCAATCACTGAGCCACACCAGCCAGGCCATCATCTTTTTAAATACTAAAAAGAAGTGGTTCTCAGTGAAATACTCTTCTCTAGTGAATGTTAGGATTTATAGGCAAACTGGACAAATGTCAACATTTGTCATTTGATTTTTTTCAAACTACTTAAACTTGTTTATATAAAGGATTTAAAGTTGATATTTCAAAATTTATTCTTCTACATAGTGATTCTGAAGGTGGGGAGACGGAAAATGAAAAATCTGAAACTTCAGATTCTTCCAGTGGAGAATCTAGTTCAATAGAAGACAGTTCTTCAGAATCTGAATCAAAATCAGAAAGTGAATCTAAATCCAGAAAAGTCACCAAGGTAAGAGGTTACACATTTGTTGTAATTGAAAGTAAATGTTTTCATAGCCTTTTCCCAATTAAGAATAAATATTTCTGAAAATAGTGTTATAGAAAATCCAAGAATCTAAGAAAGGAATTGAATATTGTCACTGACAACTAAAACACTATCTTCATGCATCTGCACCTCTGATTTTATATAATTTTTTTCTAGGTAATTGCTTCCCTTATAACTCAACCCTGCAGAAAAGTTAGAAACTTTTTTTAACCTCATCATTTGCCATGAAATTAAAGAGCTCAGTAGTTATGAGTATGGCCTTTGTTGTTCTTGGCTAGGATGTGACAAAGGAGTCTTTGCTAAAGGGGAAGTAAAAGGAAGTGCAGAAATAGTATTGAGCAAAGGAATATAAATGTAAATGTGGCCTATGAAATTGAGACTAATAACCTTTTTTAAAATATCAGGTATTTTGGATAATATTTTCAAAGCTTTAATCAGAGGATATACATTCCTTAACTAATAAAAATTCAGTAGCCATGTATTTAAAAGCAAAGGAAAGAACCATTTATGTAATAGAATGTTATACTTTTTGATATATTTTTAACCTTGTCTGCTTAGCAGCAAAAAAAAAAGTATAAATTGCAAAAGTGCTATTATTAATACAAAATTCAAACCTAATAAATATCTTTCTGATCTTTAGTTATTACTCCCTTCCTATAAATGGATCATGTTGATTGTAGGCTTCAAATGCATTTTTATTTTGTTTTTAAACTTATTAATTTTATGTGTGCGTGTGTGTGTGCGTGTGTGTGTTTAAATTGATTTTAGAGAGAGGGATAGAGAGATAGAAACATTGATGAGAGAGAAACATCATTAATTGTCTGCCTTCTGCATGCCCCTACTGGGGATGGAGCCTGCAATCCAGGCATGTGCCCTGACCAGGAATGGAACCTTGACCTCCTGGTTCATGGTCTGATGCTCAACCACTGAGCCACACCAGCTGGGCTCAAATGAGGTTTTTAAAAAATAAACTGCATTCTATATGTTGAAAATGTGGTCAAGTCTTATCTTTTAAATTGAATTCAATTTTTTTTTGCTGAAGAAGAATTCAATAAGACAGCATTTATTATTGATAAAACATCTTTCAGAAATAAAAAATACTTTTTATATAATAAAAGAATATTTGAAATCAAAAGTAAATATTGTACATAATAGTTTTCCCCCCATTTATTTGTTCTCTACTTATCAGTTTCTCATCGGAGTAGCCAAGGGTGAAAATAAATCCACTGAAGTATATAATTGCCCTCCTCTATTCAGAGATTTATTGTTAAAGAATAAGCATGTTTAAAATTAATATTAGTCTTACCATCTTTCAAATATCCTTGCATATAGTAAAACCTATTTTAAATTTGAATTTATATTCAAAACTTGTCTCTATATTATATACTAAAGGCCTGGTGCACAGATTTGTGCAGAGATGGTCCCTCGGCCTGGCCTGTGGGTATTGGGTCGAAACCGGCTCTCTGACATCCCCCAGAGGGTCCCGGATTGCAAGAGGGTGGTTCTCAGGTGATGCACCCCGGAATCAGGCTCCCTCCTCTCTGGTTTCGGGTGAGTCACCTGAGAACCTCAGCTGCCAAGTCTCCACAGCTCAGTGGCTCCTGCATTGAGTGTCTGCCCCCTGGTGGCCATTGCACATCATAGATACCGGTCAGATGGTTGGACGGTCACTTAGGCTTTTATATATAGAGATATATCTAAGATTTTTTTTCAAAAATTTACATAAAATCTTAAAGGTTTATTAACCTGACCTTGTATAAAACTTATTACATAGTGAGTTTGATATCCTCTCATTTTCTACTTATATTAAATTACAAAAAGCTTAAGGTGTTATTTAAAATGAAATAAAGGGGCTTTAGAAATTAACAGTAAGTATAACCCAGATTAAGAAGTCAGTGTTTTTAAAAATGACCAAACAAGAAATCAGTGAATGTCAAGCAGGTGGAATTAAAATGAGTTATTCTTTTTTTTTTAATTTAAATTCTTTATAGTTTAATGTATTACGAGTTATCTTATGAAGTTTTGTAAAAGTTGAAAAATTAGTGCCTGTATAGTATTGGAAGCAGGGGTTTAGAACCCCATTAAAAAGCCACAGAGGTACCGCAGATCAGCAGTTCAATTTAGTTCTTGTTTGTTAAAGACTATCAATGATCAGATTGAATTTCTTTATAATTGAAAATATTTTACTGTAGAATATCATTATAAAATTTCAAAATATTTCAATGATTCAAGACTCTTGAGAAATTCAGGCTTTATTCATGTTGTTAATAGTTTTATGTCTATGTGTTTTGCTTATGTAGCTTACTTTCTCTATAATAGAATGCCTTTTCCTGTCTGTAATAGACAGACACAATGGGTTTTTTTAATTTATTAGTTGGAATATTTTCTATCTTGGAACCCCGTAACTATTTTTTTTCTTTCTACTTTTTTCTGAGTGATTTGGAGTCTACCATGAAATTACAAGTATACCAATTTTCTAATCATTGGCAACTCTGTAATTATAGAAGAGTCCTTCTTGCACCAAGTGTTGTGGCTTCTGCTATAAATTATGAGTAATAAAGGCAGATTGTGGGTACTTTACATTAATTTAGTATGACAGTATTTTAGTTCTGAAAATTCATAAGATTTAAATCTGCAGCCAAACTAGATCCTATACTTTTACTTTTTTTCTTTCATTTCTTTTATTTGGACAGTGTGTTTTGGGAATACTGAGCACGAAAATGAGAACTTGAGGTACCTTGAATATGGTGGTCCTATGGGTTAGGCACAGTGTTGTACTTGTTGGGCAATAATATCTTTATCCTTTGGTTTCCTCATCTATAAAGTAGAAATGCTGATACCTACTTTACTTCTTTCAGGTACTGTTATAAAAAATCTAATGTGGAAAATCATTGTAAAGCACTATATAAATATAAAACATCAGTGTTAACTTTTTAAAAATCCTCCCCTGAGGATTTTTTCCATTGCTTTTAGATAGAGACAGGGGATAGAAGAGGGAGGAAGAGAGAGAGAGAGAGAAAGAGATATATATTTAGAGAGATTGATATGAGAGAGACACATCGATTGGTTGATTCCCACATGCACCCCGACTGGGGCCAGGTCATGAACCTGTAACCCTGTTCCCTTAACCAGTAGTCGAACCTGCAACCCTTAAATATGTGGGTTGATGCTCTAACCAATGGGAAACACTAGCCAGGGCAGTATTAACATATTTTTACTTGTACATTAATTCCATGAGAGAGCAACAATATTAGCATTATAGAACACCAATGCTAAAAGGAACCAACATTTTTTAATAATTCTTATGTTTTCTGTATGTTTTTTTTCATCTTTTTATACCATTTAAGTTATAAGTCAACATTCAGGGATGACCCCTTAAAGCTTGCAGCTTGTGATCTCATCCACTTCCTGCAGAATACTGAGCTGCCATATGCTGTGTCTCCTACCACTCTCTGCTCTCTAACACACAATCTGTTTACCCTTATTTTTCTTTGAATACTGATAGCTCTGAGTAAGTGACCCTATCCACTGAACCAAGAATAAGTCCTCCTTCCTTTTGGCCTTGTTTTGTTGAGAATCATCAGCTTTCTTTGCACCTTTAGTCTTTTTCTTCCATAATGCTTCCTCTGCTAACCAAAGCACTCAAGTTTTTACCAGCATTTAAAGAGAGAGAGGGAGGAGGGAGTTGAAGAGAGTCAGAGACAGTGAGAGTGTGTGACAATGAGAGTTTAGAAATATAATCTAGATATTCTCTGTCTACTGCCTCTTAATTATGTCTTAGTCCCTTTGGAATTGGTTTTCACTTTTATCACTTCTTACAGATACTGCTCTGAAAAGTCAGCCGTGATCTTCCCCCAACCCAGTGGCCTTCTCTCAGTAATTATCCTTCTCGGAACTTTCATGACTCTTCCTCTACTGCTTGAAACTCTGCATCCTTTTTCTTTTGACTTGTTTGACCTTTCAGTCTTTTGATTGCTTCACTTTTACCACCTTCTGACACCCAAGTGTGAACATTGCCCCAAAGTTAGTGCTTAGTATATGTTATTTTTCAAAAATAGTATGATACATCATCTGTATATATGATAGGATTGTACACTTGAGACATGTATAACCTTTTTAACCATTGTCACTCCAATAAATTTAATTTAAAAATACATTACATTAATAAATAAAAGTTAATGTGAAATATTTTGTTTTGTCTTTTTTTCTCTACAATTTTTCCTATTGTGAGACCTATTCACTCCTATAATTTTAACTAAAACTTATATGAAGTCTTACATAATAACATTTCTAAGTCCCTTCAACAGCTATAACATTTTTCCCCAAATTCAAGCCAATTTCTTAGATCTGTCAGGAGCCACTGGTTTCCCAAACCTATCGATATAGCCAGAAGGACACATGCTCAGCCATTTGGTACCAGACTTTTTTCTCCCAGATCTGTAGCCCCAGAATTGTCTTTGATTCCCCCCTCATCCTACATGTTCATACAGTTGCCAACTCTTAGAGTTTCTGTTAGTTTTTTCTCATACCTGTTTCTTCTTTTTCTACCACCACCATTCTAGATCAGTTCTTTATTACCTCACTCGTAGACCATTGCCATTGGTCATTTGCAGAGCTTCCCCAATCCCAGTCCTTCTGTGCAGCTGCCAGATTAATGCTCACATTACCTATAATGTGCTCCATTATCATTCAAGTTCAGCAAATCCTCAGACTAACATGTCCAAACCTTCCTTTCTAGACTTAATCTCCTTTGTGTTCCCTGTGTTCGGATCCCAATATACTATTTTTTGTTCTCTTAACATGCTGTATACTTTTCCGTTTCTATGTCTTTGTTCTTCCTCTTACACTTCTCTTATTATAGGAAATACAAGCTGAGGAGAAAGTGGCCCCTTATAAAAGGGTGGTCCCTCCACATGTAGTTGGGAAAGACTGTATGGAATAAAAACCATTACTGATGAGAGAGTATTACTCATGTGAATGGTGTAGGGACAGTCAAATGGTAAGAATCTCTGTTCTCTGTTGAATTATGTTCCTGAAGTGTTTGTCATTTGACACCATACCCGAGCAGATTCATAGGACGCAAAACCATAGTCATACATTCTGGTGTTATGTTTGTAAGATTGTATTTTTTTTTTTTTTTTCAGAGAGAGGAAGGGAGATGGAGAGAGAGAAATATCAATGATCAGCTACCTCCCGCACACCCCCTACTGGGGATCAAGCTCATAACCCAGGCATGTGCTCTGATCTGGAATTGAACTGTGACCTCCTAGTTCATGGGTCGACGCTAAACCACTAAGGCACATTGGCCAGGCTCTTTGTATTATTGATTGAGAGATGTCCTTAATTGAGATCAGATATTGTCAGTAATGACCAAAGAAAGTTACCTTGTTTTTCAGTTACAATTATTTTGATGGGCAAGCACATTTTTATTTTTAAGTGTTTGTTTGTGAAATATCTATAATAGAGAAATATTTTGAGTCTAGTCCTTTTTGTGAAATAATTCTTTTGCCCCAAATAATTGGGTTTAAAAAATTTTTGGCATTTGGTCTGAGATAGATTATGGATAAGAATGGAAAGAACTGCCCTAACTGGTTTAGCTCAGTGGATAGAGCATCGGCCTGCGGACTCAAGGGTCCCAGGTTCGATTCCGGTCAAGGGCATGTACCTTGGTTGTGGGCACATACCCAGTAGGGAGTGTGCAGGAGGCAGCTGATCGATGTTTCTCGCTCATCGATGTTTCTGGCTCTCTATCCCTCTCCCTTCCTCTCTGTAAAAAATCAACAAAATAAAATAAAAAAAAAAAGAATGGAAAGAACTATTTTCTACCCTATTTGAGATGTAGGAAACAAGTTTTACTTGTATTTTCACAAGTATTTATGTATGTTGCAATTATATAACTTAAGTGAATATCGTAGAATATTGGTTTTTTACTCTTGAAATTCAAAGCTTTGCCTCTTTAAATTTATATCTTTCCCAGTTTAGTTGATGACGTTTTAAGTTCTCCAGAATAGAAATATTATTTGACTTCAATTGAAATCTTTAAATAATAGTAAAGTCCATTAAGCAAGCTTTCTTATTGAAGTAGATATAATTTAATAGGGTAGATTTGTTTAACAGTTTAGACTAATTTTTAACTTACAAAGAAGTCTTAATGTATTGATAATGTACTTTTTTGTTTTAAAGCACAGTGTAAGTGTGAGCCTCAGATTTTTAAAATCAAAATTGTTAGATGATTTGAAGGCAAGAGAGTCTTTAAATGGTACTTGCTTGGTAATTCTAATTGAAAATATTCCATGCAAATATCTTGCTCAGTGAGGCTAAAAGTTAGCCTTGAATTTTTGTTGATTACACAGCACGGCATGGGTTTAACAAACTTTACATACTTAACCTGTTCTGTGGTTTAAATTTCAAACCTCTTTGCGATAGTTTCCTCTTAGGGAGCATATTTGGTGCTTGTCATGTAAGATCTTTTTTTCTCTACTTGCTTTTTTAAAAAAAAATCAGCATGAAAATGAGCATGCATAATGCATAAAAAATCTTTACAGATATATTTACAGATATAATACAAACATAATTTTGTTTGTATTATTTGGAGCTTAATAAGAATTTCCAGGATCTTTTATTATTTGAAATGACATATATTAAATAAAAAATTAGTTTCTTAACCCTGTAACTTTGTATTTCATTTTGAGAATGTTGATGTGTTGAGGTGTATAATCGAATACCATAGAAACAAAATGGGAACTTGAGGGTGATGAATTGATAACTAGGTATTTTTGTAGTGAGATTTTAAGATCAGTTACTGTTGTCCTTATAAAAGACTAATACAGTCACTCAGCTGTTAAAAACCTAATTCTCTATTTAAAAAAATATATACAAAAACAAATTATCTGTGTTTCTGCCTGATATCTTCTCAAGTACTAACACAATGGAAACAGTGGGTGATCTGTCAATGTGTTTGGTTTGTCAATGATGGTTTTGTATAAATATTGGGAGGGTAAGGAATAAAATTCACACAGTAAAATATGATTTCATCTGCCTTTTCTCTGCAGCTCCATGGCTCATGCTGCGGTGTGAAATTCTCATTTTACACACTTTGCAGGCGGAGCACATGAATTATGCATTGAGCAAGAAAAATCTCCTGCCTCAAGTCCTATATGCATTTACCCAGGTTCTGTCTCTATTACCAAGATGAATTGCAAATGGAGAAATGTTTGATGGAATAGGGCTCTTAACTTCTTTGTTTAGAATTCAGATTTTTATTTTTATAGTAGATCCTTTAAGTATGAAAATGTTTTGAACTTACTATGGATTTTTTAAAATGAAAAATGAAATATAACATAAGAGAGGAATGCCAAGCATATCATGAAGCTTTTTATAGCCTTGATTCAAAATGCAAGGCTTTTTCAATTTAGTAGAAATGACCATTATCTATTGCTAATGTTGTATTTCAGTCATTGGTTATTTGCTGTTCTCAGAAAGTCAATGAAATTCTGTCCTTTTGAGAACCATTTTTTCTTTATGTTTTAGGTTTTAAACCAATTTCACATGCAGCTCTGTCCTGTGTTGTATGTGACCTGATGTGTATTTAATAGATATTGTTACAAACTCTTAGCTGTGAAGTAGAAAATAAGGTATAGACTTGCCTGCAGTTTTAACTTTATCTCAATTGGAAAGGTTTCTAATTTTTCAGGTAGGGAGGTTACAGTTCCATAAAGACAGTCATGCACCATTGTAGCTTATAGGAAGCTACACCCATTGTGCTCAGCATAGCATGTTGATAAGTCACAGGGTGATAAGCTCTTTTTGTTATACATTCTTTCTTCACAAGGATGATATTGTAGTTGAGATGACATTTGCTTTCTGAGCCTGTTTTTGTTACTTACAGCTTTTACATTTCAGCTTCAAAACTAACATTTCTTCTTTTTTTTCCCGTACCCCTAGAAATTGTTATTCATTTGAGGTGTGGGGAGAGGGGTAAATGCTGTTTATAATAACTAATGAAAATTAAAACCCATCTAGTTGATTTGGAGTTTTCGATGGCAGAAATAATTAACTTGAAAAAAAATCAATGCAGATGTTTTTATTTAGTGTTTTAATATGTATTATTGTGTGAGTCTTGAAAATATTTTTTTCTGAGTATTGGCAGTAGGGGAAAAATAAACAGAACTTAAAATCTTTTTAAAGTGTTACCTAACATGAAATTTGGTGTATTGCTCTTGTTCATGTAGGCATGGTGTAGTAATAGCTTGCTAAATTTTCGTGGTTAGAAAAAATACTTCAAACACATTTGTAATAATTTACATATACAATAAGCTATAAATTCCTTTGATAAATTATAAGTTATCTGAAGTAGGGATTATGTCTGTTTTGGGTATGTTATTTCCATTGCTTAGCACAGAATCTGATACATATTAAAAATTCTATATATATCTATTAACGAATGAATGAATGAATGAATGAATGAATGAATGAATGAATGAATGAACAAAACAATTTAGCAAAAACTTAAGTTTTGGCCTTTAATTTGAGAAGATTTAATGCAAAAAGAAGGTAAACATTATAAAGAGAAGTGATGACCTTGATTCAAATACATCTATTTAACACCCTAATCTTTGTTTGTCTTTAATTGTTGATGATGCTACTCCGTACTGCACTTAATTTTTTTTTTTAAAGATTACACATTTTTTTCTGAATCTCTAAGCAAACTATGTATACCTCAGGCTTAGAGACACTTTTCTAGTCCATGGTTATCCAAGTTTCAAAAATATAGTAGACTGAATAAGCAAATCTGAGGTAGAAGAAGCCCTAATTATGTGCAGGTATGTTTTGAAATACTTCTCTCCCCAAAGGAAAACAGTAAAGAAACTTAGTGAATTCTTTTCATCCTAAAGAGCAGGAACCTGAAAATGTCCGGTCAGGCCCACTTACAGATTTTAATGAATACCTTTGGCAGAAGAAGTCTGACACAACCAACCCCGTGTTGAAATATTAAGTACCTGGTACCATGTATGTCACAAACTACATCTCAGCAAGGCTGAACTATCACATGCTATTGACCATCTCATATATTGTTTGTTTTTTTCTTAAATCAACTTGCTTAAAAATTATTTTCAAAAATATTTGTACTCTTTCTAACAAAGAGCCACATTACTTTTTTTTTTTTCTTTTTTTTAGAGAGAGAGGGGAAGGAAGAGAGAGAAACTGATTTGTTGTTATACTTACTTATGGATTTGTTGGTTTCTCCTATGTGCTTTTACCGGAGATCAAACCCTCAACCTTGGCATATTGGAGCAACACTCTAACCAACTGAGCAACCTGGCCAGGGCCACGTTACATTTTTTTTTTTTTTTTCACGTTACATTTTTTATGTTAGCAAAACGTTGTCCGATTATAAAATAATTCTTTCCCTTTAAGTTTTCTTTTGAAGGTTCTTTATAATCTTTAAACACAAAATATTTTAAAATAATTAACAGTTTGCATGGTGGTTAAGAAATACCGTATGCTAACCAAAATAAAAATTTTGTTTCAAAACAACCATTTTGTGTACCTACATAGAAGTTTGTTTTTCTTATAAGATTATGCAGAGGAAAACGTTTGTTTTAAAACATAAAGGACTACCTCATAGGTTTTTTTAAATAGAACATGCAATAAATTATATATTTCTTATTTTATAGGAGAAAGAAACAAAAATAAAGCAAGATAGAAATCTTGTTACCAAAGATGTTTCACTTCTTGATCTAGATGATTGTAAGTATTAAAATTTTTTCTTCTGTGTTTAGTGACATGTTTTATTTTTGGAGTACCTTTCATTTACATGTCTCAAAGTATATTAACATCTATTATTAAAAAATTATAGATACATATAGCAAGAAAATTTTAGAAATTGGTCTTATTAGTATCTTTTAATCTATTTAATATCTTTATTAGTATCTTTTAATCTAATCTATGTGTTACTTGAATAAATATAATTGTTCAGACAAAAGTGCACAAAATATTTTTAAGATCTTTTGCTTTAGTAATTTATACTTGTTTTAGTAAATAATTATCTATATTTTACAACTTCCTACATTGTTAAATGTTGACTGTGGGGATTGAAACATTTAACTTAAGGAGGTAGGGAATTAGGAAAGTAATTACAAATATAAAGTACACCACCATCTTCCACTTGCCACACTTTTGATGGAAACAGAATTAGGTACAAAAAGCTTTTGGAGGCCAGTATAGCAATACCTATCAGTATTTTAACTGCAAAAAAATCTTTGTCTCAGCACACCCACTTCTAAGAACTTAGAATCATACAAATATACTAACCTAGGTGTGCAAAGATATATACCCATCTTCTCCTTTGTTGTGAGAAAGAGATAGTGGAATTGACTTTGTTGGTAGGTACATTTTGCACTACAAGAGTAACAAGTAAGACTTAATGAATATTAAACTACTATCATTTTTCAATATAGTTTTCCTGTGCTAAAGGTGAGTTATGTTTGTAGGTTGTTTCATTCTTATAAACAGAACATAAAGCTATTGTATTTATATCATTTACCTGGACTGTTTCATGACAAATTCCTTAATATAGGGAAATCAAAATATATGATACAGAGACATACTTAATATAGAGAAATTAAAATAAAATTGGAGCCAAATTTGGATAATTTTTCATGTATTGGCGAAGATTTTAAAGTTTACATCATTTTTTAACTATTGGCGAAGATTTTAAAGCAACATCCATTATTGCAAAGGTTTAGGGAAACCGGCATTCTCCATATGTTTTTGATAGGCATATAAATAGGTGTAGCTTTTTGGAGTCATTTTAACAATATCTATTAAAATTTCAATTGTATACACCTACCAATTTTGACCTAGCAATTCTTTTCTAGGAATTTATCTTACAGATGTAGTCAGGGATCCAGATACCTGAACAGGTAACAACTTATATAAGAGATATAATAGAGTTGCAAAGTATAGTAACAAAATGAGGGAAACAAAAAGCTACAAAGGCTTGTGGCAGGAGTATGATCTACACTTACAGATACAGACAAGTGGAGTGTTATGGGAGAAAAGCATTATTGATAATGGTTCTTAAAATATTGACTTCATTTTATACTACTTATTAGCCTGCATATATTAGTTCTCTATTGTCCATGGCAAGCAGTTTGTTGATCAAAAATTAAAAAGTTATTCTCCATTTGCATAAGTTCTAAGCTGTGAGAATTTGATAAGTTTTGAAAGGGGGGCAGAACCCTAGCAGGTTTAGCTCAGTGGATAGAGCATTGACCTGCAGACTGAAGGGTCCTGGGTTTGATTCTGGTCAAGGGCACATGCCCAAGTTGCGGGCTTGATTCCCAGTCGGGGGTGTGCAGGAGGCAGCCAGTCAGTGATTCTCTCTCATCATTGATGTTTCTGTCTCTCCTTCTCCCTTCCTCTCTGAAATGAATAAAAAAAAATTTTAAAAAAGGAATTTAAAAGGGGGGGCGTCTTGTTTCATATAAGAGGCACATCATAATCCACAGAGGTTATTTGTTCGGTACACACTACATACCAGGAAAACTGGAAGTACTGAATTTATCTGTCTTCATTCAGAAAACATTTATTAAATAAACACTTGCTATGATCTAGGTAATCTGCTACATGCTGGAGTACGGATACAACATTGTCCCTACCCAAGGAACTCTCAGAATGTCATAGGTGAAACATATAAAGTGGCCATTAGATTGACACATTATAAATAAAATGAGATAGAGATATGCCCAGAATGCTGTTGGGTATTGGAGTACGAACCCACCTAGCAGTTTCCAGATGTAGCATAAGGCTTGAGCTGAGTGTAAGAATTAGTAAGCAGTTGGAGGTAGGAGAAGAAAGTAAGGGAAGTAACTGCAAGGAAGAGTAAGAGCTCTCTGGTGCCTGAAGTAATCAGTTTCTCTCTGAGGAAGTGTACTTAGCAACCCTAGCAATGGACTGGCTACTAAAAACAGTTCTGTGATTTGAATAAGTAACTTGATATTTCCTTACTCTATCTGTTGAGAATCAGAGCCCTTTAATCAATTGAGTTAATTTGTGTCTCATTTTATTCATTTGTAAAGTAAAAAATAAATGGCTGATAATTTCTACAATTCCATTAGGTTATGAAATTACATGACTATTTCATGAGGTCAGTTGATAATACATTAGAAAATATTTATGCTGAGGTAATGTATGGCCCTATGATAGATTAGGCTTAGAAGTAGCAATATGCCTTCTCTTTTCCAGTCATATTTTATGTTTATGGAAATTAAAATATTTTTTAGTACCCCATACCATGTCATCACAATAGGATGATCATAAAGCAGCAATCATATTCTGGTGCTCTTTTATAGGAAATGTAAACCTATGTAATTACACTATTACTACAACTAACTAATTGTGAAGACTTTTAAAAATTTATATCACCTGACAGTAATCATGCTTCAGATATGCCTTATCATATGTGATATCATATTGTTGAGTAAATTGCAGTACAGGCAGTAGCGTGGAGTGGCTAAGGACATTGGGGCCTGTCTGAGTTCAAATCCCAGTTCTATTACTTACTAGCTATGTAACTTTGGGCATGTTATTTAATCTCTTGTGCTTTCGTTGCTTTATTTATAAAATTGGGATAATAGCAATACTTTTTTAGAAGCATTAGTAGGATTAAATTAGTTGATAAATGTAAAAGCACTTAAAGCTGTGCTTGGCACGTGATAAGCATATGTAAGGGTGAGCTATGATGGACAGAGATGATGCCAACAAAGATGCCAACCAGTTAAATGACTTCACATTAAATTATTATATGTGAAAGTTTTACTTCTTAAAGTTTAAAGGAAAACTTTAATCAGAAAAATAATTATATAATTATTTTATTAAATATATTTTAATAAAGAAAAAACTTTTTGTAGAGGTTTTTTCCCCCTCTGAACTTAATGGAACTGGCAAAAGCCCTGTATGCTACCAAAAATATTTTAATTTCTTATTTTAAAAAAAGGAAGAAAAATAAAAAATGGGTTTTAATCCAAATACCTGGGTTTACATTCTGACAATCAGTTTAAGTTCTTTTCGAATTCCTCTTCCCCCAGACTGAATCATACTGACACACTGTTTTGTTATTTGCTTCTTTCTCTTTTTATCATACACATTCCTTTCCATGCCATAAATATTCTTTAACAACCTTATTTTTAATGACTGCATGGTTATTCTTTATATTGTTGTAATAAATTCTCTTTAACAGGTTTACTATTATTACACATGTAACATGTTTCCATTTTTTGCTATCATAATCAGTGAAGCAATACACATCACCATAAGTATATTATTGCATTATCTCCATGACTGTTTCCTTAAGATAAATTCCCAGGAGTAGAATTGCTGGGACAAACACTTTAAAGAATTTTGTTGGTGCCGAAACCGGTTTGGCTCAGTGGATAGAGCGTAGGCCTGCGGACTGAAGGGTCCCGGGTTCGATTCCGGTCAAGGGCATGTACCTGGGTTGTGGGCACATCCCCAGTGGGAGATGTGCAGGAGGCAGCTGATCGATGTTTCTCTCTCATCGATGTTTCTGACTCTCTATCTCTCTCCCTTCCTCTCTGTAAAAAATCAATAAAATATATTTAAAAAAAAAAAAAAAAAAAAGAATTTTGTTGGTAAAATTGCCTTCCACAAAGCTTATACGACCTTATACAGTATTAGTATGAGAGTGCCAGATTCCTTATAACCTTACCTTTGCTGAAATTTGTGTTATTTAAAAATTGCCTTTGCCAATATGATAGGTGGAAATGGTATCTCATTTTAATTTCTATGCCATGTTATTTAAAAAAAAAACTGCATAGAGTCATTTTGTTTTTTACACATTAATTAAATACTTCAGCATAGTCAGCTGGCCTCAGAATCCAATTTAGAATAAACTTTCAGTGTCAGCTTTCATCTTGCCAGACCTGTTAACAGATTGCAATCATTTCCTTAATACCAGAGCCTCTACCTTCTAAAATGATATTAAAAGCCTATCTTTAAGAGTCAAACTTGTCTGTGATATGAATTTTCCTCTCTAGTCTTGGATACCTTTTTCCTAAGTCTTTAGCTGAGCCATAGTTGAAATGAGAGGCTTTCTTAACTCACTTTTTATTATTAAACATGGGCATGTAATATTATGGATGGATGGATGGATGGATGGATGGATGGATGGATGGATGGACAGACAAACATGCATTTAGAATCCACCAGAAAAGTTACCTGCTGCTTGGAAAGACAACATATTTTGATCCAAGTTAGAAGAACCCATTTCTAGTCCTACGGTGGTTCTACATTCACTTGTTTTATGACCTTGGCAAGCCTTGATCTCCTTATGCCTCAGTTTACAATTTCTTTAGTATAAATGTCTTTTCTGTCTTCTTACTGCCATTATCTTACTTCAGTCCTTTTCACATCTTGCCAAAACTATTGTAAATTCTTCCTCACTCCAACCTAAGTGTTTTTTCTTCAGTCTGTCCCTTATACTACCACTTGATATCCTCTTTTTGGTAGATTTTTAACTGTCCCTTTAGTGTACAAGATAAATCCAACCCTCTTAGCTTTCCAATTTTCTACCTGTCAGCCTTTGTTTACATTTTCTTACCCAGTAATTAACCAATTTCTTTCTTTCCTCTTATTCAGATCCTATCTTACTGAAAAATTAGACTTCATTCCCTCCTGTTCATGAAGCCTTCTTTTACCACCATATCCCCATTGATCTTTTTTTTTTTTCCAACTCCCCATGGCACTTGCTTAACTGTACAGTGGTTTTCAACATATGTCTAAGGAAGCCTGAGGATCTGTAGCAGCGCTTCGGGCACAGCAAAGGAGTGCAGATGAGAAAGCAAGGGCTCCATTTCCCCTTCACCCAATCTCCGCTGCTTTTTCTATTGTATATGTTGAGATTTTATTTAAGATTTCCTTTGAAATTTTTCTTCTTTTGGCAATATCATATGGACTGTATAGTTTTATTTTTTTACATTAAGCATGTGTATCTTTTTTATTAATTAGATGTTCAGTTATTTGAAGTTAGGGAACATATCTTGAACCATAATTTGAACATTGTCTCTCCCTTACTCTCATTCAAGAAATATTTATTGCTAACTTTATTAATTAATATTTGTTCTGTCTAATTTATGGGATATTGTGAGACTAAAATGAGAAAATGATGCTTTGAAAAATGATGTCAAATATAGTATTATTTTGGAGTGAGAATTTGAAGGAAGCTAAAACTTTTTTCACGTTTTCATTTATTTCATTCAGCAAACAGTTGAGCAGTTACTTAGTACTAAAAAAAAGTCTGCTTATACAGACTAGTGGAAATAAAAACATATAAAGACAAATTTGTATTATGAGAGAAATATGGTTGTAGAAGTATGTCCACACATTTCTATGTAATAAGGAAGGCACATATAAGCTGTGTTTAGGTGAGTCAGGTTGTACTTTCCCTCTAAGTGGTATCTTAATGGGTAGAAGTTGCAAAGTGAACAAGGCAGAGAAGAACCTTCTAGGCAAAGGAAATAAAAAATAAAAGGCTCAAAGATATGAAGTAAGATCTTGGAAAATATTTGATGGCAGCTGATAAAATTGGAGGTAAGCTAGATCTGTGCTTTCCAATTTAGTGGCCACTGGCCATGCATAGCTACTAAAATTTAAATTGATTAAAAATAAAAATGCAGTTCTTTAGTCATTATAGCACCATTTCAAGAGTGCCTTAGGTGTGTATTTGCCTCTGGCCATCACATTGGACAGCTCACCTACAAAACATTTCCATCATCACAGAAAGTCCAATTGGATAATGCTGAGCTAGATTATAGAGCACCTTGTGCACTTAATTAAAGATTTGGACTTTTTGCAGGCAATTGTGAGCTTTTCAAGAGTCTTAAGGAGAGCCCTAACCAGTTTGGCTCAGTGGATGAAGCGTCAGCCTGCGGACTGAAAGGTCCCAGGTTCGATTCCGACTAAGGGCATGTACCTTGGTTGCGGGCACATCCCCAGTGGGAGGTGTGCAAGAGGCAGCTGATCAATGTTTCTCTCTCATTGATGTTTCCAACTCTCTATCCCTCTCCCTTCCATCTCTGTGAAAAATCAATGAAATATATATTTTTTAAAAAAGTCTTGAGAGAAGTAACATAATCAGATTTGCATTTTAAAAATATTTTCAAACTTTCAGGTATCTGATCTCTAGTACTAGCACATAGCTTTTTTTAAAGAAATCGTTCCAATTTTTATTTATAAAATTAATCAAAACGACAATAGATTTACAGAACCATATATCAATAACAAACCTGGAAGGGAAGAAATATTCCAGAGACACCTTGAAAAGTTTCAAAGGAATACACACCAGGCTAAAAACCTACAGCTAAGCTGTGGCTGCACCATAGGTTATATTTATTCCTGTATTTTTTCAGTAAGTTCTTACTTTTATTTGCTTTTCTCTTTTCCAACTTGTCGAGGTTTGGCTTTGTGTTCAAAAAATTTTTTCCGATCTTTGTCCAGTTTTAGCCAGTGATAACCACCTTGATCGGGTGAATACCCACGTGGACAGTTGTGCCATTAGCCTTCTCATGCTGCACCTGCTCGATGTAGATAACATACTTCTTCCTGTACATCTGCACTACCTTGTGATTTGCTGACCTTCGTAGTGTCCTCGAAACACCGAGACCTCGTGGTCTCTGCGAATGGGCATGGAGCGGACGCTGTACTTCTGCCGCAGCTCCTTGGAGAGCGGGGAAGCAGGATCTTGCGGCGTTGAAGTGGCGTTTCCGGTTTTTGCTGCGGACTTCCTGGTGACCTTCTGGCGCCGGAAGTGCTCCCTAGGTAGTACATAGCTTTTGCTGAAAGTATAATTAGAAGGGAATTAGGTAGCCTGTGTCCCTATAATTATTACAGTGGAGAATAAAATAGAGAAAGTATTTAAACACTCTTTTAAGACTTCTAACTAAACTGGAGAACTCCCTTGAAAGCTATTGTTATTCTTTATATTAGTCTGAAAAAAAAGTTTCTTTTTTTAATTTTTAATTTTTATTTCTTTGAAAAAAATGTTCCTTTACCTTTTTCTTTTAGTGAAGTTGCTGGATGATAAATGTTAGTGATAATGTTATGTGATAAAAATTTTCAAAAACTATTACTCAAGATATTTATATCCTTATTTTGTTATAGGATTTGCCATTATGTTTTGAAAGCTAAGACTAATAATTGCCATGACTTGTTAATAACTTGACTACATCAAGATGTTAAATAGCATTGCCATAAATTTATTAATCAATGTAATTTAATTAGACTTACTAACAAAATAAAAATGTTGCTTTTAATAATATGAATTAAATTTTCATGCACATTTGCTAATTTGGGCCTTTTCTTCCAGTTAACCCGGTATCTGTTCCAGTTACACGTCCCACACCAGCTCTTTCTCCAAGCCTGATAGCTGATCTTGAAGGTTTAAATTTGTCAACTTCCTCATCAGTCATCAACGTAAGTAATTTTCAAAATATATTAACTCAGTTTTTAAATGATGCTATTGAATCGGTTTTATTAAAATACAAAGAATTGAAGTAGATTCTTAGTCTTGGACAATGCCTCCTCTAACACGTGCATTTTTTATTTGACCTTTTTCATTCTGTAAATATTTTTTAATTTGCTCTACTCAAACCATCTCAATTTACTTCTGCAAAGTTATCCACATTTAATTATGTGTACATTTTTCTCTGGCACTGTTCTCCATCTGTAATATATAAGGGTTCTTTGACACTTTGAATTAGTTTATATACATAAATTTCTACCATAAAGAATTATTGTCTACATTAACAGACTTTTTTTTTTTTTTTAATATATTTTATTGATTTTTTACAGAGAGGAAGGGAGAGAGATAGAGAGTTAGAAACATCGATGAGAGAGAAACATCGATCAGCTGCCTCCTGCACATCTCCCACTGGGGATATGCCCGCAACCCAGGTACATGCCCTTGACCGGAATCGAACCTGGGACCTTTCAGTCCGCAGGCCGACGCTCTATCCACTGAGCCAAACCGGTTTCGGCTACATTAACAGACTTTTATTTTCACAATCATTCTGTTTCTACCATGCTGGGTTTTTTTTACCTTAGGCTATTAAAATTATGGGACTGTTTTCATTTGAAAATTCAATATTGTGTTTTTCTCTCAGTTGTATCATTGTGCATTTACTTACATGCTTTGGTGTCTAAATTCTTTAGTGTTATTTATGGGGTGTGATTGGAAGAGAGGCCAGAGGTTTGCCTATCTCAAATAATGCCTCCTCTATCAGACTGTTATAGAATCTGAAAGTGTAATCACTTTTTATTTTTATTTTTTAATTGACTTTAGGGAGAGAGAGAAACATCGATTTGTTGTCCCATTCATTCATGCATTCATTGATTGATTTTTGTGTATGCCTTGACCAGAGATTGAACCCACAACCGTGGCATATTGGGATGATGCTCTATCCAACTGAGTTACCAACTGAGTCAAACTTTTTGAAAAAATAAATTTTAATTTTTTAAATTAATTTAAGAGAGAGATGAAGGGAAAGAAAGAACAAGAACTTTTTCTGTGTTAGCATATTAGATCACTAACCTTTCACCCTAAATCAAGTGTGCTGCCTAGGACATATAATCCACTTGGCCTCCTGTTAATTTGTGTCAGAAATCTAACAAACTAGGAGATAGAACCGTGAGTTGTGATGGGAGCACAGGTAGCTTGAATAGATCTGGTGCATCACTGGTTCCAGGGCTGGCAGGGGTGTGTAATTGGTGACCTGAGCTGCCCTGGAGCATAAAGCTGCTCTGCTGGAGTGGGAGAGAGGAGTGCTCAATTCTTGCAGATTATTGCTATAAATTTCCCCTTCGATGCAAGTGTGATTGCAAGGTCATGAAATACTCAGAAGAGCTACATGCATTTCTGTTTAGCATTGGTCAGCTCACTTAGAAAGTATAGGTGAAAACTATTAAGCTTATAATGTTGTTTTTAAGCTGTAGAGTGCAGTTACCTTCTAACCACTCAGAAATGAGCAAGAACCGTATTTGGGATTTTAGTTTGCCTTTTTTTTTTTTTCTAAAAGGACAACGTAGATTAAAAGAGATGGGGGCAAAGCAGTGAAAATAAGTAGTTAAGTCTTTCACTTATTTAAGTAATAAATATTTATTGAGTATTTGTGGTAGGCTGTAAAGAGAAAGTGGTAATAAAAAAAACCTAAAGTGAAGCAGTTAGTCCTTGAGGGGAAAGGAGGCCCCTAAAAACTTGGGAGGTAGTAAAGTAGTGGATAAACCTCTTGGGCTGATATTAGATAACCAGGGTGCAAATCCTTACTTGGTAATTTACTAGTTATGTTATTTGGGGCAAATTGGTAGGTAACTTTTCTGTACCTCAGTTTCCTATGAAGATAATATCTAACTCACAGGATTGTTGTGAGATTAATGAGATAATAAATGTAAAGCTGTTAAAACAGTGACTGGCACATTGTCATTGCTCAGTCAATATTAACTAATATTTTCACAAGTGATGTGATAATGGACCCTGAGTAGACTCTTACACTTTATTAGCTATAAGAAGAAGGCAGTTGTGATTAGAAAAGTTATAGTAAATTTTAATTCATTACAAAGTAATTGAAGGATTCACCTTTTTAAATTAAGGAAAATATGTATTGGAATGGTCTCTTCAAAGGAAAAGAAAAGCACTCTATCCAAAGTGCGCACAAACCAACTCCCGGTGGTGCGGCTAGTGAAGCAAGATCGTAACACTCATCCCCACAAGCTAACAGATTGATCAAACAGTAGTAATAAGAATGGCAACCAGAAATGCTCCAGCACCATACATGAGGAAAGGGGTAGATCTTTAAACAAAGAAAAGTAGAACTTTGAAAAGGTTTATTTATGTAGAAATAAATTGAATAGTCTGACACAGAATGGCTCCTAATCTCACCTCCAGCCCTCAAAACAGTACTTTAAAAAGAACATGAGCAACAAACTGTGAGTTTTCTCATTGTGTGTACAAATTTAGAAAGACGTGGGCTAAAGACATCAGAGGAGAACTCAAAGGAAAACCCTTAAAAATTATAGCCCTCATATAATGATGTGGGTCCTCAACAAATATAGAGGAGCCTTTTGGATCTTGAAATGAACTTCATAGGTGAGAGTACATCCATAATTTCAAAATCAACATGTTGCCCTAATTGAATAGAAAGAAATAAAAGTAGTCTACGCTAATAAAAGACAAAGATGCCAATTGACCATACCTTCGCTACACCCAAGCCATGCCCATCAGCCAATCAAAGCGACTATATGCAAATTAACCCAACCAAGATGGCAGCCGGCGGCCACAGAGCTGGAGCAAGCAGGAGGCTTGGTTGCCCCAGCAATGGAGGAAGCAAAGCTTCCAGCCTGCTATGGCTGGCTGTGGCCTCCACAAAAGGCAACAAAGTTTCAATTATAGAATCTAAATAAATCCCAGATACCTCCTTCCAGCCAGCCTCCACTGGGAGCTTGGGTGGCTGGGGGCTGTGGCCAGCCTGCAAACAGCCATCAGCCCCTCACCCAGGATGGCCAGGCACCCCAGTGGGGACCCCCACCCTGAAGGGGCTGTGGCCAGCCTGCAAACAGCCATCAGCCCCTCACCCAGGCTGGCCAGGCAACCCAGCAGGACCCCCATCCTTATCCGGGACACCCTTCAGGGCAAACCAGCCGGCCCCCACCCATGCACCAGGCCTCTAGCCTATATAATAAAAAGGTAATATGCAAATTGAACCTAACAGAGAGTGACTGGGAATCACTGATCACTGTGACACACACTGACCACCAGGGGGCAGACGCTCAATGCAGGAGCTGCCCTCTGGTGGTCAGTGTGCTCCAACAGGGGGAGCTCTGCTCATCCACAAGCCAGGCTGATGGCTGCCAGTACAGCAGTGGTGGTGGGAGCCTCTCCCGCCTCTTCAGCAGCGCTAAGGATGTCCGACTGCAGCTAGGCCTGCTCCCCGCTGGCAAATGGACATCCCCCGAGGGCTCCCAGGCTGCCAGAGGGATGTCTGACTGCCAGCTTAGGCCCAATCCCCCAGGGAGCGGGCCTAAGCCAGCAGGTGGTCATCCCCTGAGGGGTCCCAGACTGCTAGAGGGCACAGGCCGGGCTGAGGGACCCTCCCGAGTGCACAAATTTTTGTGCACCGGGCCTCTAGTTTATAATAAAGTAATAGTTAACCTCTTGATCATGACTGCACTGGAAATGTAATGAAGTAGTTAAATGATGCTGTCACTCATATGTACTAGTAGAACTACCATGAATGTGGCAGCTATAAATGCAGACTGGTGTGTTGTATTAGCAACTCAAATGCTATGGGTTATAATGTTGCCATTAATAACATACATTTTCAAAACATTGAACTGTTTTTTTCTGATAGTTGCATTCCTGGAAAATTGAGTATATTAAAACCTTGCAAAAATACTCCTTTGTACTTACATGTAAGGTGTTCTGAGATTGGTAATTGTAAACAAGTTACCACCTCGTGAATGTCCAACATGACATTTGAAAGTTGTGGAAACGTGGTATATAATCTTTATTGTGTCCTGTTCATTGCAGGGCATCTATCATCCCTGGCCTTAACCCCTTAAAGCTACTTGCATCCTTTGCTGTCCCTTGCACCAGTCATATACCAACTGCAAACATTCAAAGCAGTATATGGTGTAGCAGTTAAAAGCACAGACCCTTGAGCCCAACTGATTGCATTCAAATCACAGCTCTGGCAGATTACAAAATGAGCAACCTTGGGCAAATCGATTTACTTCTTGGTGCCTCATATTTTTTCACCTGTAATATTAAACACTAAGTATTTTCTTTATTTTTTTGTTATTACATTATTATTACAAATTTGTAAAGGAAGTGTGCAAGAAGGTTCATTAAGAAAAGTGATCTTTATAGAATATAGAGGTAATATATTGAGGAATTAATTTCAAGAACATCCCATGAAAGAAAAATCAGAGTTGCAAAAAGAGGAGCTCTGTTAGATATCATATGCTGCTTGGAGTTAGCCAAGCTCCATGTGAAGGGCACAGTCCTCCAGACTGGTTACATCAGTCCAAGACTACTAAGGCCACCTGGAAGTTTAGGGGTTTTCTAAAACTACCCTCAAATTTAATAATTCACTAAAACAACTCAGAGAACTCAGGAAAGCAAGATACTTGAGATTACAGTTTTATTATAACAATAGGATACAAATTAGAACCAGCCAAAGGAAGAGATACATAGAGGCGATTCAGGATGAGTTCCAAACTCAAAGCTTCTGCGTTACCCTCCTGGCATTGAAGTATCGCCAACCAGGGAAGCTTACTGAGCATCCAGAGTCTTTATTGCGTAGACAAGATTAAATAACTGCAACATGGTTGAACTCAATCTCCAGCCCTCCCCTCCCGGTCAGGCTGGTTATCAGTGGTCCAAAGCCCCAATCCTTTAATCATATGATTGGTGTTTCTGATGTAGCCATTCCCATCCTGAGTTAATAGCTAAGCATAAGCTATCTAGAGACCCACCATGAATCACTGCATGGGCATAAACTACCAGCCAGGTATGGTCCCCAGGGGCCCACCATGAATTATAAAGACACTGCTATCATTGGGGAAATTCCAAGAGTTTAGAGGTTACCTCTTAAGCACTAAAGCGAAGTCCAGACCTCTCTTTAAGTGAAACCAAATTCCTTACTACACATATGCCAATTAAGTGTTTTATTCATTCAATAAGTATTTGTTCAGGCCAGAATATGAGGCAGGTGCCAGACATATAGTAGTGAGCAAGATGGGCTAGGTTCCTGCCCTCAGGAGTTTACAGTTAAGTGGGAACATAAAAAAGAAATGCCTTAAAGGCATGTAATTATAATAAGTATAATAAGTACTTTCATTTGTGACATAGTTTTTCCCATTTTGGAATTTCTCTGGCTGTAAGTTGTCCTTATTTGTTGTTATTTCTCTGATTGTGTACAAAAATACTATTACTTTATATTGGCTAATCTCCACAGTCCCACCTATTTCCCTCTACTGTTATAGCTTAACTTTTGACATTTAGGAGAGTGTAAAATTTAGAAATCTGAACTACTTTTCCTCATTCATAAGAAGCAGAAGGATAATTTTCACAGTCCATGCTATCCACTGTCTGCTTTCCTTGAATTGGTACTGTGGAGCATCACTTCATCACCAATGAAGGAGTAAAGGCTCGCGATGGCAGGGGGGAGTCGGTGGCAGCAACAGCATTAAACTAAGGTCTCTGCAAGTTGTTAAGGGTAACCAACCTGGAATTTCCCATGACCAGCAAAAAGATAGCATTTAGTTTATCAGTATGACCAAGAAGCCTGTAATTTAATTAAAGCTCCCCACCCCCTCAAGGATTTACAAGCTCAAGGGTAGGAAGAGGGGAACCTATAAGTAATAAACTTGAATTTGAGCAGGCAGAGTGAGGCAAAGAAAAGGCATTTTTATACACAAACCAAATTTTAGCATCTTTAGTTCTGTCAGGTTCCTTATCTGAGGAATATAGAAAAATGGCTAGTGCCCCGGCCTGGGTTGTTCAGTGGTTGGAGCATCGTCCCTTACACAAAAGGTGCGGGAAGGTTCATTTAAAAAGTGATCATTATAGAATATAGAGGTAATATATTGAGGAATTAATTCCAAGAACATCCCATGAAAGAAAAACCAGAGTTGCAAAAAGGCAAGCGCAACTAGAGAACCCAGTCAGGGCACATACCTAGGTTGTGGGACCGATCCTTGGTTGGGGTATGTACAGGAGGTTGTTTCCCTCACACGTCAATGTTTCTCTCTCTCTCTCTCTCTCTCTCTCTCTCTCTCTCTCTCTCTCTCGTCAATAAATATATCCTCGGGTGGGGATTAAATATAAAATTAAAATAAATTTTAAAAAATGGCTAGCAACTAGGCTTAGAGCTTTTGTTATTGACAGATATTGCAATTAATTGAAATTACAACTGTCCATGATTAGGGATGAGGTCCTGACCCCATTTGAGTTATCCGAAATTAATTGGAAGATAAAGAGTATCTATCAGACATGCTTTCCGTATTTGGAATTATTAGAATAAGTGTGTATCATAATGATGACAGTTGTAATTGAAGTTGATTTCTGATTCTCTGAAGTGGATTTTTGTCTTAAATCAATCTCTCTCATTTGTACTGGGCTAGGGCACTTTAGTGTGGTTTTCCAGGCTGCTTCTTTTGTGCTGCCAGAGTGCCAGCTTTCTTCTAGTTTGTCTTCAAGACAGATTGCTTTGAAGGGAGTCTTTGAGTATAAGCATTTACTAGGTCGTGTGCCAGATGTTTCTTGAATATGTGATCTCATTCCCAAAACAAAAGATAATACATCTGTGATAAAGTTTGTTTTCTAATAAGGTAAAACAACTACCTTTTAAAAAAAATTTATATTTTTACACTGTACTTTGCAAATGTAAGATATATTCAAGCCTTAGGCTAAGAGACAAGTCTAGTTAAAATCCTGAGTTTAGAGGAGGAATAAATTATAAGTCAAAATTAAAAATAATTTTGTCATTTCAAATTTGGGAAAAATCCTTTATTTGTTCTGATGAGAATGTCAGTAGTCATGGAACTGTGATAAAAATAATGAAAAATCACTGGCCTGGGTCTGCTTAAATTGAAAACATTTTTTAATTAAAATTTGACAGTATTTTGTTCTTCCATTGCCTAGCCATGTCCCATCTTATTTCTTTATTTAATTCTCTTCTGGGTATGAGTAGCTTTAATTTTTAAATTAAACTTTAAGGTGTGCCATACTGTTGCTTCGACTCTATTTCCACACTACTTCCGTCTCAGAGTTAGTAAGAGCACTATATTTGCTTCCTTCCCTAGATTATGAAAAGGAGCTACTTTTTAAAAAGAGACTGTAATTCATTTTTAGTTGCAGGGGTTTTATTGCAAAATATTTATTATTTGGCTTAAGCAAATATATGCCAATCTAACAATCGTAAGTCCTGACTGGTAGATAATACTCATAATGCTTTGTTGACATTATAATAAAATTCTCCACCAGGAAGAATCCACTTTTGATATGCTAATTATAGTTAGTAATGAACTAGTCACCCACCAAAACAAAGAAAATATGTATATAAATTTGCAAGAAATTGAAGGATTAAAGAAGAGATGATAAAGAAAGCTTTGGGCATTCTTTTCTTTCTACTTTGTGGTAGTAGTTCCTTTCGTTTGCTCTGGGTTCACTGTTTTCAGAGCTTAGTTCATGGAATATCTACCGACTTCTTTTCTAAGGGTATGGTTTTTAACTTTCGTTTATTATAATTAAATGTACTATAATAGGAAATGATAAGAGGTTTTAAAAATATCACTTGTTTAGAAAAGATTTAATCTTTTATGGCAATTTTATTTTACATATGCAAAGTTGATTGAACTTTGTGTTACTGTCAACTGTTATATTTCAAATTGTGTATGGTACATTGTTATAGTTGCAGTGAAATATAATGTTTTTTAAGCTTTAAGATATCTTAGATTATTATACATTGGCCAATCATGTGTTATTATTTAATAACACGTCAAGTTAACTTTTGTTACCTTTGTTCTTCTTTTTATAAAGCTTGCCAAAAATTTTCTGAACATATGGCAAGGCATAGTATGGAAATTAAGTATTATTTTAATAATATTAAATCTTTGCCATCAGAAACCTGACCTAAACATGGAAAATATTATTGTGATACTTACACTTACTCTTCAAAGGAAAAGAAAATGAATTTAACTGTAGGGCAGGCACATGCCAAACTAACACTGATAAACTAATTTATTACTAGAGAGAGGAGAGCATGGAGTAAAAATAGATAAGTACAGTATATGACCCTAATAGCAAAGAAGAGTAAAAGCCACTTATCTTAGAATATATCAGACACACTGTTATTCAAATCATTCAGGAATATAATTACAGATGGCTTTTATAGCCCTAGCAATAAGGGTTATTTCTTTAAATTTGCAGTTGTTCCACATTACTGAATATATAAATATCTCCCCCATATGTTAAATTAATACTGAAGATCTCCTTTACACTTATTCTAAAAAACAAACAAAATTTTAGTAAGTTCTGCTTTAAAATGCATAATTTAGATTAAGAGAGATACAACCAAATATAATATGTGCATCTTGTTTGAATCCTGATTCAAGCAAACCAGCTCTGAAAAGACATGTATTATAGTCAGGGAAATGTGAACACTGACTGTATTTTACATGAACTTAAAGGGAATTTTTTCTTTCAGGTGTGATAATAGAAAGTTTTCTTTAAAAGTCTTTGTTAGAAACACAGACCGAAGTATTTACTGATAAAAGTAGATTATAGCTATAATTTGCTTTTAAATAATTCAGAAGGGGAGTAAAAGGTTGGATTAAACAAAATTGGACAAATGATACGTTTTGAAACTTAGTGATGAGTACCACTTATTCATTATATTAGTCTTTCTGTTTTGGGGTACATTTGAAAGTTTTCATAATAAGATATTTGAAGTACATAATTTCAGAAACTTGTTTATTTCATATTCTCAGTGAGGCTTTGACATCCATGGTTTATAGAATATGTGACCTGACAAAGTTATCTTATAAATTTAAGCTGGTACACCAAAATTTGAGTTCAGTTCAGATTGTCACCTGTGAAATTAGAAGACTGAATATTGTTTCTAAGAACCTCTCCAATTCTAAATTTCTAGAAGTTTATGGGATAGTAAGTGGAGATACTTTAGCAAACATCATGAGCATGTGAGAAGTATTCATTAGAAGTATGAAAGAAGTAATAAGACTTGGACTCTGCGTCTCTGTAAGATAGGACAGGGCCTTTTTATTTGCCTTTCTGTTCCCAGTGCTTAATACATAATGGATGTTCATCAAAAAAAGTATGCTAAATGAATGAAATTAATCTTTTCCTATTTCCAACTTTATCATTAGAGACCATACCCACTGGATTTCGGTTTAAAGGGATGTATTGTTAATATGTTAGTTTATTACATCACTGAGAGAATTCCTATTCAGCACATATCTAAAAAGTAGTTGTGCTCCTTACATGTTCCTTTTATTACTTATTGAAGATAGTAAAATGGAGATTAAGTTTTTTTAAGTTGTTTGATTAAATGTATCTTAATAACCATTCTTTGTATTTCTTAAATGCTCTCTTAGTTCGGCTGAAAATACAGCATGGTAAACTGAGAAACTAAAGATTTTTATTTTATGTTTCTGTCAATAGAGCAGATCTCCTAAAAATTTAAAGCACATCTTTCTAAGGTAACATTTACCTCCTCACATCTTTAGCAGCCATCAGACATGACATGGGACATATTCATTAACCCTAAAAATTTTCATCAGAATCATGCACTGAAAGGGGGCAGCCCCAGCCAGACAAGAGGCTCATTTCAATTTTAACGGATATAATTAAAGGTTAATTCACTGAGTCAGGATTAACGAGGAAAGTATAAATGATAGGCAAGCAGCTGCCTTTATAATACAAGATTAGAACAATACAATTACAATAAGAATTAGAAAAAATCAACTTCTAAAAAGGATCCTTTAATGAACAAATTAAATTGTGATCTCTAAACATGAATATATAAGATAATACTTCTTAAGGAATCTTTAAATTGATGTTGTATAATTTAGCATATTTTCTCAAATGTAGAAATGATGGTTAACATTAAAAACTTTTTCATTATTAGGAAGTTGCCAAATATATATATATATACAAATATACCTATATACATATATATAGGTATATTTCCATATGATGCTTTCAAATGTCAAAAAATATTCTCATAGTTTTATGTCCAACTATCTTTGCCTAAGTAATCATTGATCTTTTTCTCTCTCTGCCCCACTCTTACCAAGTACTTATGTTTATACCTTAAATCTACTTTTCTTATAGAGGATATAACTCTTTTTCATCTAGTGGCAATAAGAAAGTTAACATGTCATTTTTAAGCATAGTTCATTTACATATTTTGTAATTTGTTAAATATATATATATATTTTTTATTGATTTCAGAGAGGAAGGGAGAGGGAGAGAGAGAAACATCAAGGATGAGAGAGAATCACTGATCAGCTGCCTCCTACACATCCCCCACTGGGCATTGAGCCTGCAACCCAGGCATGTACCCTGGCCAGGAATGGAACCATGACCTCCTGGTTCATAGGTTGATGCTCAACCACTGAGCCACATCGGCCAGGCCATATTTTTATAATTTTTTGTTACAATTTAAGCTCAGTGCTCTATTTTATTTTATGCAGTTCGTATTGCTTTATTTTTCTTTAACTCGAGACATTGAGCCAAGCTTTTAAATATGTTGTATATTACTAGAAAACTACCAAACATATTGTGTTAAACATCCTTAGCACATAGTTGGCACATAGTTGGGCCCCAGTAAATGTTATTATTTTCATCTGTTTTTGTATTATTGTGATTGAAACCATATACATTTTTAATTAGTTGAATCCTAAATTCTATTAAATATTTATCTCTGTTATAGGATTCAAAGAGAAGTTGTATCCAATTTAGCCTTATAAATGTAAACAAAATAATTGTCCATCATAGCTGCAGGCGGTGGAAAATTGTTCCTCAGAAACTGAGGTTCCATAAAAGGAGTTTACATTTTGTCAATCACTCTTGAGCTGATTTAGTATAATGAATCTGTATGCTGGGGCAAATGTGAGTATTGATGCCTAGAAGCTAAATAATCCAGTGACATCACTCCTGGAAAAACATATAGTGCTATTTGAAAATTTTGTAGCCTATGATATATAAAACTACAAGCACTATACTACTATTACCATGGAAATAAATTGTAAGTATAATACAGATTTACATGATAAAATGATTTTTTTTCTTTTTTTCTTTTTGGTTAAGCTGACAAGTGCTGGAGAATTTGCTTTATGTATACATTGTGGGAAATCTGGGGAAAATGGATAGTGTTTCCCTGGTATTTAGATTAACCCACACATTATATTTGGAGTGGGACAGCTTGCTGTTTTGAACAATATTTTGACATTAAGAACTCCACAAAATAGTATTTAAGCCCCCTTTGGCGTGGGCAGTTGATAACTTTTCATTCATAATTAGCTCATAGAGAACCGAGAGACATTTCAGGGAAATTGAACTGTCAGTGGGTAGAAACAAGCATTTGACCTCATCACATTGAGTGGGGCCCATCATAATTTGTTCATTTGGTGCCCATCAGCCCAGCCTCATCTCTCATACGGCACCTCGCTGACCTTCCCTCTCCAATTCCGCTCAGTTCAGCTTTAATTATGACTCTGCAGACCTGAAGAAATATTGCAGCTTGCTCTCAAAAACCCTGAACTGCCACTCACCAAAAGATTGGTTTTTAACAGGTAATAAATGCCCAGAAGAAATGGTGCTATGTCCACACCAAGAACTGGGCTTCTTTTGAGGTTTTGCTGGCTCCCAAGTGTGTCACTGTTGCCTAGTGAAATTTTTATTTCTAATACAGTAAGCTTGTGAGTGAATTCACTGCTGTAAGGAAATATCATGAGTTCTTTGAATTAGGTAAACTTTTATCCATCCACAGAAGAAATTCTTAGTTACTTGGTTATCCAGTGAATTCACTAAGCCTGTGTCACCTATTGAAAGTTGAGAAACAACTTTAGATTGGTTAGGTAAAATATTACTGTTGTTAGAATGTTACATTTTAACTTTTTATTTTAATTAATAATTCCTTTTTAAGATACAGAGAAAAAGTAAGAAGTCATAATTTCTTTGTCTAGCAATGTATTTATAACTTAGCAAATAATTTGGCAGGAGGAATCCTGCTATGTTAACAATATTGTCTTTGCCAACAAAACAGACAGAATGATAAAGTTTAAAAGAAGCATTCATTTTGCCTACCCTGCCACACCACTTCCCTACCCTATATACACACCCCTGACAATATTTTTGTAAAGCAAGTTGATGCAATCAGAGACTATATAGGAGGAAAATACAAAGCTTAGAAAATTATAAAGTTTAACTTTTGTTTTCAGATTATATCCCTGAACATTTCATTGCAAATAGAAATATTGAAAACTGTAGTCCCATACTTTGTATCCTTGCAGTGAATGTTAAACTGTCAGCAGGATTTTCAGGTCATTTGACAAAAAGGATACAGGTGCAGTAGCTAGCAGTGAAGGTGACTGCTGGTTTCATCAATCACTTTGCCTTTCTTTAAGTTGATACATAATGGACCCCTTCAATCAGCTTCCTTGTTCTTTGTCACTTGTTTGGAAAGAAGAAAAAAAAGAAGGGTAGAAAGGCTGGACTCTAAAGTCAAGGTTAGGAAATGAATTGTTATTTACTCAGGGTACAGAGGATGTCAGGGTGAAGGGGGCTGGCTCTTCATAAAGTGTCACGTTTGTCAATGGGTGATAATACGCAGTTTGAAGTGTCACATGGGTCTTGTCAGTGACAGTGCTGCTAAAGTAGTGATTCTAAGTATGAATTTGAAATTTAGACATAGCTTTGTGACAGGGACATGTTTGTGCCAGAAAATGTTCATATACAGGCATGTTTTACTTTGGGGAATTACAGCAAACTGTTTAGTCACAGTGCATAACCATAGGTAGATTGTGAATACTTGCCAGCCACTGGCAATTTCCAATTCCATCATACTTGATAGAATTGGAAATTTTCTTAAAATCTTTGAAAATAATTTGAAATTTGACATAGCTTCATTTGCTAAAATCCATAGATGTACTACCCAACAAGTTCGAATGCCTTGTTAATTTTAAACACCCAGGGAGTAAGTAAAATAGTTAAAGGAAATGCTCAGAAGTTAGTGTCTGACTTATTTGAACTGTTTCTTCCTTAGGAAATGATATATTTTAACTAATTTTTAAAAGAATGATACACATCTGGAGAAGGTTATCAATTCTCCAGTCTTCCGATAAATGGACACAGGGAATCATATCTTTTTTTTTTAATACCTGGCCAGATTGTGTGTATTCTGAAACTCACCAGTGTGCCTTTTACGTTACATTTTTATAGATATGTGGCTCAATGCTTATTTAAAAGCTATCAACCAAAAGGAGCCATTATATATCAAGAAGCAGGGAAATGATCTGAACAAGTGTCAGATCAAACATAAAAATTACCCAGCATGCATATATGTAATTTCTCAGTTCTCTGAGACCTCCAAAAATAGTTTGGGTAGAATAGTGAATACAGGTTAATGTCCTGTACATTCTCTGCAGACTTGATATCAGTGGATGGAGCTAGTTTTCTTCTAGTAAAAGCTTTGGAGATTATGGTGACAAGTTTAAAACACACACTAATATTTCTATTAATAAACAAGAACGGAGTGTCTTCTACATTCTAAAGCAAATTTTTAAAAAAGTAATCCATGGTTGCAGTTTTGAGGCACATCTTTCTGTTATGGAAATGGAAACCATGAACACAAGAGTGCAGGAGAGAATGAGTAGGGGGGTACTGACGGTTTGTATGAAGTATTTTGGGTTCTTGGCAGAGGAAATGACTAACACTAACAAATTTTCAGAGATGAATTCTTTTATCTTGGATTATGATAGTGAATGCCTTCTGTAATATGATTTGTAGATGTGGACTTTCTATCAAGAAATGTTTTGTCATTCTACATATGTTTCTGTCAGACCAACACAGATTAAATTAAGTTCTTTTCTGAGCATCATTTACTTATATTTCTGGTGGTTCAACTTTTCTCACATAGACCTGGTTGCATAAACTCCCATTGGTACACCTGCAGTATTTATCCCAGCAGTTAATAACATTAACTTTACACAAGTAGTTGCAAAATGCTTAAGAATCTGGATTCAGAGACTCAGTATGACCTTTATAAAAGTCTAACTGTTTTTATTGTGCTTTTCTCAGAGAAAAATGGCTCTAGAAAAAAGCAACGTTTTTAAGAGTTCCTTCAGAATTATTACCCTTTTAATACCTACTTGTTCTGTTCCTCCCAAACCCTTTCTTAATTTTCTTGTTTTCTCCCCATTGAAACTTGTCTTTTTTTATGCCTCATCACCCAAGTGTCTATGGCTACTACTGCTTACAAAAATCTCCTTTTGTTTGTACAGAACTCATACAGAATGTTCCTATTTGATCAAAAAGACTAATAATACATACTAACTAAAGAGGGACAATAGGTTGTCTTAAATAGCATGCAGTGCATTAGGTTGGAGCCTTTGGAAGACAGTTCATCTTTTTTTTTTTTTTTTAAATTGGTTTTCATACTTGTTAACTCAGTGGTTCTCAACCTTGGCTGCACATTAGAATCACCTGGGAATCTTTTTAAAATCCTGATTTCTGAGCCTCATCCTCCAGAATGTGTTCCTTTCTGGAAGCTCTCCTCTGGAATGAGGCCCAGAAATCAGGATTTTAAAAAGATTCCCAGGTGATTCTAATGTGCAGCCAAGGTTGAGAACCACTGTGTTAACTGAATGGATAAAAATCAAATCAGTATGCTCGTTTAAAATATAGAAAGGTTATTGGTGGAGGGGCATTTTTAAAAACCAGTTCTCTAAACGATTCTGACAAATAACTGTCCAGGTTTGAGAGCCACTCAAATTCATTAGTGTTCAAGCTTAAGTCCAATGTGGAAATACTATAGGTAAAGCAGAATTTTTGATGTTTTTCAGATCGCAGATCAGCCATTGAAAAATGTATACAAATAAACATTTGTACCATAGACCCATAGGTAGATTTTACAACACAAACATTCAGAACAGTAGTTTTCAACTAGGCATCAAATACCTTTATTAGTTTCTTATTGCTGATGTAACACAAACATGGTGGCTTATAACAATGTGAATTTATTATCTTGCAGTTCAGGAGGTCAGAAGCCCAAAATGGGACTCACTGAGCTAAACTCAAGGTGTCAGCAAGGCTGTGTTCCCTTCTGGAAGCTCTCGGGGAGAATCCTTTATCTTGCCTTTTCCAGCTTTTCCAGGCTGGCCACACTCTTTATCTCAGGGCTCCTTCCATCTTCAAAGCCTATAGTGACCAATTGAGTTGTTTTTACACTGCGTCACTCTGACACTGGCTCCTGCCTCGCTCTTTCTGTTACAAGATTCATGTAATTACACGGCTCACCCAGATAGCCCAGGAATATTTTCCCGTCTCACATTCAGTTGGTTAATTCCCCCTTGTCATGCATTATTACGTAGACATAGGTTCTGTGGGGTGGGACATGGATACTTTTGGGAGGACATGATTTTGTATACCAATCCACTTATAGACCCTGTGGGGAGAGGAAGATGACTCATACTCATGCCTCACCTCTCAAATTACAGAGGAGAGGAAAAGTAGGGTCCTGGCTTTTCTGGAGATCATTCTGGTGCCTCGCCGCACATAACGGGGTCCTCTTTGATCTTGATCTTGATGGAACCATGGCACTCACTGTACCCACAATTCCAGTGGAGCCCTGCTATAGGAATTTTGCCAGCTGAAATTGTCAGATCAATCATATTAGGGTAATTTCATATATTTATATTTTCCTCATGCTATTTTTATGCTTTTTTAAAATCGGAATTTTTATTTCAAAATTTATCAGTTTATACTTACTAGAATCAGAATTATAGTAGAATTTTTCATTGATTTATCTCAGTAGGTAATGGAAACAAACCTCAAATGACATGAATTTTATGCAGAGGCTTTAAAATATTTTAAAACATTTAAGTATATGCTACTCTGAAATATAAATATAAGCACAAATAACTAACTTGTACTATTAAGGCAGGAGAGAATTCAAAAGTTATTTACATTTTTTAATTATGCAAAAATGTGCAAAGAAATTGTCTAGGCTTAGCACTTTATTTACATGGCGCAGAAGAATAAGGTTAAATAATATGAAATCCATAAAGTTAAATAATAATATGAAAATTAAACTATAAAAAATATCAAAATAGAATGTGAGTAATACCATTTTGAGCTGGAAGTATGGTCAGAAAGAGTTGAATGAACAAATTGGGGCTTGAGCTGAGCATTGTATTATGGGTAGTATTCGATGTTTAAATCGTATGTTTATTACTTATGATTTAAGTAAATCAGGAACTAACCAGGGAGATCTATGTGCAAAATTGATAAAAAGTAAGGGATGCACTAAAACTTAGAATTAAAATTGGAGGACTGTGCTTTAGATTTTTTAAAGGCTTATTATTTCATTAATGTGTTATAGATGTAGGAATTCCTATTCTTGAAATGACACTTTCTGAAAAGACCGCACACAAGAAGAGATGGAAAATTGTTTCCAATCCTATGATTGGATCCCTAGGGGTAGTTGTTTTTTCTTTGGCATGTTATGTGAAAGATACGCTAACCTACCTCAAAGTACACTGGCTGTCAGACTTCGGGCTTTAAACCAAATGGTTGACTTAATTTCTTCTTCCCTGAGCTTAATATGGGAGGAACCTAAGAGCCCACTGCTGCCTCATCACAGGGCAAAGTCTAAAATTAAAGGAATAGTGGCAGAAACAGTTTAATAAAGATAGCAAGTGAGGAGCTGAAAGTTAGATTCTGCCATGAGTTGGATGGAGAGTTAACTCAAGTAAAAGAGGATGGTAGGACTATATTCATGCCACAGTAATCTTGGAATGACTTAGCTCTGACTCCTTACTTGTTTGGGTGATATCTTCAGTACACTCTTAGAGCAGACAAACAAATGACAAGGTGGGTGGGCAGTATCCTGTATAAAAATGGTACCATGTTCTTGAAGAGTTGGATTTATTTCTGGATACCAACCTTTTAAAAAGCAATACATCATTCTCCAGCCAACAAATGCCTGCCATGGCCAGTTATATGTTGGCATGTCCACTTTCGGCTTATAGTACAAAATAAATGAAAGCCGAGGACATTACAATTGGGAGGGAAGGAGAACTATTATTTAAAAGGCTTTTAAATGATGTCACTATATATTCTTTTAACAACATCCTCTAAAAGCCTTTGAAAAAAATAGTCCCTTCCTCCCTCTGTTGTTAACAAAGACCATACTAGGGACCGCTCTTTAAAAGGCTGTTAAATGGTGATACTATATTTTTTAACATCAACATCATTTAGAAACCTTTTAGAGAACAGTCCTGTTCACCCACAACTAACACAGAGAAAAAGGACATGGGGGAAGGGATTGCTTTTTAAAGGCCTCTGGATGGTACTATCAATAAATACAGCACTATTGTTTTTTAAAGCCCTTCTCCATTGGTGATTCAGCTTTTTGATATATACTTTTAACTTCCTGACCTTATGTTATATGACATTGGTGTTTTAACATTGACTGAAAATTCAATTTACTAATAATCCCAATAATGTTTTTTATTGAACAGCTTAAAAATCAATTTCAGAACTCAGTGAAACAGACAGGATATGTATAACTAGCCCCATTTTACAGAAGAGAAAAACAGAAGCTCAGTGAGGCTGTGGTTTAGCTGAGGTCTCACTAAGCTTGTATGGCCGAGTTGAAACCATAACCAGGTCTCTTGACATATGGTGTAGTACCCCATCCAGCTGCTTCAGATTGTATTCATTACTTTTTCTTTAGTGATATTTTTCATTTCTCTTTTCAATATGTTCAAATACTGAGTTAATTTCTTTTCCTTAGAATAAAAATGGAATTCTATAAGTTTAGTACTGAAGATAGATATGTAGATGGTGGAGGTTTTATTAATACTGTATTTCTGATAAAGAAATATAAAATATCTCAAAGCATTGAGATGTTACGACGTCCAGACTTTTCCTGAGATTCCTTTGCTTTGAAATCCACTTTCAGGTTTCTAGCTTATTAGATAACAGATATTTTAATGACAATACTAATTTCCTTTTATTGGTTTGCTTTTGAGAGTTATTCTGGCCCTAACTGATTTGGCTCAGTGGATAGAGCGTTGGCCTGCAGACTGAAGGATCCCGGGTTTGATTCCTGCCAGGGTCGCACGTCTGGGTTGCGGGCTCAATCCCCAGTAGGGGCCGTGCAGGAGGCAGCCGATCAGTGATTCTCTCTCATTGTTGATGTTTCTATCTATCTCTCTTCTCCCTTCCTCTCTGAAATCAATAACAATATATTTTTAAAAAAGAAAGTTATTCTGTTGACTAAGGATACTGATTCATAACTAAGATCATATTTACAAAAATTTCCTCAGTTATCATTAATCTTTGGGAAAAAATAAATGCTGATTCTTCCTACTTCCTATTCAGAGCTCTGAAGAACAGAAAAAAATCTCTCCACTTGCTTGCATTGCTGACCTTTATTTTTCTTTATCACGAGGAACATTTTGTGTACATTGAAAAAGGAGTCATAGCTTATTGCTTGGCAGGAATGATGCTTAAAAGTATTAAATCCCATCTTAATTCTGCCACTATTTTTACCCTTATGCTAATAAATGTCATCTTTAATTATAATGGAAGAAGAGTATTTTCATCAACAAAACACTTTCATATGCAGCATTTCTATGAATCCTTATAAAACAATCCTATGAATTAGGTAGTGTTAACCCTTTATTTTACAAATTCAAACTAAGATAAATTAGTTTTCTTCTTATCAAATAACTTGAGTGCCTTCTAACTTAAAATTTAGTGTTTTCTTTCTTACCACTGCCAACTCTAACTCTGCCTGACAAGAAGGAAGTATAGCCTTCCTTACTTCTGAAGAAAAATGCTCCATATGTCAAGAAAAAAATGTACAGCCTCAGAATACATGGGCCAGTGCTGAAGTATCAGTACCTAGGACCTAATCCCAGCACTTGATCCAGAAAAATTCAAGACTTTAATGAAAAGAAAGCTGGGTCATCAGAAGGTTTGCTACCACAGACATGGACTCCAAAGACTCTAAGGCTCCTGTGTAGTAAATCACATTCTTCTCCCCATCCCTACCTTCTCACTGAAGCATTTAAAATATACATGCACAGATCAGGCAGAAATAAACATACGTGTGTGTGTGTATGTGTGTGTACATGTGTGTGTGTGTTTCTGGTCTTGAAGGACCCATTTCCCCATTCTTGTTCTATGGCAAGAATTCCTCAGCAGCTATGGCACCTCTAATCGGCATCCATGATGTAAAAGCATCCTCTTCCCCTCTATCAGATTCAAGGAAAGCCTCCCTAAAGAGACCTGTTAAAATTAAAGTAGCTGTAATAAAGCTGCTTTTCCAATTAGCACATCATCTAAGACACACTTTTTTTCTTCCTCCAGGACTTCATCCAGATGAGATCCATAGCCCCCTTTCTCCTCACTACATTCCTTTAAATACAAGCAGCATGGCCAGTTTTTAGATGCAGTGGTCCCATGAGTAAAATATGTTGAACAGCTAACAATTTCCCTCCCTCACATACTTTTATAAAGTACTGTTACATAGCCTAGCTTTTCCATTTGGGTCTTGCTGTCCTATAGGAAGTATTCTCAGCATGACCTCCTGACTCAGAATGCTCTATAATTCTGTCTTTGACAAAGTCATTATTTCCAGCAGGAGTGTTTATATGAAGCTCCCAGCTGTTGCATCTAGGCCATTCCCTTTAAAAAAATTGTTTTAAATATTTTTTATTGATTTCAGAGAGGAAGGGAGAGGGGGAGAGATACAGAAATAACAATGATGAGAGAAAATCATTGATTGGCTGCCTCTTGCATGCGGGGATCGAGCCTACAACCCAGGCATGTGCCCTTGACCAGAATCGAGCCTGGGACCCTTTAGTCCACAGCTGATGTTCTATCCACTAAACCAGACCAGCTAGGGCTAGGCCAGTGATGGCGAACCTATGACATGCGTGTCATCTCTGACACGCGAGCTCATTTTTTTGGTTGATTTTTCTTTGTTAAATGGCATTTAAATATATAAAATAAATATCAAAAATATAAATCTTTGTTTTACTATGGTTGCAAATATCAAGAAATTTCTATATGTGACACGGCACCAGAGTTAAGTTAGGGTTTTTCAAAATGCTGACATGCCGAGCTCAAAAGGTTTGCCATCACTGTGCTAGGCCATTCCCTTTTTATCCTCATTTCCCTTGTTTTTATTGGGCCCATCCCATCTTACTATACCCTTTCCCTTTCTTCTCATTCTCATCTTGGGATATCTCCATCACTTACCACATTCAGTGAAGATCTCGGTATCTTACACATAATCTCCCCGCCCCACCATCATCCTAGGAGACTTCCATGTACACATTAATTTGTGCAATGTGTCACAGCCTCTTGACCTGCTTAGTTTTCATAACTTTCCTGTACTGAATTGTAGCCACACACTCTCTTATTTTAATTCTGAAATCTGATTTTACTCCCTCACTCATGCCTGTCATGTTCCTCAGGCACTACTTTCCTCCAAATTTTCTTTTTATGTTTAGCCTAGATTTACAACAACCCTGAAGTAAGATGGTAATTTCCCCATTTCACATTATGAACATTGAAGTCCCTAGAGTTAATTTTTTTAGTGTCATAGAGGTTATAAGTTACAGAGCCGGAGTTTCAGCTCAGGTCTGTCTGGCTTCAAAGCCAAGCACTTTGCACCACACCTCACTAAACATATAAGGGAGGTACATTTTAAAAGACTTCTTTTTACAGGAATCTGTGGTATGGATTGGTGCGTAAGGGATCTAAAGGCAGGGAGACCAATTTGAATGAGCAAGCAGAAGGGAGCAAAAGATTGGGAGGGACACAAAATGTTAATTATGCTTAAACCTAAGAGGGATTTTGCTTATATCCCCATACAGTTTGAAATAACTTTCAGTAAACATGCACTACTTTTGCAATTTGAAAGAAAAAATTTTTTTAGTGCTTTAAATGTCAATGATGACCTGAACCAGCTTAGGCTGGTGGTAGATGGACAGAAAAGAAGGAAATGAATACAAGAGACATCAAACTTGTCAACTAGTTGTTGGAGGGCAATAAGGATATCAACAATAACGCCAAGATTCTAAACTTGGTTACAGTGGAAGAGCACACCAAACTTTTTATTTTTTATTTTTTTATATTATGTCATTGATACTGTTAATGAGAAAGCAATATAACTGTTAAGGTCAAGTGATTATCACATCGATCAAATAACACAGCACATGTCCTTATGTAAAATGTTCTGTTTCTAATGAAATTTATTCTAACCAATTACAGGAATCTTTCTGCTAAGCACTTTGAAAACCAGACTCAGTTTTGTTTTTATTAAGACCCTTAAAAGGAAAGTCAGAAAAAAAAATATTGGAAAGAATAGTAAAACATATATAAGAGTATATAACATATTTGTATCCAGTTTCGGGAACTGTTTTTTTGTTGTTGTTGTTGTTGTTTCCATGGAAGTGGATCTCTTAAAAGTATTGACAGTGAAGCTTACAGATTATATTTGGGGAGGAGAAAAAGTAGGATATTATTATTATTTTTATTTTTTTTAATAAATCTTTATTGTTCAGATTATTACAGTTGTTCCTCTTTTTTCCCCCCATAGCTCCCTTCCACCCGGTTGCCACCCCACCCCATGCCCTTACCCCCACTCTGTCCTCATCCATAGGTATATGATTTGGGCCGGTCCCTCTCCTCACCCCCCCCACCCCCTTCCCCCCAAGAATTCTCAGTCCACTCCCTTTCTCTGCCCCTGATTCTATTATATTCACCAGTTTATTCTGTTCATCACACTTTTTATTCACTTGATTTTTAGATTCACTTGTTGATAGATACGTATTTGTTATCACTTTGTTGTTCATAATTTTTATTTTTACCTTTTTCTTCTTCTTCCTCTTCTTAAAGAATACCCTTCAGCATTTCATATAATACTGGTTTGGTGGTGATGAACTCCTTTAGCTTTTCCTTATCTGTGAAGCTCTTTATCTGACCTTCAATTCTAAATGATAGCTTTGCTGGGTAGAGTAATCTTGGTTGTAGGTTCTTGCTATTCATCACTTTGAATATTTCTTGCCACTCCCTTCTGGCCTGCAAAGTTTCTGTTGAGAAATCAGCTGACAGTCGTATGGGTACTCCCTTGTGGGTAACTGTTTTTTTCTTGCTGCTTTTAATATTCTCTCTTTGTCTTTTGCCCTTGGCATTTTAATTATGATGTGTCTTGGTGTGGTCCTCTTTGGATTCCTCTTGTTTGGGGTTCTCTGTGCTTTCTGGACTTGTAAGTCTATTTCTTTCACCAGGTAGGGGAAGTTTTCTGTCATTATTTCTTCTAATAGGTTTTCAATATCTTGCTCTCTCTCTTCTTCTGGCATCCCCATAATTCGGATGTTGGTGTACTTGAAGTTGTCCCAGAGGCTCTTTACTATCTTCATATTTTTGGATTCTTTTTTCTTTTTGCTTTTCCGGTTGGGTGTTTTTTGCTTCTTTGTATTTCAAATCTTTGACTTGATTCTTGCTATCCTCTAGTCTGCTGTTGGATCTCCGTATATTATTCTTTATTTAAGTCAGTGTATGCTTAATTTCTAATTGGTCCTTTTTCATATCCTTGAGGGTTTCACTAAATTTCTTGGAGGTTTCTAGAAGACTCTTGAGTAACCTTATAACCGTGGTTTTGAACTCTACATCCACTAGTTTGCTTTCCTCCATTTCTTTCGTTTGTGACCTGTTTCTATGTCTCCGCATTTTGGCTTCTTCCCTGTGTTAATAGAGTGGCTTTGTGCTCTAGGTGACCTATAGGGCCCAGTGGCTCAGCCTCCCCAATTACCTGAGGTGGACACTCTTGGTGCACCCCTTTGTGGGCTGTGTGCACAGTCTTCTTGTAGTTAAGTCTTGATTGCTGTTGGTATCACTGGGAGGAATTGACCACCAGGCCAGTTGGTTGTGAGGACCAGCTGTGTCTACAATGGGAGAACTGCTGTGCTGGAGACACCCTTATGGAGCAGGACTTGCTTCAGTGGAGTTTTGGTGCTCACTGAGTCTGCCCCCTGTGTGTGTCACTTATGGATATGCAGAGTTGTACTCTAGTATGGTCTCACTCTGACCACTGGGTACACTGGCTCTTGGACCTCTAAGGAAGTGCAAAGTCAGCCACTGCTTGAGGCCACCCAGCAGGAGCTACAGAGAGATCTGCAGATTCCTACTCTTTGTTGGGGTTTGGAAGTGCCCAGATGAGGCCCAGCTGTGAAGCAATGCAGGCTGCTGTCTAGGTCTCCTTTTGGAAGCTTTGGAGCTCTTTGACCCAGCTGCAGTTTGTTAAGTTTTAGATTGCAAAAGAACAGGCCATTCATATATAAAAGCTTCTGTGCACAGCTTGGGTGGGGTTGTAAATTGGGTGGGGTGGGGTCTCAGGGAGTCATCAGGGCAGAGCAAACAGCAATGGCTGCCAGCCTGCTCCGCCTAGGAGAGGCCCTGGGGTCTCTGTGTCCTGCAGCCCTTTGCAGGAACAATGATCACTGCAAGCACCTCTGTGAGAAAGCTGCCCTCACGTTCCGCCCTGATGCCAGACAGTCTAGTTTCTCCCTGTATGAGTTTGGGTCCCCGAAGTCTCGCCCTGAACTGGAGTTCAAAGCAATTGGGAGCTTGTATCTCCCTCCCAATTGAAAAAGAAAATAGTGTACCCAGTTGCCAGCCCGTTTCCGTGCACACCTCCGTACCTCTGCACTTCCGCACCTCCTACCAGCTTCAATGCACTTTCTCTTTCCTTCTAGTTGTAGAATTTCCACTCAGCCAGCCTTCCCATGGTTCTGGATGATATCCGTTTTGTCTTTTAGTTGTATTTTTGATGTGGTTGTGCAAGGCAGCAAGTACAAGTGTGTACCTATACCGCCATCTTGGTTCCTCTCTATTAGGATATTATTATAAAGTAATTTCCTCTTCATCTCAACACCAATGTAAATTGAATACATTCTATACCAGAGTGTCAGCAAATGTTGTAAAAGGCAAGATAATAATTTCAGCCCTGCAGGCGCTAACTACTGAGCTCTGCCATTCTAATACCAAGGCAGTCATAAACAATGTATAACTGATTGAATGTGGCTGTGTTTCAATAAAACTTTATTTATACACATTGACATTGGGATTTCATATGACTTGAGTGTCACAAAAAATGTTATTTTTCTTTTTTCCAATCATTTAAAAATGCAGAAACCATTCTTTGTTTACAGGCTATATAACAACAGGCAGTGGACTAAATTTTATCCACTGGTGTAGTTTCCTGGCTCCTGCTTAACACCATCCATGAAGTAAGATACTTATTAAATGTCAGTTGATAATATAGTTGGCTCTTTCTGCAAGTATATTTTTTATAATGTATATTATTACCAAAATAAAAGGTAAAAAAAAGTTTCATGTTTTCCAGAATATATATTGACTACTAAAATAAAATATAAGGAATTATCATAAGTATTTTCTAGAATACCTAAATTTACATATGCTGGGGTGGGCAAAAGTAGATTTACAGTTCTGAGTACACAAAACATGGAATTTATTCTTGTGTTATTATTTACATTACAACTATAAACCTACTTTTGACCACCTCTGTGTAAGGAGGAAGTTATTTTGGGGTTATAAACCATTTATTTAAAGTAATATTTGATGGGAAATTGAAATCTATTTCTTTGAGTCTATGTTTATCATTATAGGTAAGAGTTAAACACATTTGCACTTTGATTTTTTTTTTAAAATACATTTTATTGATTTTAGAGAGGAAAGGAGAGGGAGAAAGAGATAGAAACATCAATGATAAGAGAGAATCATTGAGTGACTGCCTCCTGCATGCCCCCTACTGGGGATCAAGCCTGCAACCCAGGCATGTGCCCTTGGCTGGAATCGAACCCGGACCCTTCAGTCTGCAGGCCAACACTCTATCCATTGAGCCAAACCAGCCAGGGCCATTTTGATCTTTTTTTAATCCTATACTAAGTACTAGGCCCAATACTATGGATTAAAGGTAAAATAGACTCACTTTCTATAATTTACTGGGTAAATAAGACAATACTGTAGCTTCCTGCATTACAGCTCTATCAGTTGAGACACACATTTGATTTTAAAAATCCTAATTTTAAAGATGAAACTGTATCTCTGGTCATTTTTATAAATCACATATCTAAATAGATATGCTATAAAATAAATAAAACAAAGCTAGATACAAAGAGAGCCTTTTATGTACTGCAGATCTTCATATTTTTTAAGTCCAAAACCAGAATACATTGAAAATACGTAGAAATGATTAAGCGACTAACTATGGATTAAAGCATAAAAGGCTGGAAAACATTGTTTCATAAAGCTTTACATGGATATGTCAGCTTTGAAATAATAATGCAGACATTGAACAAGGTTTATTCTTAGTCACCTACTTGATATTCTGTGTTTTATTTTTCAATTCTCATTTAAATTTTATAATTCAATCATTTGGAGCAGCTATGTTCAAAAGAAGTTTTACAACTTTAATCTTAATAATCTCAAAAAAAAGCAGACATGCTATGTCATAAAATAACTATTAGTGACTAGTTTGTATCCTATAAATCTAACTTGAGTTGATAATATGGTCCATTACCAGCTAACTGCACAGAGTATTTTTCATTTTACACTCTTCAGTTACTTTTTAGTGAAGTGTTAAAAAATATGAAGCTTTTCTCCTCTCTAAAATTGCATGCTGTCTGTCTGTTATTAGGGAGATAACAGCTCTTATAAATGTTTCAGTAAGCGCTAAGTAGACAGTTATGTGCACTCTCATTCCACGCTTATTTGCTTACTGTAATAAACTGATAAAATATGTGTGGTTTGTCTCTGTGTATCTACAGGCATCATGAGTCACATAGATTTCCTTTAGAAATAATGTTGTGTCTGCAAAATTGATTGGTTATTTTCATAAACCATCTAAAGGTACACAAACGGGTTTTATTATTTAAACATATGCTGTGTAAAGATTTGTAGAGGATTACCTCATTCTTACTTGATGCTTTTTGTTCAGTTAACTCCAGAAGGAGGCTTTTTATTTTAGAGTTATTACAGTTACTGAACTAATTACCTCCTCAAGGAACGTAGTGAGGATGGCCCATATTATTTACTTATAATGCAGCTAGATTTTTACTTCTTTGAACATTAGCAGTTAAATAATTAAATCAAAACTAATGTTTTCAAATATTGTCTTTCCTACTATCCTCTTTATACAAGTTTTAATATTTAATGGGAAATAATGCTGTTACCTAAAGCTAGATGTTTTGGGAATTAGTGTTTGTATCATAGGAGTCTTTCTAGCTAATGTTTTTCTTTGTGTGTGCTTTCAAGAAATATGGCACGTGTTCCTTTTTCTTTTTTACAATCCTATATAATAAAAGGCTAATATGCAAATTGTCCCCTTGACCAGGAGTTTGACCAGGGGGCAGGGCCGGCCAGCCAACCGCCCGCATCCCCTCCCCATGGCTGGCCTGGCTGATTGGCCCCAATTGGGGCGGGGCAGCCGGACCCCACTTGTGCATGAATTCGTTCATCGGGCCACTAGTTATATAAAATAGAAAATTTCTAGTCAGGTCATATCCTAAAACCAACAAGTATTAATATTGATAATCTCCACCTGTCATCACAGATGCTCTGTAAGACTAATATTTTTAGAAACTGTTATAATTGAACACTCAGCATCTATTAAAGTATAGTTATGACCAACACTAGAGCTATAGTATCTATAAATCTCTGTAATCATTTAAAATAGTAAAATTATGCTTTGATTTTGAAAAGGGATACAATTATGTTTTATACAATTGAACATAAAAATGGGGAATAAGTGGAGAGGCAGATCAACATCCTATATAATAAAAGGCTAATATGCGAATTGTCCCCTGGAGAGTTCAGCTCACCAGTTCGACTGCTTGCTATGATGTGTGCTGACCACCAGGGGGTGGTGTGGAATGAAGGAAGGCCCCAGCCGACAGCCAAAGGAAGGAAGGCCCTGATTGGCCCTGATAGCCGGCCAGGCCTAGGGACCCTACCCGTGCATGAATTTCGGGCCTCTAATAATAAATAAGAAAATTACATATTATTTTTAGCTGAACAATATGGCAAGACTAAGGCCACAGACATTAGAGTTTTAAATCTCAGAATTTTAGCCATTTGAGAGAAACTGGATCGACTTCCCAGGTCCCAAACCCATAAATCCTCAGAAAGGGACACACCAGGCCTTGTGCCCATTTCTGAACAAATTAACCGTGGCCAGGTCATGAGGTGGCATGAGAACATGCCAGCTTCATCAGGAACTGAACACAGCAAGGTTCCTAGAAGATGGCAGTGTGTGCTGAGCAGATAGTTCCATACTTACTGCTACAGGGAAGAAGGCCAACACTGAGTCTCCAAACAGGTCGGAGCAGCCCTGAACATTGTATTCGTATTCTTCAGTGTCACAGAACTTACTTGACACTTCCTTGTCAGCTCTCAGAACACATCATGATACTTCAGAAATCCATAGATATAGTTGACCGGGTGATAACATGGACTTTATCATAAAGGAAGTCAAAAGAAAAAAAAAATAGTTTCTACTCTGTAGTGTCTTTAGCAAAGCCACTAGCTCATATGGTGCCATTGTATAGACTCCAAAATGGCAACCCTTGATTGTAAGCTGGAATTTAAGCTCACATACACCCCTCAGTCAGGTGCCATTGCACAGCTGTATATATAATGATAGATAGCCCTATTAAGTGTTAATGTAGCTATTTGCAGTAAGTGGATCTGGGAATGTTGTGTGACCAAAAAAGGGGTTGGGGGGGTATTAAGAACTGTGAAGGGTATGAGATGTTACCTACTTGCAAGATAACAAGTTAGCCTGAGACAGTTTCACAGATACCTATAGAGAACACAGGTCAGTTGATTACTCACAGCAATGCAGTGGCCTATTGTGGCAGAATACCACCGTCTGCGTAGCTTCTATGGCAGGGGTGGGCAAACTTTTTGACTCGAGGGTCACAATGGGTTCTTAAACTGGACCGGAGGGCCGGAACAAAAGCATGGATGGAGTGTTTGTGTGAACTAATATAAATTCAAAGTAAACATCATTACATAAAAGGGTACGGTCTTTTTTTTTTTTTTAGTTTTATTCATTTCAAACGGGCCGGATCCGGCCCCCGGGCCGTAGTTTGCCCACGGCTGTTCTATGGGGTGACACGATGAAGGCCAGATGGTGACTGCACATGCAGTGTGTTGCTTTACACACTAAGAGGAACCAGCGTATAGAAGAGCCGAGTCTTTTATAAAGGGCTATTAGCAAACCTGTCTTACTTTTGCCCCAGAAAGAGGCGTTTACCTGTTTCCAAAGGCTGTTTGCTATACAAACATCCTTGAAAAAAATTGTCAGGAGCAAAGTAGTTAATGCCTTTGTTCAGAAAACATGCAGAAATATAAGAGACCTGTGGAGAATTGTTCCCTGTTGACAGGGAAAGGAGGGGGAGAAGCAAGGGTGTAACATTGTGCCCCTAGAACAGGGGTCAGCATACTTTTTCGGTAAAGGGTCCAGATAGGGAATATGTTAGCTTTGCAATGACTCAGTTCTACCACTGGACAGCAGCCATCGACAACATGTAAGAGAACGAGTATGGCTGTGCCAGCAAAACTCAATAAAATGCCATATTTGGGCTTGTGGGCTGTGTTTGCTGACCCCTGCCCAAGATCAGTTTTGCTCAAACTTGTTAAATATCTACCTTTTTTCCCAAAACTGTCATTTGCACAATCCAAATCTAGGTCATTCTATAATTAACTTACGATGTATGTGTTTTTTTACATTTATGAAATTTATGTTTATAAAATGTGAAGTCAGAAAAGCCATTCACACTGTTTAGTATCTTAGAATACAAGCATCCACAGATCATATATATGTTTCTGGAATATAGGTATCTAATCAGATGTACAAAATATTGAACTAAAATCTTGCTTTCCTGTCAGGATTAATTGTATTAGCCATGGGAAATGGTGAAGGATTTATGGAGTCTACTGGGTTTATTGAACAAAATGTCACCTGTAGTTGATCTAGATACTAGAGGGGGTTGGCTTAATATGACTTGTATGAACTTAGAAAGCAGATTTTTTTTAAAAAACACAAACCTTTTCAGTTAGCTTCTTTCTGTAGATAAAAAAGAAGTATATATTATTAGCACAAAGTGCCAGGTGTGATGCTACTTATTGTAGAAGAGGACATAGAACTCTGTATTATCACACGTAACCTTTCAAGATTGTCAGGAAGGACATTTTTAATGTTGAATTCAGTGCTTCTTGAACTTGGTTGAGTGCGGGAAAATGAGTAGAGAGAATCATACTGTTTGTCTTCCTTTGCACATCTTTTTAACTATTATAATAAAGGTGCAGAAGTTTGAGACAAGATAGAAAAAAACACAGATATTAAGGGCATGTTTCCCAGGGTTAGATTGAGAGAGAGACTCAATACAACCAAGACATGTTGATAGCTCTTAAATGACTTCAGGCGTGGCGTACCTACTCAGCACCTTATGATATTTGGATTGCTGATTCCTGGCTGCTTGTAAACTGAACCCCTGCTTCTGTCCTGCTTTTCTCATTCTACTGTACACTTGCCTCCCTCCAACTTTCAGCTTTATTTCCCCATATGATGTGTTGCCCAAGCTTTCATGAGTTTTTTTCACTTCTTAAAATTTTTCAATTACAGTTAGCATACAATATATTAATTTCATGTGTACAACATAGTAATTAGACACTTGTATAACTTATGAAGTGATGTCCCTGATAAATCTAGTACCCGTCAGACACATACATCATTATTGCAATATTATTGACTATATTCCCTATGCTGTACTTTACATCCACATGACTGGCTGTATCAACATGTATTTAAGGAGATAATGAAAACTGTGTCCCTGGAACAATGAAGGAAAAAAAAAAAACACTAAGATGGTTACTTTTTCCAATATGCTTATTTAATTAAGAGAATAAACATAAGAAACTGAAATATATAATTATCTATTTAAGGGCTTATGTTTAAAGTTGATTGTCATAGCCTCAGTGACATAGGAATTTATGGGAAAAAAAGATTTTTTTGCTGAGTGTAAATCTATAAATATATTATGTATATACGGTATACTCGTGTAAACTTACACACACGTTCTCTGTCCATTTGCTTATTTTTATGATGCCCACTCTAAGAGTGAATGTTTACTGCTAAGGTTTGCTGTTTTAGGTTGTGCTAATCACCACCACCACCACCTCCCACCCCCACCCACACCCCCGAATTTGTAAAGGAAATAGAACTTAGTGTGTGCATTGAAACAGAAGAGTTTTGAAAATAATTTTTCTATAAGGAAAAGAACCTACACTTAAAAGTGAAAGTGCTTTGAAAACTTAAAATACTAGACTATTGTTATTATCATCAAACAGCCAAAATAGGACACATAGGCCAGTTGTTTATTACTTTATATAGCCAAAATTTAAAATTTACCTAAGTATTTATTAGGTTATATTTTAAATTGTCCACCCGTACAGATTAAACTTTTGGAAAAGGAATACTATACTTTAATGATGCTTTGAAGACACTCTCTATCATTTAGTATATATGATATTTAACTTTTGGATTTTTGTGGATGAATCTTAATTTATTATTAACTAGAGGCCCGGTGCACAAAATTTGTGCACTCAGGGATAGGGGTCCCTCAGCCTGGCCTGCACCCTCTCGCAGTCCTGTAGCCCTCAGGGGATATCCGATTGCCAGGGACAGGCCTAAGCCGTCAGTCGGACATCCTTAGTGCTGCCGCAGAGGAGGGAGAGGCTCCCACCACCACCGCTGCACTCGCTAGTCATGAGCCTGACTACTGGCTGAGCGGCGCTCCCCCTGTGGGAGCACACTGACCACTAGGGGGGCAGCTCCTGCATTGAGCGTCTGCCCCCTTGTGGTCAGTGTGTGTCATAGTGACCGGTCATTCTGCCATTTGGTCAGTTTGCATATTAGCCTTTTATTATATAGGATGAGGTTTTAATGTCATCAGACATCAGTGGCATAGTGAACATGTTGAATAGATTAATATGCACTTTCACACTTATAATAGAAAACCTAGTTTGGGAGAGCTCTTGTTAGGAAATAGTCTTGATTAGGCTTGGTTAATTACAAATTGATTAAAAAAAAAAAAAACTTGGCCATGTCAGGTCAAGCCACATGCAATACTTCTGCATTGAGTGGAAAGATAGCCAGGACATGAGTTTAGAATGGATTATTTCTTCATTTACTATGCTGCCTCTGATTTCATTCAAGATTGAGCAGAGAATTTAACTAAAGAAATCTAAAGTTCAGTGGATGGGTAAAGAGATGATTAGGCAAGAAAATACTGGGCAATAGAGGGAAGAGGAATAGAGATGTTTTGTTTTGCCAAATAATTTAATCATATTGTAGGGCTATAAGAAATAAAAAAAATATGATGCTGGGTTAATACCTCAATCAAGGCCCAAAATTATCTCCCAGGTACATAAATAATTAGAATGTTTGTACTTTAAGGTCATTGAGGAACGGCTAACATTAAATCATGTACAGGGGTCAGGGAAAATATTTTTTTAAAAATCATGTACATATTATTGGTTAAGTATTTATAGAAGAGTACTTCAATATGAGGTCAGTAGGCTATATCAATTTCACTGAATTTGGAAAAAAAAAAGAAAGAAAGAAAGCTTTAGAAGAAAATGGAAGTGCAGAAGTTACCTGATCTCAAAGTAGGGAAGATCTTTTTAATCACTAAAGCAAGGGAAGAAACCACCTTAAAGGAGGTCATAGTCTTCCATTTACAGTGAAAGAAACTCAAGGTGAAAAAAGTTCAAGGACTCAGGATTGGAAATGAAGGTACAAAATGTTCATTACTGGCAAGTAAGACTGTCTTACAGTTCAAAGACTGAGAAAATCAACTGATAAATTATTAAAACTAATTTTAAAATTAGCAAAATGTTCAAATATAGTGTACCTAGGAAAAACTAACAAAAAACTTTATAAACTCTAAAATAAAAAATATATTTATATAACTGATATTCTCTTATTAGACATATTTTCAAAATATTTATGTCTGCAGAGTACAGAAAAATTAATAGTTTTGAAGACATTTACTTCACAAAAAACTTATGACTTAATTACCTATGTGTGATGTTCTGCTAATGTTTGTTATTGTGGTTTATGTAATACTTTAGGGAAAGCAAGAGTTAATGTTAGAAATTTTTGCATATTTTCTAAGAGAATTACTAAATATGTTTACTAATTCATTTTTTTCCTTCTTTTTCCAACTTGCAATAGGTCAGTACTCCTGTCTTTGTACCAATGAAAACTCATGTGCTGCTTCATCGCATGAGTGGGAAAGGACTAGCTGCCCATTACTTCTTTTCAAGACAGCCTTGCATTTTTGGTGATAAGATGGTCTCTGTACAAATAACACTGAATAATACTACAGATCGAAAGATCGAAAATATCCACATCGGAGAAAAAAAACTTCCTACAGGCATGGAAATGCATGTTTTTAATCCAATAGGTAAATATTCTCATTTAAAATTTGAACTATATTTGATAATTAAATGTGTTCATTTTAAAAGTAAAGTAGATACATATTTTATTGATATTAGCATACTCAGTTTATGATTGTTTTTCCCCTTTTAAACCAAATTTATCATACAAAATAAAAATAAAAAACATTTCTTTGCCCTTAGTATTCACAGAAGGATAGGTCTGAAAAATCAAAATTGCCTCCCACTTTACCTAGCTGCATCATCTTCCTCCTACCTCTCTATTTCAGTCTCATTCCTGATTTTAGACTATCTTTATTATTATAGACCTGCCATTCCCTGTTTCCTTTCACATTCCCTGTTTTCACATTTCCATTACCTGTTTTCCTTTCCTGATTTTAGACTATCTTTATTATTGTAGACCTCCCCTTCCCTGTTTCCTTTCACATCCCATAAATTGAAAAGGAAAGGGAGTGAAGAATGGAAGATTATATAGTATATTGCTTATCTTCCTTTCCACACATATAATATATACTAGCCAAGAGTATATTACTGGTGTTTATACACATCATGTTTTAAAAATATTTTAATCTGTTGCCACTATTTAAAAATCAAGATTTTTTTAATACATTTTTTAAAAACCAACCCAGAAATCTCATTTTTGTTGGAATAAAACACATGCTATGGCAGTACTAGGTCTTTATTCCCACACTAGAGGCCCGGTGCACAAAATTTGTGCATGGAGGGGGGGTTTCCCTCAACCCAGCCTGCACCCACTCCAATCGGGGACCCCTCAGGGGATGTCCGACCGCCAGTGTCGGCCTGATCCCTGTGGGCGGTTGGACACCCCTCTCACAATCTGGTACTGCTGGCTCCTAACCACTCACCTGCCTGCCTTCCTGCCTGATCGGCCCTAACTGCCTTTGCCTGCCTGCTTGATCTCCTCTTACTGCCCTCCCCTGCTGGCTGATCTCGCCCCAACTGCCCTTCCCTGCTGGCCTGATCTTGCCCCTAACTGCTCTCCTCTGCTGGCCTGGTCACTCCTAACTGCCCTGCCCTGTCAGTCTGATCTCACCTCCAACTGCCCTTCCCTGCTGGCCTGATCGCCCCTAACTGCCTCTGCCTGCCTGATCACCTCTAACTGCCCTCCCCTGAAGGCCTGATCTCACCCCCATCTGCCCTCCTCTGCCAGCCAATTTGGTTCTGATTGGTCAGTTTCTATGCCAGTCAGCATCAAAAGCTCCTCCTCCTAGGAAGCCATTGGCTCCTCACAGTTGACCCAGATTTGATTCTGATTGGTCAGTTTCTATACCAGTCAGCGTCTCTGGGCCTGTCAACGGGGCCTGATCAGAAAGGTGGGGCTGATCAGCAGCCCCTATGGAGGCCTGGAGAGAAATGGAGGCATGGCTGTTGGCCAAGCCAGGAGAGAAAGAGAGGCAAGTTCTGATCAACGTCTGCCACAGAGGCTACGGATCAGACCCTGCCCCTCTCTCTGCAGGCTTCTCTCCAGGCCTGATCCACAGCCCCCTAGGCAGTCAGTGCTGGGTCGGGGCATCAGCAGCGGCCCCAGTCAGTGCTGGGTCGCCACAGCAACCCAGCACTGACTTCCGGCCTGGTCGAGCCTTCGGTCATACGACCCTGGCTCTTTATAGATATTATATAGATACTACGCGACCAGCGGTGTAGAGGGGCTGTCCCTCCAACGCAGCATGTGTTCTGGGTTGCCTCAGTGGCCCGTACATGATATTGTCTGACCAGATGTCATCTATTTCCATTTTTAAGTACTGTATCAAAAATATGCCTTTTAAAAATTAAGTGTTATAATTGTATGTCTTACTTTGAGTTTAAAATAGGATAATAATTAGAATGTCTGTCTCTGTTTCTATTTTGTGTAAGTGGAGACAACACTAAAGTTTTGTTCAGAGAAGCTTCAGGCTTTCAGTTTAAAGTAATATAAGGTTGTCCTGATCAGGGCACATGCCTGGGTTGCAGGCTCGATTCCAAGTAGGGGTGTGCAGGAGGCAGCCGATCCATGATTCTCCCTCATCATTGATGTTTCTCTCTCTCTCCCTCTCCCTTCCTCTCTGAAATCAATAAAAACAAATTTTAAAAGTAATTAAGGTTTCTATCATTGAATCTTTGAAATATATAATCAGAAAGTTCCAAATACTATCTATTTTATAAGTTTTAGTGAGCAAAGCCTTTTGACCAAACTGTGCCTTCTTTCTCATTATTTCACATAGCCATTCTATGTTTGTTCATCTTTACCTGAGCTCTTTGACATTGTTGAATCCTCTTATATACTTTTCATAGTCATTCATTCAGTAAAGAAGTCATTCTTTGTGTTATGTTTTTACACAAAGGAATAAACCACTTTATAATAGATGGAATATGTTAGATTTTTATAAGTAAGCAATGTAGAGATATAGTAAGGTGATTCAGACACACTTATTACCCTTTATTTAAAAAAAATAATTTGGTAATCAAGACACCATTTAAAGAATACAGTGTCCTTATTTTTAATTTTTTGTAAAGTTAATATATGTAAATATATTAATATAGTAACATATTCTTTATTATTTTGTGAGTATCACAATTTGTTTTGATTGCTTAAAATTAAGCCTTTTTTACCCAGTTAAAAAATTAAGAAGTGTCAAGCAGCTGATAGATAAATTGTCTGAAGGTTGAAAATGTTATCCAAAGGTTAAAACAGTAGAACAGTATTAACATTTCTTTGTGCTGGCACAGTGAGTCAATGACTTGAACTTTTGCTGGCCTATGTGGAATAAAAGAAATAAATATAATAAATTTCATAGTATGGCCCTAACACAGAAATAAAATATGAACATATACCATTGCCTCAGTACTAGTAGTGGGCTTTTTTTTCCTTAGGCACATTTTATGACTATAATGTTTCATTCATTTCACTGGCATTTATTGAATTATCCTCAAGATACAGAGTTCTTTCCCATGCAGTAGATATTTGTATATAATACTACCTAGTCTCTTTTATCAATAGATTATAGTGGAGTTACTCCAAAAACATCTTAAAACTGCAACAAAAACAAATACTGTATTTTCATGTTTTGTGAAATAAGGCAGCTAAGATAATTGTTTTATTTAAAAAGCACATATACACATAGTAATGAGCTCGGCATATTTCTTGTTGTTTTTAAACTTTATTTATTTTTCCCCATAAACCATTTATCTCTTCTATGCCCTCTTCCACTTCCACCCACCCCACCACTCCCCCACAGCAGATTTCTTATTTGTCACCAATCTATTTTATATTCATGTTTAATATGTGATGACTATTGTCTGAATTTTACCCTGCCTTTGAAGTGTGAAACTGAATTCCTTGCAAGAATATTAGGCATAATGTGACATTTCCCCCAGAGAGACCAGTAGATAAGAGATGTAAAACAGACACACAAAGAGAGAGTAGCCTTAGGCTGTTCAGTGACTGTTCAGTGACTTTATGTTAACAGTTGACACGTTTGAAGTCAGCTAAGATTTCACTAGTTACTGTACAGTTGTCACATCAAAGTAGATGGCATCTGTGTGATTTCATTTTTCATGATTAATGGTGTGGTGTAATAGAACCTATGTTTTTCAGCCATTTCTATCTAACTCTCTCATGTATATAGTAGAGATCCAGAGAAGTATCCAAATTAAGACACCTGAAAGGGTAGACTTCTCCAATGTAGTAGGCTTCAAATATTATGAGCATTCATTATATGAATAATTTTATGCTGATCACTTTGTTCCTGAAGCATTTATATAATAAAACATACCATTGATCATGAGCTGTCCTTCAGGATTAGCATGGCACTAAACTCCCACTTAATTATCTCAAGACTGAAAATGATACCAAACTATGTCAAAGAGTGCTATCAACAAGACATTTTGAGAACTGTCACTTTGTCAAATGAAATACAGGGGTACATGATTTGAGAGATCTAAATCATTAATGCCATTATGTTATGGAGATGACAGCATATGCTAGTGTGGTATTCGGCTACAGACTAGACCAGACCCTAGTATATGACGGCACAGAACAAAGCAGTAGGATTCACTAAAGGATAGTCTTGAACAGTGTGACTGACAGAGCTGTGAACTGATAGGTGTAGCTTTAGGAAAAATGCAAAAAAAAAAAAAAAAAAGGATCATTATAGTTATGTATTCAACAGTAATACCTATTTGCCAAAGATTTTGGCAGCAAGTCTGGTACTTGCACAGCATCCTGGTCAATGTTAAATTTACAAACTAATGAAATTCAGCATCAAACAAGTACCCTCTTATACTGCCTAGTCTTCATCGAGACTATAAGACATAAATATACTTCTTGATATAATAAGCTTATTGAATTCTTTTGTTCTATCTATACCATTTTCTCTGTTATTGTTAACATTTAATGGCAAATCATATTTTTGAACAAGCCCTAGGATAGTTACAGTCTACTGGATTAGAGTGTGTCTGCTAAAATACTTCTATCTAATAAGATATATACAGAATAGCTACAGAGTAGCTAAATATAAAGCTACTGTATAGTATGACTGTACGTACACTGAAGACTTTTAGCAAAGCGATAATCAAAAGTGGATGGTTTTTATTTAAATACTAGAGGCCCGGTGCACGGATTCATGCACCAGAGGGGTCCCTTGGCCTGTCCTGCACCCTCTCGCAATCCTGGACCCCTCGGGGGATGTTGGACTGCTGGTTTCAGTCTGATCCCTGCAGGCCAGGCCGAGGAATCTCACCAGTGCACGAATCCATTCACTGGGCCTCTAGTATGCATATAAGATCTTTGGTTAATCTCTTCCTGTCTTCCCTCCTCCCCCTTCCCTTTGAGATTCATCAGTCTCTTCTATGTTTCCATGCCTGTGCATTGAGTGTCTTCCTCCAGTGGTCAGTGCACGTCATAGTTAAGGGTCAAACGGTCGTTTAGGCTTTTATATATATAAGTATAACATATGCATAAATATTTATACTAAGAAGGTATATATTTAATTTCTCCATTATTCTTCTAATGTACAGCCAGACTTTGGAATCACAAAAAGAATAAAATTTTGTTATGGTGTTAAGTTTTATCATTGTTAGCTGAAAAACATTAGTGTTGTACGTATATTGGACTTACCATTTGTTCCTATAATGACAGTTGTCTTGGTTATTTTCTGAGTACAACAAATTAATTTCTTCCAGTTTGCTTTAATTTGCATTTCTAAATTTTTGTATTTTGATTTTTTTCCAGTGGAAATTTGAAACATTGTTTAAAATTTACTTTTTTATATCTAGATAAATATTCCATAGTTTTGAATGCATAATTTCTTAAAAGCACCCATAGTTCATTACAGTTGTTTCACACAGGACTAAATTTGTTTCCCTTTCACCTTCAATGCCTATAAAGATAATATTGTAAAACATACATTCTCAGGATGAGATATGTTTCTGAAATGATATAACATGTTCATTGAAATATATGCAGAATTAAGTATAAAAAAGAAAACTTTCAAGCACAATAGTGAAATTACTTTGTAATTTGTTTTAATATTCTTAGTTTGAAAGTGCTCTTATAAACCATCATTAAATTTGACCATTTTGTCTAAACTACACGCATTATATAAGTTTTCAGTGTTTACTTTGCCTCTTTTTCACCTCCTCCGTGTATTCATGTCTAAATTATCTAATTTCCTAGAATCTCTTGAGCCTGAGGGATCCATTACTGTTTCAGTGGGTATTGACTTCTGTGATTCCACTCAGACTGCCAGTTTCCAGTTGTGGTAAGTTCAATTGTTTTTCTGTATTTTCTATTTCCTGTAAAGGATAGCAGATCAAAACTTGGCTTTCAACAGCTTTTTTTCTTTGAGAGACAAAACATTTAAACAAATGTGCCTTTCTTTGGCAATGGTTAGACTACCATGCAGTAGTTGTATGAATTGTGTACAATGTATGTTTAGTATTTGTTATACAACTAGCCATTACAGTCTGCCATATGTGATTGAAATTCACAGTTTGTTGGTCAAAGTAAGAAGCTACTGCTAAATAATATTTTCACTTCTTCTAACTCTACAGTTTTGGAATATTCAGGAGAAAATTGATGAGGAAAATTCAGGAGAAATTTTTAAAAAACTTTAATATTACTGAATAGCCCAGAGAAGGTATCTTTTTAAACATCTTATATGTTATCTTAAACTTCTTAAGTGGAGAATTATTTATTCTGTCAGTACTTAAAACCCATACATTTTTCCCTTTTTACTTTAATTTACAAACTATTTTGATAAAATTTAAAAGAACACTTATGCAGTTGGCAAAGGTTTCAAACAGGTGAATATTATTCAAAAGAGCTTTTTCTAGGATTGAGTTTTGTCATTGTTTTTATATGTGTTATACATTTCTAATGAAATCCAAAAACTATTAGCAAATTAGTACAGAGTTTATATTCATGCATCTTTAAGAATTATCTTTGAACTCTTTTGTATTTTCCTGGTCTAGGATATAATTTCTTATTTTGATTTGAGATTGCTCTGTTTTTATTCTAAAAAGAATTGGGACATTTTATTTAAGTTTTAACTTGCTTAAAGCAGTATTTGTTATGATAAAAAATCTCCAAGTTTAGGAAACAGACATTTTAAAACAAGTTTATATTTAAATATAGTCAACCTTTCTATTTCATATGCCTTTTTATTTTTCCAGTAATTCAGACCTAATATTGTACCATTTATTGCTGAGAACCTGCAATGATGAATATAAGCAATGTAGCATAACACATTGATTTTATGCAGATCATCACCTTTATGTTTTGGGAGGTCTGCTATATTAGTGATATATAAAAACTGATTACTTTTCCCAACATTGTCTAGTAATTGTTTATTATTTTTCTATTAGACAACACAGATCAATATTACTGAGCACAAGACTATGAGTAACATCACTCTAAATAGATTTGCCTCCAGCGCCAGAGGTATATTCATTTTAATGATTTTGACAATGTGAGCCCAATGACAAAGCTCATGCACCAAGTTAGGGCAAAATTAAGAACTAAAATAATTCTTTTTTTCTTATCAAGTTATCTAAAGAACATTTTATATTTCTGTGTAATGAAGGTGGTTTTTTTAAACTATGTTTTTATTACAAAGATTTCCTCTGTAGTCCTTTGGGTGAGATTTGCATTTTGTCTTTCACAATTAACTAAATACCTTTAAAGATAAATATGTAGGTAGTGTTTGATTCTTATCTTACATTGAAGAGTGTGTATATAAACAGTTTTTTCTCAATTTCTCTTAAACTAATTTTAGGAAAATGATGAATGTATTTTACAAAGAAAATAGCCTTCGTTATTTTAAGCATGTACATTAGTATGTTTTGCTGTTGTGAAGGTAAAAGTTAATTATGTACTTTAGATTTTATTAAGCACATAAGGATACTAGATGAAAAATTATTTTGTGTGTATGTTCCAGAAAGAACACTTTGTCTTGGATCAAATGTAATTGATCCTGAAGCAGTGTAATCACAATTACTCACTTTCTTAATTGGCCTGCCCAAAATCAGAAAATGGAAACCGATCGACAGTGTTTAAATCAATAGCTTCATAGTAGGGCTAGTGGGGGTAGGGAGATAGTGGTAATGAGTAGATCAATTAGTCTTAGATGCCAATCACTGACTGTGCCTTTTGCATAGTAAAGAGCACTTTTTGCTTAGTGATGTGTGCTGTATTAGTCTTGGTTCAATAAAAAGTGGGGAGGGGGGGAGGCAAGAATGGCTAATATTGAATTTTTTTCTTGAAATACATAATACAAATCAATACATTAAATTATGGGTAATAAGAGCATATTTGATAAGAAACCTTCAGAAATTTTGAGAACATGAACAATAAGTCTTTCAGGTATACTTCTATTTATAAAAGAAAGGGAACAAGAGTAAAATAATCCTACTTTGGCTTCCAGATTCATTCTAAATCTATAGTTATACGACACATATAGATAGATAGGTAGGTAGATAGATAGATAGTTCGATAGATGATAGATAAAATTATCATATGGAGCTATATAGTTATCTGGATACTTGATGTGTTAATGTCTCTTTGCTTTGCATTTTAAATGGTCATCAAATTAAATCCTTGATTAAATTTTTTGAGATTGAAAATGTGTATAATATACAGAAATGTATCTCTCTAAAAGTAGATGCACTGCATAAACAGTTCTTATCTTTGTGATCAGCAGATATTAATGTATTAGCTAGTATGAAAAGAATGTGGTTTGACTCCAGTTAGAGGGCTGAGCTCTAGCATCCACCCCTCTTTTTGCCCAAAATCTATGAAAAAGACAGAAAATTCAATTTTCAAAAGAGAATGAGCATTAAAGAAAGAAAACCATTAGCTCTCCAGAAATTGTGAAGAATTATTAGCACAATTTGAATTATTAGAAGGCAAATGAGAGCCGATAAACAATAACAGAGAAAATAAAAACCATAGAGCCAACCCTCATGGGAGAAAAATTACTGCAATGGTAAGAACAAATCTGGCAGAATATCAAGCACAAAATGAACAAGTGAAAAGAAAAGTTAGGGTACAAAAGTCATTGGGAAATTAAAGGATTGCTTCCAACCTCCAGTTCTCCAACTTGACCCCTAGCAGCAGTAATATACACATTTAATTGCAAACATAAGAATTGTACTGCAAGGAAAGTGAACTGCTTGTCAGGAAGGGTGTTGGTGTGGATATGGGAGTCTAAAGGAATAGCAGGGTTTGAATTTGTGGGAAGGAGGCAGGGATGGTTTGAGATGAGATGAAACTCAGTTGTATCTAATAGAGTAATATTCTCAAACCCTCTACCACTAGGGTAAATCCAATATTACATCTGTTGATGAAGAGATAAGGTCATTGCCTACTCGCCTTCCAATTTATTGAGTCCATGCCACCAGTCATCTCATCTACTTAAGTCCAGTCAGCCCACCAGGAGAGAGAAGACCCATAGTGGTAATACTCACTAATATGTGTAAGTGCTAGAAGAAATTGACAAAGCCATGATAATCGTAATTTTAATAACTCATCAGAAAATGACAAATCAGAAAAAGATAGATATATAGATAGACATACAGGTACATATAGCTATATATACAAACACACAAAATTTCAATAATTCGGTTATCAAGCCTGATCTAACATAATTATTATGTTTCCAAATAATTCCTTGTTTTCTGAATACAGAAAATACATATTTTCTTAAAAGACAGAATGTACAAAAAAAGAGTGAGAGAAACTATGGGCTGATGTGATTTAAAAAAAAGAAGAAGACACATAGGAAAGATTAGAAAAGAGAAAGGAGATAAAACAGATCTTCTAAATTACAAAATAATATTATGTACACTTCTATACCAATAAATTGGAATATTTAGATGAAATGGTTTCCTAGAAAAGTATAAATTATGAATAAAAAAGTTAAATGGTATCAGAACTTCAAAAAAGAAATAATCTCTACATTATTTAAACTTTTCTACAACAAAGAAAAAGAAGGGAAGCATCCATGTCATTCTGTAAGGCTAGTATCACCCTGATTTTAAAACCCAAGGATAGCTCATAAATGTGCATGCCACTTGGGGTTGTAAATGCAAAAGACTTTGGGCCATACAACTTACCTCTCACTGCATAAAATATCGGAAGCATTCTCTTTTAAGTCAGAAAAGCAAAACAAGGTTACCTACTCTCAACACTATTCCCCATTATAATGAAGTTCTACCCAATATGGAAAGACAAGTAAAAACAGAGCAGTGGTTCTCAACCTGTGGGTCGCGACCCCTTGGGGGTCGAACGACCCTTTCACAGGTGTCGCCTACAACCATCGGAAAACACATATATAATTACATATTGTTTTTGTGATTAATCACTATGCTTTAATTATATTCAATTCGTAACAATGAAAATACATCCTGCATATCAGATATTTACATTATGATTCATAACAGTAGCAAAATTAACAGTTATGAAGTAGCAACGAAAATAATTTTATAGTTGGGGGTCACCACAACATGAGGAACTGTATTAAAGGGTCGCGGCACTAGGAAGGTTGAGAACCACTGAGTTAAAGGTATAAATCCTAGAAAGACGGAGACAAAATTATCATTTTATTTAACATAATTATCAACCCAGAAATCATAGTATCAACAGAAAATCTATTTTTAAGCTAATGAGTTTAGAAATGTGTATGTGATTATATGAAAATCTTTAACATTTCTATATAGTAGGAATAACCAGTTTTAAAACATGAATAAAATTATTTACAAGAACAACAAATTTAATCCAGTGGTCCTCTAACTTTTTAATTGTGTACATTTACACAATTTACATTAAAATCTTTCTTCTGTGTACTCCCTAGATGTATAAATGTATTTTTAAATTACATGTGTATATCTCTTACTGTGCTAACATGTGCATACTAAAATATGTACAGAAAAAAACAGAACTTCAGAAGGAATGAGAAAAAATAATTAGTAGGTTTTTTCTCAATGGATTTTCTTTGCCAGAGCAGACCCTTGTGCTTTCCACTTTGGAGAACACTGGTTTTTCCAGCCATTTGAAGCTGAAGCTTTATATTTAACACTAAATTAGTTCACTATATGTATTTCATGTACATCTGTATATCTATCCATTTACTCTTTCATCCGCCTTTATATATTTCTCTTAGCCTCCCACTGCATTGGGCGTGGTCCCAGCCTCAGTGCTTCTGTCTTAACCACCCCTTCTCTATTGTTTTCAGAAGTTCCCTCCTCCATTCCAGGGCTGACCCGTTCACTTCCCCCTTGTGCTCTTAATCCCAACCTCCTCTTCTCCTCTTAAGTCTTAAGACCTTGCTCTATACAGGGGTCCTCAAACTTTTTAAACAGGGGGGCCAGCCGAAACTGGTTTGGCTCAGTGGATAGAGCGTCGGCCTGCGGACTGAAAGGTCCCAGGTTCGATTCCGGTCAAGGGCATGTACCTGGGTTGCGGGCACGTCCCCAGTAGGAGATGTGCAGGAGGCAGCTGATCGATGTTTCTCTCTCATCGATGTTTCTAACTCTCTCTCTCCCTTCCTCTCTGTAAAAAATCAATAAAATATATTTTTAAAAAAATAAAATAAAATAAAATAAAAAGGGGGCCAGTTCACTGTCCCTCAGACCGTTGGAGCCCCGGACAATAGTTTAAAAACAAACTATAGTCGAAACCGGTTTGGCTCAGTGGATAAAGCGTCGGCCTGCGGACTGAAAGGTCCCAGGTTCGATTCCGGTCAAGGGCATGTACCTGGGTTGCGGGCACATCCCCAGTAGGGGGTGTGCAGGAGGCGGCTGATCGATGTTTCTCTCTCATCGATGTTTCTAACTCTCTCTCTCTCTCTCTTCCTCTCTGTAAAAAATCAATAAAATATATTAAAAAAAAAAAAAAAACTATAAACAAATTCCTATGCACACTGCACATATCTTATTTTGAAGTAAAAAAAAACCAAAACGGGAACAAATACAATATTTGTATTTGCATGTGGCCCGCGGGCCGTAGTTTGAGGACCCCAGCATCAGCTATGCTTTGTTTCTTCCTCCTCACTGGCTCTTTCCCCTCAGCCTTTGAACATGTTCAGGTTTCCTGAAGCATTCTTCTCTGCCTCTGCCGCAGGGAGCTTCTGCTGCTTTTGACTGCCAATGTCCCCATTTGCCCTTCAGCTCCCTGAATCCCAAGTTCCTCCTCCAACCTGTTCGGCCTTGCTAAGGTCAGCAGTTACTCTTGCTGCTTCTTATTCCTCCCTGTAGTATCTGACACATACCTTTTCTTCCTGTCCACTCTTTCCCAGTCTCTTCTGCAACTTGCACTTCTTCCATTTTTACTTAAATGCAGGTCTTCCCCAGGTTTCCTTACCCTTTTTCTTGGTATATCCCCTTTCCCTGTGTGACCTTAACTACTGATAAGGCTTCAGCTCTTCGCTGTTTCACTCTCATTTCTTCCAGACTCATGTATACTGCCCTTGCCTCCTTCCTGAGTATTAAGATGTATTTCCAGTGATCTGCTAAATATCTCTTCCTGAGTAACTCAGTGGTGCTCAAAATATAATGTGATATAATATAATATCTTAAAACAAATTAATTTTTGTTTAATCCCCCAAACTCTGCTTCTTCAGTAGTTGTCATCCTCCCAATGTTCACATTAGAAGGTTCAGAGTCTCTTTCTCCCATCCATCACCGGATCTGTCCCTTTAACTCTCAGCTCCTCCCCTGTTCCCCATGCTCAGTGCCCCCACCTAGGGAAACAGCCTTGTGTAGTGGAGTATGAATATATATGTATCAGACCTTGGAATAGAATAAGCCTGGGGCCAGGCCCCAGTGCTGACACTTACTAGCTATGTGACCTTGGACATATTGTTTAATTATCAATAAATTGGAGGTAACAGAAGCTACCTCTTAAAGTCATTGTTAGGATTTACTAAATAAAATGCACAGTCAATGCTAAAACAAACACACACACACACACACACCCTGCCTAGACTACTAAATTAGATCCCTAACTGATCTACCTACCTTGGGTTTCTCCTCTATTCCACCGTACACATTGCCACCAGAGTTTCTGAAATACAAATAGGATCATTTCTTTTCCTATGTCAAAAGTCCCTGTTGCTTCAGGAAACACTGAAACAGCTTTGTCTTAAGTTATATGAGTAAAGAAGTCATACACTTTGTCCTACAGATCAGGACATTAGAGGATGAAAGGTGTCATTAACTGAAAAGGACTCGAGGACAACCGTCATAAACTGCCGTGGGCAAACTGGGACTAATGGTTATGCTGTATAAGACACTCTTTACAGTGTGCCCAGCCTCATCTCTTGACACTCCACACTGCTCACCATTCCCGAAGCACAGGTTTAGAATGTCTAGAACAGTGGTCGGCAAACCGCGGCTCGCGAGCCACATGCGGCTCTTTGGCCTCTTGAGTGTGGCTCTTCCACAAAATAACACGTGCGGGCGCGCACGTACAGTGCGATTGAAACTTCATGGCCTATGCGCAGAAGTCGGTTTTCGGAAAGGAGACGAAACAAGTATACAAGACAAGTGTAGATGGGAGAGCTGGAAGGGGTTGACCTCAGCGAACGTACCTCAATCAGGTTGAGGACGTTTTTAGCAAAGGCCAGCTTAGGAGTACCCTAATTAAGTTAATAACAATGTACCTACCTATATAGTTTAAGTTTAAAAAATTTGGCTCTAAAAAGAAATTTCAATTGTTGTACTGTTGATATTTGGCTCTGTTGACTAATGAGTTTGCCAACCACTGGTCTAGAACGCCCCTCTCCCTCCTCTCAGAAATAGACTACCTCCACTTCTTGCAGAATTAATCAGCCCCTCTTCCATGGACTGTAACCCTCCCCACATATCTCTAATGGAGCACTTACCATCCTGTTATAAACGCATCTCTCACTGGACTTGTGAACTTCAAGGGCCAATCTCGTTTGTCTTTAAATCCCATGTACTTGCATAGTAGAGGGGATCGAGTTTGTAGTCAGTACATTTTATTGAGTTAATAAATAGGGTTTATTGTTTTGCCTTGGGCAATCCACATGTGGATAATTCAAAACATTCTTTAATATTATTTTAGTCTTTACTCCATAAAAATAAAAGCCAGCTTACAAAAATAAAATATGTGATAGCATAAAATAAAAATGGATATCTTTCTTTTTTCATATTACATTATGTGTCCCTACCCCACTTGTAATAAAGTGTTTCTTAACCAATGTTCAGTATTTCTTATCCGCAATCCCCACCTCCCTGGCCACTTCCCCATTGGCCCAGTTCTAACACATGTGTAGAAGTCCTTCTGCAGGGCTCTCCTGACGCGAAGGAAGAGATTTGGTTGGCTCAGTTATTCACTACTCTTCCATCATCATCTTCCTTCTTTGGTAGAATGTGAAAGTGGTCCATGGGGATGCAGCTGCATGGTAACCATGAGAATAAGAGCCAGCACACTAGGAATGATGGGGATGAAAGCCAGAGAAACCTGGGTTCCTAGCATCATCTTTAAGCCATTGAACCAGCCTTTGGTTGGTAACTCCAGCACCTGTTCAGTACTAAACAGTAAGCTCCTATTTCCCAAGAAATTTAGTTGGATTCTCTGCTTACTTGCAGCCAAACACATTCTAACTGATACACTCATCCACCTACCTTTAAACATGTAACTTAAAATATTTTTAAAGTAGTGTTAGTCATTTTTGTAGAGAATAGTGTCAAGATTTAAATGAATACATGCACTCAGTGTTGGTTTTTCTAGCTCAGTGGTTCTCAACCTTCCTAATGCCATGACCCTTTAATACAGTTCCTCATGTTGTGGTGACCCACAACCATAAAATTATTTTCGTTGCTACTTCGTAACTGTAATTTTGCTACTGTTATGAATCGTAATGTAAATATCTGATATGCAGGATCTATTTTCATTGTTCGCGACCCACAGGTTGAGAACTACTGCTCTAGCTGATACAAAGAGAACGTTGCCTTTACTAAATTCTTCATATCCTGTATCCTATCTAATAAAAGAGTAATAAGCAAATTGACCATCACTCCCACACACAAGATGGCTGCCCCCATGTGGTCGAAGATGGCCACCACAAGATGGCCAGCAGGGGAGGGCAGTTGTGGGTGATCAGGCCAGCAGGGGAGGGCAGTTGGGAGGGATCAGGCCTGAAAGGGAGGGCAGTTGGGGGCAACCAGGCCTGTAGAGGAGGGCAATTGGGGGTGACCAGCCCTGCAGGGGAGGACAGTTAGGGGTGCCTGGGCCAACAGGGGAGGGCAGTTAGGGGCCATCAGGCTGGCAGGGGAGGGCAGTTAGGGGCAGTCTGGCTGGCAGGGGAGCAGTTTGGCATCGATCAGGCTGGCAGGGGAGTGGTTAGGGGGTGATCAGGCTGGCAGGCAGAAGTGGTTAGGGACAATCAGGCAGGCAGGCGAGTGGTTGGGAGTCAGCAGTCCAGGATTGTGAGAGGGATGTCCCAGATTGGAGAGGGTGCAGGCTGGGCTGAGGGACACACACACACATGCCGGAGTCCAACCCCAGCAGGTCCAGGGGTCCCCAAAGGTGTAGACGGAGTCGGCGAAGAAGGAATGACACGGAGACAACGTTCAGTTGATCAGCAGCCTAGCCAGGATCTCTAGCCAGGATCTCCAGCCAAGTTCTGGTCTGGATCTCCAGCGAAGTTCTGCTGTTTATTGTTTTGTTACATCCGTATTTATACAAGTTGATTTTAATCCTGTCAATTTCTATTACAAAGGTTAGGGCGTTTCTTATCTCCATTCCAGGGAGTAAAGATTATGTAGCTTAAGCATGATTGTTTGTAGTGATTAACTACCCGCCTGGCACTTAGTTAAGGAGTTTCATCCCCTCCCTGACTTCAGGGAAAAATTCCTACCTGGGGAAACAACCTTTCTAGGAGAGGCATCCCCTCCCTGACTTGAGGGAAAAATTCCTACCTGGGGAAATAACCTTTCTTGGAGAGGTGACCTTGGTTAAAACACACAGCGCTAAGGGGAGCAAACATATTAAGAACAGTATGCTATATACGCCAGGTCCCTTGAAACATATGCTGTGCAGATGTTTCTTTCCTGCAGCGACTGTGTCAAGCAGCAAGGATGGACCGGCTTCCGGCAAATTCCCCCTTTTTTATTTTTTAAATGATAGCGCATGCAAATCAGTGGCCACCTCTCAGATTGGGCCATTTAAGTCTGGGAAGAAGAGTGGCAAGCAATGATAGTGAGCATAGCTATAAGCATAGTGGATGGAGCGCAGAAGGAGCCCCATTCCTGTAGAAGGTTGCCAGCCTCTTCAGTCAAGGGATTTCAGCTGTCCTCAAGTTGTTGGTTTGGTTGTCTTTGTTGGTCTGGCTAGCGGGCGGCGTCACTGGCGACAGGCTTCCCGAAGCGTCAGCAAGTTGAAGGGCTGCATCAAAGGGTCCATCAGGGCCATGGTTGATGGTGGTGTCGATGTCCGAGGAGGAGTAAGCTGTGCCCTCTGGATCCAGCTGATATGGAAAATGGAGGGTAGTAGAAAAAGAAGAGAAAGCAAAAGAACTACAAGGCATGGAAGTGTTTAGAAAAAAGAGGGAGAAGAAAGGGAAGAATGCAGCATCCTGACACAGCCCTTTCCTTCAGCACACACACACACACACACACACACACACACACACCTGCCGTGCACAAATTTCGTGCACTGGGCCTCTAGTTTGGAAATAATAACTTTCACCACATGTTCATCAATAATGTCAGTAAATCACACTACTAGAAAACAAGGGTTTTTGTTTCAGGAAAGCAAGTTTGCAGATGAGGGATTATTTTCTTAGCACAGATCTAAGTATGGTCACTCCACTTTATTTATTAAAGACTAATCTAACACTTTAAAATAGAAATCTTAACCATTTAAAATAAAAACACTCCATTTTCTGTACTGTAAGCACACAAAATAAAGATAAAACATTACTTCTCTACTCTGTGAGCTGCATGAGTGTTCCCCTGGTAATACAGCATACCCTTGCTGCCTACCCGTTGTTTTTTTTAAGGTTCTATGTCAAGTGGTATATTTACTATAACTGCATAATTTTGAAAAAAAAATGTTTTCCAATTGAGGTAAGAGATATATTTTTCTGTAAATAGTGTTAAGAAATTTTTCAAGCCTTTTTAGCTGTGTTATTTAAGCCAAGAATATCTTAATATTTTATGTATGCTGGCATATGCTTTAATGTATCCATTTAACCACATAGTATTAAGAATGTTTAGTTACTAAGCATTTAGTCAGCTTTTATGTGTTTTTTCCTTAGTACCAAGGATGATTGCTTCAATGTTAATATTCAGCCACCTGTTGGAGAACTGCTTTTACCTGTGGCCATGTCAGAGAAAGATTTTAAGAAAGAGCAAGGTGAGAGGTTACTATAGTTTACTAGGAACTGACATCCCAAATAATATGTGCTCCTTCTTCTGGCCAGTCTCTAAAATAAATTACCATATATACTCAGCTGCTAACAGATGTCAGTGCACAGTTTTCCAATTTTTGCTAATGCTTTGCTTTTATAAAATAATCTTAAAAGTATATATCTGCCTACATTTCCAACATAGATGAAAATTGATTAGTATGTATTTAAAATAAAAAATTGATTCATAATTAACTTTTCAATTCTGGGAGTTATGGTTTGTCAACCTAATAATGTAGTCATGTATTTTTGTATTAATGAAATGTCAGAAGTTTGGGACTTACCAAAGTTCTATCACTATAAATGTTATATTTCTGTTTTTTCTTTCACTGTCTTTCATGTCCTACTAATCTGTTTTCCCCTGCACACAGAGTACCTTACCCTTTGAAGTGAAGTCCTAATTATAGCATTAAATTACCTTCATTTTCTTTTGACCTAATTCTATGCCAAAGAAATGCTGTGTTGTCAAACTGTACAAACTGTGTTGTCAAACATTTTAAAAGGTGCACCTAAAAGATATTTTCAGCAGAATGGAAGTATAATATCTTGTGCTTGCCCCAGAGTCAAGCATACCCTCTAGTAAAAAAAAAAAATTTCATACATGAATAAGGGAAAATAACTGTCTGAATTGAAGTGTTTAATTAAGAATAGCATCTATAAAATGGGCTTATTTAAATGCTGCGGTCAGCAGTTTGTACAAGTGTCTGGAGGGGTGATCAGACCAAGGTCCCTTCATCTTGAGGTCACGAATTTGTGTTTGTCAAGCTTCCAGAAAGCAGTAGGCACACACCAATGTCTGCACCTGAGGAGAAGGGCCTGCTGCCTGGCGGGCTGGCATGGCAGTGCCCAAGACACAGTCTCAAAAAGGCCTGTTGTAGACTCTCACAAAGAAATTCTCACACAAGACTGTAAATGAATAGTAATCTTTCTCCTGCCTTATTTTTAAGTGATAAAAAAAGTGGGAAATTGATTATTGCTATAGAAGAAAGTCATCTTTGTAGTTTTGTTTTTCTATTGACAAATTGAATTGATTCTTACATTTGCTATTCTTATCCTTTGCTGGCTAAAGCCTGCCTCTCTGCTTTACACCTGCTCAGCACACCAAGGTGAGTGGCACCCGAGTGACTGAATAAGGCGTGGGCACCTTTATTGTTGAGGGGATGTTCCTTTTCTTAGAAAAGTGCAGCTGAAGTATATCTAAAGCAGCAGATTATCTTATGCCCTTTCTCTCCCTCAGCTTTGATATTTCGATCAAATTTTTTGTGCTCTGCTGTGACTGAGGGATTTTCCCCTGACTAGCCATACAGAACCGTAAATGTGTAAGAGAGGTGCGTTTGGAGAGCAGCTGCGGTCCTCGATGGAGTTGTTGCCAAAATTCCTTTTTCTCCTGCCATTTTACTTCTGTGGTTGTTGATTATTTGTCTGAATAAATCTGGCAGCTGTTTGCTATGTTTAATAGAGCAGAAAGGCTACTCTGAATAAAGCTATTTGAAAATTTGTTTATATGAAGTATTTGTAAATCCTTGCAAGTCTCTTGGCATTTCTGTATCATTCTTTCTGTCTTCCTGAATTCATTCTTTGATACGGGACTTGATGCTGGCAAATTTACCACAGGTTTGAAGAGTATTTTCAATAGCATCTTTTTAGTTATAAATTTCAGCTGATTTGGTAATAGAGGTCTCAATTTTCAACTTTACACATGTATCTGTTTGCTAATCAAGGAAGAGGTTAGCTTATTTCATAAGTTACCTAGAAATGACTCAGTAATTAAAAATATTAAATCAGAATAAAAGTCAGTGTTCTTAATTTTTATTACAGCGAACTTCTGGAAGGCAAAATGCCACTAAAGTTAAGAACTGTCTGTGTGTGTCATTATTATGCTAGTTTTAATATATATATTTCTACTTTAAAGAAAATAAATATCTTAATATCTCATTTCACAAGACATATATCTTAAGACTAAAGAAATGCATTAAATGTATTATTTTGGATTTAGCTGAAAAATATAAATAAAAAATGAGAAATTTTATATTAAAGATGTACATAAATTAAAATGTGTGTATAATAAATAAGAATCCTTGTAAGAGATTATACATATTAACATTTTTTAAATGAAAAAGTTTTGTTTCTAGTATACAGCCTGATCTGTCACTTTTTCTTGATTGTTGCATTTAAATTTTCATGGCTAAAGATGAATGTTTATAACGTTGATAGTCAAAGTGCTAAATGAAAGATTGGCTTATCCTGCATATTAATATTATTCATATTCATAACATTCATATTACGAGCCTTAACCAGAGCATGATTTTTTCATAGCTTTCTTTGAGTTTTGAGTCTTGCACAGTGAGTTAATGATCTAGCTGTGGAATGATTTCAGTGCTATAAATAACATGAGATCTCTCTTTTACTTAAAAAAATTTTAATTTAGTGTCATGGGGCAGTCTTAATTTAAGAGACCTAAGCCAATTGCTTATTTCAAACTTCTCTCTATTATTCATTTTTTTTCTTATGAATTAAATTGGAAATCTGAAACTTAGGAAAAAATTTTATTATTTGGTTTGCTAAAATTTTAGCAGTTAATTACAACTGATTAACCTAAGTTAAGTGCTGTCCACTGCCTCACCAAAATTTAGATAAATTCTAATGAAGCAACAAATTCTATAGTTGGACAATTTTTGAATATTTTCCAGTAACTTTACCTTTATTATGTATGAGCAGGCTATCTGTGTAAAGTCGTTTTCATAGGAGAAACTTTTAATGATACCTTGGCATTTTCTTTCTTGTTAATTTGAGAATACCTGATATATTTTCATTTAGAAAAATCTGTGGTATAAGAAATCTAGAATGTTTACTTAATTTTATTATGATTTATGTCTCCATCTTACGGGTTCCTAGCTAGCAAGATGCTAATTCTTTAAATGGTCAGACATTTACTATTTTCTGGCCCTTAACTACCACAAGCAATCATATTTGATGCCCCTTAATTAGAGCCCCTTTTTCCTTTCCAGGTTCCTTTCCACCTCAGCAATCGAGACAATGCATTTGCTTACCATGCTGCTCTGCTAAGTGTTCTTTTGCATGTAAATTAATCTTGATTCAGTTTACACTGTCATGCTGAGTGGTACAAATTGCCTATAACAATAAAACAGCATGAGTTAAAAATAAAGGAGGGTGGGAAGGCAGATTGAATGTGTGCCTTACTTGATAGGATGTTACTTTGCTTTATGCCAATACATTAGCTGACGATAATGAATCTTCTGTTCTGAAAAGCATGGTTTAGTTGATTTTTTTAATTTTACTTCAATGGAGCAGTACCTTGTCTTTTATAGACCAAGTTAGACAAACCATTAATGACAAGAGTGTTAAGGTTAAATATGAAGCAATGCATTCACTTCTCTGAGTGCTATCCATCTTTCCATTTACAGGAGCTTGACAAAAGTACTGGCTTTGTACAACATTTCCTTTAATTACATGCTGCGGGAAACAGGCTTTTAACATAAACATAGTTGCATTCATTTATTCAGCAGTTGCTCTTCAATAGAGCTTAATGGAGAAGGTTTAAATCCTAAATGAGTACACACATCTCTCAGCAGTGTTATGTCAGCAGCCACTGTGCTTTGCTTAAAAGCAGTGTTTGACTGCTTGTGTAGTTTTTAAAGCTTTTGCCTAATATTGAAGTTAAACAATCTAAGACAGAACACAGTGTCCTGGGTTTGAAAGTGGTTAGTAAAAACTGTTCTTTGTTTAAAGCTAGATAGGTCCTTTTACAGTGTTAGGCTTTAGTGTCTTCATACTACTAATTACAGGGATTTTAAAAATTGGGGGGTTGCATTTGCAATAAATAACTACATGGTTCTGAAGGTGCAGGGTCTTTTGAAAACATGGAATCAAATTTTGCCATTTTCATGCATTTTGTAAACTATTGTACATATATCATACATCTCAGAAGATTATCATTTTTAATAGATATCATTGGGTGTCCGTGACTTATATCACAGATCCAGATTATTTGCTTATTTTAACCTAAATTTCATTATTTGTCCTAAGTGGTGTGTTCTTGAATTTGTTCACTGAACATTTTTACATGAGATTTTGATATTAATGGCATGTCTTGTATTAAGTCTGAATGGTTTTGTTCATGATTTTGCTTAACTTAGTTTCTTCCTTAAATACTATTTGAAATGTCTCTGGGATTTAAAGTTTTCCATTCACATTTTTCCTTCGTTTTCAGTGTTTTGCTTCAGAAATTTCAATTGGTGTTTTGTCAGCAACTGTAGTACCATTCACTAAGTAAATACTAAGTGTAGCTTAGCTACGTATACTAGTACATTTTTTCGAACCTGTTGAGGGACTTTCAGTCATTGTTGAGATAACTTTGACCCATCACATTGAGGCCATGTATCAGGTAATGCTGCTGGTTATTTCAGAATCACTTTGATTTGTTCTCAAGCAGCATTTGGCAAGAGAGATGTTTACATGAAAATGAGAGGGAAAATTCTTTAAAAGTAGAAGCTTAATAGTTTACATCAGCCAAATTCACTACATTTTAAAGGGACTGAAATTGAAATTTCATTTTGTGATTCTAAGTTTTTATCATATAGTACTTAAAATCATATTTATTAAGAGTGATGTTTGACTGTATTTTTACACATTTTCCTACACAATAGATTTTTAAAATTTTGAAACAGTTGCAGTTCATTTTAATTTTATGGGAATTGTCTTGTAAATTACATCCTGGTGGGTTTTGTTTTGGTTTTTTTTTGAAAAGAAGTTTACATTTTGGCTATGAGCATTAAATTGTTTTAATATAATTTTCATAAAATAATTAGTTACAGGGGCCTTCCTTTGCTCTTACAGGAATGCTGACAGGAATGAATGAAACTTCTACTGTAATCATCCTTGCACCACAGAACTTCACTTCCTCTATGATTCTTCAGAAGATTGTCAATGTGGCCAACGTCGGTGTAGTGCCTTCTGGCCAGGATAATATTCACAGGTAGGTGCACCAACACAAGTTGAGGGGATAAGTTGTGTACATGTATAAATATATAATTTTCAATTCATAATTTTTCTTGAAAATAACCCCTAACTATATATATGCCCCCCCTTTTTTTTCTGATGATATATTTGATTGATTGATTTGGGGTAAGGTTCTCTTTCCTATTTCATACAATCCTTAGCACATTGGCATGTAGTACTCTCCTGAAAGATACAGATAGTGTGCCTGCATTTTATAATAGCTTGATGGTTTGCAAAGGTACCTTTTGAGATATGGTTGAGAATTTATCTTATTTCTCCAGATTCAGTGGATTTCTAGGAAACACTGTTTTACAAAGCAGTGGAATTGGCCTTTTTTACTTGAAAGAGAAGCTTGGGTACTACATACAGATTTCCTTTTGATAGCAGTCCCCTATGGCTGCTTCCAGGATTGAGGAATGGCTAGAAAACCAGTGTAGGGCCAAATGCAGCTTCTGTTTCTTAGCCCAGGAATATCTTCACCACCAACCATCGAAAGCATGAGATCCAAGTCACTTGTCCTTAAAAGTAGCAGAAAATGTGGTCAATGTAATTGCCCTCTTTGTGTTCTTATGAGTGCCTGTGGCTTGAAATGAAAGTTAAGATAACCCCTTGTTACTTAGTTAGTTCTCTGTGAGCTTACGGGAATTCATTGCACACCATCTGTAATTTCTCTGCCATTCCTCTGCAGTGTCATACGTATGCTATTTTATTTATGTATATTAAATTTAAAATTAAAGGGAATGCCTTCTGACCTTAAAATTTAATTAACATAGGGGTAAAGAGGTCCCATATAGAGAGTACTACAGATGATCGGGTTTTAGACTGAGCTCTGCCATTATTGGGCTCGGTAATCTTGTGCAAGTTATAACTGCTCCTTGTGGACTTTAATCTCCTCATCTGTTTGGAAATGGTGGCAAGCAAAAGACGGGTGATTGGAATGAAATTCTATGGTATCTATGAAGGAACACTGGACTTGACAAGAGCTGAGTTCAAGTCTTGATCTGCCATTATCCAGAATTACCTAATTTCATCTACTAATCATGACAGAATGAAAACTGCATGTGCTAATCAAAAAAACAACAACAAATTTACTTTGTACTTTTGGGGGTTTTTTTAATATCCTTTTTCTTTTTTTTTTTTTTTTGAGAGAAGGGTCCTTAAGTTGCTCAAAAGATCTGATGCTTCCATTTCTTAATTTATGATAAGCCCTATCTTTCCCACAAGGCTGGGACAAAGTAATAAAACTGATCTAAGGTAATCATACTGGTGCTACCAAGCAGATACAATTTATCTGTCAGTTAATGTTGTTCAAGAGGGGAAACATGAATAGAAGCCTTTTCAGTGAAAATATTTTGGTTCTGAATTTTCCTGCTTTAATTCTTTTCCACCTTAAATACTTCCTCTCCTGGATGATTTTCTCTAGCAGAAGTTGTTCTGTTTAATTTATGGATCCTTATTAAAATTACTAAAACATCAAATGTCATATCAACTGTAATTTTTAGCTTATGTGGTATCAAATTTCACCTGACACATCTGGTATCCCATAATACTTCAGACCTGTTTTAATATGTCCTATCGTAATGTACAAAAAGACACAGGGTAACCCTTACTTACTTTGGAACCTCTAATTTAGTTTTTGTTTTGTTTTGTATGTGTGTTTGTAAGTTTTCCAAGAGCAGTGGCAGCTTTCCAGATTTCTGTTTCTTAAAAGAAAATAGCCACATTACCTTCTCAAAGGCAACTAATATGAAACCCATCTTCTTGTTGAGAAATGGACTGAGAAAGACACTGAGAAACGGACTGAGAAAGACACTTCTATAATTCTTGTTAAAGGATAGTTTGCCTGTGACTTGTCTTGGTGGTTTGGAACTTAACACCTGCTCAAAACATTAAATTATAGTCAATTCTCAATTATCCATACTAATGCAGGAGAGGCACATAACCGAGAAACATTTATATTTGGCTTTGGAATGCAGAGATTGCACTCAAACAATGTTCTTGGTCCTTGCAAACATCCGCAGTGTCAACCCTTTTCTAATCCAGCCCCATCATCAGCAGCCTGGGTTTGGCTCTGTAACTTGGGGGAGGAGCTCAAGTTACTGCAGAGTCAAAAGTGAATAAAATACATATATCTAATTAAGAATAGGCTGTGCAGTCGTAACTTGCCTCACAAGTCTCATCAGTCTTAATTGAAAATGCTTTTATAGTTGAACTATAGTTAGCATAATATTCTAAATTTCAGTAAGTTTCCAGGTAATAAACATATAGACTGATTTGTATTTTTCACACAGAAATAGATAAAAATTATTAGCTTGCATATTTAACATTTTTATACTCAGTAATAATTAAAAATTGTCAAAATCTGTACCAATGTCTTTCTTAATTGCATTTAAAATGAAATGTTACTGTTTATATTATAACAGAAATTTACATTTTGTCACTTTATTGAATTAATGTTTTTAACAGTAGTGTTCAGTATTCTATTACCTTGCGAGATTAATGCCTTTATATATCTAAATAAGTTATATATTATTTAATTGTTAATAATAAAATTTAAATCCCTATAAGATTTCTGAGTGCCTCCTTAATTCTTCTGTGATGGTTGTTTTTTTTGAGTGTATGAAGAGTAGGACCAAAGCCATTCCCGTAGTTATTAATGGTAATCCATTTAACATTTAAAAAACGAGTATAAAAAGCATTCTGACTATTAGTGTTCAAGATATTAAAACTTCAGTTCAACAGATTATTTTTGACTGGCCTTTGTTCTAATTTTTCAGGATCTTTTATTTCTGAGAGAACTTTTTAATAAACATTCTTTTTGACCATTTGATGAATACGATCCTGTTGTCTAGTTTTAGAGTAATTTATTCTTATACTACTCTTCAAAATATGAATATTTTTACATTAAATACCAAGTAAAAATACATAATACAAGAATTAGCTAAGAAAAAGGGAATCTTCATTAATATACAGGAGTGTGTAATAGTATAAAGCAGAAATTTGAATTGAATACGTAATAGAAAGTGGCTACTAACACATCAACATTAATGGTCTCCATTTTAAAAAGTCAATTAAAGGAGCACAAGTTTTATGGAATTCACTTCCAAACCAGAAGCATTTCCTATATAGTTAACCACTTTTAAAGATGAATTGAAAAAGCATATCTGCTGTTAGATTATATGACATTTAGTTTTCATTTTCTAAGTTATTAATAATATAACAAAGCTAACCAGTATACCATTGAAAAGCTTAACTTTGTCTTCATTTCTGTAGTACTGACTTGCTGGTTGAAAAAGCTGCTCTTTGAGAACAAAATTATCTTATTGGGGTCTACAGAGTTATGGTCCTTATGCCAATTTGCTGTTTTCCAAATTACAGTTACCACATGATAAGGGTAATACAGAAATGAGAATTTAGAAATCATCAAAAAGCATTTAATAGGCAGCTGAATGTCTTAATGTCTTGTGTTAGATATTTGTGTTAAAATATATGCGATACTCTTCATTATAAAATTCTTAAGATGTATAACTTAAGACAATACTAATAAACTCCTATGTAAATAAAACATATTCAGGAGGCAGAATGAGCAGTGATAAACTAGTATATGAATGGACACAAGATTTAATGTGTTTTAAAAAGAAGAGATAATTAGAGAGACTAGCAGTGGGAACCTTGGGTTCACCCAGGGCCAGGGAAAAATTCTGTGCTCCTCTGAGAAGGAAATCAAGTGAGGGTTGACGAAGGAGGCTTGTATTCAACAAGGCAGAAACCAGGATGCATTTGCTTTTACTCTGTTGCTTATCCTCTGACAAAGGCACCAACGCACAGTGACCAAAAAGTGGAAAGCTAGAAATCTATAGCTCTAAGGTTTTTTGGTCCAAAAAAATCATTTGGGAGTTTATGTAAAATTCAGGTTCCTGAAACCCACACCCAAAAACTGAGATTTAATGCATCTGGTTCAGGGCCTCAAAATCTGCATTTTAGCTATCACTCCAAGAAGTTATACAGCAAGGGTTCCAGACTCCACAGTGTGAAGCTGCCCTGAGTTATCAAGAGTTAATGATAGCCACATGACTCATTTTAAGATATATTTTTCCTATGTTTATGTATTTACTTTTTACAGATTAGTCATTATGGGGTACCAATAGGCAAGATGTTTGATTTAGGTTTTTCTTATATCTGTCCACTGTCCTCCAGCAAGAGAGTATATTGTTATGGTCATAATACCCATGAAAACAGTCTTAGACCATAAGTAAGCGCTTGTCTTTCAGCAGTCTCCACTATTTTACATTTTAACCCAGTTTCATGAATTGTGACGTTCATATACTCTAGTGTTTAAAAGGGTTGTCATGCCACCTACTCATTTGGCCCTTTTGTGAACAACAAATTGACCCTATAAGAGGAAAATGTGATATTTGAGTGAAAACAGAAAGCCTTGTCTCTGTTGACTCTATTTTACTTCAACAGCTTTCATCATTAACTTGTATTCAGTACTTATATCCCTTTTCCTCCCTATATATCTTAAGCTCTGGTTTAGATTTTGTCTACCCTGTCACTTTTTTAATTTGCAGATTTTGAACATGTACAACTTGTGAGTAATTACAATCTTCGTAGAATAAAAATGTTTTACTACTGTTACATCCTTAACTATTAGGCAAGTCTGGTGCTATGAATAGAACAATGTATCCATGGCAACGTGGCAGTCAACTTTTTAATTTATCAGCACATTTAAAGACAGTTTATTTGTTTGAGGTTTAAAATAAAAATCTTTTTGTTTAATTGAGGCACATGTAAAGAGCAACTTGTTTCATTTCCAGGCTTTAAACTCATTCAGTAAATCACTGTTATCATACACATGTTTAATGGTTACCAAAAAGGGGAATACTTGTTTCCACCCTAAAATAGCTATATAACTCCCTCATTCAGTATTTTTTGAAGAACTTTGTGACAGATTTTGCTAGTGCTAGGATTACAAATACGAAGTAGTCACTTTTTGGTGGGGTCTTTGATATTTCCATTTCTTCTGTTTTTAGGTTGATCAACCTTTGTGTTACTGTCTTTGTTAGTTTTATTTCTTTCTCCCTGGAAACTATGGACTATTTGAATCCTGGGTAATTTTGAAGGACCAGTAATATTTGATGTCTTGGTGCCCTAATTTTAAAAGCTCTGATACTATAGTCACCATACATAATCTGTCGTAAAACAGAATTTTGTATAAACAGTTGTTAATATTAAGGTACCAGGCTTTTCAGGCTTTTCTACAATATGACAGATTTGGGATTTCAAAACAGGACTACAGATTTGTGGAACCTCTTTAGAAGCCAGTTCCTTCGCAGGCTGGCGCTGTCCACTAGAGGACAGCACTGCTTTTCATCTGACTGCCCTGGGCTCTGCAGCTCTGAGCAGCATGTCATTGAAAAACAAATGTGGGCCTCAGTTAATTTTCACACAGAAAGCACATTTGGATATTTCAGAAATAACCAAACTGCACGGCTGATTTTTGCTTTAAAAAAATCTTTATTTAAGTTTTAATTTCACCATTTGTGAGGTAATATTCTACAATGCAACAGTTTTACTAATAGGAATACATAACTAATTTCTTGTAAAAATGAAGAAAGGTATTCTTGATGATTTTCCTTCTGGGTTGACAATTCTATAAGGAATCAAAGACAATGGGGTAAGAATTTATTTGTTTTACGGTTTAATTTTTTATTGTTAAGCCCCATCCCACCCCAGACAAGCGAAAAATGCTCTGGAATAGCTAGAATGTTTCATGTCTTCTCTGAGAAAGTGGACTCTGATTTTTTAGCTCCCCTGTACAAAGAAGAGGAACATCACTGGCCAGATAATGTGGGGAATAATTATTTTATACCATCTCTAAAGGTTAGAATAGAAAATAGAGGATCCTAAATGAGGATGGTAGCTTTTTTCTTTTTCTTTTTTTTTTTTTTTCTGTTTTGTTTTTGTTCTAACTCTTCTCATCAACATGTTAAAGGGAAATACAAGATTGCTGGCTGATTTTTTTGAAAAATATATTGCTTTGGATAAATTTTATAAGCTTGAATCACATCTAAATATTTTTCTCAATGTTAATTTAATAGTGCAGTGAGCTTAACTCTAAAATACAATTTTATAGTCAACAACATGGAATTTTTTACAACTTACAAACTCTACCTGTTTAAAATGTTTTATTAACTCAGAGTAATAAGGATTTATCATTTTAAAACCTTTGGAAGATAGTGCTCCAAATAACCAAGCTTAGGTATTTGATGTTAGGAAGCTATAAACTAGTGTTTTTTACATATAATCATTGTGCGACTTCATTACACATTTGTCAACTTTGGACTAATTATTTTTATACAGCTAGGGCAGGGCACTGCATCTTGTGATCGTCTTTCTTACTAATAGGATTCTGTCTGCTTCAGCAGGCAGTAATTGAAGGCTTCATGTACAGAGTAAGAAAAAAAGTTTTAGCCTGAGTGGGCCATTGTCACAGTTTCTGGTAACCAGTAGAACAGAAACCACGAGAAAATTGAACTCAGAATAGAAAAATCAGAAACCAGGAAGTCTATCCAAGAGAAGAAAAAGCATGTCTTAGAGCTGTTGCATTAAGTGTAGCAAATATGACACTGCGTAAACAGTTTATGTTTGTGACTACCCTGGAGGTTGATGCAGCCTCGCTGATATTTTTTAATTCATGTTGTCCTATTAATGTTTCAGTTAAAACAATTTGTAGGATTTCTTTTCCTTTTGACAGACAGCATTGATGGTCCATAGGTTACAAATCTAAAAAAAAAAAAAAAGGAAGCAAGCCCATGTTTTACAGATAAATACATTTGTCCAAATTTGTTGTTATTATTTGACCTGTTTTCATAATTCTGTCAGGTTAAAATAAATTAACTTTTTTTTGAAGAGTGGTTCATACTTTCATTTAGGTTTGGCAACCGGTGTATTTTGTCTTTTTCTTAATCTTAAGAATTCTTAGTTTCAAAGATTAAATGTCAATTGCTAGCGATAATAAACAAAGAGACATTTAATAAGATGAAATACAGCTATATCCGAACAGTTTTACCTTCTCGGTGATTACAAACAGCAAGTGCTTGGTGGTAGGATGAAAATAAATTATGAAAAATACCTAGGTGGTATCCTTTTAATACCACGGAGCCCGGCCTACATAGGCAATGCATCTTTAACTGCCATCCACTTATTTGTCCTCATTTGTGGCATTACTGGTGTTTGAGGTTGGTTGGTCTCCCAGTAGTCCCTCCCTATGTCGCAGCTCCATTCAACATGTTTTGTATTTTTCATTGCTGGTGTCTCTTGAGGGAGTGGGTGGTAGGAGAAGTTTTAAATATTTTAAATCTTTAAAGGCAGAAATGTAAACTATGTTATGACAAAGCATCATGGAAGGTGCTTTGAATTATAGAATACTGCAAAGTCAGGTACACAGTTTTTAAAGGGGAAAAAATCTTCCTTTTTAAAGTTTTTGGAATATTAATAGATTATGTGCATATTAGGTAAATAAGGAGGAAGCAGATTCTATCGACTAATTTAAAAAATGTTAAGAGTGCATTTTTGCAAATATTAAGAGAATGTGTGTGATCCATGGGTTCAAATTCCTGCCCAACCATTCAGGAAGTGTGTGTCCTGAGCAAGTTTCTCAACTTCTGTGGGCCTCAGTTCCCTCGACTTTAAAGTGATCTGCCTCATAGAATCAAATGAAATGGCACAAGTGATGAAGTATGTAGTCCCACTGCACAAGCACTTAATTAATGGCACCTGTTATTGTCACGATGATCAAAAATTTCGCATGCCTTCTGAAAATACTTTGTCACCACGTGATCTTAGTTTGAGGCCAAGTTCAGAGATTCTAATGTCGGCCATTAAATGTATGTAAGTTTTTGACCCAAGCTGTCCTTGTAATCAATGTTTCTTACATCCATAAGCTAGCTGTTTACTATGTACTCATTAGTATTCTTTCCATAACTATCTTTTAAATTGGGAGTTAAAGGATGAATAAATTTTAGGGAGTGGCTTTTGCTTTCCATGGGCCAAAACAAACCAATTGTAATCATGCTGCGTTCCAGTTAAATACCTCCATTTGAACTATGAAACAAGAGCGTCCAGACATCTACATAGTCTTCTGCTTCAAAGCCGTGCTCCCACCATTTTGTGCCACTAGAACATAGAGACTGGCTACAAGGCAGTCGCTTTTACTCCGCTAACAGGTTTTATTGCTAGGATGATTCGCTTAGCATGTTTCCACTGCAGTGCAAGCAAATGCCTCTTCTTTGCTTACCCCTGTTCTTTACAGTATTGAGGATTTTGTGGTAATAGGATTTCAGAAACATGTACAAGACACTAATTTTAATCTTTGTAAATGTACTTGTATCAGAATTGACATTTATGTCTCCTGAGTTTGTATTATTCTGACTTTCAGTTTTCAATAGCAAGAAGATAAAATGTGCCTTAGGGCTCAGTAACCCTGAAATTCAAACAACAGTGCTTTTGTGTTCCCATTCAGACATAATCTCCTCTGTGGTCCCAGGGCACAGAGTGTTAAGTAGATAAAGGGACTAATAAGACTATTGTTTACATAATTATAACTCTATCAGAAACAGGGGCCACTACTGAAGTATTTGGTGATGACCAGATCTGTGGGGAAAGTTGCATAAGTGAGTGGGACAAAAGGGCCACCTCATGTCACTGCTGTCGTGGTTTCACAGAAGTACAGGAACAGGACTCTCCCAAAGCGTAGAACCTCAAAAATGTGGACAAAAGACATGCACAAACCTGCAAGAAAGGGTGATAGAAGAGAGAGGTCATCCTGGGACTGGTGATCTTCATGTTCTCTCCAGGATGAAATTGGGGTCCCCAGTTCCTGAGCTACTGTGAGGATGACTGAAGAGCAGATGGAGGTGTATGTTAAGAGCTTTATAAAGCCTCTTTTAACTCCGTGTGATTTCTGTTCCTAAGCTGGTTGTTTACAGTTGCTTCGCTCAGTAGAAACACTGCCTGATTCCTTACACGTCTCAGTGTGTTTGGAGAGAGTACGCAAATAAATGACTGGGAGAGTTGCTAACATTATCAGCAACCCACTAGCTACCATTTTAAAACTCAACTTAAAATTGTTGATAATATTTTCAATTTAGTAGAATTAGCATATTTTGCTTTTCTTGCATTATTCTAATGATTGTTGGGAAACTGATTTTCATGATTCTATTTAGGTCAAAAATGGCTTGCTAGGTTTAAAAAAAAAGAATCTAATGTGTTATGAGATCTTGATGTCATTTCAAAAACACCCTCAAAAAAGAAATTTTCATCTAAAGAGAATCTGCTTCCTGCTTAAGTGGCTAATATTTTAATTAAGTCGGGAGTGAAGTTTTTCTGAGTGTCTCCTGATAAACTCCCTCTTTTATGTTGATGGTAATTAAACAGATCCCTGAGGACGCTGTGGGCTCTGCGCGAGGCCCATGCTAATTGTCAGACATGAGACACTGACCAGTTGGTTTGCTCTTGAATAGTCCGCAGCGTGCTGTCAGCACGGCAGTTTTATTTTTATGTATTGTGAGCTGTTGTCAGGGCTAACTGGGTGCCATTGTGGCTGAAGATGTTGCGCAAATTGAGGCAGATGGCTCAGATTCAGACACGTGTCATACAGAAAGGGGAAAGGGGATTGGCCCTGCAAAGTGGGGTCACAGCAGGTCACAGACCTGCTCTACACTTGTTAGTGTTTTCAAAAGCTCATGTGCAGCAACTTTGTTTTTCTCCAGTCATCCCTGCAATCAAATCCCCTCCCCCCGCAAAAAATGTGTGGAACATGCTCCATGCAGAAAATGGAAGCCCAGGAGGGTACCTTCTTTCCTCCACGTCTCTGGGGCTCCACTGTGCACGCAGAATGAATTAGCAGGATTGACAGAAGTTCATTGTGCCTCCAACGGCTTTTCAGTCAATTGCAGTGCTTAAAAGGCTAGTTTTGCTTTTAATTCCATGTAATTAGTAGGTTCTTCATGTCTTGGAATTTAGTAATGGAGCCTTAGACCTCAAGTTGCCTATATCCTAAAGCAAAAAGAAAGATTTAATGTTCTGAACGTTTAAAAAATGTAAAAAGATGGAGAGAGTGTGATGTTGCACTTGGCTATCACATGATTTTGTTACATGGTATCATCAACATTAGAGATTGAATTTGAATATTTCAACATGTGTGAATTCATTGAAACTTAAGAGTTTTATAATGCACATTAAATTATCTAACTTTTTGCGTAATCATTTTCAGATATGAGGAATTAAAATTCCAAGCTCTTTGAGAAAGGTACCTTTTCTTAACATGTTTTAAAAATAAAAATATAGAGGTTTATTCTAAGTGGCCCTATGCATGGTGAAGTGTTAAATTATCAAATGAATGATTCCCAATTTGTAGGAATGGAGAATTATTCACATGCATCTGCTGTTTAAACTAATAAGTAAACTAGACTTCCTTTTCCTGTTCTGTTCTAAAGATGCACTAAAATTACCTGCTTGTTGTAAGCATGGTGCTGGGCAATTTATTGATTTTTTTTTTTTTTTCCGGAAGAATGCTTGGCTTTGGGTTTTCGGCAGTAGGGAACATGTAGTAAATTATTGGAAAAAAAGAGTCATTTTAAACCTATTTGAATTTCTGCTGTCTCCTTTCCCCCCCTCATGATAAAAGGTCTCTCTTTTTTCTAACAGGTTTGCAGCTAAAACTGTGCACAGTGGGTCATTGATGCTAGTCACAGTGGAACTCAAGGAAGGCTCTACGGCACAGCTTATCATAAACACCGAGAAAACTGTGATTGGCTCTGTTCTGCTGCGGGAGCTGAAGCCCGTCCTGTCCCAGGGGTAACCTGCTTACATCTGGACTTCAGAATCTGGCACACAACAAAAGTGCCTGGCATCCATGACTGCTGCCTTTCATTTATAATAATAGCCCTTCCATCTGGCAGTGGGGGGAACACACTCCTGACATTCTTGTCTCCTGCTTTAGAATGCTAGTGTGTAGCTATCATGTATGCAATACTGTCCCCATTTTTGCTTTGCTAACCAAAGAACATATTTTTTACTGTCAGTTCTCTTAACTCTTGAGTCCATGTGGCATTTTCTCTGTCCTTCTCATCTTCCTTCCCTTTTTCAACAATGATGGACATGAATTGGGTATTTAAAGTTTATTGGAAATCACCTTCCTTCCCACAGTAAGCAGAAATTAGCCTAGAAATAGTCTGTATGGCCTCTCAGCTTGAAATGTGAAAATGGGATACTTTTTAGAATTAAATGCCAAAACAACAAGATCTCCGCAAAATTTTGTTCTATGAATTTCCTGGTATTGTAATCGGTTATTGACAACTGTCATCATGAAATTATCTCTGAATAATAAGATGAATAAACTAGCATATGAAGAGCATTTGCCTTTGCATTTTTAATGAGAAATTGTTTATTATCCTGAAGTTTGCATGCTTTGTTGTTGTTTTTTTTACTCTAACGTAGATATTTTGAGTGTTTTATTATGCAGAGAAGCAATGGGGTTTAATGAAAGAAAAAACACTTTCAAACCAAGCAGATGTTTCTAATTGTGTTATATTCTTTACTTTTGCTGCTAACTTAGGTTTAAAATTTATGTTAAATCAGTAATATAATGTAGTATGCTAACAATTGAAACCACTTTAATATCAATAGCTTAATATCATTAAAATATTTTTCACATAAGTGAAATTAGAAGAATGACCAAAGTCCCATTTCAGATTTGGGTTTTTGGGGGGTTTTGGTACAATGATTCAGAGTTCCTTGCCTCATAATTCCTTTAACTTGGTCATAATCCATGATTATCTTTATATTGTTCCATTGAGTCGAGTTAGTCAATGTTGAATTCTTAATTCTAGCTATATTTTTTCATTTTAATGTCCACTTAATGGGACATTTGATGTGCACCAATCTTGAAGAATGACTCTCATAGTATATTTCAGCCTGAGCCTCATTTTTAGTATCACAATGTATTTGCTTTATTTATTTAAAAAAAAAAAAAAAAAAAAAAAAGGCGAGCACTAGCCGGTTTGGCTCAGTGGATAGAGCGTCAGCCTGTGGACTGAGGGGTCCCGGGTTTGATGCCGGCCAAGGGCATATGCCCCGTTTGCAGGCTCGATCCCCAGTGGGGGGCGCGCAGGAGGCAGCCGGTCAGTGATTCTGTCTCATCATTGATGTTTCTCTCTCTCCCCCCCACTCCCTTCCTCTTTGAAATCAATAAAATTACATTTTTTTAAAAAGAAGAATGTTTTTATTCTGAAGAGATGAGAACAATGAATTTATCAAGTTAAAATACTGGATACTTATCCTTCCTAATAACTATTTGCAAATATTTGAGTAACTTTATAATAGCTTACCAAAAGTTTGCCTTTGTAACCTGGGTTTTTGTTGTTAAGAATTTAGAAGTTACTATTAGAGAAGACAAGAATCCAGAATGAATGAATAACACAAGAAGAAGTTTAAAGAAAAAAAAAAGGTTGAACAAGCTAAAGGTAAACCTAAGCTCTTTCATCTTTTTGTTTCTTTGCTGTAATCTTTTTTATAAGGAACTTTATTTAAAGGTAGGAAAATATTCTTTTCACATAGATGGGAGCCCCATGTTATAACACCAAATTAACAGCCTTATTATTTCCTTGCTACTTAAAGACCACATTCACTCTGGAATGTGGAGAACTTCAGTAACCCTTGTCAGGGTTGTGCAAAAATAGATCTATATCCCCAAGAAACCCACAGTTCAGTTGCAATAAAGAAATGTCAAAAGTGTGGAGTTCACTAAGTTAGTGAGCCCTGGTTTGCAAACAGATTTTGTTTACATCCTAATATAGGCTCACCTCCTCCCCCAACCCCACACGCTTCAGGTACCAAGTCCAACAGAGTTAAACAGTCGGTCCCCAGAGACTTGCTAAACCCATCTATCCACCTCCACCTCCAGCTCTCCACAGGTGGCCGACCAAACCAACCAGCCACTGTGCACTTCAGTTCTTCCTTAAATTGAAGGCCGATTTGATTTCTGATCATGTACTTGCTTATTTTTTTAAATCTTCTTTCTTCTTCACTTCTGCCTTCCAACTTAACCAGTTACCTCAGAAAGTTTTCATGATTACTTTTACTCTCTTCCTGAGATTTGTAGAGGGAGGATCAAGTTTATGGTAAGTGATGTGGAAATTGTGTTTAATAGAAAAATATGTCGTTAGATGGACCAGAAGATTTTTTGAATCTGTTCAGTCTCCACCTGCTTTCTTCATGTGACTGCCTGACAAACTGCATTCAGTCCAACTAAAGGGGTGCTTTTCTCTCTTCCTGTTTTGGCAACATTTCTTTTTATTTTTCTACCAATTTTCAACTGTGTTGTGGAGTAAGCAGAACTTTAAGGTCTGACCTAAAAGTTAACCACCATGTGTAATTGCTTTTTGAGGAAAAGTGTTTTAGATTCCATATGAGCACTTGATTAGCAAACTTGGAACAGAGCCGTTTGAAAGCTGAAGTGGTTTCTGGGAAACACAGTGAAGCAGTTGCCTGGTTCATTGTCTCACAGCAGTAGAGCTGTTGAGTTCAGAGGAGGACCTGATCGCTAGGTGAGGGATGTCTGAGACGGAGAAGCTAGGTAAGTCTTGAAAGTAGGGTGGCATTTAGAGTTTCCAGAAGTAGGAGAAGGGAGAGTAAGTATATTGATCTCAACTGATGCTGTATCATTTCTTTTTTTAAATTTATTGATCTTAGAGAGTAAAACATCGATTTGTTGTTTCACTCATTTATGCATTCATCAGTTGCTTCTTGTATGGGCCCTGACTAGGGATTGAACCCACAACCTTGCCACTCTAACCAACTGAGCTATCCAGCCAGGGCTAAGAAGCTGAATTAAAATGTTTTTTAAATACCTTTGTACAGAAAGCAACATTGCCAACACACCAGGAAGTGATGTGTCCTTTTCCTCTCCTTGCCCTCCCTTCTTTCCCCTTCCACAGTCTTTCTCCTGAAGCCACCCCAAGCCTCTCCTCAGTGGGCTGTGGTCTTTTACGGGAGAAACGGATGATTGGGTATTACCGGTGGGGCGGTGCTGCCCTTGTGAACAGTATAGAGGCAGGAAAAACAGACTTCATTGGTTTTACTCTCCTATAGTTTTAGATATTTTTCCTTTAGGGTTTTAGTTATTTCCTATACCACTCATTAAATGATTATGAGTTGAAATGAAACTGAAATTTCTAATCTCATTTTTGTCTTTCTCTCAGGTGAGGTTTATGTACATAGTCACTTGCACATGTAATTCCTAACTGGTTCAGTAATTATGTACACCAATGACCCCAAACCCTCAGAACTCAAATATGAAATCATTACAATGTCAAACCTGTCTTTAATGGCATTCTAAGACAATGACTTCTCATCTACAACCTTAAGGACCAGGGATACCAAAGATTCAGGTTAAAAGTAGAATAGTCTTTATTCTGAGATCTAGAGATGTTTAGAAAACCTAGCCAGTAGGCATTTCTGCCAGTGGGCTCAGTCGTGTCAGTCCTTTAGACCGCAGATGCTACAAGGGCACTTGGAGAGAACAGGGAAGCCTCGCCTTGGCCTGGGAGAGGACGGGGTGGAGGAAGGAAAAGAGAGTAACTCTCAAATTGTACCCCAGCCAAGATTCTGATCACTCCCCCCCTCCCCCGCCCCCCCGCCCCCCCCCCCCCCCCCCGTGCCCGGCAAAAAAGCGTATCTTCTCAGCCATATAAGAACCATGGTCTGTGTGTGTGTGTGTGTGTGTGTGTGTGTGTGTGTGTGTGTGTGTGTTTAAGCAATGTAATGAATGAGGGCTCTTGCATTATGGTAGGTGTCAGCCATCTTCATGGATAACAGTAAGGAATTGTTAAGACCATGGCTGGCCTACAAAAAGAAAAATGTTAAATTCTGCAAAGTAGTTAGGAAAGGTTATATGACGGTGGGATCCTCAGACTAAATTTAAACCCCCATTTCTAATGAGTTCATGGTTGTATGCTTATTCCCGTTTGTCAGTAAACTGTACATTTAGGAGTGACAACAAAGAGTAAGTTGTGAACTCAAACATGCTGCCAAATATCCTCCCAATGTAAAGTTTGATTTCTGAGACTTAAGAAGTGAAGTCACCGTGAGAAGGCCTCCTACTAGCGTCCCACTGCGGTCACCATCGCCCAGGCCTCATCAACACCTTAGGGCCTAAATAAAAATATGTTGTAAACAAAGTTGTGGACAGCTCAGTTTCCTAATTGAAAGTAATTATGATTTCTTTGCTGTGGTATAATTACCTTAAAAACTGTTATTTGATGATTAAGATTCTGGAGTGAATTGTGTTCTTTGGGCTCTTGCACGGTTCCTCCATTGGGGACTTGGTTTCAGCGGTGTACAGCTGCTGGAGTTGATTTACAGTGCAGCGGCTGTGGCTGGTCATAAATAAATCCTCTTATATAGTTGTTATGAACACCTGTTAGATCATCTGTCAGCAAAGCGCTGTTCACATTTATCATGGTGCGGTAGTTATTTTACCTCAATCCATTTCCAACTGACTCAGCCTCCATCGCCGGATTACTATTACCACACCATAATCGCTCGTTCCCACTCCATGTTACAACTTGCAGATAAAAGATTTCACTACTTGGCCAAATTTCATAAATAAAGGAGCAGTTCAGTGCAGTAAAAGTTTATTTTTGTCATCATTTGTCACCCCATTATTCTATAAATCAAATGGAATAGCACTATTGCCAGCTCAGGCGTTGCTGTCAGCCCTCGGCATGGAAATGGTCCGTTTCTTCCTTTTAGATGAGATGACATGTCTTTCAGACTTAACCAGCTTATGGCTTTGTTTCACCCATTTTATTTTATTACCCCTACAGAAAAATCCTTGGGGAACAGAAAGACTTAAAGAGTAAAATGGAAACAGAAAACACAGCCTAGCAGGCTGCTTACTTAGCCCAGTGATGTGCATCCCTCACCCCCACCCCAGCCAGACATTAGGAACCTGACCCCCACCGCCCTCACACACGGGGTCCTTGGCTAAGGATGCTTTTCATAAACTTGTAAGGGGTTATGGTTTCTATTTGGGAAAGGCCATTACAATGTGGAGTTACAGATATTGAAATACCTGATGTGTATCCCCGGAGATCCACTCGATTTGACAGGCTTTATGCAAAGAATAGACCAACTGGCTTTTCCTAAAATGCATTTTAATGGCTCCGAGTCGTTGAAAGGGAATGGTCACCCCCAGAGAGTGCCTTACCCCTGGGGGTTTGTCTGCTCTGGAGCTTTGGAAGAAGAGTCAAGATTTATTAGCAAGTTGTGAACCCTGTCTCGGGTGTAAAGGCTGCGGAAGGCGATGTCCCCTGGTTAAAAGGAAGAGGACAGAAAAAGCTGGAGGGGTGGGGTAATAGAAAAGGGTTTATAGTTGATATACTTCCAGGTTGGTTCTAATTCAAGTTACATTCTTCATAGTCATTATGTAGCTCATAAATTCAATAAAGTGTTTTACTGTTACTATAAAAATGACAGGAGGGGGGTTTTATGTTGTAAGTTTCGTTAGTTGCTCTTCCTGTTTTATGTTGAAGTCCTTAGGCCATTATGTCATTAAACTCCTTGGAGTCTGAAGGGCTCAGGCCCCTGCATTTCTTGCCTTTTGTACATGTGGCCACGTCGTCCCAGCTGGGTCCGGCCACCGGACTTAGAGCCAAATGGCTATGGTGCCAGAAGGGCGGGGCTATTTTATCTATTATTTCATGAGAAGCAACTTCAGTCTATGACGAAGTATAGTGGAATGGTCTGCGGTCCAGCAGCTTTAGGCCGACTATGCAGTGGAGTCTGAACATTCCAAAGCAAGAGGCCTTTCTAGTGGGTGATGTGGACTTGCTGGGTGAGGCATGAGGAACTCGGGCTCTGTGGACACAGAGTGTTTTCTGTGTCAAGATTGGTCTTGGCACTGGACTCTGCCAACTTAACCTTCACCAGTCCTTGATAAAGTTCTAAGCAAATTTAGAGTTGGAATCTTACTGGGTTTCTTGTGGGGCTTTTTGTTTGTTTTTTAAAGGAAATGCCACTCTCTTTGAGCTGTTTTCTTTGATTCCAGAAGAAGCAAATGGCATATCTGCTCTAGGAAACTTTGCTTTCTCCAGATGTTGGTTTGGAACAGAATATCTACATGGAAACAGCAACCGCTAATTCTCTGGCCAGAGGGCATCAAGGCCTTAATCTAAAGCCTCCCATCCATCCAGCTGTCTGGCGTTTGCTATTACAGGGCACCAACAGAGAAATGAGGCTGTGGCTCTATCACTGCACCCTGGGTGACAACTTGATTTTCTGCTTTCACCGCAGGCAGCAGCAGCCCAACATGATGGGGCTGTTAATTTGTGCATTTCATGGTGTCTGTCAGGGGGGCTGGGAGAGGAGGGTTTCAGGGGAAAGGGAATGGAGCATGTCCCAGCCGCGGAAGCACCTGTCTGCATTGACGGCACAGAGCACTTCTTATTAGCGTGCAGGTCTCTAAATGCAGCCCGGGGATGACAGCCTGGCATCCCAGCACCCACACACTGTGACAGGCGCCGGCAGCCGGTCCCATTGTTTGCCCTTGATGAGCATGTCATTAATGGAAATGGAAGAAAGTGAGGGCCACATCAGTATTCAAATAGCCTCTATTCTCTCTGCCATTCACCCGGCTGGCTCAGCCTGCTGCACATTTCCTCCTGCAGGCTCCTCTTAGACTTTTTTTAAACAGACTTATTCCCATGGCATACAGATCCTTTCCCTGTTGTTCCTGATTTCTTCCAGTCCTGTGTTTACACCCACCTCTTTAGGCTGGATTTAGCCAGATCACAGGAGCGTTGGGTCCTGTGTATTGCAAACATCTAATTAGCAAGTGCATGCTGTTTGCAACCAAGGAAATACACGTTGCCACTCCCAGAACCTATGCCTGTGTCTTCTCCATCCTGCATCTCCTGGGGAGATGGTGGCTGCTTCCACCACCGTTTGCAGAAATACCTGGTAGACCCCAGGTAGCTGAACGTGGAGCCTAACTTCCCCAGGCACGGCTGCCATGGACACTGAGCTTCCCTTAGAAAGTAAAGGGAAGTTAAGGAAAGCGCCCGCTTTGTTTGGAAAGAACTGAGAGTCGCACAGGATTATTTACAGCCAAGTGGAGAGTGACTGGAGCCTAAATACGTGCTTCCGTCCCGCAGACCCTGTGTTGGTCTGTTTGCTTAATAATGTAATTAGTGCTCAGAGGGAGAATATTGACGCTGCTGCCAGCAGTCATTGCTCTTCCGTGCGTTTCTAAACCGTTCCCGTTGCCCACTTGGCTTTCGTGTCGCCGGGTTTGGTAGCTTCAGCTGTGCACACACAGAGCCTACTCCTCCCGGAGAGGCCTCGGGGCCTCTCCCAGCACAAGCCCAGCTGCAAGGCCCCTGCACGCTGTCCAGTTCTGCGCCTGCAAGGTGCATGTCTAGTTGGATGGCATGCCCGGGATGAAGGGAGCAATGAAAGACCGCCTCTGATTTCCCTCTGACCTTTCAGGAAAGGCCAGAGAACTGCTTGCTGGGCATTTCCCTCGCAAGCCCTTCCCTGGTATCAATCTGTCAGAGCCTGGGGCCTGACGCCCCGAGCCGCCACCCATCTTCTAAGAGGGTCTTGCTAGAGGCTGGAGCCAGTGCCCACGCCAACGCTGGACCCTGCGATGGCACTCAGGGCCAACACCTCAGCGAGGCTGCGTCCTCCTCTTACCCTATCCAAGGCAAACATACCCGGAAATGCCGCCTCCCGGGGCAGCGCGACGCCGCACTCTGGCTCGGGGTGCCATGGGATTGTGCCTGTCCGCAGGATCAGGGCCCCACGATGGATCTGGGGGATCGAAGAACAGATTTTCTCACGTGTTTATTTGACAATCTATAAAAACACCCACAACCCTTCTCCAGTGGAAGCCCGGAGGGGTGATTATGGTTTAAAAAGCCAAGTCATAAATTGGCCTCTCTCTACTCAGCTTGCTTTGTAGCTGAGGGAACCCACGAGGGCAATTTAAAAGGAAAAGAAACAGGCTGTGGAAAAAAAATCCGAGCACGTTAGAGTTAGTGTCAGGGTGATGGAAAATAATTTTCACATTTGATTAATTATTAAGAGATCTGTTTAATAAAATATAGAGAGAGCATTTTGCCTCCCCACAATCGTTAGTGTGACCCAGGACCCCTATTTTGGAGGTGAACAAAAAGCTATTGAGGTATAACAATAAATTTTGTCCCCAAGGGTTTTTGCAGAAGTGGCCACAGGCTTGTCCTGACAGATTTAAGGCAGAAATCCCACAGCTGACACTGAAATGTGTCAAACCCAGTGGCCTCTGTTGGCAGGTTGTACACGCCAGCCTCACCCAGACATGTGAATAAAGCAAAACCATTGACCTAGAAAGAAACTGTGCATTGGAAGGGGGTTTCTGTTATTATTATTATTTTTTTTTAGAAAATTATTTCCCTAAAACGTAGGTTCAAATGTTTAGTATGCTTGGTAGCTTACTCATTTCAAATGCAGAAGTCATAAGGAATTCTATTCTTTTTTGAATAAATTATTTTCAAAAAACAGTTTATTTGTCCATGACTGTTTGTTTAATTGTAATTTAATATCTAGATCTTATGAGGAAATATCCTATTAAAATGAATTAGGTTTCTTGCCCCCCCCCCCGAAAAAAAAAGTGTAATTCAACCTCGAGCATTTAAAAATAATTTAAAGGTAGCCTCATTTAATTAATTATATGAGTACACAGATTAATTTTAAAAAGCACTCGAATAAACATTTCAAAGTTTGGGTTTCTTATGCACATGGACCTGCCAGTTACTTTTAACTATTAAGCTATAGAGACATGGCAGCAAGAAGCCATCAAAATCAGGCATGGGGATGCTCAGGCTGACGTCACTCCACCGCGTTCCCTGCACGCACTCTACCCACTTCCACATCCTCATCTAGGTGGGTGTTCCTCTGGTGAAGGCAGCGGGGAAGACCGCCCCACTTCCTTCTGACCTTTCAGTGAGAAGACAGGCTCTCCCCTGTGGGACCCCTCCCCAGCCCCCAGCACACACAGGCACACTTGCCGTCTGGAATTTTCGGCCAGAATGGAGTTGCCTGCATCGGCCTCCTGAAAGGGCCTGTGCCGGCTCCTCGTCGGCCAGCAGCTTAGTTTCTGGCCTGCCACTTGCCCACCTACTCCACAGATCGCCTCGCCAGCCATTCTGGGGGACATGCCCGCGCTGTTCGTGGGCACCCGCTCTCATGAACGGCAAGCGGAGCAGGAAAAACAAGTCGCAGGGTCAGGGTCGGGTGGAGTGGGCGAGGGGAACAACGTGATCTTTTAGGGACTGATGCCCGCCCCCTTCACTCAGACGGCGGAGGGGAGCCCGGTGCGATGGGGAGCTACCTGCTCAGCGCCCCGCACTTGCTTACGGCCACGTCAGGACCTACTTCGGACCAGAACAAGCACGAGTCGTTCTCTCCTTGGACCTCCAGAAAGCAGAGAGATTTATAAGAAGATCCAGAAGTGAACTGGGAACAGCTGCTAACACCCATATCCCTCCTCATTATTTAGCTCATGTTTCTCCTATTGTTATGTTTGTTTTGTAACTCACTTAACATACTATCGGTGCAGGGCGGTAATACATATGCATGTATAGTAATATTTGTGAAATTAATGTTCCATGTATACCATTATAATACATCAAGTAGTTAATACATGTGCATAATAACACACAAATGTACAACCAGCAACACGTGCCTACATCTTACAGACATGTGTACACATGATGGAGGGTCCTCCATCAGAACCTCCCGGGCGCAGGACCGCGGCGGGGCTCGCAGTGTGCCGGCTCCGTGCTGCCGAGCGCCGGGTCTTTTCCCCAGGACTGGGGTTTGGGAGGAACAGACAGTGAGGCCTCCTACTTCCCGGACAGTAATGAGACTTACCTTGGCCTCCCACCCCTGGCCCTTTTCTCCTCAGGCCCATTTGGAGAGCATTCAGTGTGCAGCCGGCTTTGGGAAGGAGAGTCAAGAGGAGGGGCTTCCCTCCCGAGGGGGCTCCCCACGCAAGGCCTAGTCACCCCCCACTGGGAGATGGAGGCGAGCACTGCACAGCCTGGTTGGATGGAGGAGGGAGGGGCCCTGCAGAGGGTGGGATGCATCTGGATCCGTCTCATTAGGAGTGAGGAATGACTCATGATTCACAAAAGGTCATTGCCTGCTGAGGTAGATAAATTACCTATAAGCCTTCAGCAGAGTTGGAGGACCTATTTGGTTAGGAAGTTTTCATTAAATCAAAGATTTTATGGCTTCTATTTTGTTGCAGAGGAAAAGGGAAATAATTAGTAATTGATGAAATAAGTACAGGGAATAAAAAAAGTGTAATGTTATTCTAATAGGCCTTGTCTTGGTCTTTAACTTTTCACTTGCAAGCAGCATTATTTTTTAACTCAGATGTATAAAAATCATCCACATTGAGAAAGTGGAACCAATTGCAGTTAAACATTTGAGGGGAGCACTAACCAATAACGGGATAGGCTTTAAAATGCTATAAATATTGTTCCTTTTTATTGTGTTTGATTTTTGATGATGCCCATAACCCATTGGTTAAAATTAAATAGACATGTTCTTAGGTCTTACTCAAATATATTTTAGTGCTAAACTATATAAAACAGTATATATATATTTGCCCCCAAGTTGCCTGTGAGAGGAGTTTCTCAGATGGGCCCCTGTTTTGCTACTGACATTCCCATCTAGGGAGACCCCTCAGATTATAACAATAGTAACACTGAAAGTAAAATTTCTCTGAGGGTGAATTGAGCCTAACCTATTGAGGTGTCACTATAGCAGTGGTTCTCAACCTTGGCTGCACATTAGAATCACCTGGGAATCTTTTTTAAATCCGATTTCTGGGCCTCACCCTAGGAAATTCTGTTTCTTTGTTACTAATGGTGTGGCCTCACCCCATAACAAAGAAACAGAATTTCTGGAGGATGAGGCCCAGAAATCAGGATTTAGAAAAGATTCCCAGGTGATTCTAATGTGCAGCCAAGGTTGAGAACCACTGCACTATAGCGTAGTAATTAGGCAGGTTTTCGTGGGAGAACAATCATGGGAGCCTTTCTGTCTGTGCAATGTTTACCCCTCACTTTTATATGGCCACCAGGGCTTCTTTTTCTTAGGAATCCTGCCTTTTTACCCCCAATCAAACTGCTGGAAAGCATTTGCGCTCCTGCGAGATTCATGGGCTATCAGATGTAAATGATAAACAATGATATATGGAAAATAGCTAAGGGGGGGGGGGATAGTAGATTCTCACTGATTATCTCTTTTTTAATATCTTCTACCGATGGAGGACTTCTTATGCATGGTCTTAGGCTAGTCATTTTTTAGTCCGTGTTTTTCACTTGTACCCTCACAATAGCTGGGTGTGCAATGGGCTGTTTTCATCCACATTTCACAGATGAGGGAACCTGGGACTCGAAGCAGCAGCCCCTGGCCGGCCATCCAGCCGGGAGGGGTGGTCTCGGGCACATGTGAGAAAGCCCTCTGCAAGAACCTAAAACTGAGAGAGTGTCCAAATGGTGCCTGGAGCTTACTATTACATCACTGACATTTTTCCTACTGTATTAAAATAGCCGCGTCATGGGCATTCTCCACTGTGGGCTGGAGGAGGAACCCGGTCACCCAAGGGCATGAGAGATGCCAATGTTTCCGTAAGACGTTCACACTGCACAGCACAAGTGACACCACTCCAGCGTATCCGGGTTCTCCCAGCGTCTTCTCTTCCCCAGCTTCCCGGTTCCTCCTCTCACATAACGCTCGGAGTACCAAATAATGACATTCTTAACCATTTCTCTAGGGAGACTAGCCCACTCGCTCATTAGATCTCACGGTCAGGGAATTTTTATGGATAATTATTTAGCAACTTTTCCCCAAATTCCTTCCCCCTGGAATGCTATGAATCTTGAAAATGAACAAATGGGGGAAACGAACAAAAGTGTTTGCTTTCGACGTCAGATGGGTTCCGGTGACATGGCAGAAGGTGGGCCACTTGCTTTCCCACCAGTGAAGGACATCCTTTAAGCCTCCAGCTGCCAGGGCCTCGGTTTCTCCACAAGGACAGGTGGGGAGCACAGAGAGATGTTCTGGAGACACCAGGGGAAGTACCTGTTCCCCTAGCACAGTGGTTCTCAACCTTCTGGCCCTTTAAATACAGTTCCTCATGTTGTGACCCAACCATAAAATTATTTTCGTTGCTACTTCATAACTGTGATGTTGCTACTGTTATGAATCGTAATGTAAATATCTGATATGCAGGATGGTCTTAGGCGACCCCTGTGAAACCAAAGGGGTCGCGACCCACAGGTTGAGAACCGCTGCCTGAGCAGCTCTCTCCTCCACCTGGACTCTGCCTCATTGAGCAGGACACCGCCCCCCACTGGGAGCACCACCAGTGTCTGGACCTCCGCATCCCAGGCGGGGCAGCAGTTCTTCCTCTTCCTGCCATAAGTAGCCCTGTCCAGTGCTGGGGATGCTCCCGTCACTGACATAAATAGCCCAAATCCCTTTGGCTTCACGTGTTTGTGTCTGCCCTCTGTGACTTCTCCCACACCAAAAGGTAGCCCCAGGGACACCCCCCTGGACACCCCGCCCCCAAACTCACCAAGGAAGAGGGGAGTTTCCTGAGCATTGCAGAAGCGGGAATCCTAAAAGGTGCTTCACAGAAATTAACTGACTCTTGGGAAATCTTCTAGCTTAACTATGTTGCCCCAGGACAATTAACCTGCCTATCCTCGTATATGCCCTTTTGAAAAGGCAGTGATAGTTCATTTTAAAACGTAAGAAACATCCCATTCATATTTACTCTTTATGCCAGGAGCACTGCACTTGGCATTGGGTTGGATAGTGCAATTAATGAATAGTCACCAGGCTGCTAATCTGATCAATGCCGGGTGATAGGACATTTAATCTGATTGTCTGTGGCCACAATTACACAGAGCTTGGCAGCGAAGAGGACCACACTGTGGACTGTTAATCACTTGGGGGCGAGGTGGGGGGGAATGGATGTGGGGAGGATGGAAGGTGTCCTGGGAGAAAAGAGCGGCCTGGGGGCTCTAACTCAGGGCGCTGATCCCACAGAAAGTGCGGCACCTTGTATGCCAGTGGCCCTGTGTTTTCCAGCAGCCCCAGATCCAGGAAGAAAGTTAAAATCCAAAACGTTCTTTATAAACCCCACATCCATTCAGGCGGATGGGGGACCGCAGCAAAGGAAGCCCGGACGGTGGCAGAGGTCCCACCGTCAGTCAGAGCGGACCGTGACTGGCAGTGGGGAGAGGGCCCCGTCCCTGTCGGAGGCACCGCTCTGTCTGAGAGGTGGGCCACCCTTGGACAGGGCCCGTGGTGGTCATCAATGCACACTGCCTCCAAAAACCTAGTCACCCGACTGGGTACAAAGGATTAAAATGTGCCAAATGCCTAACCACTGCCCAGACCAGCCCTGAGATTGGTGTGGGGGGCGGGGGGGGGGCAGAAGGAGAAGGCCAAGGAGCCCCCTCAGCTTCCCACCACATCTCAGTGGGACCAGAGCCGAGGCGAGCCAGCTGCTGGGGCCGACTCCCCTCCTGCCCCTGCCCCTGCCCTCTCAGACCCGAGGCCTCTCCGGGCCTCTGCAGACCCCAGCACGCGGCTCTGTGTTCTCTTCCCAACACTTCCACTCGCAGCCGCACCCTCAACAGGACAGCTTCCAGCGTCTCCTCCTGCTGCCCCGACGCCCTTCTCTCCTCCTCGCCCTTCTCTCCTCCTCGCGCAGGATGCTCTAGCCCCAACGGACAGCAGGAGGGCCTCGGTCACACCTCGGTGGGGATGAGACCCAGGACGGACTTGTCTGGGAACAGCCCGCAGGCGGTGGCTGCGTGTGGACTTTCTGAAGTCAGCACCCTGTCCTCCCTCACAGGCCCCGGGGCCTTCGCCACAGGGGTCCCAGGGCTTCTGTTAAAGCCGCCTGGCAGGGCTGGCTGTGCCCTGTCCCTCGGCACCCCTTGCACTTGCGCCCTTCCGAACACCTGTCCATATATTGGCCACTGTGGCTAAGTGCACAAACCATCGGGCCACTACCCGACAGGCCACTGGAAGTCCCCGAACAGCAGGCTGACTGAGGTCAGCGGGAAGCCCCCCAGGTGTTGGCTCGGTGCCAGTTTGGGCTCCGACTTCTCCATCCTCTCCCCCCAGATGCTCAAATGCTGGCTGCCGAGGCCTCACTGGTGCCACACGCAGGGCCTGGCGAGGGCTCCCGGAGGGCCCGGCGCGAGGACTCCAGGGCAGACAGAGCTGCTCTCTCAGCAGCCCCGTGGCTGCTTTGTTGGCTCCTTGTTGGGCCAGGATGTCCCGTCCTCAGCTAATGAGCGGCTGAGTGTGCAGGTGAGGAGGAGAGCAGGATGCCGGCCCTGATCGGAAAACAATATCAGCAATTCAGGAGGCTGCCGAGTGGAAAACGGCTCAGCCTGAAGAGGCCTTTCAAAGGGCTAGTTTTGTTCTGAAGTTGCCTCTCTGCTCGTCTCCTCTTTTTTATTTTTCCTTTTAAAACCATTACAATCAAGCATTTATTAAAATATCGAGGCCAGGGGAAGTACTTCGAGGAGCCATTCAAGCCCAAAAGCCTCAAAGAAGGAAGATGGGACTCTGATGGCCTAATTGATTTTCTTCTAGAATAAAATTAAAAGCGAGGCAGAGAGTAGCAACAAGCACTCACCTTTATTGCACGCCTTGGGGCTGGGTAAATAGAGGGCACATTTCAGTGTTTGGTTTAGGGTGAGGGAGGAGGGTTATTATGAGAAAATGAAAAACAATTAGTTTGAGAAAGGAGCGGGTGGCAGGCGGCAGGGCTGAGTGGCCTCCAGGGCTGCTGAGGAGGCCCCGTGTCTCCTGTCCGGCCTGATGGCTGGGGACAACCCGGTTTTGCTCTGAAAAGTGTGTTCCCTCGTTGGCTCTGGCTTCTGCCACCAGGCCTGCGGAGCCCGGCGTTCCCTTTGTAGAATGTAAACAAACCTGCCTCCTCTCCGGCGATCACTGTGAAATGAGAAGCCATTTCTTCCTCGTTAACTAGAAAAGGCCCACCCCGGGAAGCCCTGCTCCCCGGGCCTGCCTGCGCACCGCTAATGGAATTTTTAACTCACCTAACCACACCTGAAGGTGATCAGCACGGGGCCAGCTGTGCATCCCAAGTCCCTGTCAGGCTGACGGGAGGGCAGATTAGATGGTGTGATAACACTTCTCTCCAGGGCACCTTTTCAGCAGTGTTGGGGCAAGAGCCTGAGGGGAGGGCTCTGTCCTGGTCTCCCCACTCTCCTACCAAGATGGGGCCCACGGCCATTCTGATCTGGGCGCCCTGACCTCGGGGACTTGGGTTCTAGTTTTCCGAGCATCACTTACACCTTTCCCCCTTGGGAGACGGAGAGTGCTGAGGTCCAGGGTGCTAAATAAGGCCGTGCCCTGTAAAACCCTCAGACAAGGTGTATATCCAGCAGGAAGCCACTTGTACTTCCCAGTTCTTAGTATTCACCCCACCTCTCAAGGCACGGCATGTTTTTGAAATGTGCCCAGGCATTGAAAATGCCAGCCAGGTGTTTTGACATTGCTTTCTACTCAGTGTGGGCAGAATCTTCCGCCAGGGCACTTTCCAGAAGCAAGAATTTCAAGTAGAAGGCCAAGGCAATTTTAGGAGGGACGCTCTCTAGTCATTTGTGTAATTCTTTTCCCCCCTCTCTCCTCTGTTTCTAATTCCATTTTAGAAGCTTGAAAATACAATTTTTTTCCCTTTACCCATTTTGTGTTTTTCTATTTGGCAAACATTGATTCTTTTCTGTGTCCCAAATGGAGGTGAGATTAACTTGTCTGTCTGTTTCTTAAACAAAAAATAAGTAAACAACTTCAATATGTATAGCCTCAGACCCCGCCAAACGCGCCGTTTCGGTCTGTCAGTGCCACCGAGGAGTCTGAGCTCAGCACCACGATTAGCAGTTCACAACTGCTACACAGCCAAATGTTGAGGAATAACAAATGCTGTTTTGTGTCCCCTGAAAATTACAGCTGAAGAAATGGAATTTTCAGTCTGAAAGCAGGAAATTAAAAACAATAGTCCAGGATTCTGGGATCCAAATGACTTTCTTTCTCAAGTAACTAATTTTAAAGACCAAAGCTGAGTTCTAAAAATGTATGCAAGTTAATTTAGTTTGCTTTTTAAAAGCTTTCCTGTCTAAAGTTTTGTATTATCCACTTTAGATGTATTTTTTAATTTCAATCCCCAATTTAAAACATAATTGATGTTAGTAGGTGAAAAGTTAAGCCACAGATGAAGGGCAATATTTGCCTAATAATATTTGCCTAATAATGTATATAGAATATATAAAAAACTGTTGATTCAATAGTAAGACCAATAGACCAATTAAAATAGGGCAAAAAAGGTAAACAAAATGGTAATAGAAGATAAACAAATAGCTAATCAGTGCATAAAAATAATGTTCAACACCACTGAATATCAGGGAAATACAAATTAAAGCTAAAATGAGATCTTACTACACACCCACTAGGCTTGCTGAAATTCAAAGGAAAGACCACATGGAGAGTTGGTAAGGATATATAGGAACTACAACTTTACTGTTAGTAAGAATGCAAAATCATACAGCTACTTTGAAAAGCTGCTTAGCAGTTCCTTAAATTACTAAACACATACTTATCACACACTCCATTAAGTCTCCTCCTGGGAGAACTGTTTTAAAATGGGGTAGTTCCCAACCCCCATTCCACCTCACTCTTATCTCCCCATCCCTGCCAACCTGGTTCAGTCAGGTGGTGTGGGGGTGGGGAGAGCCCGGGCACCTACATGTGGTTTTAATACTGATGTCCTGGGTGCCCCAAACAGAGCACTTTCTATTTATAGCGTGATCATTCTGCACAATTACTACTTCTTAGGTGCATCCCCTTGCTCCACGCCTAGCCTCTAGCAGGTACTCAGCAAGGGAATTTATCTGTTTGGCAGCTCCATAAACTCAAAGCTCTCCAATGTTTGCTCTCTAGTCTCTGTGCTTGAATTCTACATTCTGTGATCCTTGCTATAATCCTACCCTTAATCTAATTTTACTAAAAGCTATTGGTATGGCAGCCTATCTTGGCCAAGCATGTTGTTCATTTGATTTTATAAATCCAATAGCTTCATTTACTGTTTTTGGATTTTAGAAACACCAGCAGCAGACAGGATTCCTGAATAATGAAGGAGAGGCCAGGTGACACAATAGTCAAAATGTAAACACATGCACACACTCACACACACACTAACATAGACATGGTGCCTTTTGGTTTTTGTTTCTACATTTTATCCACGAAGTCCAGATCTCTTCTAGATAAAATGCTGGCATTTGGCAACCCCCCTGGACAGCCATGCACCTCCCCCTTTGGCATCCCTCTGTCCACCAGATGCCGCTTCTCTCTGCCCAAACAAAACTCCATGTTGGTGAGAGGGGGACTCCCAGAACCCAGTGCCAGGGCCAGCCTCCCCCTTGGGGCATGGCAGGGTCAACTTTCGCTGCAGATGATGGGGATACACCAACCTGAGGCGCTGACTTTCAGGCTGAGGTAAGGAGTGTGTCCGTGATGTGAAATCAGTTGAGACTTCTCCGGTTGCTTCCACTGGGTGAAAGCTAAGAGAAGCCTGCAAATGTCTAGGCACCAGTACAAGATTCATTTAACTCGGTTAGTGCAGTTGACAGTTTGAATAGTTTGAAACTCCTCCAGTGAAAACCCAAGCCCTATCAGGTACAATCGAAAAGAAAAAAGTGAGAGAGGACACAGAGGTAATTTTAAGGCCAGAATAACCAAACAGTTCCATTTGTAAACAGGCTAATTTATGTTTCCAGGAGACTCTGACAGGCTACTCTAGCAGTTTTAACAATGCCTTGCTCCACCATGTTTATCAAATATTTAAACATCCCATTTTTATTGAACTGTAATGTCTTTTGAATATATAAGCAAGAGAAGAAGGATGACTTTTCTTTCTTACGGCAAGAATACAATGGCCACTCTGCTCATCGTCTGTTCCCATCTGTACAATAAAGTCACATTTGGATTCTCATATTTGGTAGAAAAATAAATCATTCTCCATCTTCCACAAATACATATTATCTAAGTCCAGATCAATTGATTGATCCATCACAACATTAATTGATCAGCATAGCATCTGTCTGTCCATTTATTTGTCTGAGAGAGAAGCAGGTGACATATAATTAGTTCCATAATGGAATAACACTTTCCCTCCAATTAGCAAAGCCATGAATGTGAAAGGCAGGTTCTATTTCTTAAGGGCACGTAAATATTTATTATTTCATTGTACCAGCTCTACCAAATCAGTTTAGGGAACCAAGCATCTCCTGTTTAAAATGAGAACCGCTCGTCAAAAATATCCAGTTTGAATGTGGCACGTGTGGCATAGTCTGTAAAGCTCCATTGCAAAGTCTGCAGCTCCAGCAAACTAAACCAAAGCCCGGACCACCTCGCTCATTATGATGGACAGTAATCAGTGGCCTAATAAAGCGATGGGAGCTGAAATCATATTTGCATTCACAGCAGCAATGGAATAACAAGTAAGCCGTAGCGATGAATCTACATATTCATTTTCCTTCCCTACAACACACAAACCTCGCTTCCTCGCCTTCTCCCCGCATGAGAGTCAACACAATGTTTGATGCACTGAAATACAGCGGCAAATCACGTTTGACGAAGTAGACGGCTCCTGCCGCCAGCGCGTTCCACTCACTGGGGACCAGCAGATGGTTTGTGAGGGGCTTTAAGTAAGAAGGCAGAATCATAACTCCAATCCAGAGGTCAGGAATTTATTTTCATGGTGTCAAAAGCATATTTTAATGATGTAATGTGTATTCTGGTACCTCCTAGCTGACTGGGTGGAGGTGCTGCTTGCTACAGAGATAACTGGGGTTTTATGACACAGAGTTTGGGTCAAGAATGAAAAGTTTTGAAGATTTACATTTTCCTCCAGCATTGACCTTTTGGCTTTATTCCGTAATTAAGCAAAGACATGGCAGCAAAAGGGAATATTATGGGCCTGACATATCCCCAGGGCGTTATGAGAGACCAGATACAGTTAAGCTATCTCAAGACAACCATGTTCTCTGGAGTTACTTTATTGCTATTATAAAAAATCTTTATTATGGGAAAAATATCTATTTTTATGCCAGAAGAAGATGAAGATGACAGGCTGTTGAATGGTAGTTTCAGTTGAGGTTTGTGCCCACAGAGATTGTAAAACACCCAAGACTAGGGGAGGCCTCCTGATAGACTCTTAAGAAACCTGAAGGGGTATATTAATCTTTGTGAAATGCATAGTTGGAACTGGTTACCATTAACTGGCACTTTCCAGTTATCAAGATATTTTATGAAACCGAAAGAAGTCCTATTACACTTGCTAACAGGGCCAACTTTGGGGGTGTGGCTAACGCAATCATCTCTTTCCAGGTCGTCTGGGCCTCGGAACCTTGAGATCCTGACTCCCCAGAGATGCCTGCTGCTTTTCCTGTGCTGCTCAGCTGTGCACTTCTGCCAACGCTTCCATGGGAGTTCACTTTTTTTATTAAGGAAAAGAAATCCATGAATTCAAGGGCTGTTTTTTCCTTCCCATTGAAAATCTGGCATGTTCCAACCTGATTTTGATTGTTTTTAAAGCAAATAAACTACCCTCTCTGCTCTAAAAAAAAAAAAAAATTACCATCACATAAATGGCTCACACCTGCCTCCATCAATGTTACCAAGATTTCATCGGGAGGTATCTTTGCTACCAGGAAAAGTTTGTATATGTACTTGTGTCTTTGTGTTTTTTATTTATATCTCATTCCCATTGAATTTCAGGGGAATGTGAGGTGGCTCTTGCATTCTTCTCCTGGCTTTTCCTGGTAGATTCTCTAGGACAGTGGTTCTCAACCTTGGCTGCACATTAGAATCACCTGGGAATCTTTTTAAAATCCTGATTTCTGTGCCTCATCCTCCGGAAATTCTGGTTCTTTATTATGGGGCGGGGCCACAACATTAGTAACAAAGAAACAGAATTTCCGGAGGATGAGGCACAGAAATCAGGATTTAAAAAAGATTCCCAGGTGATTCTAATATGCAGCCAAGGTTGAGAACCACTGCTCTAGGAGCTGGCTTCCTGCGTTCTCCTGTCTCTCTGTGGTCCAGAAAAGATAATAGGATTATTTTCCTCCTACCATGGGAGGGGGAGTTGAGTTGGGATCCCCACCCATACTTTCCGTCCTGATGGGGGAAATGGGTCACTGTTATCAATCCTGCCTGCAGAAGCAGGGACACGTTAGCATCTTTGGCAAAAGGGCTGTGGTCTCACCTGGTCTATTCCACGTCAGGGGGAGCCAAGGCCCCATATTCTGGAAAAGAGGGTCACAGAAGAGGTTCTCCAGGAGGCAGGGCGATTGTCCCTTCGGTTGTCTAGCACCAACTTGAGAGCCAGCCCTGCAAGTGGTGAGTTCTGGAGCCACACCTGCGGCTAGCGGGCTAACTATTTCTGCCTCCTTCAGAAAGCAGAAACCAGAACAACTAAAAGAGAAAACTCCACAAACAAAAAAGCAGTGTTTCTATGTAAAGAAAGACTGAGGCTAGTTTTGTTTGTTTAGTTGGTTTTTGGATCTTTCTAATCCTTACTCAAGGATATGTTCTTATTGCTTTTAGAGAAAGAGAAGGGAGAGAGGAAACAAAAACATTGACGTGAGAGAGAAACATCCATCAGTTGCTTCCCGCACTCACCCCAAACGGGATGGAACCTGCAACCCAGGTGTGTGTCCTGACCAGGAATCGGACCTGCTACCTTTTGGGGTATAGGATGACATTCCAACCAACTGAGCCACCCGGCCAAGGCAGAGGCTAGTGTTCCTTTTAATAGTTATTTTATCACATTGCTCAACAGGCCCCAGATGAGCACGTCAGCGGCTCCACTTTCACTGCAGTTGGCCATCTAAGAACCAGGGGCTCCACGGGGCCTCCAATCCCTCCTCTCTCGAGGTGGCGGTGGCCCTCAGGACCTCTACCGGTCAACATTAGTGTGCGCTTCAAACCTCTCGGCCTGGGTTCCGGCTCACTTTTTAGCTATTTTTTCAGTACAAAGGAACTGAATTCCAAGGATTTGCAATGGCCCCTTGGGTCACAATGGGATTTCACTAGTTGCTCTAACGCAGTGGTTCTCAACCTTCCTAATGCCGCGACCCTTTAATACAGTTCCTCATGTTGTGGTGACCCCCAACCATAAAATTATTTTTGTTGCTACTCCATAACTGTAATTTTGCTACTGTTATGAATCGTAATGTAAATATCTGATATGCAGGATGTATTTTCATTGTTACAAATTGAACATAGTTAAAGCATAGTGATTAATCACAAAAACAATATGTAATTATATATGTGTTTTCCGATGGTCTTAGGCGACCCCCAAAGGGGCGACCCACAGGTTGAGAACCACTGCTCTAACGAGTTATCTGTGTAGAGCCTATTTGGGGTATTGCTCAGTGACAGGCGGTGGGGAGCTACCAGAGGACACAGAGTCCTTGCTTCTGTCAGGGTGCAGGTACCTTTTCCCCCTCAGACCCTACAAAGTAAAAAGCTGAGGGTAACATTTGGTGCCATGTTTGGGCATTGGCAAGAGAAGCTCCAGGTGGACCTAGAGAGAGATGGTACTAGAAGGGACTTGGATGGGGAGGCAAGAAACAGACTTGTAAATTAGGGAAACCCTTGTGGCTAATTCCATGCTCTGCAGCCTTAGATATTCACATTCCTTATTGCAGAATACTTTTGTGGGGTACCAGTTTCCTAGTGAGATGTCACTTTCGTTTTCTGCTTACTGTATTCTTATTTGGACAGACGCAGGGGTCCTCAAACTTTTTAAACGGGGGGCCAGTTCTCTGTCCCTCAGACCGTTGGAGGGCCGGACTGTAGTTTAAAAAAAAACTATGAACAAATTCCTATGCACACTGCACATATCTTATTTTGAAGTAAAAAAACAAAACGGAACAAATACAATATTTTGTATTTGCATGTGGCCCGTGGGCCGTAGTTTGAGGACCCCTGGGACAGAGTGTGTTTCATGGTATAGAGTTTGCTGGCTCCATCCTTAGGAAAGATGCTCGAAGTATGTGTATCCCAGTCAGGCCTTTCAGGACTCGTATGTAGTGCCACGTTTCCTCCAGGACTCCAAGTGGCATCCAGTTGGTCCTGTGAGCCACTCCAAATGTGCAGATCTTTCCTTCTGCTGTGAAAGCAGAGCAATCCCGGGAGATTGATATCACTGAATGTCCCCAAAGCACAGCTGTCAAGTACGTAGATTCAAAATTTCACCATTTCATTTACCAATTTTCGGAGCTTATTGAGTTACTGGTGTGTTTCTTCTCTTCCAAAATGCTGTGAGCTCTTCCTGTGGTGCTCCTTTATTTGGAAGACCCCAATGCAGGCCACCCGGGAGTCAGGGGAAGGAGCCTTCCTATAAGGAACCAGTGTGAGCAATGTAGGAAAAATGAGACACAAAGCTGACAGAAAAGCAAGTTCTAGTTTCCCTACTTCTAAAGGATTATATCAAACAGATTTAAAATAATGGAAAGTATCTGGTCTCTCTGCATGTGGTAGCAGAAGGTGACAGCCAGCCATGAGGCAATGGTGTAGGGAACTGGGTGTGCTGTACAACACCAGAACTGTTAGCTACGCAGCAATGTTGGAGTACTGGCTCTTAGCAACAAAATGGACCAAAGTAACTTATTAATTGGCATTGTGACTCCAGGTTTGAATGGAAATAGGCAAGAAACCATAAGACAAACATATACCCCCAACTGTTATTTCTTGTTATCACCAGCCTTTTCTGATTTTTCTTTTCTTTTCTTTTTTAATGCTGCTGAGAACTCGCAGAAAGGAGAATTTTCATGAGGTAGGTAATGAGTAGCATCTGCAAAGGAAACTTCTTAGTAATGGAAGAAGTACCCAAAGACAGACTGGATCATTATTAGAAAGAAATACGATTGACATTACACACACACACACACACACACACACACACATCATTAAATACACTTGCCAATTTTTTGCCTGATTAATGGCAATTCCAAAGAACTTTGTTTAGATCAGATTGTTGACTTGGGCTTCCCAGCTGATTCCCACTGTAGGTGATGCTATGCCACCTAATTAAGACCCGTGGTTCTGCAGCTTCAGTAGAAAAAAGATTATAATTCCTTGCACTTGGCAACTGTCTGTGATGAAGGATTCTGAGTCTCCCAATTTATCTGGCCATGAGGCGCTCTAGAAAAGAAGCATTCTCCTTCCCACCTCTTGTAGTTAGCAAGTGTCCAGGTTTTTTTTTGTTGTTGTTTTAAGGTTTTTGCCTCAGAATTCAGGACTTAAAAGAGGTGTCCATTTTAGATGAAAACCGTGTCTACATTACAGCAGGTTTAGGTGACAGGAATCTAACTGGTTTCTGATTCAGAACATTAGTTTGCCAACCACTATTTTTTCTTGTTGTTCTTTAACTTGTTATACACACACACACATACACACACACACACACACAGATAGATATGGGAATGTAGTGAAACTGCTAAAATTGCTGAAGAAGTAGGAAAAGTATGCTTGTGCGTTTGACTCTTGACTCCAATATTTAAAATACTAAGGGTGAGAATCACAAACAGCTGTTGTGTCCCTGATTTAGTTTTACTGTCATTAAAACTCCGCGGCGATGTTTACCATTCATTCTTCCGTAAGAAACTGTATTACTTCCTCTCTCTGAGCCCCCGATGAAGAAGTGGGGCGGGGGGAGGAGGGGGATATATATATTACTGGACTTGCAGAGGCAAACATGCCCCAGCAGGCTGGAGACCGCGAGGAGTCTGGTCTAGCTGGCCGACACGGGCCCTCCCGCCCACCCTCGCGCCCACCCTCGCGCCCACCCCTCGTGCGGCGTCGGCAGTAGGAGTCCAGGCCCAGTCGCCGGCGCTCCCGGGGGAGTCAGGACCTCGCGCTCCCTCCAGGATGGGACAGGATATGACAGCCCGGTTTGTGCACCAGCATCCTTAATATTTCCTTCCTTTCAGAAGCAAATAGAGCGTTCCCTTATCTGAATGCTAATTTCCTAGTTAAAAACCCTCCCTTGCTGACAAGGGACTGAAAGAGTTTTAAATCACAGATGTAGAGTATCAAATGCAATAATGCTCTTGCAATAGTGCATTGAAGCCTCAATTAATTAACCCTTGGGCTAAGTAGGCAGGTACATGGCGGTGGCCGCAGGCGGTGGATGGATGAGATTTAAATGTGCATCTCATTTCCCCAGCACGGAGCACGCCGCTTGGTTCAGAAAGGAGTCATTTTGCACACTCGCCTCATTTACTCGCCGCTTTAATCCTCCTAATTCCACCTGAGATCGGGGGAGAATTGAAAAGGAAGGCGAGGAGCCGGGGCTGCGGGCTGGGCTTTTGTGCGCTCGGTCCCCCGGGGCGGCGCCGCGCAGGGCCTCCCGCCTCCCAGCGAGTGGGCGGCAGTGGGGACCCTGCTCGGCGAGATCCAGGCGGACCGGGCGGTTTGCACCTTTTCAGGGGGTGCGGGGTGCGGGCAGTTTTGGAGGAGGGTGCCAGGTCGAGCCCACCCTCCCCAGGTTCGGGGTCCCCAGGCCAGGCCGCGGTCTGTGCCGGACGCACCAGGGCGCTGGGCGCTGGGGCCGGCGAGGCTGCAGCACCGACGCCCCGCGGGCCTGCGGACGGGAGGGCGCTCGGGGTCCAGCCGCCCGGGTTCAAGCGCCGCATCCCGCCTCGGCCCGGCGCCGTGTCCGCGCCGACGAGGTGTCACTCGCCAACTCCTTTCTCTCCACGCGATTTACCATCTGTGAACCCGTCTTTAACCTAATAAAAATCATCCAGCTTTTGACTAACAAGGAGAGGAAACAGTGCTCATGGCGGGGTTCGGGGAAATGGCCGCGCTAATGCGCGGGATGAGGACGGAGTGATTTATGGGCGGTTTTAACGGTGGGCCATGATTAGGGGGCTGGTAGTAAGTGCATTAGATGTCTGAGTGTGGCAATAGAGTAAATAGGCGTTTTATTTATCGCAGTGCCAGGGGCCTCTTAGCGGAAGAGCGCTCCTCCAAATTGAAATATAGCAGAGTTTACACTCCTGATTAGGGCTTCAAGCGCGGAGCCCAAGGCTATCAGCTAAGCAGAAACAACGCTCGCTGACACCTAATTGTCACTGGATTAATGTGCAAACAGGGGCGGCGAGCGGCAACAACAAATAACCTCGTGTCAGAGCCGTTGGTGGCAATGTCCACTCGCAGTGACTTGGGGCCAAATTGGAGTTTATATGTCAAAACGGGCTCGGATCAATGTGCGGGCTCCTGCAAAGGGCCGGGTGCAGCCCTGGCCGTGGTGATCTATGGGGGCGGGGAGGGGGGGGGGCGGGGTGCGCAGGCAGACGGAGGAGGGGAAATGCCTTTCCATTAAATTTTTGTTTATGCTCCCGAATTCACAGCTATTAAGCTGAATTTATGTGAATCAGGTCTTTCTCTCCAGGATCTTGTGACTTTCGCCTGTGTCTCCATATAAAATTTAATCACCCTGTTTGTGAATCAAATCATTCCCACAACAGCAGATTCAATCTGGGCTGCCACCTGTCTGGCTTTGGGCAGGAGCAACCGAATTGGGCAGCTGGGTTCCAGCTTTTCGTGGGGCTGGTGGTTGGTTGGCTGGCTGTTGGGTAACGGAGTTTGCCCTGGGGTTTTCCAGAGCAAGAGCTGGATGTGGCTGAAGGAGCAAAAGAGGACAGACAGCCTTTCCAAATCCCCTAGAAACTGCCCCCCTTTCCTGTAAATGACCAGGTTGGTGGCGGTCCTATGTTAAAAAACACAAAAATTCCTAACAGTCCAAAGCAAATGGTGGAATAGGTTACCATCCAAGAAGTTCTTATGCTCACTCATTTTTCTTCTACAATTAGCCATTCAGGGAGGGAAAAAGTCACAAATACATGAATTATGTTGCTAAATGTATTTCTAAAGTTCTTAAGTTTTATTGAGCATGAAAGTTGGTCTTTCCCTGTGTTAAGGACTGAAGAAGCTATAGAACTAGCTTGTAGCTCAATGGTGCAAAGTCTTATGATTTAAACTTGACATTTGCAATTTTTTGCCGTAAAATATTACTTTCTTTATTTCAAGACTTTAGTTGAAAACCTCGTAATTCCTTTTAAGCTCCATTTGATTGTCAATTGCACAACTCTCTCTAAAGCTTAGGGCTTATGGTTTTCATACACACATGATTTACGCTTTTTGTGTCACAATCTAATGTACTTTGGTACAGCTCCTACTTATTTCTCTTGCATCATGAAAGCCTTCCCTTTCAGAGGCTGGGATTTTTATAGTGAAGCAACGAAAGAGTTGTGACCTGGCTGTAGAACTCCTTGGATTGTCTGAAATTACCGATTTCGCTGCCATAGCCAGCCTTCTGTGCCATTCCATTTAAGTATTTTCAGAAAATGGTGATCTAGCTATCTGCATATTTGGAAAGTAGAATGAAATACGTTTTCACTATTGAAAATTTCAATAGCTGGCCACGAAAGCCCATTCATTGTCAAACACAGGGAGCAGGATAGCAGAGCATGTTCTGGAGGTTGCAAACACTGACATTTCTGTTCATCTATTTGCTCTCAGAAAACCATGAAGCTGGATCCGCAATGGGGAAATCCCAGCTTCATCTGACTAACAACATGTTGGATGAATTTGATGTATTTTTAATCCATCTGTAGAACTCTAAATCCATCCAAGCTGCTGGCTAGAGCATTAAATTTAAGCTAATCATTCTCATTAACATAATACTACTTAACCAAAATAGCACAAGTAGATATTAAGTTTTCTGGGGAAAAAATAATATATGTTGTTATGATAAAGATTGGAATTCACACAGGAAACATTTTGTTCACCCCAATTATTACACTTTGTAGATCTTACTTTGTAGACACCTAAAACTGGAAGGAAATTTAGAGGCCATCAATTCCTCTTGCAGATGGGAAAACTGAGGCCCAGATAAGTTAAATGTCTCTCTCTAACACACACACACACTTAAATCTTCCAGATATTCTCATATACATCATTATTCTAATCAAGCCATAAACATTGTAAACATACAAGAAAAATATTGAATGTTTTTGTCATACCTTGTCGATATTAATTATTTGGGCATTTAAACATTAAAACTTTCCTGGAACATAAAAACTGGCTTTTTAAATTATGGATTAAAGAAATAATTGAAAATTGGGTTATTCTGCCGAAGCCGGTTTGGCTCAGTGGATAGAGCATCGGCCTGCGGACTGAAAGGTCTCGGGTTCGATTCCGGACAAGGGCTTGTACCTGGGTTGCGGGCACATCCCCAGTAGGAGATGTGCAGGAGGCAGCTGATCGATGTTTCTCTCTCATTGATGTTTCTAACTATCTCTCTCCCTTCCTCTCTGTAAAAAATCAATACAATATATTTTTTAAAAAAAGAAAATTGGGTTATTCTTTGCTCACTTACCTGGAAACTGTGAAACAGAATTAAAATTTTAAAGCAGCTCTCAGTATTTGAAAGAGTTACTATGTCTTGGTTATTTGAGACTAGGATTATATTGTGTCTCTTCCAGTTTTCTGCCCCTTTTATCGTCCACTCTTTCTTCTTTTTGCCTTCTCTTTCAGGCTCTACAGGGAGAAACTAAGACTCAACAAAGTTGATTTTATCATTGTTTGAAAAGATATTTCATAGAGGAAATAGGACAGAATTCCACATAGAATGGAGTTTGATTATCACCCATGGCCATGGCTCTCCTGACTCTCCGTGTGATGAGCAGTCAAGGGATAACCCCGATCATAGAAGAGAAGGGAGTGTTTGGTAGGCTGTTAAGTAATTCTGCTGAAGAGTTATAGATTGGTTTGTACATGAATCACTCTGGAGTTTCTGTGATGATTTTGGGGGTGCAAACTTGAGGATGTGTCTGAGTTATTAAGTCTCTGCCACACTGGTATGGCTAGGTTTTAAGATAATTGAGTAAAATGAAATTACGTCAACCAAGAAAAAAGTCCCCCAGAGTTTCAGCTATGACTATTTAAATGAAGATCTAATCTGGAATGTCTGGCAATATGGTCAGGCTCTGGGTGTTATTTAGTGACTCCAGGAAGTAAATTCACTTTAAGGAAACTGCCGAATTCTAGGAGGGGACCACCAATGGAGCTGTAAGCTTGGAGTCTGAACTAGGATGTATACCAGCCTGGTCCACACACCTTCCCCACTTCCACCTTGAGTTCTTGAGAATTTTAAAATCAGTTATCATCAAGAGAACTGGTACTAGTATATAACTGAGCACTTTTATACAATAAACTGATTAAACTCTATTCTAATTTCATAGACTGAAATGATGACAGAGCTCTATGAAAGGAAGGAAGAGAGGGAAGCTATTCAGGAATTATCTCCACAAAAGGAGTATCATTTGCTCTGGGTTGAAACATCCTGGAAGCATTTTGACAGCAACCAAACATTTGGAAGAGAAGGGCCAGGTGCTGAAGGGAGAAGAGCGCTGCTGTGATGGGTGGGAGGCAGGGGTTATGAGTGGTCCAGGCCAGTGGTCGGCAAACTCATTAGTCAACAGAGCCAAATACCAACAGTACAACGATTGAAATTTCTCTTGAGAGACAAATTTTTTAAACTTAATATATGTAGGTACATTGTTATTAACTTAATTAGGGTACTCCTAAGCTGGCCTTGCTAAAAACGTCTCCCTCCTCCTCTCCCTCTCTCCCTCTCTCTGTCTTTCTCTCTCTCTCTCTCCCTCTCTCTCCACCTTTCTCTCTCTCCACCTCTCTCTCTGGAACTGAACCTGGGACCCTTCAGTCCGCAGGCCAACATCTATCCACTGAGCCAAACCAATCAGGGCTCTTCTCCTCTCTACTTTTCAGGCCTCTTATCCTCTCTTCTTTTTCCCTGAAAGAAGGAAAGGAAAAAGGCAGAGGGTTTTGAATCCGTACCAAAAGGAGGGATAAAGAACTCTACTTGGACACAGAGCAGTTCAAGTTAGACCCCAGAGGCTTGAAATAGTGTACAAGTTGGGGAATTATGATGTGTTCCAACCTTAAAGTGAAAGAAAGGATGGAAGGAGATGAGGTTGGAGAAAGGGGTCCCAGGCTGTCCTCACATGGAAGTCATTACAAAGCCTCTCTTTCCCACACTCCCTCTTCACTCTCTTTCTCCCTTTCACCAGGTTCACCTATTTGCTTTAAAATAACCCCTCAATTGAAAATTGAAAACAATTCAGGCCTTAGTCAGGATGTTCACCTTTATCCTGAGAACAATAGGAAACCATTTGGCAGACTTAATTAAATGAGTGGTCAGAGCAGGTTTTCTTTTTAAGTTTATTCTCGTTGCTGCATTGAGAATGGTCTGAGAAGGAATGGACAAGAACGATTTGGACAGAGCTGTCAGGTGGTGATAGGTAAGAGAGATCATGGTGAACTGAAGTGGTGGTAGCAATAAGATAGAAGGAGTATTGGGCAGGTGTGGAAAGTATTTCTAAGGTAGAATTGATAGGTCTTGCTGATGGGTTGAATGATCTTTCACCCTCTCTGCATCCACCCCCTTGGGCATTTAACTTTGAAGTGTCCTCTGCCTCTGTCTCTGGACTTGACCCTGTGCCTGGCTTTGGGTAATAGAATGAAGCAGAGGTGCAAGTATGGTGCTTCTAAGTCTACAACTCGAGAGGCCTTGCTCTTTCTTGTGTTTCTGTCATCTCCATGAGGACATTCCTGAGGGAGCCTACTGGCATGGAACAGATACATGGCAGAGACTTGAAGTGCCCGGTCAGCCCAGTTGAGACTCGTCTAGGCCCAGTGGGGTGACCTGGGGTGAGTCACCATTCAACAGCCACATGTTGTAGAACTAGGCACACCTCAAGGTGAGCCCTCAAAGTCAGCATCCAGCAAGCTTCCCCAGAAGTCCCCTGAACTCTGGAGTTTAAAATGCTTGGACTTAAACATTTTCTTGTGAATGTGAGGTTTTTAGTCACTGACGCTTTGCAATTTGAGCTCTAATACTACAATCTGAGGAAAAGACTTGAGGAGACACTGATGACTGATTTGAAAGACTCCTTCAGACCACAGGAGTATGTCATTAGGCAAACTCTTCAAGGGCTTTCTTCTTAAAAGCACGCGCCCATGGCCGCTTCGGTGCTTGTCACTATTTGCTTTGAAGGTCCTTTCTCTACCACAATACTTCTCTCTAATTAACAAAATATAGTTTTGAATGAAAAATACTCTAAGATATCTTCTCCGTAATTTTTTCATTTATTTAAATTACTGTCTTTAATTGTCATATATTTCAGTAATATCATGAATTTGCGAATATAGATAGTAACCTTTTTTTTTGTTGCCATTTCCATCTTCTGAAATAAAATGAAAACCAAAATATCCCAAATCAATTTTCTTTCAGGATTGTGCAAGGAGCCCCATTCTTTAACGTGATAAAAAATGCATCTATATATATATTGTCGTTATACTTAAACAATTAATGGCAGATAAGGTATGCTGCATTCCAAACATGCATGCTATTCTTTGGCAAGCAATTTTTAGAAACCACGTTTTTCTATCCTTGGTACTGGAGAGCTAATGCCATTGACCGGGTATAACTGGATTTTAGAATCCAATAGCCATTTCTGGTATGAGGCCTACCAGACCTCAGACTCAGTGTGTATCAGTTGGTGTTTCTGCATCATTTAAATGAAAGCAAAAGTGTGTGGAAGACATTAAGCAACTCTTTCCACCATGTCTAATATTGCTCGTGAAGGAAAAATATATTGCCCACTTTCTGTATACTCTGTGTAAGGTGGGATTTTTTTTCTTCTTACCTGAGGGAAGTTTTTCTAAAAGCACGTCTTTTTAATGGTATTCTTTTCCCTTCTCAGCGGGAGACTATTGATTGAGTGGACACGGCATACGGTAGCTGCTCTGACTGCCAGCAGCAGAGCTCCCGCGATTGATTTTACATAGCACCTTTTATACGTGAGAATCCAAAAGCACTTACCGAAGCAGTGAGCGAGCTTGATACTGATAGCGATGGCGTAGGACCCAGGGGTCCTCAAACTACGGCCCGCGGGCCACATGCAAATACAAATATTGTATTTGTTCCCGTTTTGTTTTTTTACTTCAAAATAAGATATGTGCAGTGTGCATAGGAATTTGTTCATAGTTTTTTTTTAAACTATAGTCCGGCCCTTCAACGGTCTGAGGGACATTAAACTGGCCCCCTGTTTAAAAAGTTTGAGGACCCCTGGGTAGGCGAACACCGGCGACAGCAGGAACCCATGGCAGCTCACATTGTTTCAGATTCTTGATCTCTCCAGAGGGCCCGTTGGCCAGGTGATCTCTCCAATTTCTGGTCTGCCTAGGACAGGGGTGGGCAAACTTTTTGACTCGAGGGCCACAATGGGTTCTTAAACTGGACCAGAGGGCCAGAACAAAAGCATGGATGGAGTGTTTGTGTGAACTAATATAAATTCAAAGTGAACATCATTACATAAAAGGGTACGGTCTTTTTTTTTTTTTAGTTTTATTCATTTCAAACGGGCCGAATCCGGCCCGCGGGCCGTAGTTTGCCCACGGCTGGCCTAGGATCTCACACAGAAAGGACATTTAGTCATCTTCTGAGACATCCCTGAGCCACCTCACTGACCAGACCTAAACCACTCAAGACAGAGGAGATAGGCCCCCGTGGGTGGCTACAGAAGAGTTCCTTATTCTATAGGCCTCTATTTTCTCAGTGGCTCAAAGAGGGGTTGGATTGGTGGGGCCATCTAGTCAGAAGTTCTAAGACTCTCTGATTTCATGAGTATTTCTTGAGCCTTGAATGGGTGCCCAGCGCTGTATCAGGCCTCTGCTCTGGAGAGGGAAGACTCTTTGGCTGACTTTAGTGCTGGATAAGCACAAAGAGAACAACAGGGCACCCCTGGAAACACACAGTGGCTCTGACTTCAGAAGGAGAGTACATCATCACTCACTTCTTTAGCTCCTAGCACAGTGCTTAGCACATATTAAGCCCTCAGTAAATGTTTGTTGAGTGAAAACATGCAAATGCAAAGTGTCTTTTCGGTGTCAGAGAAAGGGAAATTTCAATCCAGAATGACGGTATTCACTGCCTTGTACTGTCTACCTTAGCGGTGAGCATGCAAAGTGAGCCAGCCGTGTCCCCATAGAAACAGCGAAAGTGGAACAGAAATAATGCCCTGTGCTTTTTCTCCCCTGATTCCTGATGCAAGAAGCCAACGGTGCTCGCTTTACTTGCAGATTGAAGGACAGAGGGAAGGAAGAAGCAGGCAGACATTAGGCTCAGCTCAGAAGGAGAGCTATGGAGCGACTAAGGAGAGGACATCGTCCCGCCTTGTGCAGGTTTAGGAATGGCAAGGAGATGGCCACTGAAGGAACAGAAAGCAAGTTATGATATTCTTCCAAAGCAGTGGCAGTCCCCAAGGAGCCTGTTCGGGAAGAGTTGGTAAGGTGTTCCTTGTGGTTCTGGTTGGACTATTACCCTGGTGTCTGTGTTTCATTACACATCTGACCACCCAGTTAGCTTGCTCAAAAGAGACAGGGAATGTCTAAGTTAAAATAGGTGTGTGCATTCCTCCTTACCTGTGCTTTCTTTTCTTCATTGACAGTCATTTTCAAGCAAATAACTTTTGCCTTATACAGTGTATGAGATCTTGTTATCTCATTTGTTCTTCAAATAGCTCCAGGAGGCAGATGATACTATTATGCTCATTTTACAGACAAGGAAGCTGAGGCCTGGAGAGAATAAGTGACTTGCCCATGGTCACACAACTAGCAAATGATAGAGCTTGCTTTCAAACCCAAGTTACTAGATGGTGCTCACTGCCCACTGGGCCTTGCTGTCTCAAAGTGAAAAAAACAAATCCTGCTTGGAAAAAGAAACTTTATTGTTATGGCATGCCAATACTTGCAGGATTATGTTGTGAATGTGTATAGTTTATTTTTTAGCTCAAACCACACAGCTGGCTGCTTACTACCCTAAGCTATCAGCTAAAATGTACTTGAGAGGCCTCTCCTTTTAGGAACAAATAAACACCTATGATGTTCACCCATAAGGTTCATGGCTGTGTATTGACACCACTTGAGGGATCTCTTCCCTCAGCACCTCAATAACTTGACCTCTGAGATGAGAGGGCTGGGCTGGACCACTGTGCTCTCAGACCCCTTTTAGCACCAAGAGCCTGTGAGTCTGAGTTGATGACTGCTAGAGACCTCGAGCTAAAGAACAGGGGCAGGACTGGGGTGGCGTGGCTGAAACTTTGTTCAAATCCACACTGGCTTACTGAGAGCTGACGGTGGCAGGCACTGTGCTCAAAGCTGACACAACAGGACGTGGTTCCTGCCACCTTCACTATGGTGTCTAGTGAAGCCTCTCAAAGGAGCCACAACACTGTGCAGTTGCTCACACGTTTACCTTTCACTGAAGAATTCTAAGATGTGTTGCTTGTACGCAGAAGAGTAATTTAAAGAGTATTTACATATGACTAATCCTGCTTTAAATCCACTGTGGGAAAAAAGTTCTACTTCAAGTGAGGAGACCTGAACACAGCAACGACGTTGTGTTGTATTCTTGGAGGCTGCAAAGAAAAGCAATTCCAGACTTCAAGAGGAAACATGCCTTGAAAGTCCAACCTAAGGGTGGGCAGGGCCTCGTGTGTCTGACGGACATGAATGAGCTGGAGAAGAAACCTGCTTAAGAGAAGCAGGGCCCACCTCCGGGGGCTCAGGGAGTATGAGTCACATGGCAGTTTTCTTTGGGAGAAAAGCCTGTCACAGCCATAGGGAGTGTTTGCAAGGCCAAAGGAGAGAAAGTTGTTCCCTTGGAGAGAGTGGCATTTAGGAAAGCTGAAAATCGCTTCTGTAATATTGCATGTGGGAATCTTGGTAACCAAAAAGAAATGCAATAAGCCTCTCAGTTTGAAGGCTTCTTCAATATTTTACAAATCACACAATCATCTCCAGCTTTTGGCACAAAGAAAAATCCACATGACAAAGCTTACGGAACATTAGCAATATAAAATAAGCTACATCAGCCGAATACCAATGAAACGATCCTACCTGCTGCCAGTGTTGTTGGCAATGGGAGGCAGAGGGTCCATTTTTTTTCCTGTTAAAAATGGAAATGGGTGCTTGAGTATTCCAGGAAGTTCTTCGGGTTCATTAACAAGGTCAAAATCAATGTTATTTTACTGTTTGGAATCATTTTTGGCGGAACAATGAAAAGAAACCATTGTAGAAGTAGTCTTAATATAATCATTTTCTTTTCATTGTTCTTTATGGGAAAATAATTTGGCCCGAAATTTAGTGGTCCCATCAGGGAGGTGATAGCTTTAAAAAGGTGGTCTGAAGGACAGGTTTTACTGTACTTTAATAGGCTTATAGATTAATATAAATCTTAATATTCATGATCTTTACCATTTCTTTTCTCAATATCTGCTCCATCTATACATCTATTTATAATGTATGTTCCAAACACAAGATACACTTGATTTTTATTGAACATACTGATGGTGCTACAGGGACAGCCACTTGACCTAGTTTTAAAAAAGAAAAAAAAGAAAGAGGCAAGGGGTCAAACGTATGGATAGTCTGCTGCTAAAAACAGGTTTCTGCAGGTAACACCATGACCTGAGAACAGGGCTGGGCTTGCAGGTTCACCGTGTGCTATTATTTGTGTAAATAATAAATAAATATGTGCACCCCGGGGTGCCAAGTGTGAGCCACCGATGACCATGATGCAATAGGGGCTTGTCACTTGAAAGCTGGTTTTCCTAACGAAGCCACGGAGCATGTGCTACCTGTACATGCCCACGAAAGAAAACCACAATGATAATTAAATTTATTTATTGGATGGAGAAAAAATATGTAGATATGCATTATTTGACATGAATAAAGAAATGCATGTTTATTTTTATGTGGTTAGTTAAGGGGGAAATATCTAATTAACTGATTTCAGTTATATTTTGACTGAGATTTCTGGTTTGCCTTTCAGCTTATGTCAGAAACGTTGAAGGAATTAATGAATTGTGTGTGTGCATTTGCGTGTGTATATAAAATTGCTATGTTATTTAAAAAGATGTATATTTTAAAAGTATTGCAATCTCAATAAAACACAAAATTTTAGGGGGGGGGGAGCTCATATTTCCGCCAACCAGAGATAATTATGTTAACATTTGTCTCCTCTGTACTGTTTTACACAATTTAGAGCATCCTAGATGTATAAAATTGAATATGGATTTATTAAATTCCATTGTATGATGCCATAATTTACCTCCCTGGTGCTCAGGTGGTTTCTAGTTTATTTTCCTACTATAAATACAGAAGATAAACATCTTTTTACCTACATCTTTGTTTGCATTTCAGATGATCTCCCCAGGAACTAGTCAGAGAGATGAATTAATGGATTAAATGAAGTGAGCATCTTTAGGCTTTTGCTGCATATTACCAAATTACTTTTCACAAAGCATGGGCCAATTTAGAGTATAAACTTATTTTAATGAAATTTGATGTGTTTCACCCACATTATTGTAACAAAGTTGTTGCAGATTCCCAAAGCAGAGATCTGCTGAGATTCATGGTGGACCTGGTGTCCTGGTTGCTCAGAACACGCGGCAGGGAAGTGCTTCCAGGCCTGGCCGCGTGCCGCCTGCATCTGCTGGTTCTGGTGCACTCACATGCAGGTTTGCTTCCTTCTAAAAAGTGTATGGTCCTCATAAGTAGTATCTAACATTTTAACAGTTAATATTTTTAAAAGAGAAGATAACTCGAATATCTGCTATGCATTTTCCACTTTTTTTTTTTGTAATGAGGAAAAACCCTGAGGTTTATTATTAGAAAAATGGGACTGTAGAAGTATTTATACTGCCTTACCCACCCACCTCCCAGTTTTGTTGGTTTTAAATATTTTGTCCCCAGTACCGCTGTCCTCGAAGGGTTTGGTTATGTGCACAATGTTGCAATCCTGTTCCCTTTGTTGGCGAGGACAGGTTTTGCATGTCCTGGGACCCGTGTGTGGAGGCTGGCTCTGGGCAGCAGAGAACAGGCCCTGCGTGGTAGCTCCTCCCTGGAGATGCTGTCTCTGCACACAGTGGGTTCCCAACACACACTGTCTGATGGCATTGTGTTTACTGTGCTGGAAACTGTTTAAATCTGCGGTGTCATTTAAATACGTCAGTTACACCAAGACTCAAGAGTTTGGTATGTTTGCGTACCCATTTCACAGAGTTTCTTTACTTTCTGATTGGCAGCCAAATCCCATTTCTTGAAAGCAAAAATAGATGCTGAAAATAGGCATCTTTTTCTTTTTTTTTTCCTTTTCTTTTTTGGTTCCCTTGGCCAGACTTTGACTTTTCACCAGAGGAAGGAAAGAATGAAAGTTTTTAAGTCCAAGAGAATTACTTTCTCAGAACTTGGCCCAGCTTTGACCATGCCTGTTAGCGGTGCTGGCTGCTTTCCCCTGAAGGGAAGCCCTGAGAAAAGTCAGGAGCCTGAGGACCTGGCAAGAGGTTCTAAAGGGAACTAACCAGCCTTAAACGACGCTTCTTTGTCCAGAGACAGCCTATATGGCACATTAGTGACCTTTATTTTATTTGAAATAGAACCTCTCACCATATTTCAAAGTGGCTTACAACTCGGTATAAAATACAACCCCTGTACCAGGAGATGGTGGAATATAAACAGGAGGAACACAAATATTAATACAACCCGCACCATGAAGGCCTCACAGAAGACGTTTGCTAAGTTTGGTGATATATAAAAATATAGTTAGCTACCAACTTTACTGTCATTGTGGAAAACTGCACAAACCAATATATGTAAGTGAATAATTTTACATGTAGTTAGTGTCTTTTTTGATTAAGCGAGTCTTTTAAAGAACATATTAATTATGCATCTTATGTATCCTATGTGGCTAAAGAGCTCTGTGAATAGAGACCTGCCAGTTGTTTTTCGAAAATAACAGAATGCAGCTGTGATTTAAAAAAAAAAAAAAAAATTGGTTGCAGCATAACTAGAAGAGCTATTTTTAATTTTTTAACGGGAGGGATCAACGTTAATGTTTAATTTTGCAAATGTAGGATTTTTGAAAGGAAGAGCATTGGATTAAATGAAGTGAGCATCTAATAGGCCACACTAATAGGTGGGACACAGTCCAGTGAAAGTTGATTTGCTAAAATGTTTCTGGCTGGGACGCTGCAATTCAGTGGCAGGTATGTATGGGAAAGTGGCCATTGAAACCAGACAGGAAGATAGACACCAAAAGAGAGGTTTTGTGTGTTTGTTTGCTTTTGCATTATAGCTGTCATTGGAAAACCCACCTCTTTCTGTATTTAAACTGCTTAGACCTATAAAACCCCAAGCAACCCCCATACCCCACTCTCATAGATTAAAATTTACATTTGAAGGACATAGTTTAAGGATCAAACTACAGTTAGTCTTTGCCTCTTGGGAACAAAATGGAATCTTTTCATCTTATATATGAAATATAAGTTCCTATATAGGTGTAAGTGGGAATATGTCCTATTTCCTGCCCAGGAAAGCACTCTGTGGAAATACTGAAGCTGTCTGACTTTCCAGGGTGTGGTGGGCAGGCCCCATCTGTGCTCCCCACTTTGTGGTCTCATCCAGGCTGCGGGTGGCGGCTTTGAATGGGGCAGCTTCACAAAATCTGCATGAAAATTGGGAATTGTCAGAGTAATTGGCCATTTACTGACTCACTCTCTATGCCTTTTTTGTGTTGATCAATAAAAACTTAAATCCTTTACCCAGTTTAGTAACAACCTATTCTAAAGCATTATATTCCCCCTAATCTTTGCGAGTTCTGGTTTTACAGTTATCCATTTTCAATGATATTCATTTTAAAAGGTTAACAAACGAGAAACTAAACCAACCATACAAATAACAGCCCAAAGAACACTTTCCAAAATGTGTTGCTGTAGTGCCATTTCAAATTTAATATTCATGCGGAGGAGAGCGAAAGGCCACCAAACCAGGTGGATAAAATAGGACTGCGTTTTATGACTTATTCTTAAATGAAATCTCTTAAATATTGCTAATGAAGCCAGCTCTCCCACACAGCCTTGCCGGGCGCCCTTTCTGGGCTGGTTCAGTTCCATTTCCCTGTCTAGCAATTTGCCCCAGGCCCCTATTAAGTGAATTATCACGGCCCCTAAATCATCGCTGCGGGGGTTTCCTCTAATCCCATCAAGGCACTTACATCCCTTTCTTCCCTCCCGGTGACACCGTGAGTTATGATTTCGTGGGGAGCCGCGAAGGGGGCCCCGTGGAAGAGGGGAAGGTGCGCCGGGCGGGGCCGGGCCGGGACAAAGCCCCGCGGCCACCCCGCTCCCGCCGCCGGGGGAGCGGCTCCGGGAGCCGGGACGCGGGCGAGGAGAGAATATAAATGTTTCCCTTAACCGCAGGAAACGCGGCGCTCACAACCCACTTGCGGCATAGATTAGGCTAATTTATTAGACACCGTTTGCCTGGTGACTGAGCTGGGCTGAGTAATGATTTACTTTTTTTTTCTTTTAAAAAACATTAATAAGAGGAAGCCTGGGGCCACGGCTGGGAGGGCCGGGGCTGGGGTGCGGGGCGGGAGGGTGTGGGACCGCGCCCCGCGCTGCGGCCGGAGCCAGGAGGGCGGCCCTGCCGGGAGCGCCGCGGGCGGGTTCGGGGAAAGAGGAGCCGGTGTTTTGTTTCTTTTGTTTTGTTTTTTACGTCTTGTTTCGGAGGCGCTTGGGTCGCCTCCCGCGTACCAGAGCTGGGCCTTCGAGAGCGATCGAACCTTTAACACTTCCTAGGAGATTTCCACCCGCACCCTTCCCCCTTCATTCAGCATCCTGTTGTTCGTGCCCCTGAGTTCTGTCTCTGTTTTACTTTGTTGCTGGATCCATCCATTCCCCACCAGCACCCCCTCCCCCGCACCCCCGCCCCCCTCAGAGCGTCGGCCTGCTCTCCGTGAGTCTGTCTCTGTTTTGCTTGTTAGTTCAGCTTGTTCATTGAATGCCACATGTGAGTGAAGTCATGTGGTACTTGTCTTTCTCTGACTGGCTTATTTCACTTAGCGTAATGTTCTCCGGGTCCCTCCATGCTGTGGCAAAGGGTGTGTTTCCCCCTTTTGGCAGCCGAGTAATACTCCGTTGTGTAAATGTCCCACCGCGTTTCATTCACTCATCTACTGGTGGACACCTGGGCTGCTTCCAAATCTTGGCTAACAACGCTGCAGTGAACACAGGGGTGCCTATGTTCTTTGGAATTAGTGTTTCAGGTTTCTTCAGATAAATTCCCAGCAGAGTTGCTGTTTCATTTCTACATCTCTTTTCTAGTTCCCTGTTGGGTGTTGGCCTGTATTTATTCTTAGGCACATACAAGTGAATTAAATATGCAACAGAGGCCCTAATCGGTTTGGCTCAGTGGATAGAGTGTCCGTCTGCAGACCCTGGATTTGATTCCAGTCAAGGTCGCCTACACGGGAACCTACATTGGTTTCAGGCTCCTCTCCGGCCTGGGCCCTGGTCGGGACTGTGCAGGAGGCAACCAATGGATGTGTTTCTCTCGCATCGATGTTACTCTCTGTCTTTCCTTGTCTCTTCCACTCTCTCTAAAAGATCAATGGAAAAATATCCTTGGGTGAGGATTAACAAAACAAACAAAAATATGCAACAGAGGTTCTTCAACACAGCTTTCCTAGGTGGGCTGACAAGCTAAAATCTTTGTAAGCCTTTTTTTTAAAAAAAAGCATCACTATAGCGGTGAAGTAAGACTATCATATTAATAGAGCAGTTCATTTTTTTTTTTTTTAAAGTTCTTATGTATTTGTATGAGTCAGAATTGTCATGGAGGTGACAGTTTCTCGAGCCGCTGATTTCCAAAGCCTGCAGTTGTGACATGGAGGACTTTGGCCTGGGAAGCCCCAGTCTGAAGCCTGTGCCTTTGGTTCTGCTGGACAGCAGGGCGAGGAGGCAGGAGGGAGGTCAACTTGATTCATCTCTGGTTTTGGAGGGATTTAGGCCACGTGTGCTAGGCACTTGGGGAAACCACCTCCTCATCTGAAGTTCTTTACTTCTGTTCCTCTCCCCATGCTGTCTCCGCCTCTGAGTTAGCTGGATCTTTTCTGGGGACCCAGGTAGTGCGGCTACACCCTGGAAGCTTGAATAAGTGAGGGGCAGGGACTTGAAAACTTAGTAACAGGGAATGATCCTAAAACAATGAAGCCCAAGAGACAATTCTGGCATGTTTTCGGGATATTAAATGTTGGACTCAAAATGCATGTCATAGCACAGAATCTGTCACTAAACTGAGGGGTGACGATAATTCAGTGACTGAAGTAAGTCCTCTAGCCGCAGGCCGAGGCAATGTTTGATGAATAAATACATGATGATTCTTTGGAATAGCTAAGAATTCTTTATAAGTGAGGAATAAGGAAAACTTGGTCTTACTTACAATATATGCAGGTGCTTTTCAGCCTTTAAACAAAAACAGCATTTTCTGATTTAAAAGAAAAAAAAGTGAACTTTGTCAAGCTGAGACATCGGGGATTTTTGGTGTTGTCAAGTAGGATATAGAGATAACCCAGTTCCACAGCTGAATGCATGGTGACTTTTTAAAGTGTTCCTGCTCCTGAAATAAAAGGATCAGCCAGTCCCTCCCCTCAGACAACTCTAAGCCCATGAAAGCAAAACTAACAGGCCGCACTGCTGCTGTGGCCCCTAGACATACCAAGGGCCTTCCTGGACAGCAATGCCAGACTGCATGGCATGACTGGGCCTTCTCATTTCTAGGTGGCGGGGGCTGCTCTTGTTGTCCCAGGGTAGGATGACATCAGATCTCCAGGACAAATTGGGCCCCGATTCAGCTGATCCTCAGAAACCCTATTCCAGGAAATTTGAGGATCTAAAATGTTTTCTTCCACCAAGTTAGCTCAGTGTGCTTAGTTCTGCAGTTCACAAGAAAGAAACGACCCTGGGTCTGGTCACAAAATTCAGGACATTTCAATGTCCTGATGATTTATTACCAGAGCAAATAGAAACATTGCCGACCACAATATCATTTATCATGTAATTACATATCTTTCTGGAAGATAACGCATATGACCACCGAAGCAATATGGAACTATCCTGTCTTTTGCTCTGGAGCTCCGTTGCCTTGCCTGTAGTGGGAAAGCCTGGGACAGGATGGTCTCTGGATCTTGAAGGTCTCGTTCAGCCCTAACCTTTGAAAGTCTGTAGACACGAAGGGAAGTACAGCTCTTAGGCAGAAGTGGCCTTCTTGAGCTGTGGTTTCATTGGCACCATCTCCTACCTGTGCCATGTAGCTACTTAAATGCTCAATTACCTCATCTGAAACATGGAGATGATGGCAGTACCAACTACTTGGGCTTCTTGCTATGATTATTAAGTTAATGTATGCAAACCCCTGAGAAGGAAATCGCAGAAAGCACTCAACCTGTGTTAGCTAATTTAGTTATTATTAGGACACCTCACAGTAATAGCTTCTTTTTGCTTATTTCCCTCTTTGTCCCCTACCTCTTTGTTTACTTACACATTTACCCTTAGCATACAAACTATCCTCAAAAGTTAAACTTTAAAGGGACGAGTAATGAGGGATCAAATCTCAAGTTCAAGAATGAGTAATCCCAGGGCCTAACCCTGTGGTCAGCAAACTGCGGCTCGCGAGCCACATGCGGCTCTTTGGCCCCTTGAGTGTGGCTCTTCCTAAGCCTTAGGAGTACCCTAATTGAGTTAATAACAATGTACCTACCTATATAGTTTAAGTTTAAAAAATTTGGCTCCCAAAAGAAATTTCAATCGTTGTACTGTTGATATTTGGCTCTGTTGACTAATGAGTTTGCCGACCACTGGCCTAACCCTACATCTTGCATGTAGACAATTTGCTCCACAATTTTTGCCATTCAGAACATTCGTCTATTGCTCCTGTCAAGACATGTATACGTGTGGAGATGTTTAGGAACAGATATTTCTTTCAGGTACCTTTTCTCTGTGTTAGAACAAGGAGGGTTTGGATGTTCCTTAAAGGACTCCCTCTGGAGAAGGACTACTGTTTAGGCGATGCTTGCGGATGCTGGGGGGTATGTCTTAGGAAAGCATGCAAGCTTCTCCTTTTTCAGACATAACTGTTTTCTACTTGGGCTGCCGGAGATTGAATAAGCATTCCTGCGTGTAAGCTTTTTAAAACATTTGTATTTTCTCCTTCCCACATACCTAAGCAAATCTTGATTAATGTCACTTGCTTCCAAATATGCCCAGTCCACCTCCAGGCTGCCAAGGCAGAGGCAGGGTTCAAGATGCCATATGTTGACAGGGACAGGTTGACAACACTCCTGTTAGACCAGGTGTCTGCCTTGGTCCCTGGGCATTTGGTAAAGCTCCCTTTCCCCACTTGCTCCGCAAATCCACGTCATCTGCACCATCTCCTCCTGGAACCAGGTTTCTTCAGAACAGAACCCGGGGAAAACAGTCGTGGGTGCCTGAGGTCCTCCACTTCTGTCTTTCAGAAACTTGGTATAAGGAATGTGTGACAGAAAATTCCAGTTAATAGTCTCCAGAGCCCATCATAAAATGTTAATCATTTCTGATACAGAATGAGGGAATCTGCAGTATGAGAGAGTGGGGACATTTTGAAAACAAAATCTCAGATGTTTAGCCTGAGCCACTCATTAAGTTGTTCTCCTTCCTTCCTTTACTGCTTCTGTGACAACAATGGAATGATTTTTACCCTTCCACTTTCAGCCTCATTTACCAAAAATGCCTTGGAATTATGCTCCTCTCATGTTTTCTCACATGAACGTTGCTCCTTCTCTCCTTTGTTTTAGAGAGGTGCTCTGGCTAGATGTTTAATGAATATCGCTTTTTGTAGATGAAAATGAAGATAATGAGACCTGAATGATCAATGTGGTGAATGTGGGGTGTGCCACCTAGAGCCCCCTTTTAAGTCCAAGGCACTCCTGCCTATAGCTGCTGGGAGTGTTGGTTGCTGAAGGCTCTCAGGCAAATCCCTCTCCAGGAATTGCCCTCCTCCACAGGGAGCTGCCTCACCCTCAGTTACCTCCCTTCCAGGGTCAGCCTGCACCCAGTGACTGGTCAGTGTGAGGTGCGATGGGGAGCTGCTCTGCAGGATCACCCAGACCCAAAAGAGCAGCTCGACTCCTCTTCTTGCCAGTCCTGTCTCCAGGTGTGACTCCAAAGCAGCTTCCGGGAAACCTCCTGCAAGAAATCTTGACCTCAGAGTAGATTTTCTGGGGAGCCTGAGCTAGAACACGCGACTAAAACTATTCAAAAGAGTATGACGTGGTTTAGAGTGAGAGTCTTCTGTCCCCATATGTATTTTTTCCCAAGAAAATGACACTCCCCTTGGGTTAAAATTGTTGAAGAACTTTGGGATATCAGTTGCAAAACAGGAAAGGGTATTAAAGGGTATGAAAATTATTGTAATAAAGAAAAATGTATTTTATAACATTCTTTTTAAAAAAACACACAAAAACACCAAAATATCACTTTAAAATCAGACTTGTGAAAAAACATTTTAACAAGGAGAATATTATTATTAGAAATTCTGAGACAAAGAACAATGTTAGTACCTAGATTTTTTTGTTTGTTTGTTTTTTTTTGGGGGGGGATTGGAAGTGAATTTCCTAGTATAATAAATGCTTAGTAATTCAGGCAGCCACTTCACCAAGGTCATTGAGACTAGATGAGGGTGGGGCGGGGGAGGGGTAAAAGAAGAATAAATGGGCTTCCAGTGAGAAAACTAAGGTTCCAATGAAGTTTGAACACCTCATCAGGACAGTAATTTTTAAAACTTTTTCTTCAAAATATTTATATATAACAACATTCAATGACTATTTCATTCAACACATAATTATAGCAATAATAAATCACAATTGATCTTTACTCAGGCAGTATCAAACTAGGGAATAACCTCTTTTTTCCCTTAAAAACAGAGCTTTACTGGTATTCTTTTTTTAAAAAAAAAAAAAATTGCCTGTTTTTAATATATTTTATTGATTTTTTTACAGAGAAGAAGGGAGAGGGATAGGCGTTAGAAACATCGATGAGAGAGATCGATCAGTTGCCTCCTGCACGCCCCCCAGTGGGGATGTGCCCGCAACCAAGATACACACACACCCCTGATCAGAATCGAACCTGGGACCCTCCAGTCCTCAGGCCGATGCTCTATCCACTGAGCCAAACCGGTTCGGCATACTGGTATTCTTTAGAAATTAATTTATTCAAGTTATATCTGAAAACATCATTACAGATAAAAATCAAACAACACAAAATTATATAGAGTAGAACGTCAAACTCCTCTTCTCAGGATGACTACTGTCCTGTTTGCCCTCAGACCCTCTACTATGAGTGATATAGTTATTCTTGGACATATGCACACATATAGAACGTCTTTCATTTTGTTTTTTGTTTTTCTTGTAGTCTCATGTTAATGGGACCATACTATAGATTGCTTTGTAACTTGCACTTTTTTACTGAACAATGTTTTATTAATACTTTTTTTTAACCTATTTAATTCAAACCACACTGCCCTATTCTCAACTACTATGTTAGAATTAAATTTGATGCTACATTGAACCTAAGTATATTAGCTCTTCTTGGGGATAATACTGCTTATCTAAGTGAAATAAATTAACTCTTTCAGTTTTCTAATACAAATTTTTATTTTTATCAAAATTCAGAGACTTATATTTTTTCCTTTTCTTTTCAAACTGATTCAGTGGAGTCTGACTCCAAAAATAATTCTTAAAAAAAAAAATCCAAGAAAAATTAAAATGAAGTTCTAATTCCATTCTCAAAGTAACATCAATATTTTCCTTGCCTCTGTATTACCCTGTCTTCTCCATGGGTGTATGTTGCTGTTTTTTTTTAAAGGATGAGGATGGGGAAAGACTACTATCCATCACTCAATTTTTGTTTGTTTCCAAATCCTACTGGCCTCTTTGTGCAGCAAAGGCCTTCTCTCCTGCACTGTCACTCGTCTGTAAAGTAAATTGCAAAATGCTACCAAAGTCTGGCTACATCCTCATAGTGACTGTTTAAACCTATTACTTTCTCTTTTAATCAAATCACTGTTGTGTCAAAATATACGATTCTCGCCATGAATCTCCCTTGCTTGTTACAGGTCATCGGTTGCACCTTGAAAATGTTTGCTCTCCTAAGCGTCTTCTCTCCAGCCTCCAGCTAAATTGCTCCAGACCAAGCCTGATCATTTTTCTGTACACATAGAACTCTAATTAATATAAACATAATGGCAAAGGGAACCTCTACTTTACAAAGAGAGGAAGGGAAAGTGCCTGCTCAGTAGGTAGTGGCGCATCCTTTGGATTATGGCAAAATGGGCGTGTGCACAGATGTGCACGTTCCAATTATATTAAGAAGAATAAAGCAAATCTAAGATTCCTTATCCTTGAGTTACTGAGCGATTTCAGCTTTTATTCTTTTCTGCTTTGAGAAATATTTGATATAAAGCCACCAGAGGGCCAGTAAGGGAAATAGTAATTATGTTTAAACAGCCAACACTTCCCTAACATAAAATATGTGCACAGGCTTTTAAACATGAAGTTAAGTGCCAGAGGCTATTTTCATTGTTTAATGTATTAAGTAAATAAAAATGTATCTAAGATATGGACACACAATTAGTTTTGAGTTATTTATCCTGGAGTTTGTATGGTTTAGAAAAACTCCATCTTCTTGGCTGCTGCTGTCCTAATGCATTTAACTTCAGCCATCAGCTATGATTAAACACCTGCTGTTGTGGGGAAACAAAGCACACTAATCCAATATGTATTTCTGACATCTTAAATATCACCCAGTCCCCTGACATCAGGCACAGCTTTTCAGCGGGATGGAATTCCAGAGCATATTTTTCTAATTTATGGATGGACAATAAATCAAAATTAAGCCTTGGGCAATGAAATATACATCAGTGCAGAATGAACTGACTGCAAACGAGGACCCTGCACAATCGAGGGGAAGGATATATTAATGGAATCCTAAGCTGCAAACACTGAAGTGAAAATTAAGGAAGTTTATTTCACATTTTTGCGCCTATAAAAACCACAAGGCAAAGACAGAAAATGGAATGTTTTCTTTTTTCCTGTGCACAGCACTGGAGGAGCACATTTAGATTTTTTTTTTTAAAGTCACTATTTTTAATGTTTGCCTGTTGGGTTTTAAAAACCCAGTCTCCATTGCTCTTTTGGCTATTGTCAGTACTTAAGAGGGATTTGAAGCGTTTAGTGTAGTTTTGGTTTGGCTCTTCTGGAAGAGTGAACAAAGGCCATTGTTGACAGCCCTCAGTTCCTCCTGGGAAAGGTGGGCGGGGGCAGGACGTCCTTCCCTTCCAGGTGAACGGGGTTGGGCCGGGAGCTGCCCAAGGCTGAAGGAATCAATCTTGTCCTGACTCCTGACTATCCTGGCACCTGGAAACAGGCCACCTTAGAGCTTTGTGCTCATCAGAGGCCCTCAGGCATCCCCATGGGCAGGGCCATTATCTGGCTCTGCCCACCTCCCTCTGGCCACTCCCAACTCCGGACCAAAGTCAAGTTGGAGCTGCTGACAAGGTTTATCCCCAACCTTACCATTGTCAAGCATCACCCATCTCTAACAGAGTCTGCCGGAGCAACCACCAGGGGTAATGTTTGTGTTTATGGGCATGTCAGGGTTCTTAACATTATCTCTTGAATTCTTACAGCACTTCTGTTAATAGGATAGTGGCAGATATTACTTAAATATTGGAGACAGGGATACAGAGCCATAACAACACTGAGAGCTTTGTCTTGGGCTACATGATAAACGGTGGACCTGGGGCAAGGCGGCTGGCTGACTGGCTTCCAGTTCTAGGTTTCACTTAGATAGCAAATCGCCCGCGCCCCCCCCCCCCCCCCCCCGCCCCTTATCCCCAGCTGACAGGAGTTTCTTTAGGTTACTCTTCCTAAGACAGTTACATCCAGAGAACACTTATTTCTGTATTTTCATCTGTCACTGGCTTACTGACTTGTATAGTGTTTATTTATGAACAATTATTTCTATAGACTCATACATTACTGAGAATGTTTTAAAGGATTAAAATTAATGTCAAAGGAAATTATGTAATTTGGTAAGTAATTTTTCATGTAGTCTCAGAAAGAAGCCAGCAGTTCCCTGGCCCCAAATTTACGTTTTGAAAATTCTAAAGGGAATAATATTTGAATGATGTTTTAAAATTGATATCCTTTGGGGTCAGTAATTCTTGGCTGGTACAAAGCTTAAAGATGAAAGGTTTGTCTTCCCCACCGTTATGGTTTTCCTTGTTGCCCTGATTTCTCTTTCTTGTTCAAATCCTCAATAGGATTGCTTATAGAAAATATGCATAAGCCTGGCAGAAAATCCTTTGCACAAAAATTTAACTTAATATTAAGCAACCTATCAGTTTTTTGAGAAAAATCTTTGTTCTTTGAGGATATAGTTTTAGAAGACTCTCTTTATTATATTATCACAATATTATATAGTAATGCTGGTGAGAGTAATAATAATGGTTGACAGAGTTGACAGTCTTGATTTGGAAGCTTTAGGTAAATTAGCTCAAGTAGCGGCCTGTGAGGTCAGTAATTGTCACCCTTCTTAAGGATGTGAGCCTACAGGAACCAGTCTCTTACCAGAGGTCACACAGTGATGACATATTGTGAGGCTTTCCCTGGATTGTACAGTTAATTAACAGTAAAGCTACAGGCTAGAGATGGAGACACAGAGCCATGAAAAAAGTAAAAGCTTGTCTTGGGTTATGTGGGAAGCTGATGGTGGAACCGAGGGAAAGAGCCATATTGACTATCTCTTTGCCCTATATCGGAACTATTCAAAGTGTTTGTTTTATTAGTGTTTAGATCCCTGGTTCCTTCTTCTGTGATACTTTCATTGAAGAATTATATTGCTAATATTGTTTTCAAAAATTAAGTTGGCTAATATAACAATAAAGTTATTCACTACTAAGAAATTAATAACCACACAAGAGGAAAATTCATTTTTGAAGTTCCGTTTTCACTTACTAGAGAACATATGCAAATAGTGTCTGAACAATTACAAAGGTATGTAATTGTGTAGTTTATAGCCTCAGTCTCATTATTTAACAACCCCACTTTGCATATGAACATTTGCAGGTATAACAAGCATTGCTCTTTGGTGAAGGTATTTTGAGATTAGTATCGCCTTCAGTTTTGAAAATGGTTGAGAATCTGTTGTGAGACAAATTATTACTTAGTTGATATAAAATGCTACATACAGATAACACTTAGGGTACTTTTATTTTTATCAATATTGCAGGCTAGATAAACTGAAAGCCTGCCTTACTGCCACTATCACCTAGAAATTCTGGGTTAAGTACATTTTTTAAATCCTCTTGCTATCACAAGAAAGGGAAATACCCCAGCACTGAAAACAAAACAAGGGACTAGTGAGTTGATGAGCTGACACTAGAGCTGCCCTCGGGCACATTGTCCATGTGGCACTCTGTGAACAACAGGGACAGGAGGAAAAGTCTCCTATATGATGCAGGAATTAGTACTGAGATCCCTACATAAATCTAGGACACCCAGAAAAAGGCTGCACTAGGAAATAAAAACCTGTCCATCAACACAAGACAACTTCTCTCAGCCTGGGCTCTAGATGAGAGAAACCCTCCCCAGGGACGGCTCTGCTCCTCACGCAGCCTTGGGCTTCATTGACATTAATTGCATTTATAGAGGCCCCTAAGGTCAGACATTAACATAAAAGTGGTCTGAAGTTGGTGATATTTCTGGGTCAACTGGCAGAAGACAAAGCACAAATCTCCTTGGAAGGACCATTCCTCCATCCAGGGAACACTTCCCAGATAAACCCGACTGAAGATGATTCACAATACAAAATTACAAAACACACACGTGAAATCAAGAAACAAAAAGGCTGGATTAGACACTTGAGTTCAGATAACAATAAAAAACTATTAAAACTATAAATAGGTTTGCTTTAAAATAATAAAGGTGACAAGCAGCTTTTTGGCTCTCCTTCTAGAATCTCTGTTTGGTTCAGCCTCCTCGCCTCCACTCCAGCCTCCACCATGTCCACAAGAGTGACCCAGAAGACCTACAAGGTGTCCACCTCTGGCACCCAAGCCTTCAGCAGCTGCTCGTACTCCAGTGGGCCCAGCACCCACACCATCTCCTTGGCCCTTTCCCAGGTGGGCAGCAGCTACCAGAGTGCCCTGTCTGGCCGGGGATATGGTAGGGCTGGGAGTATGGGGAGCAACACAGGTGTCCAAGTGAACCAAAGCCTGCTGAGCCCCCTGAAGCTGGAGGTGGACCCTAACATCCAGTGCCGGAAGCCAATTCCAGCATGTCAGCAGGGCTGAATCATCTGGAAATGGCTAAAGGCATTTCCCCAAACCTGAAAAGGATGCATAAAGTGTTGCTTGCTGCCAGACAGCTAAAGGCATCTTAATCTACATGGTATTGCCTCCTACTGGCCAAACACCTGAACAGCCGTAGGCAATTCCTCCAATCTGACAATAGATTCTGTATACCAAACCCTGGCCTTTGATGTATATCTACCTTGCCTTAGGACAATTTGTGTTAATAAAGAGCAAGTGGTCCTGAGACAAGGAGAACTTAGTTCCTTTAGCTAAGTCTTCTCTGACTCCCCAAAATGCCTTTCAAAATTATGTTTCATTTCTGGACTCTTGATTAATTTACACACAGTGCCTTCTCCAGATTCCTGAACCCTTCTAGATGCTGGATCAAGACCACTGGCATTAATCCAGGCCGTGCACAACCAGGAGAAGGAGCAGATCAAGGCCCTCAACAAATTTGCTTCCTTCGTAGATAAGGTGCGAGGCCTGAAGCAGCAGAATAAGATTCTGGAGACCAAATGGAACCTCCTGCAGCAGCAGAAGATGACTCACAGTAACATGGACCACGTGTTTGAGGGCTGCATCAACAACCTTCAGTGGCAGGTGGACACACTGGCTCCAGAGAAACTGAGGCTGGAGGCAGAGTTTGGCAACATGCAGGGACTGGTGGAGGACTTAAAGAATAAGTACGAGGATGAGATCAACAAGCGCAGAGATGGAGAATAAATTTGTCCTCATCAAGAAGTATGTGAATGAAGCGTACATGAACAAGGTAGAGCTGGAGTCCCACCTGAAAGGGCTGACCGATGAGATCAACTTCTATAAGCAGCTGTATGAAAGGACATTTGTGAACTGCAGTCCCAGATCTTGGACACATCTGTGGTGCTAATCATGGACAACAACTGCTCTCTGGACTTCAAGGTCAAGGCCCAGCATGAGGACATCACAAACCAGAGTTGGGCTGAGGCTGAAACCATGTACTAGATCAAGTATGAGGAGCTGCAGATGTTGGTTGGAAAGCATGGGGATGACCTGCATCACATGAAGACTGAGATTTCTAAGATGAACCGTGTCCAAGTAGATCCTGGGAAAGGATCTGGGGTGTTTATCTAAGGCAGCCGTGGGCAAACTATGGCCCGCGGGCCAGATACGACCCGTTTGAAATGAATAAAACTATTGAAAAAAAAGACTGTACCCTTTTATGTAATGATGTTTACTTTGAATTTATATTAGTTCACACAAACACTCCATCCATGCTTTTGTTCCGGCCCTCCGGTCCAGTTTAAGAACCCATTGTGGCCCTCGAGTCAAAAAGTTTGCCCACCCCTGATCTAAGGCATCCCTTGAGATATACTTTAACCGTGCAGGTGTGGGACATTTAAGTAGTTGCTAGCGAAGAGTCTGCTCTACGCCAGCAGGACCAGAGTGGCAGGCTTTAGGACCAACGAAGACCAGAGGCTTTAATTTAAATTTTAAGCGTATGCAAAATAGTTCAATTAACTACAGCAGGAATCACACCACATGAAACATGCAGTTGCAAATCACACAGCTTTTTTTATTACTCACACAAATTCCTGAGCTGTGGGTACAAACTTAGTTAGGGATCCCCATGGTGCTGTCCTCTGGGGTCCAGCAGCTGGGCTGGTCTGATCCAGGCGCAGGGGGTCTGGTGTTTCTCACCTGAGAGCTCGGTCACATCTCAATCGGGGGTTGTTAGCCGTTCTTCTGTCGTCTGGCAGGGAGAGGAGCGTGATGTCGTGTAGTGTTGCTTGTCAGACCGACAAAGGGGTGGGCCTTTGTAGCTGTCTTGACAGGCGAGCATCGTTAGCTGGCCGGGGGTCCATATTTAAAGCTTGTTCATACCCATAGCAGCTCAGGTGGCTATCAGTGATTTACATCAATGCACATATGTTAATTTCAAACAAGGCAAGGGGGCTAAGGAGAGTATGTCACTCATGCAAGTGTTTATCTTGACAAGTCACTCTGAGTCAGTTCAAACCCTTATCTCTGGGGTACACACACCTCAAGGCAGTGGGGAATGTGTTCTTAATATCACGCTTTAAGTTTTAAGGAAAGTTAACCCAAAGTTTTTAAAACTTTTCTAACATTCTTTAAGCATTTTAAACATTTCTTTATTTTATTACAACAAACCGGAACATCAGTCGACTCCAGGCTGAGCTTGAGGGTCTCAAAACCAGAAGACTTCCCTGGAGGCCACCATCGCCGATGCTGGGAAGTATGGGGAGCTGGCCATCAAGGATGCTCAGTTCAAGGTGGCTGAGCTGGAGGCCGCTCTGAGAAACACCAAGCAGGACATGGCCCAGCAGCTGTGTGAGTACCAGGAGCTCACGAATGCCAAGCTGGCCCTGGACGTGGAGATTGCTACCTACCGCAAGCTGCTAGAGGGCAAGGAGAACTGGCTGGAGTCTGGGATACAGAACGTGAATATCCACACCAAGACTACCAGCGGCTGGTTACATGTTAAAAAAGAGTAGAAAAAGAAAGCTGGTAGTTGCATTATTACTGGACAAAATAGACTTTAAGGCAACAAGTATTACTAGGGAGAAGACATGGGTGGACACAGTGCCTGGAGTCAGACATTTGAAGAGCTGCACATGATGTGGAAGATAGACTTTGCATTTGAAACATTCGTATTATTTTGTATGGCTCCAAAGGACCAACAGATTCTGCTTTAATTGGACGGGGATGGGGCCCAAGCTAATATATTTGTAGCAAAGCTCCCTAGCTTCTCAGAGAACCACTAGGCATTCAGGAACCTTCTCTTTAGATAAAGAAGATACAGAGATAGAGAAGCTCTTCTGGTTTTCCAAAGACCCCAATCTTTAGGTCAGATTATCACTTTGTCTTAGTATCACTGTGAATTAACAAGGGGCGGGGGAGAGGGAAAATGCAGTAGGTGGACTGGATTAGGCAACAGGCAGAAATTCAGAGCAGAGAATGATCTTAAATGCTAAATCGGCGATTCCCACACGCAGAAGAGGATAGCAGTAATGGCAGAAGGGAGACCTATCTGGTGCATCAGAAGACCAGAATTCTAGTCTCAGAGGACATTTCTTGTTTTATGTTGTTTTGATTTGCTTGTTTTGTTTTTTAAGTGTTTGTCCTTTCATCTGTCACTTAATCTTTCTGAGACAGTTTTATCTCTGGGATATACTAACTAGGACTTTCAGGTGCTTATTTATAACTTTTATTTATTTAGGTAAAATTTATATGACATAAAATTAATCACCTTAAAGTGACCAATTCAGTGATATTTAGTACATTCACAATGTTGTGCTACCACCACCTCAACCTACTTCCAAAACATTTCCATCACCCCCCAAAAACCTATATCCATTTAACAGTCTCTCCCATCTCCCCTCCACCCCTCACAAGCACAAATCTGTTTTCTGTTTTATAGACTGACCTATTCTGGGTATTTTATATAAATGGAAGCATTGCAACATGTGACATTTTACGTCTGGCTTCTTTCACTTAGCACAAGTTTTCTAGGTTCATTCATGATGCAGCATGTACCAGTATTTCTAGGTTCATCCACAAGGTACCATGTATATACAGTATTCCATATTATAGCTGAACAACATTCCATTGTATCACATATCACATTTTGTGTATCCATTCATCTGTTGATGGACAGTAGGGTAGCTTTCATCTCTTGGCTATTGTGAATAGTGCTACTATGAACAAGCATGCACAAGTATTTGTTTACCTATTTTCCTAATTTGTTATTTTTAAATGTACCATTTCATTTAATTATCAAACTGAGTTGAAAAGAGGTAGGTATTTTACTGACAAGAAACAAGTTCAAAGTGACTTGCTCAAGGTTTATAGGTAGTAAGGACCTAGAAATGCAAAACTTCCGAAAGGAAATCCAGTGCTCCTTCAAGTTATTCCACTGCAGGCTCAGCTGTTCTGAGAGTCAAAAAAGAAGAATGTGACTGGCGGGCTATATGTATAAGTTGGTGTTGGTAGTTGGTATTTGAGATGCCAATTGATGCTACAGGCATAGTTTCCCACATGGGAGGTCAGCGCACGCTGTCTCTATTATGGCCAGAAGAGAGATTTTAGACTTGCAAAAGGTATAGCAGAGTGGTTGGACACCAGCAAAGGAGTTTGACAAGGCTGTCACATCTGTTCAATATTTCTACTGAAATAATCATGGCTATTGCTGTTGATGGTTACCATAGTGGTATTAAGGTTGGCAGAAGGAGATGATGTAATCTTGGGTATGCTGATGACATCCTGGCTGCTGAGTCTGTGGTTTCTGCTCTGGGAAGGTTGGTGCCTTAGACTAGGGATGATTTTGACACTGATAATGGCAGCTGAAAAGCAGAATATTTTAGCAGCAGCACAAACTGGGAGTGAATAAGAAAAGTAAGCGAAGGGTTATGCTGCCAATAGGTTATGATAGGGAGTGAACAGCCCTCTGGCCTATAAAAGTGAGGGCCAATGGCCTAGTCAGCATTCATGAGAATGAGGTCCTGAGCATAAAATGCCTGCTGGGAGGCGGTCGGCTTCACATTATCCCACCTCGGACCCATTCTTGTTCTAATTTAGTCCCCGTGTCTGATTAGTATAAAAACAGCTATGAGCTGAGCCTCAATCCACAGACTTTTACCCAAAGAGATGAAGACCAACACCAAAATGCGGCTACTGTCAAGCTGCGTTAAAGCCAGAGTGATGACGACAATATCTTAGTGAAGGAGAAGAATGACAACGGATTGAAAGAAAGCATCATCTGTTTCCAGAATCCTGGAACATTTCCTTCTGAAATAACTCATTCTGTGTGTCTTGATTTCCTGACAAGTAAATCTTGAAGAACAGAACTGGCATTTATCAGGGCAAATACTTGTATGTGGGCTTCTAGAAGGATTTGTGACAGAGTTTGTGAAAACTGTGTTTTTGAAGAATCCATTGCTATGTGAGGGTTCCTAGAACATTCTTTGAAAATCAAAATACATCTTTTGATCAGGCATGTTGTTATGATTATGAAAATAGCCCATGTTCATTGTGAAAAACTTACTGAAATATGGAAAAGAGGAAAAAAATCATGCATATTTTCACAACTGTTAACGTTATGGCATTACTTCTAGTATTTTAACATTTTATGTAATTGGGACCATGCTTTATGTTCCTTTGGCTTCCTGCTTTTTAAAAAATTGCTTATTTGTACACATACTTCGGGCTGCTTCTCTGCATCCAAGTATCCTTCCAGGGACTGGGTTTCCTATGCAAAATCTGAATGTTCCCACTTAGAGCAGAGGAAAAGCAAGGCCTAGAACGATCTATCCTTTCTAGACAGGAAATGACTCAGATTTGAGCAAACCACTTTCTCTGGTATTGTTCAAAGCTGCCTGATTTCTTTGAATACTTGGTGTGGTGGTGAGGCTGTGGCCAATTTCAGATTTCTTTGGAAACTTTAATCTGAAAAGCAGTTTCTGCTTTGTAAACTCACACAATGTTGCTATGAGAAGACAACAACATGGGTATCTTTACAGTGTGGTGGAAACCTAAGGCCCAGAGTGGAGTGGTGTGTGTGTGTGTATAGCGTGAGAGGTCGGGGCGGGAAGGGTGGAGGTTGCAAAAACAAACTAGCCCAAGGCACCAAAGCAGAATATTTTAGCAGCAGCACAAACTGGGAGTGAATAAGAAAAGTAAGCGAAGGGTTACTAGAGATTATTTTGGAATGCCCGTTTCCTTTCTTTCTCCTTGACCAGCCTCTATTCATGCTTTTAAAACCAATTTGAGTCCCAACTCCTCCTGGAAAGCCTTTCCCAACTAATCTCCCTTTTTCTCACCTCTCATGTTATTTGCAGTTTGGACCTCACAGTCTGGCTCTTTGATGATAGACTGGCTCAAGGTGCTTCACAACCCTAAGCATTTCCCTTGCACTGCTAGTAAGCTCTGTGGTAAGTTAGAGACAGAGAATTGTGGTCCATGTTTCCTCCCCTGGAATGTGGGTGGGCTGTGTGGCTCATGACCAGTGTCTGAGCCCTCACCCTAGGGGAAGTCAGCTGCTGGGTAAGAAGTCTGACTCTCCTGAGACCACCTTACATGAAAATAGAACATTGCTTTCCACATCCCAGTTTCCACCCATTTCAGCCCAAATTCCAGTCATGTGAATGAAGGCACCATATTGAACATTCCAGCCCCAGAATATGCCGTATAAAGGAGATGCGAGGCCCCAGTTCTGGTTGTGCTGATCACCATGGAAGAGAACAAATTGTCCAGGTGAGTCCTAAACCATAAAATCATGAGAGAAAATAGTATTGTTGTGTTTGTATACTGCAAGGTACTGTGGTAATGTATTATGCAGCGATAGATAACCAGAGCAGGCTCCTGGACCTTGCATCAGTGCTTCTCAAACTTTGCTGTGCATTCAAAATCACCGAAGGACTTGGTTAACATGAAGATTTGACTTATTTGGTCTGTGTGGTCTGTGGTAGTGCCTGAGGTTCTGCAATTCTACCCAGCACCCTGGTAAGGATGCTGCTCCCAGGTCCTCCTGTGAGTAGAAATGTGTACTGAGGAGCAACGTTTACCAGCCCGGGAATATTGCAGGTGCATTTGTGCAACTTTTCAAAGGGCTTTCACTTCTGGATTGATTAGCTGAATAGCTTCATAAATTGAAAAGCATCTGCCATAAGACACTTGATCTAGAGCAGAATTTCTCAAAATGTGATCTCTGGACCCACTTGCATTCATATCGCCTGAATTTGTTAAAGATGCAACTGCACCTCAGTCCTGCAGAGTCAAAATGAAAGGGGCAGGAATCGCCATACCGAGAAGATCTCCAGATAATTTCTAAGCACGTTCGAATTTGAGAGCTGGTGAATTAAGAGGAAGGACTGGGTTTTAGTTCTGACTTTGGGCCTTAACTGATGGCTAGCAAATCACCTCACCTTTCTGTGTCTCCGTTTCTGCATCTGTAACATGAGGGCATATTGTTGAACTAGAACAAATCCTATTTCTGATGGAGTGTGTATCCTGCAGTTCCCTACTCCCTGTTAACTCAACCTCTTCTTCTCTTGTCCTCTCTCTACCCTGAAGCTTAGGGAGCACACACTCTGCCCCCAAAAGGACAGCCGTTTTCACTGTTGTCTTCTGTGGCTCACAGAGAAGTAGGTCTGATCAGAAAGCACACAATGCAATATTTCAAAAAATATTTTGAAAGCAAATATTAGTGTCAAGGCCAATGTCTCCTCAAAATAGCATATATCTGCATTCAATATTGTAATTAAACTTAAATCATTCCTTAAATTATATGTCTTAAATGGTAATTGCACAGCATTTAAGATTTCCTCTTGCCTTGAGCACCATTGGGCAAATGTGTTCATGATTGAATTAGCAGACCTTTGATTTTAAAAGGACTTTTCAGTGATCTTTTATGGTAGATTAAAAAGCAATTTACTAATTTACAGTTCATAGGAATTCCGTGCCCTCCTTGAGTTTTGTAAATCAATTCTGTGCTAATAAATGTGACTATAGCTCTAAATGTTTCATTTGGGGACAGCTGGTCTCATACGTAAACTCACAACAACATAATCGGTAAACCTGTATTTTGTGAGCTTCTTTGGCCCAGCAGAAACCCCTCTTAGGAACCCCTTCATCTGTAGCTGTCGGGAGGTTTAACCAGCAGGGCTGGGAAGTACCACCTTAATTGTTTGTTCACCTTTTCTCTTTATTACAGTGAGTAATCATAGTTGAAAGACAATTGGAAGATGGGGTCACTGAACTCAGGGCTCCTCCTCCTGGGTATAGCTCTCTCAGCCACTGAGACCCCCATATGTTTCCCAAAGGATACATAATCATGATAACAACCATCTACATATATAAAACCCTAATATGCAAATAGATGGAACAGCAGAACAACTGAACAACCGGTCGCTATGATGTGCACTGACCACCAGGGGGCACGCGGAGCATGGCGGGCATTGGCTGCAGCAGGATGGTGGAGCAGGTGAGCAGGGGCACCAGACCACGGCGGGGTGCTGGTCACTGTCATTGGGGCAAGCCTCTGGTGGTTACTGAAAATTCTTTGCGTGCCGTGGTCCTGCCGGGCGCTCCCACCTGCTGCCAGTGCCAGCCCCACTTGCACCCACTGCCAGTGCTGGAGCCACTGCTCACACCACTGATGGTGCGGATTAGGTCTGGTGCCAGCAGTGGGTGCAAGCGGGGCTGGTGCCGTCAGCTGCGGTGGCGGTGGCGGGAGTGGGGCTGCCAGCAGACAGGGGACCGGGGGCCAGGGTGGGAGGGACCAAGCAGGGGCACAGAGGATGGGCTGAGACTGGCCCCTGTGCCCACCGCAGCCTCGCGGCCCACAGTTCCTTTCAAGGTGCACAAACTTGTGCATGGGCCCCTAGTAATAATAATAGTTAATACAAGTAGAGTGTTTGCTATGTGCCGGATAACTGTGAGCTTATTTAATCCTCACAACTCTACAAAATGCATGCTATTATTAATGCTCGTGTTCTATAGTTGAAGAAGCTGAGGCATAGATTAAATAACTTTCCCAGGATCCCAGAAGTAGTAAATGGTGGAGCTGAGATTTGAACTCAAGTTATCTGGCTCCAGACCTTGAGTTTATAACCAAAATACTATGCTGCCTTCATCCCTAGTGACAAATGGGTTCTTTCTATATAAAACCGTTCACTACTAGCTGATGACTGGTTTTCCAAAAGATTTCTATTATTTATATTGGGAACAGGTATGAGAAATTAGCAAACAACACTTAAAACTCAACACCATACCATAGAGGAAGTAGTCAACAGCTTGGCGTGTTTTTTTTTTTTTCTTTTAAATTCAATGGAAAACTATATGTCAGTCTTTGACAAGTCAACTCAAATCTGTCTCAAATGGAAGTGAAAGGTTCAAGCCACTGGTGGGGAGTCGAGCAATTTCCTTGGTAGGTTCTTGGGAATGAGTCTGGCGTGATTGGAGCTGGTGAAAGCACTTTGGCCTCTGACAGTCCTTCTGCTGGAGGGAGACGGCTGATGAAAGGTGGTCTGGATTCGCCTTCCGGTGGTGTCAGAGCTGAGGCTCCAGCTGCACACAAGGCGTTTTCCTGGCTTTCTTCAGGTTTTGCAAAGGGAATTGAATCATGAGAGGGAAGTAAAAGAAGGGGCTGGCCTGTTCAAAGGTAAGGCATTGGAAGGGTGGAGGAATGAAGTCACCCAGCCCCAGTGTGGGTACCAGTGCTCCACGTGACAAGCCAACCCAGACACTAACCAAAGTTGTTCATCAGAAGCTTTTGTAAATACAATTCTTTTAAACTGGGAAAGAAGATAGAGCCATATGTGCCTACCTAAACATTAATGCTCCCCTGTTCTAGGTCTTCTTGAACCTGGAATAGTTGTTGAAAGAAATTGTTTGTTCCAAAGGCAATCGCTTCATAATTGCTGAGCCAGAATTAGTAAGAGAAATGACTAGAAATTGGGGTTCAGATTTCACAGTCTATTGTCATCCTTGAGTTTTCAAGTCCCTTTTTTCTCTCAAGTTTTGCATTTTTCTTTTACTTTTTTCCTACCATGGAATGACAGAGAGGCAAGTTAACCCTGCCTTTTCTGTAGCAACTGAGCAGCTCCCCTCCACCTCCCCCCCCCCCCCCCCCAGGCAGGACTGGCAAGGCCTTTGGCATAGAGGCAGCGACCTCAGGTAATGGGGGAATTCTAGCAGGTATAAGAGGCCCCCCCCTTTTTTTTAATTGAATTTATCACGGTGACATTGGTTAAGAAAATTATACAGATTTTTAGCATGATACTCTCAAGTATCCATGTTGTCGCAAGTGGCAATATTTCATCTTTTCTTATGGTTGAGTAGTATTCCATTGTATATACTAGTACAGTGATGGCGAACCTATGACACGCGTGTCAGAGGTGACACGCAAACTCATTTTTTTGGTTGATTTTTCTTCGTTAAATGGCATTTAAATATATAAAATAAATATAAAAAATATAAGTCTTTGTTTTACTATGGTTGCAAATATCAAAAAATTTCTATATGTGACATGGCACCAAAGTTAGGGTTTTTCAAAATGCTGACACGCCGAGCTCAAAAGGTTCGCCATCACTGTACTAGTATGGACCACATCTTATTCTGAACACCAGGGCCCCATAGCACAAGGGTTCCACCAACATATGACCCAGTTTCCCAGCACCTCCTTCACTTAAACCATCCCCATGTCCTGGCCAATCCAGGGTAACGAAGCCCTCTGGAAAGCTGGTGTTAGGGTTGAGGAGTTGGAGTTTCTGACTTATCCCTAGACTTAAGGGAACTGGAAATAACATGTCACTGGAAGCAGGATGGGGGAGGAGGAGAGGCAGGGAAATGGCTACCTTAGAATTGATACAAATAGTGCTCTTTTGATTTTTCCAAATGCTAAAAAGTAAGTCTAGACTCAGACTTGCCTGCTTTATCAGTTTTGAGATTATTACTATATATCTCCCCCATTTCTTATGTCATTGCCAGAGAGAGAAAATTGAAATGACTCCTCTTCTTCATGTGCATTACTCCCCACCCCCTACCTTTCTTTTAAAAGGCAAGTCTACCTCTACCCATACTGTACATTGCTCTATCCTCTGCCCCTTCTTCCCTTCTCTCCCTTTTCCTCATTCCTTCTCTCTGGTTTCTCCTCCTCATTTACTAATCTGGCTCCCGTCCCTGCCCTAGCTCTCCCAAGCCCTCCTCTCCTTGTCCTTCTTTTAGTCCTCATTTTCACAAATTAACATATATCTCCACTCTGAAAAGATATGAAGCAGTGAGGGGAAAGGAAGCTTTGCTGCCAGGTTTTAACTAATTCCTGCTGCCAGCCCGAGTGCTGTGGCATTTGCCACTGCTGTGAAATTGCAATAAACAAGGGGCTGCCCTTATATCTCTAACCTTTCCTCTGTTGGTGCTGAAGACATGAATTGAATGTTGAGCAGTCACACCATGCTGTCACCTTCTAAATGCATTACATATTCTTTTGAAAGAGAATTGAGAAAAGCTCAGATTAGGGAGGGGAAGCTCTAGTAATTTTGTAAGAAAATAGTATTCTTTTGCCAATAGGAGTTTATCATCCTAGTAATCTAGTAGTGAGCTGGCCTCAAAATGAGAGATTAATTTTCTAAGAATAATCCTGAATATATATATATATATCCCTCACAACTATAGAAGAAAATGTTTTATAAAACACCAGCCATTCTTTTAAGGGAGATGAAGAGTTGAAAATGCTAAGAAAGAAGGGTTGTCAAATAAAGGTTAAAATACCCTATGAAATCATTAGCACTAGTCCCAGCATCTTCAAATTCCTCTGTCTCTGTTCTTAGATCAACAGCATTCATTAACCAGGTATTCTCTTCAGCGTCTGAGGGCACCCAGTATATAAAGGAAAGGCTGTGTCTATATTCAAATCTAGCCCATGACACACAAAAAATGTAGCATGTGTGGGCTCTTGCTCTGTACCAGGCACTGTGCTAATGTTTATACGCATTATCTTGCTCTGCTCTCAGGCCAGCCCTGTGAGGAAAGCAAAATGATCACCCTACTTTAGAAACGGGAACACACAGAGATGGCCACATGGCCAGGTTTTCAATAAATGCCTTTGAAATTTTTTAACCTTCTGTTGTTGTTGTTTTTACATTGTTATATGGGTATTCCATGCCTGGTCCAGCAGTAAGCCATTCAGAGCAGCTTTGAGGGCTGGCGCACAGCCCTTTGAGGGCTGGCTCTCCTGCGCCTTTCTCACGTGGCTTCCACTTCCAGGTCCAAAGCAGAGGCTCACAGTTGCATTTTCCAGCCCTCGGGAAAGGAGGGAATAGAAGGTCTAAGGCAAGTGTATTTTTCTTTAAGAACCTGACCAGAAATTGACTGGTCATACTTGTGTCCACTCATATCCCATTTGCCCCAAATGGATCACATGGCCCACGCCTAGCTTCAAAGGAGGCTGGAAGAAACAGCCTCTAGCCGAGCAGCTCTGTGCCAGCTGAAACAGCAGCTGTGTTGTGGGCTGTTGGGTGTTCTCTATTGCTAAAGGAAGGAGCATGTGGGGAGAGGGAGAAAGCAGGCGTTTGCAGGCAATGGAGAGACTATCAGGGTCCTAACCCGAAATGTTTTTATGTTTGCCTTTAAAATAAAAAGTTAGCTCCTTAAATAGTGTAAGAAAGATTTTAGAAGGGGTTCATAAGGGACTTTGTCAATTTTCAAGCTATATATAAATGTCCATGAAATATTATTCAAGTCGGCAAGGACCTCTACTTGGGCCTGGGTCACACTAACTAGCTGTGTGACCTTGACACATTACTGGTAATTAGTTTCTCTGACTATTTTCTCATCTGCAATTTTATCCCGATAATAACAGCCACAACTGGTGATAAGGATCAGGATTAAATGTAATATCCATAGACGGATCCTGGCACAGAGTATTTGCACAGAATTATAGCTCGTTATTACTATTTAGTCAATAAGCTTGCAATGCTCTGACACACAGGAGGCAGAAATAGGGCTTGACAAAATATATATTTATACCCAAATTTAACTATTAATAAGTTCAAGTAGAGTTAGCAATGTATCATTTCCTTTGGTGTTCTATTGTTTTTGTCTTTATATTCTCTTCATTCTTAGAGACTATTTTTACTGGATATAGAATTCAGGGTTGACAGTGATGGTTTTATTTCAGCACTTTCAAGATTTCTCTTGGCCTTTGTTGTTTCTGACAAAAGTCAGTCTTAATTCTTATTACTGTTTCTTTGTTATTTTTCTGTAGCAGCTTTCAAGATTTTTCTCTTTATCTCATTTTCTCAGAAGTTTGACTATAATTTTTATCCATTTTGTGAATCACTGAGCTTCTTGAATTTGTAAATCTATAACTTCCACCAGATTTTGGTCATTATTTCTTCAAATATTTTTCCTTCCCTATTCCCCGTCTCCTCAACTTTTGGGATTATAATTTCATATATGTTAAACTTTCTGTTATTGTTCCACAGATTTCTAAGGATCTGTTCATGTTTGTTTTCTCTCTCTCTGTTTTTCAGAATGAATCATTTCTGTTGATTGGTCATCGGGTTCACTGACTCTTCCCTTTGTTATCTCTATTCTTCTTCTAAGCTCAACCAGTGAATTTTTATTTTAGATATTTTATTTTTCATTTCTAAGATTTCCATTTGGTTCTTTCTTTATAATTTCTATTTCTCTGCTGAGATTTCCTGTTTGTTCATTCATAAAAGCTATGTTCCTTTATGTCCTTGAGCATATAGTTATAATAACTGTTTTAAACTTCTTGCCTGCTCATTTCAATATGTGGGATATCTTTGGGTTGATCCTCAATGATTTCACTTTCTCTTGAGTCTGGATCACATTTTCTAATGTATTTATACACTTGGATTATATTCTGGACATTGAGTGACACACTATAAAGACCCTGGATTCTGTTTTACCCTTCTGAAAATTATTGCTTTTTATTTTAATAAAACAGGCCCATAACTTGGCTAGACAGCGGCTGAAATCTCATTCAGCACTTTCAGTCTTACCTGGACTGCTTGCAGTCTGCCCTATATATGAGTAGATCAGTGGTCAGCTAGAGACTTTGGCAGAGTTTATACACAAAATTTGAGGTTCTCTCTTTATTAGGCAGCTGTGGTACCTCTGAATTATTTCCTCTTATTCTTTTATGCCAGTAGGACATCAGACCTTCTATTCTAGTGGTAGCTGCCCTTCTCAGCATGGACTAGGACCTGCTCATAAGTAAAAAAACCATAAAAAATTCACCTATGCCTTTCCTTCCTCCAATTGTTGGCTCCCTTCCAGTGTCTGCTTTTGGTTGCTATTCAGTGCCAGTTAGGTATTTGTTTATATTTTGTCCAGTGTTCACAGTTGTTATCTTTGAGTCAAAGATAACAAAAGGCTTAGTCCAATAGGGGCTTCTCCTCCATTATCAGAAGCTATAGAGTACCTGCTACATTGTAAAGCATAGTTGAATGTAATTAAGTGTGGTGTATTAAAGATGGCTTAGATTCTTCAAAACCCTTCCTGTTGATGCATGGGGTCTGTTGTCCTTCCTCTTGAATCTGTGTGGATTCTTCTTTGACCAATAGACTATAATGGAGTTAGCACTGTGTTACTTCGGGACAACATTTTAACTTCTATCTTCTGGTTTCTGTTCATAGGCATACTCTTTTTTAGAGACAGTCTCTCAGTTGTCACGTAAGAAATGTAACTACCCTGAGACTTTCATACTGTGAGCAAACCCAGACTAGCTGTATGGAAAGAATAGGTGGAGCAACAAATTCAGTTTTGTATCTTGAAGGAGAGAGGGAGGAAGAGAGAGAGAGACAAAGCCCCAGTCAGCCACCAGCTTTCCAAGTCCTAGTTTTCTAAGTTATCCCAGCTGAGGGCCTAGGCATCATAAAGCTGAGATGAGCCATCCTCATTGTCCTGTCTGAATTCCTCACCACAACATCATGATGCATATAAAACTAAAATAAAGTATTGTTCTTTGCCACTAAATTTTGAGGTATTTTGTTACCCAGTAGTTGTCTTAAATTATAAATAGGGTGGGTTTTTTTTAATGGAAAAGACCCAACTACCTATATGATATCTGAGACATCAGTGTTCATGAGTCAGAGTAAATCTACAAGTTGAATCTACACTGCCTTTTTCTTTTTCCCTCGTAGCTACTTCTGGAATTACAGAGAATATCAAGAGAACACAACTAGACATTAGGGATTATGCTTTGCAAATCAACTTATTTTTGTGACGGCAAAAGCATCAGTGCCATTATTGACAGCTGAAGAAACTGAAAAGCAATTTAACTAAGGATAAGTGGCTGGAGTAGGGTCACTGTGATCATACTAGAATTTGAATTGAGTGTTCTCAAATTCATTGCATAGTTCAAAGAACATATTGATTGATTATTAATTGATTTCTGACAAGTTAGGTCAATGAGCATAGATGAATTCAAAATAGCTACTATTATTCAATTGCGAGTCTTAAAAGGAAAATCAAATAGAAGACTTAGGGTCTCCTTTTTTCCCCACTGATCCCTGTTAGCATCAATTAGACTGTGTTCTGCTATGATATTCTCATTTTTAGCACAAGAAGAAAATGAATTGATTTCAGGGTTGATATCTTTTAACATTTAAAAGGAAATATTTTCATGAAAATATGGGCAGCTTAACCATAGAATAAATGGCTTGACATTTGTGAGAGCAAAATAGTCAATATAAAGAGAATTTTCATGTTGAAAAATAAATCATTAACCAAGGCTATTTCTAAGTTCAATTTCAAAAACTTGAATATGTCATTAATATATTTTTTCTTCTACTTTCTCTTGATTAAGCAGCCTATATCATAGGAAAGAAGCTGGCTGATTTCCCTGATACTCCTCACTCTTGGATAAACTAAAAGCTCCAATTCTTCCCTCCCTGCTTTAGGACCAAGCAGCAATCTCCCCCATAGTGAGCAGGAGCAGTTTGGAGAGACAGATTCAGCCATGTGTCCTGATGTCTTGCATAAATATCAAACTCTCACAGAAGCATTCCATGAAAGGTTAAATACTCTCTTATGGGTGTCTTGACAACAGATATAAAACTAGGCTGGGAATTCATTTAGAGGGCCCACTCTCAAAGCATGTTCCCATATCAGATTCTCTGATACCCCTCCCATTAACATGCAGAATCTCATTTCCCTCCCTTACATATGGGCTAGCCTTAGTCCCTCACTTTGAATGAATAGAATGCCACAGAAATGATGCTGTGTGACTTCTGAGGCTGGATTAGAACAGATGACAGCTCCTTCTGGCACTCTCTCTTGGAATGCCTGCTCTAGGAACCCAGTCTCTATGCTGTTAGGAAGCCCAGACCAGGTGGAGAGGCCATGTGTAGGTTTTTCAGCTAAATCACAACTAGCAACTAACATCAATTTTCAGGCATATGAGTCAGGAAGCCCTGAAGAGGACGCCATCCTTAGCCACTCCGTCTGCAATCAGGTGAGTGACCCCGAGCAATAACGTTCTAGCTGAGCTTTCTCAACCACTTGAACTGTGAGAGTAAATAATAGCAAAATGATGGTTGTTGTTTTAAGCCACTAAGTTTTGGGGCGATTCATCACACAGCAGCAGATGACCGGAACACCATACAAAGCAATTTGGATTTTGTTTGGTTTTCCATTACATAAGCAGCTTCACAGCTAGATCTTTAAGGCTGCAGTTCCATCCACTTAGCACTCTCTGGCTTGGTTTCAATTCCACCCAAAGCAGACTTGAGACCAGGACTTGGGTATAGGTAGCTGACTTGGGAGGCGAGCGCAGGAAGCAGAAGTGAAGTAGAGGAGAAAGTAAGGTAGTGAAGGAAGAAAGCAATACATGTTTGCAAAATAGTTGGCTACTATGGTTGGCAGCTGAGGCTCAGTCCCGCTGAGGATCCTCTGAGGAGCCATGCAGAGTGTGCCTCAGAACTGTTGTTCCAGAGGAGGGGGAGACTGGAGCATCTATCCACTCATCTGGTCCCTCATTGGTTGGGCTTGCGTGTAGGGACATGTCTGGTGTATACCTGTCTGCTGATGAGCATCCTTCTGCAGCTCAGGAGAAAGCAGAGTGTAGAGACCCTTCCCACATGTTCAGTGTGGGATACTGGCATTAGTGCATGGAACTGCCCACCAAGTCAGGTGGCCGGAGGGATGTGACACAGTATATCACAGGTATTTGCCACACCCTCATCCACTCTCCATGAGCCAGCCTAGGAGAACGTTTCAAAACACAAATCTGCTTTCAAAACACTCCCTTAATCCATATCCTTCTGTGGTCCCCATTGCTCATAGGAAAAAACATCCTTACCATGGCCTTGCATTGTCTGGCCCTACCTATCTTGAGCATTTCTAATACCATTCTAATTCAGTCTCTGCTCTTCAGCCAAACTGGCATTGCTTCATTTTCCCAAAAATCCACAAGGCCTTTGCACAAGTAGTTCACACTGCCTGGAATGCTCAGCCCACCCTCACCTTCAAGCCAGTTAGAGAACTCTACTCATATTCCCATGTCAGTTCAAGTGTCACTTCCTTAGGGGAGGCTGTCCTACTCCCCCCAGACTGGATCAGGCTCCTGTAAAAGCTTATTTCATTTTGTATACTCCATTAGTTGTCCATACCATTAATATCTGTCTCCCACATAAGACTGATGCCCAAAGAGGGCTGAGATCATGTTTTAGAATGACTAACTGGGATATAGAAAGTGTGTGCACTTATGTATGTGTGTGTATGTGTGTGTGCGCAGATGTGCCTGTTTGAGATTAGATGCAAAACCATGTGAAGCATCTGTATTCTTTGGCCCCTAGAGATCTTTTCAAAGACCTCGTTCACCAAATGTTCTACTCAAGAATGTACATCTTTGAGTAGCCTATGCTATTTCTCTTCCACTCCATCTTGGTCTTCAAACGTAGACCCATGTGTCCTCTGAAGGAGGCACTAGGGAGGAGTAAGGGATGGGGTCTATGCAAACAAACCCAGTGTTAATCTCCCAAAGGAAGGATCCTCTATTTAGTCACTGGCTCTCCAAAGAAAGTCTGTACCTCCTACTCTCTGATATAATATGCATTTTTAAAAAGTATATATTTAATTGTGAAAATGGTCCAGAATTCCCTAGTGCATTTGGAAACTAGAAATTTGGATGGATAAAATGGGAGTGGAAGGAAACTCAGCATTTTAAATTTTCAGAGTTTAATGGCAATAAAGACAGTGTAAAAGCTCCCATTTGAAGATGCTTAGGAAGAGGATTGACTATAAATTCAGGGAATTATCCAGGTTCTTTGTGAGGACTAGCGAGGCCACATTTGGAATACTATGCACAGTTCCAGAGACTTATTACAAAAGGATATTATAGAAATGGAGAAGGTACCACAGGGGGCAGAGGGAGCCACACGGGGACTTAAGGATCTTAGCTATTCAGAGTGGTATTCTTTGGCAAAGAGGAGATTAAGTGGGAACTCATTAAAGTATAGACAATTCTGAAGGGAATAGAGAGGATAATTGTTTCAAGGCTATTTGATTTAGTGTCAAATACAAGAACAAGGGGTTAGTAACTTAAGCTAAGAAAGCGAATTTAGACAGGCATTTTCTGAATTGAGTGTAAATGATATAAAACAAGGGACTGAGAATGGTGAAAATAAGAGACATAGATTTTTCAGAGGAGGAAACATGGAATTTTTCCAATTTGGTTCATTTGCATTAAATAATGAAGAGTGATTCTTTTCCCTTTTCCACTTTGAACAATTATGTATTTTCAGCAGTGTTACATTAAAAAGGGCTAGAGTGGCTATTTATAATTTTAAAGAATCGAGAAGAGAAGTGCTAACTCCAGAGAAAGAACATGGTTAAGAGCCTCTTGGCTTCTCTCTGCCTCAAAATGTCACAGGTTTCTGACCCTAACCTGCCCCCCATACCACATTACTGTCAGGGTTTTGCACCATGGGCCAGTTCTGGTGAAATTTTTACATTTGCTCTGGCTGTAACATACCCAAAACAATGATTTCCAGTGTAATAGATACTGTTTTACTTAGGTAAAAATTGGGGTGGGGTGAGGAATAATTACATACTATATTTTTAAAATATTGACTGTAAATAGTGGTTTGTCTCACCCTTATCTTAAGAACTGTGATGCTGTTCAGATGACAGTTGTGAAGCACCGCGTGCTAGGCTCTGTGGAAGGTTTGGTGCCTGGACATAGGTGCCTGGACATAGGTGCCTGACAGGTATTTGCTGAATGAACACCATCCCTACCCTCAATAAGCTTGCATGACATCATGGCATTGGAACCAAAAGTGAGGAAACAAGCAGTATAGTGGGGGGCAGAGGAGGAACCATTTGAGCCTTAGATAGCAGGGTAGCGATTAAGAGGCAGGCTTTGGGGTCTGCTTGAAACCCTAATCCATTGCTGGAATTGTCGTCTTAGGCAGGTTACTTCTCTGAACCTCGGTTTCTTCATCTAAGAAATGAAGGGGATAGGACCCCCCAACTCCCAGGGTTTGAGTGAGGATGAAAGTGAATTGCTGTAAGTGACAAATTACTGGAACATAGTGGGCGCTCAAATGTGGCAGCTGCAATTATGAGTCTGAAGGAACAGAATTAAAGGCTACAGAGTAGGAAGCAAACCTATCTAGTGCAGTGGTTCTCAACCTTCCTGATGCCACGACCCTTTAATACAGTTCCTCATGTTTTGGTGATCCCCAATCATAAAATTATTTTCGTTGCTACTTCATAACTGTAATTTTGCTACTGTTATGAATCATAATGTAAATATCTGATATGCAGGACGTATTTTCATTGTTACAAATTGAACATAATTAAAGCATAGTGATTAATCACAAAAACAATATGTAATTATATATGTGTTTTCTGATGGTCTTAGGCGACCCCAGTGAAAGGGTCGTTCGACCCCCAAAGGGATCGCGACTCACAGATTGAGAACCGCTGATCTAGTGGGTTTAGCAGGCTCATGGGTGGAAAAAGGGTGCTATTTCAATTCTCTAAACCTCTGTTTATTTAGCTGTGAAATGGGGATAATAATAGTACCTATCTCAGAGTGTTGTTGGATGCAATGGAGCTGGCTTAGCACAGTGACTTGCGCTCAGAAGTGTTAGCTGTTACTGTTGTTGTTCCTACCTGCTTCAATGAGAAGCAGCAAGGCCCGAGTTAAACTAGCTTTGCCCCTTTTCCCTCTTCGTTTTTACAAAGCGACTAGAAAAGAAACTAGTTTTTTGCCCCCAACTTCCACGTACATGTTACTAAATAAACAATGCAGTCTTCCGGAAAAGGGCCTCAGGGTATCTCAGTTGTGGGGCACATTAAAGTTAAGTAGCACAGACTTGCAGGTTGCCCACTGTCAGTTCATGGAAGGCAAGCTGTTGGTTTTACTTCACAGGTGGTAATCCTACCACAGACATATTCTGGCAGGGAAGCATAATACTGAAAACTCTGGGGAAGCTTAGGTTTTAGTTTTTCTTATGGGAAATGACCAATAAACACAAAAGTAGAGAGACTATATAATAAACCCCCATGTGTCCATGCTGCAGTGGGCAGCACCCGACCAATGTTGCTTACCCAGGCACCTTTACCACATCCCCTCCTTGACTATTTTTGTGTGTTTTAAAAACAGAAATAAGGCCAAAACCGGTTTTGCTCAGTGGGTAGAGCGTCAGCCTGCGGACTGAAAGGTCCCAGGTTCGATTCCGGCCAAGGGCATGTACCTGGGTTGCGGGCACATCCCCAGGAGGAGGTGTGCAGGAGGCAGCTGATCGATGTTTCTCTCTCATCGATGTTTCTAACTCTCTATCCCTCTCCCTTCCTCTCTGTAAAAAACCAATAAAAGATATTTAAAAAAAAACACACAGAAATAAGATACTTTCTTTTGTAATAATTCAATATATACCTCTAAAAAATAATGACTCATTAAAAAATAATCACAATACAATCATCACACCTAAAAAAGTAACAATAATTCCTTAAAATCATCATTCATCTAATGATATTCAGATTTTTCCAATTGCAGCATAACTTCTTTTCTGCACTTGATTTGTATTCAGAATCCAAGCAAATTACATACTCAGCATTTTGTTCATATGCCTTTGAAGCATTTTTAAATCTCTAGGTTCTCTCCCCTTTTATTGTTATTTATATAGAGGAAGTCAGATTATTTTTCCTATAAGATTTACCATATTCTGGATCTTGCTAAATGCATTTCCAAAGTTAAACATATTCTTCTGTTCTCTATGTCCCATACTAAAATCTAGAGCCTTAGTCAGATATGGGTTCTATTTTTTTTCGCAAGACTACTTCATTGAACATAATGTTGCATTACATCAGGAGGTACATAATGTCTGAGGTCTCTTCTTTTGTGATTTTACAATTGATCAGTAGGCTGAGGGATTGTTAGCCTGACTCATCATATAAAGTTTCACACTGGCCTTTCACCTAACGGTTTGAGCAACCATTAGGGATTGTTGTTTATTTTATTTTATTTTTTAATTAAATCTTTATTGTTCAGATTACATTTGTTCCTCTTTTTTCCCCCCATAACTCCCCTCCTCCCAGTTCCCACCCCACCCTCCGCCTTCACTCCCCACCCACTGTCCTCATCCATAGGTGCACAATTTTTGTCCAGTCTCTTCCCGCATCCCCCACACTCCTTCCCCCCACCCCAAGAATAGTCAGTCCATTCCCTTTCTATGTCCCTGATTCTATTATAATCACCAGTTCATTCTGTTCATCAGATTATTTATTCACTTAATTCTTAGATTCACTTGTTGATAGATGCATATTTGTTGTTCATAATTTGTATCTTTACCTTTTTCTTCTTCTTCCTCTGCTTAAAGGATACCTTTCAGCATTTCATATAATACTGGTTTGGTGGTGATGAAATCCTTTAGCTTTTCCTTAACTGTGAAGCTCTTTATCTGACCTTCAATTCTGAATGATAGCTTTGCTGGACAAAGTAATCTTGGTTGTAGGTTCTTGGTATTCATCACTTTGAATATTTCTTGCCACTCCCTTCTGGCCTGCAAAGTTTCTGTTGAGAAATCAGCTGACAGTCGTATGGGTACTCCCTTGTAGGTAACTGACTTTCTTTCTCTTGCTGCTTTTAAGATTCTTTGTCTTTTGCTCTTGGCATTTTAATTATGATGTGTCTTGGTGTGGTCCTCTTTGGATTCCTTTTGTTTGGGGTTCTCTGCACTTCCTGGACTTGTAAATCTATTTCTTTCACCAGGTAGGGGAAGTTTTCTGTCATTATTTCTTCAAATAGGTTTTCAATATCTTGCTCTCTCTCATCTTCTGGCCCCCCTATAATTCGGATGTTGGTACGCTTGAAGCTGTCCCAGAGGCTCCTTACACTATCTTCGTATTTTCGGATTCTTTTTTCATTTTGCTTTTCCGGTTGGGTGTTTTTTGCTTCTTCGCATTTCAAATCTTTAACTTGATTCTTGTGCTCCTCTGGTCTGCTGTTGGGAGTCTGTACAATATTCTTTATTTCAGTCAGTGTATGCTTAATTTCTAGTTGGTCCTTTATCACAACATTGAGGGTCTCATTAGATTTCTTGAGGATCTCACTATATTTATTGGCAGTCTCACCAGTCTTTTCGAGGGCCTTACTAAATTTATCGGCGGCTTCTAGACAGTTCTTGAGAGACCTTAAAAGTGTGGTTTTGAGCTCTATATCCAGCATTTTGCCTTCCTCCATTTCTGTCCTGTTTCTTTGTCTCCGCATTTTTTATGCTTTCTTGGTGCACCCCCTTGTTGTCTTTGTGCGCCGTCTTGTTGTAGTTAAGCCTTGATTGTTGTAGGTAACACTGGGGGGGATTTGACCTCCAGGCCAACTGGCTGTGAGAATCAGGGATTGTTGTTTAGATCCATTATTTCATCAAGGGTTTGCAATATAGTGATATAATTCTATCATTCTTTCTGCATTTATTAGCTACAATTCTTCTATAAAGAACTTTGCCTTAACAAACTACTTGATTACCTTGAGGTATTGTTGGAACAGAAAAGTCAAGATGAATATTTGATTCTTTCCTCTTATTTACCATCTAGAGGCCTGATCCACAAAATCCATGCAAGAGGCTCAGCCTCACAGCCTCTCACAGCCTCGGCCGGCCCTTGCAGCTCAGGCTTCGTCCAGAAGGACATCTGGAAAGTCGTTCAACTGTCTGGTCTAATTAGCATAGTATGCTTTTATTATTGTAGATTTCCAAACATCATCTGAAGTTATCAATTACTTTTTATCTTTACATACTATAGATTTTAACATATTTAATATACTTCAATACATTACACTTGTTATTCTTTCTTTATGCTCAACTGAGGATATGTTTTATTGAGTTGAGAGAAAGGAAAAGAGAGAGAAAATGTGTGTGTGTGTGTGTGTGTGTGTGAGAGAGAGAGAGAGAGAGAGAGAGAGAGATGTGAGAGAGAGATATTGATCGATTGCTTTCTATAAGCTCCCTGACTTGGGCTCAAACCCAAAACCTAGGTATGTACCCTGAATGGAAATTGAACCCGCAACTTTTGGTATATGGGATGATGTTCCAACCAACTCAGCCATCAAGCCAGGGCTGTTATTCTTTTTCATTCTCAGATTTTTTTTATCTTTGGTTAGTGCAGTGGTCGGCAAACTGGCCCCTTGAGTGTGGCTCTTCCACCAAATACCATGTGCGGGGCGCACACGTACAGTGCGATTGAAACTTTGTGGCCCATGCCACAGGGCCAAAGAGCCCCATGTGGCTCGCGAGCCGCGGTTTGCCGACCACTGGGTTAGTGGGAGTACCTTTAAGTTGCTACTGGGCCTTTTGATGGGACCTTGATTTCTTTGGTAGCTGTCTTGCTTTCCGATATGACAAAGTGTTCCAGGCTCAGCTTATACTGTACAGTACTGGAATGGATCACTTCTCAAGGACGCTGATTCCTTTTAGTAGGAGATTGCATTTAAGACACAATCTGGCCACTAGGTTACTCATTGCTACTGGGTTGACCAGTTTTTGACCATTGTTGCTGGCAGACTATGTTTTAAATATTTACCTCCAAAAGCAAAAGCCAAGAAATGGAAGACTCCATAACAAGTTACCCCGGTGACTAATTTCATTCACTCTACCAGTAAAAATAGTTTTTGACTATTGTCATAATATCTGAGAATATTGTGAGAATCTGTGTGATTGGGCCAGTGGCCAGGGAATGCCCTGGTGCTGAGGACAGGGCAGGGACCTCCTCCCATCCCCAGATATTGTGACAATAAACACAAACATAATTCAATTTCCCTAAACTGGCAGCAAGATTATAACTTGTTAAGGAATTAGCAGTTAACCAACAAAAGTGAAGAATAAAGTGGATGAGGGGATGTAGGGTCAGAATTGAGGAGCAGATAAGTGAGGGTCCTAGGAAGTAGAGAACAGGAAAGAAGGGCCTAGACTTCTTGATCGGCTGTCGATATTATTAATCAAAGCCAACTCTACATACATCTGTAATGTGAGCACGTGTTTACTCATGACTGTGTATATTTTGTTCAAAAGTTGATTTTGTTCATTAGATTCCACATATGAGTGAGATCATGTGATACTTGTCTTTCTCGAGCTTATTTTGCTTTGTATAATACTCTCCTGGCCCCTCCATTACAGCAAGCTTTTTTATAAGTAGAAAAAGTACACTCTAAATAACAATAAGACTACAGTATAGTAATTACGCAAACCAGAAACAGTTGTGCCGGGAGCCGGTCCATGCTTGCTGTTTCAAGGGACCTGGCATATATGGCATACTGTTCTTAATATGTTTGCTCACCTTCTTGGCACTATGTGTTTTAACCAAGGTCTCTGAGAAAGGTTGTTTCCCCAGGTAGGGATTTTCCCCTGAAGTTAGGGAGGGAATAAAACCTCTCAACTAAGTGCCAGGCGGGTAATTAATCACTTTAACTATGAACAATCATGCTTAAGCTACATAATCTTTACTCCCTGGAATGGAGATAAGAAACGCCCTAACCTTTGTAATAGAGATTGATAGGATTGAATCAACTGGTATAAATACAGATGTAACAAGACAGCAAGACACAGAACTTAGAATACAGAACCAAGAGAGACGGAACCTAGGCACAGAACCTACACAGAACGTTCTCTAGAGACAGAAGAACTTCGTTGGAGAGAACATGGCAAAAGATCCTGGACAGAAACTGGCCTCAGAACCTAGAGACAGAACCTAGTGAGAGAACATGACAAAAGATCCTGGACTGAGCCTGACTACAGAAACTGGCAAGAGAACCTGACTAGAACCTAGTGACTGAACCTGGCTGGAGAACCTGGACAGAACCTGGCTGGAGAACCTAGCGAGGGAACTTGGCTACAGAACCTGGCTGGAGAACCTGGAGAACCTGGCTGGAGAACCTAGCAAGACAACATGGACACAGAACCTGGCTGGAGATCCTAACCAGAACCTCTCTGGAGATCCTGACCAGATCCTGGCTGGAGATCCTGGCTAGGCTGCTGATCAACTGAACACTGTCTCCGTGTCCTTCCTTCTTCGCCGACTCCGTCTACGCCTTTGGGAACCCCTGGACCTGCTGGGGCTGGACCCCGGCACAGTTGTTTATCATTATCAAGTAGTATGTACAGTACCTAATTGTAAGTGCTATACTTTTACACAACAGGCAGTGCAGTAGGTTTGTTGACACCAGCATGGCCACAAGCATGCGTTGCACTACCACGTTATCCCAGCTAAGACCTCCCAAGGACGGTGGCGTCCCTGGGCCAGGATGGCCAGGCTCCAGGTGGGAGAAGCCCTCTTCACCCTCCTGGAGCTTCTGACCAGTAAAAATAGGGCCCTCCGGCTCTCAACAGAGAGCCCCAGCTTCAGGGCAGAGGCTGCCTCCCTCCCTCCCTCCCTCCCTCCGCCTCCCCTGCGCTCTGAGCCCTTGTCTTCCCAGCACTCCTCGAGCGGAGCTTGCCTGCACCTGCGCCCTGCGGCCCTCCCTCGTGGAGGAGGCGAGGAGCACAGGCTCCCTGCCCACCGAAGCCGCCAGCCCTCCCGGAGCGGAGCGGAACCACCAGTGCCTCCCTAGAGCTCCACCTTCCCTTGCTTCCTGGCGTCTGCCCGCAGGTAGGCTCCCAGGCCCCTGTGCCCAGCGCCGCCGGAGCAGGAGAGCCAGGCCCTGGCCGGGAGGGAGTGTGCTAGCAGGCCGGCTGCCCTGGGAGGTGAGCACCACAGTGCCCTGAGGGCTTCCGCTCTGGCTGATACCTGACTCACTGGTACAGCAGGTCCTGGGTTATGTCGGAGATCCGTTCCTACCGTGCTCCTACCGTGCGACATAACGCGATTTTCGCCTAAGTCCGAACCCACCTACAGAAGCACCTACGTCACTCACATGGAGCACATACACACAGTAATGAAGTGAAACTAAAAAAAATTTAAAAGGAAGATAATCCCTGACCTTTACTTGTGGGAAATACATAATTAAAAACATAAAGCACATATGTACGTATGTCGAAATGACGAAACTTTTTTTTTAATAAATAAATGGGAGATGGCAACATAACCATGAAACAACGATGTACATCGAGTCTGACGTACATCGAGTACACCGGAGGACTGCCTGTAATGAGGTGCCCTCCATCACTGCCCTCCCTTTTCCTGTATCATTCCACATTCCCCTACCAGCATGTTCTCTGCGTCTTCAAAGAAACTTTTGCACATAAATTTTATATTATGGTCTGTTTCTGGGAAATCCAAACAAAGATGTCTCTCTGGTGCTCGTTTTGCCAAAGCCACTGAGCTTCTTCCTGTTTGTACCTCCAACGGGCACTTCTCAGTCCCTCTTTGCTTATCTCCGGCAGAATTGGCCACTGATGCACACCTTCTCTTTCGTGAAACACTGTGATACCCTATGCTCTGGTTTCCATCATGTCTCTGGCCATTCCTTTCCAATCTTCTTTATGGGCTTTTTTGTTTAAAAAAAAATGCCAGCTTTATTGAGATATAATCCACAGACAATACCCATTTGAAAGCAGACTATTCAGTAGTTTTTAGTTTATCCGAAGAGTTGTTCAACTATCACCACAATCAATTTTATAGCCTTCTCTTCACCCCAAACAGAAACCTGGTAACTGTTAACAGTCACTCCTTATTTTCCCCTCCTCCAAGCCCAGTGCAAGTACCAGTCAGACTCTGTCTCTGTAGGTTGGTTTATTCTGGACATTTCCTATAAATGGAATCATACAAAAGAGAGTGGTTGTGATGAATTTTTTCACATAGCACAATATTTTCAATGTTTATTGATGTAGCATGTTAGTACTTCATTCCTTTTTATGGACAAATAATAATCTATTGTATAGACATACCACATTTTATTTATCCATTCATCAATTGATGGACTTTGGACTGTTTCCACTTTTTGACTATCTATGCATATAAAAGCCTAAGTGACCAAATGACCAAGCGACCGGTCAACCAGTCGCTATGACATGCACTGACCACCAGGGGACAGGTGCTCAATACACAGGATTGGGCTCCCTCCTGCCTGGATTGGGCCTGTGGGGATTGGGCAGAAATTGGCTATCCAACATCCCCCAAAGGGTTCCAGATTGCAAGAGGGCGCAGGCCAGGCTGAGGGACCCCACCAGTGCACCAATCCATGCATCGGGCCTCTAGTTGTGTATAACGTTGCTGTGAACATTCACGTACAAGTTTTTGTTTGGACCTGTGTTTCCATTTCTCTAGGTTATGTATCTCAGAATTGAATTACTGGGTCATGTGGTAACTCTATGAGAAACTTTCAGATTATTTTCCACAGAGGGTGCACCATTTTCCATTCCCACCAGCCATGTATGGGAGCTCCAATTTCTCCACATCCTTGCTAACACTTGTTATTATCTGTCTTCTTCATTCTAGCCGTCCTTGTGGATATAAAGTGCTATCTCATTGTTATTTTTTATTTGCATTTCCCTAGTGGCTAAGGATAAACATCTTTTCCTGTGCTTATTGGCCAAGTGTCTCTCTCTCTCTCTCTCTCTCTCTCTCTCTCTCTCTCTCTCTCTCTCTCTCTCTCAATGTCATTTGCTTATGGGCTCATTTTGTAAATGTTGGTATACTCTAGGCTCAGTATTGACCCCCTTTTCTCTTCTCCCCATACACATACATACTCATGCCTACTCCTTATTCATTCCCTATTTATTTATTTAATCATATTTTCATTCAACGGACATTAATTAAGCTCCTAAAATGTGCCAGGCACTGTGCTCAGTATTGAATCCAAACAGCTATGAATGAACAATGAAGTCCTTGCTAATAAGAAGCTTGCATTCTTATAGGAGATGAAAATATTAAATAAAGAGGCAAATAAGTAAGATAATGTAAGACAGTGGGAGAGCTATGACATCGGTATGATAGAGCAGGGGTCCTCAAACTACAGCCCGCGGGCCACATGCAAATACAAATATTGTATTTGTTCCCGTTTTGTTTTTTTACTTCAAAATAAGATATGTGCAGTGTGCATAGGAATTTGTTCATAGTTTTTTTTTTTAAACTATAGTCTGGCCCTCCAACGGTCTGAGGGACAGTGAACTGGCCCCCTGTTTAAAAAGTTTGAGGACCCCTGATGATAGAGTGATGCGAAGAGCACTGGTGGTTGAGCACGGGGAGTGGGCATTACTTTAGAATGGGTGATTGGGGAAGGCCTCTCTTATGAGACGATATTTGAGCTGAGACCAACAGATAAGAAAACAGCAAACCATACAAAGAGTAGGAACAGCCATCCCAGGCAGAGAAAACTTCGTGTGTTCAGGAAGAGTGAGAAGGTCAGTGTGGCTGGAGTGTGGTGAGTGAAGGGGGCAATGGCAGGAGGAGGGGTCAGAGAGGGAGGCAGGGCCTTCCTTCTGGAGGATGGTCAAGAAAAAGTTGACTAGACCTGGGATTCCTAGGATTATCCCTGATAGAATTTTGGAGGGAACAGTCAATAAGCCACAAACATACAGAGTGTCCTTCAGACTAGAAATGAAAACTTCTCTGGACCTCCTCCATAACCTAATTATAACTCTTCCCACATCGAAGCAAAATGATATGCTACCTGAGAACCGCTAATACATAAAAGGCTGGCACGAACCATTACTTTGTTTAAAATAGAAAAATAAAACCCAAAGCATCACTGCAGGGTGACAATTTATGGTGTTGGAAATGTCTTCAGAAGCCTCTTTAGAGTTTTGTGTTGAATGTTTATGGAAGGTGTAAAATTCTTATAATGCCAGTGTTTTACGAACAGTGCAGTTGGCAACTCCTCTCTGTTTGATCCCTGCTTTCAGGAAATGTGGATTTTCCTTCATTTATTCATATTGTTTCCAGTCCATCAAAAATAGACAAGATGTAACAGGACAGTCCATTTGTACTATTCTTTTTGGAAATAATTGCCGGAAGCACTTTACGGTTGTCAAAGCCCCACCGATGTGACTCCTGAGTGGTCCTCTGTTTTAAAAAGCACATGCTTCCCACTCATCTTTGTATTCCTCTCCCATTCCCACCACCGGGAGGATAATCAGGCTGGGAGAAGCAGCCCGTTAAAATTCAGTGCTATACAAAGGGCAAGAAGAAGGGTGAAAATGATATATACAGACTCCCCCCCTCCCCCCCCCCCAAATAAAAGGGAGGCATGGACTCCCTCTGTTTAAGATTGAGCTTTATGAGTTAGAAAAAGCTTGGGTTTACCAGATATGCAGAACCATATGCATGCATTAATTAAAGGAATGTGAAGGAGGAGGAGGGGATCTGAGAAAATAACAAAGCTGCAGTGTATGCGTGCAATGATTTTTCATTCTGTTTCGCTTCAGCTCTGCCCCTGCAACAGAGGATCTAATCAATCTGCCGGCTATTAAGTTTGTTAATTGATAATGCATACTAATTAGGCTGTGCGCAGTTACTTAAGAGACTTTGCTAAGGTGATTGTAGGCACAAGTCCAAATGGAGTTTAAAGTATTCTGTGTGAGGTTAAAACCCATCAACCAGAATAGATGGATTTTATATTATAACAGAAGGCACAACATACCCATAAGTATTTAATGTATTGCACAGTTATCCATTATTACATATTTTAACTCTACAAAATAATTAAAAATGTAAAAACAGCTACTAAAAACTATAACACATTGGTGAGGATGTGAGGAAGTGTCAATGAGAGAGTGCTATTTTCTCATCAAGGTAATGTTTAATTTTCTCATTTATATTTGGGAACAGTAGGGTTCGCAAGGGAGGAGGCTTTGTGAAAAGCAAGATGTATCGAACTGTGTGGACACCAGAGGAACTGAACAGCCTCGAATGTCAGGTTGTGATGCCCATGTTTCAAAGGTCAGCACGCCAGAGGCTACCCAGTTGACCGATAGAAACACATTATCTGAGAGCTCAAGTTGAAACATGTTTATCAACCATAAAATTAACTGCTGGTCCTGTGGTTTGTACCCTTCCTTTGGCGTGCTATTGTTTTGAGAGTGGACTGACAAAGACCTCCAGGCGTCCTGCACATGTCCCTTGAAAAAATGTTCTTAAGGAGTATGGCTTTTCCTTTTCTATGTCTTGGAGAATGAATCAGTTCCAGTTTAGGCCCAAGAAATATGTCTCGTTGGGTACAAAGAGATTTCTCAAGATCAGAGTGATGTCTCACTCTGCTCTGGTGACTTTCTTAGAGGTTCAAATGGATCAACCACCAGCTACCAGCTCAGAAATCAAATTGTAGAGCTAATCTATTGGAGGTCAGAATTCCCCAGGAAACCTTGAAATCTCCTGTTCTGTAAGATTCAGAGACTAGCTTCATTAACTTCATTCATTCATTGGGCAGATAACTCGGGCCAATTATATGTTCCAGGCACTGTGCTTTGTTCTAAGGATACCAGTGATGAGCAAGGCAGGCAGAGTCCCCTTCCTTCACATAGCTTAGAGTCCAATGTGAAGTTTATGCTGCTAGAGGGAGCTTTCTAAAAATGAAAATTTACCCGGCCCGGTGTTGCTCAGTGGTTGAGAGTCAACCTATGAACCAGGAGGTCACTGTTTGATTCCCAGTCAGGGCACATGCCTAAGGTTTCAGGCTTAATCTCTAGTAGGGGGCGTTCTCTCTCATCATTGATATTTCTCTCTCTCTCCCTCTCCCTTCCTCTCTGAAATCAATAAAAATATATTTTAAAAAATAAATCAAAATGAAAATTTGTTCATATACCTCCCCTTCATAAAATCACTGGTCCCTCTAGAATGAAGTTCACATTCTTTCATATGGCATATTAAGTTCTCCAGCCTTAGCTCTTGACATTTCTTCCTTTCAATAAAATATTTTTTTAGAAACTTTTGTGTTCTAGGCACTGTACCAGATGCTGGGCATGCATCAGAGAAAGCCCAACCAGTTTGGGGCAGACTCAAGCCACATTCAGAGGACAATCTGTTCCTCAGTTTTGTGACATATATTCACCAAAAATGAAGTTTAATACTCATCAAGACTGTAGAACTATCTGTCAAAATCTATTAAGGCCAATAGGGAACAGGTATTTTCTGGATTTTTACTGGAATAACCAGTTATTTTTATTTATATGTATAAACTGAGAAGTTTAGGTCTAGATTAGGCTGATCCTTGGGGCTTCTGGGTAGAACATGACAGTTGTTCCCAAAAATCTTATTGCTACTATCAAATTATTGATATAATGTCTTTCCTTTTTTGGGGGGGGGGGCGGCGGGGGGCATATGGCAGAGTTCACATAAAAATTCTACTAGGCTAATGTACAAATTGACATTTAAAAAACAGAAGTGGGAGAAAAGCTTCCATGGAAGACAATTTAGCAACAGCAGAGGGAGGTGTCTGTTTTATTTCCACTCCTTAGGCAAACCAAGAATTCCCACAAACAGAAATTTGAAGCTAGCAGGAGGCAGTGGTGTAGATAGTATGCATTTAATTAACAAATGAATTGTGTTCCCACAGTGTGACCATTGAACCTAGAGCTGATCTATACTGCTTTGTTTTAGCTATTTTGAGATGACTGAGTTCAATGACTCTGTGTAGGGAAAACTAATCTCTGAATAGTCGATAGAAAGCATCTAAGAGAAAAAATAACTGGAGGCTCACGAGGCTTATGAGGCAAACATTCTTAACTTGGGCAAATAGCATAATAAAGGATCGGGATGAATAAAGACTTTGAGAGAATAAGATTGTGCAAGCTAGAATGACTTGTGCAAGCTAGAGTTTATCTGAATATATAGTGAGCACATATAAAAATAGGATACCCATGGCAATATTACATAAATGCAGTAATTAGTGTTTAACATCCACAAAGGTATTTCTTGTGAGCATGTGCCAGTGGTACAAGAATTCATTCTTATTGCACCAAAAGATAAATTGGATTTAAAATTTTTTTGAAATGATTAAAAACTACATATGCAATTATTTTCTGTCTTGTTCAGGAGAGGTGACAGGTCTTGTATTCTGACATACTGATACTACCATTTGAGTAATGCTTAAAATGAATAATTTTCTAAAAATTGACTGTTTTTTTCTTTTTTAAAATTTCAGTTAAACATGGTATATTAACTGTAATTCTTTTTTTTTTTTTTTTTTTTTGAGGTTTCAATGGACTGATCCTCTTTATTATGTCTTCTGTGTCTTAGTTCAGGCTGCCATAACAAAGTACCATAGGCTCAGTGGCTTACAAACAACAGAAATTTGTTCACACGGTTCTGGAGGCTGGAGGGCTGAGATCAGGGTGCGAGAAGGTCAGGCTCTGGTGAGGCTGGCTCTCTTGTAGGTTGCAGACTGCTGATTTCTTTATCCTCACGTGACAGAGGGCTGGAAAGTCTCTGGAAACCCTTTTATAAGAACACTGATCCCATTCATGAGGGTTCCTAATTACCTCCTAAAGGCCCCACTTCCTAATAAATCCCATTGAAAGTTAGGATTTTGACGTGTGAATTTTGGGGTGATACAACCATTCAGTCCATTGTCTCTGTTTCTTCTGGGTGTAATTCTTAAAGTAGGAATAATATGGACCCAAAGGATGGAGCCTCCAGCCCCAGAGAATTACTCTCCTCAGCAGTTCATCACTTACAAAGTCTGCCTTCCATATATGGTACCACACAACTAATCTATGTTTTCTGGCCCTTTACAACAATAATCACCTTTTCTTCAGTATCATATAATATGTAAAAATTGACTGGTTTTTAAAATAGATTCTAGGTGAAGGAAACAGATATGAAAGCTCTCAGTTTTGTGACATTCACCAAAAATGAAATCTGATATTTATCAATACTGTAGAACTATATGGCAAAGTCTATTAAAGTCAATAGGGAATATTTTCTGAACTTTTATTGAAATGATCAGAAAGTTTCATATGCACTTATTTTTACTTGTATGTATGTACTAAAAAGATAATTATAATAGTATTCTTTTTATATACACATCTTAAGATTTATTAGTCAGGATGGGTTAATTGCTATAGCAAATAGTTCTAAAATCTTAGTGGTATCTGTAACACTAAATGAGTTTTGTTGTTGTTTATTTTTCCTATTTACATGTTTTGCCAGTAAGGTTGATAGCAAGACTTTGCTCCAAACAGTCTTTCAGGGACCCAGGCTCCTTGCAATTAGTGGCTTTGCCATTCTTTAAGGCCTTACGAGGATCCTCTGTGTTTAGCTGACATTAAGGAAAATAGAAGGGAGGATTGTTATGAGCCCAGCTTAACGGTGGTGTACATCACTTCTGCCCACAGTCTATTGGGCAGAACTTATCAGATGGCTGCACCTAACTCCAAGGGGGGGTTGGGAAATACAGTTTGGCTGGGTGCCCGAGAGGAAAAGAGTACAGGTAGCCAGCCTCTACTACATAAGATTAACCCAACAGTATCTCTCAGAAAAAGGTTGGTGACCAAACAAAGGTAATAAGCCTATTCCACACTCGGCTACATTGAGGCAGCAACCAAAACTACATTGTTTACTAAAAATTCTCCGGAGATGTTTTATGAAACAAAATCTGATCTGCATAACAAGAGCTGCACAAAATGATGCAGCAAGAATTCCAAGGAACGTTTCATGTTATTAACCACAGTGTGTTGAGTCAACTTAGTTTCATTAATTTCTAAGCCCCAGGGAGGTTGGTGTGGGCAGTCATTCAATCTGCCTGCATCTCCTTTAAATGCCCTGGCACAGGTCCTGTCATGACCCACCACTCTAAGTTCTGTCACCAACCCCACTGATACCTCATTTTTCTGAGCATCAGCACCCCACAATTCCAGTTTGATAATGCAGTTAAACAGACCCCTGGTGACTGTGAGACTGAGGAATCTAACTGGCCTATAAAGGGGTGTAAAATCGTTCACAAGCTTCTAAGAACACTGGTCACAGATTACAGGTTTATCTATATACAGTTTTACCCCAATTCATGAGAGGCAGATTTTATAAAGCAGTCAAATTAAAATGTAGTTATTTTCTTTACCATAAAATCCACCAGTTGAATTTCTTTAATTGGCAAATTTCTCCAGTGTAGTCAAAACATTAATGGACATTCAAACATTTAAGATGCTATTGAGAACTTGTATGGCTTCACTAATATCTCATGCATCATATAAGGCATATTAATAGATAGATAGATATAAATTTAATCTGTTATATACTATATTTTTCTTTAGCTTTGAGAGAGCTTTACAATTCAATTGTCTTTGGGAGGTAATTGATTTAATCATAAGAGTTATTGTGGTATTATTATATTTCTTTCCATATTTTCATAATTATTTTCAGGTAAAAAGTCTTCATACAGTTTGTACATTAGAAATCAATATTTTTTTTTACTTGAAAACCAGATGTTTTAAGTAGAAGTGCTAAGTAAATTTTATGAATTTGACACCTTATTTACTCCCAAACTGAGCTATCTTAAATGAGCCAGAAAAATGAATAAAAACTTTGGGTTGTCTGTCAATTAACATGCAGATAAAAGAAAAATTATTGACTTTCAGCTTATTTCTACTGTCAATTAAATTATGTTAATTTTAATTTTTAAAAATGAAGATGAATGAATCTCTCTTTTATGAAGTATCAAACATTAACTCGAATTATTCCAAATGGAAAGGAACAGAAATTACTTAATAATTTGGTATATCTGATTGGAGACTTTGGCAAGGTATCTGAATTAGTAGGGATTGCATTTGGCTGCATGTAACAGAAGCCTGACAAACAATTGAAAGGTTGGGTTTTTAAAATTTTTTTTTTTTATTATGTAACAAATAGAGGCCTGGTGCACGAATTTGTGCACTGGTGGGATCCATCCAGACCACCCGGATGGGGGCCATCGGGGGTGGGCTGGCTGGGCGAGGGGCCTCAGGCATTCTGATCTTTCCGCTGTTAGGTCAATTTGCATATTACCCTTTTACTATATAGGATGACTGGGGCTGGGTGGTTCAGGACTGCTATAGGACTCAGCTCTATCTTCCTGAGTCACCATTCTTAGCATCTGTTTTGTATCTACTGGGGTCAAAATATGATGGCTATGCTTCTAGGATTGTCTGCTTCCAGGAAGGAAGAAGAGAAAACAGCTAAAAAAGTCCCTGGGGTGAGGGGTGAGGGCAGGGAAGGGGATATCTGTAATACTTTGAACAATAAAGATAATTCAAAAGCTTTTTCAGAAACCTCACTCAGCACTTTTGTTCATACCTCCTTATTGGCTACCTTCTGCTTATCTCTCCAGATCTACTCCTACCCTTGTGCATTCTGCACTCACCCATGAGAGGCTGAGCTATATGGACAGTCTCAGTGGATCCTTTGCCCTCTGGCTTCCAGAGGGAGCTGGGACACTGTTTGCTTTGTGAAGCCAATGGAAGGCACTGGGAAGGGAGAGAAAAGTGAGGCTGAGCAATTTATTTCCTAAGCTCTTCCCCGATGGTTCGTTAAAGATAGGCTACATTCCTCTCCCAAGGCCTCAGCCCCTGTCAGTTAACTGAGAATTGGTCAAGACTGGGATTGGACTGGGGCTGTGGAAAAGTGTTCATCCTCCAGACAGCATCTTCACACCACCTAGCTCTTGAATCTGAGAGGAGCTGAGGCACCCTGTCGCTTTGTAAAACCAAGCATCAGACCTGCTTACCATCAACCTAACCTTAGGCTTTCCCTTTGGGTTGTAGTCTGCCAGTCATTCTGAGAGCCTCAGATGTCTGCAGTCCCAGCCAAGTTATACTTTACAATCAGACAGCTAAAGCTTACGTTTCTCCTACCCTTTTATTATATCTGGGCATTCCTCTGATCTTCCTCTGCCCCTTATTCATTTACATTTAAACTAGAGGCCCGAAGCATGACATTTGTGCTCTCGGGGGGAGTGGGGTCCCCTCAGCCTGGCCTACACCCTTTAGCAGTCTGGGAGCCCTTGGGGGATGGCCAACAGACAGCTTAGGCCCACTCCCCACAGTAGAATATCCTTAGAGCCTCTTCCGCCACCACTGTTGCACTCACTAGCTCTCAGCCTGGCTTGTGGCTGAGCGGCGCTTCCCCTATGGGAGCACACTGACCACCAGGGGGCAGCTCCTGCGTTGAGCATCTGCCCCCTAGTGGTCAGTGTGCATCATAGCGACGGGCTGTTCTGCCATTCATATTACCCTTTTGCATATTACCCTTTTATTATACAGTAGGTCCTTGGGTTACATCGGAGATTCGGTCCTATGGCGCAACATAACACGATTTTCACCCTAAGTCAGAACCCACCTACATAAGCACCTACGTCACTCACATGGAGCACATACACAGCAGTAATGAAGTGAAACAGTAAAAAAAGTATAAAAGAAAGATAACAATTCCTGATCTTTACTTGTGGTAAATAAATAATAAAAAACATAAAGCACATATGTACATACGTCAGAATGACGTAACTTTCTTTTTATAAATAAATGGGAGATGGCAATGTAACCACGAAACGACATATGTCGAGTCCAACGTAACCCAAGGTCTGTCTGTATAGGATGGGAGCTCAAGGGAGCAGAACTATTCTGTTCTATTGGTTTATGACACGCAGTCATTATTGTCCATTGTGTGTGGCTCTGTCCTCTTTTTATTTACTCTTATAATGTAATGTACACCTCAAAAATCACCATTTAACCCCCAAACTAAAACATTGACAATAGTGTACATCTACCTCTGTGCTCCAACCCCTATTTTGTCCTCTTGCCCCCATAAGACAATCACTATCCTAAAGTGTGTGTTTATCTTACATGTGTGCAATATGATAAACATTTTGTTATATATGTGAATATGTCTAAACAACTTACTTTAGTTGTTTTGTACTTCATAAAACAAGTATTCTATGCTACTAGAGGCCCAATGCACAAAATTCGTGCAAGGGGCTCATCCCTCACAGCCCCTCGCAGCCCCTTGCAGCCTCGGCTGGCCCTTGCAGTCCCAGCTTCATCTGGAAGGTTGTCCGAATGATCATTCTGCTGTTCGGTCTAATTAGCATATTAGCTCTTTATTATATAAGATAGGTAACTTCTGGAACCTGATTTTTTTTTTTACACAACATTGTGTTTCTAAGATCCTTTCATGTTGTTACAGGAATTTATAGCTCACTCGTTATTTTTTCTTTCATAATTGAGATTTTATTGTTTGTTTTTTGGATCAGTACACAGACATTTCAATTTGTATGCAATTCTTAACATACATACCAAAAATGTAAAGTCATGTAGTTGTGATTCTTTTCTAAACAGCTATTCCAGTGACTTTCCAGCTTAAAAATTAGAGGCTAACTTTCCTTAATAGAGTATCAAGTACCAATATCTTAAAATGTTGATACACTGTTACATCAAAGTCCCACTAATTCACAATTTAATATCATATATACTGCATAATCAAATTTTCAATCTTTCACAGCACACTGACAAAGTTACTAGGAAAACTGGACTGCCACACCAAAGATGTTACAGATGCACAAAATTCTGATAGGGAGAGCCAAGATCAAGGAGTGGTTTCCTTTAGGAAACAATTCTACCAAAAACATGTGAATAGAAGTAATTTAAAATGTTCAAGACATAGCAAACTCATGACTAACTCCAAATTGCCATTTAGTATACTTTGTATTATAGGATATAAAAACTACCCCCATCTATGGAATGCTAAGCTGACACCCAAGACAATCAAAGTCTCCCATATTCAATATCCCACTATTTTCTGGTTGTACCAAAAAAATAAACAACCAGAAAATGATTTCACCTTTTAAAAAAAAAAAAAGCATTTACACTTAAAAAATGGGATGAGGTGGAATTCCCTCCTTCTTAAAAATGTTTCTAGAGTTACTAAAAAACTTGCATTTACAAAATAGTTGATAAAAGTATTCCTCTGGATTGTACAAGAAGGGCGACAGGGACCACTGATAAGACTAGGTATATGACATTAATCAGACTTGGCTTCTTTTTCTCCTGCTTCATCTAAGGTTGAACTCTCCTTGTTTCTAGTTTCTGCGTTTTCCGCAGGTAGATCTTTAGGTTCCTGGTCAGCCACTTCAGCCTGCTTTCCCTTTGCTCCCCTTTTCCCTTTTGTTTGCACTTTTTTGTCTGCAGATTTATCCTTTCCTGCTGCCTTTTTGGGCTTCGTTTCCACTTTTGCAGGGGCAGGTTTGGCTGACAACCTGGTGGACCTCTTCTTGGGCTCCTCCTTGGCAACCCCCTCCGCAGAGCTGACCTTCCTCTTGGGCATTGTGGTGGCCGGCCAGGCACGTGCTGGGTGTCTGAGGGCCACGGCGGGCCTAGTGGCTTGGCGAACCTGGGTTGCCCCTATAGCTCACTCATTATTACTGTCGTATAGTATTTCGTTAGTTTTTTATTCTTGTGTTATTGGACATTTGAGTCTTTTCTAGTTTTTTGCTATTACAATAGCACTGCAATGAACTCTCTCTCACATGTCTTCTGATGCATAGACAGGAGTTCTCTTGTCTCCATCCCTAGGAATAGAACTGAACAGCCATGGCGTGTATAAATGTTCCTCCTTTACAAAATAATGCCACATTTTTACAAAGTGATTGTGCCTTTTTATATACCCCCTGGTAATACATAAGAAACTCCCTTGATCCATATCCTTTCAACACTTGATATTGTCAGACTTGTTGATTTTTGCAGATTAAGTGAATGAAAAATGAAATTTCTTTGACACCTTAATTTATGTTTCTGTAATTACTAGTGAGGTTAAGCATCTTCTTGGATGCACGTTGGCTGTAGATACTTTCTAGTCTATGTAATGCCTATTCAGGTCGTTTGCTTATTTTTAATTAAAATTGAGTTGTTTATCCTCTTTTTTATCAGATTTTGGTAGGTTCGGCAGACAGAAAGTCAGTGAAGGCTTAGATTTGAACACAATTAATACCCTTCATTTAATGAGCATATGTAGAATTCTCCTGCCAACAGTTGGAGAATGGTCATTCTTCTCAAGCAGACATGAAACATTTCCAAAAACAGATGATGCACTAGGTCATATGTTTTAACATATTTTAAAGAACAGTTGCCACAACAAAGTTAGAAGATAATAATACAAAGTAAGTTAAACAGAATATTGATGTACTTGAAAAACTACAAATATTTCAAAATGACTCATTAAAAATACAAAATTACCTCGCCTTTACAACCAGGATCCAGATGCCTATTGTCCCCTCTAGCACATGAGCCCTACCCAGGAGCAGAGCAGGCTGCGAAGGGGCCTGACCCTCCTTGTCTCATCCCTCCTTACTATCCCGTAAAATCTCATGTACCACTTTCTGTGGACTGCCCTACTCAGGACGTGGACTCTCAAAGCCATCACCTCCTGCAAACTTAGAAAGAGGGAAGGCTGTAATGATGTTTCTATAATTTATCTTTTTAGACCAAGTAGAAATAAACTTTCAGAAACATCATCTCACAAAATTCTCTGTGTGAGAATGGCAGTGTAGTATCAATCCCTGCCCCATCTTTTGCCTTGCATGGCACAATAAGGGAGGTGAGACATTAACTATAAAAAAAAATCAGGCTGCTGTCCCTCCCATAAGTCCCAAAATGCACAGGGTTTTATATGGTATAGTTAGTTTGAAAGAGCTTTTCGGATATGAATACCAGTTGTCCCATTTTTAAGCTTGAAGAAATCAGCACAAATTCTACCCCTTTATCATATGGCCACACAGCACACATTTCATCAAGACTTTCGGTGGGAGTGGCCCTTTAATCATATCCCTCTTAAATGACAGAAAATCCATTTTTTCCTGCTATGTAAACTTCATAGATTTTGCTCAGCTTGCATTTCTTTTAAGGTAGGCACAATAGCACAGCAAAGAACCTAGAACAAAATGTGAAATAGAAGATCACAGCTGCACAAAGTGTGTTGGTGTCAACTACATAGGCAAGCTGTAAAGAAGAGGTAGTTTCCATGATGCTAGTGCAGCTTATACTCAGGGCCCTTCCCTTGCAGGGCCCCCCTTTTTAGGCCCTGCTGGGGACCCTAGCAATTGTGAATTTATTATTTTGTATTCTTCTTCTTAGAGACTTCCAAAATTGTATAAGCTTACGGACCCACAATACCTGGATCTGCCTCTGAACATGTACATTATAAAAATACATATAAAAAACTTGAATCCATTTCATAATAGTGGTGCTGGGCCAAGCTCTGGAAGAAACCCTGGGCCACCTTCAATCTGGGGTTGGAAGAGTCTAAGCTGACTTGGATTTTGAAATCAAAATAAGTGATTTCAATTTGGAAAATATCCTGTTGTCTTAGCTTCTCCCTCCTTTCTTTCACTCTCACTAGCCTTTGCTGAACATTCATTACAAAATATATACAACACTGAAATAACACAATTACTTTTAATAGCCAATTTTTTTCTTGCAGACTTTTTGCAAGGTGCTAAAATAACATTTCATGACGGTTAAATTCTAGGTTTATCTGCAAAAAAGGTTAATGCTGGGCACATTTAGGCAGTTAGGATGGTCTTAGAGTCAGAATATGCTGTAGTTCTTCTTTATATATCTGTCTCAATATCCACTCCAATTCAGTTATAAACTCTGAGCCAAAATGCCTAAGAGGTACCTTAATCAGATCACATATCAGCTTAGAGTAGTGATTTTAGTAATATGGACATCTGGCCACTTGGAAGTGGATAAAGGCCACCAACTCACTTGACAAAAGCCACTGAACATCTGTCAGTATGGAAATAGCTCTCCTTCTAGCTGACCCTGAATCAGATTTTAATAGCCAACCTCACAAAGAAAGGCCATCTCTTCTCCTATCAGCCAGATAACTTGGTGCCATCCAGAAATACCCTATCAATATCCTGCCAATGATGCTCTGCTAAATATATTTTTTGGAAACAAGTGCGAATGGTGTTAATCCAGAGTCTTCTGTATTTCCCCCTTGCTATATGCCATATGCAAGGGTAATATTAAAAATACTGAGAAGCACACTGAAGCAGGGTCTTGGAGAAATTCTGTGTAGAAACCTTGTGAAGAAGGTCCCAGGGAAGGCAGGAAGGTGGGAGGCACACATGGAGGTCAGGGAAACCATTGTTTAACAAATAACATGGAGGTATTTCAATACTTTAACAAGCAGTCTGGCCATGTGAACCAGCATAACCATCCTTGGACGTAGACACAAAAATCCAAAGATGATTATCACTCCCCCACACATACCACAAAGAGATGGGAGAAGATTTGAGCTATAGTCTGGCTCAAGTAGGGAAGTGTGTAGGGCAGGGGTGGGCAAACTTTTTGACTGGAGGGCCACAATGGGTTCTTAATCTGGACCGGAGGCCCGGAACAAAAGCATGGATGGAGTGTTTGTGTGAACTAATATAAATTCAAAGTAAACATCATTACATAAAAGGGTACGGTCTTTTTTGTTTTTTAGTTTTATTCATTTCAAACGGGCCGTAGTTTGCCCACAGCTGGTGTAGGGGAAAGTTTTAGCATCTTTGAGGCAGTGTTATTAATTGGTGTGGAAGCAACCTTTATTAAACTCTTTCTGTGTAAATGTACCATCACATGCTGTGCTGTGATTAGAGCCAGGCAAGAGCTGGCCTTGTTATAGTACCTACAGTTTAGAAAACCCTATAATCACACACACACACACACAGACACACACACACACACACTTATCAAGGAACACGGGGCACCTCTTCATTTGGGATCCAGGGCTCACTGCTGATAGGAAACCCAAGCCTCTGAACATCAGTTTATCTGACTAAACCTGTCAGGCCCCAGGAAACACACACACACTCAGAGAGGAAGGGAGAGGAAGAGGGAGATAGAAACATCAATGATGAGAGAGAATCATTGATCAGCTGCCTCCTGCACACCCCCTACTGGGGACCAAGCCTGCAACCCAGACATGTGCCCTGAAAGGGAATCAAACCGTGACCTTCTGGTTCATAGGTATCTGATGCTCAACCACTGAGCCACACCAGCTGGACCCCATGAAACACTTTTCTGTGTGGCCTTCCCTGTGTCCTCAAAACAAAGGCAACTGTGTCCAATGCTGAGAAAATCTGTGAGTTGTGCCACTTTCAGCTTCAGAGACGGACACTGCTTTTGAGAGCAGGGAGTTTAAGTGGCTGAAGTGCTTAGGTAAGAGAAAAGACAAATTAATTAACTTGTCAAATCTTTCCTGTCAGCATGAATGCAGTAGACTCTTATTCTATGAAGTATTGTTTCCCAGTAGTGCAAGTATCCATTTTTTTACTTCTCTTCCATGTTCCAGTTGAGTTCCAATTCCTGCTTCAAGTTAGTGCAGTATTTGCAATGGTCACACATGGTGGCTTAGGGACATTTTGCAGTATTAAATAATTCATACTATTCTTAAATATCTACAGATATTTCTACAGACATATTTATCTAGACATACATTTGGAAGTATGATGCTAGTTCTTTACATAGCAACCAGATGGACATTGAATACTCTAATTGCAATAGTTTTATCTTTATAAAATACTTAAGATTTAATTAAAATTTCAAAATACTAAATAAACGATTTTGGCATTATTTGAATAAATGGATTTACAATTTTTATATTTATCCATTATAATTTTCATTCTGCCTTTTAAATTTAATGCATCATTTTGAATATTTTAAAAGAGAAATAAATTTTAGAAAGTATACAAAAATATTAATTTTCATATTTAATTTATATGTTATGAAAGTAAATTAACATTTTCATTCTGAATATAATTACATTCTGGTTTTTTAGTTATTTAGTTCATTAGTGTCAATAGAATAGAAGTTCTATAAAAATGTTCATTATAACAGCATCTTTAGTAACTTGGCCAAAATAAAAGCAGGAAAGACAAATTTTATGGACTAAATTTTAGTTTTTTATGAATTATGTATATTTTTATTTTATTACTCATCCAGATATCACCAGCCTAACAACGGAACAACAGAAATAATGGACAATAAAAACTAGATTTAGTTGTCCTTGATATTTAATGTTTTATATGACGTTAAGTCATACAAAAACCAAGACTTTTTATATACTTTTTCATTTCATCATTATGACAGGGTATTTGTCAAGGTAGAAAAGATCATATTTTACTTAATAGCTTCATTTATAGCTTTTAAATATGTGAACTTATGGTGTGTGAGCCTCCATTTGCACTCTTCCCTCAGGCCTTGCAAATGATGACCGAGGCCCCAATCAGAAGGTTTTAGGAAACATATTAAGCTATTGAAAAAATTCCTGAAGTGTGATGAAATTTTGAGTGTGTCAATAGAGAGCATTTGGCTTCTGCTTTCCTGTGTCCCCTTAGTGCTTGAACTAGGACAAACCTGTCAACTTTTCTGTCTCACTTTCTCCTCCTCCATATCAGATACCACCTCAGCCATGAAGGAGGAGGATGGCAAACATCCAATGGTGAGAGAACTTCAAGCAGCAGTTGTAATAGGAGTCCATAAAGGGCAGTCAAAGATTTGCACTTTTTATAAAAACAGATTATAACTTAGAGAATGAATTTTAACTATATCATAACCAAGCTGTGTCTAACAATTAATTTAATATTTTCTGTAATATCACATATGTTTTTTAAGTCATCGTAAAGACACCTGGAATCATAATATTCTTTCAGTGGCAAATGCCATATTATGTTTTTAGGGCATTACGTCAATTTAGTATTTCACGTATTATTAATAATGCCTCATTACATAAAATTATTACTAAACTGGCAATTAAGTGGTTGTGAAGGATCCATATGCTAAACTGCTCATAACATTTCAATTATGAATTTCACATCAGATGTCTTCCAGTGTACATTAACAACATTGATGAACAATCTCTTTGCCAGAACCACCCACATGAACTCTGCTTTGTGGCATGTGATATTGGCATAAAATCATTTTGTACATTTCCCTGAATATAAGGAAATTAGGAATGGAAGCAGCAGATGAAACAGCTAGTCCTCTCTGCCCATAGTAGCAAAGCATTGTTAATGCTGTAGTTAGCTCTCTTGAATGTGGTAAGCCTGGGGGTGTCATTCATGCCTCTTGGTTGAGTATAGGGGTGGGTTTTTTTTTTTGTGGTTGTTGTTCTTTGATTTACATTTCCTCCCTGAAGAAACAAGCAAACAAACAATAGTGATTCCATTGTTTCTAACTGTATGGTCCGTGCTCACTTTTGTCCCTGACTCTGTCTTTTGATGTTTATAAATCCATGTGGTGTAACAGTAGGATGCTTCTGTTTGGGGTCTATCCTTGAACACGAAACCCAATGATTTGTTAAAGGAGTTGGTACTCATCACTCCAGAGTGAGAGTGTGTTGACCAAGAAAAGAATTGTGATTTCAAACATAACAACACAGTAGGTCATTTGAACTCCAAAGATAGCATTCATGGATCCAGTCCCTCTCTTTGTTCTCCTACAAGAACGGATAGTAGAGGTCTCAATCACAGCATGATTTTAGGGCCTCTTCCAAGAATTGGGGGTTGATGACTCTAATAGCACAGTGGACAAAGACTTCTTCACACATCCTAATGATGTGCAGTTTCATAAGGAAAATACAACTCAGGTCTCTTCCCCCCTCAGGTTGCACTGCCCAGTAACATAATGGGTAAGGTGAGCTGGATCATACCCCTTCCTCACCTGAATACATGGCATCTTATTGGTGGCTCCATGATTCAAGGTTGAGACCCCTGGTGCAATTCATTTAAAAATGATCAGATTATAAGTTAAATAGCTGTTTTACCATTTGTCAAATGTATCATTTATCAATGATATCAATGTATTAATTTACAAGTAGAGTTTAACTTGCCTTGAAAACTCTACTATTTGATCTCCTGCAGTCAGAGGACACCTTATTTTGTTTCTAGAAACTAGGAAAGTTCAACCAATAGCCAGAGATTGTATTCATTCAGCAAACATTTATTGATCCTCAATAAAAGTGGTAGTCACAAAAGATGCAAATCTCTGTCCTCAAAGGATTTATAGTCTAAAAAGAGTAGTGCTGGGTATCTATATTGCATGTTCAAGATATAATTAAGGTAGAGGAGGTGTGGCTAATTCTGCAGAGATGACAGTGGGAGCTGAAAATTGGTCTTCCTGAGAAGGGGTTGGACAAGAAGGTAGGAGTTGAGGCCATGAAGAATAAGAAGTTGGCATTTGCCTGGTAAAAACAGAAAGAGTAACTTATGCTAAGGTAAAAAGAGAAGAAACAGCAAGACATATTCAAGGACATGCAGAAAGTTCAGAATGTCTTCAGTATGGAAAACAAAGGGTAGAGCAACAGGTAATGAGGCTGGAGAGGTGGCTCAGGATACATTCATGGATTACTGTCCATGCCTCACTAAGGGAAGAAAATTTATAGCCCCGATTCTTCACCCCTCTCTGCAACCACACTCTTTGCCATGTGACTTTGTAGTTCTTATCATTAAAGATATAAAGACTATTTCTGTACTTCTTGACTTTGGGTTTGACCAGGTGACTGGCTTTGGCCAAATCAATGAGGTGTAAGTGATGGTGTACCTGCTCCAAGCCTAGGTCTTGTGTGTTTTCATTTTCCTGCTTACATTTCTGCCATCACCATGAGAAGGACAGTTAAGGCTAGCAAGAGGCCAGCCATGTGGACCAGAGTCAACTCATCCCAGCCAAGTCCAGCCTAGGTCAGCCTACCAATTCCCCCCACCCCCACCCCCCCACCCCCCAGGTGACCTCCGTATTCATAGGCCAAATAAATACTTATTGTTGTGGGCACCTGAAATTTTTGTGATTGTTATTCAGCATTTTTATGCCATTTTCCAACTGATATAGACCCATGAATGGGCCATTAACAGAGATAAAATATGCTCCAATTTTCATTTTGAAATGTTTATTTTGTCTGTGTGTAATGGCTGGGTTAAAAGGAGACAAAAATGGAGGCTGGGAGATCAGTGAGAATATTGTAATAATCTAAGGAGAAATATCAGGAACTTGAACTAGGAACTTTGGACATGGTAGGTAGTTGCGGAAAGGAAGTAGTATTATTTTTCCTTAGAGAAATAATTTTAATTATGAAGTATTTCAACCATACAGAAAACTTCATGTAACTGACACTCATGTGACCACCACCCAGCTTTAATATAAGACAACATTTTGCCATTTTTTTAAAAAAAATGTAGCCTTATTCCCAATTTCTTCTGCTTTCTTTCCTCCTTAGAGATAATTGGTGTCCTAAAGTTGAGTATGTTATCTCTATGCATGACTTTTACTTTCTAGACTAGAGGCATGTATGTGTCCATAGCAATATACAGTATTGTTTTACATACTTAAATTTTACATATTAAATGATGCTTCTTTTTGCAACTTGTTTTATTTTTATGTTATGTTTTTGAAATTTATCCTTGTTGGTTTGTGGAGATCTAATACATGGAGGAATTTAGAGATAATAAAAAATAAAAATTAACAATGTAAAATGAAAGAGAAACGAAAAAAATCTCACATAACCACCATATTTCTGGCTAGGGTGATCATGTGAATTATAGATAGGGATGAGGAATGTAATAAAAGGAGCAGGTTAAAAATGAGGAGGGTTGGAAGATATTGAGCTCAATTTGAGGGGGGACGGTGTGCTTACTTATTGGAGCCATACTGATGGAATTCGCTCTGTGGGCAATTTAATGAAAATTGCTCAGAAGCATGGTATAGTCTGGAGATAGTCTTACTCTTTTAGCATAGTGACAGCAGTTACAACTAAGAGGGTTGGGGTCTGACTCAGGAGATGCATGCTGAGTGAGAAGGAGACCAAAGGCAGAACGCTAGGCCACAGATACCAACAGTTGAGGGCAAACAGGAAATGAGCAAACAAGGCTGTCCTTATATTTATCAGGGAATATTCTTTCATGCAGTCCTACCAGGAAAAATTTTTTGAGCTTGCATGCCTAAATATTCATATATACTTATATACTTATATATGTATAAATGATATACTGATACTATGAAAGTAATATATCCTGTGCAGTATACAAGATACTCCAAAATAGCAATTTTAAATGTACAAGACATGCAATAAATAGAAATAGATGTTCTAACATTTCTTTCCCAGTCCCCCATAGATTGTCTTATATATCCCCTGGGATGTCCCCTCACTATTTAAGCCCCTGATTAAAATAGTTGATCTGACTTCCTCTTTCATATGGAAAAACATGCTTTGTATTATCTTTATTCTGAAAATGGCATTAGTTACTTCTTTTCAAAGTATTTTACACATATGAAAACACAGAGTTAGAAATATTTAAAAGTTTAAATTAAAAAATTTCTTGTACCATGTGGAGTGGGAATTAGAAACTGATTTTTTTCCTACCATCTCCCCTCTCTGCTGCAATCCCTAATTTCTGGCAATCACTAGTCTGTTCTTAATCACTATAATTTTGTCATTTTGAGAATGCAATATACTAGTAAATGGAATCATTCAATATGTGACCTTTTGAGATTGATTTTTTTTCACTCAGTATAATGCCATTGAGACCCATCCAAGTTGTTGAATGTATCAATAGTTGGTTCCTTTTTGTTGTTGAGTAATAAATAGTCCACTAGTCTATGGTACCATAGTTTGTTTAATGATTAATCTATCTTAGGGCATTTTGGTTGTTTCTAGCTTTTGGTTATTGCAAATAAAGCTGATATGAATAATTGTGTACAGGTTTTATGTGGACACAAGTTTTCATTTATTTGGCATAAATGCCCAGGGTGCAATTACTAAGTCATATGATATGTGTATAATTTTTTTAGAAACTGCCAGACTTACATTCCCACAAGCAATGTAAGAGATAACCAGAAGAAACTCAGTTTTAACTGAGTTACCTATCTAGGGGGAGCTGACTTATCTGCAGGAGTATACTGTCTCTCTCCTTTGTAACTTCTTATTAATAACTGGAGAATTTAGCAAAACATGAAATGAGTATTCATGAGTTTGAGTAACACAACATTTTTCTCTTAAATAATGGTTTTTATGAGCTGTAACTTCTCTACCTTACCTGTTAACAAGTCTGATTCTTTGAAGTGAAGTTAGTATATTTTTTTTCTCAAAACAAAGAACAACAGCCCTATCTACTTGAAGTACAGGTGGTTTTTCTTTAAACTTAACACTGATCAAAGTGCTTAATGTCCCATTTGTCCTATTCTTAATGCTCATTTTGTCTCCTAGCTCTAATCTCTTGACACCAGTATATTGGTCATGAGAATGCTAGTACTATTTTCTATTTCTTCTTCTTCTAAACAATGTAATGCTTAGCATTTTCAAAGATAAGCATAATAGGAAGCATTCCTTTATTTCTTTTTATCAAAATAACGTTTAAGCAATTAACTGAAATTCTGTCAATTAAACTTGACACTCTTGAAGAAGCAAAGACTTCAAGTGACAGGGACTTCAAGTGGCAGTTAAAACAAGAGCCCACAGAAATGTTTCAGTGCCTTTCCTTCTTCCCAGAAGTGATATATGCAGATTTATTTTCAACCAGATTCCTGCAGAAGGTCAATGCTTAACTTCTCCATCACTTCAGGGGGCTTGACTCATAGGCCCGAGTCACAAATGACTCAGCTGAGCTAAAGCCAAAAAGTCCTATCCTTCCGAATGGAGAAGAACCCTCAGAACCCAGCCTAAGGGCTCACCTGTGGGAAGGGATTGGGTGTGGGCAGAGAGTTACTGGAATAGAGGCCCATTACTATCTAGGAGTTTCTGAAGCTCAGCGTGGAAGGCTTCAGGTTGGGCTGAGGAGCCCTCACCACCTTGGCCTCTAAGTCGCTCTCTCCTGACCCATGGCCAGAGAAGACTGGCAGTCCAGAGCCATGCAGAGGGTCATGCCTGTATGGTTAGAGCAGATAAGGCTATAGAAACAAACAAACCCAAACATGTAGTTGCTCAGCACAATGGAAGTTTATTTCTTGCTCACCTAATAGTACAATGAGTGAGGTTGGGAAAATATGGTTGGAAAAGATCCCATGTAGTTACTTTGGGATCCAGGCTAATTGTGACGCTGCCATATTTAAAACTTGGCTTCTCGGAGAATACAGGGTGTGTGTGTGTGTGTGTGTGTGTGTGTGTGTGTGTGTGTGTGTGTGTGTTTGCGAGTGCGCACGCACACACATTTCCATTTCAGTCAGAAATGGGGAAAGAACATGGAGGAGTGTGTAGAGAATTTTATGGGCCAAAATAAGAAGTGATACCTTCTAATTGTGCTCATGTTCACTGGAGAGCTCCTACTTCTGTGCCATCTTATTTCCCCCAAACTATAAGGAAATCTGGGAGACAAGGATCTGCTAATGTATCCAAAGAAAAGGGGAAGTGAGCCAGCAGGTTCCTTCACAGAGCCCTTCCCACTCAGCTGGTGTCCGGGCTTCTGTTAAAGTGAGAAGGGACCTGAGCACAGTGAATCTGCAGCAAAGGGGAGGACCTGTTTGCAGAGAGCAGACTGTCCTTCCTTCCCATAGGAGCAAGAGAAGTGAGCGGTGGCCCCCATTAGGCTGATTCTGTTTGTGGACAGAATGGCTGATCTCTGGGGGGAAATTTCCAGGCCCTGGGAAGCAAGACAACTTTTCCTCCAGAACGAGTATCTATTGGCAAAAATGAGTTCCGAGGGGATTGTGGTGCACTTGTTCACTCTGTGTGACTGCGGGAGTGGGTGACGGCAAGTCAGTTCAGTTGTACAAACAAAGGAGAATGAAACAGAGTCATGTCTGTCTTCAGAGGAGCCCAAGTATATAACTCTCCTGAAAGTGTAGAGTGTCCTTGAAGTAAATTCTGGCTGACAGAACGCAGAGCGGGGTGGGGGAGGGCTCTGATTGCCACCGTGTGGGAACAGGAACTGGCATAGGTGCTCTCCTTTATTACAGACCCACCCCCTGTAAAGGTAAAGAGCTGATGCGGAACCAACATGTGCAAATTCCCTTCCCCTCTGCCCTTGGCCCAAGGGCAACCGCACAAAATGGGATTAATTGGGATTATGGGGGCTTTGGCTGCTTGGCTGCTACTCAAGGATGAATGCTTAATTTATGTCTCAGTGATCTTGACTCCTGCCTGATTAAACTGGCTCAATCAGGCCATTGTTTGCCAAGGACTTTCCTTTCAAAAGAGTGGCTACAGGTGGTGCTTTTATGTGACAGACTTTTAGCTTTGATACAATACACAGCTTTAATGGATTGCTGCAATACCACCTTTCTCTCAGAAATAACTAAAAGCACAGATAAATTCAATGGGTTCCCCTCTCATCTTTCAGGGCTTTTCTTGTGATAGCAAAATGTCAACAGGTATGATTGTTCAAGAATACATAGGATGGATGTGGGATTATTAGTGGGCAACAGAAAAGAGCATCTGTTTGGGAAGCATCCACTGAGCAGAGATGCTATGATTCAGAGCACCTCACCGCCTCTTAGCAACCTACTCCTGTGAATTAACAGGTGCCCTCGGCAGGCCCAGGCCTGATGTACCCAGAGCCGGTGAAACGGGGCCGCGCTCCAGCTTCCCTGTGCTGTTCCTACGAAAGTGTAAGGACTGGCTCTGGTGTTCCACGAGAAGCTCAGACTCTGGGGTTTGTTCCAGCCTGGGCCTTCTGTTGTTAGAAGGGACGGGAATGACGGGCAGCTTCTCTTCGACTGAGATTTAAATGAAGGCTGTCCACACACCTCAACTGGTGTGCCGGTTTTAGCCCTTTTGACTGGCTAAGTTGGTTTACAAATACGTTAAGCAATTTTGTTGATCAACTTGATGTTTTCTTATTGACTTGGCCCTTGAGGTCAGCCAAATGAGCCAATGAGAGTATGCTAATCTGCCCTGCAGCATACTCTCCTGCTCTTCCCAGAGACCACATTCACATCTTCAGAAGCAAATACAGGCAGTCCTTGGGTTACGTCGGGCTCAATGTACGTCGTTTCGTGGTTACGTTGCCATCTCCCATTTACAGTATTTATTTTTTTAAAAAGTTCCATCATATGTACATATGTGCTTTATGTTTTTTATTATTTATTTACCACAAGTAAAGGTCAGGAATTGTTACCTTTTAATTTAATTTTATTTTTTTACTGTTTCACTTCATTACTGCTGTGTATGTGCTCCATGTGAGTGACATAGGTGCTTGTGTAGGTGGGTTCCAAATCTCTGATGTAACCCAAGGACCTACTGTAAGCTCTTAGGCTGCATAACCAAGTGAAGTCTCCTGGCCAGAAGGATTGCATTAGGAGGAACTGTAGTCTATGACTTTTGTGTCTAGTTTAAAATAAGTATTGTGATTTTAATATACTAAACTAACATGACAGAGACCTGTACATTGGTCATCTGATATTTCATTAATTTAATAGTGGATTTAATTCTAGGAAAAATTTTTCTCAATATCAAACATCAAGTACAAATTACTATAGTGATTATGAGCATCCTCATCCTGTATTTCTCTGGTATTATTTTCACTATGCCTGGAAGATGTCAAAATGTACCAATATTATATCTCCTAACTTCATATAAAATAGCTCTAAAACATAACTTATTAAGGCGAGAAGCCTATCATATTATATTTTTGGGAAAATCCAGTGATAAGTGCTTGGGTTCAAACTCAGCTTTCAATGAGGATTCCATAAGTTTAAAAACTTTATGGAAAATGCAATTATGAGCATATTATAATGGTGATTAAAAATTACTTTAAATTTTATATCATCTCCCAAAAATACTCTGATGATAAGATTTAGGATTTAATCAACTGGAGAGTAGATGATAGTAAAATTGATTGAGTCACTCAATTTAAATATGAAAGAGAGACAGAGATCCTAGGGAAATAGATAAATGAGAGCATATGACTTTAGAAAGAAAATTAGTCAACTCCATCAAACAACTTAGAAGTTAGAGAGGAAAGATGTTACTAGGATTCAGAATTAGCAGAAGTGAGAGATGCCATCTGTCCTGATGTTTAATGAAGCTCCTCAGTGAAGATGCACCAGAGTAAGAAAAGGTTGCTCTGGGCATCATAGGAGAATGCCCCAGGAACCTTGGCTGGGAAAGGTCCTCATCACTTGTCTTCCTCCCAGGACAGCCAGGGATTTCCTGTCCTGCTGAGCAGATCCTTCCGAAAGCCGGACAGTTTGCAGATCTGTCCTACTGCTTGAGCACGGAGACACAGTCATAACCTCAGGATGTTAGGGCTGGCAGAGACCCACAGAATTTTCTAATTTAACCCATTTTTTTACAGACAAGGAAACTGAGGCCCAGAGGGGGTAATGAGCTTGCCTGGAGTCACACAACAAATTATTCCCATTGCCCTTACTTGATTTACTGAGAACCCACTAACCCTGTAGACGCCCTTTCCAAATTTAGGAATTAAAATGATACAGCTTTATTGTTACCACACAGATATCTTATTCAGCATAATTGTTCTGAATTACATATTACTACTCCTATCTATAAGCAGCTTCTCTTGATTAAAGTACTCCTATAATGCTGAATTCCCTGACAGTCAGAACCAAACATGATTATATAGATTGCTTGATTATATACATTGCTTAATTATATAGATTGTTTGAAATCATTCTCTAGTTATGTCAAGAAAGCCTACCTGATTTTCTGATCTACTTGACCAGCTGCCTATGGGCAGGGACCAGTTTTTTGTCTTTCTTTGAATCTCACCCAGTAGGAACCAATATTTATAAATGAATAGGGTGTGTATGGTTATAGGTACCTCAACACATAACCATTGCTTGCCCAAGAAATTCCTGCATCTCTAGTTGTTGAAAGTCAAGGGATGTAATAGAAGGCCTTGTAAAGTATTTTAAAGAGGGTTTGCTAACTATCAGAAGCCCCTTCTACAAATTTTGGTTTTGAGCTCGCCGTAAAGCTATGAATTTGCCTTACAGGGTCAGTAAAAAGAGGTATATTCTTTTTATTTATTTTATTTTTTTATTTTTTATTTTTTAATTAAATCTTTATTGTTCAGATTATTACAGTTGTTCCTCTTTTTCCCCCCATAGCTCCCCTCCACCCTCACCCGCCCCCCACTGTCCTCATCCATAGGTGCACGATTTTTGTTCAGTCTCTTCCCGCATCCTCCACACCCCTTAAAAAGAGGTATATTCTTAGAAGGTAATAAAAGGTAATAAAACTTTGGTCAAATTAATGGATAGACAAGTCCAAGATGGTTTGCATATAACTTAATTTTGAAGTCAGAAGTCAGAAATAGACATTCTTAGGTGAGGTGTTTTTGTTTGTTTTTGGTTTGGTTTTGCTTTATGAAATGGTACTGGAAAACTGAATAAAAATTTAGTCTTTGCAATCAGGCCTGGCTGAATTGTTGTCCCTCCAGGGCTTCACATCCCAGCAAAGTACCCCTGAGCAGTACCTCTGACCTCTTGCTCTCCTGGCTGTCCCCTCACATCAACATCTGAATATTTGTGAAATAAAATAATAGAGGTGTGTCTGGCCCAAACTCCTATGGCCAAAGCATGGGGTGAGATGCTGAATCATGTAAACGATGTCAGGGTGCCCACGAACCACATTAGGGATATGTGAGGAGTGGCAACGTATATTGTTTCCAGAAGAGGGACCCACTAGAAACATAAGACGTCAGGTGAAAAGAGTTGGAGAATCCATCTATAAATCTCACCTCAGACTCATCCCAAGTATCAACCTCTTTGGTCATGTAGTTGATTCCATAATTTCAGTTTTCTCCATGTGCCACCAGTAATTTCTCAGGTTATTCCCCAACAGCTCCATGACGGAGGCAGTGTTGAAATTAGTCAAGATGAGCCTAGGTTCCAGAGGCCAATTCATTCTATGACTTCGGACAACTTGCTTATCCTCTCTGGGCCTTGGTTTTCTCATCTATCCACTAGGGAGTATTAACTTCATTACCACATAGAGTTACCATGAGGATAAAACTAATATATCAAGGCATTTATGACAATACCTGGCATAGTAAACCCTCAACAAATATTAGGAGAATAAACACCATTTTTGTTTTTTACTTTGAGAAATGTGTGGATGGCTGGATATGTTGATTCTAGTCATTGGAAGCAAGGCAGCCTAAAATAAAAAGATTTGATTTCCTATATATTGGCACTTAGACATTAATTTTGCAAGCTGAAAAACAGAATGGACCTTGAACATTAACCTAATATGCCAAGAAATAAAAACACTATCAAAATGTCAGGAACAGCATAAACCATAGATATTATCTTTGTGTATTTTTAAAAATTGGTTACAACAAAATTGCTTCTTTTCATTACACACTTATGTAACTATTCTGATTTCATATAACTGTACCAACTTTAATGTCTTTTTAGTATTTGCAAAATGTATAACAATCTTCAACATGAACTGTGACTTCTAAGTTTATATTTTAACTCAGCATGGAAAAAAAGCGATTCTTTATTTTCCGAGCTCTGACAAGACACTTGGCCCTAGACGAGTAGGGAAGGTTCTGGCTGGTGAGACAGCTCAAAAATCAGTTGATGGAGACAGAGGTTAAGTCTTTGCATTGTGAGGTTCTATTAACTTTTCCCTAGCCTTGCCCTTTATCCTCATCTTTATTATCATTTGTAAGAAGCCCTCAAAAAGCAGACTACTCATTAGTGGTTCCATGGTAGATAACTGTATTCAGTTGTTATGTTGTCTATGCCATCATTGTCCAGCTTATATTATACAGTGTGACAAGTGCTGTATAGAGCAAATGAAAGGCAAGGTTTCAGCACAAGAAAAGCTTACATTATAAAGAGACAGTGTTTTGAAATGGGCTTATGAGAGGGCAAAAGCGCGAGGCCAGGTGTAATTGAACAAGGAAGATAGTGGCTCTAACAACAAGCACAGGCCCATCTGGGAGGAGACCGGGGTGGGGGGCGGGGGTGGGGGCGTAGAGGGAGCGCACTCTTCAAAAGTGGCTCCTTGTCAACAATTTAAAAGATATTATGTTGAATAATGGATTTTAAGACTATGATGGATATTAGAAGAGGTGGTATGAAGATGGGCCATTGAATTTCCAGAGAAGGAAATGAAGGGGGGCGCCTGCTTTATACATTTTAGACTTTGCCTCTCCCAGCCAACAGTTTCAGACATTACCTCCAAGCTCACTGCCACCTAGCAGTTAGAAAACGGTCATACCTTTGGACAGGGGCATAAAGGCTGAAAGAAGTTGGATGTGTGTTTTGTTTTGTTGTTTTGTCCACGAGTAAGTAGGGGAAAAGCTGAGAAAGATGTGTAAGGTAATAAACATATTAACCAGTGATTCTTGGTGGTTGTTTCTTGTTTTTTTTTTAAATGTCCTTTTAAAAACAATGACCCAAGGATGCCAGGAACAGCAAAAAGACATTTCATATGCTGAAGACTGACTGCAGGCTTAGGTGGGAGACTAAGAGTCGTTGCTAACTGGTTATTTTATAAAGTAAGCTGGTGCTTCGATGAACTGTAATATTTACCCCAGGAATCAGGCACTTCTTTGGTGTTATGTCTTATATTTCAAGAAGGCTTTGTTGCTATAGGGGAGGCAGCAGCATTAAGTGGCATGAAGTCAGCCTGTGGCATTCCCTACCTTTAGGGGTCAGAGAGCCTAACATTGTAGACGAATTTCAAAGGGGGCCAGATAATTCTGTGGCAAATATTAACGTTTGCTGTCATGCATATCAAAAGACTGGTAATCAAATCTCATGCCTCAGAGAATGAGTGAATCATGCCAGGGGCAAGCCTTTTTTCTTCTGCTCCCCCTCTGCCTATACAGGAAACATGACCGATTTGGTGGGAAGGGAAAACACTCTTGTCTTGGGATAGCACATTGAAATCACACAATCCTCTGTGGCTTAAGACCTGGGTGGGGAGTTGGGAGGTACAAAGATAAGTCAGGTTTCTCAGTTCTGGGATAGTGGCTGCCACCCTGGAAATATCTCTGGACTGACAAGACTTTGAGATCTGCAAGGAGGGACAAGACTTGACAACTAGCTTTCTCTGAGTTTGGGCAAGTCTTAGACTTCAACTAGGGGAGATGCCTTCTTAGAGCCCCCAGATCATCTAGACACACAGGTGATATTAAAGCTGTGAGCTGGTGAGATCACTTGGGGAGAGAGTGTAGAAAATCTGAGAAGAGACCCAGGGCTAGGCCCAGAAGGAACTGGGTAGAAAAACAGAAGAATGAAGTGTCATAGAAATAAAATAAAAAATAAAAAAATGAGCCCAGCTGGCATGGCTCAGTGGTTGAGCATCAACCTAGGAACCAAGAGGTCATGCTTCAATTCCCAGTCAGGGCACAAGTCCTCAGAGTAGAGGACTTGATCCCCAATACGGGGCATGGAGGAGGCAGCCAATCAATGATGCTCTTCATTGATGTTTCTATCTCTCTCTCCCTCTCCCTTCCTCTCTGAAACCATTAAAAATATATTTTTAAAAAATTATAAAATACGTAAATTACTATACTTGAAAATGATGTGTTAACTTTCTTTTTTAAAAAATATATTTTATTGATTTTTTACAGAGAGGAAGGGAGAGGGATAGAGAGTCAGAAACATTGATGAGAGAGAGACACCGATCAGCTGCCTCCTGCACACCTCCCACTGGGGATGTGCCCGCGACCAAGGTACATGCCCTTGACCGGAATCGAACCCAGGACCCTTCGGTCCGCAGGCCGATGCTCCATCCACTGAGCCAAACCAGTTAGGGCTGTGTTAACTTTCTTAAACACTGTTCATCGTTATAACCTGAATTGCAGGTCTGCGCCTGCCACCTAATAGGTGCTCAGTTTGTATCTTTAACAAGTCTTAATTATTGAGTGCCACATAAAAGGGGAGGCAGTGGTTGTCTCCACCAGTAAGATAACTTAATCTTCTCAGCATTTTAGGTAGTGTTATTATTTTCCTACCACACCCGAAAATGAATGACTATGCCCTTTGTAATTGTCAACCTTGGATGACAACGTTTCTGAAAATCAAGTGCTTCTCTTAACTGTTAAATGTGGTACTGAGTCCTAGTTAGCTGGGTGGATTTGCAAGAATTTGAAGGTCAGCTAGTGGACAATCACTCATTGAGTAACTACCACTGAGACAGATGCCAGTGGGAACATAGGGTTCTCAAGGTGTGACCAGCCTAGGCAGAAAGGAAAGACAAAGTCACCTAGAACAACATATAGAAGACAACCTGTCCTTTCTGGCCCCCACCAATAGACCGAGGCAGCCCACCCAGCAGGCAGGACTGCCATCAGTCCCCGTGGCCATTTAGGAACAGATCTCCTCTTCCCTTGGCCTTGCCATGGCAACTTATGGACGGAGATGCACAGCAGCCAATGTGTATTCCTCCATCATATGCTGACCTTGACAAAGCTGCCAGATATATTTTCAACAAAGGATTTGATTTTGGGTTGGTGAAACTGGACGTGCAAACAAAATTTCATGCAGTAGCGTAAAATTCTCAACATCTGGTTCATCTAATACAGACACTGGTAAGGTTACCAGGACCTTGGAGGCCAAATATGAATGGTTTTTATGGTCTGGCTTTCACAGAGAAATGGAACACTGATAACACTCTGGGAACAGAAATCGCAATTGAAGACAAGGTTTGTCAAGATTTGAAACCAACATTTGATACCACCTTTTCACCAAACACAGGCAAGAAAAGTGGTAAAATAAAGTCTTCTTACAAGAAGGAATGTATAAACCTTGGTTGCAGTGCTGGCTTTTATTTTGCTGGACCTGCAATCCATGGTTCAACTGTCTTTTGTTATGAGGGCTTGCTTGCTGGATGCTAGATGACCTTTGGCAGTGTCAAATCAAAGCTCACAAGGAATAACTTTGCAGAGGGCTACAGGACTGGGGACTTCCAGCTACACACTCATGTCAATGATGGCACAGAATTCGGAGGCTCCATTTATCAGAAAGTATGTGAAGATCTTGACACTTCAGTAAACCTTGCTTGGACATCAGGTACAACTGCACTCACTTTGGCATTGCAGCTGAATATCAGTTGGATCCCACTGTTCTGTGTCACCAGAGAGAAGAGCACACACCAACACTGAAAAGGTCCCAACCAGGTAAGATGGGGGTTGCTGAGAGACTAGGGCAAAGGAGCTTGTGGATGCAGCAGAGGGCAGTGTGCGAGAAGGTGAAGGGATTAGAGTGTAAACATGGATCAGAGGCATGATTGCTGAGAGCAGCTCCCAGGGAAGCTGCTATGAGACACAACTGGGCAAATCTGTGGTGTGTGGCTGTCACGTCAGGATGAGTATTAAAATGTAATTCTTGTAAACAAGAGACAATTTTGATGCATTCACAGGAGGACCTGATTCAATCACCCAAGCTAACCCATTATCCTGCACAATACAGACTGCAAATGTTAGTCAAATAAAGCTAAGCTGCCTTATTTGTCATCATAGAAACAAACAAACAAACCCAGGACTGGCCCCAATATTATTTCCCCTGAGTCCCTCTAAAATAGCAATAACACCAAGTTGATTGTCTTTGTTCGAATGGTTTAGAAATGCTTTCACTTTCAGATACTGTCCACTAAAGTCCTTTTACAGAGTAGATTAAGTAGGACTTGGTTGATCAAGCAAAATTGCTGATCTACCTTAGCACTCAATTAGCCAGGGGTTATAGCTCTAAGAATACACAGACATATGGATCAGACATGGGACTTTAACCTGAATTGGGAACCCGCAAAGATTTAAAGCCAACTATATCTTTCCCCTGGATGTCTGAGGAAGGGCACATAGCCTGAAGGAGACAGATCCTAGAAGCATTGGGTATTTGGCCAGCCCTTTCTTGTGAGGTTGTAACTTAATTCTCTGGTGGAAGATTTAAAAAAAAGACAAGATGCCTATTACTAAGAAAAACGCCCAGAATCATGGCTGGGAAGCCAGCGCTCAGGGTGTGTGGCTTAGTTCCCTGACATTGCCTTCCTCAATTAGGTTGGACTTGGTTAATCAAGCAAATTGCTGATTATCCTTCTTCCCCCATGACAAAACAGTAGTGATAACCCTTAGCATTTGTGCAGGACTTGAATTATTTTATTATTTCTGGTAATCATTTCTCTTGATTCCCACAACAACCCCTGTTATGCAGGAAATAATCACCCAGGCCAAAACATATGGTTTACCAAGAAGGAGAGTGTGTCCCTGAGACTGAAGTCATAGACAGTATCCCAGCTGGGTCCTCAGACTTCAGGGCTGGTGCTCCTTTTCAGGTCTACTTGCCCATCTCAAGTCTTCATCAAACAATTCTAGAGAGGAGGAGAGAGGGGTGAGGGAGGACTGAATGAAAGAAGGTGAAGGGATTAGCCAAAGACCCAAGGACACAGACAAGTGTGGTGATGCCAGAACAAGGGGGTAGGGTAGGGGCTGAGTGGAGGGAGTAAAAGTGGGGGAGTGAATGGGGATGTGTAATAGTGTCAACAATAAAAATAAAGAAAAAAAATAAGTCGAGCACTAAAAACAACAATTCTAACCCAGAATGTGCTATGATGAAAACATTTCTCCATATTTTAGCATTTTTTAATTGACAAATACTTTTGCCAACTCTTCACCATGATTTTTTAATGCATTTTAATAACGAAAAAACTTATACAAACCTCTTCTCTAGAATAAAGTGAGTGGTGATATTGATGATGGTTTTCAGCCCTTGTTCTGGGAACAAATATATTGACTGCTAGAGCATCCTCCAAATCATTTTACCTGAATGTGGCAACCACCTGCCAATGAATGCACTTGTGTGCTAGCAGTGGAGTGTTGCTCATGACAGGAGGTATCTGGGATTGGAAGGTGGTAGTTGGTCGACCTGTATGATAGAGAGACCCACTTCAATATGTACAGAAATCCTATGATGTTTGAAGGTTCTCCCCTAGTATCTTATCCATCCATCCACCACTGGACTTGAAAGCTGTATTTGGTGCTCTCCCTGATTGCAGTGTGTATCCCTTTTGGAAGAAGAGAGTAGGGTAGAAAGCAATGATGCAGGCTCCCACCCCATGGGTCCCTCCCATTATGCTCTTCCTGGCATTGCCCATATGAGGAGGAGAGGAGCCTCAGGCTCCCCTTGGACTCACACATAGTTACATTGTCCTTCACCCAACTTGATACTTGGTGGGCAAGCACTTTATACTCCCTGAGGCAGGCTGGGTAGAATCCACATCACCTTCGCCTCTCGTAGAAATGGGCTGATGCTGATCCAGGGGCGAGAGAGCCTAGAGCAGGGGTGGGCAAACTTTTTGACTCGAGGGCCACAATGGGTTCTTAATCTGGACCGGAAGGCCGGAACAAAAGCATGGATGGAGTGTTTGTGTGAACTAATACAAATTCAAAGTAAACATCATTACATAAAAGGGTACGGTCTTTTTTTTTTTTTTAGTTTGACTCATTTCAAACAGGCCAGATCCGGCCCGCGGGCTGTAGTTTGCCCACGGCTGGCCTAGAGCCATTTCTCTGGGTTTTACTGTGCTTATTTCCTCACTGCCCAGCAGCAGCCAGCCCCTTCCCTCTGCAGTTTGTCATCTTGTTACCATAAAAATCACATCTCAGTTTGGGCTGCAGGGCTCAGATAATGCAAAAGCACCATGTTAAATGTTATCATGTGAAACATCACATATTTCTTCAACACTTCATTCCAGAGCCGGGTCTGTGGCTTTGCAGAATTCTTTTTCTGCCTCCTTCACCCTCACTCTTTTCGTCTCCAAATCCCTTTCTCTTGCTCTCTTTCTCCTATTGACCACTTGTTAAATCTTTCTGTTTGTTTCCCCCCTTTCTCTTGGGACCCTCCGACAGGCAGGCTTGCCAGATTCATTTTCTGATCAAAGCTGTTTGATTTGGTCAATTTTGCCACATTGGAGACGTTCTCTATTACAGAGATAAATAGCTTTGGGCTAACTGTCAACGAAAACTTGTAAGCTAATAAATTATTCCAATTTCTTCCTGCGGATTTCTCTGGAGACAGCCCTAGGAAATACACTTTTTGATTAGTAAATTTCTCTGTGTGTGTGTCTGGACATTCAAATGTGTCGGCTTTGATTAGCACCATTGCTTTTCAAGTCGACGTTGGCTGAGGGGCTGTCAGTTGCAGGCAGCCCTGATGCATAATGCATCAACTGGGCCCGGAAACAGGAGCCTCTTCCAAGGCTGGAAAGGCGGGAAAATTGCCCTAACAACCCTGCTGGCTTACTTTGCACCAAAGGGAGCTTCACTTGAAAGTCTCGACAAGACTTGCTTTGGCTTCCGCGGAGCCACCCATGCTGGGCTGAGAGGGTTTGAAGAAACCACAACCATGGGCCTGCCAGGAACCAAAGCCACCGCTCCATCTGCTCTGGCCACCAACTCCTCCTCCCACAATTTCGCCCTTGCATCCTCACCCACGCTCTCCACTCCATCATCCTGGAGGCCCTGGGCAAAGGCCAGCCCCTCCTAGGCAGGCCCAGATTTCCCTCGGCCTCCCCTTGGATTCAGTTTGCCGTTTGTCTAGTTAAGGGCCCTTGGGTTGTTATAGAAACAATATTTTGGCTATAACAAATCAATCGGTGCGTGTGAACACAAACATACAGATCATTTATCAACTGCAAAATACCCTAAATTATGACCTTTCTAAAACCTATCAGAAGGGCGAGCGCATGCATAACGTAAATTAAAGTTTGAAGGGTCAGCGGTTTTTACTTTCACTATTCATCTTTCTTTCACCTTATAGGTTTAAGAACAAGAGGGCTGTGTAATTACATTTCAATGGGGTGCAGCGGTTCATTATTCCCGGCTATACCAATCTGCTGCAACATTTCCAATGCAGCCAGGTACATTTTAGCAGATATTAGTTGGTATAAGACCATACTTGCTCTTCGGGACTGATAACATCTTTTAATGCATAACAGTGCTATCATCTCAATTTAGAAAAGGCTACAAGGGTGAGGGTTTTTTCTAAGATCAATACAGTTGTTCATATTTTATAAAGGTGGTAAAGCCTGTCTGGCAATTCTTCCCAGATATTACTTGCCCTTCGCCTCTCTACTAGCTCACGCTCCCTTTCTCTGATTGCTGTTTCCCTAAATATCCACCACCCCATGAGCTAGTAGACAGCATTTTGTGCTCGAGCCCACTGCACTGATGGAAATGGGTAGCTTCCAATAGAAAACCCTGCTGCTGCCAATTCTCCGGCTCTGGCTGCAATGGTGCGATGGTGCGATGGTGCCATGCTGCGGAGTGCATGGGCTCCGAAGTTTTGGCTCAGCCACGAGAGGTAGCAGCCATCTACCTGTGAAGCCAATAGGCACCTTCAAAAACTCTGGGTGCACTCTGCTCCAAAATGTGTGGGCATGGAGGTTGGTCAGCAGAGTCAGGTTAAGGGGACCTCTTATATCCTGAAGAAATTCTGAAGGAAAGAAGAAAGGAAGAAGGGAGGGAAGGAGGGAGAAAGGGAGAGAGGAAATGAGGAACGGACTTCTTTATTTTATTTTTTTTAATTGTGGTAAAATATAACATTAAATTTACCAACTTAACCATTTTTAAGTATACAGTTTAGTAGTGTTAGATATATTCAGATTGTTATTCAACCAATCTCCACAACTTTTTTATTGTGCAAAACCCAGACTCGATACCCATTAAACAGCAACTCTGCATTGCTTCCTTCTCCCATCTCCTGGTAACCAACCTTCTGCTTTTTCTTTCTATGAATTTTACTGCTCTGGGTACCTCATGTAAGTAGAATCATGCAGTATTTGTTTTTTTTGTAACTGGTTTATTTCCCTTTAGTATAATGTCCTCCAGGTTTATCCAAGTATAGCATATGTCAGAATTTCTTTTCTTTTAAGTGGAATGATATTTCATTGTATTTATAAACCACCTTTTGTTTATCCTTTTAACTGCTGATGGACACCTGGGTTGGTTCTACCTCTTGGCTATTGTGAATAATGCTGCTATGGACATGGTGTGCAAATATTTCTTTGAGACTCTGCTTTTTTAAAAAAAAATTCCTTCACCTTCTTTCATCCAGCCCTCAAACCCCCTCCCCTCTGACAGCTGTCAGTCAGTTCTATATGTCTATGCTTCTGTTTTGTTTGTTAAAGTAGTTTGTTCATTAGATTCCACATATAAGTGAGATTATATGGTATTAGTCTTTCTCTGACTGGCTTAATTCACTTAGCATAATACTCTCCAGGTCCATACATGCTATCACAAAAGGTAATATTTTCTTCTTTTTTATGGACAAGTAATATTCCATTGTGCAAATGTACCCTAGCTTCTTTATCCACTTATCTACCGATGGGCACTTGGGCTGTTTCCAGATCATGCTATTGTACATGACGCTGCAATGAACATAGGGGTGTATATATTCTTTTGAATTAGTGTTTTGGATTTCTTCAAAAATATTTCCAGAAGTGGAATTGCTGGGTTAGAAGGCAGTTCCATTTTTAATTTTTTGAGAAAACTCCATACTGCTTTCCACAGTGGCCGCACCAATCTGCATTCCACCAACAGTGCACAAGGGTTCCCTTTTCTCCACATCTATGCTAACACATGTTTGTTGATTTATTGATGCCTAGAGGCCCGGTGCATGAAATTGTGCACCAGTGGGGTCCCTCGGCCTAGCCTGTGGGATTGGGTTGAAACAGGCTCTTTGACATCCTCTGAGGGGGTCCCAGATTGCGAGACAGCACACGCTAGGCCAAGGGACCCCACCGGTGCATGATTAGGGCCAGGGAGGGATGTGGGAGGTTGGCCAGCCAGGGAGGGACCGCAGGAGGGCTCCAGGGAATGTCCAGCCTGTCTTGCTCTGTCCTAATCAGCCAGACCCCGGCAGCAAGCTAACCTACCGGTTGGAGTGTCTGCCCCCTCATGGTCAGTGCACATCACAGCAAATGGTTGAGTGACCTTAGCATATCATTAGCATGTTACACTTTGATTGGTTGAATGGACGACTGGACACTTAGCATATTAGGCTTTTATTATATAGGATAACCATTCTGACAGGCATGAGGTGATATCTCACTGTTTTAATTTGCATCTCTCTGATGATTAATGACATAGAGCACCCTTTTATATGTCTGGCTATCTGTATGTCCTCTTTGGAGAAGTGTCTATTCATATCTTTTGCCAATTTTTAATTGGATTGTTTGTCTTCTTGGTGTTAAGTTGTATAAGTTCTTTATATATTTTGGAAATTAACCTCTTATCAGATGTGTCATTGGTGAACATGTTTTCCCATTCAGTGGTTTGCCTTTTCATTTTTTTGATGGTTTATTTTGCTGTGCAAAAACCTTTTAGTTTGATGTAGTCCCATTTGTGTATATTTTTCCTTGTTTTCCTTGCCTGAGGAGATAAATAAAAAAAAGTATTGCTATGAGAAATGTCTGAGATTACTGCCTACAGTTTCTTCTAGGATTTCTATGGTTTTGTGACTTAAATTTGCCTTTAATTCATTTTGAGTTTATTCTTGTGTATGGCATCAATTGGTGGTCTAGTTTCATTTTTTTATATGTACCTATCCAATTTTCTCAACACCATTTATTGAAAAAATTATCTTTACTCCATTGTATGCTCTTGCCTCCTTTGTCAAATATTAATTGACCATAAAAGCATGGGTTTATTTCTGGGCTCTCTGTTCTGTTGCATTGATCTATATGTCTGTTATCATGCCAGTACCAGGCTGTTTTGATTACAGTGACCTTGTAGTATAGTTTGATAACTGGTAGTGTGATACTTCCAACTTTGTTTTTCTTTCCCAAGATTCCTGAGGCTATTCGAAATCTTTTATGGTTCCATGTAAATTTTTGAAATATTTGTTCTAGATCTGTGAGATATGCCATTGGTGTTTTAATGGGAATTGCATTGAATCCGTAGATTGCTTTGCGTAGTATGGACATTTTAATGATGTTAATTCTTCCAATCCATGAACATAGTATAGTCTTGCATTTGTTTGTATCTTCCTCTATTTCTTTTTTTTAGTTACCTGTAGTTTTCTGAGTACAGATCTTTTACTTTCTTGGTTAAATTTATTCCCAGGTACCTTATTTTCTGTTGTTTTTGCAATAGTAAATGGGATTATTTTCTTAATTTCTCTTTCTGATAATTTATTATTGGTGTATAAAAATGTCACTGATTTCTGAATATTAATTTTTTATCTTGCTGCTTTACCAAATTTATTTATCAGTTCTAGTAGTTTTTTGGTGGAGTCTTTTTGGTTTTCTATATACTATATCGTGTCATCTGCAAATATTGATACTTTTACTTCCTCCTTTCCAATTTGGATGCCTTTTTTTTCTTCTTGTCTAATTGCTGTGGGAGACTCTGCTTTTAATTCTTTTGTATATATATATATATATACCTAAAAGTAGAGTTGCTGGTAATTCTATTTTTAAATTTTTTGAGGAAAAAAACTCTTTCTTTAAAAAAAAAAAAAGACATCTTTTCAATTGTCTTAGACTCACATAGGGTTTGGAACCTAACTAGTTGCAATTCCATACATAAGGTAGCTAATGTGGAGAGGTCCTTGCTTGATTAGGAGAGCACCCCAACACTGAAAGGGGCTCTAAGCTGCCTGCTAAGCAATAGCACTGCTTTCTGTGAAAGTAATCTTCTTAGTGGATTTACTGTCTGGGCTTCCTGCATTCCTTCAAGGCAGATCAGTGAGGAGAAGTTAGATAGGTCTCTCAGGAACACGCGTTGAGGTAGTAGCTATTAGAGTTCAGATTGATCAGGGCGGACACGGACCACGAGACCACACTAGACCGCCATGTTGGCTGGTGACCATAAATGGCTATTATCTAAATGAGTAATGTTTGCCTAATCTTGGCCAAGGGCTCTCAACCCTATAGAATTGTGCAAGTAGGCAGAAGTAAGAGGGCCCTTTCTAGTGTGAACGTGAATTTTATTTTCAGAAATGCATCTGCCTATTGAGAAATGTTATTTTCCAAACTAGTATCTGTGCTTGGCATGACCTCAGGTGGGCTCTGGGCTTCCTCCTATGTCCACTCTCACAAGAAGCTGTTTAAG